>NC_143061.1:53690000-56090000 GCF_052426305.1 Pelodiscus sinensis | reverse complement strand
TTTGCTACTCTCCTTTCTTCCTTTGGTCAGGATCCTGAAATCTACCATCTCATGATCACTGCTTCCTAGGTTGTCACCCACCTCTACTTCCCCTACTAGTTCCTCCCTGTTTGTGAGCAGCAGGTCAAGCTGCGCATGGCTCCTGGTCGTTTCCTTCAGCACTTGTACCAAGAAGTTATCCCCAACATTCTCCAAAAACTTCCTGGATTGTCTGTGTGTACTGCTGTACTGGTCTCCCAATAGATGTCAGGGTGATTAAAGTTGTCCATGAGAACCAGGGCCTGCGATCTGGAAGCTTCTCTCAGTTGTCCAAAGAAAGCCTCGTCTACCTCATCCACCTGATCCGGCGGTCTATAGCAGACACCAACCACACATCACCCCTGTTGCTTCCACCTGTAAATTTAACCCATAGACTCTCAACGTTTTAAATTGCTGAGGACATGGTTTTGAGGTTTGTTCGGGGGCCGCTGGTGGTGGTGATGTGTATGTTGCACCCTGACTAATCATGCATAGTCCTGGGAGGGGAAGATGTTGAGTGTATTTTCAAAGCACTTTTTATGGTACAGGCCAAATTCCCCATGCAGCTCTGTCAGCTTCTTTTATGGGGTGGATCAAGATGCAAACCAGAACAGAAGTTGGCACTATGCATGATATAGTAAGTGTAAACCACACATTTTTAATATCAAAAGAGCCTTGTACATACCATAAAGAGCCTACAAAACACAAGTTTAAGTAATAGGAGCACAAATAAAAGCATCCAATGCTTTTTCTCAGGTGCCCTTAATTTGAAATAATTCTGGCTTTCAGAAGGACGAAGTCAGAAAGACAAGAGAGGCTCCCGGGGTCGAGGCAGGCGAACATCTGAAGAAGATACTCCCAAAAAGAAAAAATTAAAAGGAGGGTAAGAGACAAATAGCCAGAGCTTTAGTTGCTTTATGGAAAAGTTGTGTAAATTCATGAACTGCTAAGCCAAACCTTCCTGGCCCTTTTGATAACACTGGACAGTTTGTGTATCCAGAGTGCAGACTCCATTTAAGTATGTTCTTTTTTCATGCTTTCTCCTGGTACCAGTGTCAAGAGATTTTTGCATTATTATATTCTCATATACTGAACAAGGAGTTAATATGCTTAGGAAAATGTCTGTATCCAAGGAGACAGGAATGCAGTCTGTTGCTTCATGCAAACATAAAGAAAGTAGCTTAGCTTTTTTGTGTGTGGCCATACATATTGGTGTACACTGAGTTAGACTGCAGATTATGGTGATCTGCAGGTATTCTGTGCTGTTGCATCACTCTCACCAAAATCCTAGGGCATTCTTAGAATAATTTCCTGGTATTCTACATCCTAAAGCAGGCATCCTAAATAATCTCAAGTCACCTAATCCAGTTCTTCGAAGCAAGCAGGAAAGAATCTCAGCTCTACTTTTCATACACTCTAATACTGTTACTTTGAATATTTTGAAAGTAATGCCAAAAATAATTCCAGTTTCTCATTAAGCATCCTAAATAGCATTGCCTGGTATTCTAAAAACATTTTAAAAAGTTATAAGGCTTGTAGTGCTCCTGTTGATATCTATAATGGTCTTTACAACCAGGAAGAAACTGATTATATGCCAAGTGCTCCCAAATGCCTGAATAAATAAACAAACTGGAAAAATGGAGGAATATTACACTTTTTCAGTTGTTGTAGTCGTGACTTGAAACCAGAGTTCAACATATTCTGATAGAAATATGATTTTTAAACTACTACTGAAACTTCTGTCACGTTGCTGTTTTATTTGTCAACTCAGTTTTGCCAAGCTTATCACTGCTTTCTAAATAGTACTCCCTTTGTTTATATGTATTGTATGCTGCAAGTTATTCTTTCAGTTCTTTACATTAAACCTTTCATAATTTTGTTTTGACCAATGCTCAGAATAATCCAAATCCATTTTTATTTTTAATATATTTCCTGAAATAAATGATGAACGTTTAAGTTCAAGTAGGGATTTAAAGGAGTAGCTGGTTATCTGATAAGCATTGCCTTACTGACATACTTACTGCTTAACCGGTACCCAGTGGGGCCTTTCCAGCCTAGTTGAGCCCACTGCATCAAACCGCAGGCGGGAGGCCGCTCCAGCCCGGCCAGGCCCACTGCACCATGCCACCGGCATGGAGCTGCTCCTGTCTGGCTGGGCCCACTGCACCATGCTGTGGGTGGGAGGCACTCCAGCCAGGGTAGAACAGCCAGGGGGCTACTGCAGCAGTCTCCCACCTGCGGTGCAACGCGCTGGGCAGTTTAACCAATTCAAATGTTAACTGGTTAAATTATATGTTTAAATGGGATTTTGTATCCCTAGGCTCAAGATACATACTTAAAGCTAGATTTTTCAAGTGGACCTAATTATCTATGAAACACAGTTTCAAATGAGCAAAAGTAATTTGCTGTCATGTAAAATTGAGTAGTATCGTTTCCTCCACAGGTCTGAGTTTGCTGATACCATCCTGTCTGTCCATCCCTCGGATGTCCTAGACATGCCAGTGGATCCCAATGAGCCGACTTATTGCTTGTGCCACCAGGTGTCCTATGGAGAAATGATTGGCTGTGACAATCCCGATGTGAGTGCCCGAGAGGTGTTATACCTGGCAAGGGACGTAAAAGGCAATGGGAAGTGGTTCTCTAATTAGGAGCAAGAGAGAGACTAAGGAAAGCATTGGCCCTATTCTCAACATGAAAGGAGAGCTAATATCTACAAAATAACATTAAGCACCTCATTTTCCTTAAAGGTTAATGATGACCAGACTCTCAACACAATTAATATTGACAACCAAGGGGAAGACATGCAGGCCAAAATAGGGACAGAACTGATTCAAGAGTATTTAGATGAGTGGGATATGTTGAGGGCTCCAGGGCCTAATGAAATCCATCCTAGAGTACTTAAGGAACTAGCTGAAGCAGTCGCACAGCTGTTAGCAATTCTTTTTGAGAACTCATGGAGGATGTGAAAAGTCTCAGAAGACTGGAGAAGGGCAGACATGGCACCTGTTATTAAAAAGAACAACAAAGCAGACCTAGAGAATTAAAGACCAGTCAGCCTAACTTCAGTATCTGGAAAGATACTGGAACAAATTAATAAACAGTTTGTAAGCACCTAGTATTTTATAGAGTAATAAGGAATAGTCAGCATGGATTTGTTGAGAACAAAAAAACCATGCCAAACCAACGTAATGTCCTTCTTTGGTAGGGTTGCTGAGCTAGTGGATGAGGGAAGCAGTAGACATAATATGCCTAATTTTAGTAAGGTTTTTAATACAGTGCCACATGACATTCTCATAAGAAAACTAAGGAGATGTGGCTTAAATACAATTCCTGTAAGGTGGGTGCACAACTGGTTTGCAAGACAGTATCCAAATAATAATTAATGGTTTGCTGTTAAATGTGAGGGTGTATCTATTGAGAGCCAACAAGTGTATGCTCAGGTCGGATGCTCCTTTAATAGTTTCATTAACGATTGGATAATGGAGTAGAGAGTATGCTTATAAAATTTGCAGATAACATCAAGCTGGGAGGGATTGTAAGATTTTTTTTTTCAGGAAAGGGTTAAAATTCAAAATGACTTTGACAGATTGGAGAGTGTCTGAATTCAACAAGATGAAACTCAATAAAGATGCATGCAAAATAGTTCGCTTAGGAAAAATCAAGTGCATGACTGAAAAATCGGGAGTAACTAGCTAGGTAGTAGTGCTGCTGAAAAGAACTAGGGGCTTATAGTGGATACTAATTGAGTGAGAGTCAGCAGTGTGGTGAAGTTGTGAGAGTCTAATTCTGGGCTGTATTAACAGTAGTGTGGTATGCAGGGCCTGGGAGATCATTGTGTCTCACTGCTTGGTACTGGTGAGCCTGCACATGGCGCTAACACTTTAGAAAGATGAGGACAAACTGGAGAAAGTCCAGAAGAGAACAGTGAAACTCAGAAAAGGGTTAGAAAACGTGGAGGAAAGGTTAAAAAACCTGGGCATGTTTAGTTCATTAGAAGACTGAGGGAGCACTTGATAAGTCTTCAGATATGATGTGAAGGGCTGCTGTAAAGAGGACGGAGATTAGTTGTTCTCCATCTCCTGAAGGTAGGACAAGTAGCAATGGGCTTAATCTGTAGCCCGGGAGATTAAGGTGAAATATTAGGAAAAAAGTCTTTAACTGCAAAGGTTGTTAAGCTCTGGAATAGGCTTCCAAGGGAGGTCATAGAGTCCCCATCTTTGGAAGCTTTTAAAAAGAAGCTGGGCAGATGCCTGTTAAGGATGCTATAGGTTTACTAAGCCCTGTCATAGCACCGGGGGTTGGACTTAATTTCTTGAGGTTCCTTTCAACCCCATACTTTTCTGAAGATGGCTTATATTTTTTGAAGGTAGACTGGGTATCTGTTCTTACAGTAACCGGAATCTGTGCCCTGCACAACTTCCCAGAACAAATACATCTAATGACTGGCCTACTGAGGCAGGTTCTCTCTTTCGTAGTTTAAAATGTGCTAAATGTCTCCCTTATTTCTTGTTTCCCGATCTGCAGTGTCCAATTGAGTGGTTTCATTTTGCTTGTGTGGATCTCACCACAAAACCAAAAGGGAAATGGTAAGTGGGAGGCACAGGTTCTGTTTGTACTTTTACCCTGTCTATGAGCACTTACAACATTTTTTAGATCTGTTTCCTTCAGGCTATTTTTTCGTGTGCGATGTCGTCTTAAAAAGGAGGATTAATTTATCTGGTTCTGTTTTTTAAGAACATACAAGTTATGGCAAGGAGGGATCTTTCATGTTTAAAAAAAATCAGGTTTTTCTGCTAAGAACTAAAACCAGGTTTATTTTAAAATGGGGCTCAGGATCCCCCACTTCTGCCACGTTCTTCCTCCAGATGCCGCAACTCATTTGCTGGCTGTTCAAGTTCTCTTCTCCGTCTTTGTGCTCTGTAATATTACAGTATCAGCAAAAGAAAATGATGTCCATGTAGCTGATTTGATTCTCTTCTAAAATAGTGAAGTGCTCCCAGGCAAAATATTTATCTGTTGGAACGTAATACAGTGCTTTTCTGTCCTTAGGTTCTGTCCCCGTTGTGTTCAGGAAAGGAAGAAAAAGAAGTAAGAAAGGGGAATGTACACTGAATCCAGAAGAAGAGCTTAATATATTCTTTCTTACATGTTGCAATATTATCTAGTTTTTTACCTACCTTCTTGTTTTGATTGGAGATGTAATTGTCCAACAGCCAGTTGTAATTCTTATTTAAAAGGATGACGACGACTTGGTGTAAGGGAGGGTAGGATTTTTGAGAGAGTTGGCACAGGGCTTTTATGTAAGTTATTCTCACACAGCACTGATAGTTGCTACTATGAAATACTTGGAGCAGTCCACAGCCAAACTGTTTGCTGGTGCATTAGAATCTGTGAAACTGCCTGAAGCATTTCAAAGGAATGAGAGCTACATTTTCAGCATGGTGGATTGCCGCTGCCTAAACACAGTAGGCATGAAGCTGAGCATAATGTGTAGTAAGGGTCTCTGTATAATTGCCACCTGCATGAAGTTCATTCATACATTTAGGAGTGAAGTCATTTTTTGTGTGTCTATAGTCATGTAGCACTGAAGGCAACATGCAGGCCAGTGAACTGTCTCCAGTATCTTATTTCCCCAAAGCCCAGTGTTGTATGTAATTCTGGTGAAGCATGCTCTATGTATCTGAATCTGTACATCTCTTCCTGTTGAGAATTATTTCTATTTAATTTTGCATTGCTGCCTTTGGACTTGATCTGGCTCCCACATCCAGACCCTCTTTTGAATTCCTTTCTCCCCATAAACATTTGTCCATTTTGGAGGAAGAGAGATCTGCCTTGGATGGTGTCATAGTGGTAGCAAGAGAGTGCAGGCCTTCCTGCCAATGTCCCATTTCTCTGGAAATGCCTTAAGTTCTTTACTGTGAAGACAAAAACCTATTGTAGTGTTATGAAGATAGTGGGGTCTGATTTACTCATGAAATAAAATTAAAGCCTGTTTTCATTACTTGTATCTCGATGTTGCACTTTGGTACATAATCAGGAAAACAAGCTTTCAGAGGAGAATAATATTGTAATAAGATATAGGTTCTTTTGATGATGCAACAAACCATAGATGAAGTCTTTGACTTTTACCCTATTGCAGTTGTCTGATTTTAGTCAATATTCATCCGGAACCATTGCTAATAAAACAGAAGTCCACAAAGCAGGCATTTTATAAAAGGGGCATCTTGTTTGCTTGGTGAGAAATCTGCATGCTTTTTATTTGAGTTGCCTTTCAGGTTGACAGATAAAATGTGAATCTTGTTGTCATTAGTCTCATGCCCTATAGTGGAAGGGAGACAGAAATCCAAGAGGAAGAAAAGAAAATATTCTACACAAGTCCCTTATTCCCTGCCCCTTTCTCCCTCCCCCCCCCCCCCCCCCAGTATTGAGCTACACTTGGCATAGAAACTGAGAGGAGAGGCAAATATGGGTTGGTTTGTTTCTGTACTTCCCATATTCTGGGATTCCACCACCTATGGCCACAAGTGATTGTACTGGTGCAGCCCATCTAATAGACCACTGGAGTGTCAGAAAGAGGCTGTACTAGAACAGATTCAGGCCCACGGTGTTACAACAAAACAGAACCATCAGCTCAAGTCTGATTTGTACAGCACAATTTTAATGGAAAAAACAAAGATGGTGTTTGTTACAGGACTGTGCCCTTTGTGAATTTTGTCATGTAGGAATATAAAACACAGTTCCTGCTGAGCTCCCTTCTTGCCTCACACTATTTGCATTTGGCTTTGTAGGAGACAACAGTTAAACAAAAATGTCATAGAAACCCCCTCTTGCGATCAGTGTAGTTATCTGTGAATGTATTTTTCTTGCCACATGAGCTGAGAGAGTCTCCAGGGTTCTGTAGTTTAAAATGTGATGTACATAATCCTGGATGTCGTATCACTGTACATGGTATATATGAAGTGTTCATATTCATGTTTAATGGGACTGGTTTTTGACATTTTAAAATATGTGCACAAAACTTAGCCAGTTGCTAGAGGGAAGTGGGGAGAAAGCTCAATTGCACAAAGCTGGACTTGGGAGGATAGTCAGCTCTTTTTTGTGTCTCATCACAGAGTGTAAGAAATGATTCTGCCTCTGGCTTTTCTCTCCTCCCCCCCCCCCCTTCAAATCAGCATGTAGGTCAGTAGCCAGCAAATGCACCCATACCTCATTATCCTGTCACACTGGATTACAAGTAGGAGTGTCACTGTCTTGAAGATTGTAATATTGATGAAGACTCAGGCTCCATTTCCCCATCCATCCAATGATTCAATATTGTAGGCAATGCTTATATAAGAAAACATTTGTGAAATAATTGCTATAGATGGTAATTGTGTGGTTAAACTGATTCTCAAAAGCCAACACACCTCTTTGGAGGTGTAGATTTGTAATCAAACAGCTACTGATCTATCTGTGCAAAGCTGATTACCATAAACTTAGTTGCCTAGGGCAACAAATTTAGTGATTTTTTTTGCCTGGGTGAATGTAGCCTGGAAGAATGGATGCTTTCTGTTTTACTGAGAAGCAAAAGACCTAGAGCTTAAACTGTTATCAGTCCTAAGAAATAAAGATTCTGTGGGGACCACAAACTTTAGGTAAAATGACAGATGAAACTTGCAGCACGGCCTCTCAAATGTGTCAGATCATCTGAGCTGGAACAGAGTTTAAGCAGTAAAGCTGTCCCATATGGAACAAATCCTAACAAACAGGTTCTAATAGTTATCACAGAAGGTCTGTTTGCCCATTTGTTTCTGGGCTTAAGGTTTTTTGCTCCTCTTTAGACAGGAAGATTGTCAGCCTTGATCTTGGTCACTAAAGAATTTTTAAGTCCTGAATTGTGAATATGCAGTATTAAATTATACATTACCTTTATGGAAAGGAATGGACAGAACTGTGAGAGATTTAAAAGGAATATTCCACTAAAGATTATCTGGGAAAGCGTTTTCAGACACCTGTATATTTTGTGGTGGTCAGCTTTAGCACAGTTCATCCACTTTGGAGATGATGTATCTGAATGTTGTGTTTTATTTTCAAAGAAATTACTTGTGTTCCCTTTGTAAATGGAAGAGACTATTATAAATCTTTTTATTAAAAATGTAAAAATGTATAGCTGTATTTTTGGATTATGTTATAGATAATGGATATATTGTTATAAATAAAGTATTTTTGTGAATAAAAGTATGAAATCACATGGTTTCAGGGTTCAAGGCTAGAGCTTCAAATCTGTGCACGAATATCTTGAGCTCATGTCTTAGTCTCCAGACTAATGACTATTAGCTCCGTTAACTTTTGTATTTAACTCCGGGTTTTATGGCAGAAGTGGAACTTATTTCATATGCTTAAAATCCAGGGGTCAAGTTCTCTAACTCTCAACTGTTGTCTGTATGGTAGTGATAGAGTGAAGGTTATTCTGCTACCCAGTGGCTCCAGCTGCTGTCAATGTGCTGCCAATCCGAGTTTAGCAATAGCTCTGTGGCTGTAGCACTTGCCCCTAGAGCAGGGGTGGGCAATAATTTTTAAAAGGGGGCCACTTCAGAAATGTATGAAGTGGCCCTGGGCTGCACTGGAAGGGGTGGGAAACTTCTTGTGCTCTCCCACCCCCAGACCCTGATTGGCCTGGGGGTGGGGGAGCGCATGAAGTCTTTGCCCCTGCCGGGTAACACCGGCACCTAGAGAGAATTGCCAGCTCTTTTAAAACAGCCGATGGTTCTCTCTAGTGTAGGCTCTGCAGCCGGAGGAGACTTCACCTGCTCCCTCTGGCCCCGGGCCAATCGGGCAGGGGGAGAGAACTGCCGACTGTTTCAAAACAAGCAGCGGTTCCCTCTGGGGCCCTGCACCCCTGATGGGGGAGGAGACTTTGCGCATTCTCCTATCCCCAGGTCTCGACTGGCCTGGGGACAGGGAAGTGGCAGGGAGGCTGCAAGCCAGACCCACCAACTTGGAGGGCCAGCTGTCTTGAGGCTAGTATTGTAAGAATGCCATTGGTCCAGGTTTTCACAGGTTGACCCTTTTTTGAGGTAGCTGTCCTGGGAAACCTTGTGTTCTCCATGCATACTGTCATTTGTCCAGTATTATTAGCTCAGGGTCATCCCAGATGTTCAGGGGGAGATTGTACCTCACAGGGGGCAACACAGTGATTTTGCCAGTGCTCAACAAAATACATCTAATTTGTGCAACAACGTTTGGCTTTCAGGCTCATGTCTCGCTAGCTATTTTATGGCACATATCTGAGAATAGAGCAAGGCCTTGTACTTAAGTAGTTGCCTCCTACTTTGTGACCTTTGTCAAGTCATGGGTACCTTGTGGTTAGTTAAACTTTAGTTGTAAAATTGCACTTTGCAAACTGATTTGTTTGGGGTAAGGTAGGTATAATATGGTACTAAGCCAACAGTAATATTTTGTAGGACAGCAACTAAAAGCGCAAAGCAGAGGAGAATCAGGCCCGTTGTAGCCCCAGTACTATAATGTGTGTGTGGAGGGGGTGGTGGTTGGATGCTGCTTTTTTTTTTAGCAGAAAATCAGGTCAAAATCTGAAGCCGGAGCTCAGGCAGACTCGGTCTGATCTGTGATGCGGTGTGAAGCAGTGTGTGTGGGGAACCGAGCGGGTCCAGGTGCAGGGGTCGGGCAGGGCCCAGGTTTGATTTGGGGTGAAAGGGCAGCAGCGATGGGAAGGGACCGGGCCTGCCTTAACGTGCGCACTGCACAGAGCAGCGCTGGGCCCTGGGCGTGTTCCGGGAGCAGGGAGCAGCGAGTGAGCGGCAGGGCGGGCTAGGAGCCTACAGCGGGGCCCGCAAGGCAGGAAGGGGGCGGGGCGGAGCCCCGACCCCGCCCCCTCCGCGCCCCCCGCTCGCCCTCTCGGCCCCGCCCCGCCCCGCCCACTTTCCACCTCTGCTCCCTGGGCAGTTGTGCGCATGCGCGCTGCGTTGCGTCAGTGCTCCTGGCCCCGCCCCGTGCGAATGGGCGGGACGTTCCAAGCCCTGCCGGCTTCGGGGCGGGGGACGCCAAGCGTGACGTGGCGGGGTCAGAGATCGGGGGTCACGTGGCGCGGCGGCTGCGGCCGGAGTCCCGGGCTCGGTAACGTGAGGAGCGGGGGGGCCCCTCCTCCCCGTGTGCGGTGTCCCCCCCCCCCGCCTCGCCAGCCCCCCCGCCCCAGCGTGCGGTGCGCCCCCCCGCCCCGCCAGCCCCCCCGCCCCAGCGTCCCCTCCCCCCCCGCCCCAGCGTGCGGTGCCCCCCCCGCCTCGCCAGCCCCCCCGCCCCAGCGTGCGGTGTCCCCCCCGCCTCGCCAGCCCCCCCGCCCCAGCGTGCGGTGCCCCCCCCCCCGCCTTTTTTAACCAATTATCAATCCATAAGAGGACCTTCCCTCTTATCTTCTGACAGTTTACTGTGCTGTCCTTACCATAAAGGAGTATTTCTTTGTTTGGCTCACCTATCTGCACTAAAGCTTTAGGGGGTAGCCGAGTTAGTCTGTTACAGGGAAAAACCAACAAATGGTCTAGTAGCACTTTATAGACTCACAAAACATGTAGAAGTATCATGAGCTTTTGTGGGCATTTGAAGAAGCAGCCCACAAAAGCTCATGATACTTCTACATGTTTTGTGAGTCTATAAAGTGCTACCAGACCATTTGTTGTTTTTTATCTGCACTAAGTGTAACTCTCCCACACCCTTTCAGTGGAGTAGTTAATCTTCAACAACAAGAGGCAGATGTTATGTGAATTGTAATGTCTGTGTATGCATACATACCACCTATGTGCTCCCTGTTCCAGACAGGCATTGGTCAGATATTTGTTCTTTGGAGTCTTACAGATTAATAAGTATCCCAGTTTATAGATTCTTGCCGATTTACTCAGTGTCATAAACAGGGAGGAGAGCTGATTCTCAATTGCGAAAATGGCAATCGGGGCTTTTTTGCGCAAAAGCGTGTCTAGATTGGCACGGACGCTTTTCTGCAAAAAGTGCTTTTGTGGAAAAGTGTCCGTGCCAATCTAGACGCTCTTTTCTGCAAATGCTTTTAACGGAAAACTTTTCCGTTAAAAGCAATTGCGGAAAGCCATGCCAGTCTAGACGTAGCCCATGTCTTTAATGGAGAAATGCATGCATCACACATTTCATTGGGAATTTCAGTAATACTAGAAGCTTTGTGTCATCTCCACCCCCACTCCCACCCCCACCCCACCCCACCCTTCTATACAATCTGAATTTCCCTAGATATGAGTTGGGTTGATTGTACAATAATACAGTGACAATACTGAAACTATTCTGTCTGCAAATGTGAATGATCTTTTACTTCCCTATAGTTTTGCCTCCATAATAAACAATAGTAGGTCACATTTCAGAGGGTTATCTGTGGTAGTCTGTACCAGCAAAAACAATGAGGAGTCTGGTGGCAACTTAAAGTCTAACAGATTGATTTAGGCATAAGCTTTCTGGGTGAAGAGTAGCAGGGCAGTGGCTTTTTACGCATATGAGGTCTTGGGAGCAGCAGGAAGAATCCAAATGGGGTGTTAATCCTCTGTTTTCATTGCAGGGCAACCAAGATGGTTTCCTGTTTTGTCTCACTTCGTTTGGGTTGGTGCTGTGGGACCCTCCCAAGATGGCGTACGAATGTCCAGCACAGAACCGTGGCAACATGGACTAGTGCTACCGCTCAGTGGGGGCTTCAGCAGAAGAAACTAGCCGAGCTCTACTGCCCACCGGTGTCCCAGCCACCCCCCCGATGGGGCAGCAGTCTGCTGGGCAAGAGAGCGTTCTCTACGACCTCTGCCAGCCCCCAGGAAGTGATGCTGACGAGCGAGCGGTATGGTGTGCAGCGCCTGCCCTTCTCTCACCTTTCGGATGGTGATTTTGCTTTTTTTGAGAGCCTTTTACCAGGCAGAGTTGTCACCGACCCGGACGAATTGCGGACGTTTAACGTGGACTGGCTGCAGTCCATGCGGGGTAGGTGTTTCAGCATTTTGACACACCCATCCCCTTTCCACCACGATAGCTGTCTGAAAAATCTGCAGGGAGAAACCTCAGCTCCCGTGCTGCTGCTTGTGTCTGCAAATCCCACAGAATGTAGTGTGGTTATTGGAGCCGGCTGAAACCTTTCGTTCAAAAGCCACTTTCCTGTAATGTTTGTGTCAAAACTCTCATTTTTGTCAGAATTTTTCATCGAAACAAAAATATTTCCAAATCTCCTCTTTAGGATGACGGTTAAATTATATTTTTGTTTACTGATGCCCAAAGTTTACTATGCTTGGGAAGTGGTTGATTTTATACTGCAGTGCATCCACTAAGCAGTCCGTTATGCTGTAGGTCTTTTACTTTTTTCTTTAACACATTTTAAAAATAAGGGTGTAGGTCTGAAATCTGCAGATTGTCAAATCTTCCTTTGATTGTCCTCATGCTGGAGCTGTTGGATACCGGGCCTGGAAATTAGTCTGAAATTCAAATGTGGTGGTGGCTATGTGTGCACTCTACAAAGTACTCGCCATGTGTCATTAAACTCACTGACCTAGTGAGTAGCTAGAACAAGTTGTGAAAATACCCCAGTGCAGGGTGTAATTCTTCAGTCTTCAGCACGGTGGAGGGGTGTTGTGGACAGTGAGATTGTTACCGGAGCTTCCTTCTTTCCGCTTATTCTCCTGGTATGGGATATTGTGTATGTTTTCCATGATTGCCAAGGCAGTGAAGTGGGATGCTGGACTGAGCAGAGCTACTCAGGGAATTTAAGATTTGTCCCGTGGACAAGTGTGCTCTGCTTTTTCTAGTGGGCTAGTAGGGAGAGGTGACAATCATTCATTATGACATCTGGTCAGCTGTCCAAGTTCTTTGGCGGGGCAAAATGAGAGCTGGCATTTGCCCAAACTGTTGCCATTTACTCTCTCGTATTTTATGACCATCTCATGCCCTCACCATGGCACGATACTCTGACTAATTGTAAAATGAGAATAATTCTATTTGCCCCTTTAGTAAAGTGCTTGGAGGGCTATAGAGAAAAAGCACTGGGTAAGAGCTGGTTATTATGCCTGTTCTCATAGCTCCCTGCTCCCTTGGCAGCTCATCCGTGCCCCTGGAGCACTACAGGAGGGTGTGTCTTGCATGATTGTCCCCGTGCTGCTAGGCTAGGGAACAAGTCACACCTCATGGTGCAGGGGGCCCTGGTGTGTTCTGTTGTCACTAGTGTCAGGAACACCAGGAGATGTGTGTGCGCAAGGGGGGGGGACCTTTCCGGCCACCAGCTGTGTTTCAGATTGATTTTACCGTGCTTTCCTTGCAGGCTGCAGTAAGATGTTGCTAAGGCCGCAGACAGCAGCAGAGGTCTCTGAGGTTCTCAGGTAATTTACCTCTTTCTTACTGACCCTTGCTACTGAGTGCTTCTGTGTTGCTCTCTGAATTCTCACTGCTCTACTCGAACCGTCTCACATCATTTCGCATTGCTACCAGATTTAATCAAGAAGTGAGTCATGTGCACGAATGAGCAAACTCCAGGCTACCCAGGAATGCTCGACCAAGAGAGCTTTCGAACGGTTTGGGAAAGTTCCTAAGGAGCAGTGTGATCCCTGAGAACCACTCCGACCCATCTGATGAAGTGGGTGTTGCCCATGAAAGCTCATGATTCAATATATTTTGATTAGTCTCTAAGGTGCCAGAGCCACTGGCTGGTTTGGAGGTTAGACTCACACAGCTCCCCATATGAGAGATTTTACAAACGTTGTGAATGCCAAATGGGAGACATCTGGCTCCTCGTTTCACACTCCTGTGGCCCGAAGTAGAAAATCTTACTCAGGTGTGTGTGGGGGCTGGCGGGAGGTGTCATTGAGCCCTAGGACTGGAAGGGACCTCGCGAGGTCATCAGGTCCAACACCCTGCCCTCATGGCAGGTCCCAGCACTGTCTAGAGCAGGGGTTCCCAAACTTTTCAGCATCCCGCCCCATTTTTGATTTTTGAGAAACCTTCAGACCCCCCCCCCCTCAACAGCAGCAAAACTTGTTGAACAAAAAAAAAAAAAAGAGGAACTGACTGGGGCTGAAAAACAAATAGCAGCAAAACTTAGGGGGAGAGGATTGACCAGGGGGGCTGGGTCACCTCGTGCCCCCCAGTTTGGGAACCCATGGTCTAGACCATCCCTGACAGGTGTGTGTCCAACCTGCTCTTAAATATCTCCAGAGATGGGGATTCCACAACCTCCCTGGGCAATTTATTCCAGTGTTTGACCACCCTGACGGAGGAATTTTTCCCTAATGTCCAATCTAAACCTCCCTGGCTGCAGTTTAAGCCCATTGCGTCTTATCCTATCCTCAAAGACCAAGGGGAACAATTTTTCTACCTCCTCCTTGTGACACCCTTTTAGATACCTGAAAACCCATCTCATCACTTCTCTACTCCACCAACCTGATGTATTTGGAAGGAGTGCCGGGACACAAAGGGACTGCCGCCATCAGGAGGTCACAGCAGGGTCATGCTGAAGGAGAGAAATAGCCAAAGGAAAATAAAATGCGAGATGTAAAATAAGCCTGGGGCCAGGTCCCAGGTTCAGTGAGCTTCTCCACATGAAGGACTTGATCCCGTATCTGTTGAAGCCAGCCACAGCCCTGCCATGCGTGTCAGTGTGTGTCGAGTCAAGCCCTAGCTTAGCAGCAGTACCTGGGCTTGCCGCTTGGTGGCACAGACCACTCAAGGGCGAACACAATGGAGTTGCCTGCGAAAGCTCACACTATGTAACATTTGTTGTTAGTCTCTAAGGTGCTACAGGACCACTCGTTTTTACAACGTCCAGCAGTGTGTGCTCCCTGTACTAGGTGTGGTACAGCGAAGCGTCAAGTGACCTAAAGCCTTCTTCCTTCAAGGTCTGCGTTTATGAAATATTGCCTGGCACACTGCAGCTTTGTGCCCTAACACAACTGGAACGTGCAGGAGTCAGGATGTCTCTTGGCTTGGCAAGAAAAGAACAGCACGTTTTCCTGGTTCGAAAAGGTTTTACAGGGGCATTAGTTACAAGAAGAGAAACTCAAAAGTATTCTAGATAACTCGCTAACCCTTCTCCTGAGATGCAGCCCAGCTACACAAGGACTGATTATGGCACTTGACCTTTTTGAAGGCCTCTTGCTAGCAAACAGCCCTTCCCAACACTTCCCTCTCTCAGAGCCTGAGCTGGCCTTCTGGTCTCAGTCCTTCTTATTGCTCCACCCGGTAGGTGTGTGAGGAGTTCACTGAGACTGTGCAGTGTTGGAATTAGATTGTATGCCCTGGGGCTTTTTGCTGGGTCTGTCGGGTGCCCTCGTGCACCCGTGCGTCTCTGTAAATGTCATTGGCCGTAGCACGTAGAAGAGGTGACGGAACCACGTACAGTGTACCACGGGGGGAAGAAAGAAATGCTGAAAGCAAGCAAACACCTATGCGATGAGGTGGAAAGAGCACACAGCAAGGTGATGAAGATGTGCTACCAAAGGCAGCCACATCCACAGGGCTCCTAAAAGGGGTGGCCGATTTGGAGTAAAAATATACATCGTACAACTGAAATTGCATACAAAGGAATGGTCCTAAATGTATAGTCCTTTATCCACAGGCTGTTGGAAAGTTCCTGGTGTTGTGCCACATTCCGCTCTTGGCACCAGCAAGAGCTGTGTGTTCTCACGCTGCGTTTGAAACTGGCCCTTCCTCTCAATTTCAGCTCTTAGGAGCTGTGTTTCCTGGAAGCCGGGCGCTTGTGCGGCTGCTCGGGAGAGACTCCAGTGCTGCCCAGCTGATTAGCAGGCTGCCCACAGCTCGCTTTTGTTTGTACTGGTGGTACACATTTGTATGTGCCTCGAGGCAGATACAAAATTCATTCCACACTCCGATGGAAACAATCCACACGCGATTGGAAAAGATTAGCGGGAACGCGGGTTTGGAGGGTCACGATTTAGCTTTAATGAGGACAGCTAGTTCGTCCAGCTGCTTACAAGAACAAGTCTCCCGGAGGCAAGTGGGCGTGGCGCTGAGCAGCGAGATCATTGGACGCTGTGTCCCCTTGCAGGTATTGTAACCAGAGGAACTTGGCAGTAACCCCCCAGGGAGGGAACACTGGCCTCGTGGGGGGCAGCGTTCCCGTCTTTGATGAGATCATTCTCTCCACAGCTCTGATGAACCAGGTCATCAGCTTTGACAAGGTGTCTGGTAAATATGCTTTGCCTTTCAGCCCCCTGAGCCTTGCCCCTCCCGAGAGTATGGGAAGGGATCCAGACCAGCAGGGGCTTCCCTCGCGTAGGACTCTTCTGACAGGGCTGGGGAGGCAGAGGAGCGCCTGCGCTCGTCCCAGTATCTCTTTAAGAAATGCAGCTGGGATACTATCTGGAGCTTATCGGAAAAGCCAGGACATGCATGACAGCTGTTTTGAAGAAGGGCTCTGCCGGGTGAATGGCCAGTCTGCACTGGCGCTTGTGGAGGAGAGAAATGGGAAGGGCCTTGGGGAATGAGAGGGCCATGGGAAGATTTGAACATTTAAGTTCTTAGAAAGTCGAGTCGAGGGGAAATTAAAGGGAGAGAAATATGTGGTGCCCTGTGTTCCAGATACCCACGCAGGCCTGCTCCGGCTGATGTCCGAGTCAGAGTTCCCACAGACGTTAGCAGGAGGGAGACGGATCCCTGGGAAGAGTTATTCCGAGTTTGAATTGTGCCATCGGGGTCGTCTGGGGGCAGGGGAGGTCCTCATTGCTTACAGCTGTCCGGCCTCTGCAGGAGTCCCGTTCTGTGTGTCATGCTGTAGCTGATTCTTGTGTTTCAGGGATCCTTGTTTGCCAGGCTGGCTGCATCCTAGAGAGCCTGAACCAGTATCTCGCGGAGCTGGACTTTATCATGCCACTTGACCTTGGAGCAAAGGGCAGCTGCCACATCGGTGGGAATGTGGCCACAAATGCAGGAGGCCTGAGGCTGTTGAGGTACGGCTCTCTCCGAGGGACCGTTCTGGGACTGGAAGTGGTAAGATAGCCTGCTGCCACCCCGTTTGTATGTTCCTCTCCTTCGAGACGCGTACATCGTGTCACCGAGCTGGGGGCGGCTGCCGGCCCGTGGGAGGATGGCATTAGCATTCAGAATGGCCTGGACAAAGTGGAGAGCTGGTCAGAGATCAGTGAGAAGAAGTTTAATAAAGACAAGTACAAATCAAATGGACAACTAACAATGGGGCATAACTAGCTAGTACGGCTGACTAGGGGCTGGAGTGGATCGCCAGCTGCATAGGAGCTGACAGCGGGAGGCATTTGTGGAAAAGGCTAATGTAATCCTGGGGTGTATTAACAGGAGGGTGGTACGGAACACATGGGACATAGGTGGCCTGCTCTGTTGGGCGCTGGCAAGGCCTCAGCTGGAGTAGTGTGTCCCCAGTGGTAGGCCCACGCTCGAAGAGGGAGAGTCCAGAAGAGAGCAAAAACCGATGAACAGTTTAGATGGCTGGGACTATGAGGAAGGGTAGAATAACTGGCCGTGTTTGGTCTTGAGAAGAAAAGGCTGAGGGGGGACCTGGCAACAGGCTTTGGGTGCCTTACGGGCTCTTACAAAGGAGACTGTGATCACTGCCCCACGCCCGCTGACGGGAGGGCCTCAAGGGATGGGAGTAACCGCAGGGTCAGGTTAGACACTTGGGAACAATTTCTGACTCTTCTGAGTAGCTCAGCACTGCAGAAGGCCCCCAAGAGAGGTGGTGGCGCCCCGGCGTCGAGGGTTTTAAGAACAGGCTGGACACACCTGCGGGGACGGTCTGGATTTACCTGGGCCTGCCTCAGCAGAGGGGGCTGGACTGGAGGGCTCCTGAGGTGATTTGCCCCTACTTTCCAGGGGTGCTGTTGGGTTCTCCAGCTCGCTTTTGCCACGCTCCTGAAGTGCTGTTAATACAAGACGGTCCGTGCGTCATTGCTGATAGAGGGATATTTCAGAAGTTAACGCTCCGCCCCCTACTTGAACCCTTCTCTTGCGCCGACCCCACAGGCTGCTAGCTGGCCGCGTAGCTAGGAAGTGGAAATTGTGTTGTCGTTCCTCTGCTGACAGAGATCCTGCCAGTAGCTCGCTCCTAGTGCTGCTCACTGTGGAATTGCCAGGCCAGCAGCTCCTCCCTGTCCAGCGTCAGGCATTTTGTGGAACACCCCCCCCTTCTTTGGATTGTATTCCTGACTCTCCCCTGCCATCCTGCCCTCCTCCTGCTGATCCCTGCAGCATGGGAGTGCTGCTTATTCTGGTTCTACACTGCTAGGGCTGCCGCTCGCCTGGGACAGTTATGCTGAAGGATTCTTGTGGCTAGTGGCAGAGCACGAACCAGACCTTATTTGCCAATGCAGTATGGCAGCGCACAGAGATGCCCCTTCTGTTTTATTCTGCATGCTCCCGGGATTCGTGTATCAATAAGGAAGAGAGGAATTTGGTGGCGCAAAATGGGCAGGGCAGGGAAAGCTTTGTGGAAGAAGTGAGAGGGCAAAACTTGTGGGTCAGGACAGCAGTCAGAGAAGGGGAAGAATCTAGCGAGGAAGAGCCCAGGCTGTCCGTGGATCAGATGGGATGGATGTATGCAGGGCTCTGTGGATGGCTTTGCAGCAGCTTGCCATCTTCTTGTCTCTTCGCACCAGCTCATCACCTGCGTGTGGTTGTGTAACTGGAAACGAAGGATTTATCGGTTTGTTTCATTTGTCCTCTGTCAGGTCCTGGCTGATGGCTCCCTTCTGAACTGCTTGGCTTCTCTGCGCAAGGATAACACTGGCTATGATTTGAAGCAGCTTTTCATTGGCTCAGAGGGGACGCTGGGGGTCATTACAGCTGTCTCCATCCTCTGTCCGCGGAAACCCAAGTCTGTGAATCTGGCCTTCCTAGGTAGGTGCCATCCCTCCCCCGCAGTGTCCGCGGCCCAGGAGACTCAGCGGGGTGTGTTGCTGGAGATGAAGCTGCCCACTTGGCTCAGGGGCTGGGATTTAATAACTTGGCTGCTGCAGCCAGTGGCAGGAGTGAGGCACCGCACGCCAGTAGCTGCTGTGAGCCACCCTCTCGGCTTGATTTGTGTCTAATGGCAGCACACTGCAGAGAGCTGCGTGGGGTCTGTTGAAATACTTGTGGTCACTGGGATGTACAAATCTCGCCTCTCTGCGAAAACAAGGGGCAGTCCTGTGGCACCTAGAGACTAACAAATATCTTCGACCCTGAGCTGTCGCGGTTGAAAGCCACCTCCTCGTGATTGTTGGTCTCTAGGGTGCCATGGGGCTGCGCGTTGTTTTTCAAGTTACAGACTCACACGGCTCCCCTCCGAGTCTCTTCTCTGGTATTCCCCAGGGGCCGGTCACCGTGCCGGCTCAGCTCACTCTGCCAGGCAGCACATCAGTCTCAGGTAGAAGAATGGTGGGTGGAAGTGGGAAGGGAAGGGACCAGTGCTTAGCTGGACGGGTTGCATTTTGGCCCCATCCTTCTGGCCCAGACGGGTAAGTGGGGGATAGGAACACGCCCCAGACAGCTTGGTGGGACATAAGGTGTCGTTGGCGTGACAAAGGCCAGTCGGGTGAGAGGTGCTCCTCCACGGGCTGCTCTCACCGTGTAAGCACTGGCAGTGCTCGAGGCAGTCTATTCGTCGGGATTTCCGGGACCCCGGGCACAGCGCTTGGGGCAGGCAGTGCTTTAGCGCGAGCCCTTGTAATTCTCTCCGTGTTGTGTTGTCTGCGGGAAGGCTGCCAGAGTTTCAGTCAGGTCCTTGGAACGTTCACCGCCTGCAAGGGCATGCTGGGAGAGATCCTGTCTGCCTGTGAATTCATGGACGACCTGTGCATGACGCTGGTTGAGAGCCACCTCACGCTGTCCAGACCAGTGACAGGTAGGAGAGTTACCGTGCTGCGCACAGGCGGTTGGTGCTGCGAGCCCAGGCGCTTCGGGGATCTGTGGTGCTGTGTCATG
Source organism: Pelodiscus sinensis (assembly GCF_052426305.1). NCBI lineage: Eukaryota > Metazoa > Chordata > Testudines > Trionychidae > Pelodiscus > Pelodiscus sinensis. Next base: position 56,070,059 of record NC_143061.1, on the reverse strand, counting down.
TTCCAGGGATTTCTTTTGGGAGGAGGTGGGGACCAGTGGGCAAAATACTCAGCAGATGGAGAGGAAAGTCCTGCCCAAGGTGAGAAGGGCTCATTAAAGTCTGGACTTCCCCACACTGCTCCTGCCATGGAGCCCTAGCTTTTTGCCCAGGGCCGGAGAAGTATTCAGCCTGTGTGTTACGCTGTTAAGAGATCGCTCCGGAGATTGCACAGACAGCCTTTCTTAGGGACTGCATCTGGTCCCTTGGAGCAGGAAGGAGACAGCAACCTCCTGCAGAGACTGAGTAAAATCCAATAATGCCACAGAACTCATCACTGAGCAAACATCCCTACCCCCTAGCTTAGTCGCCCCGAGACATTCAAACAAACACCAACGAATCAGACTGCTATGCCGGGGGGGGGGGTGTTCGTGGCCCCCCTCTCAGCAGTAGCAATTAAATAGCGATTAAAACAAGGGCAGCGTGTGGTGCATCAAGGCTGTCGAGCAGCAGAGAGGGATTCCTTGGAGGGAACCTCCCTGAAATGCAGCAGGAGAGGGAGGGCGTCTTTCCCAGCCTTGGCCTTGGTCTCCATTGGTGAACTCGCGGGCGCAGAAGGTAAGCGGCATGCCTTGCCGCAGAGGGTGTTTCCCTGCAAATGGAAGGCGTCACTTGCCCTCCAGCACTAAGCAGATACCCTGGCAAGACCCAGAATATTTGCCGAATGTCCAAGCGTGGAGGAAATCGCAGCCATTGTGCTCTGCCGATGCAGCATTGAGTGTGACTGTTCAGGAGGGAGTCTGCCCACATCCCCCGCTCTGGAGGCCTTCCCAGCTGCTTGGGTCCCACCTTGGCCAGCAGAATACCTGTCAAAGAGCTTGGGAAGGCCAGTTATCTCGGCCCTCCCATGTAAAGGGGAGTCCTTGCAGAGAATGTTGCTTTATTTTAACCCAGAGACTTCTCAAGGTGACACCGTTAATCATCTGAATTAAATCCCTTTCGTCTTCTCCTGGCTCTTCTCTTGCTCTGTCCTCCCTCGTTTCCAGGAAGCCCCTTTTACATTTTAATTGAAACCTCAGGCTCCAATTCTGCCCATGATGAAGAAAAACTGAACCACTTCTTGGAACATGTCATGGCCTCGGGATTGGTGACAGACGGGACTGTGGCCACAGAGGATAAGAAAATAAAGGTGAGTCCCCCGCCTATGCAAACAGGCAGGGAATCTTCTCTGGTTGGATTTGTTCTTCACGCTGACGAACGTTCACACTCTTTGTTCTGTGGGTTAGGATTTCCCAAGTCACCTGACATCAGGAGGGAAGCTGTAGCTTTTTTTATGGTGAAACACACACCGACAAAGTGACTTGTGACCACCTGGGCTGTTCTCAGATGTTCCTCATGCCCTTCTCTTACCATACGCATGGGGAGGTGCGGAACCTCTTTCTCTCCTGCAGGTTTGCTTGAGCACAAAGTGTAGAGAAATTCCTTGTTTCTTAGCCAGCAAAACAAAACCACAGAGAGACGCGGACGTAGTGGGGCTAGAATAACCCGGTTCCCCTGTGCAAGTGGGAAGATTTGCAATGCTAGGCGTCTCCTTGACCCTCACTTCCTTGGAATATGTTCAGAGGGGCGCCGAGTTAGTCTGCAACTGGGAAAACTTATAAAACAGCGAGTAGTCCTGCAGCACATAGAGATGAGCAAAACTCGTAGATGGTCTCCTGAGCTTCCGTGGGCACAACCCACTTCTTCCGATGACTGGCGTGTTAGAAGTCCAGGTCTGATTATTTATTCTTGGATCTGGACTTCTAACACGCCAGTCATCGGAAGAAGTGGGTTGTGCCCACGGAAGCTCAGGAGACCATCTACGTGTTTTGTTCATCTCTAAGGCGCTGCAGGACTCTTCGTTGTGTTTTACGTTTTTCCTTGGAATACATTAGTGGGGAGTGTAGGGGAAGCTCTTGTGTTGGACTGGACCACCTGTCTGCCTCAGCAGCACGTTGCTCATGTATGGGAAGCACATGTGGGTACTCCCATGGAGCTGAGATGATTACTTATGGTCCAGGGGCACCCAGGGGCGGTATTAGGCATCAGGGCCCTACCGTGGCGAGCTCTGACCAGCAGATGACCCATGTCGCCGTCCCAAGGAGTTGACAGTTGAAATACAAGATGAGACAACAGAAGCTGCAGCAAACCAGGTGGGGAGCACAAGGAAACAATGCGATGGCCCTAGTCAGCGTGATAAGCCATGCTCACTGCATGCCAGTGCCTGACCCCGGCAGAGTGGTGGCTTATGGGGAGTTGCTTCCATAGTCTTCCCCTTGCCCCACAGCCAGGGCGCTGGCTGGAAGTCTGAGCCGCCGCAGATGGAAAATTAGACATTGTAAAGTGTCCAGGAAAACGAAATTGCGTGCGCTCTCCTTCCTCTGAGGCAGGGAGCAAACACGGAGCTGGAATGGATGTTTCTGAGAGCGGTAAGATACTGCACGTGCAGAGGGTGGCCAGCGGGCCAGAGACTTAGCTAACGTTCCCTGCCCCGCCCCTCCCCCCAAACTCCATGACGAATGAAATCCGACCTCAGTTGGTTCCTTTTGATTTTCTCTCTTCGCTTCGTTCTGTTTGATCTGCCGAGTCACAGGCGCTGTGGTCTCTGAGGGAGCGCATCACCGAGGCCCTAACTCACGACGGCTGCGTGTACAAGTACGACCTCTCCCTGCCTGTGGAGAGACTGTATGACCTCGTGACTGATACCCGGGCGCGACTGGGCGCGGCTGCCAAGAGAGTGGTTGGCTATGGCCATCTAGGTGAGTAGGGATTTCCTGCTGGAGCTTAGCTCCTGCTGAGCATTCGCACACGAGTTAAAGCCGTGGGCTTAGCTGGCTGGGAGCAGTAACTAGGTGGTATTGGCTGATGAGAGCCATAGCGCTGGGGCAAGGTGTGAGATCCTGTGGGAAGCCTGCTCCCTGTGCTAATGGAAGAATGGATTTTGTAACATTAACAACCTGTGCTGCAATACAAGAAGTTAGCCCACGAGATGTTGCCTGGTAGCTCTTTATCTAGCGATTTGGGTCAATTGGTTAATACATTGGATTTTCACAATCAAATAGCAAATGGAGATGGTTGGTAGATAACCACTCTCCTCACAGGAGCGAATTGCAAGATCTATAAACCAATTACAGCCACGCCATTAACCAGTGATTAAAATAATGCAGTTTAGGGGGAAAAGGCCTTGGACTCTGCAAAAGGATATTTTGAAACATACTTAGCGACCCGTGACCTCAGCTGGTCTGGGGCCGCACAAAGGGCTGGCTTAACGAGCTGAGACGTGGAGCCGCGTTAGACACTTTCTCTTTAAAGATGCTTCGGAGCAGGGGTTTAAAGAGGAGGCTGCTTCCCAAAGGTTGACTGTATAACGAACAGGGCGATCTTTCACTGAGCCGCGCTCCTTTTGGGAGCGTTCCTGTTCCAAGAGAGCTTCCGATTTCTCTGATTCCCAGGCAGTCCGTAGGTACTGAGCTGTTACTCCCGCTTGGCTATGCAGAGGCCGTGCAGGAGAAACGCCTCTCTCTGTGGCCCAGCCGCGGTGTGGTGGGCGGCGATTGCGTGGGGTGGCCTTCCAAACGGAGTAAGCCGTTGCGACCCTGGGCCACAAAGAACCGCCTGGCTGCAGTTCTCACAGCGAGTGCCCGGGCAGCACCGGGGCTCTGCCAGGCGCACGTGCGCTGGCGTAGGGGTCAGGGAACTCCCCGGCTCACTCCTGTCTGAACTGCGCGGGGAGCCCCGATGGGCAGCAGCTCTCCCGGCCCCAGCAGGCAGAGCCAGTGGAGAATCTCCATTGCGGGGCGGGGGGATTCGGTTTCTCCACCCGGAGCGCCGGCCCAGCTCCGCTTTGCTTCCTGGCAGGAGATGGGAACCTGCACTTGAACGTCACAGCCGAGTCCGACAGCCGTTCCCTGCGGGATGCCATTGAGCCGTTCGTGTACGAGTGGACCGCCCGGCACCACGGCAGCATCAGTGCGGAGCACGGGCTGGGCTTCAGGAAGAAGCAGCACATTGAGTACAGTAAGCCCCGGGGAGCAGTCCTCCTGATGCAGCAGCTCAAAGCCATGCTGGACACCAAAGGGATTCTGAATCCTTACAAGACCCTGCCGGCTGCTCCCTGAGGGCCGGCGCTTGCGGACTGACCGGCGGCTCCCAGAGCTGCTCGCCCGCTCTCTGACAGTCGCCAGGGCCGCGGCGCCTCCTCCCCCCAGTGCACACACGCTGCTGGAGCCCCAGAGCTTCGGCCCCCACCTGGGGCAGTGGGGTGTGGGCGGGCTCAGGCATCCAAAGGGGGTTGCGGAGCAGGATTGAGACCCCTGCGCCCATCTGAGTGGAGACCTCGTCTCGGTCTTCCAGGGATGTGCTACCGAGTGTTTGGCTTTCTGTGGCTGCACAGAGCCTGGTAAAGCAGCATTCTCCACACCCCGTCGGCACTGTTTTTATTGTGGTTGCCCCAGTCAGGTGGCAGGCCTTGGGTCCTGGGTGTAAGCAGCGGCTGCTGTTACGCTGTGGTCAGCACCTCCGCAGCCTGGTCTGGCCCACCCCCTTTGCAAGGCACAGGGGCTGTAACTCACACGGCTCTAGGCCTCCGAATTCCCCATGCCAGGGGGCACAGGCTGGGGAGCCGCTGTGTTCTGACTGTTCCCTGCTGCTGACGTGGCTCTGTGGGAGCAGGGGCTGCAGGGTGTGGTTTAGAGGAGCTAGCCCTGTGCAGCACAGAGCTAACATGCAGCCTCCTGTGCGTGGGTCCTACGTCACAATCTGAGCCACTGGAGTTAGTCCAGACTTACCCGTCCTGGGAACTGGTCTTATTGCAGCTACGTTTTCGCCCAGATCCCAGCTCTTCCTGCGTAGGAGGTGTCCTTGAACAGACAGACAAACGCGGAAACAGACAGGCAGATGGACGCTGGACAGGCAGACTCTCTTGGATATCTAGTAGATGAATAACCAGTAGCACACCCATCCCCACAATATCTAGGGCAGCACCTCTTTCCCCACCTGCCAGTGAACGGCCGAGAACAAAGGTCCCTGGAACATGTCGCTTTCCCCTTTCTGTTCTGCTTAGAAGAAGCACACGGGATCTTTTTCAGAGGAGAAGGCAATACACTGTGTTTGTTGAGCAAACTGTAGAGAAGCAGTGATAGAAATGTAGCCGTGTTAGTCTGGGGTAGCTGAAGCAAAATGCAGGACAATGTAGCACTTTAAAGACTAACAAGATGGTTTATTAGATGATGAGCTTTCGTGGGCCAGACCCACTTCCTCAGATCAAATAGTGGAAGAAAATAGTCACAACCATATATACCAAAGGATACAATTAAAAAAATGAACACATATGAAAAGGACAAATCACATTTCAGAACAGAGAGAAGCAGTAGAGAAGCAGTTAGCATCTGCTTTGCGTGCGCGCACACACACTCTCTCTCTCTCTCTCTCTCTCTCGATGACCAAAGCCCTGAAACCATCACTGACTATTTCCCGTAGCGTCCCCCAGTGCATGGACAACCCCCCCCCCCCCCCGGAGGGGTAGGGTGGCTGTGTGCTCCCGTGAGTCAGCAACAGCCTTTCCGAGCCCTGATCACGTCAGTTGCACTTGCAGTCTGTGGACACACCCTATGCCACTGCCCATCTCCGCCTGTACAGACCTGATGGGCCACTAGGAGTAGTGACACTGTCGCGAAATGCTGCGGGAACTGCAAGGAGAGGGACAGGTGTTTGCCGGTCCCCACTGCCAGGCAGCATGAGGAGATTAGGCTGCACGGGGAGGTAAGACGGCGGCAAGGGGGAGAGAAGTGGTCGGGAGGTGCGATCAAGACACTGCTCTGTGGGTGTCTGGTTTCTGATGGTTCCTGCGTCTCAGCTCAGCCCTGGCTTGATCCAGGGCCAGGAATTAGTGGCAAGCTGAGTGTTTCTTGCTGGGACCCGGGTGTGGGTGCAAAGCTGCCCTGGCGCCTTGAAGGGTACTTCCAGTTAAGCTATTCACACCGGGCTGGATCTCCAGCTGGCCCAGCCCCTTCGACAGTGGGGAGACCATCGGCAGGTGAGCGGTGTCAGTTTGCACCCCTGGGGGACTGGGTCTTACGCTAGAACGGAACACAGTCGCCCCCAGCATGGGGGACTCCTTGGTGGAGCCCTGGGTGGCTGGCACCTCCAGGCATCCTGTTCCTGCAGAGGAACAAGACATGGGATCTTTGGCACATGCCATCTGCTTGGAGCCTTGGCCTTGGCTCCAGAGCATTGGGAGGTACTTCCCTCACCCCCCACAGTCAGGGCCGGATTAGCCATTAGGCACAATAGGCCTAGGGCCTAAAGAAAATTAATAATTGACTCAAAAATGAGAAAAGGAAACCGCTAAATCAAACTCAATAATTTGCTCTCTGTAGCCAAGAAGCAACGTACAGGTGGGCTGTGTCTAGACTGGCCAGTTTTTCTGGAAAATCAGCCGCTTTTCCAGAAAAACTTGCCAACTGTCTACACTGGCCGCTTGAATTTCCGCAAAAGCACTGACTTCCTACTGTAAGAAATCAGTGCTTCTTGCGGGAATACGATGCTGCTCCCGTTCGGGCAAAAGTCCTGTTTGCGCAAAACGTTTGCGCAAAAGGGCCAGTGTAGACAGCTGAGATTTGTTTTCCACAAAAAAGCCCCGATGGCTAAAATGGCAATTGGGGCTTTTTTGCGGAAAAGCGCGTCTAGATTGGCACGGACGCTTTTCTGCAAAAAGTGCTTTTGTGGGAAAGGCGTCTGTGCCAATCAAGACACTCTTTTCCGAAAATGCTTTTAACGGAAAACTTCCATTAAAAGCATTTCCGGAAAATTATGCCAGTGTAGACGTAGCCCTGGTGTAACAGACTATTCAGTATCTACCGTGCAAATCACAGATTGCATCATCAAATGCCATTTTCCTCCAAAGCTCACTCTCACCTAACAGCAGAGAGAGGGGAGAGAGAGTCGTCTGTGTCCTGTGGGAGATCGAAGCCCGTCTTTTATACGTTTTGACTTTGGAAAAGGGCGCTCCCCTTCACTCAAGGTGCAACCCTGCTGTTTACACACCCACCCTCACCCAATTCCTAGGGCTCAGGGCGCAACTTCCTGTTGGTTTGCAGGATCTTTAGCCACTGAAAGAGCCTCACCCAGTACTCTCCTTACCCTCGATGTATTGACAATCCCCAGGCAAGCAGAAGACACATGCTAAGCATGCAGTGTCTTGCTCACCAGTCCTGATCCAGGCAGGCAGACGTCCCCTGCTGGCCAGGCAAGGGCAGTCTCTCCGGATCCTGGCTGCTGCACATCATGGTCGTGCAGAGGGGTCCTGGCAGCTCTGGTCTTAGGCTGGGTCCTGGAGGTGAGCTCTTCCAGGTCTTCCCCCTTCTTCTTGGTCTTCCTTTCTTTCCTTCTGCTTCCATTACTTTCACTCTTCTTGCTGATCTCCTCCTTGGACCCAGTTTATATAGTGAAACCTGAGTCCTGCTTAGCTAGACCGGAACCAATGATTTTAGTGTAATTTTACCAACCAATCATATCATACTGTAACAGAATTACCGAAGCACTCGTACCCCACCACCGTGGCTGATTACACCTAGCAACATTAATTATCCAGCAGACAGAGACAGTTACAACCCAGACAGGGATCGCACAGACCAACAACAGGCAAGTGAGGACAATAATCACAGAGTGCGGATTCCACAACCACAACTCTGGAGAAGCAGTTTCTGGCCAGCCAGAAGGGTGTTAAGTTTTCTTTACCCATCTTGAGATCTGTGTCTATCCGGTGACTGGGGAGCTAGCAGGGCACAGTTTCTCCTCACAGCCTGGGGTGATGCTATTTTATTGCAATGGAGATGGAATGTGAGGATGTGACTGCAGATGTTACAGCTCCTGGCTGCTGCTCTTCTGTTTGGCTGCGGAGGAAGGCTTGGTTCAGGCCTTCCAACATGGTTACAGAAAAACCATCGTTACACCCTCACGCTCGGTGGGACGGGCCCTGGGGGGCAGAGTACCACCCTCAGAGGCATTACCCCCCTGAAATTTAAGGGCAGCGATGGGGTTATGCAAATGCCCCTTTTGAGGAGGAGCATGGTCTCGTGGAGAAGTCATGTGACTGGGCATCTGCATCCCCACCTCTGCCACTGACCTGCTGAGCAACCCGGGGCTAGTCACTTCTCCTTCCCCCTGATCTTTGTCTGGCCGATCTACTCACACTGCAGCTTCCCTGGCGGGGACGTCTCCAATCGTGTGTTTAGTCAGTGGGACCCCAGCCTCGGCCAATTAAAGAGGAACCTCTTGATCAGTTTGGTAAGCAAACCAGCGGGCAGCCAGCCCTCTCTGGGCTCTCAGCCTGCCACATCCAGCCATTCCCAAGCGCAGGGTGCGGCGAGATTGGGCAGAGGGGTTGCCAAGGAATATGTAGTTAGTTCAGGAAGGGAAAGGGGGGTTTGGTGGATCTGCACTCAGAGTGGAAGGTGTGCCCTGCCGTGCTGAGAAGGAGCCGGGCACGTCCTCAGCCATGTCACTGGCCACAGCGCCAGACCATCCATTGCCCCCTGCTGGGAATCTGCCATGTGACTTCTCGCTCTTTCATTAAAAGTTTCTTTTCTACGCTCAGACTCTGTGTGTGCGAGTGGGGAAGCATGGCCTGCGAGGTGCCCAGGGGCGTGTGCATTCCCAGGCTATGGGGGGGCTCGAGCCGGCTCTGTGTGAGATGGACGAAAAGGCCCCTCTAGGCTGTGGCTACTCTTGCACAAGAACACAGCCACATGGCCATGTGCTTTTGCACAAGAGCATCCATGGCAGTGCGGATGCTTTCCTCCACCAGGAGAGGGGGGCTGCTGCCTCCCGTAGGCTCTGGGCCACCACGTCGTGCCCCAGGCCCCGTGGTGAATGGTTTCATCAGGGACCCCAAGGGTCTACAAGCTACAGCAAAATAAAACCCTGAGCAAACCCGCGGCGCCGGACCCAACGCTCGTCTGCTGGCTGCAGGCGGGTGCCTATGACGTCTACTCCGTGTTCACTGCACGGCTCACCCTCCTGCTCCAGCTAGTACCTAGGTGTTCAGCTTCTCGCTCCACCCCCCTTCTCCACTGCCCCAGGGCGCTTAGGGCGGCATCGACACTCCGGGAACAAGCCGTGGGCGCCTTACGTGGCTGAGCCACAGCAGGGAGCTGCGCCCGCGTTCTTGTCGCATGCGCACAGGTCTCCTGGTAGCCCCGGGACACGTGGGCTTGTTGGCTGCTTGTTTGCGTGACCGACTCTCGGGGCTAATGGCAGAGAAGAAGCAGCCAGGAACGTCCCAAGAGAAACCCTGCGGCAGCTGCAGCTTTGCCAGCCAGTGCAGCCGGAGAACAGCTGCTTGCGGTGCCGTGGGAACAGGCGCCGCTTTGATCTCATGGTCAGCCCCAAGTGGATGGTGCTGAAGTTGCAAGTGAACCCCAGTCCAGCTGTCGCCCGGGGAAGGGGCTTTTGAGATGCTTTTGCAGCGGGCTGGCCACATTCAAACCCACGACTGAGTGCCCAGGCAGGGTCCACTGCTGCCCTACGGGGGGGGGGGGGTTCTCAGTGCTGGGGGGGTGCACGGTTGTCCTTTGGCACAGAGACTGTCCGGTTGGGCCAGGCATGTGGCCGAGGGGCAGAGCTGGCACGTGCTGGCACACGCTGCAGGAGCCCCGAGGGGTGCGGGCCGGTGAGGGGCTCGCCTGGGTAGCTGTGTGGGCAGAGCTGGCACGTGCTGGCACACGCTGCAGGAGCCCCGAGGGGTGCGGGCCGGTGAGGGGCTCGCCTGGGTAGCTGTGTGGGCAGAGCTGGCACCGGGTTTCTTGCAGGGGCCGGTTCCCGGGTGAGTGTGTCTGAGGTGTGAGTTGTGGCTGTGGGAAAGGATTTGCAAATTCTGAGCCAGGAACCTGCCCCTGCACTGATCCCCGTCGCCAGCTCTGCACAAGCGACTCCATCACAGGCCCCGCCTGCCCGCGCTTTCTCGAGTGGCTCCGTGTCACGAGCCCTCGTAGCGCTCCCCCCCACCCCCTGTGGGGCCAGCGCACGTTCTGGCCAAACGCCAATGGCTCCTCAGAGCAACCCGGAGCCAACCCACCCACGTTTGGCCATGGCCTGTTTTCCTCTGCCGCTAATGGAGGAGCTGCCTCTTCCAGCCAGGGGTGCCAGGGGTCCGGTTTTGAGCCAGACAGTCCAGTATTGGAGCTTTCTGTCCGGGAGACAAAGTGCGAAACTAGAACTGTCCGGTATTTTCTAACTCAGCTGGAAAGGAGATTGTGATGTAACATCAGGTGTGTCCGGTATTTTTGTTGAAACCATCTGGCAACCCTACGTCCAATACAGATCCGGGGGAGGGGGAGTGTCAGGAATTTGAACCACCGCTGCTGGCTGGTTTTCCTTTGGCTACTCATCTTCTACCCCGCCAAGTGCAGACACTGGGTCCCTGCCTGTATCCTGGCCCATTTCACCGCTCTCGGCCGCCGAGCGCCATCTGGCTCTACCCCGCGCTCCTGCCGGAGACTCAGAAACACGGGCCCGGCCCTCGTGAAGCAGGAGGCGCACCTGGGGCCCGTGGAGCTGCAGGCCGGCGAAGGCGGCGTGACCGCAGCGTCGGCCCCGCGGCTCCAGGTGTTGCCCGTTGTAGAAGGTAGAGGGAGAGGCTTGGCCTGGGGCCTCTCGCCGGGAGCCCCGGGCGGAGGAAGGGAGGCAGCAGGCAGGCCCCGGAGACGCTCTGCCCTGCCCCGCCCTGCCTTCCCTCAGAAAGAAGCTGCACACAAGTGGCTGGGCCCTGAACACGCTAGTGCGCGGCGCTCCGACAATCAGGCCTTTGTGGGCCTCATGCTGCTGACTCGGGGCTTTTTCCAGCTCACCGGAGCGCTCGGCTGTCGGCCAGCCAGGGGCCAGGCTGGGCGCGGGGTCTAGCGAGAGACCAAACTGAATGAGCTGCACCCTAGAAACGCCAGAGCGCGGAGGACTGGCCGGGGCAGCAGGGACACTGGGTCACAGCCAGCGCGCGGGCGGACGGGGCGAGCCGGGCAGCGAGGACCGGCCCGGTGCGGCTCAGGTGAGGTAGCTCCCCTGCCACTCGCCCGTGAGGGGCCGCGGGCCTGCTCTGACATTCGGCGTCTCCCGGCGCCCGTTGCCCGGCTGGCACCGTGGAAGCTGCGGTCAAAGCCCTGTTTGCGCAGTAGCAGAGTCTCCCAGCAAACGGCTAATTCCCACCCTTGTGCGGCCCGGCCCTTGGGCACACCCGGCTATTTCCTGCCTGCTCCCTCCAAGACCCTGGCAGCCCAGGCTGGCGCTCGGAGCCGCTGGACGCTGGGCCATGGCGCTTTCCCTGGCTGGCGTGTGCGCCGGTAAGGCCACGAGGGGGCCGTGCTTGGCGCAGGAATGGAAGCGGCTCGAAGGGGACCAAGCCGTGAGAAGAGCCAGGCGGCCGGGGAGCATCGAGTGCCCAGGAGCCTGGCTGCAGAGAGGAGCCGTCGGCTCCGGCCCTGCGCGGGTGGCCGAGGCGGCGCAGCGCGGCGAAGCGCTGGGAAGTGGGTTTTACCCAGGAAAGCCAATGCCCGAATCACGCGCTTGTCTCTCCCAGGCCGCCTGGCAGCGCCAGCCCCTCACGGCTCCCTCGCCCACTTTTCTAGCCTCCCAGCCAGTGCCCCCGGCCGCCCTGCAGGGCCCCTCCTGGGGAGGCCACCCCAAGGCAGCGCAGACTCCAGACTTTAACGTGCTGCTTGTGTTCTTGGCTGTCCCCGCGCCCCTTTCCCGGCCCTTGGTCCCAGCCCCGTCGGCCTGCAGCAGGGCCGGATTGGGGGGGGGGAGGCTAGCCAGGCAGCTGCCCGGGGTGCCCCATGGCAGCTGTAAGGTCGCAGCGCCGGGGGCCGTGCATGTGTCGCTCGCCCACTGCCTGAGGCGCAGGAATAGCTGGAGCCGGCCCTGGCCTGCAGCACAGCGCCCAGTCACGTGGGGAGCTGGAGGGACTGACTCGCCAGCGCTCGGCCAGCCCAGGGCCAGGCCCGCAGCATCCGAATGGGCCTTTGGGGGGGGTCTGGGGTCTGTGTGGGGCGCCCTGGGCCCGCGTGGCTGGCTGGGGGACGTGAGTGCACGGGGGGCCCTGAGCGCAGGGTCTGGGGGGGTCCAGGTGAAGATGGGGGGGCTGGGGAGGGCTGTGGGAGGATGGGGCCTGGCAGGGGGCTCTGGGGGGCATGGCGGGAGGAGTCCCGGTGCTGGGGTGTGGGCTTGGAGGGGTGGGGGCCGGTTGAGTCAGTAAGGTGGGGGTCGGGGTGGGGGCTATATGGGATGGTGCAGGAGGGGGCCGGGTGCTGGGGGGTGTTCAAGAGCAGGGGGCTGGGCCAGATGCAAGGGGGGCTGGCTTGGCAGGAGGGGTGGGGTGCGGAGGAGGGGCTGGCTGAACAATGACCCCCCCCGGTGGGAGGAGGGGCCCGGTGTCGGTGCGGCCGGGGTCTGGCCCAGCCCGGGCCTGGGGGAGGCGGACGTCCTGGTTCCTCCGCCACACGCGCCCCTCCCCCTGCCTACTGCCCCCGGGGGGGTGAACTTTCCTGCCGTGTTACCCCAGCGTCAGCCCCCCCGGCCGAGGAAACCCCCTTGTGCAGGGCCGGCCTTCGGGGGGGAGGGGCACTGAGCAGGCTTTGGAGCCCCCCCAGCCGAGGGGGCAGCTGGACAACCAGCCCGCTGAGCCAGGCGCCCCACGTGTGCAGACTCTGCTGGTCCTGCCCCTGGGGCCCCCTGGCGGCTGTGGGGGGTGATGCCCCCCCGCAGAGCTGGGGCGATGGGCCGGGGGCCTCTCTGGGCTCTTGGGGGCTCGACTCTGACACCAGCCTGCAGGCTCCTGGCCCTGAGCCAGCGTGCGGCAATGCAGGCCCGATTGCACCCCTGCCCCGGGACACGGCCCCAGCCACGCGCCCCCCCTCGGGCACCTCTGGCTGCTGGGGGCGAGCAGCAAGGCCAGCTGCTTTGTGCAGCCACGTGGGGCAGGAGGGGAGATGCAGGACAGGGGCAGGAGTGAAGGGGGCACAGGAGGGAGGGGCAGGGGTAGGAGCGAAGGGGGCACGGGAAGGGGAGGAGGATGAGGGGGGCACAGGAGAGGGGGCAGGGGGAGGGGTGAAGGGGTCACAGGAGAGGGGGAGGGGTAGGAGCGAAGGGGGCACGGGAAGGGGAGGGGGAAGAGGGGGGCACAGGAGAGAGGGGCAGACATTGGGGGGGGCGCAGTGCCGGGCTTGGGACACAGGAGGGGGTTGGGGGCAAGGGTGGGAGGGGCACCCATGGGAGACTGGGACTTGGGGGGGCACCACAGCGACAGGTCGGGGCCCCGACATGCAAGTTGCCGCAGGCGCCGTGTCCCCGAAGGCCGGCCCAGCGCGCTGGTGTGGCTGGCGGTCAGCGGGCAGGGCTGGAGGCGCCACGGGCCGTGGCTGCAGAAGACCGGCCGCAGGGCTGTGAGGGGGGCGGGTTCCCGCGCGACGCCAGCCGGGCCTGCTCCCAGCCCGCAGAGAGGCGCCGTGCAGCAGGCCGGGGCTCCCGCAGGCTAGGCCCCCCTAAAACGGCCGCTGGCGGGGCGTGGGCCACGGGTCCCGGCCCAGGGAGCAGGCCCAGCCGTGCAGGGTCGCTGCGCCTGGATTCGCTCAGCCAGTGTCTGTCCCTGGCTGCAGGGCGATGGGCTCGCGCCATTTCCCGGCGCGCACGGTGCTGTTCGAGAGGGAGCCGAGCGGCGTGACGTACCGCGTCCCGGCCCTGCTCCACCTCCCCTGCATGGCGACGCTGCTGGCCTTCGCCGAGGAGCGGCTGAGCGTGGACGACGCCCACGCCAACCTGCTGGTGCTGAGGCGAGGGACCTTATCCAGGGGCTATGTGGAGGTGAGGGGCGAGGCCGCCGCGGGTACCAGCCGTGGGGGCAGCTGCCTGCAACAACCAAGTAGCTAGGGCCAGAGCGGGGGGTCCCTGCAGCCGGCTGTTCTGCCCCCCAGCGAGGGGCCGGCAACCCCCGTGGCCCAGGGAGTAGCCTAGAGCAGCCCCGAGGAGGGATAACGGCGGCGTGACCTCATCGCGCTCCTGCCCACGGACACAGCAGCGTGTCCTGGCTGCCGGGGGGCCGCAGCGCTGCCGTGTCCATAGGGCACCGGCGCTTCCAGCCAGGAGCACACCCGGGGGGGGGGGCAGTGGCTGAGGTGAGCCGTGTGTGAGGGAGCAAAGGCCGCAGGGCGGGGAGCCAGGCAAGGGGAGCCCCTAACCCCGTCCCGCCCTCTCCTGCCAGTGGGAAGCCATGAGAGCGCTGCCGACTGCCGCCTTGAAGCACCATCGCTCCATGAACCCCTGTCCGGTCTACGACGAGTTCACCGGCATCGTCTTCCTCTTCTTCATCGCCGTGCTGGGCGTGACGCCCGAGGCCTACCAGATCGTCACGGGCCGGAACGCGGCCCGCCTGTGCTACGTGGCCAGCGCCGACCAGGGCCTGACCTGGAGCCAGGCGACCGACCTGACGCAGCAGGTGGTTGGCCAGGCCATCGCAGGTAAAGGCCCCAAGCGCCGGGGGGGGGGGCGAGCCGTGGGGGGGTCAGCGAGGCGGACGCAGCCGGGCTTGCCCAGGGCCGTGAACGAGCGGGAGCGAGGGGGCGGGGAGACGAGGAGGCTCCGGCGCTGGGCGTGTTCCCGAGGGCAAGGCCGGGGGAGAAGGGAGGGGCCCTGACGCTGCCTGTTCTGCGCAGACTGGGCCACGTTCGCGCTAGGCCCCGGCCACGGGATTCAGCTCAAGTCCGGCCGCCTGCTGGTCCCGGCCTACGCCTACCACATCGACTGCAAGGAGTGCTTCGGGAAGCTCTGCCAGACCACGCCGCACGCCTTCGCCTTCTACAGCGACGACCACGGGCAGAGCTGGCGCTTCGGCGAGCCCGTCCCCAGCCTGCCCACCGTGGAGTGCCAGCTGGTCTCCGTGGACGAGGAAGACGGTGGCAACATCCTCTACTGCAACGCCAGGAGCCCCTTGGGCTGCCGAGTCCAGGCCCTCAGCGCTGACGACGGAGCCGTTTTCCATCCGGGCCAGCTAGTTCAGCGGCTGGTGGAGCCCCACCACGGCTGCCACGGCAGCATCATTGGCTTCCCAGCCCCTCTCTTCTATGCCCCGAGCAGCCCCCCGGCGCAGCCGAGTGCGCGGTGGGCTCCCAACGGCCCGGACTGCCCCCTGCTGTGTAGACAAACCACTAGGCAGCGTTGTCTCCCCCTCTGCGCTATGGCCCTTGGAAACCCAGCGGCCGTGTCCTTGGGCAGCCCGCAGCGGGGCCGCCAGCAGCCGGCAGACGCTGATGTGCCCTGTCCTTCCAGCAGCCATCACGAGACCCCCGGCTCCAGGGCCGCAGTGGCACCAGGTGGCGGCCAGGGACAGCCAGAACCAGGCGCCGTGGCCAAATCCATGTCCCTCTTCCAGCCCCCCACGTGGGTGCTCTATTCCCACCCAACGAGCGCCAGCGCTCGCGTCAACCTGGGCGTCTATCTCAGCACCTTCCCCAGGGACGCTGACAGCTGGACTGAGCCCTGGGTCATTTACGAAGGCCCCAGCGCCTACTCCGACCTGGCCTGCGTGGAACTGCCCCCGTGGGAGTTCCCTGCCACCGGCATCCCGCCCACGGCCTTTGCCTGCCTGTACGAAAACGGCGCCAGGTCCCCCTACGAGCAGATCTCCTTCAGCATGTTCACGCTGTACGAGGTGCTCCAGAACATCCCCCTGAGAGCCGCAGCGCCAGCCCTGCCACGCCGCGCGGCGACCAGCAAGGGGGGGCGGGGCTGCATCCCCTCCTAGCACTCCAGCCCCACAGGCCTCAGGGGCTGGAAGGGGGACGGGGCGTAGGGCGAAGGAGCCTAATTATGTGTATTCAGACAGAGCCAGCTGGGTCCCCCTGCCTCCGCACAGCCAGGCCCCACCCCCACCAAGGTGCTGACCCCCCACTTCCTCGAGACGGGCACAGCAGCCACCCCCATGGCCCCAGCCACGAACTCCCAGCCCCACGGCTCGTCAGCGGGACAAGGCTGGCTCCAGCCCCGGGCACAGCTGGATGTGCTAGAGCAGGCATGGCAAACTGGCGTTTGGGGGCCGCATGCGGCCCCATTTTTTTTGCAGCTCCCAGAACATTTTTATAAAAGAATAAAAGGCTGGCTCTGGGGGGAGGAAGGGATTTTGTTTTTTATTTATTCATTTCCAAATAAAATCACTAAGGCTACGTCTACACTGGCATGATTTTCCGGAAATGCTTTTAACGGAAAAGTTTTCCGTTAAAAACATTTCAGAAAAGCGCGTCTAGATTGGCAGGATGCTTTTCCGCAAAAGCACGTTTTGCAGAAAAGCGTCCGTGGCCAATCTAGACGCGCTTTTCCGCCAAAAAGCCCCGATTGCCATTTTCGTGATCGGGGCTTTTTTGCGGAAAACAGTCCTGTGCTGTTTACACTGGCCCTCTTGCGCAAATGATTTGCCCAAGAGGGCTTTTGCCCGAATGGGAGCAGCACAGTATTTCTGCAAAAGCACCGATAATCTTACATGAGATCCTCAGTGCTCTTGCGGAAATTCAAGCGGCCAGTGTAGATAGCTGGCAAGTTTTTCTGCAAAAGCAGATGATTTTGTGGAAAAACTTGCCAGTCTAGACACAGCCTAAATGTATATTAATTTTATATTATATGTTTATGCAAAATCTCAAACTTACAGAATATCTGAAATTTTCACAGAAACCTGTTCCATTTGATTAACCATGGTCTATACTTGTTTTTATTTCAACAAAATAAGTTACGTAGCATATACAAAAAGGACCTTACATTTATATTTAAATAAAAAAGATGTAAAATTAATTTAAAAATTATTTATGAGCAAATAATGTGACACAAATAATTGTAATATTAAAAACATACCTCAAACACAATCTACAATAATAAATAACGACAACATCCCGACAAAGTACCTCTTCTCTGGTGGCCCGAGGGGCGCCCGGTGTCCGCCGGTAGCGGTGCCTTCTGCCTGGCACCTAAGATGCTTTTTCTTTTTTGCTCGACAAACCGTCTGGGACCCCGCGGTGGCCCCGAAAGCGATCGGGTTTGGCTTGTGCGGCCCGTGGAGGGAGCTGCCTGCCCGCCAGTGCCGCCGGGCGGGAGCGAGGGAGGTAACGACCCGCCGGAGTGAAGCAGCCAAAGCCCCGCTCTGCCGCCAGCGAACCCGCGTGAGGCAGAAGATGCGGCGCCCGTGGACACCCGGCCCTGGCCGCAGGCGAAGACCCCGGGCCGGGGCCAGCCGCCCGAGCCTGGACGCCTCCCGCAAAGCGGCCGCTCAAGCTGCTTCCCCGCGGGGTCTGTCTGGGCCGGGCCGGGCGTCGGGGGCCTGTGCCTGTGGCCGTCCCCGCCGCACACGAGCTCCCGCGACCCGACGGCACCGCCCCTCGGCTGAAAAGCGCCCCAAGAAACCGGAGCCCGCCCCGGCGCACGGGGGCACAGGCCAGCGGGGCTCCGGGCCGCTCCCCAGCGCCCTGCAGGGGCCCGGCTGGCATCAGGGGGACTGGGCCGGGCCCCACGAGCCTCGCACTCGGCCTCCCCGGGCTTCCCCATCAGAGCACGCGCGGAGCCACCCGAGCGCCCCACGCCGCGGGACAGGGGCCGTCCAGTGCGCTGCCCCGGGAGGGCGCGGCCCCCGGCCCCGAAGCGGCGTCTCTCCCTGGTCGCACCCAGCCGGCAGGCTCCAGCCCGGTGCGCCCCGCAGAGACGGTGCAGCCAAGGGCGGGTGGGCGAATGCCGAGCCAGGGGCCGTGCAAACAGCAGCAGGGGCGGCGGGCGCTTCGGCTCTGTCCTCGGAAAGGCCAGAAGAGGGGCTGGTCCCGGCCCAGGCCCCCGTCCCTCAATCGCCGGCTCGGGGCTCACCTGGGCTCTGCCGCGGCGAACCCGCCGCCCTCCACGTCCAGTCTCACGCCTCGTCGAGAGGCCCGGCCGCCGCCCGGACGGAACCGCAGGGACTCGGGATCCCGTCCTGCCCCGGCGGGTCTCGCTGCGGCGTGTGCAGAGAACCCGGCCGACGGCGCCTGGCTCTCCCGCGCTAGCGCCGCCTCCTCCTGGGCTGCACCTGCAGGGAGCAGAGGGGCGCTCAGTGCGGCCCGTCCAGATCGCTCAGGGCCGGGCAGGGGATGGGACAAGGGCACTTCCCAGCCGCACCCGGCTCTCCCGCTTTTGCGCCTCCTGCCAGGCGTGCCCGGGACGCGCTGGGGCGGCGGAGCAAAGGGGGATTTGCAGCGTGGCCAGGTCACACTCCCAGGTCGCTGCTAGCCATCGGGTTAGTGCGCGCCTGTGTGCGAAGGGTGTGCGTGCACGCAGTGTGGGGCAGGTGTGAGCTCAGCGTGGGTATGCACACGGGTGTATGTGGGGAGTGGGTGTGCGTGCGGGGGTTGTGTGTATGCAGGGGTGGGTGCATGTGGGGGTGTGCACACGGGGAGTGGGTGTGAGTGCAGTGTGGGTATGCATACAGTGGGGTGCATGTGGGGGCTGGTGTGTGTGGGGCGGGTGTGCACACAGTGTGGGTATGCACGTGGGAGTGTATGCAGGGGTGGTGTGCATGCAGTGTGGGTGTGTGTGCGGGGCAGGTGTGCGCACAGTGTGGGTATGCACGTGGGAGTGTATGCAGGGGTGGTGTGCATGCAGTGTGGGTGTGTGTGCGGGGCAGGTGTGTGCACAGTGTGGTATGCACGTGGGGGTGGGTGTGCACAAGAGTGGGTGTGCGTGGGTTGTGTGTATGTGGGGGTGGGTGCACGAGGGGGCGAGTGTGCGCATGGTGAAATCAACTGTTACCAACAGCGACTGAACCCTTCGACGTCTCCCTGCGCATCCACGGCTGCTCGACGCCCAGCCCGTCGCTCCAGGCCAGCCGAAGGGGAACTCGGGGCAGGCAGCCAAGCTCCAGTGTCCTGCACCTCCTGCGCTGAGTGAGCTGGCCGGGGCAGAGGGCCCCTCGGCGCTGGGGCGGTCGCAGGACACGGGGGAGCCGGCGGGAGTTTGTGCCTGGGCCCGTGTGCACAGGGAGCGCAGCAGGGCAGGGGCTCCAAGGGGAGACGTTACCTATTTGCCTTCGCACAGGCCGCAGAGGCAGCCAAAGAAGCTGTTGAGGATCTGAAGAGACGCCAGGACCATCTCGGCGGCGCTGACGAGCAGCAGGGCGGAGAAGAAGGAGACGTTCCAGGCGACGACGTTCGGGGGCTCGATGCAGACCGAGGTCCAGAGCGACGGCTCATACAGGTAGTTCTGCGCACTGATGAGAGACCCAAGGGACAGCGCTGGGACCACGGCGGGGGGGGCGGGAACATCTGCTCCGCTCTTCCTTGGCTTTCCTGAAGGCCCTGGGAGCCCGCAGCTGCCTGTGCTGGGCGCTATCGGGCCAGCAAAGCCTCCCCCTCTTAGACGGGACACACGTAGGGCCCGTCTTCGCCCGCCCCCCGAGCGGCCTGCGCTCGGCAGTGCACGAATTTCAGGCTTTCCAGCCCCCCGAGTCCCAGCTCGGTGGAGCGCTGGGGAGAGCTTCCCCTGGGCGACCGGCTCTACGGCGCCGGTGCCTAGCACCTCCCTCGGGCTCTGCGGAGCCGGTCTCTGGCACCCCCCTCGGGCTCTACGGCGCCGGTGCCTAGAGTCCCCCATGGGCTCTGCGGAGCCGGTCTCTGGCACCCCCCTCGGGCTCTACGGCACCAGTGCCTAGCGCCCCCCTTGGGCTCTGCGGAGCCGGTCTCTGGCACCCCCCTCGGGCTCTACGGCGCCAGTGCCTAGCGCCCCCCTTGGGCTCTGCGGAGCCGGTCTCTAGCGCCCCCTCGGGCTCTGCAGTGCCGGTCTCTAGCACCCCCTCGGGCTCTGCGGGGCCGGTCTCTAGCGCCCCCCTCAGGCTCTGCGGAGCCGGTCTCTGGCACCCCCCTCGGGCTCTGCGGCGCTGGTCTCTAGCGCCCCCCTCGGGCTCTGCAGTGCCGGTCTCTAGCGCCCCCCTCGGGCTCTGCGGAGCCGGTCTCTAGCGCCCCCTCGGGCTCTGCAGTGCCGGTCTCTAGCACCCCCTCGGGCTCTGCGGGGCCGGTCTCTAGCGCCCCCCTCAGGCTCTGCGGAGCCGGTCTCTGGCACCCCCCTCGGGCTCTGCGGCGCTGGTCTCTAGCGCCCCCCTCGGGCTCTGTAGCGCCGGTCTCTAGCGCCCCCCTCGGGCTCTGCGGAGCCGGTCTCTAGCGCCCCCCTCAGGCTCTGCGGGGCCGGTCTCTAGCGCCCCCCTCAGGCTCTGCGGGGCCGGTCTCTGGCGCCCCCTCGGGCTCTGCGGGGCCGGTCTCTAGCGCCCCCTCGGGCTCTGCGGGGCCGGTCTCTAGCGCCCCCCTCAGGCTCTGCGGAGCCGGTCTCTAGCGCCCCCTCGGGCTCTGCGGAGCCGGTCTCTAGCGCCCCCCTCGGGCTCTGCGGAGCCGGTCTCTAGCGCCCCCTCGGGCTCTGCGGAGCCGGTCTCTAGCCCTGCTGCTGCCCGGCCGTGCCGCGCTCGTGCTACCTGTGGGCCTCTATGCTGAGGAAGGGGTAATCCCACTGCAGGTCTCCGGTCTGGTTGTGCAGGCAGAGGGGTCCGTCGGTTAGGCCCAGGCCCGACATGGTAAAGCAGGCGGCGGAGCCCAGCAGCGCCAGCCCCGACAGGACGATGGAAAGGAACATCTGGGGGAAGGCAGAGCACGGAGCTCGTCAGTCCAGCGCACGGCTCTGCCCGCACAGGCCGGCTCCCCTGGGCAGAGCGGGCGCCAGGCCCGCGAGGTCTCCACCGGCCTCGTGCGCAGCGCCAGGGCTGGAAGAAGCAGGCGACCCCGGTGGCAGCCCCTGTAGGAGCAGGACCAGCCAGAGCCGCGTTCCCGCTGCAGCCGGTACCCCGAGACCCCTGCCCTGCGCCTGGCGCCACTGCTGGAGCCCTGCTCTGTGCTGCAGGAGGCCCCGTGCTCTTAGCGCCCCCCACAGGAGCCCCCGGCCCGGGCACAGAAGAGCCTGGGGCCTAGGCCGCCCCGGGCAGCCTGCTTCAGGCTGGATTTGCTTGGAGACGGGAGGGAGCCGCGAGCGGGGACGAAGGCCTCAGCGTTGCACAAGCTCTTGTGAAAATCACATTCAGCTCTGCATCGGAATAAGGGTGGTGGGGCCAAAGCCATCCCGCCTGCTGCAGGCCCCGCCCACCCCCACCTCTGCCCCACCCTTTCCAAGCCACGCCCCCTGCTCCGCCTCCTTGCCCAAAGGCCACTCCTACAAGCAATGAAAGCCCCTCCCCCCCTCATTGGTGGCAGGCGCCAGGGCCAGGAGATGGGCAGTGGGGTGGAGCAGAGCAAGCTGCTGGATCCGTGGGGCGATGCACCAGGCCCCTCCCTCAGGTAAGCCCCCGGGCCACCCTGGGCCCTGCCAATGGGACGGTTGAGGCGACTGCCCTGGGCCCCCAAAGTGTGGGGCGGCCGCCCCCAACCGCCCTAGAGACGGACACGCTGTTTCTACCATTCGAGACCCCGCCCCTCACCCCGCGGGTAACGGGCCGTGCAGCATCACTCCCGGGTCAGCCCCACACTTGAATCGCTGGCATGTGGACCCTCCCCGTGCAAACACCCTGGCTGCACATCTGTAGTGGCGTGCAATGCACGCCCCTGTGCACGAGGGGGCCCAAAAAGCCCTGGGCCCGGCCAGACGCATGCTCACTCCCTGGGCTCCCATCTGCCCCATTCCAGGAGCGGCGGCGCCCCACAAGCTGCACCGAAGTGGACCAAGGGGACTCCCCAAAGTGTCTGTAATTGGGGGTGAGATAGGCGGGGTTGGCGCCCCAGCAAGCAGCTCAACCCAGGTCTCCAGAGTGCCAGGTTGGTGCTCTAACCACTGGACCACCCTTCCTCTGTCCTATGTAACTGCTGCTCATTGGGCCGCCTGCCCCGTTGAAACAGTGGCCGGTTTCTTCCTGTGGGTCTGCAGGACGGCTCGTTCCCGCCGGGGCTACGCGAGCACAGCCCTGTTGGCTCCAGAGCCCGGCCACGCGGAGCCGGGCCGCTCACTCGAGCCGGGGGGCTGGCGCAGCTCGGCCAAGAACATTCCCACAAGTGCAATGAGTCGTGGCCTTACGTTCCGGCACGTTCCGCAGCGGGAGGCCCGGTCGCTGCACCACCCCACAGCCGAGATCTGCGCTGCGGCCAGAAGGACCTGGGAGAGAGGAAATGAGGCCGGGTGAGCAGGGCCGGACCGGGGAATTCTGGCGCCCCCGGCTAGCCCCCCTTAATCCGGCCCTGCGGGTGAGCGGGACGCCCCGGCCGCGGGGAGTCCTCTCCCCTGGTCCGCAGGCAACGTCCACGAGCCACCCCTGCCGCTGGCGTGACGAGGCCGCGTCCTGCGAGGTGCCGGTGGGCAGCCCCCGCGCTATGCCGGGCCCCGCCAAGGCCTTCATTCATTGGCTGGGAGCTGCCCGGGCCCCGCCCCCTGCCCCTCCTGCACCCCAAGCCCCGCCTCTCCAGCCCACCTGAGTCTGCCCTCCCAGCCAGAGCCCCCACACCCAACCTCCTTCCTCAGTCCGGAGGGAGCGAGGGTGGGAAGAGCAAGCATTGGGGGCAGGGGGGGGATGGGGGGAGCGGGGGTGGGGCCTCGGAGGAGGGGCAAGGCGGGGCCAGGGCAAAGGGGGTTGGTTTTGGGGGAGCAGAAGGACGTCCAGCTCCTCGGGGGATTAGGGCAAAGGTGAGAATCCGGGCAACAGGCCGTCCCGCGTCTATCTGTGAACCGCATCCGGTGGCTTGGCTTTGCTTTCAGAGCAAACATTGGCTGCAGGGT
Organism: Pelodiscus sinensis; assembly: GCF_052426305.1. Lineage (NCBI taxonomy): Eukaryota > Metazoa > Chordata > Testudines > Trionychidae > Pelodiscus > Pelodiscus sinensis. The sequence continues at coordinate 56,047,261 of NC_143061.1, read as the reverse complement.
GGATACAAATCAATGGGTTCTTAAAAATGGCTTTTAAAATCAAACTTTTTAAAAAATTGTAATTGGATTTTCTTGGTAAAATGCTTTTTGAGGAAAAAAACTATGTAAAGACAGTTTTAATTAAGATACATCATAGCTCAAGGATGGCTCCTCATGGCCTAGAGATTATACAGTCTAGTTCCTGCCATGTGTTTAGGAAAAGTCTTGAGTGAGTTCCAATCAGTCATCGATTAGGGACCCACATTCAGGGGGTTCCAGAGGCTTCAATATGGATGATTTAGGTTAATCTTTTATCTACCCACTTGGACGTGGTGCTCAGAGTAGAAGATACCATCAGAGACGCTTTTGCAGTTCTCAGCCTGTGTATTTGTGTCTCCAGAGATAGCATGCTTGCTTACAGCAGAAATGTTTTTAAATAAATAAATATATAGAGACACAGAGGGAGAATCCTAGAATACTAGGACTGGAAGGGCCCTCGAGAGGTCGAGTCCAGTCCCCTGCCCTCATGGCAGGACTCGGTACCGTCTAGACCATCCCTGACAGGTGTCTGTCTAACCTGCTCTTGAATATCTCCACAGATGGGGATTCCACAACCTCCCCGGGCAATTTATTCCAATGTTTGACCACCCTGACAGGCAGGAAGTTTTTCCTAATGTCCAACCTAAACCTCCCTGGCTGCAGTTTAAGCCCCTTGCTTCTTGTCCTGTCCTCAGAAGCCAAGAAGAACCATTTTTCTCCCTCTTCCTTGTGACACCCTTTTAGATACTTTAGAAATAACAGACTTCAACCCGATTGGCGTTCTGAACATGTGTGGACACAGAGTCAATCCCTAACCTCTCTCTAAAAGTACAAAGGCTCTAAAAGTTCAATAAGCAGAAGCCAATATTTCAAGTCCCTCAGGTGGACCTGGCTCACAATCAATTTAATTTTTGTTTAAAAAATGTTTCATGTAACTATTTTAGTTAAAAACAATTTAAACAAAAACAAACTTGATTTTTAAAAACTTGAAAGTGTAACTACATTCAAAAGTCCATCTGCTTGTTTTGGTAAAATATTATATGTTTGCTGTTAAAGAAAAAATGCAGAAGACATAACGTTGTTTCTTTAGTTAACTAAAACAAGGTAAATGTCTGTCTGGTGATGTTGTCCTTCTAATACGTCATGGAACAAAATGCTCCAAATATTAGTGATTGATCTGTTGAATTGGAGATCGCTCGCCTCCCAGTGGCTTCAGAAATACCTCTGGTAAATGAAATAACCAATCCATCGTTCATTTTCTGATCTAGCAGTAGAGCTAATCTGAAACGTTGCCAAAATAAATCCCTCTTGGAAAATGTCGAGTGTGTAAACCCGTAAAAAGGAACCCGCCATTGATCTTCGAATTGTGACGCTGGCGTACGAAGGTTATGGCAACCGACAAGGCTGCACTTCTATGTGGAAAACCACGATTACATGGAATCTTCCTGACTAGTGATTTAAATCAAATCCAGCCTGGTTTGCTGCCCGTGGAAGTCGGAAACGCCACAAGAGCAGCATGTGAAGCAGTTACTCAGCATCATCTCTGGATTCGGTTTGGCACCGAGCCATGCACCTGGCTCTGGGCTGTAGCTAGGGCTCATAGGAGCCACCGTCCTCCAGGTAACTGGTTCCTGGCCTGGCCAGAGTTTAACTGGTTACCTGTGAGCATCACCCGGTCAGGGGGATACCAGTTACCCACTGGCATCGCTAATTGGAGGGCAATCGTGTCCCTCGGGCCTAGAAGTGTCCCCGTGAACCTGGCGAGGCCTAAAACGGCCTCCCTGGCAGGCAGCGGGAGCTGGTTCGATTGGCGCAGCGAGAGGTTCCTGGGCGACACAGACGGCCCTGATCCCAGCTAAGGGCATGCAGGGGAAGGACCAATCACGTTCGGCTGCTCGTTGTGCCAAGAGGTTTGTACATGAGCGATTTTCTGCCTGCGACACTCTGAGCCAAAGCCCGTTCAAGTGGCTGCGAGTCCTTGGGCTGGCGCCAGGTCGGGCCTGCACACTACGTGGGTGGGAGGAGCACGTTCGCTTCAGCCACCAGTGAGGAGAAGGGGGCGTCCTGGCGTTTGATCGGCAGCAGGGGGTCGCCCTGCCCAGCCCAGCGAATGTCAGCCAGGGGGTACCGCATGGAGCTGGCACGTCCACTGCTTACCAACTTCCCCATTCTACAGGTGGGGAAACCGAGGCACGGGGCCAGTATGGGATTCACCCGGCAGGCCAGGGCTGTGATGCCTATGGCTTGCTCCCATGACTCCCTAGCAGAGCGCTCTGGCCGAGACACGCACATGGCAAGGGGAAGGGATTGGAGTCATGCCACTTACAATTACGCCTCCTCCCCACACGCCTGGCACTTGCATGGCCCGCTTGGAGATGTGGCCCTCCTCCAGGTAGCGCCCCGTCCCGCTGGGGAAGAGCAGCAGCACGCTGGCAGCGATGGACAGCACTCCCAAGGCAACGAGGCAGGGGCCCAGAATCCGAGTGCACTTCCCAACACACATGGTCGGCAAGCCGGGAGCCTGCATGGGGAGGGGAAAGGAAGGATGCCATTTCCCACCTCGGGCGGCACCAGGGAGCTGCAGCTTCTGCTGAGGCCAGGGGGCTGCACGGTGCCACCCTATGCCCCAGGAGCTCCTAGGGTTGCCAGATACTTTCACAAAAAATCCCGGACATTGGGGGGGGGGGGGGAATTGGTTGAGCGAAAAAAAAACCCCTGCGCCTTTAACTTCCCCTGCACCCGCCGCCCCTGCCCAACGCAGCAGGGGGAAAATGTCCCTGCCGGCCTTCCATCTGACAGAAGAACCAGACACCTGGCAACCCTGGGACCTCGCCTCTTCGCCTGCTCGCCCCGTCCCACCTGCCCTCTCACTGGGCCTGGGACATCGCTGTGACATGGCAGAGCAGCGGCGCTAACGGCGCATTTCTGCTGCTGCCAGGCACAAGGGACACGCGTGGCCTCCATAGCCAGGTCTCTGAAGGAAGACGAGCGCCCACAGGGCCCGGCCCAAGTGACCCGCCGTTAGATTCCAGGAGAGGGCACAATCCATCCATCCACCGGCTCTGACCTGCCGCCCCAAACGTGTCTCCCCCTGGACACACGATCCAGAACTCACCTCAGCAACCCGCCCGGCGAGGAGAGGGCGACCACAGGGGCATCTAGTCAACCCCCGGCCGCCTCTGCCCGAGAACAGCCAGAAGCCAGCCCGCCCGGACGGTTACTGACCCGCGCCTTGCTCTCCCCGCCCGGGCACGCGGCCGCCAGAGCGCTCGCAGCAGCCCCGTGTCACCGAGGGGGACGCAGGCGGAGACCGGTGCGGTGGCACCAGGGGCCAGTGGAAGCCAGGAGAAATACCTCGCGCCCCAGGGCCTCAGCTCCTCTTCTCAGCGCTGGGGTGAAGGGGCTTCCATTCCAGCGAGCGAAGGAAGTGGCCCGGCGGCTCTGGGAATGGCTGGAGGCGCTTTCCTGTCGCTCTGGGGGATTCCTGGGCTCCCGTGGCCGGGACGTTGTGCCAGCCACGAGGGCAGCAGAGCAAGTCTGTGTCTCCAGCAGGCGTAACTGCGCAGGCCTCGGCACACCCGTCCACTGCACGCGTGAGGCGACTCCAGTGATGTCCCGGCCACAAAGCCCCGCCAGCCTGGGACCCGCTCATCCCCCGCGAGACTCGGGCCCAGGCGGAGAACAACGAACCGCTGGAGCGAGAAACGCCTCCAAAGGGTCCCAGCGTCTCGCCCGGCTCCCCAGCTCAAGAACAGAGCAGGGGGCGGGGAAAGGAGCCCGCTGTCCATGCCAGGCCTCCGGGCAGGGCCGTCTCGGAGCGCCGACCAGGCTGGGGCACTCCTCTTGCTGGAGAGACTTGGCCTCTGAGCACGGGCCCGGGCCGCTCGCAGGTTCAATTCAAACGCGTGGCGGTGGGGAGGCTCTGCCGTCGAGATGTGAGCGCGTCGCGGTGCTGCGCCACGGGTCCGGGCTGTCACAGGAGAGGCTGAGGCCGTGGCTCGCGGCAGCAGGTCAGACTAGATGATCATGACGGTCCCTTTGGGCCTCACAGTCCACGGGTGAGATCATCGTTCTCTCTGCCTTGGGCCAACCAGCCGCTCTTCTCCCGAGCCATTCCTACCAATGCCCCGCCCCCGCCCCTTGCTTATAACGAGTGGGGTCTCCAGCCACAGGCCAGAAACGAAACCTCCCACTGCATGAGCCAAACGGTGAATTCTGGCCGGACACGCCAAGGAAGTTGTTGGGCGACTGGTCGTAGCAACCGGCTTCAAATCTGCTCAGACAAAATCGAACTAGGAAAAAAATCACAATTTGTTCCTGGTCAATAGGAAAACCAAAGGGGCAGCTAATGCAGCTGTTCTCACTGCCTGTGACCAGCTCCCCTCAACGTCACTGCAGGTGGCTCTTCACACCTCCACCTGGAAAATCATTGGCACAGTAGCAGAGAGCGTGCGGGATCCATCACGGTACTGCCCTGGATCGCGCTTAGACCCGCCGGCAGAGACTTTCCTGAGCGCTTTGGGGGCAGGGCGCAGACTTAGTCTAAGGGACAAGCTCTCACACCAGCACCCGTCTGAACGGAGACTTCGGCCACGTCAAAGGTTTTCCAGCTTCTCTCCTCGGGCCCCGTTCACAGGGTATTTAGCGTCGGGTGCATCGCTTCCCACAACGTCCTCTCCTGGCCTCATCTTCGCCTAATGTGCTCAGGCCAGACTCCACTCTGCCACACCAGGCCCCCTTTGAAACGACCGGTCAGTTCAACAGAGTTCCTCTCCTTGGTCCTGGTAGACCCGCCGACCCCCATAGAAATGGAGCTCTCCTGTCTGTCAGCCATCGTGTGAGGGCAGGTCGGGGTCTCAGCTGAACATCTAGCTTCTCTGGAACGTCTCGGTTAGCAAACGGTGAGGCAGCGTCTAGGAAGAGCAGCGTAGCATCATGGGGCAGCATTGCTGGGTAGTATGGATCTAGATCCACTTTCCTTCGTAGAACAAGGCCGTACGAACAATATGGGGTAATGCAGCACCCCACGTTTTCTGGCTGCTGTCAGAGAAAGTGAACTTTGTGGCAAATCAAGTGGCAGCGTACGTGAGACCTGCAGCGGTTGCCTGTGGCCGGCACTTTTGCATACAACAGCGGCAGCAAGTGAAATGCGGCTAACTCCCGGCAGCACACGCCTGGTTGGGTGCCACCCACTTCCAGCTCGTGCCCGGCCAGTGTCACTGCTGTCCCTGTGCAACTCCTTCCTGCGGCGACCCTGGGTTCTGGGCCATTATTGGGCAATCACAGGCAGGAGTTGGTTTCCAAAAACAGAACTGGGAATGGTGAAGTGAAAGTTGAATCCATTACCCAGCAACCCTTGCACCCCTCTGCCCCCCTGCATCAGAGCAGCACGCAAGGGCGGGAGGGGCTGGCACAATTCGCCCTGCCAGAGCTGCACGTGGCACCCACCACGCTGCCAGGCCCCGAGAGGGCTCTGCCCCGAGCTAGAGCACGTTGCAAGGAAGCGGGAGCTCCGAAGCCCGGGCCGTGCACAATCCAGCCAGCCAGGGCGATGGACCCGCGACTGGGGATGTGAGCTGGTATCCTTACCAGCTAACCGGGACCAGGAGCAGCCCTGCAGGGGCAGGAGCCTCCTGCTGGCGCCCCTGCACTCGTGGGTTTCCACTTAGTCAGCCAAGCAGGTAAACCTCGGCTTCAACATCCCAGCTAGCGAGAAGCTAATCCGCCCGCGGGTAAGCGTCGGCCGTGCCCTGGCATGCTGCGTGCGCCCTTCCTCGCAGTGCCCTGCTAAGGCGCGTTCGCGCCCAGGGTGGGCTTGGAGCGGGCGCTAGCCAGAGCGGGAGGGAGGCTGATCCGCGGCACCCCTCGGGAATTCACGTCCCTCCCAGGGGCCCGTGCGGTCGATGAGGAGCCCTTGGGGGCACCGCACTAGCACAAGTGGGTCTGCGCCCTGCTGGAGCCTCCAGGCCCTCCGGCAGCGCCGCCCCGCGCTGGGCTTTCCGAAGGCACCGCTCCCCCCGGGAGGTGGGCACCCCTGCATCCCACACCGGCAGCGCCACAGCCTCCCCCGCGGGGGAAGGGCACCGGCCCGCTCCTTTCCCAGCGGAGGGTTTCTCGTCCCCCCTGCAAACAGGCTGTGTCAGTGGGTCGCCTTGGCCCCGGCCGGTCCCCGCAGGCGCTGGAGCGGGGGAGAGGCCCTACGCCCGCTGGCCCCCCGACAGGCACTGGTGCCCAAAGGAAACTCTCCTCTCCCTCTCCGATGGGCACAGACGCAGGGGCACTTGGCCCCACCCCGCCCCGCCCCGAGAAGGCCTCGCCCGCCACTCACCTGAGCCGGGAAGCCGGGCGACGCTCGGGCAGGGCAGCCTCGCCGGGAGCTGGCTCCTGATGCGACTTGTTCCCTTCCCGAGGAAAGGGGAAGATCCCTGCCGAGCCGCGGCCCTTTATACCCCCATTGCCTGCGGCGGCCGGCTGGTTATTCCCATAGATGGGCTGGACGTCGGCTCATCCCCCGCCCGGCCGCCACCTCATCTCCTCCGCATGACGGGCAGCGCCGCGGCTGTGGTGACCCCGCCGCACCCCGGGGAAGGAAGCGAGACTCGCTGCTGAGCCAGAGAGCGGCTTCCTGCAGGAGCTGAGCGGGGGCTGGAGGGTGGCAGCTGCCTGGCGCGGTGCGGGCAGCGGGGAGCCGGGCAGCCTGTTCAGGCAAGGCCCTTCCCTCTGAGCCCCGGCCTGTGGATTAACCCAGCTAACGCGCGTCCCTGCTCCTCAGGCCCTGACCCTCCAGCACTGGGGGCCCGGCCCTGCTGAGGCTGCCGGGGACAAGGCAGGACTCTTCCTGCTGGAGCCAGAGACGGTTACATCAGAGACCGCAGCAGACCTGACGTCCTGGCCGTGGCCCTGGGCGGCAGGTTGCTGCTCCCAGTGCCCGCCCTCCTGGTGCTCCAGGGACGGGGCGCCTGGGGCCACCTGCCACCCGCCCTCCCGGTGCTCCAGGGACGGGGCGCCTGGGGCCACCTGCCACCCGCCCTCCCGGTGCTCCAGGGACGGGGCGCCTGGGGCCACCTGCCACCCGCCCTCCCAGTGCTCCAGGGACGGGGAGCCTGGGGCCACCTGCCACCCGCCCTCCCGGTGCTCCAGGGACGGGGCGCCTGGGGCCACCTGCCACCCGCCCTCCCGGTGCTCCAGGGACGGGGCGCCTGGGGCCACCTGCCACCCGCCCTCCCGGTGCTCCAGGGACGGGGCGCCTGGGGCCACCTGCCACCCGCCCTCCCGGTGCTCCAGGGACGGGGCGCCTGGGGCCACCTGCCACCCGCCCTCCCGGTGCTCCAGGGACGGGGCGCCTGGGGCCACCTGCCACCCGCCCTCCCGGTGCTCCAGGGACGGGGCGCCTGGGGCCACCTGCCACCCGCCCTCCCGGTGCTCCAGGGACGGGGCGCCTGGGGCCACCTGCCACCCGCCCTCCCGGTGCTCCAGGGACGGGGCGCCTGGGGCCTCCTGCCACCCGCCCTCCTTGTGCTCCAGGGACGGGGCGCCTGGGGCCACCTGCCACCCGCCCTCCCGGTGCTCCAGGGACGGGGCGCCTGGGGCCTCCTGCCATCCGCCCTCCCGGTGCTCCAGGGACGGGGCGCCTGGGGCCACCTGCCACCCGCCCTCCCGGTGCTCCAAGGCCAGGGCTGCGCACACCCTTCCCTCCCCATGGTGCTGGGGGGCGGGGCTGGGGGCTTGCCTCCATGCTCTCGGCACGGGCTGTGCCCTTAGGCAGGTGTCTAACCCCACTTGCGTGGCAGTGCCACGGCCGGGCAGGGAAGTTCTCGGACGCACACTCACGTGCGCAGTGGGTTTTGCTTTTGCCAACACGCAAGGAAGCCCAGACTCTCCTCCAGAGGCCGGGCACACACGCCTGCGTCTGCCAGCACAGCACGTGCGAGAACGGCAGGTGGGAGGTGCCCTGAGCCCGGCCGGGCCACATGGCGACGTGACGCGGGGAAACACATCGGTCGCTGGACGGTGCAGATTCATGGTGCGCCCAAGTGCTGGGAGGGTGGGGGAGGAGCAGATACACGCAAGGCTCTGGTGCCCCCGTGCAGGAGAGGTGCCTGGGGAGGAGGACAGACGGGGGGAGCCCTGGGATGGTGAGAAATGGGAAGGGAGGGGAGTCTAGGGGTGACTGGCTTCCTGCTCCTCAACTCTCTCCCTGCCTCGGCCAACGGGCCAGGAAAACCCACCTCCCCCAGGGCACAGCACCTGGCCAGCCGCCTGGGGTCCCAGGGCGGCCATTGCAGGGGTCCCCGTGGCAGGGGGGTGGCTGGGCTGCGGCAAGGGGGAGTCAAGGGCAAGCCCCTAACAGACCATTGGGGAGGCCAACAGGGAGGCCTCGTTTCTTTCTCCCCGTGCCCCAGGGCAGCCCACGAGGCCCGAGGAGAAGCCTGTGCCATGGAGCGGCCCCTCGGACACGGAGACACGCTCAGCGCCGGAGAGCGACAGAGGCCGGTTCGCCTGGCTGGACCCTGGGGCGGCCGAACGCCCGCGGCACCCACAGGGCCCCACGCCCAGGCTGGCTCCTGCCGGCCCCACCTCTCGCCTTGCCAGGCCCTGGCTCGTGCAGGTCCCTCGGGCTGAGCGAGGCGCCCGGGGGCCGCTGGCCACGAGGGGTGACAGCACCAGGGCAGGGCTGCTCCGTGCCCACGGTGCCGCACAGCGGAGGGTACAGGAGCCTCTCCTTGGAGCGCCGGGTTTCACAGGCCTGGGCCGGGGGAGGTGTCGGCCGTGGCCTCAAGGGTCCCCTCAGAGACCCGGGACCTGTGCTTCGTGGCGCTGGCCCCGCAGGCTGCCCTGGCTTGGGGGAGGCGCCTAGAGCTCCCAGGGTGCGAGATGGGCCCCGGCCCAGACGCACGAGGGCTGCAGCTCTCCTGGGCTGCTGCTGCTCTGAGCTTCCTGTCCCGTCCGGCCTAGCCCGGGCCCGCAGGGCTGCACCCACACGCAGCCTTTCCAGCAGCCACGGGACTTCGCCAGGCAACCGGCACCTGCTGCTGCCACTGGGCAGAGCCTCCCGGCCACAGGAGCAGCATGTGACGCCTGGGGAACCAGGCTTCTGCCAGGAGCCAAGTGTCCCAGGGAGAAGCAGCCGCCCGCCTAAAACCAGCTGGCCTGACCCCGAACGGCCACTGGGACCCGGCTCACGCGGACAGCGGGCGGGGGCCAGTCCGAGTGGGCCAGCAGGCACCCCCCTGGCAGGGCTCGGGGGTGTGTGTGGGGGGGTCGTGTTTGCCACATTCCCCACCCCGTGTGTTGCCCCCCCCATGCCAGCCCCCAGCCCTGCCTGCTGGCCCTGGGCAGAACCCCGGCAGCAGGGGGCACGTGCTGGGGGGAAGTGGTGCTACAGAGCAGCCTGCTCCCGCGCCAGCCCGCACCGGGCCAAGCGCTCTGCTTCCTGGCGCCAGGCTGGCCCAGAGACGGCAGCAGAGCAGGGGCTACGGTGGCACGATGCTCTTTGGCAGCTCCCTCTGCTGCAGCATGGGGGAACCTGACCCCTGCTGCTGCCCCACGCCAGGCCCCCCAGTAATCCCCACGGCTGCTCTGGGCTGGGTTTGAGCACGTGTAGCCAACCCACGGGGCCCTGTCAACCGGTCAGAAAGGCCGGGATTGAATGAGCTGATGGAGCACGTTTTCCTCGCCCCGGAAGACGAGGCCTTCTGCCGGCATGTGGGGGAGGCGGAGATGCAGGGGCCGCAGTAAAACCGTGTTTTGGAATTGGACCTGCGCCGAGGGAGAAGACGGCTCCCTCGGCTGGGGCCTAACGAACGTGACCTGAGGCAGCAGGCCCTGGACAATGCAGGCACCGGGCAAGCCTAGAATTGGGCGCCACGCCCGGGAACTTTTAAAATGGCTTGGCCTGGTCTACACCAGGCGCCAATCAGCAGGGAGGCGTGCTTGCTAACATGCTTCAAAACGGCACCCCCGGCCCCGGCCATGGAAGTTCCCATTTAGCCTGGTCTGGCGAGACTGAGCTCAAGCTAGTGGTCAGCTTAACCTTGAGGAGGCAAGTGGCAGCAGCAAAGAAACGGCAGCTGAAGAAATTGCTGGTGCTGAAGCTGCTGCCAGAGAGCTACAAGAGGAAGCGTTTTTTCCAGTAGCAAAATGTTGCAACTTCATCTTGTGTCCTTGCTACGTCAAAGCCGCGTGAGCCGCCCGCATTGCTACACTCGTGGTTCAGAGCCACGCAGCATGAAACACCAGGAATAGCTTTTCCGACAAGTCTGCAGCATTCTTAGCCCTCACGTGGGGCCGCGGCAAAGTACTTTTAGAAGTCGACGGGAGGGCAACCTCTTTGTGACTAGGAGGTGACACCTTCCACGCCAATTCCCGTTAGGAAAGCACCAGGGCCATCCCGTGGCATAGGCAGCTCTGTAGCATTTGTGGCACCAGTGGTGCCCTATTTTCCACGAGCCTGGGGCCACCACTGGCCACAGGCAGCACCAGCCTCATCCGCCCCAATCCCCTGCTCCACCTCCCAGCCCCATTGGAGCCAATCTCTTGTCACCTGCCCCGCCTCCTGGCCCCAGGTCCCCCACCCCCTGGTCTTCCTGCCCCCTGCTCCACCTCCCAGCCCCATTCACTCCAGTCCCCCTGCTCCACCTCTCATCCCAGCCCCTGGTCTCCCTGCCCCAAAACTCCACCCCTTCGCCCCCGCTTTTCCTGCATCACTGTGTGCCTCCTCCCCCTCCTCCCCCCCTCACAGCCCCACCCCATGGAGCGTGGCCCTCCCTGCAGGGGACAGAGGGCACCAGAAATCGTAAGGAGGAACTGGAGCAGCCATGTAATCAGGGCTGGTCTCCAGCTCCCTGCCCGTCACTGGGGGCGAGGCCTGGCCCTGCACCAATGACTCACATCTGACAAGATATTTCCATTCATTTTTGCCCCTCGCTGTGACCACAGCTGGAGTGCTGCGCAACAGCTGGCAGTCACGTGACCTAGGAAGCGGGACGCTTTGTGACACGGTGCACCACACCAGCACGCTGACGGAGGCCACGCGCCATGGCCCCCTTTGGTATCAAGACACCTCCGTGTCGCTGTCACAGCCCAGCCTCAAGGCCTTGCGCCCCCAAACCGAACTGACTGACAGCTAGCCCGGGAACTAAGGCAATAGACAGAGGCGCAAGAGAAAGCCAAAGAAAGTCTCACTCCTCTACTTGGTGGGGAAGTAGTAACGCCACGTAATGCCACGGAGGCTGCAACCGTGACGGGTTCATTTGCTTCCGTGTGCACAGAAGAGCTGGGGGCCAGGTCCGAACACAAGCGAGAAGGAACAAGCCAAGGTAGGGACTGAACAGGTTAAAGAATAAGGAGATGGACTCAAGTTACTGTGGCCTGATGGATTTGCCCCAGGATACTCCAGGAACAAGCTGAAGCAATCTTGGAAGCATTAGCAATAGGTAGGGGAGGGAGTCCGGGAGGAACGGGCAAGGGCAAACAGAACCTGCCTTTCCAAAGGGGGACAGGAGACAGGAGAGAGCCTGGAATAAATTCTCCATTGCAATCACTTCGGATATGTCCACACATCAAAGTGAATTCGAAATAACTGCGGGGCGCTGCTTTCGAATTTGGCAAACCTCATTCCACGAGGAATAACGCCAAATTCAAAATAGCTACTTGGAAAGAAGCGCTGCGTAGATGCTTATTTCGAAATAGGGGGCCTCCAGCCCTTCCCAGGGTGCCCTGGCGGCCACTCTGGGCCAAACCGGGAAAACTCCTCTCCCCAGCCCCGGAGCCCTTAAAGGGGTAGACTCTGGCCACACTGCATGTGCCAGCACCAGGCCTCCCAGCAGTCGCTGCCCCAACCCAGTGGTCCAGCAATGAGCCGGGCAGCCAGTGCCAGCCAGCTGTCCACCGCCCAGTCCCCCAGCTCCCAGGAGCCAGCCAGGGGCTGGAGAAAGCAGGTGCCTTCCTGGACCTCACTAAGGTTTGGGGGTAGGCCTCCAACATCCATGATCTCCGCGCTAGACAGAGGAACGCTGCCATCTACGGCCGGATAGCTGCCAGCATGGCCACAAAGGCCACATGCACACCCAGGAGCAGGTACATATGAAAATAAAAGCACTAGGACAGGCGTGCGCCAGGGCCACACAGGGCAGATCCCCAACAGGGGAAGACACCTGCCCTTATCTTGATGCCCTGGACCACATCCTGGGAGGGCGGGATGGTCCGTGCCACCCCAGGGGGCAGCGAGCCAGGAGCAGAGGGCCCTGCCCAAGGCATGGAGGAGGACCACCAGGAGCCGAGATGGAGCATGCCACGCCGCCAGGACCCCCGAGCCATCCAAGCAGCCAAGTCACTAGGGTCATCCGGGGAGGCAACGTGTGAATGCCACCACTGTCCCCTTACTACGGGGGGAGGGGAGATCAGGGACTGCACACATGGGCCTTGCTTACACATGGCCTCCAGCTGGCTGCCACACAGGGGCATTGGCCTGTTCTTTTCACACGTGTGTGGCTACATGACATGCTTGGGGTGGACACAGTAGGACGCCCTCCCTCCACAAGGCCATTCTACACAGAGGCAGGGGACATCTCCCCCCCCACCTCAGCCGCACTATACACAGCACAGGGGCATGGGTGCGGTCTCAGGGCAGCTCCCACTCCTGGGGATAGCCAGACATTCCGACCATGGCCTCTGTGCAAGCACAGCAGCTCTGATGGTGCAGGGCACGGTCATCCTGGCCTTGCCGAGGGGGGCTGGGCTCCACCCACTGTGTCCACAGGGAACACTGACCACTTCTCGTTTCTCTACAGCTGCACGTGCAGGGCGCACCACCCCGCCTGGGACATGCTCCCGCACCACAGGGCGCCACAGGACCACCCAGACAGTACAGTGGTACCCACAACAGCATCTGGGGGCACGGCGAGCCCTGCACCGCACCCTCCAGAACTGGGTGCAAGAAGATTTGGAGATCCGGCAGGTGCAGCTTGCCCAGGGCTCTGCCATGCTATTTGACAACACCTGCAGACCCTGGTGCAGAGCATGCTGCCTCCTGCCGCTCCAGGGCCTGCTGCCTTCCCAGCTACTGCTCCTCCCGCCACACCCTCCTCAACCTCCACACCCTCCTCCCCAGCCCTCTGGAGATGCCAAGGCCCCTGCATCTGCTGTGTGGGGAGACGGTTGGCCCAGCAAGACACCCCCCCCCCCCATTTAGCTTCCACTCCCCTCTTCTTCCCCCTTCCAGCTCCCAGGTTTCCCCTCCCCTCTCCCACCTCCTTTCCCTCGTCTCCCCGGAGTTTCACCACCCCCAGTTTTGTTAAAGAGTTTATATTTATGAAAAACGTGTTTAATTTTACATTAGGAAGGGGGGCTGGGGGGAGGGGTAAGTGGAAGGATGTGAGGGAGGAATGAGGCACAAGCCCCCAGTGAGGCAGGCCAAGGTGGTTCTTAGTGCTCCTCAGGGTGGAAGCTCTCCCGCAGGGCTCCTAGATACTGACAGCCCCCGATGGACCTCCCGGATGGCAGCCTGCAGAAAGTGCAGCCAGGATCGTAGCAACGCATCCAAGAGAAGCACCAGAGTGCCCAGGGGCAGCTCTGGCTCCATGTTGCAGAGCGCTGTGGTGTCCTGAGTGAGGGCAACCAGAGCACGCAGACCAAATGCTTTGCTGTCCCTCAGTGAGCTAGACAGGGAAACCTGAGAAGCCAGTGTGTGTGTGTGCACATGCACCCCTTTAAGCACAAGCCTCAGACAGCAGCCACACAAAGACACTCCTGACCTGACGCCCTGCCTGAGCTGGTTCCAGCCAGACACTGAAATGCATTTCAGTGTCCACTCAGTGGGGACGCGCTATTTCAAAATGCATTGTGTGGAGATGCGTTATTTCGAAATAGCTTATTTCAAACTAACTATTTCGAAATAACGCTGTGGTGTAGGCATATCCTTAGAGGGGAAAGGTTACAAGGAATAGTCAACATGGATGTGGCCAGAACAAATCATGTCCAGCCACTGGATTTCCCTCTGACAGTTACTACCATAGGGGAGGGGTGGAATCCATACACATGGTCAATTGAGATTGTCAGGGCTCGCCAAGCAGCGGTGAGCCCTGCTCGCCAGCCGCGTGGTTCAGCGTGTGTGCATGCGCTTACCGTGCTGCGCAGCTGTGCCGGCTTGTAATCGACTCGCCATGAGTGAGTAGGTTACACTAAGTGTCGAGCTCTGGTGATTGTAATAAGGTTTGACAGTACTACACGACACGAGGAAAACGTGGTCTAGACGGCCTACGTCACCTGACCCAAGCTCCAAGATGTGATGCTACAGATCTTTTATTGCTGGGCACGTGTATTCAATGACAAAATACTGTCAAGTGAAGAAAACACAGGAGCACCAGATATGGCTTCGGGTCATGCCAGTTCCCACAGAATACAAAACCAAAAGGTGAAGTTATTGAAAACAGTTTGTTTTATTTCCAGGGTCAAATATTACAATAGGACATTTACACATATTTATAAAAATGCAGCAGTTGTTTGTATAGATCAGAGAGGTTTCCTTGAGTTTGGTCCCTCCAAGCACAGTGAGCTGAAATCTTTCAAAGACTTCTCCTCCTACACTTAGTTGCATCATAATTAATGAAAAGGACTGCTGTACCAAATGACAGGCAAAAAGCCACAATCTTGCAGTTAAACTATGTTTATCAACTGAAGAGCCAATCCCGTATTGTAGTGGCGTGCACAGTATGCCTTAAGACCCCACACTCCCCGACTTTGCTGAGTTTGACTCAGATTGTCAATTAAAGCTGTTCTATAAAACAGTGCCTCACCCCCACTCCATCTACATGTATGCTGTATCCTCTTAGGACTTGAAAAGTTCCTGCCCCTTTATATAAATAAGATCGAGAATTCCCCTCCTCCATCCTGAACGTGTACTGATGGAAAGGATAACTGACATGACCAAGTCCAGAATTTCTGTAATTACTAGTAATGTATTTTTCCAGAATGGTAGCTGGCAAACTGAAGCAATTTAAGGCATACGACAGTGACACTAAGTGCTGCATTCTCCAATACAAAGCCAGTATGGCCATTTCTGTTAGGAGTGGATGGACACTGTAGAGTTTTCACAGCTAATTAAGAGATCTGAATAAAACTACCCTTTTATGACACAAAGCTGCACCCATTAACCTCACAGGTTCAAGAAGCAAACAGCTCATAACTGACCTGCAATAAAACCGCGCACTTTCCTGGCATACAAGGGAAAATCTTTGTAAGGTCATGACTGTAGCAGTAATGTATCCAGATTTCAACCGCCAGTTGCTGAAATTTGTTCAAATTAATTTGAAGAGAAACTACTTAAAATCTGGAGATTAACGAGAACACCATCTTGGAAAGGTGTCTGGCACATTTATACAGGTCAATGTTACACAATTTTGAGTTATTTAATTAAATAGATGATCCTAGCCTTTACAGAAAAACAGTGGAAGATGATGCTATTTTTTTTTAAAGCGATCAGAAATGTTCACACAGCATGACAAAAGCATGGGGCTGGACGCTGTTAGACTTTATACTTAATATAGTCAAAGCATGTCCACACATCTCCATACCTGGACCCCAACTACTAGCTTGGTAAAAGAAAGGATGTAAAAAAAACTAAGAAATGCCTGCAAACCGATTCAGCCAAACTGCTGAGTTCAGCAAGAAGAGTGGGGGAAACCCAGCTAGTCTCTTGCCCACAAAACCACTACAAAGATAATTGCCAAAACGGACAATGCCTCTAAGACACATCCCGTTTCACCCAGAAACGTCTAGCCAATCCCCAGCTAACCTCGATGCATGAACTGCATTAATCACGTGGCCATTCGTATTCATTCGCACACTTTTGAGAACTCTGGTCTGCATATTCCACATGGCGCCTCATTACGAAGGGACCTGTAGCTCAAATCGTTATGGTCCGGCAGTGCTGGTGGACCCAGCATTCTGCTTGTCAAGAGCCAATGTAACAAACGGACAAACAGACTTTCTATTCCAAAGGTTACAGTCTAATCATCACTGTCAATCAGTCGTGACGGAGGTACTGCACCAAGTGATGCTCAGACACCCCTAGGCTGTACCACATTGCTACAGACACAGTCCTGTTTGAGGCTACAGATTGCCCAGAGCAGAAACGGGGATAGGCAATTACAGTTAGCGATACTGGACTAGCACCCTTTCTCGGCATATTTAATCGGTTTGGTTTGATAAAAATGAATTCTGCATTGAGACGTGAGAGGCCAATAGGTCTACTGAAGGGCAAACTGGATTGCTTTTTATTGCTAGGATTCCAGGTAGTTTGTCAATTATATTCTTAAAAGCAAAACTGTACGCTGAGCAGACAGAGTCCTGCATGCTGTCAGTTGTGTAGCTCATTCAAACTTGTGGCTAATGTTACTCCCCACACAGCATTTCTACAAAGAGAATAAGGAACGCTGAGATGGGCTATTTACATCTATAAATCCCATTTTAACTGCAGTCTGCACAACGGTGGATAAACGTACTGAAAAAAGACAGCGAGGGTTTTGTGACACCTGCTAGCTTTTAAACGTGGGCAGGGCTGAATTTCATTAAAGGTATCTAGCAATCGCATACACCATGAGAGCAGAAGTAGAGGTGTATGTGCATTGTGTCAGATGACAAATGCAGAACTGTATGCAACAGAGTATTTACAGCACCAACACATCACAGGGACCTACATTTCTACACAACTATCTACACTGGTTAGCAATGGATTGCATCCCCACCCCGAGTTTTTCCACTCACCTGTACTAATGGACTAGTAGATTTGGTTCTTTGAAAAGCTGTGATGTAGCACAGCTAAGGAAAGTCTGTGTAAATAGCTCCTGATCAGTCTGACACCCCGTGTCACTGATTTACCAACATTCTAAAAACAAGACTTTAAAAGCCTCTAATTCAAGGCTGTTCCACGTAACTGGAGAGACCAGCCCGTCTGGTTGTTTTCCAGGCAGCGCAATGCGCTTCCAAGAGCAAACCTTCAGCTGTGAGCGGACAAGGAAAATCCCAATTCAAAGCTCCCTGAAAGTCGTGCAGTGGCTTTTGCAAGGCCCTCACCGCCTTTGCTGGCCACCAGAGGAGTTGCAAGGTTGAAGCTTTTGGCCAGCTTCCTTCACTGTGTGGAAATCTAGCACCATGACCTCCAGCTTTACAGGAGCGGGGAGGAGACTACTGTAAGGTGGCCAGGACTCCCAGTATCCTGGGAGTTGCACATCTCAAATTCCTCCTCAGTAGGGACGGCCCAACATCTCCCTCCTTCAACCTCATGGGCTCTCGACGTTTATGAAGCTCCCGAAGGTCAACTCCTAGTCAGGAGTAGCTGCAATGCGTGTGGCTAATTCGGAAGGAATTAATGTCAGAAAGCAAAACAAGACCAATGGAACATGCGAGTCAGACTGCTCCTTCAAGGAGCCACAGCTCAAAGCGCCAGAGTCTGAAACGCGAGTCACTGGAAAGGGTGGAGGTGGAGATGGCTACTCCCTCCCTTACCTGCCATGGATATCCACTCCCATCAGGCTCTTAATACATTTAAAAGGCTGAAGTGCGGGAGGGTGGGGGGGAGACCAAGCGCAAGCCAGGACAGCGGATTCCCAGTTTGCCCCAGGTTCCCCCCCTTCCTCCCCCCCGCCCCCCGAGCTTCTGCTTTTTAAATGTATGGCGGCTCTTAATGCATTTAAAAAGCAGAGGCATGGCGTCTGGGACTGGGCACAAGCTGGGAATCAGCTGATTCCTGGCTCACGCCTGATCCCCCACAACACCTCTTCCTGCCCTGCCTCCCACAGAGATGAGTGGGGGGGGGGAGGGGAAGGAGACTGGCTTAAGCCTCAATCAGAGGCAGCAAAGGCGGGGGGAAGTGACGGGTTGGGTCACTACTCGACTACCCGCTAAGCATCAGCTTATTGGCTAGTCGACTAGCCGCTTCCATCCCTAGGCCCCACTAGAATGTTTAGCCGTGCCACGTAGCTGATGGCTGCAGTGTGGGGCTTACACGGACAGGATAAAGGACCCAACTAGAAGAGGCACTAACTGCTTCTTGGGAAGAGATGCTAGCAGGCCTGGCCCAAAGATCAGGGATTATTCCGTGACCACTCGACCATTCAGCCCCCAACTGGCAGCACCTAATCATCCTGTAAACGCAACAGCCAGCATGCAGGAGAGCGTTTCACACCTTTGAACAGGTGGCTAGCTCACTTTCACAAGAGGAAGCATTCAGAGTGGGTGTGCGCTGGCATAAGTGACCACCGCAGCTACTCCCACTCACAGTGCCATGGGTCCTTCATTTTAAGAGTCCTCAAAAAAGCACCAACCAAACCCCATTAGAAGCCAGTTTCATTGGGCAGTGGCGTATAAACCATCAAATGCTTGGCTACTATTGTTCCCAGCAGCAGAGAGTAGCATGCCAGGCATGTATTTACACGTCTACTTCTTCCTTTCAGGTTCCCTGGAGCTCTGAGATCTGGCAGTCTCAGATCCCCAGCCCAGGAAGTTCAGCTGCCTTCCACCACCAAAGGCTACTTTCAACTTGCTTAAATCATTAAATACATTTGGGAGAGCAAGTGGCAGTTGAGCGATCCCCGAAGGAACAGGAATGTCGATACACTTCCATCACGCCCTGGTTAAAGTACCCTTGGGCAAAGGGATGGAGTAGAAGGAAAGTGCAGTTGACAGATGAAATCCCCCCCTCCTCCCCTCCCTCCCGCCCCGCCAAACTGGGCTTGTTTAAAAATGGTCGATTGCTTAAAAACGCGGGAACTGGGAGCTAGCTGCAGGCTCCCAGAGTACATCACGTTACGGTAACTCTAGTGCGGAGCGCCACGGCCAGACCGGGTAAGAGGCAGATCTCCTCTTTATACCTCGCCCACTGCAAAGCACGCGGGGCTTCTCTTCAAAGCACAACTGTGACTTCTCCGCCAGCCCAGGCTGCTTGAAAGGTGGGCGGGCAGTTTTTAACAACTGAAGGCTGAATTAGAAGATGGCTCAGGACTCAAATTCAGCTTGTTAATGCAGACAGCCTGTGTAAAAGTCCTGCTCCTTGAAACTGAGCAGGGAGAAGAGATAAGGCTTCTGACTGCCTTGCAGCTCGAGTCAAAGTGTAATGAAGACTGGGGCTTGGGAAGAGACAACAGAACTGTTTAGGGAGATTACAGCTGTGCACCAGAGCATGTGATGTCAAAAAGGGCCAGAGAGCCAGTCTGAATATTGCTCTGAACGATCACAGCCCCCAACCAGCAATTTAACACAGGCGCTAGTGGAACTGCCAACGCCCCACTTCCCTGTGCCTCAGGGCTCATCAGGGAGAGCCATGGAAACCTGGAGCCTTGATCAATGTAGTGAACAAGGAAGAGCCCAGGCATATGGGCTACACAGTAAGTCTTGGGGCTCTGAAAAAGCATCTAGAAGTGCATGACACTGGTCACCACCGCGCCTCTGCCGAGCAGCCACGTCGGGAGTGTGTAGTTTGTGGTTCCGGGTAGCCTCCATTCCAGAGTCACCATTTCCCCTTCTCCCACAGCCACCCATGCACTCCCCCCTCTGGACTGTTGCAGCTCTTCTCTGGCCAATTCTGTTGGTAGAGTCCCCTCTGAGAGCAACACAGACAACGATTGGTCATCTTGGAATCCCAAGATCACCTCCGGTGTGACTCGGCTATTGGACAGCGACAAGAGATCAGAGCAGGCTTTTGTATTCTGGAGTAGAACTCAAAGTGGCCTTGACGTGAATGCGTTTAGTCAAATTATCGTTCAGAAAGCCTTATATAAATATGCTTATAAATATGTATACAATTATAGAATTACACATAAGAACTCACAGCCTTACGGACAAGAGGACGGTTAGCTTGCAAAGACCCACAAGGACTAGAGCGGGCAGTCACTGATTTCCCAGGTAACATCCTTTAACATAGGAATGCAACCTGGAGGGAAATTAAAGGCAAAGTATCTGGGAAAGTTTATCCCCCATTCTATTCCTAGCCATCCACGGGGAGAGTTTTTTTGGCTTGGGAAGCGTTATTGCCAGCATTCATTCTTTTCTTTGACACTGATGCCAGGAGACACAATTTTCTGACAAACACAATGGAGTCCACTGGTGGGAGGGAGAGGTGTTAATCTTTCACTCTATAAAAACGGTTTTGTCTGATTCGCAGGTGCACCTACCTGTATTTTATGTCCCTTGTGAAGAAGCTTGTTTTCCGCCACCACTGCAGAATGTGCTAGCACAAACGATCAGTTACAAAAGAACAGCCTGCATCAGTACTAGTGTCTGCAAAAGGACGAGTTAGCCATGAAATGGACTGGCGCACTGCAGGCTACTGTAAGGCCTTGAACACTGACTGTCGAGCGGCTCAGACTTACGTGGACAGAAAGAATACATAGGGCAGAAAGTACCGGGGCCGTCCTGTTCTACATGCTGCGTTCTACGCTTGGTTAACAGATACCTTACCCATAGTGTGTGTGGGGCTTGCGCTTTGGGAGATAGAA
The DNA here is from genome assembly GCF_052426305.1 of Pelodiscus sinensis. Lineage (NCBI taxonomy): Eukaryota > Metazoa > Chordata > Testudines > Trionychidae > Pelodiscus > Pelodiscus sinensis. Next base: position 56,026,751 of record NC_143061.1, on the reverse strand, counting down.
AACACGGATCACACAACTCTTACAACTTGTCACTGACACAAATCCCTCTACTTCATTTTCATTCCAACTGGGCAGTGGGACAGCAGGCTCAAATTGCCAGGAGAGTTGAAGTCCCTCAGACCATGTGACCCAGTAAACGTGACCTTTCTTTTACAGTTTATAATAAAGGAAACCCTGGCACTAGAACCTACTGTTCTTATAACCTGCCTGCTTTGTGAATGTCCTATTGCCCTCGGAAAGGGAATTGCCTAGGAAACAGAGAATCAAATTAGTTTTTAAATTGTACAATGGCAAAAGCTTTAAAGCAAATGAGAGATTCTTCCAGTCTCTCACCACCAGTAAAGTCCTGACCACGTTCTGGAGTAAGAATAGCTTCTAGGGAGTGAGTTCTAATGGCAAGAACAGGAGGTTTTAGCTCCAGGCCAAGCATCCAATTCCCACGTGGGGCATGCTAGATATCTGCCAAATTCACTGGCAGGTCAACCCGCACTTAACACAAGAGGTCACCTCATCAGCAGGAAAAAAGGGGAAACATGCAAATGTCGTCTGCCAAGCTGCCCCCGCCTGAACTGCGACACACATGCCACACCTCTCAGCCACTCAGCATTCTGCCGAGGACATGACAAGGACCCTCACAAGGTTAACGGAGACCTTGTGTGTAGAAAACCAAAAAGAGAAAACAACACTGCAAATTACAACTTCTCTCTGCGGGGAAACGACTCAGTGCCTAGCCACTTGGTATTTCTCAAAAATAAAATATATTAACAAAATAGATTTTTGGGGGTAGCAGTGAAACGTGCGTGTGTGTGTGTGTGTGTGCGCGCGCGCGCGCGTTAGTTATGGCCACCCATAACCCCAGCATGTTGTATGCAGACTCCCCTTTTGTTCCAAGAAAGGGATGTGCAGTTGCGAGAGGGCATGTTCCTCTCCAGTTAGAGCATGATTTTCCCAAGGCCAAAGCTGGGAAAGCTCACCTCTCAGAATTTTCATTTGGTCACAAGACAAGGAGGAAGAGGGAGGAGGGGCAAATGTCTGTCTGCCCGATATCAGCTCAGCAATCCCATGAGACCAGCTACATACTTCAGGAGTTGGAGTCACAGGCAAAGAGGAGGTGGGAAGGAGGCTTGGAGAGCTCAGGCCATGGTGCTAATTCCTTTCCTGCACAAAGACGGTCTCTTGCGGACACAAGCCAGCCTCTTGCAATGTGATGTCATAGTCCAGATGAGAAAGCTTCCTTCGAGGGAAGTTGGTGAGAAGTTCAAAACGTTCATTAGGGTAGCCTTTAGACTGGACGTGCTTCACGAGAGCCTACGGGAAAAGGTAAGAAAGGGCTGATTCACATCAGAATCAAGTACAGAGACAACTTTCCCTTTGAAATATTAAAATTTGCCATGGTGGACAAAAGAAATGGAGTGAGAAGTTCGGTAATAAAGGAGTTAGTTGTATTATTGTCTCACCGACACACTTCTATAGCTCCCAGGACTGAAGTGCTGGGCGCCACTAAACTAAGGGGTCCCTAACTAATGAAAACTTTAACCAGAAGAGAAATGGATCTCAGCAAATTAATACAAGCATGGTGGATTTGGGACTACACGTTAAGACAGTAAAATGGCACCTGCAAGGAAGTCCTAAAATATTCAAACAACTCCTTAGTTGTTTATTGGCAGTCACCACTAGAAATAGAGTTAAGTGATTCTCTTTGAAAGACGTGACTTTGCTAGGTTACTTGAACAGGATCATATTGAGTTCATCATATTTTTAAACCTACAATTTAATCTTCTGCTTATTCTCAAAACAAATATTTGTCAGCTGCTCTTCTGAGCTCCTTCACGCCTCTCGCTAGAATGTCAACATTGTGGGGGCTTTGGAGGAGGGGGAGGGAAAAGGAAAAACATTTGTAAGGAAGCCCAAACAGCAGTGGCTGTGTCGGGATGGGTGCCTGCCTGTGTCAGGAGAGGAGGGGAAGGGAACACCACGCGCAGAGCCAAGGAAAAGGAGACTGGAGAGAAAGGAATACAGGAGGTAGTTAAAAGGGGTGCAAGAAGAAAGCAACAACACGGCAAACCAATAGGGCAGGGGAAAGGATAGTAGGAAAACAAAGGTCACTTTTCAACAGGAGAGAAAGAGGGGGCCCGAGCCGGCTCCTTCTGTGGGCACTGCTAAGAGAAGTCTTCTGGCCTGTCGTGCGCGGGGAGCACTCCCACCTGTGTTGAATGGACATAGGCAAGCTCCATGCCTTGCTCCTCTATGAAAAGCACACAGTGCATCAGTGAGGAGATGCCTGGTAACAGCAACCCTCCTCCACCTCTCCCTAGCGCTGAGCAAACTCCACCTGCAGTTGTGTATTGTAGAAAAGGACATGGGAGAATTCCAGAAAGGGCTCTTCTGTCTCCTGAGTTGGCACGCTAACTGCCGGTGATGCCCACTTCACGAGCAAGCCTGGCTGGTAGAAGTACAATGGCTTCGCACAGTCAGCCTTCCTCTGGGATGTTACGTTGCTGGCAGAGGACTGCCTCCCTACAGGCAGTTCTGAGGAGCGGCTCAGACACGCACCAGGAACACGGAAAACACTGAAGCGTGATGGGACGTAATGCTTGCCAAGTGCTTTGAGTTGCTCAGATGGAAGGGACTGCATTGGAAAGGGTTCTTAAGTGAAAGCAGCCAACAGCATTCAGAGCAGGGAAGGCGCTGGGGAGCTTGGGTAGGGAATGGAAAAGGCAGAGGGAAGGAAGAACTAGCAGTGTTCACATGTGGGAAGATAGTTCTATAGCAGGGAAGCAACCACCCAGCTGGTAGCACAAGCCCCTCCACATGCATATCAATCACTTACATATTTGGCCACATTTAATTTTGTCGTTTTATACAAAGAAGTATTCACAAATTTCAGCTGTTCCACTCAATTGGCTTCACTTACCAGAAGTTTAGCTTGTTCAGGTAATGAAATTTGTTCCCTCTTTCCATCTGGATACCTTAGCATCAGCTGTGCTTTTGGTCCTAGTGTAAAACAAGTTGCTACAGGTTAACAGCAGGGCATTGCATGGAGGTCTTGTGCAGATTTAGAGGGTGTACTTCACTATATGGGAAAAGAGGATCGTGAGAGGAAATTAACATAAGCAGTCTTAAAGGGGCGTTGCGAAGCCTGACCCATGAAGAGGAACTTCTGGTAACGTATTTTTAAAAAGGTCATGAAGACAGGAACTTTGATTCAGTTAAAGCCAGTGACTCTTACCCGGCCCTATCTCCAGAGGGAAACCCCAGCCAAGGAACTGAAGATGCAGCCCCCCTGCTGACACCATAGTTATCTGCATGTCAGACTGGGGTGAGTGCCATTCCCCTCTCTACTTGCGCGGAAGCCTGCTGTGCCACTGCCCAGAGCACAGAAAGCCTGGGAAGGAAGGAAACACCTTTTCAGGTCTATCTACACTAAGAAAACCTGCATCAGTGCAACTACTCCAGTGCAGAGATGCTGCATCAGTGCATGGTGCAGCATGCCTCACTAGTGCGAGCCTCACCGAGCACATTTCCCTACCAGAAAGGCCGCAGAGGAGCAGAAACACGGATCACAGTTCAACGATGACCAGGGTCTGGGATCTGAGATGCCATTTCACAGAAAAAGCTGCTGACAGCAGAGGGACGCATCCAAATGGCAAAGTTTAAGGAAGGATTAAGACAGGTGTTCTTTCAATTAGGACTTAACATACTCGTTAGGAAAACAAAAAGCTTTGCCTTTTCCTATTAACTGCACATTACCGGCGGGGGGGGGAGGGGGAGGGGGGGCGGCTCACCGTTCATATCCAATCCCTCCCCTGCACTGCCAGGCTTGGCAGCCGATTCCTCCACTAGCTCAGCTTCGACGCAGGATACCACGCGATGGTTTGATGTTGTTCCAGGCTCAGTCCTCGCGGGGGGCTCAGGCAGAGGCCTCCGGCTCTCCTCTTTCCTGTACCCCACGTCTTTGTGCGGAGACTTCCTAGACTTGGCAGGGTTCTCCGACTCCTCTTCCTCATCAGAGCCACAAACAGAAATAAATTCCTCACTTCCAGAAAAAAGCTCCGATTCAGACTCCTCATCTGATCGGCTGTCCTGTTTGACCTGGGAGGAATCAAAATGTGTCTCCTGCAGGGAGGCCCTGATGGCAGCTTCCATCTGGCTATCCTCACTAGCATCAATGAGGCTCTCCTGTTTGGTGCGACCGTATCAGAGGTGAAAGAAAAACACGTAAGTAAGCCAAGTATTGGAAGAGTGCATATCCAGGGATTACGGGGCTGTAACCAAGGGGTCTCTGGTGGGATAGGGTAGGTGTGTAATGATTAAATGGCACAGCAGCCAACTGTTGGACAATTTTAAAGTCCTTCAGTATTTCTCCTTTGAGAAATAAATAAACCCGCCACAACTGACATTTTGCCCTTCCCCCCCACACCACTGTATTCTCCAAAGCAGTGCTGACTGTCTACTAATTCCCAAACCTCTATGATTTGGTGGATCACCTGCTCTCTTCCAACTGGACAGACTTGATTCCCATGTGGCAGCTACAGTATTTGCCTGCATGGAAAAATACTGAGATCTATAATAAAGAGGCAAGTTCTAATAAGCACCCACATTTTCCACGTCACGTCCACCTTACCCTGCTGCCTTCCATCGCCCAGAAGCCTGAGTCAGGAGCTAAGGTGAGTGTTCCCGGGAGCGGGAGCAGACAGGGTAAGGGGGCAGAGGCTGGAGCTGCAGCCAGTAGCTGATCACCCAGGGGGAGAAGGCCTAGCTGGGTCCCACCGTACCCCCCAATGTTCCTCTCCACCCCACTAAGGGACTGTCCACACAGTTTGGGGACCACTCATTTAATGTGACCTGTGCAGCAGCTGGATTAATCTCTGCCTCTCCCAGGGTACAAGAGTTGACATTTCAAGTCCCAAATATTCTTTAGCTGCCGACCCAGTCCTTCCAGGTCACTCAGTAATTTGGGTCTGTTCTCTGCTCGCAGCTCCTTAAATTTGTTTGTAGCAAATTTGATCCCACATTATCTTATACTGAAGAATCACTGAAAAGACACATAGAAAGCTGTGCACAAGGTACAGCCAGGGGGTTGGGTTTTAGGGTAGCTGCTCACAAAAAGCTCTGGAAACTCTAAGCATCCAGGTCTGGGGTACAATTAGTAGGAAAACGATTGCTTAAAGAGTGACAGAAGCATCATCATCTTGACAGGGGCGATGTTCTATTGAGGATTATAGTGCACCTGTTCTAATCTTTACACCTCATAATTCACATCCAACAAACCTCTCACTTTTACCCAGCCATTCATACAGACAGCTCACATTACTATGGTGTGACAACACACACTACAGATTATACAGCAAAGCAAACGACAGATTAAAAGGAGAGAAAAGTATTTCTCTGCAATTTACTCACTCGCTAGTTCACACAAGTCTATTTATATTTCCCATGCAGTGGGGTAAGAGGTTCTACTGGACCAGACACAAGTGTGCTGAGTTTTCCCTCTTTCCCTCCTGATACCTACAAGGCCTTATACTTACAGAGCGGGAACATTTTTGGGGAGGGCTGGTAGAATGTCCATCCAGTTGCCCATGCTCACCCAGGAAACCAGTCACTTGGTCCAAGAAAGAAGTTACATCCAGTTGGTGCCACTCGACTAATTTCTGGCCTATGGAACGGATAGGAACACGTGACCCTGTTTCACTGAGGGAGACCCTCAAGAGATTTTTGCTAAGCCACTAGGAGCGTAAAACAAATGTAGCTTAAACCACGTAACACCTAGTTTGTAAAAGGCCAGGTCTGGCTCTGCACAACTGATGAGGTGTTGAGGAGGTAAATACAGATTTATGGAGGACCTTATTTTAGAGTGCATCTGTCTGTCTGACTACGGCAAGAGCTAGGCCCACCAAATTTGCCAGGCAGCTTCCTCTTCTTACTGGAAGCAAGGTCAGGGGTTGGTTGTGCCAGGACAGCCGGAAGTCCTGGGAAAGGGACGGTTTTCCATAACATGCACAGGCAGGGGCTGCTGTCTGGAGGGACGTGATAGAGCAGTGGCCACTGGGAGCAACGAGCCTGTTGGGGAGAGCTATTCTGCAGAATTGTCACTGGGGGCAGGGAAACCGTACCACCAAGGGGGCTTCATCCATCTTGCCTGCCAGCACACTGGGGACGGGGGAAGAAAAAAAGGCCTCTGATGGACTGGGGGGTGGGGACAGAAGAGGGGACCCTGGGGAGAGAATACACTCCTGGTGGATTAAACCCTGCACCCCCCCCCTTCCCCTGCACAGGCCCCCACATCCCCAAGGCTCTGCCCTGAGTCCAGCATGCCCCACAAAGCCGAGCCCCCTGTCCTGACGCACCTAGGTAATGCCGAGTAAGTTTGCTAGTTTTTTGTATGCTAAAGATAAGCTGTTTCCTTATTGCCAAAGTCTTCACATCTAGAGAGCTACCTTCAAGGCCCTACCAAGCTACAGATATAAGCCTGTCTCCAGTGAAAGCGCCTTCTCTCCTGTATGCAAGGCTGTGTGCAGGCTACACACAGTGACTGGAATAGCAAAATTCAAGTTGAGAAAACACAGTCCTAGCTACCATTTCTTCAGGCTGCATAATTCAGTCTGCTGCCTGGATGGATCGCTCAACCCCACCAGTTAAGTTTATGGAAATAAGTCTCACACACTACAATGCACGTTTGTTTTATACCTAAAAATAATAAATAAAAAAGGAATAAGAGGGAAGACTACAAAGTGGGAGAAGCAGAAGTAACTAAGGCTTCACTTCATACAACAGCAGGTTAAATGGAACAAGCCTACTATAACTGCAAGGTCTTTCTTAAGCTTGCAATAAAAAGCCCAGCAAAGGAAAGGAAGTAGATTTCAGAACCTGATTTTACTACAGCCACGTACTAAGTGACTGGTACTATACAGAACAGCGAGGTCTGAATTCTCAATGGGCTTAGAGCAAAGACTCTGAAGTGAGTTGCAATTCAATTCTATTGCTTCTTCCAAAAGGGAGAAGATATTGTTGTAACTTAGAAGTAGAAGTCGGAAGGATTACCCCAGCATGAGTGCCAGTAATGCAGACATTCTTAAGAAACCTCAAGCCAGCACTCATTTCCAAAACCAACAATTCAATATGAGGAAGCTGAAGATCAATAATGGTTTTGAGGTAGTGAAGAGAAACAGAAGATTATTTGGAGACCTTGCAAAAACCCAAAACAGTAAGTTTTGTCCAGCATTCCAGAAAAGGTCAAAGCCAGGATCAGTCAATTATACAAAAGCCTGCAGTGATATTTGAAGATTAAGTTGTGACTAACATGCTACTATGACAAACTTTTGATTTTCAGGACTTTAGGCATGTTGGTCTCAGGATGAGACACACACAAGGGGCATAAGAGTATTTTTTAATTGGACCAAATTCTGTTGGTGACATTTGCAAGCTTTTAAGCGACACAGAGTTAATCTGCAAACTGACCTGAAGAAGAAGACACTAAAGCAAAAAACTGACTTTAGATTTGCATTGTTCAAGCAGAGAAATGAAAATAATAGACAAAAAGCACCACTAGGGAGTGAACAAAGACTTATAATTATTTCATCATTAATGGTTTACGGTGTTTTTAATAGTTCAAGTAAAACGTTTTATATCAGTTTCAAATGGCCCTTAAAGGGTACCTCAAAGCCAATTCATGATTTGGCCACAACATGCTATCAATTTTATTTTTCAAATTCACAGAAATTCAGCAAGCTAAACTGAAATCAAGTGTTATTACACAAAATTTGTGCACAACTTGGATTTGTATTCATTTAGTTCTTTTGATCGATTTTTAGGTCATAATCTTGAACAACTTTGGTGATTCTCAGAAAATGCTGCTGTGTGTACACAGACACTTGGAACGTTACAAGGAATTTACATATTTCAACCTATAGGATTGTAGTCTGGAATGTTTAGTTAACGAGTCTGTATGTATTGTCCTTTAGCTTACCTGTTCTTGGGTCCAGAATGGAAACATAAGGAAAATCTGCCAGTTTGTAAAATTGTATGTATCTTTGTCCTTCCTCACTGTCATGGTATACCTACAGAAGATCACATTAGAAAAAAATTGATGCTTCAAACTGAACAAAATGTGGCTTTATTTTACCATATATGCTACACTCTGTATATATAGAGTTCCCATTAATTCTCCAAACATTAGTACATGGAGTTTGTTAGCACAGAAAGGTCATGGATTTAAAAAAAGACTAGCTTTGAACTTAACACGTGGCTTTTTAAATGATATTTTTAATATACACATTTCAGTAATCCAAGGTAAAATCAGCAGTTCAATCTCTCTTGGCATTTCTTGGAAGCACTGAGTTTTGTTTATAAACTACAAAAGGTTTGTTTTGCTTTCCCTGTAATAGCAGCTTACCTCTATTATCCACTCACCTGCCAAAAAATGAAATGCTCACGGATAATGTTCTTCACAGCCTCATTGCTCCAGACATCACGGTTGAGACACTGACATGCGAAGTCCTGCACATTCTGGATGTTAATCATGAGCCATTTATTCTGCATCTGACCACACTCTTTGGCCTGGAAGCAGAAGGGAAAAATATACATTACGTAAACAATAAAAGACGAGACAGAAACAATGCCAGCAATGATAGGTTCTATTGGTACACCAGGCTTCACCAAAACCTCTTCACTGTAGAAAGGAGGAGTAGGACTAGCACTAGGACTCAACTTTAACACCTGACAGACAGAGGGCAGGGCTAAAAGACCTGCTTTAACTGCAATTCAAGTTGGCTAATTTTTTAAATTACATTTGATTAACTGAGTTCAACAAGGCAAGCCCAAAAGGGCAGGGGACTAGAAGCAATTTGAGAGGCAAAAGACTGAAAGTAGAAAAATTCTGAAGTATTTGTGCAGAGAAAACAAGAGTGCAGTGAGTCGCATTTGATAAGGACCTGGTTACTCAAAGGAAAATTTGTGAACCCTATTTTCTGTATCAACAAGGCTCAAGCTACTGACTAGGGACTTAAATTTATACCACAGTCCCCTTTTTCACTGTTCCTTTTTTAGATTTTGTATTAAACTTAATTGTGGTCTGATGGACAAATCCTTTTCTGATGCTCATTCAGACTGCAAGTGTTGGGGAGGGGCCGCTCGGAGGGTTTGAAGTCACAGGAAGAGATCTTACTGGTTTGAGTCACAAAGCTGGCATTGTCTGATTGGCTGTTGCAAGTTAATGGTAGGAGTTTGATCAAGAATGTAATTCTGATCGCTGAATTGTCATACCTGTTGAAAAAAAGAGGGCTTTATCAAAAGTAGGAATGCTCATATCTCCAGGATAAGTTGGAAAGAGGGATGAACTTTCCTCAAAAGGAGATTTACTCACATGAGTTTGCACTAATTGCATTACTCACAAGGAGGGGAAAAAATGATAAATTCAAGGGTTTAGGGTATTTCACCAGATTTTACTGGTTTTGTCAGAACCTAAACTTTAACTTTTAGAATGAAGTTTCCTGTACTCGACCGACTCAGTCCATGAATTTTACATGTAAAGCCTTAGCATTACCATTCCAATGATACTACTCCACATTTAATTGATAATTCAGTTAGGCCCTGTATGTGTTAAAGAAAGCTGGTTCAACTTTACTTACTGTACACAGGACCTCAGATTAAATATCTAGATAATCAGATTTCTGTATGGCCAGGTGACATCAACTGTGGCCTAATTTCCATTCACTTAAAAGGACAGTAGTCAGGAATTAGGTGCCATTAGCATATGCCAGTACTTTTGCATAATCACATAATAAGCACTTCCGCCATTTTAAAAAAAGCTTCTTATTCATTAGTTAATCCTCACAACATTCCTCGGGCAGTTATTTAAACAGAAAGAGAATCTAAGTAAGTGGCTGGATTTTTCAATATGGTCACCAGCTCCGAAAGAGACAAGCTTTTTATTTAAGAACTTAAATAGAGATTTGGATGCCTAATTTTTGGAACAAAGACTTGCCTACTGTGTGGGGGAAATCCATCCTTGAAAATATATATATATATATATATATTGAGACTCAAGAGCTCCAGTTCCTGTCGTGCACTCTGACCCCAACTGTCCTAGGTTCCAAGGACACCAACTAAGTCCATCCTGTCTGTTTCCCTATTTTTCTTGTCACAACGTCTAAATTATTGTAAAAAATTCAGAATGGGAGAGTCATTTTTCTACTTTTATGTGCATGGGGCAATATTTTGTGTAGTCAGTTTCACTCCCCTCCACTCAAATACAGTCACTTTCCCCTTTAAAGTTTGTGAATAAAAAAACAACCATGCAGCATGTGACAGGGTGCAGTCCCAGAAGACACCTTTGGATTGTTCCCCGCTGTGCTGATCATGCTACTGACACCCACCTTCTTGCTCTCTGGGGCACCATGCAACCTTGACCTGCTGGGCCAGATCCTCTGGACTCCCCCAGACCAGGCACAGAGTTGGGATTACCACCCCCGAGGAGCAACGCAAACACTGAACTCCCTCAGCTCAGTCCTAGGGCATAGCAGCCAGGAAACCAACCCCCCAAAGGGGTCAAACCCCCAAACAAATCCATCACACTCTGTGTAACATTTTACATTGGGAAAGCTCATGAGGATGGTCGCCCTTGAAAGAGAGAGCAGCATGCAGATCATTCCCCACAAGTAACAATTATTTACAGTGGGCCTGATAGATTAGACCTAACTCTGCATTTTCGTTTTAATTTAGCAACTTACTTTGAGCTGTCTGTTTTCACTTGCAGCCACTTAAATCCTGCTGTTTGCACTTGATAAAAAAATGTTTTTATTAAGCCCGCAGCACTGCTCCTGAGTAAGAGTTAACCAATACCCGGTGAGTACCAGTTTACCTATTCCCATCCCTAATTCCTAGCTATGCCAGCTTCACATGTGTCCTGAGCAGATACTGCTAATTATGCCTACAATGCTTTGGGGGGTGGTGAAGAGGACAAGCCTAGGACACATAAAAGTGTTTTTGGAAATAGGATAAAACCAAGTGTTTATGAATAATCTTCTCAAGAGCTATCCAGCAAAACTCTATGCTCCTTTAAAGCATGGCTAACCCCATAACCTCTCAATTCTCATCTTCACACTCTCTTCATGCATATTTCCCTCACCCTCAAGTACTCTCCAGCATTGGTTTTCAAAGCTGGATTGTGAGCTGCTGGTGGGCTGTGAAGCGCTTAGATAAACAAAGCGTCAATAGGCACGGAGCCTCACCACTCCCGTTGGCTGAAGTACTGTACTGAGGAGCCCTTCTCCAGAAACACAAGAAGCTGCAGGGAGCCCTTTTCTGCAAACCTTTGGGTGTTTGTGTACAGGAGCTCCCACTACAGCAGTGGTTCTCAGCCTTTCCAGACAACTGTACCCCTTTCAGGAGACTGTACCTTTTTCAGGTCTTGCATGCTCCCAAGTTACTTGATGGTGATCTAAACGATGCTTGGTCCTGCCGTGAGGGCAGGGGACTGGACTCTATGACCTCTTGCGATCCCTTCCAGTTCTAGCATTCTATGATTTTAAGTTAGACCTCACTTAACTACTTGCTTACAAAGCTCAGACAAAAATACAAACATGTCACAGCACACTAATCCTGAAACACTGCTTACCTTCTCGTTTTAACCATATCATTATAAAATAAATCAAATGGAATACAAGTATTGTACTTACATTTCAGTGCATAGTATACACAGCCGTAAAAAACAACTTATGTTTGAAATGTTAGATTGCACTGACTTCGCTAATGCTCTTATGTAGGTTGTTACAAAAATCAAGATGAGTTCATGTGCTTCCTGGAAGACCTCTGCATATCCCCAGAAGGATGCAAAACCTTGGATGAGAACCACTGGTCTATGGGACTAAATTGGGGTTCTTCTGGAATCCTCGCCTTAACCTACATACCCAAGTTAGCCACGTGCAGTTAGCAACAAACCCTATGTGAAGTGTACTGATCAAAGAGCAGGTCACCACTTGATCAAACATGTCAATGCTCGCTGAAGGCCTTTTCCCCATCCCCTCAACAAAAGCTACTTCCTATAGAAAATTTTTTCTAAACTCTTTAGACCAGGGTAGGGGAATGGCTGGTGCAAAAAGTTGAGATTTAATTGTATTTATTTTTTAACAGCTGAAAAAAAATCCCCCCTCTCTCGCTGCATATTTAAAAATGACTAGTTGTGACCAAAAAAACCCTCAAAAAAAAAAAAGCAGTGAGTTAATTTAAGTTTCAGATGAAAACTAGAAAATTTCAGCCCAAAGAGATGAGCTACAAAAACCTGAAGCATTGAAAACATGAGACTGAATATGACCAGAAAGGCACATGCAACCTTCTCTGGAGTAGACACTGTCACTTCTGCTATCATCTGTGTAAAATTCACAGAACTTCTCTATAAAACTAGTTATGGCTTCTCCCATGAAGAATTTAGAAACTAATACAGGACCAAATGATCTAAATATATATTTAAAGAAGAAAATACCAAGATCCAAAGGCACAAGCAGTCAAACATTTGTTCTCAGATACTTCTGGAGGCAAAAACTTTAGCTTATGACCATTATAATAGCCACATTAGCTTTACTAGATTTCATAACTGTATTATCCAGTAAGGTGCATGGAGGGGGTAAGCTAGGTGTGTCTGAGTTGCAGATAACTAGAAGTGACTTTTGAGGAGGGACTGGAAGCTGTGTGGTCACTAGGTACACAAAAGGGTAGAGGCTGTTCCAGGCTGGGAGTGGCATCAAAGAGAGAAGAGGTCAAAGAACATGGAAGCAAAGACAGTGGTTAGCAGATGGACAGGAGAACGTTGGGGAGGGGGAAAGTTGGGTTCCTCTAGGACCCCGGCTATGGATCAGGACTCCCCAGGCTGTGCAAACAGAACAGAAGAGATGGTCCCTGCCCCACTAAGCTTCCCATCTCATCTTTGCCACATTACACGAGAGCTGTTGGGACACCAGGGTGAGATGCCAGATGCAGTCACATTTGTAAAAATGAACAAAGAGGTAGGGGTCATGAGTCAAGGCGCAGACTTAGAAGCAGTTAGAGACCTGTTTTGTGCTACCTCATCCACTCTCAAGGGTTCAGTGCACCCAGGGAGAAGAGCAGAGCGCTGACGACGAAAGTGAGAGGCAGGAGCACCAGCAATTTGAGTGCTCAAGAGGAGGGTGGATATTAATGAAGATGATACTTGACCTCAGCATCACACTTCCACGCAGAAATCCTCTACCCAGCGTGGCTGTACATAAAGCCTTTAGCCACAGCTAAATTTAAGGGACTAGGATATTTCCAGCCTAATCATTTCACTCGTGCACTGAAATCTTTCACCAGCTGCATCTGCTCAACTTCACATTTAAAATGTAACAAGGAAAAGCAAGCAGGCCTGGGAAAAGAACGGGAGAACACACCCACCCTTTTTAGAAACTCAGTCTCTAGTTGCTAAGGAGATCAGTCCCGTACAACTCATTCAATCACCAACATGCAAGGTGCTAGCTGCCAATACTTAGACTATTTGTTTTCTTGTAACTTGGAACTTACCGTTTCAAAGCTGCCTTTGTGCATTAGATCGATGGGAGGCCTGAAGAGGTCTGCGAGAGTAGTGAGTTTCTTATCGATTGCACCTCCATTCCGCAATTCCTGTTCCTGTCGAACTACGCAGCCCAGAGAGGAACAGGCATTGAATTAGACAAAACACTCACAATGGTGCATTCCATCACATCCCCATTCCCTACATACAAATTCACCTGGCTGGCCTCATTTTACAAGGTTATAAAGGCCACAGGCTAAGGTGGGGTGTGTGTTTTTTTTTTTTTTTTTTTTTAAAACACACAGGACCCTAAGGACAAGGTCTTAAATCCATGACATGGCAACTAAGTGCTCAATACTCCACTCTCATTGATTTAAATGTATCTTGGCAGTAAAACGCACATGAGTGCGGTGTGCTATACACTCCGTGCTTCCGGAAAAAAAAAAAAAAAAATCAGGCCACTTATTCTGGTGCCCAGATATGGATTCAGTTGTCTAACTTTAGGCTCCTATTTTTCAAATACTGATCTATATCCAAAAATATTTCTAGTCTGACTTGTTCCCTCAGTTTGACCTTCATAAACAAAGGACCCTTTGGACAGTCAGATATTTCTTCATAGAAACAGAAGTTTCTCTGAAACTCACATTTAATGCTAAATCCTGTCACTGATTAACTTAATTATTGAAACCTCTTATATGTCAGAGGGTCTCAGACTCTGCCTGTGGCACACATCATACTCTGAGTGTGTCTCGTGTAGGGATGTAAAGGACTAGTCGACTATCCAATAAGCAAACGCTTATCTGATAGTCGACTAGTTGCTCCCCCCACCTTGCTGCCTATCAGAGGCAGCAAGGGGAATGGAAAAGAGAGAGGTACTTAAAAGTGGCAGCACTGCACAAAGCCTGGGGTCAGCTGCTCCGTGCGGTGCTGATGCTTGGAATGCCGCGGGGAGCCTGGCATCAGGCTGCATGTGGCATTTCAAAGCAGCAGCACCGCTTGGAGCCCAGGATCAGCTGGAGCGGACCTCGGGCTACATGCGGCTCACCAGCTTTGAAATGTACAAGAGTCCACAGCAGGGGGCTCTCATACATTTCAAAGAGGAAGCGAGGCATGAAGCCCAAGGCCCACAAGGTACTCTGAGACCCCCACTGACCCCAGGCTCCATCTCCTGTTGGGGCTCTTGTGAATTTCAAAGTGGAAGCACACACATGGAGCCCAGAATCAGTGGGACTTCCCGCTGGCCCTGGGCTCCACGCAGTGTTCCAACTTTGAAATACACAAGAGCCCCCGCCGAGGCTCTTGTACATTTCAAAGGTGGAATGCGGAAGTGCCTATCAACTAGTCGATGGAAATTCCATCGACTACTCAACTAGCAAATTAATCGCTACTTAACGTCCCCCATCTTGTGGATACCACCTCTCCCATTCATGACCATGGAGACCACCTTCTGTGCCCATACGTGATAATATGAAATCTGGGGGGTGGGGAGAAATTACAGCAATTGCTTACCTAAAAAAGCAAATGCACAGAGTATTTTATGCAAATTAGCAGCTGGAAGCAGGGAGCTAATACCATGTGGTCAGCCAACTCTCCACTGGACACAAGCAAGTGTGCAGAGGCCCAAAGTATATGAGGTTCCTGTAAATATCAGTATTTTGCAGCCCCTGGAAACATGTCTGCAAATATTTAAGGCCAGATTAGTGTCAATCTTTAACTATTACGTTTCCAGCTTTCACTTAGGTGAAAAAGCTTTTGGAGTATTCACGTATCTATTGAATTTTATGATGTTAGATGAAAGAGGAATGTGTAACTGAATCATATATCCTTGTTCAAGAGCTACTATTGACAGGGTGAAATTTGTCCAGATTCTCAGGCATTTAGTCGAATGCCAGGAAAGAGTAAACACTTCCTGCAATATTAATCACTTTTAGTAACCCACTCCACAGTAACAGAGAAAAGGTCATTTGTTCCTCCTATTTCAGCCATGCTGGTGACCATGGAGCCATAGAGACCACTTTTTATGCACCAACATGAGCCATTGTTCATGTGACCAACAAACATTTTAGAACATCTTCCTTTGGAGAAACAGAACAATGGAATACTAAATGCTATCGTATTTAGTTTAGTCCATCACTTCCCAGCACGTTACTAAATTTCAACACAGATGCCTCAATTTGTATATCTTTTGTCAGAGACTTCAAAGCA
Source organism: Pelodiscus sinensis (assembly GCF_052426305.1). Lineage (NCBI taxonomy): Eukaryota > Metazoa > Chordata > Testudines > Trionychidae > Pelodiscus > Pelodiscus sinensis. The sequence continues at coordinate 56,011,027 of NC_143061.1, read as the reverse complement.
CACTGAGACCAAGCAAAGTCAAAACATGCGGCTGTACAACAGAGTACTGGTTATTTAAAAGTAGTGTCATTGTGAATAGGATATTACTGAAGTCTGACTGGGACCCTTTGAGTGATGCCAGAAGAAATCCTACCATAAAGGACCACAGATACTTACTGGTTTCTGTTTGAAAATCTCGAAAACCATCGAATATTGACCGAGCAGGTCTGCGTCGTTTAGGAACTGTAAAAAAAGATAGATATTACAGATGTAATTTCAAAGCTAAATTGCCACAGAATTACTCTTGAATGAGGGCATACCACAAGTTTATGATGCAAAAGACTGAAGACCCAAACCATACGTATGCGAAGGAATAACAGATCAAGTACCGCCACATTTTACTTTAGGATATCCCCCAAAGAGCAAGTCTTTCCTCAAAGGAATTCCAGGTTGTTGCTGAAAGCAGGTAAAATGCTAGGCTTGCCACTGCAATAGCTGCACATACGCATGCTGACTGGGCTGCAGGGCAGAAATGCAGTATAGTATTTAATGAAATAATTTTTATCATACTGAACCCAAATGTAAAATAGGGACCCACTCTGGAAAAAAAACTCTCTCAGAGGTAAGAATGGAAAAACTCCTTGGAAGGTAGCTCTTCTCAGAGTTCTCCAATTCAAGTCTGTCAGGCCCCTCCCTCATTGTCCTCCTGGCTGTTGGTGGAGTTGGGCACTGCCTGGATTCAAAATGAGGAATCTTGCAATTAAGTAAGCGCCATGCTGTAGCCTACAGGCACAAAAGGAGGGGCAAAGATACTACTCTAATTCTGTCTGGGCACTTAACTCACACAGACCTCGAATACCAGGATAAACAGCTAGACTGAAGTCACCTGGCATCACTATCTACAGCTGCTTTAAAGTATTCCTGATGGGGCCATGGCAAGACTTCAGAGAGATTCGTTACAAATTTTCCTCTCCCTAAGAATGGTCACTTCAACAAGACAGGAACAAAACGGGTCAGACAATATCTTCAAAGTAAATTCAGATACAGAAGATGTCTGGGTGGCCCGGGTGCAGGGGGAGGGGCTTAGTGGGAGCCGGAAGACAAGAGAGTAGCAGATCCCTGCACAATAACCCCTCTCCCTGTGGCTAAGGAGCAATGGAGTCTGGGGGAGTCCAGAACTCTCTACAGCCTGGGAGGCTCCTGGGGGAGGGTTTGACCCAGATGCTCTGTGGAGGGAAAGAGAAGGTCCCATCATCATCCCCGCCCCACCCCCACCGTGCCAGGACTAGCAGCTAAGACTGGCACAGGGTAGGAGCCACTGGCTGGATCATCTCCTCCACAGTGATTTACCTCTCTGCTGGCTGCTCCGGGTGCCCCAAACGATGTGCCCACACTGCTGGAGAGGGTTGCATGACCGCTCTTGTGGTTTCCCTTTGCTTCCCCGTCATTTTCTGCGGGGAAGCAAAGAAATCTGCGGGGGACATGAATTCTGCACACATGCAGCAGCGCACAATTCCCCCAGAAGTAATTTCTATCACTAATAAATTATGAAAAAAGTGTATTTTTCTGACTCCAAACGCTCTACTTTGTACATTATATAATATCAAAATTGTTCAGACTTGGGGGCTTCTACATGAACTTTGGAATTAAGTACTGAGTACCCATAAACCTCACACAAAGTAATGGCTGCTACAAGTGCTCAGCATTTGTAACAATCACCTGCTTGTAGTTAGGTACTTGTATATGGCTTTAGGAACCTGATATTAGGCATACAAGTCTGAGAAGTGCTGTATTTGTGTTTCTTTGGAATGTAATTAAATAGTCAGCAATGGAATGCTTTTATCTTCTGTTTCAAAGCATTATTTAGATGTCTGGTTGTTTGTTGCATGGAACATTAAAATCCAAATACCCTCACACCTAGACTGAGTTCTCTAGGACACAGACTGTTCTTTCTTACTTGTCTGTAAGACAGCGAGAGTTACTGGAGAGAACAGCGGCAAGAGGCAGTGACAGCATTCAATTTCTCAGGCTTGGTCTATACTTCAGACTTCCGTGGGTATAACTACATTACTCAACGCATTTATACTGACCACTCCTGCAGCAGACAGTGATGCACTGACCTGGGGGAAGTATTGGGGGCAGAAGCCTTCTCCCATCATCACAGCCACCGCCTCTCAGGCAGCTGAGGTACCTACAGTGATGCAGCTGCCTTGTGTAACACGACAATCCCTCAATCAGTTATGATTTTTCTTTTGTCACCCACAAAGGTTGGAAGCAACAAACAAAACAATCTTACCTCCAAACAAGGGTTCTGGCTCTACCAAAATTTCCTGCTTTTGTGGAATTGGTGCTCGTACTTCCTCCCTGCCAGAGGGGGAAAAACAACTTGTTTACTGATGGGTCTGCAGAGCACTGTCTAAACAAAGAACATCAGTTCATGCCCCAAGGAATTTGCCTCTTAAATGATACAGATACCCTAGTACAGCTTCATGGTGCTTAAGCCAAGAAATAAGTATGTACCAATTTTTAATTATTTCATCACTTCGAGTGGCTCAAAGGCTCCACAGAGGAAGTGAATGTTTAAAAGACTTGAACTGGCACAGCTTCTTTGACACAGAAGAGGTTTCATGCTTGGAAGTCATCGCAGATCAGAGGCTACAACCCCTAAACAATGCAGAGTGAAATGCTTTAGTTGTTCTACCAATTCCTTCAGTCTGATCTGAGGAAGTGGGTCTGGCCCACAAAAGCTCATCATCTAATAAACCATCTTGTTAGTCTTTAAAGTGCTACATTGTCCTGCATTTTGCTTCAGTCTTCTAGGCACTGTGAAGTATAGGAGATGGACTGGCTGGCTCTTGAATGGAGCCAAGGTACCAAATTTATTCCAATAAAAACCCTTACAACTTGTATTTTATAGTGGTATAAACATCACTGATCTACAAAGAATCTGCACAGAAACTCGGGATATAAAAAACCGTTTAAAAAGGGAGCCATGTAACTGCTAGAAATCCTAATGGTTACCCACGCTGTGGGCTCTGCAGCATAAAAGTTACACTGCACTGTCCAAAGCACAGCCAGCTACCCAAGAGCTAGGCCGACAGCCCCTGCCAACCCCACTCCCGAGGAGCTGGCATGTAACTGTCATAGAAACCAAGAAGCTGATGCTTATCTGTAGAGCGTTTACACTGTTACATTTTTATACCCCTACTAGAAACAAGGCCTCCATGCTGACGAATACCGACTTTCAGTTTGATCAAAGGTAACTGGCAGAAAGTTACTGAACTGAGCAGCAGTTAGTAGGATGGCACCATTCCAGATGTTTTAACCTCAAACACACCCTTTCCTGGCATTTTCACCTTTATAATTAACCTGAATTTAGACAAAGTTTAGTAAGATTATTTTCACAGTCCAAGTTCTCTATCACAGAACAGGCAGAACAAAGGAAGAAGGCTTTTCTACAATGCCCAAATGCAACTCGCCCATGCCTTTCAGTGACCATACATGAAAGGATGATCTGCTTCTCATTCTCACTGGCCTTTCATGTACAACATGGGCACCAAATGTCAAAGTTTGCTGTAGACTTCAGCCCCCTAGGAACTAGACAGAGACCACCAGCTCATTTCTTGGAGATCAAAAAGTCACAACTAATCCAATGTAGACCAAGTTCAAAGCATGACAGAGGTGAAAAAAATATCATTACTACCACTTACACATCCACATTGCAAGGTCCAGCTTTATGTCCTGGGAAAGCAGTGTTTAGGTAGCATGGCTTATCACCTGTATCCCTGGCTGGTGGGCAAATGTTACCCAAAACTTACAGGTGAAGAAATGGAGTCATAGTATAATTTTCAGGCCAAGGACCATCTCTTTGCTACATGTTTGTACCTCACAGATGAAGTGCTAAAACTCTAGGCACTATTGTAATACCAGTAGTGAGAACAGGTCATTTTCCAAAGTCCAGTGAGAAACAAACTGCGGGTTCCTTAAAACACAGTCCTATGTTTCAGCCACTGGACCATTCTTACTACCAGAAATTTTTTTTACTAGACTGGCCCTATCAGATGGGTGGAAAAGTAGACAAGATCATTGAAGGATTACATAGTAAGGCTACGTCTACACTGGCATGATTTTACACAAGAACTCTTTTGCGGAAGAGTTCTTGTGCAAAAACTCTTCCAGAAGAGAGCGTCTACATTGGCATGTGTGTTTGCGCAAGAGATGTGCTTTTGTGCAAGAGCATCCATGCCAGTGTAGACGCTCTCTTGCGCAAGAAAGCTCTGATGGCCATTTTAACCATAGGGCTTTCTTGCATAAGAAATTCATGTTGCCTGTCTACACTGGCCTCTTGCGCATGAACAGTTGCACAAGAGGGCTCATTCCTGAGCAGGAGCATCATAGTTCTTGCACAAGAAGCACTGATTTCATACATTAGAACGTCAGTGTTCTTGCACAAGAACTTGCAGCCAGTTTGGAAAGGCAGCAAGTTTTTGCGCTAAAGTGGTTGCTTTTGCACAAGATCGCATCAATGTAGACACAGCGTAACAGTAAGTGGTAGCAGGTTAGGAGAGAAATGAACAATGAAGCAGCATAACGCCTTGATGCCATAACTATCGCACCTTTCCATCCTACCACTATTCAACATAGGTTATTCATTCACATGGATACATTCACACAGGCACATACTCAGTGTGCGGTCGAACATTTGATACTGCCGCTGAACTGGTGCTGGGCTCCTCTGCTATGCCTCCACCATCCAGAAACATAGTGACAGCCATTTCTAGATTATTGTTGCATGCTTCAAGCATATGTTGCCCCACACTTTCACTGGCACCTATGGGGGAAAAAAAAACAAAAAAACAAAACAAAAAAGGCCTTAGAAAAGTTTCAAGACCCTGATAAAAGAAGTGCTGGGAACGGCTGACAGGAAAGATTACTCTTTCTGAGAACCAGTAAGAATGCACAACTTATCTGGCTGTCATTTGCTTTGCATTTATATCTCAGGAACCACCAGAAGAAGCCTTAATACAAACATCTAGTCCAGGGAAAAGAGAAAGGACTGAAAGAGAGCCACACCTGACCTTCTTTCTTTAAAAAAACCCCCAAGAAGTTTAGCGGAAGCCATTTAATCATTTTTGTTTTTTTAACAGCTTTCAACCTTTGCCAAACACAAAATTCAAAACACGATCCCAAAAGTTGTTGAGTTATACACAAAATTAAGTACCAACTTCTCAGCACCTTATGGACAACTCCATTTTAAATCAGCAATGAGTATAATGATTTTAGCCAGTGCATGATGAATAGGCCATGCTCCCTATTTTATCTATCACCTGGCCAAGATAAGAGAGTTAGCAAAAGTGAACTAGCAGATGCTCAATCCAGAGAAGATGAACATTACAACTGGCAGAAGGAAGGACTGGGGGAAGGTTTGTTTGCATGTTCATACATGTCCACTTATTAAAATGGCTCAGAGTCTCAGTGTCTTAACATATATGTTATTGGTAATGGATACTTGAGTAACAGACTCCAATACCATCTCCTTCTCTAGATCAAACAAAAATATTTTCCCTCCTGGATGAATGTCCTCTAGTTAAACAGGCCAGAGACACACTCACCTGTGAAATTTATATTCTCCGTCTATCTATTAGAACCCAAGTACAAGTTCTCCATCCTACAAGAAGTTTTGTCCTAGTTGTTTAGGTCCCAGGATATTAGAGCCACAATGTGAATGAGGTAATGAGCTTTTGGACAAAGAGCGAAGCTCTCAAGATTACAAGGAACGCTCCTTCAGGTCACAGCAGATGAAGCCGGTTAGCCACAGAGGTAGAATTCAGCTGACTCCCCCGTGGGGGTGGCTTTTGGACAGGTGATAAGCAGGGATGCAAAATCCCGTTTAGTTGGCGATCTGGGGGACAGGAGTGGAGGGCCCCCAGGGAGGGGCTGCCCCAGCGGAGAGGGCCGAAGAGGGCTCCAGGCCGAACCTCTCCCCGGCGCGGCAGCGCTAGTGCCCCACGCGGAAGTTAACCGGATGGCCACGGGCTCCGGGCGGGGCGACGCTTCCCGCGGCCCCTCCCGGGTGTTTACGGCCCAGCCGCGGCTCGCAGCGCGGTGATGCGGCGCCCACGGGCCCCAGCCGCCCGCCCCGGGCCGGGAGCAGCGGCCGAGAACGCGGACCCCCCGGTCCGGCACAGCCTGCGGCTCGGCGGGGCCCGCCCGTGCTGGGGCGACTGACCGGCGGGGCAGGACCCCGGCGACAGGCCCCCGGCACAGGCCCCCCCTCCTCCCGCAAACCACCCACAGGCCCCCCCGGGCGCCAGGCACAGCCCCCCCACAGGCCCCCCGCACGGGCGCCAGGCACAGCCCCCCCCACAGGCCCCCCCCCCGGGGCCCACCCCCCCCCCCTCCTCCCGCCAACCCCCCACAGGCCCCCCCTCCTCCCGCCAACCCCCCACAGGCCCCCCCCCCGGGCGCCACCCCCCACAGGCCCCCCCCCCCCCCTCCCTCCCGCCAACCCCCCACAGGCCCCCCCGGGCGCCAGGCACAGGCCCCCCCTCCTCCCGCCAACCCCCCACAGGCCCCCCCCCCGGGCGCCAGGCACAGCCCCCGCCCCCCCTCCTCCCGCCAACCCCCCACAGGCCTCCCCCGGGCGCCAGGCCCCCGCCCCCCACAGGCCCGGCCCGGCGCCGCCGCGGGACCCGGCCGCCGCGCGCCTCACCCGTGATGGCGGTGAACTGCTGGATTAACCCCTTCAGCGCCGAGGAGGCCGCGGAGCCCCCGGGCGCCGCCATCTTGCCGCCGCCGCACAACACCACCCCAGCCACCTGCCCGGCCGCTGTGCGCATGCGCCGGGCCGCCCGCGCCCCTCTGCCCCGCTCGTCGCTAGGGAGGCGCTTTCAATTTCAATGTCAAGCTTTATTGGGGCCGGGCCGCGGCCAGGGGGCGGAGCCTCTGGGCGGGCCGCTCCGCCCACTTCCCCGCCCCCTCAGGGGCTGACCGCCGCTGCTCCTCACCCCCCCACGCTGGGCGGGGCTTAGGGCCAGAGGGCGGGGCCAGGGCCAGTGCCTGACAGCCCGTGAGAAGCCAGGCCCCGTGGGCTTTGTGCAGAGCGAGCCCCTCTCCGGGGCACAGGGCCGGCTAGGAGCCGCCCAGGCGCTGGCGGGGCAGGACGCCAGTGCCCCCAGCGCCCGGGCCACGCGAGGCACAGCACCCCCCTGCACAGCTTGAACCGCTCCTGGGGCCAGCAGGATTTCAGAGCCCTGCTGTCCACGGCCAAGTTCCCTCTAGTCCCATAACGCTTGTTTCCAATCTCCCGGCCTGGCTCTTCCTATGCTATAGCTCAGATCCACCCCTCACTGTCTCCTGTGAGCCCAGCAAGCAGTGGAAGTGTTGGTAATGCTGCTACACAATATTGACCTCCTGTTGTTCAGCACAATTCTCTGTTGAGGCACCACTCAGGCCCCAAAGAAACCAGACTAGAGAAGTTCAACTTGTAATTACATTTAATACAGTTGTAGGGGGAAATATAACAAAGGAACCCACAACGGGAGCATTTGTAACTAAAAGGAGAGGACTTACACAGAAATGATGAGGCCAGTTAAATGCAACTTAAAAAGAACAGTTACAAAAATGAAATGCCTGCAAGTTGAAATGAACCTAGGTCATAACAGAGGTTCAAGTTAAACATGCACCCCAATCTATCTATTTTAGAAATGTGCTTCTATTTGTAAGTCCCTTTGTTCAAGAACTCCTAAACAATAAGAGCTTGGACCAACAAATACAATCTGCAGCTTCCTCTTATCCTAATTTAAAGCAAGGTGAGGGCTGGATTGTGCCAGGACAATGAGATGTGCCTGGAATTTGATTGTTTCTCATAAAATGGAAAGGGAGGAATCTGGCAGGAAGGACTTATACAGTGGAATAACCACAGAGGGGCAGCAAGTGCCCCAGCAGAAAGACACTGGCCAGCCGCAGCCAACACCCCGGCCTGCCATGGCAAAGCTGGCAGCCAGGGTGTACACCTTCCCCAGTCAGCTCTGGGAAGAAACTGGCAGCCAGGATACACAGCATCTCTCCCCCCTGCACCGGGTTGATCCGGTAAGAAGTCAGCAGCCTCCTGTCCCAGGCTGGACCCAGGCAATTCTGGGTAAGTAATAATAATAATAAAAAAGAGAACCAAAAAATTGCCACTCTGGTTCAATAGCAGACTAAAAGAGGTAGTTAAAGGCAAACAGGCCTCCTTTAAAAACAAAGTCAAATCCTGCTGAGGCTGAAGTGGGAAGCCTACCAGACAATGGATCCACTAGCTGACCAAGGTACTCAAGGAGCACTTACGGAAGACAAGGCTGTTGCAGACAAGCTAAATTAATTCTTTGCATGAGTCTTCACTGCAGAGCACGAAAGGGAGATTCCCACATGTGAGCCCTTCTGTTTATGTGACAAATCTTAGGGACTGTCATATTTGAGGTGTCAACAGAGGAGGCTTTGTAACTAATAAAGAAAAAGCAGGACCACATAGTATTAATCCAAGAGTTCAGAAGGAACTCAAATAAGAAATTGTGGAACTCCTAACTGTGGACTGTGTCCTATTGCTTACACCAGCCTCTGTGCCGGATGGCTAACAAACACTGACTTTTAAAGAAGGCTCCCAGCAGCCACAGGCCTGTAAGCCTTACTTCAGTGTCAGGCAAACTGGTTGAAACCAGAATAAAATTATCTAACACATAGATGAGCATGATACTATATAAATGAAGGGATGAAAGGGACCTGGGAGGTAATCTTATCCATCTCCCTATGATGAGGAAGGACCAAGTTTAGCTAGACCATCTCTGACAGATGTTAGCCTAACTTGTTCTTAAAAACTTCAAAGGAAAGGGATTCCACAGTTTCCCTAGGTGTATTGGAGAAGAGTCTACAACACTTTTGTAAAAGGGAAATCATCCATCACTAATCCATTAGAATTATTTGACAGGGTTAACAAGCATATGGACAAGGATGATATAAAGTACTTGGACTTCTTCTGAAAGCTTTTGGCAAGGTCCCACAGCAAAGGCTCTTAAGCAAAGTAAGCAGTCATGGGATAAGAGGCCAAGTCATCTCATGAGTCAGAAATTAGTTACAAGATGGGAAAGAAAAAGGTTCCAGTTTCAATATTCTATGATTCGTATGTTGGCTATTCTCAGACCAGTTCATACCTCTGAGAACTGTTGCTCAAGGCTGCCTGCAGACTCTGGCACGTATCATTGCATAAAGGATGTTTGGGTCATGATTTAAAGTAGTTTTTAACCCACCATGAAATCTAGACTCATGTTTTTCTTTAATGCAACTTGAGATTTATCACAGCACTCCAGGAACCCAGGGCTTTAGGCAAGTATCTAACTCTTGGAGGTCCAGGCACAATGAAGCGGAGAGTCCTCAAGCACAGACCTGTCTCACCACATGTCAATGCTGAGAGCTGGGCAGTGTGAGGAGTCTTCAGAACCACCACACCTCAGCAGGCCTACACCTTCTAGTCAGGGCTACGAGGCAGGGGCACTATGAATACAGCGGATACTGTAGGGGCCATAGAATCAGGTGATGCCATGAGTGGCACGGGACTTCGGTAGCAGCTGGTGCTGTGAACACCTTGACTGAAGGTTTTGTATCTTTAGAAGTGACAACTAAACTAGAGAAACAGTAGTGAAATATGTCCTCTCCCCAGAGAACCAAAGGAGGCAGTTCCCTTTGTCATGCAACTTCCCTTCATTACAGGAGCTTTTAAACTTTTCACTAAGGATTATATCTCATTGCAGCAATTCTCTCATGGACACCCCCACCTTTCATGTACAATCTTATGAGAGCCCTATGCCAACTCCTGTAATTGTTTACTTTGAGCAGTAACAATTGGAAAGTACTTGTGTTTTAATTGTCTTTTAACACAATTTGTCAGCAGGCCACTCAGAGTTAGAACTGAACAGCCAGCTTGTTTCCCAGACAGCTCTGAGCACAAATCCTTCAACATTAGTGGAGATGCCTTTTGTATGTAGAATCAGCTCTAGATTAGTCCTGAGACGGAAGGATCTTCATGTTAAATAACCCGTATGTGCACCAGTTCTAGAAACACACATTTAAAACAAGCAAATAGTTTTGTCTTGTGAGTTTTATTTTCATTAGGACATTAATTTAGAGTCACGCTCAGATTAATCTTTTAACCAATGAGGCCTTCAGGGTAAAAGACGCCATAGATAGTGGCATTTGAGTGCTGTCATTTAAGGGTGACTTCTGAAGTGTTTTTAATCAAATGCAGGTGCTATGGCTAGAGATGCATTTATAAGATGGGGGAAAAGCATTCTTGAAAATAGAATAAACACACTTTCACATTTCTATCATAATTCAGCAACAGCTGGGAAGATTTACCAGTTCCCCCCTCCCACTCAGACCCCACACAGAGTAAATAGTGTGGGAAGCATGCAAAATGGTAGAATTTAAAATTAAACTTTTTCCCGCAGCTGACTTCCATTTGCACAAATTGGGGTATTTTTTGCGCAACTGAAAGGTGGGGAATGGGAGGATTTATAACGCATCAGTTCCTACAAGCGTCAACGACTTTGGTGTGGAACGGATGTATACCAGGGCGACTTATAGTGGGGACGCCCTGTAATTCAACCAGAATATTACTCCAGCCTTCCCTACTTCTCCTCCAGTTCCCACGATTGCTCCACCCGCTACCTCTAACTAACCCTGATATTACATGGTCTTCCTCCAACCTTTAGATGAGAGTGGGATTAGAGTGAAAGATCATTTTCACAAAGACAATTTGAATGGGAAGTAGAAGGGAAGAGAGAGTCAAGTAGTAGATTTTTGGTTATTTTGTATATAGAAGAGGTAGCTGAAGCCCCAGGAGCTGAGGAGATTTCATGATCTTGAAACACTTAGCTAAGGAAAAATTTCCATCTGAACTGTGCATAAGTCTCAACTTCACCAATCCCCTGACATTTTGAAGCAGCTACATAAACTTGAACCTCCAGATAAGTTACAATCATTTTTCTGTTGCCATGGCAGCCTTTGGCTTAAGGAAAAGCAAACTGGCCCACGACCCAGGAGATGATGAGTTTTAGACTCACAAGCATTAGTGCTTCCCAATCAACAATCGTTAACATTGAGTAAGGCTTCAGACCTTTACAGAATCGCTGCTGGCGGAAAGCTGCCTCTCAAAGCTGGGTGCTCAGGTACGTTATCTGCAAAATGGGGCCACCTGACACTAACAGATAATATATTTACTTTTGTAGCATAAGCAGTAGAGGTCTGCTACAGCACAGAACTATCCTAGGTTTTGACTCTGCTGATGATCCAAAGCAGTTGTGGGGCAGAAGAGCCAAAAGGTTCTCAGACCTTCACAGAATCGCTGCAGCTGTGCTACGGTAAGGTCACTGGTTACTCTCCTGCCAGCGTAAGTAAACCACTCCCAATGAGTGGTGCAAGAGCGTCTCCTGCAGACAGAGCACAGTGCACCAGCACTTTTGTCACTGAAACCTGTGTCAGTCAGGGATATGGCTTTTTTTCAACCCCACCTGACAAAAGTGCCAGTACAGACATAGCCAAAGTTATCCACCCACAAATGGCAACAGCCAAAAACTCCCTCCTTGCCTCAAGCAGCACTGATAACAGACTATGGCTGCGTCTACACTACAGAGGCTGCTGACATAACCCTTCAGTTTAGACACCCTGACAGAAGTGGCATTTCTGCCGATATAGGCACATCACTTCTCCCAATGCTAGCTCTGCTGACAAAAGCTCTCTTCCATTGGCCGCCCACACTGGGGATTTTATCAGCATAGCTATATCACTAGGAGGTGTGGTTTTTCTGCATCACTCACAACATATTCATGCTGGTATAAATTTGAGTGCAGATCGAGCTTATTTCATCTGCAAAGCTAAAAAGCACCAATGGAGACATAATGCTGTAACCAAAAGAGAACAAGGGAACAATAAACTTGCAGAAATTCCATCAAAATGCGATACAAAATTTGCAGAGGTGGTGACCAGTTAGACAGGGAATTTCTTTTCTGAGCAAAGTCAGAAGGAACTGAAACAAAACACAGCAGAAGGTATTAAAATATGGACTGTTAGCCTTTAAATGGAACTGAACTACCAGTGTCTCCAAGAGGAAAAAAAATCTTTTAGAAGCTAGAGGAATTATGGCTTGTACATATAAGGAAAGCAGGGATCCAGTCAACATTCTGTTTTTAGAGACATTTTAATATAGGAAAGGATTAACAGTTTGGGGCAAATAAGTAAGATTAGTAATAGTGTAAATACATGTTTAATAAGTATAAAAATTGAAAAGAAAAAGTGAGGACTAGACGAGTAGAATGTAAGTTACAGTATGTTATAAAGAAAAATATAGTGAAAGCTTCTGTACAACATGGGCAAAAGAACGGTTTTGTTTTGGAATTGTTTGTTTAAGGTATCTCACCTATTGCCTTTGTTGGACTGGAAAGTTCTTCTAGGAAAGTACCATTTATGCACTTAATAGTATGCTGCAATTATTATTGTTATAAATATCTGAAGACAAAAGTCATGCACATGTTTTTTGATTGTCCCATTCGTATGCTTTCCAGAAATTATTTCAAAATGTTGTTTGCATCCAAAATCTAAACACAAGTATTTTTAATCTTCCCCAGGAAAAGAATGGCAAAATAATTAATTCAAGTGGCATAGTGTTGAAAGCCATTTTAATGGATGGTAAGTCAGAAGAAGAAACAGCAGCCTCATTGTGACTTGGAAACATATCACACTGAAATCAAGAAAACTGCTTGACCATAAAGACTCAGTGTTAAAACATAGTTTTTAGTTTTTGTTTTGGCATTTTTCCATTCCAACTACACCCAAACTAACTGCTGTTCAAATAAATGTATGGCTCAAAATAGGATCCAAACATTATTGTAAAACATTCGCTAAAACTGCGAATATATAGAACACCTTAATAAGCATTACAGTAGATGAATATTGGGGTTTTTATAAGACCGGAAAGTCCAAAGAAAACAAAATAGCTGATTTTTGTTCTTACAATGTAAACAAATAGTAAACTGGAAGTTTCAGAGAAGTAACAAGGAGGAAGCAATGTGAGCAAATGAAAACCCAGTCTATAGCCTATAAGTTCTCACAAACTTGAGGTTTCTCATATTTTAGACAATCAGCAATTCATCAGAATGATAAAACTCTGATATTAATTGCTTATTTGATAAAAACTTTTAATACTAGGAAAAAGGCAAAGGAGGAGGAAAATGGCTACTTACATAAAGGGATAATATTCAATAAAGATGACACAATAAATGAGTAATCTTATAACCAGCCAAAGAAACTAGCTCAAAGCTGGGAATAAACCTAGTCCTTATCCACACTTTTTAATTAATTTATTGTATCTTACTTTATAGTTTGTTATCCAGATCCTTTCTCCCCCTGCGTTCCCTTCCCGGTCCGGTGATTCTGTATGTTATATACTTTTGATGAAATTCAACAAATTGTTGTAGAAAATTAAATAATGCTAAATTAGCCAATATTTTCTATAGGAATCTAATTATAGAACTGCAAGAGGAAAGAAGTGCAACAGACATGGCTAGCTGTCATATCTTCACCAACTAACCCTAATTAGGTATAGAGAATTTCCAGTCCAACCCTTTAATGTACTGTACTGCACAGCAGCCACGCTGAGGGAAGCCTGTAGTGATGTATCCCTGCATTTTATCCTTAATTATTTGCTCAGACTCCTTCTCTATTTTGTTAAGAAATTAATTACAGCTGCTAGGGTCTGGAGTAAAGGAAAGCATTAGAGGCTCCTTGGCTCAACAACACTGTACAATTCTGAGTGCATTTATGGTCCAAAATGATCCTCCCTTAATACAATCAACTTAAAAGTAGCTGCTTACAAGCAGCTTTATCTGATATAGGGAAAGGCACTGCTGTATTTTCTGCTGTGTCTTCATAGCCTTATAGATATTTTACTTTGAAACAGGCCGTTTGAACATCTGAAGGATTGTATTTTGCTTATTCTTGGTCAACAGCGATTGGATATCCTTGGAGTCACAGCTGTTGACACAGTTCAACACCTTTCCTCTGACACTGGGTGATTTCATTTGGAGCTTGCTGGAAGGCTGCCTGTTCTCGTTATGGGAGCTTCTTCGCAGTTTCCTACGACTCATTTCACTCTGGTTCTTGGGAGATGTAGAATCACTTGCCATCTTATGACTGCCTTTCGCAGTGGGAGATTCCTCTGGAGACGGAGATGATTTAGGGCGCAGAAGGTACTCATCTGGAGAACCTTTCTTTCGGTTTAACATCTTTTGCTCCTTGTCTATCTCTCTCTGAAGTTGCAGAGCCAGGAGCCTGTCTTGCTCCTCTTGCTTAAGCCTCTCATAAAGCTGCTTCTCCAAATCTATGTGTACTTGCATATTAAGATCATTTACCTTCTCCTCTTGGTCTTCATAAGTTTCTGGAGAAGTTTTTCTCCTTTTATCCATCAAGCATGAATCAATTGCTGCTTCAGTTGGAGGTTCCTGAGACTTCCTTTTTGGAGCCTCCTTATTGCTCTGTAACACATTTTGTTCCCTTCCTTCAACTGAGCAGTTTGCAGCCACTTCCATGAAATTAGGGGCTGCATCTCTGTTCTCTAATTTGCCAGACACTGCAGAAACAGCTGCTTCCCAAAGAGAAGAGCTCCCTTCTGCACACTTTTCAGAATCTCTGTTTGCTGTACATGTAGAGTTGTCATTGTCCAAGGCACTTCTGGCTACATCTCCACTGGAACAAGGAAGTCCAGGATCAGCCCTTCCCTGCTTTGTGATATTGTGAAGTGCATTTGTAATTTTATCTACCTGATAATTTGATCCTGGAAGACCTTCCCAATTAGTGCGAGGAGACGTCACTGGAGGAGAGGTATTTAAATAAGTCAGACATGATTCTAAAAACGAATCATTCACACTTCTATCTTGAACAGTGCAGGTGGTTTGTGGAGATAGAGTTGGCATTTCCTCGCTATCCTTTTTTTGCCACATTAAGATATCCTCTTCAGTGCTATTATTTTCCTACAGAAAAGATAAGACAAAACTGAAAAAAACTCTATTAAATAAAGCTTCAGGGGGGTAGCCGAGTTAGTCTAACTGGAAAAACAATGAATAGTCCTGCACCTTAGAGACTAACAAAACATGTAGATGGTATCATGAGCTTTCGTGGGTACAGCCCACTTCTTCAGTACCTACGAAAGCTCATGATATATTAAATACAGCATGGTGAAAAGTTAATCTTCCATAAACTTTTATTTCTGTTCAGAAATGTTTGTCTTCTGATAAACTTTTATATAAATAGAAAATGTGATAAAATAAAACACAGGTTTCATTTCTGTTGGCTGCATTAGTTTAGAAAGTTAGAGGGTGTTAAGTTTTATTTTTTTCTGGCCTATGCACCAACAGAATTACTACCCAAGTATCAGTGTACAATACAAGTCAAAAGGAGTATAAGCTTGCCTTCCAGATGCCATGCTGAGTTTGCAGTAAGAATATATATTTTGATCAGAAAAGCAGAAGTTTCACACTTAAGGAGAACTGACTCCTGTTTAGAAGATCTTAACAGTGTCTTTTCTGGCCCCAATATGTGATGTCAGAGAATCAGAATTCATATTCAGATCTTGCAGTTTCACAAAGTAACAAAAAAATATTTTGCCTCATCAGCGATACAGATTGAGCCTGGAAGAAATGCTTTGTAAGGCCATTTCTGAAATTCTCTTCAATACAACTTTACCTTTTTAGATAACAGCATGTTCATTTTTGTGGCTAAATATACATTTCTAGTCTATATAGCCTCAACAAAAAGAAAAGAACTTGCAACTACTACTAGCTTCTGCTATATATAACTTCATGGAGACATTGATTACCATAGAACAGGAGCTATTCCTGTCTTTCTCTGCTTTTTTAGAGAGCGACTGTGGTACCAAGACACGAGATGGCTTTGGAGATAGATACCTTAAAGGAAAAAAAGGCAAATGTTAAAACAAAACAAGCAACAAATTAGAGTCAGAGAGTCCTCCACATTTTTCTTAACCATCAAATCAGTGCAGGGAAGTATCCCACTATTATCTTGCACGTTATCCTGTGGTAAAATACTGAAACATTCAGTAGCTTGCAGTTACCACAGATTGCCAAAAAAATATGTTATTCCAAAAAAGTAAATCAGTTCATTACTAGAATCCAAATGAGAAATAATTTACCTATATTGATGTAATAAATCATTTTCACATTAACAAGAAACAAATGTTTGGCATTATGCTTTCCAAGAAATGGCTCATATTTACTTTAAAAGGCAACACTCATTAGCCAGTGTGGCTCCTAGACACAGCTGGAGGACCATAAAGGGTCAAGTTCTCTGATCCTGACTGAATGATATACAAGTACATAAGGACTGAATAACACTTCTCCAAAAAAGTACACTTAAAGAAAGCGTTAGCAAAGAGTGATCTACCAGGAACAGAACAACAGGAGCCACAGTGATGAAGTTAAAAGATTTTCTCATCACAGAATAAGTTCAGCCTAAATAGGTCAATGAGACAACAACAGGATACGGAGGAAGAATACAATGATCTTAAAGTGAGGTTACAGTCGAAAGTAGGGATGTGAAAGAATAACCAGGCACGTGATTATCTGCTGAGCCTGGGCTCATTGGTTAACCTTCACAGTTACACACAGGCTCCTGGTACACATGGGGAACCAGCTTAAAAGACAGCTTCCTGGAAGCTGCTTGCCCCCTCCCCTTCGCTGCTGCCTCTGTATCAGAGGTAGCAGTGCAGGGGAAGAGGGGGCAGGCAGGAGCTTGCGTGCACGGAGAGCCAGCTTAAAAGCCAGCTCCCCGCAAGCCGCCCGCGAGTAACCGCTGAAATTTTCAGTGGTTATGCAGTTAAACACATTTTAACATTCCTAGTCAAGAGTGAACTATGCAAAGGCGGTGCTTGTTAGTCAATAAATCTACCTATCCATGTGAAATCTTGTCCGTTTACTGACATTTTCTACAGTAGAACAAGACTGATTCTATTCAACCTGTGGAATTCCCCCTCAGGCAGGACTTTAACAGGGTTCAAAAGAGAGTTGATAAATTCATGGAGCTTAAGTCCATCAATAACTATTAGCCAGGGTGGACAGGGATGCTGTCTCTAGCCTCTATTTGTCAGTGTGGGAATGGAAGACAGGGAATGGATCATTTGATGGATCCCTGTTCTGCTCACTCCCTATGGGGCACCTGTCATTCAGCACTGTTGGCAGACAGGACACTGGGCTAGATGGACCTTTGGTCTGACCTAGTGTGACTGTTCTTATGTTAGACATCAACAGAAATATTGAGCTCCAACTGCAGAATCTCTATTGCTATGTCATCACAGAGGAAGGATACACCTTGACTTTCAGATTCTAGGTTGAATTTGCTTTACAGACAATTAGAAAGTCCATCTTTATACCTGTTGTTCGAGCAAGTTCAAATAAGAAAGTAGGTGAGAGAATCAACACCAGTTGCCAGTGAGCTATTTTACAATGGTACTTTTCAAAGTTTATCCACATTTAGTTCTTTGTAAAGTAAAACCCATATTTCAGCTTGTACATGCTGGGTACGTTGTGGAAGCATGCCAACCAATCTTGGACCAAGTCTGGATTACTTACTTCTGGATGTCTCCAGAGTTGCTTGATTTGCTCTTTGTCTTGCATGAATTAATTGGAGATGGGCTAGACGCGTGTCTGTTTGCACGTAAAGGAGTGCTGAACATGTGTTCATCGGTAGACTTGTTCTTTAAGGACAGAAAACATACAGAAGTTATACAAAATTGAAATTAAATGTGCTTCTGAATACTGAATTAGTTGTATGTATGAAATCTTGGGCATTAACAATAAGTACTGGGAGGGAACAGAGCTGAAACTAAGGTTTTACTGAACTGTGCCCCCTGCCTCCATACCCCCCCAAAAAGAGAGAAAGATCTTAATGTTTTGTATTCATGTTATTCATTGCACATATATTGAGACTGCAAGTAGTTGATAGTAAAGATATGAATGAAATAATATTTTAACTTTCTGATTTTTAATTTTGCGCCCCTAAATGCACTGCACCTGGGGCAAGTGCCCCACTGGCCCTACCTTGTTACGGCTCTGGGAGGGAACTGCGCTCAACATGCATTCAATGTATCTAAAGGCAGCCATAGCAGGAGGAGTTTTTCATTAGTGATCAATCCACTGCTTTTCATTCATATTCCCAAAAAATGGAAGGTTACATCAAATATAATGGAGCCATGTACATCCCATCTCCATATATAGTTCAGTACTTATGATCCTTCTAAGTTACTTTCTCAAACATTGCATTTTCCACTCTTGAGCATAGGCACAGACATTAACTTCTCCCAAACCCGCATCTTTCCAATGAAGGGAGAAGAGATGCGCTCCCGGTATTCAAGAAGGTGGTTGCTATGGGGGAGATTTTAAATCAAGCACTGGTAAGTGCTTCAAGTGTATTTGAAACTGGAAAATTTTATTTTCTCCTCTTTTGTTGGATTTTAAAACTTAACACTCATCCATTAAGCCATTTAAGCCCTGAATGTTGGGTTCCAATTTAAAATTTGAAAAATTCAAAACTTTTTTTGGAAATTCTTCCTAAGGATTTTTACATATGTTGTGGAAGCTACAAAGATCACTAGCTTTCAGAAACACACTGCTCTAATGCCCCTACAGCCCAACTCACCAGCCTGAGAGAGAGCTCCCACGCCATCACTTCATCTTGTTTAAGCTGTTCCTCCAACTCTCTTTGCCTTTCTTCTGCAAGCCTGTGTTCTTCTTCCTCTTCTGCTAATAGTCTTTGAATGTACTCCTCACTTACTTTGCTCTCCTCTTGTTCATGTGCCCGCCTCTCTGCCTCCACCTGAAAGATGTTTTTAAAAGATCTGAAATTAAATTTCAGGTGAACCTGCAGACAACACGTTACGTTAGATAGAACCTCTCTAACTAGTACTTCATTAATACTAACATCCCATAATTCACAAAAAAAGCACTCATGGTTCTCAGCAAATATTTAATAGAGTGCTGTGAAACTTCACTATTTACACTTCACTAATTAAAGCTTCGGTAATCAAAAGAATCAAGTACGCTAATGAGTTACCATTTGATTCTTAGAAAATTGCATTTGTAAACTTGCTAATTTATAAGAGGTAGTGATTTGCAAAGGGTCTCCTAGTCAGTGTGAAAAAATTAACTGTTTGCAGAGACAGAATTTTCCAGCTATGTGTGTACTAGCTGGACTTACCTGGCATTGCTCGGGAAACCAGAGGAACAAAATTTAGAAAATTTAGGAAAGGAGGGGACCCTGAGCCAGGTGACCCTCAGAGCCACAGACCCTGGGGGCTGATGGCTCCTAGCCCACACCTCCCCCCAGGACCGAGCAGCCAGCCCCCAGGAGAACAGTACACACTCATGCGGCCAGTAGCAAGGGGACTTCTCTTTGCAAGGTTGGCTCAGGGATCCACCTGCCCTGCCTTGGCAAGCAAAAGCTCAGAGCTCACCTCTAACCCCGATGACTGGAACCAGACACAGAAGAGCCCCACTCACAGTACAAACAGCAGCCGGCTGGCTTCACAACAGTGTACCGCATCGAGGGTTTAACCCAGCCCCTCCGCCCTGCGCTGTAGCAGGCACACGGATTCCTTCTGCTCGGATAAGCCCAGCAAGCTGAGCAGAAAGGCTGGCCGGTTTTGATTTTGGTTTCCGGAGAGGGGGGTGGCAGGTGGGGAGCAAACCCAGATGGAGAGAAGGTTGGCGAAAAGTTAATACTTCCTGCATTGCATAATTACATTCCATATTTATGGAGGGGAAAAAAAGGAAATCAGTTGGGTTCACTATTTTTATCCAATAATACAGTGAAACGTAGAATTGAAGATATGGCAAAAAATACTGAAGAAACTCTTGTACGTCGAATAAAGGCTAGTGAATTTTTTGCATTACAAGTGGGTGAAAGCACTGATATAGCTGGCGCTGCCAATTTGATGTGTTTTGTTAGATATGATTATGAAAGCTCCATTCAAGATCTCTTATTTTATAAACCACTTCCAACAAGAACAATGGCTGCCGAAATTTTTAAGCTAATCGATGATTTTATTATTCAAAGCGATATTGAAAAAATGTGTTGGACTGAGCAGTGATGGAGCTCGAGCAATGGCCCGGTCTCGCACTGGGCTTGTCCTGCAGATTCGAGCTGTAGCGCCAGACTGTGCATGGGTGCACTGTAGTATTCATAGAGAGGCACCAGCTGAGAAAACTATGCCATCACTTTTGAGTTCCACTCTTCAAGAATGTGAAGTTTATAAATTATATAAAATCTCATCCTTTGAATTCCAGAATTTTTATTGCTTTGTGCAATGGATTAGGAAGTGAACATGAGCATCTCTTAGTACACTGTGAGGTTCGATGGCTGTCGAAAGGAAACATTTTGAAACGACTCTTTGAAATGAAGGATGAAGTTTTATTGTTCTTGGAGCCACACCCTCCATTGGCAAAAGATGTTATATTTACATTTAAAGACAGGTTTCATGAATTTGATTGGTTAACAATGGTGGCTTACTTACGTGATATATTTTGTCTTTTAAATGACTTAAGTCTGAATTTACAAGGCACTAAAATTAATATTTTCAAAGTTCACAAAAAAGTTGAGGCAACAATTAAAAAACAAATTAAAGTTTGTGGGCACAGCAAGTTAACAAGAGAAACTTTAAATCTTTTGTACTTTAACTGAATTACAAGAAAAGTATGCTGAAACTAATATCTCAGATGCGATTTCTGCAGCAATCCAACAACATCTTTTGGGGCTAACATCAAGCTTAAATGAATATTTTCCTCCAATTGACACCAGTAAAATGTGGATTAAGAACCCATTTAATGTTGACCCCAAAAATGAAGAAATATTACAACTGAATGCATCAGAAGTGGATTCATTAGTTGAACTTTTCTGTGACTCTGCCTTAAAAAAGAACTTTGATAAACTCTCCTTGACTGATTTTTGGTTGAGCTGTAGAAATGCATATTCACATTTATCTGAGAAAGCAGTCAAATTCTTAATGCCTTTTGTCACGATGTATAAGTGTGAAACTAGTTTCTCGTCTTTGGTTTTCTTCAAAAATAAATATAGAAATAGATTGAATGTCGAACCAGATTTGAGGATAAAACTTTCTTCTTTTGCTCCTGACAAAGTTGCTATGTGATGCAAAACAACATCACCCTTCCCATTAGTTCTCTTTTTAGTTATTTAAAAGCTATTAAGTGCACACATAATAAATGACTTAAATTCAACTCATTAAATTATAAATAAACAAACTTTACAACTGTTAAAATTCTACTGGTTAAATTGTAATTAAGGTAATAACAATAAGTTAAGCAGTATTTTATATCAAGATTTATATTATGTACTATTATTATTGTGAATAAATAATAAACAGTGACCATTTTCATTTTTCTTTTTTTTTTAATATGCATTTATATTTTTGGGCTGCAAAAAATGGTACTGAAAAAAAACGGGTTCCAACTAAAGTAAAAAGTTTGGGAAACTCTGGTCTAGCCAGCTTTCTATCCATCTTATAGTCCATTAATCCAATCCATATTCCCTTAACTTGCTGGCAAGAATATTGTGGGAGACTGTATCAAAAGCTTTGCTAAAGTTGGCACTGGGGGATTTGGGAGGACCAGAAAAATTATTTACATATTCATCATTTGCTTAATGAATATGCAAATAAATGTTACCAGTCCTCCAAAAGCCCATGAATGGATTTACTGGTCCTCAATGTCAAAAAGTTTGGGAACCCCTGATGTAATGGAAATTCCAGAGGCAGGTATAAATATACAGGCATAAGAAAAGAGTTCCAATCAAGAGTAAGGCTAGAGATAACGAGGTTAATTCAGTCAGGGAGGATGAGGCCCAATTCTAGCAGCTGACATGGAGGTGTGAACACCAAGAGAGGAGAAACTGCTTTGGTAGTTAGCTAGCCATTCATAGTCTTTGTTTAATCCTAAGATGATAGTATCAAATTTGCAGATGAATTGTAGTGCTGCAGTTTTTCTTTGAAGTCTGGTCTTGAAGTTTTTTTGGTGCAGGATGGCTACTTTTAAATCTGCTACTGTGTGTCCAGGGAGATTGAAGTGTTCTCCTACAGATTTTTGTGTATTGCCATTCCTGATATCTGATTTGTCTCCGTTTAGTCTTTTACGTAGGGACTGTCCAGTTTGATTTTGTTATGCCCTTGTATGTTAGATTAAAGAGTCCAGTAGTGTCAAAGGCCTTTTCCCTGGGTAGCTTCTTGTACATCATGATCAAGTCAGAGAACTGATGGGAAGGATTCTCTGGGATGCTTACATGAAGGGGAAAGAAGTCCAGGAGAGCTAGCAGTATTTTAAAGAAGCTTTATTAAAGGCACAGGAAGAAACTATCCCAATGCGCAGCAAGAAAAGCCAATATGGTAGGCGACCAGATTGGCTTACCAGGGACATCCTTGGTGAGCTTAAACACAAAAAGGAAGCTTACAAGAAGTGAAAACTTGGATGGATGACTAGGGAGGATTATATATTGCTCGAGAATGTAGGGGAATTTTCAGGAAGGTGAAAGCGCAATTGGAATTGCAGCTAGCAAGGGATGCGAAGGATAACAAGGAAGGTTTCTACAGGCATGTTAGCAATAAGACGGTGATCAGAGAGGGTGTGGGGCCCTTACTGGATGAGGGAGGTAACCTAGTGACAGATGATGTGGGAAAAGCTGAAGTACTCAATGCTTTCTTTGCCTCTGTCTTCATGGACAAAGTCAGCTCCCAGACAAATGCACTAGGCAATGCAGTATGGGAAGGAGGTGGACAGCCCTTGGTGGGGAAAGAACAAGTTAGGAATGATTTAGAAAAGCTAAACATATACAAATCCATGGGCCTGGATTAAATGCATCCGAGGGTACTGAGGGAGTTGGCAAATGTCATTGTGGAACCTTTGGCCATTATCTTTGAAAACTCGTGGAGATCAGGAGATCCCAGATGACTGGAAAAAGGCAAATGTAGTGCCCATCTTTAAAAAAGGGAAAAAGGACAATCCAGGGAACTGCAGACCAGTCAGCCTTACCTCAGTCCCTGGAAAAATCATGGAGGGGATCCTCAAGGAATCCATTTTGAAGCACTTGGAAGAAGGGAAAGTGATGAGGAATAGACAACATGGATTCACGAAGGGCAAGTTGTGCCTGACCAAACTGATTAGCTTCTATGGTGAGGTAATCGGCTCTGTGGACGTGGGAAAGTCAGTGGATCTGATATACCTTGACTTTAGCAAAGCTTTGGATACGGTCTCCCACAATATTCTTGCCAGCAAGTTAAGGGAATATGGATTGGATACATCGACTGTGAGATGGATAGAAAGCTGGCTAGACTGTTGGGCCCAACGGGTAGTGATCAATGGCTCGATGTCAGGTTGGTGGTCAGTTTCCAGCTGAGTGCCCCAAGGATCTGTTCTAGGACTGGTTTTGTTCAACATTGTTATTAATGACCTGGATGAGGGGATGGATTGCACCCTCAGCAAGTTTACAGATGACGCTAAGCTAGGGGGAGAGGTAAATATGCTGGAGGGCAAGGATAGGGTCCAGAGTGACCTGGACAGATTAGAGGACTGGGCCAAAAGAAATCTGATGAGTTTCAACAAGGACAAGTGTAGAGTCCTGCACTTGGGGCGGAAGAATCCCAAGTATTGTTACAGGCTGGGGACTGAATGGCTAAGTAGCAGTTCTGCAGAAAAGAACCTGGGGATTACTGTGGATGAGAAGCCGGATATGAGTCAGTGGTGTTCCCTTGTAGCCAAAAGGGCTAATGGCATATTAGGGTGCATTAGGAGGAGCATTGCCAGCAGATCCAGAGAAGTGATTATTTCCCTTTATTTGGCTTTGGTGAGGCCACATTTGGAGTAGTGTGTCCAGTTCTGGGCCCCTCACTATAGAAAGGATGTGGAGATCTAAGAAAGGATTGGAGAGGGGCCAGTGGAGGGCAACCAAAATGATTAGGGGGCTGGAGCACATGACCTATGAGGAGAGACTGAGGGATTTGGGTTTGTTTAGTTTGCAGAAGCGAAGAGTGAGGGGGGGATTTGAGAGCAGCCTTCAACTTCCTGAAGGGAGGTTCCAAAGAGGATGGAGAGAGGCTGTTCTCAGTAGTGACAGATGGCAGAACAAGGAGCAATGGTCTCAAGTTGTGGTGGGAGAGGTCTAGATTGGATATTAGGAAAAACTCTTTCACTAGGAGGTGCAGAAGCACAGGAATGGGTTACCTAGGGAGGTGGTGGAATCTCCTAGAGGTGTTTAAGTCTTGGCTTGACAAAGCCCTGGCTGGGTTGATTTAGTTGGGATTGGTCCTGCCTTGGGCAGGGGGCTAGACTTGTTGACCTCCTGAGGTCTCTTCCAGCTTTATAATTCTAAGTGATCTCCTAACCTTCTCTTCAGTAAGAAAAGCTGAACTCAAGTCTATCACTGGAAGGTGCATTTTCAAACCTCAAACCATTTTCGTAGGTCTGTCTTCTTTAATTTCCCCCCACAACACTATACTTACCTTCCATTTTAAAAGAAATAAGAGGAAAGTTACTCTAATTAAGATGTCAAATACTGGAGTAATCCTATACATACAAGATTCAAATAGCTCAATACTTAAGGTAGTTACCACTTTAAACAGGATTTTTGAGACTTACCTTGCTAATCTCTGCCTCATATTCCTGTCTCAATTCCCCAGGCTTGCTTAGCTGATGCAGTGGTTGGGATATACAAACTAATCCAGAGAAAAAGAGGAGTAAAAAGAGAAAAAGTAGGAAAAACAAAATAATCACTTTAGATAGCTCAAATTTGCATAGATTCTTTTTATACCATAGCCCATTACAATTTCATATTATCCTAGTTTAACTTAAACCTAAAACATGCAGAACACAGCAATAGCCAATACTGCACCTTAATTCAATTATGTCCATCTCGTGGGAACATGCAGCATGTTCCAATTCACTGAAAAAGCAAATGCACTTCCCTTAATCACTTCCAGTTTCCCTCACCCTT
Organism: Pelodiscus sinensis; assembly: GCF_052426305.1. Lineage (NCBI taxonomy): Eukaryota > Metazoa > Chordata > Testudines > Trionychidae > Pelodiscus > Pelodiscus sinensis. Next base: position 55,985,959 of record NC_143061.1, on the reverse strand, counting down.
TATGAGGAAAATGGCCAGGTTTCCTTATATTGCAAGATAGTGCAATATGAAATGCTGAGATCTTAAAGTTGACCTTCAAGGGGAAAAAAGAGTCAGTGCCCTCTTTTGTGTGTCATTTTGTTGCTTTAAAGCTGTATACAGGATAAAAGCTCTTGACTGGATAGAAATGTCAAAGCTAAAATACTTCAGGGCTTCACCCCACATATCGACAACAGGAACATTCCCATTCAATACTGCTCAATAGTGCCCTCAGATGTCAGTTTCTTTTTTGAAGGGGGAAAAAAAAACCCTACACACACCACAAGAAAAGTATCAATTGAGGTAAGCCACTCAAGCTCTGATGGCAACGAATCGACAAGTGAGATTCTTGCAAGAATATTATTTTCAAAGCAGCAGAATTAGGCATTTCTTCCTTCTTCAAGAAGGATATGATGCCTTGAATACTTGTTTGAAATTTTGTGAAATTAAGCTCTGAAGGTTCCCACAGTGATTAGAACTATAAAGATGTTAAATTAGAATAATCAACTAATTGAACAGTCGACGTAATTTGTATCAACTATTTGATTAGTCAATAAGGGTGCCTCCACCTTTGAAATGTAGCAAGAACCCTGCTGGGATCAGCTGAGAGGCACGGCGTGCGGTGCGTGGAGCCTGGCATTTCGAAGTGGTAGTGCAGCATGGAGCCTGGGGTCAGCGGGGGAGTGTCAGAAGGAATGCATAGAACAATGGTCTCCACACAGAGGTCAGAAGTGTGGGTCCAAACATGACACTTCTCTCTGGAATTTGTGATTTGAGCACATGGTGCACAGACAGGCCTTACTTAAGAGCTGGGTTCTGCTCTGTGTGGGAGGCTGATATCACATATGGCAGACTTACAGGAGAGACAGCAGGAAGCCCTCTGCCCAGCCTGCAACGCTGATGAATGAACAGACTCACAAGAAGGGGAACTCAGACTTGGGAAGAGTGCCTCTCAGGATTTTTGTTATTTTCAAAGACCTGTAATGCTCAAGAGCTTTAAGACTACAAGTTACTATGAACAACAAAATTATTTGCTAAGCTTGTTTCCTGACATATTGTCTTTGAAGGAATTCAACTGGAAGCCCAGAGTGACCGTATGTATGCAACTAGGAGCACAAGCAGTACTTGATTACATGAGGGCATGGGGGCGTTAAGAGGCTACCACACTTTTGACTTACTCAAAGGCAGCAGGGAAGCTGTGTTTCAGCCCCTTACTGCTCCCTGAGTGGCCTGTGGCAAGGCCAGGAACTGAAGGGAGAGCAGCTGCTGCTCCCTGTGGCAGGAGGAGGACACTGCAAGGGGAGGAGACCATCTGCAGAGAGAAAGCTGCTGGGTGAATGGGCCCCAGCAGCACCTTCTCTCTGCATAGGGGCACAGTGAATGTCCCCTGGTCATAGCAGGTCTCACTTCCCAGGCTCGGTGCTTTGCTGGATGATCCTAAGATCTGATGCATTGCTCCAGAGAAGCCTTTTCATCCTGCAAAGAAGCACGAGGTGCTGCCCAATGTCCTGTTCAGCCATGTGTCAGAGACTGGCTCGAGCCTGGTGAATCCCGTATTGACCCCTATTCATCTGGTTACAAGCCGGGGGAGAGAGATGGGAAAAGGAATTAGGGGCCTGGACGAGCCAAAGGAGAGAGGGGATCAGGAGATCTACAAGAGGGAAACAAGTCAGAGAATGGAAACTGTCACCAGAGGGGGGACAACCCCAGGGAAGGCGGGAGATAGGGAGGTGAAGGGGAGAAGACCCAGCCCATTCCCTTCTACAAGTGCCAAACTGAGGAAAGGATCTGTGAAATGGGAAGGAGTCAGAGAGGAAGCAGGGCCAGAAACAGGGACTGGCAAAGGCAAGCAAATACTTTATGATCTCACTTCATGACATCCAAACTCATTAATACCAATTACTTTGCTATGGCACAAACAGATACAAGACAAATAGTTTACTTACGGTCCTCTTCCAGATCCTGTCCATTAACTCTGCGTTGGCATTCTTCTGGGTAATTCTTTTGAATCCTTTCCCACAGTTCCCAATTGATAAGAGTATTTTTGCGGGCATTATATCGTGCCCAAGAAGAGACCCGCCGGCGGCAAAAGGGGCAGTACAGACTTGCCTTCTCCACTGTTGATTGGAAACAAGAATTACAGAGAGTGTGGTTGCATGGCAGGGTCACTGGCTCCACAAAAATTTCCATGCAGATTTGGCAAAGACAGTCAGTTAAGGAAAGCGGAGCCTCAGCTTTCTTCGACATTTTGAATCTAAGTAAAGGAAGGAAAGATACATCAGCATCTGCAGCTATAATTTTAAAAAACCCCAACACGTTTCTTACTTGGTACTATCAAGAATACAATTTAAAACAGAGTTTAAATGTTCGCTGAAAAATATATTCAAAGTCTTGAGCTATTAAAATGTGTTCTTGATCGGATATTTTTGTTCATCACCACCAAGATTCCAGATTTGCAGAGTAAACTGGAAATCCTTCTCAAAGTCATTTATCAACCCAAAATAACTAAGACTACATAAGCAACCCATGTTACACAATGCTCGGAAATGAACTGCAAAGTTTTGCACAAATGCTGAATGCTCTATTATAGTCTTCCAAAATATGAAAAAAATTCACACAGGGCTTAAGAATGTACATGTATCTACTAGATGGGATGAAAAAAACCTTTCCCATCACATCCTATCCCCTCCTCCCCCCCGTCAATTCCTGCTTCATTTTGGCCACTTTTACAGCCTGGGATGGGATGATGAAATTAGTCAATTTCACTTTTTTTCCCAATGTTTATATCTGACATTTCAGAGTGTTGTAACCATGTGGGTCCCAAACCAAAAGGCCGTCAGGATGGAGGGTTTCAAGGGGACTTGCTGCTGGCAGGGGCATTGCCTTTACAAATGGGCAGCCAGAGAGGAAGACTACTGGCTGGGCACTCATTTCTTAAAGCCACTAGCAGCCCAAATGGGAGGACTGAGAAGTTACCATAGGTCTGGTTCTGGCAGTTTCCCGCACCAGTGGGCAGCTGACAGCTGGAACTGCAGTCTGTCCGCATGGGGGTGACAGCTCAAACTGCAGCTACCTCAGGTGTGGTGTGCATATGACAGCTAACGCTGCAGCCCCCAGGGCAGTTAAGAGGGGTGTGAGAGCTGCAGTGATAGTGCTTCCTGCAGTCAAGGAGATCTCAGAGGTGGGTCTGACCTTCCCTGTGCGAGGCCCTTGTAGGGGAATAGGACGTTTCAGTCACTGGTGGAGATTAGCAGCTGGGATCTTTATTTCATAGGGAAGATCATATTCCACTGTCCATGAAGCTTTTTTCATACCTGTGAATTTCTAGGGGCCACAGCAATAACTAATTCAGATCCTATGGTTTTGTACATAGAGTCGGTATTATGTTTTCCAATGTGGTTTACTTTGCATTTATCAACAATGAATTTCATCTGCTATTTAATGAAGGAAAATCATCATGGTGAAAATCCCAATACCTTCCTTGAGGAGATGGGGAAAGGAAATAAGGAGAATGGGCTTGACTTCTCACATACATGTTAAGCATACTCCTCATCCCACAAGCGGCATTACAATTCGTATCAACTACACAATTAGTCAATAAGGGGAACCGCTCTGCAGAGCTGCAGCAGGGGTAGTTCCCGGAGCTGCCAAGAGGCTCTTACAACATTTAAAATGCAGAGGTGTTGCAGTCCCAGACTGGCACAAGCTGGGACTGCTTGGTCCAGGTGTGCAGCCCTTGTTTGTGGCAGCCCGGGCTGACTGTGTACAGGGCCTGCTGCTGGGGCAGCCCCTGCCGATGGCCAGCCTGGGCTGCCGCAGACATAGGCTGCTTCTTGGAAGCATCTCCTGTCCATGGGGGGGTCCAGATCCCCACTGGGACCCCCATAGGCAGGGGCCACTGCCAGAGCAGCCTCCCCTACCACACCCAACTACCTCTGACAGAGGCAGTGGGAGGGGGCAGGCAGCACTGTGGAGAGTGTGCTGGGGGGAATCGGCTTTTAAGAGGCAGCAAGGGGAAGAGTGAGTAGTCGAGAACTTGACTCGACTACTCACATACATCCCTAATCCTAACGCCATTATATAAACCCATGGTACAGCCACACCTTGGATACTGCATGCATTCTAGTTGCCTCATATAACAAAATATATTTTAGAAATGGAAAAGGTACTGAGTAGTGATGTTAGGATAGAGTCTGCGTTTCTCAAACTGTGGGTCCCGACCCTCCGGGGGTTCGCAAGCAACTTAGAGGGGGGTCACGGCATCCAAAAGTTTGAGAACCCCTGGATTAACCAATAAGCCTGGGTTTACTGGTTAATCCGAGCCCGGATCCACCACGGACAGAGGCTACTCCGCGGGGAGCTCAGGCCCCACCCCAGACAGGGGCTGCTGCCGTAGGGCAGCCTCTGTCTGTGGTGGGCCCAGGCTTGCTGCGGACAGAGGCTGATCTATGGGATGTCAGCACAGTCTCTGTATCAGAGGCAGCAGTGCAGGGCAGCAGGTAGGATGGCTCAGGGACAGCAGCATGCGGTGGTAGGGGGCTCACTGGGAGTGGGGCCAGGAGCACAATGGCTGCCAGCCCACCCCCGGGGACTATCGTATAATTGTGTAACTGATAATAATTGTACAACAGGGGATAGAAATGGTGTCCCTGGCCCCTGTTTGTCAGAGGCTGGAGATGGATGGCAGGGGACAAATCACTTGATCGTTGTCTTTGGTCCACCCCCTCTGTGGCACCTGGTGCTGGCCACTGTCGGCAGACAAGCTACTGAGCTAGATGGACCTTTGGCCTGACCCAGTACGGCCGTTCTTATGTTCTTATGTAATATTTCGTGCGGTTACACAATTATTCAATTACACGGTATCTAACATCCTTACCAGAAATTATAGGCCAGTAAGGTAACTTCAGTACCAGGCAAACTGGCTGAAACTATAGTAAAAATCAGAACGGTCAGACACAGAGTCAACATAATTTTTTATATGAGAAATCATGCCTAACCAATCTACTTGAATTCTTTTTGGGGGTCACGAAGCATTTCGTCCAAGGAGATTAGCGTAGTGGATATATTTACTTGCATTTTCAGAAAACCTTAGCAGGCCAGCTAGTCCAACCCCCTGTTCAAAGCAGAACCAGTCCCAACTAAATCACCCCAGCCAAGGCTTTGTCAAGCCTGGACTTAAAAACCTCTAAGGATGGAGTCTACCGTCTCCCTAGGGAACCCATCCCAGTGCTTCCCCACCCTCCTAGTGAAAGAGTTTTTCCTACCATCCAACCTAGACCTCCCCCCCACTGCAACTTGAGACCATTGCTCCTTGATTAGTCATCTGCCACTACTCTCTGTTGAGCTCGCTCCAATTTGTCCGCACCCTTTCTGTAGTGGGGGGATACTCCAGATGTGGCCTTACTAGTGCTCAATAGAGGGGAATAAACACTTTCCTCAATCTGGTGGCAAGGCTCCTACTACACCATTAGCCAGTAAGTCCCCAGCCTGTAGCAGTGCATGGGATTCTTCTGACCTAACCGTAGGACTGTGCACTTGCTGAAAGGGAGATTTATTTTGGCCCAAATGCTCCAATTTGTTGAAGTCACTCTGGACCCTATCCCTCCTCTGCAGCGTCTCTACCTCTCCCCCCAGTTTAATATCATCCACAAACTTGGTAAGGGTGTAATCCATCCCTCACCCAGATCACTAATGAAGATGTTGAACAAAACCAGACCCAGGACTGACCCCTGGGGCACGCCACTCGATACTGGCTGCTAACCATACATCAAGCCATTAATCGCTATCTATACCCCGATGATCTAGCCAGCTTTCTAGCCACCTCAGTCCATTCAGCCAAACCATACATCTCCAACTTGCTGGCAAGAGGGCTGTGGGAGACAGTACCTACAGCTACACTTTCAAAGCTAGCTGATGCCTTCAGCAAGGACAAGCAGCTATACGGTTCCAGAGTGGGGCCAGAAACGAGAGGTCCAGGGTGTGTGAAGGGGATCTGGGCTGGGGCAGAGCTGGCATGCAGCAAGGCGCTCAGGGCCCAATCAGAGATGTAGGATACCAGTTCTAGGCACTGGGTGCAGAAAGGGGCACAGGAACGGGAGGGCACTGGGATGCAGGAAGAGGTGAGGGGCACTGGGAGGGCGTCGGGGTGCAAGGGGGGCGCAGGGCTGGGGGGGCGGGAAGGGGGCTGAGGGGGGGGGGCTGGGGGGGCAGGGGGGCTGCAGGGCTGGGGGGGCGGGAATTGGGGCGCTGAGGGGGGCGGGGCTGCAGGGCTGGGGGGGCGGGAATTGGGGCGCTGAGGGGGGCGGGGGGGCGGGGAGGGGGGGGGGGGCAGGGGGGGCGGGGGGGGGGGCAGGGCTGAGGGGGGCGGGAATTGAGGGGGGGGCGCTGGGGGGCGGGAGGGCGGGGCGGGGCTGGGGGGCAGGCTGGGGGGGGCGCAGGGCTGAGGGGGGCGGGAATTGGGGCGCTGAGGGGGGCGGGGCGCAGGGCTGGGGGGGCGGGAATTGGGGCGCTAGGGGGGGCGCAGGGCTGGGGGGGCGGGAATTGGGGCGCTGAGGGGGGGGGGCGCAGGGCTGGGGGGGCGGGAATTGGGGCGCTGAGGGGGGCGGGGCGCAGGGCTGGGGGGGCGGGAATTGGGGCGCTGAGGGGGGCGGGGCGCAGGGCTGGGGGGGCGGGAATTGGGGCGCTGAGGGGGGCGGGGCGCAGGGCTGGGGGGCGGGAATTGGGGCGCTGAGGGGGGCGGGGCGCAGGGCTGGGGGGGCGGGAATTGGGGCGCTGAGGGGGGCGGGGCGCAGGGCTGGGGGGGCGGGAATTGGGGCGCTGAGGGGGGCGTGAATTGGGGCGCTGAGGGGGGCGGGGCTCCCCGGGGGGTGACGCGCAGCGCGCGCTCGGAGCCGCACTCGGACACTCACCGCCCACCTCTGCCTGGCCCGGCCGCGCGAGCCCAACGGCCTCGCAGCCGCCCTCCCGCCACGGCGGGATGACGTCACGGTCAGCGCGCGCGGCCGCACTTCCGGGTGTCCCAGCTCCCGCCGCCCCGCCCCCTAGCGGGGGGAGGGGCGCGAAGGCTCGGGGCTGCCCGCGAGGGCTGCGTTCGCTCTTGGCAGACGGGGCGCGCGGCCAGGCTGGGAGCGGCCCCCGCAGTGCAGGGGGGGGGGGTGTCGGGCCGTGGGGGCGGGGACCCTTCGGGGCGCTGCTGCGGGGCAGGTCATAGAGCCCAGGGCTGGCAGGGACCTCAGGGGCACCGAGTCCGGCCCCTGCCCAAGCAGGACCGATCCCACCAACCAACCCGGCCGGGGCCGTGCCAAGCCGGGACTGACACCCCCTAGGGATGGAGACTCCACCCCGCCCTGGGGAACCAGCCCAGCGCGTCCCCACCCGCCTAGGGAAGAGTTTTTCCTAATATCCAACCTGGACCTCCCCCACTGCAACTTGAGCCCATTGCTCCTTGTTCAGCCATTGGCACCACTGAGAACAGCCTCTCGCCAGCCTCTTTGGAACCTCCCTTCAGGAAGTTGCAGGCTGCTATCAAATCCCCCCTCACTCTTCTCTTCTGCAGACTAAACAAACCCAAATCCCTCAGCCTCTCCTCATAGGTCATGTGCTCCAGCCCCCTAATCATTTTGGTTGCCCTCCGCTGGACCCTCTCCTGGTGGGCGCAGGGGGTACGAGCCGGCCGCACAGGGTGTGTGGACGGGGGCTGCTGGGTCAGGTCCTGGTGGGCGCAGGGGGTACGAGCCGGCCGCACAGGGTGTGTGGACGGGGGCTGCTGGGTCAGGTCCTGGTGGGCGCAGGGGGTACGAGCCGGCCGCACAGGGTGTGTGGACGGGGGCTGCTGGGTCAGGTCCTGGTGGGCACAGGGGGTACGAGCCGGCCGCACAGCGTGTGTGGACGGGGGCTGCTGGGTCAGGTCCTGGTGGGCGCAGGGGGTGCGAGCCCACAACACAGGGTGTGTGGACGGGGGCTGCTGCCTGGCCGGGACCCCGCTGCGCTCTGCCAGTCTCCGCCGCCCGCGCAGCGCGCAGCAGGCTCTCCCGGAGCATCGGGTTGTGCACTGCCGAGCCGATCACTGCACTGATATCGCTGGTGCATTGGTGTCTCTGGCCAGCCGGGCTGTGCTGCGCCTCAGGGCAGTGCACGAGGAAAAAGGTGCACAAAGTTAGCACGTCCCCGTCTTGCAGCCCTAGCTGCTCCAGCACTGCTTCCCATACCAGCCGGATTCTCTGGTTCTTGGTTTTGCGCCTCATGACAGAGGCTAAGGTGGGGAGGCCTCCCGCCAGATCGGGCAGCTTCACTCTTACACGGGAATGCAAGTCGCAAAGCGTTTCACTGACAATGCTGTAGAAAAGATTTATCTCCACAGAAGTGAACCTGCCAGGGAGATGGAGACACATAAACCACTTCTCAGACAAAAATACTTCCCAGAGACTTCAGTTCATTCCCATTTAGGCAATAAGTGTTCTGGTGGTCTCTAAAAGCCCTAGCAATCACTGTCAAGCAGTTAAAACATTAATCACACAATTAAAAATTAATCACAATCATGCATTTAATCATGCTGTTAAACAAGAGAACACTATTTACATAATTTTGGGTATTTGCTATGTTTTTAATACATTGATTTCATAATTGACAGAATACAAAATGTACAGTGCTCACTATTTTTATTACAAATACTTAACACTGTATAAACCAAAGAAATTATATTTTTCACTTAATCTAAGTACCATGGTGCAATGTCTTTATCATAATAGTTGAACTTACAGATGTAGGCTTATATACTACAATTAGTTGTATTAAAAAATACACAATATAAAACTTCACAACTTAAAAGTCAACTCAGTCCTACTTCTGCAGCTGCCATTGCTGTCCAGGGGTTTCTTGGTAGTTTTTTTTTTTTTTTTTTTAATAAAAAGCCAGTTATTTAGACATCTAAATATAAGTATGGGAGCCTTAATTTCAAGCACCAAAATATGAATTTTGTCCTTATTCGCCAACAGAACAAAAACCAGGGCATTAATGAGATTCTGATTGTTACTGCTTACAGGGGGACACAGTTATCTGAGAAGTTTTGAAAGAGCATATGGTGTCTCTGATATTCTTAGAAATGGTATGGGTTTTTTAAGATACAATATTATGTGCATATTTGAAGTGTTTTTAGAAGTCTTTGCACTTGGAATGGAATTTGTCTTGCCAATATCAACAAACTAGTCTCTTGCATTAACAGGCAATTCAAAGCCACATCTTGGATATACAAAGAGTTATGTTCATTTTACTCAGTCTATGTCTACATTGCATCCCTGTTGCGCAAAAGCCTATGCAAATGAAGTGCAGATTAGTATACTGCTGTGCTTCATTTGCATAATTAATTAGGGGCCGTTTTTGCACAAAACCCCCCTCCTGTGCAAGAGCTTTCTTTCAGGAAGAATGGCTCTTGCACAAGAGGGGGGTTTTGCGCAAAAAGGAGCAGTGTAGATGATACCTTTTTGTGCAAAAGCCTCCTGTTCAAAAACGGCACCTAATTAATTATGCAAATGAAGCACAGCAATATGCTAATCTGTGCTTCATTTGCATAGGCTTTTGCACAAGAGAGATGCAATGTAGACGTGTAATATAGATTCTATTCACCGTCACTGGCATGTGTAGAATGTTACAGATTTCTCAATTCTCTAGTCTCCCAAGTCCCAACTGATGCATAGTGAAAACTAAGCTGGTTCTTTTTCTTTTGTGGCATACCTGTCCTCCAGCAAGGATGTCCACATCTCATCCTGATCCACCTGCTTCTCCAGGGTTTCACGCTGAAACTGCAGCTTTTGGGTCAGTTTCTCCATGGAGGAGTTCAGCTCTTTGAACTGAGACTCCAAGGTCTGCAGCCTGTTTTCCACCCTGTGGAATATAAGAACCACTCATATTATTAGAATCAACATATCTCAACTTCTGCACAGAAAGAAGACTCCACATCTGCTGCATTATGACTAACTTGAGATCCAATTTAAGATTTCTCCATTTTACTTAGAAGTCCTCCTGACTCCTTTTGCAATTATTTGCCAGTTGAGCTTCAGTTGCTTGATGTAGTCTGGGTGCCTTTAGAAGCCATCGCATAGTCTTCTTCACAGGCTGTCAAGGCTATCTGAATTAATGCATCAGACACCCTAATTCTTACTAGGAGAGCTTCTGTACCTGCTATTCGTGACCTATCAAGTACAGTCTAATCTTGGGGGTTTCATTTGAGGACCCAAATTAATCCTACATGACACGTAAGTCAGCGCTGTATAAAATCCACCACTACTTAATATTTAAATCTACTTTATATTGAGTTGGCCTATATGTGTGTGTGCCTGTCTGTTCAAGAACTCCTAAATGGCAGGAGTTAGGCCCACCACGTTCGGCAGGCAGCTTCCTCTTATCGTAACTTAAAGCAAGGGCAGGGGTTGGTTGTGCCAGGACAATGGGATGTGCCTGGACTGGGATTGCTTCTCCTAAACCCCTTCAGAGGAGAGACAATCACCAGGCAGGTGAAAGGGGTTGACTGTGGGATGCCCCTTTGCCTGGGACTGCACCAGCCCTGAGTCTTCCACCCCTCATGCACCCTTTAAAGAGGGTGGGAAGGCTGAATCTCCCACCCCATTTGTATAGGAACATTACAGGGAGCCAAGGGAAAGTGCCCAGGTTGCTGCATTCCTCACTCTGGCTGGGGAGCTCAGGGGCAGATGAACCTGGACCTGCCCCAGCCAGGGGACATGCACCCTCCTCCCGCTCTGCCTGCTGGAGCTACAGCAGCCGTGAAGGGGCGTTTCTCACCTGGCCTCAAGCTGCTGCAGTGAGAATAGGCGAAGGTCAGCCTCTCTTCCTGGGACAGCCAGCACCCTGAACCCCTCCTCCCTAGCCCAATGATTTCAATGAAGCATGGACATTTTCATTTTATTTTCTGCCACACAAAAATTGAGTTAAGAGTCCCAGCAATGCAAAGCAAATCTTCTAGTGGTACTACAATACTTAAACCCAGCCTCTTCCTTTCCTCCTCAGCCTGGTGACTTCCCAGTCCCTACAAACTCCCCTCTAGGTGCTAATGCTCGGGCTGCACTACCTCTACACACCCTGGTTTCACGTGGGTACTATCATATGCAGGGTTTGCAGCGTCATTCAATGGCTCTCAACGCTCCTGCCACCTTAGTGCAAGTCTAGAGGTGGTTCTTTAAACATGGCAGAACCAAGCAGCTGCAGCACAAAAAGGCTATTTTAGAATTGCTCTCTCTCTTCCAGCCAGTGAGTACATCCCAGCAGCAGTAGTATATTTGCTTTACAGCAGCCACTTTTACTACAACATTTATTTGAGCAGACACCAACTTTAAACATATTCAAGCCTCTCCTGTTAGATAATGTTTGCACAATTGTCAGACCTGGAACTCCCATATATGTGCTTTTCAGGAAAAGGGGCTATGTATTCTCCATCTTGAGTAACTAGAGCAGCATTTTCAACCATGTTTTTCCTTCCCTTCTAATTGCAATATGAACTATTTCAATGACACCGTCTGCACATTAAATAAGATGATTGTGTGAGACCCGGCAACATGAAGTTAAGTTTCTTCCGTGGGCTCCCTCACTCCCGTCCTTCTCTTTTACATTCACTGGGTTCTGAGCTCACCAGTCCTGGGCTCACCTAAAAACACTTGCTCAGAACTGGACCATATCACAACACGAACATGTTCAACATGGATAGATTAGAATTCCCAGCTGGCCCATTCTCAAACTTTTAAAAAAGAGTTAGTTTACGACTGGGGATCAAGCAGCTGCATTCAGGCTGATGGCGAAGCACTCATGCATCTGGTAACAGGGGTAAATGGCTGCGAACCGGGCAAACGGTTGTTCACAAAACAGGTGGTTGGTTGTTTTGAGAGAAAGGAGAAACACAGAGACTCCTTGTGATCTGAGACCCGTCACCCCCTACATTCATTTTGATCCCCTCTCTATTTCCCATAAAGAATTAACAAGTACAGACTCATCTATCATGCAGACCCACCACTCCAGTAGCTGTTCATCTCTTCCCTCACCCCATCTTCCTATAGCCCCTTCCCAGCACAAAGGAGCCTTGCCCTGTTCCTCCTTGTAGTACTAACACACACAACCCTTTGTGACCTGTTTAATGTCTCGTTCAGGGAGTGCAGAGATATAGTTTCTTTGGTCATCTTCATGGGGAACAAGAAGAGAAGAATTGCAAATTCAACAGGCTTGAATCCTGGCTCGATCTTCTCTCTTGTGGGCAATCGGCAGCAGCGTGGACAGAAGATCTGACTCTGGGTAAAGGTCATATTGCACAGAGGTCTTTTTATAGCTAGTACATCCAAATATAGTTTGGAAACACACAAACACGTCTATAAACATGTTACTTAATTATGAATCTGGCGCAGCTCCTCCAACACAACAAACATCCCAGTTGTCTTTTACACAAATGACATAAAGATGACTTGCCCTGTTCAGCTTGTACTTGATGTATTAGTTGTATTCCTATAGGATTTATGGACAAGGAGTACACTGTGCTAGCTGATGTACAAACACAGAACAAACATACCCAGCTTTTATAGAGACACAAGATGGATGAGGTAGCTCTTTTATTGAACCAGCTTTTGTTGGCAAAAGACAGGCTTGTCTCTTTTGCTAACCAAAATGGATCCAAAAATATTACCTCACCCACTTGTCTTAATATCCTGGGATCAACATGGCTACAACACTGCAAATAGCTTTTATATGGTGCTTTTCATCGTTAGCTTTAAGCGCTTTGGGGAAACAGGCACAGAGCAATGTCCCTCAAGGTCGCCTAGCAGGCCAGTAGCACTGCCAGAAATAGTGCTCAGGCTCCCTGGGTCCCAGTCTAGGGCTGTATCCACTAGACTACACTGCCCCCCAAAAATCTATGAGTCAGACAATAGGTGGTGTCTCAGCACCTACTGCTGTCACATTTTCTGTAGGCTCCTGTAACAAAGGGAAGTCTGACACAAACGTAGAGGAGAGAGAGCTTTGTGGATGTTTGTTGGGGGAGGCGTAGTAGAGGAGAAAGCCTGAAGGAGCTTGTTTAGAAAAATCCAAATGTGCAACAGAAGCTGGCATCACTGGCCAGCTGGGGATGGGTGTATAATGTTGGCATCAAATGTATTCACAAACTAAGTGGCTTTACATAAAAAAAATGCATGTACTTTCCATGCTGGAAAATCCATGACTGGATAGCTACTGAAATTTGACATCAGAAGAATCAAAGCTTTGTTGCTACACACATTTGAGCTGATAGCCGACATGTTTATTTATGCTACTCTGGATACAACACGTGTGCGCCAACAGACTAGCATTGCTTGAACTGAAAAATTAGACAAATGTGGCTTGCTATCATTTATTAATCACCGACTCCCCTTTTCATTCTCAAATCAGAGGCTGGGCCCTACCATGCCTGCCCCTCTTGGATCTCTTCAAACCTCTCTCAGCCTCACCCTATTCCCATAGCTTCCTGCATTGCTGTGAGGGACTTGGACTCTAAAGTGGTGAGAGAGATGCCCTCATTGTTAAAGTTAATTCTAGAAGTGTGTTTACTGGCCTTTTGTTCAGGATATGAGGATCACCAAGATAAGAGCAGCACACAGATTCCCACTGCCATAGCGTGGATGCCTCTAGACCCTGATACATTCTGACAGTGGGCATTTCTTTGTCATCCTCAAAACGTCCGAGTGTTACATATTCAAAAGCAGAGGGTAAGAAAACAAGATCAAGCATACACAACTGTAAGGAATCTTTTAATCTTTAGTGAAGCACAAGATGCACAGTGGGTTACTCAGGGAGGCAAAGGGGAACGATAAGTATTGTAATTATAGGTTTGTTCTTTTCTTCCAATAGAACATTCCATTATCCCATTATCTCACCACTTGTTTCCACGCCCCCCCCCCCAAAAAAAAAGCTTCTGACAAACATTAATTAACCTTATTTTAGTGATATCAGAAAGTTCAAAGTTCAGGGCAGAGATCACTCCTTTGCATGTATAATCAAGGAGACAAAAATAATGGAATTGGCCCTACTGGTTCCCAGACTAAAGTACTGCACTTTCAACACACGAGTGGTTTAGGACATCCTGGGGAAATAAGCTCTCTGAATTATGTGCACATCCCATAAGAGCGTGAAGTTTATGAAATAACTTCAGAGGCACGGGATTCACATTTGGTCACATCGCCCTACACGAGGAAGCTAACAGTCCATTTAGGGTGGAAGCCTGCTTGTCATACTCATGCAAGGAGCCCTTGACATCAATCAGACTTTTTTGTAAGAAAGAGAGCAGCACCTGGCCCTCTATTTTTATTACACTCTGCACTGAAGTTCGAAAATGCTCAACTTCACACTTTTGCATGCAGGGTTCAATAGGGTAACCATACAAGAGCTAACAGGAGTGCAGGGAGGGAGAAAGGTTTTGCCGAGATGGATTTAAAAAGATATTTTTGCCTCTGAGACACATGAAATCAAAGGACAAACCAAATAAATAAATGTCCCACCATTTTGTTTGTCTGAAAATCCCACTTTGATGAGCTTTAAATCTATTTAACTCACTTCAGTAATCTTCATTATATTAAATTAGAAATAGTTCAAACATGCTTGCACCCCACGTTTTCAGGTGCTGCATCTTAGAGAACAGATTATGTCCCATTTAGGCCTAAACTACCAGAAAGTTTGAAATGGGGAAAGCAAAGCATTAGAGAGGTAACGAAGCAAAGCAGGAAAATAAATTATGTTGTTCTAGTGCAGGGAGTTTGGAGGACTCCTGTCAATTGTGCCTTCAGCAAAGCTTACCATGCCCACTGATTTATTTTCTTCCCGACTGAATACCATCTCTCTCACAATGTTTGCAGACTGAAACATAAAATGTTACAACCTGTAGCATGAGGCTGCCTCAGTGTCTGCAAGTCCTCTCGGTCCATTTCCAACCAAGTCACACCTATATTCAAAATGCACCTTCTTCCAATCCCACAAGGAGATAAGGAAGTGAAGAAGCTCCCCTACTGAAATAGGGAGTGATGTTATTTATGTGCATAACGTGCCACAGCAAATTCCAGGCCACTTCTAAACGTGCAGAAGAGCTGGGGATTATTTAAGCAACAGGAAGATTACTCTCCATGGGAACCAAGAGGAGAGTGTTCTGTAAGGAACCACAGAGGCCAGCTCGCAAAAATTAAAAAAAACCACTAGCTGCTTGCCAAGACTTCCTTAAACAGTGTGTGTCTAGGTCGCATTCAGAGGGTATACAGATATACAGCTGCTCTGGTCCGCAACTAATACCCTCCTCAAGCCTTTGATCGCTGTGCATGAAATCCAGTTCACCTTCTCTCCATGTTCTATGCTTAGCTTTGGTAAAACTCGGGCATGTTCATTTGTAACCATGGTGTTGGGCTCTCCACCTCTCTTGGGGGAAGCTGATGTTCTGGCCTTCCTCCGGTGGATGGATTTCACAGGACTCTTCAATTGCTTCCCGGCTTCACTGCCGACATCCCACAGTAACACCCTTCCATCATTTCCTCCAGAAAGCAGCCAATATACATCTGGCAAAAAGAGGACCTGAGACACGCCCAGCGTGTGAGCCTTAAACCCCAGCTCCTGTTCAAACTTGACCCCTGTTACTCGGAAGATCCTGATTTTACCATCTTCAGCTCCACAACTAAAGACATTACCGCATGCTGCAACAGACAGAGAATGGGCGAGGGGAGGGTTAAAGAACTGGCCAGCTGATTGTTGTCCCACTTCCTCTGCTTCGGTCTCCTGCAGGGTCGTGGTCCACAGTGGGCGAGCTTTCTGCAGGTTCCACAACATAACCTTCAAATCAAACCAAACAAATCATTAGAACTACATCTGCGGAAACAGCCCTCCTTAGAATAGCTAAGGCTTAACCCTGGAGGTGAAGAGACCACCCTGAATGTTTGGAGGCATCAGGGAGAGGGAGCCATGACAAACTGACAATTGTAGCTATGTAACTGAAAACACACCGATGTAACTGGGAATGAGAACAGTGCTGAGAATCAGATACTTTCTCTGCAGGGACCCATTTCATTTCCCGATCTATAAAATGGGAAGAACACCTACTTCATGGGGTGGGAGGGTAGGTTGATGACTTCATAGGAGATAATGCTGAACACATTTAAATACTATGTAATTATGAACCAATTTCAGGATAACATACTAACAGTTCAGGAGAATCCAAACCTCTGGCTACTATGCTAGGGCCACATTAGGAGTGTTGGAGAGCCATGTTAACAATCCCAGAATGGAGGAGCAGCACAGCAAATATCATCTAACAACTCATATCGAGTAGACATTTAAGTTTTCTAGCCATAATCCACCTTCTACTATAAAAATCACCTTCATGTCCAGTCCACAAGACACAAGGCTTTGAGGGCGCTGAGGCCGAAAGGCAACAGAGGAGCAGATGTTTGAATGCCTCCTCAAGGACCGGCTGACTTTCTTATTTTCCAAGTCCACAATTTTTATCGCCCCAGAGTCATCTGCAGCAGCCAGGACACTGTCAGTCTCATTCACTGAGAGGCAATTGATCTCTTCCTCATTCAGATGGAAGCATTCAGCTGGCCCTTTAAGGAATCTGACATCCAGCACGCTAATGGTTTCGCCGTGGGAGGTGTACAGCCTGCTGGGGCAGGTGGGAGAGAACACAACACAGGTGACATCATCTGCCCTTGGGAGCTGTATCTGTTCTAAATGAATCCCTTCCTCGTTCCACATTGAGAGTTCTCCTCTCTCTGCTCCAGAAGCCACCAGACCGTCTTTGTTTACATTCAAGCACAGTACAGAAGAGGAATGTCCATCCCGCCACTTGACTGCCATGATTCTTCGGGGAGTCTGTGAATGAAAACAAATTGATGCATGAAGAATGCACATGTGCTCGGCTGACTCAGTAACGTGTCCTGTATGAGATGTTAGTGTCCCTACGGTAAAACAGACACCTGTAAAGGTAAACTCGTGAACTGGAACGTGGGCTCAAACAGTACTGACATTTTGTATCATCCCTCTTTGCTGCTTCACCATGAGAAGTGCTGCGCCTGGTTCCTGAACTATACTAAAGCACTGTCTGCTAATCTTGAGTAGCTGTCCAGATGGAAGGTACTTCAGCCATGACCCCTGCAGAGCACTCAGTACAATGGGGTTCCACTCTCTGACTGGTGTCTCTATGTGCCATCACAACACGCAAGTTAAAAGTTTCTAATGCACTTACTGAAAAGAGCAGCAGGAAAGGAAGTCTTGGGACTTGTCTACACGGAGTAAGAAAACTGTATAAGACAAAGTTCTAGTCTTCCTAAACAATAAGCTTATTTTGATGCTTATGGTAGAGTTTGCATGAAGTCACATCACAGTACACTGAAGGAAATAGTTTAGCTATACACAGCAGAACCCACACATCAGAAAGGAAACAACATCCAAAGATGGTATACGGAAAAAATGAAAAGTCACCAAGGACTATCTGTGAAGACAGAATGATGTAAATTGGTGGAGTTCAGAGAAGAGCTGAACAAGGGTTAAATATGAGCTCGAGAAGTAATCTGTGGTGCACAGGAACTGAAGGAGAAAAGACTGAGGTGGCTGCTCCAGCCCAGCTAACCTGCTGCACTGCAAGCGGTGGGGCTGCCCCCACACAAACATAGTGTTGAACCAGTTAACTTTTTAAATGACACTTTACATTGTTAATTGGTGGCTGGTTCAGACTTCTCAGAGCCTGAACTTCAGCTAACTTGAAATGTGCTTGATGATCATGTTTATCCTTATTAGTTGGGAGTCATCAGCAAGCACGTCTATAGCTCTGCTCCTGCAAATGGATCCACCTAGAAACACCCCGCCACTTGCATAAGTCACATTGTAGGCTGGAGCTGAAAAGTGCGTTGTAAGCAGATTGACATGCCATGGCTGAAACACAAAGACATTCAGCGCTTCAGCAGTTTGGCATTCCAGCCCCATGACGTAAGAAGCACAGTCTCTACTGGAAGCCAAGCGTGAATTGCTCGGATTTTGCGGGGAGCACGTTTGCCGGCGCTGCATGGACACGGGATTTGCATTCACACCCGTATCGGCACAGGCCCCGCCCACACCCAGGAAGCCCGGCGGGGAGATGAGCGCGAGCAACGAGCGGCGATGGGGCCCCGGGCTGAGCGGAGCGCGGAGGACACTGTGGGAGGAGGGGTGGGCGGGAGGGATGTACTGGGAGGCTGAAGGGACGGCCCGGGGGGGGGGCGGGAGGAAAGGCCCGGGGGGGGGGCGGGACGGACGCAGGCCGCGTTACCTCCAACCGCACCAAGCACTCCGCGTCCCTCCCGCCGCCTGTTCCGGCGCGGCACGATGACGTCATCCCAGCGCGCCGCTCGGTTCCCCCCCCCCCGCGGCTGCGCATGCGCTCCCATGGACCCGGGCGGGCTCTGCCCTTCACCAAGATGGCGCCGCTTCCGGCGGCCGCCTGCCCGCGCGGAGCGGCCGCCACAGCCGCTGCGGGGGGCGCGGGCCGGCCGCGGGGGGCGAGGCGCGGGGGGGTTGGGCGGCGGCGCCCGGCGCGGCCCGCTCGGCCCCTGCCGCCCGCGCGCCGCGCTCGCTTCCGCCCGCTCGTGTCGCCCGGCGGGGGCGGGCGCAGGGCTCGCGCCGCCCCCTGCGCCGCCGCTTCGCGCGAGGCTGGCGCGCGCCGCCTCAGGGCTCTGTCGGCGCGGGGCCGGCCGGCCGGGCGATGGCGGCGGGCGGGGCGGGCTGGCGGCTGCCCGGGCGCGTGCTCGAGCTGGTCTTCTCCTACCTGGAGCTGCGCGAGCTGCGGAGCTGCGCCCTCGTGTGCCGCCTGTGGCACCGCGTCCTGCACGGCGACGAGAACAGCGAGGTGTGGCGCAGCCTGGCCGCGCGCAGCCTGGCCGAGGAGGCGCTGCGCACCGACCTCCTCTGCAACGTGCCCAGCTACAAGGGCAAGGTGCGCCCGCCGCTCGGGCCGCGCTGCTGCCTGCCCTCCTCCGCGGGGCGCTCCTCTGCCGCCCTGCACCCTGCCCGCCTCCCCGGGGCGCTCCTCTGCCCCCCTGCGCCCGCCCTGCAGCCTGCTCTCCTCCCCGGGGCGCTCCTCTGCCGCGCTGCACCCTGCCCGCCTCCGCGGGGCGCTCCTCTGCCGCCCTGCACCCGCCCGCCTCCCCGGGGCGCTCCTCTGCCGCCCTGCGACCCGCCCGCCTCCCCGGGGCGCTCCTTTGCCGCCCTGCGACCCGCCCGCCTCCCCGGGGCGCTCCTTTGCCGCCCTGCGACCCGCCCGCCTCCCCGGGGCGCTCCTCTGCCGCCCTGCGACCCGCCCGCCTCCCCGGGGCGCTCCTCTGCCGCCCTGCGACCCGCCCGCCTCCCCGGGGCGCTCCTCTGCCGCCCTGCGACCCGCCCGCCTCCCCGGGGCGCTGCTCTGCCGCCCTGCAACCTGCTCTCCTCCCCGGGACGCTCCTCTGCCGCCCTGCAACCTGCCCGCCTCCCCGGGGCGCTGCTCTGCCGCCCTGCAACCTGCCCGCCTCCCCGGGGCGCTCCTCTGCCGCCCTGCAACCTGCCCGCCTCCCCGGGGCGCTCCTCTGCCGCCCTGCAACCTGCCCGCCTCCCCGGGGCGCTCCTCTGCCGCCCTGCAACCTGCCCGCCTCCCCGGGGCGCTCCTCTGCCGCCCTGCAACCTGCCCGCCTCCCCGGGGCGCTCCTCTGCCGCCCTGCAACCTGCCCGCCTCCCCGGGGCGCTCCTCTGCCGCCCTGCAACCTGCCCGCCTCCCCGGGGCGCTCCTCTGCCGCCCTGCAACCTGCCCGCCTCCCCGGGGCGCTCCTCTGCCGCCCTGCAACCTGCCCGCCTCCCCGGGGCGCTCCTCTGCCGCCCTGCAACCTGCCCGCCTCCCCGGGGCGCTCCTCTGCCGCCCTGCAACCTGCCCGCCTCCCCGGGGCGCTCCTCTGCCGCCCTGCAACCTGCCCGCCTCCCCGGGGCGCTCCTCTGCCGCCCTGCAACCTGCCCGCCTCCCCGGGGCGCTCCTCTGCCGCCCTGCAACCTGCCCGCCTCCCCGGGGCGCTGCTCTGCCGCCCTGCAGCCTGCCCGCCTCCCCGGGGCGCTGCTCTGCCGCCCTGCAGCCTGCCCGCCTCCCCGGGGCGCTGCTCTGCCGCCCTGCAGCCTGCCCGCCTCCCCGGGGCGCTGCTCTGCCGCCCTGCAGCCTGCCCGCCTCCCCGGGGCGCTGCTCTGCCGCCCTGCGACCCGCTCGCCTCCCCGGGACGCTCCTCTGCCGCCCTGCAACCCGCTCTCCTCCCCGGGGCGCTCCTCTGCCAGCCCCTGCAACCCGCTCTCCTCCCCGGGGCGCTCCTCTGCCAGCCCCTGCAACCCGCTCTCCTCCCCGGGGTGCTCCTCTGCCGCTCCTGCAACCCGCTCGCCTCCCCGGGGCGCTCCTCTGCCGCCCTGCAACCCGCTCTCCTCCCCGGGGTCCTCCTCTGCCGCCCTGCAACCCGCTCTCCTCCCCGGGGTCCTCCTCTGCCGCCCTGCAACCTGCTCTCCTCCCCGGGGCGCTCCTCTCCCGCCCGCCCGGGGAGTCTGGAGCCTGCTGGCCTCCCTGCCTTTGCCGCTCCTCCTACACCGGGCTTGTAAAAGCCTTTGAAATGTGGTGGGAACGAGCTGTAAGAGGTTAATGCATTAATTCGTTTCATGATTATTCCCTTCTCCCTTTCTGTGGTTTTAGGTACGGGCCTTTCAACATGCCTTCAGCACCAATGACTGCTCCAGGAATGTGTACATCAAGAAGAATGGATTCACGTTGCACCGGAACCCTATTGCTCAGAGCACAGATGGGGCAAGGACGAAGATTGGTTTCAGCGAGGGTCGTCATGCCTGGGAAGTTTGGTGGGAGGGCCCTCTTGGCACGGTCGCTGTAATTGGAATTGCCACAAAACGGGCTCCCATGCAGTGCCAAGGCTATGTAGCGCTTCTGGGCAGCGATGACCAGAGTTGGGGATGGAATCTGGTGGACAATAATTTGCTACATAATGGAGAAGTAAATGGGAGCTTCCCACAGTGCAATAATGCACCAAAATATCAGGTAAGTGAGATGAAGCACCAGCTAGAGGTTCTGCTGCATCTGTGGCAACTGTCCTGCAAGAATTGTGGGACCAGGACAAAACTTCATTGCCCAATAAGCCTTAACACTGTTCTTTAATATGGCCCTTTTCTGTTGTAAGCATGTCTGTCTCCTAAACCTGGCTCACGTAGCTATGTATGCAATGCTTACCTGTTGAGGGGCAAAATTTACCTTCTTCTCTTTTTTCTGATTTACTAATTTTTTAGATTACGTTCCTGTTTGGTGTACAGATTCAGGTTCCAGCATTGTCTCCTCCAGTTAGAATAAAAATAATCGTGTACCATTCTTATAATTTCAAATCTTATGTGAAATTATCCTACATTCATGCAGCTACCTCTTTTTAAAAAAATAATAAGTACCAGAGCATTCTGTATGCTTTAAACAAGGATTTGTCCCTCAATATCAGGGCTGTTTGATAAGCATTATGTCATTTGTAAGTGTGTTGTACATCGTATTGTAAGTGTGTTGGGTCTAGTTGATAATCGGGTAGGAATTCTCCAAGGAAATTCTGAGTGATGCTGACGCGATGTTTATTCAATAACTGGTATTCTTAGAGGTGACATCTTTTGGATTAAACATAACATTAAAGTTCAGATAAGGTGCCTTAATTAAAGGGTGCATGGCTTTTTTCCCCCTCCAAATCAGTGGTTTCGCTTTGGCCAATTCCACTTTTGGACAACTATATTCTGCCTACTAGATTTTTTGACAGCACAGCTTCAATTGAATACACTAATACTTCCTGACTTACACTGTTATGTAGAGTTTTTGTGTGATCCACTTCAGATGTGGCTGCATTTCAGTGGGTGAACATTGTTTAATGCAGGGGTGAAGAACCTAAAACCCAGGGACCAGATGCGGTCCCTGGCTTGCCTGGATCCGGCCCCTGAGGCTCACGGGCCCCCCCAGCACTGGGGAGCCTGCACTGGTGCTCCAGCCTCCCTACCCTCCCATGAGGCTTGAGCACATAAAATCTAAAAGCCTGGGCTCCCCTAAGCTTGGTGTGCGAGGGGAATGTAGGGGAGTGTCTTTCTCCCTCTCAGTTAGGAGCCACATAAGGGAGGGTTTGGGTTTTTTGTGGTTTTGCTTCTCACTTGTGTGCAGCTCCCAACTGATCTTTCTGTGGATCAATGGCCCCGACTCAAAAAAGTTTCCTCATTCCTGGTTTAATGTATATGATACAGCCGGTCCCCGAGTTACGAACGCATCGACTTACGACCGTTTGTATTTACAGCCAACCTCCTATACAGCCGGTCCCCGAGTTACAAACGAAATCCGCACTTACAAACCGCACGGCTGTACGTCAGTGAATATAATCCTACTTACGAACAGATCGAGTTACGACCTTGTGTTTGGTACGTAACTTGTTTATAAGTTGGGGACCGGCTGTATTCCTAAATCCCCACTCTAAAGTTCGCTGTCCAGGTGGTATAGCAAACACTATCTGTGTAATGGTACTTACTTTTCAAAAATTGCACTTTTCTCTGAAACATTAACCTATGATTTTTATGAGCAGACATGAGATTATTGGAATTTAGAGATCAGAGAGACTGTCTTCCTATAGCTGAGTTTGTACATTTGACAGCATTGTGTGTAGTCACTCTACTGATTGATTTTTTTTTTTGTGATCCATTCCCCTTGTTTGGATCTTTCAAACTCTAATGGGAAAGGAGGGTGGGAAGAACTTGAAACCGCAGAACTGTCATGGAGACTCAAAGATATGGTGTAGACAAAACTGCTTTGACATTAACTTTTAAACTGACTTGATTTCAAGTTGATGTCTCTTTAAAGAACGCTCGGATTGAGTAAAGCATGTAACTTGATCTTTTCTTTTATAAAATAAAGACTAAAAAGAATAAATTCTTAAGTGCCATTTTTGAGGTTCAGGGTGACTCCATTTGAGGGTGGATTGATGCTTCCACAATATAGAAGCTTGTGCAGTGCCATGGTACTCCTTGCTCTTAGGAGCTGTGACTTATCTAAATTTCAAATCATGCTCTAGGTAAATGAGCTGGCATGCAATACAATGTTTATTTGCTGATCTGTGATTCTCTCAGCGCATTCAGTGTTCACTGCTCTAGAAATGTCTTTTCGAGAGGTGGGGGGGAGGGCAAATGGGAAAAGCATACACATAGTTTTGAACTTTCCTGCTCTACTGGTAAATTGAATCATAGAATCATAGAATACTAGGACTGGAGGGGACCTCGAGAGATCGAGTCCAGTCCCCTGCCCTCATGGCAGGACTCAGTACTGTCTGGACCATCCCTGACAGACATTTATCTAACCTACTCGTAAATATCTCCACAGATGGAAATTCCACAACCTCCCTGGGCAATTTATCCCAGTGTTTGACCACTCTGACCGTTAGGAACTTTTTCCTAATGTCCAACCTAAACCTCCCTTGCTGCAGTTTAAGCCCATTGCTTCTTGTTCTATAATAAATAAATAAAAGTGTAATGCTGATGCTCAGAGTGCACACTTGGCCAAAAAAGTTTTTTAGTGCACCTGGCATACAGCCCTTGCTTCTTAAAACCAGTTCTGTGGCTTTAAAATCTCTGTATAAAGGCTTTGCATATTTATCATAATAAAAGCTATCTTCAGAGTCATGGGAAATACAGGGTGGAGATGATTGCAAAAATTGCCACATGCTGCAGAACACTGAAGTAGATGCAATGCAGTGTAATAATTGTTATTAGCAGAACAGTCACATGTGAAGGGCCCATGCATGGTGCATGTAGCATTGTGATGGTTACAGGAAAACACTGTTAATCTGATATTTTCTGTGTAGCTATAGAGAAACTTACTGTGCATCAGTGAAACTGACACTCCCCCAGAAAAATTAGTTCATTTATATTGAGAAACAGAAAAATGCCCTTCTTGTAGGGTCTCCTCTTCTATTCTCTGTGCTATTTTTGTTTTCTTTCCTTTTAATTGTTCTCCCTTTGAGTATTTCCTGACTCTTTCTTCTTCCTATCTCTGTTTGCAGATAGGTGAGAGAATTCGAGTCATCTTGGACATGGAAGACAAGACATTAGCATTTGAGCGGGGTTATGAGTTCTTGGGAGTTGCTTTCAGAGGATTGCCAAAGGCCTGCCTATATCCAGCAGTGTCTGCTGTGTATGGCAACACAGAGGTGACTTTGGTCTATTTGGGAAAACCTCTGGATGGATGACATTGTTTCATTGGGACATCAAGATGTGGAAGATCTGGAGAAGCAATCTGCATGTTAACTAGAGGGAAACATGAACTTGAAATGAAGTGTGCGTGTGTATTCATGAAACATCCTGGAAAACAAAGAATTGTGATTTGGAGAACCAGCCATACTGCAGAAATTGTTACATTTCCTTTTTCTATCAAGCCAGAAATATCCTCAGGGTTGGAGTTGGTTGAGTGGGCAGTTCACACATGCATGTTGCAACAGTTTTCATTGCTGAAATGGCTGTATGAGATTTCAGTTACTAAGGAAAGGTTTTATAGACGTGCTTGAGGAAATTAACCTGAAATTTGTTGGTAGCGTTTTTTGTGAAAGACTCCCATTTTAAAACTGTGTTCCTTCCTGCCTGCCTGTCTTCCTTCCTGGTTGGCCAGTGTGGCTACCGGAGGAGAAGGATTGGCTGAGTTTTATTTATATTTTTTAACATACTGAGAAGCATGGTCTGCCTGGACTGCACTTCTCATATACAATGAGATATAAAATGTGTGCAGCTATTTTTAAATGTATTTTAAAGCTTGTATATATAGAACATGTAAAAAACATCCTGTTAAATAAGGTTGAATTTGTTCTAAACTGGGATATAATTTCTTAAAGGAGAAACCACTACGTGGAATTAGAACATCCTCTGTTGGGAGATAGCATACTTGCAAGTGTTGTAAAGTGTCTTGAGGTGCTTTTGTGGAAGAAGATGGGTTCATAGGTTCATTTGGATGTGATACAAAGTTTCCCTGGTTAGAGCAATTGTTTTTCTGTGATAAAAAGAAGCCCCCCCATGAGTTATATTTTGCCATAAATTCTGATTCCATATTGACAAAGGAATGCAAACCCATTTGCATCTTCTTGACACAGAAAAACCAATTAATCTCTAACAAATCATAAAATGTATAATATTGTAAAATGAGTCTTTCAAAGTCATATGAAAAACAGGGTTGAAAGTCATGGCTCTAGATTTTATTTTTCCGTTAAAATGTTTTAAGGATTTAAGGTTTCCTTTGGCTTGGCTTGGGTTTGGGTTTGTTTTGTTTTTTAATAATGGCCCAGATATCCAGATGCATGATCTGTCCACCTACAGCCAAGAATAGTACAATTCTCACCTGCCTCTGACAGGAATTCTGGATCAGGTCTAGTGTGCGGGGTTTTCACCCTTTTCATTTTTCTAAAAACTACTATTCACAAACTTGTCAGAATTACAGTACTCATGGAATCTGAGAAGGCTGTGAGACCAATTACTTGTGTCCCATGAAGAACATGTCGGTGTTGTGCCAGCAGCTTTCCACGAAGGCTGAAAGCTAAGCAATGATCTAAAAAACTGCCAGCCTATATGATGAAAAATGCCAAGTTAGTCTTCAACCTGGCAGTAATGTCTTAATCTCTAAGCCTTGAGGCCCTCCTTTGGTGCTGAAATTTTATTTCTTATTTTTTTGTTTCTCCAAGGTACACAGAGCTATCCTAACAGTTTCAGGACTGCTGGCAAAATGCTTCAATGGAGAGAGAAGGGAAACATTTGTACAGACCCTTCATTTGTCTCCTAAAGAATCTGAATAATTTAATCTCAGACATATTTTTGAGTTCTCTGTGTTTGGGCTTGAGAGGAAATTCTTAACTTATTGATTTAACTTTTTCCTGTATTCTGATAAAGCCAGGGGAAATGGTACAGGTAGCTGTCTGGAACAATTAGAGTGCTCCTTAGAACTAAGTTTGGAAAACTTTTTACATAACAGAGTTCTGCCCTGAAACAGACTCTTTATGTTGTTGCCACTTGAAGGGTTTTAAAATATTTATTTGTTTTATGTATAGTATGTTACTTAAAGGGAATATATGTTGAGGTTTGCTTATCCTATTTGCAAAAAAAAAATGCACATTATGAAATGAAACAGCTCTTAAAACATGGCGCTCAAACATGGAACAGTTGAATGAAGTGAGATGGGTGGATTTGAGTAGCTTTTAGGAAAACCTAATTGTTACAAACATTTACTGTTTGTACGAGACTGTGCACAGGATAGCAATACAGCAGAGCATTTAAAAAGCCGCTTTAAAATGAAAGAAAAACTGCAGTTAGATTAGTGTGTTCTTTAAATTAATCTTGGCCTCTGCATGTATTGATGGAATCCAAGTAGACCGAGCTAATCCCAAAATCTGTTCCAGAAAATGTTGTCCATGAATTAGGTTTCCCTTTTGATTTTCAGGTAATGTCATGCCCTCTTTCCCTATACATTAGAAATGGTGGAAGCTAAACATTTCTTTCGTGGGGGTGAGGGTGGGGAGCATCTTGCTTGTGTAAACTTATAACTTATTACAGTACTGGAGACCAATGCTCGTTGTACAAGATATTAAAATAAACTCTGCTACAACATAAAAACAATGTTTGCGTATTATAATCACATGGGGGGGGGCTGGTGGGAGGAGCTGAAGTAGCAGCTTTGAGAGTGTTGAATTGGAGACATTTCATTGAGTTCAACTGGCCGAAAAGGTGAGGGCTCTTGTGACTGATTTCTGCTGTTGGATTTGCAGTGTGGTCATTTTCAAGAGAGAGAGAGAGAACTGATGATTGTGAAGAGTTTGTAACTCCACACGTATGTGCTTGTGCACTTTTTGAAACACAGGGGATCTCATGGGTGACTTTGACTCAGTTGGGAACACTGTCCCTAAGAGCCAGCAAGATATTGGTTCAAGTTTCATACAGGAACTGAGTTGATATTCATTGCTAAAACTGCATTGCGGTGCTGCACAGAGGGTTCTTTCTGCCACTCTGTGGCTCTTGGTGTGAAACATTTTGGGTATCTTTAGGGAAGCTGAATAATGCTTCCCTTCTTCATAAGGTGACTCAGAGCAGGGACCCTCAAACTTTTTTGCTGTGGTTCCTTTTGAAAGTATTTCAGGCTGTGATACTCCCCCAGAGTTACCATCTTTCAAATTCCCAAATAGAGGATACTGCCAGGGTACAGGATGAGCTGGGGGATAAAGCAGCTATAGGTCTCCAGCCACCCAATAGGCAGCACTGTTGCCAGCAGCAACAGACTTAAGGGTAGCAATACCATGTCATGCCACCCTTACTTCTGCGCTGCTGTTGGTGGTGGCTCGGCCTTAAGAACTGGCAGGGGCAGCAGCCACTGCTCTCTGGCCCCTGTTGTCAAGGCAGTGCAGTTGTTCATATTTCAAAATCTATCTCGATGGCGATCAGAGGGCCAGAAAAGAGGGCAACCTGGACGCCTGGTCATTCTACTTTGAGATGACCAGTAAAAGGACAAAAGAGGAGGTCTATGGGCCCTTAGAATAGCCTCTTGGCCGTCTTGTGGGTTGGGAGCTGCAGTCTGAGAAGTGCTGCTGTTGAGTGAATGGTGCTTTTGTTGTTAGTATTACAACAGCTGAACCAAGAGTTTTTGAGGCAATTTTGCCACCTTTAGCTCATCGCTCAAAGTTAAGAAAACCAGTTCCCTTTTCTGCTGAGTAGTGTGATTATGTAGCAAGAATTTGTGCCTTATTTTGTGCCAGAGGAGCAATCATCAAGGGGGCGTTTGCGACAGACATTTATCACCCTTCTTATGTTCTCATTTCCTTTCCAATCTTCTTCTGGACGATGGATTTAATTGCAAGTGCGTTAATTAGAAATGGGTTTTACGCTTATTACAGTTAAAATGCAGTGGCAGCAGAAATAAAAGTCCTAACTTTTTTTTAAATACAATTTCTGTTGTGTGGGGGGAAATGCAATGCTGGCAGCAGGGATGAACTAGAACAATTTTGTCTCAAAACTGCTCCTAAAACTTTCTTCTTTTCTATTCCTGATTCATCTGACTTAACCTTGGATGTGATCCCCAAATCCATGTGTTTTAATTCCAATGGGTTATCTCAAATCAAATCTTATTTCTTTCTCCTCTTTTACTTTCTTGGATGTATGAATTCTAATAAGCTTTTCATAAACATGGAACACGTTATCTCAGATGACGTTAAAAACACTAGCTCACAATAATTACAACTGAAGCAAAATGCAGGACAATGTAGCACTTTAAAGACTAACAAGATGGTTTATTAGATGATGAGCTTTCGTGGGCCAGACCCACTTCCTCAGATCAAATAGTGGAAGAAAATAGTCACAACCATATATACCAAAGGATACAATTAAAAAAATGAACACACATGAAAAGGACAAATCACATTTCAGAACAGGAGGAGGATGCGGGGGGGGGGGGGGGGGGGAGGAAGGAAGGTAAGTGTCTGTGAATTGACGATATTAGAGGTGGGGAGAGTGGGATGTTTGTGAGTTAATGGTACAGTTTCTTGCCATTTTAACCAGAAAGGACACTCTCTCAATGACTTAACCACCTGCATTCTGCTACAAAGACCTTTTACATCTGCACTTGAAAGGGAATCCTCTGAACTGTCATTCATGTTAAAATTCGACACTCTCCGGGAAGGAATGAACAAACACTCAAACTATCTTACCCATTACCAAGATAGCTTCCCCAATTATCACCTCTAATACCATTAGCTCACAGACATCCCACTCTCCCCACCTCTAATATCATCAATTCACAGACACTTACCTTCCTTCCTCCTCCCCCCCCCGCATCCCCCTCCTGTTCTGAAATGTGATTTGTCCTTTTCATATGTGTTCATTTTTTAATTGTGTCCTTTGGTATATATGGTTGTGACTATTTTCTTCCACTATTTGATCTGAGGAAGTGGGTCTGGCCCACGAAAGCTCATCACCTAATAAACCATCTTGTTAGTCTTTAAAGTGCTACATTGTCCTGCATTTTGCTTCAGCTACCCCAGACTAACATGGCTACATTTCTATCAATTATTACAACTGTTCTTTTTTACTTTCTATCCTAGAGTAAATAATTTCTTTCCAAATATTGTTGGACAAGGATTTATCATTTTCTTTTGCAACAGTTTTGGGAAATCCTCTGAGATCATTTGAACTGAAATGTGAGCTTTTCTAAATACTAGGGTTGTTAATACAGTCCGTCTGTTAAACACTAGTGCTTAACTGGTTAACTGTTTTAACCCAGGTTCCTCCATGGCTGTGGGGTCCTGTCGTCCGGTGGCCCCTCCATGGCTGGGGCTACTCTGGCTTGGTGTGGTTGACCACTGCTGAAGTTCACCAGCAAGGCGTTAACTGGTTAACATCCCTACTAATTACTGCCTGAGTGTTGGAAAGCTTTTGTCGAGCTGGAAGTAGGGGGCAGGTTAAGTGATCTTGGGACTGAGTGCTGTTTCCATGCTCTTGGAGTCAGAGGGGTAGAAGGCATTGCAAGGGTCATCTAGTTTAACTCTGTGCCCAGATGCAAGATGTGTTGTGGCAAAACAACCCAAGACAGGCGACTCTCCAAACTCCTTTTGAAAACCTGCTGAAAGAAGCCATTCTTATCTGGTTAAAATAGTCTAACCTCTGGAGCGTTGTGCTCCAGGGATACCCAGCGTTATGCGGTGCCTCCCCACCACTTGCCCTTGTCATGAAGAAGGCTTCTCTGTGCATCTGCGGATCAGCTTCCTGACACTACCAGCCTTTGGGAATACAAGCACCGCTCTCCAGGCCTCTGTCTCTGTACGGGTTAGTGAAAGGCACACGCCAGCTCCAAGTCCTTGCAATGTTATCCATGCAACACTGCTGGAATTACCAGGCCAGCTGTTCCCAAAGGAACTGTACACAAGCTTGTACGTCTAGCGCAGGATCATCTCTTTGCTTAACACCACAGCACTTAAACTACTTCTTCTTTTCACTATAAATATCTCTGTCATCAAAGAACAGACTCAGGCGATGGTAAGGTGTGACGTAGTGGGGGTACTTGCTGGGCTGTGGTGACCCCTGCTGTCTGGAGCAAGACCCAGCAGGGAAAACCTCACTAGGCAGAGGTAATGCCAAACTTGTTGAACCAGTGGCCAGACACCCCCCATGGAGAGGAACAAAGGAAGGTGGAATGCTGCCCTGACTGGGGGCAGGGCTGGAAGGGAATTTGGTTAGTTCTGTCGGAGAGCATGGAGGAGAGCCTAGGGGAAGGGGCTGGAGTTTAGGGGCCCAGTCTCCCCCATCTCAAGGGGGCCTGAGGCATCCTAGCCCAGCTCTGTGACCAGATTCCATCTGTGCTGTGCTGTATCCTGGAGAGGCAATAAACTTCCTCTATTCCACCGGCTGGTGCAGTCTGTTTGTGCCATTTCGGGGTGCAGGAGACGGGGGACCCCCAACGCGCCGTCACATAAGGAAACAGAAAACAAGTGATAACACAAAGCACAGTTGTAACTTGCTTTGTAGAGACTGAATGGCAAATCCTACTCCTGTGGAAAGGAAATGCTCGCTCTTCTTCCATGAAGTAAACTCACTGACCTTTTACTCCCCAGATGGAGGATGCCAGTGTATCTTTGCCCCCCCCCCCGCCCCACACACATGTGCCTGAGCCAGCCTTTGATGTGGCCTCATCTTCTCGCTCACTTTTCCTGTTAGATTCACAGAGAAAAAAAGTTTCCTAATTCTTCATTTAGCATTCAGTTCAGACGGATGAGAGGAGACATGCAATACTACATTTTCTTCTAAAATAGCCATCTAAATACACATTTGTTTGCCACAAAACCTGCCTTTTCACCTTTGCTGGTGACAAATCCCTTACCATCATTCCAAGTGCGGCATGTAACTCCTTCTGCAACCTCCTTTTGCCAAGGTACTGGTGACCAGCGCGACTCCATTGGACATTTTTGGCAAACTCAAATCTATGGACCAGACTCAGGCGATTCCTATAACCCCTATGCAGCCCCTCTGTGGCCATTGCCAGGTGGCACTGAGAAGTTACAGTAGCTTACTGGTCCCAAAATTCACTGAGTAGGCTTATTTACACAAAATAGCACTGCTGGTACAATGGGGAGCAAGGATGTATTTGGGGCCTGAATGGGAGAGCACGTATTTCACTGCCCCAAAACCCCTTGGGCATCTTGAGAGCACAGCTGTGTGTGTGCTGCGCGTGGTGGTAAAGTGAGTGGCATCAGGATTTACACCACAGAGTAAGTGTATTTGGTGTATTCTGTCTGGTACCCATTTGGTCATGTCACGGCTTGCAGGTCTGCTGGGACACACCCAAATGGACTGAAGTATTAGGGAGTTTGTAGAGCTGCATTTTCAGAGACGGATGAAGAAAATTTCCTGCCTAACTGAAGCAAATGGCATATGGCTACTTGTGAAACCAAAGCTTAAAATCTCCCCCTTCAAAAATGAATGTATTTGATTCTTTATTAAAAAAAAAAGCTCTACGTACATATGCATCTGCCCACATGAATAGTGACTAGGAGGTGTTTTTTTATTGGGGGTGGAATGCTGTTCTCCTCAAACCCATTTGAGTTCAGTTCGAACAGCAGAGGGCAGCAAGTTACTAAACATCAGAGAATGCTAAGAAGCCAGATCTGGGGGAAGGGTGGAAGAAACCATGAAGCATTCACCAAAACCAACCTCAAAGCAAAACCAGTGTAATGTGGCATGTACCGCTACACTTGTTCCTTCTCCACAATGACTTTTTTTTCTTCCTTTTACACTCTGGGTCGCAGAGAATGCTAACTTGACAATATGGTAAGTTACATACTTTTAGATGAATGTAGCATGAGAGTGGAGGTTAGAGCTAAATTATGGGGCTTTGTAGCCTGCTAAGTTATAGCTTTCTTTTGGTGGAGGAGTAGTGATAGAAATGTAGCCGTGTTAGTCTGGGGTAGTTGAAGCAAAATGCAGGACAATGTAGCACTTTAAAGACTAACAAGATGGTTTATTAGATGATGAGTTTTCGTGGGCCAGACCCACTTCCTCAGATCAAATAGTGGAAGAAAGTAGTCACAACCATATATACCAAAGGATACAATTAAAAAAAATGAACACATATGAAAAGGACAAATCACATTGCAGAACAGAAGGGGGATGCGGGGGGGGGGGTGGGAAGGGGGAGGAAGGAAGGTAAGTGTCTGTGAATTGCTGATATTAAAGGTAGGGAGAGTGGGATGTTTGTGAGTTAATGGTATTACAGGTGATAATTGGGGAAACTGTCTTGGTAATGGGTGAGAAAGTTCAAAGTCTTTTGGTGGAGGGTTTAATTTTGTTTTACACCAGGAAAAATTAATACAAGTCACAATTCCCAATGCAGTGGCAGATGAAATATTAACTCAAGAGAATCAGGGTACTATGAAATCTGAAGTGGGGGAGTGGGTTGCCTGTTAAATGTAAAGCTATTCTGCATCCTGGCTCTTGCTTTACCTTCACTTCTAAACATGTGTTCCTGGGAGGTGAGGTCTATTGACTGACAGATGAGGCTGCTGCAGTTCTAATGGTGTGCTACACAGCAGATCACATCATTTCTTTTTTGGGGGGGGGGGGGGGTGTTTGTCTGAGCGCTCTCTCCTTCCTCTCTGTCCATGCATGTGTTAATTATTCATTACTCTGGCACTAAGTGACAGCAGCAAACCAAGTAACTGCTTTGTTTTGAGCTTCTTTCCAGCAGGAGGCCGGTGGCTGGCTCTCCCAGGCACTACAGGGGCCAGGCCGGGCTGCTTTAAAAACAGAAGAGGGGAGAGCTGCCAGTGCCTGCAGGGGAGCTGGTATTCCTGGCCGGCTTTGTTGGGATACAGAATGGACCATGTCAACACATCTCCTTTTCAAATACAAGAGATTGGCTTCTCTTGCCTTTGTGGCAGTGGGTTTCAAAGCAGCGCGTGAGAGGTGGAGTGCTGTCTGCCATCTGCCAAAGGGGGAAGGGCGAGCGTTAGAGCGTGCGTCCATCTAACTTACTTTCCCAACTTATTCTATTACCTTGATTTTTAATCCACCGTAAAATCCTGCTTGTCTGACCCAGTGTAGCACAGGGTTAGCCATTTTGGCCAGTGTGGAAAGGTTGCTTGGGATGGATGTTGGTCTGTGGGAGGACTCGGTATAATACTTTCACTTCCCTTAACATTCATGACTCTTCTTCTAACGGAAGTGAGAGCAAAGGGCTGGTGTATGTGGGGAAGATGACCAGAACAAGCTATTCCGCTTCATGAATTAAGCCAAGCTGGAAAGGGCACTCTTATTTTGGAATAAGTGTCTCCACACGGCGAGCAATGCTGCAAGAACAAGTCTGGTCAGTTCCCCAGGTAGACAAGCTGTAGGTTCAGGCAAGAGGTGCAAGCGACTCTGCAGAAGGGAGTTGGTGGTTTGCCACACGCATGTTGCTGACGGGTGTCAGGAACAGTGACTTAGCAAGGCTCAAAGTGTGACGACGTTTTACTATCTAGAGCCTTGCAAGTTTTTCATCAGAAATGATAAGCGTGTGCGCTAGCATAAACAGGGCTCCGGCATTTTCACCACTGCTGTGAACTCCTGGGCAACGTGGTTTTAGAGGACAGCCGTAAGAGCCTGAACTCTGCCTGTTAGCACTTTCACCACTGCTGGAAAAATGCTACCCATTTTTCGAGTGTAGCTGCAACCAGAGACCAACATATAGGATGCAGCAGTTTTCCTCAGAAGTTTCCCTCAGCTCTGGGTAGGCCAGGTATTCTTTTCTATCATGTATCTTTAAAAACGTATGTATCCGCATCAAAGGAATTAACAGCAGAAGATGAAAACTTTCAGTAAACTTGAAGCTGGTTCACAGGTTGTAAGGAAGTGCAAATACTTGGCTTTCAGTTAATGCAGGAATGTAAGGTACTGTCCGTGCGCTCAGTGTTTGAAGTTCTGGGCTGTTACATGTACTGGTCTAACACATGGAGCGGGAAATGCAGCTCCCCAGTGTGTCACTTCCATATGTTCAGGGAGTGGGGTTTGCCATTCTTAGAAAAGTGGAAGTTTCATCCAGCAGAACCAGAGGATTCCTTGCATCTCTGAGCTGATTGCAGACCCCGACTCTTCCTCCTCCAGCCTTCGGCTGCCTTGCTGGGATAGGGGCTGTCCTGCTGACCGCTGGCCCCAAAGCTCCCTTGCCAACAGTGTGGTGAGGAAATGGTGGGTAGGTGAACATTAGAGGCAGCTGTATCTGCCTTGCAGAAGTTTCACATGGGTGGGGTGTTTTCACGGGGAGGGAAATGATGTCACTTCTGTGGCTATCCCCTCCCTGACCCACTTCCTCCTCATTTTACATTTCAAAGTGTGTTCTTGGGAAAAGGAAGGAAAGGTCCCACTAAAGTAGCACGCCCCTCGTCTGGGGCTTCCAGGCAGGGAGGGATCCACAGAGAGGCTGGGCCCCGCAAAGTGGCACACCTAGCCTTTTCACATCAGTTGCTAAAGCAGATGTGGCTAAGCCCCTGACCAGCACACACCCCAGTGCAGCTGTGCTCCTAGAAGCTTGGTTTTGCTTTCCACTAAAGCCTAAATCTGACCTTCATCTGACCACCTCGTGGGACTCTGCTGCTTTTGTATGGTAAGGCTGATGGGGTAAAGGGTGAATCTAGTCTGAAAAGTGACTGCAAGCTGGTGGTGTGGGGCTCTGGGAGATCGTTTGCTCATTTCCAACCATGTTTTTCCCCACTGCAAACCCTGCTAACTCTCCTTGGATTTGGTGCTGCTTGTACGCTGTCAGTCAGTTTTAAACAGTTGTGTAGGTAAAATGCCATCAGTGACTGCCCATGCGTTCCCAGTGCCTGTGGCAGGTTACTGTGGAAAGGGAGTAAATTGCTCTAACAATGCACAAGAGGAGAGAGAGCTTGTTTTGTGCTCTGGGGTGCTGGGTTTGCCAGGCTGAGGAGAGTGAAAAGCAGCACATTGTTATTCAATGATTTACAGGTGATCACTCATTTGGTTAGGGGTGCCACAAGTGTAATCCAGAGGCACTCAGACCACTGAGTAAGGGGGAGAAAAGTCTGCGCTACAGCCTCAGCTAAGGGGCAGGTGGCTCTTAGCCCACACAGGGGAGGACCCCTAAGCCCTA
The DNA here is from genome assembly GCF_052426305.1 of Pelodiscus sinensis. Classification (NCBI taxonomy): domain Eukaryota; kingdom Metazoa; phylum Chordata; order Testudines; family Trionychidae; genus Pelodiscus; species Pelodiscus sinensis. Next base: position 55,950,747 of record NC_143061.1, on the reverse strand, counting down.
GATTCAGTGCCACCTGTCTGTGTTACAGCTAAAACACTTTTCAGAAAAGAAATGCACTTTAAATTGGGAAGTAAAGAATGAATGACTTCTTCAAAGCACGGCCTCCAGCTCCTTTGGGCTGTAGCTTTTCCCAATAGCAAACAGCTCAGAAGACAGTAAGACAGATGACACTAAGCTGGGGGAGGTAGATACGATGGAGGGCAGGAATAGGGTCCAGAGTGACCTGGACAGATTAGAGGATTGGGCCACAAGAAATCTGATGAGGTTCAATAGGACAAGTGCAGAGTGCTGCCCTTGGGCCGGAAGAATCCCAAGTATTGTTACAGGCTGGGGACCAACCAGTTAAGTAGTAGTTCAGAAGAAAAGGACCTGGGAGTTACAGTGGATGAGAAGCTGGATATGTGTCTCTGGTGTGCCCTTATAGCCAAGAAGGCTAATGGCATATTAGGTTGCATTAAGAGGAGCATTGCCAGCAGATCCAGAGATGTCATTATTCCCCTTTATTCAGCTCTGGTGAGGCCACATCTGGAGTATTGTGTCCAGTTCTGGGCCCCCCACTTCAAAAAGGATGTGCATGCATTGGAGAGGGTCCAGCGGAGGGCAACCAAAATGATGAGGGGGCTGGAGCACATGACCTATGAGGAGAGACTGAGGGATTTGGGTCTGTTTAGTCTGCAGAAGCGAAGAGCGAGGGGGGATTTGATAGCAGCCTTCAACTTCCTGAAGGGAGGTTCCAAAGAGGCTGGAGAGGCTGTTCTCAGTACTGACAGATGGCAGAACAAGGAGCAATGGTCTCAAGTTGCGGTGGGAGAGGTCCAGGTTGGATATTAGGAAAAACTATTTCACTAGGAGGGTGGTGAAGCACTGGAATGGGTTACCTAGGGAAGTAGTGGAGTCTCCATCCCTAGAGGTGTTTAAGTCTCGGCTTGACAAAGCCCTGGCTGGGTTGATTTTAGTTGGGATTGGTCCTGCCTAGAGCAGGGGGCTGGACTTGACGGCCTTCTGAGGTCTCTTCCAGCTCTATGGTTCTATGATTCTGACAGAACTATTGATCCATGAATTGTTGGAAACTCCAGAAGCAAAGCTGGACCCTGGAGCATTCTCTCCTGTCAACACCAAGATTTATTGTGTGAAAGAGGGAAAAACAGGGACACTAAGGAAGGTCACATGGGGTCAGTCTAGCCACATGTGAACAGAAATGCAGTCGCAGTACAAGATGGCCCCTGCTAGAGGTCCTCCATTAGGCTGTACTGGTGAAGCAGGTCCTTAAAACTGGTCATAGATGTAAATTGCTGGAGCTGTCAGCCCAGATTTAGGGCACTTTGAATATTGGGGATCTGTGGAAGTTCTAGAACTGGAGCTGTCGGTAGCACAGAGCTCCACTCTAGGTAGGCGTTGGAATATTAGTGCAAGGAGGTTTGGCGCAAGGAGGAAGCACTATTGGATCTATGTTCACAGTGAGAAATCTGGCTGCAGCCAAGGGAAAAAAGATACTGGGAAGTTGCTGGCACACTGACTATATCAATAAATAAGTTTTCTTGCAGAGGGAATTAAGGTACCGTGATCCTGTTCTTTATTAAGCTCCAGGTAAAGTGACATGCCCCTGCTCTTGCAAAGACTTACACACTTGCCCAACTGAACACACAGAACCCTCTTCAGGGTCAGGGACTTAACTCTTTAATTTTGGAGACTTGGGCTCCCATTTACCCGACAAGACAAACTGACAAGATTAAAAAAGAACAGGGTTGCAAATAAGGATCCTGAGACATTGAGTTGGAAGAGAGAACAGCACCAGAACTCGAGCTTAAAAGCAAACCGTTAGTGAGGTCCAGTTTGAAGTGTTTTCTCTTACCTAGCTAATGAACAACTTCTGGTTACATTTGTTTGTAGGGGAATATGATTTAGAGAATGGGTATTTAAACACATTTGAAAATTAATCATGGATCTGGCACCTGTGATGAAGTATTTCCAGCTTTGGGAAAATGGTGGAATGTTCGCTTCTTTTAAATAAAGATACATCTCTTCATAGTATTGCTGATATATGACCCATAAAACAGGGGTGTTGTTTTATCATGAGTAGAAGAGTATTAGATAAGTAATCTCCTTTGCTTATTGGTAAGGGCAGCAATTTTGCACCCCAAGAGAAGCTTACTGGTGAAATGTAAAGTGATGAGTTACTCTGCATAGTAAGAACAGTTATGCTATTTTTCCTCTGATAGTCAGCTCAAGACAGAAAAAGTTAAATACATAGCTTAATTACAGTAACATTTATTTGCATACATTGCCTGTACAGCATACGTCAGTCGGCCGTAAATAAAAATGTGATGTAGATAAGTTAGTTGGAGACTAACTTTTGATTTCCTTTTTCATTTGGATGTTTCAAAACATGCAAATACTGGTGAATATATATCATATAGAGTGGATGTTTTTGGACAGGAAAATACTGGTGAATATATATCATATAGAGTGGATGTTTTTGGACAGGAAAAGCTCTCCCTCTACAATAACTCAAAATTGCCAACTTTTGGTTGGATTTATTTTGGATCAGAATTAAGACTGGAAAGAATTGGTGATGGTAGTTTCCCAAGCTCTGTCTACGTCACAGACTTGCCTTCTCATGATGCTGAGATAAGATGATACGGTAAATGTGCGGATCTTCATAATAATTGTTCCTCTTTCTTGCAGGCTTGGCTTTCAGCAGTAAGTTAGTTAGTAATTCTGATATTAGCATGATCCATGTTGGGTCTCTGAGTGAGCGTCCGACTGAGGTAAATGAAGGTGTCAGATTTTCAGAGAAATTGCTAGAGGCTGTTGACAGACTCCAGCAGCTCTCACTCATCAAGTAACAGGTGGATCAGATACTGATGGTTTTCTTTATAAACATAAGGACTAGAAACATGCTATTTTAAAATGAAAGCTGGAACTCTAGGCCACAACATAGGTGGCCCCAATGCGAAATATTGGGTGGGCCAACTAGATCCAACCTGAGATCGGTCTTTGAGCTGGGATCAAATATGAAAGCAGGGGCCTACAACAGGTACTGCATGTCCAGTAACTCTCTCAAGCCTAATGAGCTTTCTCTGTGGCTCTGAACTGCTCCAGGATCTCCAGTCATATGGAGCTGTCAGTTCTTACACCTTCAGCTCTGTTCTGCCAATGGACTCTAGTCACAGCCCGTGGATAGCTGGTGAAGTACCAGTTGCTCACTCCACCCAAAAGCTTGCCCGTAATGCTTTGCCCCACCCTGTTCTGTTGGACTTCTCATGGATCACACGCTGCTGAACTCCGCATGCGAGTCCATGTGGCTTCCGTTGATCAGCGTTTCTGGGCATTTGGGTCTGTCTTGTATGGCTGATGCTCATCTGCATTTTTGTAGCAGTTGCATGAACTATGGGTGACCCTGACTCCAAGAGGTTCCACTTTAGAAGAAATCATGAAAGAAAATAACACACTGAGCCTTGCTAATCATCAGACAAGGGGCTGCTTCCCAGCCAGCCGCTTTCTATTGCAGTTTTACCAGCCTATCTGCTTCCTACTCAGTGGTCTGGAGGGGTACCTCACCCCAGTGTGATCACAGGGATGTATGCCAGGAAATTCAAATGCCATTCTCTCTCAGGGTTGTGGTTTCCTGATCTGTTTCAAGCTAGAATTCTTGTTGCTCAGAAGATGTGAAAGCCTTAAAGAACCTGAGTGGGGAACACATCAAAAGCAAACTGTAACTAGCTTGTGTAGTGCAGAGCAGCCCCGGGGCTTTGTCCAACATGAAGACCTCTGTCGCAGCCTCTGGAGCTTAGATAACAGATGTGTGCCTCTCTCTCTTCTTGGTTTCTGGTCCTAAACTTTCTTGAAAATGAAGGAAACGAAACCACAGAACATTGTGCTAAAGTGATAGAAGGGGCCTTATATAAAAAAAGAAAAAAAATTCTGAGTGAAGGCAATCAAACAAGCCCTCTTCCCCAAATTAGACTCATGCTCTGACTTAAGCCCTTTGGCAGGAGTTGTGACAGATCCAGGATACAATCCGGGCCAGCTGTGACCCCAGCCCTACAACCTTGGTTGCCTTACCATGCTCCTACCTGGGCTGCTCACAAACAGCCTGGTGGCATTCAAGCCACACCTGGAGTGTCTCTGTGTAACTGCAGCCTGCCAGCTACAGCCTGGGTTACACTGCAGTGTGACCCCCAACGCACCCCCAGACACATGTCCTATATCGCCCAGCCCTCTCCTGGGCACAGTGGGTTATATTAGGCCTGTAACTTCTTTAAAAGGAATGATATGCCAATTGATTATTTCAAATGGTTATTTAAATACTATTGGATTAGGTAAAACAGGCCAATGAGTTCATTAATTACAAAGAGCTTTTCGGTGAGTACAAATAATAAGGCATCCGAATCACAAATGATTACAAGAGAAATAAAATTAAAACGATGACTTAGGGTCTAACTTAACACATGGCGTGATACGCAAAGCAAAGTTTTCTCCTCGTGTACTTTCAGCTGTCCCACTGACCAATCTTAGGCCAGGACCCCTTCTCAGAGTCTGATGGGTGCTACCTTTGTCACTTCAAGTACGGTGAACTCAATGGGCAAAGAGAGGGGGTCTTTGAGTGTTTGCCCCTTCTTAGTCCTGCCCCACTTCGCTCCCCGCCAGAGCTGCTTCTCAATGCGACAGGCAGCGTGGGAGGAAGAGAAAGAAATCTCCCTGCTGTTTCTTTCTGAAGATGTAGATCTGTTTGCCCCGCCTCCTTTCCTGCCAGAGAATGGCAGCTTAGCTGCTAATGGGCCGTCAGTCTTGAGGATGCTTGGTTGAGGCCTCGGCTTGCCTTTGGCCTCTGAGGAACTGGTTTGGCAATGCACAAGGCTTCTCTGGAAAGAGCTATTTTAGGCCATGTCCAGCACTTAAAACTTCTGTTGATCGGGGCGTGAAAAAATCGCCCCTCTGGCCAACGTGTCATCGACAAAGCGCCAGTGTGGACAGCACTCTATCAGCAAGAGAGGGTTTCCTGCCAACCCAGCTACTGCTGCTTGTTGGGAGTTGGCCAGTTGTGCCAATGGCAGAGCTCTCCTCCTGGCATAGAGTGGCAACGTGGGAGACCTTTCCAGCAGGAAAGTGGTGCCACTGTATGGCCTTTAGTGTCGACAGAGCCGTAGCCGGGATTTCGGCTTGTTTATAACTTGGCCTCTAACTAACATTGCTACGTGCATTTTGCCAGGATACTACTGATCAGCAAGTTACGAGTTTTTAAATGATATTTTGTAAAACATGCCTGATGCACACATGATTACAATGGTGTTGGGGCGTGAATCCCGCAGGATAGTCTGTCTCGGTACCTGGGATGGAAGAGGAGAGTAAGACGAAAGGGAGCAGTAAAGTTTGTTTTCTTTCTCGGCTTTATGTCCTGAGTGGCTAGAGATTTGCTTTGTGCTCTTTGCAGTATAGAGCAGGATGAACCATGCATGGCAGAGAATGTAGTCAATACGACTTCCATTTGTGCTCTGTGAGAACCATGCTGGAGTGCCTTCACCATTATTCCTCTGTAGGTATTTGTAACAAGGGCCCATATGTTCCATGACAACACACAGTACACTCCGGCTCCAGAATTCTGCTCCAGAATCTCCTTTTTAACTTTTAAACAAATTGTTTCGAACCCTAATGGTTGCAGAGAGCCTTGAAAACCTGAGCCAGCTGGACCCACTGCAGTACTGGCCTCCAGATTCTGCAGCCATCCTGAAGCTAACAGTGAGGGTGTTCACTTTCCCGATGCCCCGCTGGAGTGTTGGCTCTGAAACCTCATGATGCCCAGAGAACCGTGAGCATGGCAACTTTTTTCTGTGCTGATTCTTTGGCAGAAAGCACACTGCTTGTGTGCACGTCTCACAATCCCAAATGGCCGCCACTGACCAAAGCCCCAGTTTTCCTTTACGCTGCAGCCCAATCCCCCGTCTCTGCCCAACAACGGTCTCTCACTTTCTGCCATGCAATAACACCAAGCTCTGCAGAACATGGGAAATGGAAAATGCGAAGGTGGCTTAAAACACGGAAGAAAGTGACATGCTGAACCGATGGAATTAGCAGGTTTGTCCTGAAATCTGTAAAAATCTCTTCTTACAAATTGTCAGTGAAGCTGCCACAGCATTTCCAGCTGCCACGCTCAGCGCTATGGAAACCTGGGTCCTTGGAGTCCCGCGCACTACAGAGCACGTGGGATTCCTAGTAGTTGCGTTTAGATCTCTCTCAGGCCCTGAGCCGGCCGGGGTGACCCTGCAGGAGACGCAGATTGGATTCCAGGTCCCTGGTCTCTTGCTCCTGGAAGGCTGGGACTGTTGTAGGCCTGGTTCGGAGCCTGTTGGAACGAACGGAAAAAGACCTTTGGGTTCCAGTGAAGGTTGGAGCGGGTCCCGCAGGGACGGTTCCCCATAGCTGGAGTTAGCCTGCCTGAGGAACGCTACGCATCGGCTCTGCGGAGAATATTCCTGGCCAAAACGAGGGTCAGCTCAATGCTCGAGAAAAGTTCCGTGGGAATCAGGTGGGGGGTTCCCTCAGAGCACTGCCCAGTCTGGGAGGGCTGGTGTAACTCTGGATACAGCCGCTGGGTTTTGTACTGGAAGAGCTTTAAAAGGGGCCCGTTTGTCTGATCAGATGGGAATGGTGATGCCCTGGCTCCCTTGGCCAAAGAGGAGTGCCGATACAAAGGCAGAGCAGACCCCTCGGCCAGTCTGTCCCCAGGCAAGTCCCAGAGCAAGCGACTGGTTTCACAACCTAGACCTGGGCTGGTTCCTCCCCTCCCCCTTGCTCCATGTTCCTTCTTTTGAGTTGCCTTGCATGTGCCTGACCCTGGGGTAAGCGCTGCTCTCAGTGAGCAGGGTGGCTCGCTCTGCAATCCATGTGACTGCAGTTTCCGTTAGTTCCTTCCGCAAGCTCTAAATTAACCTGCTACTCAGCAAGAGGAAGAAACGAGAGGCTGCTGCTAACGCTGCCTTCTGTGAAGCAGCTGCGAGCGCGGGCGGGCGGCTCTGTGCAGCATGAGTGCCCGCGCCCCGGGCACGCTGCCCCGTGCAGTGAGTAACCCCTCTCCGGGGCTCGGCGGTGGCCTGAGGCTGGCTGCAGGGCAGGGCAATGGTGGGGTCGGGACAGCCATGGTGCGGTGGCTTCCCCCTGGGGGGGGTCTGGGCTTGCGGCGCGTGGGACAGGGGTGCGGAAAACGCCCTTCTGAGCGCAGCTCCTTCCCCCGCTCTGTGGGGAGCAGCGGCAACGCCCGCACGTTCAGGCTCTCGTGGCCTCCCCCCGCAGCAGGGAGAGCCTGGGGAGAGAGGGAAGGAAGGAAGGAGGCTGCTGCTGGAGGGAAGGCAGCAGAGCTTGGGAGAGAGATCCTGCTGCCCAGGGAAAGGGCTGGCGCTTCAAATGCAGCGACATGTTCACTGAGACGGGCGAGTGCGGACGGAGCAGCCAGTGCGATGGAGACAAGGGCACTGGAAAAGGCTGGAACAAAGATGCAGTGAGGGCCGTTGGGCTTCAGTTTGTCCCCGTCGCTGTTCTGGCCGCGTCTCTGCCCCGCTGCAGCTACGGGGGCCAGACCCTCCCTGCCTCGGTGGAGCTAGGCCAGTTCTGACTCTGTCCCGGAGGAAACGTGGACCGGACGGGGGGCCCCAGGGAGACGCAGTGGGCGAGCGCTGTGAGAAGGCCCCGGCTTGATGCTGTTTGAGTCTGTGATTTAATGGTGGTTTGGCTGGTGGTAAAAACAAAAATAAAAAATCTGCCCCTGCGGGGAAGATTCTAGAGTGAGCCTCTTGGGCTGCCGGAGACGCTTCCCTTTCCTGAGTCCCCGGAGCGGAGAGCTCTGCTCGTGGCGTGCAGCCGGGAGGCGAGGGGCCTGTTTGCCCCGGGGTGCTGCTCGCTCTTCGGAGTGCAAAGGCTGGGGCGGCCAATGGCGCTTTGCTGATTTTGCTCTTGGAAAGCGGTTTGTTCCCCGTGGTCTCCGTCGCGGGGCCCCAACCAGGACTGGAGCCAGGGCAGGTCAGGGCCTGGCTTCTGCTGGAGGTGCGGGCGCTCGGGCCCCCACAGGGTGTGGAATTCTGCAGCTTGTTGTCTAGTGGGAGACAGGTCCGTCGATGGAGGGGGGCAAACAGCTGCCCACGTGCCTTTAAAATGTAGCCCAGCTCCACACACACCGTCACGCCGCTGCTCGGCACCGGGCCGGGCCACGAGAAACGCTCCCTGCCCCAAAGACAGCACCTCGAAGGCCTTTGGGCTCCTGACCTCAGCTGAGGTCAGTGGGAGCTAGGAGCCAAAATACCATTGAGGATACACAGGGGAGGGGAAAGGACACAGGCACAGAGCAGTCCAGTGACTTGCCCTGGTCACAGGCCCTGCGGCCCACGAGAGTTCCCTAGGCGCTGTCTCCCCGGGTAGATGGGCGGGAGCATTAGAGCGCCTCGCGAGTGGCGCGGAGCGGAGGTCAGAACCGCAACGGTAACCTGCCCTGTTCTCACCCCAGGGCCGGAGCTGTGCGACGACCATCTTATTGCAATAACCTCAGGGTGATTAACAAAGGAGGGGCCATTTCCGTGTACAGGACTCAAACGCCAGCGGAGGGCAACAGAAATGATGAGGGGACTTATGAGGAGCAGCTGAGGGATTTGGGCTTGTTTAGTCCGCAGCAGAGAGCAGTGAGGGGGGATTTGGGAGCAGCAGGGGGTTCCAGAGGGGCTGGAGAGAGGCTGTTCTCAGGGTGGCGGATGACAGAACAAGGAGCAATGGGCTCAAGCTGCAGTGGGGGAGGTCTAGATTGGAGATTAGGAAAAACTCTTTCCTTGGGAGGGTGGGGGAGCGCTGGGCTGGGTTCCCTGGGAGGGGTGGAATCTCCGTCCCAACAAGCCCTGGTTGGGATGATTGAGTTGGGTTGGTCCCGCCCTGGGCAGGGGGCTGGACTCGATGCCTCCTGAGGTCTCTGCCCGCCCTCATCTGACACCACAATATGAGGCAAGTGCTGCCAAGCAAGCGGCTGGAGCCTCGGGGAGAGGGCTCCCGTCCTGGTTCTGTGGAAGCCGGTTTGAGAGGCAGAGACGGTCTCACCTCACGCCTCTGAGGTCCGAGAGCAGCCAGGAGTGAGGGGAGCGGCGCGGCGCTTCCCGACGTCTCACCTCTGCCTTGTGTCTTCGCAGGACCCCGGCTGCTGAGATGGAGTCAGTGTCTCTCGGGCTCTCCCTGAGTCTCGTCTTTCTCGTAGCAGGATGGGGACCCACTGGAATGGCCCTGGCAACGCACCATGGGCCCTGCAAACAAGTGAGTGTCTCTGCCAGTCTGTGCCCTTGGCGACTGCTCACGTGGGGCAGCGCGGCGCCGGCAGAGAGCGGGGTCTGCTCTGAGCACGCCCCCCGGCACTGGCAGGGCCTGCTCAGGCGAGGCCCTGGGGGCGTTTCCATCCCGGCCCCCGGTTCTCCTCCCAGCCTGTCAGTCCCCTCAGGCTGCAGCTCTCCAGGCGTGACCCTGCCCAGAGCCGCTGCTGTGTGGCCAGTCTGGAGGCGGCAGGGCGCGCGGGGTGCAGGGACGAGGCAGGGGTCCCCGGGAGCGTGGGCGGTGTCCAGATCCATATTGCCACGGGAACGGCGCGCTTCGCCGTGTCTTAGAAATGAAGAGCAATGTGGAAGTGAGGCGGGGGAGGGGCTGGGCAGGCTAGAGGTTATGTTCACGAGCAGGGGGTGGGGGAGTTCGTGTGCGCTCTCTCCAGAGTGGCCCCACAGCTGCCTCAGTCTGTGGGTAACATCTGGCACCTTGGGCCTGATTTTCAGAGGTGCTGAGCCACGGGCTCTGGGGGTCAGAGTGGACCCCAAGCTACACATGGGTCAGTGAGAGGCTGTTGCAGAAGCAGCAACCTGATTGTGTGTGGCGGCAAGGCACGAGACGGCGTTCCTCCGCTCCACTCTGTGCTGGGCAGGCTCAGCTGGAGTGCTGTGTCCGGGTCTGGGCACCACATTTCAGGAAAGATGTGGAGAAATTGGAGAGGGTCCAGAGAAGAGCAACGAGAATGCGGAAAGAAGCCACGGCCTGTGAGGGAAGACTGGACGCTGGGCTCGTGGAGTCTGGAAAAGAGAAGGCCGAGAGCGGACACAGTAGCAGCTTTCAAGTATCTAAAAGCAGAGCCGTCCTTAGCCATACACAGCTGGGGGGGAGGGGGGCGGAAATGTGGTGCCTCAAATGTTTGGGTGCGCCTACGTAGCCGCGTGTGCTTGTGAGCCAAGGGATGGCTCTGAGCACCCACCGCTGGCTCCTCTCTGGCCCACACCCTCCCCGACCCCGGCTGCTCTCTGGGCCACCAGCAGCAAGGCTGCGTTCGCCCTGCCCCCACCTCCCTCCCGCCCGCGAGCTGGATCAGCTTGCCAGCTACTGCGCTGAGGGCTCCTTCCGACCACACTGGGGGCAGAGAGAAGCCCCGGTCTCTGAAGCCACACCCAGGAGGGAGCCCTGGGGGTCATAAGGGAAGCTCCAAGCCCTGGTAGATGGTGGGGGGGGGGGGGCAGGCAGCCTCAAGAAACTTCACATAAGGCCCCATAAATTGTAAGGACGGGCCCTGTCTCAAAGGGTGTCACAAGGAGGAGGGAGACAAATTGTTCTCCTTGGCCTCTGAGGATAGAACAAGAAGCAATGGGCTTAAACTGCAGCCAGGGAGGTTTAGGTTGGACAGTAGGAAAAACGTCCTGCCTGTCAGGGTGGTTAAGCACTGGAATCAATTGCCTGGGGGGCTGTGGAATCCCCAACTCTGGAGATAATCAAGAGCAGGTTAGAGGGACATCTATCAGGGATGATCTAGACGGTGCTCGGTCCTGCCGTGAGGGCAGGGGACTGGACTGATGACTCACGGGCTCTTCCAGTTCTGGGGTTCTAGGATCCTGAGACTCACTGCAGCTCCCTGTCTGGAAATGCGGCTTGTTTGCAGATCAGGCTCTATGGGAAGCTGAGGAAGGTGCCCCAGGAGCTAAGGGAGAGATCTCAAGTGCCCAGACGACACCTGCAGATGGGGCCAGATGTGCACTGGAGCCCTGTGGCATCCAACGTACTGGCCAGTGTCTGGCCACTTAGGTAGAGACACCTGAGCCTGGAACTCCGGCCCCTCCTGTAGGTGCTCTGCCCTTGGGAGCTCTGGCCTGGCATGCAAAGCTTCCCCTGCCTTCTTTTTGCCCTGGCGTAGCCTTCTCCTTTGGGCCATGCGAGGTGATTTCAGCCCTTCCCTGCTGCTGTAGGCAGCTTCCGCCCGATGGAGGCACTGATTAGAAATGGGGGTGGTGGTTCTCCAGTTCCTCTTTTGTTCTTTCCTCCTCTCGCCCTGTTTGTTCCTCGCTTTGCTGCACTGCGTGACGGGACCCGGCAGGGACCCTGGGTGCTGGAAGTGGTGCTAAGGGACACCCCTTCCCCAAGTTTTCAGAGTCTCCGGAGAGAAGCCAGGAGAGGAAGTGCTGCTGATCATGGATACAGACGAGGGGCTGAGGCACCGGGACATTGTGTCTTACCCAAGCTCTCTCAGACTCTGGGGAGCTGCACCCAGAATTTGAGTCCCAGGCCAGTGTCTTAACCACAAGATCAACCTTGCTCTCCTTTGTGCTTGGCACCCTCAATTTCCCCATCTCCTCCTGTATCCCCGAGCCCCTTCCCTGCAGCATTTCAAATCCCCCTTTCTTCTCGACTGGCTATTCTCGGCTCCTCGGGGGAAGGATCCCCTGGCTTTCCTCTTGGGTCCCTGGCTTGCTGTGTCCTTGGCGATCCTTTCTCATCTGCTCAATGCTACCGCCCCTCCCCCCCGCAAGTTCTCAATCCTCCTCCACAGTGGGAGCTGGTCCATGGAACCGTGCAGGGCGCTAGTGAGCGACGCAGCCTCCCAGAGCCGGATGGCTGGTGCTAGTCCAGCAGGGCTGGCAGCGAGCCAGGGCGTGCCCATCCGAATCCTGGAGCAGGGTGGTGTCCTGCCCTGGCTTACTCCCATAGAAGGACTCTGCTTTCCAGCGCGTCTCGGCAGAGCGCCGAAGGTGGCCGGGGACCCCGCTGTAACGTCAGAGTCAGCTGGTCTGATCTCGTCTGTCTTTGGGCTCTGCCCACGAAAGCTCATGATACAGTATGTGGTTTTTCAGTCTCTAAGACGCTACAGGACCATGTGGGTTTCTAAGGTGTTTTTTTGGAGGGCAGTTACCCTCTTCCCCCAGCGGCCCACTGAATGCGAAGCCCTCGCCCCCCGTTTTGCTGTTTGTCTATTCCACGGATCTGTGTCTGTCTGTCTTGCTGCAGGTGCACAGGGCTGTGGATTGCACGGGGAGATGGCAAGGCACCGTCCCAGCAGACCTACCAGCTGACACACAGGCGCTCTCCCTGGATCACAACACTATCCGGACCCTTACCAACGCCTCGCTGCTGCAGTACCCCCACCTGGAGACGCTGAGCCTGCGTGAAAACAGGCTGGAGCTCATTGAGCCTGGGGCCTTCCTTAGCAGCAGAGACCTCCGAAATCTCTCCTTGGCAGACAACGCCCTCGGTACAAACTACTCTGTGACGGCGGCTGCTCTTGGCTCCTTACCAGCCTTGAGGAAGCTGGACCTGTCTGGGAACCATCTGACTGAGGACATGGTGGCTGCCATGCTCCGCAACCTGTCCTCTTTGGAGTCCTTGTCGGTGGCCAGGAACCTCATAATGCGCTTGGACTCCTCTGTCTTCGAACACCTGGGCCAGCTGCAGGAGCTGAACCTGGAGAAAAACTATATCTATGATATCGAGGGAGGCACCTTTGAAGGCTTGCTGGGCCTGCAGAGGCTGAACCTGGCCTACAATTACATCCCCTGCATCGTGGAGTTTGGCCTGACCCAGCTGAAGACGCTGAACGCCAGCAACAATGTCCTGGAGTGGTTCCTGTCTGCAGAGGGCGAGGCTGTCTTCGAGCTGGAGACGCTGGATCTCTCCCACAACAAGCTCCTCTTCTTCCCGCTGCTGCCCCGGCAGAGCAAGCTGCACACCTTGCTGCTGAGGGACAATGAGGTGAGCTTCTACCGCCACCTGCCCAATGCTACGGCCCTCCTGGACGTCACGGTGCAGTTTCTCGTCACTGAGGGCAACACCACGAACATCACAACCCTCAGTCTCTGGGAGGAAGTCAGCTCGAGCAATCTCTCCTCCTTGAGCTTCCTGGATATGAGCCAGAACCAGCTGTGGTACCTCCCCGCTGGCTTCCTGGGCAGGATGACTTCCCTCTCCCACCTGAAGCTTAACCAGAACTGCTTAGAGACCCTTCACATCCAGGACAGAGAGCCCCTGGGCGAGCTCATGGACCTCGATCTCAGCCACAATCGGCTGGGGGACCTGCAGCTGGGTCTAGGCACCCTGCCGAGCCTGCGCGCGTTAAATCTGAGTGCCAACAGGCTGCAGAGCGTGCCGCCCCACACTTTCGCCCACACGTGGATCACTACAGTTGACCTCAGTCACAACCCCCTACAGCTCTGTCCCCAGCAAGCTAGTGCGGATGGGGCCGAGGATCCTGTCTGCATGGACTTGCGCAACATAGCATCCCTCCGGAGACTTGACTTGGCTGGGTGTGGCCTGGAAGTGGTGCCCAGCAGGGCTTTCCGTGGGACCCCACTAACGCACCTGGATCTGTCCAACAACCAGGGAGCACTGGCCAGGGGCCTGCAGCCTCTCCGAGCCATTGCACTAATGCTGCAGGTTTTATCTCTCAGGAACACCGGCCTGCCTCCCAGTGGGGAAGACATCGACTTCTCTGGCTTTCAGAATTTGCTGAGTTTGGACCTGTCGGACAACTCCCTGACCAGCTTCCCGGAGTCCTTGAGTGGTCTGAGCCTGCAGACCCTGGACCTGCGGGGAAACCGCCTTCCCTCTCTTCCGCTGCACGCATTGCAGAAGCAGCTTGGGCGGTGTCTGAGCGTGCTCTACCTCAGCCAGAACCCCTTTGACTGCTGCACGCTGGAGTGGTGGGATTTCCTTCACCAGCTCCGGACCGTGCGCGTGGTGGACAGGGGGCAGGTCACCTGCAACTCCTCCTCCACCCTTATTGGTGCCGAGCGACTGCCCGCCTCTGTCCTCCAGAGGTGCAGGTGGAAGACCGTGAACATTGCCCTGTTGTACCTGGTGCTCACTCTGCCGGCCTGCCTGACCCTGCTAGTTGCCCTGGCTGTCATCTTCCTCACCTTCAAGCACAAGCTGCTTCAACTGGTGAAAAGCCAGTACAGAGTGTCGAGCCCTTACTGATCTGCACGGGGGCAGGAGCAGGCCACTGGCACACGGAAGCAGGCAGAGCAGTAACCCTGCGAAGGGTGAGGGCCAAGGGAGTGCCGGGGTCCTGGCTCTCTCGTGGTCTCATTGCTACATTTTGGGGGCGTGTTCACCTGCTGCTCTGGGCAGGGCCTTCTGCCAGGCAGCACCATGGAGCAGATGGCGTTTAGCTCAGGGAGCAGAGGGCTCTGCGCAGTCCGAAGGCGAGATCCTAGAGAACTAGCGATTGGCGGAACGAAAAGGGAAAATGAGTAAATGGGAGAGGAACTCAGAGGGGACAGGAGAGGCTCACGCTGAGAACGTGCTGAGCGAGAAATGAGGAAGGGCAAATATTGAGAGACCCCAGCGAGGTAGCTGCGGAGAGGACTCCTCGGACGCCAGGCAGTGAGAGCTGCTTGCTAGAGGACACTTCCCTGGCGGCTGAGGCAGGGAGTTCGGGGTAGGCCAGTCCTGTGAAACGGAAAGCAAGCGTGCAGATGTAGAGAGTACACTAGGAGCATAGACCAGTGAAGCTGCAGTTCTGAGGTAAGGCCTCCAGGGATCTATTTTCTCCAGATTGGAAACATCAATTCCCATTTATGTCAGTTACTTGAACTTACAATGAAATTGAACAGTCGTGGCCTATCAGAGTCCGAGGATGTACAGTTGTTTTCCCTGCCCACTGTCACACTCTGACATGCTACATGTCGTCATCACAGGTTTGCTTTGCTGCTTTACACCTGAATGCTGATTGGCAGAAGGGGGGTTGGCTTGCGTATGGATTAATTAATTCTCAGAGGAGCAAATGAGAATATCACGTGTGTCATGTGCGAAATAGAATATGCACATGGAGTGTGACAGTGAAAATCCTCATATTATTGCAATGTGGCTGTTGCTCAACCAGTTTTTCAGAGTTAAATAAGAAGCCCGGTTAAAGTCATTTACAAAGACGACCAAAATGATCACAGTTGAAGTGCACGGATGGTTCCCTTGCTAAACTTTTTTTAATCAACTCATTTTGAGCTGTATAATGTAAAATAGTGCCCATCACCTTAATGATTAAACTCTGGCGTCCATGCTTTTAATTCATGTTTTTTTGAGGGGGAGGCTTTATTTAAAGAATCATACCCAGAAACGTTTGTCCCTGGAATGTGACATAATATGTCAAATTTCAGTCTGTGATTGCTGCAAATTTTCACAGTGACAAACCACTTAAAAAAAAAAAGGTGAAAAGAGACTTGAAACTGGAACCCATATCCACAGCAACAATACCAACTGTGAGACAACTCCTCTGTGATATTTACATACCAGGCTCTAGAAGAAGCACGTGACAACTTCTTGGAATTGGCAGCTGTTCTTGACTTGTAATCATCAGTTGTGTGTGTGTGTGTTTGATAAGATGTGTAGAACAATACAAGTGAACATTTCTAGGCTATCCAGTGTGGTGGTGGTAATTATGTTTACGTAACTATCCCAATGAAAGAAAAGGTGATTTAAAAGAACAGGTGGGGAATAATGTAAAATATTGTATGCAAGATACAAGAATAAATTATATTCACTTTATTTTTATTAAGATTTTTCTTCTGTACATTTTTATTTGGCAACTTCTGTATTAAAACGCTAGATAAAAAGGTGACCAAATAAATTAAGTGGGCTCTGAATCCCTCTCCCTTACCATGTTTATGGGAAGTTGTGAAAAAGCCACGCTGATGCCGGCACAGAGCGTGGTAGATGCTAGCGTGCTGTCTGCAGGCTCCTGCATCTGGTCTGATTGCCAGAGTGGTTACATAACACACGCAGGGTTTAGCTAAAGCCTCATTTACCCAGAGAGCTGATGTGGGTGGGCGCAAGGAGCCCCGGGTGCCTCGTGGGAATGAACTCTCCAGCCTGGGGTGGGGCTCTCCCAGGGTTTGCTAGTGACAAGCAGCAAGCCCCTCTGGGCACTGTCATCACTCCGCACAAGAGCAGGGGTCTCCGCAGCACCCCAGGCTGCACGAATGCTCCCAGAGCCACTCAGGAGTCAGAGAAGCACCAGCCAGGTCCTCCCAGTGCCCCAGCCTTGTGCCCCCGAGTGGTCCTGTCTCGTCCCAGAAGCCTGACCAGAGGAACGTATTACCTCGTCTGCCCCTCCGCCAGTGCCCCAGCCTTTGCAAGCCGAGCTGGGATTTGCTCGTCGGCGAAAGCCAGCGTTGGGTAAAGCAGGAAACAGATTTGTTAACTTCGGGAAGAGCGATGGCGAGTGATTCGAAGTGGCAGGTGTAAGAGGAGAGCTCGGTTTCAGTCTTACCTCGTATTACCCTCAATAGTATTTGGATCTCACCCCGCTGGATGCCAACACCCAGGCTTCTTGCAAGCCCAGGACCAGTGTCTGCTGTTGAAATCTTTGTACTTCCTGCACCCTGGTTGCTTCCAGCCCCGGTGGGAAGGAGAAAGGCCAAAGCAGGATGCCCCTGTCCCTTCTGTTAGAGCCTCAGTCCATGGGTCTGGGAGACTCTAGACCAGGGTGAGCAGTCCCCCCGATGTGTCGTGTGCAACTGTCACTGGCCTGACGCCTTGTTTGCTCTTCCCGGGCTAGTCAGTGGCTGGCGATGTTTGTTCAATGCCTGCCCGGGTGTGGGTCACCCCCTTGGTCGCTGTCCCTGGAGAAGGGGCATTAGAGACTCTGATGTGCAACATATTTTGGGACTAGCTCCCTGCACACTAAGGGTATCCTCGTGTGGACAGAACACGGGCTCAGCAGGTCCGGATGGCCAGGGTTGCCTGGGACTCCACGGGTGGTGTTGAGGTATGGAATGCACCGGGGAGAAACAGTCCTGTTTCTCTAGTCACGTAGTGTGACTGCTAGCTAGTCATGGCTCATGGCCAGTGTCTGAACACCCACCAGTTCCCTGAGGCCGTGTTTCCTGGTCAGGGAGCTGCACGAAGCCTGGCCTGGTGGTCGTCCCCTGCACTGGGGTGTCCTCAGCACCTGAAGCTGCTTAGCTGTGTGGAGCCCTAAAGGGACCAGAGAGGGAGCAGGATGCGGCGTGAGCATTCCTGGCCAGGAGAGCTGTCTGAGAAAGGAAGTTCCTGAGATCAGACTCCTCCAGGGCTTCATCACGTTCCCTGATCTCCCCGCTCCACTGACTCGCCGAAATATTTGGCTCTTAGTGTGGCCTCAGTCAAACGTCGGCCAGGTCAGCTCCACGGACGCTGTTGCCGATGGCCCAATTTAGTGCTGGCCTGCCTGGTTCTGGGGGTAGAAAAGAACCCAGCTGGCCCCCACCTTGTTCCCAGCCCTCCCGCCTCAGCCGTGCTGAGAGGGGATCGCCCGTAGCTGTGGGCTAGTTCTCATGGACTTGGCCTTGATTTTGACCCTTGCATTGTACCAAAAGCTGCCGAATGGAGAAGCGATCGCTGACGGTGCTGGGATGTGACCCGCACATGGCTTTGATCCTAGCTAACCTTCAAGTCCTGGCCCTGGGACCACATGGAGGGACCCAGGCCGATGGCAGGCGCGATCAGGTGGCTGCCCTGTGAGGCAGGGGAGAGTCGTGCTCTGCATGTGCCGGAGGCTGTGCAGGGAGAAGCTGCTGGGAATGGCACTACCCACCGAGCTGGCCCTAGTCGTGCCGGTTGCGATGCAAGGTGCAGGTGTCCACTGAAGCACGGCATGAAAAACCCGGAGAAGCAAATGGGAGGGTGGATAAACACCTTGCTGGGTCGTCTGGTTGGTCCCTAACGAGGCCTGGTGCCGCTCCAGCAAAGCGCCTTGGCTTGTGACCAGTCTTACCAAGGCCAATGGGACTGCTCTTTTCTGACCTGCGCTCCTGGAGTGGCCTCCCTCGGGGGAAGGGCCAGTCTGTGCTGCTCTGGCAGAGGGAGCAGGGAGCCAGGACGGGTTCTGTGCCCGCCCTCGACACTGAGACACGGACACTGGAAGAGTCACGTACCCACTCGTGCCTCGATTCACCCCTCGGC
Source organism: Pelodiscus sinensis (assembly GCF_052426305.1). Taxonomy (NCBI): domain Eukaryota; kingdom Metazoa; phylum Chordata; order Testudines; family Trionychidae; genus Pelodiscus; species Pelodiscus sinensis. The sequence goes on along the minus strand of NC_143061.1, from coordinate 55,932,546 downwards.
ACAAGGGGATGCTGCCCCTTGGCTCTGCTGGGGGCTGAATTCCACAGCCGGGAGACTCTGGACTCCCCCATTGAAAGGTGCAATTGACGTACACGGTAACGGTAAAGGGGTTTGGGTGTGCCTCCTGCTAGCTCTGGGCCTGGGCCTGTGAGGTGCTCAGCTTTTGCAGCTCCTGTTGGCTCAGACCTTTGTGGGTCCGGCCCTGTGGAGGGAAGCCCAGAAGTGCTGAGGAGCCACATAGCCGGGTGGTACCTTGGGACAAGGTATCACTTCAGTTGCTTGGCTCTGGTTAACTCTTCCGCTGGTGCACCTCTGTGCTCTGCTCTCAGCATGGGAGCCTGGGCCGCGCGCCAGGTAGAGAACGAACAGCTCCATTTCCATGTGCGTCGGATTGCGCCACAGCCAGGAGACACTCTCCCTGCAGGGGGAACAAGGACCTGGAGAAAAGCTTGTGGCTACTTATAGTTTAGACAGAAATAACTGTGAGCAAGGTAAGCCCTGGGCTGGGGAAACCCTAGAGCAATTTCAGTTATTCTTCTGCCTGTGAACAGTTCTCTAATGACACAAACCCAGAGCGCCAGGATAGACGCGAGATGGCGTTAGGCTATAAATAGATGCACACTGCCGCCACTGTGTTGCTACCCAAGCACTGGTCGCTGGTGCTAGCTGGCCCCGGTTTCTTTGGGAGCCCTGTATTTTCCCCATCCCTTTATTCCTGGGTCGTCGGGATGGGAATAGCAGCCGCGCAGGGGCGATGTCTGTGTGCAGCTGCTGAGCCGTGGGCCTGTGATGGGTGCAGCGCTCATGGGGAAGGAACAATGGACAGCTGAACTGAGAAGATCTAAGAGCCACTCGGGAGATCTCCAAAGAGGTTCCGGTGCCTGGGGCAGGCTGCCACTGCTCCATGCTTACAATGGGCTGGCTGGCAGAGGGTGGGGTCAGGGCCTGGCTGCAGGCCTGCCGAGGGGACCAGAATTCTGTCCCTTAGCCTCTGCCCAGGGTTACAGGGTTATTGGCAGCTGAGTGCCACTGGGAATCATCACTTTCGATTTCACCCAGGAGGGGCTGAATCCTAAATCCGCGGAGTCGGGCCAAGCTCCTGGCGGCTCGCGAGGTGCAGGCTCAGGCCCTGTGAGCAGTGCTACCTGCACAGAATCTGGGAGCTTGTTGGCCCCTGGCCAGGCCGTGAGCCTGGAGTGACACTGCACTTTGCTCGCTGCTTGAGGCCTCCCTGTGGTGGAGGTTTACAGGCAGGAAACCGCACGCTGAGGCTGGGCTCCGCTCTCGGGTGTGCGCACCACTCCTCTCCCCGGCCTCTCAGCCTCCTGCTGGCACTGACCCCGTGGCCAGGCTGCTGACTCTGAATGGCCCCGTGCGGGGCCGGCGGGGGGAGGGGTTGCAGCACGCAGGGCCCCGGGGCGTTGGTGCTGGAGATGTAGGAGTAGTTTGGTTGGATGGCGCCCGGCCCCGGCGAGGCAATGGCTCTCGCAGCCCTGCCCATGGGAGTTGTGTGGCTGTGGGGAGCTGGACAGGAGGTGGGTGAGTGGTGGCTCCGCCGGTGGTTTGAGGAATGGAAAAATGCAAGGGGCAAGCAGCTCCCACCTGTGAGCCACATGAGCTGGGCTCTCAGCTGCTGTCTGCAGGACTCTGCCAGCAGGTCCCAGGGATGACGCCTCAGTGAGACGGGGCCTCTTGCCCTAGGGCTTGGCAGCACCGTCGTGAGGACTGAGGCGCTTTGCCCATGCGAAGCTGGGTCTCTGGCCGGTTACGGCAATGCAGCGCCTTGGATTCCAGGGGATCGACACGGCAGGGCAATCTCCAGGCCTGGGCGAGCCGGCTGGCAGTCTCCCTATTTCACCGAGCTCAGGCCCAGAAGCTCTTGGGCCAATGTTCCCACCCTTGGCGCGTGAGCGACCCGCCTAATGTGGAGGCAGCTGCCCCCAGAAAGGGAGCGGTGTGGAGGCTCACAAGCCTCCCTTTCTTCGGGGGTCCCCAGCTGGACTGAGGTGACTAACGTGAATCTCCGCAAGGGTCGTAGCCAGCGCCACGCCGGCTCCGTTAGCTCCCAGGTACCATCAGGGCTGGGGGAACAATCCCCCGGGGCAGGAGCAGCCTGGGGCTGACATCAGTGGCACTGTGCTGCCCCCACTCACAGGCCCCAGCATCAGAGGGCATGGGGGGAAGGCTGGTCAAACTGTGTTCCCCTAGGGTTGAGTGCTGCAGGGATTCTTGGTTGCTGTGCAGCCTTTTGTGGCAGGGGAGACTGCGGGGGGCTGCTCTAACTTAGACCAGAAGATGGATTTAGGTCCCCACTGGAGCCCAGAATCCAGAGGGTGCAAAGGTGATGGTAAAGCCCCTTTTACCTCTCCTGTCAGCTGTGCCATTGCCTGAACGGCTCCAGCCTGCCCAGCCTGCTATGCTAGGGCCCACACACGGGGGCTGACCAGTGCCTGCTCTCGTGGCCCTTCGGCTGCCCCCCTGGAGATCTGGTTTTGCCTCTAGTGCTCTTGTGAGAAATGAGTGTGCAGATTCCACCTCCCAGGGCGGATGTGTTCGCTTCCTCCACCGTGCTCAGCAGTGGTGAAGCTGACGTTGCTTCTCCTTTCTGGCAGGGTGGGGGGAGGCAGCCTCAGCTCTGTGGGAGAGCAGGAGGGTGAGCGCCTGGCAGTGCCCAGCAGGGAGTGGGACTGAGATGGGACCTCAGGGACTGAGACTAGTGCAGCGAGAAACGCACAGGAGTTAAGAGACCGAGGAGTGAAGGCAACTAGGTGCAAGTTCTGTGTCCAGCTGGAGCTCCCAGCGTGACTCTCCCAACAGTCACCCCGGTGGAACTGCCGTGTGGGCCTAGCACGGGGCGGAGCTGGGGTGGGTGCCCTGGGGCCGGGTGGGATTCTGCTGGTCCAAGAGGTGTTTCCTTGGTTGGGTGGCTGGCAGGCGGAAGGGGTAGGAGCTGGGTAGATAAGGAAGGGACTTTCCACATCTAGAGGGGGGTCAGGACTTGGGCTGGTACATGACGAGGCTCTTAAGAGGAAGTGGTTGGTTGCTGCAGTGGGTGAGGAGGGTTGTTCGTTAGGAAGGAACTGAGTGGCCCCCCCATCGGGAATGGCTGGGGTGACTGGGTCAGCACTGTTACATGGGACTGGGTTGGTATCTTTAGTGGGAGGAGAGGGGAAGCAGCCTGTGTGGTTTGGGGGGCTGCGTGATGGGCAGCTGGCACAGCACTGACCTAGATGGCTGGGGAACGCTCACTGTGCCACGCTGCCCCAGGCACCATCAGCACAGGCATTTGGCTTACAGGATTTATGGGAGGGCTGGATTCAACCTTCCTCCCCTTCTGCCTCTGACCGGGTTAGAGCTTCAGCAACCTACGCTGCCCTGCTAACCGCAGAAGCCTTCAGCGTAGGGGTGTTTCCGGCTGCACTGAAGCTTTGGCAGAATTGAAACCAGAGGCTTTCAACCTTTGCTTGTGTTAGCGCGCGTGTAGGCAGGCGCAGAAGCGGCTTGTACCTCAAAGCCGAGCTCCTGAAACGTGGCTGCACTTTCTGGCTCTTGTTTCACCTCAGATATCCATGGCTCTAGCCAGAGCAGTTCCCTGAAGAATGGGGTGACCCTTTGCTCAGGTCTTCGGGAGCACCTCTTGAATGAGCGGAGCTTGTTGTATCTGGCTAACCTCAGGGGGCTGGCGCTGACTGCCTGTTCCCTCAAAGGTGCTTTGTGCTCGCGCTCAGTGGTTTTTCCTTTCTGCCTCGTTCTAGTGCTGCATTTTCTTTTCACCACAGGATTGTAGCTTTTTAGTGCGGTCGCATTTCTATTTTCTTCAGGGGACCACTGTGAGGGTTGAGAGGTTACACGGCTAGGCAAGCGCCTGCCCCAGAGAGGTTTATTTTTAAAAATGAAAGCTGAATACCTGGTTTTAAGAAATAAAATAGCATGCTGGTGGCTGGAACCCTGCGTGGGAAAAGCAGCAGCGTGTTTCCCTTTGGTCACAGTACCAATGCCATGACCCTCCAGGAGTTGTGTGAACTGGGCCATGATGGCAACTTGGGTTGTATCTAAACGCTTCTCCCCACTCTAACTCCAGGGGGTGGGGAAGCTTGAGACTTGCCTGGGCAATACAAAGCATTAGAGCTACGGGTCCTGATTCGCAGTCTGTCAGAGGCATTCCACTGACCAGATCTCTGCATTTCAGCTCCCATGCCCGAGTGTGCAAATGTACAGAAAAACCCTAAATTCTTCCTGTGCACGGCTCGTCTCTAACCTAAAATATAATGCATTTACTGGGCACGTACCCCTTGCACGTCCATCCTAGAAGAGTGTTTGCTTCCAGCGGAGGCTCACTAGATGTTTATGGAGCACATACCTATGAAAGCACAGATGCTAGTCACACAGATATGGGAGCATGTGCCAGACCTGAGAAACCTCTGGTGAGCAATAAGACTGTAGAAACGTAAGGGGGAAAACACAGTAAAGCTGGCGGTCAGGAAAGATTTTTCACGGGAGTACAATTAGCTCTGACCGCTGCACAGTGCAAGAGCTAGAAAAAAGGTTCTGCAGAGGCAGTAGCACCATAATGCTGGGAGGTGACTGCACAGGAATTTCCATGTTTGCACTCATAGCTCCACTGCAATGACCCCGCTTGCAGAAAGTCTTTGGAGATACCATATAAAGGCAGTCCCCTTTGGAACACTAATTCGTTACTGACCAACTGGCCTAGCTAATTGAAATTCACCATTATGTCCTGCATTGGGAAGATTTATATGTGACTATTTCATAAGCCGCTTAACAAAAGATGTGGGTGATATAGGCAGGCAGGCTCGTATTCAAATACGATGAAGGAAACTCACCAAATAATGCCTAGAGGGGCAAGTCACAGCCGCACAAAGGGCTAGCCCAAGTCTCTTTTGTCCCAGAATAAGAGCTAAGTGCTGTGCAGACCTTGTGCAATGGCCCTCTGCCTGGGGGTCAACCTCAGCCAGAATGAAGAGGATGCCATGTTGGAGCTGTCGTGTGTCACCCGTGACGTCACCCGTGTGTTGAAGTGAACGTAACTTAATACAGAAATGTACCCAAGAGACCCCCACTCTCCATCTACTGTTGGATCCTCCGCCATTTGTGTCTGGCCTCCTCGTGAACTGTTACTGTGATCTTTATAGCCACTTAATGTAAGCTAGGAAACTGCACTTCCAAGTGATTGGAAGGGGAAGGCGCCATCGGCAGACATGATGTGAGCACAGACGATGCCCGGTAATGGATCCCCTGACTACTCTCTCTGAACGGCAAAGGCCAGGAAGTCACAAGAATTGCAGCTGCAAAGTCTGAAAAACGTCTCAGATTTACAGAGAAATAACTTTGGACAAAGACTAGCAGGCTTAGCCGTAAGCAGCAGTCTCAGGGGTCGACTCACCGCCACGGTGCCACCAGCTGGCTGTCCTGGGAGTTAGCTCTTCTGGCCCTGCTGGATGCCTTTCTCCAGGCAGTGTCGCCCCATGTTTCTCCTTGGGGCACAGCATCCTCTTCCAGACACTGCCCTCCAGCAGTGCCCACCCCAGTGTCCGAGCCCCCCCTTACAGGGGTAGTTGTTGTCCACTCTGCTCACGCCCCAGAGTCCTCTCTTTCACAGAGCACCCTGGTCTCCTCTTTAGGAGCTAAAGCCTGGGAGCTTGTCTGGCCAGAGCTCGCCTCGCCCAGCCTTGCCAGCACTGCTCTAGCTCCAGGGAGCCTCCTGCTTCTCTAGCAGCCAGGCCCTCACTGCTCTCTGTCAAGCAGCTGTCAGTTCCCCTTATATAGCTCCCAGCTGGGCCCTCATCAGCTAGAACTGCCTCGGCTGGGGCTTTGCTCCTAGCCCCTGCTCCCTGGTGGGGTTTTTCCCCCAGTGCCAGTGCAGGGCAAGCACCCTGTCACAAGCAGGAAGACGATTTGAAGACCTTTTACTGCTCAGATACAAATAGAACTTGATAAGCAACTCGAGTTTAATCATACACCATTGGTACAGGCTGGGGACCAGCTGGCTAAGTAGCAGTTCTGTAGAAAAGGCCCTGGGGATTACAGTGGATGAGAAGCTGGATATGAGTCAACAGGGGGCCCTTGTAGCCAAAAAGGCTAATGGCATTTTAGGGTGCATTAGGAGGAGCATTGCCATCAGATCCGGAGAAGTGATTATTCCCCTTTATTCGGCGCTGGTGAGGCCACATCTGGAGTATTGTGTCCAGTTCTGGGCCCCCCATTACTGAAAGGATGGGGATGCATTGGAGAGGGTCCAGCGGAGGGCAACCAAAATGATTAGGGGGCTGGAGTGCATGACCTGTGAGGAGAGACTGAGGGATTTGGGTTTGTTTAGTCTGCAGAAGAGAAGAGCGAGGGGGGATTTGATAGCAGCCTTCAACTTCCTGAAGGGAGGTTCCAAAGAGGATGGAGAGAGGCTGTTCTCAGTGGGGACAGATGGCAGAACAAGGAGCAATGGTCTCAAGTTGCAGTGGGGGAGGTTTAGGTTGGATATTAGGAAAAACTATTTCCCTAGGCGGGTGGTGAAGCACTGGGAGGGGTTCCCTAGGGAGGGGTGGAATCTCCATCCATAGAGGTGTTTAAGTCTCGGCTTGACAAAGCCCTGGCTGAGTTGATTTAGTTGGGATCGGTCCTGCCTAGAGCAGGGGGCTGGACTTGATGACTCCTGAGGTCCCTTCCAGCTCTGTGGTGATTCTAAATGGGAGAGAGAGGATTGAACGCCTTTGCTTCAGCTTCTCTTTGGCGCTCTAGCTGCTCTGGCTTCGCAGGAAAGGCTGTAAGGCTTTGGCTGCCCCCGTAGGGGCTGTATGCTTGTGAGCAATGCTTTCTAGCCTGGGGAGGGAAGGAGGTTACCAGGGCGACCGAACGGCAGGCTGTGACCTACAGGCCGGCATACCTGCTTTAGGAAAATAGCCCCTTTATAAGCTGGTGGGGGACTCTCAGACACTGCAGGGGTGAGGAGGCAGGTCTGTGTCCCAGGAAGGGATGTGACTCACTTCGTCCCACGCTCCCTGGGGCTAGGGCGGGGCTGCCGAGGGGCCAGCTGAATCACTGTTGTCAGAGAAGCTGCTGTAGGGGGCACTTCCCTCAGCAGCTGAGTGTGAAGCTCTGTGGCCTTCTCAGCCCCCCAGGCATGGACTTTGCCTTTGTGCTGGCTGGGTGGCTAGGGACCTGGGTTGCCTGCTGACTGAAGCCGTGTCAGGAGATTTCTCCCCAGTGTGGCGTTATTCTCCTTTAGGGGCAGTGGGGACTCTCGTGCCTGTGACATGGCTAATGCTAATCCAAGATGCAAATCAGGCTCGGTAAGAGATTCCTCGTTCACTTCCTATGGGAGTGTGATGTTACTGGATTGTAATAGGAACATACAAATCATTGCTGCAGCCGCTGTTATATGTTTGCACCGAAGCTTGTACAAAGTGGGCCCAGTGAGATGTCTCTAGAAAGGGGACAAGTTACTGATTCGTGTTACTGCTTGAGTACAGGTATCACTTTGTATGCCAAGTTAGGAGTACTGGCTCTCTACTTGTACTTCAAGTGCTTGCTCTGGGCCCTATCACCAGGAGGCCTGGGCGGCCTATTGCAAGAAGACAGGTGGCCAAGTGACTAGCAGCACTTTGCTGACAATGTATCGTAGGTGGTGCCAGTCCCCATCAGATGAGCTTTTCTGTGACGGTTCAGACCAGCACGGGAGCAATGGCTGCTACCTAAAAGGACTGAGTCATGCATGGACAGTGACAAACTCCATCTTGGGACATACGTTTACACAGCAAGAACAATGGGAGTTGTGTGTGCACGTTTACATCCCTACTGCTGATATAATCGGTCGCTGCGGGGAAAATCCAGGGAGCTGTAACAGGTCAAGTAGGAGAGCTGCAATAGTACAGAGGCCAGGCAACAAGTGCAAGGAGTGGGCACAGAATGGCTAGTGTGGGTGCTGTGGACCACTGCGACTTGCACTGCTCCGCTGTTGTCTTGGAGTGCAGATGAGGCTCTTGGGAAAACAGTGCCGTCGGTGTCCGTCCCCAGAACCGCAAGGGGCTGCGTGTCCTAGCTTCTGGCCCTCACCCTGAAGTCAGGCTTCACCCTTAGGTTTGGCTTAGTGCTTGAGGTCATCTAACAAATGGTTGCATGGACAACATGTGACAACTGGTTTGAGCCTTTCCTCCCTTAGGAGTTCTGTTTTGGTTTTGTTTGTTCTTCTTCTGTAATTTGCAGGTCCCCAGTGCTGCCGGCCTGACCAAACAGAAGACTGGTCTATGCTTCCTTCCGTCCACGTACATAAGAGGTGGACTGACGGCTCACTAGGGCAGTGATCGCTGAGCTGTAGGTCGGGAAATCTGGGCTTTGAGCTGAGCTCTTCTTTTGGAAGGTTCACCTGGAAAATCTTTCTCTTTTGGGACAGAAGGTTGGTTAAGGAAGTCTGAACATGGGAGGAGCAAGGCAGGGACAGGAGGAGGGGATATGCTCTGTGTGCATTTAAACTTGAGGGAGCAATGGACACATCTCCACAGTGACTTTAGCTCCTCTGCTGGCTTCCAGGACTAGATCTGGATGGCAATTGGTTTTCTCATCCCCGAAGGAGGGGGGGGGGGGAGTAAAAATTTAGAACATTTTCACAAACAAAATTCAAAATAATTGTTGCTTAGACCAATCTAAATATTTTGTTTTAATTTCAACCATGCTTGTTTATTTTACTTAGTTTTCTAAACCAAAAATCGATTTGAACCAGAGACCCAGAACTTTCTGTTTAGAAAGTGCAGGAACAAAACATTACAACAAATTCTGAGTAGAAAAAACAAATCATGCACATCAGCCCTTTCCCACAATTGTCCCAGTTGCAACACATCTGCATTTTCTGATTAAAAATGCAAAGTTGGAAATTTCCCAACCAGTGCTACACAGGACACCCTGCCCCGCAGCAGGAGCAGCCGTGAGCAGGGACAGGGATGCTGCCCAGCAGCCAGGAGATCCTACATCCCTGGCAGACCCAGTGCTGGGCCAGAGTTCTCCTTGGCAGGACGCCGGGCTCTGGCTGCCGCTGTCTGGCATCTCCTGGCATTGCAGCAGCCTGCCGAGGTTGGACGCGGCGCTGGTGACCCCTGCAGGAAGGAGAGCTAACGAGTCGAGATGCAGTTGCTCCTCTCTGTGGAGTGGAATGGCTCTGGGGCCTCCATTCATACAGGAGCTGTGCACGGGGCAGGCCACTGGACTAGGCCAGCAAACTTCCTTCTGACTTTATCTTCTCCGTGGCACGACGAGCTGGCTCCCCCTTGAAACGCTGGTGCTGGGGTGAACGTCTGTTGTGAGCAGCGTCTTGCTGTGTCTGTGTCTGTCCTAAGGGATTGTGAGTCTCATCCTTCTTTAAAGCACGTGGAGACCCAGGGATGAGAAGTGCTGCACACGAGCTAGCGCAGCGGCGCTTTGAATTATTCTTAGTCGTCATGATTACTGCCTGTCTCCTTTTCCTTCTGTTTCCACTGCCTTTGGCGCAGCCATTCCCACGCCGGTGGGGCTCTCGTGGCTCTGGCCTGTGCTGGGGTCTCCTTCGACTCCAATTCCTCCTCCAGCATTTCCCCCTTAGCGACTCTCCATCTCTCCTGCTCCTCCTCCGGGTCCTCCGGGCTCTGTCCTTGGTCCCTTCATTGTGTCCCTCTGGTGGATTTCATCCTACAAACTCCAGGCAGAGATGTCTGCGGCACCCGTCAGACACCTGCAAGCCAAACCAGTAATCTGTGAGGGACCTGTGGAAGGAGCCAGCTCTGCCGAGATCATCGCTCACCTGGCACTCGGACGGCACTCGCTAAATACTAACAGCGCAGGGCGACGTGACAGCCTTCTCTGTCACGGCACGGGGGCCAGCTGTCTGCAGCTGCGACCAGTGGAAGGCTTGGTAAACCTTCATAACCACATCCCAAAGTACTACATGGGCAGCAGAGTGCACGTGTATCTAGGGCTTGTCGCTAGCGGCGCTTGGACTGCGATCAACACAACAGTCACATGTGAGCGTGGCTCCAGGGATTGTCACTAGACGCACTAGCCTTTACAAATGACACACTAGGAGACGGTTCAACGGATGGACAAGGCAGCAGTCTTTTCTCTTCTGCCCGGAGGCCGATGAGCACTGTGGCTCTTACCGCTAAGGGTTAACCAAGGTGTCTGACACCAGACGTGGGCGCACAGCAGAGGGGCCCCGTTACAAGATGTTATCGGGGATGTACAAATGGTACAGTAAAGACAGAATTAGTTCAAAAAGGGCTTAAGGAGGTATCACCCATTTTATCCATTCCACGCCCTTGCAGTCAGCAGTGTGGAATCTGCAAAGCTCTCCTGTTATAGCAGCTTGAGATGAACAGCCATCCAGTAGCTGTGCAGCATCCTCAACACAACGGGTGGTTTGGAGTCACCAGGTGTGACTGTTTCCCGCACCCCTCCTCTCCTCCCTCTGGAATGGCTGCATTTGCACCACAGGCAGGGTTAGGGTTCATTTTTCCTGTGTGGGCAGCAGATGGATAACTCGATCCCCTGTAGAAGGGCGTCTCTGACCACCACCAGTTTTCTCCTCCTTTTGAGCCAATGGGAGCTGCAACGATTGGCCTGGGAGCAGGGGCAGCATCTGAAGTCTCCCCAACCCTGCTAGGGGCATGTGGCACATGGAGGGAGTCTCCAGCTGTTTTGAGCAGCCTGGGGCAGCGGCAAACAGAGAACCTGCCTCAGGGTCCCTATTGGGCTGCTGGCCAGGAGCCACCTAAGGTAAATATCTCTGGGCCACAGCCTGCCTTTGGCACCCCACCCCCTGCTGCTCCCCAACTTCCTGCCTTAAGTCACCACCCAAACCCTCTGTACCCCGCCGTTCCAGGTCACAACTTCCTCCCAGACCCTGCATCCCTTCCTACGCCCCTCCCCAGGCCAGAATCCTCTCCTGTACTCTCATCCCCTCCGCAACCCTACACCCCAATCGCCTGCCACAGGTCACCACCCAAACCCTTTGAACCCCTCCACTCCCAGGTCAAAATCTACTCCTGCACCCTTGCTCCCTCCCAGGCCTTGCACCCCAATCTCTTGCCCCAAGTCACAACCCCCTTCTTCATCCAAATTTCCTCTCAGATCCCACACCCTAGTGCTCTACCCCGAGCTCCTTTCTGCACCCATCCTCCATCCCAGACCCTTCACAGAAAAGTGCAGCCCTTGAGCACTTACCAAAATCTTAGAGTGGCCCCCTCCCATCAAAAATTATTGCTCACCACAGTCTACAGACTATAGATTAAAACACTTATAACAACCTAATAACAAAATACTGCATACTTGAATGCTTCCTTCTCCTGAGTTAGACGTAAAGATGTGCAACTTTAACACTATTTTAAAGACTAAAATAAAATTGAATAGAAACAAAAACAACCTGTCTAGTTTCCTTGCCAAAAATCAATGTAAACAACAAATGCTGAAAGACAGAGATTTAAAATGATTTCAGTTAAAAAAAACAGCTACAAATCTAAGCATTGAAAAATAATGTTCAATATCCTCATGTCACTTTTATCAAGCTTCACGTAAGACTTTTAAAAATAGTTTGTCTACACTCCAAACTGGAAAAACCCCCATAGGTACCGACCTCTTATTTACCAATGTACAATGCATCCATTGTATGGCTTCTAAACAGTGTCAGTCAAGCTCTGCAGATGCAACTGTGCTCTCTATGGAATGAAAATATGGGCTCTCTCTCCATACCGATTGTCTAGGAAGTGTCATCTGTTATCAGAACTCATTGTCCGACTCGGCATCCCAGCCACAGGATTCCAGCTGCTCATCTCGTGGAAACTCAACCTCAACATTGTAGGTGAAGTCTGGGTCGTCCTTCTTCTTCCTGTTCTTCTCAAACAGCTCATCCATAATACTCTTCCTTTTTGCCAGCTCCTTGTCGTCTAGTTTGTTCAGGTCCTCCTCTGGGTCAATGGTTTCTTCCTGCTGACTCTGCTTCAGGCTCTGAGCCAAGCTCTGTCCTTGTAAGTGGCCCTTCAGCAAACTGTATAATTTCTGCAGTTGCTGCAGTGAGACTCCTTTTAGGTAAGCCTTGTGCCGAGGGTTATTCTTCAGCTGTTCTGCAGCCCTGCTACAGTCTGGAAAAAAGAGCCCCCAAATTACAGCCTCAAGCACACAATTCTCAAATAAATACTCTTTCCCCAAAGGTTCTTTGGGGTAAGTTGCTGCCCTAGGTGGGCCACTACTCAATTTTAAACTAGAGCAGGGTTTCCCAACCTATGGGTCGGGACCCAAATATGGGTTGCTATTACATTTCAAAAGGGTCGCCAGGTGTCTCCCCAGGTGGCTCTGCCTCTCCTCCTCCCCCCATTTTTGAGTCACCTTGGGTCACCTAGTCTTCCTGAGTTATCAAAATGGGTCCCCATCTGGAAAAGGCTGGGAACCGCTAAACTAGACAGATCAGATTTGGGAGCTTCCTGGCTTGACTTCCAAGGCTGACGAGCTCTAGGTATCCCACCTCCAGAGAGGAGTCCTATGATTCAACCTCCCATGCAGAGCTTGTGAGAAGAAACCTACCAGTCCATGCAGAGGTGCTCAGTTGCTATCTCTCACACTCCTGCCCCATTGCAGTTTTGCAGAGGAGGCTGTGGGATGCCAAAATTGAACAGACTGTACCTGAGAACTTGGAGAAGTTTCGGACAGGCATGATGCGCTGGCGTGCGCTATTCTTGTTTTCATCTTCGTAGATCAGGACAATGGATGGAGGCTGAAAGCGAATGCCACACTTCTTTGCAACATACGTCATCCCAGATCATGCTACTGGCTGAACAACATGAAACCATTCAGAGTTGTGCTAGGTGGACGCTTCAATGTTCACTGCAAAAGAGAAGAGAAAACATGAATGAAACTGATGCTGCCCTTTATTTTAGAAATAGTTTCTGATCAGAAGTGCACTTAACTCTCTCGGTAAGTCTCAATGACTTCAATGGGACTTGAATTTCTGCTTAAATCTTTTGCTGAATCAATGTCTTTGGGAGGTATAATGACACTCAACTTCATTTCAGGATTTGTTAGATCTACTTCTGAGGTTGGGTTGTTGGGCTGAGGTATACATTTTACAGTTTTTATGCTACAGGCGGCATAAGAGTACCACAGCCAAATGGAGACCCAAGCATTCTTTAACTTAAACAATGGAATACATCATACAATGTATCTGTGTTAGATTGTTTCATACACAATATTCTGCCACAAATTACAACCACTGATCTGTAAAAGCTCATAGTTATTTAACGATTTAAAAACTTTTTTTCACCAACTATTTTAATTTCTTACTATTTGTGACCAAGGCACAAGGTTTAAATTAAGGGAAAGAGACAACTTATCTGCTTTGAGACTAAAACATAATGTTGGTGTATGTTTATTTGTATGGATTTGAAATAAATCTTCGGTAAATAAATGTAGAACAGTCAGAAAACTGAAAGTACAGTGAAACTCTTTCTGAGAAATAAAAGCATGACCACGTATCTGTAAAATCAAACAATCACAAAGGAGGAATTTTATGGTATATATTTTATTGTGGGAAAAAAATAAAATTGATAGCCACAGTTCAGACTGTCCTAGTTCTTCAATAAATTCTTTTGTCTTCCTTTCTGTCCCAAAACCAGGGACATCATCAGTGTTCTCTATTCCACATATTTAACAAGAGTTTTGAACACAAAACTCCAACACCCATGAAACTGAGTTCCCAGGATTTTTTTATTTTGTATTTCCAGAATAGATTAGATTCTCCTCTTAAAAAACCTGCCAACATTTTGAGGGTCATAGCTACATAGCAGATTATAAATAATTCATGGAGGAGAGGAAAACTCAGAGATGGGGAACAAAAATTCAACAGAGGCAGCAGAAGACTTCTATATGAGAAGAGACTGAAAAGACTGGGACTGTTTAGCGCAGGGGTGGGGAACCTCGAGTCCGTGGGCCGGATCCAGCCCCTGAGACTCAGGGCTTTCCCCCAGCATTGGGAAGTTTGTGCTGGCACTATAGGGCCCCTCCCCGCAGGACTACACTACACTAAATCTACCAGCCTGATCTCCCCTAGGCTCTGGTGTACTAAGGAAATGTCTTTCTACTTCTCAGTCAGGGGCCACGCAAGTGAAGGAGGGTTTTTGTTTGTTTCTCACTTGTGCACGGCCGCTGACCCAAAGAAGGTTCCCCACCCTTGGTTTAGAGAGAAGGCACTAACTCCATTGGTTCTCCAGAGCTGGAGCACCTACGGAAAAAAATTAGCAGCAAACAAGCTCTCCTCCTCCCCACAGCACCTCCCATCCACTCGTGGCCCTGCTGATCAACTCCTCTCCTTCCCTCCCAGCACTTCCTGCACACCAACTGAAGTATAAAAATAATCAATGCTAGATGGAGCAAATGTATTGGGCCCACTTATTTACCTTTTCTCATAATACAAAAACAAAGAAACTCCATTAAATTGAATGGTGGAAAATCTTAAAGTGGAAAATTAAAATGTTTCTTTTACACTTGCAGAATTTATTGCTACAAGATATTCAAAGAGGTTAAGAACTTAGTAGGTCTTAAAATGAGTAGATGTGTATATGAAAAACAAGAACAGCCACATTTACATTGGATGACATATTTATTAATTCAGAAGGGATATAAACATTCGGCTTGGGTGAGGCCACAACTGGAGTATTGTGTCCAGTTCTGGGCCCGCCACTACAAAAAGAATGTGGACGCATTGGAGAGGGTCCAGCGGAGGGCAACCAAAATGATTAGGGGGCTGGAGCATATGACTTATGAGGAAAGGCTGAGGGAGTTGGGTCTGTTTAGTCTGCAGAAGCGAAGAGTGAGAGGGGATTTGATAGCAGCCTTCAACTTCCTGAAGGGTGGTTCCAAAGAGGATGGAGAGAGGCTGTTCTCAGTAGTGACAGATGGCAGAACAAGGAGCAATGGTCTCAAGTTGTGGTGGGAGAGGTCCAGGTTGGATATTAGGAAAAACTATATCACTAGGAGGGTGGTGAAGCACTGGAATGGGTTCCCTAGGGAAGTAGTGGAGTCTCCATCCCTAGAGGTGTTTAAGTCTCGGCTTGACAAAGCTCTGGCCGGGTTGATTTAGTGGGATTGGTCCTGCCTAGAGCAGGGGGCTGGACTTGACCTTCTGAGGTCTCTTCCAGCTCTATGATAAACCCTCATGCATCTGGGCATAAGACAGCCACTACCTGAGTGAAGTTGGGAAGGAACATCTCTTATAAGAGGTTATTCCATAATTACCCACGACATCATTTATTTTTAAGTCACTTTGCCTCACGGTTCCTGTTTCCCCATTTGTAAAATGGAGATAGTGAAACTGACCTTGGTTGTAAAGTGCTTCAAAATACACACCATTCCTTGTTTTTCCTTTGACGCATTTGCGATTGGCTTTTGTCAAATACAGGCTACCAGACTACATGGTTTGTCAGTCAGATTTGGCAGTTCCTCTGTCCGTAAGCTGCCCTACTGGCTGATGGTGAACTCTTCCAAATGCTTTCCCATGCATGAGTATCCAACTACAGTCACAGTTCCCATTTCCATTGAGTAGAATACTAATGAGGACTCAAAGATCAAACAAATCTCTGGTGCAGATCACACTCCTATCATAGAATACAACCTAACAGATGCAGATTCTACTTCCCTTTTAGTTTAAAAACTGTGAAAAGATGCTAAGCCCCTGGCCCATCTCCTTTCCCAGCCATCCCTATAGATTACAAAAGCTCAACACAAGAAAGGTGGAAAACCAAGCTGGAGTCAAAAAAACCAATACAGTAAGAAAGAAAACACCAGGCCACTCTGGCATTTACATTCTACTGTGGAGAAGGCTGAATTTAAAGGTGAATCATCATTCCTCATGAAAATTACATGGGAAGATTTCTAATTTAAGTAATATTTTCAAAATTTGCCACAAGAATTACTTACCATACTTTTTTATAATTATTCTGTTCTGGATAGAAAAGTTCAAGTTAGCATATTTGTTATTTCACCATTTGTTGCTCAAAAGTGAACTATTTTTTCTAAGTATGAATGACTACTATAAGCTTTTTAAGAACTGAAATCACCAATAGAACACATGGCTGTCTTTAAGATGGCAAAAAAACCAAAACAAAACCAAAGTTTTGTAAGAAATCCATGGTCATTCAGATCTTCATGGTGACACCAGGGATACAACTCACATATTGTAAGAGTTCTCTGCTACTAGAGCTAATAGTGAAGTACTGTCCACTGTTAAAAAGGACACTGCAAATGTGAAATCAAGTCTAAATTAATAATTGCAGTCTTAGGTACTACACCTGTCTCTGAATCCTCCTTTCATTTTGTGGTTTTACAAACATTTTCCAATTTAATTTGTTTTCCTTACTGGATCCACAATACCAGTGGGGAAAACTGATTAAGGATCTGATTCTGTAAACACTTCTGCATAGCTGTGTCTACATTGGCTGCGAGTACTTGCGCAAGAACACTGACATTCTAATGTATAAAATCAGTGCTTCTTGCGCAAATACTTTGACGCTCCCGCTCAAGGATAAGCCCTCTTGTGCAACTGTTCTTGCGCAAGAGGCCAGTGTAGACAGGCAACGTTAATTTCTTGCACAAGAAAGCCCAATGGCTAAAATGGCCATCGGAGCTTTCTTGCGCAAGAAAGCGTCTACACTGGCATAGATGCTTTTGCGCAAAAGCACATCTCTTGCGCAAAGGCACATGCCAGTTTAGACGCTCTCTTGCGCAAATACTTTAATGCAAAAACTCTTGCGTTAAAAGTATTTGCGCAAAATCATGCCAGTGTAGACGTAGCCCATCTGTTAGATTTAAACATAGGAGTAGGTCCAACTGAGAGAACAGGACTACTCAAATGGTCTCTAGAGTCCTAATCTTACAATCAGATTTGCCCAGGAGCATCCTTCTGCAGAATCATGGCCTAAGTAGGGAAACAATGAAATTGATCCCTCAACTAGATTCTAATAAAACTCCCATCATCTGAAGAAGTGGGCTGTGCCCATGTAAGATTATACCACCATCCACGTTTTGTTAGTCTATAAAGTGATACCAGACCATTTGTTGTTGGATTCTAAGGGTATGTCTGCACATCAAAGTTATTTCAGCTACCCCACGTCTTTTGAATATGCTGGCTATTCCGAAATATAGTGGATGCGCTATTTCACCATTCCTTTAAACCTCATTGTAGGAGGAGTACGGGATGGCTAGAAATAGCACTTGATTTTATTTCTAAATAGACTTTAAATAAGTTACACAATTTGTGTAGTGCAAATTGTGTATCTTATTTTGAGTTTATGGCATTGTATAGATGCACGGTAAAAGGTAAAAAAGTTGAAAAATAGACAAAAACCTTTTTTTCCTCTATTTTCTTTCAGTTATAATAATTTTAAGTTTACTTGTAATGTAGCTATAGAAGAATACGCAAGAAGATTTCAAGATATAAATATTTTTAAGTTGAGGGTATTTCTTTAACAACATAAAATTATATTTAACCCTGCATTATTGTCATGGTTATTCCATGATGTATGAAATTAGTTGAATTACACAGAATGTAAATAAAAGATTAAAAATTACTCTACCAGGTTTTTTAAGCAAATAAAAAGCCTAAGAGACAGAGCAGTGCGCAGGAAGTAGGGGAAGAGGCTAGGAAGGTGAGGAGGCGGGCTGCAGGGGAGCTCTAGTCCCAGGGCAGGGCGGTGAGCAGCCCCAGGGAGGAGGAAGCAGGCAGGTTAGGGGAAGAGAGGGGAGCTATACCCCTGGGGGCAGGGGAAGGAGACAGGCAGGGGAAGCTGTAGCACTAGGAGTGTAAGGGGGCAAGCGGGTGGGAGCTATTGCGGGGGTGTGTGAGGGGCCAAGCCGGGGGGGGGGCGGGGGGGGGCAGAGGAGGGTGAGGGGGCAGGCGGAGGGGCAGCCGGGGGGGGTGAAGGGGCAGGCAAGGGGGAGCTATAGCCCCAGAGGGGGCAGGCAGGGGGGAGCTATGGCCCCGGGGGGGGGTGAGGGGCAGGCGGGGGGGGGGAGCTATGGCCCCGGGGGGATGAGGAGGGAGCCCCGCCCCCAGGCAGGCGGGGCCGCGGCCCGTGCTCGCGCACACTGACCTGGCGCCGCAGCCCGGTTGCCATGGCAGCCGCAGCGGAAGCGCGCGGGGCCGGGGGCTGCCGGGAGCGGAGGGAGGAGCCGCGCGCGGGGGGCGGGGCCAGGCCGGTGCGGGGCGCGCGCGGCGGGGCCGAGGCGGAAGTGCCGGGCCCGGATCCCCGCCCCCGTGCGCTGGATGGCGCCTGGGCCCGCCCGTGCGTGTGAGCCCGCAGCGCCCCGCGTGCCGCGACCGGAGCCTGGGGCGGGGCCCGGCTCACAGCGGGGCTGGCAGGGCGGCGGCCGCCTCGTCCGGCCTGTGTGGGTGTCAGTCAGACAGACACCCGTGTGTGTGTGTGTGTGTGTGTGTGTGTCAGACACCCGTGTGTGTGTGTGTGTGTGTCAGACACCCGTGTGTGTGTGTGTGTGTGTGTGTCAGACACCCGTGTGTGTGTGTGTGTGTGTGTGTGTCAGACACCCGTGTGTGTGTGTGTGTGTGTGTGTGTGTCAGACACCCGTGTGTGTGTGTGTGTGTGTGTGTGTGTCAGACACCCGTGTGTGTGTGTGTGTGTGTGTGTGTGTGTCAGACACCCGTGTGTGTGTGTGTGTGTGTGTGTGTGTGTGTGTGTCAGACACCCGTGTGTGTGTGTGTGTGTGTGTGTGTGTGTGTGTGTCAGACACCCGTGTGTGTGTGTGTGTGTGTGTGTGTGTGTGTGTCAGACACCCGTGTGTGTGTGTGTGTGTGTGTGTGTGTGTGTGTGTGTCAGACACCCGTGTGTGTGTGTGTGTGTGTGAGTCAGACACCCGTGTGTGTGTGTGTGTGTGTGAGTCAGACACCCGTGTGTGTGTGTGTGTGTGTGTCAGTCAGACACCCGTGTGTGTGTGTGTGTGAGAGTCAGACACCCGTGTGTGTGTGTGTGTGTGTGTGTGTGAGTCAGTCAGACACCCGTGTGTGTGTGTGTGTGTCAGTCAGACACGTGTGTGTGTGTGTGTCAGACACGTGTGTGTGTGTGTGTCAGACACCCGTGTGTGTGTGTGTGTGTGTCAGTCAGACACCCGTGTGTGTGTGTGTGTGTGTCAGTCAGACACCCGTGTGTGTGTGTGTGTGTGTGTCAGTCAGACACCCGTGTGTGTGTGTGTGTCAGTCAGACACCCGTGTGTGTGTGTGTGTGTGTGTGTGTGTCAGACACCCGTGTGTGTGTGTGTGTGTGTGTGTGTGTCAGTCAGACACCCGTGTGTGTGTGTGTGTGTCAGTCAGACACCCGTGTGTGTGTGTGTCAGTCAGTCAGACACCCGTGTGTGTGTGTGTCAGTCAGACACCCGTGTGTGTGTGTGTGTGTGTCAGTCAGACACCCGTGTGTGTGTGTGTGTGTGTCAGACACCCGTGTGTGTGTGTGTGAGAGAGAGAGAGAGAGAGAGATACCCGTGGATGTGTCAGTCAGTCAGACACCCGTGTGTGTGTGTGTGTGTGTGTGTCAGACACCTGTGTGTGTGTGTGTGTGTGAGAGAGAGAGAGATACCTGTGGGTGTGTCAGTCAGATATCTGTGTATGTGTGTCAGTCAGATACCAGTGTGTGTGTGTGTGTGGCCACTCCTATCCATGTGTCATAGCCTATTTGTCAGTGGACTTGACAGGGACACAGCTACACTGCAGCTGCAAGGTGTTACTTCCAAGCTGGCTAGACAGTCCTGGGCTAGTTGTGGTTGTGCTAACACACTAGAAATAGCAGAGTGGGCAGGCTGTATGGCTTTGCTCAGCCACTCTCATACAGTCTGAAATACTAAACACATACTTAGGTGGCTAGCCAGCCAGGCTGCTAACTTTACAGTTGCATTCAGAGCTAATATGTGCGTGTCTACTTCAGCCCTGAATGCCTCCCAGCTGCAGTGCAGATGTGCCCACACACAGGTCTTGATGCTAACATAGATACCAACACACAGACATTGCTGTCAGCCCACATAGACAGCTAGGGACAAAGGACACTGACAAGCTTTGTGGCATGGGATGTTTTGTTGGTGGGCATAATTACTCACTGATACAGAGCGGGTTTGAACTTCTGATTTGTATTGAGAATCTGCTGATGAAATATCCCATGTTTATAGGAGCTGTGATTTTTTTTTTTTTTTTTTTTGCAGTTGGATTTGGAAATGCAGAGGCAGTGGATGGAGAGATTGTTTCCTTGGCAAGGTATTCTGACCTTCAGAGTAGCCTTGCTTGTTTGCACAGCAAGAAGCTTGTGTAAGTTAAACAAATTAAAATATTTAAACTTTCACTTAGCAATCTGCCAAATAATCTTTCTGAGCAACTGATAACTGAAACTGCTCAGAGATAATCTGTGAGTTCCTTGCATACTATAAAATGAGAAGGGATGGGAAATAATAAGAGTAGGAAACATTACTGAATTTTCCATTGTAGAAATTATTAGTTTCAGGTAATATCATGCAAACAAACATTTCAAGGAAAAATGAACATACATGAGATGGGACCACAATAATTATTGATGTAAACAGCTGCAATTTCCTTATGGGTTTCAGAGGGGTAGCTGTGTTAGTCTGTTTCAGCAAAAACAACAAGGTGCCTGGTAGCACCTTAAAGACTAACAAATTTGTTACAGTTATTGAAGTTGCTCCTGCTTACATTAGCAGTGAATTTGATCTGTGATTAAACAATGTGCAAATAGAGAGTTTTTTGTGGTTGTACAGTACTATTAATCCTAGAATGCTGTTTATGTATTAGGCAATATTAAAGGGTAAAATTTATAAGATTATAGTTGTTAAAGATGTCACAACTCAAAAGGGAACACACAAAACAAATCTACGTATTTACAGTTTTTAAAATTTTATATTAGAAAAAGATAAATCACCTGAACAAGAACCAATAGTTTTCTGTTTTGTAAATATTGATTTGTTTCCTGGTGTTTTCAACATTTCCTTACCTTCCTCACTGAAAAGATTTGTAGATGTTATAAACATCAGTCATCATAGATTGTTGTTAGGAATGTATGAAATGTTAGTATAACCAAAAGCAGTGTGTCCTATAGGCATGTAGAATAGTGATAGAAATGTAGCCGTGTTAGTCTGGGGTAGCTGAAGCAAAATGCAGGACAATGTAGCACTTTAAAGACTAACAAGATGGTTTATTAGATGATGAGCTTTCGTGGGCCAGACCCACTTCCTCAGATCAAATAGTGGAAGAAAATAGTCACAACCATATATACCAAAGGATACAATTAAAAAAAATGAACACATATGAAAAGGACAAATCACATTTCAGAACAGGAAGGGGATGCGGGGGGAGGGGGCGGAGGAAGGAAGGTAAGTGTCTGTGAATTGATGATATTAGAGGTGGGGAGAGTGGGATGTCTGTGAGCTAATGGTATTAGAGGTGATAATTGGGGAAGCTATCTTGGTAATGGGTAAGATAGTTTGAGTATTTGTTCATTCCTTCCCGGAGAGTGTTGAATTTTAACATGAATGACAGTTCAGAGGATTCCCTTTCAAGTGCAGATGTAAAAGGTCTTTGTAGCAGAATGCAGGTGGTTAAGTCATTGAGAGAGTGTCCTTTCTGGTTAAAATGGCAAGAAACTATAGGCATGGTTCCTTGAATCTTTTTTATGCTCATTACTGCAAGTGATTACAAAAATCAAGATGACGTTAAATCAAGTGAACTTTTTTGAGGTGCAGAAAAGTAATATTACCTTGTGCAGTGAGCAAATGTATTTTTTTTCAATTAAAAACTGACTCAGTGTGGGACTAGGTATTAATAGTCATTAGATGACTGGAATTAACTGGATTTGTGTACACAGAAATATTGTAATTGATCAGGTCTTTTTTGTTTTTATTGCTTACTAGTGTGTTCAGCTGATCTTGCCATAATTGCTTAGTCTAGGCTCCAAACATCTGGAGACCCTCTGTGTTGACATTAAATAATATAATCTGTGGTCACTTGCAGTCCTGCAAACACTTACACACATGCTTAACTTTAAGCTTGTATTTATTTATAGGTCTGGGATTTAAATCTGACAGTCGGAGGGCCAAAGTGGATGACATGGTTATGTTTCTAGTGATTTAAAATTCCTTTTGTACTGATCATATCTGAGACCTATCTCTTCTTAACCATGATTGCGTCTAGAGTCATTTCTTCCAGACAAGAAGTCAAGTCAGGATTTGCTGTAGCTGGTTAAAGTAGCCACTCATCAGTGTTAATACTGACAATGTAGACAATATTATAAATACTGTAAAAGTTTATTTTGTGGTATTTTCAGCTGCCCAGGCCACTTGTCCTGATATCATTGTGACTCAGCAGCTTCTGAAAGAAGGATTTCACAGGTGGGTTGATGACAGCCATATACTTGGGCAATGCATCAGTTCCTCGTGTGCCTCTCTGAGCCCAGTTCTGCAAACATGCAACTTCTTAAATATATGTGTGTGAGTAGCTCCATTGAATTCATACATAATTACCAAACATACAGTATGATATTCAATGGAATTATTGAGTAAATTTAAGCGTATATGTAGATGCTGGCAGAATCATTACTTAAATATTATAGCTGACTGCTGGCCACTAATCATGGCACGAACATGAAGTAAACATGCAAATGTATTTCTGAGTATTTTTAGTAATATTTGTTCATAAGTGGAGAATTAACAAAAAAGAGACATGTTGGTTATAATAGATCTGGAAATACAATAATATATTCATAGGATCATAGAACTGGAAGGAACCATCTATTCTAGACCATCTGTGATGGGAGTTTGCAAATATTGGAGATTTCACAATCTTCCAGTTTATTCCAGTGTTTAACCACCTGATGGGAAGTTTTTCCTAGTGTCCAACCTAAACCTCCTTTGCTGCACTCTGAGCCCATTGGTTTTGTCCCATCATCACTGGATAAGGAGAATAATTTTTCTCCCTCCTCCTTGTTAACACCCTTTTAGGTACAGTACTTGAAATATTGTGTTTCCTAAAAGGGAAAGGAAAAACTCTAGATAGAAAATAATATGTATCTATATTCTCAGGGCATAGTAGAGAGCTACATCTAATATTTGAAATGATCTGTTTATAATTTTTGTGCAGTTATTTGAAATATGTGCTAACGGTTTCTTTTCTTTTTAAGAGAGCTGCTAACAAGAGTAGAACTTGGAGCAGGGGAGGAGGCCATAGGAAGCTGCACTGTGGCAATAAAAGAACACCTCCCAGCAGGACTATATGTGGATCCCTATGAGCTAGCATCATTGCAGCAGCACAACCTAACTGAGGTACGATGTCCAAATAGTCACGCTGCTTTGTGTGGAAATAGTTCACACAAGAGAAACAGTTATTTGAATACTTATGAGTAAATATCCAGTGCCTATAATTTGAAACATTAGCATGGAGATGAACTTTCATCTACCATTATTATGTTACCCTTCCTTCTAATGACAGAGCTTTCTGCTGGGTAGGCACACAGTCATGGATGGAAACCAGAATGAAGAGGAAACAACTTGCATCCCATTGAAGTCACTTTGTAAGAGTTGTTAGGGAAGATGATCATTCCTGAGGCTCTGAGGAACTGCCTCAGAAGTTGTGGTTATAGTGCAGTTGGAAGAGACACAGGGTATTTCTATAGGATTCTCTTAGTTATATAGGTAGCGTGTTTCAGACCGCTGAGTGTGAATACATTGACTCTCATAAGCAATATAGATTTGTACAGAATGTGGGGGAATATGATGGTATTATGACTTATGCTGACACCAGTGGCCTGAGGAACTATAGGAAAGAGGTCCTGGAAGCTAAATTTATCCATTTAGCTTAGAAAAAGTTTACGGGGCTCCTCTGAAGCCTTTCTTCAAAATGCTCCAGGTTCTTCACAGAAGTCATGGTGGGAAACAGGAGAGTTCAGCAAATGCATGAAGAGGAGTAGTTACAGCACTTTGGGATCCTTGGGAATTAGTCACTTTGTGAGGAAGGATGGTGTGGTGTTTAAGGTGCTATATTGAGATGTGAGAGACTTGTGTCAGGTTCCTGACTCTGTCACAAAAATATGTGTGATTTCAGACAAGTCCCTTAAGATGTGTGCCTCCATTCTTCCTGTGTAAAGTGGAGTTGAGAGTCTCTTTATCCCACCCTTTGTCTGTTTTCTCTCTTTGTAAAGCCTGTCTCTTGCTATGTGTAGGTTGTGCCAAATACAGTGGGACCCCAAACTAGCTTGGAGCTTTTAGGCATTACTGTAATAAAGATGTAAAATACTGGACCAAATGTAAGCCTCATGTAACTAACGTAATGCCACTGACCTCAGTAGCATAACAGTGATGGGCACTATATGAATAGAACAGAGACAGAGAATGAATGTTGGTCTTTGTCATCTCGAGGAAGAAGAACTTTAGTTTGGGAATTAAACTGCTGTCTCCCTCATGACATCGTAATAGGTTACTTTGCCAGGTTGACAGTTTTAGTCATTTTTATCTTGTATTTCCTCTATAACAATATGCGTGTGTTTTTCATAACATTCATTCATCTGTATTGATTGTGTCTGTTTTCCACAGGCTCTGATGATTGCAGATACTATTGATGTGGAATCTCCTGAGTATTTAGCCACAGACCTTGCCATTCTTGTTTACATGAAACCTGACCCTCAGTGTGATCGCTGTTTTAAAGCCATGTTGCCTGTGCACAGCCGATATCACCGGCCATCCAAGGATGATGGTGAAGCAATTGCTGTCCTAAAGAATCCAGAAATACTGATCTATTGCCATAAAAGTGAGAAATACACTTTGCTATGTGAAAGAGGGAGGGATTAGAGAAATAATTATGTACTCTACAGAGTTTGAAATCCAGACTTTGGGGAAAATCGTGGTGGAGAGAGGTGTCTGGATAGTCATTTAAAAATGGGGAAAATAGTGATTGCAAAAGAAGGGCAAAGAATTTTCTTTTCTTTTTCACATATATTTGGACCGATGCTGCTTAATCCTGACAAAAGGCTAATTTAGGTCTGGTTGCTGTTAAACTTCCTGGACAATCCCAGTATGCATTTTATTCTCTAAGTAACATCCCCATCCCAGAGAAGGAGCATTATATCCCCTAATGTGAGTCTTTAAGATGGGAGTGTTGGCATTTGGTTTGCTCCTGAGAATTCCTGTAGAACGTGGACTGATGAAGGTCTGTATGGCCCACGTGTTTCCACTGGATTCTGCATGGCAATTGATGCAGTTCATGGTGTAGTCTATAGAAAGGAAAGCTGAATGTATCAAACAACAGTATTCTGGTGCTTTCCAGCAGGGCTGGCCTTACCATGAGGCGAACTGAGGCGGCCGCCCCAGGTGCCAGACAATGTGTGGGGGGGTGCCACTAGGACCCAGAGTGTAGAAAATTGTGTCCGCTGCTCGTGCAGCGAGGGGACATGGGGGTGCCATTTGAGCTCCCCGTCTCAGGTGCCAAAATGTTGTGGGCTGGCCCTGCTTTCCAGCGTGCACAATATGCAAGTAGGAGAATCTTTGTTAGACTCTTGACTTATGAGGGATGGAATGATAGGAGCCTGAGACTTTGTTAAAAAATATCTAGTATCTACTAATAATGGATCATTTAATCCTTGTAAACAATCAAATCCCCACTCCTACTACAAATGTGTTTCTTTTCAAGAGACCGACTCTTCCTCGCCTCCAAACCAGATACGAAAATACATTTCTCACCTTTTCTAGCTTTGTGTAGGCATTATTTGATGGCCTATTTTCATTTTTACATCTTTGAGACTATAGCGGGGCTCTGTATACTTGCATAATGGAATCTCAAGACTCTGCCTTCCCTTGTCTCCAAGACGCTGATGGTCAACTTTAATGGTGGGGATCTACAGTTATTCATAAGAGACCAAATTTAAAAAAAAAAAGCATTACAGAGATATAACACGCAAAAGGAGAAATGTTAAAATAGTTTATTATGGTATGTGGTGGATGAGGGATTTTGCCAGACCAGGGGAGGTCATTTCTGGCCCGTCTGCTGCTGGCCCCATCCCCTTCCCTGCTGCCCCGCCATACTCCCCGGCTCCCTCCACAGCCCTGCTGAGCTATGCGCTGGGATTACTTCTCACCCCCTTGCATTGTGCCAGAACACTCTGACCCTGGAATATCCATAGTCCTGCTGAACCGTGGATGTTGCCGGACCAGACGGTCCTGGTTTATAGAGGTACAACCTGTATTTGAAATATTGAAATACTTTTGCATTGTATATGTTGCCTCATCCTGGTCTGATTCTTTTGGCTTTTCCCAGGTTTCCCATCACTTGAATGTTGGAACTATTCTGAAGTGGAAGCTCCATGTTCAGTGAGAAATGGGCATACCTGTCATTGGAGCAATGTGACATACAAACCTGTAAGTACCTATTTCAGACTGGAAAGATTGCTCAGGTTTGAGAATCCCCCTCACATCATCAGCTGTGAAGACTGATCAAAGAATTCATTTAGTTTCTCCGCAATTGCCTTACCATGCTTGAGTGCTCCTTTAGTATCTTGATTGTCCTGTGGCCCCACTGGTTGTTTAGCAGGGTCCCTGCTTCTAATGTATTTTTTTTTAATTTGCTCTTACTTTTTGAGTCTTTGGTTAGTTGTTCTTCAACTTCTATTTTGACCTTTCTAATTACATTTTTACACTTCACTTATCAGAGTTGATGCTCCTTTCTGTTTTCCTCACTAGGATTTAACTTACACATTTTAGAGGAAGCCCTTATGCCTCTCTCTGCTTCTTTTGTTTTGTTGTTTAGCCCCAGTGGGACTTTTTTTTTATTCTCTTGCGATATTTTTTTACTTTGAGGGATACATTTTAGTCGATCCTCTATCAGTGTCAGGTTCCATTTTAAAACTATTTAGGTTGTTTGTCCTCACCACTTCTACTGGGAGACTGTTCTAGAACATCACTGCTTCTGAAGGTTAGAAACCTAACTTCCAGTTTAAACTTGTTCCTAGCCATTTTATCCACGTTTGGTCTTTTGCCAATGTCGTCCTTTTCTTCTCCCTTCCTGATGTTTACCCACCTGTTGTATTTATAGAGAGCAATTATATTACCTCTCAGCCTTTGTTTTGCTAAGATAAACAAGCAAGGATTTTTTAATCTCCTCCTGTAAGATAGGCTCTACGTTTGGTAATCATCTCTGCATTTGTTCACATTTGAATCCATCTTTCCTGAACATGGGGGAACAGAAAAGTACATTGTACACAGTATTCCCAGTGAGGTCTGACCAGTACTTTGTACAATGGCCTTAAAACTTCCCAAAGTCTACTTGAAATTATGTTGCCTGATGCAATCCTAGGATTGCATTGCCTTTTTTTATGGCCACATCACATTGGTGGCTCATAATCAACCTCTAATCAACTCAGTGGACCACAAGTTGAATATGAGTCAACAGTGTGATGCTGTTGCAAAAAAAGCAAATATGATTCTAGGTTGTATCAACAGGTGTGTTGTAAGCAAAACTCGTGAAGTCATTCTGCCGCTCTACTCTGCACTAGTTAGGCCTCAGCTGGAGTACTGTGTCCAGTTCTGGGCGCCACATTTCAAGAAAGATGTGGAGAAATTGGAAAGGGTACAGAGAAGAGCGACAAGAATGATTAAAGGTCTAGAGAACATGACCTATGAAGCCAGGCTTCATGAACTGGGCTTGTTTAGTTTGGAAAAAAGAAGATTAAGGGGGGACATGATAGCGGTTTTCAAATATCTAAAAGGGTGTCACAAGGAGGAAGGCGAAAATTTGTTCCTCTTGGTTTCTGAGGACAGGACAAGGAGTAATGGGCTTAAAGTGCAGCAGGGGAGGTTTAGATTGGACATTAGGAAAAAATTCCTAACTGTCAGGGTGGTCAAATATTGGAATAAATTGCCAAGGGAGGTGGTGGAATCTCCCTCTCTGGAGATATTTAAGAACAGGTTAGATAGACATCTGTCAGGGATGGTGTAGGTGGAGCTTGGTCCTGCCTTGAGGGTGGGGGGCTGGACTCGATGACCTCTTGAGGTCCCTTCCAGTCCTATTATTCTATGATTCTATGATTCATGCACCCAGGTCTTTCTCTCCCTCCTATGTTTTAAATCTTAAATGAGACACAGTTTCTTGATTATTCTTTAATTATATCTGCCTGTAACTACTCCTCCCAGTGTCTAGCATATTTTGGTGGGGAGTGGGAAAAGTGGTGGAACTCATTTCATGCTCTCCTTCCGTTAAAGGATTTTTCTTGCATACCCCCTTACAAAAACGGACTGGTCTATAATTACTTGGGATGTCCTTATTCCCTTTTTTATACACGGGCTGCTCTTTTCTAGGTCTCTGGCATCTCTCTTGTGTTTTATGAGTTGGTAATCACTAATGACCCAGAGGTGTCTTCAACCAACTCCGTGTGGTCTAGAATGTATTTCATCAGGCCCTGCAGGCTTGAAGACCACTAACTTGTCTATTCTTGACTTATTTTTTTCCTATCTGAGCCTCAGATCCTACCCCATTTACATTGATAAACATTATATTTCGTTGTCTAGTAATTGCTAATTTTCTTTGTTGAAAATTGAAACAAAAAAGTAACTTGGCACTTCTGCCATTGCTGTATTTTCTATTATTGTCTTTCTTGTCTCATAAAGTAGAGGGTTTACTCTGTTCTTGGTCTGTCTTTTGCTTCTAACGCTTGTGTAAAATATCTTCTTGTTACCCTTTACATCTGTAGCTAGCTTAATCTCATTTTGTGCCTTGGCTTTTCTAATTTTGTTTCTACATGTGTTGCTTTTTAATATTCATCCTTCATGGTTTTACTTGATTTTCACTTTTGCTTCCTTTTTCCTCTTATGCGGCCCCTCCTGCTGCTGGCCCCCTCGCCTGTAGGAGAGAGCTATCCTTCAGAGTTCTCACTGGGGGCAGCCATGCCACCAAGGGAGTGGCCAGCAGGGCTGGGCCTCCATCATCTTCCCTACCAGCACACCAAGTAAATAGCCCTCCTGCCCCAAACTCTTCCCCCTCCTGGCCCTTGGCTGAAGCTCTGGGAGGCGGGGAGGGGAGAGAAAAGGGCCTCTAGCAGCTTGGGGGAGTTGAGGGGGTAGAGGGTGGGGAGAAAAGGGCCCCTGATGGCCATGGGGGTTGGGGAAGAGAAAAGGCCCATGCTGAATGGAATCGCCTTCCTTACCCCCATACCCTCACTCTTGCACCCCCACCCACGTGTAGACGCGGGCCGTTATTCCGGGCTAGTCAATTTCCAAAATGGCGACCGCCCGGGAACATGCTAATGAAGCATGGGGCATTTAAATCCTGCGCTTCATTTGCAATTTCGGTCGCCCTTATTAGCCTCCCTAGTTCGAACTAGGGGGCTATTGTAGACATACCTATAATGAATTATAAGGAGCATAAAAGGACTTGAGGCCTTTTTTTTTTTTTTTTTTTTTTTTTAAACTTTGCAGGCTACTGTTATGCGAGAGAGATTTCTTTAGCTATTCGTTCCATAAGTTTCTTCCTCCAGTCTTACAGTGTGCACAAGTTGCACGATGTCCCTAATGTCAAAGCTAATATAAGAACAAAGCTGTAGAGAAAAATAAAGGCACAATTCAGTGCCTCAGATACTGTTAACCTGATAAATGCCCTAGCATTTCAATAAGTCAGCTGTCAAGATGGGCAGATAGAAATGGAAATGTCTCTCCCCCAGCTTTGACTTTTGAATCCAATGCTGCATGAAAGGATAAATCCTTTAAATGAATGGAGAAAGCCTGAGCAACTAGAGAGATTAAGGTTGTTGAGGGCTGTTCCCTAACATTAAATAGATGATTCTGTGATGCTTTCTTAATTCCTATGTCTAAAGGAGAAACAAAAGCTACTGAGAATGGAATAATAGCTCAAGTTTGTATTTTTACTCAGGTTTAACATCCAACTCTCTCTTCACAGGTAAATAAGGAAGTGATACTGCTAGTGCCAGTGGGGCTCAAACAGCATGGTGCCTTGGTATGTGCGGGGACTCTTCTTACCACAGTCCTGTGTTCCTGTTTAGTTCTTGCAGCTGTATGCAAACATGGACCCTCTTCCTTGGTGCACTGCTCAGAGTAAAACTGAACAAGACATTGTAGCTGGAGTCAGTCTGAAACAGTAATGAATACCATGCAAACTGAATCTGTTCTGTATAGGGTTCTATGAATGGAATGCCATTTGTTTATCACCTTTACAACAGTAATGCCTAGAGGACCCATCTGAGATCATGACTCTCTTGTGCCAGGCACTGTATAAACACCTAATAAGAGACCATCCCTGCACTCAAGAAGGTGCATTCTAAATAGACAAAGCAGACAAAAGTTTCAGAGAATGTAACTGAAAAAACTTCAAAAATAATGAATAGTATTGCACCACCTTAGAGACTAGCAACAAATGTAGATGAACAAAGAATGGGAGGGAGAACTAAGATGTACAGATGAGGTGATCTGCCCAGAGTCATTTGGCAGAGCTGGGAATAGAACTCAGGTCTCCTGACTCCTAATCTTGTATTCCCTAAGTGCGAGACCACTGTGCCTCTCATTACATATTATTCTTCCAGGATTTTAAACTAGCTGACTTGACAGACTGATTATTATAATCAGAGAAACAGGTTCCCTGGTCTCTGTACCTTTGAGTTATAAACTGAAACATAATCCAACTCTATTGTATTTTAATTTGTTTTGTGAGCTACATATTTACCTGGAACAGGAAAGGATTTCCAAGCATTGTAAAGATATAATGGTCCCTGTTTTATTAACAGTGACCTGTAGGAGGCAGCCAGATTTATGTGATTTTTAAAGAGGCCCTAAGAATTTGGAAGAAACTTCTAGATGTTTACTGGGTAAATTAGAAGCAGGACTAGTAACTTTGATGTTTCAGAGGAAATAACAGAGCCTCATCCGAACAGGAATTATTTTGAGGAAATTTAAGACATGTGTTACGCAGGAAGTCAGACCGAATGACCACAGTGATCCCTTCTGGTCTTGGTATCTATGAAATGATGCTAAGCTGGAATAGAGGACTTGGAAGACTGGAGGTAATCATCAGCGCTGTTAAGAAATACAAGGAAACAGAGAGGAAATTGCTTCATTAATGGAAAAACTGAGGTGCCTCAATGGTTCTTACATTTGTCATCCTAAATGTATCTTGTTTCTGTTGTTTGTCAGTAGGGGGCATTATGAGTTTAAGATAACTCATAGGGCAGATTTTTACTTTGTTTCTGTATACGTAGAGGATATTAAATATAGGTGGTTTTGTTATTAAACTACAGATGCAATAAAAAGCAGAGGTCCTGGCTTTCAAATTCTGTTCATAAATCCATGTGTGGCCTGTAGTTGTGCAGCATAATCCTTGCTCTGTCAGCAGGATTGGCCTTTCCTCTTCCTCCACAGCTATATTTTCTGGAATTCCTGGGCATCTTTCCTCATCTCCGTCTGACACTCAATAAAGAACTTGTCTTGTAACTTCGGCTGCAGGTTGGAAAGTGATCTAACACTGGTCTCTTGTTTCCCTTGACGAAGTGCCGAAAGAGGTGGCTCATCTATTGCCTCAGTTCATGAGTCCTCTGCATCCGTTTGGGGGAAGGAAAATGTTAAAAAAACCTGAAATAGACTTTGTTACTTATTTAACCATGTCTGAGCAGCTGTGCCATGGTGTTATCAGCTGTGAGCTTCTATTGTTTAACTTGTCCCTGGGTTTTTTTTGTTTTATTTTCCAAATATGAGTTTGTTTTTTGTGTTGTCTCCTGGCCAGACATGTGCTTTATACTGAAGGCTAACCCTTTATACTGTGGGCCCCCTTTCTGTGGAAGATGGTTTTCCTTTGATATTCCTCCCTTTGCTCAAGATTATATTAATTTTGAAGACAGTGTGATAAAGTTTAATATGAACTGTTTAAAGTGATTACCCTATCTGATATCATTGCCTAGTGAAAGAAAACTGTGAATTTCCATGGGACACATGAGGAAAATACTGCTAGTGGTGATACTTAATGAATGAGTTCCTGAGAAATTTGCATAGGTGACTGTAAGAATAGAAAACAAAATCTACAACGGTAAAGTGGAGTAAGAGAAATAATCTGCATCTGTATTAATTGCACAGAGGCAAATATGCTGTTGATCCTAATGAAAGAGTTTGCGGTAAAAATTATGTCTGATTGTGCCTACTAGTGAGGATAGTGTCAGAGCACAGATTAGTTTGTTTGTACCTGGTCATTGTAGTGCAAATATAGAACAGGGTAGGATAAATTGCTGAGTATTTTAATGATCTACATTAATGTTTAATTATTTCAAGTTAATTTGAAAGAAATAATCTGTTCTAATCAGTTGTAATGACATCTATTACTGAATTTCTGGTAGAGGTAGACATTTGATTACAGCAATTTGGGACTGGAAAGGTTAATCTTCAGAAGCTTTACCTGAGCTTTATGGCTGAGAGTATGCAGTCAGGGGGAAGATGATCAGAGGAATGGATACTCTATTTAATGAGAGGAGACTGGAAAGGCTTAGCAAAAAGAAGACTAAGAGCATGATTGTGATCTCTGAATGCAGCAAGGCGAAAGAAAACCAGGGAGAGCTAGTGCAAGTATAGAACAATATTGGTACAAGATTAAAGGGGTATAAACTGGTCTTGAACAAATTCAAGCTGGGAATGAGATGCTTTCTAACCATCAGAGGTATGAGGATCTGGGACAGCCTTCCAATAGGAAGAGTGTTTGGGTGTGAGTGGGGGCAAACAACATACTTAGTTTTGAGATCGATCCTGACAGATTTGTTGGCATTGTATGATGGGGGTATAGAGGTGATTGGTTGTACCTGAATCAATTGGTATTACAGATCTTTTATCAAAAATGATGTTGGCAGCCAGTTCTACAGTAAACTAAGTTTATTAACTAAGAAAAAAAGACTGAGTTACTGAGCTGTGAGAGCAGGTAAATATAACAGGTAAATCACAGTTTGTAATTCCAAATGGTGGCAATGATGTAATGAACTGCGTTTCCCAAAAGTCCTTCTGGATCTTTGTCTTCACATTCAGTTATTGTGCCCTGTTAGAATCCAAACAGTCCAGAGATAGATGTTCTTTCTTCGAATCCACGTTTATATCTTCTTTCAGAAGACAAGCTGACAATCTCTCTTAACTATCGGCTTTTCTTTGATTACAGATAGTGAGGAATGGACTTAGAGTCCTTACTTTGAATATCACACACAAGGATCACTTACTTAGAAGCATTTTCTGTTAAAGTCCTTAAACACTTCATTAGCATTTCCTTAAAGTTCTTTGATGGGTAATTTAATTCCAGGGCTATAAACAAATGTAAATGTTTGTTATATTATAACAAGAATTGATAAACAAGAACAATAAAAGTAAGGACCCATTAGTCTCATACATTCAGCAATTAGGGATATTAAATTTCAATTAATTGGCTAATTGAATAGTCGATGCAGTTTGCATCAACGATTCAATTAGTTGATAAGGGCACCTCCACCTTTGAAGTGTGGCAACAGCCACAGGACGAGCACAGGACCAGTGGGCGACTCAAGCAGACTCCTGCTGGCCCCGTGCTCCCCGTGGTGTTTCAAAGCAGCAGTGCTGCATGGAGCCTAGGGTCAGCGGTCCTCAGCTGACCCCGGGCTCCATGCGTCACAGCTGCTTTGAAATGCCACATGCAGCTCAGGGCCAGCTGGGAGTTCCCAGCTGGCCCGAGCTGCATGCGGTGTTTCAAAGCAGCAGCTCTGTGTGGAGCCCGGGGTCTGGCTCTGGGCTCTACACAGCACTGTTGCTTTGAAGCAACCCTTGCTCTTCCCCCTCCTCTCCACTTGCTACCTCCTTCTGATAGAAGCAGCCAGGGTGGGGGAAGTGACTAGTTGACTAGCATGTCGACTATCTGATAAGCATTTGCTTAGTCATTCACGTCCTTAAAATTAGTTTGATCTATCTTAATAGTAAGTTAATTGGCCTGAATGCACTCTTACATCTAACACTTGCATGTGTAACAAAGGTGAACCAGCCCTTGGCCCTGATCTGACCTGGTTTGCTAGTGTCAGAGGGATTCTCCCCCCCCCCCCCCAAATAAGTATTCTGTGGTTTTTCTTTTTAAATCTTCTAAAGCATTAGAAAAACCACTGGTGGAGATGGGTCACAGGACAGAATGGGCCAGTGCTCTGAGATGGTACCAAGTAATCTCTTTCCCAGATGCTTGTCTGATTGGTTCTTGCTCACATGTCCAGGTTCCAATTGATCATGCTATGTGGGATTCTGATGGACTTTCCCCCCAGGTCAGATTTCCAGTGGCCTTGGTGATTTTTTTTTAAACATGTGTGTTCCTCTACAGCATGGATGCACATTGTTTGCCAGGGTCATTTGTGTCTCTCCCTTCCCTTGGGCCTTGTGCACCTCATCTCTTCTTTTCTATTTTTATGGCATATAGTTTAGTCTCGTGTCGGCTGTCATACCCAGGCCTGACTTTGCTTATTGAGTTTAGTGGGCAGGAAATCGGACTAGATGAAAGAAAAGTAAACCCACTGGCAAAAAAATCTTTAGTGATACAAAAAACAAGGAAAGAAGAAATGAGCTTGCAAATCAGTGTGGATGGTGTGGAGTTTAAAGATAATCTAGGCATGGTCAAACACCTAAATGAATATTTTGCCTCATCTTACAAAAAGAATAATTAGAATCTTGGGGACAGCGCAGGATGGCCACTAGGAACAAAGATATGAAAGCTGAAATTACCACATCTGAGATGAAAGTTAAACTTATTTTTATGGGACAAAACCAGGACGCGGTATGGGGATAATCTCCATCCAAGAATATTAAAAAAACTGGCAAATGAAATTGCAAACCTCAAAACAATGATTTTTAATACATCCATAAACTCAGGGGTCATAGCCTATAACTACTGAATTGCAAATGCAGTACTTTTAAATATACAATTATCTGACCTAAACGGGACTGGAGGATGGTTGGATAGTGAAAATGTCAGGTAATATGGAGTACCAATAAAAAACATGGGAATAAATATGTATTACTAATTCTAATGAAAAAATAAACATCAAACAAAAGCACAACTGCACTCCTGTGTGGTGTGGGCGCATGTGCTGATTGTGATTGGCTATTGTACATGCTGCGTTCTTATTCGTCAATTTGTCACGTCGGCGGGTGGCATGTTGGATAAAATGGTATGTTGGATAAGCGAAGGTCAGAAAATCGAGACTGCCCTGTAAGAGGTTAAAAAAGTGATGAGAGATATTACAGGCCCTTTTGGTTTGGTTTGTATGCAAAGTTGTAAAACAAATGTTGAAAGAGAAAGTAAGGACGTAAAGATAAATAACAATTAGAATAAAATACATAATCATTTTACGAAAGATAGATTATAATAACGTAAGAATGGCCAGACTGGGTCAGACCAAAGGTCCATCCAGCCCAGTATCCTGTCTGCCAACAGTGGCCAATGCCAGGTGTCCCAGGGGGAGTGAACCCAACAGGTAATGATCAAGTGCTCTCTCTCCTGCCATCCATCTCCACCCTCTGACAGAGGCTAGGGACACCATTCCTTACTCATGCTATGGACTTAACCTCCATTAATTTATCTAGTTCTCTTTTAAACCCTGTTATAGCCCTAGCCTTCACAACCTCCTCAGGCGAGGAGTTCCACAGATTGACTATGCACTGTGTGAAGAAGAACGTCCTTTTATTAGTTTTAAACCTGCTGCCCATTAGTTTCATTTGGTGGCCCTTAGTTCTTATATTATGAGAACAAGTAAATAACTTTTCCTTATTCACTTTCTCCCCACCACTCATGATTTTATAGACCTCTATCATATCATATCTTCTTTGAGAAGATAATGGATTCTCTTCAAAGGAAGTGGAGAGGATCTACTCTGACTGTATTTCAATAAGGTATTATATAGTTATACAATGGAAATTATTAAATTGGAGAGGACAGGGATTAATATGAGAATGAAAAGCTTGGTGAGGAACTAGTTAAAGAGGACACTGTAACAGGTCATGCTGAACAGTGAACTGTAAGGGTGGTGGGAGGTTACTAGTGCATTTCTTCAATGACTGGTCTTGGGACCAATCTTAGTTTCCATTATCATTACCGACCTTGGCACAAAAAGTGAGAGTACACTAACGAGTTTTGCACATGACAAAGGAGGGCGGTATTTCCAATATGGAGGAGGACCGGCATATTGTGCAAGAAGTATTGGATGACTTCAAAAGCCGGTGGTAAGAGAGTGTTCCGCAACTGGGGGTGGGGGGTCTACTTCACATCCTCCATTACGTCCTATGTGGGGGCAGAGTTTTTCTGGGCAGTGTCTGAAGATGTCCAGGGAGGAGCAGCGGGTACTGTCAGCACTGTCCAGGGGCCTTTGCTAGGTGCCCCCCCTCTGGATCCTTGCTCCTACCCCTGACTCTTCATGTGCTGCTGGGCTGGGTCCAGACTGGCCAGTTTTTCCGCAAAATCATCTGCTTTTCTGGAAAAACTTGGCAGCTGTCTACACTGGCCGCTCGAATTTCCGCACCAGCACTGCCGGTCCCTGTAGGAGTGTCAGTGTCCTTGCGGAAATGCCGTGCTGCTCCGGGCAAAAGTCTTTTTCCGAAAAACGTCTGCGCCCGAGGGCCAAATGGTGATCCTGGAGGGCGGGGCTACCCAGCGCTGCCGGCCTGCTCCCGCTGGGCCCTGTCTCCCATGGCAACCGGGAGGAAGCCCCCGCCCCCTCCGCTCCGGGTGAGGAGGCGGGAACGGAGCCGGGGGCGGGGCCCCGCAGGGGTGAGGGGCCCAGGACTCCGCTTCCCAGCGGGCCCCGCGCGCGCCGGCACCTCCCCCTTTGCCCCGCCCCGCGCCCGCTGCATCACGGGAGCTGTAGTCTCCGCGCGAACATGCGCGGAGGGCGGCCCCGCCCCCTCCCCTCCTCCTCCCGGGCTGTGGCCACGCGCGGCGGTTCCGCTTCCCCCTCCGGCTGCCGCCGCCTCGGTGGGTCCCGCTGCCGCCATCGCAGGAGGCGCCGCGCGAGCCAGGGGCCGCGGCCGGGGTCCCCCCGCCGGTGAGTCCCGCGCTGAGGCGGCCGCCGATCGCTCCTCCCGCGCCGGGCGGCCCCCACCTGCCGGCGGGTCCCAGGCCGCGGCGCGGGGCCAGGTGCGGGCAGCCCCCCCCCCCCGGCTGCTCCGGGAGCCGCAGGCAGCGCGCGGGCGGGCGGGCGGCTCTTCCCTGGGGGGCGGGGGGGCTGTGCGCGTGGGGCTGCGCCCGGGCCGCGCGGAGGAAGGCGCACCTGCCCCGCGCGCCGCGCCGCACTTCTGCCCGCGGGCAGGGCAAGCGGACTCGGTGTGTGTCCTGCTCCTGTGCTCTCGGGCTCTCAGCCGCAGGGTGAGCGCCGCGGGCTGGTGTGTCGCTGCATCGGGGCCTCCCTGGTGCCCGGCCTCTTGGTGTAATTGTGCACAAAGCATTAATGGAGTTGTCAAGTTTTGCCCAAACTTACATTTTGTAACAGAAATGTTGTTGGTAAATCTGTGGGTTTACTGGATTTCTTTTTCTCTACCATTCCCTGGTAGTGTAAGCAACCCAAATATCGCAGCATCCCACTAGTGTGTGTGTTTGTTGGAAAATTCCTTTGTGGATCAGTACCCCTTTGTGGTTCGTTTATGCTTTGTCTCAGTGTAGTTGTCACTGTCTGGTTTTGTTTGTTTGTTTGTTGAGGTCGCTTTCCTGTTTTCTGACATCTTTATTTTTCTACTTTTGTTCATTGTGTTTTTTCTATCTGCTCCCCCAGCCCTCCTCACAAGAGACTCTGAAGTGTTTAAGGCCAGAAGGGACTATTAGATCATCTAGTCCGACCTCTTGCTCATTTCAGGCCATTACATTTCACCCAAATACCCCACTTGTGAGACCAGTTACTTTTGGTAAATAAAGCATTTAGTCCTTAGGGGACTAAACCATTGTGTTGCAGGCACAACACAGGAGAGATGGGTGCTCTTGCAGTGGCAGGAAACTGACTAGGTGTGAGAAGTGCCTACATGATCCCAACAGGCCCTGTGTATCCCATAATGAGGAGGAAGAGGAAAATATCTTAGAGTCCCTGCAGATCTGACCTTGGGGGACCTCCTTACCTATATCTGATCGATTAGACCCTGAGCATGTGAGCAAGATATGCCAGCCACATGTCTAAGATGGAATTTGGATGTACATGTGAGAGGGTGTGTGTGTCTAACTGGGTCTCTAACTTATACCATTGAGAGAACTACTTTTAGTCCAGTACTTACCCTCTCCTGTCCTTTTTTATGTTTTCACTCTTCCCAAATTCTTTTTTTGGTTGGAATTTCAGTGCTCAAGTATTGTCTGAGAGTTGGACTGAGCTTCCAGAGCCAGTATGTTCTTCTTTCAGATTAACAGATCGTTAATTGATGCCTCTGCTGTGGCCACAGTGAAGATAAATCATGGTTTTTGGAATAAGTATCCTAACTGTTACAGCAGCAGTGTTTTAAAGGGCTTATTTTAAAAAACCAAACCAAACCCAAATGGCATATTTGGATGTACCATTCAACCACACCAATGTCAAAGGGTTTTGCCAAGTAGTGGTGTGAATGAAAATGCTAATGCTGGAGTCTTGGGCTAGGACCTAAGCATCACTTTGTATACTGACATGTCTGATCAAAATGCACAGGTGGGGAGAAAAGGAGGAGGGTAGCAGAGGCATGGAAGTGGAAACAATTGAGTGAGATTATGGAGGTGTCAGGCTATTAAAAATTATTTGCCTTAGATCCCCTCTGTCCACTTAATAGCGCTGACATATGTGGTGGGCTGGGAAGTCCTATTTAAGTAATTTATAGTTAAGGATTTAAAGCACTGGTGGGCAGTATGCAAGGCGGCAGGTGGTCCTTCTGGGGTCTGTGTGTGGCCTGTGAGAGATTCTGTTTACCATTGCCCAGGCATGTCCATGTAGTTTTTTCCTACCAGTACTGCTAAAGTGATACGCACCTAAAGTAAGTGCATATGAGCTGAAATTGCACACAGCATTGATTGCGAGAGCCATGTGCTCTCTCTACATCCAATCAAAGTACTGTTACTGTCCAGTGGGCACTCCCAGCAAATTCTAAGGTAGGCAAGTGTAGTTAGCAAAACTACCCCATCCCAGGAGACTGTCTTGGATATGGCAATCATGTGGCCCACTCACTAGCCTAGGTTGCCCATCGCTGATTGAAAATAATCTAAAGCAGTTTTACCAGTGCCATTTTGTAAAACGACATATATGTTTTAAGCAGTAGTGGTTGAACAGGAAGATGATTTATAGTTTGTAGGATTGAAACTAACTTCGTCCAGTCAGATGATCGCTCTTCTTCCAAGCTATATTATAACTCCTCAAGGTATAAAATCA
The DNA here is from genome assembly GCF_052426305.1 of Pelodiscus sinensis. Classification (NCBI taxonomy): domain Eukaryota; kingdom Metazoa; phylum Chordata; order Testudines; family Trionychidae; genus Pelodiscus; species Pelodiscus sinensis. The sequence goes on along the minus strand of NC_143061.1, from coordinate 55,893,142 downwards.
AAGAGCTACAAGTATTTGTGACTTGTACAAGGCAATATAAATGTAACTTTAATTAAGAATATTGTAGGCGGTTCAAGCAGGCTAAATCCAAATCCTCATAGAGACAATTGTAAAGCTTTCCATTGAAGAGATCGTTCCAAAACCTTAACTACAGTGATTGGTTTCACTGCTTTTTTTTTCTCTATGAAAACAGACACTAGTTGGAGCAGTAAGAAGGTTAAAAGAATACAAGCTTTCAGTATATTCCTTTGAATCTCTCGAGTTAACTAGGTAGTGGTTTCTTGAAAATATTGTAAGTGACTCACAAATAAAAGTCTGCAATTGTCCAGTGGTGTCTGGAAGATATTACCATTCCATAAATAAGAATTATGCATAAATTACAATTGAATGTCACTAGAGCATGCGTTAGTCGGACTAAGGATTCTTAAGATGCTTTTCTGGCTAGGGTTGGTGTTTTTTGTATCATTGTAGTGTACGATGAAAAGAAACTGTTTAATATTAGCATTATGCATTTTCATGACAGTATGATGTGTTAAATATATTGGCATTAAAATGTTCAAATAGTGAACTGGCAACTTTTAGGACTTGGATCATGTTGTAAGTAGGATGAGCTAACTTTGTTCAATGGAAAGCCTTGAAGAAGTACAAGATTGAAATCTTCAAGCAAGATTTCATAGAAAGTCAATTATGGTAACTTAATTTGGTCTGCATTTTATGGTCTGCATTCAAGTTCGCTAGTCTAGAGTGTAGACTGGTACTGAGAATTCGGAGATTTTAGTTCTATCTCCAGCTGTGCATCCTTAGACAGACACTTCCTTTCTGTTTTCCCAACTGCAGTATGAGGGATCAGACCTTCAAAATTTCATACATGCTAGCCAGAGTTAGCTGTGAAGGTCAGTGATGCCCTCAGCAAAATCCAGCTATCATTCCCAGCTATTTGAAAGGGAGAAGTTGTTGTGTCTTTTTCCTGGAGTCTAATTGGGATGTCATATTTTGTATCCGCTTCTTGCAAGTAGTTATCAGATAAATGTGAAGCTCCTCCCACTCTCACTGTTGAGGAAGATGCTTCCTGTCTCTTCACCACCTCCAGAGCATCCTGGCTGTTGCATGTGGGTTTCTGCGTCTATACCCTTCAATGCAGAGGCTCTGTGGGTGCAGGGGGAGGTGTAAGGTTTTCACCAATCCTTCCCCGTCAACATTCTGCTTGGTTCCTCTTCCACTATGACAAGCTGCAATGCTTGCGTTCTTAAACAGTAATAGATATGCTTAACAGTTCTACAGCTGCCCTCTGGCTTCTTAACTGCAGTAAATCTCATCAGTGTTGTAAATTTCACTCTACTGCTCCTTGGATATGCCATTGACGGTAGCAGTACTGGAGCTGGCTGGCTGCAGACTCAGAAAAACAATACATGTGAAGGAAGGGCAGAAGCTGGTTCCTCTGTGTGCGGGGGGGAGGGGTGAGAGTGGGAGCCTGCCCTTCTGCATGTGGGATGGAGGGGCAGGAGCAGGTCTCTTGCCAGCAGCCCCCAGTGGGAGTGGGTGCTTGGGGCTGCTGGCCCCCTTGTGAGGGATCCCACTTCATTGTTTAACCTGTTAAACTTAAAGTTAACTGATTAACTGGGTTTTACATCCCTAGTTTTAACTAACTTGTCTTGTTTGGAGAGAAACTTTGTGTAATTTTCAAACAAAATCCTCACTAGGTGCTTTACAGAACAACTAGAAAGACAGGTCTTTCCCCAAAAATGTAACTCACATCTGTGATGGCACAATAGGTTGAGGATAGCAAATAGAGAAGAAAAATAACATAGGTAACAGCTGAACACTTAGTTTAATCAGGAGCCTATCTAGCTGCTCAATTTTTAAAGAATGCCTGACTTACTCTTTGTGACCAACGTTGGACTCATGCATTTACTATGAATTTTGAGTGAAGGAGACGATAGTAGTTTGGCAATCCTCGGTTATTTTTCCTTGTCATAAACTTTCAGTGCTGTTTAGGGCTTGCTGGTCCTAGAATGGTAGTGCAGGCACTCCCCGAGTTACAAACATCCGAGGTACGAACATCTGCACATACAATCAAAAGCTCACCTGCAGCCTCTGGAGTAGCCAAGAGGCAAAGGTGGTGGCAAACAGAGGACGTGTTGGCCAGATGACGCTGGAGGAGCAGAGGGCGGTCATGCAGCCAGTGGCGAGAAGTGGTGCTTTGAAAAGGAAACCAGTGCTGCTCTCTTGCCTGCAGCTGTAAGGCTGCATCCTGCTCCTCTGGAGTCCTCCAGCCCCTGCTCACTGTGGGTAGCCTGTGGGGAGAGGGGGATGGCTGGAGGATGAGGCTGGCCGCAGGAGCTAGCTCAGAACCCGCAGGGGTGTGGGTAGCAGGGACATGCCCAGAAGTCCCCTTCAGAATCTCCATCTACCTACTCATTCTCCTCTCATTAAATCTGCCTTTCCTCAAGGACCAGCATTTGAAGTTAAATAAAAACAATTTCTGCTGTTTTTCATCACAGATATATAGCATGTTATGGGTTAAATAGGCTTTTGTGGGCTAGCCTGGGATCATAGCTGCCATTAATAACATTGTTTCTGTGCTAAAATGCATTCTGAGTTGCTAAATGACTTACACATTTTTGGAACACAACTTGCTTGTAAGTTGGGGATTTCCTGTATAGGTAAAAGGCTTGAATGGGAGATGGACCTCCATCCCAGAAGATTTTTGATAGCTTCTGATTGACTGAGATACAAACACTTCCAACTCAGATTGGCCCAGGGTTACTTCTTCGCTTGTTATTGCATTATTTGTTCTGGGAAATTAGCTGTTACCTCTTGCCATTAAATAGCTGCTATATTTGAATCTTGCAACACAGTAGTTCCATCTCTGAGCTAATGGAGGTGGTAGTTATCTTTCCCTGCATTTACTGGTGTGTCCAACCTTCTTCTTCTGTAACTTTTTAACGTCTTAATTTAATACCGGTCCTGGGGTTGGGAATCATCTGGTGTATTAGTACCAGTCTACACTGGGCATTTAGTGGAGCTTAGCTGCTTTTAGTTGATTTTCTAAACAGTGAGTCCACGTGACCAAGCTTTTCATTAGTGATGCTAAATTCAACCTTGCATGGTTGGCTCTAAGGTAGTGCAGATGCAGTGATAGTAAGTTGATATTCTTGGCCTCCAGGAGGTGTCCCACAGTGCCCTGCTGTGACAGGTCTGGCCAGGACTTTCAACTCTGCTGCTGTCCAGGTGCCCAGGAAAAGCCCTGGAAATAGTTGAATTTCATGTCCTGTGTGGCCAGCAAGACAAGCAGACCTCAGAGTCAGCAGCAAACTTGACCACGAATGCCTAGGGTCACAAATGAGCACCAGCATAGAGCATGCAGGAGATCTCTGACCTCACTGCTGTGTGAGAAGAGGAAACTGTTTTCGCAGAGCTACGAACCGGCAAGAGAAATGCAGATATCTATGCCAAGATGGCAAAGGGCACAGAGGAGAAAGGATAAGCCAGGGATGCCCAGCAGTGAGAGATGACAATAAAGGAGGTGAAGCAGTTAAATCAGGGGACACATGGACAATATGGATCATCGCTGCAAACGTGCCGCTTTTATGAGCAAGTGCGTGTGATCTTCAGGGGAACCTGACCAGCTTCCCTAGCCAGTCTGCAGATTCCTCCTAAGAGATACTTCTGGTAGCCTGGAGAGCAGCAGAGGTGAGGGGGAGAATGGTCAGCAGGCGAGCGGGGCAGCTGAGCTCACGGATAGCCAGGACCTTTTTATAACTTTGGAGACCATTCCCCACATCCAACGGCATCTCACAGCCAGTCCCTGATGACAGGGAGGGTGCTTCTGCTGAGTTCATATTTTTATCTGCCTACAAGTGGGTTAAAGCAGTTGGGTATGATTTATTGCAGCCACTGTGCCTACGCAGCGGGGGCTGCCTGGAATAGCTTGTTGACATGTCGGGAGAAGGAGCAGGAATCCTCTCCTGCACATCTCCATAAAACTCGCGTAGAGGAACTCTTTAATCCTTCTCACAAGATTGCTGGGGAGGCCTGCCTCATTCCCTCCTTCACAGTATGGACTAGGGTATTGGGCTTTTCCATGCCTAGCCCAGCAGTAAGTGGTCTTGCGTCATTGCAGCATACGCTCTGTTGTCAGGATCAGCTCCCATCACTCTGTGATTCGGAGAAGACTGATATCGCGCATGGCAACCTGGATGAAGGAGGAGAAGTTATTAACGGATGCCTCTTCAGTAAACCTCCATTTGCCCATACCCAGTGAAGCATGGCTTGAGCCCCTGTCCTGGTGCAATGCCCAGATTCCTCACTCCTTCCCACCCATCCACATGTTCCTGCAGGAAGGGAAAGTTGTGCTTTCCTGGTAAATGGGGTGCCAAACATCTGGTTGCCGCATGAGCCCTGCCGCCAAGGCCAGAGCACCTTCCCCTGGCAGGCTCTAGTCTGAGCCTGTTCCTTGCCGTGCCTGCCACCAAATGGAGTCCAGCTGCTCCCCTAAGATTCCTGGAGTGTACCTGCTGCATAGGTACTGTGGCTTTGTACAGAACACATCTCTATTGTCTTCTGTGCTAAGAGATTAGGCTTTATGCTTGACAGCGGACCTCCTGTAAAGTCTGCCCTTCGCTTTTCATTACAGCGGGTGCATCAGCGAGTGCACGTTCCCCCTTCACCAACTGTTCAACTAGCACGTGTCCAAAGGGGAAAATGTACTAGGGCTGAGATGTTCAAGGAACAAATGCAATCTGCCCACGTGGACAGAGAGCGATAAGCCAGTGGAGGAAAATGCTGCTGAAGGAGATGCGCTTGAAACATGGGGACACAATACTTCGCTGTTCCCGGAAGGGTTCCATGCTTACCCTGCCATGCCATCTGCACAGATAGCCGGGAAAAAGCACATGAAAATACTGTTTGTTGTTGCTTTCAAATGGAAGGTCAGGGAGGAGAAAAGTGCATTCTGAGAAGCTGAAGATATGTATCCAGAACCACCCACTGCACAGTTTTGGTCCCATCAGGCTCTGGGAGCATAACCCAGAATGCAAAGGGGTGGCAGGAACTGATAGAGAGCTATCCATGGTACATCTCAAGTTGACAGCCACCTGACAGAGGACACGCTACGTTGAATTCTTGCACAAAGTTACAAAATCAGATGCCAGAACATCATCCTTATCTCTTAGTATAGACAAGGCCTTAGAGTGTAGAATAATAGTTTTAATGCAAATCTGAATTATTAATGATGGCAGTTGACCTAAAAATAATCTTTAGTTTTATGAAAGCCACTGTGATTGACTGGATAGTACTCAGGAATCCTGGCACTACCACAGGTCGGTGTATGACACTGGGCATCTCCCTGTCTCTGTTTCCCTTATCACTGCAGTCTTGTCTCTGTGATTATAAGCTTTTGGGGCCTGAAGGTTACTATATGTTTGTACTGTGCCTAGCACAATGAACCCTGGTCTTGGTTGTCATTCTGTGTTATGTTGTCATTTGTATTAGGGTAATTCTGCCATTGGTGACAAAATTAAATAGAAGACCAGAGGTTAAACACTCTCTCAATCCCTCTGGAAAGAGAACAGGGTTAACTAAAAGTATCTTGAACAAGTCAGAAAATGTAAGTTAAGTTTCCTACTCTGCGAATGGGGTGTTCAATTTTCAGGTTTGATGTTTGCTGATTGGTTTGGTACAGTTTTAGTCGTGACCTGTGAGCTGAAGTTGATTAAAAACAATGTCCTGTTAATGCTAGACAGTTATTTATCTTAAGGTTTTCCATAGCGTCCATCGCTGTAGTATCTAAGCATAGTAACAAGCAGATGCAGGCATATTTAATATTGTATTGCATGATCAATTGAGAACAATATCTGTAAAGTTTATCTGTGTCTCACTGAAGAAATGCAGCCTGTAAGTAGTTATGAGTGGTTTAAATATAACTTAAAATGTGATAAATTCTTTTCATAGTGGAGATTGGCATATGCATCCTCTCTCTTTTGTACTGAACATTTGTGTGAGCAAGAATGAGGGCAGCTGGCAGGTGCTTGAGGGCAGGAGATGTGACTGGTCTAACAAAGCCTTTATTATGCAGCTTCTGGCTGCTTCTCTGAAATTTTCTCCTTCCTGTCAACTGAAGGTAGTTACTTCACCTCTGACTCATCACATACCCACAAAAGCTCACAACTGTCAGTCAGCGTGCTTTTAGAGCTTCTTCAATGCAATTCAGCTTTTGGTGCAGTATATCATGGCTTATTTCATACATTTATTCAAGGGACATCACCTCATCAGTATTTTTTATCGTAGGGCATGTTTGCCTCTTCCCTGCTGTCTCTTGCTTTCTAAAAACCTGAATATTTTTTTCAAAAGGCTGTACATGTAGTGTGACTGGAAATGGGCTCTTTATGGAATAATGAATTCCTCTACCCTGCCCCAACTGTTTTCTCCTCAAAAACCAACTCTTATGAGGTAGTTGATCAATCTCAGAATTACAGAAAGGAGTGACTGCCATCCTCGATGCCTGATGCAGAATTCTAGGTTGAAATACCATCCTCTATTAAAGATGCCCTGTGAGGAACTTCCAGATGGTATTCCACTGATTTTAAAGTCAGAGTTCTTCAGATGCTGCGAGTAGCGTGTCTGGTGGTCTGGCAGTTCGGTGGTGCCATATGGTAGGAGAGGTTTTTTTTGACAAGGATCCTGATGTCCGCTCTAGCTGGAACCCAGTAAGGTTGGACTTCCTGGATCTTAAGGGTCCTGAAAAGAATGGGCCGCCTCTGGTTTGGGCTGGCAACGTCAATTGTCAACATTGGGGTGCCATTTGGTTGTGACTAGATAAAACACCAAGAGTCAACACCCTTTGAAGGCCTGGGAGGAGAGGATGTTAGAGCATTCAGAACAGTCCTCAGTGGAGAACCCCCAACTGCAGTACCTTGGGATCTGTTGGATTATTGATTCAGGCAAGATTTTTTTGAAAACTGCCTTCCTATAGCATTTTGAGCCCTTGATCCTGTGGGAGGTGGATCTGCTTTCAGTTCTGTGAACCTCTCAACTGAAAAAGCAGGTTTCCTGCCATTATTCTGCAGTTCTGCATCTACTTTGGGGCTACGAATGTAATTTTGCTTCAGTTTCCAGTTGGGATAACTCCCAAGTTGAAACCTGTCAGATTTGTTTACATTTGGCTGCTGTGTGCATCGTGGCCTTTTGGCACCCCAGCTCCTTTGTCAGTCTCTTTGGCTTGTCCATACCGACAGTTAGGTCAGCATGGGGACCTTTTTTGTGTTGGGGTCCAGTGACCTACAGAAAAATCATTTGGGGGCTACAAACAAGTGAGAAGCAAAAAAGGGGGAAAAGACCCCACCTTCAGTGATGTGACTTAAAAGGGGAGAGACATTCCCCACATTCCTCTCTCACATCAGAGCCTAGGCAGGCCCAGGCTAGTAGATTTTGTGTGCGCCAGCCCCATGGGAGGACAGTGGGGAGAGGGACTTAAAGAACCAATGTGGGTTCCCCAATGCTGAGTGGGAGCCCTGAGCCTTGGTGGCTGGATCCAAGGAAGTTGGGGGCTGCATTCAGCCCTTGGGCCTTAGGTTCCCCACCCCTGAATTAGGCAGTGGTGAGCTGTGGTGGGGACTCTACCCCACACTAGCCTGCAGCAGGCTAGCTATCGGTATGCACCCTGCTGACGTGTTAAGTTTGTTCATGTACTCTGATCTAGTCCTATTTCAAAGAGACGACTTGTTCAAAGTGCTTTAACCAACCCCCTCGCCTCTTTCTAGGAAGCCTCCAAGGAAGAGGTGAAGGCTCTTTTGGGCATACCTGTACCTCTTTTACTGTCATTTGATAGGGTCAGGTCTTGTCCGCAGTGGGTATTTCAAACCTGGGTAGTAAACGCCACTCATGCAAACCCCAGCTTAGAGAGCCTTTCCTCTCCCTGAGCAGTCACAAGCAGTACCTCAGATTCATAGTGGATAGTGACCTTATCAATAAAAGGTAGTTAGGGAATGGCTTCACAGCACAGATAACCTGGTGATTGGCACCTAGGTTAGCTTTGTATGGGTACAAGCATCACTATGGCAAAGCCCCACCTGTTACTATATCTCCACTGTTTCTACATGTTCCTGTGTGTTGGGGGCATGTGCCATGGCTTTTTTTGCTGAGACATTGTCAGTTGCCAAAGAGTGTGTGTTCTGCAGGGAGAATTGTGGGCAGGATGCTGGAGGACCAGTTATTGAAATGTGTTAGCCTTTTGCCTGCATCCTTATAGCAAAGTGGGCAGGTTTCAACTCATGTTAAAGCAGATATCCGATTCTATCCCTTCCACCCAGCTCAATGCTAAACTCAGTAACCCAGCCTGCACATAAAGCTCTGCCAGACATGGCTCACAGGTTGTATTTTGTTGATGATGGGAGGGTTGGGCTAAACCTGGGTAAGAGCCCAGGTTACCTGCAGTGAAGATATCCTCTTGCTCTTTGGATTGTTAGCAGCCTGACTGTAATATACTAAGTGCTTGATGGTCACAGGTAGCTCTTCTGCATCAAGGAGTTTTATGTTGTATCGATATCAGAGGGAATGGCTAATGACAGCCCTTTCTCAGTGAAGTCCATACTTTTGGGTAGCTAGGTCCCCACTTAGGTTCTAAGTGTCACTGTGATTGCCCTGTATTCCACTGAAATACTAGCTTCCTGCACCAGGACAGGGTCCCAGATACAAGCATGGCAGTGGATTCCAGCTTTTCCAGCTTCAGGGCAGAGGCCAAGGGAGATTTTAAATGAAAGTGAAACTCTGGGTGACCTTTTTAGTGGGGCTGGGAATTCAGATAGCAGTCACTTCATTTGTTCCCTTTTATTCTTCTGCCAGACTGGGTCATAGTGAGCTCCCCCCTGAAGTAGTAGAAACTAGAACATTGTTCCTCATCTGACTTGAGCATGTTTCCTCACTATTTCCTACTTCTGGCAGCTAATCTGGATTAGCAGATTAGAGGGAGTGATAAAACACTGTTATTTCAAACGTTTTCTTGGTTAAATTATATATGGGCATTCATTATGTTCAGAGCTTGGAAAAATCTATTTAATATATATTAGGATGATGAGTGAGCCTACTTGCCAGCATGATTAATATGCTTGCCATCTGCAAATACATCCCAAAGTCTTGAGTACTTTGCCAGAGGCTTACTAGCAGGAGATCAAAGCGTAATAGCTGGGGGGGGGAAGAGGGGGTTCAGCTAATGTTGGAGAGGAAGGCAACCACAGGTGAAGTGAAGAGGCAATGCTTCAGGCCCCCCTGTTTGCTTGCCCGCAAAGAGGAAGGTACGGGGTTCTTTTATGAGCGCTGTCCCTGATCTGTGCTTGAACTTTCTCTTTTTAATTTTTTTTGTTCGCTTCTGGTTTGTGGTGTTTGTATTTGAAGTAACACATTCGTCTATCTCGGTGGTTCTCAACTGGTGGTCCATGGTGACTTTTTTGGTGGTCCACAGAAACATTGTCCAAAATCACACGGTGTGAGCAGGCACCACGGCTAGACTGTTTTACGCTGTGTTCACAAGTACGCAGTGCGTCATCCATAGCGTCACCTAGGATGCAACCGCGTTGTGTTGCCAGTAACTTCCATCTGAGGCTCTGAGCATCAGTGTAGCTGCTGCCATCGTGTTGAGCGGTTGCTGTGTTGTTTGTTCTATGCTACATGTGCTGGAGGTGGTCCACGAAAATTTTTTGATTGGCCTGGTGGTCCGTGGACTGAAACGAGTTGAGAACCACTGGTCTAGCTGATGGGAGAAAGAGTTGTCTCTTCCTGACTGTCAGGTGATCTGGAAAAGCAGGGAATTGAAGTCTAAGTCTTTAAGTGATTTCTTTTCTGTGGTGCATAAGGTGAGATGCTGTTTAGCTGTTAAGGGACTTTCCTGTGTTGGCTGGGTTACATCAAAACAGTCTTTTTGGTGAGAAAGTTGGGAGGTGGAATTCGAAGGGAAAAGAGAAATCTTGGAGGATATTCTACCCTTGCTGAAGAACAATCTAATTCCCTAAAATGATAACATCCCAGATTCCTTAAGGGAGTGGATTAGATTAATCTATCAGGAAATGTGTCGAAGCAGAATCACTATATTCAGTTACAGATACTGAAGTGATAGGTTATAATTTTGAAAGTGGCGCAGTTAAAATTAGGAATTTAAACATTTAGACATCATAGGTACTTGATTTTCAGAGATGCTTACCACTTGCAGCTTCCATTGAATTCGTTTGCCTGTGTCACTCGGTACGGGTGAAAATGATAGCAATTTTATTTAGATTTCTTAATATGTTTTTAGATACCTAATTTAAAAACCTGGATTTGAAAATGGAGGAGCGGTTAATTTCAGTACAGGTCCATTTCATACTGAAGAGGTATAAACTTCTGGCCAGTTTCAGCTCAGTTCTTCTGAATTGAGTTGGAAATATTTCTGCTAGTAGAATAAATGCAAAATAAACTGACATTAACTGTTGTAATTCACTTCAAAATATTACAACTTTTTCCCATGGTAGTCCTTTACATAGGAAATAAGTGCCTGTTTATACTAAATGGTATAACCTTGAGAGAGGCCCACTCTTCTAACATGCGAAATAGCATTGATGACACTCATAGTAACAAAAAACACATTGTTATACATTTCTGCCGTAGTACTTGCCCAGCTTTTAAAATAAAAATACTGAGTATGGAAATGCAGTGAAGAAAAGTGTGTTGTACCCTCCTCTTCTCCATGCCAAGATATGACTCAGGTGCAGGATTCTCAAGAATTTATCAGGCTACAGCACTGAGTTACAATTGATTACTGACATAGTTTAATAGAGGCCAAGGCCAGAAGGAACCACTGTGCTTATCTAGTAGGAATGTGACTAGTTAACCAGTTAACTGAGGGTGGGGGATTCTCCAGCCTGGGCAGAGCAAGCCCCATCTAATTGGTAAATAGTTGATCAAATTATAACTGGTTAACTAAATAACCGGGATTTTACATACCTTTTATCTAGTCTGAACTCTTATATAACACTGGAGTGAAGAAGGGATGGTAAGATCTTAATTAATATCAAAATACAAATTAATGTTAGGTAATGCTACAGTATTATTAATGCAGGTGTATTGAAAACTAAAGGTGATTTAACTTTGTCGTCCCCGTCCCTGTCCCCCCGGAAGTATATATTAAACTGTTTTATGTTGCAGGCCAGGATCCTGCAGACTTGTAGAACAGCTTTGGAGACTGGATAAGTAATCTACATCTTCATTTTAAAAAAACCAAACCAAATCCCAGATTGCCCGGCACCTGGATAAGACGTGTGTTGTGCTCAGAGGTGAGGAGTTGAATGCATCTCTGGAGATAGAAGATCAAATTTATTCCCAAATTACCATGTCTGGGTTATTACTCCTTGTTCTGTCTCAAGATCACCATGCTATTGGAAATAAATTGGCTTGTTTGTCAGACTGTGTGTTCCATAGAGACTTGGGACTGGAATGGCATGGTTAGGATTGAGGTCGGTGGGGTAGAAGCTTGTGCCAGCATTTAACTTAACTGCTGTCTCAAGGCAATGCTACCAACTTCTCGTTTCTGTGACTGAATCACAGAAAATTAGGGTTGGAAGAGAGTCCAGGAGTCCATCTTGTCCAACTGACTGATCCAAGCTCGACAGACCCCAACTCAATCATTCCAGTCTGGGATTTGGCAAGCCTGGCCTTACAAGCCTTTAAGAATTGACATTCCATCACCTCCCTAGTTAAATCATTTCAGTGCCTCACCACTCTCCTTATGAAGTTGTTTTTCCTGATATCCAGCCTAGACCTCCCCCATTGTAACTTGAGATCATTGCTGCTGCTTCTGTCATCTGCCACTACAAAGAGCAGCCTAGCTCCATCATCTTTGGAGCCCTCCCTTACAGGTAGTTGAAGGCTACCCTCAAGTCCTCTCTCACTTTTCTGCAGACTACATAAGCCCATTTCCCTCAGCTGCTCCTCATAAGTCATGTGCTCCAGCCCCCTAATCATTTGTTGCCTTTCACTGGACTCTCTCCACTTCATTGTTTAACCTGTTAAACTTAAAGGTAACTGATTAACTGGGTTTTACATCCCTAGTTTTAACTAACTTGTCTTGTTTGGAGAGAAACTTTGTGTAATTTTCAAACAAAATCCTCACTAGGTGCTTTACAGAACAACTAGAAAGACAGGTCTTTCCCCAAAAATGTAACTCACATCTGTGATGGCACAATAGGTTGAGGATAGCAAATAGAGAAGAAAAATAACATAGGTAACAGCTGAACACTTAGTTTAATCAGGAGCCTATCTAGCTGCTCAATTTTTAAAGAATGCCTGACTTACTCTTTGTGACCAACGTTGGACTCATGCATTTACTATGAATTTTGAGTGAAGGAGACGATAGTAGTTTGGCAATCCTCGGTTATTTTTCCTTGTCATAAACTTTCAGTGCTGTTTAGGGCTTGCTGGTCCTAGAATGGTAGTACAGGCACTCCCCGAGTTACAAACATCCGAGGTACGAACATCTGCACATACAATCAAAAGCTCACCTGCAGCCTCTCGAGTAGCCAAGAGGCAAAGGTGGTGGCAAACAGAGGACGTGTTAGCATAGAACAGATTTATCCAGGGTTCAGCTCCCAGTGGGGCTGGGTATCTGAGTGCTGGAGACGGGTATCTTGCTGAGCTGTTTTCAGTTAAGGGCTGAAGCTTTGGGGGCATGGCCTGCACCCTGTGTCTGTGTTGCAGTAGGCTAGTATGTCTGAGTCAAGAAGACAGAGCATTGGGGACCCACGCTGGCAGGGAAAACTGGCTCAGTGGGGTCTCAACACATTGGGTAGCAAACTCACGGGGGTCCTGATTGGCTACAGGTTGATTGTACCCCTTCTTCAGAATCCTTTGTGTGTTGCCCTCTCAAAAGCTTTCATAGCTGCGGGCTCCTTTGGAAGTCTGTGGTTGGAATAAACCTCAAGTCTTGTGTACGCTGGAACCAGACGTACACTTGGTAAATTCTCGTAGGTTGTTAATGCTGTAGGTGAAATTGGTGAGACATCAGATACTGTTACGTTGTCACTAGATGGAATTGTGGAACTTCCCAGAGCTCTCGGAACTACATTTACTATGTTTTGTTCTAATTTTTTGATCTAATTTTTAAATTTCCCAAGGAAAGATTGAAGGGATTAAAAGGAAGGAGAATGAAAAACCAAGACAACCTTAAGATAATACATTTTCCTAACCTAGTTTTATTTCCCTTGAATTACAAGTTACCTTCTGACTTTGAAATGTGCTTCATCAAGATTCTCAGTCCTTTCTTACTCTTGATATTCGTTCATGTCTGGACACATTTTCTAGTATTTATTACTAGCATATTTACTTTTGCCTCATTACAATTGAGAAGTGACTAATGGTCTCCTGTCCCACCTGAGCAAACATTTGTAACGGGGACCATCTCTGTCCTCTCTTATTTAGAGAAGTAACTGGTGGAGCGTGTTGCCTCTTCAGTACTCCCAACTTGAAGAAACATGGAGCCAAGGGATTAGGTTTTGTAATTTGCAGAAGTTAATTTTTTTGTCTCCTGGAATTTTTCTCAAGGCTAGAGATAAATGTAGTTTCAGCTGTTCATCTGGTAGAAAACATTTCTAACTTAGCAGGAGTGAACACATTTCTTAGGCCATCAAAATATCACTCTTCCCTAACCTTTAGAGTCCTGCAAAATGCTTGGTAGGGAAAATGTGGATTGTTTTCCTTAACCTTTCCCCCCACACCTGTCCCTTTTTTTTCTTTTCTTTTTATGCCATGTAGGATGAGCAATAGTGCTCTATACATGTAGCAAGCAGTAAAGAGGAACTTTGACCGTGATCAGTTTTCTACATCAAGTGATTTGCAGAGATCCAGTTTCCTGATGATGGTCATACAATCCTAATTAACCTTGCAGTAGGCTCCAAGTGTAAAGTGCTTTGGCATCATGAAAATGCTGGTTTTGGCAGTTGCTAATTGGTTTTCTATTGCTCAGGGTGTTTCTTTTGTGCCATGCTTAACAATTTGGGAGGTATGATGCATAGCTAGAAAAATTACTGGTTGTAGGTATCTACTAAAGCTGGTATTTTAAGGACTTTTTCCAGTGCTGCAATATTTAAAACAGATTTTGAGTGTATATAGGTGTTTTGAAATGGCTTACTATAATTCATTTCCTGTTTTTAACAAAATTCAAGTACATAAGAGGATTTCCCCTTAAAATAAGGAACAAGCTTTTTAAAAGGCCATTTTTAGTGGTATACTAATATTGAAATTAGACACTGTAAAATGTATAGTTAATGTGGACAATGAGGGGAGAATATTATAAACACGTCAATTATAAATTCCATGATCAACACAATTAAATGGCGAGCCTAAAAGATCAAAACAAAAATGAGGTTAGATTTTAAGCTCAGGTTTAGATATATAAAACTGAGCATCATTCAGCAGTACTTAAGATGGGAGGGATAGGAGTAGCACTCAGGTAGTTCAGACATACAGCTCTTATGATTTTGCTTGTTTATGGCTTAGCACTCAAGATGTCAGCTTTAGCATTTGTTTAAAGGCTGTCATTATTACATCTGTTTATTCTGCGTAGACTCATGTAATGTATCCCTCACAATGGAATGGGAGTGCCTTCCGATAATTGAAAATAAATATCAGTCTCTTCTCTTCCAGCAGATCAGAGTAAGTAACTCTCATGTGAATGTGAGGGGAACTCACTGGAAGACAGTCCATTTATTGTTCAGGATGTGATAAAACCCGTGACCATTCTCTTCTTGCATCATGTTCCATGCATGGTAGATAAACCTAGTACAACACTTAGTGGAGGTAAGAAAGCAAGGCAGAATTGGAGACTAGCACTAGTAATCTTTTCTATGCTGCATTATCATTTAGGCCATGAACATGATATGTAACAGAAATACAGCCCCCATATCATCACGTTTCTTCCACAAATGACTGAAAGAACCAACCATGCTCCTTTTAGGATTTTTTTACTTCACTCTACATCACACTCAGAGATCATATCTGGATGAGAGCAGCCCTTATCCGATAGGGCTGGGCTGCCCCTGGCTCAGGTGAGGATCTGCTCTAGACCCTACCACTTATTGGTTAACCAGTTAACCTTTCACATCCCTAATAGACTCTTGTTCTCCATGGTGCCATTCTGCAGCTTTAACTATGACACCATCCTTTCTTACCCTTCAGTCTGCTGCTTCATTCACTATGTGACTTCAGACCTCTCATAAATAAGGCAAGGTCCAGAAGACATCATCCTTCTGCATTATGTAATCCTGATTCATGCCCAGAGCTATGCTGTGCACTGAATTGGATGGAGTCATGTAGATAGTCTGATATCATGTAACTAAAGATGAGCATAATACAGGTAACACAGGGTTCCTCAGCAATCTTAATTCTCACGTGTCTTAACTTTTGAGTGGTGAAGTTGGTACCCTTAATGGTATTTTAACACCTTTTTGAAAAGTTTCCTAGGTTTTTAAAAGAAAGGCCCAGAAATTGTCTTGTGGAATTGCTGAGACTTATTTCTAATTATGGTCTAGGGATGTAAGCGATTAGTCAACTATCCGATAAGCCTAAACTTATTGGATAGTCAACAAGTGATGCGACTAGTTGCTTTCCCCCCTTGCTTCCTCCGTCAGAGAGGCACCAAGCGGGGGGGTGAGCCAGCTTAAAAGTCAATTCCCCCCAGCACCGTCTTCATGGGGCAGGGGAGATAGAGGCACAGTGGGAAATGGTGCAAGTGGGGACTGAAGTTGTACCGGTTCTGCTGTGATTCTGCTTTTGAAATGTGCAAGAGTCCCCTCCTGGCCCCATACTCCCTGCTGGGCTTCCGCTTTTCAACGGTGGCAAGAGCCCAGCAGGGGCAGAGGCGCCCTCATTGAATAATCGAATAATTGATAGAAATCCTGTCGACTATTTGATTGATTAATCTCAATTTAATGTCCCTATTATGGGCTACTCTTATGTTAAACTTCCCTTTCTGCATTCATATCAGCAATAGTTTTTTTATATCACAGATTCCCCAAAATGTCACCCATTTTTTGTTGTTAAAATATTGTTCTGACTTTGTGAAAGGTGATCATTCCCAAAATAAACACAGTGCATTGCTTTTATTGTAGTTTTCACAGTGCTTATATATTCAAGACTGTTAATTCTTTAACCTGTGTATTTGATTATGAAAGCTCATAAGCAACGTGTGAAGCTCAGAGATTAGTTCAGTTTTCTTGCCCTTGTGACATGACTGCCTGCTTTATCTAGATACAACAATCTAGGGTGTGAACATACCTGTGGGCATTCACTTTGAGCTAGTGAAAATATCTCTGGCTATTTTGCTCTTCATTATGTTTTTAAACTTGCATCTCTCTGATCAGGGAACAAGTTGTGTGTCATATTTTAAAAAACGTGATATAGGTGTGCTTTAATACATGGCATTTAATACAAACAGTTAATGCAGAGAGCACCTCATATGTATGAAGGTACATTCTTAGTTTTTCGTTTTTAGCCTACTCATTGTTTGTCTTGTAGGAACCTGTAAAAATTTACTTTTCACATAGTAAACAAAGAATAAATTGCAGATCACATGAGTTGTCCTCTGATACCTAGAAAAATGAAAATTGATTACCAGAAGGTTAGCTGTGACTCATCGATGCGGGAGTCCCACTGAATGCAGTAGGTTAAACAATAGGAGTCTCAGTTCTTTACTGTGGGAGTAAAATAAGGAGCACATGGTGCTTGCAGGGAGGAGGAAACTTCGTGCGCTTCCTCTCCCCGGCCCTAAATGGCCTGGGGGCAGGAGAGCAGCAGGTAGTCCAAAGGCTGGATCAACCCTCTTGGCGAGCCGGATTCAGCCTTTTGCCCATCCCTGTCTCACCCTTAGAGGGTTAAATGGCTTTTTTGGAGTCTCTCTCTCTCTCTCTCTCTCTCTCCATCCTTGCCACTGTTTCTGCCATTACTTCTAACGTGCAGGGGTTGTGGAGTCATGAACACAGCACAGTGATGGACACCAAAAGCTCAGTTCTTCCCGATTCTAATAGTTCTCCTAGTAATCCTCTGATGGGACAGTGATAAAAATGTCTCAAGGGTAAATAGCTTCACATAAGACTGGGATTGTACACAAATGATCAAAGTGATTATCTGTATATGGTTTGACACCCTCTGTTCAAAATGTGATGCTCCGGACTGGCTTGTTCACTCAATGTTTGGATGTCACATTTAGAATAATTGTTTTCATTAAGGCACGTTGCCAGGGATGACAGGCACAGACTAGTGGCCCAAATTCCTGTGGTATTACAAACAATTACTAGTAATATGAGTTTTTCCTACCTTTAAACTTGGCAAAAAATCACGTTTCCCCTTGAGCTTGGAAAAATTCAGCTTGTGCAAATAAGGGCTTGAAAATGTCTTGCTGCCAGCTATTGAAGCATGAGCAAGTGCAAACAGCCCAGATCTCTGCATTTGTTGGGATCACAGATGTGCTGGTGATGTCAACACACACTGCATGCTCTCCTCCCTTGCCCCTCCTCCCTCTCCCTTGTTCTTGGGAGCCTGTACAGACCATAAATTGCTGGCCATTTCCTTTGTTTTGGTTCTCTGCAGGTTCATGTGGTAGGAGCACAACAGTATGTATTTGTGCCATACATCTTCTGTCCTTACAAATAATCCAGTCTGGTTTGTTTTAATTTGCTTCTACTTCATCAGTTGCCATTATCAATGTTACAACCTCATTTTTTTGCAGACTCAGTCTTTCCATGTTCAAGGAAGTGTGAAACAAAGACAAACTTTAGGCAGAAAATCAATTTTCAGGCCTATCTAGAGTGTAAATTACTTATGAAACAAATCTGATTAATGAGTTGACATTTGGAAGATACAGAGCAAAGATATAGAACAGATATAGTTATGATTTGTTCACTTATAATTCACTCATATTCAGTGACACACATCATCTATAGCACTATCTATGTGCCAAATGTATATTTGAATTAGCAGAAATTGTAATTACATTTCTTGGAATTTGATGTAGCTTAGTCTTGGGAGACAATACTAAAAAGTTTGTTTGTGTACTGAGGCTTTTGCCTATGCCATCGTTAACAGTGGAAAAACAGCGTATCTTTTCTAATGGAAGATCTGTTAATGCTTGAGAGTAGTGTAGTAGGAAGTGATTTCTCTCCAGATTTGAGTCTGTAGTCCTTTGGGTTTTTTTGCAGAAGCTGTCCACACCACGAACCATTGTTTGGCTTGTTCTAACTGGATGTGTAGACTTTATGAAACTGAGGGCCAGTGTGGCGATCAACCAAGAGCTTTAAGAGCAATATCTACTTTGTATATTTTTTCTTATTAATCATTACACAAACACCATGCCTTGGTGTGCCAGCACTGAGGGAGGGGAAGGCTACTGAACATTGGTGCTATTTGCAGTGCATAGGCCATCTCAAAATGAGAGTAGCTTAGGGCAGCCATTAAAAACTTAAAGATCCTTGGCCTAAGACAACAAACAGCATTTTAGCACAGAGTAATATTTTGCACAGAAATGTCCTTAAGAGGGAAGTATTTTATTTCTGGGTGTTTCTTGTCTGTGGATTTGTAGTTATGTTCTGCCTTATTTAGAAAGAGGTACCCAAACATGTGCAACACTTTCAAAACACCCATTATCTATTAGGGATATAAGTGTGTGCCCAGTTATACATTTGCAAAAATAAACGCATTTTAACATCTCTACTTCCTACTATAGATTTGAGAGAGTTTGTCTGTAGATATTCGAGAACTCCTTCTAAATTGTAAGAGCTAGCACCACCAAATTCAGTATACAGCTTCCTCGTATCTTAACTTAAAGCAAAGTTAGGGCTTGTTTGTGCCAGGAAAACTGGATGGGCTTGGAATGGGATTGCTTCTCATAAAACCATATAGAAAAGAGACAGAATCCCCAGGCAGGGGAAAGGGGCTAGAAAAGTCCCTTCTCCATGATTAATGCTGACACTAGCTTTTTTCCTTTGCTATTATGTAGTATTTGTTGTTACACTACTTTTTTTGCATTGTCCACTTGATACGTAAATACCAGCTATGTTTATTTGCCCTAGGTTTGCTCCTTTACTTCTGAGTGTGCTAGCAAAAAAGATAGGGAGGAGTGGGAGCCTGAAAAAGATAGAATGAAAAGAATTTGCCTGCATGGCTGGTTTTGTTCGCTAGTTATTATTTTGCAAGGTAGTACTCAACTTCTTCTTTGTCCCTTGCAGATTAAGATTTATTGAAGCGTGTAGTCTGGGAACAGATATGTGAGTGAGAGACTGTCTCTGTCCTGAACGTTTCCAGGCATGAAGTGATGTGTGTGCTGTGGGAATGTGACAAGAAAGACTCGAGTGAGTTCTCTGCTTCATCAGTGAGAGAGGCTCTCCTGCGAGTAAATTTAATAAGTTATTTCCTTTGTATGAATCGTGAAGTTACTAGACTTCCTCTGAACTTTTATCCTAACACTGGTTCTTAAATTTTTGAAGCTAGTCTTTTTCTGGTGCAAGCAATAACTGTTGGTCAAACCAAATACATTGATGAAGTGTTACCATTCTTCACTTAGTTGGAAGGGATTATAATAAGGTTTGTATCCTTCCCCCAGCGAATATCAGTGTTTCGTAAACTTCCATCTTTTGTCTGTTATAGCTATGTAGTTTGGCATGTGCATTAGCTTATCTGAAATTATATAAACCTGGTGAGATGTGGCAACAAACCCTATTAAGATTGTGTCTACCATGCCTGGTGTGAGGTGTTTGACTTTGGTCTATTTGTACATAGAAACTAAGTAAGTGGTACGACTACAAGTGGAGTGGGTTACCATTTTGACTTCTTACCACCGTTGTCAAAATTATTCTTGTTCTTTCTTCTCACAAGCTCCACTTTGGCAGATGAGGAATTGGCAGTGGAACTTGCCAAAGTCTGGAAACAGGCAGTTTTATGTGTACAACTAGTATTTTTCCATATATTTCCTGATTAGCTAGCAGGCAGAAATAGCTTGAAAATTCTTGAAGTTGACCTCTTAGTATAGTTTTTGGAGTCCCTACTGATCAAGCTAAAGGAATCTTATGTGCCTGGCCTTTTCAGTTTTTAATAGTTGCTTTTTGTGTGTTGCTTTTGGTATGAAGCAATCTGAGACCTATTGGTTCTGTCTGAAACCAGATTAGAATTACTCTATGGTGAGTAAATACTTTTAAATTGATTAGCCACTGTGCTTGCTGGTGATGTGGCAGGAAGTGAGCTGTGGCTAGGTAGCACAGGCTGAAATAAAAACTAGTCAGAAAACTGCTTTGAGCTAATCCTGGGGAGGAAGTGAGCTGTGATCAGTACTCAGTGAACTAATTGCAGGAAACGTATTGCGAAATGGGAGCCTTTAATAATATGTATGCACATACACGTGCTGCATTTTGCCTTAGGCTGAAAAACTGTTTGGTGAATTAAGATCTCAAACTCATAAAACCAGTGGCCCCAAAATGAAGTTTGGAAGCATCTATCACACAGAAACTGTACTTGCTTACTGAATGTGCGACATCAACTTTACCTTATCTCCCCTCCCTTCTGGAAAAAATACGCAAAAATTAAACAAAAAAAAAGCAGACCTTGTCTCATTCAAGAATTTTTTTTTTTAGAAGATTGTGTCTCAAATTAATAAAGAGTGGAGAATGGAGGAGGTGGCAATCAGTCATGGATTGGAGTGCTTAGAATAATTGGAGCACCTCACCAGAACTTTGAATAAGTGTTTAGTATAACGTGATGTGCATTCTGATTCTCACCAAGTGTTAAATTACTTGGCTACACCAGTCCTTACAAGTAATTTCCTCCGGTCTTGCTTATTACCTATTGTCACGTGATCTCAGCCTGATCTCTGACCTAGTTGCGTTTATTGATTATTCCATACTTTGTGAGATACGTTTGTAGGGCACAGTGGCGGATTTAGAGTTAGTGGGGCCTTGTGCTCAGCTTCATTTTTCTCTCCCTCTCCCCCACCAAGTCATCAGAACAGTTTCTGATCTTCCCCACCCCCATTTTTCATGGTTTTTCTTTATACTCCTATATTATAAGTAATAGGAAGTTAAATAAAAAAAATGAGGGACCTTGACTTTTTGGTAGTTAACTTTTTTCACAGGCCACCTGAAAATTGCTGAGAGTCTCAGCAGACTACCTAATGATCTTTCCAAATGTTGCTTGCATCATTAGCTAACTATTGGAAAGTGCTTTGGATAAGAGTGCTTTAGAAAAAAAAAAATCTTAACTTTCATAGTCCACTTGAATGGAGTTCTTGGACCACAGTTTGAGAACTTCTGCTCTGGATGAAAGCTTGTACTTGCATTACGCTAATGTGAAAAAATCTGTAAAAATAAAGTATAGATGACACATGAATGGAAAATTAAGTTAACTTCTGAAGAAATTTGCTCAATGTGGAAAAAAAATTATTCAGATAGCTTTTTTTTCTACACTTTTTCTTTACAAATGTCAAGTCATTGTTAGTAATATTTTGTAAAGAGTCATTTTCAATTGTCAGTATTGCCAAACTTAATT
The DNA here is from genome assembly GCF_052426305.1 of Pelodiscus sinensis. Taxonomy (NCBI): domain Eukaryota; kingdom Metazoa; phylum Chordata; order Testudines; family Trionychidae; genus Pelodiscus; species Pelodiscus sinensis. The sequence goes on along the minus strand of NC_143061.1, from coordinate 55,871,596 downwards.
CATTTTAAAACAAAAGAATGTTCACCAGTAGCATTTGTGATAGGTATTAGGGATGTTTAAATGCATTTAGCTAACTGTGTAACCACTGAACATTTCAGAGGTTGAATGGTTACATGTGGCTCCGCGGTTGGCTCCTGAGGAGCTGGTGTGCATGGACTGCTGGCTTTTAAGCTGGCTCCCTATGCATATCTGCTCCTGCCTGCCCTCCTCCTCCCTCCCCCCAGGCACTGCTGCCTTTGATGGAGGCAGCAGCGTGGAGAGGACAGGCTTCTCCCCATGTGTACCGTGAGCCTGTGTGTAACCGTGGACGTTAACCAACGAGCCCAGCTCATTGATTAACTCTGTACACGGTTACACTTTTACATTCATAAAAGGTGGCGTTAAAAATGTTTCCAGAATCGTGTCTGCATTTGGAAAGGTTGCCTGCAAACTGTCCTGTACAAATCTATGCAAATTACCTGGTGATATTGAAGCACAGAGCTCATCGTTTTTTATTAAAATAATGAAATGTTTCACTTCGTCTTCAAAAAGATGAATGTCTGTTCTCTTGGGAGAATTCATTTAATTTCTTACTGTCGTGCATATTTAAGTCAAAGAGCCTCCCCCCTCCTTTAAAAAAACACAACAATTTTGCTACTGTGTGCGCCATGTGCATCAATTGTTTTATTATTGCCCTGCCTGCATCTCAGGCTGAGGGAAATCAAAATCAGCCTGGCAGAGCAACATGCACGAGAACTGTCTCGGGACAGATGCGCAATTGATCAAAATCACATTGTCTGACTACTTCTTGGGGCCCAAAGCCTGTTACCATTGAAAAGGAACGGTTCGCTTTTGAGTTTACTGGGAACAGGCATGGTCATTTGGAGAGGAAAGAACAAAACCACTTGAGCAAGGGCTGTGTTTATACTACAGGTATCAAGGCTGCTGACTTACGGGGGAGAGTCTGCAGGCACAGGATGCAAGGGAGAACTCAGCAGTCAAGGATGCTAGAGGAGTCTCTGTACCACATGTAAATCTTCCCCTCCCCCATAGCCCACCCCTTTCTGCCTCTTCCCTTTGTGGGCCCAGTAGGAAGCCAGTCGCATCTCGACTAAAGACTAGATAATGGAGATTGAAGGTGAGTCCATGGTGCAGCAGGAATGAAATTTCCACTGCTGCCACCCTTGAAGTGTCAGAAGCAAGTGGGAGGTTTGGGATGAGGGCTCTCCTGGGCAGGCACTGAGTCACTGGCTAAGAGGAACCAGCATTCTTAGCAGCACCTGGACTTGAGGGATATTGGAGATGAGCCCCAAAAAGGGGCAGTCCCTGCCCATCCAGGCTGAACTGCCAAACCCTCCTCTCCACTACTGACCGTCCCACTCTGGTTGGCTATTCTTTTTGTTTCCTTGGGTTTCTCTGCCCCACCCCTTCCTTTTTTGTTCGAGGAAAAGTTGATTAAGTCAAGTGTAGACAGGGCAGGTGTTTTCCAGGGTCTATTGTGAGTAAGGATGTATAATCCTGTTTAAAATGTTAACCAGTTAAATTATATGTTTAACCAGTTAACTGGCCTGCTGCGTTTTGGTGGGTTCAGCCCAGCTGGAGCAGGCCCCCACCTGGGAGCTAGTTAACTGGTTACCCCAGTAAGTGTGCCAGTAAGACACTGTTAACCAAGTTACCCATTAACCGGTTATCCCTTTACATCCCTGATTGTGTCCGGTCATCTGAAGAAGTGGGCTGTGCCCACGAAATCTCATACCATCTACATGTTTTGTTAGTCTTTAAAGTGCTACCAGATGTTTGTTTTTCCTGTGAACTCAGCATTCCTTAACAGGCTCTTCAGCTTCACGATTGACTTGTCCCTTTCCCTCGTGCTGGCAAAATACCTTGTGGGCATGACTACAACAGCAAACAAATGAGGCCTTTGGGCCTTTGCTTTGCTGCTCTAGTGTGGGGTGCCCCTCCCATTGTTGGGAGCTGTGCCACAGCACCATTTGTTTCATGGTAAATCCGTCTGGTGGGGCATCTGTTTTCCTTTCCTGTGATCATCTCTGGAAAGGTGAGTTTATTTTACATCAGCAATGCTAATTGTTTTCTGATTGCTGAAATAAGAGCTTATTCTCACTGATTAGTTAGTGAAGACAAAATATTTTTGTACTAAAAAGGAAAGCTTACATACTTCTCAAACTTACTGCTGTCTGATAAAATATCTACTTTGTTTAGCCAAACTTCTGCTCAAACCATTTATTTTTTCAGTTAACTTTTCTGATCAATGATATGTGGTAAATAGAAACCTTTAAACATTAGTTTAATAGAATTGTTGAAAAACATAAATTAAAAAAGGACCTTAACAACTTTTTGCTTGTAATTTGAAAGCTTTAGTATTTCAAATTCTTACCTTCTCTGAAATTATTATACCTAAATACTTCCCCTCTCCACCACTGGCCATGTCCTTGGATGCTATACAACAGGATAAAACATAATGCATTATATTTTAAACCATAAACCCCACTAAAGTTCAAGCAGTCCAAAACAGTTGTCAGATTGGCCAATTTAACAAATGAGCAACATGGATTGCAGGGGAATGAGATAAATATAGCACTATGAACAGTTATTCTGAAAATACCTTGGGAAGAAAAAAATAGCTTTAAAAACTGCCTTTTAAAAGTGGGGAGGAACCAAATGAGATGTCTAGAGTGGAGAAAGTTCTATATCCTAGGATCTAGCTCAGTAACAAACATGTTTTGACAGCCCACTTTAGATGCAAAGGAGGAAACCATAAAAGGATAGCATGTGAGCTCAGGCTGCAATCTAGCCAGTCTCAAAAGATTCCAGGGCCAATGCAATTAAGAGCTATACCTAACAAGTTTCCCAGGGAACCACCCACTTCACATTCATGCAAAAGAGGAAAGTTCGTCAAGGTGAGAGTGTTCAGACTAGTTTGCTGCAACAGTACACTATTTGAGATCCTCCCTGATATCAGAGTAACACTTCTGAGAGTGCTGCCAAATTCTTCTCAGGCTTTTCTGTTTGCCTCTTCTGTGAACTGGTTTACACAACAGGTTCTCAGATCCCCTTCCTCTCTGAGAGAAAACGTCTAGTACAGTTCACTGTGCAGAAATGAAACGTATTTCTGCAAAGCTGACTGCTGCTGTGTTTCAGGGCAGGCAGAGGGGCAGAATTGATAGCCAGCTTTCTGATTAGTAGCTAGGTGTGGCTGGGCAACCCTGCCTCCATCCCACTCGCAGCAATGGACTCCCGCAAGGGGACGTCAGCCATGCTGGGAATCCAGGGTGGGGCTCCCGGGCACCTGTCCTTTTTCGCTTCTCGTGTCCGGCCTGACTCACCCAGCTCCCTGCCCGCCACAGGTTGGAGCGCTCTGGATTGGCAACTTTTTCTGAGTAAAACCACTCCAAGAAACGCACAACCTGAAGCTTCAAGCTAAATACCCAAAACACTGGTACACAATTTTCTTTTTAAACGTGCTCATTCAAAGTGCTGCCATGTGGGTTGAAATTGGGTAAATATTGCATTTTATTAATAGCAGAACTGACTTAAATGGGGCCTGTGTGTTGTTAGTCTTGCCTCAATCATATTCATGCCCATCAATGTGAAAAATCATTTGCATATATATTTGTATGTACGTGCAACCACACTTAAGTTGCGGCCGTCGGCATGTGCTGTGAGTATCGTTGTGGCCCCCGGGGCTTCCAAAGTTGAGTAGCCCTGCATTACTGCTTGCTTTGTCTCTGATGACTAATGTGAATGATTGATCTGTTTCCACTTACAACATCCCTTTACATATTTATACTAAGCTTTATCTCCTTTCAGTCATCTGTTCACCAGCCCTAAAGTGCCCACTTGTCTGAGATTTTGGGAAGCTAGTGAACAAGTCTAATGAACGTGAATGCAACTCACTGAAGTATCTTCAAGCCATTCGGATAAAAGTTACACAGAAATGTGGATTAGGATCCTGCTTCGCCAGTATTCAAGAATTACTTGCAAGTGTCAGACTTGCAGTTTTCATACTTCTTACAGTCATACCCATAAAACTAAGTTTCAACAGGGCAGCCAGTGTGAGGTGATGCAAGAACAGCTGTGTCAAGAGAAACACCTTTTCCCTTCTGTAGTGGTGAGGGGCAGGGGGAAGAGGAGCTAGCTGCAGGTCTTGCGTGCACGCTACTGTTTTCACTCCAGCCCTTGTACAGAGTGCCAGCCTCTCTGCAGTGGTTTCAAAAGCACTTCCTGCCTCTGTGCAAACTGTTTCCCTGAACATTGAATAGAGAAGGAGAGTCCACGCCCCAACCCGCGGCATGTAAACCTGAGTTAGTGTGACTGTTAACCATTAATAAAAATCCCTGAAGGGATCAGACTTTTACATGCATCATACAATGAGCTGTGTGGTGAGTGGAGCTAGTGGAACGTTTTTAAAAATAACAGGCTCAAAGTGGTTTCCATTTTGCAGGTTTAAAATGGACCCATTTTTGTTTAAACATTTTTGTAACTTTCAAAGGTTTTGATAAAAATTCATTTAATAAAATTAAACACTTGGGGGGGGGGGAGGGAAGTCATGTTCATAAAACTTGAGCTAGCATCACAAGAAGCTAACCCTGGGTAGTTAATTTCATACAGTGCACCATTCATTCTATCATTCCATTCTGCCTTGGTCACCTTCGCTGCTCTCTCTGCTGCTCCCCACCATGTTCTCAGGATCATTTTCTTCCTGAATGCTTCAGGTCCCTCATTCAAGGCCAGGGCTTGCGTGGTTTTAAGTACTCTGTTAAAAAACAAACAGCTGATCAGCCAGACCTCAGAAGTGGAGGTCTAAGGAATTTGCACAGTTGCTGTTCTGCCATTTTTAAAAGTGCTTTTTTTTCATGTTGAAATGGATGGCCTTGGGGATTTCCCAGTGCTCTAGTCTCCTAACCCAAGTAGCTGCTTTAGTCCCCAGCCCCGACACAAAAAAGAAACAAATAGTCTTGGCTAAATATTTTAATACAGTGTAAGGTAAGTTTGAGTTGGCTCAAGACTGTTCATACAGCTCAAAAAAATCTGAAGAATTTTAGGCTTGCACAAGAATAGTAGAAAAATGTTTTACATATGACTTTTAAATGATTTGATATTTCACTTGAATTACTCTTAATCCCACAAATATGATGTCATTAATTTATCTATATAACATCGTATCCAAACGTCCCAAAAGGAATAAAACAATAAACAATGTGCTCTGGGGAGCTAATAATCAAAACCACTCATGAACAAAACACAGGGCAATTGTTCACTGGCAGCGGGAGGTGAAGTGTAATTACAAGGAGTTCCAGAGAGAGGCATGTGGGCCCAAGAAATGTTCTAAACTTGGATCAAAAAATGGTTAATATAAAAGACAAAGCTGACACTTGTATTTCTGCTACTCTCTTTTAAAAACTAGTAGTTGCTGTCAGTGTTCTCTCTAATTTTTCAATCCATGTATAGAATACATTTTGTGCAACAAGGCATGTGCGGATGTACACCACCAGTAGAAACACATGCTGCCGATTGTGGGCTCTCTGCTAATCAGCTGGGTGGCATTTGAATCTCTCTTGGGTGGCCACCCAAGCACACAGCTTCCAGGGAACAATGGTTGCTGTTACATTTATTATTATTATTATTATTATTTATTATTATGTTAAAGACTCAGACTTTAAGACCAGAAGGCACCATCATGATGATCTAGTCCAGTGTTTCACAACCTTTTTTTTAATAAAGTACCTCTTAAAAAAAAAAAAAGTACTCCCAGTACCTACAGTTTTCAAATGTACACAGTTTTTTTTCCTACCATTGCAACACATTTGTTTAAACAATTGTAGCCGGGCGGGCAATGAAAATTTTGGGTGTAAACAGTACAAAAATAACACACAATGACAGATGGTACATACAACTCCTTTACAAAAAGGAATTTTGTTCCCTTCCCTCTGGCCTTTCTTTCTCTACCAGATAGAATATTTGAAGAAACCCCCCTGAAATAAATTGCTTTCAAAGCAAGTACGGGAGGAGCCTATCAAGGAGAAAATCAATAAGTGACCTCTTTGAAGCTTTGGTCACTGCTGTCAGTCACAGAGGTTATAGAATCATAGAATACTAGGACTGGAAGGGACCTCGAGAGGTCATCGAGTCCAGTCCCCTGCCCTCATGGCAGGACCAAGTACTGTCTAGACCATCCCTGATAGACATTTATCTAACCTACTCTTAAATATCTCCACAGATGGGGATTCCACAACCTCCCTGGGCAATTTATTCCAGTGTTTGACTACCCTGACAGGCAGGAACTTTTTCCTAATGTCCAACCTCAACCTCCCTTGCTGCAGTTTAAGCCCATTGCTTCTTGTCCTAGCCTGTGAGGCCAAGATGAACAAGTTTTCTCCCTCCTCCTTATGACACCCTGTTAGATACCTGAAAACTGATATCATGCCCCCCCTCAATCTTCTCTTTTCTAAACTAAACAAACCCAATTCTTTCAGTCTTTCTTCATAGGTCATGTTCTCTAAACCTTGAATCATTTTTGTTGCTCTAATCTGGACCCTCTCCAATTTCTCCACATCCTTCTTAAAATGCGGTTCCCAGAACCGGACACAATCCTCCAACTGAGGTCTAACTAGCGCAGAGTAGAGCGGAAGAATGACTTCTCGTGGTCTTGCTCACAACACACATGTTAATGCATCTCAGAATCATGTTTGCTTTTTTTGCAACAGCTGCCAGTGCTTCTCCAATCCTGGAGCAGAGAGGGAATATGGAGTTGTTGGGGTCTCTGCCTCTCTTGGAAGCTCTGCTTAGAGGGCTGTTGTCAATTTTGAATGAAACATCAAAAATGCAATTTTTTATGGAAAGGATTTTCAAGAAAAATCCCCTTTCCAGGAGAACTGAAACAAATTTTTGCCTTCCTGGCTGCTTGCCAGGATGGCTCTTGATGGTTTCACTCCCAGGCAAAACCTCAGAGCCACACTGGCGGTGGGGGCGATGACAGAGGGGACACAGAGGTAAAAGAATCAGGATCCAGGCCTCCCAGGAAAGATTTTTTGTCAGTTTACTTTGGGGGGGGAGGGGGAGAGAGGAGTGAAATTGACAAGTGCCTTGTTGGCAGGGAGCAGTCAGTTTTTCCAGCAGAAATTTCAGTTTATTGGCAAAGCTGAAAATTTTCCCTTACAAACTTTGGTTCTGCAAAAAAAGCAGTTGTCAGAAAATCATTCCAACAATAATTTTTCATTTAACTCTGTTTGGCATGTCTTCAGTTGTTGTTGACAATACTTTACCAATTAGGCCTGTGCAAATTGATGTATCACTTTTATTCTAACAACTTTGACACAGACATCTGTGAAGTGTTAAATTTTGTCTAAATAGGGGTTTAAAATAAAATCGGTATTCTGCTACATGGGTGTCCTCAAATCAGTAGCTCTAGGATTGCAAGTCCATATAGTCCCACCTCTACAGATACGCAATGGCCATGGAGTTATGTATTAACTAATCTCATCCCTTCTAGCTGTCTACGTCTCTCTAAGTTTTAGTGAGAGCCAGCCATACAGAACAGGCCTCTTGATTTCCACTTATGTAATTTATTTCCAGCACATAAGATCTGGCACTATCAAGAGGCCTCCATACAATTTTTAATCCTGCTCTGCCCTTCCCCTAAAATAGGGCTTCATGCTGTTCAAACATCTTCCATTTTGCTAGAACCGGTAGCTCCCATGAAAATATCTGTGTACACTCACCATCCCTGCCTGGAAATAATTAAATTTTGAATTTGTTGCCTCAGAATGTAGGTGTTTTGAAATAAGTCCTGCCTAAAGCCAGAAACATCTAAAGCATGGATAAAATCTACAAAAGTTTGGGCTTGAGAGAGTCACCTGAATCTGTATTCAGATATTGTAACCACATCTATTCCTCCCCTTGCCCCCATCCCGTTTAATCGGTTAACCGCTTAACATGTTTATCCAGTTAACTAGTTACTAGGGATGCAAAATCCCCTTTAGACATACAGCATTGGCATTTGTCCCACAGCAATTTGTCAATTGACGGACAACTAGCAACTGCCCAGCTTACCATAAAGCTGCTGGACTCTTGCATAGTACTACCTGGCATTATAAAGAGATTTTCAGAGAAGCTATATTACTTAGATGCTTATGGCAACCAGACTACATGAAATAAGAGTCTTTGAAGGGAGGCTCTACCCTGCTTTGTTGAGTAGTTAGGAACTGGCATCTTATACCACTCATGCATGAGCTGCTAGATGGTGGCAGTCGGTTTATAGTTTCTTTGCCAAGAACATGTCAATGTATGACAGTGCTGTACAGCTATGAAAATAAGATGCGTTGATGCACGTTTTACCCGGACTCCTTTCTGTTACATTCAAAATGTCTGACCTACTGGTGTGCCTAGGATCAGTCAAGTTCCCCGCCATTGTAGTAAAGTTTACTAACAGTTTGCTGAACTGGGTGAAGAGTAGTAGGACAACCTCTTTCCACGCTGTTTTGGAGAGGGAGAGGAGAGGTGTTTGATATGGTGTTCTTAATTCAGACAGAATACCAGGAATCATGAGGGGGAGCCATTTACAGGCAGTCCCCAACTTACGCGGATCCGACTTACCAACGGGGCTTTTCTCGCCCTGGAGCACGCGGGCGGCGGGACCGCCCAGAGCGCAGCGGTCCCGCCACCGCATCCTCCGGGGCGAGAAAAGCTGCTCCGGGTCTCCCTGGTGTGCTGGGGGGGACTCCCCAGCACAGCAGGGAGACCCGAGCAAAGCCACACAGGCGGCGGGACCCCGCTGCCCATGCGGCTTTGCTCCTTTGCCCCGGAGCAAAGCCGCAGAGGCGGGGGACCCTGCCGCCTGTGCGGCTTTGTTCCGGGGCAAAGGAGCAAAGCCGCACGGGCAGCGGGGTCCCGCTGCCTATGTGGCTTTGCTCGGGTCTCCCTGCTGTGCTGGGGGAGACTCCCCCAGCACAGCAGGGAGACAGGATCAAAGCCGCAAAGGCGGTGGGACCTCTGTGCCTCCGCGGCTTTGCTCGGATCTCCCTGGTCTGCTGGGGGGAGAGGGGGCGCAGCTAGTGCGCCCCCCCCTCAGCAGACCAGGCTTTTGTTGCGGGACGCCTGGGGTAGAGCAGCTGGGGTGCTGCCGGGTTGGTCCTGCGGGGACCTACCCGGCAGTGCCCCAGCTGTTCTGTCCCAGGAGTCCAGATTCAGCCGCTGTTGAAACTGATCAGCGGCTGATTCCAGGAAGCCTGGGGCAGAGCAACTCTGCCTAGGGCTTCCTGTAGTCAGCCGCTGATCAGTTTCAGCAGCGGCCGAATCTGGAGCCAGTTCCGACTTACATACAAATTCAACTTAAGAACAAACCTATAGTCCCTATCTTGTACGTAACCCGGGGACTGCCTGTACTTCTTTGCTATCTCCAGATGCAATTAGTAAGCATTTTTCTACACAGCTCATGATACTATCTATATTTGTGTTCTTCTATAAGGTGCCATGGGACTACTTGTTTTTAAATGTGCAAAATGTTTATTCACATACGTCAGATTCAGAGATTAACGAATTAGATTATCAAATCTCAATTATTTAAAAAAATCCATTTCAAACAACTTCTTAGTAATTGTGAATATACTTTTGCAAATTTTAGGCATTATTAAATTAGAATGTGTAATGTAACTCTGGGATGAGAGTGTGAAGATTTCTGAGCAGGAAAAATTGGATTGTCTGAGATGGGGGGGTCTTTGTTCATTTGCAGATTTTTTTCATCTTAAAGCATTAATGCTTTTTTTGTTTGTTGTAAATAAAATGTGTATGTTTTACATCAGTTCCAGCAATAAAGCCTTTTGGGATCCAGCTAGACAAAAGGCACTATACAAATGAAAGGTTATCATCACTACATGTAGAACTCCTATCATGCAAATATCCTGCTGAAGAATTAAAAAAAAAAATGGTTTCAGAATGCTCCCAAGTTTAGTATTTTCTTAACTGAGATATGTTTTGGTGTTGGTGTGCTTCAGTAATCATAGCTGCTCTTCAGTCTGAGTCAGTTACTTTGCTGAAAGAGCACCTTTCATTCAAGAATCTTAAAACTTTCCCAGAGGTAAAAAGATCCATTTGACAGACTGGGAAATGGAAACAGACTCCCAGTCCTGGAACTTGCTGGTTCCGGATACCATTTATTACTGATGAATATTAAGTCACTTCCGCTGCATCCGTCAGACAGCTGAAAGATTGTTTTTGAGTCCTTGCATGCTTTTGAGGTAGAGTTCTGTCATGTTGAGTGTCTTTTGCTGGAAGGGCACAGGGTATGTTTTCTGGCCAGGTTTTCTTCTTTCCTTTTCCATTTAATAGGAGAATTATGTTTTGTGAAGAATTTGTATTACAGGAAGAATATAAAAACTCCTTGCATTTGTAATTTGTGGCTGTTGGAATTATTGTAATTGGTCTTTTCCTTATCTGTCTTGTGTGATCTTGTTTAGTTTGACTCTTTGATTTGGTTTATTTCGGATCCTTGCAGTCTGAGGTACCTACCAAGAAGGGTGGTCTCTAGTCAGCACACATAAAAGTAGGTAATAGCAAATGTGGAGGGGCATTATTTTCACTAAATATCTACATTAACCCAAAAGTGCTTGTCACTGTGTGAGACCTAAATGCTGTCCCTATCACAAAGAACTTGGATTATAAATAGCTTTGACAGACTTATCTTTTTTTTTTTAAATTTCAACAGATGATGATGTTTGGTTTAAAGCATTTTTTATTTAAATTTTCACTGTTGCAGGAAATTTATGATTGGTTCAGACTATTATTTAACAGTAGATGCTGAGATACAGCAGGTTAAATCTTTACCAGTAATAGCTGAAGCACAAACGCCATATTTCAGAATACACAAAGTAAATACCGTTAAATCAAACTAAGTATTCAAGCATCACTTTTTCTTTGCGTATCTGTAATTTTTTATTGATGAAAATGTCAGTTTGTACAGTGAAATTGACATTTATGACATTTCCTGGTAAAAATAGCCTACCAAGCCTGTTTATAATAGGACAAGAAAAAACTTGGAGAGTTAGATGATCGGTGTTAGCTTAGTTAATATGCCAAGTACACGTTCCAATGGAAATGCATCCTTCTGCCTTTGTAGTGAACTTTGCTGGCATTTTGGAAGCAATCCGGCATTTGTTTCTAGTGCTGTGTTACCTTTGCCAGTCATGTTTATATTGGTTTCCTATTTTCCATTTCAGGGCTTTGTCTAGCCATTTAGAGCCATGTCTGATAACGGAGAACTGGAAGATAAGCCTCCAGCCCCTCCCGTCCGAATGAGCAGTACCATCTTCAGTTCAGGGGGCAAAGACCAGCTGTCTACCAACCACAGCTTGAAACCCCTGCCCTCTGTACCAGAAGAGAGAAAACCTAGGAACAAAATCATCTCCATCTTTTCTACTGAAAAAGGTAAGATACTTCAACGCTGTCAACAAAACTTTCCCTGACTACTGAATGTTTCCTTTTGGCCTTTTATTTGGTTGTAGGAGTGCTGTAAGCATTCAAGTCCATGATACGAAGATTAACATTTTTTAGGTGTCGTCATTTTAGTCTTTTCAGCTGCATATAGTACCTCATCTCAGGAGGTGCTGCTATTCAGGATGCCTGTTTTATTGGGTAAGAGGAAGCTTTCCATTGTAACTGTAGGTCCTTGAACATGGAACCTTGGTGGGAGAGAGGCTAAACCTAATTGACAAGGAGTCCTGTGGCACCTTATAGACGAACAGATTTATTGGAGCATAAGCTTTCGTGGGCAAAGACCCACTTCGTCAGATGCATGTCATGCTCCAATAACTCTGTTCGTCTATAAGGTGCCACAGGACTCCTTGTCGCTTTTGCAGATTCAGACCACCACAGCCACCCCTCTGATACTAAACCTAAATTAGTAGCTGGCAGAAAAAACCCCATCAAATGAAATTCCCTTCTACCATCTTAAATCATCCTTCATAAAAACTCTTCTACCTTCTGCTCCCCTTACTCTTCATAGTGTCTGCTTTTTGTCTCTTGTTCTACACTTGGGTTATAAGCCTTTTTTGTTATGTGCATGTCTAGGGCAGTGGGTTCCTGATCCTGGATCTCTTTCTGGAGTGTGCCATTGCAATATAAATAAAAAATAAACTCGTCTTCCCTCTCCCACATGCATACCCTTTATAGAATTATATTTGAGAGAGATCCTCCCAAAGTTTAATAGTTATATTTCCCTGCATTTCAGAACTGTAGCAATTTAATTTTATGATTTTATTTTTTTCCGACCAGAATATATATCAAGTGCATCCCATTGTACTATGTAATCGGTCTCTCTTTTGGATCTAATAAATTGTTAGACCTTTTAAAATGTAATTGATTTTTTTTTTTTGCACGAGTATTCTCCTTTGGAGACTATTACTATATTTGCTTAGCAGGTGTTTAAAAGTATTAAAGCGTGTATAAATGTATGAGAACTAGAAATTGTCGCTGTAGAAGAGCAAATATTTAGGCTTTAAACATAGAGCTATTTTAAACGTATTGGCATCAGAGTGGTTAGATTTTGTGGGCAATGGACTAGAGTAACATGTTACTATCTTACATTACTAGGAAACCACTTTTAGCCTCACTGTTTTTACTTCCTTTTAATATATTTGTTCCTAATGCTTCCAGGCTCTACTGTTCCCCACCCTGCTGCTGCTTATGACTGATGTACCCAGCAGGATTGTTTCAGCCATGCTGACACTGGTTTCATCACTTTGCTTTGAGAGACTTTGTTCCTCTAATTATTTATTAACCATATTAAGTCTTTCCCCTAATGCATTTCTTATTTCTCACTCCTCTGTCTGTCCCAGTAGCTGTCACTTCGACTATGCTTTCTTTACCTCTTAGAAGAATCATGCATATTCATAAGATGACTTCTGGTATTCTGCAGTTTCTGTACAATGGATAACAAGCATTGACTGGCTTAGCTGAAGTCACTTTTATTCTGGAATAGTGTCCAGATAAGTGAGTCATCCAGTGGCTGTGCTGGTCAGTTTCCCTGTGTAGATAAGCCCATCTGTTAGTGAGGGAAGTCTGAAGAGACAATTCTGTGACAAACTTCTGCTGCTGATCATGGGTGATGGATGGTGTGAGACCCCAAACCTCCGTGATGTGAAAGGAACAGACCTTCCAGCTACCCATTGGAAGATTAAGTTAGGTGAGGGAGAAGAGTGCACCCTGTATACTGCATAGGGAAGATGGGGGCATGGTGTTCACTTGAGATCACTTCCAACAAGACACATGCAACCTTCCAAAACTTTTAAGGAACGAGTCTTTTTTCATTGTGAGGGTTGATTCAGTGATTCTTGTCTGCTGCAGGCACTAGCTTCACCCACTGTCACTACAGAAACCAGTATTTACCATTATGATGACAGTAATAGCAGCGCATGCCAGGTACTCTTGTGAAGGGCACAACATAAACCTGAGTAGAATAGCCTCCTTCCTCATCTCAAGACTAGCAGCAAGGGCACTGCTGATAGGCTTCACTTAGGCCTACTCCGCACTACCCTTGGCCATTGGTCTAAGTGACACATCCTCAGCTACTCGAATAATGTAGCTGAAGTGGACATACGTAGGTGTACTCACTGCAGTGAAAACACCATGGTGAGTCAATGGCAGACACTATCCTGTCGACTGCCTATCCTCCTTGTTCTGGGGGAGTACTGGCGTTGATGAGAGAGCACTCAGTGGTCCATTTAACACCTCTGTGCTAGACTTGATAAATTAGCCACCTCTGGATCGATCACTGCTCTTCGATCCAGTAGGTAGTGTAGGCATGACCTGACTTATCTGCCATTTGTGCATATGCCTTCATGAGAATACTTGCAACCCTCCTCTTTCAAACAAGATTGTAAGGAAATACAGTGAGGGAAGGCCCTTGGTGTTTGGATTGGCATTGAATAGTGAAAGAGTCTCAGTACATTACAAAGTGTAATTGGACTAAAGCATCATTAAAGGTGGCGAATAAGAAGGGCCCTCCTATATAACTTCTTCACTGCAATCCTCTCCTGTCAGTTGGTGCCATGCACTAGCTGAGGTAAATCCCGAGCTATTGAGATCAGTTCGTGGAGAGCCGAGCCTTTGAGGTGCGTACAAAACAAATGAGGAGAACCAAGAGATTTTATAAAATGTCTGGTGCTTTGAGAAATGTGTAACAGATTAGGAACACTGACCCTATCCCACCTCAGTGAGGGACTGCGGATTTCAAGACCATCCAAATCAGTGTGAGGATTTAGAATTAGTTTTCTTTTAAAGAGTAAATGAGTCTCAACCTTAATTCCAGCACTCCACTAGAGCTGACACCTCTAGTGTGGTTCCAACAAAATAAGCATATATGCTGTGTTCACTCTGCCTGAGTGTTCTGCTCATGGCTTTTTTTAAATGATCATCCTTGGAATAAGTCAGGACAAGCACGTACTGTGTCATGTTTTCATGAGAGCCAAAACCAGCTATATAGCTTTTGTATGTAGTGTTAAAATCTTACAGTAGGAGAATAAGCATCTTACGCTTTGGCTCCAGACATTTGGTCTCACTGGTGTATATTTTAATGTATTTGTTTTCATGAATGGAATATTTATTAGTGACTGAATTAAGATTCCTTCAGTTAATCTGGGGCATTTTTAGTGCTTTTTTGATATTTTATAGCCAGAGGTTACAGTTTCCTCCAGGATTTTACATTTCTGCTGGTTTTGCTCCTCATTAACACCACCATGAGAGATCCCACATTTTAACCTCCATCTGAGCAGTGCTGTGTACGTGTCTCCCAGTGGAGCCTTATCAGCCAGGAGGGTAATTGGGAAATGGCCTGAGGTGCTCCCTTCTCCCCAGAGGCTGAGCACTGCTACGTCTGCAACCCTTGAAGCTACTGTTAGCTCTGAGAATAAGGGACAGTATCATAACTCTTGAACAAAAGAGTCACCCCGTACTGAGTGAAGTGACTCGCTTTTAAGTACAGAACTGGAGCACAACTATAATCAGAAGTTCAGAAATACTGTGGCCTCACAATGGCCTTAATGGAGCCTCAAGTACCTGCTGCCAACATATGACTCACTGATCGGCCTCTTGGCTCAGTTCTACTGCTTGAATTTGTTTAAAGTGTGTGTCTGACCTGTTATTCCTGTGGGCGGAGCAATGGGTCTTAGAATCTTTGCCCAGTGTACTAATACAGTGTTTATTGGATTGAAAGGAGAAGGGTTTACTGGTGTCACACATGCCTAGGGATTTTAACCCCCAAATTATGTTCTCTAGAAGTCATCAGGTGCTTCAGACCTGGAGTCTTCCTTAGGAACATAGTCATTTTCTTTCCGCATAGTTAGCAGCAAAAGGTTGGGCAAAGAGTGATGCATGAAGGCTTTCATATAAAGAGATAAGCAGGTTTTTCTAACCCTGTAGTTGAAGTATTTTTATAAATGCATTTGACCATCTATTTCATTTTGGCTCCCAGACCTATGCAGCCATATTAAAGATATCCTGTTTATAACAGCAATGTCTTCCCAAAGCATTGTTCAGCTCTAGGCAGGCCAAATGGCTTTATGGTTCTAAGTATAGTCTTTAATTCCCTCTTTCCTTTCCTGCTGGTGTGAGGGTCTGTGCAGTTGGAAATACAGTAAAAGCGAGTACTTAGAAACAAATCCTCAGATGACTGCATGTTTGAGTGAATATCCAACTGTGCAGTCCCAGTGGAGAAAGTAGTCTTTTTATTAACTATTGCTGGGCCCACTTTGCTCAAAAGTAGCACGTGCTTTTCCCCATATTTCTGCATCTCCTTAGGCTCATTACAGTCCAAGTTGAGGTGGTGCTACTTGAGTTGCTTATAACTTTTTTTTTCTGGTTTGAAATTTGACATAGTCCTCAGTCTTAAGGTGATTTTAAAACAAAGTATAATTTGAGCTGCAGTGTCTATTTTAAAACTCCATTGAAACGTATAGCATGTCACCTTCACCAAAAAGCTTATTTTGTTTGGAAACTTGTAAAGAAATGTTCGTGTTCTAATTTCAGAATAAATACAAAGGGTATATTAATTCTCAAAGCTTACCATTGTATAAGCAGGGACAATGGGGATCTTCTGTCTTGTGACCGAACCTCCTCGGAATTGTAAGTGGATGGTTTTCAATGTCTCCTTTTAGGAAGCAAGAAAAAGGAAAAGGAAAGGCCAGAAATATCTCCTCCATCAGACTTCGAACACACCATCCATGTTGGCTTTGATGCGGTGACTGGAGAGTTTACTGTAAGTACACCTGTCCCGAGCTGATTAGAAAGCCATAGGGTTCCTAACTGAAGTGTAGAGAATGTTTCACTTTGGAATAAAATTAAAATATCTCTCCTCATCTCCATCACAAATCGTTTACAATGCTTAGCACACGTGATTGGCCTCTGGTGGTGTTGCAGTATAAATGTTTACTAGTCACTAGACTCCTAATGCTTTGCTTTATGCCACATGGGAGAACCTTTAGTGAGAGTTTCTGGTAGCCTACAGGGTAACTGTAGAAATATGAAGTTCCCACTTGGGTTAGTTCACTTCCATTTACAGCAGATATGTACACAGAAAATCAGACTGTGCTGATGAATGGAGAACACTGATTTAATGTACCTGATCGGGGAGGAGATGTTTAGGACCAATGAGGCTGGGGGGATCCACAACTTCTTCCTACTGTGCCCCAGAAGGTCAGAAGAACTGATAGAGCCACTGAATTTTGTGCTGGCTTAGCTGAAGGCTTGGTTTATCTTGTGCCACATACACATGTTCAAGTCCGTAACTGAAGCCCTCCCCATAGCCACAGATGAACACTTACACGTGGAAAGAAAATCCATCCTGATTTTTTTTAAAAAACATCTTTAAAATAGCAGATATTAAGGTTGTCTCCTGTTCCAGGGAATGCCAGAGCAATGGGCTCGCTTACTACAGACCTCAAATATCACCAAGCTAGAGCAGAAGAAGAACCCTCAGGCTGTACTAGATGTGCTGAAATTCTATGACTCCAAAGACACAGCAAAGCAGAAGTATCTGAGCTTCTCTGCTGCAGGTGAGACACGAGTACATACGAGGCACTCTGAGGAAGGGGTTGGTTCTTACAGACTAGTCTGCTCTGCCCTGTATGCCATGACTTTGAATTGGGAAGTTAGGATCTAATGAGTGGAGGTGCCGCTAAAGCTTTGTCCAGTCAAACTCCTGTTTGAGATGTGTAAGAGAACAAGTGGAACAGGATAATTCAAAATGGCAGTACCAGTCAGCTAAATAATTAGTGACCTGTCTTTGTGAAACTAGAACTACAGGATTGTGATTAACTGGTTACACCGTGTAAGGATGGTCACTTGTCTTATTTCCAGGGACGGCATGCTTTTGGAGAAGTGCTGTGCAGTAACTTGCTTTGGCTCACCTTTCCCAAATGCTGAGACCAAAGTAGCTTGTCACTTCTGATGCAGGTTGTAGACAAGTGTGGGTGGGTGTCTGGCTGGGGAAACGGTTGTATTTTTCCAGTGTATGCAGTTCCTTTTGGCAGATTCTATCAGAAAGATTTCCTTTCTAAAAATAGCTTGGTGATAGGGATTTGTCACATCTCTGTATTATCAATTTGGTCATAATCTCTCTTGTACACACATCAAAACTAATACACAGTTTGACACCGTCTCCACCCAGGGGAGATCCAATCATGTAGCAAGTCAGGATTTGAGATTTTACTATGTCTGCATCTAAAGAGATGTTTCCCCTTTCATCAGCCACGAAAATTCATCTGTTTGGAAGTAGGGATGTAAGTGACTAGGTGAGTGGTTGACTACTTGCTTCCCCACCTCCCGTGATGCTTCTGTATCAGAGGCAGCAGGGGTGGAGGGGAGCAGGAGCTGGTACTGCGGGGAGCTGGCTTATAAGCTGGTTCCCCTAGCACCGTCTCCACAGTATGCAGCAGGGCGGCAGGGGAAGCAGAACCACAGCAGCCTCGGACCTGGCGCAAGCCAGGACTGTTCAGTCTTGGCTTGTGCCAGCTCTGCTCCAGCAGCTATCCCTGCTGCGGCTCTGCATTTTTAAATGGAATAAGAGCCCAGCAACTCTTACTGCATTTAAAATGCAGAGCTGCAGCAGTCCCAGAGCTGGTGCAAGCCGAGATTGCTCAGTTCCAGTTTGTGCCGGCTCTGGGAGCTATCCCCACTGTGGCTCTGCAGTTTCAGTGTAGTCGGAGCCAGGCTGCCTGTGCACCTGGCTCCTGCTACTTTTATACTGCAGAGCCGAAGCAGGCGTAGCTCCTGGAGCTGGTGTGAACCGGGACAGAGGGCCTCCCCTTATTGACTAATTGTGTAATCGATACAAATTATATCGACTACACGATTAGCCAGTTACCTGCTTCTTAACAGCCATAGTTGGATATTCTGTCCATATTCTTGATGTGCTGCTCATGCTTTCTGTAAAATCCACTTTATTATTACTGCTTATTCCACTAATCGTATATATTCGCCTTCTTCTCTTTTTGCTGTTTAGAAAAAGATGGACCAGCAACAGTAAGTGTATTTATTATTGCTTGTGCCTTTCCAGGCCTGCTCCATTTCAGTTCTTCTCAATTAAATTGAATCTCATATTATATACTTCATAATAAAATTAGTAATATGTTATTGAATTGTATTTAAACATTTCCCACAGGAAACAAATTGCCCAGTAGGTGGTTTAGTTTTAAGGATGTTTTATCAAGTCTTTTGTCTGCTAAAAGCTTTCCATGTCTGTCTGTCTATTTAAAGAATGGTGAGGAATACTTAACATGTGCTTCTAGCACTTGGACTAGTGGAAGAGATAATTTAAATATTAAGATATTTCTTATTTGATAAAAGTATTGTTAAAATCATGAATACATCCTATATCAATGAAATATAGTAAACTAAATATTGTAATAAAATGTACTGAAACTCTTGTGTCTCAGCATGGTCTCAATTGCTAAGAATTCCTGGATCCCCATTTGAAAAGTCCCTTCATAAGCTGTTTATGCTTTTGGGAAAAACAACAACTTTGCTTCTAACCTATCTGTATTTTATTTCTCCTTTCTTCCATCCAATAACAATGCAATGCATACATAGCCCAATGCGAAAGGGTCAGAGCCCTCAGCAGCAGTAGCCGATGATGAGGACGACGATGAAGAGGCTCCTCCTCCAGTTATTGCCCCTCGACCGGATCACACAAAATCAGTGAGTGTGGTGTTTAAACTTTACTCTGGTATTTTTGCTTTTTTAAATTATTTTCTTTTCTGTGTATTGCAAGCCTCTTCCCATGGGCCCTGCTCACAACAAATTGGGGAAGTTTATTATTATTGTTACTTGCAAAACGACACTTTGTATTAGTTTTATTTTAGTAGGTATGTTTTGTCCTACCTGGGACTTAGCTATAGGTACCAGTTAGCCCAAGAGTATCCAACTTAGCACTGCTATATTTTACAGGGTTACATTTAAAAAATCCCAAATTATTTCATCGTCCTCTAATTTGCATCATAAGGATCATTTGAAAAATTTACCAATGCACTTACTCACAATTTCTGGGATTTGCTAACTTGTGTTTTTTTAAAAAAAACTTTAACTCACATGTTGTGCTCCTGATTTTTTTTTCTATTAAGTGTTATCCCATCACAGAAAAACCCTGGCATTGTAGTTTTAAGTCTGGGAATGTATTGCACCAACAAGAATGTTCTTGGTACTAAATTTTATACATGAGAACTTAAACACTTAAATTCTTGGGTAAGTTGTAACACCATCTTTAACTCTCCCACCTCAACCTCCCTTGAAGCCCTCCCTTTGCTCCTGTAAAGGCCAAATGTCATCTTGTCTTTCCTTTTCTGACATTATTGCCTTGCTTTGTCTGAAAGGTAGGTATGGAATATGTAAAACGCTGGCAGAGCATTGCTTTATGGAATGGGTTACATGGCAGTTAAGTAAGATTATAGGTGGAACAATACATGTCTACAGCTCTAAGTAGTGACACATTAGCTAGTGTAACTGTCAGTTTATGCAACTTTTCAAATGAACAATTAGGTAGTTTAGGAAAGACCCATGCACAAATATGAATTGTCTTCTCCCCAAGTCGGAAACATTGGGCTGTACAAAGGCATCTGCTGCATCTTATTTTAATATAGCTTTCTTCTTCACATCACCTCCTTTCAGATGATTTGTTAATAAAGAGCAGTTTCCACCCTCTTGGCTGATGGGTGGGCATCATGTAATGTGAAGAGACGAAGGGTGAAGGGGCTCTTAAAAATTCCCCTCTGTTCCAGCATGTGGTATAATAAAAAAGTCTAATTAGAGAACAAGTGGGTAGAAAGCCTTCCACCCAACCTCCCCAAAATGTGGAGGTTAAATGACTGTGCGTAATAATGTCTGCATTTCCAACCAAGCTTTCAAATTAGCGGTTCATGGAGGTGAGTACCAAACTCTGTAGTTCATGCTTCCACAGTGTGGAGAGATTTCCACCCAGTCTGGTAGAACAAAGCAATGATGTGCAAATTACAGTATAAAGCAATTTTTGCAATGAGTAGAACACTTACATGGATATAGGAGACCGATGTGTTGAGAGTCTCTGGGTTAGGCTAAAAGGGGTAAAAAACAAGGGTGTTGTCATGCTAGGGGTCTACTACAGGCCATCTACCTAGGTGGAAGAGGTAGATGAGGCTTTTTTTAAACAACTAACAAAATCATCCAAAGCGCAAGATTTGATGGTGATGGGGGACTTCAACTATCCAGATATATGTTGGGAAACTAACACATCAGGGCACAGACTATCCAGTAAGTTCTTGGACTGCATTGAAGACAACTTTTTATTTTAGAAGGTTGAAAAAGCTACTGGGGGAGGGAGCTGTTTTAGATTTGATTTTTAACAAATAGAGAGGAACTAGTTGACAATTTGAAAGTGGAAGACAGCTTGGGTGAAAGTGATCATGAAATCATGGAGTTCATGATTCTAAGAAATGGTAGAAGGGAGAACAGCAAAATAGAGACAATGGATTTCAGGAAGGCAGATTTTGGTAAGCTCTGAGAGCTGGTAGGTAAGGTCCCATAGTCTTGCTTCCTAAGGGGGAAAAACAACTGAAGAGAGTTGACAGTTTTTCAAAGGGACATTATTAAGGGCCTGAAAGCAAACTATTCCACTGTGTGGGAAAGATAGAAAGAATGGCAAAAGGCTGCCATGGCTTAACCAGGAGATCTTGCGTGATCTAAAAATAAAAAAGGAGTCCTATAAAAAGTGGAAACTAAGACAAATTCCAAAGGATGAATATAAACAAAAAATACAGGGGCAAGATTAGAAAGGCAAAGGCACAAAATGAGCTCAAGCTAGCTACAGACCTAAAAGGAAACACGACATTCTATAAATATATTAGAAGCAAGAGGAAGACCAAAGACAGGGTAGGCCCACAGCTCAGGGAGGAGGGTGAAACAGTAATAAGACACTTGGAAATGTCAGAGGTGCTTAATGACTTCTTTGTTTCAGTCTTCACCAAAAAGATTGATGATGAGGGAATGCCTCACAAATGAATACTAGTGGGAAAAGGGGTAGGTTTAGAAGATATAATAAAAAAAAAAAGTTAAAAATCACTTAGAAAAGTTAGATGACTGCAAGTCACCAGGGCCCAATGAAATGCATCCTAGAATACTCAAGGAGCTGATAGAGGAGGTATCTGAACCTTTTGTGATCATCTCTGAAAAATCATGGAAGACAGGAGAGATTCCAGAAGATTGGAAAAGGGCAATATAGTGTCCATCTATAAAAAGGGAAATAAGAACAACCCAGGAAACTACAGACCAGTTAGTTTAACTTCTGTGCCAGGAAAGATAATGGAGCCAGTAATTAAGGAATTAATCTGCAAACACCTGGAAGATAATAAGGTGATAAGTAATAGCCAGAATGGATTATAAAGAACAAATCACATCAAACAATCTGATAGCTTTCTTTGATAGGATAATGAGTCTTGTGGATAAGGGAGAAGCTGTGGACCTGGATTTTATTAAGGCATTTGATTTGGTCTCGCATGATATTCTTATCAATAAACTAGGCAAATACAACTTAGATGGCGCTACTTACAAAGTGGGTGCATAACTGGCTGGATAACCATTCTCAGAATAGTTATTAACAGTTCACAAGCCTGCTGGAAGGGCATAACAAATGGGGTTCCGCAAGGGTCTGTTTGGGGACCAGTTCTGTCCAATATCTTCATCAACAATTTAGATATTGGCATAGAAAGTACGCTTATTAAGCTTGCAGGTGATACGAAGCTGGGAGGGGTTGCAACTGCATTGGAATATAGGGTCATAATTCAAAAAGATCTGGTCAAACTGGAGAAATGGTCTGAGGTAAACAGGATGAAATTTAATAAAGACAAATGCAAAATACTCCACTTGGAAGGAACAGTCAGTCTCACACACAGTGTAGTAAGCAACTCTCTAGGAAGGAGTACTACAGAAAGGGATCTAGGGGTCATAGTGGACCACAAGCTACATATGAGTCAACGGTGTGATGCTGTTGCAAAAAAAGCAAACATGTTTTTGGAATGCATTAACATGAGTGTTGTGAGTAAGACACGAGAAGACATTATTCCGCTCTACTCTGTGCTGATTAGGCCTCAACTGGAGTAGTGTCTACAGTTCTGGGCACCACAGTTAAGAAAGATGTGGAGAAATTGGAGAAGGTCCAGAGAAGAGCAATAAGAATGATTAAAGGTCTAGAGAACATGAGCTAGGAGGGAGGGCTGAAGGAATTGGGCTTGTTTAGTTTGGAAAGGTGAAGACTGAGAGGGGACATGAGAGCAGTCTTTAGGTATCTAAAAGGGTGTCACAAGGAGGGAGGAGAAATTGTTCTCCTTAGTCTCTGAGGATCGTACAAAAAGCAATTGTCTTAAATTGCAGCAGGGGAAATTTAGTTTGGACATTAGGAAAAAGTTCCTACCTTTCAGGGTGGTTAAACACTGGAATAAGTTGCCTAAGGATGTTGTGGAATCTCCATCCCTGGAGATATTTACGAGCAGGTTGGACTGACACCTGTCAGGGATGGTCTAGATGGTGCTGGGTCCTGCTGTGAGGGCAGGGGATCGGACTCGATGACTTCCCAAGATCCCTTCCAGTTCCAGTGTTCTGTGATTCTATAGTAGAAATTATAGAAGCTAGAGAACATGGCAGACGTAAGCGCTCTCTTCTCTCAGCGAATCGACCCCAAGCCATCTGTGTTGTCCAGCAAGTCTCCAAGTCACAGTTTTAGAAACAAGCAGTGTTGCAGCCATGTTGGCTGCTAGTCAAGAACCAGCACTTTTCTCCTGGTTCCAAAAGTTTCCAGTGACACAGTGCTAGTGGTCAGATAAGAATTTATAGCGGTCTTGAACCTCTAGTTGCAAACAGGCGTCTCAGTTCTAACAGTGTTTGTTCTTTCACCACAGATTTACACACGCTCTGTAATTGATCCCATCCCTGCACCAGTTGGTGATAGTGTTGATAGTGCCGCCAGGTCGCTTGACAAGCAGAAAAAGAAGACCAAAATGTCAGATGAAGATATCATGGAAAAGCTACGTGAGTTGTATTTTTAAAAATATGGACTCCAGGATTGATGCTTTTGGTTGATAATTACCTAATTTATGTGGGTGGGGTATGTGCAGCTCTGATGAGCACATTGCTTTGAGCTGATATTGCATGGTGGAGTCTTACCGAAAAGCCTGCAAATCTCCAACCAGCATGAAGAATGCTCAGAAGTGATCACACAACAGTCTGCACAGATGCTTGGTTGTAGTTTCTCTTTACCAGAAAATGGAAACAGTGAAGTCTTTTGATGCCATTATCCCCATTTTCCACCAAAAGGTGATGTAATCCAAGGACTTGGTTATTTTTTGTCATATGCTCGTTGAGGGGAACTGTTTTCAGCCATCTGGATTCTTCTTGAAGAATGGTAATTAACAATTTCCATGCTCTGAAGCGTTTTAAGGTCATTTGGCAGTTGTGGCATGGTGATCAGGTTCTATGGAGTATTCCTTTCAATGCTGTGCAGAATTCCTGATTCTCATTTCATAATCTTCATAGGAGCAGTCTTACACCAAACCAATGCTGTTGTCTACCACAGGGCAGGTAATGCTTAGTTTAGAATAGGCAGCATGATTGCTGGATTTATTACTGATTCATCCTACAAAGGTGTTACAGATTCAAAAGTCATACAGAAGAATACCATTTCAGTCAGTGTTTCTCAAACTTTTTTATAAAGTACCCTTTTAAAAAGAATATATATAAATACCCCCAGTGCCTACAGTTTTCAGGCACACAACATTTTTTTCTACCATTGCAACACGTTTGTTTAAACAACTTAATCGTAGCCGGGCGGTCGATGAAATGTTTGGGTGTAAAAAGTACAAAAACAATAAAGCTCTGTAAAACTTAAAACAAAAATCCAAGTTTCTCCAAATTTCAGTTGTGTTGACATACCCCCCCGAGACTTCTCTTGAATACCCCTAAGGGTACTTGTACTACTGGCTGAGAAACACTGATTTAAATGAAGTTCAGTTCAGTTTTAAAAGCTCTGTTTTATGACCATAAGAATGAAAAGGAAAAGGTACTCATTGTATTCTAATGAAAAAGTAAAGAATGCTCCCTAAATCACATGTTGATTTTTCTATTTTGTATGGAATTTCTTTTTAGGGACTATCGTGAGCATAGGAGATCCCAAGAAAAAATATACCAAATATGAAAAAATTGGGCAAGGGTGAGTATTTGTAAATCTGTCCAATTTTTTTCAGTGAATAAATCAGTATTAAAGGTATGTTCTTTCGTCATTCGGTCACTGTTTTTTAAAGCAGAAATGTCAGCGTATAAGCAGTAATAATCACATGCAGTAGACTTCAAACAGTGATGGAAGTTTTGAATCTGTTCAAATCAGAATAGTGATAGAAATGTAGCTGTGTTAGTCTGGTGTAGCTGAAACAAAATACAAGACTATGTAGCACTTTAAAGACTAACAAGATGGTTTATTAGATGATGAGCTTTCTTGGGCCAGAAAAGCTCATCATCTAATAAACCATCTTGTTAGTCTTTAAAGTGCTACATAGTCCTGTATTTTGTTTCAAATCAGAAGACATTCTGGTGAGATTGGATGGGAGTGAAAAAGTATTCATTTAAGTGAACTCTTGTCTCTTCTGCTCTTTCCCCTTATTTGATAAACTTATCTGTTCTTTGAATGTTATGTATGGCTTGTGACAAGGTGAGGGTGAGAGAACGTAAGTCTTTCCTAATCTAGACAAGGTGTTATCAGTCTACTGTAACTTGCTCTAGGCATTTCCATGAATCATGTCAGTGTAATCTAAATGTTTTTCTTACTGTGTCTTCATCCCTTCTAACAATATTTAGATTTTTTTGTGTAAAATGTTGAGGGGTGGACTAGAATCCCCGATACAATTGTTTGTCTAATTTATCTCGTCTTTGGGAATAGCAGAAGATACAGGGCTTTGCACACACTGACGCGTAAGAGAAGTAGCTTTCCTCTTATTGTGGAAGGGGGAGGGTCTGTGGTAACTAGTGGGCTGTTTCAGAGCTTGCTGGTACTTGTATTTCCTTGTTCGAGTTCTCCTTGAATGCCCTTCTTGCTTAAGAACGTAAGAGCTGCCGTACCGGGTATGGCCACGGTTCATCTTGCTCAGTATTTTGTTGCTAACAGTGACTTATTCCAGAACTTCAGGGAAAGAGTGCAGAACAGGGCTCCTCTCTCTCCCTTCCACCCCCAGCTTCTGGTGGCCAGAGGGTTAGAGCACTCCTGACCATTTTGGCTGATAGACAATGATAGCCTTAACCTCTGTGCACCTAACACAGTTCATTGGTTTACCTAGTTATACTTTTGGCTGTTCCAGCATGCCATGGCAGTGAGTTCCATAGGTTAGTTGTATGCTGGGTGGCAGGATCTGTGGTGAAGAGGAGCTGGAAGAGGCAGGGCTTTGGAATAAGGATGGAGATGGATACACACACCTGGGCTGTAGGGACTCTGGGCCAGACGGTCAATGAGTTTGAGTACCCTGAGTTAGAGGGAATCTCTTAAAACTGGATGACCGGGCAACAAATTGGCATGTGGAGAAAAAAATAATCTCAGCTATGTGTGTGTGTACATATTTTACATACATGATGAAGTCTGATTAGCTGTTACCCCCTAAGAAGGAGCTCTTGCAGTCACCATGGCTAAAACCCTGTAGAATTCTGCTCAATGTACAGTGACTATCAAAAAGGCTAGCCACATAGGGAACAATTAGGAAAGAGGAAAATATCAGAATTTCACTGTATTAATCCAGTGTTGTGCCTCCACCTTGAATGCTTCGTTCGGTTCTGGTTGCCAGAAAGAAATATGGTGGAGCTGAGAGGGGTTCAGAGAAGGGCAGCAGAGATGTTCATGGATATAAGGACAAAGACCTATAATGTCATGATGAATGATGTGGAGAATGTGCCTTGAGAAGTGTGTGTTTACCCTTTGACAGAAGACAAAAGCCAGGGACCTGCTGATGAAATTATTAGGTAGCAGCTTTTAGACAATCAAAACGTCAGTTTTCTTTATCAGTGTGCAGGTTTTGACTGTTCTTTTAGGTGTGCAAAACTTTAAAAAAAATCTGCCTGTGTTCTGTCTGTGCATGTGTATGCTTGTTAGATTTGAAATCTTGTTGCTGATCACATGCCTTGTATTCACAGGGCTTCAGGTACAGTTTTCACAGCCATTGACGTGGCAACAGGACAAGAGGTAGGCTCTGTGCGCTCTGAGTGAATATTTTCCATGTTAATCTGCTCTTAAGGATGATGGAAGTGAACTGCATAGGTTTTGGCCAGTGGCTCCCATCTCAGGGCATTTGTCGTAGCCATTTCTACCAGTGCATTCCTTGTTTTGTAGCAGCCAGATGATCAACACTAAAAAGAGGGGTTTGTTTTTCAAATGAACATATCCCTTTGCATTGGAGCTGTGGGGCTTAGGGATGTAATGGTACAGTTGATTAACCAGTTAACTAATAAGCAAAAGCTTATAGGTTAACGCCATAGACGACACGCATTTCCTTCCCCCAGCCCACCAGTACATTTTTTGAGTAGGCTGGTCAGCAGCCAGCTCAGTTCTGGCTCACGCTGGGTCCAGGACCTACCCCTGCTTCGGCTCTGCATTGAAAGTGTATTAGGGCCCAGGTGGGCAGGTAGCTTGGCTCAATTCCAGCTCACCTCAGGCCCGGGAGCTCCGATCACCCCCCAGACAGGGGCTGCTGTCTCTATCAGAGGTAGCAGCACAGGCCGAGAGGCAGCCAGTCAACGAGGGGAGCTGGTTTTAAAACTGGCTGCCCTCGCAGTCCCGCTCCCATATGCCACCCTGTGCTGCTGTCCCTGATACAGAGGCAGCAGCACAGAGTGTCGGGGCTCCTCAGGCTGCTGGGCCTGCCCCCGGGACTGTAGACTAGTTGATTAACCGATAACTCATGAGTTTGCCCAGCTGTTCAATTAACCGATATTTAATATCCCTAGAGGGGTTTGCGAACTGTTTAACCTTTACGTGTGACGGGCAATACTGTCTGGAATTCGCACCAGTAATTTTGCATTTAGCCATCATTAGACCTCTTTTAGCTCACTTCCGTTTCTAACTTTTATGTCTGTGCCTTCTACATAGCTTCATCTGTGACCATAATAGTCTCGCCCATAGGGAATTGTTTGATGAGAAGCAATTTCCATGTGTTTTAATTAAGCGACCTTCTCCATATCCGGCTCCTAGGCTCTTCCCATTGATTGCACTCAGACAGCCGTGAAGATGTGGTGGCTTCATTGTCATCTACAAATTGTTCATTGAGCATTCACCATCCTGTTTGCTTTGGTGTTTTCCTTTGAACATCTGTTACTCCACGAGTCCCCTATGTCTAACATTCACAATTGTCAGCTGCTTTCTAAAGCATCTTTTCTTTAATTATTTATCCATTAGCTTAATGAGGCTCTCCTGCCACCACCTCCTTGGGCACTGAATTTCATTTTGATAATAGCTGAATTGTTCTCACCTTCATAGCTATTAGCTTCTTCCTCTTTTCTACCTCTCCTGCGTCAGAGTAGCCATGTCTGGGATGCAATAAGTAACGTTTTCCCTGTACTTTCCTTTACCTGTCATACACGAAGCACTTTGTGCTCCTCCATCTATAAAGAATCCCATACCTACCCTCTGTTTTTCTAGCCCTTCCTTGCTTCTTGTTCAAGATGGCTACTTTGCTGTACATCTCCCAACCAACCTTACCCTATCAAAGCGATTTCCATTGCCTGTGTCTCAGGAACTCATGGGACAAGAATAGCTCAAATCCTTAAAGTGTACACACTTTCTGGTGCACCAAAGTATGCAGCATTGTTATATTTCATTGTGAATAAAATAGAAATGAAATTGACACTGTTGATATTCTATAATCTCCAGACTCACTCTCTAATGTTGCCGATTTAGTCCCTCACCCACTTGCTGCTACTTCCACTTTGTCAACTTTCCCTTCCCTTTCCAGTAACACTCACTACTGACCCTCTGCGGAGTTCCCACAAAAGCGCTGGTGTCTGAACATTCATTGTGTCCAACCTCATTGATCCAATATGTGTCATTCCTCCCTCCAGCGGGGAAGCCATCTTTCATGTGGCTTCCTCGTTGCTCCTTTTGCTGCACATTTCACACTGTGGGGTGTGGTGTCCTTTGAATGCTTTAGACAATAGGCTGCTTCCATCTTATTTTAGCTCTAGGGGTGAGGACACGGCAGACCATTCTCCCTCCATCTGTCTTAATTAATCCACGGCCAACTCACAGGTGGACATGGTTCTTCTTGGCCAGGAGAATGCCATGTTTATTTATGGTCCAACTCATTCCTCTCCTTTTCTCAGTCCTGATCTTCTTTTCAGACTCTGGCCATAATGCTGTCGAAGTTAATCTGTCGCCTGTTTACCAGTGTGTCTGCCTTTCCTTCATCACTCGCTTTATTGAAACTGTTCCGGTCCTTTTGCAGTTCCTTTTGCCTCACCAACATGCTTTTATCCAAATGCTAGTCTGTTCGGAACAAAACAGAGAGAAACAATTCCGTTGCCTTGTCCGGAAACCCCTGTGCTGGCTGTCGCTTCTGTTCACTACAAAATCACATCTCTTCAAGCCCCTTAATGGCATCTCTCTTGACTCTGATCCCTCCTGGTCTGCACAGTGTTGGCAGTGACTGTCTCTCTGGCACTGCATAGCATAGGCTGTGGGGGGTGATGTTAACTGTGGTGTAAATGGCATATTCATAATTTGGGGTAACTGCTGATGGAAGGGGAATGAACAGCAGGAAATGCAATTAACAGGAGGATGTAAGAAGATGTAAGATAACACAGGTCTCCTGTGCCTCTCCCATCATCTCACAGTTACCTGTTCTTTTCTTGCCATAAGCCTCTCCTTTGCTTCCCTGATGCAACCTGCTACTCCTGCCTGCGCCAGCACTGACTTTCTGGAGTATTTGTCTAAACCTGGCTCACTCTCTGGAACAGTCGTACTGCCATCTTATTGACTCCCTATATTTAAAAAAACCTACAGCTCCAGTCCCACCTTGTACATAGCCTACAGCCAGTTTGACAGAGCATCCTTTGCTGTTACTAACCCACGTGCCTCGCCCAGTCCTTTGTCCTGAGTATCAGAGGGGAGCCATATTCATCTGAATCTGCAAAAACAAGGAATCCTCGGGCACTTCAAAGACTTAATGGATTTATCTGGGCATAAGCTTTCCTGGAAGAAGACTCACTTCATCAGATGCCTTGTCAACGAAAGCTTATGCCACAGGACTCCCCGTTGTTTTTCCTCTGTCCTAATCACCCACTTAATGTTTACTGTAATATTATAAATGGCTTTTAGCACGGCAGTGGTTTGGCACTCAGATTTGTGAGACTAATGCTTCATCTTGTATTTTACTCTTTCCCTGGTTCTCAGGTTGCTATCAAACAGATAAACCTGCAGAAGCAGCCCAAGAAGGAGTTGATTATTAATGAGATCCTGGTAATGAAAGAGTTAAAGAATCCCAACATAGTCAACTTCTTAGACAGGTAAATGGAGATGAACAGTTAATCTTCCTTCTCCCAGGAGCCAGGATTCTAAGCTGGCGTCACAGTGGGTGTCTGCACTGCAGCTTGGAGCACACTTTCCAGCTGGGGTAGACAGCATTCTAAAAATAGTGCATGGTGAGTAGCGTGGGCAGCAGGTTGAGCTAGCCCCTTGGCTGCCGACCCCCTGGCCTCTGTGGGGCATGCGCTCAGACAGTACAGTGAGGATTTGGGTTAAGACATCGCCAAGACACAGCCAGATATGTTGCTGGCTGTAATGCTGGTGAGTCAGTAAGTAGTATTCTTTCTGATTCGGTAGCTTGGGAGCCCTGTGCTGCTGGAGGGGCTGCTTTGGATGCAAAATTGACTGAGTCAGGATAACAACAAAGACCTTCTGTCATTTTCATAAAAGAAGCTTGGCCCGAACTTCTAAATCTAGTCTGGCTCCCTAAATACTTTTTTTCCTAATTAATCTAAACTCCTAGAAATATAGGGCTGAAAGGGACCTCATATAGTCCGTCTCCCTGTACTGAGGCAGGACCAAATACACCATACCTGACGTGTTTAAACTGTTCTTAAAAATCTCCAACTACAGGAATTACATCATCTCCCTTAGAAACCTAATGCAATGTTTACTGTCCTTAGAGCTAGAATGCTTTCCTAATGTCTAACCTAAATCTTCCTGGTTATAGATTAAGTCCCTTGCTGCTTGTCCTGCTTTCATTGGGCATGGAGAACAAGGCTTTATTATAGCCTTAACAACTGAAGTCGGGATGCAAAGGGGGTAACTGATTACCCGGTAAACATTGCCTTACCGGATGCTTACCAGGGTAACCATCCCTAATTTGATACTGTTATCAGGTTCCCCCTTCAGTCCTGTTTTCTCAAGATTAAACATGCCCCATATTTTGCCTTTCCTCCTAGGTTAGATTTTCTAAATATCTGACCCCTTTTGTTACTCTTTTGTGGATTTTCTCCACTAGGAATGCTACGTAGCATGTAATTGAATAGTGGAACCACATGAAATGTTAGCGATTACACAACTATTCAGTAATCCCTGGAGGTGGGGCTGGCAACCTGTATGCTCCTGGTCCCACTCCCGGGAAAGTCACCTGTCACCCCCTGCAGCCCCCTTCCTATCAGAGGCAGCAGCATGGGATGGCAGGCAAGAGTTGGTTTAAAAAGCAGCTCCCTGCATGGACCAGCTCGATTCTGCCACTCTGCACTGCTGCCTCTGTTACAGAGACAGTAGCATGGGGTGGCAGCAGCCCCTGTCCACAGGGTGACTGAGCTCCCCGCAGACAGGGACTGCTGCTGTGGGGCAGACTGTCTGCGGAGGGCTCAGGCTCGCTGTGGATAGAAGCTGCTCTGTGGGATGCGGAGCAGCCTCTGTCTGTGGTGGGCCCAGGCTCGTTGTGGATAGAGGCTGCTCTGTGGGATGCGGAGCAGCCTCTGTCTGTAGTGGGCCCAGGCTCGTTGTGGATAGAGGCTGCTCTGTGGGATGCGGAGCAGCCTCTGTCTGTGGTGGGCCCAGGCTCGTTGCGGATAGAGGCTGCTCTGTGGGATGCAGAGCAGCCTCTGTCTGTGGTGGGCCCAGGCTCACTGCAGACGGAAGCTACTCCATGGGATGCCAGAGGAGCCTCCCCGCCCTCTCTACTGCCTCTGATAGGCAGTAGGCAGCAAGGGCGAGGCAGGCGGGTCCGCGAAGCTTGCACACACGTAGTCAGACCCCATGAGATGCATCCTCCCAACTTGACAGCGAACTGTTGATAACACCCAAGTACAGTGTCTCAAACACCCCTCACCTTAATGATTTGATAGACTGCATTTCTCTGGTTTGCTTATGAGACTGTCGCTTGGAACTGTCGGAAGCTGACTGGTTTAGAATTTCCCAGGTTGTCTTTGTTCCCCTTTGTAAAGAGAGGTGCTAATTTTGCCCTTCTTCAGTCCTCCATGAATTCATTTATTGCTAATGTGTCCATGATTGCTTCAGCTGCTTTTTTAAATACCCTCAGGTGAGTTTTGTCAGGCCTATTCTGAAGTGTTCCCTTGAACAATACACTGTCAGTCGTTTTTATACACTGCAATACACTGTCAGTCGTTTTCAGTCCTGACTTACACGGCTTGCAGATAAGCTTATTTTCTGTCTTTTCTGGCTTCAGTTATCTGGTGGGTGATGAATTGTTCGTTGTGATGGAGTACCTTGCCGGAGGGTCGCTCACGGACGTGGTCACAGAAACATGCATGGATGAGGCCCAGATTGCTGCTGTTTGCAGAGAGGTTGGTGTTACGTTTCTGTAGGGAGGGAGAAAGGATGGTCTTCTCCTCCCCACATTTCTTGAGGTACATTACACTTGTGGCTAGGCACTGCACCCATTGGTGTGATGTCCAGGCTGCATTTCACATCCTCGTTAGCAATCTGAAACGGGAAGGAAGCCGCATTCCAAGTCAGTTTGAAGGGGATCTTTAAGCAAAGAAGTTCTGCTGGTACTAGTGATGGAAGGGAAATACTATACAGTGAGATGTGCAGAAATACAACAAAATGAGTAAGAAAACAATGCAGCCTAGAGTAACAGTCCAGAGCAGGTGAGTCAGTGGGAGGGAAAACCAGTGATGGAAAGAGCTGGTGACGGATGAGAACGGAAAGCACATGAGACGACGCCTTTGCAGTGTAATGTGGCAATAAGAGCTGCTTTGGCATGGCTGTGTGCGCTTGTTCCCCCTCGAACTCGTTCTGTGGCCCATTCAGGCAGGAAGCTATGGAATGAGAAGCGTTCTCTTTCTTCAGATACTTTTATTTTTTTTGAACTAACAAAACTGTAGCTGGGATGATCTCTAGATGTGTCCTAGCAAACCAGGCGAGTTAAAAATCTAGCTTGTGCCACATCCCTGAGTCGCTGTGCAGGAGTCCAGCACGGGAAATGTTTAAAAGCCCATTAAGGTGCATCAGCAGGATATCTGCAAGGGGTGGGCTGGGAAGCAGCCTCCTCACTTAACACCTCAGGAGATAATTAGTTCCTGAGGAAACCAGAGGGGTGTCTTATACAGTAGAGTAGGGCTACTCAGCTTTGGAAGCCCTGGGGGCCACAATGATACAGCACATGCCGAGGGCCGCAACTTAAGTGTGGTGGAACATACATGCAAATATAGATGCAAATAGTTTTTCACACTGATGGGTATGAATACAAAGACTAAGACAAGATTACACAACACGCAGGCCCATTTAAGTCAGTTCGGCTGATATTAATAAAATGTAACATTTACCCAATTTCCACCTATATGCCAGCACTTTGAATGAGCAGTGTCAGTCCAGGAATTTAACTACTAAAACACACATCAACAGAAGACCATTATATTCACTACTTTTTTTGTTTTGGCTCCCATCCACGGGCCGCAAACAAACAGGCCGCAGCCCACTTGTTGAGTAGCCCTGCAATAGAGGAATAAAAGTAACTATTTACCGTAAGATCAGATGTGAACAAAAATATAGACTATACAGTCTTCATGCAAATAAGTTACATTCCTGCTTGGATATTTCCAGTTGGCCATCTGCTTTTTAACTATTGCATTTTAATTTCCAGGAATCTTTTGGCCTAATTAGTTTCTCTTCAATTTTTTTTGGCCTCTCCAGTTTCTTTATGATGATCATATTGCTGCAGTACCTAGAGAGTCTGTCCATGACTGGAGATGGACAAATATTTAGAAAGAAATAACCCATGCTCCAAAGCACACTTCCCTGATTTCACCTGAGAATTTTCAGAAAGGCCATTTCAGAATAAAACCCAGTTTTCTTTTCCAGTTGCAGTATATAAAATGCTTTCAATGCAAACTTCCAAGGTGGAATTCATTTTTTGTTTTAACTCAAATCTCTAGGGGTGGCATTAAAACCATACCGGTAACTTAAACCTAAATTAGGTCTAAAGCACTCTGGATTGCCATCATCATCTTAAAGTAATCTAAAGTTTTATATAATTTCAGATGCTTTGAGAATTTTTAAGGATTTAAATAACTTAAATTAAAAGCAAACAAATTAAAAAGCCCAAAATATAATAAATGGGGACATTTGAGGGCCTATCAAGGGAGCTGGAGGCTAGTCACTGCGTGAAGTATTAAGAGACTCATTCTTCAGGGAAAGGGCAATATTCAAGTCACTCTAAAAGTCATGTAAGTTCAGGAAACATTTGTAGATTTCGAGAAGTAAGATCAAGTCAAATTTTAAGATTATGAATGTGTTAAATCAGCAACATTTGGATCTTGCTGAACTCACCTAAGCTAGAGCTTTTCAGAGCCTGGCATTATTCTTAACTGCTTTTGATTTTGAATAAATCTAAGAGAAAAGTGAGCAAAAACTTTTAGCTGCTGACTTCAAATTTGGCTTAATTTCTATGTCTTATTAAGAGTCTTAAAAACAAGCCAACTTGGAAGAAAACAGTGGTTTTAAAATATCTGTCTAGATACCGAATAAAAAGTTCAGTTGTCTCCAGTTGCTACAATAAATGGAAATTAAAAAACTCTGCATTTAATTAGCTCCCTATGAATGAGTTTAAAATTAAAATTTACTTAAAACTCTGCATGACATTTGATTTAACCAATAATTCTTCTGTCCAGGATGTAAATTCCAAATACTCATGACTGGCAAATCAGAACCATTTTTCTAAACTAAAGGCTGGGTCTACATTGGCACCCTTTTCCGGAAAAGGGATGCTAATGAGACAAGTCGGAATTGCAAATCTGCGGGGGATTTTAATATCCCCGCGGCATTTGCATGAACGCGGCTGCCACTTTTTTCCGGCTCGGGGCTTTGCCGGAGAAAAGCGCCAGTCTAGACGGGATCTTTCGGAAAATAAAGCCTTTCCGACTTGTCTTAAAGCAATTCCGACTTGTCTCATTAGCGTCCCTTTTCCGGAAAAGGGTGCCAATGTACACACAGCCAATGTGTATTAATTCTCAATAGGGATTAGTTTGTGGCATATTTCAAATCCAGCTAATCTGGTTGTATATAGCCTTCTAAAAGTGGATTTATATATTTTACAATGTGGAAAAATGAAGTTTTTCACCATTGCTGAACACAAACAGCTAGAGAGATTTTCTTCAAATAATGACTTATAAGAAAATTGAACCTCACATGGAATGAACCTCACATGGAAAATTTCAGCCTAAGTAATTTATTGAGAGTGCTAGAATGATGTAAAAACACAGATTTTTGTATTTGAGTGAAGCATTCTCCTTATAGTGACACTCGACCCAAAGAAACTGATCTCAGAAGTGGGTCAGGAATCCCCACCCCAGGAAAGCTGTAAAACTAACATATAGCAAAATGACAGTACTTGGGAGCTTTGGGGAATCTTGGATGATGCCTGGCTGGTGAGCATTTTAGTTCATTTTGCAAGTCTGTAATGAGCAGGAAATAGTGTATTCTCTGTGGTTAAAGAAGCAAGTTTTGGCCTTAGTGAACTTTGGATGACAATAGTCTTGTTTCTCATCACAAAAGAACTTGCTCTCTGCTGGTTATTTAAACCCGTTACCGTTTTACATACTGTGTTATGTGCACATAAACTTTGCTTTTGGATTCTCTATACACAAACTGTATTGGCTTTTTTTTCTTTTCCATCTGCCCTGAACAGTGTTTGCAAGCACTAGAGTTCCTACATGCCAACCAGGTAATCCACAGAGATATCAAGAGTGACAATGTGCTCTTAGGAATGGACGGATCAGTTAAACTCAGTGAGTGCCAATTGTTTCAACCTCCTGCTGCTTTTCAGTATATTTTGAAATGAATAATATGTTTGTAAGTACACAGTTCCCACAGGTGTGTTGGAGGAATTTAAAAAAAATCAGCAATAGAATTCATTCCACTTTGCAAAAGGAATTTTACCTTCTATAGTTGGTTTTGTAATTCTGCGCATCTGAAATTTACTGAGTTGGGGTGTGTAAAAGGGGAAGATGTGGAAGTAACTTGTTACCACATGGCTGTGCCTGTAAATGTGAGCTACTGTGCAATATAAAATGAGAGAAAGATGCAAGCATTGCAGTGATGGGAGCTGGTACTAATGGGAGCTGTCTTATTGGCTTCTTTCCGATTGTCCGAACTTGCTCCAAATGCTTTTTCATTGCCCGTTTAATTGGCAGGATGAAAATTGCATATTTATGTCTCAGTACTGCCTAAAGGCTGCAAACCAGATATGGTCCTATTGGGCTGGACATAGCATTCGCCTGATTTAAAAAAAAAACAAAAAAAACTAGTGTTAAAAAGTAATTATGAAGGTAAAAATAACATTAGGGAAATATTTTTTGTGTTCAGTTTTACATGGTGCATTTGGCAACACTTATTATGTAGCCAGGCAGTTGTTGTGTCCTTGTCTACATGATGACTTTGTTCCTCTCAGCTTGTTCCTATTGAATATACTTCACGGTCACGTCCTATATCTAAAGCTTTACTTCTAGACCTCTGTTTTATACAGTCCAGTGATTCCGTAGCTAAACCCTTTGTAAAATACTGACGTTGGTGAGCACAGAAATAAATACCAAACTCATATTTGTAGGGTCATCATACTTCAGGTTCCCCATCAGAAGGCACTGCCAGGGGGCAGGGGAGGTACCTGCTGGAGGTGGAGGGAGGGTTGTTCCCTGTCTTGGGGGCAGGGCAGCTGGTGTGAGCCCAGTTTGCAGTGACAGCCATCAGTCAGCACCTCTCTGTTGGGATCTGGCATCTGTTGGTTCCTGGGGAATGGACCAATCAGCTGAGGATTCAGGGCAGGGACCAATTGGCAAGTGGATCAAGTGGGAGTTGCCGCTGTTTTGCTGCACAAACACTTGGACATTTGCAGTTCATTGGAAACCCTGCCTAGAACAAAAAAAGAGGCTCAAATAAGAGGCTCTGCCCAGGGAAACCTGGTTGTACAATAACCATTTCTTTGTACTGGGGCTGCAGGGTTTTCTGGTCTCATCCTTTCCGTTTCAGGGCCATTGAATTGTACTTTGTTGTGTGAAGTCTACAACAGGTTCCCACATGTTGTTTTTGGTCCCTTGCAGATGTTCTAGGGGGCTTGAAGAGGGATTAGACAAAACATCAGTCTCTTATGGGAGACCACAAATTGCCTTTATAAAATAACCTAATTCTTGAAGTAGGATTTTATTTTAAGTAGGCTCTAGTCTGCCGTGTTTGGCTGGATTTCTGCTGTGACGCAGAAAGTATAGAGAACTTGGAAATTGCAGAGATACAGATGCAAAAGATGTTTCTATAGTAATAGAAAAACTTGTCAGCAATTGAGGCTTTGAGATGGGAGCACTGAATTCATAGTTACTAACTAATTCCTTTATTATCACGCAGCCGACTTCGGTTTCTGTGCTCAGATCACCCCAGAGCAGAGCAAGCGCAGCACCATGGTAGGAACTCCCTACTGGATGGCTCCAGAGGTGGTCACGCGGAAAGCCTATGGCCCTAAAGTGGATATCTGGTCTCTGGGTATCATGGCTATTGAAATGGTGGAAGGAGAGCCCCCATACCTCAACGAAAACCCTCTGAGGGTAAGATATTTCATCCGTTAGTGTGCATGTGAAACAGTGACTCAGAAATGTGGGGAAAAGTTTTGTGATCTTTAACTGCTCCGTCTGTGGGCTTGAATCCAAACCTGCTAAGAAGGGTTTCAGTGGTTATCAGCTGACGGCCATTTAGTACAGTCAGGGCAGTTCCTAATGGATAGGAATCTACATGAAAGAATCCAAGGTAACTAGTGCAGGTGGTCCCCAATATTGAAGGATGATGGTCTAATAGACATGGAGGATGATCTTGCCCTCTCACCTAGCGTGATCTCTCTCCAGGGAATGTCTGAGGCATATTGACAATCCCTGTTTTAGTTAAATAGTAGGATTTATCCCTCGTGCCAGCAATACATTTCCCCAGGCTCAGAACAGTAAAGTCAGTTAAATGAAGTGCAAAGCACATGCCAATAAATAGCCTTATGCTCTCTCCCTGCATATGTAGATAGGTTTGATAGTGGCCACTACCCTGCATACTGAAGTACCTGTAGTCACTTGTTACTGAAGAGCAAGTAACAGCTGCCAGAGCGGCGCTGTGCCATTCTTACACGCTTCTACCGATGTGAGGAGAAGCAAGTTGCCTTCTGTCCTTGAAGACTCGGGCTGTGTTCCCTCCGTGGGCGCCACAGGGGCAGTTAGGCTGCTGCGGTACGCTGGAGCGGAAACAGTTCTCCCATCACCGTACGGATACCTCCCTGGGTGACAGGGCCATTCATCTGTTGACCTAGGTGTTTACACTGTAGTGTTAGGTCAGCAAAGCTACAGTGCCCACAGAATGAGCTGTGTCAACCTAACTTAGTGTAGACCAGGCCTCCTGCATGGCCTCCAACAGAAGTTGTGCCCAACTGTTAAAGCAAATCAGGTGCATGTGCTGTTCATCTGTTTCTGGTTTGTCGTACAGAGCGCCCCCCCTCTCGTTCTTGTGGTAGGAAACTCTTTGAGCTGCTCTGATTCCAAAACTGCTCATAGATACTGTTTTGCAGAACGAAACCTGCCCGGTATTCATCTCTAGGAGCTTGATCAGTGGTGAATAATGGGTACAAAGTATTCCAGGGCTCAGACAAGGTACCCTGCCTAGGGCCATCATGCACATTCATGTTTGTCATTTTCATGCAGAACATTGTGCGAACCATATGAAACAGCCAGGATCAAAATAGAAAACAAAGAAAAATGACCTTTCAGTACCTACGTCAGGTCTGTTATGGCTGGCACGCAAGCTGAAGATTCAGCAAGGAATCTTAAGTGTCATATGCTAGTGTTTGCTCTCTGTCTCCTCCTCGTCTCAGATGTGCTTTGCTATATGCTTCTTCTAACTTGAAATATGAATAAGGTGTAGAACATAAGAACGGCCGTACAGGGTCAGACCAAAGGTTCATCTAGCCCAGTATCCTGTCTACCGACAGTGGCCAGCGCCAGGTGCCCCAGAGGAGGTGGACTGAAGATAATGATCAAGCGATTTGTCTCCTGCCATCCTTCTCCAGCCTCTGACAGAGGCCAGGGACACCATTCCTACCCCCTGGCTAACAGCCTTTTATGGACCTAACCTCCATGAATTTATGTAGCTTCTCTTTAAACTCTGTTATAGTCCTAGCCTTCACAGCCTCCTCTGGCAAGGAGTTCCACAGGTTGACTATGTCCTGTGTGAAGAAGAACTTTCACTTAATAGTTTTAAACCTGCTACCCATTATCTTCATTTGGTGTCCTCTAGTCCTCCTATTATGGGAACTAATGAAGAACTTTTCTTTATTCATCCTCTCCACACCACTTGTGATTTTATAGACCTCTATCATATCCCCCCTCAGTTTCCTCTTTTCCAAACTGAAAAGTCCCAGTCTCTTTAGCCTCTCTTCATATGGGACCCGTTCCAAACCCTTACTCATTTTAGTTGCCCTTTTCTGAACCCTTTCCAAGGCTGAAATATCTTTTTTTGAGGTGAGGAGACCACATCTGTATGCAGTACTCAAGATGTGGGCATACCAAAGTTTTATACAGGGGCAGTAGGATATTGTGTGTCTTATTTTCTATCCCTTTCTTAATAATTCCTAACATTCTACAGTAAACTTCCAATAATCCGGCACCTTTAGGACCCAGGGGGTGCCGGATTATCAAATATGCCGGATTATGGGGGGGGGAGGGCTATGAGAGGTCTGTGGTGGAGTAGAGATGTGCCCCTTGGCGCTGCGGGACCAGCCCAGCAGCACCCCAGCTGCTCTGCCCCAGGCGTCCTCAAGTCAGCCGCTGCTGAAACTGACCAGCGGCTGACTCCGGGAAGCCCGGGGCAGAGCGTGCTGTGCCCCGGGCTTCCCCAAGACAGCCGCTGGTCAGTTTCAGCAGCGGCTGACTTGAGGAAGCCGGAGGCAGAGCAGCTCCAATTGTCCGGCTGCCCGGAGCACTTCTGGGTTCCAGATGGTGCCAGACCATTGGATGCCGGACCACAGGAGTTTTACTGTATTTGCCTTTTTAACCACCACAGCACGCACTGTGTGGAAGTTTTCAGAGAACTATCCACGATAACGCCAAGATCTCTTTCCTGATTTGTCGTAGCCAAATTAGCCCCCATCATACTATATGTATAGTTGGGGTTATTTTTTCCAACGTGCATTACTTTACACTTATCCACATTAAACTTCATTTGCCATTTTGTTGCCCAATCACTTAGTTTTGTGAGATCTTTTTGAAGTTCTTCACAGTCTGCTTCTGTCTTGACTATC
The DNA here is from genome assembly GCF_052426305.1 of Pelodiscus sinensis. Taxonomy (NCBI): domain Eukaryota; kingdom Metazoa; phylum Chordata; order Testudines; family Trionychidae; genus Pelodiscus; species Pelodiscus sinensis. The sequence continues at coordinate 55,831,313 of NC_143061.1, read as the reverse complement.
TTGAACTGTTTAGTATCATCCGCAAACTTTACTACGTCACTGCTTGCCCCTTTCTCTAGATCATTTATGAATAAGTTGAAAAGGATTGGTCCTAGGACTAACCTTGGGGGACACCACTAATTACCCCTCTCCATTCTGAAAATTTACCATTTATTCCTACCCTTTGTTTCTTGTCTTTTAACCAGTTCTCAGTCCATGAAAGGACCTTTCCTCTTATCCCGTGACACTGTAATTTACACAAGAGCCTTTGGTGAGGGACTTTGTCAAAGGCTTTCTGAAAATCTAAGTATACTATATCTACTGGCTCCCCGTTGTCCGAATGTTTGTAAACCCCTTCGAAGAACTCTAACAGATTCTCTAATAAAACACGTTTTAGAATTTTAACAGATTTGGGTGCAACAATTTATCTTGGTTTGCAGGCTTTGTATTTAATAGCAACTAATGGCACACCAGAGCTGCAGAATCCAGAGAAACTGTCCCCAATATTTCGGGATTTTCTAAATCGTTGTTTGGAGATGGATGTGGAGAAAAGAGGATCAGCCAAAGAACTATTACAGGTTAGCGTCTGTATATTGAAGTCTCCCCATAAGGTTGAAATGCAGAGATCGGGAAGTGCTGATATCACTTATCTTTGTCTTCCTATTAAAGGACCATTTAGTGGAGAATAGTGGGAGGGGACCACAGGAATCAAAAGTTTGCAATGGAAATGTAGGTGATTCTTGTACTGCAGGAACTACTAGCAGTTTTCTGCTACTGGTGATTCTTCAGGATATCACAGCTTAGCTAAGTAGAGAAGCTGCTGTAGCCAGCACATTGAACACAGATCAGGAAGGGTATGGGGAAAGCATCAAAACCAGAATATTTCTGTATGAGGGAGGTTGTTGGAAAAAGGAGGGTGGGGGCTAGCCAGGGATATTGGATATTGCAATGTAGAGGAAAGGTGGTGAGCAAATCTCTGCTCCTGTGGACCATTCATTGGGCGTGTTTCTGAGAGGGGCTGCCAGTGGGCACCTTTGTGAATTGCTTTCTCAACGTGGATGGGAAGTGCTGTGCAAATACAGTAGTTTGTATTTGAAATTTGACTCCTCCTAACGTCCTGTGTTTCTCTGTTCCTGGCAGCATCCCTTCCTGAAACTGGCCAAACCTCTGTCTAGCTTGACGCCATTGATTCTGGCAGCCAAAGAAGCAATGAAGAGTAACCGCTAAGATTGTCACGGCCTTCGTCTTTTTAAAAATCTTTATAATATATGAAAATTGTTACTCTTTTTGGGGGGGTTGAAAAAAGTCTGCAAAAGGGAAAAACGCTCGCCCAGAAGACATCTAAAAGTCAGCACATTTCATTTCAGGTAAACCCTTTTAGGGTCCAAAAGGAATTGTGGACGGAATCACTGGCCTCTCACCTCTTTTGCAGACAGCCCAGGAACCCTGCTTCCCATGCTTGGGGTTTTAAGTTTTTTGAAGACTTTGCTATAGCCGTTCCCATTCATTGTGCCCTCTTGGGTACTTTCAATACTTGAATGACAGATTCAAGCTTTTGGAGAGAAGCGTTAATTTTATGTGCTGATCTCTTTCTTCTCCCCTTTTCCTGCTTTGGCCATCTCCCGTATGACTAGATTAACAGCAAGTGTGACAGAAATGTGAAAGGTACATCTTACCCCTACCCCCTTCCGTACAATTTAGCTGTGTCTAACTTTGCAATGAAATCTACTTTTCAGTAGCGTATGGGGGGAGAGGGAAGAGTTGAGTTCAGCTGTCTTTCTGATCTGTGACTGCTTAAGAGTCAAATTTCAGTGAAGCAAGTTGTGGTGGGTCAGGCTTTTGGAGGTCACATAGAAAGGAAGCATATGTTTGAAAAGACCCCCATTATCTTCCTTTCGGTTTCCATTTCCCTGTCCCCCTTCCCTAGACGTGTTGGCCAAGGCAGAAGGGATGTCTTGTGTGATGTAGTAGGTGGTCTTAAAACCAAGTGTATCTATTGGGCTTTGGGATTTATGCTGGTGCCTTTGACTTTTTTACATTTCCCTCCTTTGTATCAAATACATTTTTGTATATGTTGTAATTTTTATTCCCAAAAGCAAATAATGCAACAACTTTGCAGTTGCCAAGATTTAAGTATTAGAACTATTTTTTTCATTTTCGTGTGCTCCATTTCTACTAACAAAATCAAAAGAACAAATAATTCATCAGATCTGAGGAAAAATGAAGATCCAAGACTTTTATTAATAATTCTAACAAAAGCTTATGAATAGCTGGAGATGCCCAAATGCTGCTCTGTGAAGACAGTCTGAGGAGGGTGAATAGTTCCATCAGACATGAGAGGGACTTACTTGAGTGGCTGGCTGATGACTGGAGAGAGTCATGTCTTGATGGCCCCTTCTAACTAAAGACGTTCGACCAGCAAGGTTGGCAGAAGACAGCGTTTAGTGCAAGAAAAAGTGCCTTCCCGTAAGAGCTAGCGAATAGCTTGGGTTGAGTTCTTGAGATGGTGCCAACTGAGGTGACAACAGTAGCAACCATAGAAGTATCTCTGGTCCCTGATTTCAGCCACTGAAATTGCTGCATTTATACCTATAGATTATTTTCGTACGGCGCTGTTTGTAGCTCTAATGTGCCAAATGAAGCGCATGAAAGAATAGCCACTAATTTGGTGCTAAGCAGTTACGTTGCATTCCCAACTGGCAGTGCATGTCGAGCGGAGAGAGTTGAAGTCCTGGGGCGAGAAGGTTCTGTCTGGTGTCTGATGAATTGTGTAACCGGAGTTTTATGTGTGTTCTTTTGACTGTGGGAAGGCTCTTCTGTGTCAGAATAATGTCAGTGTTTGTTTGCAGATGGAAGTGTCTACTCTGGGTTTTGGCAACCAAGATGCGGCTGTGCTTGGAGCACTTGAACTAAAGAGCATCTCTTTCCTGAGCCTCTGTCGTGGGGTGGCAATCTCTCCTAACTTCTTGTTCTTACAACAGATTGCACTAGCAAAGTGTTTTGCACCAACAAGATACCTTCTTCATGCAGGAAGTAAGAACCCCTCCCCCCCACTTCAGCTTGAGTTCTTGTAATTGCTCTCACAAGAAGGGTAACACGAGAAGAACACACAACTCATTAGCCTTAAAGCATTAGATGGCTTCTTTCCTAGGAGTGTCATGTCTTGGTTTGAGTTCTCTAGAGGTGCTTCCTGTCGTACAGACTATGTCTACACTGAAAGCCATTGATACCATGAACAGGAGAATGGCAAGGGCCTGGTTTGGATGCATGTCACTCAGGATCTTCCTGTCCATAGGGAAAAGCAAGGTCTCGGGGGTTAGATTTCATCTCCTTTCCTCAATAGCTCCCTGTCTGCCCATTGCTGGCAATGGGCTTTCAGAGACTCAGACTCCTGGTCCAGGAGTATAACCTGGCTCCCTTACCCCCGCAGTAGCAAACCCTAGTCTATTGTATACTTATAATGTTGTTCTTAAATTAGCACGGAACCTTAAAATCAGTGAGTAATTTAAACTTACTGGTTCAGTCTTATGAATCAAGAAAACTTCCTTCTGATCTTCAAGTAGCAAATCTGTCCAGATCTGTATCTGTATCTCTTTAAGAGATGATTTCTAAACTTTTAATTCTTTAAAAAATAAAATAAACCTCATCCAGGAGTTCCCAAAATACATCCTAGTGCTTCTCCTGTGGCCTAGAGGACTAAGCTACAGTGAGAGAGTGCACAGGGATGTATGTGACTCTGCAGTAAGGTTCCTTTTGCTCCTCTTGCCAGAAGGCATTTGGGAAAGAGAGAGAGGTCCAGGAAGAGTAGGATTAGTAGGAATATTTAATTTCTGCAGCAAAGGCAGGGCAAAGAGTTAAGTGGTGACAGAAGCTGACAAAGAAAAGTAATAGGGAAGTTGTTGTGATGTTCTTCGTTGGGTAACATTTGTGCATTCTGCATGTCTCTAGGATGGCCACCTATCTCCTCACCGGACACGCCGCATGTTGCATATGTCTTCCAAGTGCCCGTTTCTCCCATGTGGGATCAGGTTAGAACTGAGAATAGTTCATTTGTTCTGCCCAGCCCAGTTGAATAACTAGTACAGTGAGTGATAGAAATGTAGCCGTGTTAGTCTGGCGTAGCTGAAACAAAAGCCAGGACTGTGTAGCACTTTAAAGACTAACAAGATGGTTTATTAGGTGATGAGCTTTCATGGGCCAGACCCACTTCCTCAGATCAAATAGTGGAAGAAAATTGTCACAACCATATTGTCATATCCTTTGGTATATATGGTTGTGACAGTTTTCTTCCACAGTTTGATCTGAGGAAGTGGGTCTGGCCCATGAATGCTCATCACATAATAAACCATCTTGTTAGTCTTTAAAGTGCTACATAGTCCTGTTTTTAGTACAGTGAGGAGAGACTAGCGTTCAGGTGGGTGATGGAAGCAAAGTATGGCTTGGGAACATGCCAGGATTCCCAGATCTCTCGCAGTCCTCAGGTGACAGGCACAATCACAGAGATGCGTACGACTGAATACTGCAGACACGCCACGTGGGAGGTGGACGTGGGAGTAGAGGGGCAGCATACTCCTTTGAAAGCAAGTGAGCAGGCAATGTTCGATGCCCAGGATTTTTGAATAAAACATGGAATAAACCCGACTTCTCACCAAGCAGACATGCTGAGTCCCACCTGAGTGTTCACTCTGTGCCGAGGAGCAGTGCGGAGCTTGTCAGGGAAGGATGGGCAGCTCAAGGACACTGCTGCAGGTCTTGGTAGCTGGAATTGAACCATCTCTCTGGTCTGCTTTCTCTCTCTCCTTCGCTTGGCCAGATGGAAATGGACGTAGGGGCAAGCTTCACTTTTGATTACTGTACCCAGATTGTAATGTTGCCTTGGTTTAATTTAATCTCATTCTGTTATTTAATTGTTTCTGCAATATTAACTACTGTATTTGATTACTTCATTTATTAACTTTGTTCTTTCAGGGCTAGAAATAAACTTTTAAAAGGTTTATTTTTTCCTTTCCTGAGTTTATATTTGTTAAGGTCCGAGTGGTGTAAAAAGTAAATGGTCAGATACCTGCAAGGGCTTAGGAAAATGTTCTCAGCCTTTGTCACTTTGAATTGAAGCATGAAGTGTGACTCTTATGCACACTGTTTTCAATGTGGTTGATTTTTGCCGAGGTATGTCTTCAGAACCTTCCTAATCAGTGACAACAGTAACACCAGAGACAAGTGCAGCCTTTCTTGCTGCTCACCTCCATTTGCCTCCAATAACCAGTCCTGACTACTTGAAACCAGGAGAGCAGATCTGGATTGTTCTCCCTTCTCTTAACGGAGTGGACAGCTAGCAGGGTCTTTCTGGGAGCCTGCTGCTAACGCAGCCCCGTTTGTAAAGACCAGACTGGACTGCCTGCTCTGCATGGTCCCAGGCCACAGCACTGTGGAGTAGGGTGTTAGTGACGGGATTTGGCATTGCTCAAGCTGCTGGCCACATGACGCTCCAGTAAAACTTCCGAACAAGGCTGCAATATTGTTCATTCAAAATGTCCTCAAATGCCACGTGTTAAGTATTCCACAGAACAGGGCGCGAGGAGCAGACAGCTACCAGCCTCTCGGGTCAGCTTTCTGCCAGCAGCGAGAGGTCTTCAGAAGTGAATCCTGCCTGGGCTTTGGGTTGGATCAAAGCCTGGTGGTTGTTGATCAGGGTTCTCTCTTTAATAAAGGATTATCAACACTCCAGCTTGTCACTAAGGAAATGGACGACGTGATTGGTTTTAGGGGCCCAGGTTAGTTTGGGTGTAATCTGGAAGGAGGTGTCATTGTTAATTTTTCTGATGTACCTTCAAGGATGCATCATGCATATATCCATTCTTCCCTTCTTCCTGCGCACCTAAGGAAATAGCTCCTCCCCTTTCTCCAACAGCCAGTCATCAAGAGAAGTGGGGAAGCAAGTAGTCTTCCCAAAACGCTTACAGCCTCACAACATTGGGAGTTGCATTGTGCAGTACTTGGCCTATTCGGATGGTTTATTTGCCTTATCGTTGTAGCCTTATGTAAGAACACATGCGCATTTGAATTCACATTCATAGTGCTGCATTAGATAGTTCTTGAGTTTAATTTTAGAGTTTTTTAATTGGGAAGAGAAACTGCTTAATATTATCTTTATAATCCATGTGGACTTTAGAGTTCATTTAAGGAGAGCTATGTCTTGTCTGCATATAAACCCGCACTTCAGTTTAAGTCCTCCGTAATGCTATTCCTTATTTGACTGGGTAAACCAAAATAAGCTTGGTCTAAATCTGAAACAGTGATGTCCACAGAGCCCTTTGCATCTGTGTAACTAAACTGATTTAAAATTTCATATTAAGTTAAACTGGTGAAACCCTGCATGCAGAGAAGCCATCTGATTCAGGGGAAATTGAGTTCCCGCTTAGTTGCAGCGGGTTAGCTGGAAGCGGTTTGCTACAGGGTTGATCTGGATCAGCTTTCATTGCCCAAATGTTGGCTGAAATGTTAGAGGAAAAGTGTTTTTTTTTTTTTAACTGTTCAGGTTGCTCAAAGCATCTTCTGCTTTTCATGGAAGCATGATTGGCATTTCCATGTAATGCCACTGCCTCACCTGCAGTTGGCCATATGCCTGCCTAAAATAATTATTGCAAATTTTGACAGCCCTACAGCTAGATTCAGTGCAGGGGAGAAGCTGGACTGTGTTTGGGAGCCAAGAAAGGGGAAAGGCCAGTGAAAATCCAAAGCTGTGGCTGTTTGGGAAAGGCTGAAAAACAAGTGACTCATCTGTCACTGAGTGTTAGTATCCGGCGAGGATTGTGAAAGTGGGAATCTGGCCGATGAAAGTTCCCTCTGGATACTGGTTTCCAGTGCAGCTTCCCAGGTGTCTGACTTACTGCTCTCATCAGAGCAATAGCAACACAAATGCTGACTCAGCAAAAAGAGGAGCAGGGCCATATTTACCGGGTCCTCAGCAGTGATACTTGGCCAAGTGGAGCTCTCCAGGGGTGTGCCTCAGATGGCTTTGCCTTGGTATTTCAGTGCACTCAGGCAGGCTGTGTATCTGGTTGGGTTGTTTCCTGTGCATTGATGTGAGAGGGGAAACCAACTGACACCACTCATTGTATTTCCTGGTCCTTTCTGGAGCCCGAGTTCAGTATCACACAGCTGCAGGACATGCTATGTGCATTACTGCAGGTTCGGTACAGCAGGACATCTCTTCGAAGGTCTCTGGATACGATTCCCTACGTCTGGCCGTTAGAGCATGCTCCAATGTAGTTTTACTCTTACAATGCATGACATGGACATCAATGAAAAGGGTTTGTTTTCAACGGAGCAGGCGTTTGGACTTTCCCCGCTCAGTCTTTGCCATGAATCATCCTCCCTTATTATTCTGCTAGAAAAAGCATTCTTACTGCTGTCAGCTCGGAAGTGAGGAGGGAGTTGGGTTGCCTGTTGTAACCGTGGTTAAAAGTTGTAGTTTTTAAGGCTCACTGACATCAGTCTGACCTGCACGAATGACCCCTACGGCCAGACCGACACTGGAATGTGGGCCCGGTGCAACAGAGCCGTTTGCTTTGAATGCTTCGTGCGTTGTGCTCTTTGAGCTGAGCGGCTGTAGCCAGAAGACACCGGACTCCATTAGCCTGAGCTCTAGGCCCTTACCAGGAGTTCTCCTACCACCGTGGTCCTCAACGCGGTGCCCACGGGTGCCATGGCACCCGCCGGGGCATTCGTGGGCGCCTACTGACAACCCGGGGCAGCCCCGCCCCCGGCGCACGGGAGGCGCCGGCCCCAGGTGTGCGACACACACCGGCGCTGGGTGCGCAGCGCTCGGGCGGCCCCAGCCCCGGGGCACATGCAGGCACTTGGGCGCGCAGTGCTCGAGCGGCGCCGGTGCCGGCCCCAGGCGCGTGGCTCGGGCGGCAGCGCCGGCCCCGGGCCCACGGCACAAGGCACTCGGGCGGACCCAGCCCCGGCCCTAGGGCACATGCCGGCACCGGGTGCAAGGGCATCCCAGTCCCCTAGCGTGCTCCCGGACGAGTGGCCCTGCCCCCGGGCGCCCGGCGCATGAGTGGCCCCACCTCCCGGGCGCCCGGGAGCCTCTGAAGGTTGGGGACCACTGTCCTACCACAAATAACCCTGGTCCAGTCTGAGCTCCACAGTGCCTGGTGTAGGCTGAGCGGGGTGTCTGTCAGCACAATCAAGGGGTTCTTGGAATGGTAAAATTCTCTAGCCTGCGCACAACCACGTCAGGAACACGAAGCCCAGCCTGTCATTGTGGAGCCCACATCCACGCACGCTGCGTGGCTGCTCTGGCTTGCCCACTGCCTCCTGCTCCTGAGGAAGTGGCTGTTCTGCAGCAAAGAAGTTGAGTTAATTGGCAAGGGCAGGTTTGGGGGTCACTAGCTGCTGAGTCCGAACGAGAAGTGTGGCCATACGGGAACATCTGTTCAGGGGATGTGAATTGCCTGCGCTCGATGGGCTGAATCAGTAGTGCAGTCACCAGCATCTCTCTGAGCCAAGGACCAAGCTATTGTGTCTGTCCAAACTCTTTCAATCGCCGCTACCTGCCCTTTGTGGGAAAGCCCGGATCCTCTGCCGCCCTCGCCCACGGCGAGCGCCTGCTGACTCCCAAAAGGAGTTTTCCCTGAATTAGACCTGCGAGGTTTGACGTGTGGGGCGTTACTCCAGCCTGAGCCGCCCCCTGCCCTGACAGCCTTTTGTGCCACCTCGGAGGCCTTTTAACCGGTCAGCTGGAGATCTTCCAGGCTGCAACATTGTGAGCTTGAAATGCTCATGCCTGGGACCAGTATAGGAGGCCTTCCATAGTACCCCCCCCCCCCAACCGCTGGCTGTTCCTGCCCTCAGGGCTGGCAGATCACGCTGCTGGAACATAAGAATTTCCAACGCCAGAGCCCCATGCTGCTGCCTCGACAGGTGCCTGAGTATTTAACAGACATGAGGGGGAGCGGCTGGTAGAACACATGCCCGTTTCCGCAGCAAAGGCGGAACTAGGGACATAGGCCTGTCCGTAAACACATGGGGAGAGGAAACCCCAGGGGACTGTTTGTCATCATCCCCATGGACTTGTGCCTTCGCTGAACAGAGCCGGTCTTCCCTTTCCGCATGAAAACACGCATGTGGGTGGTGGGGTGGAAGGGTTCTGTGACCGGCTTCAAATGTACCTACGCTGTCTTCGTGGCCTGGAGTGCTCTGGAAGCAGGCCAAGTGCCAGGCACTGTTTGAGCTGTGTAAAACGCCTACACGGCAGCACCAAGTTTGTTCAGAACCTCTCTTCCCTGGGGCTGGTTTTGTCTCAGTTGTACGAAGGGGGAATAAAAATGAACGAGTACCACAGCGGGGGGAGCTTCTTTCTTGGTACAGGAGCTGTGGCGTGCGCCATGAGACCCTTGCGCAGAAGGGGGAGTGTCTGGTTGAGGGACCGGGTACTTGGCTAAGCATGACACCTGCACTGCTGCCCCGGAGACGAGATTCCAATACAGCAGGCACCTGGGGTAGTGAGCTGGAGACGTGCCTGGGAGCTTGTCTCCTATGATGTATCCCTCCCTGGGGGGAGGGACAGCAGTGCTGGGAGCCCCCTTGCTGCCCCGACAGGCCCCTGCTTCTGGGAGCCACGCGGAGCCTTGGGCTGCCAGCGGCCCCTTTCAATGGGAGGTTCCAGTTGAAACCGAGGTGCTTGGCACGAGGGCAGTGAAAGGTGAACGGGCACTAGTGTGTCCTGCCCTGGTGAATATGCCACTCTGGCTCTGAGGCGAACCCTTGCTCCTCAGACCTGCAGAGTGGTTGTATGGCAGAGCCCCAGAGGGGGAGAGCTCGTTGCCTGGCCTGCCCGGCTATGGGGAGATGGCTGTCTGAGCCCCCGGGCACTACTGGATCTCGGCGTTGCCTTTCCGAGCCGTCCCCGCCTTGTTTGCTGCACGGAGCCATTGCTACCAGCTCCCTGTAGCGACAGCGTAAAACCAGCAAGGTGCTTAGTGATAACCAACCCCTCAGGTGCAAACAGAAGTGGCCCAAGAACTCTGCCCACCCGAGCAAAGACCGGCTGCTGTGCTCTGCCCCGGTCGTGCAGCGACCCGCAGGGCCGGGAAAAACCAACCAGAGGTGCTGACAGCCTCTCAGACCCTAACGCTGGGCAGGAGCAGGGCACATGGGGAGCCAACCTCCGGCCGTGGAGGAGAGCAGCCTGTGTTAGCGCTGCCGCAGGGAGGGGACCGCTGTCAGCTCCGTGACGGCTTGCGGAGCTGCATGTGTGGAGTTTCCCAAGGACTTGCTTGACCCTGCTGGCTGCAGGCCTGTCAGGCTGGGCCACGTTGGCTTAAAGGGGCCTTTATAAGGAGGAGGAGAAGGCTGGGCCGTTCCTTGGCTGGCGACACTTGTGCTGTTGCCGTCTCTGTAGTTATGGCAGGTTTGAATGTTTCCATTGCTTTCCTGCTCTCCATTGTGGCTATTTGTGAGGCGGCCAGGCGGGTTTCCAAGAGACTTCTGCCTCTCGGCGTGTACCATGGTCTTGTCAGAGAACTTGTCAGCTCATTGCAGATGTGTGCTTGCTACCTTGAGCTGAGGATGCTGATGGAGTTTGGTCCTTGGGGTGGCGGCTTTGGCCCAGATGTGACCTTGACCCTCCTCTTCCTTCTCTACGTGGCTCATGGTGTATCTTTTGACGGCGCCTCTGCTAACCCCACTGTGTCTCTCCAAGAATTCCTGCTCATGGATTCCTCCTTGGGGGCTACTGCTGTCAAGCTTCTGGCCCAGTTTGCGGGAGTGGAGGCAGCTGGGATACTCACCGCGCACTACTGGTCCTGGGAGCTGACTGACTTCCACCTCATCCAGAACCTCATGGCCCAGGACTGCAGCTCCTCTCTCCACACCTCTTTGCCCCACGGCACCTTTGTGGAAGGTCTTGGCTCTTTCTTCTTCCACCTGGCGGGGCTCAAGTTCCAGCACAGCCACCCTCTGTACAGAGTGCCCGTCCTGGCCGGGACTGTGACCGCCCTGGTGTACACAGGTCAGATTTCTCCCTCCTTCTCCCTGTAACAGCCGCCTGCGGAACCCGGGGAGCTCATGAATAGCTTTCTGGCTCAGGAGCCTCTAGCTACATGGGGTTCGCTCCAAGCCAGTGATGTTCCGGTTCATACTCTGCATGTCCTGGCCTTGGTTACTCTTCTTGCTGCTGTCTGATTCCCCAACTTACCACACGTTTTAGTGACAACCGCATGGCACCGTCTCAGAGCCTCACAGGCTGCGATGGCAGACACTGAGAACCGTGGGTTTCAGCAGTTCATACCTCACCGGGCCTGCTGCCTGTGTAAGGTCAGTGCTCTGTAGAGTGAGGAACATGGTGTCACAGAGCATGCCCCAGGGTATGGTGGGGGTAACCCGGTGCGGAGCATCCCGGGGGATGAGGAGTGTCCCCTTCGGGGTCAGTGGGTGGCCACATGGACCCACTATTCTGTCCCAGGCCGGTTCAAGGGGGAGCTATTCCCCCAGCAGTCTAGAACCCCCAGCCCTCATGCAGGGTGAAGGCTCCAGCAGGCAGCCAGTTAACAAGGAGCCCAGACACAAAGTAGGCTGCCTCATTAACCAGTCAACAGCCCGGCCCTTAATACAGCGCAAGGGCTGCCGTCAGTAAACAGATAGAGACGCCTGTCTCCTTCCCAGCTGCCTCACTTACATCAGGTGCTGCCCATCACAGCTCAGGGAGGGCCTCGGGTCAGTGGGTGGCCACACGAGCCCACTGCAGTGGGTCATAGGGATTGGAGAGCAAGGGGGCGGGAGGTTCCAAAGAGGCTGGAGAGAGGCTGTTCTTGGGGTGGCAGAACAAGGAGCAATGGGCTCAAGTGGCGGGGGGGGGGGGGGTCTAGGTTGGATATTAGGAAAACTGTTTCCCTGAGGGGGGGGGTGGAGCACTGGGCTGGGTTCTCTGGGCGGGGAATCTCCATTCCTAGAGGTGTGTAAGTCCTGGCTTGACAAAGCCCTGCCTGGGGTGATTGAGTCAGGTTGGTCCTGCCTTGGGCAGGGGGCTGGACTCTGCCTCCCGAGGTCTCTGCCAGCCCTGGGGTTCTAGGACTCTGTGATTAATCTTGGCCCTGCTCTCCTCCCCAGATACTTACACCGAGCGTAACTGTCGCTGGAAGAGGGGCTGGGTTCAAGCAGGGTTTTTACTTCAGTAACAGGATGTCAAGCCGGGAGGCACCAGGGCTTGGCCCTGCCAGGTCCCAGCCCAGAGTAAGCCCTGTCTATACACGCTACATCTACAGGGCTGGTAATTCAGGGGCTGGCAGATAGCAGGGCCCGCGGTGACCATTTCGCCAGACCTGTGCGATACAGCCGAAGGGTTTTGCTCAGGAGTTCTGTCTGTCCCATGGCGGGAAATAACCAGGTCTCAGAGAATCCACTGCGTCTCCAGGCGAGTCAGTTCCAGTGGCCTTTGCCTGCAGCGTAGTTTCTCTAAAGCCCTGTACTTCTGGTCTGAATGGGCCTCGTTTCAGTTCCCAGCATTGGTCCCATCGACTGAAAACTGTTTCCTGTCAGAAATCTCTTCCCTACGGCACTTCTCGTAGACTGTCCCGAGTCACCTCTTCACCATCCCTCTCCCTCAGCTGCTAGGCCGGCGGTACGCGATACCTGAACCTACGCATTCCCTTGACAAGACAGTAGGATTAGCACATCTGGAACCCCATCATTTCACCTTCCAGTGCTAGGTGGCTGTTACAGCCAGGTCAGCCCTTCGCTACTCGCTTGTCGCCGTTGGCCCCTGCCTCAGTCACGTCTGTTCTGCCGCACTAGCCCCCATGGGCGTGAGGGTCCGGCTGTCCCAGCAGGGCTGTGGCTGAGCGGTGTCAGTCTCAGAGGTCACAGGGCGCAGTGCGGAGGTGGTGGGCCGGGTGTCTGGCGTGGAAGCCGGCGTGTGCCGGTCGAGTTACGAGCGCTCTGACCGGACTCCGCTTTCTCAGAGCCTTCACATACCAAGAACGTCCCTTGTCCTGCCGGCTGCCCAGCACCCGGTGTCCAATCCCGTCAGACACGCAACCCGTCAGGCTCTTTGTTTTCCTCTTTCGCAGCCGGGCCGCTCACGGGAGCCTTTTTCAACCCCAGCCTGGCCTCCACGGCCACCTTCCGCTGCTCCGGGAGCCTCCTGCGCGAGTACATCCAGGTTTACTGCTTGGGGCCCCTGGCAGGTGAGCTGTGTCCAGGGGAGCGCTCGGTGCCGGAGCTATTGCTGGCTGGCCAGGCTGGGCCGCAGCCGAGACGGGCAGAGGCTGTGGCTGGGGTGAAGCCTTCCTAGTATGTCTTCCGTGTCTGTCAGCCTGCAGGGAAGGGACACGTTTTGAGCATGGAAACTGGCAACTCTGGGGGCTCTTACTTATTTTGGGGGGAGGCCTGGTGCGCCCTGCCCTTTCCCCACCCTGCTCTGCCTCAGCCAGTCGGAGCTGCAAGACGTCGTTAGCCACACCCTGGCCTTGGTGGGACACTGGCAAAGCCTGAGGCATGGGGGGGGTCGCACCTCCTGGGGCGCTTTCACCACACGGGCGCAGGATCCCGCGGCTTTGGGCAGTCCCGGGCCGAAGCCTGAAGGTGCCGTCTGGCCGCTGGCGAGGGGAGACTGGGTGGTGAGGGGGCGGATGGTCAGTGACGAGGCCTAATCCCTGTTTCTGCTTCCAGGGATGCTCGCAGCCCTGCTCCTGTACCAGGGGCACATCCCCAGGCTCTTCCAGAGAAACCTGCTGTACAGTCAGCGGAGCAAGTTCCGCACCCCGAAGGGCAAGGCCGCGTCCGGGCTCAGGCGGGAGGCAGCTGCAAGCCAAGCCCCGGAGCAGAGTGACGGGTGCTAGAGCGTCCCTCAGCTGCTGCCTGAGTCTCCCTCACACAGGGCCCCTCCACGGCCGGCCTGGCAGAGCTGGGCCCAAAGCCACCGGCCAGGCCTGGGCTGCGGGGAGAGACCGCGGGCTTCTCGTGCCACTCGAGTGCACCGGCCACTTTGGCCACGGGGAGGGGGGGGGGAAGGGGCATAGCTAGGAGAGCCCATGCGCCCGGGCAGAGGGGCAGGGTCCCAGGCTCCAGCATTGCAACCAGCACCGCCCAGGCGGCAGGGAATCGCAGCTCCCCCCGGGGCTGCCTGTGCTCCGCCGTGGCTCAGCCTTCCTGTCGCTGCCCTGCAGCTCAGCAGCGGACAAGGGAGCTGGTGAGGCCCTGTGATCTCGGCCCTATGACCAGCGCCCCCAGAACAATGGGACACAGCCTGCATTGTTCTGCAAGTACCTGCCCCTTCCGGGCAGAGCCAAGGACTCGCAAATGCACCAACTGCAGCTGGGAGCAACTGTGCCTTGAGGGTTCAGCCAAGCCCTGCGGCGTGCGGGCGCGTGGTCCCTGGGGCCCGCCAGGCAGCGGTTTGGGAGGGGGTGGCGCTCGCCTGGGCCGAGTTCCTTCAGCAGATGTAGCGCAGTGGGATTGTGTTTGCTGTTTGCTGGTGACATTGCACGTGAGGTCTCCTGTCCCGTGGTTACTCTGTGCCTTGGTTTCCCTGGGTGGGGTGGAAATTTCAGGTGTGACTCTCCCTGAGGGAGGCTGCCCCAGCCCAGCACGCACACAACAGCTGATGCTCTGTACCCTGAGCTGAGCTGGTGACACCTGTTGCCCAGGAGGCTGCTGCTGGGGGTGCGAGGGGCTCTGGTCTGTGCCGTCTGCAGGGAAGGGAGGCAGGGCCCTGGGCTGTCGGTCCCCCTCCCCCGGACGGAGTATCCTGACTGCTCCTGCTTCCTGTGCTGACGAGGGGCGAGCCACTCAACCTGCTGTTCTGCCTGCTGGGGAGTCGGGCACTTGCCTCCCCCAGGCCTAGGTTCGCCTACCGCCCGTGGAGACGGGGGACGTGCAGCTTCCAGGAATTGCCACTTACCCATCGATAGGAGTAAATCTCCTGCCGCGGTGGGAAAACCTCTGAGCACGGAATATTGTGGGTGAGGCGGAAGCAAGTCTCCCTCCCTCCCTGCCCTCAACTGCTGCGTGTTTTCCTGGGGAAATGCAGCCGGCCACGGTCCCTCATGCTGCTGGGGCTGCAAAAGGCCTCGCTTGTTAGCACGCAGGGGCTGTGGGCAGGAGGCTCCAACATGCAATTGCAATGAAATTAAAACTCTATCTCAAGTACAGCTTGTAATTTGTGACAAACTCGTTTCCACCCGTGGAATCGCCACAAGGCTCACGGCAGCTTCTTGCATGGACTGCAGCCAAGACATTTTGCTCTGGAAACTCCGGGGGAAGGCAAACTGGCCGTGTGAGTTAGGCTTGTTGTTGCTGAGTTCTGCTGCTCCCCGTCTGGGGGGCAAAGACAGTCACTGTTGGTGCTACAAGTGGGGAGGTAATCTCTCGTACTGGGCTGACTGCTGATACAGCATCCTTCCCCTTGTCTGGTGCCCTGAGTGCAATACGGCTCCACTGCAAAACACAGAAGAAATAAAAACTGAAACCAAAAAGCCTCCCCCACTTAGTTCTTGCAGCTGAGTTGAGTGGAGTGTGGATCAGAACCTAATCTCTGAATCTTTAGACAGGTCTAACACAACAAGGCAGAGGTGTGTACAGAACAAACCACGTCAGACCAATCTGAGAGCTTCCTGTGATAGGATCGTGAGTCTGGTGGAGAAGGGGGAAGTGGTGGATGTGGGATACCTGGACTTTAGTAAGGCCTTTGACATGGTCTCACATGATCTTATTATCAGTAAACTAGGCAAATACAATTTAGATGGGGCTACTACAAGGTGGGTGCAGAACTGGTTGGATAACGGCTCTCAGAGAGTGGTTATTAATGGTTCATGGTCATGCTGGAAGGGCATAAGTGTGGCTGATTCCACAGGGGTCTGTTTTGGGACCGGTTCTGTTCAATATCTTCAACGATTTAGATATTGGCATAGGGAGGACGCTTATTAAGTTTGCAGATGATACCAAGCTGGGAGGGGTTGCGACTAATCTGGAGGATAGGGTCATAATTCAAAACAATCTGGACAATTAGAGAAATGATCAGAGGTAAACAGGATGACGTTTAATGAGGACAAATGCAAAGTGCTCCACTTAGGAAGGAACAATCAGAGTGTCACACACAGAATGGGAAGCGACTGTCTAGGAAGGAGTACGGCAGAAAGGGATCTAGGGGCCATAGTGGACCACGAGCTAAATGAGTTAGCAGTGTGGCTGTACTCGACCCCTTGAGGTCTAGTGTTCTGTGATTCTATAAGGTGGAAAATGCCACCCTTCTTCGTTAATGTAGGCCAAGAGGGTTCCCTGGGTAAGGCACAACCTGTAGAAACAGGAAGGGATTATGCCGATTGTCTAGGCTGCCATAGGATTCCAGCCACAGAGTCTTGTTCTGCATCCAGTCATTTGTGACTGCACGGGAGCATGGCTTTTGGAAAGACAGCCACGCCTGGTGAGACGCCACACGGGGACGGATTTCCCACACCCCTCAGGAAGCTTTTTCAATGCTTTTCTGCCCTCCCTGCTAAATATTTGCACCATGGGTTTACTGCCAGCCACTGAGCGGCAGTTCTGTATCTTCCACAGTGAGAATTCTCATTCGAAATGACCACTTGTACAGCGCGAGCCCAAAGCCACGTTTCTGGAAGCACAAATCTCACAGCTTGTGACCAGCCGTAAGCCAGTCGTCTTGCTGCTTGTTTTACACCAAAGACTAAATGATTTACCTACGTGCCTGGGGCTGCACAGGCTTCTTGAGAGTCAGGTAGAAGAAGAAATTCCGTCTCTGAATAGGCACCATTGTGTTAATTACCCAAAGTCAGGCGCTTGGGAAGAGCAATGGTTGATGTGCTACCAGGAAGCAGATTTCCAGCTTTTTCACTGAGCCCTGGTTTGCAAACATGCAACAAGCGAAGCACTGAAGCTCCTGTGTCTGAGGTCGCATCTCCCCGTACTGTGCCGGAGTTTGATCTTCTGGCATTTGATTTAGCAGGTCTAGTAAAGACTTACTAAATCGAATGCTGAGGGTGCCGCTGTCATGAGGAAAATTTTTTAAAAATCTGTCCGATCACATGCTGTCTGAACGCCCAGCAACCCTTTTCTGTTGGAAAATCCGTGCCAGGAAGCTTCAGTTCTGCTCCGAACTGAAAGCACAAGTATAGCCACCAGGGGAAATGTCATTTAACAATCACACTAGCCTGGGGCCCAGCTCCAGGCCCCCCAGGAGGGGGCGGGCTAGAGGCCAGCCTTCTGCAGCCAGCTATTCAGCACTGCATGGCAGGGGCTCCCCAGGGCTCCGGCTGTGACCCAGAGCCCACCGGGCCCTGCTGAATCACCAGGCACCAGGACAGCTGCCCCTTTTGCTCTCCGTGCAGAACTGCCAGACCCTACCAGTGGGGCTGCTGAGGGTGGGGGCAGAACAAAAGGGGCTGCCGTGTTAACACTGACTGCATGGGCTGGCACTGGCAGCCACGTCTTACTGGGACTCAGTACCGGCCCACTTTCACCTGATAGCCCCGCTGACCCGACAGGCCTGCTTAAAGGGAAGCTTGTGCTAGTGACTTGCTGGGGCCAGGCCTTCGGAGAGTCCAACTTTGCCTGCTTTCGGCCGAGCCAAGGCTACAGGATGCTTCCACCCAAAACCTGGCTGCACGAGGCCAAGATGGGAAACCACCAAGTCCCAAGAAGCAGTGTCTTCACACCGCCATTGGCCAGTCCAAGGCGAGTCTCACGTCCCTGCGGGCCCTTGTCACATTACTGGATTTTGAGGGGAGCAGCCAGATCGCTGCTGCACCCATGGGGGGTGTTGGCCCCTTTTATACCATTTTTGGGGCCATGTGGGGTGTTGAATAGAAGCTCACTGTCTGCTAATCCTATGTACGCTGGTCATGTGATTGTATAATGTCTGTGTATGCAATTATAAGCATGTACTTGTATGGGTACTGAATATTTCCCTGCATGTGGTTGAGCATTGGGCAGAGCCCGGTCTCTGGACATGCTAATCAGCAAGGCCCTGTGGGACAATGGCACTCAATGGGCCAAGGACACACCTAAAGAATGAGGGTGACTCATACCTAAGGGCTACCAGCAGTGAACACAGGAATAAGCCGAGGGCCAAGTGACCTGCTATAGCCAAGAAGAGACCAGGAAGGAGGGATAAATAGGCCATGTGGTGGACTCCATCTTGATTCTCAGCTCAGCACTTCATCCCAGAGGCAGCATTGCAGGGATCAAAGAGCCAGAAAGAACTGTGGACCCATCCTGATCCTAGGATGTGCAACAAGGACTTTTAAGCCAGCAGCTGTAACATCTCTGCTAGAGCCTGCATCAAGAACTGGGAGATTCGATGCATGTAATGTATGATTCTTTAGCAACCTTACTCTCAGGCTTTTCTTTCTTGTGGTAATAAACCTTTAGATGTTAGATGCTAAAGGATTGGCCCAGCGTGGTTTGTGGGTAAGGTCCAGAGGGTAAATTGACCAGGGATCTGTGGCTGGTTTCTTGGAACCGGACAGAACTTGTTCGGGGTAGGTGGGATTGGGTGCTAGGACCCCCCCTGTGTATGAGGCCTGGGACACGGATATTGCTGGGGTGTCGGAGGGGTTTTGCTCGTGAGGCTTCAGGCAGGCTGCTGAAGCGCTCTGTGGGACTGGTTTGTGGCCGGTTTGGGAAGGTCTCCAGTCTGGGGGCTGTAAGGAGCCCCTAATTTGAGCAATTCCCCCTGAGCAGACGCCCTCAGCTGTGCCCAGACACGGCCCGTCCGTCACAGTCCCGCTTCAAGGTGAGTCTCACGTCCCTGTGGGCCCGGTCCAAGGCGAGTCTCACGTCTTAATTTGAAAAATGTCAAGTTGCTTTTGGACAAGCCGTCAATATCGGCATTTTCAGACAATATTTTCACCAAGTCGATGTAACAAAATTAGCAAGTCTCAAGTCGCGTCTCTGCTGTCGGGCTAAGCCGAGGGAACTGGTGACACTTTATTGCCCTCCCCAACTAAGGGACTGGCAGCAGGGTTGGGGCCCCACCATCCTGCCTGCCACCCCCCAGGTATGTAGTACCCTGCCCAAACCCTTCCCCTGCCTTTGGCTGCAGCACTGAGGACTGGGAGAGAAATTGCCCCTGGGGGCTGGCAGGTGGGGCTGGGGGAGGGAAAAGGCCCCTGGGTGGTGAGGCGGGGGGACGGGACAGGGGAAAGGCCCCTGGGAGGTGGGGCTCAGGAGGGAGGGGAGGGGAAAGGCCCCTGGGTGGTGAGGCAGGGGGTGTAGTAAAAACTAAGTGTGCGTCTTCCCCTCCATTGCTGTTTTGAGCTTAAGCACGTAGCATTTAGCTGATTGCGTATGCCTTAGAAGCTGCTAAACACTCTGCCAGGGAACTGAGTAAACTTGCAGTGACCAATCACGTTGCGACACGCTGGCCAGAAGGAATGTAGAATCCAACAAAGTTTCATCTCGGGCGCTGCCCGGGGTCGACCCTGCTTTGAGCGCAGAGCTCCTTTGTCGACCTTGTTTGCAAACAATAAATGGAGTTGGACCCAGCCGGAAAGTGTGGCTCTCTTCTTGAGGCAAATTGGACTAGCCTCCAGGGGACGAAACTAGCAATTTATGCAACGGGGGGAAAAGGGGAAAGGCCCCTAGGAGGTGGGGCTCAGGAGGGAGGGGAAGGGAAAGGCCCCTGGGTGGTGAGGCAGGGGGACGGGACAGGGGAAAGGCCCCTGGGAGGTGGGGCTCAGGAGGGAGGGGAGGGGAGAGGCCCCTGGGAGGTGGGGCTAGGGGGGGAACCAGGGGAAAGGCCCCTGGTGACTGGGACCCACTGCCCTCAACCCATCCACATCCTAAAGTTTTCACCAGCTACAGTGGAAGCCGTGGAGCTGAGGGGCTGGGGCGCTGCAAAGCCTGGTGAAGATGTGCCCGCGTTGCCCCCACCTCGTCAGCCCGGGGGGGGGGGAGGGCTGTGCTGGGGAGTCTCCGCTGGCTGAAGTGTGATGTTCTGTCTGCTGGGGCAGTGTTTGGGGCAGGCCCTTGTGCTCTGCCTACGCCGGTGGGGGGGTGGGCCTGTAGGTCTGCTGGGCCTTCTCCGGGAACTGCCTTCTGTACAGGGACCTGCTGTACTGCAGCTCGGGCGTCACCATGCGCCGGCACAGCTGCCCCGTGGCCTGGTCCAGCCCTGGCTTCAGATTGTAGCCCAGGATGGTGGCCAGGCCGTACTGCAGCGGGGCCAGCGACTTGTCCCTCAGCTCGCGGGGGGGCACACTACCCCCCCCCTGCAGGCAGGCCTTGGCCAGCTGCGCCCGCCGTGCCCGCAGCGCCCTCACTTCCCGCTGCATGCGCTCCCGGCCCAGGCCGCCCTCCACCCGCTGCCAGAAGGTCCTGTTGACGTGGCTGTAGATGGCCCAGTCCAGGCTGTTCCAGCTCTTGATCTTCTCGGCCGTGCTCTCTGAGAGGGGGGACCTGGTGCCGCCCTCCCGGCTGTTGAGCGGGAAGGCCACGACGCTGTCCAGGTCCCAGCACAGCGCCTCCTTCAGCAGCACCATGGACTCGTCGAAGTACTCGGAGAGGAGGAGGAGGTCGAAGGCCTGCTCCAGGTGCCGCAGCATCTGCTGGGAGTGCTGGGCGGAGACGGCGCCGTTGTGGTTGAAGCCGAAGTCGAAGGCCATGAGGTTCTTGGCGTAGTGGCTGTCGGGCTCCAGGGGCCTGTAGAACCTCTCTGGCTGGCTGAGAAACTCCTCCAGGCTGCGGGCGCGGGCGAAGGGGGAGGTGTCCTTGTAGTAGCTGAAGGATGACTCCATGAGGTGGACGGGGTTGCGCAGGATGGAGAAGTAGAAGGTGGAATTTGGCATCACCCGTTGCACCTGGGGGGGAGGGGGGGAGCGTGAGGGCTGACCAACGCACAAGCACCGGGCTAACACCTCACCTGAGCCCACAGGCAAGCGACAGGCGCAGGCACAGCCGCATGACCTACCCCCGCTGCTCAGAGCCTCGGGGCCAGCGCTCGCGCCTGGAGTCCTCTGCGCTGCCACAGAGCAGCTGCGCTGGGAGCCCTCGCCCCTGCTATTGGCCAAAGGGGGGTTCCTCCTGGGCAGGTCACGCTCCCCAACAGCCCCCGCCAAGCCTAACCCATCCCCCACTCTGCCCTGGGCCTGCCGGGAGCGGGTCTCCTGTCCCTGAGCCCGTCGTCCCCCAGACAGCACCTGCTGACACCAGCTCCCGGCCCGTGGGCAAGGCAGCCTCTCGACAGCTGCCCTCTCCTCCCGCTGTGCTCCGTGGCCCGGGGCGCCCCGTCCCTTACCTGGGCCCGCAGGAACCGCAGGTGGTGGCACATGATGTCGAAGTGGGGCGCATGGCCGGGGGTGCCGAACCCCTCCACGAACTCGGCCCGGAAGTAGTGGGGGTAGCCCAGCTGGCTGGCGCCGCGGGCGGGCAGGGCGAAGGTGAGGTTGTGCGTCTCCCCGAAGCGGAACAGCAGGTTCATAATGGTGCTGCTGGCGGTCTTGTGCGTCTTCAGGAACACCACGTGGGTCTGGGGCTCACAGGCTGCGGGGCCGGGGGCCGCTGGCCGGCTGGAAGGAAGCGCATCTCCCCTCGTTCCCCCAGCCCTGCGGCCTGGGGTGCTACCCTGAGGCGACCATCTGCCTGGGCTCCCTGCGGCTGCCTCATGGCGCCTCTCAGCTGCCATGGTCCTGGCCGCTGCCCTGGTTCCCACCCGGCTCTGGAAGGACCCTGCAGCCTGCCCGAAGGGTGGCCCTGACGCTGGCTCCTTGGCAGCCGCTTCCAGCTTGTGGCTGAGGGGAACTTCTGCCATCGTTACGGGCTTCCTGCTCGGAGGGGGGCTCCCGGGCCGAGCTGGGGCATCCCTCGGGGGGGCCCTTTCAGTGCCCTGGGGCTGGGGTTTCAGTCCCGTGGGCGTGGGAAGGATCTGCACGTCCTCACCGTCTCCATGGCTCGTCTGCCAGCCCCCACCCGAGCTGGGCACTTGGCTGGCCGGCAGCTGGCCAGCGGTCTGGCCCGGTTCTGGGGCGGGCAGGGGGCTGCCCTCCGACCGGGCCTCGGGCATGGCTCTGTGCCGCCAGGCGCATGGGGTGTCACTGTCCAACGGCGCTGGCACTCGGTGGCCAGAGTCTGTCCCCGTCTCCTGCTGGAAGGAGCTCTCCTGGCCAGCGCTTGGCTGGAGTTTCTGCTCACACCTGCGGCTGCTGAAGAGGAGGCAAGTCAGACCTTCAAACACTGGGGTGAGCGTCTCCCCAGCCCAGATCCCCGCTTCTCAGTCCGGCGGAAGCCCCCGAGCTGGGAAACCCGCGTGCATCTTACCTGCCCGTGTGGCAGCCGTTGCAGTGTCCTACGCGTGCAGGCAAGCTCCCGCCAGCCCTGCCCCGGCCCCAGCCTTCAGAGGTGCCCGCGGCCTCGCCCTGGAGCTTAGGGATGGTGCTGAGGGTGGCCGAGGGCTCGGCCGTGTCCCAGGGCGCTCTGTTAGCTCTGGAGGACTCACGTGATTTAGTCCAAGCCAGGCGGCTGCCCACAGTGCAAACTAACTGGGTGGAAGGTACCGGCCTGTGTTGGGAAGGTCCCGCTGAGCTCAAACCGCCCCTCGTGGCCCGGGCATCTCTGAGCTCTGCAATAACCGTGTGTGGATGCAAGGTTGGAGGCGGGACTGGCCCGGGGCCCCCCTGGAGCTCGGGACAGGAGCCACTGCAGCCTGAGCTAACAGAGACCCATTCTCAAAGGGCGTGAACTAGCCGTTAATCGACTGGTCGATAGGCACGTCCGCCTGCCGCCTCTGGAACCTACTAGAGCCCCAGCAGGATGCTCGTGCATTTCACAACTAACTTGGCGTGCAACGGGGGCCTGCGGGACGTCCTGCTGACTCTGGGCACCATGCCCTTGGGAATGCACAAGAGCATTTCGAAGTGGGAGTGCCTGCACGGAGCCTATGGTCAGCAGGGGACTGAGAGCCCCTCACTGATCCCGGGTTCCATGTGGCACTGGGTCAGCTCAGGACTCCCCAGCTGACCCCGGGCTCCACGTGGCGCTGCCCCTTTGAGATGTCAACTCGGAGTTTCAAAGAGGCAGTGCTGCATGGAGCCCTTACTTGCACTGCTGCTTTGAAGTACCCCTCTTGCCCACCCCCTTTGCTGCCTCTGATAGCGACCAGTCGACGCGACTACCCGAGAAGCGTGTGCCGACTGGATAGTCGCCTAGTCCTTAACGTCCTTGTGCTCTCACGCAAGTTCTAGCCTCACAGGCCCAGGGCACAGGTCCCGGTGTTAGTGCCCCGTGCGCCCAGGTAACGAGCAGGGAATTGCTAGGGGGCTGAGGTCTGAAGACACCTGGCAGTTCCAGCAGCAGAGTGAGTTGCGAGAGCCGGACTCTGTGGCTACTCTGCCTTTGGGAAGTTCTAGGGTGCCAGCAGGTGGATCTGAAGGCAGATGCTGTTCACGGAGCTGGGTGAGGGTTGTGGAATTAATTTTCTTTTCTGTTTGGAAATTGCCTCCCCAAATCATGATTCTCTCTCTCCCCCCCCCCCCCCCCGCCAATGTAGGTGAAATTCTTGGCCTGGAGCTTGTTTTCAAGTGGTTGGTTCTGATACCGTCCCGTCCAACGTCCCCCCCCGGACCTCCCCCCGCGGCCTGTCGCCCCCTCTGTGCGCCCCGCCCCGTCCAACGTCCCCCCTTTGATCTCCCCCCGCGGCCTGTCGTCCCCTCTGTGCGCCCCGCCCTGTCCAACGTCCCCCCTTTGCTCTCCCCCCGTGGCCTGTCGTCCCCTCTGTGCGCCCCGCCCTGTCCAACGTCCCCCCCCTTTGCTCTCCCCCCGCGGCCTGTCACCCCCTCTGTGCGCCCCGCCCCGTCCAACGTCCCCCCTTTGCTCTCCCCCCGCGGCCTGTTGTCCCCTCTGTGCGCCCCGCCCCGTCCAACATCCCCCCTTTGCTCTCCCCCCGCGGCCTGTCGCCCCCTCTGTGCGCCCCGTCCCGTCCAACGTCCCCCCCCGGACCTCCCCCCGCAGCCTGTCGCCCCCTCTGTGCGCCCCGCCCAGTCCAACGTCCCCCCCCTTTGCTCTCCCCCCGCGGCCTGTCGTCCCCTCTGTGCGCCCCGCCCTGTCCAACGTCCCCCCTTTGATCTCCCCCCGCGGCCTGTCGTCCCCTCTGTGCGCCCCGCCCTGTCCAACGTCCCCCCTTTGATCTCCCCCCGCGGCCTGTCGCCCCATCTGTGCACCCCGTCCCGTCCAACGTCCCCCCTTTGATCTCCCCCCGCGGCCTGTCGTCCCCTCTGTGCGCCCCGTCCCGTCCAACGTCTCCCCTTTGATCTCCCCCCGCGGCCTGTCGCCCCCTCTGTGCGCCCTGCCCCGTCCCGTCCAACGTCCCCCCTTTGCTCTCCCCCCGCGGCCTGTCACCCCCTCTGTGCGCCCCGCCCCGTCCAACGTCCCCCCTTTGATCTCCCCCCGCGGCCTGTCACCCCCTCTGTGCGCCCCGCCCCGTCCAACGTCCCCCCTTTGCTCTCCCCCCGCGGCCTGTCACCCCCTCTGTGCGCCCCGCCCCGTCCCGTCCAACGTCCCCCCTTTGCTCGCCCCCCGCGGCCTGTCACCCCCTCTGTGCGCCCCGCCCCGCCCCGCCCCGTCCAACGTCCCCCCTTTGCTCTCCCCCCGCGGCCTGTCGTCCCCTCTGTGCACCCCGCCCCGTCCCGTCCAACGTCCCCCCTTTGCTCTCCCCCCGCGGCCTGTCGCCCCCTCTGTGCGCCCCGCCCCGTCCAACTTCCCCCTTTGATCTCCCCCCGCGGCCTGTCGCCCCCTCTGTGCATCCCGCCCCGTCCAACGTCCCCCTTTGATCTCCCCCCGCGGCCTGTCGGCCCCTCTGTGCGCCCCGCCCCGTCCAACGTCCCCCTTTGATCTCCCCCCCTGTGCGCCCCGCCCCGTCCAAGGTCCCCCCGGACCTTCCCCCGCGGCCTGTCGTCCCCTCTGTGCGCCCCGCCCCGTCCAATGTCCCCCCTTTGATCTCCCCCGCGGCCTGTCGCCCCCTCTGTGCGCCCCGCCCCGTCCAACGTCCCCCCTTTGATCTCCCCCGCGGCCTGTCTCCCCCCTCTGTGCGCCCCGCCCCGTCCAACGTCCCCCCTTTGCTCTCCCCCCGCGGCCCGTCACCCCCTCTGTGCGCCCCGCCCCGTCCAACGTCCCCCCTTTGCTCTCCCCCCGCAGCCCGTCACCCCCTCTGTGCGCCCCGCCCCGTCCAACGTCCCCCCTTTGCTCTCCCCCCGTGGCCTGTCGCCCCCCTCTGTGCGCCCCGCCCCGTCCAACGTCCCCCTTTGCTCTCCCCCCGCGGCCTGTCGCCCCCCTCTGTGCGCCCCGCCCCGTCCAACGTCCCCCTTTGATCTCCCCCCGCGGCCTGTCGCCCCCTCTGTGCGCCCCGCCCCGTCCAACGTCCCCCCTTTGCTCTCCCCCCGCGGCCTGTCGCCCCCTCTGTGCGCCCAGTCCCGTCCAACGTCCCCCCCCGGACCTCCCCCCGCGGCCTGTCGCCCCCTCTGTGCGCCCCGCCCAGTCCAACGTCCCCCCTTTGCTCTCCCCCCGCGGCCTGTCGTCCCCTCTGTGCGCCCCGCCCTGTCCAACGTCCCCCCTTTGATCTCCCCCCGCGGCCTGTCGTCCCCTCTGTGCGCCCCGCCCTGTCCAACGTCCCCCCTTTGATCTCCCCCCGCGGCCTGTCGCCCCATCTGTGCACCCCGTCCCGTCCAACGTCCCCCCTTTGATCTCCCCCCGCGGCCTGTCGCCCCCTCTGTGCGCCCCGCCCCGTCCAACGTCCCCCCTTTGATCTCCCCCGCGGCCTGTCGCCCCCCTCTGTGCGCCCCGCTCTGTCCAACGTCCCCCCTGGCTCTGCGCCCTCTTTGCGGGTGGTTCGCACTCGGCGAGCTGGGGCGGTTCATCGCGTCCGTGCGCCTGGCAGCCTTGCCGTGCCGTGGGCGGGGAACCCCGATGTTTCTGCTGCTGAGTTCCAGCCCCGCCCTGGCGGCAAAGGGGCCAGGTGGCCGTGGTACCGGGCGCGTTTCAAGGGCCCCAAATCAGCCACTTACTTGCTCAGGGGCCGCTGGGGCTGGAGCATGGTGAGCTGGGGCGCTGGCACCGGCCCGGGCTGCTCCGACATGATCTCCGGGTGTCTGAGCTGGGACCGGCACAGCAAATATGCTTTGCCGTTTCCTCACCTGCTCCCGGCCCCGCCCAGCGGTGCTCTGTGGACACGGAGCCCACATTCCAGAGCCTGGGACCTGCTGGGCGTGGTGCACTGGCCCGTCTGCTGCGCTGAGACCATGGACAGAGCGAGCGTCTGCTCCGCAGCCTGAGCCAGGAGCCTGCTGGCGTGACACCTGCACGCTCCCCACCTGGCTCTGTGCTCGCCAGCTGTTTACTTTCTGTGCAGGTAGCTCTTGGAGCCCCGGCACTGGGTGGGGGATGGGAGAGGGGCTGTGCTGTGCCGATTCCCAGGGCTCTCAGCAGGGTCTGCGCCCGGGCAGGGCTGTGCAAGTGGGCACCGGCTTTGTCTGGCGCAGCTTGGTGGCAGAGCTCTGTTTCCCAGGGAGGGATCCTGCCCCTTCTCGTCCTGCTCTAAGGCGGCTGTCTGGGCCGGTTCCTCCTCCAGCTGCGTCCTGCCCGCTGGCCGGTCAGCACCAGTGGCCTCCCCAGGAATTGAAATTGGGGAGGTGTTCGAATTTACGGGGTGTCGGCTGATGAGGAGTGAGACCTGAGGGGGAAGGTGGGCTGTACGGCACCATAGTTCACTAAACTGGGGGGTGTTGGGGAAATTCGGGGAGGGTACAGCCCCATGGGGGGATGCAGGGAAATCCCTGGTCTCCACTGCAGCCGGCGTGGTGGCTAGTGGCTAGGCCTTAGAGGCAGCGAGGGTCCTCATCGACTCTCCTCCTCCCACCCCGACACCCTCCAGGAGGCAGAATTGGCACCAGCCCCCTTCCAGGGCACCTGAAGGTCTGGTGCAGGACATTGGAGGCCACTGCCCACCCCTACCGGCCCCGGCGACACTGCTCACGGCACCTGCCACCGGGACGTCCTTAGTCTCTCTGCCGCCCCAGGACACGGCACCAGACTTGGCGCAGCCCTGCTGTTTGGCACCGCTACCGGCCCAGGGGATCCCGGCTCCTACCTCGCCCACGCTGCCCTGCCTCCATCTCGGCACCGCGGAAGCCAGAATCCACGGCCAGACAGGCGATGGCTTTGTCAGCACCCGCGTCGGCTTCCCCTTGGTCCGCCTTGGAGTATTCATCCGACTCTGAGGCAAAATCCACCTGGTCCTCAAGGGGTTCCCAATCCCGTTCTTGGCCCCGTTCCTGGCACTGCAGCCCTCCTCATCTATACCAGCAATAGTGGCACAGCCTGTACCGGTGCCAATGGTGCAGCCAACATGACCTCCACAACCTCCGGGCCAGTGGCCGTTCTGGACTCCCTGGGCGTACCCCTGAAGCCAGGGTGTAGATCTGCCCAGGCCAGATTCCGTCTCCTCAGGCCC
Source organism: Pelodiscus sinensis (assembly GCF_052426305.1). Classification (NCBI taxonomy): domain Eukaryota; kingdom Metazoa; phylum Chordata; order Testudines; family Trionychidae; genus Pelodiscus; species Pelodiscus sinensis. The sequence goes on along the minus strand of NC_143061.1, from coordinate 55,803,874 downwards.
ATGAGCAACTTCTTCAGCGACATCTCTGGGCCAGTCGCAACCTCCTGGTCAGTAGTCTCCAGGCTCCAGAGGCGCGTGGCTCCGGTGAGCCAACCTCCCCCTTCCTCATCCCTGGGTTCCTCGTGTTTGGATGCCCCTATGGGAGAGGTCCAGAAGGGGCCTTAGGTGATTCCGCCCCACCCATGCCCTCCATGGACGCTAGGGCCCACCAGGACCTTCTCCGCAGCCTGGTCCGAAGTGTGGGAGTTCAGGCGGAGAAGGTGTGCGAAGACTCGGACCCTACGGTAGACGTCCTACACTCCAATGCTCTCTCCAGAGTGGCTCTTCCAGTTAATAAAACTGTAGCCAAAATTTCTAAGTCCTTGTGGCAAACCCCTGCACCCCAACTGATAAGCGAGCCGGAAGGAGGCTCTTTGTTCCCCAAGAGTGCAACCAGCACCTGTTTTCTCACCCTCCCCCGGGCTCCCGGGTGGTACAAGCTGCCAGCCACAGGGAAAGACAAGGCCAGGCTGCTGCCACCCCAAAGAACAGGGAGGCCAAGAAGACTGACCTGCTAGGCAGGAACGTCTCCGGGGGTATGCAGTACTGCATCGCCAGTCAGCAGGTCTTGTCGCTCTACGCCTGTAACTCCTGGGCATCCATGGACAAGTTCATAGACCTGCACCCCAGGGACTCCCACTGGGAGTTTAAGGCTCTCCATGAGGAGGGGAGAGCCATCTCCAGAGCAGCACTCCAAGCGGCTCTCCACGTGGCGGATGCCACTGCCCCGGTGACGGCCACAGGTGTGGTTCTACGCTGTCGTTCCTGGCTCCGGGGTTCTCCTGGAGCTCCAAAACACTCTCCAAGACCTCCTGTTTGAGGCTCTTTGCTCTTCTCTGAGCAGACCGATCAGAGGCTCCATGGCCTCAGGGATACCCGGGCTACCCTAAAATCCTTGGGCATGCACACTCCTGCCACCCAGGGGCACACTTTCGCAAACAGGAATGTTCCTAGAGTGCCCCTCAGGCCCCACGTCCTGACTTCTCCCGTTGTAGGAGCAGGAGTGGTAATGTCGGGACAACAGGCGCCGACTGCACCCAGCTCCAGGCAGCAACCAGGGCCCCCCAACAAACCCTCGGGCCCCCGGCAGGGGTTTTGATGGGACCCCCGAGGGCTTTGTACCAGTCTCTCCACTAACTTTCCGGGACCGTTTATCCCACTTCCTCCAAGCCTGGTGGTCTGTTACGTCGGACCGATGGGTGCTGGAGATAGCGGGAAGGGGTTACATAATCCCTTTCCACTCGCCCCCTCCTTCCTAACCCCCTCTCACGAGCCTCTGCTTCAAGAGGAGGTCCAACATCTCCAGACGATAGGGGCGGTAGAGCGTGTCCCCCAAGTTTCGGGGGAGGGGGTTCTATTCCTGTTACTTTCTGGTCCTGAAGGCCAAAGGGAGCCTCCGTCCCATCCTGGACCTCAGAGCCCTCAACTCCTCCATCACCAAAGCACAATTCCAAATGGAAACATTGGCGGCCGTAATCCCCTCGTTAGCGCCCGGAGACTGGTACGCTGCCCTCGACTTAAAAGATGCTGCTTCCACATCTCCATCGCTTCCCACCACCACAGGTACCTCTGATTTACCGTGGGCCCTGGCCGCTACCAATTCACGGCCCTCCCCTTTGGTATTTCCACCACCCCTCGGGTCTTCACCAAATGCATGGCGGAGATGGCTGTGGCGTAGTGGGGGGCTGTCTGCTCTATAACCCGGGGTCCCCTGCGCTGCGCTGTGCGATTCCCACTGACTCACCCTGTGACGGCGCGTTGGGGTTTTCCCGTCTCCTGCACCCCGTAATGGCACGGACAGACTCCCCCAGCCAGTAGAACAGAGGGAGTTTATTGCTTCTCCAGGATACAGCACAGATGGAATCTGGTTCCAGGGCAGGCCTAGGATGCCTCAGCCCCCCTTGAGATGGGGGAGCCTGGGTCCCTAAATTCCAGCCCCTTTCCCTAGGCTGTCTCCTCCATGATCCCAGACAGAAACCAAACTCCCTCACTTCCAGCCCTGCCCCCAGCCAGGGCTCCACTCCCCTTCTTCCCATTGTTCCGCTCCCTGGGAGATAACTGGTCAGACAGGTTTGAAGCCCCCTGGCATAGTGACTCATCCCCTGCCCTGCTGGGCCGTGCTGCAGACAGCAGCCAGTGGAGGTCACCCACAGCCCACTGCCCAGCATAGCAACCAGCAAGGTATCCCCACTGTGTCACACCCCCACATGTGGATTAGCCCAGACACCTGGGCCCAGCCTGAGGAGAAAAGAGGGGATTCCCAGGGCAGAGACAAAGGGAGGGAGGCGGAGACCAACACCAGGTTTCAGGGGAAGGGGCAGTTGCTGGCTGCGAAACATGAAGGAAGCAGCCTTAGCTGAGGGTCTAGTGATGACAATGGACCCCCTAACCCAAGGGGTCTGAGGCCCCCTGGCCTCCGACGTGCCGCCACAGTGGCTGCCGCACTCAGGGAACGGGGCATCCAGGTGTTCCCCTACCCAGACGAGTGGTTCCTGTGGGGGGCCTCGGAGACTCAGGTGGGAGCCCCCATCGCCATCGTCTGTACCCTCTTCAACAACTTAAGCCTCCTGCTAACGCTGGACAAATCAACCGTAACTCCCACCCCAAGAATAGAGTTTGTGGGCACCAATCTGGACTCTGGCAGCAGGAGCCTCTCTACCCGCTCCCGGTTTCGCACAATAGAGACGGCAGTCGGGGCGCTCCTGAATTTTCCAGTGACCACTGCCCAGACTTGCGTGCATCTCCTGGGCCTCAAGGCCCAAGAATAGTTACAAGCTACTTGCTCACAAAATCGGACGTGAACTCGCGAAGGTGTCACACGCACTAGTAGGCAAATGCTGCTTTGCTTTCTCGCGGTACCACCTCATCCACGCAGTGGAACTACTGCACGTGTCGTGTGCAGAGCACTAGAGCGAGTCGCCGGCCGGCGTGCGAGGAGCTTGACCCGGCGTCGCTCAGCTCAGGTTTTGTGTTTGGAAAAGAAAATGGAAATGTCCAGGCTTCCTGGAAATCGTTGCTCTGGTTCGTCTGCCCCCTGCGCTCCCCAGCCAGCTGGAGGAGGCAGCAAACTGGGCACTGTGATGGCGCGTTGGGGTTTTCCTGTCTCCTGCACCCCCGTAATGGCACGGACAGACTCCCCCAGCCAGTAGAACAGAGGGAGTTTATTGCTTCTCCAGGATACAGCTCAGCACAGATGGAATCTGGTTCCAGGGCAGGCCTAGGATGCCTCAGCCCCCCTTGAGATGGGGGAGACTGGGCCCCTAAATCCCAGCCCGTTGCCTAGGCTGTCTCCTCCATGCTCCCAGCCGGAAACTAACTAACTCACTTCCATCCCTGCCCCCAGCCAGGGCTCCACTCTCCCTCTTCCCATTGTTCCGCTCCCTGGGAGATACCTGTCTGACGAGTTTCGAAGCCCCCTGGCATAGTGACCAGTGGGGGTCACCCACAGCCCACTGCCCAGCATGGCCACCAGCAAGGTACCCCCACTACGTCACAGGCACTTCCCCTGGCTCCCAGATGAAGGGGAACAGCCAGCCATGTCCCTGTAGGAATCAGGGGAGGAGCGTCAGCCCCCAGCCCTCCTGAAAGGGTGCCTGGGGGGTGGGAGGCTCAGGGTGGGAACAGTCCCAGACAGGGGAGGGGGGACAACCCCAGCCAGCCTGTTTCACCTGCCTGGTGATTCTCTTTCCTTTGGTTTTCTGAGAACCAGTCGCCGTCCTGGTCCAGGCACATCCCATTCTCCTGGCACGACCAAGCCCTGCCCTTGCCTCAAGTTAGGATCCGAGGAAGCTGCCGACCGAATTGGGTGGTCCCAGCTCTTACCGTGTGGGAGGAGTTCCTGAAGGACAGACGGACACAGTCGTTCGTACTGACTTCTCTAGGGCTTCCACGTAGCCTGCTGGAAAGTGAAGCAAATGTCTGGGCGAGTCAGTGTAGGCCCAGAAGAGCTCCGCGTCCCCCGGGCGCTACGCATACCCTTGCGTGAGAGCCACTGCCCAGGCCTTGTCGCTAAAGGCAGCATGCCTGAGCCAAGCCTCTCTGGCCAGGAGGGAGAGACTGGCCCCACAGGGGGGGCACGGCGGCGCTGCCTAGTGCATCTTACCGGAGAAGTCGAGTAGCAGGGACTGAGCCAAAGGCTAGCACAGCGCCCGCTGCCGCGAAGCAGCCGGAGGAAATCCCCAGGGGGAGGTCGGCCGTGGGGAGGGGACACCTGCTTTCAGGTGACCGGCAAAGGTCTGGCCTGGTCTTTCTGGGCTGCAGAGATGCTCTGGCACCCTTCAGCGCACCCGTGGGCTTGGTTAGCTGGGGTCCCCCTCGGCCTGGCCGTGCTGGCTGGAAGCCGGGCCGGAGGGGGGCGAGCGACGCTCCGGGAGTGTCCTGGGGGTGATGGGGATGGATTTGTGTCCCGTGTGCCCTTTGCTTTCCAGCGTCCGTATTCCCGAAGGCGCCTGGTTTTCCCTCGAGGGCCGGGTGCCCAAGGTGCAGGTAGGAAGCTGGTGTCGGGGAGCTCGGGGCTGCATGCTCGGGGGGGGCTGAGGCCACGGGGCTTGGCGTGTGCCCACGGCAGGGCGGCGCGTGTGCTGCCTGGGGCTGGGGCAGCTGGGAGCTGATCCACACGAGGGCATCCCCCACCCAGTGGTACTGCGGGGCAGGGGCCGGTGCCCTGCTGACCACTCCCCTGCAAGCAGCCGGTGGGGTCTGGAGTCCAGGCTCCAGGGCGACCCCCTACCCCTGGGCCGCGTGTGCTCACTGGAGCGCCAGGACGGGGCGGGCGCGAGAAGCCGGCCCGAAGGCAGGGCGGCCGGCGCTGCCGTGAGAGAGACAAACAGGCCCTGCCCTGCTTCCTACATCCGCATCTCAGTCAGCCAAGGTCAACAAAGGTGCCTCATGCTGCCAGCAAAGCGCCCACAGCCCCCGGCCCAGCCCAGCGTAGCTGCCACGCTCTTGCCCTGCCTGGTCCCCGCCCCCGTCTGTGTGGTGCCAAGGCTGCCAGGCACGGCGCTGGCCCCTTCTCCAATGCGTTGGGCTGCGCTGCCGCCCCGAGCGGCCGTGCTTAGAGGGGTGTTAAGTAGGGTGCTTCTGACCCCCACCTGCCCAGAGGGGCGAGGCTCCTCTCCGGCCAGTCTGCCTCTCACTGCTCGCTCCAGCCCTGCCCCTTACAAGCAGGGTCTCCCCCGGCCTGGCGGAGAGTTGCCAGAGCCCCCTTGAAATGAGGCCCAAGCTGACCACAGGACCGGAGAGCAGGCGTGGGCCTCGTCCGGCGTCGGCAGGCAGAGCCGGTTTGAAACCGCCCGACCGAGTGTTCACGGGAAAACACTGTTTTGTCCCGTGAAATTCCCAGGGAAGAAAAATACGGTGGGATTGATTTCATTTCCAGAACCTCCTCTTTAGAAACGGCGCCGTTTGCCCGCTGCTGGTTCCCCGGATTTTCACAGGGCTGGGGCGGGGGCGGAGAATCCCCTTGAGGCACATTTTAGAAACTCCTTGCAGGTCCAATGACCGTTCCCCCTGGAAAACGTCCCGGGGGGGGGGGGGGCCACAGCTCCCCAGCCAAGGATGCTGTTTGCTTCGAGTTACCACGGTGATTTTGCAGTGGCTGGGGCAGGCTGGGGCGCTTAGCTCAGAGCGGGCCGTAGCTTCTGCCGCTTGCTTACCCAGTTGTCATGCGCCCTTCCCGGGGGGGCGGGGGCGTAACCAGCTGGAAAGCCCCCCAGTCCTGTTTGCCTGACCGTGTTATCAGCACGCCGCGTGCTTGCCTAGCCGTGCCAGTGCCTGTCGCTGCCGGCTCTCGCCCTTACGCCTCGGCCCCCGGGGCTGCGACCGCGTTTAACCTTCCCCGGGGGCAGCTGGTAGCGCCTGGCGGGACCGAGCCTCTGTGCTCTGTGCACAGGCTGGAGGGGCCCTGTTGCCCTGCTACGCCGACGCTCCTCGCCACCGGCGCCCTTTCAGATGGCTGCAGCCGGGCACGCAGGCGAGGCAGCGCCGCCCACAGGGCGCAGGCCGTGCTGCTGCGGGAGGCCTGGGCGTGCGGTGCTGGTGGGATGGAAGCCAGGGGAGGCTCCGGCGTCCTGCCGCACGGTGGGCGATGGGTCTCGGCAAGCCCAGGGCAGGGGTGAGACGGGCGGTCAGCCACTGCTCCCTTGAATCCCTGGTTGCCTGCAGGGGCCATGTCCCGGCACAGGCTTGGCTGGCCCTGCGCCCGGGCACCCCACAAGGGACAGGCCGGCCTGTTCCTGGGTAGCACCTCCAAGGAGCGCAGGCACCTGCCGCGGCTTACGCAGCGCTGCCAGGGCCCCGCTCTCCCTGCCGCCGGGGAGCCACGATTGCACCCGCTCGCCTCTCAGCCCCAAGCAGGGCCGGCCCCCGACACTTTGGCACCTGAGGGGGGGCGCTCCCAGGGCGCCCCCCTGCTCCCTGGCTTGGGCCGAAAGGTCTCGATGCTGCCTCCTTCCTGTTCCGCTGCTCTCATGGCGCTGCCCAGACAAGACGTCTGCACCAGCAGCAGGCACAATATTCTGCACTCTGGTCCTCGCCCCCCCCCCGCCCATGGCCGCCTCAGTTTCCTCAGGGTAAGGCAGCCCTGGCCCCGAGAGGAGGCAGCTCGCCCGTCAGAACCACGCTTCTGTGGGAGTGTGCCTCAGCCCCACACAAGCCTGCGAGGCCCTAGCAGGGCAGCCAGCCTTGGGGGGCATGAGGGGCTCCCCCCAGCACCACGGCTCCAGGCCCAGCCCAGGCCCGCTTCAGGAGGGCTCAGGCATTGGTCCCTGCCCGCCGTCTGCAGGGCGGGGTAGGGCCGGCCATGAGAAGCCAGGTCTCCCCACCAAGCCGGGCCCGGTTCTCTCCAGCCGGGTGGCGAGTGCGAAGGCCCGCGGGGCGGTGCCTGGGGTTGTCCCAGGCTGCGTGATAGCGCCTTGGGGAAGGCACCGTGTCGTGCCTCGCCCCATGCCGACTAGCGCCGAGGAGCGGGCCCTAGAGCCCTGTTTGGCCTGGCCTGGGAGCCCTGCCGGCCACACCCAGCCTGCCTCCCACCCCAGCAGTGCCCTGCAGCGCCCCTCGGCGCGGCCTGTGGTTATTTGCCCCTGGGGCGGGCCGCTCTCTGACCCAGAGCGTGGTTCGGTGCCGACTCGTGGCTCCCTGCCCGGGGAGGGACCGGCCGGGCTCGGGATGATGCGGTGCCAGGCTGGGGTCTGCTGGCTCCTGTGCACGCTCCACGCCCGAGCCACATCACTGCGGTGCGGCTCCCGTGGCTGTCCCTACCCCGCAGTGCAGACGCTGCCACCCCAGAGGGATGAATGTTGAGGCTGTTTGGGCCTGGGAAGGGGGGGCTGGTTTCAGGCTGTCCCTGCCCCGGCCATGGCAGGCTGCAGGCCAGGTTGGAGGTGGGGCGGGTCTCTGGCTGGCAGGTCCCTTGAGTGCCTGTGTGGCTGTGCTGCTCCCAGGGAGCTCAGACGATGGGGTGGGTGCTAGGGTCCAGGAGACGCTACCTGCCTGCTGAGAGGGACACAGGCAAACCAAGGAAGCCTCCACCCTCCCTGCCAGCTCAGCAGTGCTCTAATCCAGGGTGGGGGTGGTGGCTGCTCACACAGACTGTTCCCACGGAGCTGGGTTGCCGGTGCTGTCCCGAGGGAGGCAGCCACCGTGGGACGGTCCCAGGGTGCCGTGACCCCGCGGCGGTTTGGGTCTGGCTTGGTGAGCAAGTTCCTCTGAAGCGCAGTGAAAGGTGGGGTGCACAAGCCCAATCGAACCCCGGAAAGGGGTGCAGTGCTCTGGGAAGGTCCCTGCTCCGCGGCACGGTGACGCATGAGGCCCGGCCGGCAGCCCCCAAGCAGTGGCCCTTGTGCGGTGGTAATTGTATGGCCCAGCTCCTCCGCTGGGAGACAGTGTCAGCGCTCCAGGGTGTGACGTAGTGGGGGTTCCTTGCTGGTTGCTATGCTGGGCAGTGGGCTGTGAGTGACCTCCGCTGGCTGCAGCATGGCCCAGCAGGGCAGGGGATGAGTCATTATGCAAGGGGGCTTTGAACCTGTCTGACCAGTGATCTCCCAGGGAGCGGAACAATGGGAAGAAGGGGAGTGGATCCCTGGCTGGGGGCAGGGCTGGAAGTGATGTCTGGGAGCATGGAGGAGACAGCCTAGGGAAGGGGCTGGGATTTAGGGGCCCAGGCTCCCCCATCTCAAGGGGGGCTGAGGCATCCTAGGCCTGCCTTGGAACCAGATTCCATCTGTGCTGTATCCTGGAGAAGCAATAAACTCCCTCTATTCTACTGGCTGGTGCAGTCTGTCCGTGCCATTACGGGGGTGCAGGAGACAGGGGTGCAGGAGACGTCACACAGGGCGAGGGTGTTTAGGGTACAGCCACCTCCCCTCACACGACACATGGTGCGGTGTCCCCTCCAGCTGAAAGAATCCCCCTGGGCCCTATGGGCCCCCCGCACGCTCCATCTCTGGAGGGCACCAGCCCCTCTCCGTGTGCAGAAACCCTCTGCACATTCTCCACATCTGAGGTGGGCCCAGAGCTGGTAAAGGTGTGGGCTGGCCCAGCTCCCTCTACAACAGCTCCCGGTTCAAAGGGCAGTAAATCTGACCGGCGGGCAGGTCACCTGGCCACGTCGCTGGCCACTGGTGACCGAGGGGCTGGCTGTGGTTACCCCTCCACACGGGGTCACGCAGACTGCCGCGATGCAGGCCTGCTCTTGCCGGGGTGAGGGCCCGCACCCGGCACGTGCATGGTGCTTTCCTTGTGCCTCGCAGACGTGCTACGGGCCGGGACGCCATGGCGCTGGTGCGGCAGGTGCACAGAGCACACGGCCCGTCCCTACCCAAGGGGCTGACGGCCGAAGAGAAGAGCGGCCGTGGGCTACAGACGGGAGCCCCAGGACAAGCCGGGATGGCGGCTGCCGGGCTGAGCACAGGCCGTGAGCGGGAGATGAGTCAGGGTGGGGATCGGCCGGGAGGGCTGCGAGGCCAAGCAGCTGGAGATGGGGCACATGAGCAAAGCGAGGGGCGGGGCTGCCCACAGGACCCACAGGCGCTGCACAACAGCACCACCTAGTGGGGGGCCACGGCTGTGCACTTTCAGACCCCCCCCATCCTACTTGTTCCTTTGTAACGCGCAGCCACGTCTGGGTGGCCAGAGGCCTGCTCGCGGCCATCAAGGCGCCACTGAGCGCACAAGGCCAAGGACCATGCGTGTAAACGCAACACGCCGACGGGATTCCTGGTGAACCGGGTGACACCTCTCCCGGCAGCTCCCCTGGGTGCACCGTGGGGCGGGAAGGACCCCGAGTTGTGTGCCGATTCGGTCCTCGCACACTGTGGCCAGCAGCCCGGCCTGAGGCCGCTGTAGCTCCTCTTCCCTGCGCGGTGGGCAAGCTAGAACTGCGGCGCGCCCAGCTGGATCGCACCGGAGCTGCCAGAGTCGGTGGGAAGGGCGCTCTGACTTGCCTGGACTCCGGGTGAGATCCATGGGACCAGCAGGCTGGAGAAACACGCGGGCGTGAGGCCCTGAAGCCGGGCTGTGTGACCACAGCGGGGCGCTCAGGGACACCGAAGCACCGGCCTTTGTGTGCCCCTCCAGCTGGCACTGTGCCCAACAAGCTGGCGCCTGCGGTTCTCCCAGTCCCGGGGCTTCCAGGAGCCTGGCCCCCGCTTCTGGAGCGAAGGCAGGGACGTGCTCAGCCAGGACGTGTTACACGGGCTGGAGGCCCCTGCCAGGTGCACCAGGGAGACCCCGGCCGCGCAGCGGGACGCGAGTTGTGGGATCTCTTGGGACGTGGCTCCTGGCGCAGCCCCTCGGGGAGGGAGGCCGTGCTGAGGTCCAGAGCTGCCGGAGGAGGAGTACAGACAGTTAGTCAAACTGCAGCTTGGTTTGAGGTGCTGGGTTAGGCTCCCGAGCACCAGGAGCCAGCGCCGGCCCCGCGGTCTCTGTCACTGTCTTGTAACGGGGCCCCTCTGCTGTGCGCCCACGTCTGGTGTCAGACACCTTGGTTAACCCTTAGCGGTAAGAGCCACAGTGCTCATCGGCCTCCGGGCCTGCTGCCTTGTCCATCCGTTGAACCGTCTCCTAGTGTGTCATTTGTAAAGGCTAGTGTGTCTAGTGACAATCCCTGGAGCCACGCTCACATGTGACTGTTGTGTTGATCGCAGTCCAAGCGCCGCTAGCGACAAGCCCTAGATACACGTGCACTCTGCTGCCCATGTAGTACTTTGGGATGTGGTTATGAAGGTTTACCAAGCCTTCCACTGGTCGCAGCTGCAGACAGCTGGCCCCCGTGCCGTGACAGAGAAGGCTGTCGCGTCGCCCTGCGCTGTTAGTATTTAGCGAGTGCCGTCCGAGTGCCAGGTGAGCGATGATCTCGGCAGAGCTGGCTCCTTCCACAGGTCCCTCGCAGATTACTGGTTTGGCTTGCAGGTGTCTGACGGGTGCCGCAGACATCTCTGCCTGGAGTTTGTAGGATGAAATCCACCAGAGGGACACAATGAAGGGACCAAGGACAGAGCCCGGAGGACCCGGAGGAGGAGCAGGAGAGATGGAGAGTCGCTAAGGGGGAAATGCTGGAGGAGGAATTGGAGTCGAAGGAGACCCCAGCACAGGCCAGAGCCACGAGAGCCCCACCGGCGTGGGAATGGCTGCGCCAAAGGCAGTGGAAACAGAAGGAAAAGGAGACAGGCAGTAATCATGACGACTAAGAATAATTCAAAGCGCCGCTGCGCTAGCTCGTGTGCAGCACTTCTCATCCCTGGGTCTCCACGTGCTTTAAAGAAGGATGAGACTCACAATCCTTTAGGACAGACACAGACACAGCAAGACGCTGCTCACAACAGACGTTCACCCCAGCACCAGCGTTTCCAGGGGGAGCCAGCTCGTCGTGCCACGGAGAAGATAAAGTCAGAAGGAAGTTTGCTGGCCTAGTCCAGTGGCCTGCCCCGTGCACAGCTCCTGTATGAATGGAGGCCCCAGAGCCATTCCACTCCACAGAGAGGAGCAACTGCATCTCGACTCGTTAGCTCTCCTTCCTGCAGGGGTCACCAGCGCCGCGTCCAACCTCGGCAGGCTGCTGCAATGCCAGGAGATGCCAGACAGCGGCAGCCAGAGCCCGGCGTCCTGCCAAGGAGAACTCTGACCCAGCACTGGGTCTGCCAGGGATGTAGGATCTCCTGGCTGCTGGGCAGCATCCCTGTCCCTGCCCACGGCTGCTCCTGCTGCGGGGCAGGGTGTCCTGTGTGCAGCCGGGTGGGCCCTGCGTGGCGAGGCGTTTCTCCACTGGAGCACGTGGCTGGCAGGGGGAGGGGGGGACCTGCACCCTGGGGTCCCCGCGCCCCCTGCGCCTTTGAGCAGAGATCTGGTCCCAGTGCCCGTTTGGCCCAGCCGGCGTGCGCCCCGGGCCGTTATTACCGAGCGTGGCGCGGGCAAACCGCCCGCAGCTCTGGCAGCTGCCCTGGAGATTGCCTCAGCTGTGCCTGGCTTCCTCGGGGAGTCCGTTAGGAAACACCAGTCGCGGTAGCTGCACCGGCTGCAGGAGAGCTGTGGCTTAGTCCATACGGCCGGGCCGTTCACACGAGGGGCGGGCGTTGCCCCGGGGGACGACCGCTGCCCAGAAGTCTAGAGCGGAAAGCCCAGAGCTCCAGCGTGGTCCCCTCCGGGCGCAGTGTTCGCTGCGCCCCCTTTCTGACCCGGCCCGAGGGACCCCGCCTCGCCACCGGCTCCGGGCAAATCGGCTCCCTCCAGGGCGCCTGAGGGGAGCTGCCAAGCTCCTTTCGTCACCCTCCAAAGACCAAGCCCCCTGTTCCCCAGGTGGGGGGAGCTGAGCTCGTCCGTTTCGTCAGCCGCTCGCGTCTTTCCCTCTCCAGGGGGGTACTGGCAGCAGGGTGTGGGGGGTGCGAGGCACTGCCCCTCCATGGCCCCTTGCTCCCCCCGCACGGGGCAGGCCAAGCCAGCAGCCGGCGTCAGGCCGGGGCTGCTCTCCCCCTCCACCCCGAGAAGGTGGCGAGTCCAGGGGTCAGCGAGGGGTGCAGACCGTGAGGTGGGGGGCCTGGCCCAGCCACTCCCAGAACTGAGGCCAGCAGCTCCCCCGGTACGGGCTGTTTCCCGAGGGGTGCCTGGGCGTGAGAGGGGCTGTACCACGGACCGTGCCTCGGTTCCCAGGCTCTCCTCAGCCTGCAGGGGCCCCTCTCCAGAGCGCTGAGCCTACGGGCACCCGTGGGACAAGCTGGCAGCCATCTTGCCCCTTCCTGTGCCCCATGCACCCGGCACCCTGTGGGTGGTGCCTCGCCCGCCCTTTTCCAGGGCCTCAGCCCAGCTGTCCGAGGCAATTCATCGGCTGCCTTTGCGGAGCAGGCGGCGGGCGCCAGCGCGGGGCCTGCTCTGGCCGGCAGCTCTTCCTCACCCTCGGAAGGGACTCGCTCTGCTTGCTTCCTCAAGAAACAGCCTCTTCCAAGGCCTCCGTGCTGTAGAACCAGGGCCCACGTAGCACAGAGCAACGGTCGTTTTAGGCCCGTTAGTTCCTGGTACCAAACAACGCGCTTGGAAGCCCAGCTAGACTGCAGGCCACTCGACGCTTAGTCGAGGCACCGACCTGGCCCGCTGCTAATTCAGCCCTTGACGTCCAGGGCGTGTTGCCATGTTGCTATGCTCCCCCTCCCAAGGGATTCCTGCCCGTGGTCAGCACCTCTTTGGCTTCTCCTCATGTCCCTGCTGGTGCCAGGCTCCGCAAGAGAGGTGTGGGGGGCGTTCCCTTACCGGGATGGGCGACCACAGGGTCCCTCCCTGGAACTGACAGCTTGGGAAACGGCTCGAGTCAGGGGAGGGAGCACGTGAGGATTCCCTGTTGTGTCTCCTCCCTCGGGGCACCTGGCCTGGGCCGCTGTGGGCAGCCAGGACCCTGGGCGGGAGGGACCGTTGGTCTGACCCAGCCTGGCCGTTCTGCTGGCCTTATGTTCATAGGGCTCGTCTCCCACGTGGGCCGACAGCTGACCAGCCCAAAGTCCACTCGGACCAGGGTCCATCCCTGTGCAGAATAAACGTTCTGTGCGCGCAGGCGTGTGCAGATGGGCACCGCCACCAGAAACACAGGCTGCCGGCATTTGACACTCTCCCGGGCGGCCCCCCACGTGCGCAGATTGCAGGGGACACCGACCTTGACCCCGTGCAAAACTAGAATTCCTAGGGGCTCCTCTGGATTCAGCAGCAGCCAGACCCTTCCTTCCTCTGAGCGGGGCCGGGGCCCTTCCCGACACAGGTCAGCTCAGCCCCCTGTTTTGACTCTGGTCAAAGCTGGCCTTCAGCTGTTGGCGCACACGGCAGCCAGTCCCCTCCTCATGGCTCACTCGAGACTCGCTGCCTTCCAGGGTGGCTCCGGCCTGTTTATTCCCCGAACACCCAGCAGAAATATGCTACTTTGCCCCGCCAGGGCTGTGCGCCAATCCCTCAGCTGATGGCAAGACCGTCCCACGGGTGTGCCGCAGTGCCACATGCACGGCCTTTCCCCATGGGCACCGTCAAGTGCTAAACAGCAGCCTCCTGGAGCGCGGCGGGGTCAGGCCGCCTGCCTCCAGCCCGAGGGGTCACCGGAAAGGACGAGACCTTTGTCCGAGGGGCTGGTCTCTCTTCTGGGCCATACCAATTGCTCCCTCCAGTCCTACCGTGGCCAGAACACGACAGCCCCTCTCCTGGGCACGCAGGCGTGTCCTGGCCACGTGCAGACCGCGTTCACCGCCCTTCGGCCCCGGGCTTCTCCGGGAGAACCGTACGAGAGCGCTCAGCTTTCTCTGGCTGCAGCACAGCTCAGCGGGGCCTGCCCTGGCGAGCAGTGACTTCCCCTTTCGTGTGCATGGACAGCGGGTACCAGGGACCAAAGGCCGCTGTTCGGTCAAGTCTGCAGGGCTGCGAGCTACAGAACAGGAACAAACAAACCCAAACTCTGATCCCCCCAAAAGCCACGGGAGATAAAACCTCTCACCGGCTGTCAAAAGTTACCAAGCAATGGCTGAGCCCAGAGCCGGACCTGGCAAAGGGTTCACGCCAATCGTAGCCGTGTCTCTGGCCACACAAATAAAGCGAAAATCAGGAAAGAAGTGGGGCTGTTAAGCATGGAGGATGAGGTGGAGGCTGAAGATCATCAAGGCCAGGCCCAACACCCATGCAAATGCTCTGCCTTGCTTGTTAATGAGGGGGAGAAGAGCTCAGAGGGTGACTAATGGAAATGAGGACGCACAGGTAGAAACTCCCCAGCCGAGGTCAATTCCAGACAGGTGACTGGGACTGAACTGGGGAGCCCAGTTAATCACCATCTGAAGAGGTAGCAGCTTACAACTAACACAAGGAAGCATGCTTCACGCAATGGGCAATCAACCTGTGGAACTCCTCGCTGGAGCTGTTGTGAGGGCCAGGGCTTTAAAAGAGAACTAGGTATGTTCGTGGAGGCTGGGTCCATCGATGGCTGATAGCCAGGCTGGGCAGGAAGGGGTCCCTGGGAATGGGCGACAGGGGAGGGCGACTGGATGGTTCCGGGTCCTGTTCGTTCCCCAGGGGGCAGCGCTAACAGCTGCTGTTCTGGAGGGCCCGGGGAAGGCAGAGAGGACTGGCTGCCGAATGAATCGCTGCAGGCCTGTGGTGGAAGACCAGACCCGGTGAGATTCTGGGCACACGCCCAGGATCCGCGGGCACCGGGCAAGGTCGCTGCCGGCGGCTTGGCAGAGTGCGGCGCTCAGGGCAGAGCCAGCTCCGGCCGGGGTGTTTGCTCGAGGGCCGTGCACGCAGCACTGACCCGGGCCAAGGCTGGCTCCGGCGGCCGGCGGCTGCAGTCCAAGGCACTTGGGCCCGGGAGAGCAGAACTAAGCAGCTGGCTGGGAGCACAGGCGGGTCCGCGCCGAGCCGGGCGAGTGAGAGGCTGGGCCTGAGGGCAGGCTCCCGGGGGAAGGGGCGAGTGAGCTAACCAGAGCCTGGCTCCAGCGGGGCGGGGCGGGGGTGCACGTGGAGCAGCCGGCCTGGCCCGTGGCGTCGCCCATATCTCGGGTGCTGACAGTCTGTCCCAGCCCCTCAGAAACCCCGCCCCAAGCAGCAGCTGTTGGACGCCTCCCTAGAGGAGCGAGGGTCACGGCCCATGGGGGCACCTGGAGCGACTGAGTCCCCCCCCCCCCCCACGGCAGCAGGCAGAGCCACACGAGCTTAGTGCTGACAATCCGCGGGGTAGAGCCAGGGCTGGCTCCAGCCATTCCTGGGTGCACGACGCATGCACGGCCCTGCCCCCCAGCACGCTGCACGGCGCCTGATGGCAGCTCTAAGGGGCGCTGTGTGGCCCCCGGCCCTGGGCACGTGGCGTCTGATGGCAGCTCTAAGGGGCGCTGTGTGGCCCCCGGCCCTGGGCGCGTGGCGCCTGATGGCAGCTCTAAGGGGCGCTGTGTGGCCCCCGGCCCTGGGCACGTGGCGCCTGATGGCAGCTCTAAGGGGCGCTGTGTGGCCCCCGGCCCTGGGCACGTGGCGCCTGATGGCAGCTCTAAGGGGCGCTGTGTGGCCCCCGGCCCTGGGCACGTGGCGCCTGATGGCAGCTCTAAGGGGCACCGTACGGCCCCCGGCCCTGGGCACGTGGCGCCTGATGGCAGCTCTAAGGGGAGCTGTGTGGCCCCCGGCCCTGGGCACGTGGCGCCTGATGGCAGCTCTAAGGGGCACCGTACGGCCCCCGGCCCTGGGCACATGGCGCCTGATGGCAGCTCTAAGGGGCACCGTACGGCCCCCGGCCCTGGGCACGTGGCGCCTGATGGCAGCTCTAAGGGGCGCCGGGCGGCCCCCGGCCCTGGGCACGTGGCGCCTGATGGCAGCTCTAAGGGGCACCGTACAGCCTCCGTCACTGGGCGCGTGGCGCATGATGGCAGCTCTAAGGGGCGCTGTACAGCCCCCGTCACTGGGCACGTGGCGCCTGATGGCAGCTCTAAGGGGCGCCGGGCGGCCCCCGGCCCTGGGCACGTGGCGCCTGATGGCAGCTCTAAGGGGCACCGGGCGGCCCCCGGCCCTGGGCACGTGGCGCCTGATGGCAGCTCTAAGGGGCACCGGGCGGCCCCCGGCCCTGGGCACGTGGCGCCTGATGGCAGCTCTAAGGGGCGCTGTGTGGCCCCCGGCTCTGGGCGCATGGCACCGGATGGCAGCTCTAAGGGGCACTGTACGGCCCCCGGCTCTGGGCGCATGGCACCGGATGGCAGCTCTAAGGGGCGCTGTGTGGCCCCCGGCCTGCTTGGGCTGCCCTCCCGGCCGGCTTACCCAGGGCGGTGGGAAGCCCGGGCCGGGCAGCCAGCTGTTTGCAGAGCGAGGGGTTGAATCGCCTGCAGTTCAGCTGATCTTTGCTCTTGGGACTTTGCAGAGTGATTCAGCCTCCAGCTCTCCGTTCTGTGCCAGAGTCTGTGGGCTAGACCCAGCCGTCCCACGCCTGACCCTCGACTCCTGCACTGGGACACAAACCTCTCCCGCCCCTCCTGGCCTGTCCAGCCCCAGGGCCGCTGGCAGGACACGGACTCGGGGCGAGCTCTGCCTCCCAGCACCGGCTCTCCCCCGGGCCCTGGCCGGAGCCGGGTCTCTGACGTTCTTAGCTCACCCACCTGCCGCCGAGGTCCTGGCCCAGGGCTCGGCTGTCCCTGGCTCCCCAGCCTGCGGGACCGATGGTGGCTCATGTCCCGCAGGGTGTAAGGTGCTGCAGGCCGGCCCGGGCTCCACAGCGTCTGTGGGCGAGGGGCGGGCTCGTCCCGGGTGGACCGTGAGCTCTGTCCCACGCGTTCGAAGGCCCCGCAGGGCAGCGCCGCTGCTACCCGCGTCTGAGACCTGCCTGCTCCGGGGCTCCTGAGCGGAGCCTGTGCTGGGTATCGCGTTGCCGTGTCACTCTGCCCCGGGAAGGGTCCGGTGGCCCCTGGAATGGCTTCCTGGAGGGCTGGTGCGAGGGCAGGAGGCAGGTGGGGGGCCGGGGGCTAGTGACGACCCAGAGACAGCAGAGACCAGGGCGGGGAGGCGACAGCCGGAGTGGATGGAGGAAAGACAGGACCTGAAGAGGCTCGGAGGCAGAGGTGACCGGTGTGTGGGGGACCCCACTGAGCAATTGCAATGTTGGCAGGGCGCAGGGGCTACCGCGAGTCTCCCACGGCCCATTGTCCCGGGCCATGCGAGGCGCCTGGACCCGCTGCGGCCGTGGGGCTTAGCGCTGGAACGACCCGACTCCTGGAACGCGCGGCACCCGGGTGCTGGCAGAGCTTTGGATAAGGTCCCTCGTAAGACGCGCTTAATGGAAACTTGTTACACAAACGGCTGGGCTGGGCTGGGGCGGGGCCCAGGCACGAGAGAGACGGGCCGGGCGGAGCGCGTGCTCAGGGCCCTGCAGGTCTGCCCCAGGGAGAGCTGAAAGGCAGCGGGGGCGCGGGGTGCAGCTCCGCAAGGGCTGGCTGCGCGGCGGCAGGGAGCTCGGGAAGGAGCTGGCAGGCCCCGGGTTGCAGGAGGACCGTCCCTGTAAGACATGGAGGATCCTCTCCCCCGGTCGCAGGACCAGGACTTAGTCATTCTGGGGAGCAGCGTGTAAACCATGGCTGGGCGGGTCAAAATCTAGTGAAGCCCGCGAGGAGCTTCGGGGGGTGCAGCAAAGCTCTGTGAGCCGAGGGGGGCTGAGCCCTGGAAAACGCAAGGGCCGCCCCTCGGGTTAGCACGCCGGCTTGAGTCCGGCCCTGCCTGGTCCAGCACCAGCCGTGGCCCGGCAGGATCGGAGGTCGCCGGCTGGCCCCTTAGGAATGTGGCCAAGTGTCCCGTGGTCCCATAAAGCGTGTTGGCAGCCGCTAGCTCAGATTTACCCCTCCATGTCTCCAGTGGCCATGCTGGCCTCCCGTGGCCCGGGAAATTCTCTGGCTCGGCACTGCTCAGGTCCTGGGGGGCCTGACTAGAGAGGTCCCCCCTGTAGCTGGGCACCTTCCTGGCATCCCCTGGGCAGGTCGGCTGCTGGGAGGAAGCCGTGGCAGCCGTGGCCTCTCCTGGCCAATGGGACGTGGGCTGCAGTCGGCAATGACCTCGGTGGAGCTCCTGTTTTATACCAGCTGCGGCTCCAGCCCTGCCGGCCTGAGCGCCCTTCCGTGGTGGGCCAGTTCCGCTAGCGGCCATGGCTGCCGCCGGCCCCTCGCCTCCTCCCTGCCGGCTGCCTTTGGGGCAGCCAGTGGGCTAGCCTGTGCCCCCGGGAGAGGCGGCTCCGCTGCACCTGTGCGGGGATGGGGCGGAGGGGGATCGGCCCCGCCCTGCGTGCTGTACACATTCAGGCCGTGTACTGCACTCGCACGAACCAGGGCCCCGTGCCCCCTCTCTGCACGGCCCGGCTGCCGAAGGCAGGTACCGATTTCACAAGACTGCCTCGGTTCCCAGCCTGAGCTGGGGCTGCAGCCAGGCCGGGGCCTTGCAATGCCTGGGCAAACACCGCGCGAGGAAGTTGCCCTGTGTCAACAGCCGGTTGCACAAGCAAGAGCTCTTGACACAGGCTTTTATTTACAGAGGAGAACCCTGCCTGGGCCGCTTCGGTCACAGCTCTGCGGGGCGTCAGGGCCCCGTGCCCTTCAGCCGGAGCCCACTGCACTGCCAGAGCCGTCCCTGGGGCTGTGCCGAGCAGGTGTGAGGCTGCCCATGGCCTACCCCTGAATCGGAGGCTTGCAGGGATGATGCGTCCGTGCCCCTTTGCCCCAGCCGCACAGCCCCTGGGGCGAGTCCCTGCTCCGGTACCCGAGCGGGCGCAGGTTTGCCTGTGTGAGCAGCGGTCCCTGTGGCCAGGCAGCTCAGCCCTTAGAGACACAGCCCCTCGTACCCCCCGGACGTGTGTTGCCAGAGGCACAAGCAAAGGAAAGGTGGAGGAGACGGGGTCCCTACGGCGCTATCAGCGGTAGAACCGTGCCGGCTCGGACTCAGCGCACCACCCCCCGCCCCGGCGCCCCGCCAGCCCCTAGCACAGGAGCCAGGCCGGTCCAGCGAGACGGCCAGTGGCACGGAGCCATCGTCTCTCCCCCAGGAATACAATGTTCCCTCTGTGCCGTGCTCCGCTCCCGCCTCGCCCACAGCAGCAGGCTCTGCCCTGGCGGCCGGCTTGCGGGGGGGTCTGAGGCACAAAACTCTATTGTTCCTTCCCTATTTGCATGGCCCAGCAGGTTGGCAGGAGCGGGGTCAGGCCCTGCCGGACGTTCCCAGCCCCCCGCTCCCGCGGCGAGGAAAAGCCCAGGGCTCCCCTTGTTGGGGCCTGCTCCATTTGAAGCAAAACCCCCCCAGGACAGCCAAGCGCCAGGTCTCACCGTCCCGCTGGCGCTCTTGTCTCAGGGGCAGGCGCGATCCCAGCGCGCGGGCCCCGGCTGTGCCCAGTCTCCCGTGGGAGCTGGGTCAGCCCTCTGGCCTCCTGTGGAGCCAGCACTTGTCTGCCCCCCCAAGCCACTCGCAGGAGTGTCCCGGACTGAGTTCCACGCGTGACACCCCCGCCCGGGGAGGAGCCCAGGCCCTGGAGGGGGAAGCAGCCCTGCCCTGAGGGAGCTTGGCTGGGGGGTGTCGCAGCGGACATACGAGTGCTCCCAAGGCCTCTGCCCTCTGCTGGGGGGGGCGTCCCCAGATAATCCTTCCCGGCGATCCACATGGCGGAGCAAGGTGGACCCCCCATCCTGCTCCCTGCCCGTCAGACCTGGGGAAAATCCTCCTTAACCTCGAAACGTAACCCTCATGTGTGAGCAGGAGGCACCAACTCAGCAGGTCGCGGGCTTCTCTGGACCCCTCCGAGCATCCGCCCAGGCTGCCTGTATCCCGGTCCAGCTGCGGCCCGTCCCCCATGCAGCACAGGAAGACACAGACGACCTCAGCCTGCAGCTGGCAAATCGCATAACCAAGGAAAGATTCCTCCCTGGAGGCGACTGGCTGACGCCCTGAAGCGCGAGAGATGGTTCTAGTCTCTGTCATGCAGAGCTGCAAGGGTCCAGCACCTGGGGAGGGACACGAGGCGCTTGCCCCACAGGCGGGCCGATGGAGGGATTCCTAGGCCAGCGGGACCACAGGACCGCCCGGCCCGGCCCCGGGAGCACACGGGCGAGAGGGGAGAATGAGGCGTGGTTTTCCCGCTGCTTGGCCGGCACAATGCTGGCCCTTTGTCTATTATCTCTGCCTCCTCGTCCTTGCAGAGGCAGGTGTCGGGGAGATGGAAAAGATAAGGTGAAACAAAAGCCTTCAGGCAGGGGTCTGCCCGGCTTCGCTGGCACCCAGAGCGTGGCCCATTCTCTGATGGCTCAGACTTACTTCCTCCATTGCAAAACAGCCGTGACTGGAAGGCAGAAGCAGCATTCCAGGCAGGCCGGCGGCCGCGGCAGAGCTGTGCCAAGCTGGGCTCGTGGGAGCCAAACGTGGGGTTGTTTTCTTCCCTCTTGCAGCCGTGTGCGGGCGGGCTCTGACGGGCAGCCCGGGAAGTGAATTCCTCACGGTCGCTGGGCTGTGTTCGCGCTGTGCCGGGGGCTTTGCACACAGCCCTGCCCCAAGCACCAGGCCGTGGCGTGGTGGCAGCGAAAGGGCCCCTGCTCTGCCACGGGACAGGTCGGGCGAGGCGCCAGTGGAGGGGACTGACCCCTGCCTACGAACCCCTACACACAGCGGTCACACAGGAGGCGCCTGGTGGTTGGTTGGTGCTGAATTTACCAGTTGCCAATTGTGGATCCCTGGGATTGTCCTGGGAGGCCGGAGGGAACGGCTCAAAGGCCGGGCGCCGTGGCCGGAACGGTCTCGGGCCGGCTGGGCACAGGGCGGGCCAGGGACGCGCTCCCCAGGACGCCCCCGGAAAGCGGCGTGTTCGAAAGGGGCTGGACGTGCCGGGCCCCGGGCAGTCAGGAGCCAGCGGCAGCAGTGGGGCTGCGTGGGGACGTGAGCGAGGAGGGGGAGGCGGGTGCACCAGGACGATGGACCGGTGGGCCGCCATGGGGTGCAGCAAAGGGCTGACGGTGAGCTGAGGGATGGCAAACCTGCCCTGTGCGAGGAGACGCCAGGCGCGTGCCGTGGGTCGCCGGGCCACAGGGCTGGGGGAAGCTCTGGCGGCAGTCTGCTGTGTGTTCCTCCCCAGCCGCCTGCCTGCTGGGTCTCACCCCCTGCCCAGGCCTGCTGGTCGCCGTGCAGGAATCCCCCCAGCTCAGATGGGCAGAGACCCTGGAGGTTTCTGGCCTTCCTATGAGCGTGAGGCCCAGGGCCCTGGCTGGGTGACACTGGTGTCAATGGCGCGTTCTCTGCCGCGTCAGCCTGTAAATGGTGGACGCTGCCAGAGCTCTGGGGTCTACCCCAGCAGTGGGGGAAGGGAGGGGCAGGAGGGCAGACCAGGTGATCGGGAGGGTCCCTTCGGGCCCTGGCGTCTGCGCGAGGGGCTTTCTGGGGCGGCACAGGCTGTCCTGCTCACGGAGGGTATTTCCCTTTGCCCTGGCCACGCTCCCCTGCGTCTCGCCCCAAGCGCCAGGGAAACGTCCCTGGGGGAACCCTGCCCCATGGTATTTCCCCACTGAGTGGGGTCAGGCCCTCACCCCTTTCCTGTGGGGCAGGGCAAGTCTCTCAGCATCCCCCCGTCACCGCCCTCTGGACTGCAGGCAGCCGCGGCACCAGAAGAGGGACGTGCCGCCTCGGCAGGGCGCTCCGCTCTGTGGGAGACGGGCGCAGAGGGCGGCGCTGCTCAGCGCGGAGGGGGCGCAGAAGCTGGTCCGTAAGGGGTAGCCATTGCCGTTTCTCAGTTGCCTGGGGCCTTGTGTTGCTGCCTTTCTCCGTTGGGTGAGTCCGACATGAAGCGAGCGCAGCCGAACGGGGCCAACTCGACGGGGGCAGGGTGGCCGAATCCTCAGCACACGGCAGAACCAGCGACCTCCCTGCTCCGCCGGTTCCCCCGCCCCCGCCCCGGCTGGCTGAGCGGCTGGGAAAGCTCTCCTGGCCCTTTCAAAGCGAATGCCGGGCCCTGGTGACCGGCCAGCGTTCCCTGTGGCCATATAACGAATGCCCAGGGCTGTTACAGCCGTGTCACCACTGTGCTCACTGCCCCGTCGCTGCTCCAGGAGATCCTAGCGCATTGATTCAGAAATGGGCACAATGGCGCCAGGAAATCCAGACTCTCTCCTCTGGTCCGCAGCTTCCTTGCAAAGCAGGAGTCTGAGTCGGTCAGTGGCAAGAATGAGGCAATACTGATGGGTTGGAATAGAGGCTGTCCACCTGTCCGCCATGGCTTCCCAGGTTGTGACGGGGTCAGGCCACTGGGCGAGAGGAAGACCTCCGCAGAGGCAGGCGTGGGAGAGAATTTTGGCTGACGAATACCTGAGCTGTTTGCACATGACGGAAGAGATGGGCTGCCACGCTACAATTTGTTTCCGCCCAGGCCAATCTGTAGAATCAGTTAGAACGGTGAGGATTTAACAATAGTAAGGACAACCAAGAATTTGCCGCACGCCTTGTTTTTCAGGTTCTCTTGGGCAGTGGGCAGTTTTCATGAGACAGTGAGTCACAGAATTCCTGTTGTAGGTCAGAGCCTTAGGAAAACTCTAAACTCCCATTTTATAAAGTTCTTCCCTGTGTGTTCAGTGCACTGAGGCATTTTATATCCACTAAATAATGCCACACATGACCCAACAATTCATCCATGGGTATAAAACAAAGGAAGACAGATGTTCTGTAGATCCTGGAGCTGTTTGAATTTGGCATGGTTAAACATCCAGCATGACTTCAGTGTTTAGTCTGTGAGCCCTCCAACGTCTCGGAAAGAATATGGAACATACCCAGTGGGGTCTAGATCCTTGGAAGCACGTTCTCATCAGTCCCGTTTTCACTTCCTTTGAAAGCACATTAGCGATCTGCACCCCTCGATGTTTTGTTTTGGGACTGCGCCAAAGAGCCATGTAAACTCCATTCACAGAAGCGACAGAATATTAAGACTTACGGAAACCAGACGTGCCTTAGTCTCTTGTGTCAGTGCATCAAAAGGTGAGATACTTTACGGCTGTTGTGTGGTCAGCTTGCCCAATCTGTTCTCACATATCAAACCTAGAGAGACAGAACTATTTGATCTGGGAGCTGGAGTTTCCAGTTTTAAACTTCTCACGTCCTGGTTGTATGTGGAAGGCCATTTTCTACTAATATGCTAGAACGAGTCCATTTCCTCAATATTTTGACGGTGACAAAAATCCTGCTGAGGGTGGACAATTGTTTCTCCTCTCTCTGTCCCCTGAATGGCCGCGTTACAGCAGTGCTCCAAGCATGTGCCCATCATGTCTCTCTTTGTAAACGGCCTCTTCGGTTCTCTCATTCTTTCCTACAAGTGCCTGATGGTTCCGATACTGGCCTGCTTCACTGGTAACTTGGATTCCCTGGCGCCGAGTACTCAGGAGATGGGGCTGGCTGTGCAGACAGGTGGAAGGGGCCGGTGAGCCATGGGCTAGCTTGGTGTAAAACAGTCACTATTCATAGGTCCTGTCTATGGTTTTAACTTCTCCAAGGCAGAGCCCCAGGCTTCCGAGTGTCGACGCCAATCTACTGTGAGAGTTTGTCTGCCTGTTGGTTCACGAACTCTACCTAATTGTAAGAGCTCTGAGCCCCAAATCCAGCGTGCAGCAGAGGGGTCTTGGCAGCTCTGATCTTAGGCTGGGTCTTGGAGAAGTGGGCAGTGCCCAGGAAAGCTCATGACCCCGTCGACATGTTGTGTTGGTCTCTAAGGTGCTGCAGGACTGTCCGTTGTCTTTCAGTTACAGACTAACACGGCTACTCCTCCGAAGCTTCCTCTTCTGATAGCTTCAAGCAAAGTCAGGGCTTCGTGGTGCAGGTGCAGGGGTGCTGATTTGTACAGGGACACACAAAAAGAACTCCTCCTAAACAGTAGGAGCTAGGACCACCAAACTCCATCTGCAGGGCCAGGGGCGGGTTGTGCCAGGACAGTGGGGTGTGCCTGGAATGGGATTGCGTCTCATGCAACAGTACAGAAGAGACAATCGCCAGGCGGGTGAAAGGGGCTGGTGGGGGCCTTCCTGTATGGGATTTTCCCAGCCCCGAGCCTCGCTCCCCCTAGATGCCCTTTAGCTAGGGTGGGGGGGCTGAAGTCTTCTCCCCAGTTCCTACAGGGCCGTCGCTGGCTGTTCCCTCCTTTGTCGGGGAGCGGGGGGGGGGAAGTGTCCAGGTTGCTGCATTCCTCACTCTGGCAGATGAACCTGGACCTGCCCCAGCCGGGGCACCGCGCCGTGGCAGCCGGCTCCCCGGGAGCAGACATGTAACCATAACGCAAACCAATAAGCTGATGCTCACGGGCTGACCCCTGCCATGGCTACGCTGACAGCCCGAGTTTGAAGGGGACCTGAGCTAAGGCCAACACTGCAATTGTAACCCCAGCTCATTTTGCAGAGCAGATGAGTCCTTGGGGCTGGACGAAGGTGCCTTGTAAATGGCACAAGCAGTGGGGCGCAGCTAGAGAGGCCAGGCAGCCGTCCTGCCCCACTCAAAGGCAGGTCCCCGGCTGGAATGAAGCTGTTTGCTATTCAGTGCATAACCAGAGAGACTGGGACAACCTCCCCTACCCTTATGCAATTCGAGATGAAGCCCTGGGGAGCCTGGCGCTTGCTGCTTGTTCTGTAACTTGCTGACCACAGCTGGGACACAGCGCAGCGCTTCCGTGCCAAAGAGCTGCCCGCTCCTTTGCTCAGCTGCCAAGCGGCTCAGCTTTTCTCCGCGGGCTCCGTCCTCCTAACTGCCGATAATTGGTCCAGCAAGGGAAAGGCAGAGCCCCTGCTGCTCCAGTGCCCTCTCCTGCCCCCCAGCAGGGCCCAGGGCCTTTCGCTTTGAAATCATTTAAATGCTACTGATTTGCTCAGGTAATGCCACTGCTTGGGCCATGCGCTGAGCCCTTTCCCACGGCCTGTGCCAAGCTGGGATACATCTGCCTCCCCCTGGGAACGGTGCATCTTAATCTGCCGTGGGCGATCGATGAGCCCCACAGAATGTGGGTTGTTTTTACTAACATGGTATGTTGTCGCTTGTCACAATGGTAGGATGTTGTCACTGTTAGAACAGTGTCACTGGTTGTGTGTGTGTGTGTGTGTGTGTGTGTGTGTGTGTATCAATCGGCCTTTCACACACACATCCAGACCCTAAACACCAGGAAGTTCTTTATCCTCGCTCTGTCCGGTGCGTATTGTGAGCAATGACCATATCCCAAACAAAATACAATGCCTGGCAATGCTTTAGATTCAGTCAGCCCCACTTTTGGGCCTCCCAGCTATCAGTGTAGTGCAGCGATCGGCTCTCGGTTGCTTTCAGTCTCTTTCCCACTGGTTCTCTCGTCGGATGGCTGCCCTCTGAATGCCTTTGCTTGGCCAGCTGCCTGAGTGTGTTTCCCACTGTTCCCGTGCCACCTCAGCGTTTTGATTCAGTCTCCGGCTCTCTTCCCTTCTTTGTCTATTTCTTTATTTCTTCGGCTGTGCTGTGGGTTGAGCTAGCACGGGCCAGGGTAGGTCTGTGACTTTGAATCACATTACGTTTCTTACTCATGCAAGTAGACCTCCTGACTTCTTGGTCAAATCTGTGATTGGTCACTTAGGTCACATGGTCTCCTGCCAGTGGCAGCAAGGGCCAGGTTCAATGTCTGGTGGTTCCTTTCCACCCAGCCAACCTGCAAGTGGCTCACGCCCCCGCCAGTGACCTGGGAACCGTACACGCCACCCTGGGCGCCGCTGAGAGGCAAGCACCGAGTCTGAGCATCGCAGACCCCCCTGTTAACAGAAGGAGGGCAAATAACTTGGCATTAATTTGGGAAAGCACCACACAGGGGGCTCCTCCCAGGAACCACGCACAAGAGCCCCTCCCCACGTGTGATGGCTAGTGCCCTTTTCCTCTCCGGGTCTTAAGTGCAGCACCTGTAACATCCTCCCCGCAGGCCAGCCCTTCTGCGCACCCCTCGCAGGCGCTGCCCTTGGTCAGCACAGCCGCAGAGCTCCCCTCCCGCCCTGGGCGGTGCTGGGGGTAAAGAGCCTTCCTCCCTCCACTGCTCAGGCGCTTGGCTACCGCCTTTCCGCCAGCCCCCCTGCTGGGCTCCTGCTCCCTGCTATTGCTGGCTGCTCTCACCACCCCTCTCTGTCGCCCGCTGCTGGCTGCACGTCCTGCCTCTCCACTAGCCCCCTGGCTGGCTGCTCATTGCGCTGCTCAGCCCTTTCCCAGCTGGTTTCAGCTCTGACTGAGCAATTCAAAGGAACACAGAGGGGCTCCGAAGGAAGTCCTTTTAGCGCTAGTCCGGGAAGAGACGGGAGAAACAGGCTGAACCAGCCTTGGGCTCCGTCTACACGGGGAAGGTTTGGCTACACAAGGAAAGTGATGCTGACGTGCAAATATCGTGACAAGTGAAAACGGGTCAAACCGTTCTTTCTGCCTCCCATTGTTGACAGTTCGCGGCCACATTGCTAACACCCTGATGACAGGTAGAGCAAAGCATTGTGGGTAAGCATCCCACAGTGCAGTGTGGAGGGAAGGCAGAGCTGATCCCTGCACTTCTTGGGATGCTCTCTGGGCTGAGGAATATCCAAGCAGCACAGCAACCTCCCCAGCCCTTCCCCTGCAGCAGCAGCCTGCCCACCGCCGGGTTCCTAGTGCAGGGAAGAACGGGAGCATTGCAGTGATTTTCTCTTTGTTCCCCAAAGGGAGCCGCTCACTCAGCTGTCAGATGCGCCCTGGAGCTTTGAAAGGGGAGGGGTGCAGGCCTGCAGGGCAGCAGAGATCACAAAACACTGAGCACAGCCACCAGGGCAGGCATTGGGGGATCCTGAGGCAGAAGCCACTTCTCTCCGCAAAACAAACAGCAGAGTCCACCCTGCTCTTTGGCGACAATAAAGGGAAAGGAAAAGAGAAAAGTCTCTCCTGGGGTGGAAGTTTTTTGTTGCCAAGACTGGGTGTTTTTCTCAGCCCATGTCGCTTTGCAGGGTAAACGCTCTCACTGTTTAATGCCAAAGGGCCGGTTTTGGGTGGCAAAATGGGCCAGTGCAGACAAGGCCTTAGCGAAGACCCTTGCTGAGGATGTACAGCCTTCTGGCTGGGGAGACTCCCCCTCCCACACACTCTCCCCTTTCACAGGCCTCTGCCAGTCGAACCCTTTTCTTACACAGGTTCTTTCGATGCCTCCCCCTCCTTTGGGACACACTAAGTACAGCCCTGCGGTTCTGTGCTCAGTCACTACAGCCCTGGGAACCATAGATCGCTCCCCTGCATTTGGGACTGAGGGATTTGTACCAGCTCGAGCCAGAGCTGGGCTCACACTCAGCTGTATCTGCTGAATGTGGAGACAGTAGGAGCGCACTGTATTTAAATAAACACCCCCACCGCTCTCCCCTCCCAGCAAACTGCCAGGGAGGCCCTCCTTCAGGCCCTGCTTACAACAGCAAGCAGCACGGCGGCAGCGTGGACTAATGGTCACAGCAGTGGTGATCAGAGGTTAGGAATAGTGTGAAAGGCTAGAGCAAGAAACAAAGGCGTTGGTGCTAGAGCCAGGAGGCAAGCCAAGGGCTGGAGCCGAGCCAGAGCCATGAGTAGACGGGGCTAGAGAGGGAGCAAAACTGGGAATCAAGAAAGGGGTCTCAGCTGAAGTCTAGGCAGGGGTTGGAGCTGGGAGCCAGAGCGGGAGTTGGAGCTGGGGCAGGGGTCAGAGCCAGGAGCCAGAGCGGGAGTTGGAGCCGGGGTGGGAGCAGGAGTTGGAGCTGGGGCAGGGGTCAGAGCCGCAAGCCAGGAGCCAGAGCGGGAGTTAGAGCCGGGGCGGGAGCAGGAGTTGGAGCCGGGGCGGGGGTCAGAGCCGCAAGCCAGGAGCCAGAGTGGGAGTTGGAGCCAGGGCGGGGGCAGGAGTTGGAGCCAGGGTGGGGGCAGGAGTTGGAGCCAGGGCGGGGGCAGGAGTTGGAGCCAGGGCGGGGGCAGGAGTTGGAGCCAGGGCGGGGGCAGGAGTTGGAGCCAGGGTGGGGGCAGGAGTTGGAGCCAGGGCGGGGGCAGGAGTTGGAGCCAGGGTGGGGGCAGGAGTTGGAGCCAGGGCGGGGGCAGGAGTTGGAGCCAGGGTGGGGGCAGGAGTTGGAGCCAGGGCGGGGGCAGGAGTTGGAGCCAGGGTGGGGGCAGGAGTTGGAGCCAGGGCGGGGGCAGGAGTTGGAGCCAGGGTGGGGGCAGGAGTTGGAGCCAGGGCGGGGGCAGGAGTTGGAGCCAGGGCGGGGGCAGGAGTTGGAGCCAGGGTGGGGGCAGGAGTTGGAGCCAGGGTGGGGGCAGGAGTTGGAGCCGGGGCGGGGGTCAGAGCCGCAAGCCAGGAGCCGGAAGAGGTAGCCGACAGATAGGAGCAGGCAGAACACTGGAATTCAAGAGGAGGCCAGGCTCAGGCCGAGAGCAGGGGCAGGCCAGGCCAGGAAAGGCGGGCAGGGCTGAAGCAGGCTCTGGGCTGGAAGTGATTGCAGGAGCGGGGTCCTATGAACTAACCGGGAGCCTGCTCAGCGCCCAGTGTCCAGCCCGGTGTCAGCTGTGGGAGGGAGCCCCGATGGGCCGGCCTTGCGGCGTGCAGCGGTGGCGGGGCTGAGGCAGCATCAGACTCTCAGCCCGAGTCCTAGCCCTGCTGAAACCAAGGACCAGCAGCCTGGGCTCCTGCCACGCCCAGCCCCATGGACTGGGATGAGCACAGGCCGACCAGCCAGGGTCCTTGGGCTGGCGGACGTGGCCCCTTGCCGGGCTGCTGCCCTGGGGGTCGGGCACTGAAATGTTCATTTGAAAGTCCAGCATTTCCGCACAGCCCTGGGCTCCTGCCCCCGGCCACCTCGCGCCAAACACGGTGCCGCTGTCGCGCGGTGCCTGGCAGACGGCTCGCCTTAGTCACAAGCGAGCCCAGCGGCGCTCGCCGAAGAGCCCTGCTTGCCGCCACGCGCCCAGGCAGCTGTGCAAAGAGAGGGGCTTGGGGAAGGCAGCAGAAAAGAGCCCAGCGGTAACGCTGCGGGAGCCGGGGTCAGGGTGAGCCGCGGACATAACGGCGTGGCCTCGGCACAGAGAAGTGTTTCTTGCTCTCTTCCGGCAACGTCCACTAGCCCTGAGAACGCAGAACCCCTGGGCTAGCGGGGGGTTACAGAAATGTGCCCGATATCCTGGAATGGTGTGTTAGTTCCCCACCCCGAATCCATCGTGAAAAGGCATTTCACTCCTGCAGTATCCTCCCACTGCGCCCAAGCAGACATGAAGCGCCGGGCTGGCAGGGGAGCAGAGCCGTCGCGCCGGGCACAGCCAGATGAAAGCCGGAATTGTCCCCCCTCCCCACCACTGCACGCTCCAAAGGCCTCGCGTGCCTCTTGCAAGGCGGGCAGAGCGCCGTGGGCCCAGCTGCTGCGGGAGCGTGGTTTTGGGGGCAGCAGGTTACACAGTGGGGCCGAGTCTGGCCGGGCCGAAGCGTCCGAGACCAGTTCCCGCAACATGCAGATCCAGCAGGTTAAGCAACTTCAGCCAAGGCCGCAGCCGGCAGCAGGGGTCGTGCCGAGGGCAGGCAGGGCTGGTTCAGACACAGGCCCCATTGTTTGCCGGGAGAGATGATCAATTGGGCAATATTTAGCAACCAATATTGATTCAGAGCCCACTAGCTCCGCCCACTCGGCCAGCCCGCTTGACTCAGCCCCCGGGAGCAAACAGTGTCGCAAGTCTTGAGTAATCTGTCACCAAGCGCTGCGGAGCAGCCTGGAGAACCGGCTCCAGTCCCAAACCGACCCCTCTCCGACGTGTTCCCAGCCCCCCAGGCTCTGGGACGCTGGCCCCCAGAGCGGTCCAGCCGCCGCTGCCCCTCGCGCCGTGCGTGGGAAACGCCCGCGTGGCCGTGCAGCGATGGCCCCCCGGGGCAGGGGGCTCCCCTCGGGCCAGGGGTGCGGTGCCTGCCCCCACGTCCTCCCCTTCCTGCGGGCAGAGAGCAACCAGCTCCACACCCGGCACCCTGCTCGCCCGGCCCCTCTGCCAGCAGTCCGTCCTGATGCAGTGCACAGGCCTGGGGCCCCCAGCCGCCTGCCCGCCTCTCCTGAGGGACGGCTGCTCCTCTGAGTGCAAGAGGGGAGGCACTTCCCAAGCCTCTTCCCGGAGAGCCGGGGCATGGGGGAACACAATGGAGGCCGCCGGGCTCCTCGCCGGGGCTCCATCCCACGACCAGGAGCCCCCGGGAGCGCAGGACAGGGCCGGCGCGTGCATTGAGCCACCTGGAGCAACGTGACGGTTTGGGAATCTCGCTCGCCTTTGTACCGGGCTGCGTGTGCCACTGAGCTCCTAGCCCTGGTCTGCGCGGGGAGGCCAGCGGAGCCAGAGCTGGACCACGCTAGCCTGGGGGGGCGCAGCTTAACCCGAGCAGGGACTGGGTCCGTGTTCTTCAGTCAGACGAACCCTCCGCCCCCAACGCTTCCGGGGCAAATTTAAATATTTTTATTTGACAGAAAATGAAAAAAAAAATGTAAAGGGGAGGGGGTTTCATCCCAAAAATGCCATTCCACAGAGAGGCGAAATGTCCTGGCTAGACGAGGCAGCAGTGACAGATTTCACTTTTCCCAATAGATTTCCCCCAGTTCTACCCTTCCTGCATTTGCTGACGGTGACACAAACGTATGAATAGTTTTGTTTTCGTTTTTTCTGAATTTCCGATGGGCCGAGGAATCTTCGCCCGGCTCTAGCTGGCCCGCATGAAGTCGATAGCGCGGGCGGGCCAGGAGCGTGCCGCCTGATGCCCAGGGAACTGCCACAGGATGTCCGAATGAGAATATCTCTCCGGAAATGAATGCTCCAAGAGGGGCCGGTGGCACCTCTCCTCAGCCTTGGCTCACACAGGCCCACGGACTGGAGCCGAGGCCTTGAGCTAATTCTCTGCACAGCATGAATTCCTGCTCCGCCAAGGCCAAATAACCTCCCCTATAATCACTCCCCGCCCCAATATACGCCGCCCATGAGCTATTCCCACTCGCAGATGAAGAAACAGGCTGTTGACCGACTTCTCCTTCGTGCTGAGGGCAAGCGCTGTTCCTGTTTTGGACCCAGACATGTTTTGCTGTGCTGATGGCCCGTGGGTGGCTGGAGAGATTTGCTAATTTGCATTTCTTCATGATTGCTGTAATTTTGCAGTTGCATCCTCTTGCCGAACACCTACCAGCGAGCGGTGCGCTGCAACCCAGTCACGCTGGGAAAAGACATTTCTTCTTGCTTTCGGCTGATTCACTGAGTCACACCAAATTGCAGTCAAAGGAGGGGGCCCGATCCTCAGCTGCTCTAAACTGGCAGAGCTCCATTCACTTCTCTTAGCAGAGGAGCCCAAGAACTCTGTGTGGCGGCGCGTTGGGGTTTTCCCGTCTCCTGCACCCCCGTAATGGCACGGACAGACTCCCCCAGCCAGTAGAACAGAGGGAGTTTATTGCTTCTCCAGGATACAGCACAGCACAGATGGAATCTAGTTACAGGAACTGGGGCTAGGAGACCTCAGTGCCCCCCCCTGAGATGGGGGGTGGCTGGGCCCTGCAATCCCAGCCCCCTCCCTAGCTCCTTCTCCCCTGCTTCCCAGACAGCAACTAAAAACCGTCCCTTCCAGCCCTGCCCCCAGCCAGGGGCGACATTCCACTCTCCTTTGTTCCTCTCCCTGGGGGGTAGCTGGTCGGACAGGTTGAGAGACCCTTGCCTAGTGACTCATCCCCTGCCTGCTGGGCCGTGCTGCAGCCAGCAGCCAGTGGGGGTCACCCACAGCCCACTGCCCAGCTCAGCAACCCGCAAGGAACCCCCCGCTATGTCACACTCTGATGTAGAGGTAACCCATCCCCTTCTGATGTAGAGGTAACCCATCCCCTGATGTAGAGGTAACCCATCCTCTTTAAGGTCCCTGCGAGGAGACGGGCGACGCGGTCACTGTGCAATGAGCTGGCCCAGTCACCAGGCTGGGTTGGTTGTGGGATTTCAATAGCCCTGGATTATTTCTGAACAGGAGTGTCTCACCAGCTCCCTTTGATTCCTCCGCCGTGGCTACCCCTCTTCCACCGCTGCTCAGCAGCCCCCGGCCTTCCCTTCACGTGCTCAACCCGCCGCATGAGCCTCGGTGCCAGCGCCAGCTCCGCGAGAGGCTGCTAGCGCAGGCCGGGCAGGGTGACGGAGAACCCTACGTCCTTAGGCCACGCTATGCCCACGAGTGGAAGGAGGCCATGTTCTCTGCGATACTGGTGGGGCTGTGAGGAACCCCTGGCTTGGGTGTCGGTGGGATACCAGCGTCGTGGACAGTCACCGGGGGACCGGCTGGCCTGGGAGCAGTGTGTATCAGCTCAGCAGTTGCTGCAGACGGTAGCCGCTCCTGAGCCCTTCCTCTCACGTCCTTTATTCATTCCCTTAGGGAGAAATCCAGCCCCACAGCAAGGGCCAGCAATGAGCATCACTGCAGTTCAGTGGGGTGAGGTTTTGTACCACGGCCTGGCTCAGCACAGGGGCAAATCCCCCCCCCCGACTGCGGGTCGAGGGCTGCTTGATGCACAGATGGAGGAATGTGGGATCGTTCGAGGGCCAGTCGACAGCGGCCAGGGCTGCCCTAGGAGGCCTCTTGGACAGCAGCGCCTCAGCCGGGCTGTGCCGGGGCCCTGCCTGTGGTTTCCTGGCACCAGGGCGGGAAGACAGGGCAGCGAGCCCCCTGGAGGAAGGGAGCGCAGGTGGGATCTGGAGGGAGAAAGTGGGCGTTGGGCTGGGGGGGTCATGCTGGGCAGAGGCTGGCAGGTCTTTTCTGAGCAGGGGGGCTCTCAGTGGAATGCCCCCGCCTCTGGAACCTGTCTGAGGCCAGAGGGACCAGGCAGCGGAGCAGCACCCCCAGGAGACGAACGAGCTGCCGCCAACGGGTTTCAAAGGCTTCCTTAGAGCCAAGACCTGCGCCAGATCCGGGCCTGAATGTGGAAAGACCCAGGCAGCCATGGGAGGGAACTGAAGGTGGGGAGATCACACCGTGGGGGGGGGGACACTCTTGCTCTCGCTCGTGTAGTCTGGAGAGGTGAGAACCGGTGGCCACAGAAGAGATTCAGACAGGGCGAGCGGCGAGCGATCCCAGCCGCTGACCCGGTGGCCGGAGGGGATTCGGGACGGGGCGAGCGGCGAGCGATCCCAGCCGCTGACCCGGTGGCCGGAGGGGATTCGGGACGGGGCGGGTGGCGAGCGATCCCAGCCGCTGACCCGGTGGCTGGAGGGGATTTGGGACGGGGCGAGCGGCGAGCGATCCCAGCCGCTGACCCGGTGGCCGGAGGGGATTCGGGACGGGGCGAGCGGCGAGCGATCCCAGCCGCTGACCCGGTGGCCGGAGGGGATTCGGGACGGGGCGAGCGGCGAGCGATCCCAGCCGCTGACCCGGTGGCCGGAGGGGATTCGGGACGGGGCGAGCGGCGAGAGATCCCAGCCGCTGACCCGGTGGCCGGAGGGGATTCGGGACGGGGCGAGCGGCGAGAGATCCCAGCCGCTGACCCGGTGGCCGGAGGGGATTCGGGACGGGGCGGGTGGCGAGCGATCCCAGCCGCTGACCCGGTGGCCGGAGGGGATTCGGGACGGGGCGAGCGGCGAGAGATCCCAGCCGCTGACCCGGTGGCCGGAGGGGATTCGGGACGGGGCGGGCGGCGAGAGATCCCAGCCACTGACCCGGTGGCCGGAGGGGATTCGGGACGGGGCGGGTGGCGAGCGATCCCAGCCGCTGACCCGGTGGCCGGAGGGGATTCGGGACGGGGCGGGTGGCGAGCGATCCCAGCCGCTGACCCGGTGGCCGGAGGGGATTCGGGACGGGGCGAGCGGCGAGCGATCCCAGCCGCTGACCCGGTGGCCGGAGGGGATTCGGGACGGGGCGAGCGGCGAGCGATCCCAGCCGCTGACCCGGTGGCCGGAGGGGATTCGGGACGGGGCGGGTGGCGAGCGATCCCAGCCGCTGACCCGGTGGCTGGAGGGGATTCGGGACGGGGCGGGCGGCGAGCGATCCCAGCCGCTGACCCGGTGGCCGGAGGGGATTCGGGACGGGGCGAGCGGCGAGAGATCCCAGCCGCTGACCCGGTGGCCGGAGGGGATTCGGGACGGGGCGAGCGGCGAGCGATCCCAGCCGCTGACCCGGTGGCCGGAGGGGATTCGGGACGGGGCGAGCGGCGAGCGATCCCAGCCGCTGACCCGGTGGCTGGAGGGGATTCGGGACGGGGCGGGCGGCGAGCGATCCCAGCCGCTGACCCGGTGGCCGGAGGGGATTCGGGACGGGGCGGGCGGCGAGCGATCCCAGCCACTGACCCGGTGGCCGGAGGGAATTCGGGATGGGGCAGGTGGCGACCGATCCCAGCCGCTGACCCGGTGGCCGGAGGGGAATTCGGGACGGGGCGAGCGGCGAGCGATCCCAGCCGCTGACCCGGTGGCCGGAGGGGATTCGGGACGGGGCGAGCGGCGAGCGATCCCAGCCGCTGACCCGGTGGCCGGAGGGGATTCGGGACGGGGTGAGCGGCGAGAGATCCCAGCTGCTGACCCGGTGGCCGGAGGGGATTCGGGACGGGGTGAGCGGCGAGAGATCCCAGCCGCTGACCCGGTGGCCGGAGGCGGCACAGGAAGGAGCAGTCGGTGGAGGAGCCGGGAGAGGATGTGTTGAGCCACCCGCGGCTGGGCACTGTTAGCGCCAACCCTTCGCTCCTAGAGCTGCTCCCGGCAGTTCTCCCCGTGCCCTGCCAGCTGCAGGGCCCAGCCCTTCGAAGGGCCAAGGGGCTCGCGGGGGAGCCCAGGGCCGGCACTGGCCCAGAGCGGGGGAGCCCAGGGCCGGCACTGGCCCAGAGCGGGGGAGCCCAGGGCCGGCACTGGCCCAGAGCGGGGGAGCCCAGAGCCGGCACTGGCCCAGAGCGGGGGAGCCCAGGGCCGGCACTGGCCCAGAGCGGGGGAGCCCAGGGCCGGCACTGGCCCAGAGCGGGGGAGCCCAGGGCCGGCACTGGCCCAGAGCGGGGGAGCCCAGAGCCGGCACTGGCCCAGAGCGGGGGAGCCCAGGGCTGGCACTGGCCCAGAGCGGGGGAGCCCAGAGCCGGCACTGGCCCAGAGCG
Organism: Pelodiscus sinensis; assembly: GCF_052426305.1. NCBI lineage: Eukaryota > Metazoa > Chordata > Testudines > Trionychidae > Pelodiscus > Pelodiscus sinensis. The sequence goes on along the minus strand of NC_143061.1, from coordinate 55,768,793 downwards.
GGGGAGCCCAGGGCCGGCACTGGCCCAGAGCGGGGGCCCTGGCGAGGCAGGGGTGAGTCGTTCAGCGGGTCAGCAAAGCCCTTTGGATCCTCCCTGGGCTGGGGCTGCAAAGGCCGCTCTGCCCGCTCCTCTCCCGCAGCGCAGGGGTGGCACGCTGGGCTGTGGGGCTCCGGGGGGGCCCAGGCCAGGCCTGCCACGTGGGGGAGAGCCCGAGTGAATGGGGCGCGGGCTCGCTGGCCGGGCGAACTTGGCTGATTCCCGAGGCCGGGGGCGGCAGGGACAGAGGAATCGCCCCCCCCCCCCCCAGTTCAGCCCCAGCAGCAGTTGCAATGACCCAACCCGGGCCTTTCCCGTTTGCACCCCGGGGGGGGCCAGGCACCTGCGCTGCTCCCGCCCCCGCCGGGCGGCCGAGTGGGGCGGGGCGGGGGCTATTGGGAAAGCAGGCGGGTAAACACACCGCGAGCCCGGCCGCTATAAAGGCAGCGCGCAGCCCGGCAGCCCCGCAGCGACCCGGCTCCGAGCGCAGCCCCCGACACAAGGATGCGGTTCGCGCCCCGCGCCGCCCTGGCCTGGGCGCTCCTGGGTAAGTGCCCCGGGCCCGGCCCCGCGGCGAGGGCGGGGGAGAGACCGGGCGGGGCGCGCGGGGGGCGCAGCTGGGTCAGCCCCGCGCCAGGGACCCCTGCCCCCCCCCAGCCTGCCCCGGCCCCGGCGACACCCACCGGGGCGCACCCCCGGCCGAGGAGAGCGGCGAGGGCCGGGCTGCGCTGCGTCTCCTGGGCAGTCCCGGGTCCTGCCCCGGCCGAGACCTCCCCCCTGCGCGGGGACCCTCCGAGAGCGCCCGGCCGGGACTCGGCTACGGGACAGCGGGCAGGCTCCGGCCGGTCTCCCCCGCCAGTCCCGGGTTCTGCCCAGCGGCTCTGCCCCCCCCCCCCAGTCCCGGGTTCTGCCCAGCGGCTCTGCCCCCCCCCCCAGTCCCGGGTTCTGCCCAGCGGCTCCTGACCCCCCCCCCAGTCCCGGGTTCTGCCCAGCGGCTCTGCCCCCCCCCCCAGTCCCGGGTTCTGCCCAGCGGCTCTGACCCCCCCCCAGTCCCGGGTTCTGCCCAGCGGCTCTGACCCCCCCCCAGTCCCGGGTTCTGCCCAGCGGCTCTGCCCCCCCCCAGTCCCGGGTTCTGCCCAGCGGCTCTGCCCCCCCCCAGTCCCGGGTTCTGCCCAGCGGCTCTGCCCCCCCCCCCAGTCCCGGGTTCTGCCCAGCGGCTCTGCCCCCCCCCCCCCAGTCCCGGGTTCTGCCCAGCGGCTCTGCCCCCCCCCCCCCAGTCCCGGGTTCTGCCCAGCGGCTCTGCCCCCCCCCCAGTCCCGGGTTCTGCCCAGCGGCTCTGTCCCCCCCCCCCCAGTCCCGGGTTCTGCCCAGCGGCTCTGCCCCCCCCCCCAGTCCCGGGTTCTGCCCAGCGGCTCTGCCCCCCCCCCCAGTCCCGGGTTCTGCCCAGCGGCTCTGACCCCCCCCCCCCAGTCCCGGGTTCTGCCCAGCGGCTCTGACCCCCCCCCCCCCAGTCCCGGGTTCTGCCCTGCGGTCCGGCTCTGACCCCCCCCCCCCAGTCCCGGGTTCTGCCCTGCGGTCCGGCTCTGACCCGCTGTCTTGCAAAGGGACACGTCCCGTCAGACGCCCCCAGACCCTGCCTGACAGCACGGGACATGCTCTCCCCAGAACCCCCGGGTGGCTTGGCGGGGTCTCCCAGAGGCTGTGACAATGGTCTGGTGTGAGGAGTGACTGTGACCCCGTCTCCTGCCCTTGCGGCCCCGCTCTCCGGGCTCCCGCTTCCCTTCGTGCCGGGGGCCGGCCACGCTCACGACGAACCGGCCCCTGTCCGTGTGCTAACCAGGCCACCTCCCTGACCGCGTCCCTCCCCTCCCCGGCCCCTGTCCCTGTGCTAACCAGGCCACCTCCCTGACCGCGTCCCTCCCCTCCCCGGCCCCTGTCCCTGTGCTAACCAGGCCACCTCCCTGACCGCGTCCCTCCCCTCCCCGGGCCCTGTCCCTGTGCTAACCAGGCCACCTCCCTGACCGCGTCCCTCCCCTCCCCGGCCCCTGTCCGTGTGCTAACCAGGCCACCTCCCTGACTGCGTCCCTCCCCCTCCCCGGCCCCTGTCCCTGTGCTAACCAGGCCACCTCCCTGACCGCGTCCCTCCCCTCCCCGGCCTCTGTCCCTGTGCTAACCAGGCCACCTCCCTGACCGCGTCCCTCCCCTCCCCTCCCCGGCCCCTGTCCCTGTGCTAACCAGGCCACCTCCCTGACCGCGTCCCTCCCCTCCCCGGGCCCTGTCCCTGTGCTAACCAGGCCACCTCCCTGACCGCGTCCCTCCCCTCCCCGGCCCCTGTCCCTGTGCTAACCAGGCCACCTCCCTGACCACATCCCTCCCCTCCCCTCCCCGGCCCCTGTCCCTGTGCTAACCAGGCCACCTCCCTGACCGCGTCCCTCCCCTCCCCTCCCCGGCCCCTGTCCCTGTGCTAACCAGGCCACCTCCCTGACCGCGTCCCTCCCCTCCCCGGCCCCTGTCCCTGTGCTAACCAGGCCACCTCCCTGACCGCGTCCCTCCCCTCCCCGGCCCCTGACCGTGTGCTAACCAGGCCACCTCCCTGACCGCGTCCCTCCCCTCCCCGGCCTCTGTCCCTGTGCTAACCAGGCCACCTCCCTGACCGCGTCCCTCCCCTCCCCTCCCCGGCCCCTGTCCCTGTGCTAACCAGGCCACCTCCCTGACCGCGTCCCTCCCCTCCCCTCCCCGGCCCCTGTCCCTGTGCTAACCAGGCCACCTCCCTGACCGCGTCCCTCCCCTCCCCGGGCCCTGTCCCTGTGCTAACCAGGACACCTCCCTGACCGCGTCCCTCCCCTCCCCGGCCCCTGTCCCTGTGCTAACCAGGCCACCTCCCTGACCGCGTCCCTCCCCTCCCCGGCCCCTGTCCCTGTGCTAACCAGGCCACCTCCCTGACCGCGTCCCTCCCCTCCCCGGCCCCTGTCCCTGTGCTAACCAGGACACCTCCCTGACCGCGTCTCTCCCCTCCCCGGGCCCTGTCCCTGTGCTAACCAGGCCACCTCCCTGACCGCGTCCCTCCCCTCCCCGGCCCCTGTCCCTGTGCTAACCAGGCCACCTCCCTGACCACATCCCTCCCCTCCCCGGCCCCTGTCCCTGTGCTAACCAGGCCACCTCCCTGACCGCGTCCCTCCCCTCCCCGGCCCCTGTCCCTGTGCTAACCAGGCCACCTCCCTGACTGCGTCCCTCCCCTCCCCGGCCCCTGTCCCTGTGCTAACCAGGCCACCTCCCTGACCGCGTCCCTCCCCTCCCCGGCCCCTGTCCCTGTGCTAACCAGGCCACCTCCCTGACCGCGTCCCTCCCCGGCCCCTGTCCCTGTGCTAACCAGGCCACCTCCCTGACCGCATCCCTCCCCTCCCCGGGCCCTGTCCCTGTGCTAACCAGGCCACCTCCCTGACCACATCCCTCCCCTCCCCGGCCCCTGTCCCTGTGCTAACCAGGCCACCTCCCTGACCGCATCCCTCCCCTCCCCGGGCCCTGTCCCTGTGCTAACCAGGCCACCTCCCTGACCACATCCCTCCCCTCCCCGGCCTCTGTCCCTGTGCTAACCAGGCCACCTCCCTGACCGTGTCCCTCCCCTCCCCGGGCCCTGTCCCTGTGCTAACCAGGCCACCTCCCTGACCACATCCCTCCCCTCCCCGGGCTCTGGGACTCGACTCAGCAGGGGCAGGAGCGAGGGGCACTTTAGACGAGGGACTCTCCAAAGGAAACCGGCCCGGCCTTTTCAGAGCCATCGGCCAAGGCGGAGGGCTGGGAAGAGGCCAGTGTGTCCAGCAATCCGGAGGGTTGGGAAGAGAGGCCGGTGTGTACAGCAATCCGGAGGGCTGGGAAGAGAGGCCGGTGTGTACAGCAATCCGGAGGGTTGGAAAGAGAGGCCGGTGTGTCCAGCAATCCGGAGGGCTGGGAAGAGAGGCCGGTGTGTCCAGCAATCCGGAGGGCTGGGAAGAGAGGCCGGTGTGTCCAGCAATCCGGAGGGCTGGGAAGAGAGGCCGGTGTGTCCAGCAATCCGGAGGGCTGGGAAGAGAGGCCGGTGTGTCCAGCAATCCGGAGGGCTGGGAAGAGAGGCCGGTGTGTCCAGCAATCCGGAGGGCTGGGAAGAGAGGCCGGTGTGTCCAGCAATCCGGAGGGCTGGGAAGAGAGGCCGGTGTGTCCAGCAATCCGGAGGGCTGGGAAGAGAGGCCGGTGTGTCCAGCAATCCGGAGGGCTGGGAAGAGAGGCCGGTGTGTCCAGCAATCCGGAGGGCTGGGAAGAGAGGCCGGTGTGTCCAGCAATCCGGAGGGCTGGGAAGAGAGGCCGGTGTGTCCAGCAATCCGGAGGGCTGGGAAGAGAGGCCGGTGTGTCCAGCAATCCGGAGGGCTGGGAAGAGAGGCCGGTGTGTCCAGCAATCCGGAGGGCTGGGAAGAGAGGCCGGTGTGTCCAGCAATCCGGAGGGCTGGGAAGAGAGGCCGGTGTGTACAGCAATCCTGCTCTCACTCACGCCACGGACACTTAACTCTGGGGGACAGAAGGTCGGTCGCACTTGGTCCCGTTTCTTCCTCACCTCGAACGAGGAGCCGTTGCCCCTAAGAGCACAAACCTGCATTTGACTCGGGGCGAGGAGGTTCCCCGAAATCTCCTGGGCATCAGTGGCCAGTCAGCACGAGCCGGCACATAGAAGTATCAGCCCCCCACACTCTGGGCCAAATCCGCCCGGCGGTCACTCCGTTAGAGGCATCGGGGAGAGTTTAGCCCTTTGCAGCCTCTTGACTCTAGATGTAAGGAACCAGCACACAGCACCCCCCAGCCTCAGGGTCCTGCCCCCCGGCATGGGCAGGGCATCTCGCAGGAGACCTACGCCTGGAGGGAGGGATGCTGGTTCTCTCTAGGGCTGAGGGTCATGAAACAGCTGCTTAGTGCTCTTGGCTTTCTCCACAGTGTTCTGCTCTGCTGAGTCCTCCGTCCGGTGGTGCACGATATCCGACCTGGAGCAGAGTAAGTGTGTGAAACTGAAGGAGAACATGGCCGACGTGACCCCGGCATTAGCCTGCGTGAAGAAAGCCAGCCACCTGGACTGCATAAGTGCCATTGCGGTAAGTCACCAGCAACAGAGCAGGCCCGGGGCTGGGTGGGACAGCTTGTCCTGCTGGGTCCATTTGCCTCCTCGGGGATGAAGGCTTCGCTCTCCTCTCAGGCTCTGATTTCCTTCCCTGGCTCCATGGGGACGGCAGCGCCTCGGCCGGGAAGGACCCAGAGAGAGGCTCGGTTCATTCATGCCCATGGCTTCTGGCCCCTGATGCCTGCACCCACCCCTGGTTTAACCCTCTTGTGTTTCAGGAGGATAATGCAGATGCCATCAGTCTGGATGGCGGTCACATCTTCGAAGCACACCTCGCCCCGTACAAACTGAAGCCGATCGTGGCTGAGGCCTACGGCACAGGAAAAGGTACGTTGGCCCTGGTGTTGACCGGACGCGGGTGGCACTTGGAGGAGCCGGGTGCGAGCCGGCAATACTTCGGTACGACTCCGGCAAAGTGGGAAGCACGAACGCCAGTCGAGTCAGGTGCTAACTTCTGTGCTGCTTCCGAACTGGGCCCGGCCTGGGCCAGCCTTCCCTGTGCGCAGCGGCCGCAGCCAGTGGTCGGTTTGCGCACGCTGAGAATCCAGCGCAACACGCCCGGGGAAAGCGGCAAGGGCCTGTCCTGCTCCCTGCCTCTTGGGTCCATCACGTGCTCCTCTGGGGCCAGCAGCACTGGCTCCGTCACTCCACCCACGCCGATCCCCTCTCCTTCCCCGCGACCAGACGGGCCTGCCCTAAGCCTCCTGCTTTCGGACTGGCCGGAGGCTTTGGCCTCTTCTGTGCGCCGTCTGGGTCGTGCTCCATCCCTTCCCAGTGACCCAGGCCGGCTCGAGTCCCTTTCCCGGAAGATGGTGGAGCCGTGCTAGAGCAGACGGACGTTAGCGCTTCCCCTGCGCCCCACAACCCCAGTCAACCAGGCGGCCATTGCTGCTGAGCCGCACTGGCAGGGCCTTTCACGGCGGGCCCGGAGAGCTCCAGGGAGCAGACGCTTTCCCTCCCCTGCCCGCCCCGGGCTGAGCTCGGCCCTGCAGGGGACAGAGGAGGCTACGGCAGGTGGTGCTGGTGGTTCTGTCCCAAAGCCTCCTCCCTCTCCGCACCGCCCCGCCATGGCACTCCATTGAGCTGCTGCGACCTGGCCTCTCGCGGGGCGGCGGGTACGTGGGGGGGGGCGCTGCATGGCCCCGCCCACGCTCCGCCCCTAGTGCCTGCTGGAGGTGCGCTGGGGGGCGGAGTGTTGCTGCCCCAGCACCCGCCCTGCTGCTGCTCCGAGGACGGGGAGGCCAGGCCTGGCCACGTGGCACGTCCTCCAACCTCCCCAGTGCTCCGTGTGGCCCGGCCCAACCCAGCCTCTCCAGCCCTGGAGCGTGGGGCAGGGCGCCTGGCCGAGCCCAGCCCAGCTCCTCCCTCCCCAGCGCTCCAGAGGGCGGGCTGGGCGTGGCTGGGCCGTGCAGCGCGCCCTCCGCTGGGGCCGGGAGGCTGTGGGAGCGTGCGCCTGCCCCCTCCCCTTCCCATGGGTGGAAGGGAGGAGCATGCACTGCCCCGCCTCCCAGGGGGCAGGGAAGGGGTGGGGCTTGCCTCCCCCTGCCCTGCCTTCATGCTCCTTGGGGATCACTAGGGCAGGGAGTCTCCGCAGGCCTGGAGTACGACCCGGGAGCCACGGCATGGCCGGGAAGCAGAGAGCAGGAGCCTGTTGGAAGGGTTGGAAGGTTCCTGCGCCTTAGTGACTGTCTGCCCCTGGCAGGCACAGGGGGAGCAAACCCCCAAGGCTTTCAGTTTACCTAGCGCGCCGGTGGAGAGCAGCAAGGGCCTGTCCTGCTCCCTGCCTCGTTTTCCTGCCTCTTGGGTCCATCACGTGCTCCCCTGGGGCCAGCAGCTGAGCTAAGCCAATGGGCAAATCCTCAAGCTCTGAGTCAACCACTAGCAGAGGCTAGAGAGCGACAGCACCCCGCAATCGGCAGTGTTGGGGGAGCCAGGGTGGCCTCAGGGTATGAGACCCACAGAGTGGCAGAGGGCGACTCTTTTATTGGACAGGCTGCTCCACTGGGGGGAGAGACATGCTCGCCAGCCACGCAGAGCTTGTCTTCGGTGTGTGTAGCTTGAAAGCGTGTCCCTTCCCCCAGCAGAAGTTGGGCCAATAAAAACATCCCCTCACTCACCCCGTCGCTCTAGCAACCTGGGGGGCAGTTGTTTCTTGGAGGACCAGGCAGAAGTGAGCCCACAGATGGGGCACCGGCTGAACAAGCCCAGCGAAGAGGGAAAGAAACAGACACGGGAGATGCAAGTTGCAGCAGCTGCGATCGGACCTGTAGTTCTGTGGCTCTGGAAGGAAAACGACAGTGCGTCTCCATTCCTGTCCCGCCAGCCCCACCCCACGCCCAGCTCTCTGCGTTCAGCACAGGGCTCTGTTTGGAAAGTCGGGCTGGCTTGATGCTGCGTAGAGTTCGGGCTGTAGGCCAGGCGACAGAATGGTTTTCAGAGGTCTGGTCGAGGGTGTAAAGGTACCAGGGTCGAGCGTGACTTTTGCCTCCTCTGCAATATTCGCTGTGGAGTGAATCGTACCAGACCCAGTTTAGAGTCCAGCCCTGCAAATCTGACTCCCCCACGGCGTCTCTGCGCGTGCGAGCCGCTCTCCTGCCATCGGAGGCTTATCACGAGGGTAAGAGCCGCTGGCTGTGGGGCACGCCCGTGATAAGTGGCCATCCGGCTAACTCCAGTCAAGCCAGACCACGTGTGGCGGTGCGTTGGGGTTTTCCCATCTCCTGCACCCCCGTAATGGCACGAAGAGACTCCCCCAGCCAGTAGAATAGAGGTGGTTTATTGCTTCTCCAGGATACAGCACAGATGGAATCTGGTTCCAGGGCAGTCCCTAAATTCCAGCCCCTTTCCCTAGGCTGTCTCCTCCATGCTCCCAGAGAGCAACCAACTCACTCACTTCCAGCCCTGCCCCCAGCCAGGGCTCCACTCCCCTTCTTCCCATTGTTCCGCTCCCTGGGAGATCACTGGTCAGACAGGTTCGAAGCCCCCTTGCATAATGACTCATCCCCTGGCCTGCTGGGCCGTGCTGCAGACAGTGGAGGTCACTCACAGCAACACTGCCCAGCACAGCAACCAGCAAGGTACCCCCACTACGTCACACCACGCCAGAGAGTTCTGGGCTAGCGAGGTTCAGCCTGTAGTAACAGCAGCACACTTGTATCAAATCCATTCACAGATGAGAGCCCTTAGGAAATACCGGTAATAAGAATTAGAGCATTTAACAGTCTGTTCTCTCCAACCACTACAATCCGATTGCTGTCGGCATGGCGACCGAGTCACACTGAACAGGAGAAAGGGGTCTGGAGTCTTGCTACATTGCCAGAGGTTTGAAAATGTTGGACTTGGCTTCCCAAAGCCAGGATCTGTGTGACTTGGGAGATGCCATTTCTGTTTGCTTGTTTCGTTGTACCAATGCTTGCCTGCTTTTTCTCCTCTCTCCCTTACAGACGCAACCACCAGCTACTACAGTGTGGCCGTAGTGAAGAAAGGAACCGCCTTCACCGTCAGGGACCTGCAAGGGAAGAAATCCTGCCACACAGGGCTGGACAGGTCTGCCGGCTGGGTGATTCCCATTGGGACCCTGGTGAAAAAGGCAATCTTACCCTGGGACAGAAAAACCCCCATAACCCACGGTGAGACGGGGAAGAGCTAAGTGAACATTAAGCTGGCCGTGGGGAGAACGGGGACTGAGTCATGTTGGGGGGGGGGGGGGGAAGGGAGCAAGCAACGGAACTTTTGGGGAACTCAGAAACCAACAGAACCATTCACACTTCCTAAGTGTCTCTTCTCCCTCCTCCGCCAGCAGTAAGGGCATTTCCACGACCGCTTCCTTGCCTTGGAATTAATCATCTTCTACACGGTGACACTCCAAAACCGCTGTTGTGCAGCCATTGAAATGGCTGCCCGTGTCCTACGCCATCCTGACACAAACCCGAGGAAGTGGATCGATAACTCCTCCACACACAGCCCCCTGCACTGCTGCCAGCCCACAGGCCAGACCCTTAACTCTGCCCCACGGGAGATGCCGACTTTCCAACCTCCCCTTAACCAAAGCACCCCTCCCAAAGTCATCTGACTACAGACAGTCTGCACATCCCCTCTCTGCCACATGGCTGTCCCCTCCAAACAGCCCACACGCCTACACCAAGTCTCCTTGCTGGGAGAGGGTCGTATGGCAAAGGATGAACCTGCCAGTAACTACTACCTGTCTTTTTCCATAGCTGTGGCCCAGTTTTTCTCAGCCTCCTGCGTCCCTGGTGCCCCCGCAAATGAACCAAATCTGTGCGCCTTATGCCGTGGGTCATGTTCCCGTACTGGGCCTTATTCTGGATATTCTGGAGCCTTTCAGTGAGTGAAAGTTATTTTTCTCTGGTCCTATTTGTCCCTCCCCTCCCACCGCCTCCGTTTTCACTGTGTCGAGGGACAGCTGGGCTGTAACTAGGGGGTCTCCTGACATTGCTACAGTTGTAATTGGGGGGGGGGGGATCTCCTGGGTTTCTGTTGCACAATGGAAGACGCACCCCTACTCCCACGTTGAGCATGCAACTTATGAAGGCTCCTAGCTCCTACAAACAGATAGTGAGTGGCCAGATATTGAGCTGTAAGTTACACATGGCAGTCCAGAGAAGGAATGGTAAATATCAGTTAATTGAATAGTCAATTAACCTCATGAATTCTTATCGGTTAGTTGACTATAGTCCCCAGGCAGCCTGTGTGTGTGTGTGTGTGTGTGTGTGGGTGCCTGTGTGTGTGTGTGTGTGTGTGTGTGTGTGTGGGTGTGTGTGTGAGAGAGACGGGCTGCCTGCCCATTTACTGGTGGGGGGGAAATGTGTGTAGTCTATAGTATTAACCTATAAGCTTTTGCTCATCGGTTAATCTACTCCACTATTACATCCCGGCTGTGTCTAGACTGGCCAGTTTTTCCAGAAAATCAGCCGCTTTTCCGGAAAAACTTGCCAGCTGTCTACACTGGCCGCTTGAATTTCCACAAAAGCACTGACATCCTACTGTAAGAAATCAGTGCTTCCTGCGGAAATACCATGCTGCTCCCATTCGGGCAAAAGTCCCTTTTGCGCAAAGCTTTTGCGCAAAAGGGCCAGTGTAGACAGCTCAGATTTGTTTTCCGCGAAAAAGCCCCGATGGTGAAAATGGCAATTGGGGCTTTTTTGCGGAAAAGCGCGTCTTTGCGGAAAAGCATCCCCGCCAATCTAAAGTGCTTTTGTGGAAAAGCGTTTGTGCCAATCTAGATGCTCTTTTCCGAAAATGCTTTTAACGGAAAACTTTTCCGTTAAAAGCATTTCCGGAAAATCATGCCAGTCTAGACGTAGCCCCCTAGTACAGAGAACTACCATTGGACTACTCCTGATGATTTTCATTGTGCAATTCCTCTCTGCCTTTGCATTTCGTTTCCTGAGCCATGCGGCGTTTTGGGGAGACAAACTCTCACGCAGCTGAGGCTTGCATCCAAGGTGGCTGTCTGAAACATATAGGGATGACCTGAGATGAACAGCAAGCACAGTGTTTCACTGTCGTCCTTCCCCTTCTGCTTTATTTCCTCCTTCCAGGTGTCTGAAAGACGGAGCCGGAGAAGTCAGCTTTGTCAAGCACACAACTGTTGAAGGTAGGCAGGTCCCATATCACTACTTTCTGGTCAGGGCTTTCACTGGGACGCTGTCCTCGAATTCTGTCTGCATTGCACCTGCCTTCATTTTTCTCCCGGTTTATCCCGAGTCTCTTTTTCCTTGGGCTCTCAGCGGGACCACGTTCTGTATGCTATGGGCCTGACTGCTAAATAATCAGCAGAGAAATTAGATTTCACCTCTAGGGCTTGTCTACAACTGGCACGTTTTGTCACCAAAACCTGCCTTTTGGCAACAAAACAGTGAGCGTGTTTACACTGCAATGCAACTTTTGTCAGGAAAACACCCACTTCTGGTGACAAAAAACTTCCAGCCCTGCAAGAAACTTTTGTTTTTTCCTTTCCCTTTATTGTCACCAAAGAGTAGGGTGGACTCTGCAATTTGTTTTGCGGAGAGAACTGGCTTCCGCCCCAGGATCCCACCATGCCTGCCCTGGTGGCTGTGCTCAGTGTTTTGTGAGCTCTGCTGCCCTGCAGGCATGTGTCTTTCTCCTTTCAAAGCTCTGGGAAGAGTCTGACAGCTGAGTGAGCTGGTCTGTTTCGGAACAAACAAAGAACAAATCATTGGAGTGCTCCTGTTCTGCCCTGCTAGGAACACAGCAGCAGGCAGGCAGTTGCTAGAGGTGAAGGGCTGGAGAGACGGCTGTGCTGCTCTGGCATTCCTTAGCATGGGGAACTCCCAGGGCTATGAGGAAATCCCAAGAAGTACAGGGATCTGCTCTGCCCTCCCCCACGCTGCACTGCGGGATGCTTCCCCACAATGCTTTGCTCTGTCATCGGGGTGCTAGCCATGTGGCCAGGAAATGTCGACAATGGGAGGTAGAAAAAACGATTTGACCGTTTTTTCCCTTTGGGCAACTTTTGCCTGTCGGCAGCACTTTTGTCACCAAACCTTCCCAGTGCGTAGAACCTGGGACGATGCCAACTCTTCCTACAGCGAGGGGGGAATGCGTGTGCCGGAAGTCGTCGCCCTTCTGGTTCTCATTCAGGGACAAAATCAGTGGGGAGTTTCCTGAAATGGGAATTCCTGCAAGCCCCTTTCCTTCTCGGTGCTGTTGTAACCTGGGCTCTCCCGTCCCTCACAGAAAATGACCCAAGCGGGAAAGACGATTACGAGCTGCTGTGTGAAGATGGCAGCCGGAAGCCGGTCGACCAGTATGAGACGTGTTACTGGAGCAGAGTCGCAGCTCATGCCATCGTGACGCGGAGCACCGCTGAGCGGGCCGATGACATCTGGAGCTTCCTCTCTGAGGCCCAGGTATTGGCTTCCTCTCTTCTGGGCCCCCCTTCAGCTCTCCGGTACCCCTCCTTTGTGTGCTCGCTCCACTTTTCCCACCCCGCCCCCCCTCGGGATGCCCTGACCTCGTCTCCCCTGCGCAGGCCAGGTACGGCAAGGGCACCAAAGGCGACTTCCAGCTCTTCGGCTGGCCTACCGGGAAGGACCTGCTCTTTAAGGACATCGCTACCGGTTTCGTCCGCCTCCCTGCGAAGATGGATGCCCAGCTCTACCTGGGCTACAACTACTGGACCGACATTCAGAGTCTCAGGCCCGGTGAGCCGGGGGTGGGTGGCCATGACATGCGGAAGTGGGGGAGGCTCCGGTAGGAGGCTGCGGCCTCGCGCCGCTTCTCTCCGGTGGTTCTGAGCGGGTGCGGGTGCGGGCGAGAGCTGGCCACGGCAGGCGGGCTCGGGGAGCTGGCGCTGCCGCCGCCGGAGCCAGTTCGTGGACTTTCTCTTGGCCCAGGGATCGGACGCCAGGGCCATGGAGCTGCCTTGCCAGTCACGAGCCGCGTTTCCTTCTGTCCTGGGGCTACTCGCCAGCTACGTACGGGCTGGGACTGGGCAGGCACCTCCCGACCCCTTTCCCCTGGGAGGGGCAGTGTAGTGTCTTGGTGCTGCCCAGCCTGTGGCCCAGCAAGGGGTCCGGGAGCACAGCCCCTGGTCCGCGAGAGGCAGGGAGCTGCTCAGCAGCACTGGGGCTGGGCCGTAAGTGCCGTGTAACACAGGGATCCCTGACCCTCCAGTAATGGGGTGAGGATGGTGAGGCGGGGACACACTGTTCTAACTACCAGCCCTGCCATTGGTCTTAGGGGTTTCCCGGGACACTTGCTGCCCTTTGGCCTGGCTGTGGCCATGTCACCTTTCCCACCGCACTGGGCCTCGCTCCCTCCCCTGGGCTGCCCTAGAGTGACAGACACACAGACACGCTGGCGCTGGGCACCCTGCCTCTGCGCCGCGGCTGGGAGAACCCCCCTCCTCGGATTCAGGGGGTCACCCCAGGCCTGTTTGGGACCTGCCTGCAGCGGGCGCCGATTCCCGCAGTCTGCTGCCGAGCTAGGGACAGGCCAAGAATCCGTCTCAAACATTTGGAGAGTCAAAGAGTAAATCTGTCTGGGAGCCCGGGGCAGCTTTCTCGCCTTGATTAGGAGCTCACAATGATTTACCATCGGTTTGCTGTCAGCCACCCCCACGGTGCTGCTCGTGGAAAACACCTCACAGCAGAATCGTGGGCCATTTGGATTGGACGGCTGGGGCTTGAACAAAACCCAAAACCAAACCAAAAGAAAGCGTCTCGGGCTGAGACAAACCGTTTCCATGCAAGTTACAGGCAGGCTTGGAAGAGTTCCTTTGAAAATGCCAAACAAAATGTGTAGGCGTCTCTGGCTTTTGATTCTGTTTTGGTGTGAGAGGTGACACTGGTAACGAACGCGACTCGACCCGCGTCACAAATGCTTTCTGCCCCCCCAAAACGGCATTTTTTAAAAGCAAATAAACTGCTCAGCTATGAAACTGCACCCGACTCAAGTCCCGAGCCGGGAGGCCGGGGGGAGCTGAGGAGAACGCTCGGCTCTCCCACGGCACCTCCAGTGCTTAGCGACCCATGAAGCCAGGGGCCGGATTCTGAGTTGGCCTAAATGAGCAGAGCTCAAGTGAAAGCAAAGTGGAGCGAAGGCAAATGGCAGAGTCTGTCTCTTGCTCCGTGCCCTGCTGAGTGAGAACCAGACCCAGCCAATTGACCTGAGGAGCGAGCCCAGCATCTGTCGAGCAGCAGGGAGCATGTGTGCGCCGTGACGCTGCTGACGGAAGCCTTGCCCTCCCCAGAATCCGTTATCTGGGGGCTTCCAGGGCTAGCCGAGCTTTTGGCTTATTCCGTCAACCTCTGATTTCCCTAGACACCCCCGAGCCGTCCGGGAAGGTGAAGTGGTGCACCGTGAGTAAGCACGAGAAGGAGAAGTGTGACGAATGGAGCGCCGTGAGCGGCGGGAGCGTGGACTGCGCCGTGGAAAGCACCACGGAAGATTGCATTGCCAAGATAATGGTACGGGCTTTTCCTGTGCCCACTGCTCGCTGCGGGCCCCTGTCGGCTCGGGGAGCCGTTTCCTGGCCCTGTCTCTGGGCAGCGCTAGTTGGGAACGTGCCAGTGAAACCATTTTTCACTGGAACGGGCCAGTTCGCTGGAACGGAGACTTGGCGCAGAAAAGGGCCAGTTCTGACAAGTTTCTTAACTTGACACTTTTTTTTGACGTTTACAAAGTGACTGATGGTTTCATCTGGACAGGTTCTGAATTCTCGTCGTCTGAGTCCAAGCCGAGCTGCCTGTAGCACGGCCCTCGCTTCCACGACAGCACCTTGGCCAGGGCCTCGGCTCCGGCCGGGCAGGCTGAATGAAAGCGGCTTCGCTTCCTCGCTGATGAGTTGTTTTCCTTGCAGAAAGGCGAAGCGGATGCCATGTCCCTGGACGGAGGCCAAGTCTACACGGCCGGCGTGTGCGGCTTAGTGCCAGTCATGGAAGAGTACTACGGGGGTGAGTGGGCGCAAGCCGCTGTCAGAGGGGAACGCACTTTGAACTGTGATCCGCCAGAGGCCCCGATTCTGGTCACAAGTAGCTTGAGCCGGGGCGGGGGGAGGGGCTTTAATCTCTGGATGTCGCAGGCTGATTTGGGCAGGAGCGGTTCTGGGTGTAATCCAGAGTGGCCCCTACTGGCTGGAGCAGGGTAGTGGAGTCACACTGCTCCCCTCTCCCCCCAGGGGCTGTGCGGAGGGCTGCCTCCACTCAATGCCAGGGTGGTCCCAGGTGGCTCTCTGGCTCAGCAGTGCAGATGTGGGGGCTGTCTGGGACCCCCGTAAAGGCCAATGGCACCTGGCGACCCTAGGGCTTTGTCTACACTTCAGTGTCGAGCACAGCTGCTTTAATCGAAATGCACGGCCACAGCTGGGAGCACAGGCGCCACGTGGGGGCGCATGCAGGGCGTGTGCACCGCCCCGACACCCGCTCCCAAAGTGGCCGGCAGGAGGGCTGGTGCCTGCGGGAGGAGTCCGCACTGCGCCCCTCCTCTGCTCGCCGGCAGCGGCGGTGGGGAAGCACAGGCTGGGGGGCTGCTCTGGGGAGTGCTGGGAAGAGGCAGGTGGGACAGAACAAGGTGGAGGGGAGAGGCGGGGGCTGGGGTCTCCCCTCCTTCACCTGCCAGGTGTCGCCGAGCTCGGTGGAAACAGCGTCTCCCAGGGGAGTAGCTCCCAGCGCTCCTGCCTGGTTCACACTACGGTCCCGTCCTGCATGCGATGTGGGGGTGGCTGTTCACATGCCTGAGCCGAGCCAACACTGCAGACTTAACCTTTGTCACCACCACGAAGCCACGGGCTCTGAGCCACTAGCGCCAGTCTGGCTACCGAGCAGCTGCCCCAGAAGGGGATCCTTCATTCTGCCAATACGACAGATATTGGACCAGCTGCTCTCTCCCCTCCGTATTCAGGCTTCTCCAGAAAGTAACTTGCCCCCTCGCCTCAGTCTTTCCAGAGCGAGCGCCATACACCACGCCGGGGACACCTGCTTGTAGCATTACCTGCCACTGAATCTCCCCCTTTCCCATTGCAGATGACATGACACGATGCCAGAAAGAAAGCGAACCCACAGGTAATTACCAGGCACAGAGGAGCAGAAGCTAAAATCCTGACCTAGGGTAAACTCAACCAGTGACTCAGTCAAGAACCAGCAAGCTCAGGGTTAGGAATGAGCGGGCGATGTTCACCGCAAAGGGGGCGGCTGGGGCCAGTGTACTTAGGAATGGTTTGGTGCACAGATCCAGTGGCAAAGGGAGACGTTATCTCGACTGAGGCGCACAAGGAGGGAACGACACAAACGATCAACCCACCCTAGTTAATCTGACCCCAGGACTGCACATCAAAGACAACAGAAAAGCAAGGCCAAGAGCGTACGTCCTGGGGGGAACAAGTGAAACTACCCAAAGAATAGTGATAGAAATGTAGCCGTGTTAGTCTGGGGTAGCTGAAGCAAAATGCAGGACAATGTAGCACTTTAAAGACTAACAAGATGGTTTATTAGATGATGAGCTTTCGTGGGCCAGACCCACTTCCTCAGATCAAATAGTGGAAGAAAATAGTCACAACCATATATACCAAAGGATACAATTAAAAAAAAATGAACACATATGAAAAGGACAAATCACATTTCAGAACAGGAGGGGGATGGGGGGGGGGAGGAAGGAAGGTAAGTGTCTGTGAATTGATGATATTAGAGGTGGGGAGAGTGGGATGTCTGTGAGCTAATGGTATTAGAGGTGATAATTGGGGAAGCTATCTTGGTAATGGGTAAGATAGTTTGAGTGTTTGTTCATTCCTTCCCGGAGAGTGTTGAATTTTTCATGTTAAAACTTCCACTATTTTTCTTCCACTATTTGATCTGAGGAAGTGGGTCTGGCCCACGAAAGCTCATCATCTAATAAACCATCTCGTTAGTCTTTAAAGTGCTACATTGTCCTGCATTTTGCTTTACCCAAGGAATGGGGGCAGGAGGAGACTGACCCCGGGGTGTAACATTGCCCACCTGGCCAGGTGGATTGTGCTGAACTTTTGGTGTCTTCCTCCCGCTGCGTTGGCTGGGCCAGAGGGGCTGAGCCGGCACCTGGTAGTTCTCTAGTTCGAGTGGCGAAGGTTCAAACTTTGAATGCTGAAGGTCTTCGGTTTAAACTGGGCTGCTGGCCGGAGGAGGTGGAATCGTTAGAGGAGCCTCGTCTGCCGAGGGAACCCAAGTTCTCTAGAGGGCTGGACTTCCTGGGCCTCGCAGAAACCCCTCGAGGGGGCTGGGCACCCCCAGGAATTGCTAACGGCAGCCAGTGGTTGCACCAGTAGCACTGCCGGCTGCTGCCTGTCCGTGAGCTGCGTGGCATGTGCCTGCCGGGCCAGCCCAGCCCCTAGAGACAAATGGCGCCACTAGCCCCCTGGCGTATGGGCCAGCCCCAAGGCCCACAGAACTGGAGAGGAGTCTCCCCGCGGGGCCCGGCGGGGCAGCAGCAGCCCTCGTGCGGTGCCGGTTGTGGGGTACGCAGGGCCGTGAAGCCTGGCCAGGCCTCGCAGCAGCACGGACCCTACATGGTGGCGGTTTCTGAGGAAAACCATCTTCCCTCTGTCGTTTCATGGCGCATGGGCCGCTCGCACTGAACGGAGGGGAGAGGAACAGCCCCCCCCCCCCAGGCTTTGCACCTGGAAAGAGGCGAGCCCGCGCTCAGACTCGTGCCTGGGGTTCCTCAGCACCGACACGTCCGGGCCAGTTCCTGCGCCCTTCCCCCCAGGGGAGCATGTGGCCTGAGAGGGACCAGAAGCTGAAGGCTGTGGTGGGGAGCTGGGGGCTTAGCCCATGGAGAGTGGGGGCATCAGTGTCTGTCTGAGCTGGGGCTTCGCCCTTAGCACAGGGGTGCAGGTGTGGCCCTGTGACTGCCCCACACCACATCGCGCTGCCCCGAGCGGCAGAGACCGTCTATATGGGGCGCCGACAGGCCAACCAGTTCACCAGGATGGTCCCCGGGGACAGGAGGCCTGGGATGCAGCACTAGAAAACGGGTCAGCAGGAACAGTTCCCCAAACAGAGACAGGCTGATCTCGTAGCTGAGGGCACGACTGGATGCTGTATCCCTGGCCGTGACACAGAATTCCTGGGTGGCCGTGGGCAAATCATTTAGTGACCCCAGACCTCAGGTTAAACAGTGGGAAGAATAATACGGGAGAGGTGTTGTGGGCCAAATGCGTCACACCTGCAAACCTTCCTGTGTCCTGGCGTGACAGGTGGAATAGGAGAGCGCAGGATTCTTGCGAGTCCCTGAGTTTGTAGAGCAGGGGAGGGGCGAAAAGAATTCTAGCACTTTCGGTGTCAGTCCCGGTTCAGGGTCATCTCTCCGCCTGCAATTCCTTTTCCTTCTTCTCTGTGACAGAAACGTATTACGCCGTGGCTGTGGTGAAGAAATCCGACGCCACCCTCACCTGGGACAACCTGAAGGGGAAGAAGTCCTGTCATACGGGTGTAGGAAGGACGGCCGGCTGGAACGTCCCCATGGGTTTGATTAACAAAAAAACCCCGAACTGTACATTTGGTGAGTCCGCTTGCGTCCCCACTTCTCGCAGCGCGCCTGGCGCACGCACAACAGCTCTTCCTGCAGCTCTTTTCCAGCCTGAGAGTGTCTGGTGACTCGCGGGGGCGGGCTGGGCCCTAGCCAGAGGGAAATGCTGCTTTGCTCAAGGTTTCTAGGAGATGGACTTGAGTATTTCTTACCCTGGTGGAGCAGCAGCCGGATGTGGCTAAGAGACTCGCAATGTGAAACGAGCAATGGTGGCTTGTCCCAATGACGAGCCCAGCTAGTGTTCAAACCACAGGATGAAATCGACAAGGGCTTGGGCAGAAATTGCCTTGTGAGCTGGCCACAGCTGCCTGCTGCAGGGTTTCTTGTGCTGTCCTCCAGAGCGTTGGTCCCAGCTATGGCTGGAGAGAGCAACACAAATACTCTGTCCTTGGCTTTGAGTCTCCTGCTGAAACTGGTGCACGCACACGATTTTCTGCCCCATGCCTGAGATTTCTTGCTGTCTGCTTCACTGTCTGTAACCTCCCTTTGAATCCGTGCAGCACAGAATCCGACGGTATTTTAAAAAGACCCAGCCTTCAATCTAAGGAAATATTGCCTGGGCCTTTTCTTTCCAACCCATTGAAATTACTCCATGGCCTGATGCTGAGTCCCGTGGAGTGTCTCGCTAAGGGGTAGAGGAAAGCGAGCGCCAGAGAGGAAATACACAACCGCTGCTCTCTGTTCCTCCGGGCAGATCACTACTTCCTGGAAAGCTGCGCTCCCGGCTCTGCACCGGAATCGCCGCTCTGCAAGCTGTGTGTGGGGGACCGTAAGAATTTTCCAGTAAATTACATGTGTGCGGCCAACAGCAACGAGCAATACTATGGATACACTGGAGCCTTCCGGTAGGTGACTCCAATACAGCGCACCTGAGAATCCCTGCCTTCTCCTCACTCCGCTTTCCTCCTCCCTCTCGGCCCCGTGGGGCAGACGCCATCTTTCTGCTCCCAGCTGCCTGCAAACCCCATCAGCCCCGCTCCTGGTGCGTGCTCGTTTTGGTGTCCGCACCCCCTCTGAGGCTAGCGCTATGGAAGCGTACGGCCAGGGTCCTCACCCTGGAAACGCCCCCCTGGGGTCGGGGGGTGGCGAATGGAGTCGTGCGACCACAAAGCAAACGAATGAAGAGCAACGACAGCACGCACGTTCCTTACGCCCCGGACACAGCTCTCCTCTGGTCCTGAGAGGGGCGGTGGGGGAACGCAGGCGGGGCTCCGCTGGGGACAAGGCTACCGCGTCCAAACACCAGTAACTCCCGCTTGTCTCCCTCTCTCGGTGTCTGACAGGTGCCTGGTTGAGAAGGGGGACGTGGCCTTTGTCAAGCACACGACTGTCAGTGAGAACACCGATGGTACGCAGCTATCGCACCTGCGTCAGACTCCATCAGGGACCTGTGGCACAGCCAGGCTGGCTGGAAAGGTCTAGGCGCTAGAATGCTGGGGGGGGGGGGGGAGGGAATAATTTTTGCAGGGAGAGAGGCACCGAATGAATTTTGCTATGAGGTCACGGGCTGGCTCCCCCCCAGACTAGGCTCCCCCCCAGAGTTGTCTGGGGCCAGAGGCTTTGAATTAAACACACAGTAAAGGGTTCACAGCTACTGCGTTGCTGCAGCTTTTAAAAGGCTCTCGGCTCCGGCCCCTACCAAGGTCACGCCGCAAGTGTGAGCTGTTTAAGTAGGATCCTGCTCCCTGAGCCAGTGCCTGGGAATTCAGTGGTACGGGCAGCAGGCCAGACATAGAAAACGGCCGCATGCAGTCCGCGGGCTGGGGCGAAGTGTGGGGTGGGCTGGATCCCGCCCTGGGTCGCACCTTGCCCAGCTCTGGCCTAGATCTCTCCATGAGCTCAAACTAGAACAGGCTGTGGGTGGGGGAGACCCCGCCGCTGAGGGTCTCGCAGCACTGCTCCCCTCCTCCTCCTCGCCCCTGTGCTCTATGGCCCCAAGCCAAAGCCAGCTAAGTCCGTGGGAATCTTCCGTCGCCTTCGCTGGGCTTCGGATCGGGTGCCAGGAGGGCAAAGCCTCGGGCTCTGTGCAGGGACACAGCCGTGCAGATGTGGGTGGCACAAACACTAGGGCTGGCTTCCCGCCGCGGGGGCCGGTCATTCCAGTCTAAGGCCCGAGTCCTGGCGTCGGGGAGGGGACGAAGCCCGCTCTCGCTGAGGCCAGTCTTAGCCCTTCCTGGCTCGGACTTCACAACCCCCGCCAGGCTCGCTCCCCGAGGCAGGCTGGTCCCAGGGCTGTCTCCCTCCTTCTCTGGCCACAGGATCAACCCCACCTTCCCCTCAACAGCCTCATGCAGGGTTGTGGCTCCTGCCAGAGTCTGCAGGCCTGAGAATCCAATACTCATTTCCCCAACCCTTGGCGAGGCGCTCCAAGCCAGCCTAGGGGATTTAGACACTTCCTCTAGCTGAATGCATGTGACTAGGAGATGTGTGAACAAACCCTCCAGATTGCCCGGACGGTCTCCCGTATGCCGGCCTCCTGCTGCGCTCTGCTCCCTACATCTCCTAGACACGTGCATGTCTCAAACACAAGCGCATGCGGCCATTCCCACCGAACCCACACTCGGAGCAAAGCCTGCAGCTGGCAAACCGCTCCCCCTCCTCCTCCTGCCAGGACACAATACCGCCGACTGGGCGCAAAAGCTGAGAAGCGAGCGGTTCGAGTTACTGTGCCCGGATGGGCGGCGTGCCCCCCCTGCTGATTACAAGACTTGCTACCTGGCTCAAGTTCCTTCCCATGCTGTGGTCACACGCGAAGACAAAGCGTCTGCTGTCCGCCGCATGCTAGTAAACCAACAGGTCGGTGCGGGGGCAGAGTTGATTCCGCTTGTTCTTATCTCCCCGACTTAGCGCTTAGAGGGGGCAAGTGGCATAACAGAGCACGTCAACCTTTCGCTCAGTTTCAGCTTCTTTCCATGTGTGGCTTCGCGTTGGGGTGTTCCCGTCCCCTGCACCCCCGTAATGGCACGGACAGACTCCCCCAGCCGGTAGAACAGAGGGAGTTTATTGCTTCTCCAGGACACAGCACAGCACAGATGGAATCTGGTTCCAGGGCAGGCCTAGGATGCCTCAGCCCCCCTTGAAATGGGGGAGACTGGGCCCCTAAATTCCAGCCTGTTGCCTAGGCTGCTTCCTCCATGATCTCAGACAGAAACTAACCAACTCTCCTCCAGCCCTGCCCCCCAGCCAGGGGCGGCATCCCTCTTCCTTTGTTCCTCTCCCTTGGGGGTAGCTGGTCAGACAGGTTTGGAGCCCCCTTTGCATAATGACTCACCCCCTGCCCTGCTGGGCCGTGCTACAGACAGCAGAGGTCACTCACAACCCACTGCCCAGCATAGCCACCAGCAAGTTACCCCCCACTACGTCACACCGTGTTCTGTCTCCGCTCCTGGAAAGCTGAATGCACAAATAGCGTTTCATGCTGCTGGAGGAAAAGCAGAGGGGGATCAGGTCCTTCCTCTTGTGCTGGCAGATTCCTGGTACACAACAGGAATCACCCTGTGGGCATCTCTGCCCACCTTCACTTGAGCTACAAAGCAATCGAGGGAGACTGGAGAATCCAGCCCTCGGCAAGAGGGAAATACGTATTTTGAGATCTCTCTTTCTAGAGGTCCAAAACTGATTAAGATCAGTCATCTACTGAGACACAGCTTCAGACTGCAGTCCTGGCTCTCTGCATTCGGGCTTTCTATCTTGCCCATCACCATGGTATCTGAGGTCTTTCCAGGTAAAACTGCCTGGCGAGATCCCTGCTGGATTTTTGTGGATTCTCCTCCCATCCCTGTTCTTTTGGATGCTCAGGCAAATATTTTTGTCTTAAATTGTTCTACTGATGGCGAGAGAACTATCTCCAGCTTTGTACCATACTGATGATCTGACTTTGCTCTCATCTGCTATAGCCACTTACCCCTTTACTCCTGTATTTCAGGGATTGTTCGGAAGCAATGGCAGTCAGAAAGATATCTTCCAGATGTTTCAGTCTGACACCAAGGACCTTTTGTTCAAGGATTCCACCAAGTGCCTGATTCAACTCCCCAGTGGAATAAACTATAAAGAGTTCCTGAGACAAGAATATTTTGATTCTGTCTCTAGTTTAAGTCAGTGCTCACCATCAGGTAACTAACAAACTTCAGAGGAGACACGGATGAACTGCATCTCTCTGCTTGGTAGACATGAAGATCATGGGGTTTCAGAGAGTCATGTCTGTCACTGCCCAGTCGGAAAGGACTTATGAAGATACCTTTTAAAAACAAGGAGGAGTCCTGTGATGCCTTTAAAGGCTAACAGATTTATTTGGGGAGAAGCTTTTGTGGGCAAAAACCAGTTTAACCAGAAAATAAAACTGGCTTTTGCCCATGAAAGCTTATGCCCAAATACATCTGCTGGTCTTTATGGGTACATCTACGCAGCAGAGTTATTTTGGAATAAGGTCCGTTATTCCAAAATAACGTTATGCGCAGTCTACATAAGAAGCCCATTATTTTGAAATAAATTCGAAATAACAGGCTTCTTAATCTGATTTCCTGTAAACTCGTTGTACAAGGATTAAGGAAATCAGCCCTGTTCTGTGGAAGCTATGTCTTAGGAGTAGAGACAGCAAGTTCATTTTTCCCATCCATTTGGTTCTTGGCTTCTCCTCTGAGACTGCTCCCGAGAAGGCAAATCAGAGGACAAGCCAAGAGTGGAAGGTGGGTTCTGTGATGTGGACTTGCGTGCACTACAAATCTAGCCTGAGATCACCGGTTTGACACGCTTAGTGAATGGTAGCGACTCTGGGGCTTGAAGGACCTGGCACAGGTTGAACTGGTGCCCTAGAATCCTCTTTCTAGTCCCTCTTACTCGTCTAGTCCACTGGCCACTAAAATGATAAAGTGTATTCCCCGAGTGGCGGATCGAGTTGAAAACTGCTGTGAGAGCTCCCGCCAGCCCGCGCGCCTACCCCGATACCTTGGGGAACATACCGCCACAGTTGCTTTGCACACCCCGCCCCATTCCAAACCCGTCAGGCTGGGTTAGGAGAGATGGAACACGCTGTGCATGTAAACCTGGGGGGGAGAGAGAGTTACTTTAGCAGAACCTGGGCTGGGAGGAGGTGAGGTGTGTTTGTTTTCTGGTTAAACAAGCTGCCAGCAACGTCTGAACCTGCCTGTTCTCTTCCCCTTACAGAACTCCTCCAGGTCTGCAAATTCAGCGACTTGACGACCTTGGCTTAGCGGGAGCCACCAGGAAAACCTAGAAGCTTCATTCCTTGTAGCCTTCTCTGCACCAAACTGTAGCTAGCCGAGTCCCTCTGCGGCTGTCTCTTCCCTCCTCCCTCTCCAAGAGGAGTCCAGCCTGTTCTCGTGACTTTTACAACTCCCTGCTGCCACCGGAGCAGCAAATAAAATCTGAGTCTAACCACGGGTTTGCTGTGATTTGAGCTATTCTTTGGCATTTGCAGAATCCCAGCTATCACTGAATGCCATCGCACACACAGCCCAGCCCAGCACAGCACAGCCCAGCCTCCCAGGGCTGCATGGATTTACTTTTCAGGGCGTATGGTCAGGCCTGCCCCATAGGGCGGTGGTGCAAAGGGGGCAATTGCACTGGGACCTGGTGATTCAAAAGAGCCCGGGGTTTCTGGCTGCCACCACTGCTCCTGCACTGAGCCCTTTAAATTGCCACTGGAGCGCTGCGTCACGGCTCCGGCCAGCTCTATGGGCTGGGGGCCCTCAGCTTTACCCCTTCCCGGAGCAGTGACCTGGGCCCTCCTCCCCCACACCTTGCCAGGCGCCCCCGTGTATGGCGTGCCTCTCACAGTCCTTTGGAAGCACTCCAGGGTGTCTGTACAGATGCGATGGAAATACAAAGCATAGTACGTCCCCAGAGTAGCCCTAACCAGGACAGCTTGTTCAAATCCAAGCGGAACGGTCAGAAACGCCGAGCTGCAATTTCCACTACAGACACATGAGCAGCATCTCTGGTGGCCGAGCTGGGCACCCGTAAGCAGCCAAGAAGCAGAGGCCGCTCCATGGAAAACTTGCTTGCATGCTTTTCCGGAGAGACAGCTGTCTCCAAGCAGCTACCATCTCTGAAGCACTGACACATCAGCTCTCAGAGAATGCCTGGGCCAGCCAAGTGCCTGTCTTGGCTACTCCCAGGCTGCTGTGTGGGGATCTAGCTAGCAAACCTCTGCGTGCTTTCAGCCGGGCCCTGTCTTGGGGTCCCTAGGCCCACTTTTGAGGTGCTGATCCTCAGTTGAGCATCCCCCCTCCGGAGACCTCACAGTCCTTGGCTGGCACTGACCCCTCCGGGTTTTCCACAACACGCCCCCTCCCAAAGCTCCACCCAATGGTATGAGGCTTCTGGTTTACAGCCAGGGCCACCCATGGATGCGAGGGAGGGAGGGAGGATAAAGGGGGCAGCTGCCCCAGGGGCCGGCGATTTAAAAGTCCTTTAAACTTCTGCCCCGGGCGGTGGGCATCTCTGAAGGGCTGGCTGGGCTGTCCTGTGGCGGAGAGGAGGTAGGCATGGCCCTGGTGCTGTTGAAAGTTTTACAGACTGCAGCAACTGCCTGCCGGCTGCTGAATGACCGTGTAACCTTGGAGGGGCTAGAAGTCTCTGGCCTTCTCCAGTGCCTGAAAAGCCCTACTCCCCTAGAAAAGGAGCTGGAGACCCAGTGTTTCCGCAAGGATTTCACAGGGTCACCCTCCCCAGGTGCAAGTCCCAAAAGGAACTAAAGAAATGAATTAAATAACTTCATAAAATCTTACGATGAAGAAACAACGAATCATCTCATTTTTACAGTATCACGTGGGTAGTTTCTGACCCACAGACATTGTCTTCCTGGCGGCAACAACAAACAAAAAAATAAAGGGAAAATAAAAAAATGAAGGTTGAGCAGTTCAGCCCACGGAAAACGCAGGGAGAAGAACCGGAGAGGTCCTCAAAGCTCAGGGTTAGTTCATCCAAGTCTCCGTGAGCATCTTTGGTCACCAAAGCGGCACCATATGTGGAGTCTGAAACATCTCCCCTCGCTTGCTTGTAGGAATCCTCACCTGGAACCCAGGCAGCCTCCGCTGTGGATCACAGCTAGACAGCCAGCTCACTGGGTGGGCATACTCAGGATTGGGGGCCGAATTTGGCCCCCTAAGCATTTTCTCCAGCTGATTAGCTGACTGTGCAAAGCTCCCCTGCACCGCCCCTTGCTCTGTCCTTCAGTTTGAGCTACTCCCTGCATTCTCCTGCTAGCTGTGCAGGGAAGGGGGGTGGAGGGGACAGGGCAGAGCTGAAGTCAGGGTGTTCTCCTGCCCCTGTACCCTAATTCTGCAGAGCAGGGATCTTAGACAGAGACCAGCCAGGGCACTCTGGCCCCACGCCCGAGGAGACCCCTGCCACTCCACGCTGCTGCCTCTATATCAGAAACAGCAGTGGGGGGTGCCAAGCTGGAGCTGGTCTGCGAGGGAAGCCAGTTTAAAAACCAGCTCCCCTGGCGGACCAGCTGCCTGTCATCCCGTGGTGGCAGCAGCCCCTGTCCAGGGAGGCCTGGTGTGAGCTAGAACTGAGCCTGGCTGCTTGCTTGCCTAGCTCCTAATGCTTTTTAAATGCAGAGCCACAGCAGGAGTCAGTCCCGGGACTGAGCCAGGCTGTGAGCCTGCCTCCTAAAACATTTACTGGCAGGGGGTGGGGGGAGAATGCGCACGGTCTGTAGCGTTAACCAATACACGTTTGCTTATCCGTACATTGACCACACTAATATATCCCTACATCAAAGGACAGATTTCCCTTAGACACATGGGGGTGACTTCTCTGAACTTAGCCAGCACACACATGCTCTGTGTCACTGTCACACATACACACTGCCACACACGCTCTGTGTCACTGTCGCACATACACACTGCCACACACGCTCTCGGTGTCACTGTCGCACATACACACTGCCACACACGCTCTGTGTCACTGTCGCACATACACACTGCCACACACGCTTTGTGTCACTGTTGCACATACACACTGCCACACACGCTCTCTGTCACTGTCGCACATACACACTGCCACACACGCTCTGTGTCACTGTCGCACATACACACTGCCACACACGCTCTCGGTGTCACTGTCGCACATACACACTGCCACACGCGCTCTGTGTCACTGTCGCACATACACACTGCCACACACGCTCTGTGTCACTGTCACACATACACACTGCCACACACGCTCTCGGTGTCACTGTCGCACATACACACTGCCACACACGCTCTCGGTGTCACTGTCGCACATACACACTGCTACACACACGCTTTGTGTCACTGTCGCACATACACACTGCCACACACACGCTTTGTGTCACTGTCGCACATACACACTGCCACACACGCTTTGTGTCACTGTTGCACATACACACTGCCACACACGCTCTCGGTGTCACTGTCGCACATACACACTGCCACACACGCTTTGTGTCACTGTCGCACATACACACTGCCACACACGCTTTGTGTCACTGTCGCACATACACACTGCCACACACTCAATCTGTGCCAAAGCCTGACTCACACTCAAACAGGGTGGCCAGGTGTCTGGTATGGACCTGGACAGTCCAGTGTTTGCCCCTCCTGTCCGGTAAAAAAATCAGAAAATCCCAGACCCCAAATACCGGACCCCTGACCCCAAATACCAGACCCCAGACCCCTGACCCCAAATACCAGACCCCTGACCCCTGACCCCAAATACCAGACCCCTGACCCCAAATACCTGACCCCAAATACCTGACCCCTGACCCCAAATACCTGACCCCTGACCCCGGACCCCATACCCCAAATACCAGACCCCTGACCCCTGACCCCGGCCGGGTGCAAGTCCCGGGGCTGGTTTTTGTTCTTTGCTCAACAACTCTGCCCCCCCCTCCCCACGGGGGTTTCGTTCCGGGGGGGGCGGTTTTTGTGGTTCCACGGTCCGGCCCCCTGCGCCCAGCGTCCCCCGCAGCCCCAGCCGGACCGCGCCGCCCCCCCCCCCCCCGCTCAGACACCAGCGCGCAGGCGCACCAATGGCTCCGCCCACAGCCCCCGGCCTGGCCCCGCCCTCCTGGCACAGGGAACTACAACTCCCGACAGGCCTTGCGGCGCGGGGCGGACGGGGAACTGCGCTTCCCATGATGCACCGGCGCGGCGCGGGGACACGTGGCTGCGGGCGAGCGGCCGGGCATGGCGGCGGGGGGCGAGCGGCGCGGCGGCCTGGAGCCCGGCCCGGACCCGGCCCTGCCCCTGCTCCCGCTGCTGCTCGCGCTGCTGCTCGTAGCGCTGAGCCTGCGTGAGTCGCCGCTGGGCCCCGGGACCCCCCCGGCCCCCCCGGGACCCAACCGCCCCCCCCGGCCTGCCCCCCCCGGAACCCCCCGGCCCCCCGGCCTGCCCCCCCCCCGGCCTGCCCCCCCCGGGACCCCCCCGCCCCCCCCGGCCTGTCCCCCCCCGCCCGGGACCCCCCGGCCTGCCCCCCCCGGGACCCCCCGCCCCCCCCCCGGCCTGCCCCCCCGGGACCGCCCGGGACCCCCCGGCCTGCCCCCCCCGGGCCCCCCCCCCCCCCGGCCTGGTCCCCCCCCCCGGCCTGCCCCGCCCCCCCCGGGACCCAACCGGCCCCCCCGGCCTGCCCCGCCCCCCAACCAGCCCCGCCCCCCAACCAGCCCCCCCCCGGGACCCAACCGCCTGCCCTGCACCCCGGGACCCAACCGGCCCCCCCGGGACTTCCCGGCCTGACTCCCCAGGACCCAACTGTCCCCCTGATCCCGGCCTGCCCCCCAGAACCGCAACCTGCCCCCCTGGGCACCCTGGACTGCCCCACGGGACCCCAGCCTACCCCCCGGACCTGACCCCCTGGGATCCCGCCCTTCCTCCTCCCGGACTCCAACCTGCCCCTGGCACTATAGCCCCCCCCCCCCCCATGCTAGGCTGCCCCTGCCGCTGTCTGACATGGAGTTTGGGTGCAGGAGGGAGCTCGGGGCCAAGTGCGGGCGCTACAGGGAGGCTCTTACCGTGGGTGGCTTGGGCCCTGGTGGGCCGCCTGCCACAGCCTCGCAGTCTGGTCATCGTGGCTCTGTTGCCGTGGACTTTCCCAGTGTGGTCCATGAGATTTCAGTAGGGATGTGAGCGGTTAACTGGTAACTCTCGCCCTTACCGGTTCCAGTTAACCAGTGTGGGCGGGTTTGATCCATTACATGGAATTTGACATCCCTAGTTTTCAGGGAGATGTGGCTACATGGCAATGCAGAAAAGTTAGCATGAGCTGTTTTTACTAGAGAGAGTTAGGAAACAAGGGTGGGACCTGCACAATTGAATCAAGTGGTGTTTCACGTGGACTCAGTGGATTGTTCCTCTGGAATAGGCCGTACCACACGGGGTTAGTACAGAACTCCAAGCCAGCTGACCTGCGCCGGTGCCTCCAGAACACCCTCAGCAGGGTTAGGTGAAAGGGATAAGACCTCAGAGCCGTGTCGAAAGCCTAGACTAATGCTTCCGCTGATGCAGCATTGCAGGGCCAGGGTTGGTTTGTACAGATTCACACTTGGCCCTGTGCTGTGTCTTGAACTCCCCTCTCTCCACAGTGCTTTGGAAATTCATCCAGGGCAGGAAGAGCAGCCGGAGGGGGGTGCTTCTGATAGGCCTTTGCGACTCAGGGAAAACGCTGCTGTTTGTCCGCGTAAGTACGGTCCGGGGGGGTTGGCATTGCCACTGCTGAGCTGGGGGCTGAGGCTCTTCTCAGGCCGGTTTAAACGGTTCTGTGGCACGTTTGCGGAAGGGGAGCCCTTGCTTGACAGTAAAACTTTCAGGGACAGTAGGTTCTGCTCCATGGCACCGCGGACACGAACACCTTGCAGTGAATAGCTCCGTTTTGCTGGGTGTTAGTGAGTCGGTTACTGGCCACGCCATTGATTAAGGGCAGGTTTTTACGAGGAAGGCCTCTCTAGCTGCAGACCCGCAAGCCTGCCTGCGCACAAGGACTGCACAGAAGACTGAGGGCAGGTTGGGAAGGGGATCTTGGTGCAGTCTTAATCTTAATCTTTCCTCATGTTCCAAAAGCCTCCTCTTTTTGCCCTTTTTTGACTTCTCTCTGTCCAGGAACCTCCTGTCACTTTACCATTTCCTGAACCAGACGGCCCATCCTTTTGCTGAGCTCTTAGATTTCATTAAGTAGAGAAAACATTTTCTCTGACGCTTGGAAATAGAATTGATTTTTCTTCGCCTTGTTTTTATTTTTATAGCTGTTAACGGGCAATTACCGAAACACCCAGACCTCCATAACTGACAGCTCTGCTGTTTACAAAGTCAGTAACGACAAGGTAAGCAGGCACTGGTTTAGATTCTGCGTAAAACTCACCAAGCTTGGTTGTGAATTGGTGGCTGTAGCATGTACAACAAATACACTCTGCTTCTGCATGCGGAAGTGCAGGCCTCCGCACAGTTAGACTGAAGCTGTAAATCTGATTTGGTGTCATCTCCTCCAGCTTTGTCTAAACTGGAACTAGTCTGCCTAAAACGTCACTTGGTTAGTCTGAGCTGGGTAGACTCTCCCTAGAGAGGTTTGGACAATTCCGAGAGGGAAGGGCAGGCGCTGAAGGTTTGTAGGAGGTTTCATTTCTTCCCTGTTTGTCTTTGGCTTTTTTGGCTCCTCTCTTCAAAGTGGCTCAGCCTAGAAAGTACAGATTTGTGAGTAGTTTTTTTGCATTTATTTTAAACGATTAGGCCTTGCTGTAGGTTGCCGCAATGTCAAATGTAATTTTTAAAAGATTTAAATTAAGGAAGCTGTATGCTTAAATAATTGAATTACAAATTAGGGAGTTAATTATTTATCCGTCCTGCAGAATGCTACTTTATGGATGGGTCCTGCAGATTTAAAGACCACAGAGTAATGCGGTGGCAAAAGACCCCCACGCTTTGTATGGGGCTGTTGTAGAAACTGCCAGCCTGCCTGTCCAATAAGTGGCAGATCCTGGGCCTGGCTGCTGCAGGACTTGTGCGCAGTCCTTGCTCTGTAGATTGGCCATGGCTGGCAGCATGGCTTGATTACCCTGCCCGGCGTGCCTGCGCGGGTCTGTGGGTTAAATATTGGTGGGTCTGTTACTGCTTCTGGTTCCTGTCCAGGGCTCCAGCGTGACGCTGATTGACCTCCCAGGGCATGAGAGCTTGAGGCTTCAGTTCTTGGAGAAGTTCAAAGCTGCGGCCAGGTGAGTGGCCAAAAGACCGGGCACGGGGTGTGGATGCTTCAGTCTGCGAAAGGAAAGAAGCCAAATTCCGACGTGCAGGCTGGGCTGGGGAGCGAGGAGGGAGGGAACTGAGCACGTCTGGAGCACCAGACAAGTGTAACGAGTCCAAAAAGGAACGTGCAGCCTCGTCCGTTTCCTTCGCCGTTCCGCGCCGGGCCTGCTCGGCTGTGCCCGCTGGGGGCAGGCTGGCACTGCGGCGTGTATTTCTGGGGGCAATCGAAGGAGGCTTCTGCTCACCTCTGTCTGCACGTGGCAGGGGTTGCTTCATGTGATGAGCAAGCAAGGCGGGGGGGGGGGGGGCTATCCAGCACGCTGAACAGGGGGTCAGAAACTTGCCTAGGGCACTGAATCGGCCAGGTGCTTGTGCAGAGCCTTGCCTTTCCTGCAGCCCCTCCTCCCCACAGTGGGCGCTGTTCAGCCTTGCACAGCTTACTGTGCGCCCCGTTGTGCAGGCGGGACCTGGCAGAATTGCATTTGGTTCAGCAGATTCCAGACATCTGCGGAAGGGGGCAGCTTTGAGTTCGGGGACTCGCCCCGGGGGGCAGCTCCTGGCTGGGTTTTGGACATCAGCTTTCTGACAGCACCAGCAAAGTCGAACCACAGAGATTGGGGGGGAGGGCACTGCTGAGCTCTGGGGGGCTCTCCGCACCCCAGCCTGGCGCACTCTGCTCCTTGGGGCGCCTCGTGCGTTTTACAGCGGATCGTGCCGGTGAGGTCAGGCCAGGAGCCCTGCTGAAAGCTGTTCTCGCCCTGGCGCTCAGTCCCAGTGGGAGACGTGCTGGTAATTGTCACCCTGACCGGTGCTGCCGGCACAGAAATGTGCTGCTGGTGCCCCGCAGCCAGCCTGCAGGCCCTGCCCCCCGGCAGCTGCTGGGGAGCGTCCGTAGTGACCCTGGCCAGAGCTCTGTGCGGAGGCTTGGCCCCTGCTAGCACCACGCATGACCGTCCCTCCAGAGAGGAGGTCTCGGCCGCAGGGCGCTAGCGTGTGGGCTCCCTGTTCCGCAGAGCGATCGTGTTCGTCGTGGACAGCGTGGCGTTCCAGCGGGAGGTGAAGGACGTGGCGGAGTTCCTGTACCAGGTCCTGACGGACTGCACCCTGCTGAGAAACGCGCCGCCACTGCTGATCGCCTGCAACAAGCAAGGTACTGGCCTCTAATTGGGGAGCGACGGCCACGTGTGGCCAGAGTGCGGATCTGGCTTCCTGAGCCTGCAAGCCCCGTGAGAATAGGGATGTTAACCGGTCAGCCTGCCCTTGCCAGTCAAGTCTGCTGGGGGCCCGGCATCCCATGGCTGCGGCGTGGCAGGGCTGGGCAGCGAGGCCAAAGCTGCCACGTACTCGCTGCAGCGCTGTCGTTTAACCGGTTCCCAGTTTTAACGTCCCTGCTGGGAGCTGCAGCGTCGCCTCGGGAACGAGGCCCTTGGAGCGCTAGTGACGCGGCAGAGAGCTGTCTCCACCTGGCAGGCGCCCGCGGCCCCTCCGGCAGGGAGATCTAGCGTGGGAACTGCGCAGGGCGCCTGGGCGTGGTCCGTTTCCTGTGACATTCGAACGAGCTTCCGGCGTGAATCTCCCGAGGCAGCTACAGCCCCCCGAAGGGGCTTTGCTGTGGCTCTAGCTCCGGCCTGTCTTAGTCCGCCTGTGGCCCTGGCGGGAGCTCAGGGTGCTACCCTTCCAGCCTTGGGGCTTGCGCCAAGCGCTCAGCCCCACGGAGCCGCTGCCCCGCAGCGCCGGAAGATAATGCTGCTGTTGCAGGTGCAGTTTTTTACACGGCTTTTTCCCCCCTAGATGTCACAATGGCGAAGTCAGCGAAGCTGATTCAGCAGCAGCTGGAGAAAGAGCTGTAAGTGTGGGCGGCGTTCGTTGGGCGTCTCCGTTCCGCCGCCGGGATCCCCCCTCGGACCCTCTCTTGTGCGTGCACGGCCCTTGCACGGTGCAGACCGGAGCAATACCTGAGCTAGGAGAACGGGGGCGCTGGCCGGTGACTTCCGGAGGGGTGCGCCGCTGCAGGGAGTGGGGTGCGCGCAGGTTCCTGAGCGCACGGCCGGAGCTCTGCGGGGTTCCAGCGAGCTCCGAGCACGTCGGGGAGGACGGAAATGCAGCTGCTCCTGGCTGTAAATCCAGACCTGCTCTTCCCGCGTTCGAGGGGCAGAGGGAAGCTCTGTGCGCGCGGCTGCTGAGGGTTAAATCAGCCGCTCCGATGGCTTGGCCGGGGCAGGCGGGGGGCCCCTGGTTTCCAGCGGAGCCTGGGCGGTACGGTCAGTCCAGGCCCCGGGAGTCGGGTTCGGGTCTGGGTTTGCACTGAGAGCCCGGCAGGAGGCTGCAGGACCAGCTGACTGACCGCCCCCTCCCCACCACACCCCTTTCCGCTCACGGTGCGTTCACACGCTCCAAGGCTGGAAGGGGCCATGGATCCTCGTGTCTGAGCCAGGCCAGGGGAGTGCCTCCGGACCATTCCTCCCACCCCTCCGGTCTGGGGCTGGGATGCTCAGGCCGCAGGACACAGAGCGGGAGCGTGCGGTCCCGGGAGGGGAGGGAGAGCTGGGTGAGGGCTGGAGCGCCCCTCCTCCCTTAGTCGGTTAACCGGTGACACCGCTTCTCCGGGCAGAGGGGATTTTCCATCCCCGGGAGGGTAACAGTCGCTTTCTGGCCGCCCGCAGGGGAAGGGCCCTCACCAGACCATGCTGCGCCCCCCCGGACAGGGGGGAGTTCCAGGAACCGGGGGCGCTGCAAATCGAAACGTCACCCAGAATCCCCGCGGGGGCAGCCTCCGGCTCACTAGCCTGAGTTCACTTCCCGTCTCTCACTGGCCTTGGAGGGGTCGTGCGACGTGACAGTCGTGCGAGGGAATCAGCCCTCTTCTCTCCTCCTCCCTCGTGGCAGGTGTCACGAGCTCCTCCACGAAATCTCCCTGCTGCTTCGGGGGGACCTGACAGCTAGGGACTGGCCAGAGCCCAGCGCTTCGTTGCACAGCTCTTCCCGGAGAGCTCTTGGCCCTGCCAGCCTGGGCAGGAGCGTAGCCAGTAGCCGCCTTGTCGGGCTTTCGGGGCCCGGGGAGGCTGCACGAGCAGCAGAGCAGCTTGGTGCTCGGCACACGCTGCCCCTGCCGCGGGCGAGCCGGGGGCTTCCTTCTTCCCGGGGCTCGGGGCCGAGTGCCTGGCCGCAGGGCCGGAGAGGAAGGCTTGTCGGCGCGCTCACGGGGGTCTCTGCTCTCTCCCCTGCGCAACAGCAACACGCTGCGAGTGACCCGCTCGGCCGCGCCCAGCATCTTGGACGGCTCGGCCTCGGGGGGCACCGCTCCGCTGGGGAAGAAGGGCAAGGAGTTCGGCTTCTCGCAGCTGCCCATGCCCGTGGAGCTGGCGGAGTGCAGCGCCCGGGGCAAGGCGGAGGACGGCAGTGCTGATCTCGAGGACGTGGAGAAGTGGCTGGCCAGGGTGGCCTGAGAGCGGGGGCGGGAGCAGCCGAGGGGCGAACGGGCGATGGACACGGGGCGTCTGGCGCCGCTGGGTAACCGGGCTGTGGAAAGCGCTCCCCGTGCGGGGCGGGGGTTCATCCACCTGTGAACAGCTGCAGGGTGCGCGGGGCGCAGGCAGCCGCCACGTGGGGTTGTGTGGCTGGCAGGGCGATCTCAGGATCGGACGCTGCAGCTGCTCCTGCTTTGCTTGGCGCCTCGGCCCTGCTCGCAGCCGGAGCCCTTCCCCGCCCTGTCCTCGCTGGGACGCGGCCACCGTCACCGCGCCAGCTCTGCGGCGCCACTGGCCGACTGCGCAGGCTGCCTGGAGAGCCCTGCCTGCTCCAGAACGGCCCGCGCCTTCCTGGGGCCGTGGCCCGCCTGGTACTCCCTGGCCTGCCTGCCCTTGCAGAACGGCCCCCGCCAGATCCCACGGGCCACGTTTTCAGCCGTGCGTTGCTGGGGCTGGACTCCTGTGTAGATGGGGCTGCTGAGCCGGTTGGCTCCAGTCCGGGCACTGGGCCGCTTGGTTTCTGCGGGGGGCGCTCATGCGTGCGGGCACGTGGCTTCTCAGCCCCAGTGCCCTGGTTTGTAATGTGCCCCTCCCGCCTGGAGCAGTATCTGGAGCAGCAGTGCTCCCCGTGGCCTGAGTGACCCCGCTCAGCGCTGCAGCCTGCTTTGGGGGCGCCTCTCTGTGCGGATGTGCCCCGGGTTCTGCGTGGCTGGTTCCTGAGGCTCCCCGTGGGCCTGGGCTCCCCCGCCTGTCCACGGAGGGGGAGCAGCCATTCCGAGCCAGGTGTTCCTGCGGCAGGTACTTGCTGACCAAGGGGAAAGCAGTGCGAGTTTCCCAGCTCGTGTCGGGCGTGTTCCCGGTAGCGCGGGGCTGGCTCGGGTGGGCCCTCGCTGTGCGTTAGCGCGTTGTCCTGTCGCAGCCTGCTGTGAGCTCGCCCTCGGGTCTGGGACGTGCCGTCGCTGGCCTGGGGAGCGCCCGCAAGCAAGCGTGCAGGGGAAGGGCCGTGTGCACGTGGCGAACTGTCGGCGGCAGTGCTGGCCAAGGAGCCGCTGCGCCCTCTTGCTGGCCTTTCCGGTGGGTTTCTCTGTTCCCAGCGGGCCTGTCCTGCCGTGCCCCGGCCCGGCCCCCGTGCTGTACCCGCTCAGCAGTGCTGTTGCTGGGTTTCTTGGGGAGGGGCTTGGGGCTACCTGCAGCCCAGCAGCTCGCTCGGTCGAGACCTTGCCCCTCACAGCTAGGCCTGGCACACGTGCTTCCCTCGCCCGCTCTTGCGTGGGTCCCTTGTGGCCGTGCCGCGCACGCGGCCCCTCAGCCTGGCTTGTGCCAAAGGGCACGGCCTGCGTCCACATGCGCTCCGCTGCGTTGAGGGGAATACAGGCCTTCCGGCTCCGCTTTGGGGGACTCCTTCCGGGGCTGCTCGGGTGTAGCCCAGGCTGCAGACGGAGGGATGCCCAGGGACTCACTAGCCAAGCGCTTTTGCTCGCCTCAGTTTCAGGTGTTGCTGCAGCCCCGGCTTGCCTGTCGCGCTCTGAATCGGGTCGGCCCGGGCGCACTCTGATCTGCTGCTGGGCCCGCGATGCTGCAGCAAGGAATAAAGAGCTTGTGCGCTGTGACCCTTTGCTACCGGGACCTCTCTTGGCTGGAGGCAGCTGAGCCCCAGCGCCCAGGACCAAGGGCCTAGGAGCCTGCGCTTGCCGTGAAATTATTCTCGTTACGTGTGTTACTGAAATAAAGAAGTTTGGCTAAACGTTGTGTCTCCTGAGTGTCTGATGTAAGTAATTTGCACTGCTGGCCGGTGGGGGGCGCAAGTGGATCTGGACCACCGGGAGCGGGGGGGTGGCGGGCAGGGAAGGGTGGAATGAAAACCACCTGGCACCGTTAGAAGGTGGGGGAAGGGCTTGCTGGGTGGGCAATACTAACCCCCCCCCCCCAGTTCTCCCTGTGGGCCCTGTGCCCAATGAGAACACCGGGCGGGCATGGCAGAAATCGCCCCCCCACGGCACCTACTGCCGCGAGGCGTCGGGGAGCAGGACCAAGAGCCGGGGCCCGCCAAGAGGCCCCCAGCTTGTGCGTGTTGAGGGCCGCGCACGTCGGCGCGTCTGGCTGGCGGGCTCGCAGGCCTGGCTGGTGACCTGGCTGCCTGTGTCAGCAGAGGGGCGGACCTGCCCGTGTGCGTGGACTGGCTGCTGCGCGGGAGGGACCAGACCGAGATCGGCGCGTGGCTCAGCTGTGCTGTGCCAGCCCCTCGGTGCACTTGGATTAACGGAGCCATTTCCAACGTTTTGGGCCAGAGGCTCTGGGCTCCCCCTGCCCCCCACTTTCTAGGGTGCTGAGGACCCCCAGGAAGCCGGTTGGGAACCTCTGCTGGCAACTAGCGGTTGGAACAGCCTTGGGCAGGGGGACCCAAATGGCTCCTTGGCCCCCGTTCGCTGGGCCAGAGCCCCTGGGGCCTGCTTTGGCCTGGCGGCTCTGCGGGAGTTTGGTTCACGCGCACGGCCCCTGCTTTGCATCCTGCCTGTGTCCGGCCTGTGAAACCCCCGGGCGCCTTTCTCGCAGCCTGGCCTGGAGCCCAGCTGAGCAGGGGTTCAGGGTCCCAGGCCAAACCCCAGCAGTGTTGGGTAGGGGCTCGGCGGGCGAGGGTGTAACCCCCTCGGCTCCCAGCCTGTGCAGAACGGCGCCATCCGCACAGAGCCAGAGGCTGCTTGCTGTGTGAGGTGTGAGCCACGGGTACCCCAGCCCCTCCGTGCTCATCGGTCGCTTGGTGACCGGGCGCGGCCAGGGCAGGGGCAGTGTTTGAGTTCCTGCCTTAGTGAAAACCGCACAGTTATTGGCAGAAAGGAGAGAGGGGCTAAAGCCACGTTGTCTCCAGCGTTGGGGGGCAAGTTTCAACCTGCCTTAAGCCTGGGGCGACCGGCTGACTCCCTAGTTTGTCCGTGGCCGCACCTGGCTGAGCAAGACTGCGAAAGCCCCGGTCCCTGCATAGAACCTGCAGGCAGGGAGGGCATTGGGGGGGCAGCCTCCCCTGGCTCTGGCCAGCTCAGCCTTGCCACAGCGACACGGGCAAACGGACCCAGAGGGGCCCGTCCCGGCTCCTGGGTGACAAGGCGGGGGGTTGCCCTAAAGGAAAAGGATCAGAAATGTTAGCTAAGGGCCGTACTGACACTGTCCAGCCAGCAGGTGGCGGTGGAGTGATGAGTGAGCATCACCCAAGGCCCAAGCCTCCTCACCTGTGCTAAAGGCTTGGCTCCACTATCTGGTAGCAGTAGCGGGTGCTTATCCTCCATGCTCCGCTTGGCCAATGGGTTACGTAGCGGTTGGCTTTAGTAAAGCAGCCCTGGAGAACCAGCCATAGAAGGAGCTGTTCTGCCATTGAAATGAACCCCGCAAGAGCCTGCGTCTGAGAAGTCATCGGTTTATTGTTTGACAAACATGCGACATTTTTACACACAGTTTTATGGAAGTTTCACATGGCGAGTCTTCACCCTCGGAGCCAGCAAGGCACTGAAATCGACGAGGAGCCCTGCTTGCCACCAGTCAAGCGGTGTGTGCGGAGAAGGGGAAGATGAGTGGCCCTTCTCCGTCCCCTTCTAACCCTTTTCAACAACCCGCAAGGAGAATGTGGTCCCACAAACCAGAAAAGTTGGTGAAGGAAATGAAAAGCCTGTTGCCCGACCCGAGGCAGCGGCTCTTTGGCTAACTTGGACTGACACAGGAAAGACCCCCTGTTTTGCTCTCTCGTTGATTTGTAATTTCCCCATTGGGCTAGTTTTGATGAAGTGGTTGGTTTTATGCTCGTTTCATTCACCATTTGGCCATCACGGTGAATGCCTTTGTTTCTTAGAGTTATTGGAACGTACGTCTGTCGTGCGCTGCTTTAAATCCAGATGCTTGTCTGGTGACGCCTCCCCCCCCACCCCCGAGCAATTCCTTGGCTTTATTTGCGAATCTCTTTGCCAGCTGTAAGTGGCCAGAACTCTGCATTTCGTGTCTTCGGCATGCTGAGTTGCTGCAGGATATCCTGGTGCCGTTTGCTCAGGGGGCTGGTTGGGGGGCATTGTATGCATCACCTTCCATCCCCAACGTGAAACACCAACTTCCTCGCCTCAGGGAAGCATGTCACCGTCGGAGCCCCCAAGGGCAGCTGGCG
Source organism: Pelodiscus sinensis (assembly GCF_052426305.1). NCBI lineage: Eukaryota > Metazoa > Chordata > Testudines > Trionychidae > Pelodiscus > Pelodiscus sinensis. The sequence goes on along the minus strand of NC_143061.1, from coordinate 55,730,741 downwards.
TGGGCACAGTCTAGGTGCCTGGAGGAAAGGGGAGCGCACCGAGGAATGGAGAACTGGAGCGAGGTCTAGGGTGAGGCTCTGTCTTCACGTAGGAGAGACTGAACCTTAGTGTCTGAGAGGAGGGGGTCTGTCGCAGCCATGAACCATGGCTATGGCCTTTCCAGCTCTCTGCTCTGGGAAGCTGCGTTTTCCGGAGCCTGAGAACGCCCCACCCGGGCTGCGATGGCCGAAATCGACTTTTGAAGCGGAAAACGGCAACCTGGGATGTGGAGGCTGAAATCGACATCCGGAGCCCAAAAACATGCCCCCTTCTCCCCCGGGCTGCGATGGCCGAAATTGACTTTTGAAGCTGAAAACGGCGTCCCTGGCCCCAGAGGCCGATATAGACATTCGGAGCCTGAAAACAAGGGTCTCCTATTGATGGTAACAGACTGACCAGGATTCTGGCCTGGAAAACCATCCCATAATATGTGCCTCACTCCCCCGTTGTATCCTCCACGCCTTCGCGTGCTCTCCTGTTACCAATGACTTCCCTGAGAGCAGCGAGTTCGGTTCCGCTTCCTTTCTGGGGCCCTGATGCACTTTGCAAGGTTCGGGGACTCCCTACATGGCCCCCCTGCCCTCAGGTGGGTTTGGTGGTTCTCCCGCTGGGGTTTGCCACGTCTGGCTGGCTGTGTCTGAGCTCTGGAGTGGCCGATCCAGCCGTGGTAATGGAGCCGCTGGCGTGTGGCTCTGCAGGGCCGGAGGGGGAGACCCTCGTGCTGTAAGATTGCCTGACCTCCATGCCAGGCTTCTGGTAGTTCTCCAAGCTGGTCTGGATGCAGGGCCACCCCCTTTTCATGGTGACTTCACTGCGCCTTGTGCGCTCGCCATGGGCCACGGCTGCCTGGCTGAGCCCCAGGATACGGCGCCAGTGGGGTTCTGACTTTGGGCATGGGGCTCCTCGCATGCCCGCCCTTGTCTACAGCCCTGGGCATTTCGGCTGTGGACTGACGCCTGCTGCCCTCCCTGCCCCTTCCCTCGGCCTTGCCTCTCCTCTGCAGGCTGCTTTGTCTAAGAACAGCGCCGTTAGTTTTTGTCTCTGCCCATTTACCTCTCCCCTCGCCGACCAGCTTTCTCTGGCATTTCTAATGCACCCAGGGCATCTCTGCCAGCTGCTGCAGCCTCCCTTCCCCTCCGCAGCAGTCCTCTCCCTCTTCCCCAGCTCTGGTTTCTTGCGTCCTTGCAGGGGTATTGGGCCCAGTTTCTTTTGCTCTTAGCTCTTCGCCCATTGTGCCTGTGGCCAGTGCTCAGCTGGGGAAATGGCAGCGGCCAGGCCTGGCTCTGCAGCCGCCCTCGCTGTTTTCTCAGCAGCCGGACCAGTGTGGCCTCACTGGCTCTTGGCGCCCATCAGACTGCGCTGGGGGAGGCCGCCGACGGGCACCGGGCAGCAATGGGTTTGCATGGTCCCCGCAAGGTCCCATCCGTCCCTGCTCAGTGGCCGGACAGTTTGTTCCCATGCGATGGCGGGGAGGACGACTGACCAGGAAGACCTGTTCTCCCGCGGTGCCTCCCCCTGTCAGAGCGCAGAGCCACGCCGGCCCGCTTTCCCCACTTACGGCTGCACTGAGCGGCTGCCCCGGGCATCAGATGTAGGCAGCTCTTTAACGCTTTGGTTACCATTGGCTTTTGGCTGTTTTCCATTTCCTCTGGCTTTTCCGTTTGCAACGGGCACTGGGTGTGCCCGCGCCAGCCCCTAGAGAAGTAAAACTAGAGGGAATCTTACTGGCCACTTCAAATCAGTTGTGCCCCAGGGATTTGCCGTACCACGGAGAGTCCACGTCCTCCTGCCCCGGAAGAGCCACAACTGGCTCTTGTGCGTACACGTGACACGTAGCTTCCGAGAGCATCACACCCAGCAACGAGCTCAGTCACGGCCTGGGCCGGGTTTCTGAATGAAATTTACGTTCCTGGCAGCAGGGGAGACGCACAGGCGGGGAAGGTGCAGCCGTGCCAATGTAGCAAATGAGGTTTGGTTGAGCCCAGTGAACGGAACACAGCACGAGGCTGGGGCGAAATTCAAGGCCGCGTTCTAGGAGGGGCCGTACTTGTGCGAGCGGCGCTGTGAAGGGGGAGCAGCCGTCAGAAAACAGCCCTGCCCCCAAGCGGCACTGGCTACTAATGCAGTGAGGGAGGAGGTAAGGGAAATCCTAGCTCCAGAAGCGGAGTCGTGGCTGGCTGCAGGCCCCACTGAGACAAACGCTCACTTTGAAGCCGGCTAGCATGATGGAGGCAGGAGAAAGAGGCTAATGGTTCTACAGACTGTGCACGCAAGTGTGGGTGGGTGAGTGCGAGGGTCACTTTCCTCTAGGAACATTGCACAAGGAAAGCTACTTCAGAACAGTCTTGTAGTGCCTAGGGTCCTGGCGCTAAGACAATACAGTGCGACCCAGGTGCCACGGAATTGGTTTAAATTGCTGTGGAATAACAGGCACTCTTTTGACGTGTGTGTGTGTGTGTGTGTGTGCTGCACGACAGCCGTGCACAGTGGTAGTGGATGTGGAGTGAGTTCCATTTGCGTTGTTTTCTCACTTAATGCACTTCTAGGTGACACTGCTGAGCTGACAACCCACAGGTTATGGGACAGTAACAGGACTGTCTTGTCCCCACACGTTTCAGTTTCCACAGCTCTTGTCTAAAGCCGCAGCATGTTGAACCAACAGTGGGTGAAACAAAAACTTTAAACTGTGCATGTGGCTGCGTGAATATATGCTCTATATAAAATGTGTGTACACAATACATAAAACAACATCCTCCTTACCAAGAGAGGCGTCCCTTTTTAGAAGCCAAGGCCTCCCCATGCTCTCCCCAATTCAGCACCCCCTTTCCTTCTTTACTCATATATACCGGCTGCATCTAGACTGGCAACTTGCCAGCTGTCTACACTGGCCGCTTGAATTTGCGCAAGAACACTGACGACCTACTGTATGATCATCAGTGTTCTTGTGCAAATACAATGACTCTCCTGTTCAGGAAAAAGCCCTCTTGAGCAAATGCTTTTGTGCAAGAGGGCCAGTGTAGACAGCTGAGAACCGTTTTGTGCAAAAAAGCCCTGATGGCGAAAATGGCGATTGGGCCTTTCTTGCACCAAAACCGCGTCTAGATTGGCACAGATGCTTTTCCACAACAAGTGCTTTTGTGAAGCAGCGGCCGTGCCAATCTAGACGCTCTTTTCCGCAAATGCATTGGCGGAATATCATGCCAGTCTAGACGTAGCCACTATGTTCCCTAATACAGCGCAATCAGGTATTGAAAAATACAGCGCACGCTTTTGCAGTGATCTACAGGAGCAGCCAAACGCAGGCTGCCATTTTGGAGCGGGACCGGTGGGTGGCCCCCAGGTACCGTGAAACCCACCTGAGGTACTGCCCATGCTCCAACAGGTGTGTCCCAACACGAATGGGATTTTTTAAAAAGAAGCCGTTCGCTCCGCAAGGGCAGATGCAAAATTGTGGCCGCTGCTAACTACCATGATTGGAATCCCATGGGCTAGTCATGCTTGGTGAGGGATAGTCATAGGGGCTGTGTCTACACTGGCACCATCTTGCACCAAAGTGGCTGCTTTTGTGCAAAAACATGCTGCCTGTCTACACTGGCGGGGAGTTCTTGTGCAAGAACACGGACGTTCTGATGTGTGAAATCAGGGCTTCTTGTGCAAGAACTATGATGCTCCCGCTCAGGAATAAGCCTCTTGTGCAACTGTTCATGGGCAAGAGGCCAGTGTAGACAGGCAACATGAATTTCTTGCGCAAGAAAGCCCGATGGTTAAAATGGCCATGGGAGCTTCCTTGCAAAGAGAGCGTCTACACTGGCATGGATGCTCTTGTGCAAAGGCACGTGCCAGTGTAGCCGCTCTCTTGCACAAATACGTTAATGCAAGAACTCTTGTGTTAAAGCGTATTTGCGCAAGCTCATGCCAATGTAGACGTAGCTTGAGTGTTCCCGTATAATCTTTATAGCAGCTGTGACTCCTGTACCGTACTCTTGACAAAAAAGCCAGCAAAGTATTCAAGCACGATGCCCTACGCCGTTAGAGTCTAAAAACCCTTTCAAGCCGTTGCCAGCTAGCGCACTAGTTCTGCACCCCCGCCCCTTGTGCATGGCTTAAGCTTGTGAGCTGCCCAAGTGAGCCTTAGGGGGTGAGTACACTGTCTCGCCATGTGGGGGCTGGGGTGGTGCCCCAACCACATGAGCTAAGAGGGGTGTTACAGTGCCCACGAACCCGCATTGCCCCGCTGCTCAGCTCCCTCTAACGCTATCTAGGGCGAGAACGGCAGCGCCAGCACAGCACATGCTGGGTTTGTACCTTCTACTTGTATCTTCTACTGTACAGGTGGCACTTTGTGTCCCCGCTCAGGGCCTGGTTTGCTACAGGCGTCACGGAACGTGGAAACTAGCTGGACTGTTGGCGTGTGGGGCGCTTTTTGGTACGTTTACAAATCTACAAAACCTAAAGAGCCCACCCTCCTGCCAAAGAACCAAGGCCCCTACATTTCAGCTGGCAAGAAGTCGTATACACATGATTCAACTTCCCTTTCTGGGGGGGACCTGTGGTTGGCAATTTTAATACAGTACAATAGCTTACACCCCCCCCCCCCCAATAGTACGGTTCAGTGACAGCTGGCAAGAGTGATGTGGTCTGAACAGCCCCGCCCAGCCCGCCCGTGAGACACACAGCTCCTCCCCCTCGGCAACGCAACGTGTTTCGTTAGGAAGCTAACCAATAGGAAGCAACACAACAAGCGTGTGGTAGCAAATGGAGCTGACCAATCCCGCGCTCTGTATTAGCAAGAGCACCCGCCTTCACTGGCTGGCGGCTCCTGTGGCTTGTCCAACTTGATGTCAACCACTGCGGGAGGGAAGGCGGGTTAAGGAAGATGATGCTGCGGGAGGCAAACCTGTGCGCCCGCCACCCTGCTGTCCCGGGGTAGGGCTACAGGCCGCGTGCCGTGACAACCGTGCACAGTCAGGCGGCCACACCTCCCGCGTGCTAACTCCGCCTACAGCCGCTGCTGTCCAGCCACACACAGCGCAGTGCTAGCAGTGTCTTACAGCTGGGGGGGGGGGGGGTGCCAGCCACACAGCTCTGCTGTACCCATCAAGCTCCCCCCCCACCTCCCCGGCTCAGGAGGGCGCCCCCCCACACACACACACTTGACGGGGCAGCAGAAAGCGCCCCCCCCCCCAAGCCTGGCGCATGGCACCCAGTGGCAGCATGGAGCGGGGTGCAGGACACCGGATGCTAATTAGCGTCACACCTCGTCCCGGGAGCCGATGCCACGTCCCAGGAGGCAGTGTCTGCTGCCCAGTAACAGGGACAGGAGTCACTAGCTGCAGGCGGCGTGACCCAGCCTGGCTCCAGGCGTGATGGCCGGCCCGTGTGCCTGGCAGGGCGGGCGGGCGGGTGGTTCTCACTGCCCCCCACGCCGGGGTTAGCTTTCCTCGGGGTGGGGGGAGGGTGAGGCTGCGGTGGAAGGGGCATGTACTGCGCTGAAACCACCTGGCTCCTGAGCCGACCTGCGGCTGGAGTGAGGCGTTTCGTAGTCAGCCCTCCCCGGAGCCCACCCATGGCTGTGACTCCCACAGCGCCGCCCAGACAAGGGCAGGCTCGGCCCAGGCATGGGCCCCTCGGTGCCACCTCCTGGGGGCGGGGGCAGAGCCCTGGCACTGCCGCGTCACAGCTCCCGGGCTGGCTGCTGCCCCACCCCGGCGCCGGCCAACGCGCCTCCTGGCCCGAGCATGGAGACGAAACCAGCAACCCCCCCCCCGCAAGTGCATCTGGACCCCCCCCCCAGATTTTCCATTGCCCCCTTCACTGGCTGGGGGCTCCCCGTCGCCATCAGTAACCATGGCAACCGGGCCTCGCCCCGCTGGCCTAACATCCAGTCTGGGAGCAAGCACAGCCCAAGGGGCCCGTTCCCGCCCCAAGCCCAGTCTGCAGGGACAGGGAGGGGGGACTTGCAGGATGGCTGTCTGCCCCGGGGCCTCACGCCGGCGCCGACCTGACCCCGAGGCCAGCGCCCCACACTGCAGCCTAAGGGGGCCTACGCCAGGGCTGCTCTGTCGCCTCCCTGCCCCCTCCACTCCCAGTCTCGGCCCAGCCCTTCCCCACCGTCCCGTCAGCCTGAGCGTGGCACTCTAACCCGGCCCGCCCGCCCCCAAAGGGGAGTAGCGCCCCTGGAGAGGAAGCCTTTGACATCAACATCCCTTTACGGGGGGGCCCTAGGACTTGGGGCGTCACAGTCACAGCGCAGGGGCCCTTTGAACCCTCCCTCAGCCCAGGGCCTGCTCGCTCCCGTGGCTGTGAGCACCGCTGCTGCCCTCGCTCCATACCACTGACCAGCTGCGAGCGCGTGCAAACAGTGGCCGGGGCTGGCAGTGAGGGGGGGGCAGAGGTCCAGTGGGGACACCGGCTACTATCCCCCCTGCACAGCGCCCTGTGGGACAATTGGCTGCTCCCCCCCCCGCCCGGCCCCCGCGGAGTCACGGCTGCTGGGCTTCATTTACAGCCAGGGAACGGAAGCGTCCTGAGCTCCCGAATCTGCTCCTGGGAGGGACGGTCACATGAGACTCGCGGCGTTAGCGCTCCCCTGCTGGGGGCGGGGGGGCGACGCCCTAAAGGGCTGGTACAATGAAGCCTCTGAAAGCACAGGGCCCTGCCCCCGCCCAGGTGGGCAGCGGAGAGGCGCTGTACTGCCAGCTTTCTGAGAGACACGGCCAGAGCTTTGGCTAGGCAGGCCCCTGCTGACTTCACTAAGGCTCGGCCCGACTCCTGTAGGGCTGCAGGGGACTGCGAGCGCTCCGGCAGGCTAGCCCCCTCCGTAAAGGCCAGGCCAAGTAAGCCGCGCGTACCCCCGCTGGCCTGGCTGTGCACCCCTGCTGCCAGGCACAAGCCCTGGAGTCCTGGCTCCGTAGCATTAGAAAGCTGCAGCCTCCCTCCTGGGCAACCGCCGTCTGCATCAGCGTCCCTTCTCCCAGCTCAGCGTCCTCGGTCACTCGACCCAGCCCAAGGAGTTCCTTGCGAGTCTCTCTCCGTTTGTGGTGACACTGGGATTGTGACGGGGGGGACCAGGCCCTGTGGTCCTGCCACACCTCACCCCAGAGAAGCCCTAAGTCCTCCAAGCAGGCTAGGGGGGCAGCAGAGGAAACAACCCCGCAGGGGCCAGGAAGCCCTTAGAAAAGGAGTTGGGGGCCCAAGCAACAGTCGGCTCTTCTTGAGACCTCGAGGTGTGCAGAGCGGGTGACTGGCTGGCAGAGAGAGCAGCACCATGGACAGCTCTTCGTGGCCAGCTAACCCAAGACTTCAGAGTGAGGGTACAGCCTCAAAGGGGCCCCCCAGAAGGCCGGGAGACGGGCCTGCGGCCGACGTGCACCGCGGAACGGTGGTTTCACTGCACGCACGGTGAGTGCCATTCGGCCGGAGTTGCTGAAGAGGTTTTAACAGAAGATAGCGTGGGCAGACGCACTCAGTCAGGGGCGAGGGGAGGGGTGCGAGAGGGGAGAGCTGGGTGTGGCAGGGAAGTTGTCTAAAAACACCAGGAGCGATCACGGAAACCGGTAAGATAGGGCAGGGGGAGGCCAAACAGCCCTCAGCCTCCACAGATGCACCGGTGTTGGATACAGGTCCTGCCCTCTGGAGTCTGAACCCTCTCAAGGGACCAGCTCCCCGTTTATGGAAGAGAACTCTCTCCCGCTCCCGATTAGCAGATAGCGGCTGCACGAGTAGCTGAGGGGGAGAACAGGCCGTTCTGGCACACACGGTGGCCCCTTGCACGAGTAAGTCCCCACCCACGGGAGGGAGGCGTTCACAGCCCACCCTGCCAGGGGACGGGACAGAAACGAGCAAGAGATGCTGGTGGCGTTCGCTTCCGCCTGCTCTGTGAGGTGGGGGCTGCAGGAGAAATGGGTTCAGAGGCCCATGCGGGGCCTTTGCACAGAACTCTCACATGGGGGCTAGGGTGCGAGCTATGGGCTTGGAGCACACCCTGAGCTCACACAGCTCAAGAGTACCTATGCTCCGGGCACACACACGTCCGTGCACATGGCACCCGGCAGGCTCCGAGCCTGCACTCATAAGGCAGTGCAAGGATGCCAGGGGGTCCGGGTACTGTGCTCTTTCAGCCCTCGCTGCAGCCCAGGGCAAGCTGGTTGCACTGGGGCGTGTTTCAGGGCAGGGCTGAGCACGAGCCTCAGTTTCCCCTGGGGACAACGTACTGACCTTTGAGATCGGTGGCTGACCAGTGCTATGGGAGAGCTAGGCAGTTTCATTTAAAAAAAAAAAGGATACTTCCTTCTTTGCTCTTCTCTTGAATGCTCTCCATGCCGGGCAGGGCAGACGCGACCCGTCGGAACAGCTGGCGCAGGGTGGAGACGAGAGAGAGAAGGGATCTGTCACTGAGGGTCAGGGTTTGGATCCATAGCCATCATTTTCCAATCTGTATTTGATACAGCTGAGAACAGCAACGCTCGTGAAGTCCAATGCTGGTGAAGCAAGGCTGGGGGCTGAGAGATGTGTCCCTTCCACACGGGGGTCACCACCCAAGCCAATGGGCAAGGCCTTGTTCATGGGAGAAAACTCACACTGGTGTAACTAAATGGATTTAAAAATCGCTTTATACCAATTTATCTTAATCCAGTAAATAACGAGATTCAACTAACCCCATGCAAACACGAGTGAAACTGGTTTGAGTACAGCTACGCGATGGATCGGCATCAGTATAAAGGAGCAATTTAGTAATGTGAGCAGGGTCTGAACGAGTCCTCCCCGGACAGCTAGCTGGGAGGGGCAGAGACTTCAGGAGGAAACGCGATTTCCATGCCCAGAGAGCCAGCAGACTCGGGCCGGTGTGGGGCTACCAATCATTCTAGGACCGAACGCAGGGCAGTGCCAGCGGTTACCAACACTGTTGTCTTTCCTGTGTGAATAGAGTGGAGCCGGGCTGTGCTTAGCCAGTCCCAAACCCTCAGCTGAGAGGACCTCGTTAAGCTGGGGGCTCAAATGCCAGAGCCCTGTGAAAATAAGGGGGGGGGGCATCCCGGCCTGGAGGTGGGGCCTCTCCCTAGGGTCCCAGGTCTGAGTTAAGCTCCCCCCTGGCCCCCGTCGCTCAAAGTAAGTATGTAAACACGCTGCCCATGCTACAAACCTTTGGCTCGCTATGTGAAAAAACCGAATTTCTTCTCAGGTCATTTCTAAGGCGTCATTTACTTTAGAGGATTCGTTACAGGGGTGCGGCTCACATGGCCTTTGTGTATCCCCTCTCCGGGGTTTCCTACGTTAAGGGCCAGACGGGTTCTGTTAGACTGGGCTGTGATCCTCGCTGTAACTTAGCAAACTTGCATCGGCTTTGCTGCTGCAGCTGTAGAGCAAAAGGCCAAGGCCAGTCCTTGGGTTTCTCCCTCCGCTCGTGCTGTGCTCCACTGTTCCCCGTCCGTTACGCTTTTCAGATCCTCAGTCAGGGCTCTAGATAGAGGCCCCGGGGCTTGTTCCCCAGAGGTGCGAGCGGGGACACACAGCCGGGTTTGCTCATTTGCTCTAGTGAGATATTTACACCCCCCTCCGGTCCTTACTATTGGTTAGTGCAGGATGGTAGCACTTACGGCTCCGGCCAGGGCCCCTCTGCAGTCATAACAAAGTCCTGCTCAGCCCCCTATTGCGACGAGCAGCCGTCTGCGTGGGGCCCAACACGTGTGACCCCGGTGTTTTGCCTGCAAAAGCCCCTAGCGCCTTGCCGTTCTGTCCCTCCAGAGGGCACCGGGAGGAATCTGCGTGCGCTCTCCGAGAAACGAACGCGGGGCAGAGGGGAAGGCGGGGGAGCATCCTGCTTGCTAAGCCAGCAGAGACACAATCCTGCATCCTGGATGATTTTCAGTGGCCTCACTGCAGCCTTCGTCCACGGTGGAGACCTACCCCTGCCGCAGCGCCTGGCCGCTGGGCTGGGGATCGTGCGCCCGTTCTCGCTGGAGCAAGGCTGCCCGTACCTGTTTTACATTGTAGCCAGTCTTCGCACTGGTCTCGATGAACATGACGCTCAGGTCCTTGGCCCGCTGTTCTCCCTCTTCGATGGTGATCTGCCTGGGGGGGGGGGGGGCAGAGGAGAAGGGGAAGCTGTAAGGGGCTGGGGAGGGGCAGTCTGGAGGAGAAAGGGGGAGAGAACTCCCGCTCTCCCCGGCCCGTTTCCTCGCCCCTCAGCGCGCAGCGTGTGGAGGCTGCAGGTCGATAAGCGACGGGCTCCTCCCACAGATGCTCCCGCGGGTGGCTGGGCTGCCTGGCGGACAAAGTGCCCGCCAGAGGGTTTCAGCAGGAGGGAGAGTGGGGGAGCCAGGGGAGGCCCAGCCCGGTCTGATCCCGCTTTGAACATCTCCTGAGAGTGGGGCCTTATCTCAGCATCCGCAGCCAGGCGGGGCCTATTTCGTGGGCGGAGCTTGAAAGAGTCACACCAGGGCTCCCCTCCCCCGATGCGAGCCCAGCTGTGCGAGGGAGCAGGCCAGTCGTGCAAACCCCGTCTACTCTGTGCCCCTCGGAGCGGCCTCCAGGCTGGGAACCTGCCTTCTGCGCCCTGGGCACAGTGGTCACACGGATGCACCGGGCACAGGCCGCCCCGGGGGTTAATGGATACGGCGCTGGCCCCTGCCTACGCTGGGCTCAGGTAACAGGCTCCATCAGCGCTGAACCGCACTGGCCTCTGCTCGATTCCAGCCCAGCGCCTTGGAGCGGCGGCGGGCGCGAGTGACCACAGGGACGGATCCCCTCCTGCATGGCTGAGCGGTGGGAAAGCAGCCTCTCCAGCCACGCCGGATCTCAGCTCCCACGCCAGGTACATCTACAGGGCCCTCGGACACCCGTGGGGCTCTCTGGTGGGGGCACCCTATTGGGGACCTGCAGTTCTTGTGGCACGCCAGGCAGACCCCAGGCCCCCAGTGCCTGGGAAACCGAGGCACCCAAGTTCTGCCACCAGGCCGGCCAATCTGGCACACTCAGTATTTCAGAGCCCTCCCTCTGGCACCCCTGGCAGCGCGGTGACCGGGCACAGCCTTCCAGCCAGACCGGGTCTCTCTAGGCTACGGCAGGGCATCCGCTCGGGGGCTGCCGGCCTGCAAGGACCCCCGCCCCAGCTCCTCCCTTACCTCTTGTCTGCCAGGTCGGTCTTGTTACCCACGAGCATAATGATGACGTCGCTTCCCCTCTCTGTCCTGACATCGCCAATCCACTTGGCCGTCTGCTGGAAGGAGTTGAGGTCTGGGGGCGAGGACAGAACAGGGCAGGTGGCTGTGAGAAAGGGCTGGCGTCTGCCACGGGTTTACGCTGGGGCCATGGAGAAGAGAGCCGGATTCTGGGTCGCTCTGGACACGGGTGGGAATCCCCGGTGGCCCTTGGTAGCTGACTGCGCGACTGAGCATCCTAGCGGGAACTCAGGCCCACACCTGGGCTCCTGGGGCCCGTTCGGATCACTCCACCTGGGAACGGTTCAGAGAAGGGCAGCTCAGGAGAGCCGGGGCAGGGACCAGCTTCCAGACACGCAGAGAGACTGGAGCAAGTCAGCTTCGAAATGGGACAAAGGCCTACGAAACGCCAAGCGGTGGGGAACGGGACTGCGGAAGTGGCCAACACAACGAGCAGCCCTGTGGCGCCTTGGAGACCAACACACACATACATATGTTATCAGGAGCTCTCGTGGGCTCAGCCCACGGCCCCAGATGACCTCGAGACGGACGTGTCCTTTACCCTTCCACGCAGTACAGACACCAGAGCTCGCCCCGTGAAACGAGCAGGCAGATTTACTGTGATCACGAGGAAGTGCTGTGTCACAGAAGAAGCAACCTGTGGAACTCACTGCCAGGGGATGCTGAGAAGGCCACAAGTCTACCGGGGCTCACAACGGCATTGAGTAAGCACGAGAAAGAGGTGCACCGATGGCTTGTGGCCCAGCGGGTCAGGGCTGGAACCCCGGCCTGACTGCCAGAAGCCAGGCATGCACGACAGCGCGGACCACTCCACATTCCCCCTGCTCCGTGCACTGCCCCAGAAGCTCCAGTCCGGGCCTCGGGGGGAGACGGGATCCGGGGCGATACGGCATGGGGCTGCTCTTGGATTCCAGCCCCACAGCACAGTGCCCTTGTCCGGCTCCCCACCCGCAGTGCCAGGGACTGAACGCTGCCTAGCAGGCCAGCCCTGGCACGTTTCAGGGCGCCTCGGGAACCGGGGGAAGGCAAAGTCACAGAGCTTGGCTGGACCTGTATGCAGCCCAAGTTCTAGAGAACTCGAGGCCCCGCGCTGGAGCCGACTCCGGCGCCCTGCCCTGTATTTCTCCCTTCTCAAACAGTGGCCCACATCTGCACCGGGCAGCAGCCACCCCAGCACCCAGCCTGCCCCCCCATGGGACGGAAAGCACCACTCACTCGTGATGTCATAGACCACCACGGCCACGGTGGAGTCACGAATGTAGCTGGGGATCAGGCTGCGGAACCTCTCCTGGCCCGCCGTGTCCCAGAGCTGCAGTCGGACCTGCCGAGAGACGAGCCATCAGCAGGCGGAAGAGCGAGGAAGGGGATTTGGGTGCTGAAGGCAGAACAGGAGAGGGGTTGGGGTGGAGCCCGGGGGAGATTAGTGCCAGTAAGACGCCAGCTGCCAGCTTCCCCCGGCTGCACTGGGGCCTGCTGGCGGGAGCTGCCCTTGATGCCCCCATACGAGGGCTGTGACTGCGCCGAGCACTTGTGTGGGGCAGGGCGAGAGCCCCGGCCATTGGGTGGAGGGAGCAGAAGGGCAGTGGCGATGGAGGGAGGAATGGGTGTGTGGGGCGGGGCGGGAGCCCTGGCCGTGGGGTGGAGGGAGCAGAAGGGCAGTGGTGATGGAGGGTGGAATGGGTGTGTGGGGCAGGGCGGGAGCCCCGGCCGTGGGGTGGAGGGAGCAGAAGGGCAGTGGTGATGGAGGGTGGAATGGGTGTGTGGGGCAGGGTGAGAGCCCCGGACATTGGGTGGAGGGTGCAGAAGGGCAGTGGCGATGGAGGGAGGAATGGGTGTGTGGGGCGGGGCGGGAGCCCCAGCCATGGGGTGGAGGGAGCAGAAGGGCAGTGGTGATGGAGGGTGGAATGGGTGTGTGGGGCAGGGTGAGAGCCCCGGACATTGGGTGGAGGGTGCAGAAGGGCAGTGGCGATGGAGGGAGGAATGGGTGTGTGGGGCAGGGTGAGAGCCCCGGACATTGGGTGGAGGGTGCAAAAGGGCAGTGGCGATGGAGAGAGGAATGGGTGTGTGGGGCGGGGCGGGAGCCCTGGCCGTGGGGTGGAGGGCGCAGAAGGGCAGTGGCGATGGAGGGAGGAATGGGTGTGTGGGGCGGGGCGGGAGCCCTGGCCGTGGGGTGGAGGGCGCAGAAGGGCAGTGGCGATGGAGGGAGGAATGGGTGTGTGGGGCGGGGCGGGAGCCCTGGCCGTGGGGTGGAGGGCGCAGAAGGGCAGTGGCGATGGAGGGAGGAATGGGTGTGTGGGGCGGGGCGGGAGCCCTGGCCGTGGGGTGGAGGGCGCAGAAGGGCAGTGGCGATGGAGGGAGGAATGGGTGTGTGGGGCGGGGCGGGAGCCCTGGCCGTGGGGTGGAGGGCGCAGAAGGGCAGTGGCGATGGAGGGAGGAATGGGTGTGTGGGGCGGGGCGGGAGCCCTGGCCGTGGGGTGGAGGGCGCAGAAGGGCAGTGGCGATGGAGGGAGGAATGGGTGTGTGGGGCGGGGCGGGAGCCCTGGCCGTGGGGTGGAGGGCGCAGAAGGGCAGTGGCGATGGAGGCCTCTAGGCTCCATGCGCAGGGCTGGAACCAGCTGGGTCAGTGTGTCGAGCAGCCGGAGCCCCTGGGTGCACCCGCATGGCTGGGGGCTGAGGCTGACCTGTATCGCCGGGGGCTTTGGCTCCTACGGCCACCCCACCCCAAGGGGCCCCCTGCCCAAGGGAGGCAAGGCCCCCCTCAGGCCCCTCCCACAGCGAGGTGCCCGCTCAGGCTGGGGCGGAGGCCAGCAGAAAAGCCCCTTGGGAGAAGTCACTGTGCATGGATGCAGGGGGAGGGGATGTCACCCCCTGAAGCGAGCAAGCCATCTGGAAGGTCAGCCATTGGCCGCTCGAGGCAAAGGGCGGGTCCAGCTGGGGCAGGACTGGGCGGCATGGAAGGGCCAGTAGCCAGGGGCTGCCCAGAGCTTCCTTCAGCGGCTCGGCGGCCTCTGCCACTTACTGTCCGGTCTTCCAGGTACATGGTTTTCGATAAGAAGTCGATTCCGATTGTAGCCTGTAGGAGCAGGAGACAGGATGTGAGAGAACATAAGAACAGCCATATTACATCAGAGCAATGGGCCAGCGCCCAGGGCCCTGCCTGCCGACCGTGGCCAAGGCCAGGTGCCCCAGAGGGAGTGAACAGAACCGGGGATCATCACGTGATTCCCTCCCCTGTTGCCCATTCCCAGCTCCTGACAACAGAGGCCAGGGACACCCTCCCTGCCCATCCTGCCTAATTCTTTTTTCAACCCTGTTATAGTCTTGGCCTTGACAACATCCTCTGGCAAGGAGTTCCACAGGTTGACTGTGTTTTGTTTGAAAATACACTTCCTTTTGTTTGTTTCTAACCGGCACCATTTCATCTGGTGACCCCTAGCTGAGGGCCGGATTAGGAAGTCCTTGGCACACACGGTATATTTGTGAGATGTTGCCGGCTGCGGGCGCTTTGCTAATCAGCTGGGTGACAGCTGAATCTCTCCTGGGTAGCCCCCAAGCGCTCAGCTTCCAGGGAACGCTGGACCCAGGGCATTGGAACAGCCTCTGGGGGGGATTCCTGCCTCTCCAAAGGGTTCAGGCTAAGCTAGCATGTGCCAGGGCTGCCCTCTCCTCTCCCAGCCCCTGGCTGAGCGCGTGCACCTGGACTCTTTCTTTAGGGAGGGTCTGCGCGCCGAAGAGAACAAACCCTTCTAGGGTACAGATCCAACGGGCCTCCCTCTGCGCTGTCCCCCACGCTGCTCCCCCTGGAATAGAACGGAGCCCCCCCGAGGTCCCCTTTGCCCAGGGCTTCATGTCAAAGTCCGGCCTAGTCTGGTCTGCAGTAAGCGCTCGGCAGTGAGCTGTCCATGGTACTGCCCTGGCCTGGCCTGTCACGCCGGCTGCCCGCCTGCTGCTGCAAAGGGGAACTGCCTGGCTCTGTTCCCCAGCTTCCCTTTGTATGGCCTTCCTGGGCCCTGATTGGCTGGTTCCCCTGCAGCTATTCTAGCCCACTTGGAGGACCTCTCTATAGCCCTTTCTGGGGCACAGCGTGGCAGGACCACAAGGCGTCCAGCAAGGGACCTAAGGGCTTGGTCTACCCCCTCACAGGGCATCAAGGTCTGACCCCTTGTGAGTGTTGGCCAATGTGGTACAGCCACTCCTCTCTCTATGCCAGCACCAAGGAGCCTTCACGAAGTGCACGCCGCCCAGGGCAGCTCACTCCCGCCCGTGGACGGAAAACGCCTCTGGCGGGGTCACGTGCAGACTGGGCAGCTCCGCTTGCACGTTCGCACGTGGGCTCCTCTGCAGCGGGACACGTGCTGTGATCAAACCATCCCCCTCAGCTGCACGACGCTTCATCTCTTTCCCCCGCGCCTGGGTCGAGGGCTGGCCCCTACCTCTGGGGGGGACGCCAGCGAAAGGGGGGGACGCCAGCGAAAGGGGGAGGCTAGGCTGAGTTACATTTGCTTCAGGGGCTACAGGGGGATGTGCTGACCCCGACTGACACGGCTCCCCAGTGAAGCTAATCCAGGGCGGCTCTAGTGTACAAGGCAGCGCTCGGGCATGAGGAATTTCGTCCTGATTCCCCTCACGCTGGTGATCCCCCAGCCGGAGCCAACCCAGAGCTCAAAGCCAGCCTGTAAAAGTCCAGCTGCAACCGCAGGCGGGCGGGAATCCCATACAGGGCTCAGACTGACTCGGTTGCCCACAGGCGGCAGGGCACAGGTAAAGCCAGGAGCCGCCCAGGGGCACAGCATCCGCCAGCGGAAAGCCCCCGGCAGCCAGCTTGCAACGCCCGTGCCCACTGCGCTGCCCTTTCGGGGGGCTAGGCGGGAGCCTCCCCCAGCCGACACTGCTGAGTCCCATTCATGCAGAGACTCGGCTGCAAACACGTAGGCGCCACGGAGAATAAAGGGCCCCTCAGTGTAGCCCTCGGTGCTGCACGAGGGGTCCCCAGGGGGCTGGTGACACGCCTGCGTGGAACGTGGCCGGGCCTGAGGGGACAGCCGCTGCGCTGGGGTTAGCGTCACTCCCGGCGCGGGCGGGCGAGGGAAACGACTCTCACCTGGTAGGTGTTGTCAAAGCTGTCGTACATGAACCTTGTGATCAGGGACGTCTTCCCAACTGCGAGAGGAGAAGGAACAAGGGATCAGGGGGAAGCGTCCCACACAGGCCCGTCGCTTCTTGTAAAGGCCTCAGGCGAGAGGTGCACCCCTGCAGACCCCTGCAGCGAGCAGCCCGCCGACCGGCTGGGCCCCCGCAACATCCCAGCACCGGGCGCCCTGTCGGCGTTCCTGCTTGCCCGACGTGAGCCGGGCCGAGGCCTGTGGAGAGCCCGTGTGTGCCGGTCACGCGCCCGAGAGACCTGCCAGGCCAACAGGGGCTCTGTGCTGCGTGCCCCCCCCACCAGAGCCAGCCCCAACATGCACCCCCCCCACTGGCCATAGCCGGCCCCAACGCGTGCCCCCCCCACCGGCCAGAGCCGGCCCCAACGCGCGCCCCCCCCCCACCGGCCAGAGCCGGCACCAACGCGCGCCCCCCCCACCGGCCAGAGCCGGCCCCAATGCACGCCCCCCCCCCCGGCCAGAACCGTCCCCAACGCGCGCCCCCCCCCCCCCCCCACCGGCCAGAGCCGGCACCAACGTGCACCCCCCCCACCGGCCAGAGCCGGCACCAACGCGCGCCCCCCCCCCACCGGCCAGAGCCGTCCCCAACGCACACCCCCCCACCGGCCAGAGCCGGCACCAACGTGCACCCCCCCCACCGGCCAGAGCCGTCCCCAACGTGCACCCCCCCCCACCGGCCAGAGCCGGCACCAACGTGCGCCCATGGGCCAGAGGGTCGGGGAGAACAAACCAAAGCACCAGCACTGGGATCTGCACCAGCAACAGTGATGTGCTGGCATGAAGGCTCAGAGCGCTCCTGCTCCCCTTGAACAGCCAGTCTGAGCCCTGCGTGGTCCCCTGGCCCACCCTGGACGTGAGCAGGAGGCTCCTCCATGGGCGCCAAGCTCCCCCACACCTGCTCCTTCTGCAGCGGGAGGGAGGCCAAGGCGCAGAGCTTTGGGGAGCACATCAGGTTGCTGCCGGTTCCCAGCACCTCCTGATTCACACCCCTTCCGGGGCCACCTCATTAACCTCCTGTGACGGCGTGTCGGGGTCCCCCGCCTCCTGCACTCTGTAGTGGCATGAACCGACTCCCCCAGCCAGTAGAACAGGGGAGTTTATTGCTTCTCCACGATACAGCACCGCACAGATGGAATCTGGTTACAGGAACTGGGCTAGGAGGCCTCAGTGCCCCCCCTTGAGATGGGGGGTGGCTGGGCCCTGCAATCCCCGCCCCCTCCCTAGCTCCTTCTCCCCTGCTTCCCAGACCGACACTAACTCTCCTCCAGCCCTGCCCCCAGCCAGGGGCGGCATCCCCCTTCCTTTGTTCCTCTCCCTGGGGGGTGGCTGGTCGGACGGGTTGAGAGACCTTTGCCTAGTGACTCATCCCCTGCCCTGCTGGGCCGTGCTGCAGCCAGCAGCCAGTGGGGGTCACCCACAGCCCACTGCCCAGCACAGCAACCAGCAAGGTACCCCCCACTACATCACACCTCCCCAGGGGTGGGCCCCCACGGCTGGCTGGCACATTGGGGGACGAGTTCTAGGTGACATGGGGGCTGGCCTATTTCTGACCCCTCATCCAATCACGCCTCTGGGCCGCGTGCACGGGCAGCGGGCACTAGACGGGTTCTCTGCGCCACGCGCCCCTCGAGCACAGCTCGCGCTCCCGGCCCTGTTGCGTCATTTGTTGCTCCCCAGGCCACTGCAGCTTGAGTGCAATGCCCCCTATGCTTCGGGGGAGGGGCCAGGCCTCAGCCCCACAGATAGCACACACTTACACCCCCCATCCCAGGAGCCGGGCTGGGCCTGCTTAGACCCCCCGTCCCTGTACCCACAAACACCAGACACTTTCCACCCGCCACCGCCCAGGAGGCAGGGCCCTTGGCTCCATGAGGCTTGTTCAGCCCGGGCCCAGCGAGGCGGGGCCTGTGGAAGTAGCTGCAGGTGCCGCACGTGCCCTCGGAGCCAACTTCGGCCTGCCCGGGCTGCCCTCCCCCAGCACATCCTGGCGTCGGGGCGCTCGGCTCTGAGTGCTGCTCTGCAGAGGCCGTGTCTCACCGCCAGGACTTCTCCCCGCTTGCCCCACGTTCGAGCCCCTCGGCCCCAAGCTGCCCCAGCCCCGCCCTGGCCCCTCGCCTGCCCCTGCTCCCATTCGCTCCCCTGGCCCCCACCGCGCGCCTCACTGCAGCCGGGCCCCGCGGCCAGCCACCTCCAGGTCCCCGCCACGCACACCCAGCTCTCTGTCCAGGCAACCCCCAATTCCTCCCAGGCCAGCCTGCGTCTCCCCACCTCATCCCTCCCCATTCCCTAAACCCACAGCCCCCTGCCGCTTCCCCCAAAGCCACGTCCCCCTCCGCACAGCTCCTTGCTCAGCTTCTCCCAGGTCCTCCCCTGGTATCTGGCCTCTTGTCAGACCCACCCCAATCCCCGGCCCCAGTCTCCATTCCCGGCAGCCTGGGCCCCTCTCCCCAGCCCCGCTCCAGAGCCCCCAGAGGGAGCCTGGGGAGCAGGCCGCGGTGGGATGGGCGCCAGGGCTTCTGCCTCCATCCCCTGTAGCCTTAGAGCCCAGCCAGGCCCCGTAGCAGCATTTCGACACCACAGAAACGCTGCCCTGAGCCAGACCCCCGATGGACCCGCTCCCTCCGCACACCTGCTCCCCGCCCCAGCCCCGCACGCCCGGGCCCTGGCACCGAGAGGCCGCGTCTCCCGCCCGATCCCCACACCCGCAGAGCCCGGCTTCCCACTCCCCTGACAGCGCCGGGCAGCTGCCCCCAGGCGCCAAGCGCCCCTCGCTTTACCGGCCAGGTCAGCGCGCCTGCCCCGCGGCCGCTCCCAGGCCCCGGGCTCCGGGCAGCACCACAGACAGCGGCAGCCGCCGCACACGTGCCGGCAGGCGCCCGGGCGCAGGGTCCCGCTGTGCCCGGAGCACTCGGACGGGTGGGGAGCGGCCACAGGAGATGCCCGGGGCCCTGCCGCCGCCCCCGGCTCTCCCCCCGCCCCGGCGCAGCGGAGCGGGCGCTCGGCTCCTCTGCACGACCCGTGGGTCAGACTGATCCCCGCCGGCATGTCCCTGCCCTGGCGACAGCCCTCCACGTGGCGCGGGCGGGGCCCTTCCCCCTTGCTGTACCCTCCGGGGGCTGGACACCGCGCCCGTCCCTGAGCGCGCAGAGCCGGCCCCGCCTCGCCGCCTGCCACTGCCGCGGGTCCCCGGCTCAGCCTGGCGCAGCTTCCGCACGCGCTGGCTGCCGGGGGCCGGGAGAGGAACGGGGGGGGGGGGGGGGTCACTCCTGCAAGACTCTGCAGGCCCCGATTCTGCAGGTCCTGGCGGGCCCGGCCCGGCTCTGTACATGGAATCCCGCCGGGGTCCCTCCAGCGAGCCGTCCCCGTTGGGAGTCCGGGGGAAACGCCAGTATCCGCCTCACAGCCCGCGGGGCGTTTCACGGGGGCGGGGAGGGAGCCAGGCAGCGCCGGGCAGCGCGCACCGGCCACACGCAGCCCCCCGGCCCTGCTAGCAGGTGGGAAAGGGCCGCCCCACGGCACCGCCCGCAAGCACTCACCCCTGCCCGCCGGCGCGCGTCAGGACGGGCCGCTGCCGGGGAGCCGGGCGGGGGGCAGGCGGCAGGGAGCCACAGGGCGCGGCGATGCGGCCCGAGGCCTGGGGAGGGGGCAGCGCAGAAGCACCTGCTAAGGGGTGGCGAGGAGCCGGCTGATTCCCGGCGCAGCCCAGCTGCCCGGCGGGCGAAGGAGGGGCGGGGAGCGCAGGGGAGCCCGGGGAGCGCTGCGGGCCAGCCCGGCTACGCTGCCGGAAAGGGGCGCACGCAGCTGCCCTCCCCCTCCCCTGGCCAAGGCCTCGTGCGCTCCAGCTGCCTGTGCGGCTCCGCCCGGGAGAAGCCGCGTCCAGGACTCCAGCGGGTTTCCAAGCCCCTGGGAAGCGGCCACGGGCTCCAGGGCTGCGCCGGCCGGGGCTGACCCCCCCCCCCCCCCGACTTCCAAGCTGGAAGAAGTCAGGCCCGGGGCTGCCCAGACACCCCCGGGAGGCAGGCGAGCCGGGGCGGGGCAGCCCAGAGCCGGGAGCGAAAGGGGCAGACAGCGGCGCCGCGGCCAGGCGCGCTTGTTCCGAGGGGGAGACCTGAGCGACTGGACCCTGCATGTCCCGGTGCAGCCAGGGCCCCTCGCTCCGCGCCGCGTCCTCAGCCCGGCACCGAACGCTGCCCCCAAACCCGCCGAGCCCGGGGGCTCCTCGCCCCGCCCGGGCTGCTGGGGCAGCCGGTGCGCTCCAGGCCCCGCGGCGCGGTTCCCACGAGCCCCCCCCGCACCAGGGCAAACCCGGCTCAGCCTCCCCCGGGGAAGCGGCGCCGGGAGCCCGACGGGACACTGCGGAGCTGGGAGCCCGGCCGAGAGGGCCCGGGGCCGCTCGCAGCAGACTCCAGCCGGGACCCCGCGGAGCCCTCCGCGCCCCGGGCCAGGCGACTCCCGCTAGGCCGGCCCCGCCCCTCACGCGAGCCGGGCTGCACCGGGCGCTGCAGCCGAGGGATCGGGGGCTCCCAGCGCCAGCTCCCCCGGGCCCAGGGCCCCAGCCAAGACCCCTGGGACGCGAACGGCCGAGCGCCCCGGGTTCCACCTGCTCCCTCCCTCCGCTGGCCCCGCCGGGGCTGGAAGGCGGCAGGTGGCGAGCCGGGCACAGGAACAGGCCATTGCGGGGCCAGGTCTTGCTGCCCCCCCGCACCTGCCAGGGGGTTATAGCCCCGGGGGGGGGCGCAGCTCTGGCTTTGGCGAGCCTCAGGTTGCATCTCCCTCGTCCAGCCCCCGCCCGGCCGTGCCGGGAAAGCCAAGGGCCAGGCCCCCGAGCCAGTGCCCCGCCGCCCGGCCAGTGCTGTCGGGCCCAGCCACCTTCCAAGATAAAACGGGGCGAGGCCCCTGCTCCCGCCCCCCGGCCCGCTCCGGTTCACACGGTGACGGCCGCGGCCCGAGCCGGCCAGGCCTTGGCACGGGCGGGGTGCGGGACTCCATCGCCCGGGGCCGGGACTCACCGCTCTGCTCGCCCAGGAAGACCAGCTTGAATTTCCGCAGCGGGTTGCCGAAGTCGCCTCCCGCGGACATGGTGCGGCCGGGCGGGGCCGGGCGCCGGAGTCGCTCCGAAGCGAGGGGGGATGCTGCGGGATCCGCTCCGGTCTCCGCTCCCCGCCCGGCGCCTGCGCCCTGCCTCGCCGGCCTGATGTCATGCGGGAGCGGCGCCAGCGCGGGGCGGGGGCTGCGGGCACGGCGGTGGGGGGAGGAAATCCCCCCCCCGTGGGAGAATCCAACCCGCCCCGCCCGCATGCCATAGGGGTGCGCCCCCCCCGGGACCAGCACGGCCTGGGGCGGGCGGGACACCCCCCCAGCAAACAGCTGGTCTCGGTGGGGCTCTGCCCCTCCAATGAGCCTGGCTCGCTCCATGCAGGGCCGGACGCCAGGGCCCCTCCCGGTCCCTTCCAGTTCTGTGCCTCTGGGGTGGAGCACGTCGTCTGGGCACCGCCCTGGGGACACCGGCTGGGCTTCTTGGATGTGGCCACGAGCCACCGCAACTCCGGGGGGATGTGCCCCGTGAGCGCTGGGCAGGCCCGTCACCGAAGGCACAAAGGGGAGCGGGGCTGGCGGGGGCTGGGAATAAGCCGGCGGGAAGGAGCCAGGTGGCTCGGGTGCCCTGGGAAAAGGGACAGAGGGTCACAATGCCACTGGCAGGTGAACCCGCCCTGCCAGCCTGGGGGTCCCCCCGCACCCGCTTCCCAGGCCCAACCCTGCTCGGCTTGCACTCCAGGGCAGGCCCCTTCGTTTTCTTACTGGGGCGTCTCCTCGTTTACACCGTGACAGGTGTGCAGCTCCTGGCACGGCCCCTGAGACGCTGAGTCCCCCTGGGCTTGCCGGTCCCCCCGTAGCACTGACAGCGTCAGCAACAGCCGAGGGGCCGACCTGCTTGCTGGCCTTGTGAGACCCAGCGTGTCAATCCCTCACGGGTCCGGGTCTGGAGATGAGACGTCACAGTCGGGTCCTACTGGCAGTTTGGCTGTCGGGCAAGGGGCTAACAGGCCGCAGAGCTACGGCTGGCACCTGGGTTTGTGGAAATGCTGGGTTTGTGGCTGCAGCTCCTCTGCCATTAGCTACACGCAGCCACTGGGCTTGTGAGTGGGCCTCGCAGAGGCCCCCAGGGCGGGTGGTGAATTTCCTGGGTCACCAGGTGTGGGCTCACGGCGGTTCCGTGTTGGATAGATGGAGAGGAACCACCAGACACCGAACCCCTGGTTGCTGCTGGCTGCACCTGGCCAGAGGTTACACCTCCATAGTAAGTCAAGTTACCACCGTTCTTTGCCGTAGTCGACTGGACCCTGGCTCTGGTTATGGGCACTCCAGGCTCACTGCTCCCAGCTGCTCTGAGTCTGGTCCCCAGCGAGTCGCACGCGGAAGCAGGCCGCACGCTCAGTGAAAGGCCAGGCGCACGACCCTGCCGACTGCAGTTTTCCCTCCCGCTGCTGCTGGTGAAGGGGTGTCCAGGCTGCCCCTTGCTGCCTGTTGTTTCCCTGCAACGTATGCGGCCAGTCTGCCCCGGCACTTCGTAAACGGGAATTCGGGCCCCGGTGTTTCCTCCCAGCACTTGCAGGTGTCCTTCCGGCAGTAGCACATCCCGCACGGTGCCAGCCGGGAAAAGAACCGACACGGGCAGGGGATCCGGCACTGCACTCGGGGCTGGCGGGTGCTCACACCCCAGGGTGCTGTGGGAAGAGGCCTGGTCTTTCCTCCCTGCCCAGTTTGCGGCCAGGACGTCCACTCGCTCGTTAACGAGAAAGTCCCTTTTGCCACGGTAGAGCTTTGGGGAAACCGACCGTGGATCGTAGCCCCCCCGGCCCTGCTCCTGACGGGTATCGACGCCCCGGCCCCTGGCGACAGCACACATCCGTCCTGCCCTTACTGCTGCGTGCTCGCCGAGGGACGGGCTTACCCAGCCGCCTCTGGGCTCGTGGCTCAGCTACAGCTTGGCAGGGGCCGTGTTCGAGCCAATCTGCGGGAAACGGAGCCACTGCCGCTGGCCCAGGCTCGGGAGGGGGAGGGGGCCATTCCCTTGTGAGGAGGCAGCGGGAGGGTCTCCCCCTCAGCCAGAGCTGGGAAGGGGAAAGAGCCGGCCCGGCCGGCACCGCGACGAACACCCCACGTGGCCGCACTGCCCCAGGTGCAGCCGGGTCGTTACGGAACGTGGCTTTCGAGTGACCCCTTCTCCTCTTGCAGAGCCCTCCAGGGGGCCCCCTATTCGCTAAACAGGGTCTGATGGTGGCCGGCCGGCCCCCTGCCCACCACACTGGGGGGCACTAGGCCCAGAGATGCTGCCCCACTGGGCAGATGCATAGCCCTGGCTCTCCTGGCGTCCCATGGGCAGGCAGGCCCTCGGGAGGGGGTTTGCTGAGAGCACACTCAACGGGAGGGGCAGGCTTGGCTTGGGCTGGCAGGTCTCCGGCTGGTCAGGCCACGTGGCCCCCGGTGTGCGGCCTGCTGGCCCAGCCCGGAACCGCTACAGCAGCAAGGGACAGCTACTCCAAGGGGCCTGGTGTTGCCTCTGTACTGTACATCCCCCGCCCCCCCAGGCTTCTCTGGCCCCGCCCACCTTGGCAGCCACCCCTCTCCGTGGGGCTCCCGCCCTGCTCCGTCAGCCCCCCCAACGCGGCCCTGCTGCCAAAGCCGGCAGCCCCATGGGGGAGCTGAGCCGCCAGCCTGGGGGGGGGCTTTGGCTGGGTGTGACACAGAAAGCTCCCCCACAGCTCTCGCCACAGTGGGGCTTCGGTGTCCCCCCGCAGGGCAGTTCTCAGTGACTCGCCCAGGCCGCAGGACTCCTCAGAGCTCGCACTCTCACATCCGGGCCCCCTCCCGCTGCCCCCGCCGTGTTTCTTCGGTGGAGAAAGCAGGGTGGTGGGGACAGTGCTGGGGGAAGACGAGGCTTCATCGGAGACCCCGAGCAAGACCCTCCGCCGGGGCAGAGCACCCCATGAGGCAGGCTCTGTGGTACCATCAGCCCAGCAGGAGAGTCTCCAGGGGACCCGTGATCCAACCCAGTGTAGGGGGACTTAATGCCTGTCGCGGGGCTGCATCCGCCTCACGTGAGCGCCCCCAGCTGGCCGAGGGCGTGTGCCCGCTCTCTCCGTCTTTCCAGAGCCTCGCGGCTCCTCCGCCCGAGGCACACAGGGTCCTGGAGGTCACAAACCCCAGCTGGGGTAGATACTTGGCCAAGGGCTCATCCCGCTGCCGCCTCCCAGTTCGGTCCAGTCTCTGTTTCCTCAAGCAGTAGGAGAGCGCTGCCACCAAGGCGTCTCCCCCTGGGGAGTGTCCTAAACAGCTCCCCATGCTGGGCTGTCCTTGGCTCTGCCAGCCCCCCTCTCCCCCATACCTTCTCCCTTTCAGGTCTGGGCTGGAAGTGAGCTGTCTCTAGTCCTTCAGCTCCTTATGTAGTCCTTGCTTGCCCCTGATTGGCTGGTTTCTTCCTAGCCACTCTAGCCACCTGGAGGACCTCTCTATGGTTCTTTTGGCCTTAGGGCCTAGCCCCATTAGAGGAACCCTGGCCAATTAGGGGTTAGGTGGGAGCTGGCACTGAGTGCAGACCTGAGAGCACAGGTGTGAAGGGTCGCCTACCCCCCTCTAGAGGCAGGGGCTGTCTTCTGTGTCAGGCCAGGGGTCATGTAACAGGCTCACAGGTGCATGACTGTGGTAAAGGGCTGGGGCTGCCAGGGCCTTTCTGGCCAGTGATCCATTTCCTTTCACAGGCAAGCACCAGCCCATGCAAGAGCTCCCTCCCCTCACAGCTCGGCCCTCCCCTTTGCCCTGGGCACTGGCCCCTCCTCCACCTGCAGCCCCCAGCCCCCGGCTCTGGAGAAGTCACCTCTGGGGAAAGGAGGGGAGGGACCAGCCTGGCCCAGGGGTCCCAGCAGTGGGGTCAGCCAGGCTGGGGTCCAGCTGGAAAGAAGCCACATCCCTCGGCTCAGGACTGGCGGCAGTAGGGCGGGGGACAGGGAGGGAGAAGAGGCCTGGCTGGGGGAGGAGCCCTGGGCTGTACCGCTTGTAGCGCCTGGCGGACGAGTGCGGAGGTGGGGCTCAGGCCTGCCATGATCTTCCTGCCATGCTCCGCCCACTCTGGCTCCCCCAGGCCGCTGAGAGGCTGTGGGGACGGAGATGGGAGCTGCAGGCAGTTGGCGTTTCAGCTCAGATCCCAAAGGGAGCAAAGCCGTCGGGCAACGGCCCCCCTGGAGCCCTCCCGAGGACGCATTCCAACTGGACGAACGCGGCCAGGGCAAGCAGCAGCGTGGACCTCGCCGGGCGGGCCACAGCTAGTGCCAGGCAGATTGGCACCCCCGGCTTGCTGCAGGCTGTCTGGATAGGCAGCGCCTCGGGCTCTCGCCTCTCCAGCCGTAGAGCAAAGGGCCTGGCTCCGGCCCACCTCCCGGGATAGACACGTGAAACACGGCCGAGTGCAGACACTGCACTAATGGTGGGGGGAGGGGCAGCCAAGTACCGAAACCGACCCCTGGAACGCAAGGCCACGCCCACAAAAGGGTCACATGTATTTAGCAGCTAACGACGCCCGAGCCCTGGCGTTTAGCGTTTCAGAGTGAGAACGGACCAGGCGCTCCAGGCCGACCACTGTAGGGCCCCAGGAAGCTACCCGGAGACAAGGAAAAGAACGTGAAAGTCCTCGGGCGTGGAACGACGGCCAGTGCTGCTCTGACAGTGGCCTTTGGGGGAGACGGAGCTGGCCGTCCTCACGCTTCCGCAGTCTGGCTGAAGGGCGTGGCTCTCTCGGCGTTGAGGGATCCCCAGCCCGAAGCGGGAAGGGTTAAATAAACCATGGTGAGAGACGGGCGCACACGAGCCATCTGCGTTTCTGAGCTCTGACTCCCGAATTCTCACACACCCACCGCCGGTTGGCTTGTCCGTCGTCACAGGGCTCGGGCTGGTGTATAACCCAGGGGCTGTTGACCTAACACACAAAGGCGAGTCCTGGTGTTTCTTTGCACATAGCTACCCGTAGGCATGTTATTCCTTTCAGAGTCCCCGGACAACGGAACAATTCACCAGGACAAAAAACCGAAGGCAAGCCAACGCCCTCCGACACGGAGAGCTGGGGGGCTGTCTGCTTCTGGCTGTGTTCGTTACAAACGTAGCCCCGTTCGGGTTCACTGATTGCTCTGGGTCCTAGCTGTGAAGGCCAGGACTTTCCCAGGGTTCAAAACATACATTCAAGGAGGGTAGGTCCATCAGTGGCTATGAGCCGACATGGGCAGGGAGGGAGTCTCTGGCCTCTGTTGGCCAGGGGCTGGGAGTGGGTGGCAGGGGAGGGATCATCGGATGGTTCCCTGTTTCTGTTCACTCCCTCTGGGCACCTGGCCTTGGCCACTGTCATAGGACAGGACACTGGGCCACACGGACCGTTGGTCTGACCCAGCGTGGCCGTTCTGATGTTCTCGATAAATGGAGGACAGGTCCATCCATAGCTACTAGGCAGGGTGGGCAGGGATGGGGCTGACAGCATTGCTCCTCAGGCCTCGCCCCACAGCCAGGGCTAGAACCGGCTCATGTCTTGGGCAGAGTGGGCACAGAGGGTCACTTTTAGTTAACCAGTGCTCAGCCAGGCTGCGGCTACACTGCAGAGCTATTTCGGGATACTGTGGTACCCTGAAGTACAGTGCTGGATACAGGACCCCAGAAAGTCACTTGAGTAAAAGTACAGTGTGACGGCGCGTTGGGGGTTCCCCGTCTCCTGCACCCCGAAATGGCACAAACAGACTGCACCAGCCAGTGGAATTGAGGGTGGTTTATTGCTCCTCCAGCACAGCGCAGCACAGATGTAATCTGGTTACAGGAACTGGGCTAGGATGCCTCAGGCCCCCTTGAGATGGGGGAGACTGGGCCCCTAAACTCCAGCCCCTTCCCCTAGGCTCTCCTCCATGCCCTCCGACAGCCAGCAACCAACTCCCTCACTTCCAGCCCTGCCCCCCAGCCAAGGCAGCATTCCACCTTCCTTTGTTCCTCTCCATGGGGGGTGTCTGGCCACTGGTTTGCATAGTGACTCATCCTGTTTTGCTGGGTCGTGGTACCCACGGCAGCCAGTGGGGGATCCCCCAGAGCCAGCAGCATAGAAACCAGCCAGGTACCCCCACTACGTCACAGTTCTCCCCCCTCCGAGAGCGAACTGAGCAGGGTCACTCCGCTCGTGACCTAGGGAAGTTCGGGTCCTCTGCGTGGGAACCCGCCCTGGGGACATGGGTGCTCCCCTTGACTCGGGCCGGCCGTGGCGAGGCCCCACATGAATTGGCTTCCCTCTGTCCACTCGCCGCCCCGCTCCAGGGCGACTGGCACAGGCCTGTCCTCGGGGGTCACACCCACCCTTCCACTGGCCTTGATCTCTGGCCAGGGTCTCTCGGGCCGGGGCCATGAGCCCAGCGAGCCTTCTCTGGACAGCCAGGGCGGCTTCCACCCCCGATGCTCCATCCAGGGAGGTCTTCCCCTCCCATAACTCTCTCAGCAAGCCCAGAGGGTCTATCTGGGGTAGAGACCCCCAAGCCGCTTTCCTCCTGTCTTGGGCCTTCCCGCCCCTCTGGCAGGAGTCACAGGACCGGCAGTACCGCTGCACGGCTGTAAAGATTCCCGGCCAATAGAAGTGCTGGAGCAGCCTCAGCCGGGTGCTCCGGATCCCCCGGTGGCCCCCAACGGGGGAATCGTGGGCCAAATACAGCAGCTTGAGGCGATACTTTCGGGGGACGACCAGCTGCCGCTCTACCCTCCATGCCCCCGCCTTCCTGGGGGGGAGCCACTCACGGAACAGGAGCCCACGCTCCCGCAGGAATCTCTCCTGGCCACCTCTCCCCCGGGGCTGAGCTGCATGGAGGCCAGCCTGGTCCCTCAGCCTCTGCAAGGAGGGGTCTGCCTGCACCTCAGCCTGGAATTCAGCTGCTGAGGCAGGGATCGGGACCTGTCCCCCACCTCTGCCTAGGTCCGGAGTCCCAGCCTGGCTGGACCCCATGTCCACTGGGGTGGGACCCTGAGGACGCTGCCCAGAGTCCTTCCCTGGACCCACGTTGTCAGCCCCCCGCTGGCTCTGGCTCCAGGTAGTGACTAGAGCCCGCTGGGATTCATGGGGCCACTCCTCTAGGTCATTCCCCATCAGCACCTCGGTGGGCAAGTGCGGGTGCACCCCCACTTCCTTGAGGCCTTCCTTCGCCCCCCATTTCAGATGCACCCGGGCTACAGGCACCTTAAACGGGGACCCGTCTATGCCCTTCAGGGTCAGCTGCGCGTGGGGTAGTATCCGCTCCGGGGCCACTATGTCGGATCGGGCCAGAGTCACCTCCGCCCCCGTGTCCCAGAAGCCCGTCACCTTCCTACCATCCACCTCCAGGGGTATGAGGCACTCGCTCCGCAAGGGCCGTCCTGCCCCCACCCGGTACACGGAGAAATCCGCCTCCTGAGAATCAGACCTCCCAGGGGAGGTGCACAGAGCATCCTTCCCCTCTCTCTGAGCTGAGGTTTGCCTGCCAGCCCCTGCCTCTGGGGCAGCCTGCCCTTCCTCCCGCCCCAGCCAGTTAACCCTGGAAAGTCCCCGGTCCTGGGACCTGGTGCACTGAGCCCTCTTGTGGCCTTTTTGCCCACAGCGATGGCAAGTTAGGCTTTGGGCTGTCTCTGTCCCGGCCCTGGCTGGTTCTCTGGGGCACAGATGACCTGTTCCTTGGTCTCGCCCCGTAGTTGACTCCCTCCGTCGCTCAGCCGAGATCCGGTCTCTGCGCGGTTCCCTCTCTCTCCGGGACTCCCGTTCACACCCGGACCGGCTCTCCGTGAACTCATCCGCCAGTCTCCCGGCCTCCTGGGGGTTCTCTGGTCTCCGGTCCTTGAGCCACAGCCTCAGTTTGGGTGGGCACGCTTCATAGAACTGCTCCATCATGACCAGCTTGAGCAGCTCCTCTGCGGTCTGGGCTCCGGCTCCAGACACCCACTTGCGGCAGTATTGCGCCAGGCGGGAGGCCAGGTCCACATAGGTCTCCCGTGGCCCTTTCTGTACCCCCCGGAACTTCTTCCTGTACATCTCGGGGGTCAGCCCGAACTTGTGCGGCAGGGCCTCCTTGACTCGGTTGTAATCCCCTGGCTGTAGGTCCTCCAGCTGACTGAGCACTCCGGCCGCCTCCTGGCTCAGTGCGGGGATGAGCTCCTGCAGCCAGTCAGCTGGGGGAACCCGTTGCAGTCCACAGGCCCTCTCAAAGGTACTGAGGAACCCGTCTATGTCACCCATGTCCTTCAATTGGGCCACCACGGGCCTCTCCAAGCATCTGGCAGTCCTGGGACCCTGGGGCCCATCCGCACTTGGCGCAGCCGGTGCCCCGCCGGTTCTCCGCTCTGCCATGGCCAGCTCATGCTGCCGCTGCCTCTCTCGATCTTGG
The DNA here is from genome assembly GCF_052426305.1 of Pelodiscus sinensis. NCBI lineage: Eukaryota > Metazoa > Chordata > Testudines > Trionychidae > Pelodiscus > Pelodiscus sinensis. Next base: position 55,700,938 of record NC_143061.1, on the reverse strand, counting down.
CGCTCCCTCTCTCGGTCCTGGCGGTCCTTCTCTCGGTCCTCTACTTCCAATTCCCTGATCCGCAGCTGGATCTCCAGGCGCCGCAGCTCCGCTGGGCTGGCCCCTGTCCTAGATGGGCTACGGCTTGCAGGCCTCCCGGGAGACGCTGTCTCATCTCTCCGTTGGGTTCCAGCGCTCCTCCCCCTCTCTGAGCCTGACCCACTCTCAGGGGGGGTCTGGCTGCTTCCCCTGGGGACAAGATCCTGGCCCTGTGGCTGGTCATTATCTTCCAGCTGGGCAATCAGCTGGGCCTTGGTTGCTTTCTGCACAGGCAAGCCCCTCTCTCTGCACAGCCCCACCAGCTCTGCCTTCAAGAGTCGGGCGTAGGCCATCTGCCCGCTGGGCCCCTCGGTGCAGACTCACCAGTCTAGTGCTGCAGCGCCCCACGATTCCCAGGAACCGCTTCGCTCTGTCTCCAGCACGCCTGGCTCCAGGGCTCTTGCTTCTACAGCGCCTTGTCGCTCACCGCTGGAAGCTCCATCCACGGGGTGCAGTGCATCCCACCCCTGACACCAGTGTGACGGCGCGTTGGGGGTTCCCCGTCTCCTGCACCCCGAAATGGCACAAACAGACTGCACCAGCCAGTGGAATTGAGGGTGGTTTATTGCTCCTCCAGCACAGCGCAGCACAGATGTAATCTGGTTACAGGAACTGGGCTAGGATGCCTCAGGCCCCCTTGAGATGGGGGAGACTGGGCCCCTAAACTCCAGCCCCTTCCCCTAGGCTCTCCTCCATGCCCTCCGACAGCCAGCAACCAACTCACTAACTTCCAGCCCTGCCCCCCAGCCAAGGCAGCATTCCACCTTCCTTTGTTCCTCTCCATGGGGGGTGTCTGGCCACTGGTTTGCATAGTGACTCATCCTGTTTTGCTGGGTCGTGGTCCCCACGACAGCCAGTGGGGGTTACCCCAGAGCCAGCAGCATAGAAACCAGCCAGGTACCCCCACTACGTCACATACAGCTACTTTGAAAAAAATGTAACTCAGTAGAAGTCAAAGTATCCTTCTGGAAAACGCTTGAGTAAAAGTACAACAGTATCGTGTCTTAATTGTACTCAAGTATCCAGAAGGGAAAAGTTGCCATCCTATGGCAATCTATGGTTAACCACCCGAGTTATCATAAGGCACCATTATTTTTCATACCCACAAAGTGCATTTATATATATGCATATATACGTGTGTGTGAGTGTGAGAGTGTGTGTGTGTGTGTGTGTGTGTGTGTGTGTGTGTGTGTGTGTGTGTGTATGTGTGTGTGTGAGAGCGAGAGAGAGCGAGAGAAACAACAATAGGCGTTGATGAAGATGCTCCTTCTGGAAAACCATAGATCAGGGTGGGGAACCCTTTTTGGGTCCAGAGCCACTGACCTACGGAAAAATCAGGTGGGGTCACACAAGTGAGAGGCAGCACCCCCCAAACAGCACCCCCTCACTGACGTAGCCCCGAAATCTGGCCAATGGGAGCAGCGGGGAAACTCTCACGAGCAGTTTCCAGCACCGCCTTGTCCCAGCTGGGGGAAGCGTGAGCAGCAGCACGTGGCCCTGTGCATCTTCTCCCCCGTACCGGATCCGGCCCGCGAGGCCCAGGGCTCCCCCTCCTGCACACAGGGCCGGCCGCAGGGAAAATGGCACCCTAGGCAAACATGCATTTTGGCGCCCTGGGCCTCCCTGCCCTGGGCCTGGTGCCCCTGCATTTCCCTTGGAAGCTGCTCAGTCCCTTGCTCCCCTTAGCACAGGCCTGTTGCACCTCCTTGCAAAGGGAGTTGTCAGAGGGTGCCATAGTCCTGGACCAAGCCTTCCTTTAAGAGCCACATGGGGAATGGATCATTGTAGCTTCAATCAGGGGTGGGGAACCTACGGCCTGGGGTCTGGACGTGGTCCCCAGCTTGCCTGGATCTGGCCCCTGAGGCTCAGGGCTCCCCCCTCCAGTATTGGGACCCTGTGCACCAACCTCCTGCCATCCCCCCATGGGACGGGAGCACACAAAATGTACCGGCCTGGCCCCCCAGGGCTCTAGCGTGCGAGGGGAATCCGCTGGGGCCCACAGCAGTGAGGGGTCTGTGGTTTTCCTTCTCACTTGTGTGTGGGCCCCGACTGATTTTTCTGTGGGTCAGCGACCCCCGACCCCCAGAAGGTTCCCACCCCTGCATTAATATTTCCCCCCGGATCTGACACACACAAAAGCAGCTGCTGGTTTTGAATCATGTCAGATTGTGAAATGAAATTGTGGGTAAAAAGCCCTGGGCGGGTCCCTCGCCCTTCAGCGGTTCCTCCCTTGCTGCACAGCCCTCGCCCTTAATGCCTGGTGTTTGGTCTGCAGCTCATGGCGAGCTCCCTGCTGGCACATGGGGGTGGCAACCAGCACGTGGCCCTCCTGCAGCCCTCTGGCCACTCCTGACTAGCCCGGGGGGCCGGTTCAGATTGCGGTAGGGCAGGGGAAGGCAACTTTAACAATTCCAGAGGACACTTAGGCCCCTGAAATCTCTAGGGATTTGGGGTTTTGTGCTTATTTTATTTTGTTTGGTTCTTTGCAAACAACTTAGAAATGAGCTGGTTTCACAGTACACACAAATCCTGAACTATTTCCATCAGTAATAATTCAATTATTTACAGACAGGGAAAGCAAGAACCATGATTCCTGAGCACTTGTTAACATTCAATGATAGAAACGGCTGAACTGGGCTTGTCACAAATGGACGAGAGAATGAATCATTAAATCAACAAATCATGTCTGGGGTTAAGATAATTATTTTGTACATGTGGCCACGGATCTTGACATGTGAGAGGGTGGGTTTTGCTGTTCTGTTGTAGTCATATTGAGAGTCACACGGTGAGTGAAGTAATATCTTTAATTGGATCAAATAGGGTTGGTGACAGAGACAACCTTTGGAACGCCTCAGAGCTCTTCTCCGGGTCTCACCACCCAAAACTGTTCCAAAATAATTAAAAAAAAAGATATTACTTCCCTCCCCCCTTGTCTCTCTGTTTGGGTTTTAACAGCTTTAAAGCGTGAACTCTTTGCATCTCTGCTTCGTCATTAAAAAATCATCGGACCTCCCTCCATGATTTCTCAATAACTGTGAAAATTATAACAAGATGAAAAGCTTAACACATTACACACAGAGTGCATTCCAGCAAGCCTTTTCATAAGCCGGAGCAGCAGGCGTGAAGCATTGTACAGGCGACGGGGTGGGAAAGAGCCTATATTCCCACAGAGTTCTTCTGGGTTTAAGTGCCTCATTGAAACTGCAAGTCACAACAATCACACCTTATCTTCAAAAATCAGGACTATGTAGCACTTTAAAGACTAACAAGATGGTTTATTAGATGATGAGCTTTCGTGGGCCAGACCCACTTCCTCAGATCAAATAGTGGAAGAAAATTGTCACAACCATATATACCAAAGGATACAATTAAAAAAATGAACAAATATGAAAAGGACAAATCACATTTCAGAACAGGAGGGGGATGGAGGGGGGTGGGGGAGAGGTAAATGTCTGTGAGCTAATGCTATTAGAGGTGATAATTGGGGAAGCTATCTCTGTAATGGGTAAGATAATTAGCATCTTTATTCAAATTTGAATGTAAAGTGTTGAATTTAAGCATGAATGACAGTTCAGAGGGTTCTCTTATCTGCCACCTTATCTTCAGAGTCTCACCCTGGGAACCCCGGAGCCTGAAGGTTTGCAGGTTGAGATGGGTGCAAAGAAAATATCCTTAGCGTTAATCTCCATGAAGGAACCACACTGCTCAGAAACAGCTTCCACAGGGCCCCCCACCCCGAGAAATGTCAGCACCCTGCTGAATACAAACAAACCCTGAGGCTGTGGCCAGGTCGTTAAGAACTGAAGGGAAGGTTAAGGTGTTTCAGCCACCCAGCCAGACATCACCCACTGGGACTCATTTCCCTAGGGTGCATGGGAGGGCTGATTTCAGTAACACTCTGCACTCACCTGCCCCACACTGAGGAAGCAGCGGCTTTGGCTCTCCCTCCCCCCGCCCCCAGAAGAGTGAGCAAAACTTCTGAGCCAGACGAGACCAACTGCTCATGGGAGGGGGGGGGCAATTTAAAGGTCTCCCCCCAACAACTCAAAGTGTTAGACCCCCCTCCTGAGCCAGTAGTTCATCTCTCCTCAGTTCTCCTATAGGACTCTTAGGGGGAAAGGGGGAAAAAAAGGCGTGGGGGGGGGGACCCACACCTGCTCCACACTACACACCCAGACAGCAGGGTTGCTCCACATCCCACCCAGCGGGAAGCTGCGCACAGACACAATTCTTCAATCCCCTCCTGCCCCGAGCCTCTTCCAGCACAGCCAGCCCCACCCTTTCGCCACAGGGCTTCTACTGGGGGCCTCTGTCCCAGGGAGGATGGGGAGCCCCTGCCCTGGGCACCCACCCTGCTGCTGCTCCCACCAGAGCAGACGAGTTACCTGGCACAAGTCAGAGCCTCTGCCCTCCCTGACGGTGGCTGCTGGGTTTCCCTCCTATGTAGCTGGCTGGCCCCAGGTAAGGTCACAGGAGATATTCAAATGCCCCTCAGCACATGGCTCTGGGCAGCCGCCCTGCGTGCTCAGGTCTCAGGCGGCAGTTTAACTTCTGTGCCAGGGAAGATGATGGAGCAAGTAATTAAGGAAATCATCTACAAACACTTGGAAAGTGGCAAGGTGACAGGGAACAGTCAGCATGGATTTGTAAAGAACAAAACATGTCAAACCAATCTGATAGCTTTCTTTGATAGGATAACGAGTCTTGTGGATAAGGGGGAAGTGGTGGATGTGGTATACCTAGACTTTAGTAAGGCGTTTGATACGGTCTCGCATGATATTCTTATCAATAAACTAGGCAAATACAACTTACATGGGGTTACTATAAGGTGGGTGCATAACTGGCTGGATAAATCGTACTCAGAGAGTTGTTATTAATGGTTCACAATCCTGCTGGAAAGGCATTACAAGTGGGGTTCCGCAGGGGTCTGTTTTGGGACCGGCTCTGTTCAATATCTTCATCAAAGATTTAGATATTGGTATAGAAAGTACGCTTATTAAGTTTGCAGATGATACCAAGCTGGGAGGGGTTGCGACTAATCTGGAGGATAGGGTCAGAATTCAAAATGATCTGGACAAATTGGAGAAATGTTCGGAGGTAAACAGGATGAAGTTTAATAAAGACAAATGTAAAGTGCTCCATTTTGGGAGGAACAATCAGTTTCACACATACAGAATGGGAAGCGATGGTCTAGGAAGGAGTATGGCAGAAAGGGATCTAGGGATTACAGTGGACCACAAGCTGAATATGAGTCAGCAGGGTGATGTTGTTGCAAAAAAAGCAAACATGATTCTGGGATGCATTAACAGGTGTGTTGTGTGCAAGACATGAGAAGTCATTCTTCCGCTCTACTCTGCGCTGGTTAGGCCTCAGATGGAATATCGTGTCCAGTTCTGGGCACCGCATTTCAAGAAATATGTGGAGAAATTGGAGAGGGTCCAGAGAAGAGCAACAAGAATGATTAAAGGGCTAGAGAACATGACCTATGAAGGAAGGCTGAAAGAATTGGGTTTGTTTAGTTTAGGAAAGAGAAGATTGAGGGGGGACGTGAGAGCCGTTTTCAGGTATCTAAAAGGGTGTCATAAGGAGGAGGGAGAAAACTTGTTCATCTTGGCCTCTGAGGATAAAACAAGAAGCAATGGGCTTAAACTGCAGCCAGGGAGATTTAGGTTGGACATTAGGAAAAAGTTCCTAATTGTCAGGTTAGTCAAACACTGGAATAAATTGCCCAGGGAGGTTGTAGAATTCCCATCTCTGGAGATATTTCAGAGTAGGTTAGATAAATGTCTATCAGGGATGGTCTAGACAGTATTTGGTCCTGCCATGAGGGCAGGGGACTGGACTCGATGACCTTTCGAGGTCCCTTCCAGTCCTAGTATTCTATGATTCTGTGATGAAAATCGTGAATAACTAAGTGCTTCTGGAAAATGTAGTGGAGTAAAAAGTACGATTTTTTTCTAAAAGAACTACTTGAGTAAAAGTCGAAGTATCACAAAAATAAATTACTTGAGTAAAGTATAAATACTGGAAAAATGTACTTGAGTAGCGTAACCAAGTATTTGTACTTAGTTACTCTCCACCTCTGCTGAAGTAGCTATTCCGCGTCTTAAGAGCAAGCCCGTTGTATTGAAATGGAAGGGGCTCGCTATGCCGACGCCCCGGGAGCCCATGCACGAGGGCTAAGGGACGTTCGGAATGGCGCTTTATTTCGCAATGACCTTGACACAAGCGACGCGATTCGTGTAGCGCAAATTGCATAGCTCATTCTGAGGTACGGCTGCCGTGGAGACCCCCTAGAGACCCCGCACTGGGGCATGTGGCTGCAGAGACACGAGCCAGCCTGAAATATGGAAACGGCCCCCACCCGCAATGCTTGTCCTGCCAGGCGAGCTCCCGCTGGGTTCGTTCTGTCCTTCTTACACACAGCGGCCCGCCCAGGAAATGACATTCCCCGAGGGCCTGGCCCCTCCCCATCCAGTGACATGGCCCAGCCGCACCAGGGTCTGCGCCCCCCAGCACAGCAGCGGGCGGAGCAATGAAGCAGCCAGGGTAGGAAACGGGGTTTATTGAAGAAACTGACATTGCACAATAACCCACCCGCACCGCGCTGGCCTGCGTGGGAGGGGCGAGGAAAGGTCTCGGAGCAGAGCTGGTGCACTGTCCCGGCCCCGCCCGGGCGCGGTGCACAGGGCGCACGTTGGGCTGATGCTAGTGCACTCAGACACAGTGGGGGGACGGGATCTGTGGGGCAGTGGGACAGGTACGTGCTCCACGTCCCCCTCCCCCAGCCTATCCGCACTGCCTTAGCAGCTGTAACAGCTTTACCCCAAGGAGAATTTTTCCCACTTGCAGTTCCTGCATCTTCCAAGAGGCGAGGTGTCTTGGGGGAGTCCAGGGGCTCCGCCCCCCAGGGCAGAGCCTCCTTGGGTTCTCCTCTGGAAAACAATAGCAGCACCGCCTGTCTTCGGGGGCGCGACGCTGCCGGACAGCTCTGTGCTGCCGGATCCCAGCTAGGTCTCTGCCTGGGTTCTCGCCCTCCGGCTCGTCTGTTTCACGTGTCCTGGGCCATCCACAACTGGCACCCTTTGGAGCCCCGGCTGTCCACTCCTGGGAGATGCGTGGGCCCGGCGAGAGCCCTCCAAAGTGCGAAGCAGCTGGCCCGAGCGTGCACAGCTGGGTTACCGAGCAAGCTGCATAGTGGCGCTCAGAGCGCAGCTGCTACGGTGGAGTCGTTTTCTTACAACAAAAGAAAAGGCTAAGTGCTGGCAGGAGTACGGACAGGCGAGGAAGGGCGCGCGGGGCCGATCGCTGGCGGGGCTAGACCAGGCCAGCCGCCTTCTCCTGCACGTTGTACTCCTTGCTCCTCTTCACCCACCAGCTGGTGACCACCAGCAGCAGAATGCCCAGGAGTTTGTAGCCCATCTGCAGGCCGATGTATCTGGCAAGAGAAATGGAGCCTGATGCGAAGCTGCCAGGAACCAGCGCCAATCTGAGGGGCTGGCCCAGTGCTTGGTGAGGGGGCCCGGCCGCTCCCCGAGAACGAGCCCAGAGCCTTTGGAGTCTGCCCGCTGACCTAGGAGCGGCAAAGCGGTGCCACGCCGAGGCCACCGGCTTCCCGGCCCTCTGGTTGCCTCTCCCAGCGTTCGAGTGCTCAGCTGGACATGCTTCCGGACAGGGACGGTCTCCCGCACGGCCAGCACCTCCCCCCGTCCTGCCCCCGTCTCAGCGGCAGCCTGCAGCCTCCCCCGGACACCACCCTGTCTGTCCAGCTCTGCCTGGCTGTGCCCTGCTAACTGGGACCCCCCATCTAGCCTTTAACCTACCCCCAGAGAACACCCTTCCAGCTAAAACCACCCCAGCAGGGACAGGTGGCTTATCCCACTGTGTGCAGTACCGGCGGCGTTCGGCCCATCCATCCCCCTCCCCACTGTGGTCCCCTCTCAATCCCCTCCCTTGCTCTGGTTCGCCTGCCCCCGGCCCTGGCCCATCTGGTGCATGCGGCCGGTTCCCTGATCACCCCCCAATCTCCTTCTGCTTCCTCTGGAAAAGAAAAACCCCTCTCGGGGGCCCCCTCCCCATGCGGCCTTCTGCCACCGCTTGGCTAGAACCCCCCGCCGAGTCTGGCTCCCTCAGCCCCCCCCCCCCCCCCCCGGGCCTGGCTCCCTCAGCTCCCTGTCCCCGGGCCTGTCCCCGGCGTGGCGGCTCTGGTACCTGCTCCGGAGGAAGTCGTTGTTGTAGTAGGCGCAGAACCCTTGCTTGTTGCAGCGCTCGCTCCAGTGCAGGCAGGTGGAGTCGATGACGACCCCGAAGACAGCGGGAGCAGGCAGCCAGGCTGCGGGGCCAGGGGAGAGAGGAAGAAATCCTGAGAGCGGGGCTGGCAGCGAGCACCCCCTGATGCCCTCCCACTCCACGCCAGCCCAGCCGTGTGGGCGCCGTGCCAGTGCTCTGGCGCTGGAGCACAGCTAGGGCGTGCCCAGGACTGGCCGTGCTCAGGGGATGGTTCTGCCTGGCCCCTGGACACGCAGACAAAATGGCGCGTGCATAGCAGGGCTTGGTGCGCCCCGTGCGAGGAGGATGGCGTGTTGCATGCACGTGTACAATGGCACGCCTGCACCTCGCACGCCCCTGGACTCAGGCCAGCCACTCAACTCCACGCCTTCCTCGTGAACCGGTCACTGAAACTGACCCTCTGTTTCTGGCCTCCCCCAGCCTTGCTCCAGGACTGCCTGATTCGCACCCCGGGGACGGGCGCTGCCCCCCTCATCCTCCTGGCGCTGGGGGCAGCGAGCTTTAGCTGGGGCGGGGGGGTGATGGATGATCCCTCCCCTGGTGCCGTGTAACGCAGGGCAAGGGTCAATGTGATGCCGGCTCTACGCTCCTCTGCTGCCATGAGAGCGGCTGCACCTTGCTGTGAGTGACACTTCGCAAAGCACAGCAGCCCGGCTGATGTCTATCGGCCCGGCTCGGCCCCGGCCAGCGGCCCGGCTGAAGTCTATCGGCCCGGCTCGGCCCCGGCCAGCGGCCCGGCTGAAGTCTATTGGCCCGGCTCGGCCCCGGCCAGCGGCCCGGCTGAAGTCTATCGGCCCGGCTGAAGTCTATCGGCCTGGCTTGGCCCCGGCCAGCGGCCCGGCTGAAGTCTATCGGCCCGGCTCGGCCCCGGCCAGCGGCCCGGCTGAAGTCTATCGGCCCGGCTCCGCCCCGGCCAGCGGCCCGGCTGAAGTCTATTGGCCCGGCTCGGCCCCGGCCAGCGGCCCGGCTGAAGTCTATCGGCCCGGCTCGGCCCCGGCCAGCGGCCCGGCTGATGTCTATCGGCCCGGCTCGGCCCCGGCCAGCGGCCCGGCTGAAGTCTATCGGCTCAGCTCTGCTGATGTTGACAGAGCCAGGCTGATTTACACCAGCCCAGATGTTTGCCCCGCGTGGGGAAGGAACTTCAACGCCCAAAGCCAGCAGGACCTCGCGCTGCGGCCCGGCTGCCCGCCCTGGGGGCCGCTTCTTCCCACGACTGCCCAGCTGGCAGAGGCGCCAGCGTTCCCGAACGAGAACCGATCTAAGTGTGGTCGGAGCGAGGCTTTTGACGGCAGCGGGAGGGCTGAGGGGGCTGGCAGAAGCCATCCGGGGGGTCTCACTGCTCTCCCGCCGCTCAGAGCAGCTCGCCTCTTTGGCATGAAACCCGTTACTGCTTCGCACGGACACAGCCGCCAGTGCGACGCCGACGGAGAGGTCCGCTAGGGCTTCTCTCCAGAGGCGCTCAGCTCCCGGGGTAACCCTCGCCTGCTGCGCGGACTGGCCCTCTGCCGTGCGGCAAGCCTTCCCTGGCGCGCCCCGATCTGCTCCGGGAAGCGCCGGGGGAGTCAGAGCCGAGCGGTGGTGCTCACCCCGACGCACAGTGAAGGGCAGGCCCGCGGGGGCGAAACGGAAGCCCTGGCTGGCTGCAAACCAAGTGTTTGCGCAAAGCAGCGTCACGCCGACAGGCGGAGCTGGACCAGGGCATGGGCCTCTGGCACCACGCTGCAGTCAGGCTCATTACGCTCTCAAGGGCTCTGGGTGCCACTGGACGGGGCGGGACAAGACCCCCCGGGGGGAGGGCTCGCACCAGCGCTCCGACGGGCAAAGGGATCCCTCCGAAGGGAGCTGGAAAGGGCCCGGGGGAGGGTCTGAGGGGCCAGGCTCCTGCACGCGACTCGCAGAGGGCGCGTCCGACACTCACCTATGAGTCTCATCAGTAAGAACTGGACTCCGATCGCAAAGGACTTTTCGTCCTGGTTCACCACCCTGCCGGGGAGAAGCCAGAGATGGGACCTGAGGCATGTTCGCTGGGTTGCTCCGAGCAACGGGCTAGAATCTGCACTGGGGTGGCTTGGGGCCACCGCGTCCCCTGGGACATGCCAGGCTGAACGCCGCTGGCACGCCAGGTTTCTCTCGAAGCGAAGGGGGAGGTGTTTAAATAGCTCCCGTGGGAATGGGCCGGATTCGGGGGGCAAGCGCTGGTGATTGGGGCTGGCTGAAGACTGCAAGCATCAGCAGAAAGGGGAACCTTGACCCCCCACCCTTGGCAGCACGTTTCCAGTTTTCGGTGAAGGGCCAAGAGGGTCTAACGGCTCTGGAAGCTCATGGGGGGACACCTGGATGGGGAAGGCTCCGTGCACGGACAGGACCTCGGCACGAGGACCCCAGGCCCTGGCCTGGCCGGGCAGGCAGGAGACTGGCAGTTTCCAGCCCCACAGAGCGGCGATCCGGGGGCCGTTTCCAGTGGGACGGGGAGAAGCGGCCTGTCGAGCTGCCGAGTTGCTCCCCAGCCGTTCGGTTGCTTTTCCTGCTCGGGGCAGGGGACTGATGCCACCACGGGCAGCGCCGCACAACGTGGCCCAGTGACCCGCCATAGCGAGCGACCCCACCGGCCGGCTCCCGGCGCACAGGACGGCCGCTGCTCCGCTGAGACCCGAGCGCGCTGGCTGAGAGAGACTGGGCCGGAGGAGCGTGCAGGGGGGGCGGCGTGAAGAAGGGCAGGGGGACCCCAGTGTCTCAGGGGGTCCAAACGGTTGGACCTGGGTTTAGTCTGGGTCAGCGCTGATTGCAAGCCTAAGCAGGCCCAGGGCCAGACCCACGGAGGCCAGGATCCCGTGTGGCCCCACTGATGTCCCTTGGAGCTGGGACACAGCCCTGCGGAAGAGCCGGCCCATGCTTCCTGGCCTTCCCGGAAAGGGCAGTCCCAAACCCGGGCTCCTGGCCGCCTCTAGCCAGCGACACACCGAGGCTGCGTGAGCCAGGCAGCCACATCCAGCCCCGCCCCACGCAGAGCCCCGCCTCGCCCCGCTGATGGCGTCAGAGAGAGTTCCCCTGCCGCCCTGCCCCAGCCAGTGCAAACACCCACGCAAGGGCAGTCACGGCCCATTCCAGGCGGGCGGGGAGGGGCGTCGCCCAGGCCAGGAAGGGGGCAGCCCGTAGGCCTGGTCGCAGCAGGCAGGAAACGTGCCAGCGCTTTACCCTTGGCGCGCAGCCCCTGCCCGGGATCGTGGCCGTACCGTAACACCATCATGTAGAGGGGGTTGTGCGACAGGCAGGCGATCATGGCAGCGAAGGAGATGACGAACACGGTCGGAAGCAGCAAGTGGGAACAGCTGACCAGGCAGGACCCTGCCTTTGCTGAGGAGGGGCCGTTCTTGGTGTGGACACAGGAGCAGTTCACGTAGGTCTGTGGGGCATTCAGACGACAGGAAGACGCCTCCTGAGCTCAGGGTGGCTGCCGCAGAGTTTTCAGACCAACCTGCCCAGTTCCCTCCTCCCAGCGGTTTTGCCCGGAGCAGTGGCTGGGACCAAGCAGCAGGAGTGACTCGGCACATGGCCGACATGCCCCAAGTCCCACAGGGAAGTCACCAACCAGTGCTCCCTCGTCTGCCGGCTCAGCCGGAGCCTGAAGCAGCGGCACCGTGTCAGCACCGCGGGTTCCGATTCTGGGACCGCCATCCCCATGGCTGGCGGCGGCTCCCGACACCTGCTCTTACGAGCTTTCCGACACCAGCCCGTGCTCCAGCCTGCCCGGCCGGCTCAGCTGTGCTCCGGCGCCCAGCCCCTGGGCTGCGTGTGTTCGCTGCTTACCACATCCCCGGCCCTGGGGGAGTTGAGCACGGAGCCCGTGCAGCCTGCCTTGCAGGGGGAGAGGTACTCCAGGCCGTCGGCGCCGCACACTGGGTGAAAGATGTACTTGGAGCAGGAGCACGCGCTGGGGCACGGAGCCGGCGCCTGGGAACTGGGTGTACTGCCAAGGACATGGAAACATAACATAGCCCATCAAATAAGGAGGCGAGGGAATCGCTCACCCCTCGAATTCCCGCCGTGGTTGACCAATTTCCCGTCTCTGTGCGGGCTGGGCCGGTGCCAGGCGGTAGCTCGGCCTCGTGCCGGATCCCCGCGGCCCTGCAGGTGCTAAGTGTGCAGGGACTGAGCCGTGCAGGGCCGCCCAGAGAGGGCAAGTGGGGCAATGTGCCCCGGGCCCCGCAGGGGTCCCCACGAGAAGGTCTGAAGTCCATTTGGAAGGGGCCCCTGAGATTGCTTTACCCCAGGCCCTCTGCATCCTCTGGGCGGCTCTGGAAACGCCGGGGCCCAGGCCTCCTCTGACCCAGGCAGCCGCGGCGGCGCGAGCCCGGGGAAGTCAGGTCGCTCAGAAGCGGCCCTGGGCATTGAGACACGCCAGCGGGGCGCGGGCTGGCCGGTCACAGACAGACCCGGGGTGGGGCAGGCAGGACAGAGCGTGGGCGGGACGTCCTGCCTCCGAGAGCGAGCCGCCCGGGGCTTTGCAGGCCTGCGGGATGCTGCTGGCACTGGGGCGGGGGCAGTTCTGGAGCGGTGCAAGGCCCTGGCCAGTGCCCATCGGGCCGAAGGGTGTCTGGCTAGCCTGGGAGCTGGCTTGACCCAAGCCGTCTGCAGGGGAAGGAGAGGAGCAGGGGACGAGACAGGGATAAAGTGGCTCCAACCGTAGCCAGGAGGTGGACTGAGGCCACTGGGCCTGCCTTTCCGCCAGCCACAGCTTCTGTGCACAGCGGCTCCCTGCGGTCAGCAGGGGAACTCGCCCCCCTCCCCCCCCGTTCCTGCCCAGGCTGCTTGCCCGGCAGCGAAGGGGGAAATGCCTGTTCTCCCCGGTGGTCTCCCCACCTGCCCTCTCCTCCCCAGCCACTGCCTGAGAAACCAGGCCCGACCAGGGGCGTGTCCCGCCCGATCGCGAAGCAGAACGACCCCCCCGGAGTGCACTGCAGTCCCAGCCCAGCAGGAGGCAGTCAGGCGTTAATACGCGGCCTCGCAGCGCACAGATCCCTCAGGAGCGCCCCCCACTCCACCCCCCCAGCAAGCTGCCCCCTGTGACGGCAACTCAACCCCCCCCGAGAGCTGGCAGCGACGGACACCAGCAGCTTGGTGAAGTCTGACTCGGCCAGAGTGTGTGGGGGGCTGACCCATAGCTCCCAACGGCACCTGCAAAGGCAGCTGCATGTTCCCCCCGCGAATGACTCAGAACCCTTCCCGCCCGGGGCCTCTCATAATCAGCAGGAGATTTAGCCTCAGTCTCCAGGCAGGAAATGCTATCACCCCCATTTTACACAGGGGAAACTGAGGCACCAAACAGTCATGTGACTTGCTCACAGTCAGCTCAGGAGTGTGTGGCAGAGCTAGGACTCCTGGCCCCGAGCCAGGATCCCACAGGCCAGACTTGCCCCTGACCCTTTACCAGCCTCTAGCCACCCTGGCAGGCAGGAGGTGTTTCGAGGAAGGTGGCTCTAGGCCCAGCAGGGTCACCACAGAGGAAAGGCCAGATTAGAGCACCTGGGCCGACCTCTGTACAGCCCAGGCCCCCCGTCCTGTTTGTAGCCAGCAGCTGCAGCCATTCGATGAGAAATGGGGCTGACCTAGATCTTAGGGCTGGGGTAACCCCAGCAGCACAAACTGCATATTCCCATGGGACTCCAGGAAGGACCACCTCTGAGAGGCGGAACTTCCTAGGATGCACTCACCCTGGCAGCCAATCAGCATTCAGCGTGCCCTTCCGGGCCCTGGTTCCGAGTCAGCCAGGGTACAAAGAACTCGCCCTCGTCCCCACACTTCTGCTGGGGGCAGCCCGAGGGCAGTGCTCCTCCCCCCTCTCCTCTCGTGGGTGGCGGGAGGCTCTGGGCTGGCCCGGCAGGCGCATGGGGGAGACTGGGCCCATCCTAAGGCGGCAGCGCAGGGAGGGTGCACGTGAGCGATGGGGGCTGCCTGGCTCCCCCGGCCCATGGCTGACGTGAGCGGAGGCGTCTCCAGCGCCCCAGGGAGCAGCAGAAGCCAACGCTGCTAAAGGGAGGCTACGGGGGCCTCACTCTGCCCTCCACATCGCCACGGCGACCGCAATGCCCCTGGGGGGCCGGAGCAGAAGAAGCAGGCGGTGCTGGGGGGCAGCCAACGGGGGGTGCCGAGAGGAGGAGACTGGTTACCAGAGCAGCCGCGAGGTCCCCAGTTGAAGCCCCGGCCCCGCCGGCCTTACCTGGGCGGGTACACGCCCGCAATGGTCTGGGTGGGGCAGCCCATGAAGAAGAGGGGGAGGCAGCAGAGGATGGAGACGAGGAGCATCGTCATGGCGAAGCGGGGGATGGCTTTGATGGAGAAGCTGAAGCGCTTCATGATGATCCCGCCGAAGAGCATGCCCAGCGCGGCCGCCGGCAGGTTCACGGCGCCTGCAGGGAGAGCGCAGGGCGCGGTCAGGGCTCCGAGGCGCACCGCGCAGGGCGGCCGGGATTGTGGGGGGAGGGGCACCCCAGACCCTGCAGCCTCCGGAGGCCCATTCATTGCCTCAGGGAGACCCCGGGCGACAGGACAGCCACACTTCATAACCCTTGGCAGCCATTTGGCCGTGGCCCTGCGCTGGGGCCGCGAGGAGGCGGGTGCACAGCCATGATGCCAGCCCTGCTCCTCTGGGGACTCCCTCGAGGCCGGGGGCAGGCCTGGGGCGCGTGGGGCTGGCGTGACCATGGCCACTCCCTCCCACGCACTCAGGGCAGAAGGGAACGGGCGTGGAGGCTCTGACATGCGAGCCAGGAGAGCGCATGGCCCGTGGCTCCTTCCCCATGGAGAACAGGGTCTGGGGCCATGTCTGAACCCTGCCCCTTGAATTCAGGGCCGGCCGCCCTCACCGATGAGGAGGCTGGCGTAGGACGGGGTGGTGCCGTACTGCTTCTCCAGGAACTTGTTGAGGAAGGTGGAGAGGCCGGCGATGACGGAGGAGAAGCTGCACTGGGCCAGCACCAGGAGGATGAAGAGGGGGTTATGAAGCAGCTTGAAGAAGATCCGGGGGAATCCTACAAGGAAACGGCCTTTGTGTGAGGGCTGAAGGGAGGCGGCTCCGGAGGGCAGGCAGTTCCGCTCTCGGAGGCTGACCCTGGGAATGGGGGGGAGCAGGGCCCGGTCTGTACGGAAAGAGACGCGTGGTTCTACATTCAGCACGGATGCAGCAAGCCCAGGGCTGCTGGGCTCTGACCAGGGCGAAACACTGGAGCTAAGGAGCCCTGTCGTCGCTCTCCCCTTCCTGGGCCTTTGCTTCTCTGAATCCAGATGCCCCACCCTGCATCATGCCAGGTCCCCAGCTGGTCTCAGCCCACCCAGTTCCCTGGAGCCAGGCTGCTTTCCGCCAGGCAAGGATCTAGCCCTTGGAATGACTGCAAGGAAGATGAACTGCTTGTGCATTTGAACAAACAGAGTCACTTACTAGCCCACAAGGCCAACCTGAGACGATGTGCATCAGCCAGGCCAGCCTCGCACTACGCCAGATAGCTGAGCGACCCCGTGAGCCGCGCGCCCTACTGACCATCTCCTTAACTCTGCCCACCTCTCTCTAGAAGGCAATTTGTCCCAGTAAGGAAGAGGAAACCCCCCTCCCCCGGAAGCTCCCAGGCAACAAAACGGCAGCGCAGGGAGCTCCCGCCCCCTGCTAGCCACGTTTCAGTGCTGTGCGTGCTGCTGTCCCGCTGGAGGGAGCTACATTCAGACAGGCGGGTGTAGACCCCGACGCTCTGAGTCCGACAGCAGCCCCTGTGCCTGGAGCCGCACCTGAGCTCCCCTGCAGAGTTTGGCGAGATCAACACGCTGGGGACAATTTCCCATGATCCTAAGTCACTTAGGCGCATTGGAAAATTGTC
Organism: Pelodiscus sinensis; assembly: GCF_052426305.1. Lineage (NCBI taxonomy): Eukaryota > Metazoa > Chordata > Testudines > Trionychidae > Pelodiscus > Pelodiscus sinensis. The sequence goes on along the minus strand of NC_143061.1, from coordinate 55,684,706 downwards.
CCCAGCGTGTTGATCTTGCAGCTGGAGACTAAAGTCATTTCTGAATGCGAGGCCTGGGCGCCTTGGGGGATTTGTCCCTTGGCTCCGGATGCTGCCAGAGGCGTGTAGGCGGCAAAGTGCCAGGAAGATACCCAGCGCCGGCCCCAGGGGTCCCTCCCGTCACCGATCCCACCACTAGCCACTCCCCCCGTGAATGGGAACCGTCACAACGGGGGCCCTTTACTTTTAATGAAATCGGTCAGGGAGACTTCTTCAGCCTTCCCCTTCTCCATCTTCTTCAGCACGTCAGCCTCGGCGCTTGTCACCTGGGACAGCAGAGGGAAGCAGCTTGCACTGAGCGGCCCGAGCACACAGCATTCTCCAGGGGAGCGATCCGGGCCGGGCACGTCCCTGGCACTGCCCCGGAGAGGCTGCGGGGGCACGGGCTGCAGCACGACGGCTTAGACACCCCCTTGCAAGAACCAGCCACCTGCGCCGAGCCACGAGCCCCGGGAGAAGGAGACGTGCATCTCCGGGCCAGCTGGGCACGGCCAGCGGTGTCCTGTCATTCCACTGGCCGGAGCCAAGCATCAATTTCATCCCCCCCCCCCCCGGCGGAGGTGCCCGCCCGCCCATTTCAAGGTCCGAGATTTTGACTTCACCTCCCATTTCCAAACATTCTCCCCCCAAACCATTCCCGAATTCGTCCAGACTGGCCCTTTCCTGCCAGCCGCATGGAGGAATGGGCCGTTCTGACCCGAAGTCAGCGCCTGCTGCCCAGCGCAGCGCCGGGCGGGCACCCTGGGCTGGAGCGCCACTTTAAACAAGCCCCTGTCGGAACGGTCTCCAGGCCACCCACCGCGCCTGGTCCCCGTGCCCCGCAATGCCGCTCTTACCTGCCCTTTGATCATGTACCGCGGGAAGAAGAAGTAGGGGATGGAGGTGAGCAGCAGGCAGCCTGAGGAGATGAGCAGTCCCAGCCACCAGGCGCCGATCCAGCGTGGGTCCCGTTGGGTGAAATTCACGAGCTCTGAAACACGAGGAGCCAGCGTCACCCGGCGTCCCAATCCAATGGCCGTTCGCACAGCGTGGCTCTGTCCCCGGAGGGGGCTGCGCTATGGACACGGCTCACCGGGGCTCGGCTCGTGCGCGCTCGTCACAGGGCCCCACGGCTGATCCCCGTACGGGGCTGTCCTAGCTACAGGTTGAACCTCTCTGCTCCGGCGCGACTGGCGTTCGCCGGATGTCCACGTAGCATGGGCGTGGCCAGCTTTCCCGCGGGCCCAGCAAGGGTGTTTGCAGCCCCCAGCCCTGGCACTCAGGGCTCTGAGCTGTTCCAATTCTGTGGCTCGGCACCGTCAGGGCCCGCGGGTGCCGGATGAGAGGTTCCACCTGTAGCTCTTATTTCCACACATTCTTGGCCCAGAATAAAAGCGCAGCGAGATCGGTTCACCCCTCCCTAGGGGCAGGAGGAGGAAGGAGGTTGACGTGCAGCCTCCTGCTGAGTCGACCGAGGACCAGACCCCCCGGGGTAGCGCCAGGGGAGTCACAGGAGTCTCCACTGACGTAGAAGCAGCGGCACCAGCTTAGGTCAGCCGAAGGTCTGCCCCTACCCGCTTCCACGCCCCAGGGGCCACGGCTCATGGCCGGCTGCTCCTACGGGGCCTTGCCCCACTCCTCCCCCTTCCCTCCCGGGAGCTAGTTCCGAAGGGCCGGGCCCACGCAGAAACCCGTCCGTGCAGCCACCCACCGCTCCCTGAACGCAGGCAGCAGGCCGGGGCGCCTCACGCCAACGCCTGGAGCCCGTCAGCCCCAGAGAGGCCAGGGCCGACTGGCCAGGAGCCCTGCACCAGAGCGGCTCTGCTCCGGTGACCGGCCGTGGCAGCTCCCACCAAGGCTGGAGTCCGGCGGGGGCCCTGCCTGGCCCCGCGCACGGAAGGAAGCAGCCTCGGTCGTCAGTTGGAAGGGTGCAGCGCCCCGCACTAGCAGTGCGGGTTCAGCCCTCCACCGCTCCCCCCAAGAACCACGACCGGATGGGGACGGCCTGCCCCAGGGCTCCGTGTCCGAACAGCCCCGCCCCGGGAGGCCGGGAAAGGGACGGGCGGGTCTAGGCGGGCAGGAGTCCGAGTACCTCTCAGGAAGCTAGCCGGGGCTGAAAGGGTTAAAGTCCTGGGCTGGGGGAGGTGGCACGTCTGGACGGGGAGGGGGCTGCACAGTCAAGGGGGTGACTGGAAACGTCCGGAGCCGTTTTCCTGGAGGGGATCTGTCCCATTGTTCCCAGGTTTGGCACCCTGCGGATCGCTGCGCCCAAGGGGGGACCCAGCCGCCTCTGCTGGCCCGGGGGCTTCATGAGAGCGATTTCCGAAGTGCCCCCCCTTTTCTGCGGACCGGGGGGTCATTCCTGCGGCGGCAGCGCGGCAGCCCAGGGCGAAAGCGCACGGGGCTCGGCAGCCCCTCGGCGAGCGGGGAAGGGACAAACGGCCGCACCGGCAGAAGTGTTTGCGGCTCGGCCCAGACTTCCCGCCTTCCAGGAGTAACCCGGGAGCCCACGCCCGGCCGGAACAAGCCAGGGCCAGCCGAGCCGTTCCAGGGCCTGATGCCCCCGGGGCGACCGTGGCGAGGACGCGAACGGCGTCCGTCTCTACGGAGAGGGGCCTCGCTCTCCTGCCACTTCCCACCGCCGCTCGTCGTCTCCCTCATCACCTGGCCGGGGCCTGGCCGGGGCCAGGCAGGAAAAGCCACGCTCAGGATGGGGCGGGGCGCACTGGCTAGCAGCCCCTCCTGTGGGGGAGGGAAGCGGGGGACAAGCTGGGCGCTGGCTCTACCTGTGTTTCGCTGCTGCTGGCATCTCTCAAGCAGAGGCCTGCCTGGCCGCAGGGCTCACGGGAGCGTGTGCGCGAGCCCCAGCCCCGCCGGCCCCAGCTGGGTTTGTGCAGCGCCCTGCGCGAAGGGCCCTAGCGGGCGGACGTCCCCAGCCTGCTGCCACACGTTCCCCAGGCAGATCATCTAGCGGGCAGCCCCCTGTTCTGCGGGGCTCTTCCGGCCCAGCCCTTGCAACTGCCAGTGGGTTTCCCGAGGCGCGGTGGGGCCTTTACCTGCCCCCCGCCGAGAGGGGCCTTAAGTCCAGTGCCACGGCGGATACTCACTGGCGGCCGGTCTCCCGATGTCCACGTAGAGCCGCAGCACCACGGAGCCCAGCAGGTAGCCGAACGCCGGGCCGAAGACGGCGATGGCAAACAGGATGGCTGCAAGCGAGAGCAGCTGGGTGAGTGGCAGCGGCCCGGCACGGAGCTCCGGGGGCCCAGGACGGGTGTCTCCGCGCAGGCGAGACTCCGCTTTCACCGGCTGGCCGATAATCAGCACCCCCGCCACTGCCCCACGCGCCGGAGGGAGCAAGAGCCTGTCCCCCCCGTGACAAGCGAGGCCCCCGGAGCCCCTGCTGCTACCGCCAATGCTTAATGCTGCCCGGAGCCTCGCCGGGCCCCGTGGTCACCGCGTGGGACTGTACACGCTCCCCCCACTGCAGGCTCCCGCAGCCAAGGGCCCTCAGCGCCCGGCCGGGTCAGCGAGCCAGACTGCAACCGTACCCGGGGGTCTGCCGGCCATCGATTCTCCAGGGCCACGGTTCCAGCACGCGAGCCGCTAGCCACCAGTGGCCACGTGGCCGGTCGCGTGTGGCTAGCTCGCATTAGTGGCTACTGCTTCAGAACCGCTCGAAGGGATTTGGGCACCCCGCTTTCACGGACACCCAGGGGAGTGAGGCACTCTGTAGCGGCACAGCGTGGGGGCGTGGGATTGGACACCCCGGGCCGCTCGGCACAGCACTTCCCCAGCCCTCTGCAACCCAGCACCTGGGCACCAGCTGAGCCTTAAGCAGGGCCCCCAGGCCCATGGCCGGAGCCGGCTGGAGCAGCCGGGGGCGTGCTTTGTGGAGGTGGGGCCTCCGGGCAGGTGTCTGCCAGTCACTGCTCTCAGGGCAGCAGCCGGAGGATTTCCTGCCAACGTGGATCCCGAGCGGCGGGAGGGCCCTAGGAGACGGACTTGCTCTTCTAGGAGCTGCCAGGCTGACCCGAGCGGCTCGGTCCGGAACTCGTCATTTTGATTTGTGGGAAACAGCATGAACCTGCCCCTGCCTCCTTTGAATCGTTGCCCTGGGGAGGGCTGGAGGGCAGGGGGCAGGGGGCAGGCTGCCCCGGGAGAAAGGCCGACCCCAGCAACCTGGGACCAGGGGAGAGGCACCTCTCCGTGGCTGCTGTAGCTCCAGCAGGCAGAGTGGGGGGAGGGTGCATGTCCCCCGCTGGGGCTGGTCCAGGTTCATCTGCCCCTGCGCTGCCCAGCCAGAGGGAGGAATGCAGCCGCCTGGGCACGTTCCCCCACTCCCTGACGAAGGGGACCAGCCAGCCATGTCCCCAACAAATCGCAGGGGGGGAGGTGAAGCGTCAGCCCCCTGCCCCATAAGGGGGCCCTGGGGGTGGGACACTCAGGGCTGGGGCAGTCCCAGATGGGCAGGATCCCCCAGCCAGCCCCTTTCACCCGCCGGCTTCCTGAGCCGCAATCCCAGTCCATCCCCTGGAGGGGCCTCTCTCCCCGGGCAGCCTGCACCCCGGGCCCCCCTCCCCACCCAGCTCAGAGCGAGGAGTCACACAGGGAAGGGGCAGAGCTGAGTCGAGCGAAGGACCCGAGCAGCGCGGGGAAATCTGCTGGGAGTTAGCAAATCCACAGGAAACAGCAGGCAGGAGCCACCCCCACCCCCACCCCCCTCTCCAGGGGCATGACAATTTCAGAGAGGAAACTGAGCCCCAGGCTCCGACGTGTGTGTTTGTGCTGGATACCCCTGCGGCCTGGACCGCTGCCAGTCCCTCCGGCCCTTCCCTCGGCCACGCCCGGCCGGCATCGCGAGCCAGCCCCAAGCGCAGGGGGCGGCCCGCTACTCAGGGCCAAGGGGGCGTTGCCTTGCCGCGAAGGAGCATCGCAGCGAAGGGCTGCTCGGTGCTACACGGGGCGTGAGCGGGGGCATGAGAACCCAGCAGAGGTGGAAATTCGGCTTGTGGCTTCTTTACAAAGTGCCATGTGCAAGGGGTACCCCCAAATCACTCCGCCCCAGGGCCGCTGGGACAGCGGGGCGCCATCCATTGGGGGCAGAGTCACTCCCTGGTTGCTCAGGCTTGGGGATAAAAATGCCTACTACAGCTGGTTGGATTTCCCCCCTGGAAAATGTTGGGGGTACAAAATATAGAAAACCAAAACATTTTTTGGGCACCACATGCTCCCATATTAATCTATGGGCGGGGCTGGGTGGCCAGGGGGCTTCTCCCACAATGCACTGCTTCCTTCCCTCTTGGCGAGCGGCGGTTACCCCACAGCGGAGGCCACGGTGCAGCCCGGCGAGCGCTCGGCCGAGAGAAGGATGGGAGCGGAAGGCACTTGAGTGTCGAGAGCCATTAGGTGCCATTTTTAATCTTAGTATTTCAGTTTCCAGGCACTTAGCCGGCTTGATGAGGCAGGGACGGGTCCCGCCGGCAGCAGGCTGGGTGATGGGGAACAGCACTTAGTCGAAAGCCCAATTTTCTACTGAAAATCAGGTTTGATGGAAAATTTTCAGCCAGGCCTCTGTCTAGGCCAGAGAGCATCGGCAGCCAGTGCACGTGCTACCTCCAAGAACCCCGGCTATGTCCCAGAGGAGCAGCCCATCCTTTCCCCGGAGGGAGAGGCCTCCCGGGTGGGGCTAGGTCAGTTCATAGAACAATTTCACCACGGTGGGGGCTGCTCACCCACCATTGCAGCCAGGACCATCACCCTGCGTCCAGGCCAGCGGGCACCTGCCGTAGCATAGGCCTGCCCCTTGTCAAGGATCAGAAATAGCATGGGGGGGGGGGGAGTAGTTTTAGCAATTGTTGCATTCGACACGCTTGTCCCAAATGGGGCGTCTCCTTTCAATTACCGCAAGTCAAAGATGTTTTGGAGTACTGCCCAAAATGTGTGTCTAATTTTTATAATACGTATAAAAATGGCTTACGTTAATTGAAGCGTTGTACCCTTGTTATTTAGCTCTGGTTTAATGGGTTTCACTTTTCTCTTCCTGGCATTAAGGCTACATTTTTTACCACCCATTGATTTACCATAATCAGCTAATATTTAATCATCTACTACATATTTGAGAGAGTCTGTCTGTCTGTCTGTCCAAGAGCTCCTCGTAAATTAGAAGAGCAGAGACCACCAAATTCAGTAGGCAACTTCCTCTTATCATAACTTAAAGCGAGATAAGGGCTTGGTTGTACCAGGACAATGGGATGTGCCTGGAATGCAACTGTTGCTCATAACACGGAAAGCGGGAGGTCTGCTAGCAGGGACTGTTATACTATATAATGGCCACAGGGGGGCAGCAAGGAGACAGAGATGGTGCTGGGACAGCTACAACCCCACTGGGGCAGCAGAGGGCAGGGCTGGAGAAAGGGACAGCTACCTACTATATTTTTGGGAGAGTTTGTCTGTGTGTCTGTCTGCTTGTCCCTCCCCAGCTAGAGGACACTCCCCCCTCCTCCCACAGCTGCAGCAGCCACAGAGAGGTGCTTCTCACCTGGCCCCAAGCTGCTGCGGTGAGAGAGGGCTGGTTAGTCCTCTCTCCCCTGGGGCAGCCTGCGTAATGAACCCTCAGCCCCCCCGCAATGATTTCAGTGAAGAAAAGCAAAATAGAGTTAAGGACCTGAGCAGCATCGGGTAAATCTTCTAGTTCAAAATGTAATTAAATACATTTACTGTTAGCTAAAGAGATCTGTCCTTTGCCACGCCGGCACTATCCCAATGTAGCCACACAGGGCAATGCTGCAGCCAAGAACGGAGATTGCCATCTTCAGCCGAACTGGATTTTTAACAGGATTAATATTTTTAAATTGTCGCCACCATTTAAAGCCGGGTGTGGTTTGAAACCCGGCAACGCGACAGCCTGGCCCACTGAAATACAGAAACCTGCTGCCTCCCAGCGGCTGAATCAGATCCCCCCCCCACGTGAATCAGATCCGAGTCAGGGAGCAGGGACCAACTGCACCGGGAAAGGGAGGGCGTCAATAAGAAGCGAGCAGCCACTTCCGGCATGTTCCACCACACGTATCGGAGACACAGCCAGGGTATGTGGTGTTGTGTCAGGGTGTTGTGTCAGGGTGTTGTGTCAGGGTGTTGCTAGCAGCAGAAGCCTGGTACTCACCAATGTACAGCGCAGAATTGTTGGCCGAAGCAAAGTCGTCCACGTAGGAGATCCCAAAGGGCTGAATGGGAACGGTCCCGATGCCAGCCAGCAGCTGGGCTACCACCATCATTGCCCACATGCTGGTGGCCTCTTTGTGGGGGTCCTGGGTGGTGTTGGGACATATAAACATGCCTCCTTGCTGGCAGAGATGGGCGTCGATGTTGCTCTTGTTATCTGGAAGCAGAAGGCAGGCGCGTTACAAATGGAGCATTGCAACCTGCTGCTCCGCCCTCTGGCCACCAGGTGACTCGGGGCAGCCTGTCTGTGCGGGTGTCACTGCGGGCGTAACGGGGAGCTTTCGGAGAGGTGGCGGCGAACGGGCAGTGACAGCCCAGCGAGACACCCAGGCTGAGATCACTGCGCTGGGTTGGCACTTGCCAAGCAGGCCGACCACATGCTCAGGAAGAGAAATGCCACACCCGGTGGGCACTCACCCCACGGCACAATGCCACGGGCAATGGGGGGCACGCTGCCCACGGAGGCCCACGACACTCCCTCGCCCGTCACACATGCTTGGGTGCTGGCGTTCAGCTAGAACCGGGAACATCCTCGTTCTAATCAGCATCTGTCAGCCTCGGCCTCCCATCCGGGCGTCAGTTCCAGGGCTCAGCACGGAAAGGAGGCTGAGCAGGGACCGGTCTGATTAGAGGTGGACCAGCACGGCTCCGGGGAGAGAGCTCACAAGCGTTGCTCTAGGGAGGGACGGGTAACTCTGCAAGGGGGGGATACTGAATTCCTTTGCAGGCTCCATTTACAATAATGCTGGCTACGTGGGGGCGGGGGCGGGGGCGGGGATCTGTAGCCAGCGGAGCGGAAAGTCACCCTCGATGACACGCGATGACTTTGGGGCATCTATTCACTAGCTCGCTGCCGTCCCGTTCCTTGCTCGCCCCAACTGTTCCAACATTCCCAGCGACCCCTTTGAGTTACGAGAACGCCGCTGCGGCTTTCCCGTCGTAGGAGCCAATTTCACCAAAACAGAAACACATGTCTGTCAGGTGATTATGGGTTTCGCTGGCGTAACAGGACTGCACCTCCCCACAAAAATCCTTCTGCAAGCCATTACAAGCAGCGCTTCAACGCGAGCGGCGTGTTCTTTCAGGATGACGGAGACTCCTGAACCGCTGGCGATTTTTGCTCTAAAGAAAAGCAGAAGCAGCACGACCGCAGCGAGAATTATCTCACGCCAAATCCCATTCGGCCAAGTCAAGCTGGTTGCACAGAAATACGGGCCAGACCCACGACGTTGCTATTTCTCGTCTGTTCAGCGTTCTGCGTTCCTGCCACTCAAAGGCAGCCAGCACACGGATCGTATTTAGTGAACTTAAACGTACAATGCATCCCTGCCATGCCCAGGGCCAGGCAGCGTGGGGGAAGGCTGCTCGCATGAGACACCCCGAAGATTAAATTACTTCCACCTGCCTTGGCGTCATCCAGAGCTCGTGAACAGCCAGGGCCTGGGGACCAGGCGGCAGCTAAGCTTCTGAGCCGAGCAGCGGGGACTGGTGGGGCTGGGAGAATGAGGACGTGGCTAGCATGGCCCGTGGAGAGGTTGAACCCCTGGGCGCTGCTTTGACAGCGTCCCCTTATAGCCAGAGCCACCCTCTTCCCTCCTCTCCCCTGAAGGCAGCTGGCGTCTGCATTCGCTTCCGGGGGATTTGGAACTTGCTCTCCCAGCCACGCCTCTCCCCTGTTCCCTCCCCAGGCCCACCGGTGCGGCCGCCGAGGCGGATTTCAAACCACCCACCCGGGAGTGAGCTAGCAACGCCCTGCGGCGGCCCCTGGCTGGTCGGCTCTGCCAGCCCCAGGACGCAGGTTCGGTCTTACGCCGAAAGGGCAGCTCTGCGAATGGCCCACAGGGAGAGGGGGAAGGGCGTGTAGACGACGCGCCTGCTCCCATGGGAGTTAGGGGCCTGGAGACTTCAAACAGCCTGCACACCTCTGTGCCTACGCGGTTTGGGAATTGCTCCGAATCCCAGCCGAAGCAGGGGCCGGACCTTGGGGGGCCTGCTGTGCATTCTGGGATAGCTGTGAGCGCGGCCCAGGGACCCAGCTCCGGCAGTGGTGCTGCTCTGGGACGCAGGCCCGGTGGCTCCGGAGGAACCTCCCCGAAGCGCCTTTCCCTAGCCCCACGGCACGGCACAGCAGGCCCGGGCTGCACACACACTCCCCAGGGTGGGCGGGGAGCCAGGGGAAGGCGCTCACCATTGCCAGGCACTACGTGTGCAACAGCCGCGGCAGGGCCCTACGCCGGCCCGGCGCACACGCCAAACCGAGCCCCATCGGCAAGGCCTTCCGCAGCCGCCGCCCGGCTCAAGGGGGGCTGGGCCCCACAGCAGCCACCTCAAGCGCCCTATGGACAGGCCTAGCGCAGGGCGGCGGCAGAGCTCCCCCGGCACTCACCACGTCGGCAAGAGTCGGAGCGACCCGACCGGCTGCTCTCCCCACCCGCCGTGCTCGGCAGGGCGCCGGCCCCTGGACGTGCCGCTTCCCTTGCCGTGGAGAAGCGCGGCGCCGTGGGCAGGGAGGCCAGAGCAGGCTGCCGGGCCGCGCCCCCTCCCGATGTCGTGGTGAGCAAAGGTGGCGCCCCCTGCTGCCGCCCAGCTCCCCGTAAACCCGGCTTGGAGAGGGGCAGCGGTGAAGCAGTGGTGGGCCCCGCAGGGACGGGCCTGTGGAGACGGATGCATTAAAGGTTCCCGTTCCAACCGGGAGCGCCCATGCGGGGAGCTTTGCAAGCGAGGGCTTCGGGGGCCAGTCTCAGGCTCTGTGCTCCGGCGGCTGGCAGCACCGCAGTGCCCCAAAGGGCGGGGAGGGCCAGCGTCCAGCTGGGGACCCAGCTGCCCCAGCCAGCGGGGCAGAGTGCCACATGCCCCTGGGGGGGGGGGATCAAGCCACTTACCAGTGCTAATATGGGCAATCTCGTACGGCTCCGAGAGGAAGTGTGGCAGGGTCACCAGGAAAGCCCCCAGGGCCAGAAGCAGCCCCCCCAGGCCGATAACCCGGGGGCGGTGAACCCGGCTGCCGAAGTAGCTGACGAAGACGATGAAGACGACGTTGCCAATCTGGGGGGTGGGGAGGGGACAGTGGAGAGTCACGGGGGGCAGGAAGGAGACGCAGGCTCAGAGCGCCCCAGCAAAGCAGAGATGCCTGTGACGGTCTCTCCCTTCTGCTCTGCCTGAGGGTCTCGCTGCGCAGGCCACACTCCCCAGGGCTGCAACGTCACCGTCACCACCATGAGACGGTCGCTCAGCAGCACCCTAAGCTAAGGGGTGGGGCAGTGTCCTTAGCCACCCGGTGCTGGGCTGGGTGTCCACGGCATCCCCTCTGGCTGGCGGACGCGCCCCACGGCTACTCTATGAAGTGCAGGTGACAAGCCGACAGCCCCCAATAGTCAGGTCGGCCGGGCGTGCTTGCTAGGACGCTGGGGCTTGCGCTGCAGCGCACTGGGCACCGGGAACAGCTATCCCACAGCGCAATAGCCACGGGGCTGGGCTGGGCTTGCAATGCTTCCTGGGGACGCACACTGCCGCGGGGGGAACGGGACACGCCTCCAACCTCCCATGATGCACCTTCCTCCCCCCGCCCCGACATCCACAGCAAACCCTGTTCGGTCCTGCCCTTCCTCCCAACCCGGGAGCACCCCGTGGTAAGGCAGCTTCCTGGCCTCCCTTTGCCTGTAGGCCAACGAAAAGGAGAGGGGGAAGAAGGGAAAGCGGGTGGGGAGAGGGACAGAGAGCGATGTCCCCCAGGAAGAGGGTCAGCGGGCCAGGAAGACGAAGGGCAATGGAACAAGGAGGTGAGGGAGACGGTGTGAGGCAGTGGGGAGCTTTGGGGGCTCAAAGGGGGGCTCAGTGCCCGGTTGTTACAGGTTCAAGGTGACAAGGGGGGGGCGTCTGTTGTGTCAGGGAACAGCCCAGAGCTGGAGCCGTGTGTCTGGTGCCCTGGTGCCCCCGGCCCTGCTCAGAGGACACGGCCAGACAAGGGGCTGCAGAGGGGAGACCCCGGCGACTGGCCCAGCTGGTCCCAGCGAGGGGAGAACATTGGACGGGGAGGGAGGGGAGGAGAGGGGCCCAGGCGGCCCTGTTGCCTGGGGAGAAGACACTGGCTGGCCGGGGAAGGGGCTTGTGGGGGTATTGGGAGCTCTGCTGCGAGACGGGGGCTGTTTTGGGGACCGAGAGCAGAGCAGGCAGGACTCAGCCCACACGTCAGGCTCCCGCAGCCGGCTGAGGGCCCAGGCGACTGGCCCGAGGGATCCTTTGCTGGATTCAAAGCTCCATAGCCCGTCCTGTTGGGCGCTGGCAAGGGGCACCGTACCTTGTGGGAGGGGAGGCCCCGGGGGCCAGAGGGAGGGGACCCCCGAGGGGCTCACGGCGGAGGCAGGAGGCCCTGAGAGGCGCCGTCCTGGAGGCGAGGGGCAGTCCCCGGGTGAGAGGGTCCCCCCGAGAGAGGGTCACCGCACTGGAGTGGGCCCTGGGAAAGGCTGTCTCACCGCCGCTGGAGGAGGGGCTGCCGCACTAGAGGGTGGGGGTCCGCCCAGGAGCCGAGTGGGCACCACCTGTGAGCCGTGACAGATGGGCACCTGGGGTCCCACTCTCTGGGTCGCCCCCCGCGCCCAGGAAAGCAATGCTGGCCGCAGGCCGACCTCCTTTTGCCCAGAGGAGCCACAGGGTCAGGCGCGAGCACAAAGCTCTAGTCCAGCCCGCCTTGCGGCCTCCAACCCCCTAGGGAGACGGCTCTCCGAGCGTCCGTGCTGCCTGTAGGCAGCCAGGGATCCAGCCCCGGGATTTAATCCGAACCTGCTGGGCTGTCGTTTGAACCTGCTGCCCTCGGCCGCGGGCGAGAACGTCTCTCCCTCGTCTTAATGGCAGCCTTTTAAGTGTGTGTGGGCCGCTCACGGGTCCTCGCGGGTTTCTCTTCTCCAAGCTGAGCACGGCCCGTTCCTGCGGCCCTTGCTCCTACGGCTTGTGTTCCAGCCTTTGATCGGCCTCCTCACTCATCTCTGGCTCCTGGCCAGTCTCTCCACACCCCTTCTGTGCAGCGGTGGCCACATTTGGACACAGCATTCCAGCTGCAGCCTAAATATCGCTCAGCTGGGCCCCGGTATCACCCCCACGACTCGCATGCACCACGGACCGTGACATCAGAGCTCCCCCGGGAAATCTCGCTTTTGGGGGGGGAGGGAGAAGGTGGCCCAGCTGGGTGGCTCCTACCATGCACCGGGGTCCAGCTGTTAGTCCCAGCTGTGCTGGGGAGAGATGAGACTTCCTCTTCCTTTAGAATCATAGAACCCCAGGGCTGGAAGGGACCTCAGGAGTCATCAAGTCCAGCTCCCTGCCCAAGGCAGGACCGATCCCAACTAAATCAACCCAGCCCAGTGCTTCCCCACCCTCCTAGTGAAATAGTTTTTCCTAATATCCAACCTGGACCTCTCCCACCACAACTTGAGACCATTGCTCCTTGTTCTGCCTCTGTCACTACTGAGAACAGCCTCTCTCCAGCCTCTTTGGAGCCTCCCTTCAGGAAATTGAAGGCTGCGATCAACCCTCCCCCCCCCCCACTCTTCGCTTCTGCAGAGTAAACAAACCCAAATCCCTCAGTCTCTCCTCATAGGTCATGTGCTCCAGCCCCCTTATCATTTTGGTTGCCCTCCGCTGGACCCTCTCAAATGCGTCCACATCCTTTCTGTAGTGGGGGGCCCAGAACTGGACACAATACTCCAGATGTGGCCTCACCAGAGCTGAATAAAGGGGAATAATCACTTCTCTGGATCTGCTGGCAATGCTCCTCTTAATGCACCTAATATGCCATTAGCCTTCTTGGCTACAAGGGCGCCCTGTTGACTCATCTCCAGCTTCTCATCCACTGTAACCCCCAGGTCCTTTTCTGCAGAATTGCTACTTAGCCATTCAGTCCCCAGCCTGTAACAATACTTGGGATTCTTCCCTCCCAAGTGCAGGACTCTACACTTGTCCTTGTTGAACCTCATCAGATTTCTTTTGGCCCAATCCTCTAGTCTGCCCAGGTCACTCTGGACCCTTCCCTGCCCCCCAGCGTATCTACCTCTCCCCCTAGCTTAGCGTCATCTGTAAACTTGCTGAGGGTGCAATCCATCCCCTCATCCAGGTCATTAACAAGGATGTTGAACAAAACCAGTCCAAGAACTGATCCTTGGGGCACTCAGCTAGAAACCAACAGCCAACCTGACATCGAGCCGTTGATCACTACCTGTTGGGCCCAACAGTCTAGCCAGCTTTCTATCCACACAGTCCATGTATCCAATCCATATTCCCTTAACTTGCTGGCAAGAATATTGTGGGAGACCGTATCCAAAGCTTTGCTAAAGTCAAGGTATCTCACATCCACTGACTTTCCCACGTCCACAGAGCCAGTTACCTCATCATAGAAGCTAATCAGATTGGTCAGGCAGGACTCGCCCTTCGTGAATCCATGTTGACTATTCCTGATCACTTTCCCTTCTTCCAAGTGCTTCAAAATGGATTCCTTGAGGATCCCCTCCATGATTTTTCCGGGGACTGAGGTAAGACTGACCGGTCTGTAGTTCCCTGGATCATCCTCCTTCCCTTTTTTAAAGATGGGCACTACATTTGCCTTTTTCCAATCATCTGGGATCTCTCCCGATCTCCACGAGTTTTCAAAGATAATGGCCAAAGGCTCCACAATGACATTTGCCAACTCCCTGTACCGTTGGATGCATTTAATCCAGGCCCATGGATTTGTGTATGTTTAGCTTTTCTAAATCGTTCCTAACTTATTTCCCCACCAAGGGCTGTCCACCTCCTTCCCATACTGCATTGCCTAGTGCATTTGTCTGGGAGCTGACCTTGTCCGTGAAGACAGAGGCAAAGAAAGCATTGAGTACTTCAGCTTTTCCCACATCATCTGTCACTAGGTTACCTCCCTCATCCAGTAAGGGCCCCACACCCTCTCTGATCACCCTCTTATTGCTAACATGCCTGTAGAAACCTTCCTTGTTATCCTTCGCATCCCTTGCTAGCTGCAATTCCAATTGTGCTTTCACCTTCCTGATAACTCCCCTACATTCTTGAGCAATATATTTATACTCCTCCTTAGTCATCTGTCCAAGTTTCCACTTCTTGTAAGCTTCCTTTTTGTGTTTAAACTCACCAAGGATGTCCCTGGTAAGCCAATCTGGTCGCCTACCATATTTGCTTTTCTTGCTGCGCATCGGGATGGTTTCTTCCTGTGCCTTTAATAAGGCTTCTTTAAAATACTGCTAGTTCTCCTGTTTCCTTTCCCCTTCACATAAGCATCCCAGGGGATCCTGCCCATCAGTTCTCTGAGGGAATCAAAGTCTGCTCTTCTGAAGTCCGGGGTGTGTATTTTGCTACTCTCCTTTCTTCCTTTGGTCAGGATCCTGAAATCTACCATCTCATGATCACTGCTTCCTAGGTTGTCACCCACCTCTACTTCCCCTACTAATTCCTCCCTGTTTGTGAGCAGCAGGTAAAGGTGCACATGGCCCCTGGTTGGTTCCTTCAACACTTGTACCAAGAAGTTATCCCCAACATTCTCCAAAAACTTCCTGGATTGTCTGTGTACTGATGGATTGGACTCCAGTCATGTGAGTCATCCCACCAAGTCTGTTATTCCAATCAAATCATAGTTCTTTAACTGGGCCACGGCTTCTAATTCTTCCTGTTTGTTTCCCAGGCTTCTCGCATTGGTGTACAGACACCTTAGATCACCAGTTGATTGCCCTGCCTTCTCCATACGAAACAGGGGTCCTCCTTTGTTGCTCGTTCCTCCTTGTGATTCTTTTCAGTGTCCGACTTCCTCACTTACCTCAGGGCTTTGTTCACCGTCCCCCAACGAACCTAGTTTAAAGCCCTCCTCACTAGATTTGCAAGCCTGCCCGCGAACATACTCCTTCCTCTCTTGGTAATCCCATGTCTTCCTAGCAATCCTTGTGCCCAGAACAGAGTCCCATGGTTGAAGAAACCAAAGCCTCCTCTGCGACACCACCACGCAACCGCACATTTATTTCCTCAATTCAACGATCCCTACCTGGGCCTTTTCCTTCAACCGGAAGGATGAACGAGAGAACACCACTTGCGCTTCAAATTCTTTGATCCTTCTTCCCAGCGCTACATAATCTGCTGTGACCCGCTCAGGGTCATTCTTGGTCGTATCGTTAGTTCCTAAATGGAGAAGCAGGAAGGGGTAGTGATCCGAAGGTTTAATCACTTTCAGAAGACTCTTGGTCACATCCTGAATGTGAGCTCCCAGTAAGCAGCATGCTTCTCGAGATTGCAGGTCTGGACGGCAGATGGATGACTCAGTCCCTCTTAGGAGGGAGTCCCTGAGCATCACCACCACCCGTCTTCTTTTGGGGGTGGTGGTCGTGGAACCCCCATCCCTAGGACTGCGCATCCCATGCCTTCCGGTAGATGGTATTTCCTTCTGATTTCTTCCCTGAGAGGTCCCTGCCAAAGCATTCTCCACCGCAGTGGCTGTGGAGAGAGCCTGAAAGCGGTTACTTACCTCTACAGGAATGGGGGATACCTGAGCTGGCCACCTTCTCCTTCTAGAGGTTACATGCTGCCAGTTTTCTTCCTTGTCCTGTGCTGCCCTGACTGGCTGCAGTAGAAGGGGGATGTTTGGACCTGGGTGCTGAAGCCATCCCCCGAGTGCTGCTGCGAGATCTCGACACGACTCAACGGCACGCAGGTCAGAGCCAGCGCAAGTGAGTCTGCATGAAGTTATAATTACATGGGCTGCGTCGCATGGATAAACTTAGCTTCATTGAATTAAGAGAGCAGGCCTGCGGCGCCTAGAGTCTAATAAATACATCAGATCATGAAATTCAGGGGTAAAACCCACTTCATCGTTATTCAATTAGTTGATTGGTCTAAATACCCTTTTGTATACATGTGTGCGGCTGGACTCATTTATCCCTTGTGGCTCTTGATTCTTGGAATCCGAGTCGAGGAGAAAGTGGTCGAATCCCAGAGAGACAGGCAGGGAGCTCACGTAAAACCAGAACAAAGCCGTGGGACAAGATGGGCCCGTTGTGGGGAAGTCGATGTTCTCGGAACAGGATGACAGAGATGGTTACTGCAGCCCCCGCCCGGTTGCCACTGGAATGGAACGTCCCCCATGCTGCTTGGCGTGCTCCGGCGACGGCACGAGGGGAGAATTCCTGGGCATGTTGGTATGTCCCAGCTGCGGACATGGCTCAGAGTGTTTCAGGGTGACTGATGTCAGAATCACTTTAAGCTGGTTATTTGGCACAGCCGAAGGGGAACTTTGGCATATGTGTCACCGCATGTTAGATCTGAGCCAAAGCCCAGAAAAGTCAACGGGAAGAGGCCCGCTCGCATCCACGGATGTCACAGGTGGAGCAGAAAGGCAGGAGAATGAGCACCCTGCGTGGCTGGGGCCACACTGTAAACCCAGCTGGATGGGGAGGGGGGGCCATTTGTGACACTAAAAGCAGAGCAAGGGACTTTCAAAGGTGCTCAGCGTTGGGGTAATCCTGCAGCCCTGCAGTCACTCTGAGGGAGCAGACCGGCTAGTGCTGTGTGCTGTGACTAGCTCTCATCAGAGAGCTGGGGAAGAGGAGATGGAGAACTAACTCTTGTAGGCGTCTTTGCAAGCCCAACCCTAAGTCCCTACAGCAACGTTTCTTAAAGTGTATTCCTGGGCACATTGGAGGTGTGCCGCAGAGAGAACAGAATTCAAAATGGCCACCCTTAAAGGGACAAGCCTCCTTTTTTTTGGTGGATTTTTTTTGCTCAACAAAAAAATCCTTGGTGTTCCCCATAAAAAAAATTATTCTTTGGTGTTCCTCGGTCTTAAAAAGTTTAAGAAACACTGCCCTAGAGCACCAGCCAACCACCCTGCGTAGACAGAGCAAGTCCTGCTCCAGGCGGGCAGACCGTTAGGGTTAGGGTCTTGCGAGAACACGAATGTGAATAAGATACATGGGACTTTCCTAGGAACCAGACAGGCTGGGATTGTTTATTTCACAAAATACTCCCAATTTTGGGGTGCACGTGTGCACAGCAAGAGAAAAAATGTTCCTCGAAACTGAGCAATCAACTTCCATCTCCCCCCCCCCCAGAACCTGGGAAGAGAACTGGGCACCCTGCCCTGAAGGCTAACAAAGAGACTGGGCCAGACCAGGGCAGGAAGCAAATTCCAGAGATTAAGACTTTCCAAGAAGAACACTTAGTACCCAGACAACTCGCCGTTAGCGGGAGTGAGCTCAGCCCTGGAGAACGTTCCCGTGAAACGCAATACCTGGCCTAGGAGCCCCTGGGGCCCGGAGGAGAGCGTTGACACTCAATCCGAGAGGAATCGGCCTGGTACAAGCAAGGAAAGGGTGCCAACAGCACCAGGGGTTCCAGGAGGAAACCTGGATCTGACGCTCAGCCGTGAACTGCTTCGGAACAGAGAGAAGAGACCTCCCTTGCTGATGCCCATGGGATCACACCCCTCCTCCACTTCTTACTCTTTCCCCGACCCACTGCGGGCCAGATTTTCAGAAGGGCTCAGCTGAACCCTCCTGAAAGAGCTGATCATACGGACCCTATGCCTGTCCAGATTAAGCACCCAAAACTTGCTCAGAAACTAAGAAAATCCGTGCCATCTGCAACCCATAAGAACAGGTCAGAGCTGCCGGACATCACAACCCAGAAGTGCTACAGGCTGCACCCCCCGGTCCGGCACTCTTGGGGCCCGAATGAGGGAATGTGCCAGACTGCGGAGGTCAATGCCACCAGCCCCCCAGCCAGCCCCCCTGCCACTGGCCCCAACTACCTGTGGCCCAGCCGAGCTGCTGACCCCGCTGCCGGATGCTGGCCCTCCTGCCACTGGACTCCCAGGGCTCTCTGGTCCGGGAACATCCATGGTTCTGTCGGACCAGAGAGTGCCGGGTTTGGGAGGTGCAACCCTGCAGTATTACTGCCCGGGACATTTTAGTACCTTCCCCAGCAACACTGAACGGGAGGGTCTTACACGAGCTCCTGCAAGCGGGATACCCCATGGGAGACACCCTGCAGCCACCCCAAAGCACGCCAGGACCTCGTGAGCAGGAAGACGCTGGAGCCGTTCAAAAGCAGCAATCCAGCTCAGCCCCGCAGGTGAGGCCCTCCAGCCAGCCCCCAGCAGGGCGTGGGGAGTGCTGCTGAGAGCTCAGAAAGCCAGCCGGGACGCCCGCCGCAGCGAGGAGAACAGGCGGAGAGCGTGGCTGGGAGGCTCCCTGGCCGCCTTGCTCTGCCGGTGGGGACAGCTGGGCAGACTGCTAGAGACAAGGCCCAGTTACGTGGGCAGCGACCTGGCCACGGCCCCTGGGAAGGGGGGTGCAACAGGGCAGATAGCCCAGCCCCAGCAAGTAGCGTCTTTCTTCCAGCCGCGAGGGTAGAGTAACTGGAGAAGGAAGAAAGGAGAATTGGAGGGGCCAGAGGGGGGCTGGAGCACATGACCCACGAGGAGAGGCTGAGGGATTTGGGCTTGTTTAGTCTGCAGAAGAGAAGAGCGAGGGGGGATTTGAGAGCAGCCTGCAGCTCCCTGCAGGGGGATTCCAAAGAGGCTGGAGAGAGGCTGTTCTCAGTGGGGGCGGATGGCGGAATGAGGAGCAATGGGCTCAAGTTGCAGTGGGGGAGGTCTAGGTTGGATATTAGGAAAAACTTTCCCTAGGAGGGTGGTGAAGCACTGGGCTGGTTCCCCAGGGAAGCAGTGGAGTCTCCATCCTTAGAGTGTTTAAGTCTCGGCTTCACCAAGCCCTGGCTGGGCTGATTGAGTTGGGTTGGTCCTGCCTTGGGCAGGGGCTGGACTCGATGCCTCCTCGGGGCTCTATGAAAGGGGGGCCCTAGCAAAACACCCTGCCCCCTTCTGTCCCTGGCTGCGTGTTTCTTTACTGGTCAGGGCCCCACAGTGGCCAGCTCGCCGCGCCCTTGTTCACCGGCGAGGCCAGGCAGCCCCAGCCACCAGGGCTAGTGCCACAGCCCGAGATGCCGGTCCCTCTCCCATTTCCCGTGGGAGTCCCTGGCAGGCAGAGCCCGCACCCGGCGCGTCCGGCACTCCTGGGCTTTGGCAAGGCACCGCGGAGACAGGGCCCAAGGTCCCTCACAGAGAGCAACGCCGCCCCCGCGCCGCTACCTCGTGCAGGCTGGAGATGAAGCCGGAAGAGAGGCTGGAGAGCCCGAAGCGCTTCTCAATGGTGGTCAGGCTGCTCTTGAAGTTGGCGCTGTAGAGCAGCTGGGACAGCTGGAGGAGGCCATGGCAGACCACAAACACCTGGGAGCAAAACAACAGGGCATTGCAGTGAGCAACGGAGCCGCGCCCCCCGGGGCGGAGAGCCACAGGCCACGCTGGCGCGTTGCCACGGCAACCGTCATGGACACGTTCAGGCCACGGCCCTCCCGCAGCCGGGGCGAGGCCGCCAGGGGGCTGCGTTTACGGCAGCTTTCCTTGTGCCCGGGGCGATGCCGAGCACGGCCCCATCGCTGCTACGGCCGACCTAGGGGACCCAGATGGAGGTTGGCTCCTGGCCCGCCGGCAGAGCGACGGAGGCCCGGTCTCACGCTGGCGGGGCTCCCTCAAAGGCGGGCACCACCCCCCGCGCTCCCAGCTCCTGGACTCAGCTGAGCTGTGGGGAGAAGAGCGTCAAGGCCTCTCCAGACCCACCCTGCACAGGCTGAACCCTTCCGGGGGGGCCTGTGGGAGACTCGCTCACCAGCTCTCTGCCCTCCTTAGCGAGAGAAAGCCAAACCTCCATGCTGTCCCCAGAGCTCCCGGCCCCTGCCCCCTGCCCCCTGCCTAGGGCTGCCAGATGGTTTCAGCAAAAACACCGGACACACTTGACTTGACCTCACAATCGACACCGCATCTGATTTAGAAATACCGGACAGTTCTCTTCTCAGCTCCTTCCCGAACAGAACGCTCAAATACCGGACTGTCCGGCTCAACGCTTGGCACCTGGCAGTCCTACCCCCGCCCGGCTCCAGATCTGTCATCCTCCTTCCCTCGTGCAGACACATCCCAGCCCCCCTGCAGCACCGCTGCCCGACACCTCCCCCCACCCGCTCCCCGGGGCGCACGGCTGCCAAGGTGCTTCGCGGAGCCGCTGTGCTGGGGTGCAGGGAGGCTGAGCAGAGCCGGGGCCACCGTGACAGAGAGGGGAACCAGCAGGAGCACAGGCATGGCTCAGCAGTGGCCTGCAGAAGGGTGACGTGTCGCTATGCCCCAGGTACCACTTCCAGTCTCTGCAACCCTGTGCCTGCCTCGCTCCCACCAGCTCTGCTTCCTGAGTCGCTGGCCAGTGAAACGTGAGCCGCCCGGGTAGTGCCAGTGCTGTGCAAAGGGCAGCGCTGCTCTGGGAGGGAGGATGCCTAGTTGCTGTTCCCAGCTCTGCCACTGACTTGCCGTGTGCCCCCGGGCAAGTCTTTCCCTGCTCTTTGGGCCAGGGACGGTAGCTGGTTTTGTGGCTGTGCAGTGCAACAGGGGGTATATCAGCTCCGCACTGAGGAGTGAGCTCTGCCCAGCTGGTTGGACAACCCCCCCCCCCCCACCACCACCACACACACAGCCCAACTGGCCATGCTCCTGGTGGAGCCAGGCTATAAAAAGCCTGTGGCAGCTCCGTCGGGGCTGGCCGCTGGCGGGGAAGGAGGCGGGGATACCCCGGAGAGGCAGCCAGGCTGGAGGTGCTACCTGCAGGCCCAGTGGGTCGCGGGGAGGCATCTGGCCGATCCCGTAGGAAGTAGCCCAGGGCGAGGAGTCACCCCGGGTCCCTCGGCGTGCGCTGGCTGGATTCCCTGCGGAGCAGGCGGCAGCATCAGCCACTGCCTACAGGGCCCCGGGCTGGGACCTGGGGGACTGGGAGGGCCCAGGACCCCCTCCCCTCAGGTGGCTTGAGGGGCCACACCCCTGGGAACTCGGCCTCCAGGCTGTAAGAGCCCCAACACAACCCCGATAGACTGTGACCAGTGGGCCGTAGTAACCCCGATACAAGGGCCAGCAGATTGACTGTGACCAGTGGGCCGTAGTAACCCCGATACAAGGGCCAGCAGATTGACTGTGACCAGTGGGCCGTAGTAACCCCGATACAAGGGCCAGCGGATTGACTGTGACCAGTGGGCCGTAGTAACCCCGATACAAGGGCCAGCGGATAGACTGTGACCTGTGGGCCGTATTAACCCCCATACAAGGGCCAGCGGATAGACTGTGACCTGTGGGCCGTAGTAACCCCGATACAAGGGCCAGCAGAATGACTGTGACCAGTGGGCCGTATTAACCCCGATACAAGGGCCAGCGGATTGACTGTGACCAGTAGGCCGTATTAACCCCCATACAAGGGCCAGCGGATAGACTGTGACCTGTGGGCCGTATTAACCCCCATACAAGGGCCAGCGGATAGACTGTGACCTGTGGGCCGTAGTAACCCCGATACAAGGGCCAGCGGATAGACTGTGACCTGTGGGCCGTAGTAACCCCGATACAAGGGCCAGCGGATTGACTGTGACCAGTGGGCCGTATTAACCCCCATACAAGGGCCAGCGGATAGACTGTGACCTGTGGGCCGTAGTAACCCCGATACAAGGGCCAGCGGATTGACTGTGACCTGTGGGCCGTAGTAACCCCGATACAAGGGCCAGCAGATTGACTGTGACCAGTGGGCCGTATTAACCCCCATACAAGGGCCAGCGGATAGACTGTGACCTGTGGGCCGTATTAACCCCGATACAAGGGCCAGCGGATTGACTGTGACCAGTGGGCCGTAGTAACCCCGATACAAGGGCCAGCAGATTGACTGTGACCAGTGGGCCGTATTAACCCCCATACAAGGGCCAGCGGATAGACTGTGACCTGTGGGCCGTAGTAACCCCGATACAAGGGCCAGCGGATTGACTGTGACCAGTGGGCCGTATTAACCTCCATACAAGGGCCAGCGGATTGACTGTGACCAGTGGGCCGTATTAACCCCAATACAAGGGCCAGCAGATTGACTGTGACCAGTGGGCCATATTAACCCCAATACAAGGGCCAGCGGATAGACTGTGACCAGTGGGCCGTATTAACCCCGATACAAGGGCCAGCGGATTGACTGTGACCAGTGGGCCGTATTAACCCCGATACAAGGGCCAGTGGATAGACTGTGACCAGTGGGCCGTAGTAACCCCAATACAAGGGCCAGCGGATTGTCTGTGACCAGTGGGCCGTAGTAACCCCAATACAAGGGCCAGCAGATTGACTGTGACCTGTGGGCCGTAGTAACCCCGATACAAGGGCCAGTGGATGGACTGTGACCAGTGGGCCGTATTAACCCCGATACAAGGGCCAGCGGATTGACTGTGACCAGTGGGCCGTATTAACCCCGATACAAGGGCCAGCAGATTGACTGTGACCTGTGGGCCGTAGTAACCCCAATACAAGGGCCAGCGGATTGACTGTGACCAGTGGGCCGTAGTAACCCCGATACAAGGGCCAGTGGATGGACTGTGACCAGTGGGCCGTATTAACCCCGATACAAGGGCCAGTGGATTGACTGTGACCAGTGGGCCGTATTAACCCTAATACAAGGGCCAGCAGATTGACTGTGACCAGTGGGCCGTAGTAACCCCGATACAAGGGCCAGTGGATGGACTGTGACCAGTGGGCCGTATTAACCCCGATACAAGGGCCAGCGGATTGTCTGTGACCAGTGGGCCGTAGTAACCCCGATACAAGGGCCAGCAGATTGACTGTGACCTGTGGGCCGTATTAACCCCGATACAAGGGCCAGCGGATTGACTGTGACCAGTGGGCCGTATTAACCCCGATACAAGGGCCAGCAGATTGACTGTGACCTGTGGGCCGTATTAACCCCGATACAAGGGCCAGCAGATTGACTGTGACCTGTGGGCCGTATTAACCCCGATACAAGGGCCAGCGGATTGACTGTGACCAGTGGGCCGTAGTAACCCCGATACAAGGGCCAGCAGATTGACTGTGACCTGTGGGCCGTATTACCTCTAGTGAGAGGGACAGAGGAATAGACTCTGGTCAGCAGGCCTTACTTGGCACTATAAGAGCCCATGGAGGGACTTTGGCCTCAGGCCCGTATTGTACCTAATTAGAGGGGACTAAGGAATAGATTTTGGCCGCCTGACTGTGCCAGCCCTGCCATAAGGCCCTGAGTACGGACTTAGTGCCCGGAGAGGAGCCTGTTTAGAGACCCCGGCGGGTGGGCTAAGCTCCAGGGGCCTCCCAGGGCAGGTCGCCCGACAGCAGCAGTCAGCACAGCAGGCGTCCGAGCGCGGCGGGTGGGGTGGAACACTAACGCCCGTGGTTCTGTGTCCCAGGTTAGAGCCAGGGGCCTCCCATTTGGCTCTGACGGGGTAGGAGCGAGGAAGCCGTCGGCTGGCCCTCTGCCCAGGGAGCTTGCCCCAGACAGGCTGCTGAGGGGGCCAAGAGCGAACAAGCCAGCGCAGGGGCTGGATCGGGCTCCTGAGCAGCTGGGTCCCGCTGGGGAGGCCGCGGGCTGGGATGGCTCCCCGCCCCCGGGGGTGAGCTCAGACGTTTGGCGCTGGGTGGGTTCTGTCTGCAGGCTGCACCACCCCTGGCCAGCCAGCCCAGCCCGCAGGCTCTGATCCCACTGGCGAAGACGTGGGCTAGTGGGGAAGGTGCCCAGGCAGGTGTATTGCTGATGAAGCAGGGTACCAGCCAGAAGGGGCCACGTGAGCGGACAAGAATGGGTGGGGCAGGACAGAGGGAGGGGGAAGCACTGACACCGCTTCCGGTCAGAGCACAGTGGGGCGCGCCCGGCCCTGGCCTGGAGCACTGGGGCGCAGCAGGGCAGGCTGGCGTGGGCGGGCCCGGGATGTAAAGTGGGTGGCGCCCGGCCCACTCAGCCCCATCCATGGCTACGCCCCTGGTGCTAGCACCTGGCAGACTGAGGGCACCACGATGGACACAGCTCGGTCAGCGGTGGGACTTCCCCCGGCCCCATGGCTGGACGAGGACACGCCCGCCGAGACGCGGCACTAGCCCCCGCGGCACAGCCTGGCCCCGCCCCCGCCAGGGCCTTGTGCGCGTTGGCTCAGTCCGAACGTCTGTGACATCGGCCGCCCTGAGCCGCGCTTTAGGAGGGTCAGTGTGTTCCTGGCCTCCCCGGCGACTGGCGCGCGCCGCCCTTGCGATGGGGATGTGCTGGTGCCTCTTGAGATCGTCTCAGACTCTCTTCCTCCCACATTCGCCTTGTGCCACGTGGCCCAAATAGACCCCTCTGCTTCCCCTGTTGGGGGCGGGAGAAACCCTGCCGAGGCCCCCGCCCAGGCCAGCCGGGGCTGCGCAGCGAGCTGGGCTTTTAACTCTGTCTGGGGACGCTCCCGCTCTCGGCAGGCATGTGCTGGGCAGCCCTGGCCTCACAGCATCTCCCTGAGCCAGCCCCTGCGACTTCTGGCTGCTCCCTCCCAACAACCCGGGGCAGGAAAGGCCCGTCCGGGACTCCGGCGCGCGAGCGCAGGCTGGCTGCAGACGCGCAGGAAGGTCTCCCGAAAGGACTGCCTCCATTATCCGTCTCCATTGATTGGTTAATGTTTGTGCAGGGCGTCGAACCTGTCATCACGCAAGAGATACGCTCAGGGCCATGACTAAGGAGCATGCCTATGTGCGCACGTTTATGGCTGCTGCGATTAGGGATTATGTTCTATGGAATCTATACAGCATGAGTCCACCGGTTTATTGCACGTTATCGGTTGCTGCAAACAAACAAACAACTGATGCGCTCTTCCCTTCTGGGAAGTCCTGGATTTCAGTGGGGAAGGAGGGTTACCTAGCGGTAGGGTTGCCACAAAAGTCCCAGACACGCTTGATGTGGCATCACAATCCCCGTTCCAGCTGAGTTAGAAAATACCGGACGGTTCTAGTTTCTCAATTTGTTTCCCGGACAGAAAGCTCAAATATTGGACTGTCCGGTTCAAAACCGGACACCTGGCAACTCTTCCTAGTGGGGAGAAAAGGGGCAGGGGGTTGAGAATCCGGGATTGTGTTCCTGCTGGTTTCCTGCTCCGTGTGTGGCGCTGGGGCCCGGCGGCCAGGGTCCTGCTGTGCTTTGTCCTGAACAAACGGCTAACAAAGAGACAGCCCCGGCCCCGCGCCGCTGTCCAAGCACATCGCTCCGGGCCACGGCCTCTCACGTACGTAGGTATGAAATGGAGCAGAGGGCTGGCCCGTTATTGTCCAGACGTGCCTCATTTCAGGCGGCTGTGAAGGGGGGAGAATCGCCCAGCGCAGAAGCTGGATTTTGTTTACAAGGACAGACAGGAGGGGCTGTTTAAGCACAAGTGTCGCTCCGCATGGCAAGCGCGGCAGGAAGCTGGGATCCCTCAGGCCACAAGAGCTGTGGGGCGAGGAAACCAGGCGCACGGGGCGAGCGCGGCAAACGGAGAGCTGGAGAGGGACCATCAGGCACGTCGGGGGTGCGGGAGCAGGAGCACGATCAAAAGAGCCAGGGTAAAATAGAGCGAGGAAGCCACGCGGTTCCGGAGAGCGACTAGGACACTGTCCAGCCTCTTTGATCTATATTTAGCCAGCTCCGTTTTCTTTTATTGTCTTGGGAATGTGACGGGTTCGAACGGTGCCAATACTAGCGCAAAAGTCATTTGGGATGGGGGAGGGGGAAGAGCCCTTTTATGTAAATTCTCAGGAAATCAAATATTTGCCGGCCGCCGGAAGAATGCCCGGCCCAGATAAAGTTGGGAACCCTGGAACAGCTCACTGGGGCCCCAGGTAGCTCAGCGCTAACGACTCCGGAAGGCCGTCGCAGGGCTAAGAACGCGGCTCATTCTGCCGGAGGGAGGGAGCACACAGGAGCCCAGGCAGGGCTGCCCGGGGGATGGGAAAGGCCCTGGAGGACTTGCACAATACGAATGCGACAGGGTCCTCCTTTCCCCCACGCTCAGCCCACGCCCGGAGCCTCCAGCCAGTCTTTAGATCTCCGCCCTGATCGGCGCCCACACCCCGAGCCAAACGCCGCGCAACCGGAAGGCTCGATTTCCGGATCGACACCCGAACTTTCCCAAATGGGGGGGGGGGTGAAATCCTGACGGTGCCGAGCAGCTGGTGAGAGTCAGGGATGCCTAGGGGAGCAAAGCTGCATCGGAGCCGATTGGTGGATTTACGAGGAAAGAGACAGCGGCCTGGGGAAAAGTGGGATGTTCCGGGACTCGGGGGGAGAGCCCACGGTGGGCTGTGGCCGGGCGGACGGAGCCGCGTGGGGGAAGCCAGCTCGGAGAGCAGAGGATGGTTGGAAGCGGAAGCCGTCCTGTCCACAGGGTGGTTCGGCGCAGGACCAAGCACCATCTAGACCAGCAGCTCCCAAACTTTTCGGCGTCACGCCCTTTTGATTTTTGAGAAACCCTCACGCCCCCCCTCCCAAAAAATATCAGGAAAACTTGGGGTGCTGTTGGCAGGGGGCTGTGTCGCCTCACGCCCCCCCTGGAATTTTTTCACCCCCCCGGGAGGCACCCCCCCAGTTTGGGAACCCATGACCTAGACCATCCCTGGCGCTGGCAGGAGTCTGTCCAACCTGCTCTTACATCTCTCCAGCGGTGGA
Source organism: Pelodiscus sinensis (assembly GCF_052426305.1). Lineage (NCBI taxonomy): Eukaryota > Metazoa > Chordata > Testudines > Trionychidae > Pelodiscus > Pelodiscus sinensis. Next base: position 55,657,902 of record NC_143061.1, on the reverse strand, counting down.
GATTCCACAACCTCCCTGGGCAATTGATTCCAGTGTTTCACCACCCCGGACAGGCAGGAACTTTTTCCTAATGTCCAACCTAAACCTCCCTTGCTGCAGTTTTAGCCCCTTGCTTCTTGGCCTGTCCTCAGAGGTCAAGGGGAACAATTTTTTCTCCCTCCTCCTTCTGACACCCTTTTAGATACCTGAAAATCACTCATGTCCCCTCTCAGCCTTCTCTGTTCTAACTAAACTAGTCCAGTTCTTTCAGTCTTCCCTCCTAGCGCCCGTTTCCTAGACCTTTCCTCATTGTGCTTGCTCTTCCCTGGACCCTCTTGCTCTGCAAGGCCTGCGGAGGTCCCTATGGGCAATGCAGAGAGGCCTGCCCCATGGGGGTTCTACTTGGCCGTCCTACGGAACCGGAACAGGCTTTAGGCTGGGTACAGCGCTGTCCCTACAGTCACTTTTCAGAAGGAGGCTGGTTTTCATTCCGGGAACAGCGCAGTCAGCCTCAGGACAAGCTACTCGCCATTTCAACGTGGGCCCCCTTTCTCTTTGCTTCTAGGGTCAGGGCCCCATGGTCTGAAAAGGTCTGTCAAAATAGACACGCTTGATAGACCCCTCCCCTCCCCATAACCGCCGGGAAATAGACACGCGCGATAGACCCCTCCCCTCCCCGTAACCGCCGGGAAATAGACACGAGTGACAGACCCCTCCCCTCCCTGTAACCGCCGGGAAATAGACACGGGCGACAGACCCCTTCCCTCCGTGTAACCGCTGGGAAATAGACACGGGCGACAGACCCCTCCCCTCCGTGTAACCGCCGGGAAATAGACACGGGCGACAGACCCCTCCCCTCCGTGTAACCGCCGGGAAATAGACACAAGTGACAGACCCCTCCCCTCCCCGTAACCGCCGGGAAATAGACACGCGTGACAGACCCCTCCCCTCCCCGTAACCGCCGGGAAATAGACACGAGTGACAGACCCCTCCCCTCCCTGTAACCGCCGGGAAATAGACACGGGCGACAGACCCCTTCCCTCCGTGTAACCGCCGGGAAATAGACACAAGTGACAGACCCCTCCCCTCCCCGTAACCGCCGGGAAATAGACACAAGTGACAGACCCCTCCCCTCCCCGTAACCGCCGGGAAATAGACACGAGCGACAGACCCCTCCCCTCCCCGTAACCGCCGGGAAATAGACACGAGCGACAGACCCCTCCCCTCCCCGTAACCGCTGGGAAATAGACACGAGCGACAGACCCCTCCCCTCCCCGTAACCGCTGGGAAATAGACACGAGTGACAGACCCCTCCCCATAACCACCACCAGACATATTTGAACCTGGGACCTCTGGAGCTTAGTACAGGAGCCTCTATCCTTTGAGCTTGAAGCCAGCTGGCTCCCGGCCTAGGCTGCAGAGGTCTCTTGTTCTTATCTGTTGCTGTGGTCTAGGTGCCACCGCACGGGACAGTGACCCACGCCAGGCGTGGGGGTCACATGTTCACACACAAAGGGTCGCTCTCAACAATGCAAAACCTCCCCCGCCCTCTTCCTCAACATCAACCCCCTCCCCCGCTTTCTCCATCCATCCATCATGGCTCCGTATTTCCTGGCCTTTGCTTCCTCTTTTAAAACCAAACTGCTCCTGATTCATCAGGACATCTGCCCCGGACCCGCCTGAAACCCAACAACCGAGGAGTTTGTCCGTCTCCTCTTCTACCGACAGGCCAGCAGCTAAAGAGAAGGCTGTCAGAGCCCACGGCAGCTGCTTGCTCAATGGAGTTTCACCGCCTGACGGGTTAACAGCCCAGCACAACGTTCCTTTCACCGGCCCCGCGGCCCCTGACACCAGAGAGCAGGAACACACAGCAGCTTGTGCAGACAGTCACCCATTATTAAAACCAGTCGCGTAACAAGATGTTCCACCGCCTGGCTGCCTGCCCCGCGGGGAGGGTCTGTGCGCACCCGCGCGCCAGCGGCTGGCCACACTGCGTCTCACGGCGGGGCAGTGACGACGGAGCAGGAGAACCTCTCTAGCGTCGCCCAGGGGAGTTGGGCGCCCCGTTCCCGCTGCATCCCAGTGTGCGCGGGGCACCTTTGTCAATCCAGCCCATAAAACGGAGGCCTGGAGAGCCGCGAAGGCAGCCAGGATGGGATTCCGCCAGCCCGGCTCAGGGTGTGGCACCTTGCTGCCCGGAGTGCAGGGGGGCAGTGCAGAATCTGGCCCTAGCGGCCTGGACGTCCATTTCGGGATTGTGCACATGGGGCTGGCGTCCGGTCTGTCCCCAGTGCCGTCGTCCCTCAGCCGGCCCCGACATCGGCCGGCCCTTTCCCCCCTAGTTCCCTTAGACCCCCTGCACCCTGAAACCTTCGCCTGAGTCCTGGGGCCACCCTCCCCGCCTCAGCTAACTTCCTGCACGAGCAGCCCGCAGCTCGCTCCCCCCAGGTCCCCAGCCGAGTCTCCCCACAGCCCCAGCGCCTGCTCCTTTCCCAGGGCCTCCCCTGCGCTTGCAGCGGTCTGCAGGCGCCCCCAGGCCTCCTCCAGCGTCACCGTCCCCTTCCTGTCCACAGCCCAGCCCCACCCTCGCTCCTCGGGCCACCGCCCACTTTGGGAGAGGCCCAGGAGCCCACGTCCGACCCCGCACCCCTCTCCAAGGGCCTTAGCGGGAGGCTCCTCCCCCCCACGCCTTGGGTGGCCCGTGCCCTCCTCCCCACGGCCGCAAGCCACCAAAGCGTCTCTCTCAAGCGCGAGCGTCTCCAGACCCCCCCAATCCCGGGGCCCCCAGAGCCGAAAGACACTTGGCCCTGGTGCGGCCGCACCCTCCCAGGTTTCCAGGCGCTGCAGATTTGCCGATGGCCGCTACCGTTGCTGGACCGTGCTGCCTCTCCCTGAGCCCTGCCCCCGGTGGCCTCCTCCTCCGCGTCTCCGCCTCACCCTGCGTGGAGCACAGCAGTGCCCGCTAGCTGGCCCCTCCCACTTCCAGACGGCCGCAGGTACCGAGAGCCACGGACCGCTCTCCCCGGCGGGCAGCGTAGCAGGGCTCACTTGGCATGAGGCACCGAGCCCACTGCCTCCCTCCCGGGGTTTAGGCTCGGCGTGGGCGTGGTCCTGCCCGCCATCAGACCCAGGCCTCCTCGTTCCCAACCTTCAGTCTCAAAGGGCTGAGAATAAAATGGTCCTTCCACAGCTCCAACCACTAGGCACCGCCTTCCTGCAGCCCCATCGGGCTTCACGGCCCGTCTGAAAACATCGCTCTTTCCCCTTCGCCCGGGTCTCAGGATTTCGCCTCTCTCTGGTCTTGCTTTCACTTGTGGCTTCGCTCCGCAAAGCATCGAAAGCTTCCTACACGAGGAAGAAAACCACACCCGTGCCGTGCTCACCGACACCGGCCCGGCCCTCAACCGTACAATCGCTTTGTGGGCGCAGTGTCGGAGCTCTCGGAGCCACGGAAAGGCAATTAGAAGACAATGCTAATTAAACAACGCACAGTAAACCAGCCACAGCAGAAAAAAGGTGCCAAACTATTGCCACTGGGAACTTAAAACAGAAAATTACGGAGTCCTTTTTAGTCACTGTTTAGAGGAACCGACCAAACACCAGCAAAGTGACAAGAGGCAGAGTGGTCTAGTGGTTACCGCACCAGCCTGGAACTCAGAAAACCAAAGCTCTGTTCCTTGCTGTGCCAGAGACCTGCCGTGACACCCTAGGCAAGTCACTTCAATTCCCTGTACCTCAGTTTCCCCTCCCATGCTTTGTGTCCGTGTTGCCTACTCAGACTGTATCCTCTTCAAATCAGAGTCCGTCTCGTTAGGCTGCCCTTAAGTGGGGTCTCTCCACACGACTATACTTCACACGCAGTGACACAAACACAAGAATTGCTGCTGGGGGGGACCAGCCACAAGGGTTGTTACTTCCAGGAAGGCCCAGAGGGGGACCCCCAAGGACTGGGGGGGCATAGACGTGCCAAGACCGTTATAATGCTGCAGCCATCACAAACCAGTCTGCTCCATCCACCCCAGAAACCCTCCGCCCTCCGAGGGCCTTGCGGGGGGCCAAGCGACAGACACAGCCTGTGTTCACACCTTCTCTGCGCTCCACCAGCGAGAGCGGCCCCACACCTCCCAGCCAGGCAGCGGCTCTGGCCGACAGGACCTCTCTCCAAACAGCGAGCTTTACCGAGGGCCAGCGCCCGGCGGCCCTGCACAGCCTGGCCTGTCTCGGCAGGGGAGGGCGCCAGCCGGCCGGGCTGCTCGGGGTTCCCAAGCAGTGTGCGTGGTTTTGGGAACCAGTGCCCAGCAAAGCCCCTTGGGAACGCCGGCCCGGGGATCTCGCCGTGCCGGACGCACCCGGCTTCGGGGTCAGACTGGGAGTGCGCTGTCAGAGCGGCCACACAGCCTGAGCCGGGGCCCGGCCCCTGAGCGGTGTGCCAGGCCCCTCCAAGGCAAGGGCCGAGTGGGGCGTCCCAGAGGGAGGGTTAGAGAGCCGGCACGTGGGGCGCCTCCCTTAGCACTGTGGGGGTGCTGGAATCCTGGCCCTCTTCGGACGAGCACCGCTCTGTTCACGCAAGCCGGACCAGTGGCCATGTGCCGAGCGCCCGGCCCGTCTCAGACAGGGGCTGGCAGAAATGCGGTAAACCGGAGAGGGGGTTGCCCGAGGGCAAGCCGCTGCCCTTGGCATTGAAGGGGAAGCCTCCAGGTGCCAGCCCTGACTCTGCAGCTTGGGGCCCCACGCCCGGGTGACCAGTGGCTGCCGGGCGCATTTCAGCCTCCCAGCCCTGGGCTGGCTGCACCCCGAGTGTCGCTTGCTAGACACTGGGGGAGCCCGAAGGCTGCTCTAAGTCAGGCCAAAGTGCGGTTCCCAAGTTCCCAGAGCTTGAGCTCAGAAGCCCTGGGGACGCCCCTCTCCCTTCGGCAGCATCCGGGAGCCGAGAGGAAAGCGCGGCCCAGCTCTGCCCGACCCCCGAGAGTCCTGCACAGCCGGTCCCGTGGGCCAGGGCCCCGCTGCGCTGGCAAGACCCCGGGAGGTTACACGTGTAACCAAGAGCAGGAGGGGGATGGAGGCCGTGCAGTCGCATTGCTGCAGGGTCGCCCAGCAAGCAGCAGACTCCCAGAAGGGGGGGGGGTCCTTTGCCACTCCGAGGAGAAGGGAGAAATGGCCACACAGAAAAGGGGGGTACGAGCCAGGCGTGGCCTGGGAGGGAAGTGCTGCCAACCAGGACCCCCCAGCCACTGGCCAGTGCACTGCCCGCCAGGGGAGCCTGCTGCTGTCACCTGGCAGATCCCTGGCTCCGGGCAGTGGGGCCTTGGGCCAGCCCCACACCACCCGCTCACACCCTGGGCTAGTCCCCGCTGACTCCCGGGGTCCCGCATCCGCCCAGCGCAGGCCCCTGGCAGAGCAGCCCACGGCTAGCTCCGGGGCGCGTGGGTGGCAGGTCTGGGGGAGCACAGAACTACAGCATGGGGGGGGGGTCTAACCAGCCGAGCCCCGGGGAGGGAGAGCTGAGCCCCTGAGCTACGCCTCAGGCTCCCAACCAGAGGAACTGATCGGTCCTCGCTGTGACCCAGCCATGCCCCAGCTCACAGCGCGCCCTGAGCGGGCCCCCAGCCTCGCCCTCCCGCCGGCTACTCTGCGCCCGCTGTCCGGCCCCTCTTCGGCAGCTGCCGCCCCAACCGCCCAGGTGCACGGCGCTGCCTGGCGAGGGCGCCCCGGGTCCAGCCTGCAACGCCCCCAAAGCGCGCACTGGCCGCCCGCTTCCTTCGGGCTTCGGGTGGCAACGCTGCGTTTTAACGCGCGCCCCGAGCGCCCGGCAGGAGCCGACCAAACCTGCGCGCTCAGGACCAGCCCTTCGCACGGGGAAGCCAAGGCGCCTGCGCGCCGCCCCGCAGCCCGCGGAGCAAGCTGGCAAAGTTCACTCCTTACCTTGATATTGCAAAAGCTGTTCCGGTAACAGGTGCGGCAGCTTCGGGGGCTGCTGCGGGCGGCCGGGGCATGGCTGCGCTCGGGCTGGACGCCCATGGCTGGAGCCGGATCGCCGCTGGAGGCCAAGGCGCACCGCTGCCTCTCCCCCTAGCTCCCCAAGCGCCGGAGCGCTGCGCCGCCTGCGAGCGAACCCGGCTCCTTCCCTTCCCCGGCCTGGAGTCCGCGGCGCCCCCGCCGAAAGCTGCCCGAGCGTGTGAGCCTCGGCGAGCGGGAGCATGGAGTTTTATAAGCCTGCTCTGCGGAGCCGCGATGATGAAACTGCCTTTCTCCTCCCTCTTTGCTCTGGCGCGGAGAGCGAACCGTGCAGGCGCAGGGCGGCTGAGCCTGCCCCCCCGCGCAGGTGTGGGGCACAGTGTCACGCTGGCTCGCCGGGGACAGGCCGGCGCTTTCTCTCCTCCCCCAGACCCGCCATGTGGCTCGGCTTCCCCTCCAAACCACTCGCCGCCCCAATCCCCCTTGGCCCTGCCCCGCCCCGCCCCGTCCCTTTCCCCGGGCAGAGCCGGGCGCCGAGCGCTGCGGCCGATCTTATTGACAGGAAAGGTGCCAACGTCTCCGAGCGGAACAAAGCCCTACAAGATGGCCCCGATCCAGCTGCGAACTCAGGTGGCCAGAGGCGAGGCTGATGGGCGCCGCTCCTGCTGATCCGCCTTGCACGTCTCCAGCAGGCGAGAGTGGCCCGGGGCGACTTCCCGGAGCAGCCAGCGAGAGAAAGGGAGAGAGCTCCCCCCGGGGGGTCCCGCTCGTCCTGCGCTTGCCCCGAACTGTTCGCTCCGAGCCCCGCTGCGGGTCTGGGCGCGCGGAGAACGGCCTGGTCAGGGCGAGGGCAGGTTTGGCTCGCTCAGAGGAGGCGCTGCCCTGCAGTGGGGGGACAGTCGCGGTGCCCGAGGCTGCCAGGGGGTACGATCGTGCCGGGGAGAAGGAACCTGGCCACGAATCCCCTCGCGAACAGCAGCTTCTTTTCTTCGAGCGCTTCGCCCCAGAGAGCCTGGCTCGGCCTTGCCTCTCCCCCGGGGCCTGCGGGCCAGACACAACCTGCACCGAACGTCCCGCGTGGCCCTGCGCACGCTTCCGGGGCCAGGCCCCTGTGCCCGCCCGGGGGGCCCGGAGCGGACCCCGGCCTCGCCCTGCACAGAGAAGTTCGCAGGGCGGAGGCGGTGCTCAGCCCAGAGCGGCGTGAACGCGCCCCTCTGCCCAGCCATGCACAGGGGCCTGTGGAACTCCCCGAGACGAGGTACCGCGGCGCTCGGAGGCAGGCGGGACGAGTGTCCGAAAAGCCCGCGGCAGACACCGAGAAGTGTTTCACGTGCGTCTGCTTCTGGGCTGCAGGGCCCGCCAGCTAGTGGGTTGGAAAACCCCGCGCGGGTTTGCTCCTGCCCCTAAACTCTCCCCCGCTGCTCCAGGCGGGCCAGCGCCGGGGCCACTCTGCCCTCACATCTGCCCTCTTCTCCCCTGCGAGGGCCCGAGGGCGCAGCGGGGTTGCAGGTTCATTCATTGCGCTCCGCCCCGCTCGCCAGCTCCCAAATGCAAACTCCACCCGAACTGGGCCGCGGGGATTGGGCTGGCCGGGCACGTGGCCGCTTCTCCACTTCCTGACTGCCAAGGCATGTAAACACTCCCGGCAGCACCGCTGGATCCGCTTTCCAAGAACTGCGGGCCAGCGAGCCCGGCCGCGGCGCGTGTGCGCAGAGCGCAGGGCGCAGGGCGCAGGGCAGGGGCCGGGCAGAGCCACAGGCAGCGCTAGGGGCTCGGGTGCGGTACTTGGCCACCTTCTGAGCCAGCGGCTCTGGGGTGAAACTAGCCCCCCGCAGGTAGCAGCACCGCTGGCTGACCCGGTCTGCGTGGCTCAGGGGAGTCGCAGCTGGGCTTGGGCCCGCAGCCACGGACCCCACCGATTCCAGGGGCCCAGGAAACGCTCGGGTTTCCTTAAACCTCCCCGCCACCGAGCACCCTCCAAACCAGACCCCAGGGCTGAGCGCCAGCCACCCCCTTCCCTGGCACCCCCAGCCCCCCCCCCGAACCTCCACCCAAACGCTTCTCCCCAACCCCCGCCGCAGCACGGAGCCCCTTCCCCCCCACCCAAACCCTTTCCTCCAACCCCCACCCCAGCCTAGAGCCCCTTCCCCCACCCCAACCCCCACCCAGACCCTTCCCCCCAACCCCCGCCACAGCCCAGAGACCCATCCCCCACCCCACCCCGCATCCAGACCCTTCCCCCCAACCCTTGCTGCAGCATGGAGCCCTTTCCCCCACCCCCACCCAAACCTTTCACCCCAACCCCCGCCACAGCCCTGAGACCCATCCCCCACCCCATCCCTCGCTTCAGCCCCTTCCCCCACCCCAAACTTGCATCCCCATCTCCTACCAAGCCCCTCATGCATCCAATCCCCTGGCCTCTCCCACATGCTGATACCCTCACACCTAGGGGGCCCCACAAAATCTAATACCCCCTGGCCCCTAGAAGAATTAATCCGGCCCTGCCTCTCTCATGGGTTGCAGTTCCCAGCCAACCAGAGCTCTGGAGTGGGGGGGGGAGGGGACAGCTGTGCACGGAATGTCCTGGGCCCCCCGTACACCTAGGAGCCACAGGGGCCTGCTGGCTGCCCCCCAAGCCTCTGCCCCAGCTCCTGCACCCCCAGACCTCTTATCCTCTGCCCTGAGCCCCAGCATGCAATACCACCCTGCCTGTTGGAAATGAAAGTCACTTTCACCCCCCCCCCCCCCACCCTGCATTCAATAGCAGCCTGAAGCCTTTCGTTGCTGCTGACGGCCAGGCGGCGTTCTTTAACTGCCAGGACACGCTCCAACCTCCGGCACGCCCGTGAACATGCCCAGGGTACCGCAGGCGTGTGCTCCTAAATCTCGGGGGCAGCTAAGGGGACCCCCCCCGATTCTGGACGTGGAAGGCAGGCCTGGTTTTCAATGCACTGCCGCTTGGCAAACTCTTCCGACCCGTGTGTCGCTCGCTGCCCCTGCAGGCAGCCGGTGCAGGTACAAGCCCCCGGCTCGGCTTAGCGAGCGGCACAGCGCAGACCTCGGCCCACAGGGGCTCAGACAAGGGAGGGGGCAAAGCGCAGTCCTGCCGAGCGCGAACCCTGCCCCCCCGTGTGGGAATCGGCCCCCACCCCCACGTGGAGAGGCAGAGCAGGCGCCGGGAGTCACGTTCGGATGGAAGCTGGGAGTCGGGTTGCTCCATGTCGGTGAGCGAGCCTGGTGCAACCCAACACCGCGCCGGGCCGGGCGTCAGGAACACGGGCGCTTTGCTTGGAGCTTTGAGATCAGCCCCCTGCCCTGGGCCGAGGACCCCACTCCGGGATGAAAGGAGCAGAAGAGGGGGGCACGGGGCACCCAGCCGCTGTTGCCGGGGGGGGGGGGGGGTAGGTAGCGAGGCAGGCAGTGTTCCGGGGGGAGGAAGCAGAAACACATGGACAGAAGAGCAGAGGTCCTGGCCCAACCCTCGGGTCGGCCTACCCTTGGCTACTCTCCAGCTCTCAGGCCCCTGCCCCCTCCCCAGTGGCCCTTCAGGGACTGGGGCAACTCTGTCCATGCCCCCTTTTCCCAGCGAGGCTGGCAGCCCCGGGCCTCCTCTGTGCCCAACGTAGTCCGAGCGCGGGAGGCCACCAACTGTGCCAGGAGCCCATCAAAGACCCGAACATCGGGCCCATTCCCCGATGTTCCCCATCGGTCCACTAGCCGCCCCCCTCCCCTCCAGGGCATCGGGCCTGGCCCACCTCTCCACTGCGCCGGCCCCAGGACGGCAGGGAGGCCACGCTGGGGGGCACGGAGGAGCCAGAACAAACAGGGTTCCGGGGCGCCGGCCTCCCCCCGCCTGCCACGTGGAGCCAGCCTTAGCTCCAGCAGCGAAGCTGCAGCCGCAGGGGCTGTGGCCACTGGAGCAGGTATCCAGGCTGTGCAGTGGGTGGGGCTGCGCTGCTGGCCGCCACGGGCAGACTCAGCCCCCCTCCCGCTGCACCGTGGACGTGACCCGGAGCCACGTGTGCCACGGCCGGCCTCCCCCGCCAGGCAGCTTGAACAGCCCCCAGGACTCCCCTCCAATAGCTCAGGGCAAGGCCCCCGTGGGGGTTGATTTGACCCTGCCAACACGGAGGTGCAGGCTCGTGCAACGCCCTGCGCCTGGGCTCTCCCGGCAGCGCCACACGGCTGCGGAGCTGCAGCAGAAGGAGCAGCGGAGATACTGCTGTTTGCTCTCCGGGCGGGCCCTCCATCCTGGCAGCCGCAAGCGGCGTAATTGCAGCGCTCAGTACGCGCTGACCTGGGCGGAGGGCAGCCGCACTGGAGACGGGCTCAGCAAAACGCTGGATTGTTTCAGAGAATCGCTCCCCACCCAGCAGCTTCCGGGGCACGCGGGCCTGGCGCCGTGCTCACGAGCCACACGCCCAACGGAGCCGGGCCTGCACCGTTGGCTGGTCTTTCAATGCAGAGATGCAGCTCCATGGCCTCTCGCACAATGAAAGGGGCGTGGGGAACCAGGCATTTAGGTCGCCCGTTCTCAGCCGGCCGGCGGGGCAACTAGCGATCTCGGCAGCTGCTCATGCCACTTCATGGAATATTTCGGACGAGGTTGCTGCACCGGGCCAGGCGGCAAAGGGCCGGCAGAAACCTGGGCTTTGGCTCCGAAAGGCGCGGCGCACGCTCTTACCAACGAGTGCCGGTTCGCTTTCACGCGGCACGTGTGGGCCTTGCGCGAGCAAGTGGAACCGCGGGAACCCGCCCAAGCGCTCGGCTAGAAACCGGCCCAGGTGAGAATTCGCTCGCCCAGTAGTGGCAGCAGCACCTGGCGGGTTCCGTGACAGTACGTGATCCCCTCGTGGAGGACAGGAGGAGCGAAGGGAGGCTGGCCATCCAGTACGAGGCTGGCTCGGGCGCTCTGCGTGCCGCGGGAGCGGTGGAGAAGGCTGCCAGAATACAACTGAATGGGAAACGGTTTCCCCATCCCATTCAGCCGGTACCAGCATTTTCCTGGGCCGTGTCAGATTGCAATGGGGACCTCTGGGAATTTTTCACGGGGAAAGAGGCATTCCCAACTGGCCCAAGTGCCTCCCGTGGCTCAGACAAGTCTCCCTCATCCCAGCTCCCTCGTCCCAGGCCCCCTGCCCAGGTAGTTACGTACGGAGGCTTGGCAGGAAGACGGCCATCGTCCTGTGATACAGAAGTCCCCTGGCTAAGAGTCCCCTCGGTGTTGCAAACAACTCTTGGCTGAGACCCGACCCGCTCACTACAGCAAATACATTGCCTACCGCGGAAGGGTCCCTACAAGGTAACAGGCGACGTCTCTGCTGAGAGCGTGATCCTAGCCCAAGGCGTGCGTGGGCAATGCCCACATGGAAGGAACAACAGAACCACAGGACCAAGTGGGGTCCTGCCCAAATCCACTTGCCAGTCTTCAGGGGCCCCAGGACTCCTCGTTGGCAATTAGACTCCGCAGGGCAGGCGTGTGGATGTGCACCACCGGTAGGAACGCAGGCTGCCGGCTGTGGGCGCTCTGCTATCAGCTGGGCAGCGCCCATCGCCCAGCTTGCAGGGAACACCGCGGATGGCCGCCCCTCTCTGGTCAGCCAGTGACGTCATGCCAGGATCAATAGTCCAGCCCAGAGCAGTGACCGGCCTCCTGCGACAACGGCAACCCATCGAAGGCCTTCCAAGGTCAGGAGGGGCCATTGCAGACGGGGTGGCCCTGGGCGGGATAGGCCCTGTGCATCCATTCACGGTGGGGGCGTCTGCCACGAAAGAGCGGATCCTGGTTCCTGGGAAGCCAGCCAGGCCAGCAACAGACAGACGTTTGGGGAAACACCTCCCGGTCCTCTGTTAGCTCGGCAAGGGGACCACTGATAAGCACAGTCCGGAGTTCACCTTTTCTTATCTTGTTTGGAATTGTAACCACTTGTGTTCATCACCTCGCACCTTTCCCCTCTGCCCGCGCGTCCGAACTCACCGGCGTGTCTCACGGGAGCACAAGGTAGAACTGGCATCGCGCGGCCCATGGGATGTGGCTTTCTAGGAGTAGCCAGCGCTCGGGGCTGGGTACCACTGGGGGCTGCCTCGAAGGGCCGGGGTGCGCCTGGGGTTAACCGGCCCAGGCGTGGGAGAAAAGCGCTGGGAGGGCCGGGGAGCTGCTGACTCCTCAGGGCGGCTGGGCGTAACAAGGTGATTCACAGCCCTGGAAACCGTAGAAGACCAAGGTTCAAGTCCTTGCTCTGATGCTGGGCTGAAAAGGTCTCCGCGGGGAAGCTTTTGCTGGAACAGCTACATTCCCACGAAAGGTTTGGGGTTAACGAACTGGCATTTTCTCATGAAACCTGTTCAGCCGGCCAGCACTCTGCCACGGGGCCGGGCCGGGAAGAAGGGGAGGGTGGAAGAAGGGGACATATTGCTGGAGTTCAGAGAAGGAGAGTGTGGCAGCGTGTTGGGGTTTTCCCGTCTTCCCATAATGGCACAGACAGACTCCCCCAGCCAGTAGAACAGAGGGAGTTTATTGCTTCTCCAGGATACAGCACAGTACAGATGGAATCTGGTTCCAGGGCAGGCCTAGGATGCCTCAGCCCCCCTGGAGATGGGGGAGCCTGGGCCCCTAAATTCCAGCCCCTTTTCCTAGGCTGTCTCCTCCATGCTCCCAGACAGAAAATATCTCACTCCCAGCCCTGCCCCCAGCCAGGGCTCCACTCCGCCTTCTTCCCATTGTTTCGCTCCCTGGGAGATAACTGGTCAGACAGGTTCGAAGCCCCCTTGCATAATGACTCATCCCCTGCCCTGCTGGGCTGCAGACAGCAGCCAGTGGGGGTCACTCACAGCCCACTGCCCAGCACAGCCACCAGCAAGGTACCCCCACTACATCACAGAGAGAGCCCGCCGTGGAACTGTTTGGGAGTTACTGGTCTCTCCTTGCTGGGGCTGGGCTGTTCCCGATGGCCCCAAGGCAGAGACCGCACCGTGTTCCCATTAGCACTGGAACGTACACTTGCTGCAGCTCCATTGGTGCCCTTTGTCTGTAATTGTGGCCCATGAAGAACCGCGCGGCCCCTCGCCGAGATGGAATGCCAGCCCTGCAGGCTTGAGTGCCCACGGACAGAGCCCTTTCCACTCCGCAGAGCCAGGAGTTTCCACTGGAAACATGGGATGGGCCGTTATATTACACAGCAGGAGGCCCAAATTCCTCCACCGAGTCCCGGCATGGCGGCCAGGAAGAGAGCCCGACAGGATCTACCGCTCCCCTCGCAAGCAGGGCTGGGTGCGCACGCACAATTCCCCTGTGTCACGGCTGCTGGTGGTGACAACAAATTACAGCCCGTGACAGGCTGGGTACCCGCTGCCAAGAATTATCTTTGCTCCAGATCAGAATTGCTGGTAAGAGGAAGCCACATGGAAAAGCAACTCCTGCTGCTCGAGAGACAGGCCAAGCTGACTCACGAGTCAACGCCTTCCTTCAGAAAGAGCAAACATTGGCAGGAGGGCTTATCAGCATCCCGAAGGGCTTCTTCCAGCAGCGGGCAGGGCGGAGGGCTGCGCAGGCTGGCTCTGCCCTCCGAGGAACTCGAGAAAACAAAGGTTGAACGCCAGAAGAGGAGGTGACCGCGGTGGCCCACAGACCCGAATGGAACTGGAGCAGGACCCGGGACACACCCGGGGGGTGTCTAGATTAGGAAGAGAGGGCGTTAGGGTGGGGGTCAGTTACATGGCCCTGACCGCGCCCTAGCACAGACACAGGCTCGCACTGGGCTCCCCCTTAGAGCTGATCAAGCAGCTAATTCTAGGCAAGCTCGTTCTGCAGGAGGGAAAAGGCTGGGGCACGTTGGCCCTGTCTCACATTCAACATGCCGTCCCCGCGAGGGCTGGTGGTGCAAGCAGGTCTCGGGAGGCAGCAAGTCTGGGCCGTGGAATACCCTGGAAAGGCACAGCAGGGCCGGGAGAGATTCCCGGGAGTGGATACCGGAGGGACGTGGCCTTAGCAGGCTGAGAGAGCAGGAGGGCAGAAGGGGAATTCGGACGTTTCGAGCGCGCGGTGGAACCGACCCCAAGCGGCGCTTACTCAGAGGAGCTCTGCAGAGGTTCCGACTAGATCTCGTAAGCAGACTTGGGGGTTTAGTCTCATCGCTCTATTCTGAATCTCGTTTAGAAACAGGCTACTTGAGTTTCAGGCCAAATTCCTCCCTTCCGGTCACTCTCTGAAGTCAGCGGCCTGTTGGGGGGGCATCTAGACACCCACTATTTCTAATGGGACTTGGGCATATCACTCCTCAGGCGGCTTTGAAAAACCTCCGCCTTTGCGCACTTCCCCGGCCAAGCCCGAGAGGCGGGAAGAGAACCGTCACCCTCCAGAGAGAGGGATGTTTGGGACACACCTGGCCTGGGAGTCCCAGGAACGAGGGCAGCGACTCACAGAGCCTTTCCCGTCGTTCGTATCTCCGGCGAGGCGGTGGCCAGAGGGGCGCTGCGTAAACGTCTCCCGGCCGCGAAGAAGAGCCTCGTGGAACAGGCGACAGACCAGTCAGCGTGGGGCACGGAATGTGCGTGGCTGGTACAGAAGGCTGCTGCTTCTAGCCGGGGCAGGCCCCTTCCCCACGGATTCCTAGACCGGAAGGGGCCGCCCTTGACCACTAGTCTTCCCCGGACTCTCTCCTGTGCGAGCTAGCGCCGTCTGGATTTGAGAGTCGGGAGCTCACGGGTGCGCGATGCTTCGCTGTGCACTTCAGCGCCTGCTTTTCCGCCCAGAGGAGCACGGCCGTGAAACGATCATCACGTGCGAGCGCGCCAGGGTCCTGCACCAGCGGCAATTACGTGAGTCGGGCAAGGATCAGAGTCCGGGCAACTGCCTTGGGGGAACGTGATGAGGAAGGATTTCCTGTAGCTACGTCCCGGCGATACACGTCACACTCCCCCCTTACGCCCGGCGCCAGGGGAGAGTAACTGGAGAAGGAAGAAAGGAGAATTAGAGGGGCCGGGGGGGCAATGAAAATGGTCCGGGGGCTGGAGCACATGACACACGAGGCGAGGCTGAGGGATTGGGGCTTGTTCAGTCTGCAGGAGAGAAGAGCGAGGGGGGATTTGAGAGCAGCCTGCAACTTCCTGAAGGGGGGTCCAAAGAGGCTGGAGAGAGGCTGTTCTCAGTGGGGCAGATGGCAGAACAAAGAGCAATGGGCTCAGACTGGTGTGTGTGGGGGGAGGTCTAGGCTGGATATTGGGGAAAACTCTTTCCCTAGGCGGATGGGGAAGCACTGGGATGGGTTCCCTAGGGCGGGCGGGGGGGAGTCTCTATCCCTAGAGGTGTGTAAGTCCCGGCTGGACAAAGCCCTGCCTGGGCTGATGGAGTTGGGTTGGTCCTGCCTTGGGCGGGGGCTGGACTTGACTCCTGAGGTCTCTTCCAGCCTGAATCTTCTGTGATGGCCCTGTGGGCAGATGCGTGTTTCCGCAGAGCTCCTTGCAGGGCAGATCTACGCCGGCCCTGCCCGCTCTCCGGAAAGCCTCCCGACCCGGCGCAGGAAGCAGACTCGGCCGTTTGCTCCGGAGCCTCCGCACATTCTTGTTTTCCAGTATTTTATTTGCAGGTTCTGCACCTCTCTGGGTGGGGACCCTCGGGCCGGAGGTGGCCCCTGGCTTGCCTGGAGCTGGCCCCCGAGGCTCAGGGCCCTCATGGCACTGGGGAGCCCACGCCAGGACCCCCCACTCGGCAGGTTCGGAGCCCACACAATCTACTAGCCTGGGCCCCCCAGGCTCTGCCGCGGGAGGGGAATTGTGGGGAGGGTCTTTCTCCTCAGTCGGGGGCCACCTCAGGGAGGTTTTGGGGGGTCTTTGCTTCTCACTTGTGACCCCCGATGGATTTTTCTGTGGCTCACAGCCCTTGCCCCAGAAAAGGCCCCCCCTTGATTTAGATAGTTTCCCTCCCCCCCCGCCCCGCTCCCCTTCCCTCCATGGAGAGCTGGGCCTCTGCTGCCCTTCTGACCTGTGACCCCGTCTTCCTGCAGACGTTCCTCCGTGGGGTGGGGCTTTTCCTCTGGTTCTCGCTTCCCTTCCCAAAGCCGCGGGCCGGCTCCTGCTTCCCGACAGCCTTGGAACGTGGCCCCGTCTGGAAGAGGCTGGGGCTGTTCCGCGCTCTACGCTCCGGCTCACGCCACCCTGGCTGCGGAAGCGCCGTTGCCTAAGTTTGCCTCCCGCCGCCGCAGGCGCCTCTCTCCACCAAGGCCACCTCCCCGAGCGCCGGCGCGTTTCAGTCGGTCGCCGCGGCCGCAGCGTCAATGCCGGGCTGCTCGTGTCAGCCGCGACAGGCCTCCAGGAGTCGTCCCACAGTGCCCCCCCCACAGGGCAACGGATACGCGCCCCCCTCCGCCGACGC
The DNA here is from genome assembly GCF_052426305.1 of Pelodiscus sinensis. Taxonomy (NCBI): domain Eukaryota; kingdom Metazoa; phylum Chordata; order Testudines; family Trionychidae; genus Pelodiscus; species Pelodiscus sinensis. The sequence continues at coordinate 55,641,599 of NC_143061.1, read as the reverse complement.
AAGGACCCAGGCGTGGGCACGCACAACCGACGTTGTAACTGCCGTGGCTGCGTGCCCGTTACGCTAGGTCGGCGGTTTTGTCGTGGAGACCCGGCCTCGCGCTCTCGCCCGTTATCCCCTTCTCCCTCGTGCTTCCCCTGTCCCGAGGGGGATCCGCCCAGGCAGCATGCCCTTGCTCTCCGCTTCCTCGCGGGATGCCGGGGCGGTTACAATTCACTACCAGAGACCCACAGGATGGAGGAACGGAGCCGGGAGGGGACCCGAGGCTTGCAGCGCCGCCCGCGGTGGGGAATGATCCATAACGGAGGGAAGGCGTTTGCTTCATTGGAGACGAGGGCTGCCCACGGCCCACCGAGGGCACGTCCACACTGCGAACCAAGGGGTGTTCTAAGCTCCGCGTGAGACCCGCATCGCTGGACAGGCCGCGCTCGCAAGAAAGGAGGGTTGCTGGGCTCCTATGGGCTCTTTCCTTCCTCCTGTCGCGTGGGTCTTGCCCAGAGGAACGAGGACAAAGGCACGAGGCTAGGACCCTGGCTGTGCGCCTCCACATTTTGCCTCCCTCCCCAATGGAAGTCCATCCGCTCCCTGCGACGCAATCGCCCTTCGTTGCTTGTGGGGCAGTAGCACCTACCAGCCCCCATCAAGATCAAAAGCCTCCCTTTTGGCACCGAGTGCTGGGCACGCCCTTTGCGAGACGGTCTCCTCCGGGCGGACTCGGGACCCAATTTCCATCCCCGAGGAAATGCTGAGCACTTGACGTTTTTCCCAAATGCGGACGAGCAGGTGAAGTCTCACAAACGTTTGCGGGATGAAACGGTCTGGAAAAAAACGGGGAGTGGGCAGTTCAGAAGAAAGTGCTTCCAAAAGTCGATTTGAAATAAACCGGTTTGCTATTTTGACCTCCAAGTGTGTCCTGGTACGTCTATGCAAGTCAAAACACCCTTCACACCCCTGGGCTGTGCTGGGACCGCTCCTATGCAGCCGTGTCATACATGGGGTAAAGAGTAAGGAGAGGATACAAAAGTGCTCAAGATGGCTAAGTCCACAGCGGACTGCCGAGAGTTTTAAAGGGATCTCATGAACTAGCGTGACTGGGCAGATGAAATTCAATGTAAAGTAATGCACAAGGCAAAGCAATCCCACTATAAGAACATCAGAACGGCCAGACTGGGTCAGGCCAAAGGTCCATCCAGCCCAGTATCCTGTCTGCCGACAGTGGCCAGCACCAGGTGCCCCAGAGGGGGTGGGCCGAAGACAATATCCTCTCCCATTTCTCCCAGCAGTGGGGGCAGCTGGAGAACCCCGCCCCAGAAGCCTGCACCGAGGGACGCACAAGGGCCTGGGGGTGGGAGATGGCAATACAGCCTAGAGTCTCCACCCGGCTCCGTCCTAACGAGAGACCAGCACCTCGGTTCCTAAGACGCTGGCAGGCGAGTGGAGATTTCGGAGATGATGGGGAGAAAGGAGGTTACATGGGAATTGTCCCTGCTTTGGAAATGGGCTGCACCAGGAGGCATTGCCTGCGCCCGGACAGCAGCATAGCAAGGGGGGCTGGAAGGGGCAGTTGCCCCCACGCACCATGCTGGGGGGGGCCGTTCATTTAGTCCCCCTCCGCTCCCCGACATCTCTCAGCTCACCTGCTCCTCCTCCACCTCTGCGTGCGGGAGCCCAGCCCCAAACTGGAGGGGGCTGGTAGAAACGCCTCCCGGGGTCGGGCTCAGCTGTGCGCCAGGTTCGGGGCCCCGCTGTGCGGCGAGGGGAGGGAGAGGGGGGTGCAAATTTTGTCTTTGGCCCCGGGTGCACAACACCCTCGCTACGCCTCTGGCCCCGGGCCCCCCGGGGGTGGGATGGCTCTGCACACCGCCCCAGGCGGGGCCTCAGCCCTCCCCTCCGCTCCCCTCCCCTCGCGTGCCTGAGGGAGCCGGGCGCGGCGCATTTGGCAGAGCGGGCACAAGCCAGCGCCACCGACGCGTGGGCAGGACAACGGCAGCGGCGATGCCCAAAGGGCATCCAAGAGCCCCATCCTGCAGAGCTGCCCTCTGGGCCTCGGAACAACCTTCCCCAGGGGCTCGGCTCCAGGCGCTCACCCCGTTCACCCGCTGCCTTTGCCTGGCGCCAAGACGACGCCCCCCCCCGCCCCCCATTCGTGCCTCAGCCGTCGCTGAGAAGGAAACACCCGCGACTCCGGCGAGCGGCTCGCTCCCTCGCACATGCCCTTAATTAAAGCGCGGTACCATTTCCTGCAGGGCTATTCCTGTTGTTTGACCCCAACCCTCCTTCCTTTCCGGTCCCAGGATGGCTCTTCGGCTCAGGTCGCCGCGGCAACACGCCCCAAGCTCCTTCTGGGAACAGCCTCTCGAGACGCTTCTGCCCGTCCGGCTTCTCTTTCCGCCAACATTGTTCCGAGCGCCTCGCCTGGACACGCTAAGCGGCGTCTCCACCGCCAGATGGGAATGGGGCGTCTCGTTCCTCCGCTCGCCCCGTTTCCTTCACAGGGTCATCCCTGAGGAAGACAAATATCCTCTTCTCAGACGGCCAGCGGGGCTGGGTGGGGTTGGCCGGCTCCCGTGGCCTGTCCCACCGCCGCAGCGAGCCTTTGACGAGCGCTTCCGCAGCTGCCTGTCAGGAATGCTTATAAATAACGGGACGTGCACAGCGAAGCTGTCAAGCAAACAATGGCCGTGCCATTTCGAGAACACGCTCTCAGAGGCACCGCTGACGCTCCTCCTTCAGGAAGCGGCTCTCCGCGGCCATCAGGGAAAAGACAGGATAGCCGGAGGCTGCATTGGCCGTGAAGCTCGGCTGGAACGTTTTGCTGTCTCTCGGGCTTCCTGAAGGAGGGCTGCCTCGGAACGGGGGCTGCAGGAGTTGGAGGTCGGTGCTCTCGCCGCCTGGCCTCTGCTCGACACACCCGGTCAAAAGGTCTGGCGGGGCAGGCCTGGGCTAGCTGCAGGCCTGCCGTGGGGCTGTGCACCAGCCGGGCCAGAGGGGATCAGACACGACGGCTCCACGGCGCTCTCCATTTTCTTCCTCCCCCTTTTCAACCTCCTGCTGCTGGCAACGTGCCGCGCCAGGCGGTGGTTCAGCCTTGTGCACGGATGCCACCAAGGCCGGCTCTTGGAGGAACGGGAGCCCCTCGGCGGGAGCTGCCTCGCTCAGAGCCAGGAAGCAGGGAGAAGAGCGTCCCCGGGGGACGGGGTGCAGGACAGAAGCGCCGAGCGCAGCCCGAGCCCCTTCCGGAGCGTGCTGCAGCTCTGCTCTGGGCCAAGCTGTACAAGCGCAAGCAGGACCACGCAGGGCTAGGAGCAGCGCCCGCCACGCCTGCCACGGGAGGGGAAGGAACCCGAGACCCCAGGTCCCCAAAGCCCTTTTTATGCCTTTCCCCACGTCTGACCTATGCTCACGGGTGCCGCCCGACCCCTAACACAGGCAGGGACTGCAGGGTTTCCTTGGGCCCGAGCAGGGGAAATGGCGTGGGCTTGCCAGTGACTGAGGGCGAGCTCGGCTTGAAGTGGAACGGGGGGGCAGGTACAGGAGCCTGGCTCCAACACAGTTCACTAAACCAGCTGGAGCGAGTCGGGGACAGTGCGGGGAGGAGGGGTGCGAGGGACACAGCCAGCTCGGGAGCCTGCAGAAGGGCTGTGGCAGGGAAGCGCACGCAGGGCCGAGCGGGGAGCGATTGCAGCTCCACATAGGAGTGGGGAGGGGTGGCCAGCAGAGAACCAGCAGCCCCTGTAAGCTCCGGGGCTCCCCCCATCGCACGGGCTGAGCTCAGGTGGCACCTGCAGCTCATTCTCAGTCGCCACGAGGAGCTGCAGGCTGTGGCGGTCTGCAGGCCCCGTCCATGGGCCCAACTGGCACTAGGCAGGCCCGGTCCATACGCAGGCCCGGTCCATATGCAGGCTCGGTCCATACGCAGGCCCGGTCCATACGCAGGCCCGGTCCATACGCAGGCCCAGTCCATACGCAGGCCCGGTCCATACGCAGGCCCGGTCCATACGCAGGCCTGGTCCATACGCAGGCCCGGTCCATACGCAGGCCCAGTCCATACGCAGGCCCGGTCCATACGCAGGCCCGGTCCATACGCAGGCCCGGTCCATACGCAGGCCCAGTCTATACGCAGGCCCGGTCCATCCTAGGCAGGCGCAATCGGCGCTAAGCAGGCCCGGTCCGTCCTGCCCTCCCTTGCCCCCTGGCGAGCAGGCCGAGGTGCTGCGGGGGCTCCTGCTGGGCAGCCCCCCTCGTCCCAACAGGCACAGGCGCTGCTCCAGCGGCCCCTCAGCTGGGCAGGCGGCTGCCCCCTTTGAGGTGTCCCCGCCCCACTGCAGAGATGGGCAAGCTCTCCCCGGGCTCAGGCAGAGCACACCCGCACCCCCCCAGGCCGGGCGCTCCCTGTCCACTCCCCCAGCTCCCCGGCATGAGTCACACCAACCCCCTGGACACACGCCCGGCGGGGATGGCTCCTGCCCTCTGTGCTGCTCACCCCGCCAGCCCCGAATGCCGCAGGGGACAGGGCGTGCGTCACGGGCAGGGACTGCAGCCACTGGCCCACAGCCGGCCGGGCTCTGGCCAGCACAAATCGCAGTCCCACAGCACTCCCCAGGCCGCTTGTCGGGCAAACGTTCTTGCACACAGGCCACATTCCCCCCATCCCCCGCCCCCGCAGTGGGGAGCAGAAGGCAGGATCTTGGGGGTCAGCCTGGCAGGCTGCAGGGAGCCCCACGGCCTTTCCAGCTGGGGGGACACGCTGCCCCCCATGGGCGGGCTCCCAGCCCGGGGACGTGGCACAAGGAACCCAGCACCCCCACTGATGGGCGCTCAGCGCTGGGGGGCAGGCGGGGGCTCAGTGGGAACCCGAGCACAGGGCCTGGACACGCCCTGTGGCTGGGAGCAGCCGCTGGCCTGTCCCCAGACCTCGGCCCAGGGCCCCCGCAGCCCCTGCCTGGGCACCCCTGGGGGTGGCGGAGCCAGCGAGTGCTCAGGTGTGTGTGTGGGGGGAGGGGCGACCTGGAGCGACTCAGGAGGTGGAAATGGAGAAGGGAAACGAGGGTGGATAAAAGCGCCGCCAGCAGACTGACCCGGAGCCCTCCCGGCCCCGCACCCCGGGGACCAGCCCCGCCAATGCAGAGCTAGTGCCCGCCCTGGCGAGAGGGCATGGCCCCAGGGCCCGGCGCCCCGCTGCAGCCCAACCCCCTGGCCCCTCTGCCCGTGCGCAGGCGGGCTGGGATTTTGAGACGCTCCCTTCTGGCTGCAGGAGCGCGGGAGCGCAGCCAGCTGGCGCCGCGCCCGGCCCGGTTTGGGGCGATGGGATCAGCTCTGCTTGTATTGACACAGGGGACGGGCCAGAGCCGCAGCCGCGCTCCCAGGGACACGCTGTGACCACGCAGGCAGGGTTAAGTCAACAGTGCCGCTGCCGGGGCAGGGAGAGACCCAGGCAAACAACGCGCAGCCCGGAGCAGCCCCCGGCACCCGCGTGCCGAGCCCAGGCAGACCAGCGCCAGCCCCCGGCACCCGCGGGCCGAGCCCGGGCAGACCCGCGCCAGCCCCCGGCGCCCGCGTGCCGAGCCCAGGCAGACCCGTGCCAGCCCCCAGTGCCCGCGGGCCGAGCCCAGGCAGACCAGCGCCAGCCCCCGGCGCCCGCGTGCCGAGCCCAGGCAGACCCGTGCCAGCCCCCAGTGCCCGCGGGCCGAGCCCGGGCAGACCAGCGCCAGCCCCCGGCGCCCCCTCGCTCCCCCGTTCCAGGGAGCTCAGGACGGCCCAGCCCCATCCCTGAGGACCCACTGCAGCGACAAGCCCTCCCAGCCCTTTTCTCCACCCTGAGCCTCTCCCTGCCACGCCCCAGCACCCTGCTTGGCGCCCAGCTCCGGCCAGGGGGTCCCCCAGGCCAGGGGGCCGAGCGCTGCAGCTTGCTGGGCTCCCGAGCGACAGAACTCGCCTCCCGAGAGGGGACAGCTCCAACTCCGGCCAGGCTCTGGCAAAGTGCGGGGGCTGTAGCCCAGCAGGTTCACGGGCTGGGCGAAGGCTTTGCCCTTCCAGCGGGGTCACAGCCGTGTTTGGAGGCCTGCCAGGCTGCGAAGGAGAGAGGCGGAGACTTTTCCAGCCTGGCTCTTCACTTTAGAAAGGGTTTTTTTTTGCCAGCTGTCACATTACCGGAGTTTAAGAGAAGCAGCCACGTCACTGCTGCGCCCTGGGGGTGGAGGCTGTTTGCCCCAAAAGTTGGTACAAAGGGGGGCTTGTGAGATGTCAAACGAAAGCTTCCCTTCCCCTGAGGCTGGGTATGCTCTTCATATCCCTGTATAATGTCTGGCTGTGGCGTTAGGAATATGTGCTCTGTGTGGAGACTGGGAGTTTCTCTGTATGTGGTTAAGCGATGGGCTCAGCCTATGGACATGCTAATTAGCAAGGCTCCAGGGACAATAGGCCTCTTAAGTACCCGAGACCCACCTATGAAGGAATCTAGGTGCCTGGTCAGAGACCATGTGACTCTCTCCAGCTTGGAAGAAGCCAGGAAGGGGTATAAATAGGCCATGTGGCCGACTCCATCTTGGTCTTCAGATCTGCTCAAGACCCCAGATGTGGCCTCAGAGGGAATCACGAGCCGGGAAGAACTGTGGACCCATCCTGGCATAGGATGTGCACCAAGGACTTTAAGCCAGCAGTTATAACATCTCTGCTGGAGCCTGTATCGAGAACTGGGAGATTCGATGCATGTAACGTATTATCCTTTAACAACCTCACTCTCAGACTTTCCTTTCTCTTAGTAATAAACCTTTAGATGGTAGATGCTAAAGGATTGGCTCAGCGTGATTTGTGGGTAAGGTCCAGAGGGTAAATTGACCAGGGATCTGTGGCTGGTTTCTTGGAACCGGACAGAACTTGTTCCGGGTAGGTGGGATTGGGTGCTAAGACCCCCCACCTATGTATGAGGCCCGGGGCCATCTGGGGCACGGATATTGCTGGGGTGTCGGAGGGGTTTTGTTCGTGAGGCTTCTGACTGGCCAGGCAGGCAGCTGAAGTGCTCTGTGGGGCTGGTTTGCAGCAGGCTGGGGGCTAGAGAGCCCCCAATTCGAGTAATTCGCCCTCAGCTGTGCCCAGACCCGGCCTGTCACACCAGCCCAGACACCTGGGGCATGGCAGGGTGATGATCCTCCAAGGCCCAAGGCAATGAAATCTAGAGGGGCCCCTCTGAGCCTGGCTCAAGCAGAAGAGGGCAGCTCTGCTTGGTGTCTCACTTCTGGCTTCAAATGAACCCTGGGGAGAAAGGTACAAGCGCCCCCCCGGCCGTGTGCTGGAGGCAGCCGCGGGCCCAGGGACGAGGTGGCAGACCAGACAGCTGGAGGCTCTGGGGCGGGGCGGCGCGCTGCATTCACCCTAGCAGCGGACTACACGGCCCCCAATGGAAAAGGGAGGCAGCGCGGAAGGAATCGAACCCGGGTCCTAGAGGTGCACACCAGGGAAGTGGGTGCGAGCCCAGCTGGGCACTAGCGGATTCCCGCTGGGTGGGGCTGGGAAGGCGGGCGCAGTGGGCAGAGCCAGCGCCCAGCACGGTGCCGGAGATGCCGAGCCATTGCCACTGTTCGGCAGCAGGGCCAGTTCTCCCACAGCAGTGGCTACCGCGTCTTGCGCAGTCCCGAGGGCTCAGAGATGGGAGCCTGGGGCTGACCCAGGCTGGCCAGTCCCGTGTGCCATTCTGACCAGCCAGTCCAACCCGCCAGAGGGGGCCCCAGCCAGGCGCCGGAGCATGTGCTCGGAAGCTGCCCCCATCCCGGGGGAAGGGCAGAGCATCCTGCCCCCATGACCGGCCCCGAGGCTCTTGGGACCGCCCCGCCCTGCCCATTGGAGCTTTCCTCCCGGCATGGCCCCTCCGATTCGCCTCTTAACCGTCTCTTCCATCCTCCAAATCCACGGCAGCACCACCACACCGGGAGGGTGAGCCTGTCAGTGCCTAGTGGTGAGAGCATGGATCAGGCCTGCTGGCTAGAGCAGGAGGCGTTGCCCGGAAAGCGCGCAGGCTCCGAGCCGGGGGCAGAGGCCAGCGCTGAAGGCAGGCGTCTGAGCTGGGGCCCGGAGCCAGCTCGCCTGCAGAGAGGCAGGGCTGGGAACAGCAAGCAGAGGTGATGACCTGCTGCTGGGCGTAAGAGCCGGCCCGCTGCCACTTCCCCTCCTGTCAGGCCACGGCGCCACCCAGGCAGCCTGCCCCACCCGGCTTTGCTCGTTTGGCCGCCCGGAGACGGGCTCCTGCAGGCCTTAAGCCCCGACCGCGTCATGGTGCAGCCAGAGCCGCCCGCCGGTTGCCGGCCCCGCAGCAGCTCCCCGGGCACTGGCAGCGGAGAGGAGGCCGGTGCTGCTGCACCAGGCGAGTGGGGAACCATCCCCGCCTTTCCGGGAGCACAAACGAAGGAAGCCGCCTGCCCGTTTCCCCCCCGCCGAGGTTAGAAAGTCACCAGGTCTCCTGGGCAGCCCGCGGCTCCTCGAGGGGGCGGACACAAGCACGTGCAGGGGGCCCTTTTCCTGTTTGGTTCTTCTACAACAGCTGCACCGCACAGAGCCTCCCCGGCCCCCGCAGCCACCGGAGCAAAGGCCCGAGGGCTGCGGTGCCCCTCCGAACCCCCCTCGGTACGAGCACGCGGCGGGACGAGGGGCCTTGCAGGTGGGTGTGTCTTCCACTGGAGAGCCAGCTCCACCATGCTCGGGGCTCTGCAGCCCAGCGAGGTGGGTGGGAAGGCCCCAGAGGCTCTGCGAGGGGATGAGTCACCCAGGGTCATGCATCAGCACAATGCCGGGGAGGGAACCCTGCTTCCCCACCTCCCTGGCTGGAGGCAGACGGGTGGGACCACCCTGCCCCCAGGCAGCGGCTCAGGACGTGTTCCTTTCCCGGGGCCGCCCGTCCCTGGGCGGCAGGAGGCAGTGTCTGCACGGGGACCACCTCCCTCGCCCTCACTGCAGGGACAAAAACTCCCCGTCAAGCCAGCCAGCCCCTGACGCTCACCCTGCCCCAGTCCTGCCGCAAACCACCCAGCAAGTCAGGGGCGGACCGGCCTGTTCCACCAGGCTCTGTGCTTGGGCAGGCCAGCGGATTAGCCGAGCCCCACAGCCAGCAGCACGGGTGGTGCACACCTTTCTGTTCCTCAGTGCACATTTATTCCGCACACGCATGGAAAACCAGAGGGAACATGGTTCCCCCTCCACAAGCCGCTCCCGGTGTTTCCATCAGCCCCTCCTTTCGATGGAAGCTCTTCTGCAACAGGGAGTTCAGTTCCCCAGCACAACAGGCTGAGGACAGGCAGGCCTGTCCCCCACAGCCACCGGGCCTAGGACGGCTGGTGCGCGCCCCTTTGCCCCGGCCTGGCCCGCAAGGGGTGTCCAGCCGGCCCCTGGGGGCTGGCGAAGCAGGAGCAGCGTTTGCTGCCAAACATTTCAGCCCAGACCCATTTTTACACTTTGTCCAAACAAACCCAGCGTCCTTCAGCCAGCAACAAGCTTTTGGGGCTCAGGCTCTTTGCAAAACACCGTCTTGCTGAGGGCGGCTCATCTCCCCCTCTCCCCGCCCAAATGCCTGCTTGAGCCCAGACAGCCGTTGCCCAATCTGCCACCCAGCCGCGCCACCACAGGGAGTGGCTCTGGGCAGCGAGAGCCCGTTGCGAGGGGCGTGGGATTTGTGGGGCTAGGGGGACCCCTAGTGTTCTGCCAGGCTCACTTAGAACCAGCTTTGCCTCCCCCGGGGGGCTGAAGCCGAGGGAGAGGAGAGCCCTCTCGGGGCCCGGCTTGGGACCAGCGCCCTGTATCTCTAGGGTTCCTGCTGTTGTCCCTGCTTCTCTCTAGGAACCGGAGGGAGACACCCTGATTCCACTCAAGTCAATGGGCATTTTGCTCACGACTTCCCTGGGCCAGATGTTCACCGTGAGTTAAATTTAGGCCCACAGTGCGGAGAACGTGCTGCCGCACCGAGTTACGGCTCCCCACGTGCGAGGGAACGCTCCCCGTGGACTTCTCCTCAGACCTATCCAGCCAGGACACCGGCCTTGGGCCAGGCCCATAACACGTCTCAGTGATCACTAGGACAGAGGAAAAGTGACTCAAGTCACCATGAACACACAGCAGGGGGGTTGTTCTCACAGATGCAGCGTCATCCATTCCTGTTCTGTATCAAACAGGATTATTCTTCCATCACTCGCTGTCTGCCAATGACCAGGTAACAGGTTTGGCTTTTAGGTCATTGATGTAGAAGACTCATGTTCTCCTTAGCGCCTGGATTAAGGCTTAATCCAGGGTTAACCTTACTGGAAAAAACACTTTTGAATTTTTTAATGTCTGGATTTTGCAGTAAAGCTTTCCAATTCCATTGATGCAGCGGCTGGCTTTCAGGTGTGCTCTAGAGACACACGACAAGGAAGTTAGGCTCACAAGTGAAAGCTGACAGCTGGTACACCCCTCGGATTCTGTTGTTTCCACTCCAACTCACCTGAAGAAGTGGTGTTACCCACGAAAGCTCAGGATCCTGTGTATATTTGTTAGTCTCTAAGGTGCCGCAGGACTGCTTGTTGGATTTAAAATTTTCTGTACTGAAATAGTAAAAGCCACTACGAATAGAAGACTCAGGATTTAAAAGGCAAACAAACAAACCGGCTTTGGAGGCTTGAACAACGCTCCCAACGTGCAGGAATGAAGCGCTAGCATGTGAAAACCAGGAAACGCAAGAGTATAAAGCAGGAGAGAAACTAACTAGCAAAGTTTCACCATCCAACCTTGGAGAGAAAAAAATAAAACTTCATCTACCCCACTGGACTGTGGATGCTAGCCCTCAGAGACAAGGCATCAAAGGGTAGCTTCCAAGTCTTTCCCCTCCCCAGGCCTCAGTTTCTTCTTTCCCGGCTCTGCGTAGGCCGTAAGCTTTCATGCACTGTCTTGTACAGCTAGCACAACGGGGCCCAAGGTGCTACCTTCCCATTTCTTCAGGCAGCCGGACGATTCGCATCCCCATGGGCCACTTACAGAAGTGGAAGGACATCCTGGGACGGTTTGGTGCTGGCTTTTTTAATGCTCTTTCGCAAAACTCCCATGACAAGTTTTGAGGAAAGCAAGAACAATGGCGTTTGCTCTGAAGATTGCCCTGGAAAACCACGCCCTCTCTTCCAGCTGCGCTCAGCGGTCGCGCTAGTCCCTGTGGCCTGTCTGAACAGCAAAATGCCCGTCACCGCCCGGCCATGCCGCGGAGCAAAGGGCCAGCACTTGCGTCCCTTGCGTGGTGCTGCGCAGAACAGCTTCAACTAAACTATTTCCAGAGCCAAGGTGACTCCACCAGCTGGGCCGCCCCTCCAGCAGTGCGGACGGGACAGCAGTGGGATGACGGCGTAAGAAACCGGAGCCTTTGCTTCTCTCCCACCCAGGGGAGTCTCAGAAATAACCCGGCTAGGCCTCCTGAATTTACAAGCACCAACCAATCAGGTCTGGGCGCACCACGGAGCCGCTGTTCCAAGGAGAGCTGACTCCTCTGTGCCGAATGCGCTGGTGTTCGCAGCTTACAGACGCCTCTAGCGGGGTGCCGAGCAGGGGCCCAATTGCTGGCCTTTCCCAAGGCAGCAGGCTGGACGGCCTTAGCACTAACCCTGGGGGCTGGAGAAGGGTGCAGCCGGCCCAGCCCCGCCAGTTAGACACCTGCTGCTGGGGGGCATGCCGGGGCTCCCTGCCCCTTTGTGGAGAGGGGAGCCCTACCACCTCCCCTTGAGGACCTGGCGAGTGTTCCCCAACGGTGTCTTGCTCTCCGGTGTGGGGAGTGGCCCGCTGTCCCTCCAGAGGCGGTGGCCATGCCCAGGGGAGAGCACGTCACTTGGCTGCCCCTCTGCTGGTGAGAGCCCTGGGTACAACCCAGCCCAGTGGGAGCTGGGTGCCCCCTGCCCGGCACCCTGAGCAATGCAGCTTGGATTTCAGCTCTGCCCGGTCAGGCAAGCTGCGTAGCATTGGACCTACTCACCGAGGAGCGGCAGCCTGGCCAGCCAGGCGAGCACTGTGGGGGTTACTCGGTCTGCCAGGCAGCAGTGCCCTTTGGGGATCTGCCTGGAGGAGGAGCAGGGAGGAGCGTGTGCTCTTCCCGCACTAGCACGTGCAACATGAAAACATGGTGTGCGCACCGGCGGCTTAGAAACATGCTTTGCGGGGCCCTTATTCCGAGTGCGGCAGCTGCTAGAGGCCCCCCTGCGAGGCCACTGGGGCAGACGTAACACGAACGGTTGTGCCAGCAAATCTGTCGCGTGTTTGCTGGTGGAAAGCAAGCACCACGGGGTGTAAACCCGGCCTGGGCACGTTGGTATTAAAATTCAAACAAATATTTGCTGGGAATGTTTTTCTGTGTTTGCCCCAGGGCGAAATTCAGCTCTAGGCAGAGGCCAGGAAGGGGGCTGGGATCCAGTTAGCTCTTGCTCCAGCCTCCCAGGTGCTGACGCCTTGTGCTAGACGCAGGGCTGTCTCCTTGTGCGTCTCCTGAGATTGGAAGGGTCATTCCGAAAGCCCCAGTTCAGGAGCCAAGCGAGCGAGGGAATCTCACCTTCATTGGAAAACCATGTTTCTGGACTTCACGGGGGACAGAGAAAAGCTGGAAATAGAGACCTAAAGGTTCAGAGACCGGAAGGCAGAGAGAGAAAATCCAACCCCCCCCCCACCTGCCCTTTTAAAATCTCATGATTCTCAAGCCAAACTCGTTTTTGGGGGCTCACTTTGGCACGCCCCGGGTTGGCAATGCAGTGGCTGGAGACTCCTTCCCATCTGGGACATTCCGAACTTTTGGAAATGGGCAAGCTTACGAAACTCCATACTGGACTGCGAACCTGCACCCCGGGGTCCTCTCCTGAAGCAAGCAGCCAAGGCCTGCAAGGAGAGGCCGGGAGGAACCCCAGCCTGTGGCAGACGAGTGCCAGAGGGACAGGAAGACAACACTGGCTCTGACGGCCGATTTAGCTACCCCGAGGAACAGCAGTGCGCCTGATTGTATTGAACGGCTTCGTGACGCGACCAACGCATGGCCCCTCCTGGGTCTAGTGGCATGGCAAGCTCAGCAGGGGGTTCAGGGGTTTGCGGAGAGCCTGATCCAGCGCACCCGGACAGGGAGGAAGAGCTCCCCACAAGCCAGCTCACTAGACACACGGCCACCCTCGCCAGCCTCCGTCCTGCCGTGTCTCGCTGCTCAACCCACCACGCGGAGCCGGCGGGGCAGAGCTCCTTGCCGGCGGGGACACGGGTCAGTTCAGTCACTTCCCCTGCCAAAGGGCACTGGCTGGGCTCTCCCAATGCGCCCACGCGGCTTAGGAGCACAAGTGCATGTGGACACGGGACTCCCGTCGAGGGGAGGAAGCCTTACGGGGAGAAGACCCGCAGACACCTACAGCAAGAAGGGCCCTGGGACGGAGCCCACCGCTCGAGTCTGAAGAGGGGCCCCTGCTCAAAGCTGCCCGCAAGCTGCTAAGCCCTGCAGCGCAGGCCATGGCAGCCAAGGACGCCCCGCGGTGCTTGGCACGACAGCACGTGCTTGTCCCCTCCTCAGGCCGGCGAGTGAGTCTAGCAGAGCCGAAGAGACGCAGCCGGCATGGCGCTCGCAGGGGGCTGACAGCAGCAGAGTCGCTGTCTCACGAGAACCAGAGCAGCTGGGCAGACTGGGGACAGTCCCGCGTCGGGGGCCTCTGAGCCGTGTCTACGTAAGGCGCTGGAACCGTTTCACCCTGGACACCTCTCCTGGGCAGGGACACCATGGAGGGGCCAGAGCCCCTGGAAAGCCGTGTGCTGCCTGATGGGACGCATGGCACCCAGACGCTTTCTTCGCCCTGGGCCTGGTGGGCGGCCCTATCCCAGACAGTGCAACTGTCCTGCAGACGCATGGACGGCGAGGCAGCCACGCCGGGGGCCCTGCCTTGGTCCTGGCGTTTTGAACACCAGGGACCCGGCTGGCCACGGAAGCGAAGTGGGAGTCAGCGAAGCGGGGGGAGGGGAGGGGTTCCCAGCTCAGCCTCTCACGCAGGTTCTCTCGGCGTTTGGCCCGGGGGCTGCGTGTGGGTACGTGGATCCTGGGACAGGGCCTGCGCGCCGAGCGGGAGATGGGAGCAGGTGCATTCCTGGCAGGGACATAGCCTGGTCGGCTGGGGGCAGGAGCCAAGTGGGACCCCCCTCCCCATTGGCAGTGCAGCTGTCTCTGCTCGGAGCGCCACGCCCAGGAGCTGGAAGGACGGCGGCTGTTCCGTTGCACGGCTGGCTCTGAACGTGCCCGTGTGGAGACTTGCCTGACGGGGCTGACGTCAGCAGGCGAGCGGCTGTCAGACGAGCGGTGGCTGTTCCGCAGGCCGAGCCAAACAGGCGTTCCCGCCTGGCTGGGAAGGAGAGCAGCGTTCTCGGGCGACGACCCTGACCCACGGCCCGGGCCAGAGCCCCCGTGCGGGACCCACACCAGAGACGGCTGTGCTGGGATGCGATGGCTCTTCCCACTGTGCACGTGGGGAGGCGGGGTGGCGACTAGGCAAACCCTGGCGCCCCCATGGCTGCAGCTCCCCTGGGCTGTGCCCGTGGCCCAAGTAGTCTCCACTGCCTCAGGTACTGCCCCCGGTGGAACCCTGGCCAGAGCGCGACCTGCCGAGGCGTCGCCTGGCTCCTGCTTTGCGGCAGCGCGCTTGTGGCAAAGCTACAACCAAGCCCGAAGTTCCTTGTCCTGGGCCAGGTGCCACAGGGCCCATCCCAGACAGCGTGAGAGGCCTGGGGGGGAGGGGAAGGGGAGAGGGTTGGCCCCGGCTGCACAGAGCTGGAAACCCACAGCAGCCAAAGGGAGACAAAACGCCGGCCCAGCTCTGTGCCTTGCCAAGCTGCCTGCTGCGGCCCTGGCACAGGGAGCTTCGCACGAGGGGCCAGCTAAACACAAGGCAGCCGGAGGCACGTGCTGCTCTGTCTGGCCTGCACTGCCCCTCTGCACATCAACAGCCAGCCAGCCTGGGCACAGAGTCCTCCTGCCCGGCCCATTGCACGTGGCCCTCCCCTCGCCAGACTAGGGATGTCAACTCCCAGTTAATCCGGCCACTGGGTAAACTTTAGGTTAACCGGGATCCGGGCAGGGGACCACGCCAGCCCGTTGGAGCAACCCCGAGCCGGCAAGGCTCTCGCTCCTAGCACCTGCCAGCTCAGCCCCTACCCGGGGGCTGCCCAGACTCCCACGGACAGAGGCTGCTCCACATGAGAGCAGCCCCCGCCCGCGGTGGAGCAGGCCGGGACGGCGCCAGCCCCCACCGGGTACCAGTGAACCGGAACCGGTAAGCGTCAGCCATTAAGGCAAGGCCGACCGGTTAACCTTCCACATCCCGGCGCTCCCGACTGGATACGTCGGACCCAGCTTCTGGGGCAGAGCGGCCGGCAGGCTGGGCAGGGCTGCCAGTGCCAGCCACAAAGAGAAGGCCCGAGGAGCGTTTTTCCTGCCCTCCAGCTAATGAGGCAGAACGCCGACGGGGCGGAAAAGCGGGAGCGTCCCCCGTCTCGGGAGAGCCGGCCGCGGGCAGAGATCTCGGCCGTTCAGGGACTTCAGCCAAGGAGGGTTTGAACAACCCGTTGCTCAGTGCAGCCCATGCTGCTTTGCATTGTGGGTAGGACGGAGCAGCCAGCCAGCGCTCAGACAAGTGAAACCTGGCACCCCTTCCCGTGGCTCCAGGGCTGGGTTGGCGTTTCCAGGTGGTTTCATGCCAAATATTTCCCACTAATTGCTACAGGAACAAGCAGTCCTGGCAGGGCACCTGAGGTCAGAGGGTGGGTTTCCAGGCCCCGAACAAAGATGAAAGGTAGATGTATTTGTTGGAGCCAACTGCCCATCCTGCTGCCTTCGCCTCCCGGAGATGTGGGTGATATTTCTGAGTGCAGAGCCCGAGTAACCCAACGATGCCAAGGCCCAGCAGAGGAAGAGCTGGCGGCACGTTGGCCGATGCCAACACTAGGGCTTCCATTGCCTGTTTTCTCAGAATCCTGAGATAAGAGAGAAAAGCTGCGCATCTGGCCAGTGTCTCTGGCATGTTCACACTGGAAACACCCAGCAAGGCCTGTTCCGATGGGAAAGTCACTCCTGCTCTTATCTCGACAGGCAAACAACCACAGCTGCCAGGTATGTAGTGCGGCGCTGACTCGTCCTCGCTGAGCACACGACCGCGAAAGGGGCCTCTGACGTCTGCGATGCACAGTCTCCGGCAAGAACAGAATTTACGTAGGGAGACCCAAATGACAAACCAGCGCCTGGCTCAGCCACTGCTGGCACGGATCTGAAAGTGAAACTTGCTGGGGCCAGGCCCGCACTCGGGGCAGCGTCTGGCTGTTCAGTCAGGGCTGAGACGGGCCCCGCTCCTGGGCACCGAGAGGCATTGCTGGAATGTACCTGGACTGGCGGGAGAACGCCGCGCCCAGCTGCAGAGAGGGACAGAACAACAGGACCTCGGGATGCCGATAACGTCGCCTTCCTCCTCTCCACGCTGGGGGGGGGGGGGGGCTGGCAGCAGGTGGGATGAGATCCTAGCCCCCCCCTTCGACCTGCGCCCCTTGCTGGTGGAGCTGGCGCTTAGGAACTGCCGGCTCAGCCTGCCCGTCGCTCTCCCTGGCGCCATGCGGGGTGGAGGAGGAAGCCCGCACATGCCCAGAGGGCATCTCGAGCTCGGTTAGGCCTGGCTGGCATCGCGCCCTGTCCCGAGCCGCCTGGCACGATGCTCTTGGTCCTCTGGCAGGGGAGTGTCTGTGGGGCAAGCCCTCCTCCTCCCCCCCAGTCCTGCCTCCCATCCCTTGGCTGCAGACGCCCCAGGCCCTGCTCCCTGGTTTCACACGGGGAGGAGTGCCAAGCAGACCCCCCCGCCGTGCCAGAGAGTGGGAATAAAATGGTGGTGAAGGGGACAAATCCACAAGGAGCTCTCACCAGAGGCTTCCAGCATCCCGCATGACGCAGCCGCCCTGGCAGTATCTGCACTCACTTGGGGGGTGGAGGCGCCGACCGCTCTCTCCAGCCAGCGCCAGCCTCCTTTTGGGGCCAGAGGCGGCTGGGGAAAGGGGCAAGTGCAGGCTTTGAGCTCCAAGCTCCCGTTTGCTACGGCCGCTGGTCGCTCCAGGCTAGCAACGGGCTGGGCAACCCGGAGAAGGAGAGGGCGGGTGGGCGCTCTCTTCCCTTCTAAGATCCTCACACAGGCTCTGGTGCCACGGTAGCCAAGTCGCTCCCTGCCGAATGCTGCATGCTCGTGAGCGCCCTGTGGGGCCGGGCAGGCTGCTGGCCCAGTGACACAGGAGAGCCACGGCAGAGAGCGAGGGGCCGGTGGGAGGCTTGCACCGGAAATCAAAGCCTCGCAACAGCAAGCCATGGCCACCCTCGGCCCGCCTGCCACGGGCCTGCCGGCAGCTGGCTTTGACCAAGCTAGCACGGTGCATCCACATGCCGCCCACACGCCTCTCCCCGAGCAGGCCACCAAGCCCAAGTCTCCAGTGAGCGCCCCATCCCCAGGCCAGCCTTCCTCCACCCGGCGGCTGCCGCTCGGGTGACATTAAAAGCCCCCTCGGCCTGCCTTTCAACCCCCGGCCTCCCACCACACTGGGGTTGCTTTATCTTCGATGCTGCGCCCTGTTTCATAAGCCTCTTTCCATCCGAGCTGGCGCGCTGCCACTTGTCAGTCAGCCATACGGATCTCGCGCAAACTCTTCCATGTAATTCCTGCTTTGTTTGGCCGCAGCACCCTGCCAGGGGAATGCGGTTACCGTGCGGAGCGAGGGCAGGGCAGGCCTCGGTTCACTCCACACGTGTGCCCGCGCCTGCTTGCTCTGGGATTGGGAACGCTAGCGCTTCGCGTATGGACCGCTGCCGTCTGCTGGCAAGCACGGGCGCTCCTGGCCGGGCACTGTCCCTCGGCCGATTCTGAAACATTTCTTCATGCTTCCTTTCCCAGCTCACTCAGCCAGTCCCGGGGGCGGGGGTCAAGGCCTCCACAGAGCGGAAGCCGAGGGGTTTTGTTGTCAATGGTTTGCTAGGCTCCGTCCACAACAGCCTTGCACGCTCCAGTGGGTGCTCAGCTGGAATTGTCAAAGGCGCCCCAAGGCCAGGTGCCTAATTCGAACGGGATTGGAGGGCCGAACGCCCTTAGACCGCGCTCGTGCAGTGGGCAGATGAGGAGTGACCTGGAGAGGGCACTGTATTCAGCAGGGCAGGGGGCACTGCGAGTCCCGACCCCCAGCTCCAATCTCCATCGCAGGGAGACTGGGGAAGAGAGACAGCTGTCTCCTTTCCCCCTTCCGGAGCCCCCTGCGCAGGAGCCCTTGGACTGCTCCCCTAGATGAGCCCCAGCAGTGGCTCTCAAAATGCAGGTGGGGCCTGGTTTAATGGGGGCACCAGCACTGGCTTAGACTTGCTGGGGCCCGGGGCTGAAGCAAAAACCCCAGAGCTTCATTCCTGGGCAGCAGGGCTCAAGTGACCGGTCCCAGCTGGCTACCCCTGTGGTTGGGCTCAGACTTTGACACCCCCCTCCCCCAGGGCAGGGGAGGTGGGTGGGAGGGATCCGGCAATGACCCCCCTCGGAGTCCTGAAGGAATTTTTGCTGCCAGCTGGGGGTACAGTCAGTGGTCCCTGCAAGCTATGAGGCCACTTGGGAGACATTCAAATGCCACTCAGCTGATTAGAAGAGCACCCACAGCTAGGGTTTGGTTTCTACTGGTGGTGCACATTCACACCTGCCTCGGTGCATATACAATTATTCTGCACATGGGTGGAAAAGATTAGAGGGAACATTGGGCATGGTGCAAAAGCATCCTGTCAAAACTGGAACCCCACCAATTGCAGCCCTCCGTGCCAAGGGGCTACCCATAGAGCAGCCGTTGTGCGGAGAGCCCTGCTGCTGGCATTTGCCTGGGAGACTCATTCCACGCATGATGTTTTAATTGCTGCAACCACATGTCCATGTGGAGACCTGGCTCTCAACCACAGAGCTGGCAGAGACCTCAAGTCCAGCCCCCTGCTCTAGGCAGGACCAATCCCAACTAAATCAACCCGGCCAGGGCTTTGTCAAGGTGAGACTTAAACACCTCTAGGAGATTCCACCCCCTCCCTAGGGAACCCATCCTAGCGCTTCGCCCCCTTCCAGGGAAAGAGTTTTTCCTACTATCCAACCTAGACCTCCCCGACTGCAACTTTCCATATGGGCATCCCAGAGCACCCCCCAGGAACACACATTTCCCTTCATTGCTGTGTCACTCTACCATCTGCCCTGCACCTGCCTGTGCTCGCACCTCGTTCCATCTCAGCCTACAGCCCAGCTCTTCACTCCCTGGGCTTGCCCAGAGCGTTACAATTACCCACCAACCCCTACGGTTTCGTCATTACATGAGTCACTTCCAATAAACCCTAGACGCCGAGTAGCACTCTGACCCGAAACGCCAGAGGCGCAGCTGCCACGTGTGCTGTTCCTGGAGGGTATAAAGTTTCTTGGGTTCAGCCTTGCCAAGCTCTTCCTGTGGCTTGTGTCTGTGCTCACAAGAACTTGCCACAACACGTGTGTTGCAAGAACAACCGCAGAGACTCCAGTGCAGCTCGTACCAAGCTCAGTGACGTCAGCTCACGCCGGGGAGAGGCTCCCTGCCGGGTTACTTCGGTGGCCCGGTGAAGGACACGGCCTCCTGAGAAGCTACCCAGCATGAGTAGCGGCTGTTTTCCTCCCAGCTGCCCCTGAAGTCGGTGGTGGCCAGTCAGAGTGGCCTGGGCTGCGGCAGGCACCAACTGACTGAATGCACATGGCGAAGGCTTTATTAGCCCACCGGGCTCCAGCTCACTGCAGGCCCTCAGGCCAAGACGAGCTATGGGAGAAGTCCACCTCCTCCCGCTTCTGCCCCCAAACAGGAACATGCAGCCGGCAAGAGCCCCCTCCTGCTGCCCCTCTCCCTTCTCCACTCCATGGCTGTTGCCCCCGGTATTTTCAACCCACCGAGACTTGGGGGAGCAGGCGGCTTTGGGCTGGGGCGGAAGCGTGTATGGAGCTCTGCCACAGGCTGCTCTGGGACGGTGCTGGGCAGGGAGGTGACTCTCCCGGAGAAATGGGGCGGAGTAGAACTTTACTAGCACGCAGAGGCTGCAGGCACCGTGGTCCCTGCTCTCTAGTATTCCAGGGCTGAGGTGTTCCAATGACCTGAAGTTGGACACGGACTTAAGGCCACAGTAAAATCTACCTTCTCCGCGCAGTCCAGTCTCCAGTTACATTTTACATGGCAGGCTCCTTTCACCATCTTATTCAAATTGGAGTAAGCACCAGCACGATGTCCAGAGTGCACCAGCCAGGTCGCTTCAGGTCCTGGAATTACGAACCTCAACCAACAAGGAGAGTTTACCTAATGCAGATTAGGGTTTTTGCTAAGCAGAGCTGCCGCCATCTTTCACAATCCAGGACAGGCGCGTCATGTGGATATGATTTGTTCCAAAGCTGGAAAATAGTCTACATTTTGCAAACACCACACACAAGTCAAACAGGGATTTCATCCCCAACGACTGAATGGGATCAATTAGGAACATGCTGGGTCCCTTTCTGCCTTCATCCTTCCCTAATTTAGAATTCAAATATAGTAGGGGCAGGAACTGAACCTTTTTTGGGGACATTTTCAGAAGGGTGTGAGCCACATTTGCAATGCCTGGACTCTACTGTGTGCATCAAAGCCTGGATTTGTACATACATGTTTGCAGAGGTCTGGCCTGTTACATGCCCATTGGACCTTGCACGCATTCTTGAAAAATCCACTTGTTTGAAGTGCCATGCACACCTGACACGATACTGCATAAGTGTTAAGGTATCTGTACCCCCGTCATATTTCACAATGCTCTCCAAGTTTAAATCGGTTCCAAAAGGTGCTGTGTCTGCCTGCCAAAGCCTCAGCACGCACGTCCGTTTCCCATGCGCTCCACGGGGTGCTACTTTCCAAAGCAGAAGGCAAATGACAAACTCCTGTTTCAGGAAAGCAAGCGAACGCGGAGTGGGGAAGGGCGGCCATGTTTGTTCTTAGGGGCGTTGATGAAAGAGAAAAGAAATACACAGAAGAGTTAGAGCGCAGGGCCAGCCTGTAACAGTGGCTAGCCAGAAGCTTTGCGGGGCTCCACTTGTTCCCAAGTCTCCGCATGACGGATGCTCCGCACACATAGCTCCGTCTTCCCTGCATCACCCGCCTTCTTGCCCAGTCACCATGGAAGGGCACAATAGAAGAGCTCACTAGGCCTGTGAACAGTAAAAACGGGGCTGTCCAGCCCAGGAGAGTGCTAAGATCCTTCTGGAGCCGTGTTGCTCAGCAGAGAATGGAAGGGAAAGCACACAGCACACCTCCAGCCATAAACTGCAGTGCATCCTTTGTAACTGCTGTCTGCAATTTCTTTGCTCTAATTCGATTCTAGGCCCTCTCCAACTGAGCTTCCACGTCTTACTCACCACAGGAACTGCTCTGCCAGTGTCTCAATGACTTCTTCCTAGCCAAAGCTCAGTACTAGCACTTCCTCCTCCTCAACCTTCTTTCAAAGCTTTGGCCACATTTCTTGATGTTTTCTCTTCCCTTGACTTCTGTGACTGTCTGCTCCTGGTTTTCCAGTTTAGAATTCTGTGAATCTGATGGGGGTTCCCTTCTCTTTTCCCTCTACACCTTCCCCAGAGATAATCTCATCTGCAAATAAAAGCTATCACTCTTTAGGCTGGCAACTCACAGATCTACCTCTACTCCAGACCTGTCTTTTCATCCACACACAGTCTCAGCCCATTTGACACCTTTTGGAGTTTGGCCATTGGCTCCAGCTCAACGTGGCTAAAATGGAGTTCCTCATCTTTCTCCCCAACCTCTCAATCCCTATGGCTAAGACCACAATTCTACCCATATCTCAGGCCAGTAACCTGGGTGCCTTTAGAAGCTGCTCAGGGGTTTGGAACCATTGGCAGCAGCGCGACATGGCTTAATCAAGTCAAGTAAGCTAGTGGAAAACTGATTGATCAGTTGTAGAACTGGAGCAGGATTTGTCCAGGGATCAAGCCAGACCCACGGCCTTGCTGGAAGATGCACATGACTGCACATCTACTAGAGTTTTGTCTATGGACCTTGCTCAGGGCTCCGCTGTTTGTAATAATGGCAATGTGATCTATCCGAAGCCCACAAGCACTCCTCTTGCAGCTGGAAGGGAGGAGGAATTATTTGTCGTCTCTGGTTTAACCCAGGTTTCTGAATGGGTGTAGCTCTTCTGAGCTTTTATCCCACTGTGAGTGTATTTTGGACTTCCGTGCCAGCCTTTACTGTTGCTCAGAGCTTTCCCAAGATGCAGGGGAGTGAAACTGACCTGAGACGTGTCTGTTTCACTGCTGTACACAAAGGAGAGAGAAGACTAGTCAGCTTTCATTGTGCTAGAGCCTAGGCACAGGAGCCGTTTGCAGACTCAAGGCAAATGCTCGGCCATCACTCTGGTTCCTTTTGAAAGTTTTGCTTCACCTGTAAGGGCCAGATTTCTTCTGTTTTTAAAGAACAGATCTTCCAGAGCCAATAGCTCCCACCTATCCAGGTGACTAACTGCGGCAAGTGACTGGATGCTGAGATTTTTGCATGCACAAAAAAGGCACGGAAGGAAGTGACTTATCAGAGCTGGGCATTCTTAAATGTGTTATGAAAGATCAGAACCGTGGTCTGTGCTAGAACCCGTTTCCATACAACAATTCCTTGGCAGTGACTGCAGAAAGTGAAGCCAGACTGTTCTGGTTTAAAACCAGTCCTTAGTAATGGGAGCCGAGCATTGCAACTGCACTGTCTTTGTGGAGCTCTTGATAAAGACAGTTGTAGGAAAAATGGCTTAGCCCTGGATAATTTTGCCAGTAATTGCAGGCATATTTCATTGATGGGGGGTGACTTTAGAAATCTTGCCATCCACTTCTGGCCCTATCAATGACTGAGATTTAAAACAAAGTCAGTCATATGAAATGGGTTTCCATCAATTCAAACCCATGCTCCCTTTACAGCATCTCTTGCGACCGAATGCTCAATGGACGTGCCAGCTTGGTTATGACAGCTCATCACAATGATCACAAAACCCCCACAGCTTGTTTCTCCAGTAAAAGGCTGAGGACCTCGCCAGGTAAGGATAAACACAGCTTTTCAATGTGAGGTCTGGTTCCCCCGGGGAGCATGTTGCAGAAAGCATGAAGGCGCAGCTGAGGGAGGAAGGGGTATACAGCAGCACTGCCGACTCTGGCCAGATACTGCCCTAACATAGCAGGGGAGAGACTGGCTGTAGTTTCCAAAAGGGGGCTCAGATTTCAGAAAGCCTGCTCTAGTCTGTACATATATCATAGCCACGTCTGATGTCTTGCCCTTGTAAGCCAAAGGCTTCTAAACTCCGGCATCAATACGCATCAGACCCACAGGGCCTGTTCGGACAGCAATGGCCATGCATGCGCCCGCAGGGAGCCATAGGCTATGGGGCTCTCATCCTGAAGATGAGTGAACTAGTGGGCTGCTTGCTGGTTGTGCTGTGCCATCAGCTGCCCTTGAGCTCTAATGGGAACCACCCGAGTCTCCTGAAGGAGTGAAAATTCTGTTACCCTCAAGCTGAGTCAATGGAAATCTCCATCCATCATCTCTTTAAAAGCTGTGCCCATGATCCCAGCGCTCCTGACAGCTCACCGACAGGATGGAACCACAGGGGAGATGGGGCAGAAGTTCAGGGCACATGGAGGTGGCTAAGCTGACCATTCACGTTCAGTCTTGGGGCTTTGCCATCAAGGGAGGCGCAATCTAATGGCTTCATTGTGGGCCGCACAAATACTTCAACTGGTTCATAAGAACGGCCGTACTGGGTCAGACCAAAGGTCAATCTAGCCCAGTAGCCTGTCTGCTGACAGTGGCCAGCACCAGGTGCCCCAGAGAGGGTGGACTGAAGACGATGAAGAGATTTGTCTCCTTCCATCCCTCTCCAGCCTCTGACAAACAGAGGCCAAGGACACCATTTTATCCCCTGGCTAATAGCCTTTTATGGACCTAACCTCCAAGAATTTATCCAGCTTCTCTTTAAACTCTATTATAGTCCTAGCCTTCACAGTCTCCTCTGGCAAGGAGTTCCACAGGTTGACTACACACTGTGTGAAGAACTTTCTTTTATTAGTTTTAAACTTGCTACCCATTAATTTCATTTGGTGTCCTCTAGTTCTTCTATTATGGGAACTAATAAATAACTTTTCTTTATCAGCCCTCTCCACACCACTCATGATTTTATAGACCTCTATTGAATAAAGATATATTTAAGCACCTGCGAGCTTGATACACTGGCCAGTGTTCGGGATTAAATTTTCACAATCATTGTAATAGAAAAACATTCTTTACTCTGCAAGGGTATGTCTACACTACAAAGTTAGTTCGAACTAACGGACGTTAGTTCGAACTAACTTTCATAGGTGCTACACTAGCACTCCGTTAGTTCGAATTAAATTCGAACTAACGGAGCGCTTAGTTCGAACTAGGTAATCCTCATTCCACGAGGATTAAGCCTAGTTCGAACTAGCTAGTTCAAATTAAGGGGTGTGTAGCCTCTTAATTCGAACTAGTGGGAGGCTAGCCCTCCCCAGCTTTCCCTGGTGGCCACTCTGGCCAACACCAGGGAAATTCTACTGCCCCCCTCCCGGCCCCCTTAAAGGGGCACGGGCTGGCTACGGTGCCCGTGCCAGGTGCAAGCCTGCCAGCACCCAGCCAGCAGACCCTGCACCTGGCACGGATCGAGCCACCCACCTGATGCCCCCCAGCCCTCCCCCTCTTCCCAGGACCAGGCTGGCGGCTCCCGGGAGCTTGCCCGGGAGCGCAAGAGGCGGGCACCCGCCTGGGCTAGTGCGGACATCGTGGACCTCGTCCATGATCTCCGCACTAGGCACAGGAAAGTGGCCGGCTTGGGCAGCAGAGCTGCCAGCCTCGCCACCCAGGAGCAGGTGTGCAAGAGAATCAAGGTGGTCCACTGAGACCTCCGACCCTGAGCCCTGAGGTTACAATGGCCGTCCTGGGTCAGACCAAAGGTCCATCTAGCCCAGTAGCCTGTCTTCTGACAGTGGCCAACCCTAGGGACCCTGGAGGGGATGGACCGAAGACAGTGACCAAGCCATTTGTCTCGTGCCATCCCTCTCCGGCCTTCCACAAACCTTGGGCAGGGACACCACTCCTACCCCTTGGCTAATAGCACTCCATGGACCCAACCTCCATGACTTGATCTCACTTCCCTTTAAACTCTGTTCTAGTTGTAGCCTTCACAGCCTCCTGCAGCAAGGAGTTCCACAGGTTGACTCTTTGCTGTGTGAAGAACAACTTTCTGTTACTAGTTTGAAGCCTGCTACCCATTCCTTTCCTTTGGTGTCTAGTCCTTCTTTATGGGAACTAATGAAGAACTTTTCTGTGTGCACCCTCTCCACCCAACTCCTGCTTTTAGAGACCTCTATCCTGTCCCCCCTCCGTCTCCTCTTTTCTAAGCTGAAAAGTCCCAGTCTCTTTAGCCTCTCTTCATATGGGACCTGTTCCCAACCCCTGATCGTTTTAGTTGCCCTCCCCTCTCCCAGCCTCTCTCTTCCCCTCTCCCACCTCCTTTTCCCAGTCTCCCCCAGTTTTGTTCAATCAAGACAGATTCCATTTTGGAAGACACGTTTTCTTTATTTTGTACATCAAGAAGAAGGGCTAGGGAAGGGTAAGTGGAAGGAGGTGAGGGAGGAATGGGGTACGAGCCCCCGATAGGGAGGACTGGGCTGGCTCTGCGGGCTTCTGGGGGTGGAAGCTCTCCTGCAGCCCCCCAATTGCCCCCTCTCCCCAGATGGCAGCCTGCGGCAAGTGCAGCCGGGCTGATGGCTGAGTGGTGTGATGTGCCCAGTGTGGGTAGTCTGGGCAATCCAAGCCAGGACTGCTTTGCAAGCGGGGCACCCCTGAGAACTGTCTGTCCAGGGTGGGGATCGGGACCCTTTAAGCACAGCCCTCAGCTAGCCTGAGACAGCATCTCCACGCTCTAAGTCCTCCTCTGATGCCCTGCCGGCACTGCTTCCGGCCATCCTTAAGCCCGCTTCAGGGTCCACTTAATGTGGACGTGCTAGTTCGAATTAGCAAAACGCTAATTCGAACTAGTTTTTAGTTCTAGATGCGTTAGTTCGAATTAGCTTAGTTCGAATTAACTAATTCAAACTAAGTTAGTTCGAATTAGCGCTGTAGTGTAGACATACCCCAAGTGTCTTTACAAATATATATTTATGTATTTAAGCCCATTTCAGGCCATAAAACCCTTAAAAACAACCAGTACCTTTTCAGCAAGAGAAACTGCAATCTAAAAATCGGAGGAGAAAGGCACCCAACAAGGGTTACTTTGACGCTCCTCTGAAGGCCTCTACTTAGCATTTGGAACCATCTTAAGTCATGTCAGCCTTTCATATGCAAGAACAGACTCCATTCAGTCCTGTCCTTACCACTCGCGGTAGGAGGTAAATTGCAATCACTTCTCCATAATTGCTTATTGTCTCAAAGGGGATATTGCATCTTGAAGACCAGTTTTTCCGAGAACCGTTTTTTGAAGAATGAGTTAAAAAATAAGATGCTACTTATGGACCCAATATTTTTGTGCCATCGTCTTAAAAGAAAAGCAGTTGAGACTAAAAAGCTAATCCAGATACGTACAAGATCCAACACTAGGGCTGGTCAGAAAATTTCAGTTTCTAAACAGGAAACAATTCTGCAATATTGTCTGCATAAAATCCCCTTTTTCCTCCCAGCTCTAACACAACCTTTAAAAAGCCACCCTTGTGTCTGTTGTGACAGTGCAGAAGCCCATCCGACTCGTGTGTTCAAGTACACTAGCACTACATTTTAGAAACCCTGCTGGCAAATAGAACGGCCTTAAATTAACTTAGCAAAAGTGATACCTAGAAAATATTCAACATCAAGAGATCTTATAAAAACGTCAGACTACAAAAGCATTCTAAGGCACAGTGTTCTGGAAGAAGTGCTCTCCCATTGGCGCTGCTTTATACACGGCGTGTGAGAGTAGGTCCAAGGGTGCATGGTGTGAGTGTACACACTGCCCCTTCCCAAGTAGCACATGGAAGCGTCACACATAGGCTCCCAGTGCTGCATGGAATTCAGTCAGACACTGCACCAGCTGCTGGAACTTGGGTCTTTCTTCAGGGTCGAGGGCCCAGCAACAGGCCATCACAGCAAACCTGAAGACAACAAAGGGGACACATCAGAAGACGACATTCACAAGTACCAAGAACTTAGGTAAAGAGAGATCCAACCATCAGCAAGGGTTCTTTCTTCCCTTTGACCCTCAATTAGGGTTGTCAGGTGTCCGGTATTGACCTGGACAGTCTGGTATTTTCACCTCCTGTCTGGTAAAAAAACCCCAGAGAATACAGGACACCTAAAATGTCTGGTATTTTCTGATTTCCCTCCCACCCCCAAAGGCGAAAATACCAGACACCTGGCAACCCTAGCACACGCAGCAACCAGGCCCAGCCTCCGGGCACCCCCCGACAGGGGCCCTTCCTTGCCCCCCCTCTCAGGCCCCCTGAATGCCCCCGCTCCCCACTTAACTGGTTCCGCAGGGGAGCTCTCTCCCCAAACAGAGTAAGAAAACAAGATGGGCGCCGGCCAAAAAACCCCAAAGGCCTTAAAGGGGCTCTGCTTGCTTTTTTTTTTTTTGGCTTAATAGCTCAGCAACTTGGAACTCCCTCTCCCCCTCCCCCCCCAACAGTGGTTTTTTATTTTTTTTGGGGGGGGGGGGGGGGGGGGTTCAGTATTTTTGGTTAAACCATCTGGCAACCCTACCCTCAATTATTTTAGCTTGTGACAGTACCAAAATTGTTTTTTCAGAACTAGTACATCCGGAGCGAGCAGCAGAGGCACTACTAACGGAGGTGCTGATCTGGTGCTCTAAAAACACTACAGATTTTCTGTAAGAGGGCGGAAAGAAAGGTAATATTGGGAAGATAGAAGGCAGCAGACTGAAACAAGGAAGAGAGTAGAAGAATACTGGTTTCCTTTATTTATTCCACTTATATTTCTGAGTTTGCTCTTTAAACGATGCAATTTTTTTTAATGGAGATTTAACACAACCAGGTCAGGCTGACCGACCTGAGATTTCCTCTCTCTGCAGAACTAACATTCTCTTTTTGGTCTGAACTGAAAAAAGATTTCTTGAAAAGTGGAACACTCTCTCTCCCTCCCTCCCCCTTCCAAGTTCACACTTACAGTTCATCAGGGCAGTTGATAGGCTGAGCTATTCTGTAACCATCCTTTAGATATGCAGCCATCTCAAAGGGGTCAATGTCCACATATGGCGTCTGCCCCAAAGTCATCAGCTCCCACAGTGTTACTCCAAATGCCCACTAGAAAAATAAGCAGCAAGTTAGCAGAACAGCAGAGTCTGGGACCTCTCGTTGGTTTCAGTTCCCTCACAGAATCAGTCATGAACACTAATTTTATAAGGAAGAGCTAGAAGCTTCATACATGTTAAATGCCATATTTTTTCTGCCTCAACAGGAAAATGTAAATCTCTCATTTACATGACCGAAGGCTGAAACAGGAACCACAAACTTAGAAACAAGAACTGGTTCAGCTTTCAACAGTAACAGATAGCTGTCAGCACCATGCTTTAAAAAACACTTGAATAAAAACAAAACGCACAGAAGGTACTAAAGGGCCGCTTTTCTGTAAAGCATTTGATTGGAAGATTTCACAATCTTTAAAAACACAAAGCTGAAGTAACAATGTACAGCAGAGTTTACTGTGTGAGACTAAGAATTACATTTACACAGAACTTTAGATGTTCACAACTGTGCAAACCAATCCCCACAACAGGTTCGGTGAGTGAGTTACTGACTTTGTCCTTTGTTCAGCAGATTTTCCACAGAACATGCCAGCCCTGGAGTGCCCCTTTCAGACCAAACATGACACTGCAGCCACTCCTTGCCTCAATTCTCTCCCCCGAGGTGGTCTCTTTCTCAGGGGTTCACACAGCTCAGCCCTCAGTGACTCCTGGGGCTGTTTCACTGCCACGTGGGCTTCAGGGTCAGACTGGCGCCTGAGCTCTGGGACCCTCCCAAATGACAGCATCTTAAAAGCAGGGCTCCCGCCTGAGCCTAGAAGTCACACAGCAATGACAAGCTCTGCAGCCTGAGCCCCGAGAGCCCAAAAACTGCCAACAGATGCAAACACGGGTTTGTAAAAAATCCAAAAGGGTCACTGATCAATGGACACTGGTGAGAGATTGGAAATAAGCAGCAAACTAACATTTAGGAAACTGGATACATGGATAATTCAAGGAAAATAACTTTCTAGAGACACACCAGTCTCGTTTCCCATTCGGTAACAGTATTTTTTCAGAAAATTCACATATAAGGGAAAAAGGCATCAGCTATGCTGGAAAGAAACCAGTGTAAAAACATGGCTCCTGCTGAACTAGGTCCCCCTCCCAACATTTTGGCTGACTGCCGCGGATGGGAAAGAGCCATTTAAAAAAGTCAGCCAAGCTACGTAAAAGAAAAACAGTTGAAGCCGGTTCAGCAGGACGTGTTTGAACCGTATTTTAACTGTTAAAGCACGCCTTCCTTTTTCTCAGAGACCACTCTGCAGAACATGTTGCATGCTGTTGATACCTAATATTTGTTCTTGGAGGAGAAGGCAGCTGAGCGTAGATCAGTAAAACAGGACTAAGGGAAACAATATGAGGGAAGTTAGGGTGGATAAGCCTTTCTTTCCATGTTCGTAAAACGATGAAGGAATGTTAATTTGGACACGTTACAGTACTCTAGTAGGTGGCTACAGTACTATCAATTTATTAACATGATCGATTAGACGTTAAGCGTGGCTGCATTTATTCTGTATAAAACAAAATATTTCCGAACTGAATGTTAAAAGGGGAACATTTAAATCTGTAGGGTCCTTGAGAGAGACCCTACTGCTTTCCGACCTCCTTGCTCTATTGACGGGTTTTGCTGGACAGACTTCAGCCTGGAAGGCGCCATTATAATTATTCTTTACACCCCCTGAGAATAAGCCTCTACTTCTGTCAATGCCAGGAAATTCATTAGCCTCCCTGGCATTTTTCAGTCGTGATAAAAAGGAGTGTTTGTAGACTGGGGAGTTCCAGGGAAGGGGCTCAAGAGAATTGCAGCTGATAAGTACAGTGTTCAAGTGGCAAGGGGTGAATCTAAACCATGCTGCTTCCAACTGTGCTATTTTATATCAGAATTAGGGATGTAAATGGTTAAAACCAGTTAAGCTGAACGGGTGAGCTGCAGTTAACCGGTAGGGGCTGGAACAGCTCCCTGCCACCCTGCCCCATGCAGGTTACATGCTGGCTCCTGGGGAGACTTTGCTGCAGGCTCTGCAGCATAAAGCTGATTTAAGCTTTATATGGCAGAGCCCACAGCGTGTGGAACCGCTACAATTCTTCACGGTTACAGTTAAGTTTTTCAGCGCCTTTTTGCATCCCTAGCTAGAAGCAATACACGCTTACAAATCTATGACGCACAAGTGGCAAGACATGCACTATTTTATGCTCGTTGTGGTTCATAGTATTTCCTAACCGAAAGCGGCCTCCGGTAAAGTTTCAAAAGGGCTTAAGTGAGTTAAATGTCCAAATCCCATTGAAAGTTCAGGGCACAGATGCCAAAGTCACCTAGACTTGAAAACTGTATCCTTATATGATCTTCTCAGGACATGCTCACACAAGTGAATGCTTGAATAATCAAGGTTTAGTACTGGAGAAGATGTGAATACATTGTACTAATTCCACTGAATATACTAACTCCAGTTAATGCTGGCTATTGCCAATGAATCGCTCAAATTAGAAAAGCCACAAGATGTTAGGAGAGACTAGGAAATACCTAGATCTTTTCATGCTAATAGAAAATAGACTCTGCAATGGAGGTGCTGCCATTTCAACGTCTTGATTAACAACCGAGGAAGTATGGCAATATGCAAGAGGAATGGGAAATGTCAGTGGAATGAGAGTATGTACACACAACATGGAAATTACCCTCTGACAGGAACAAACAGATCACATGGCCAAGTCATTTATCACTGCCTAGTACTGCACAATCTCAACTAAGTCAACGGACTGTGGAAAATAGTTCTTTCCAGTATCTCCAGTTGTTGAAAATGTTCATGAAGTAAAAGGCGTAAGGGATTAATCCTGCAAGATGATCAGCACTCAGCTACCCCAGCTATCAATTGGAGTGCCATAGCCTAAGCGTTCCTTTGAACAGGTCCTTCAATAAGAAACTCGGGACAGACTGAAAAAAGCAGATTTGATCTGGAACAGGCAAGGAGATTTTTTTCAGTGCATGGTATGATCTACATGTCACAACTTTAGTGACTGCACAGTTGTGTTGGGGGAACAAAAACAACAATGTACCAGCTTGATCCATGTGATGAATGTATCAAAGGTGCTTAGTGTAAAAAGAGTAATAATACATTATACGCCAAATTCCATACGCATTACATTCACAAGTCATGTCTAAAGAAAGTGGGAATGCAAAATATAAGGGTTTGTACAGTATGTAATTCTGAGCCATTAAAACGGAACAGAGCGGTAAGACAAGCTGAAGGCTGTCTGCGTAACGTGCTCAGGAAAAAGTGCCTTGCTTTTCAGTACTGCTCCTGCGTGCTACAATCATTCTATTGTAGCTCAGTCGCACACTTCCATTACAAGAAGACAAGCCAACAAAAGCCAGAGTCAATTGCCAGTGGACACTACAAGCAGAGTTGGGAGGAAGAGGACATCTTAAGAGGCACAGAAAACAGACTACAAGAATTCATGTTCTTCAATCAGGTGAGCTGTTCAGAAAGTTTCAGGATTTACACGTAAACCCCTGCTGGCCAACTCAGCGGTGCCAAAGCACAATGGGAAAGGAATGAACAAATCCTGTTGCCCAAGGGGCAAGCCCTCTGCATGAAGGCTAGCTACCATAAGCATGGCAGAGAGTCCCGGGAGCAGGTACAGCCGCTATTCTGGACATGTATGTTCTGCACAGAGGATGTCAGTCAGCCAGCAGCACTGTCAATTCAACTCCTTTTTTCATGAAAAAACTGTGTGAAAGGCGTTTAAGGAATAACCCATATCGTTATGAATTGTTTTGGCAAATGTCAATATAACTTACCACGTCACTGGCACTTGAAAATTCATTGTTAACCAAGCTTTCAAGAGCCATCCACCGCACTGGCCTGTTCTCATTATCTCCCAGACAATGGTAATCCATGGGGAACAGGTCTCGGGACAGGGCATTGTCTGTAATCTTAACCTGAAGTGCATCATCAATGCTGATTAAAAGACAAGAGCATTTAGTCATGCAAGATATGAACTATTTACAGTTGTATTAGTGCATCTTTAAAAAGACTATGTAGGGAACTTCAAAGATGAGCTTGGCTATGTCAGCAATGTTTTAAAACCTAACATTTCCACAGATCACAACACTGCTATGCTGCAGTTACCACTCCGCACATATCACAACTTCAGGATAAAGAGATTTCAAAATTATTTTTTGCTATCAAAAGATGAGCAACAGAAAGACAGAAGTTCACAGGTTGCCTCCTTCTCCAACTTTTACTCATAAGGGCTCCTAAGATTTTTGCAAATAGTTTTCAAACCTTTTACATCTGAATGTATGTTTGGATAGCTTATGGGTGGAGTATCAAAAATGCAAGCCACAAACCATTAGTTTCATAATTACTTTCACGCGCGTCTTGGCTTCTTGGCACAGCACTTAGTTGCTTCTCTTGACATCTTTTAACCTAAGTGATACAATTTCGTAACCCACACCTCCACTAGCTCTACATCTAAAGCCACTTATTCACAGAAAGTGGAATTTCAGAGAAGACTGAGGAATGACTGCTTCATCAGGAACTTATGAAGTGTTTCTCTGTGGATCATGTCTGGCTATAAAAGCAGCTGGGGTGAGTGCGAACAGCATGCACTTCAGACTAAGGCATTCTAGGGTGTGAGATCCATGAGGGCCTAGCTATCAGGTGTGGAGGGACAAAATTGCCTCACTTTTTTAATGGTCCCTGGAGCAATTCTCCAAGAGTTACAGCTGTGACTCGAGTGCCTCAACTGTTCCTTTCTACACCTTCAAATACGTACATTTAATCCCAACTCTGACCTTTGTGCTTTTGAATCAAGGGGAGACCAGATCCGATCCGATTTCTGAGAGCGCTAGAGGGGGCAGGACACGCTGCACTTTTTTTTTTTATTTGAAAAAAATCACCAATTTCTGTCATGACTTTTACATTGTGAGGGTTTGCCCCATTAGGAAACTGTTTTGAGACCTTTTCTCTTCCTTTAAATGTAAGCTAATGTTTCCATTAATCATTTGGTTATTTTAAGATGTCTACCAGGGACCAACAAGCAATACACAATCTAAACTGAGTACTAGAGCTCACCAAGTCCTTTTTAACCTGAAGTCTAAAACATAGATACACGATCAGGAACAAAAGCTTTGAGGGTTTTCAAAATACAACACTTATTTTTCTGCAGCCCATCTCAAAATAGCTCACCGGATTCACTTCATCTTCCATAGACCATACATGCAACATCTGAAACATCTGAGGATATGATTTGAGATGGGAATATTAGATTTATAACAGATAGCATCTCTCAGCCTTAACCACAGACAGGCTACAATCTCACTCCATTAGAGTAACTTAAGAGACAGGACTTACACACAGTTTCTAGCAGCCAGGTCTTTGTGAATGACCTCCCTTCTGGCTAAATAGCTCATTCCACACGCAATCTGAATAGCCATATGTACAAGATCCTGCTGGGATATTGCCTGCAAGAGCACAGAAAAATTATTACAACCACAAAATCCTACACACAGAGAATTTGGTCTGGTACCTTGGGTAATTTCTCTCTACTGTAATATTCCTTCCTTTCCATATTTTATCTCACCTACAAAAATTACCTGCAACTACTGGCTCTCTAGGACACAATGTCATTGCTCCCTAGTATTTCTTGACAGCTTATTTAAAACATTTATCCTTTAGTTTTTGAAAAGGCCCTATTTTTAGCTCTAAACTGGCTTTGAAATATGTCATAGCTTTAATATTCCTTATCACCAAACAGTTTTTCACATAAATCAAGCAAGGCTGGATCGAGACCAAGTGGTATCTGGATCCACCACAATTTCAGCCACCATGCCACACACTTCTCATAAAAGCAGCACCAATTTTCAGGGAACAGACTACAGTCAAGTATATAAAAGGAGCAGCAGGCTCAAATGTATTCCCATCCACCGTAATTTTGTCAGTGTTGATTAAAGGGGAGCTATGTAGACAATGTTTAATTTTAAATTTGTATATGTAAATGTACAAACAGGCTACTATGTGCCTGCGCTTGGAGACCTTTACTATGTCTTCTGGCCTGCTTTGGGATATGGACACTGATTTAGTATTTTAGCATTTTCAGGACCCCATGTCTTCTGCAGCATTTACTGCAGAATCCACTACTTTCCACAGATGTGTGCTTCAGGTGTCCTGTTCACAACGTCTGCCACAGTGGTGCTGCTTCTGTGCAAAGGTCTGTAGCAACATTGCAAATCTGGGCTACAATAAAAGATATTGAATCTAATATCAAATGACAAAAACCCACTGTAATGGTCATATTAATTCAATAAGACACAGATAATGATGAGAAAACAGAAGTATGGCAGCTAAATTGAAGTTCGCTACATTAATTGTTTTGAAGTATTTGAAAAAATTAAGGAGGAATAGCTCACTCAAAGGATTCAGATTTGATGGTGTTATTTCCCACTTTTTACTTTCATCTCACATTAAAGAAAATACAGTCAGAGCTAGTTAACAAGTCAGTTGTGAAAACACTATGTCTGTTTGGATTAACAGGGACTTAAAGCAAGAGTACAGAAACTTATCAAACTGGCTTAATGTTTTCCTTTACACTTTCCTTGGCACATGGGCAACAAGTCCTATGTGAAAACTCAGAACACAAACTCGACTAGATGGGCTAATTCTGGAAGCCTGGGAAGGAGAAGTAGAAGTCTGTAGACATTTGCAATTGAGAGATCAAGTCACAAAGCAGAAGCAGACACAAACATAGTCCCACAGTTGCTCACAGTACAGTAGCTCAGAAATGAACAGGAAGAAAGCCCTTGGCTACTTGGAACTTAGTGTACAAAGCAGGGATGACTTATTGACCTAAGCAAGCCAGATGCCACTTACTTTATTTTTATGAGCTAAGTCAATAATGTAGAGAAAGCCAGGCAGTGTTGTGAGAAGATTAAGAGGAGCCGTATGGAAAATTAACAAAACACTCTGGCACGTATCTGCTGTGGCTGATAAATCCTTTTGAGTTCAGATTTTCCTCACAAGTGTTTTGTTCCATTTTATTTCTGTTTCAGACCAACATTTACTATAAATGTCATTAGCACAAACACTATTAAAATGTTCCATCTTGCACAACAGTAAGTTCTCTTGTGTAGAAAATATCCCCATGCTCAAATTAGCTTGCAAACTTCTCATTTGCGTTTTTCTTAATGCTATTGTTCTCCACTGCCCCTCTTGAAACTCGTGGAACACTTGCTAGTAAACCTTCCTATTCAAATTTAGTAATATTAATCAAGCACTTCTGGTAAACTGTACAGATTCCACACTTCCTCTCCTTCCCACTGCCCCCCCAAAACTGTAATATAGGTCAAGAAAAATAGAGATAAAAGGATGTTAATTCTAACAAGTGCATTAAAATAATAAAACATTGAAGTCTGCACAGTTAAGGAACCAACATTCAAGCAATGATAAAAGTTAAAAGTTTCACACAACACCCCACCCCCTTTGTGGTGCATTATAATTTAATTTTATGGACTAATCTGCTTTTCAAACCTTTTTTTAAAAGTTAAGAATGATACACCTCTATAGCATCTTCCACTGTGTGGTTCTGTGTAGATTAGAAACAGCCTATTACAGCTATTCATGTCCAATATACGCATGAAAAGAAGTATGAAACTAAATTGTATAGCCAACATTCAACAGTTGCATAACCCACAGAAGTGGAGTGAAAGTTGCAGTAGAGTCTTAACTTGGGCATTTCTGGGTGGAGTGAGAAACTGCAACCGTAACATTTTCTTAAAAGTTTCCTGGAAGATTTTCTAAGGAAATGGCCATTCTCGAGCTCTGGCTAGATGACGACAGTGCGCACACAGCATGAAAGCAGTGCACTCATGGACGTAAAGGGGGCCTATGCAGCCATCTGACCAAGCATGCTGAATGAGAGAGGACTCCTAGGCTATGTCTAGACTACAAGCTTCCTTCGAAAGAGCGTCTAGACTGCAAACACTTTTCGAAAAAGCGAGCCGCTTTTTCGAAAAAGAGCACTGGATGCTCGCTTTCAAAAAAGCCTTGTTTGCATTCAAGAACACCTTTTTTTGGAAGAGCACTTTTGAAAAAAGGTGTTCTTCCTCATAAAATGAGGTTTACCGCAGTCGAAAAAACTGCCGCATTCTTTCGATTTAATTTCGAAAGAACACGGCAACAGTCTAGACGCAGGTGAAGCTTTTTTGAAAAAAGATCACGTTTTTCAAAAAACCCTGTAGTCTAGACACACGCCTACAAGGAACTGCTGTTTTCTAGGCACACCTGGCTTAAGCAATGCGGCCATATTAACAGACAGAGTTACAACAGAGCACTGCCTCACTAGCAACGTGCCCGCCAGGACCTGGTGTTACCACGATAGCCAAGGCGGCGCATAAGGCAGTGAAAGGAGGCTGTTGGTTTCTTAGAATTTAAACCCTCCAGCTATTTGACTATAGATTTAGGGACCAGACGTTAGACACCGATATTGGAAATTCTTGTTCTTGCTCTATAAACTTAAACAGAGCACTTCACCCTGCGGCAGGTAAACGATCTTAACATTTTAAAAGAAACTGATGTCTAGCTGTGAAATATTATTCTGAAAACAGATGGAAAGTGAAGTGAAACACGTGATTAATATAACACTTCCAATTTGCAGTCCAAAGAGGGAGTTGCTGAAATTAGCAGCACACTCGAGTCAACAACTGCCTGTGACAAATGCCCTGAAAAGTTACTTTTTCTTGTGAACTACAGAAGTATACACTTGCTATGGCTGCTTTTAAGATTCAATTATGTACCAGGCTTTCCCATTCATGCAGCCCTGGAAGAGTGATTGCTGTACTGTCTCCACAGCTGGATTTTAAAGTCCACAGAAAGTTCAACCAGTTAAAACACTGAGGTGTTACATTAGCCATTTCTCACCTGAGGATTGTTGGCTTCTACTAACTTGCACTGGCGCAGGAAGAGCTTAAGGTTTCCCCAGTTCATGTAAGGCAGCAGCACCATGGGTTTCTCCCCTTCTTCGATACAGACATGTGTGATCGGAAGCAAGTTCCTGAAAGATGAGAGCAGATCTGCCTAATTTTAGAAAGGCAATATCTGATCAAAGTTAGCAAGACAGCTAGGCAGCTAACCATCAGAACCCACCACGAATGGTAATAAAGCACAGCAGAAAAGGCAATTGACATGTTTTCATGACAGTACGAAAGTCTCCAGACAACTTGAAGCTGCATGTTTAGGAATGTGGGCAAACATACGAGTAGTTTTCCATCAAGAAGAGAGAACTTCTGCATGATCCGAAGCAGATTAAGGATACAAATCCCATGAAGATTATTCTTTACACAAACTATGAGGAATGCAGCAAACTGCACTTTCCCCTCGCTCCCTGGTAAAAGGGAACAGCCAGCAATGTCCCCATCTGGTGGGGTGAGCTTCAGGGCCCCCTGCCCTCCCTAAAGGGTGGAGAGTGGGGCAGGTAAGCTAGCTCCTTTCACCTGCTTGGCCTATATGGTTTTATTGGAAGCAATCCCATTCCAGGCACATCCTGTTTTCCTGACGCAACCAAACCTTGACCTTAAGTTATGATAAGAGAATGCTGCATATCAAATTTGGTGGCCCTAGCTTTTACCATTTAGGAGAAGTTCTTGAACAAACTCTTTTAAATATAAAGATTACTTGTATTCCCTTAAAATCAAACTGCTTTTATTGTTTTTTTTAACCCCGTGTGTTTGAATTCAAGTGTTTAGGAAACACTCTTTGGGATAACAAGATGTGTGCATATCCTTTCTACTAATAAAAGGACAGAGCTTAAATAAGCTTGTCCTGTCCAGAAGGCGGCTGGGCAGTTCAGGACACATTTCTGGAGGGAAATTAGGACTGGGGGTGTGCTGGGGTCACCCCACAAAATAACCAATATAAAAAGAGCCAAAGCATTGCTGATTAGCTGAAACACACACAGACACAGCAAGGATGGACTTGTAGCTGGAGGCTGTGAGCAGCCCGGATTGGAATCTACCATAGCAACGGAACGTAAGAGACACTCCAGGCTAGAGGGCAGGCATGACAGATAGTTTGGACAGTACTCTGGGTATGGCACCGTGATGTACAGAAATTATTGGCAGGATTTTGGGATGACTGTGTGAACAATGTATGCACAGTTACACAAAGTTCTCCTGGCTCTGATTGGAAGATAAACAGGGGTGTGGATGGGATGTACATCTGAGAGCAAGACAATACATGTAACAAACTTGCTCCAGAGAGAATATACAGTAAGTGCCAGCAGCAGCTGCGCCTGGGCCTGGGAAGTGGTGAAAGGGGCTTGCTATATGCTCTTTACTTTAAGCAAAGTGGCTTTGGAAAACCTACAGTTAAAATTCTACCACACTGCTCATTATTAAAGGGTCTTTTCAGCTTTCTATAACTTTGCCAAACATTTTTGGACTGAAGTATGAGTCACTGAAGTTTGGAAGTGATTCGTTTCCGAAATTTTTAGTGCTGAAAAGCCACGTATATTGTATTTTCAATACACATGCATATACATTTCATTTCATTCTTATGCTAAGAAGCTTTACAGTAGCAGTATTCACCTGTGATGAAGACCTCTGAGTTTACAGCTTTCTGTCAGCATCATTGTCACTTGCACTTCTGAGGCTTGATCTAAAAGGAGAAAACAAAAAGAAATTGTGATTATTATTCATTCTGAAAACGAACACAAGGGCTTGCTTTCTTTTTAAATAAAACTGGCAAAAATAAAAACCTCCTGGTCTGGTGGTTGAGAACAGACGCCAACCCGACATCACCCTTGTTGCTGTTGCCTCTATCTTAACCCCAAGATGCTCAACAGGCTTTTCTCCAATTTCATACTGAAGCTCTGAGCAATCCTACTGCTCCTACAGCCTCTACCTTCCCGAATCGTTTATACCCATCCTGTTATGTGAGTTACCCTACCACGTCTTGTTATCCCAGTCACACCACAGCTCCTTGACGGTCAGGATTTCCATTCATTCCTGTTTATTTCCCAGGCTGCTTGCATTCTTGTACAGGCACCTTTAATAACTAGCAGATTGCCCTACTTTCTCAGTAGGGACCAGGCGGCTTTCCCTGTGCTTCCTCCTGGTATCCCGCATCCCTACTTCCTGCAGAGCTTAGAGCACCATTCCCGATTAACCTAGTTTAAAGCCTTCTTCACTAAGTTAGCAAGCCTTCCTGCAAAGATGCTCTTCCCCCTCTCTATTAGATGGATCCCATCTGTTCCTAGAAATCCTCCTTCTTGGAACAACATTCCATGATTTTACCTCCCCAATGCGATGGTCCCTACCCAGACCTTTTCTTTCAACAGGGAGGATGGACGAGAACGACTCCTACTCGCTGATGCAGTGCCTCAGTCAGGTAAGGTGGTGAGTCCGGAATAAGGGGGAAACATTTTGCCAAGTGCTGTAGTCAACAGATACAGCATATGGAAAAAACAAGAGTGTGGAGGGAGACAGTTAATGAAAAACTCAGACCAGAAGGAAACAGGAGCAGGATGACAACACTACTGGAGGGCCAGACAGAGACACTTACACCCCATGCAGTACTCCCCCTCAGCCCATACAAAACACTGTTCCATGCTCTCCCCAAAGTCTGAAAACATTGCTCAAATGTTCCTGTTCTTCTGCAGTGTCCCTTGCACTCCCCCCCCAAGAGACTGGTTGCATGATGAACGCTGGAGTTACACATGCTGAGAGGCTGACCCTCATTGCCATGTCCTTGGTTTGCAAAATAAACATGTTTTACCCTTGAGTTAGAGTGAAGTCTTTTAAACAAAATGAGTGTGTGTCACACACAGTAGTTGCTACTAAAATTCAGACAGTGACTGTGGGCAGGAACATTAGCTCAGTACAACTAAAGCTCAGGAAGGATAGCATTACAGGGGTCGTTCAAGTAAACACTGCCTGGCCAAATGCAATACAAAGATGCAATACTGAATGAAGTTCACTGTCAAAATGCTCCTTCAAAGCCTCCCTAATCAGAATAGCTCCTTGCTGAACTCCTTTATTGCCCCGGTATCTGGCTGCTCAAAATGAGCAGCCCCAACCATCCATCCACTGCTCAACTCCAGACAACTTCAATTACCAATTTCACTCCCACTACAGTTCAGTTCAGTGCCAGAACTATGACACTGTGAGGAATGAAGTTGTTGAATGTTATGTTATAGGAGTGTTAGGAAGGGCGTTGTGAGCAAGGCGTGAGAAGTCATTCTTCCGATCTACTCTGCGCTGATTAGGTCTCAGTTGGAGTAGTGTGTCCAGTTCTGGGCACCACAGTTCAAGAAAGATGTGGAAAAATTGGACAAGGTCCAGAGAAGAGCAACAAAAATGATTAAGCGGCAAGGAGCCCTGTGGCACCTTATAGACTAACAGAAGTGTTGGCGCATATGCTTTCGTGG
The DNA here is from genome assembly GCF_052426305.1 of Pelodiscus sinensis. Taxonomy (NCBI): domain Eukaryota; kingdom Metazoa; phylum Chordata; order Testudines; family Trionychidae; genus Pelodiscus; species Pelodiscus sinensis. Next base: position 55,600,828 of record NC_143061.1, on the reverse strand, counting down.
GCAAAGACCCACTTCATCAGATGCATTCGTTTTTGCAGATGCATCTGACGAAGTGAGTCTTTGCCCACAAAAGCTTATGCTCCAACACATTTGTTACTCTAAGGACTCCTCGCCGCTTTTGCAGATTCAGACTAACACAACTACCCCTCTAAAAAATGATTAAAGGTCTAGAGAACATGACCTATGAGAGAAGACTGAAATAACTGGTTTTGTTTAGTTTAGAAAAGAGAAGACTGAGAAGCGACACGTTAGCAGTTTTCAAGTACCTAAAAGGGTTTCAATAAGGAGGAGGGAGAAAAATTGTTCTCCTTGACCTCTGATGGCAGGCCAAGAAGCAATGGGCTTAAATTGCAGCAAGGGAAGTTTTGGTTGGACATTAGGAAAATTTCATAATTGTCAGGGTGGTTCAACACTGGAATAAATTGCCCAGGGAGGCAGAGGATTCTCTGTCACTGGAGAGATTTAAGAGCAGGGTGGATAGATATCTATCTGGGATGGTCTAGATGATGCTTGGTCCGGTCCCTTCCAGTTTTAGTGTTCTATGATTCTATGTTTTATTTTAAAACCTGTTTGCTTACTCACATAGAAAAGAAGAACCGACTCAGCAATAACATAGTTTTTGTTTTGTTTTCAATCAGAAATTACATTGCAATAAACTTATGTTCCAGGTCAAAGTTCTTTAAACTAACTGTGAAATCTACCAAACAAGTTAAGCCTGTTTAGAAAAACTCCTGAAGAAGCAATAAATTCATCCATCTCTTCGCAATACATTGTTGTGTTGCAGACAGTATAGTGCTTTGTCAATGCCCTTCTCCATCACAAAAGCCAACAATGGCTCACTGAAAAACTCCTGTGTGTTCCACTGTTTCCTTGCAGCTCAGAAAGAACTATATTTTAGTGGTAAGGCACCCAAAGGATGATTGACTCCCATTCAAGTATATACGGAAATCCAAATCTTATCTTGTGAAACAGTTCCAGCATCCGTATTGTGTATTCTTATCAATATTATTTCCTTGTTTTCTATAAATCAACCTGTTTCTGCAGGAAAACAAAATTATACAAATGCAACACATTCAAGACAAACAATAGGAGTACAAATCCTGCAACTAGTTACACCAATGACAATTGAAAGGAACCACATGAGAGTCAATACAATTATTCTGGATTTCTATCAGCTGTGCCTCAAAAGAATTTGATCTACTGCTTCCAAAGTTTCTGTGGAAGAATGGCTCATTGTCAAAAGGATAAATGGACAGAAATAATGCACTTGCCCTGTTGCAGTTATTATAATTCATTCTACTAGCTTTTTTCTTTAGTTACACTGGCCAAGACATTGAAAAATGGGTGCTACAATTAGGGTCGTAAATGCATACTTAGGAACCATCAGCAGCAGCCTAATTGTCAAGAATTCTGAGTATCCAGAAGTTTCCACAGCGAGCCAGCCAGCCAGCTTTGAATGTCTGATAATCATGTAAGAAGGATGGTTTTGATAATGCCCCTTGAGGAACTAGAATTATTTACAAGGAAGATCTACAACTGCCTTGTATTAATTGTGCTGTACTTTGGGCAGAATCCACAAAACAGCACGTGCACAGCCCGTCAGCATCCACAATATTTGACACAGGATACATGTTCTTACAACATTTGGCAGGTGCAGTTTGGCACCTGTAGTGCTAGTCCTATGGGGAGTCTTTGCACTGAGGCTAAGCTATGCAACTGTTTCTAATGATCTTAACTGCCTCTACTTGGGCCATAGGGCAATTCTGTGCTTGAAACCGTAAGTCAAATCCCTTGTATCACAGCCTCTGTATTATGGGCAGTGCTTCTCAAGACTGACACTGAATTCATATCAAGCTGCAACTTGGAGTTTAAGCCAAACATTCCAGGGTTCCCACAAGTTGACACCTTCAAGACTTTAAAGAGCGTTTCTAATTACCTTTTCCAATGTTCGTTTTTATTAACGCTACTTGCCTCTAAGGCTTTGTCTATACCACGCAGCTTTTAGCAACAAAGCCACTTCAACACAGCTGTGTTGCTGTAAGTCAGACAGTGTAGCCCCCAGGGGGACGGACTTTGCGCTGCCCTCCTCCCAGTTCCCCTGCAAGGGGCACACAACACATAGGGGCACATGGCCCCAGCAGCTGGCGACTTCGAGCAGCTTGGTGGTGCAATAGGCAGGGAGCCTGCCTGAGGGTCCTGGTGGTCCGGAGCCAAAGGCTTTGTGGGCCGGATTTTGCTCACTCCTGATTTATCTAGTAACATTATATTTACCGTCTTAGTATTTATCCTTCTCCCAGTGGTTCTTAACATTGTTAGTTTTGCCTCTTGCTGCACATTGATGACTGGTGGTGATTTTTTTTAAAACATGACCTGAAGCATTTGCTTGGAAAAAACAAATATTGTGACCTGATGAAAACCTGTTTAGGTTCTGCATCTATCATCCTGTTAATTCCTTTCTATATGCAAAGGGCAGAAATGCACAGATTGGCAGGTTTGTCTAAACAAGTTTTTCAACTTTTTACAAAGAAACAAACAGTACAAAAAAAAAACCACACACACACACACACACACACACACACACACACACACACAGAGGCTACAGGAAAACGGGTTACTTAAACTTTAAAAGCTTGCTGGCCATTAGTCAAAAAATGAATCCAGGAAAGGTTCAATTTGCTGTGAAAGCCAAGGTAGAAAAGGAAATCTTCAGTATTATATTAGGGTTCAAGATTGCAAAATGGAAAATGGCGAGTTACAGAAAAACCAGTTTATCAAAATGATGTGAGAATGTTGGAATTAAAGCAACACTGGCACAAACGGCTGTTCAGACAACTTTTACAATGTAATACTTAATTGGTCTCATCGTACTGAGTATGTTAACCTCTAAGATTTGTGGAGGGAAGGTCTGTATGAGTTTATTTCATTTAAGATACTGACATGCTAGAGTATGGCTAGGACACGTCTACATGCTGCAGCAATGGACACTGCCCAGGTGCAATTTCTGAAGTGCACTAATTAATTTACATAGACCCCGCTGGGGAGCATTACCAATTCCCTAGTGCCTTTTAATGTATTGTATTAATGTATTACTGTTTGAAATGGAACCGTGTTAAAGTAAACTAGGGACTGCTTAGTCCACAGCAGGAGGGTTTACCTAGACAAATTGGTGTCGCCTACATTGTGCGCATTAGAAATCGTACCTCCATAGTACAGCTCCATTGCTGCACTACGGAAACATGGCCTTCAAATAACTTGACAATGCATTTAGATAGATCTTCCTCAGACTTCATGATTTGCTGATCCTATTATGACTCCTTAAAAGTACGCTTCTGTAAAATATGAACTTTACCAATAAAAGGGAAAGTGAGTTTAACAAGTCTGCATGATTTTAACAGCCATGTAATGTTTTGGCTATCTGAATCATTGTCGGATTTAGAATGGAAGTATCTTGGGCAATAGCCATCTCTTCTTCCTCTATGTTTAATAGACAGACCTGTAAACTTACGTTGCTTTAGATATAAAAAGTTTTTATGGCATGTCTAAGCTAACACTCAATGCATAGTGAGGGGACAAAACAGTGTAAAGAGCTCATGTTTCAATTATTTGTGTGTGTTATCACCATCTGGAAAAAAAGGTATTGGTATTTCTAACTCACATAGGACTAAAGTCATGGAAAGTAAAGAAATTAAGGGTGCAGAAACTGGTGTTTCTGATGGAGGGTACAACCAGCCTTTCTTGCTCAGCAGATGAGAGCGTTCATGTACCTGTAATTCTTTACCTACCATTTTAAAAGGCAGGTTTGATGCAATGAACATGCCATAGTCTATATGAATAACCTGAGGAAGAAACCACTATGAAACCTACCTTTGACTGTTTTGACAAAAACTTGTCTTTCTTTACTGGGGTCTTTTTCCTCTATTAAAATTCCATGAAAAATGCGTCCAAAAGTACCTGTGAAAAGACCACAGAAAATCATTCTATTGTTTTCTGATAAGTTATTTTAGATTATGTTCCTGTAGGACGTAGCAAAAGTTTGGGTACTTCTGTAAAGTGACATTTGGTCAAAAATATATTTAAGACAGACTTTGAACATCTCATTAAAACTGTCAGCCTATGCCCCCATAAGCCACCAGGCCCAGAACTGTGTGGAAGACATCACCCCACCCCACAAGAGCACTAGGACTTTAGGAGCACAATGCCTTCCCCCAAGTGCAGGGAGCAACCAAGACTGAGAGAAACCGTACAGGGGCTGCAGATGGCCTTTAAAGCAAGGGCCCACGGATTCCTGCAGACTGTTTTCTGAAGTATGCATTGGGAACATTCTCTTCCACCATCTGCTCCAACACCACCCCAACACATCCCTTCCTTTGTCTTTTATCATTCTAGACAATCTACAACTCCACTTAACATAGCCCCAGGGAAAGGATATAAAAGAACAAAACTAATTCACTGAACAGGAATTCTGTCATCATTGCACTGTTCCCTCTACTCATGTTATATCCCTTTCCCTACCCTTTGGCCATGTCTACGCTGGCCGAGGTCAAGTGCTGGCAGTTACAGACTGGCTCTCAGAGCCCTGCAGGGAAACTGCTGTGGCGTGTCCACAATTTGCTCCTTGCGATAGAACATGTCCACATTAGCAGCTCTTGCAACGCCACAAAGAGCAGTGCATTGTGATAGCTAGCAAGTGGACGCAGGGTGTTGTGAGAAAGGTTTTTAATGCTGCATGGGGCAGTCACAGTCACATGAAGCAGGTTTCCCAAGCCCATTGCTCCTTGGTCATCCTCCTACATTGACAGCTGCTTTCAACTGAAGTCTGGGGAGAGGTGAGAGCATGACAGAGTGTGTGTGAGGGAGGGAGAGAGAGAGAGAGTCAGTTCACACAGCAGCAGGAAACAACCAGCCCTGAGGCAGGGGGAGGAGGAAAACCTGACATCAACCTCCACCCTCACTCCTGGGCTCTTTGCATAGCAATCTCTCGCAGGCTTTGTCTGCACTACCAAGTTTTGTTGCCAAAAACTGCCTTTTGTCAACAAACCAGTGAGAGCACTCACACTGCAAGGGGACCATTGTCTGGAACACCACCCACCGAAAACTTCCACTGCTAGGAGAGACTTTTTTATTTCCCTCCCTTTATCATGGACAAAGGGCCAGTGTGGACTCTGTTTTGTTGACAGAACTGAGTTAGGCATTATGGATACTGGCAGATCTCGTGGCTCTGTGCTCAGTGATTTGCCCTCTGGTACCCTGCAGGCCTGTGCCTCTCCCCTTTCAAAGTGCCAGGAAGTATCTGACAGATGAGCGAGCTGCTTCGATTGGGGAACACACAAACCATTGGAATGGATGGTCCTGTTCTGCCCCTGAAGGGAGAAGGGACAGCTCCTGTGCTGCTCTGACATTGCTCACCCTCCAGCGATTTTTGTTGTGTCAACTTTTAGGTGTGGACGTGAGTTGTGTCAACAAAACTTGGGAGTGCAGATATACCCTCACACAGACGCCTGCTTCTGCATTCAACAACAGAGCATTCCACCTGGCTGGTTTGCCGTGTCCGGGAGCGGATCAGCACAGCATGCAGGCTCGTCTGACAGGGAGCATGTGTATGTCTGCAGGGCAGCCAGAGATCAAAACAAGGGGCAGAGTGGCCATGGTAGGGATTATGGGCCATTTCCAAAGGCCAGTCACAATGCAGCATACAACTGAAGTGTCCACACTGGCAGGCCAGCGCAGTAGCTACGGGGCAGAAAACTCTATGCTTCTTGTTGAGGTGATTTACTGAGAGCACAGCAGCTGCAGAGTTAGTGTGCACTAAATACCTTGCCAGTGTAGACGCCCTCAGGAGCTAGAGCTGGGAGCTGATTTACACAATTATAACTTGAAAGTATAGACTGGGCCTTTGTCTCATTATGTAGACTGGAAACTCTTCAGCGTAGGGACTATGATTATATAGTGCCTAGCACAATGTGCTAGTGCAGTGTTTCCCAATTGGTGCGCCGCGGAACCCTGGGGTGCCGCAAAGCGAAAGTAAGGGTTCCACGCCAACTCAGCACTCCCCCGACCCTCTTAAAGAGACAGAGCCTTCTCTTGTGTTTCACAAATTGCGGCAGGACTCAGCTGGTCTTTATTTATTTATTCCTTTTTTGCTTGACAAATTGTGGCTGGACTCAGCAAGGCTTTTTTTTTTAAAAAAAAAAAAAACCTCTGGCAACCGTAGGGGTTCCTTGAAATTCTTTCACGCTGAAAAGAGTTCCGTGGCTAAATAAAATTGGAAAACACTGTACTAGTGTAATAATATATGCAAGTTTCTATATACTAACTAGTAAAAAAAACCCAGATTCCCTATTGTTACATGCAATGATTTCTATTCCCCCACAGGCTCTTTCCTGTAGTCCACATGAAAGGCTCTAAAAGGACAGTGTGCAGCCATAAATACACAACCTGGACTGTTTCAAAAGGCAAAGCAAGCCTTTCTCCTTTAGTCCCGGACTAGGGATGTGATAGTGAACATGGTTAATCGATGAGCCTGAGCTCATCGATTAACCTTCATGATTACATGCAGGCTCCCCTCCCCACACAGCCTCTGTATCTGAGGCAGCAGCATGGGGGAAAAGGAAGACAAACGACAGGCACATTCCAAGTTCCTAATCATTCCCACACCTTCTACTAAAAATCATGAGGGGATCAGAAGTAACAACTGTAACGTTCTTGGGGAAAGAACAAGAGTATATAATTCATTATATCATTCATGACACTTAAGTGTTTGAAGAAAGTCTCGTAAATACCTTCTTGGAGTACATCTTTAAGAGTTATCCTCTCTCTGGAGATTGCTATGTCCTTCACTTTAGCTTTTGCCTCCATCAAGGTGACACTTTTAAGATCATTCTTCTCTATCCGTAATGTAGGATAACCTGAGGAGCCAACAGAGCCAAACAAACCAATATAAATACCCTTATATTCAGAGTCCAAGTACATCACTTCCCGCAATACAACTTACAGATGGAAAGAACATGGAATTAATGGCCAACTGTAAATAACCAAGATTAGCTTTCAGTATAAAATACGAGCAGGAAAATAAATTGAGAAGGCAACATGAATGTAAATGCCTCTGAAGCGTGAACATGCTCATTTAACATATATAACCAACTAATTCCATTTGTCTTTGTTTACCTTTTGAAATACCAAAGCCTGGTATTGCTCTGTTCCAAATGATCAGGTAGTATTCAATGAAGCCAACTTTTTACTACAGATTATAAGAGCAATCTGAAATAGACAGTGCCCTCTTCTGGACATCAGACTTCTAAAGAGAAGACTATATTCAGGAAGGTTTTAATGATATTGTAGAAATGGAATCCATGGATAAATGTTTAAAGGAAAATCTTGAAAGTCATACTCCTCCAAAAACTGCTAACACCTAAGATGACTAAAACCAAACGAAGTCAGAGAAAAATATTTTTTTTCAAGTTTATTTTGGTCATGTACAATCCCATTCAATCAGTTAACTGGTTAAACATTATGTTTAACCAGATAACCTGGAGTGCCCTGGCCATGGCACACTGGGTCAGGCCTATTGCAGACAGAGGCTCGTCTAGTTGGGTTGCACCAGCCCCCGCTGGTTAACTGTAACCAGTAAGCATCACTTAATAAGGGTTATGCTTGCCAGTTAACCATTCACATTTCACACCTCAGACTTCAGAATTCACTTTGTTAGATGAGAAAGTGTAAGCAATTTAGAAAACTGTTGTGAGAAACCATAGGAGCACAACTTCCTCCAACTGGAGGCAAGAATTTTATTTGGGATTAAGACTATTTCTGAAAGCAAAGGAGATTTACCAAAATGTCTCCTGATATACTAGACTGGTGGTGTGGGTAACATCAGAGAACAGCAGCAAGAAGAATAAACATGAGAACATTTTTGGCCACATGCTTTTTAAAAAAATGAACTATAATATTTTTATGTTAACACTCACCACAGTTGAGATAACAGGATAACAAAATAGGCTTAAAACATCAACTTATCCCACTGCTAAACAATACATCTCCGCCAATATACACAGAACTGCCACATGCTGAGGCAAACACCTGAACTTTGTCAAGAAAGAACAAAAGAGTAATTGAAGTTTTACTCTTTCTAAACTAGTCAGTATAATAGTGCTGAATCTGGAGATACATTTCTATTGAGAGAAATATGTTGCTGGGGTTAATAGGAACATGGCGTTAGTTCCTCCTCTTGGGTTTCACTGACAGTTCACAAGCATCCTGTGAATGTGGAGAGTCATATTCCTCACCTCCTTTTGGAACTCTCTCTGAAACACAGCATCAAGTTTACATTCCTAGGCTTGGAAAGCCGTCACAGACTTGCCCTTTGCTACATCTCTGACTGCATGCCGCTTTTAGTATTATCTCTATCCCTAGACCCCTCACTTCCTTAACCCTCTCAATATTCCCTACTCCAAGCTTTTTCCTCCCACACTGCTGCATAACCGGAACATACTGCTGGCACCCATTCCAGAAACAGGCAAATCAAACAAAACTTCTGCATAAAAAAATATATTTTTGGAGGGGGGAGGCGAGAAGGAACTCTGCTAGCTAGCCACCTAAAGAAAAGCACCTTGCGTCTGTTTAATACAGGATTCATGCACTCAACCCTTCCAGAAGAGATGTGTCTTTTACAACCTGCACAGCCATGTCAGAGAATCCGCTGCCACTGCTCAGCCCCTCTTCCTGCTGTGGCAGTACGGCACCAGGAGAGAGGCAATGCCTCCTTACTGTTGTGATTTTATAAATTAATCTCTTTTTCAGGAATTCCCCTACCCTTTTTGCAGCTGCATAACATAGTGATCCCAAACTGAATCATTCAAAAATAACCTCTAGCTCCTTTTCAGCAGTACTACTACCTGGCCAGTTAGTCTCCATTTTGTAACACATTTGATTTTCCTTCCTAAGTGAAGTACTTTGAACATCTTTATTTTATCTTGTTGATTTCAGATCAATTCTCTAACTGGCTACGATTGTTTGAAGGACAGGATTACAATTCAAAAATGCTTGCAACCCCTCCTAGCTAGCTATCTACTACTAATTTTATAAGCATATGCTCTACTCCACTATCCAAGTCATTCATGAAAATATTGACTTAGTACTGGACCCAGGACTGACCCATTCTTGTGACCTCAAAAAAGAAATGGGCAGACAAATTGATATCAGAGCCCCAGGAAGTACAGGCTAACCAGACACCAAGCCCAGATCTTATTCATGCTCCTCCCTTCTGGTCAATACAAATATCATCATCAGAGCATGGACAATAGGCCAGCCCAGGGTCACTTGCTGTACATTTTTGTAATTAGATTAATACTTACTGGTTACTGGTGTGGCATTATTAGGGGTGTCAGCTCTCAGGTACTGTGTCGTCTGTGTAGAGGGTTGGGATAAACCTTGTGAACTATTGCTGTCACTTACGCTGTTTTAAAATAAAAAAAGTGACAAAACATCAGACTTACTTCTCTACCATAAAATACTTAAGATGCTGTCAGAGCAACTCCAGCATATCCAAATTAATTGACAAGATTATCCAGAATACCAAGATTAACGAAAGCAGTTCAATTTGATTCTCCACAACCTTATCACTACTTTCCTTTAATGTTCAGTGAGTTTTGTTATTTGATTTGCATACTGATCTATCTTCCATTAAGTTTTCTCAATCCTAGTTGAAATGTTACGGTATGTATAGAGATATGACAAAAGGTATTACTTCTCTCCAGGAAGTTTCATAGTCCTTCCTTATTTTATTAATAATAGTCTTCTATTATATTTGAACAGCACCAGTCTGAGCCAAGCATACAGCTGACAGGTGCAGTTCCTGCTTCCATATATACACACGGTGTGCTCAACTCTTTGAGGTAGTGGAATATTAGTAATACAGCACAGACAAATACACAAGGAGAAATCATCTGCCCTTTCATCTTGTCAAAGGAGACAAACAACTGGAGACATTCTAAACTCTTTAGTCCTATTCAGGTAAAAGGCTAGTATATCCTATCAACATACAGTCTGAAGGTTTTCCTTATCTTTCAGAGTGAGGCTTCAGAAAGAAAGCTGATGAGTATACATTCTGAGATTAAAGTCCTATACCACTTTGGTAAGAAATGTATCTTTATAGTCAGGTTACTAAGGTCTCAAGTTCTGCTACCTTCCTGGTGAAAGTGAGAGCTACCAGGAATGCTACCTTCAGGAAGAGATAAGAATAGGAGTGTGTATCCGTAGATTCAAAACGGAGCCCTATTAAAACCAAAAGAACAAAATTCAGATCCCAGAATTGTGTGGGGACTTTTAATAGGTCAGAAGAGCCTGTTGAAATCTTTCAATAATCTAACACTCACAGGATAAGGGAAAAACAGATCTTTCCTTCTATAAGAGGATGGAATGCAGAGATAGGTGCCAGATGAACTCTCAGAGCTGACAGTACTTTCTTTCAGGTGAAGCAGGTAATCCAGAGTTAACTGAAAAGGGTTGCATGAAGGAGAGATCTCTCTGCTGGGACCACACTGAAAATCTCTTCTATTTCTTGTAGTATGTACTCTCGTGAACAGTGTCCCGCTATTTAAAAGAACATCCAAGCCATCAGCATAGGCTGCAAGGACCAGGTATTGTAAAATTATGACCAAGACTTGAGGGAACATTATAGGATCCTAACCTGAAAGGCTCAGTAGATTTAAGTATCAATACTGATGGGGCCAAGCTGGTGCCATTAAAATCAGATGGACTGCCACTGAATTTTGATTGACTGGAGGGCACCCAAACTGCCTGCATTCCTGATTGCTGCCTTTTTACTTATCCAGTACTATGCACTTTTGCTAGCTTACTTCAAGGAACCCAGCTATGCAGCCCAGTGGTCAGAAGAAAAAAATGTCTAAGTACAAGGAAGGAAAGGAGGTACTATGAAAAGCAAACAGTGACAATTTAGTTTCTCGGTTTTGAAAAGTGATTTTCAGTATCTTGTCTCTCTTTGCACAAGACACATACAAGCCTTCACAAATGTCTCTCAATTATAAATGAATAGAATGTATACTTTACCTGTCATCCAACTCTATTCTTTTCATACTATGAAGATGCAAGACAGCTAGTATTATTGCTACCAGGAATATAACAGCACAGCAAACTCCTACACTGATATAAAATACACGGGTAGAAGTGGTGGGAGCAGCATTTACAGGATCAACTGAAATGGAAAGGTAAAGAATGTCACAAATGTATTTTTCTCCAAAAGATATATTACACGTACCAATTTCAAATGAGTCCACATGTGATTGTGCAAGGAATGTGTTTATATGTTTACATCAATCTAATGCTAGCACTTATTTCACTCAAGTCTAAAAGCACAGAATCAAAGAAAGGAGCTCTGATGTGTCTCAATATTGAGCTTTAGCTTAAAGCAAAGATTTAAAGACTTTGGCCAGCAGGGGTCAGTACAGCACAGAGGAAGCAGACTCAGGAAAAGATCACAACATTCCAACAAGAACAATCTTCCCAAATCCTACTGCATTAAACCAAGGCCAAGACAGGGACCAGCAACCCAATGAATATATACTCACCAAGGACATCCTGGTGTCCTCCAGATAAATGCAAAGAGTGAAGGGGTCTCCAAACTGCTGGTCTTGTGAGGCTGTTTACTGGAAACTAACAATCCCTTCCCACACAAACGTACTATTGCTACCAAAGTACACATGGGGGAACTGGGAAAGGTGCAATCAAACCAGCCACTTGCTTCTAACCATCTCTACTCTTTCTTCCAAAGTCTGGAAGAAACTGTACTACAGAAGAGTTATAAACGGGCATCTCTTTGCAGCAAGGAGAAATCAGACTCAGCCTGTAACAAGCCTCATGGGTAGGATCTCAGATGCCTGCGCTACTCCTTATTTAATACAGTAGCATTTACAGGTGATTCTTAGCCAACCAACAAACCTCAACTGCAGATTTTTGGAGGCTTGTCAGCCACTGGGTTGCCTGGCAGGCTTGCCCCTATGGAGCTAATGAGCTGCCATCTGCATACACCTAAAGGAGGCAAGACCTACTCCTACTTTAGAAAAAACTTAAAACACAACCAATAGTCTAGTGGCAACTTAAAGACTAACCAAACATGTAGATGGTATCATGAGCTTTTGTGGGCCCAACCCACTTCTTCAGAAAGAGCCATACTTTCCTCTATCCCCCCAACATTTTTAAATGACACTCAAGTGATAATTAAGTTTAAAAAAATTAACACCACAGGAAACTGCATAAAGCGGCCAAATGAGTTCCAAAAGGATTTTTAGAAAATGCTTGTGTTTTGGATACCATGAATACCATGGTGTGGTTGACATTTCCGGCTCAGGATAGGGTTGGGGAGATAAAAAGGGCTGAAGTCAATTGACACTGTGCATTTACTTCACCAAGTTATATGGCACCCACAACAGAGTCTAAGTCTAAACCTCAGCTTTGACACATGACTCCAGAGGTTTTGAGCTATCAGGCAAAGTTCTCATTGACCACAGAACAACAACTTCTCACACCCACTATATATTGCTGACTGAACAGGAGAACTGAGTAAAGAAAACTGCAAAAAACCCGTCTCTACAATCTGAACTTGACAGATGTTACTGCTTTCACCTCATTTCCTTCATAAAGAAGATACATCACAAGCTCCCTGTAAAGTTATGACAACAGTAATAAGTGTTCTTAATATTACTTACAAATAGTTTTGCTGCTGTTTCTGTCTGACGGAGTTTTTACTTCTTGTTCAAGTTCTAAAGTGACAAGAGAAAAATGTGAAGTTCTAATATACGTGTTATATTATAATTCCTTTACATCGAATCACCTGCTCCATATTGCTATAAAAATGTGTTTTCCTAACTAGACATACTGAATAAAAATCTATTGTTTCAGATTGTCTCTGATTTCCCCATGATCCCAACTCTCAACAATTCTATTTCTCAACTGAATGTGTCTTGTTTGCTCTCAGCTGATTCTCTCCCCCACCTCAGTTTTGAGAGTCACCTAATCCGGTACATAGACATGAGTGGGGAAATGACACTGTAAAACCTTTGTGCACAAATTCTCAAAATCTAAGGACTACTGATACACAAGAACCCATTTAACCACCATAAGTCATCAAAACTAATTTTCACCAGAAAATTTTTCATTAATAATGACTTTCCTGCAAAATATCAGCTTTCACTCTCCTTGCACTATTTTTTTGTATGGGAAGTAGCTCAACTCTTTTTTGTTCATATTTTCTAAAAACTTTTCTGGAAATACATAACCAATTAGAAATGAAGCCAGGCTGGGTAGGGGCATGAGCACATGCGCACAGGAACTCACCCTCTTCCCCCAAATGCTATCAGGAAACTGTAATAGTATGAAAAGCAGGTGAACCAAGGCAGTGACCATCTCTGCTAAGAGCAGTCGGAGAATAGATGATTTACAGAACTCCCAAACCTACCCTTTGTCAAAATGGCTGCGACTCAAGTAAAAGAGAAGAGCTCAGCTATGAAAAGCAGCAAACAACTATTAATCCTGGCCAAAAAAATATCTTCAAACGTGTAGCTTTGTTCTCCCATTGAGTTTTAACATTATGGGGAGTTTGAAAAGTCTGCATCGTTTTTTACTGAGATCATAAGACGACTCTCGGGGTGCCAAGTTTAAGTGACCCATTTTAAGAACATTTCAACTTACTTTATACATTTACTTTTAAATTCTCAGAAAAGTCTTTCTATATTCAAAATGCTATAATTTGGGGAGATTTATTTCCCAACATAAGCAGTGAAATACAAAATTCAGTCATAATTAGGAAGCTGCAGTCACTATCTCCATAATATAATACCAGTTATTCAATTAAAGCCCACCAACTTTCCTTCCCATTTCTGTGTAAATTTATCATCTTCCATTATTCAAATGTCCCTTATTTTTCTGGAAGACAAGACATCTTACCCATCCCTCCTTCTACTCTCACATTCCAGTAAACCCTTTTATTTCACTCAGATTCTTATCCTAAAACCCATCACCATAATCTCTCCCTCATTCCTTTCCCCTTTACTTTAAGGCTAAAAGTTTTTGAATCCTGGAAGCCGGATGTCTTACTTTTGTAGCACATTTTCCTTCGTTTGAAATTTAAGACTGTGATATTTTTTGAGGAATTTATTGTCAAGTTGAGCTGCATTAATATTGTAACCTCAGAGTCTAGTCTGCCCATGCAGGAGAGTTCAACACGAAACACTGGAAATAGAAAATGAGAGATGTTTGTTTATAACATATTTCAACAGTATTTTTAATGCAATTGTGAAGTGCTTCAGGATATTGTTGAATTTTAACTTAAACATTTTCTTAAAATTTCATTTTGGTGTTCAAACCAAATCTGGGAATATTTAATAGTATGTCCAGCAGAAGCTTTCAGATAATTGAATTGAAAAGAGAAAATGTAAGTTTACAGATCTCAAAAACAGTAACATCTATGGGTAAACAATTGTCAGTCGCTCATTTTGCAGAGGCTCAGTATATTCTGAGCTATCCTGGAAATACACAGAAGTGTATTTATTTTATTTTTTACAACCATCAAGATGATGGCCTTTCTGGGAGTACCCACACCAGTCTCAGCAAATCTGTAGCTTAAATTAATATGACTAGGTTTGTTCCCAAGGCTCTGTGCCAGCATCACCGATATTAGCACAACTGCAGAAATAGGCTTGGCTCTCTACTGCTTACCTGTACAAAAAGGATAAAAAGAAACAAAAAGCCAAGCAGCAGCATTTTACATCTATTGTGCATAGGTACAAGTAACTCTAAAGAGTACAAAGACTTAACTGCTGCTGCAGCAGCAGATGAACACATTTGTGCAAATCCCACACAATGAAGTTTTACTGCAAATACATGTTTTAGAGGAATGATTACACATCCAACCGTTGTTTTCATCTGACTTTTTACAACACAACATGCTTAACATGTTAAACTTATTAATTAAAAAGTTACTTATCTATACACTAAAGAAGTGGGATTAAAATCTATGTTACTATTGGTCATACTGGAATAGGAGCATTGTATATACTCTTGGAATGTGACGCGTCTTTTCTCCTTTTTCCTCTCAACAATAGGGGTAGAGGTTTATTATTGAGCATTTCCATTTATAATTGCCTTCTAACAAGGAGCCAGGGTGATGCACATGCCAGACCCACAAAGAACAATCACTGAGAAAACAGATGTTTGTTAGAAACAAACTGCTAAATTTCTAGCTAGCAGAAGTAAAAAATTCATACAATCAGAAAGGCTTGGAATTTCACTTTGATTTTTCTTTGTTTATAGCATGCTTCAGAAAGTAGAATTTGCTTATCGCGTATCAGTGCATTTCATTTGATGTAGATACAAGTATTAAGATTTTCTACATACAGAATTATCTAGACATATTATAATTGTTGTATTTTGTGTGTTATTTACAACTAAAATTACATGGAATTATATAGCAAGCATTCCCAGGAAAACCAGGAAAAGTTACTGAGTGCCAGATAAACAATGTCCATGGTAGTACTGTGATTGTGCCTTCAAAGCTAAAAAAGCCTGTTTACTCACCTGATAATGCACGAGGGACTTCTCCTTGTACTGAAATGTTAGCCTGAGGCATATCTATAGCCATAGCATTATCTACCTGAAATCCCAGTTTATATTCAACCTGAAATCGTGAGAGAGAAGGTTAAAAATCCTCAGTGACAAAACAATTGATATTAAGACCTCTTCAAGAAATTTTTATGTAATCATTTTCGGGTCTGATTTTGTATCTTAAAGTACCTCAGGTACATCACCTAAAAAGGCTTGATTTTCAGAGGGCATTTTGCTCTGTACTCTGAATAGAAGGCTCTGCTAAGGTATTTCAAATTGAGCATCCAAAAGCACTCTAAATCACTAGTGTTTGAAAATTCAGCCCAGGGCTGTTTTGTTTTTAATAATCCTTTAAAAATTCTTAAGATAAGGCTAATTCCAATACAGTAAGTGTATATGTTCAAAAGAGACCTAATTAAATCTATGGGAATTAAATCAAAAAGAACTTTACCACTCACCTAGTAAATTGAGTAATAAGAAGGCTATAAAGGTAAAAACTTGTTCAACTACAGTTAAGGTTCTGTTTCCATTTTAAGACCCTGGCCCTACAAATGTCTGAGCATGACAAGGATCAAGGCCCATGTCAATTAAAAAAAAAGCCACAACAGACTACACAATCATCTTTGCAATAGCAGTTTCTCAAGATTTGCCGCTGCCTGAATGCTTCCTCCTTCCCCCTGTAACCCTCTCATTAGCTGAATATTTTTTTATTTTTGGGTACAAGACAAGTAAAAGTTATTTCCCCGCTTTGTTTTAAATTTTTTTTTAATTATATAGCTTGTTCTATAGGCAAAATGCCTTGATGTAAAGAGAAATGTAGCCCAGAGAAGTCTTCATTGAGGAGTGTCTGATCCAATACAAATTGATTTTGATTTGCCCTTTGAAAACTGCCTCTTGCGCACACTCCACAAAATTAGTATTTTTATGAAGCACTTTTTTGTCAAAGTCCTAACTAGCTGATCATGTACAGGGAATTAAACCGGGACTCCCAGAAGCTCAGAAAAAGTCCTAATAAAAATTCATGTGCATGCACACTCCTGTAACTTGCAGTGTGTTAAGAACACATGCAGCTCATGGCTAAATCAACAGCTCTATTCATGGCAATGGAGAACTCTGCTGTGATAATGACCAAGGACAAAATAATTCAATTTCTCAGAAGCTAGCCTGTATAGCCTATGAAGTTGCCTACAGTGTCCTAAAGGAGAGCCTGCCTACCCTGTACCCAGCAGCTTCCATTGCCTGCAGTGGAATACTCCTAGTTTATAGCAGGAAATGACTCGAACAAAAATTCTGGCAGAACGCATCCTTTAGATATTTGATTGATACAATGTCAAACTTTTTATTAACTTACTCAAACCCAGCAAAATCATTGTGATTCAAACTTCACAAAAACATATACTGAACAACTTCAACTGCAAAAACTTCAGCCACAAAGCTGAAGTAATAAGTAAATCAAAATCCTTTAAAATGGAAATGCTCAGGCAAAATTTTCTACAGGTGTTGCAGCACACTCCAGTTCCATCTTACTGGGACTTGATAATGTTCTTTAAATACCATTCAAATAGATACCTCTCCTCCCTCAAGCAACATCTTTTCTAGGAATCCAAAGAACAAGTGCCCCAGGTTTTCTAAGGTCTGAATTCACAGCTGCCTGTTTCCTGTTTAACTCACTGCCAGTATCATAACTGACAGAAGCAATCTGTAAATGTATGTATTTTGAAGCAGAAAAGATGATGTTCCAAAGAACACTTTAAAAAAATGCTCTCAACATTTTACACATGTTCTGTATCCAACAAGCCATGCTCTTTTCTCTTCCATCTTAATTTCTTCCTGAGTACAATTAGTTGGCTCCCTCTAGCTACATAAATACAAAAATAAACAGAATATCCTTTTATGCCCTAGCATAATGTGTGTACAGGAAAGAGGCAAAAAATGGCCCAACTATTGGTATTGACCTTTGGTTCAAATCGAGGCAAGACATTCATAAATTAAGGCAAGCTAATGTGTATGCTTACCTTGGATTTAGCATGCCAACTGAAATGCAGATTGTTGGTTTCACTGGGTATTAGTAGATTGAAGGATAATGCATAGTGATTAATAAGATCATTCCTCACATAATATAGCTCTGCATCAAGACCTAGAAAAACAACAAAAACCACTAGTAACTGAAAAAACCTAGTCTTTTATTTAAAGTATTCTCAATCTTTGTACTAGAACAGGGGTCTCCAAACTACGGCCCGCGGGCCGGATGCGGCCCGCGTGGCCCTCTCATCCGGCCCGTGGAGACCTTTTTGGATTCAAAGGCAGAAGAAGTGAGATTGTTTCAAAACCCATTTGAAGCAGATGTGGCCAGTTGCCCAGATGAACTGCAGCTGGAAGTCATTGAGTTGCAAGCAAATGACCTCCTTAGGGACAAGTTCAAAATAGGACTGGTGGGTTTTTACCAGTTTTTGCCCAAGGAAGACTTTCCTAATGTCAAAACTTTTGCATCAAGGTACCTTTCAATCTTTGGAACAACATACCTGTGTGAACAAACATTTTCAAGAATGAAATACGTGAAGAACAATTTGAGAACAAACTTGTCCGATGATAATCTCAGGTCACTGTTGATGTTAGGGACAACAAATCTAAAGCCAGAAATGTCTGCTATTTTGGCATCCAGGAAACAATTTCACCATTCACACTAATACAGGTGTTCATGTGTAGTGTATCAATGTGTTATTAAATAATAACTGAATAAAATAATATTAAATAAATAATTAAAAACAACATCCATGTTTTGATTGTTTTTTATTTGGACCTCAAGTGTGTAGTCGGCCCCCGAACTGCTGTTTGATAGTTAATGCGGCCCTCGGGCTGAAAAGTTTGGAGACCCCTGTACTAGAAGCTTAGGTCACTCACACTCACACCTTACAGTTCATGAATTCTATTTTTAGATGTAAGTTGTAGATATACCATCTTTTTGCCAGTGTTGAGAAGTACTGAAAATTCCTAACAAAATCTTAGTTCATAGGAGGTGCTCACAAACTTAGGGCAGAAAGGCAGACCAGGTCAAGGAAGGGGAAACAAAAAGGACTTTCTACACAAACTAAGAAGAATCACCGCAGGTTGAACCCCTCTAGTCTGACACCCTCAGTACCTGACCAGTGCCAAATCTGCTGAACCACAGGAGACCAATACTAGGGATGTAAAATCACAATTAATCAGTGAACCGGTTAAACATTAGCAGGTAAACTGATTAAGTATGATCCAGGGTGGGGAACTGCTCTAGCCTGGCTGGAGCAGCCCCCACCCACTGTAGGCCCAGCCCAGTGCATTGCAAGCAGGGGCACTCCGGCCCTGCCAGAGCAGGCCCTGGCTGCAAGGGTCCTGACCTGGCTGCTCTAGCCCAACTGCCCCCCTTTAAGCAGTTAACTGCTTAAACAGGATTTTACACCCCCAAGACACAGAGCTTATGTATACATAGAAGTTGAACCTATACAGCTAACTCAGTTTCCAAAATTATTTTGTTACTTCAATGCTCCCTCTACTATTTAGAAAACAGTTTAGTCAAATAATTACAAATGCCACGTGGAGAACAGGCCTCAAGTCTTTCAATTTAAACAAGCCGCAGCAAACTTACCCAATTTATCATGTAACTCTCAAAGAAGAAATCCCGTGGCACCTTACAGACTAACAGATATATTGGAGCATAAGCTTTCGTGGGCAGAGACCCACTTTGTCAGATGCATCTGATGAAGTGGGTCTTTGCCCACGAAAGCTTATGCTCCAATATATCTGTTAGTCTATAAAGTGCCACAGGACTTCTCATCGTTCTTGCAGATTCAGACTAACACGGCTAACACTCTGATACTTGTCAAACAAGAAAGTTCTTAAATTTACAGATCTTTGCTCAAACATAATTCTAGCAAAGGTAATAAAACCAATCAAGCAAAGTAGCTTAAGGGGGCAACAGGACAAACATTTTCAATAATACTAACAAGTATAAACCAAGTTTTAACATAAATATGCTTTATTAAATTTTCAATCCAAAATCTTACCAAATAAGCGCTGCTACTGTAGGTGATGGCCAACAACATTATAAAAGTAATTTGGGAACCTGATTCTGCAAAGTGCCAACTTCTTCCTAATATGCTGAGCAATGAACCTCATCTTTAAGTCAAGGAAATGTGAGATGCTTACAACAAAGGATGTTAAATATCGGTTAACTGAACACTCAATTAACCTCATGAATTAGAATAGAACTATAGAATAGTCCCCGGGGGTGGAGCCAGAAGCCAGTGCACTCTGGCCCCACTCCCGAGGAGTGTCCTGCCACTACGTGCTGCTGCCTCTGATACAGAGGCAAGCAGCATGGGGTGCCAGGCAGGAGCTGGTCCGCAAGGGGAGCCAGTTCAAAACCCAGCTCCCCCCGTAGACTGGCTACCGGTCATCCTGTGTTGCTGCCTCTAACACGGAGGCAGCAAGGCAGAGTGGCAGGGGGCTCCAAGGGATTGGGGCTGGAACGCACTGGCTGCCAGGCCCACCCCTAGGGACTACAGAATAAGAATTCATGAGGTTAACTGACTATTCAATTAACCGATATTTAACATCCTTAGGGTGTATGAGCATTTGGAGTTTCTCCATTTCCTTGTGTTAGGCAAAATTCTGTGTCTGTTCTCATGAGAACACAGACTACTCTGATACAGAGGCAGCAGCAGCTCTGTTTTGAGTGGGGGGGGGGGGGGGGAGGGAAGGGGAAGAAGTCTAAGCTCCCAGACCCAACGCAAGCCAGGACTGAGCCGAACTTTTGCTTATCAGTTAATCGACTATACTATTACATCCCTACTTACAACTGCAAAAATCAAGCCCTAAATTAGTAAATAATTGTGTACATCACAGAATAAAGAAGAGAAAACACAGATAGCTTTAGAACAAGTAGGTGGACAAAGCATTTATGAGAAGTCCAGCACTGAATTCTGTATGCAAAGCAGCAAAACAAATGGAAGATCCAAAAATGTTTTAGTGAAGAAACTTCAGATGGGTTCAAACTTCAATACAAGGAGGATTGCGGAAACATTGTAATTATTTTAAACAGTATATTGGACATCAACTAAAACAAGCCAATTCTAAAATATCAAGCTGTAATTTTGCTTTGGCAAGGGTCCTTAAACAGGTTCACATGCAGTGTGTGCTCAAGGCTGCAGGATTTAGTTTCTCATTACTTGGACTTCACTAATCTAAGCAGACCACACTAAAACAAAAAAGGTCGACTTTTTTGCTTTTCATAAAAGTAAAAGGAGCCTTTGCCTTGCCCAAGCAACCCCTAAATCACATTATTAACTTACATATCTTTGTGCCCCACTGTTGGACATATGCCAAAAGGAATAAATTAAATCAAGAGCAAACAAAAAGGTAAGTTTAAGCAGCACCATAGAAACAAGATCATTCTTCAAAGTTTTTAACATGACAAAACAGACTGAAGACGGTCAGACAAGAAGGGAAGGCAAGGTTTTCATTCCCAATCAGAGAAGATGCTGGAGAGCCTTATGTTCACTATAGAACTGGATCAATGCTGCTCTAGAAATCTAACAAAGCACCTCTTTTCAACTGCCTCTTGTGCAAATGCAGTCTAGCTTCAACACCTTAAAAGGTTTTATAAAATCAATCAAAAAGCATGCTTCAGTTATCATGGGAAAAATGAGACTTTAGTCATTAAAGAAGGCCCTCTGTTCTGCAGCATGAATAAAGAACCCATGCTCTAACAGAAAAATGGACAAACAAGTGGATTTCATGTCCTAAACAAGTAACAGGCTTCAAATCATTACAGGGCAATGATCAGAGATGCTATTTTTACCTTTACATTCTATTTAAATTTAATTAAAATATGACAATTCAGATGGACACACGTTCCTGTTACAAACTATTTATGCTGCAATAAAGTATGGCTTCAATGTTCACTTTCAAAGCAACCTGGTAGTATTTCAGATTCAGGAATATAATACGATTCGTACATTCAGCTTTAAAACTTCACCTTACACATTTCAACACAACTTCTATGCTGACCCCACAAGATAAAGCCAAGTCCTTGGCCTTCCTAGATCAGTCTTTTTCCCAACTTTATGCAATCTCCCCCCTTAGATTGCAGAGGACAGAGAGTTTCTTTCCTCTTCTCCTCCATGGGAAACCTAGTTTGAGAGATGAATACAACAAGCCCACACTTTCATTTTTGTTAGCTTTTTGAATCACTTTCATCCTATTAATTCAATGTCTTCCCTCCTCAGTAAAACCTCCCACTCCCACTGACAATTACCATCAACTGCAGGGCTTAGAAACAGTCCTTCACACAAACAGTTTCTTACAGCTTCCCAAAGTTTCTTATTCCCCTATCTGCCTATATGCTTCATCCCTAGCCTTGCCAAAAAGAGGGGTTGGTCTGACGAATCTCAGCCAAACAGTAACAATTCTCCTAATCAGATGAGGAAATAGCATTAGGTAAGAACGGGAAGAGTGTGCCTGGCACAGTTTTATGTATCACCAAAACAGAGTTCTTAAAACATGCAAAGGATGCTGCTTCAGATTTGGTGGAACAAGGCCTAATACTAGTGGTAAATGGATTCTTAACACCAAACTTAATAGCCTCGGTGTTTTGTCCTATAAAAGAAATACTGACAGCCTGCAGAAGTTCTGCTATAAATCTACAGTGAATGTTTACTGTGGGCAATGAACAAAGCTGCTTAAATTAAGACAGTAAACCGTAACATCAACATCAGGTGAAAGGAATGCAAACGTGCAAGTTGATGGCTTTTGCTTTTAGCTTCTGGCATAAATGGTGAAGAATGTTCGTATGGAACACAGCCGGAAAGATTAAACAACATGCTCTGACAGGGAATGCAGCTTCCTAGCAGCTTGAGAAGGGGATTCTCACCAGGAAGCAGCTCATGAATTCCAAGAGGATCCCTTCATCCACAGTGTCTACTAGGGATGTTCCAGTGTAAACAACTAACCTTTTAACCAATAAGAGGATGCTTATGTTTAACAGTGTCAGTTCCAGGGAGAAGAAGGCTTCTCTGAGTGTGGGCCCCGAGGGCAAGGGCAGCACCTCGCTCCCAGGGATGTTTCGCTACAGGCTCTGCAGTATAAAGCCGGGAAGCAGGCTGGTGTAAAAGTGCAGGATCTAGGCAGGAGGTAGGGTACAGAAAGGTCTCAATGGGAGGGAGGATACAAGAGGGAGCAGGAATTAGGGTCCGGGCAGAAGACAGGATGCAAGAGTGGGCTGGCCATGGGAGGCTGGGTCTGGGTGGGAGAGGTGCAAGGTCTGGAAGGGAGGGAGCAAAAGCGAGGTTGGAGTATGGGGTGCAGGTGGGAGGGGTTGCACAAGTGGGATGGGAGTGCATGGGATTGGGGTGCCTACCTGGTACAGTTCCCAGGGATAGGTGTCTTCACCTGGCTTTGCAGGCTTCACGAATGCGCTCCCAGCAGACAACATACCCCTGCCAGCCAATGGGAGACACGGGGGTGGTGCCTGCAGAGAGCACGACCCTGGAGTGTGTAGAGCTGCCTTCTCCCTCCCTCCAGGCTTATCAGGCTCACGAAGCCCCTACTGCTGCTCTGAAAGACCCTCAGTAATACCCTACCTCGCATTGCTTGGGGGAGGGGCTTCGGGCAAAGGGACGGGTCAGGGATAGACTTAAGGGAAGGGGTGAAGGGGGGTGGGACAGGGTGAGGCAGAGGTGTGGCCTGCCACAGAGGGGTTGCCTTGGGCCCTGTGTCCCCCTAAGGATGGCCCTGATTCTTGTAAATTAAAACATGGGTGCAAGAGTGGGATTCTTCAAAAATTTAAGTATGTCAAAAGCAAAAGTCTCAATGACTTTCAAGTCACTGGTAATGCACAATCACATATGCCTTGTCTATACACAGAAGTTGTGCCCTTTAACTATTGCTGGCATTATTAACATTATATTACACACCAAGGATGAATGCAATTAGCTTGGCATAGCTTTTTCCATGGTCAAAAGGATAAGCAGCTATATTAATGCAACACACCTTTGAATCAAATAACTGTATCTACAATACGGGGTGTACCATTATAACTATATTAGTTTAAGAAAATCACACCCTCATCAAAATAATCAGTATAAAAATGATACATGCCACGTGTTCAGTTTTTGAAAATTTCACCCTCCACTCAGAGCTGTTAATATGATGAAAACATGATACCTTTTGCATCTGTTTGGTAGTAAAAGGGATGCTGCCAAGCAGGACCAGAAGTGAGAGAACACATTCTCTTTTTGCAAATAGTGGAAGTGTCCAGGTTTTTTTTAAATTTTATTTTTAGTCAACCAGTTGGCTCAGTCCTCAATCATATAGATCTCAGGTTTTTCAAGCTCTTGGCATTTCACATTGGAAGAGCCACAAATGGCATAGTCACTGTGCATTTTTTCACCTGTGCAAAGACTGCATCATATCTAAAACGGATCCCTCAAACCTCATCAGCTGATGCCCATGGTGACTGACTCTAGGCTGTCAATCTTCAGATCAGGCAGCTTTCACTAGGATAATATACTAACAAAGTGAACATTTAGCAATTTCCAATTTCAACAGCACACAATTTAGATTAGGGCAGCAAAGACCAAACACTTCATGTGAGGAATATCAAAGAGCATATAGAAAATACCAACTTCACAAACACTTGATAAAGGAAGGTTTCAATTTCTCCCACCCCATCTCATCAGCTCTTCTGGCTGAAATACCATCTGCCCAAGTCAAAGAAATCACAATTCAAGTTACCACCAGTGCAAGCAATCTCCACTACACATGCTTTACCTCCCCCCCCAAAAAATTCTAACATTTCAATCCTTTCAAGAATATATGAATTTTTGAAGTCTATAAATTCCATAGTTATAGCATGGTATTTTGTTTACACAGCCACAGATATTTCCTAGGAACACTGTAAGTGTAGTGTAAGGCACAGAATGTTTAAAAGTAGCTCTGGAAAAAGTAAGAACTCAAAATCAAAATTTATCAGAAAATAAAATTACTGCAAACTTCAACATAAATTTGATGCTAGCTGCAGTAGGCAGTAAATCAGAACACCCAAGCTCAGTAAACAATATTATTTAAAAAAATAAACCAGATTGCCTAACTAGATGATGCAAGTAACCTGTTGCAAGATTGTGAAAACAGGATATGTCTAGTCATGTGACAATCTGAAGCCTTTTAAGCTTTAAAAGGCCATTGATACAAATGTAATTAGCCTACAATACTATTAAACTGTTCATTAAACAACAGTCATTTTGTACCATTAGGCTTATCAGATTCCTGGGGGATGTCTCAACAAGAGTTATTCTAATTAGCATACCCAATTAAGTACATTATCCTGTAATATTTTATTTAAGATTACCACCAAAAAATGCGCACTCTTGAGTTTCAAACTTTCAGCACAGGACAGAATTTAAGATATATGGATAGTTAATCTCATTGTATCACCAAGCGGCATTAAGATGGTACCTTTTCCATTTCCTTTGGAGTGATATATCAAAATAATCTGTGCCTATTAGGACGGTCAACTGATGAAAAATAACTGAGTGCTATCATGTCCCTTCTTAGTCTTCTCTTTTCTAAAGAAAAGAAACCCAGTTCTTTCAGTCTTCCCTCACAGATCATATTTTCTAGACCTTTAATAATTTTTGATGCTCATCTCTGGACCTTCTCCAATTTCTCTGCATCTTTACTGAAATGTGGTACCCAGAGCTGGACACAATACTCCAGCTGAGGCCTAATTAGTGCAGAGTAGAGTGGAACAATGACTTCTCCTGTCTTGTTCACAATACTCCTGTTAATGCATCCCAGAATTGTGTTTGGGGTTTGTTTTTTTTTTTTGTTTTTTTTTTTTTTGCAAGTGTCACACTGTTGACTCATTTAGCTTGAGATTCAGTATGACCCCTACATCTCTTTCTGCAGTACTCCTTCCTAGACAGTCGCTTCCCATTCTGCGTGTGTGAAACTGATTGTTCCTTCCTAAGTGGAATACTTTGAATTTGTCCTTATTAAACTTCACCCTATTTTCCTCAAACCATTTCTCCTATTCGTTTTAAATAATGACATGATCCTCCAAAGCACTTGATACCAAGTTGGGACGGTTTGCATCTGCAAACTTCATAAGCGTACATTCTATGCAAATATCTAAATCTCACATGACTTAAAATAAATATGCCAAAAACATACGGTTATGTAGGAGCAACCAAAACCGGTCGAGAAATAAACTTATGGGGAATAAAAGGCATAAAACATTCTAATTGGAATCAAATACTCTTAAATCTCCAAACAAATGTATTTTTCAGTAAGCCACTTACTCATTTTAGAGTAACATGTAAAAATTTAAATCAAACAAAGTTCCAGTTAAGCTCTACTTCATAATTAAGCAAATGTATAAACAGGAGACAGCAACCTCAAGACAGCAATCACAAACTAGATTAAAACAGCATTATTAAGGCTGCAAAGTTAAGCATTCAAAAGTTAAGAAATACCAGACTTCAGACTGCTTGTGCAACCTCAATTTTGTCCTCTTGTCTATATGCATTATGATAATTAATTTCTTGATTGAACACTATTTTTCTACAGGTCCCCAATTTACTCACTGCATAAGATGGAGCTGTTTTGGCAGGAAACACTAAAACGTTAGGTTTTTTTTTTTTAAATAGAAAAGGGTTTTTTATTTAAATACAGATTTATTTTAAAAACTATTTAAACTTAAATTTGAAATAGTGACAACTTATGTTAAGACCTTCACTTATGACAACTATTCAAGTCCCTTTATAGTACTTTTAAGAATATTAAAACACTACATGTTTGCTTTCAAGTTCAAAAGCCACACCAAGTTACTGGTCAGGTGGAAGGGTCTGACTATGCCCCTGGAACCAGACTTTGGTCTGATTTACACTACAAACCCATGTTGGCATAACTATGTTAGAGGGGTGTGAGACACACACCCGAGCAACACAATTATACTGACCTATCCCCGACAGAGACATTGCTGTCAGTGATAAGAATGTTAAATACTAGCCAACTAGTCAATTCCCTCCCCCCCCCGCCACCTTGCTACCTTTATCAGACAGAGGTAGCAAAAACGGGGTGGGGGAGAAGAAGGGATACTTCAAAGTGGCAGCACCGCATAGAGCCCAGGGTATGGGCTCCATGCAGCGCTGCCACTTTGAAATGCTGCGGCAGCATTTCAAAGAGGCAGCGCTGCACAGCCCCAGGCTACGTGTGGCACTGCTCCTTTGAAATGCACCCGTGGCGATTCAAAGCAGCAGTGCCACATGGAGCTGACCCCAGGCTCTGTGTGGCACTGCCCCTTTGAAACGCCACTGCAGTTTTTCAACAGGACAGCACAGAGCCCAGGATTAGCTGTGCGGTGCTACCCCTTTGAAACGCCACCACAGCATTTCAAAGCAGCAGCACTGCGTGGAGCCCAGGGTCAGCTGGGGACTCCCTAGCTGGCCCTGGGCTCTGTGCGGCATTTCCGTGGAATCTGGAGTTAGCATCCTGGGTTCCGCAGAAATGTTGCACGGAGCCCAGGATCAGCTGGGAAGTCCCAGCTGACCCCAGTTCCACATGGCATTTCAAAGTGGCAGCACTCACATGGAGCTTGGGGTCAGCGAGAAGTCCTGCTGACTCTGGGCTCCACATGGGCACTTCTGCTTTGAAATGCACAAGAGCTCCCAGACTCTTGTGCATTTCAAAGCGGAAGCACCCATGTGGAGCCTGAGTCAGTGGGACTTCCCGCTGGCCTACGCTGAACGCGGAGTGCCAACTTCGAAATGCACAACATTTCAAAGGAGGAATGCAGAAGTGCCTATCGACTAGTAAATTACTTGATATTTAACATCCTTAGTCGGTGAAAGAGATTCTCCTGTCAACACAGCTTTCGACTCTTGGGGATGTGAATTAACTATGACAACAGAAAAACTTTCTCCCATTGGCACAGAGAGTCTTCATTAAAGAACTACTGCAGTGCAGCAGTGCCAATGCAGGTTTTAAGCATCGACCTGCCCTTCACTGAAGTGCTATCTAGCTTTGGATACCTCTTTTACCTTTGGCAGGTAAAGAGAATATTTTCTTAATTTCACTATTCAACTAATTCATTCAAAGTTAAGAAATCCACTGGGAGTTGAAAAAGCAGGAAAGTTTGTTTTCTTTTTCCAATCCATGAACAAGAATTAGGTGTGAAAAGATGAGATACAATAGTTCAAAAATCTGAAGGACACAGTCAGACACTATCGGTTTAATTCATTAACTACAGATAAACTTCCAATGAACAAATACCACCTCATCCAATGCATTTGTGTTAAATTAGTTTTAAATACAAAACATTTCTGATAAAATGCTGATAAACTCATGTGTATCCACCACATTCAAGGGAATTTATGTAATAGAAATAATTTCAAAATGCTATTTTATGTAATTAATTGAATTCCATCCAAATAAGGCTTTACAACAAGTGAAAACCTAATCTAGCAAATAAGAAATTCATCGTTCACCATTTCTAACAAAATATAAAAGTTAATTTGAGTGTAAGATTCACAATTGCTTAAATAAATGTGCATGTACACATACACTTCGTACCCTCTTGATCAACAAAAAGCAGCATCACATTTGGTTTAAGCTAGTGTTTCTCAAACTGTGCTCCGTGGAGTCTCAGGGCTCTGTGAGACATCTCCAGGGGCTCCGCGAGGTTGACAAACTGGAAAGCCTTCAAAAGAATTGAGAATTGCTTCAAACTGACGCAATTAACACACACCGCTGGGAAGCCACATACATTTTTACGCATGTAAAGGGCTCTGGAGCACAAAAAGTTTGAGAACCGCTTTTTAAGCGCTATATTTTGTCAACCCATGAGAACACCACCTTCTTTTAGGAAAATAATCTTGTTCTGAATTTGTACTTTTTTATTAAAATTATTTCAACCAATGCACCCCATTCTCTAGAGATGTATTAGGATTCACTGAATACATTGCATTATAGAAAGGTATGATCTGCAGTAGGGATGTTAAATATCAGTTAATTGAATAGTCAAGTAACCTCATGAATTCTTATCAGTTATTCAAATATTCTATAGTCCCTGTGGGCAGGACCAGTAACAGTGTGAGGTGCCAGGCAGGAGCTAGTGCATGAGGGGAGCCAGTTTAAAAACCAGCTCCCCTTGTAGACCAGCTGCTTGTTGCCCAGTGCTGTTGCTTCTGATAAAGAGGCAGCAGCGCGGGGTAGCAGTAGCCCCTGTCTGCAGGGGGGAGGGGCCTGAGCTCCTGGACCCAGCGCAAATCAGAACTGAGCCGGATGCCTGCCTGACCAGCTCCTAATACGCTTTATGCGGAGCCGCAGTGGGGGTAGGTCCTGGACCCAGAGCAACCTGGGACTGAGCCGGACTGCTGGCCAGTCTGCTAAATAATTTACTGGCGGGGGGGAGGGGAGGGAAGAAGAGAGAGGAGAGAAATGTGTGTAGTCTACAGCATTAACTGATAAGCTTTTGCATATTGGTTAATTGACTACACTATTACATCCCTAATCTGCAGGAGCCTGGGTTTTTTGCTGCAGAAATTGAAAGGTACGGAGTGAATGAGGCAAGGCACTGTATGAAAAGAAAGGATGGTTTGGTGGTTAATACAATTAAATGCTGCGCTGGGGATTTGGATTCCATTCCTGCCACTGAGTTCCTATATGCTAGGCAAGTTACTTCATCAATACTTTCAATGGGTGTCTATTAACTGGGCATTCCTCATTTTTTAAGAGTTTTGATTTCAGACATTGCATCTGATCTGCAGAAATGCCAAGAACACTCAGCTACAACGGAAGTCACTGGGAGCTCTATGTTGAACATATAAACTATTATATAATAGGGATATAAAATCCCATATAAAAGGGGGTTAAACTAGGGATGTAAAATCCCATTTAATTGGTTAACTGATTAAAGAGGTATTGGGAAGAGGTGGGCAAGGCTGGAGCAATCCCCACCACCATAAACAAGAGCTGCTTCAGAGGACTGGTTAAAGCAGACCCTGCCTGCAGTGAGGAAAGGGAAGCAGGTTGGGCCTACTGTGGACAGGACTGCTCTGGCCGCCTGGTTAGAGCACCTCCTGCCTCTGGCACGCCACCTGGACCAGACCCACCACAGACGGGGCAGCTCCAGCTGGCCGGTGAGAGGAGCCCCTGTCTGCAGTGGGCCTTGCATGGCTGAAGCAGCCCCCTGCCCATGGTGGGCAGGCAA
Source organism: Pelodiscus sinensis (assembly GCF_052426305.1). NCBI lineage: Eukaryota > Metazoa > Chordata > Testudines > Trionychidae > Pelodiscus > Pelodiscus sinensis. The sequence goes on along the minus strand of NC_143061.1, from coordinate 55,570,971 downwards.
CCCCTTCTGCCCTTACCAGTTAACCACTCACACCCTTAGATAAGGCTAAGTATTCTGGAAAAAAAACCAGGCTTCTTTGTGCTCTAATCACTCTATATCTGTTTTCCAGCTGTATAAAAGGGTGATAAAACTCCATCTTCTTGCCTAGCCCATGTCATTTCTCCCTTCATCCAATCTCTCTCTGGAGCATTCACTGCATGGACAGAATCTTCAAGGAATTTAGCTACTTAAGTCTCTACTACACATGTAGAAACTGGGATTTTTCAAAGGTTTTTACAACTTGGCTAAGTTGGGAGATTTTCATTGGGATGCTTTTTACATATCATGACACAAAGGTCACCCTACCCTACAATTTCAAGTCCATAATCCAACACATAAGGCTCTCAAGATCAAAGGTCACCAGAATTTTTTTTTAAATGAGCCAAACAGAATTTCCCCTGCCCTTGTTCCTGGAAATGGCCAACCCACTTCTGCTGAAGTTTTAGAAAACAGGTCAGGCTAAACCAGACACCTGTCATGGAAAATTTCAACCAAAACAGTTAAAGTTTGGCCAAGTTATAAAATGAAAACTGATCAAGCAAATGGGGATACTATTTGCCCCCATGTACCATAAAATCAGAGCGAGACACACACACACAGTGACCCTGGGTAAGTCACTAATGCCTCACTTCTTCCACATCTTAAATTGGGAAACCATACTAGCTTTCCTTTGAAAGAAAAAAACCCTTTGCAATTGATGAAATGTAGTCTGTAAGATACATTTATTGTATCTGAAGCTAATAACATTCCCCCCCGCAGTCCTTCAAGTTACCAGGAGAAACAAACCTGTTGACAGCAAGAGCGTCACTCTGCAACAGATTTTAGAAACTAACGGTAAAATAAGCCAGCTTTCCTTGGTTAAAATGGCAGAACCATCAATCCAGCAATATATGGCTATTTACCCTAGCAAATAAATTCACTTTTCTAGCTACACTGAATTCTAACAATTACAAAATATTTTTTCCATGCAGATAATTACAGAAATGAAAGGAAATTGGAGTGTTTTTCCCCCAAGTGTATGCATGCTATTAGTCATGTAAAAACAAATATCTTATTTTAACTATAAATGTTGCTTGATATACCAATTCAGGCACTACAGAACTGAAGATCTAAGAACGGTCATTAATTTTGTTCACATTTTTAAAAACAAATCTGTTCCTTCCAATAGTCTTCTGTAGGAAAGATATGCTTAGGGCCTGCCCTACCAAATTCACAGTCCTTTTTGGTCAATTCCATGTGTTTTTTAAATGATACATTTCATTATTTCAGATAGTTAAATCTCAAAGTTCATGGTGTTGTAAAATTGCAGGGTTCCTGAGCCAAGAAGGAAGGAGTTGTGTGAGGGTTGAAGTATTGCTACCCATTCTTCTGCATAGCTACTGGCAGTGGCTCTGCCTTCAAAACTAGGCAGCTGGAGAGCAGGGACTGTTGGCCAGGAACCCAGTTCTGAAGGAAGAGCCACTGCCAGCAGCAGGGCAGACATGAGGATGGCATGGTATTGCCACTTTTACCTCTACAATGCTTTCTGCAGAGCTAGGCCCTTAGCAGTCTTCACTGTCCAGCTGCCAGGCTCTGAAAGCAAAAGTACAGAAGGGCAACATGGGTATGATATTCAGAGATTCGAGTGTAAACGACTAATCATTTAACCGTTACGTGGACGCTATAAGTTAATGGAGTCAGTTACACTCAGTGAAGCTTTCCCCCTGGGAGCTGGGTGAGTGAGGGCTGCCAGCTCTGCTCCTGGGGAGGGGGGGGGGGGGGAGAGGCTTCCCTGCAGCAACCAAGCCTCCTCCCTGGGAGCAGAGGCGGGTGGGCAAGGGCTGCCTGGCTCCATTCCTGGGGAGGCTTCGCTACAGGCTCTGTACAGCCCACAGCTCAGATAACTGGGTAACCACTGAGATTTTCAGCAGATACAAGGTTACCCTATTGCACAATTTTTAACATCTACAATGGTACTACCATCTTTACTGCTGCAATGCTGGTGATGAGATGCTGCCTTCTAACCTGGGCAGTTGGCCAACACTACAACCACACCTCTCCAGTTGCCCAGCTCTGATGGCAGTGCAGATCTAATGGTGGTAATACTGTGACCCTCCTAAAATAGCCTTGGGATCCCCCTGCAACTCCCTTTTGGGTCAGAACCCCAATCTGAAAAATGCTGTCTCCCTCATGAAATCTGTATGGTATAGGGTAAAAGTACACCATCTGCTACATTTTCATGGCTGAATTTGGTAGGGTCCTACATATGACTAAGGCTATGTCTACACTGTGTTCCTTACAATAGCCCGGCTGTGCTACTACACCTATACTTTCACAGGGCATGCAGCATAGCCACTCTGTCGCTGAGAGAGTGACAAAATAAAACCAACTCCAAGAAGGAACAGTAGCTTCCTTGCTGGGAGCACAGCTCCCACTACTCACAAAAGCACAGTCCACACCAGCACTTTTCATTATTAAAACTTTCGTTAATTAGGTGGTTTTTTTCACAACCACAAGTAACAAAAATTTCAACAATGAAAGTGCCAGTGTAAGACAAAGCATTAGAGTGCCAGGTTTAGGTATGTCTATATTACATGCTTTACCTTAGCCAAAATCTCAGCTATGCATGCCATAATTTCATTTTAGAAGTAAGTAGCATCAAGAGAAATAATTTGATCACATAACCTTCCTTAAAACACCAAACTGTTTACACATGGTCTTAGCCTTGAACAGGCCGAGAAGCAATACTGTAAACACATAAAACAAACATTCTGGAACTAGAGGAAACTACCAGAGAGCTGTCAGCAAATCTCAAGGTTTGTTGATTCACAATTACACCAAAATATAGTGTCTCTGAAGCAGTTCAGATATTTTGGATTCATCATATAAGTTATATAAGCAAAACAGCTAGTGCTATTGTCTTGAGTAATTAACTACCTAGCCATACTGACAAACAGCAGCCATAGAAGATACATTTTCAGGTCTGATTTATTTAAGGAGCACACCCACATGTAGTTTCAATGGGGCAGGGAGTAAATTATGTTCTTTAGTTTGTGTCATTTTGAGGAGGTTTGTAATACACGTTTCAAATACTAGTCTCCTGTTTACAAGTACAGCTTGTAAACAAGAAAAGCTATAAAAGGAGGCTGTCAAAAGCTATTCGTCCTCAAGACCCAACAGCTCCAGCTATGTACTCCCAGTGCAGGATTAGTTGGAACCATTTCTGTTTTATGTGCTTTATGCAAATAATGTTTAAAGCCTGCACTGTAAGAAGTTCTATTTCCACTAAGCCACACACAGGCCACCTCTAAAACACCAAACCAATCTAGATGCTCATACATTTCTTTTGTGAGGCTCCAACCATAAAAATCGAACCAAGATCCAACATGCCAAAATGTAAGAGGAGTCCTTATTTACTAAAACCAAACCTCTGCCTCACATGGAGGAACGCAAGCATAAAAAAGTGGCAAAATATTTTGATACCCCCTTCAGAGGAGAAGGAGTTGTATCATGTGCACAAATCCTCCGGCGTGTTTGCGTAGTGATTATGAAACCGCCTGGAAATGGAGATTCCTTTCACACACTTTCCCAATTACTGTCAGGTCTCCTCAGTGCCCTCTGAACGCCACTCATCCCACTAATTAAGCCATGGCCCTCCAGTCGCTGGGCGGCTTACCCCGCTCCAGCCACATCACACCCCGCCCAGCTGGATCGGGGGAACCTTCCCCCACTGCAAGGGCCCCGCGACAGCACCGGGACGGTGCTCTCCATATCCTACCCCCAAAACCGGGGCCCCCCACACCCCCGCCCACAGCTGGGGCCCCCGGGGCGCGCTCCCCACCCCAGAGCCGGGGCCACAGGGAGCGCCCCCCACCCCCTCCCCGCACCCTCGCCTATAGCCGGGGCCCCTGGGAGCGCCCCCCATCTCTCCCCAGAGCCGGGGTCCCCAGAGCCCCCGGGGGACGCCCCCCCACATCCCTCCCCAGAGCCGGGGCCCTCGGGGCTCGCCCCCCACTGCCCCCGGGGGTCGCCCCCCCCATCCCTCCCCAGAGCCGGGGTCCCCAGAGCCCCCGGGGGTCGCCTCTCCCCCCCCGCCCCAGAGCCCCCGGGGGGGTCGCCCCCCCCCGCCCCAGAGCCCCGGGGTCGCCCCCCGCCCGCACGCACCGATCAGGCGGCGCACCTCCTCCTCGCTCAGGTAGAGGCTGAGGCCGGGGCCGGCGGGGGAGCCCAGGCCGAGCGGGGCCCCGGCCAGCAGCAGCAGCAGCAGGGGCGGCAGGCGATGGCGGCGCGGGGCCGCAGGGCCGCCGGGCAGAGCGCGACCCCCGCCCCGGGGCCGCCCCGCCTCTGGCCCCGCGCCCCGACTGCCCGGCCCCATGGCGCCCGGGAGCGGCCCCGCCCGGCCCCTCACACGCCGCGGCCCGCCCCGCCGCTCATGCCCGCGCTCCCGCCGGGCCGCTCGCTGCGCCCGCCGCAGGCCCCGCCCCCGGGCCGGGCTCGAGCGCCGCGCCGCCAACCGCCGCGCGCGCGCCCGACCGACCGCGCATGCGCCCCCGCGCCTGGGGCATGCGCGCGAGCCACGCCCTCTCCCCCCCCCGTGCTCACAGGCTCCGCCCCTTCTATCACCTCTTGGCCCCGCCCCATCCTCCATCACTTTGTCCCGTCCCCCCCCCCCCCCCCGCATGGTGCAGGTGGCCCATGTCCCAGCCCTGTTCTCCTGCCCACTGGTCCCAGCACCCTCTGCCTCCCCCTCAGGGCCCCCCGGCCCCCCTTGGACAAGGACGCCCGTCTCGGGGTCCCCACCCTCCCCAGCTTTCACTTGCTCCCTGGTCACCCAGGCCTGGCCAAAGGGATTGCGGGGCCCAAGGGAGGACGCTGGGAACGGGCCCGGGCCTGGCCGGTGGATACGCCGCAACACAGCACCCTGAAGGCATGGGGCCCAAGGCATCTGCCTTCCTCGCCTTGCCCTAGGGCCTGGCCTAACCCTGCCCCCATTAGCCCAGACACCCCCCTCACCCCCCCACCACACGATGCACTTCTTAATACTCCTCTCTGTCGTTCCTCCTGGCATCCCAACCTCCCTTCCTGCTCCAGTGCCTTTATCTCTTCCCAGGGGCTCCATTCTTGGAGTCATACGGTCACACCACAATTCCAGCTTTCAGCTTTGAAAATAACAAGTGTGAGTCCTTATGGATGGGTAGAAAAGCTTGAAAATGGCACCATAGTGCGACTGAGGCAGTCCTGTCTGCTGGCTATGCAAAGCGAGGAGAACCATAGGCACGCGCAAAACATTTCATTAGGGTGTGCACCCAGGGAATTTTATTTTTTATTTTTTTTAAAGGCAAACATTTATTGAATACTCAGTCATAAAGGACATTTTTTTATATTCATCAAACAAAAGAAACTAAAACGTAACTAAACATGTTTTTTTTTAATTAACAACTAAACTTTACTTAAAAAATACAAACTTAAGTATGGGACATTGTACTTCTTAGTTTGTTTTTTCCATGTGCAATTCAGCGCTTATTGCATAATACAGCAATCCATACTTTAAAAATAAAAGAGCGTATCATGTGATTAAATTAAAATGCAGACTTTGGAGACATTATAGGGTTACCACATAGTCTTAAAAAAATACTGGACACACTTTATGGGGGGGGGGACCGGCCGGGAGGGGAGTGGGGCTGGCCAGGAGGAAGGGGGGGGCCAGGAAGCAGAGCTGGCTGAGGGAGGTGTTGGGGGCTGGCCGAGGGAGATCGGTGGGGAGGGAGGCCAACGGGAAGCTGAGCTGGTCGGTGCAGGAAGGGGGTTGGGCGGAGCGGGACTGGCCGGAGGAGATCGGGGGAAAGGAGGGGTGGCCAGCAGAAGCAGGGCTGGCAGGGGAGCTCAGGAGGAGGAGGGGAGAACTGGCCGCCGGAAGCAGTGCTGGCGGGGGGTGCAGCGGGGCTGGCCAGGGAAGATCGGGAGGAGGAACTGGCCAGCGGGAGGTAGAGCTGGCAGCGGGGGCGGGGGTTGGGTACAGCGGGGCTGGCCGGGGGAGATTGGGAGAGGAGGGGAGAACTGGCCGCGGGAAACAAGGCTGGCGGCGGGTGCAGCGGGGCTGGCCGGGGAAAATTGGGAGAAGAAGTGGGAGAGAACCAACCGACCGGCCAGAAGGGGGCGGGAGGTCGTACCGCCCACAGACAGGGGTGCGATAGACTGGGCCACTAGGCCTTACTGCCCCGCTGTCTGGGGTGCTATAGACTGGGCCACTGTGCTCTACAAACCCACTAGCAGGGGCTGCTAGAGACCAGGCCGCCGGGCCTTACGGATTGAGGGCTCTACAGACTATGCCGCTGAGCTATAACGCCTGGCCAAGAGAGGCTAGATTACAGGGTGAGGCGCTCTGCCTGGACAGGCTACCCATCCCGTGACACTCTATATGAGAAACTGACCACGGGCTGAGATGGTAGTGCCAAGCCCAGGGGTTTCCACTTGCCTTAGGTCAACTTTGCCTCTTCCTTTCTTGGGCACGTCTGCTGGCAAGTCCTGCTCTACCTATAGTGATAGAGATGTAGCCGTGTTAGTCTGGGGTAGTGGGTAGTTAGGAAGTGGGTCTGGCCCACGAAACCTCATCATCTAAGAAACCATCTTGTTAGTCTTTAAAGTGCTACATTGTCCTGCATTTTGCTCTACCTATGGCTTCCATGAAATGGTTGGCACATCCAGTTCTTGAAACACTTGTACCCACCTTCCTCCTAAGAGCTCTGTCCCCTGCACGTCCGTTCTATGTCGGTTCTCACACCACAGTCCTCACCGTTGTCTCTGCCCACCGTACGTGAAGCAAGATGACTACCATGTGGCGCATGTTTGTTCTCTCATCCCTGGAGAGAAGAGCATACAGGGGAGTCTCTTGGTTAGTAGGGCTGTTGGTTTCTTTCCTAGGTCCTCACCCCCAGGGTCTTGGATCCAGACACACAAGGTTCTTGGGAAGTCACATTTCAACCCTCCACCTAGCAGCCTGCTGGCAATAGATGACCTGAAACCCGCAAAGCCTGGCCCCGTGTGACGCTCTGCCTTGAGGTCTGATGGGTAGAGTCCAGCGCAACTGGAGACCTGGGCTGTCCCCTGCTCCAGACTGTGCGTTGTGCTTCCTGTGACGCGCTGTACAGTCCTGCATTGCAACCTGGCCCCACTCCGCCATGTAGATACTGACAAGGACTGGAGAGAGAACTGATCATTGGGGAACCTCCGAAATGAAAGCTTTTCCCCATCACCGTTTGCTCAATGGGGCATTCTCGAGGAAGGAAGGACCTGCTGCCTCTCTTAAACAGTATCTTGTGATCAACAGTGTGAAATACTAGCGAGAGGCTCAGGAAAATGAGAATGGAGGTCCGCCCTCTCTTCAGGGGCGACCCATGCCTGTGAGACAGGGGGGCAGAGTGAGTGTACCCAACTCTGGCAAGTAAAAGGGGGGCACACGACCCCCCCATGCATCAGCTATGCCTCTCTTCAAACAGATCACCCATCAGAGCCACTGAAGCAGTTTCAGTTCCATGTGCTGGCCCGACTCCAGCCTGCACCAGGTGTAGAATAGTTAGAATTCGAAGATTTGCTTTCTGCCTTCAGGCCATTTCTCTGCTCTTTCCGAGAAACTTACAAATCCTGTTTTAGTTCCTTCTGGGCTGTTTTATTGCATCTTGGGCAGCTTTGATTTCTCTGGTGCCTCAGGTTCAGCTCTTTGTTCCATCTTGGCTCAACAGGAATAGTTTGCAACTTGTGCCTGTTGTTGACACCAGCATTTCCCTGAGACTGTGTGGTGGGCAGGGTTTGGGGAAAGATCTGCTGGGGGACCCCTTTAGGTGTCTTGAAGACAGCGTCAAGGGGACCATCGTGGGGCTCGGGAGTGCCACGGTACATCAGTCTGTCTCAGAATAATCCCGCAGGTCAGCGCTGGTTACCAAACCCAAGGAAAGCAGAATAAGCACTTCAGCTGCTCAGCCTCTGCGGGTCCTAACATCAGGCTGGTTCCAGTAAATATTCCTGCACAGTTTTCAACTCCACACTGCTCCCTAGGCCCGGGCCACCTTGCTGCTGTGGCCCCTCCCCGCAAGTGCCCACTAAGGCCCCTCTCACCCCAGACCAGGTGCTGCTGGTGACAGAGACAAGCTTTCAAGCTAGAGAAGAGCTCTGTGCACCTCCAACGCTTGTCTCCTTCACCAACACCACTTGGTCCAACCAAAGAGATTCTCTCTCCCGCCTCGCAATGCCTGGCACCGACATAGCTACAGCACTGTTCACTAGCAGCACCTTGTAGCCTATCGAGTGACTTTCCTATCCAGGAGCGGCCCTAGACAAGCTGCCGGCAACTGGCGCCTTAGGTGAAACACGCAATCAGTGCGCGATCGGCGCCCCCGCCTCCAAACCCCGCAACGGCTGTTTATCTTGGCGCCCTAGGCGACCACCTAGCTCGCACCTATGGGCGGGCCGCCACTGTTCCTAGCATGCTAATAATATGTTTGTGTTCATTTAGATTAATTCGGTGATAGTTAGAAGCTGTAATGCAAGAAATCTTCTGCAAGCTGCTCTCAGCATCCCTGTAGGCCCTTTGTGTTAGCTGGACTGATGTCTGGGCTCAGGTGTAATACACTAGGGCTGTGTCTAGACTGGCCACTTTTTCTGGAAAATCAGCCGCTTTTCCGGAAAAACTTGCCAGCTGTCTACACTGGCCGCTTGAATTTCCGCACAAGCACTGCCGGAAGCACTCATGTAAGATTGTCAGTGTTCTTGCGGAAATACTATGCTGCTCCCCTTCGGGCAAAAGTCCTTTTGCGCAAAACTTTTGTGCAAAAGGGCCAGTGTAGACAGCTCAGATTTGTTTTCCGCAAAAAAGCCCCGATGGCGAAAATGGCAATTGGGGCTTTTTTGTGGAAAAGCGCGTCTAGATTGGCACGGACGCTTTTCCACAAAAAGTGCTTTTGCGGAAAAGCGTCCTGCCAATCTAGACACTCTGTTCCGCAAATGCTTTTAACGGAAAACTTTTCCGTTAAAAGCATTTCCGGAAAATCGTGCCAGTCTAGACGCAGCCTAGGTCTTATGTGCGCCCAAGTTTGTGAAGGCTGCTAATACTAACACAGCAGCACTCAACTCCTGGGGGGGGGGCCTTGCCATTAACCCACCTGGGTACAGGTCCATGCCCTTTCTTAGCTGGGACCAGGACATGTTGGTATATAAGAGTCTAGCAAGTGCCCAAATTAGTGGTCCTGCTGCTTGTACCTGTCTGTGGGCAGATGCTGCTTCCTTCCCCCACACAGCCAACCACAAGCCTGTTGGCGCCATGCACTGGCTGAGTTGCGTGGCCGTCCAGATGCCATTAGGCATAGGAACAGCATGGGTGCAGGACAGCCCAGCCCGCGGCTGTCTGGTGAGTCGGGTTCCCTGCACTGCAGTGGCTCCTGCTCTAGGGTATAACAAGATGGTCCAGCCTCTGAATGCACTTCCCAATGAGTGCCAGGTCTGCAATGAGAGGGCAGGGTGGTACTTGAATGAAAGCACACACACAAGCTCACAGTCCGGGTCAAGTAACGTGGGATTATCTTGTATCTTTTGTCCAGGCTGCAAGAGGCCGTTTGCAAGATCAGCAGACACTGAGGTTTGCAGACTTCCGTGGTTGAAACGTGGTCGCACCCAGATACCGGTCATAGCTTATTTCTGGTTTCCTGGGACTGAAAAAGGGGAACGTAGGTCTGGACCTCTCACCCACATAGGATGGTAGGAAAAACACCCTCAGACTCAGCAGATGTATTATTAGATAAAAGGCCCAAATAATTGGTTCAGGCTGAGTTGAGTAATCAGGACACAGGTCGGGATAGTTGACCACAAAGGCCCATGGCGACGAATTGACGTATATGATAATAAGTTAAGAGCAATGATACATTGACCAATAGGAAAAGGACACTTCAGCATTAGACACATCCCCTATTGGCTATGCATAAAACATGTTCTCGTCAGTGTCACTCAGTATAAAAGTGGGACCCCAGCCCCGGGGCGAGAGGGAAGAGAAGATGTCGTCCTTGGAAGGGCCAGAAGGATGGCCCCTGGTGATGGGGAAGGGGAAGATAATGAGAAAGATGATGGGCTCACACCTAAGATTGTTCTAGAAGGAATGATGTAAGTGTATGGTATGGCAATATGGATGCGCATTCCCGGTCTTATGAAATCGGGGTGTGTGTGACTGTGCTAACCGTATTAATAAACGACATTTGTAAATACACAAGAGTTTCTATAGGGTGAATGTTGCAACTGTGCACATCAGGGTTCCCAATCATAGTATAATTGAATACTGGGCCTCATCCTGGGACACAGATCCTGTCAACCCTAAAGGTGGGTCACTAGAATTTAAACATTATCTTAGATCAGGTTACAACCTGCTCCCGTATTGTGCCACTTGCTGGAGATACCCTGAAAAGGCCACCTTAGCACACAGCCCTGGAACATGGGGGTATTCCCCCCTGAAACCAGAGGGGCATCTGAAAGCAGTGAGCGGGTTTCTCTGGCCACGTGAGCAATCCCACGACCCACGTATTCAACAGGCTTCCCCGAGCCAGGTTCTCCACCAGCCAGGTCCTCCAGCAGCACGTCGCAGAAACGATGTCTTTGCCACCACTTGAGACCCTAAACTTCAAGAGGCTCCTCCATGGCAGTTTGGAAGGCGAGGGGAGTCGAGCCTTGTGTGACGTAGTGGGGGTACCTGGCTGGTTTCTATGCTGCTGGCTCTGGGGTAACCCCCACTGGCTGCAGTTGGTACCACGGCCCAGCAAAACAGGATGAGTCATTATGCAAAGGGTGTCTCAACCTGTCTGACCAGCCATCCCCCATGGAGAGGAACAATGGAAGGTGGATGCTGCTCTGGCTGGGGGGCAGGGCTGGAGGACGGTGAGTTTAGTTCGTGTCTGGAAAGCAGGGGAGAAGGAGCTGGGGAGGGGGGCTGGGACTCCCCCATCTCAAGGGGGGCACTGAGGCCTCTTAGCCCCAGTTCCTGTAACCAGATGACATCTGTGCTGTGCTGTATCCTGGAGGAACAATAAACTACCTCCATTCTACTGGCTGGGGGAGTCTGTTCGTGCCATTTCGGGGGTGCAGGAGACGGGGGACCCCAACGCGCCGTCACACCTTGCCAAGTGAAGAAAGCCGCTCTCAGTTTCCCCCGCAAGAGAGGTGATAACCACTGTACAGTAGGAAGCTTGGTCCCAGGAGAGGCCTCTTAGCAGTCCCAGCACAGCAAGGGCAGTCGGCAAGTACGGCAGGATCCCGGCCACGGGAGCGGGGCTACACCGGGAGGGTAGCGTCACGCCCCAAAGAGAAAGGGAATCACGAGAGATGCAGCATCAAGCCCAGCAGCATTGCGAGAACACGGACCTCGTCCGCTAACTAGAGCATTAGACAAGCGGAGGCTGGAGCAGAGCGGAGCATCTGAATATTATTACAGCCTGTGGTCTGCAGGATACATACCAGTCTTTTGTTTGCCTTATAAGGGGAGTGGTATGTGGTGTAATAATGCTTCACATGAAGGGAACAGCCCGGTTTCGGAGAACTCCGTGGCCTTTTTCCTCCTCTCCGTGCTCACGGGACACGGGCCACCTGAGGACAGAGTCTGGCTCTTAACGGGGTCTGCGATTCGGAAGCATTTTCACGGCCCGCGCAGGCCAAAATCTCTGACCATCCTGTGAGGAGGGACGACAGTACGCGTCCAGTGACAGGCGGTCTCCTCCTGCTTTGCAGGCAGACAATTAGGGCAGAAGTCTGGTGGGAGATGCCAAAACCCCCCCAGCCCCACGTCACTGGGGACCAAGTGAGCGGTAATATATTTGCTTTCGAACTTCCTTCCAAAATTCCTTGGCCCCCGGGCCGTGCCTGCATTACCCCACAGCTATCGCCCCTGCGTCGAGTGGAAATAGCCATGGGCGATCTTCCATGCACTTCAGCGGCCTTGGATCAATTAAAAGTCACCCTACGATGCTCAGATGGAAGGAGCAGTTCAGTAGCTTTGGCTTCTCCGTCGGCGTCAGATCCAGCTCCTCACTCCACCAAAACTAGGGCTCTGCCTTTTTGTGCCCCTGGGGGAACCCTGTTCCCCCCTTCCTAGGCTTTTAACCAGCCCCCAGCTGTGGCAGGAGGGTCCCCGCTGTGAAGGGGAACACGCAGTCAGACCCTCCCCCCCCACTCACGCCGTTCAGCCCTGGGCATCCTGTTCCACTAGCTTTGCCTCGGCCTTTGAACGTGCTCCCGGCTGGGGCCGCCGAAGCCTGAACAGGATGTTTCACCTCGTTAAAATGCTTCGTGCCTTGGGCTTCGTTCCGCTCTGCAGCGGCCGGCGTGGCAGCAGGGCCTGGCCTTTAAAGCCGGGCTGTGGAGCAGCCGGCGGCGGAGCTGCAGGAGGGGCTCACAGGCGCGGGGGGGGGATTCTCCTCTGCCTTGCCCCATGCACAGGCATTCCCACCTGCACCAGGGGAGAGGGCCTGGGGGAGGGGAGGTGCGGAGGAGGGGCCCCCTCATGGCGGTCAGTCGCGTAGCAGGCTCCTCTTGTCCAGCAGTCTGTCCCCTTCCGGCTGGGTCACGTTTGGCTCCCCCTTTTGCCCAGGACACATAGCTCAGTGTCCCTGCCAAGCCCATTCCCCACAGACCTCCTCCGTCCCGGGCTCCGCAGGGCCGGCCGCCCCCAGAGTGAGGCCTCCCCGAGCTGGCTCCCCGGAGGCCCGGCTCCAGACTGGGCTCCACTTTTGCTGGTGCCTGGTAGAGGGACCCAGTCCCACGCTCCCGTCCAGGGACCCTGTGGCAGGCAGCTAAACTCTGCTCCCTCACCTCCCACGGTGCCTCCCTGGACTTCGTCCCTGAGGCTTCCTGCCCCCTCCCTGGGCTCACCGTGGTCCTGCCTCGCTGCAGAGGCCTTCCCGCCACCCAGCGACCCAGCGACTCGGAGCTCTTCCTCCTCTGCCTGCAGCGCCCTTCTCAGTCCATGAGCACGCAGCATACAGGGCAGTCGGGAATCCGGTTTTACTCCTCCGTTCTTTTTACTGTTGGCTCGGAGTCCCGCTAGCACCGCCGGGCTGTGCTCTTAGCGGGTCGGCCCAACCGCCTGCCGGCAGAGTTCCTTCGCATTTGTTCCATCCCCGTGTAGAACACATTTTGTTCTGTGCACCGAGGCATGCGTGGCTGTGCACCACCAGGAGAAACGCGGGCGCTCTGCTAATCAGCTGGGGGGCATTTGACTCTCTCCTGGGCGGCTGCCCAAGCGCTCAGCTTCCAGGGAACAGAACCCCCGCCAGCTCGTAGGATCCGTTCCCCAAGCTGCCGTCACCTCTGCCGGCCTCCACTCTGCCCCCCGCACGGAGTGGGTGGCATGCCCCACGCTGCTCCAGCAGCAGTGTCACGGTGGGAGTCTCGGGAGCTGCGTGACGATGCACAGACACGTCTGTGCGAAGGACTCTGGGTCAGCTCTGTGGCCCGTTCCAGGAGCGCCAGGCATTCCGCGTGTGGCGCCGTCTCCTGGCAAAAGCAGAACTCCCTAATCTGTGTGGCTGTCCGGGCGTACCTGGGGGGGTTTCTGTCGCAGGGGAAGGCTGAGGCCCCTTTTTAGGTGACACCTTTTGGGAAAGCAAACCCAGAAGAGCTGGGAAGGGTCATCAGGACACCACAAGGCTGATGTTTTTAGTCAATTAAAAAGAACTCACCCAGCCTTGCATTAATTGGAACAAAACACTGGGCTGCCACCTGCTGGTAGACAGCGGTAATTAGACGTGAGGAGACCAGGCAACGTTTGTAAGGCCTCGTCTTCACGAGGCGGAAGATCGATGCTGCCGCACGTCCATCTTCCGGAGTTCGATTTAAAGTCGCACTAAATCGAACTCCCAAGGAGCCCCCAGCGGTGCCGGGACTCCTGCGAGGCGTGAGGGGACTCTCCCGTTGGCCTCCCTTGGTGGAGCCCAGGCAGACACTCGAATGAAGGGGGGTTGTGCCCGCGAAAGCGCAGGACACTATCTCGGTCGTTTTGTTAGTCCCTAAGGTGCCACAGGACCACTCACTGCTCTAGGGCTAATGCTGTCGGTGTCAACGTAGCTGGAGTTGCCTATCTGAATTCGACCTGCCCCGCAGCGTAGACCTGGCCTCAGAGTCTCAAGAGACGTGAAAGATCCTGAGCGGTGGTAGCTGGGCAAATACGGAGCTGGTCAGAACTCCTGGAAGAAGGTTTTCTAGTGACCTGCAGCGGGGGGAGGAGGTTGCTGGGGCTCTTTAGGAAGAGGAACTAGAGCTGTGAGCCTCCGACTGAGGCTCATGAGCCTCCAGTAGCCCGTTAGCTGCCTGGCCCCTCTTTGCAGCACATTTAAACCCTGTGTCGGTTACTTCTTAACCCATCCGGATGCTTTTACTATGTTATTAGCCGATTACGGCATCAACGCGCGCTAAGTTATTAACGTATCCCTGGAGGGAATCCTATTATAAACCCTAAACGTTCCCCGTCACACTGTTTAAATATGACTGTGTAGTGCTGCCGTAAATGAAACCGTGATCTGGCTGTCCTGGCGCTCTGTTGGGTAATGAGGATGCTGCTTCGGCTCCGGAATCCCTGAGGTTGGAGTGTCACTGAAATAGAGGGAAGAGTTGAGCCTAAATCTTTAATCCCTTGAGCCACCTGAAAACTTTTGATCAACTTTGAAAACTTTGAGAAAACGTTGCCTGTTTGACTAAATGGCTTTGCCCACACTTGTCAGGTTAAAAATGGAAAGCCAATTATTTTGAAACCATTTTGGAGTTTGTTTTTTTGACATTCCCCCCCCACTCCACCCACACAGCCCTGGAAAACCCTGAAATCCTTCTCTGCTTGCAAAAGGAAAGGTTTCTTTTTTTAAATCACATTTTTTTCCCCCTGAAAATAAAATACCTTTTAACCAGCTCTTAGTCCCCCATCTACCTCCACGGAGCAAAGCCAATAACAGAGCCAGCCTCTCTGAACTAGTGTCGTTGTCAGAAGACAAACTGTAACAAACAAATCTTGTTTTGCTCACAGCTACTCCCTGTGCATCTTCCTTGACTTTATAGATTCCTAGGCATGGATTTTTAAGGCCAGAAGAGACCATGGTGATCGGCTAGTTTGACCGCCATCACGTTTCGCCCAATAAACCCTGAATTAACCCATAATGTGAGGGCTGACCTAGAGCACACTGAGGACAGACTGTTTTTAACAGTGAGAGTAACTAACCAGAGGACCAATTTCCCAAAGGAAGTGGGAGATTCGTCATCACTTGAAGTCTTTAACCCCAGGTTGGCTATCTTTTCACCCCATCCACAAGACTAGACTGGCATGATTTTCCGCAAATGCTTTTAACGGAAAAGTTTGCCGTTAAAAGCATTTGCGGAAAAGAGCGTCTAGACTGGCACGGACGCTTTTGCGCAAAAGCGCTTTTTGCGGAAAAGCGTCCGTGCCAATCTAGACGCGGTTTTGCGCAAGAAAGCCCCGATCACCATTTTCGTGATCAGGGCTTTTTTGCGCAAAACAATACCGCGTTGTCTACACTGGCCTCTTGTGCAAAAGCATTTGCGCAAGAGGGCTTTTGCCCGAACGGGAGCAGCATAGCATTTCCGCAAGAAGCACTGATTTCAGACGGTAGGAAGTCAGTGTTCTTGTGGAAATTCAAGCGGCCAGTGTAGACAGCTGGCAAGTTTTTCCGCAAAAGCAGCTGCTTTTGCGGAAAAACTTGCCAGTCTAGACACAGTCCCTATGTAATTTCTTCCAGTGGTTAATTAATTGCCCTCTGACTTGCAAATATGTGCCTTGTTTCCACCCAGAATTGACGTAGCTTCAGCCACAGGATTGTGTTATGCCTTTGTGCGCTGTATTAAAGAGCTCTCCGCCAGCAAAACCAGTCACCTCTTAACCTTCTCTGTCCAAGCTAAACCGCTAGAACTTCCCTCGAAGGATGATTTTCCTGAGCGTCAGTCATTTGTGTAGCTCGTCGTGGGACCGTTTCCAGGTCATCCACATCCTGGCACCCTCGGCGTGGCAGCTCCTTGTCCTGGCATGGTTCGCTCCCCCTCTCTGAAGCCTGCCCCTTTTGTGGCTTCAGGGGGACCCTGGCGTACGCCTGTCTGGAATGGGCCGGGTTGCATCCCCGAGGGGGTTCTGGCTGAACTTGTCTCCACACCTTTCCATGCATCCGTGCCCGGTCCAGGCCCATGAAGGCGTGAGAGCGGCTCATCCGCCTCTGCTGTCCCTGCCCAAAGTGGCCATGGCGGAGCAGGACGGAAGAAGGGGCGCTCTGCGATTGTGGGGCCTGTTTTCGTCCCTCCCTGCTCTCTCACTTCTGGGCGGAGCTCCTCTGGGCGGCCCCCTACACAGCTGGGAGGAGCAGGGGGCGCTGGCGGGAGTTCTTTGCCGGCGTCCCTCTCCGGGCCTCCTGTCTGATCTCGGCTCCTGTTCCTGTCAGCTCTGCGCTGTCCACCACGCTCTCTGGAGCCTGGGCCCAGTGGTTCCCGAGACCCGCAGCCGTGGCCTTCGGAGCAGCGGAGACGTACTCCGAGTCCCCAGTCCGAGGACTCTGCTGGAGCGGGCTCGCTACCGCCCTCGGCTCCCGCGTCACTGCAACCTCCTGCTGAGGACAAGCCCTGATGGCTGGGGTGGGGCGGGGAGAGGGCTGCCTCAGCCCCAGGCTCTCCAGCCCACGGGGCGAGCCCCACCCTGCCACAAGCCTGCGACGGTGGCCTTTCCGTGGCTGCGTTCCAGACGGCGCGGCACGCTGGCGTTGTTTACGGGCTGCTAGCCTGGGATTCGAGCCAGGGCTCACTGCGGCTGGCAGTCGCGGGGCGGGGCTGGGCGCGCTCGGACAGCCACCGTGCTTTTACCACCACATTGCCCCGTCAGGCGGAGCCGGGCCAGCGAACTCAGCGCCCCCAACGCCCACGTCCGCCGGTGGCCCAGCCACACGACCACCTTCCCCCCTGGTACCAAGTGGGCAGCAGGGTGTGACCATAGGTCACAGTTTGGCCTGCAGGGACCGCTCCCCTCTCCATGAGATGCTCTCAACAGAACTGGGCCACAGCTGGGGGTTTGTTGGGGGGAGGGATATTTTCTAACGACATCGATTCCCTAGTCCAGTGGTCTCCAACCAGGAGGTCGGGATCTGCTGGTCGATCTTGGAGCCTCTGACAGGTGATCCTGACGGGTTTGGCCAAGGGGTTACCAAGCCCAGCACTTCAGCTGTCCCTGCTGAGCATTTCCTGCCCTTTGCCTTGCAGCTGTCCCCTCAGGAGCTACAGAGCAGAGGGGGCACAACAGGGCTTGGGAGGGAGTTTGCTGTCTGCTTTTGGGAGTGGTGCAGGGCCAGGGCCAGGGCCAGGGCCAGGGCAGGGGTGAGCCACCTGAGGTCAGCAGGGCCCAGCTGGTGCCCACATCCCGAAACCTTACCCCAGTCATGAACCACCTCCTGCACCCCAAGGCCCTGCCCTAGCCCTGAGCACCCCACATCCAAACCTCCTCCGGCCCCAGGCTCCACTCAGAGCCCTTCCAGATCCCTTAATCTAAGACCAGAGCCTGCACCCCAACCCTCTGCCCCAGCCTGGTGAAAGTGAGGGAGGGCGGGGGAGGGAAGGAGGATGGAGTGAGCAGGGGCAGGGCCGCAGAGAAGGCGCACAAGGGAGGCGGGGCCAGGGGACTTGGGTTTCAGGTCGATCGTGGATTGCATTTAAATTCAAAAAATGATCTCATGCTGAAAACGGTTGGAGCCCCCTGCCCTAGTGTGCGCTGCGTGGAGATCCAGGTTTGAAACTGAATTGAGTAATAGAAATGGAACGAGGCCACGCTGCTCCTCCCCTCCGGGCCGGAAAGGTCGGACTGACACCTATTCTTTGTTTTCAGATTAGAAAAAGGCCCCATTTCAATGGGAGGAAAACATGGCACGGACCAGTTCTACCAGCACAAAGCGAGCAGCACTTTTAAAAATGTAAAAGCTTCAGTTTGGTAGCCAAGCTAGGCTGTAACTGGGAACACTTAAAAAAAATGAATAGTCCTGCAGCACCTTAGAGACTAACAAAACATGGAGACGGTGGCATGAGCTTTCCTGGAAACAGCCCACTTCTTCAGATGACTGAAGGATTAAAAGTCCTGATCCAAAAATAAATAAGGGAAGGCGGGAGAAAAGAAAAAAAAATAGTGAATTGGATTGTTCAAGTTACAAGAGGCTGATAAGAACAATTTGCACCTCTATAATAAAATATAATATCAACTATAATATAAGTACAATAGATACTTATAGAGGGGCAAATTGTTCTTATCAGCCTCTTGTATCAGCCTCACCTCAAAAAAGATATTTTGGCCTTGGAAAGGGTTCAGAAAAGGGCAACTAAAATGATTAGGGGTTTGGAACGGGTCCCATATGAGGAGAGGTTAAAGCGACTGGGACTTTTCAGTTTAGAAAAGAGGAGACTGAGGGGGGATATGATAGAGGTCTATAAAATCATGAGTGGTGTGGAGAGGGCGGATAAAGAAAAGGTATTTATTAGTTCCCATAATAGAAGAACTGGAGGACACCAAATGAAATTAATGGGTAGCAGGTTTAAAACTAATAAAAGAAAGTTCTTCTTCACACAGCGTGTAGTCAACCTGTGGAACTCCTTGCCACAGGAGGCTGTGAAGGCTAGGACTATAACAGAGTTTAAAGAGAAGCTAGATAATTTCATGGAGGTTAGGTCCATAAAAGGCTATTAGCCAGGGGATAAAATGGTGTCCTTGGCCTCTGTTTGTCAGAGGCTGGAGAGGGATGGCAGGAGACAAATCACTTATGTTCTTATGTTGTAACCTGAACAATCCAATTCTCTATTTTTTTCTCTTCCATCCTCCTTTCCCCCCCTCCCTTCCCTTATTTATTCTTGGATCTGGCCTGTTAATCCTCCAGTCATCTGAAGAAGTGGGCTGTGCCCACGAAAGCTCATGACCCCACCTCCATGTTTGGTTAGTCGCTAAGGCGCTGCAGGACTAGTGGTTTTTTACAGTTTGTTTGTCTCGGTTTCCCCCGTTTCAGCCCTCCCGTGACTGAACAGCTTTACCGCCCCTCTGACCCACCAGCCCGCAGCGGAAGGATACCAAGTATTCTTCGGAGGCGGGTTCTGGCCAGCAGGAGGCACTGCAGCGCCCAGCCGGTGAGTGCTGGCTGTGGGCGAGCTCCCAGCTGGGTCTACGCCCAGTCTCCCCTGGCCGCCTGCCTAGAGGGGTGGGGACGAAGGCGCAGGCCCGTGTTTTGCTTCGGTGCCACTAGATGTCAGCGTCCCCCAAGATTGAAGGGGAAGAGCCCAGGTTTGTGCCTCCATCCCAGACCGGCATCGCGCCCTGCTGCAAGCCAGTGGAGTGTTTGCGTTGGGCGCTCCTAAGGGACCGCTCTCCACCGGGGCTCGGGGGAGGAGTCCTGGGGCACCAGATGTTTTTGGGCAGAAGCTTTCATGGGCAAAGGCCCCGGCAGCAGGTGCCTCTGACCGAGTGCCCACGTCAATCTGGGAGTGTCTCAGGTGAACCCGGCTCCCTTCTGGGATGCTCGCTGCGGTGGCAGTGTGGGGACGGCGTGAGGAGCCAATCGATCCAGTGCCCAGCCACGGCGCGGGGCGTGTTTGGACCTGACCTGCCTCACAGTGGGTCTTTGCCACCCATGTTTTGCTCGCGAGCAGCAGGCTGTGTCCATTGGCCCGCAGGAAAGGGGACAATAGAGCCTGGGAGTAACAGGGGGGTCCTGGCTCGAGCCGGGCGCGGCGTTGTCCCCGCTCTCCGTCGGCTGTGGAAGGTGCCAGGACCAGCGGGGGGAGACTTGTGCCCTTGGCAAGTGGCACCGGCAGGTCGTTCCCAGGCGGCGTCTCTGGCACCGAAGGCGAGAGCGGCTTGTTCACTGTCCCGACTCCGCTGCCAGCACGCGGCTACGAGGGAGGCGCCACAGGCCGAAGGACTCGGGCGCTGTGAGGGACCCCGCCACGGGTGCCACTGCTCCTAGGTGAGGTTCTGTCCTGGGGGTACGTGTGGGGCTTTCGCTGACTGCAGCCATCCCCCGTCTCCTGAGGGCTTCACCCCACCCTTTCCCCCAATCCCGCTGCTGCGCTAATGTCGACACGACACGGTGCACGCTGGCCTTTCGCGCCAACACCCCAACCACGGCGCTGCTCTGAGCCAGTGTTTCAGGCTGCCTGCAGACTCAGGAAAGCAGCTCTCCACTGGGCAGGCTACCGTCACGAATGGGAGCTTTTCTTCCTACCCACCAGGTCTAGAAAGTAGCCTTTGGTTTTTAAATGAAGGCAGGGTCTGACAATGCCCGGGGAGCCACAGGAATACGCCAAGAGGCACCTGGGCCAGGAATTGAAGTCCTGGCAGGCAGAGATCCATTCGTGCACCCGGTGTCCTGTTAATTCTGGAGCCGTCTAGTCCAGCCCTTTGCATTCTGGGCTGTGTTTTCCCATGCACCCGCGGCTGAAGTTAAATCTCCAAAGAGAGCGTGAAGTGGCCCAGGCCCTGGGGAAGCCATCCGCTACTCAGACCGCCCCTCTCCTCGTGGCACTTCTCTGGTCAGCTAGGGCCCACGAAGAGTCAACAACCTGGCCCCGCATTTCCTGGCTGGCTCTACAGGGAAACTCTGGCCAACCAAGTCCAGGTCTCCCAGTTGTTGTCATTAAAAACAGAGGAGGGGGAAGGCCTGAGGTCGCGAGATTGCTTCAGGCTCTGAGTCTTCCAGTACCTCTCGGCAGACTAAGGGCTCACCAGCGTGCGAGAGGCCGCACTGGTGTCATGACAACATGCTACCGCGTGACCGCAACGCACGCCCCAACGCGCAGCGGTTAAGCCAGGCTCACACGCTTGACACGGACATAAGGGCTGCCGACGCCGAATGCCGCGGGTAGGCACGGAGATGGAATTGCCCTCAAAGAGCGATGAACATCCTGAAGACTGTGGCTTGCCAGCAAGGCGCCCATCAAATGCCGTTCCCATGCCGCATCCACCGAGTGACTTCAAATCAACACACCCGTAAACCCACCAAACTCCACGGAGGCATCGTTTGAGACAGGGAAAACGGGCGCAGTCGTTTGGAAATCCTCGCTGGCCTCTTCAAAGAACAGGCGCACGGGGAAGAACTGTCTTCCTCGGTCACCGCCACTTGGAAGTGCTTGGCTGACGCAGACTTGGAGGGCTGGTCTGACGAGAACGAGATGGACCCGGGTCCGTTGCTGGGGTGTGGGAAGGAGCCGCCCCCCTGCGGGCCGTGGTCTCCCTTTGACAGCGCTCCACTGGCAGAACTCTTCTCCCAACCGTGCTACGGCCTCTCGGGAGCCGTATTCACTCCAGCCGGGGGAAACCCCTCCTCTCTCTGCAGCAGCGAGGCGGCTGTAGCATGTCCAGTGTAGCCACAGGGATGCTCTACCCCGGGCCAGGGGCCATCGGTGACGTTCCAGACACTTGCCTGGAGTCTGCCGAGAGCTCTGTGCTCACACGAGGCTGCCTCGCCTCGCCCCCAGCTGCTGGCAGCAGAGAAGCGCGGGGCCGGAATGGCTCGGTTTCATCGGAAAAGGCCCATGGGTCCAGATGTCTGCGGCAGCCCCGCCCCGCGGACCAGACAAGTGTGGAACGACGGCAATTTCTCACAACCCGGGACCCCTGCGTTTTGGCCACTTCTCGTTCAGAGACGCTACAGGCCCCGGTGGGGGTTGCTCAGGGACACAGCCGAAGGGCTGGTACTGGAACTCCCTGGCCGGCGCAGTGTGGTGTCCTGCCCTGGATGGAAGGCCGGTTCATCTGGTTCATAGCAGGCCCAGCGCGAGACCCTCGGGCCTAGGCCCCAAGCGTTGCTGGAGGCGCCCTGGGCGGTGTTCATCTCTGAGAGGGGAGTCTGCCCGTCGGAAGGGAAGGGCTGGTGCACAGACGCTGCGTCTTGGGCTGTGGACGTGGCGATGCCCAGCTGGTGCCTCTTGACGTGTGTTTTCATTACAAGCTCCGGGGGCAGAAAGTCTCCTGTTGATGGATCTGTACAGCGCCGAGCGCCAGAGCCCTGATCTGTGGCTGAGATTTCATCTCTGGGATTGGGAGAAGAGCTCCACCAAGGGCTATGAGCCATGTGTTGGGTCCCAGGAGCGGGGACTGATCACACCATCATTCCCCTGTTCTGCTCACTCCCTCTGGGGCCCCTGGCATTGGCCGCTGTGGGCAGCCAGGATCCCAGGCTGGGACCCAGCACGGCCGGTCTCTTGCAGGTGTTCTCACGGGACTCGTACTACAGATGCAAAGAACGGCTCAGGGATGCGCCGCGTAAGACCCTGGCTGCAAAAGGAGAGATCTCCCCCGTTACTGGATTCTTAGGCGATTCGGTTTGGACTCGCCGCTCTCTTCTCACCCTCGCTGCTTCGTTTTCTTCTCCTCCTTGCAGTGTTTATCTCCTTCTGCCTGGGGCTTTCGTTCATTGACTCCTGGTTGATTTTCCTTCTGAAATATGCGATGGTGTCAGAGAGATGGACGAGCGCATTCCAAGCTGCAGCGATGTGTCCTCGGGGCTTGGAGGGGCGCAGGAGAGGGGGCAGAATTCCAGCTATTCGCCCTGCCTGGCGAGCGGTTCGGGAAACACACACGCTGCAGCCAGGAGGCCGCGTCCAGGCCCGGAGGAAAGCGCAAACAAGCTAATAAACCCCTCCCCAGGGTCCCATCGGTTCTGCTTCCCCAAGCCAGGTGACAGCCGTGGCCGTCCCCCTGGAACGCGCGGGGCTGGCTCTCTTGGGAGCAGCCTCACGGAGGAATGCAGCTGCTGGCCCTGGGACAGGCGCTGACATTCCAGCGCGCAGCTCAGGAATGTGGACAGACTGTTCACTCCGAGCGAGCCAGAGGCACATGAGTTCATGCCCCCGGGCTGGGCCGGGAACGGGCGCTCCGAATGCCAGCGAGGCTGCGGACCTCTGGAGAGAGCCTGCTTGCACCAAGGCGTTCGCGCTCACCTGGCCCTCGGGCAGGGGCTCTGCCCTGTCTCCCCGCCTGGAGCACACCTTCTGGGGACTGTCTCAAGGCTGGAACCGCCCTTCTTTCTATTGGTGGTGTCCTGACCCTCCCCTTCCAGCCAGGGTTACACAACGGTCCTCGCGCGGTTACACAGCGCTTCCATGGCACTGCACTACTGGGGGGTGGGGGGACGGTTTCTTGGAGTGCCATGTGGCTGCTGGGCGCACAGCGGAGAAGCCAGCAGTGTACGACCAGCAGAGAACCGCTGGCAAGTCGGGGACCAGGCCTCCTGAGGGGGGTTCTGCGTAGCCAAAGCCTTCTGCAGGCTTGGCATTTGAACCCAGCGCGAGCCAAAATCAGACCTTCAGCTCATCCCCAATACTCACCCCAGGGAGGAGCTAGCTTTGCAAGGCCACTGTGCCAACACGCAAGAATTGCCCCATCCTGGCAACACACCCATTGGAAGCCAGCGTGTGTGTGTGTGTGTGTGTGTGTGTGTGTGTGTGTGTACACACCAATAAAAATAATATCCAGACAACTTGGATTATTCCACCACATCCAATTGGTTGGCGTGTTTAGGGCAAAAAGGCCCCTGGCCGGATTCACCGCTCCATGACCCCAGTCCTACCCCAGTGGTGATCCAGAGGACAGAGAGGAGACGTGAGTCCCCTGTAGTTGAGATTTTAACTCATTCCTCGCTGAGCACAGGATTGGGGCCATATTTCCTGCTACCCAGATGGAACGCGCTGGGGTCAAAATAAAGCCACGTGGGAGGAGAAACAAAGATGGTCAGAGTTACAGGAATGCCTAGACCGATGCACAAAATTATGCAACAAAGCGAGTGAACGAAGGTAGAGCTTCAGGAGTTAGATCTTTCCCGGCTTGCTGAATGGAAGCTCAGGTCTGGGGGCAGGGGCGGCCCGTGTGTATAGGCCTAGGGCGCCGCGTTAAACAGGGCGCCCAATGAGGATGTCACGCCATTGAGGGCTGTGGAGGCGGGGGCGCCGATGGCGCATTCCACCCGGGGTACCAGCTACGGGCAGCCCGCCTCGGGCCACCCGTCTGGGCAGGGTTTTACTAAGACTTTGTCCACACACGGACATTGACCAGAAGAGCGGCTGTGGAATGGAATCGATCCCCCGCCGGTAACTCTCGTCCGGAATCCTCGGAGCCCTTTGTGCGATTTCTTGACAGGAGCTATTCCGGCCAAGGACAAGCTCTTTCTAACCCCATTCAAAGGTTTTCTGCCCATCCCCGACCAATGCTTGTTAGGAGACAGTTTCAGCAGAAGCAGGGACAAAGCAACTGCCTGCTATTTTTCCAGATTATTTCACTTTCTTAGAATTTCCTCTCGTGGTTTCTTCTGCTTTTTTTTTTTAATACAACATTTTTGACAGCTGGAAAAATAATATGTTTTGGTTGCCATGGCAATGGATTTCTAAACTTTAGCTGGGGCGGAAGGAACGCCAAGCGGCCCAGGCCAGCCAGTAATGTAGAAGGGGAAATTACCATAGTTTCCCAAAAGTAGCCTGCACCTTTCTAAATGGACATGGATGTGCCTTCCGTACCCATGGCTACTCTGAAAATTACGGCCCTGACCACAGAGCACTGGCCACGGTTCTCGGGGGCATGCCATGGGACCACAGGCATGGGCTCTCATCACCATGGTATTTCTTCCCACTGAATCTTACGCAAAAGCCAGAATGCAGAACTATTGCTCGGGGAGGCTGTAAGAGTGTGGGTGGGAATATTTTCCAGCGTGTGTCACTTTCCATTTAATCTGATGCGCAAATTGTGCACCTTCTGTGTGTGGCCCTGTCCCTGACACTCGGGTTTTGGAATTGTGATTTTCTCACCGCCCAGAGCCGCTAATACGCCCTGGAGAATTGTAACTGAGGCTAACCCAACCACCTGCGAGCACTGCCAATGCAGTAACACAGTCATTTGTGGACCAACAGCCTTGTGACATCCGGCTAAATAGCATCAAAGGCATCACCAGTCCGACGATTGTCCTAGAAGGCCTGGCCAATGCGTGCCATGCAGGGTCGATTTTCCATTTCATTTTCCTCCTGCCTTTTCCTAGTAAACAAAGGGCCCGTCTGCCGATCTGCAACCCCTGAAACACTTGGGAAAGGGGAGGTGGCTGGTACTGCCACATGCACCACAGAATTCCTAGAGCTAGAGAGACCACACGAACCTTTCCTCCAGGATGAATAATTCTACTCCAGGGGCTATGCCTGCCAATCCTGGCACCCACCCAGAGCCTGCGGGACATCGCTAGGGTGGGTCTGCCTGTGGGCAGCCAGCTGGAGAATCAAGTCTGAGTTTAGCTGCAAATCCAGAGGCGAGGAATAAAACGTGGTCAAGTAAAAACAGACGTTAGAGTTCATTGTGACGGCAGCAGCCACAGCCAGAGTCTCCCTGAACCCGGGGGGCTATTGGAGAAGTGAGGGGGTACTCACTGGGGCGAGGATGTCCCCACCTGGCCTCTGATAGGAAGAGGAAACCCCAGTGTCCCCAAGGGGGCTAAGACTCGATGCCACGTACGAAGGAAGCAACATTCTACTGCAGCAGCATCTGTCCAGCAGCAGAGACGGTTCGTCCCCTTTAGCGGTGAAACTTCGGATGTCACCGAAAAGGGGGGGAATTTCCCGGCTTGGCTGAAGCCAGTTTCACGTTGAGGGAGATGCTGAAGATCACAGAGAGGAGCTGGGTGTCCCGCGGCCTTTCATGCCTTTGCAAATCACGGGGCTGGCTTCTGCGGTTGCTTTGCTTTGCGGTTGCGCATCTTGTCCTAAGATTGCAAGGGGAAAACGCAGCCTCCCTTGCGAAGAGGTTTGCCATGGACTTCAGTGGGCCCCGGCTTTCACCCCCCGAGCAGACAAGAGGCTACACGAACGCACTGACCACTCAGGGGGGTGCAGAGTGGACGTTGTCCACGTTGCTTTCCTTCAAAAACGGCAAACGCCAAATCTCCGCTCCGCCGTCTTTCGGATTGGCAGGGTGTTGGGCTGATGTCCATGTTTTCCTCTGCAACACCTTGTACGTCCGACGGGTGCTTGCACATCTGCATGGGCACCTCCTTGTTCATGCCCCCGTTTTTACACACACCTACGAATGTATCCTCAAAAGGCGGACACTCCTCCTGCACCTCTGCAGCATCCATGCTGGGCACCCCACAGCTGGTCTAGACAACAACACTCCTGCTTTTCGCTCAGCCTTCCTGCCCAAAGCCGTATCCTTCCTGCAAGGGTACGAACGACAAAATGTCCAAAACATTCTCCTGCACAGCAAACCAGCCCCTAGGAGTCTCTCGTGCAGCTAGATCTTATTTTGGGCAGGTCCTGGGGGGTTTTCCGTGAAACCCCCCCCTGCTTTTTCCAGAAACAATTGTGCTTGTAGAAATCGTTCACAACAAACTCCACCATTTCAACAACTTCCAGATGGAAAACAGAGAGACGGGAAATTCAGAAACAAGCAGACTCCTTGTATTTATCCACAGCTGTGTAAAAAACCCAACTAACCAGACCAAATGCAAGTCATCCTGGGATGCAGGGGAATCTCGAGTCAGAAACGCAAGGTTAAGGTACCTCTGCTTTTGGCTTGAATGTGACCACTGCTGGAATCCCGTGTCCAGCTCTGGTGCCCAGTATTCTAGCCCGTTAAATCACAGCCAGAGTGCCATGTGGCATGCTCCATTTGGCTCAAAGGGCTGGGGGGAATCAGCATTCTGGGTAGCGTTGAGGGCTGGCTGCCCCTGGCCCCGCCCCTTCCGCCTGAGGGCCCGCCCCTTCTGGGAGCACAGAGCCAGCCTCCCCCACGCTTGCCCAGGGGCCGCAGTGGCTGTTGGCTCCCCAGAGTGAGAGTAAATAACCATTGGAACTACTTACCCTGGATTGTCGTGGATCCTCAATTTGTAACATCAAGAGGCACCCTGCTAACTGACCCCCAGTTCAAAGCATCTTCCTTATTCAAGGAGGAAAGTGAGGGTTTTACCCTCCCCCCAACGCCTGTGTCAGCTAGTGCGACAGCACGGACGTGCACGTGGATTTGTTCTGGCGTGTTAGCAGCTGAGTTCAGGCGATGGTGCAGGGTGGCAGGCTGGGGAGCATGTGTCGGCTGGCGACAAAAGCTACAATGAGCTGTTGCTCAGCGATATGCGCGACCGATGTGAGACTCATGGCTCCAGAAATGCCTGCAGAATTTAACCCCCACCACTGCTCAAGCATCTGCATCTCAGGCCAGGTCTACACTACAGGGGAAGGTTGAATCAAGATATGCAACTCCAGCAAAGGTAATTACTAGGCTGGAATCGATGTACCTTGTTTCGAGTTTCCCTGCTGGGCAGGGGGGCACAGAGGGGACAGTGGCTCTGGGGCCCAGCAACTGAAAGGGGCCAGGACTTCCAGGCCTTTAAATCACAATTGGAGTATCTGAGTTTGATTTAGTGGGTCTTAACTAGACCCGTTAAATCAAACTCCAGAAGTTTGATCATAGTAATATCCATCTTGCCTGTAGTGAAGACATGGCTTTAAAGATTAAGGTCAACTGGCTAGTTTGACAAACCAAATTTTCACAATGGAAATTTCAGCAATAAGAAATGTTTCCAAGTAGAACATTCCAGCATTGGATAAGCCCATTTTCAGACTGGAAAGTGGCTGATGACTCAACCCGAAGGTTTTAATGTATTTGTCATGGAATGTTCGTTAGGTTAAAAGACTTCTCCATTTTTTCAAAGCAGAAATAAATGCAACAATGGTTCCCTTTCTCCTGGCCTCAGAATATACAGTCATGTTCCTTCAGATCCAGCCTGGGTGCTTTCTGTCCCTTTCCACTAGAACAATTCATGCATAGCATGGACAATACCACAGTCTCTATTATTGCAACCACCTGATCATTATAGAAATCCGAGACTTACTTCACCCTTGAGCTTACTCAAGAAGTGGGGATTTTGCCTGGAATTTCTCAGGCATTTCTCTGTCCAGAGGAGAATGTGTCTGACAAAGTTTGATATGAATTATCCAAGTTGCCTAGAAAACAGGAGAGTGTCAAACACGAGGGGGTTTTGCTTTGGAAAAAGTCTTCGAATTTTATTTTGGAACGCCAGCTCACAAATACCTGTGGCTGCAAATTCCAGTTTTGTTTTTGTCAGCTGGCCTAAATGTGAACTTTGCATATTTTTAGGAAGGATGAGCGGTTAATTTTAGCATTCTTTGCACTGGATCTTTGAAAAACTCGTTCATCCTGTCCTGGCAGACTACAGATTTAGTCAGTTAACCCTTCAGCCAGACACTCTCACCTGACCCTAGAAAAATTAAATTCTAGACAAGTTTGTCAAAGACAGGGTTGAAAATATATATTGATCGCTGGGGTTCAACGTGGCTTTCAGTTCCCATGAAACCCTTCCCTGCCAGTTCTCTTTTCCCCTCTCTTCCTGCCCCGTGGCCATCTGCCCCAGAATTCCTACCTCATGTTTGTGCTCCTAGGGGTTGGTCTCTTCCCCTACATGCTGGAATGACACACGATGGTTGATTGTCCAAATCAAGAAACCTTGCTCTGTGATCCCATGGCTTCTCCAGCAACACGACTCTCCCATATACACACCTCTGCCCCCGCCACTCTATACTGATTGAGCACAGATGTCGGGGTTGTGTGTGTGGCACCTGAGATGTTTTGTTTCCTGCTGCCCATGCGCAGGGTTGCCAGATTCCACGGGTTTCCGCCCGTGTCGTTTTTTCTACCGATATTACAAAAGTGACATGAACGAAGCCAGGGCCTGCGAAGGGAGGTGTGAGCTGATTGCACCCAGCACTGGCTTGGAGAGCCGTGTGCTCCCTTGGCAGCCAATCCCGGTGCTGCAACGGTGCAATCGGCACCCTACAAATTCTAGGTACACAAGTGCAGTGAGCAAAACTGCCCTGTCCCGGGAGACCGTTGGGTTACGACCGTCCTGCGGCCACTGGGAGGAAGGAAGCTGCTCATGCAGCCTGAGTTCCCCATCGCTGCCTTAAGCCCTGTGGCCCGGGCGCAGAACGTCTTACGTTTTACGCTGCAGTCAGCTAGAGCCCGAATCAATAGTCTTAAGCATGAGCTAATGCTGTGTCGAGCCGGCCAGAAATGATGCATTTGAAATGTTGCTTCATCAGAAAACAACCTGTTTCCCAAAGCCTGCCGTTCTTTTTCTGATTGGTCAGGTTTTGACAAATCAAGGTAAACAAATAATCCTTTTCCGATTGTGAAAAGTTTGGGGGGTTTGTCCTTTTTTCTTATTTTTTCCTCCTGGTTTTCCTTTTGAACCAGGCAGGCAGGGGGCTGCTCCAGCCTGGCCAGGCCCACCGCCCTGCACCACAGGCTGGCTAACGTTTTCAATGGGAGTTTGCATCCCTCCCACCAGGAAGGACCGGGAAGAGCTTTCCGGCCACGTTCTCTTGAACTGACACAAGAGCAGAACTGTGACTCCGGCAGCTAAGATGTTATTTTTGCGTGGCAGCCGAGCTTAGGGTTACCAGGTGTCCGGTATTCACCCGGACAGTCCGCTGTTCTCGCCTCCTGTCCGCTAAAAAAATTCAGAGAATACTGGACACCGAATTATCTGGGATTTTCTGAATTTTTCCCCGGCCAGGAGGCAAAAATGCCGGGCACCTGGCAACCCTACAAACACTCAGCACCTGGCCTCCCCTCCCCCCGACTCCCTCCTGGCCCCCAACACCCTGACCCCAGCCCCCATGCTTACCTGGTACCCCAAGGCTGCCAGCACAAAATGGCTGCCGGCCAAAAGACCTAGGGGAAGCAATGCCTCCCTTGGGTCTTAGTGCTCAACCTCTCCCCTGCTCCTATCCCTGCACTCACTCTTAAAGGGGACATGCTGTTTTAATGATGTTTTATTTAAAATTTTTGTTTTTGGCTAAGAAGTCCTTGGGGCCATTTTTTTCTCCCCCCCCCCCTTTTTCCCCCCTTCAACAGAATTTTTTCCAGGTGTTTTTTTTTGGGGGGGGAGGAAGGGGGCGTGTTCGGTATTTTTGTTTCAACCATCTGGCAACCCTGGCCGAGTTGACGACACCACATTAACATCTGGCACCAGGCCAAATGCTCCAACAGCCCCTCGTGGCCTTCCGAATCTCTGAGCCCAGGGCAGCCGGAGCAAGGCCCGGTAACGCTGGGAAGAAGAAGGACGGGAAGCGTCGCAAGGCCTCGGGCTTCCCTCGGTCAGGTCTGGCTCAGGCCGTACAGGCCCCACGCCAGGAAGGGTGAGTGAGCGCTAATCCCGCACAGGAGCGTGGGCGCAGGGGCTTGCCGGGGCCGGAGCCAGGGCCAGGCCACCACGACCCATGTTGTTTTAGTAAGAAGATGCCCGGCGCATCACAGGGGTGTCGGGGAGTGGGCAGGGTGGCGGAGGAAGTTCTGGGGGTGAATAGCCGCATGGGACGTGCCGGAAGTGGGGTGCAAATGAAAGGCTGAACCCCGCCCGCAGGAGCTGGAAGGGAAGCGTGGGTTGGCCCTGCATTGTGGCCTTGTGTGTCCGTTAGTTTGTGTTTTCCCCCAGGAACGCTTGACCCACGTGGCATCCCCTTGCCGATGGCAGGGGTGGCTGGCCCGGCATGGCCGTGGAAGCGGCCGGGTGACTGGCTAGGTGGGAGCAGCGCATGGCACACCCTTAGAAGAGCGGGCGCGGGGTAAGTCACACCTGGCCGGGAGGGTTTCGGTGTCTGTGTCACACAGAGCGGAGGCCCTAGTCCAGCGCCTGCAGAACTTGGAGAACACGAGCTGCCCCAGAGCCAAGCTCCAACTGTTCCCTGGCCCCAAGGCCTCAGCTACGCACAGTCCGTGTGAGGCGCGCCTGCAGGTTAACAAATCCACCGGGGATTCATGCAGCCACAGATGAGAAAGCCAGGAAGCCCCCGGGATAATACACGGGCTCAAACATACCCCTGTGCTTACCTGCTTTGCTGGACGGGCCGTAGCGGTGGGCTGTGCTTTTCACTGCCTCGCCCACGTCTTCCTTTGGCACTTGCGCTGGAAAGCAGCTTCTGCCCTGGAACGCCTCTGTGCTGCCTGCTTGGGTGTCAGCGGGAGCTGGAGGGCGCGGATCTGCGTCCTGCCCTGCTCCCTGGCGGTACCTGGCCCGGGGAACCAAATCAGCCAGGCAGCGGAGCAGCCTGCCGGAGGAGTCCTGGCCGTGCCGAGGTGCGCGGCCGCGAGCTGGACGCAGGTTCCCACGGGCGGGGGAGGGCAGAGCAGGCCGCAGCCTGGCCAGCGCGGCTTTTCCTCACCTGACGCCGCCGACTCGGCAGCCCTGCCGGTGGTGCGCCCGCGGTGAACATGCTGCGGGTGCCACTGAGCGCAACCTGGGAGCAGCAGCTTCCCCGGCAGGCCTCAGTGACCGGGCCTGTGTTTGGCTGGGTCTGGAAGTGGCCCCCACCTCTCCCAGGACGCACCGAGACTGGGGCCGAGCTTGGGGGACCCAGTTCTGAGTCTCAGCAGGGATCGGGGTGAGTCTGCGTCTGCAGAACCACGGAGGAGTCCCGGGGCGCCTTAGAGAGTCACGCACTGGGACTCCGTAAGGCGCCCAGGACTCTTCGCTTTTCTGTGGCTTGGCTTTCCTGCCCGGGCTTCAGCGTTTCCTTCTGGCTTCCGCGAAATTCATTGGGAACGAAGAAATATGAGGAAGTGGGAAATGAAAAAACAATCCCGGAACAGCTTGTGACCCTAATCATTGATTTTGCTTCAATTACAGTGGCAATTAATGTTTCAAATTAAAGCCGTTCGTTAGACGTCGCGCGCTCGCTCTCTCAGACCCCTGGGAAATTAAAACGTGGTGTTTCTGAAATGAATAGATGAGCTGGCGGCTCAGGCCTAGCCAGCCCCTCGTCAGGGCCGTCCTTCTGCGTGTGCTGAACGCTGAGGCCACGCTCCGGGGACGCGAATGCGCACTTGCTGACTCCAGGCCGACATGGAGCTGGGAAAAGGGGCGGGACTCCTTTGAAAGAAACAGGTGGGTTGTGCTACACTGGCGAGTCCACTTCTCCTGTGGAGTCACTCCTGATTGACGCCAGGGTCAATCCAATCCGAATCAGTACCATGGCTCTTCCCCAGTACCAGCGTGGATGCGAGTGACGCATGGAGATGTGACTTTTAGAGGCCCTGGCGTCTGGGCTGAGTCCCGTGCTTAGACGGCAAGGCCAGGATGCCTCCGGAGAGTGACGCGAGGGTCGGTAGAGGGACGCGCAGCCTTCCAGTGCCGCTCACGGAGCGTTTCCCAGCGAGGGCGTCTCTCCGCCTGCACCTCAGTCACTGGCTCTGCATTCCAGAGGAGATCCTTTGGGCTTGACTGGCACAGCATTGGATTCTGCTTCCCAGCCTCAGCCCGTCCCCTAGTTTGAACTGGATGCCATTCCTGCAATTTGTAGCAATGATGAAAAACCTCCCAGCGGGCGGCTCCGGGGAGAGTCGTGACCTGCAGGAAGCTTCTCGCCGTATCTCATCTTTCTCCCCGGCCTCGCTCTCCCTTCCTTTTCCCTGCAACCCTCTCCTGTTCTCCTCACTTCCCAGGACTTCCCCATCCCCCTCTCTCACCTCAGTCCTCTCCCTCTCGGAGGCTCATGGACCTGGGGACCAACGAGCAGAGCTGGGTGATAAACGGGATTATTTTCCTGACAGGATTTTTTCCAGAGAAAAATCGCTCCTATTTGTAATGGAAAGAGTAGGATTTCCTCTGGGAAGTTTCACAACAACTGTCATTTTGTTTTGACTTCAAATTGCTTACTATTACTAATAAATTCATTGCTTTGCAGTTACGTCTAGGAGCTGCCGTCGTGAGCCAGGCCCCATGGAGCTAAGGACTGCGCAGAGAAGTGCGAGGTTCCCTCCCCCCGAGAGTTTACAAAAGAGAGGAGATGGCCGCGCAGACAGACGGGCATACAGGGGAGACACGAGGAAATACCGAACGTCGAGGTCTTTTTTGCTTTTTTAAACCGACTCTTGCATTGTGAGGGCCCTTATCCTTTCCCGTTTTAGTTCCCCCTCTTACATAAGAACATAAGAACGGCCGTACTGGGTCAGACCAAAGGTCCATCTAGCCCAGTAGCCTGTCTGCCGACAGTGGCCAGCACCTGGTGCCCCAGAGGGGGTGGACCGAAGACAATGATCAAGCAATTTGTCTCCTGCCATCCATCTCCAGCCTCTGACAAACAGAGGCCAAGGACACCATTTTATCCCCTGGCTAATCGCCTTTTATGGACCTAACCTCCATGAAATTATCTAGCTTCTCTTCAAACTCTATTATAGTCCTAGCCTTCACAGCCTCCTGTGGCAAGGAGTTCCACAGGTTGACTTCACGCTGTGTGAAGAAAAACTTTCTTTTATTAGTTTTAAACCTGCTACCCATTAATTTTTTCCCTTCTGGAAAAAAGGGCAGGGAAAGGTTCAAAATGTAGGCGCTAGGAACTTTACTTTTTTGATTAAACAGCTGAAAAGTTAAAGAAATGTCAGAAAGTGATTTCTCCCTCCACTTCTGAGGACAATCTTCCAGTTTGTCCGGTTGGAAGGTATGGGGAAACCTCCTCCCGCATTTCATACCGTGTTCCTGGGTAGCTAAAAGTGTGGCAAAGCATGCTCATTTGAAAACAGTTATAAAACAAGGTGGAGGAAACCCCACAGTCCGGAAAGGATTCTTTTTTAAAACCCACAGCTTTTGAAAACCAGACGCCTCAGAAAATCAGAACCTTCGGTCAAGAACATTTCTCCTCGCAGAAAAACGTCATTTGTCACCAACTCCTATGT
The DNA here is from genome assembly GCF_052426305.1 of Pelodiscus sinensis. Lineage (NCBI taxonomy): Eukaryota > Metazoa > Chordata > Testudines > Trionychidae > Pelodiscus > Pelodiscus sinensis. The sequence continues at coordinate 55,537,199 of NC_143061.1, read as the reverse complement.
GCTGAGGACAAACCGCCCTGTCCCCTGGCCAACGTTCCGCCGGTTCTCCGAGCACGTCGAGCCCTACGGCTGGAGGAGCTTTGGGAAGAGCCAGAGCTCTAACCATTGCCGAGAAACGTGTCCGAGCCGTCCCTCCACATCAGTGGAAATACCCAAGTAAACTGGCCCATCGTCCCCGCGGGTGGGGTGGGGCCAGAGCAAGGAGCCGGCAATGTCTGTTACTCAAGGGCTCGTCGAGAATTTAAAACATCCCAACCATTTTCCAGGGGTTAAAGAGCCACGAAAGGAGCCTCGACCCGGCCTCGCCAAACATCTGCTTGAAAGCCCAGACAGCAAAGAGCAGGGAGCTGCGGATGTTCTCACAGCCCGACCCCGGGGACCAACCCAGCATCAGGCACGGGGAGCTGGCTGCCCATCCCCAGGAGGGAAGGAGAGACGAAGATACCGAGGTGGGCACTTGGGAAACATCAGTGCAGAGAACACGGCGGAAAAACCCATCCCAACGTTCCCGAGCGCGAGCGCAGACTGCACGGAGAGCAACACCCAGTGGGCCAAAGCCAGGTCTGATGGAGCCCCCTGGCCAGGGCCGGACGGAGGCGTGGGCGAGCCGGGCAGCTGCCCAGGGCGCCAGCTGATGGGGGTGACTGGTGTTAGCTGTAAGGGACGTGTGGCGTCCCTTACAGCTGCCAGCAGGTGCCACGTGCCCGGCTCCCGCAGCGCCGGCCTGCCTGCATCCCCACGGCGCCGGCCAGCATCGCCCTTTCCCCCACGGCCACGGGGCCCTACATGGCCTGGGGCGCGCCAGCAGTGACAGCCGGGCCGGACTGGGCTGCGCTTGCGCCCTGCGGCCGCGGGGCGGGCCCCCAGCTGCATGTCAGTGGCTGTAGCCGGGCCGTGCATGTTCCCTGTGCCCTGGGGATGGGCCTGTGCACCCTAGAGGGACGGGCCCGCTCCCCACGGGCAGGCCCACGCGTGCGCTGTGTGCCCGGGGCGATGCTGCATGTCCGTGCCCAGGGCGCCAGAAAGCCTCAGGCCGGCCCTGCCCCGGCACACAGGGAATGACCCGGCGTCTGGAAGAACAGCAGGCCAGACCCTCCGGGGCGCTCATCAGCGCAGCTCCCTGCCCACAGCACCGCGCCGATTTCCATCCGTGCAGGATCTGGGCCCGTTTAGCATCGGCCAGCGTTGCTGTGCCATGTTCTCCAGCCCCGGGCGGTGTCAGCCAGACTGGTTGGCTGGTCCTGCAGGGGTTGAAAGAGACAAGCCCTCCAGGGAAGGGGCCCGGTCTCCGTTCCGTGCATCCCTTTGCCGCTTCCCACAAGCGGGTGGGGTGGAAGGTGCATGGCTTCCCGCCCTTCTCCGGGCTCACGCAGCCTCCGCTGGGAGCAGCACCCGCCGCAGCAGGGAACGGCCAAGGCAGCTGAGCCCCGGCACGCCTGCTAGGCAGGCACTGGTGGGGTCAGGGCCAAGCTGCCGCAGTCAGGCCCCTTCCAGGCCTAGTGGCCGATGTGGGACGCAGCCGCCAGCCTGGGGCGGTGCCCGTTTGGCATCCTGCAGAGGGGCCGAGGAGGAGACGATCTTCCCAGCGCTGCGCTCTCTGCCCCAGCAGCGAGTGACGCCGGGCGCCCAGGCACGAGGAGAATCTGACGGGCCCAGGGCGGCCCATGTCTCATTGCTCTGCCAAGAGGGAACTGACTCACGTCAGGGAACTCACGTTCTGGTCACAGACGTGGGCGCAGACGTCCCTTGTCCCCAGGAGCTGGGGAGGGATGGAGGAGCCGGAGCAGCGGCGGTCCCAAGCAGCGTGCCAGACCTCCCGTTCACAATCCAGCCATGCACCTGGGGAGCACAACAGCACAGAGCGTAGGACATGAGAGCTGGACGGGACCTCAAGGGGGCAGCAAGTCCAGTCCTCTGCCCTCCTGGCAGGACCAAGCACCGTCTAGACCAGTGTTTCTTAAACTGCAATCGGAGGTGTGCTGCGGAGACCAGCAGAGTTCAAAATGGCCGCCCTTAAAGGGGCAGGCCACCTCTTTTTTTTTCTTTTTTTTTTTTTTGCTCAATTCAAAATCCTTGCTGATCCTCATAAAAAAATGATTGTTTGGTGTTCCTTGGTCTTAAAAAGCTTAAGAAACACTGGTCTAGGCCACCCCTGAGAGGGGCTGGTCCAACCTGCTCTGACAGATCTCCAGTGATGGGGCTTTTGCGTATAGAACGCTGATAGATGCAGGCCGCACACAGGCCCCTAGACAGGAGGAGGCACAGCCCTCTGAATTCATGCAGCCTTGAGACCCCTGTCCCATGTGACCCACACCCAGGGACACGCAGGGTGCCCAAAGGACCCGGCCCGCACTCGGCCGGCCTGCGGCGCCGACGAGCAGAACATGGACCCCCGTGTGTGCTGAACTCGAGTGTCAGGAAGCTGCTTTAGCCCCGAGGGGCAGGTCTTGCCAGCAGCAGGCATGGCGGAGGCAGGAAAGAGGGCAGAGGGGAGGGGCCATTCACCGGAGCAACGGGAGTGGTCTACGTGGAAGACCAGGGCGTCCTCAGCAAAGCTCTGGGCAGTGGGAGGAGGTTTTCAAGGGACGCTCAGCAGCTGCACCTCAACACCCATGGGCCTGGGCTGCTCGCTCCCAATCGCTCGCTTGCACCCGAGCGCGCCGGTCACACGTGGGAATCTGAACTGTGCTGTTGCGATTGCTCCGCCCGGAATACGCGCCCACGGGAGGGCTCGTGGGAAAGGAGCAGGAAAGCACCACGGGGGGGGGGGGGTGAATATACGGACCAGTGGGAGTGAGCAGGAGCACACCGGCTCCCATGCTGCCCTCCCTCCCTTCCAGCGGCCTGCTCCCGGCGTGAAGACCTGCAGCGAGTCAGGGTCCCACGGCCAGCCCAGGAAGGGGGCCTCCTACACCTGGGCCCCGAGGGGAGCCACCAACGGGCAAAGGGCTAGAGAGCCTGCCCTGTGAGGGACGGTTCCCACCTGAGCACGCGCAGTCTCGCGACAAGGCCCCCGGGGCAGGGGAGGCGGGGTCTCACATACGCTAAGGACTGTCAGAAAGAGCACGGGGCCTGGCTGTCCTCATTGCCCACCACCAAGCCGGGGCGTAGCCAGCAGCAAGGGAGATGCAGGGTGGAGATGCGGAAAAGCTTCTGACGACAGGGCCAGGTGCCCCAGGGAGCGTGTGGAATCCCCATCGCTGGAGGCGTCAGACCAGGCTGGACGTGCATCTGCCAGGGATGGGCTGGGGTTACGTGGCCCTGCCTCGGAGCAGGGGGCTGGGCTTGCTGACCTCGGCAGGTCCCTCCCAGCCCGGCACCTGCCAAGCAAACCAGCACCACCCACAAGCAGAGCCCTGTGGTGTCACGGCTCCGGCGCACGGACGTCACCGGCCTGGCCTAGCTCAGATGGCGCTTGTCTGTTGCTTTGAACGTGGCGCGCCAATGTCGGCCGGGCACGACTGTCTTGGAAAGCCCGCAGACAAACCGAGGCAGCAGCCCTCCTGGACAGCCGGGCGCCAAAGCCGAGAACGTTCGGGCACTCTGGAACGCCCGCGCGCTCAATCCGTGGCTGGCACGGGCCGGGGCTGGACCCTGCCACCCTGCGGCACCTGCACTGCTGGCGGAAAAGGGGCGCGCCGTTCGCTAGTGTAGACAGTGCGTGATCCAGATTAACTCTGGGTTTGCAGCAGATTTACCAACCCATTAAAGCCCTGATGCGGCGAAGTGCTGAAGCAGGTGCCGGGCTGGGCTGTTGTCTGGAGCCAAGGCCGTTCCATCGTAGGGACAGCACACGTGTTCAGAAGATCCCCTTCGCGCCTAGAGCGTGGTGCGCCATGGGACCCCCCAGCTGGCCAGCCCATCAGCGCTCTAGAATCCAGCCTTAAGGCAGGCGTGGGTTAATCCAGTCTGCCAGGGTAGCCCCTGGTGGGCCCCACACTGCCGTATTTACCTGTTCTCCACAGATTCGGGGGATCACAGCTCCCATTGGCTGTGGATCGCTGTTCCCAGCCAATGGGAGCTGCGATCGCCCGTACCTGCAGAGGTGCAGGGAAATATAGCAGAAGCTGCCCACCAGGGGCGAACCGCCCCCGTTTTACTGCCCACCCCTGCTGAAGGGCTTCTCTCATGGAAGTCCATGCGTGTTCCACGGCTCATGTCAGTGGGGCTGGCCCTAAATATCCCCCCTGCTGCCCTGTAGCCTGCTGGTGCAGCACGAGGGCAGGCCCGTCACGCGCGGCGCTGAGGAGGGCGGGACAGAGCCCCTGCCTGGTTTTCCAAGGTCACCGAGGTGGTGGGAAAGGCAGAAAAGTGCGAGGAAATAAACGAGTTGACTCAGAAACCACATGGAATGTGTTGCCTTTCGAGAATTCCGGGAAGAGAAAAAATAGCCACAGTTATTCAAGGCATGCCAGGATAATAGCAGGCTGTTTATTGTTTATGTGCAAGGAATGTCAGGCAGCCGGTCCGGCGCAGGAAAGAGGGACGAGGAATTCGTCCGACTTGTTCAGACACACAAAGGCTTCTGCTGAGCCAAGCACAGAGCAGGGAAGAGCTCCTGGCTTTGCGCTACCTGAGAGTTAGCGAAGGGAGTTAACTCTCTCTCCAGGCGGCGCATACACACCCCCTTCCCGCTGCAGTCCGGCCCACGCGGGCTCTTGGCGTGGCAGCGGGATGGGACTTCCATGAGACAAGGACGGCCGAGGAGCAGAGGGCTACCCGGGGGCTCAGGAGACTCGGGGTCGCTCCCCTGCTCTTACTGTGTGTGAGACTGTGGGCAAGTGCACAGACCTCAGTTCCCGCTCTGTGAAATGGGCAGAGTCCTCGTGCCCAACTGCAGTGCGGTGCGGGGGGAACATGCTCTAACACTGGTGAGGTGCTCAGTTACCATGGCGACGGGGCCTAGGCCCTGCAAGTCTTCCCTGAGAGATTCCCTCAGGTATCTGAGAGAGGCCAGTGAGATCTGCCTATGCGGGGGCTTCACGGAGCTTGGGCCGCGGTGTCCGTTTCCCTGGTTGCCTCTACCGCTTTCCCCCAGGCCCGGCATGGCCTTGTTGCTCGTTGGCCTTTCGGAGTCCTGCGAGCGTGAGGGGATCTCTCTTGTGCACGTGCGTCGCACGTTGGCGTGGGAAGTGCCTCTTGGTTGCAGTCTCTCCTCTGGCCCTGCCTCACGCACGTGCCCATCTGCGGTGGCTGGTCCGGGGGGTGGGCTGAAGGCGGTGGGATGGTGAACGCCGGTGACACGCCATTGGAAACACGACCCTGAGCTTTGAAGAGGCGACCAGGCGCTAGAACAGATTGCGGAGGGATTCTCCATCAAGTGCGTATAAGGAGGGGATGTCTCCTGAGAAGAGTTTCTCTGATGCCTCCAGAAAACTGCTCGCCATGCAGGGAGAGATTCTTTGGCCTGTTTTACGCAGGTGAGGAGAGGTTCCTTTGGGCCTTAAAATCTCTCTGGCTGTCCCCAGGCACGGGGGCGGGGGGGGGAATGCTCGTTAGAAATTCAGACTAAAATTGGCAGAGCGATGGAAGAGGAACGCCGACAGCAGCGGAAGACAGAAGAGCCCAGGAGCACGGACGCCGCACAGGCGCGGGAGAGGACCAAGAGGGAGGTGCTTGGCCGGACCGATCAAAGAAACGCGAAGCCCTGTTTCCTGTTTACGCCTCTCCCAGCGACACACGTCATTCCGGTGACGGGTGCAGGACGCGGGCCTCCCCCAGACGGTGCCGTTCCAGAAGGGCCGGCTCAGCTCCGTACAAGCAGCGATGCCATCAGGAGCTGTACCAGAGGGGCCTTTTTCAAGTAGCTAGACAATGAATAGCAGGAGGGTCAGTTCTTGGAACGGTGCGCAGGCAAATGGCTGCACGATGCCCTTCGGGAGGCTGGCCCAGAAGGAGCGGGCAGACAAGATAAAGGGGAGATGTTTTTTCTCGGCATTAATATGCGTCCCATTAATAGCGTGCGCCCATCACCACCCTTTAGTCACTGCATGGCCTGTTGCAATCTGCCCCACATTCTGTTCATTCCATTGGCTCCGTGCTCACGGAGATGTTCCCTTGGGTGTCCCGGCAATCCGGTTGCTTAATCGCCTGAGCATTTCTCACTTCCTATCAGAAACGGCATCCACCTGGCCGGGATTGCCTCTGCTCGGCCCGGCGGCGGCATGCTAAGCCCCACGGGCCACGCGCATCCTTGGTGTGACTCCCAGAAGGCCACGGAGACTGACCCTGAACGAATAAGGGCCAGATGTCCAAGGGCACTCGGTGTGAGCGTTGGGAAAGCCGGCCTGTCTCGAGGTGCTGGCCCCGGCTGAGCCCTGAATACCAGGCCCGGAGGTCTTCAACATTTGGTTTCAAGATCCTTTCCTCTCTGCTTCCTTCCAGGCATTCAAGAAAATACAAAGTATTCAAAACCCTGGGTCTGTCTCTGGTTCCTGCTTTTCTCCCCCCCCCCCTCCCCCGGGCACAAATGCCACCAGGATCTTGTTCTTATGTGCAACAAGTATCCACTGGGGTCAGTCCTGGACTCGGCCAGACTTCTGCCTGGGTGAGGGGCAGAGTAGAGGCGTCAGGATCGGGCCTTCATTGCTCAGCTTGCCTGACGCCCCTCCCCAGGAGGCACCTGGAGAAATTGGATTGTCTTTAGCAGAGGAAACCGAGGCAGCGGCTCGGGCGCTCTTAGATGGGTCGTCCTTCTGGACGTGTCTCTGCAGTGGCGGGGCAGGGACGTGGCATCCAACGGCCGGCGTGGCAGGGGTCCATCAGCAAGAGCCTCTTCAGGGCCCTGGAGCAGCCAGGAATTAGCCACACAGGCACGGGAGGGTTGGCCAGAGCTGTGGCTTGCGCAGCCACCGCCCCAGAGCTTGCTGGCCGCTTCTGCCGCGATCCAGCTCCCCTCAGGGACCCAGGCTCCCTGCCCTGCACCCCATCCCCCTAGGGCCTGGCTGGCTGGTGTGGCCTGTGCACCTTGTCCGGCGCGTCCGGCTGTTGGAGCCCTCCCATTGGCCGAGCCGCCCGGAATGTCCCCGTGAGCTGCCAGCTGATGGCAGCGACCAAATGCTGCCAAGTGATCCAAACAAGCACCCAGCCCTGGCTCTGACCCTGGCCCTGGCCCTGGCCCTGAACCTGAACCTGAACCTGGCCCTGGCCCTGGCCCTGGCCCTGAACCTGAACCTGAACCTGAACCTGGCCCTGGCCCTGGCTCTGGCTCTGGCTCTGAACCTGGCCCTGGCCCTGAACCTGGCTCTGGCCCTGGCTCGGGCAGGGAGGAGGGAAGCAGCGTCCGGCCGTGGCTCTGGCTCCAGTGAGAGGATTTCTAATGAGCCCGGAGTGTTCCTGACGCGCCGTCTGTCTGAGCAGGTAGGAAAGTTACTGACTCACCTGTGGGACTCGGCCCAGCTGCAGGAAATCCCCAGTGAGGCCACGCCCCGACCGGCAGGAAGCGCCTGAGACCCTGGCTCGGAGGGGCTGGATGAGTAAGGAGGCGATGCAAACAGCCCGCGCCCGGGAAAGCCCCGCTTGGGGGGCCAGCAGCAGCAAGGGGCCGGAGGGGGGAGACTGGCTCAGCCCAGGCCTTACGGGACCCTCCCACCGCAAGCCTGCAGGCCCCCCAGTGTGCGCAGAGCAGACACCTGGCCAGGCTCCAGCCCGTCAGGTGGAAAACCTGCCCCTGCCCTGCCCTGGCGGGAGTGACGGGGTCAGGCCCCTCGATCTCACCCCCGGACGTCCCTGGGGAGCGGTACAGCCCTGCCCGCCTGAGATCCGGGGAGCAGAGCCCTCGCTGCCCTGGCAGCTTCTGGCCCCAAGGTGCATCGCTCCCCTAGCCCGGGGCAGAGCCTGCGGGGGGGGGGGTCACGCGGTTCTCCAGCGCCCACACGCACGGCCCCGCATGGCGCCGCACGCCGAGGCAGGCGCAGCCCCGAGGACATGGAGCCATTCGGGAGAGGAAAGGGGCTGCCCGCGTCTCACTCTGCACCCCTCACCGCCCCTGGCGGGGGCATCCCTGGGGGTAGCAGCAGAGCCCCGGGTGTGGGGCTGACAGCTGGGGCCATGGGGCCAGTGAAGCCTCTAGGCTCAGTGCATGGGACCCGGGTAGCAGCAGAGCCCCTGGCAGCCGGGCCCCCCTGGAGATGGGGCCAGGACCTCAGGCAGCAGTGGGGCCCTCAGGCACAGGCTGGCGGCTGGGACCCCAGCACAGAATGCAAAATCTGGGGGGGCTACTGCAGCACTCCCCCTGCACCCCGACTTCCCGCGCCTCTGGACCAGCCACCGGGGAGTCAAAGCCAGTGGCAGAAAACAGCCTCACGCTGCAGGGCAAAGCCAAGCGACTCCGGCCCGGCTGCAGCAGGAGCAGCTGCGGGCCTGGGGACCAGCCTGGGGTAGACACAGCGATTCCCCTCCCTGACGGGGAGAAGACAGTGGAGAAAACGCCCGGATCATTCCTGCATCGCCTGGGAGCACGGCCTCCCCTTTGCACCACCACCCGGGGGAAGACAGGCCGGGCCCGGCAAGCCCAAAACGGTGCCTCCCAGGCCACGGAACGTGGCAATCAGGCCAGAGAAAAATGGGGCATCTGTACGTCAGGCTGAGTCCGTGGCCCAGAGGGAGGAGCGGGCCCATGAGCCACGCTGAGTAAGAGCCGACTTGTGTTAGAGAGGAGGGCGGAGTCGTCAGAGGCCGGGGAGAAGAGCCAGGCTTGACGTGGGAAGCGGCGTGTCTACGCTGCTAGGGCTTACCTCGGAATAAGCTGCGCACATTGCGCCATGGCAGGCGCGTAGCGGCTTTCGAAACGGAGCCCTTCCCCCGACTTCCCTTAGTCCTCGTGCAGCGAGGGGTCCGGGAGTTGGCGTAAGAAGCCCGCCAGCGCGGCAGTCCGGGGCACGATTTCACATAGCGGCCGGCTGCGTAGACACGGCCGTGCCCTAGGTACCGTGTGGCAACCAGGGCATTGCCAAGGCTGAGGAAAGTGGGGGAGGAAAACAGGCCAGCTGGTGCGGAGGCTCCAGGAACATTAACCGTCTGGCGTAGAGCGGGTCAAAAATGCATCTGACTTGCTGCAAAAAATATTTTTTAAAGAATTTTGTTGTCACGTTCCTCCATTTTTGGGCAGAATTTCAGGTTTTCCTTAAGCCCCACAAACGAACATTGTTGGTTTTCAGCATCTGAGCACTGGACATTTTTTAACAAAGATTTTGGACGGAGACAGGCCGGCCCTCCCGGCGGGGAACGATCCTACAGGCCACCCCGCCGCGCGTTCGGAGCCCCGGCCACGTTCCGAGAGCTCGGGGAGCTGCGCGGCAGGAAGGGCATGAAAACGGGTGGAATTCCACTGCCACGTGTGCGTGGACGACTCACAGCTGGGTCACGCTTCCCCCTTTGCCCTGGGGAGGGGTCTCCGACGCGGGTGGGGGTGCGAGACGCGGGGGTCGCTACATCGCAGTCCACGAGACTGGCCAGACGGCACTAGCTGCACAGAGGGGCAATACACGGCGTCCGCTCGTCTCAGCCGCCGCCCAGGGCCTGCTGGGAACGGCTGGGGGCGCCGGGGCGCGTGCAAAGGGAGAGCTGCTGCCCGGAGCACAAGCCAGACAGCTGCGGGCACAGGAGAGGAGCGGGATGCCGGGGATGCAGCCACTGCTGTGCCCACGGGCCGGCATGCTCCAGGCTGCGGGCACCGGCTGCTCTCCTGCCAATCCCAGCGGATGGGGCTTTTCCACACCCGACGGCCACAGGCTGGGGCAATCCGGCCTCAGTCCCTCTTGCCCTGGGGCAACCTGTGTGCTCGCTCGGAGAGCCGAGGGGCACCTTCTGCCTCGCCCCCGCGCTGCTACCCTTGCTCTGCTCCCCCCCGCGCTGCTACCCCCCATGCTCCTACCCCCCGCTCCACTGCCCCCGCGCTGCTACCCCTGCTCTGCTCCCCCCCCCCCCATGCTGCTACCCCTGCTCTGCTTCCCCCTGCGCTGTTACCCCCCCATGCTCCTATCCCCTGCTCCGTTGCCCTCCGCGCTGCTACCCCTGTTCTGCTCCCCCCCCACGCTGCTACCCCCCGCTCCACTGCCCCCGCGCTGATACCCCTGCTCCGTTGCCCTCCACGCTGCTACACCCCGCTCCACTGCCCCCTCGCTACTACCCCCCCATGCTGCTACCCCCTGCTACACTTCCCCTCCCCGGGCTGCTGCTCCCCTTGTCGTGGTCCGCAGCCGTCCCCAGCTCTGCCCACCCTCCTGGCCCCCAAGCCCTTCCCTCAGGGCGTGCTCCGGGCAGTCCTGCCCCTGCGCCGTGGTCCAGCTCGGAGCCCCCCGAACCTCCTCGGGGCCGGCGCCCGGCTCCAGGCTGCGCTGCGCACGCTCTGAGGGAAGAGGCTGGACGCCCCAGGCCCTGCAAATGGGGCTGTTTCCTGGGCCGACCTCGCCGGCGACTGCGGAGGAGGCAGAGCCAAGTTTGTTCCTCATGCTCCTTTGCTCGGCGCACTCGGCCCCTTGGCTCGCCAGCCGAATTCCTCAGGTTCATCTGGGCACATCCCAGGGCCGCGCGCAGGGTCCTGGCTACAGATTAACCCGCGAGCGCAGCGGGCGGCGGGACACCCACTGCACTGCCGAGGCGGCCGCTGAACGGCCCTTCCCCCGCCGGTCGCAGCTCCAGCACCCCCTGCCCGGGCGGCAGCTGGCAGCGGGGTCGCCCGGGAGCAGATAATAGCACCGGGAGCACGCTGGCGCTGGCGCTATGCAGGGGGGTGCTGAGCTTTGGCCCCCGCCCCGCTCTGCCCCAGACTGGGGGCAACCGCAGAGCCCTTGGCAGGGCCCCCGGTGTCAGGACTGGCAGCTGGGATGCCAGGCAACCGGCAAGACACTGGGGCTGGCAGCCAGGACCCCGGCACGGGGCCAGCCTTGGAGAGGCCGGGTGCAACCCTACTTCCCGCCAAAGCCTGCGTCTGCTACCAGCGCCCCCAGCTCAGCAGCGCCCCCCCGCCCCCTGCAGCTACTCAAGCCGTGCGCAGCGGGGAGGGCAGGGCCGGGCGCCCCAGTCGGGCTGGGGCTGGGACAGACTGCGGATGACGGCACGCTCGCCCAGGGCCTGCGATGGGCCAGGGGCTTGAGGCCGAGTCTCCGGTGCCTTCACCAGCCCCTCCTTCTCCGGGCTTGAGGTTGAGAACACGCCGACGTCCCCGCGGCTGGCTCGCTGTGCCCTGGCCCTGCGAGCGCGGCTGCGCCACGGCCGGAGACGGAGCCAGGGCTGGGCCAGGAGGTTCTAGCCAGGACGGCCTCCCTCCGCGTGTCAAACACGGGGCTGGCTGACGGCACGGCCGGCACCACTCGGCATCACACTGGGGTGCCACGCGCCGGGCAAGGCCGGCCAGCAGTCGTGCACGGGGCAGCCGCAACCCAGGGCCGAGCTCGACACAGATGAGACCGTCCGGCTTAACCTCTAGGACCGTGGCCGGGCGCTACCACGGCCCACGACTCTCCGGCGTGGCAGCAGGGTTTGGATTTCCTCCTGCCGCCGAGGGCTGCGCTTGGAGCAGAGCTAAGGGACAGGTCAGGCGGGGTGGCCGCAGGCCTGTCAGAAATCACGCCCGCCGCGTCTAGCTCCCACGGGCAGGGGCGGGCGTGTGCCAGCCAATGGACGGGCCTGGCTACCCCGCTCCGGAGCCGGCGCTGAAGGGTTAGGAAAGAGAGAGGAGAAACCCTGTGTCACGCTTTCGTTTTTTATTAAAATATCGTTATACCAAGTGGAATGCTACAGCAATCTCGGTACAGGGCAGCATAACAAAACAGCCGGGTTTACATTTAAATACTTCAGATAACTTAACAACGCACGAACAAACAAACCTCATTGTCTTTGGCAGAAAAAAAGTTCACAGCACAAAAAAAAAAAAATACTTCAAAGGGAACACCAATATTACTATCAAATATATTAAGTCGTTTTTTCTCTTTCATAGTTTTCGGCGTGTTTTTCACTTTGTAAACAATGCCCCAGCAGCCGCGGCGGCGTGGACGAGGCTGGGGGAGACTTCAAAGGCAGTTGTCCAGCAAATGCGCAGCCAGGGAAGGAAGTCGCTCCGTCTCAGTGGGCCGAGGGAAGTGGAACCTCTCGGTTCAGATCAGAGTTGGCTACTGCCAAGAGCCAGCTGCCAGCAGACCCCAGGGTCCATGAGACTGGCCCAGGCCAGTGCGCGTGTCATGGGGCGGGTCCAGGGAGCCCAAAGCTCCCCAGCCAAAGTCAGACCTTGGGGGAGGGTCACTCCCCTCGCTGCCTCCACCCCCACGCCCCGGTGTGTTCCTCGCACGCCCGCAGGGCAAGCGCGCCCAGGGCCCCGGGTTAGAAAGCGCCGTGTCTGCACAGAGCCGGGAACCGTGCTACCGGTGCGTGGACGTCAGGCCGTCCTGGGGCAGCCTTGACTTACAGCAGCCCCTTCCCCGCAGGAGAGCAGCTCAGGCCCCCCAGCTTCCCCCCCCCCCCGGCCTCCTGGCTGGTACTGAAACCCACAGGTGGGAAATTCCAGCTGGAGGAACCCTGGGACAGTGCCCCAAGGGGATGGAGTGGGTGGGACCTCCTGGATGTGGGGGGAGAACCAGCTCAGGGCTAGCAGCCAACGAGGGATGGCTGGCGGGGGAGGGGAGAACCAGCGGTGGGCTAGCGGCCCAGGAGGGATGGCCGGCAGGGGAGGGGAGAACCGGAGGGGGCTAGCGGCCCAGGAGGGATGGCCGGCGGGGGAGGGGAGAACCGGTGGGGGCTAGCGGCCCAGGAGGGATGGCCGGCGGGGGAGGGGAGAACCGGTGGGGGCTATCGGCCCAGGAGGGATGGCCGGCGGGGGAGGGGAGAACCGGCGGGGCTAGCGGCCCAGGAGGGATGGCCGGCGGGGGAGGGGAGAACCGGCGGGGCTAGCGGCCCAGGAGGGATGGCCGGCGGGGGAGGGGAGAACCGGCGGGGCTAGCGGCCCAGGAGGGATGGCCGGCGGGGGAGGGGAGAACCGGCGGGGCTAGCGGCCCAGGAGGGATGGCCGGCGGGGGAGGGGAGAACCGGCGGGGCTAGCGGCCCAGGAGGGATGGCCGGCGGGGGAGGGGAGAACCGGCGGGGCTAGCGGCCCAGGAGGGATGGCCGGCGGGGGAGGGGAGAACCGGCGGGGCTAGCGGCCCAGGAGGGATGGCCGGCGGGGGAGGGGAGAACCGGCGGGGCTAGCGGCCCAGGAGGGATGGCCGGCGGGGGAGGGGAGAACCGGCGGGGCTAGCGGCCCAGGAGGGATGGCCGGCGGGGGAGGGGAGAACCGGCGGGGCTAGCGGCCCAGGAGGGATGGCCGGCGGGGGAGGGGAGAACCGGCGGGGCTAGCGGCCCAGGAGGGATGGCCGGGGGGTTGAAATGATAAATAGGGGTGTTTACAAAAGGGGGTTATTTACAGAGCCCCCCACCTCCTCACACGCGCTGCTGGGCTGCAGTGCCCCCGGGGACCAGCCACAGGGCACCCCCCAGGCATTTCCAGTCCTCTCCATGGGAGGGGAAAGGGGTCGGCAGGTGCGGGGGGGGCCGGAATTAGCCCCTCACCCCCACAGCACAAGAGCTCCTCCTGGCAGCCTGGCCGTGGTGAGCGGGCCCAGCAGGGCGGCGTGGGAACGGGCAGGCCGGGCCCACGGGGCAGGTTCGAGCTCCAGGCCGGGCAGCAGGGGGCGTCTCCGTCCCTCGGGCGGCGGCGGCGGCGGCGGGCGCTCGGGCCCGGCCTTCCTGGGGCAGGCACACGGCGCAGGAGCTGGCCGGAGCCACATGGCAGCCAGCTGGCCCTGCTCAGCCCTGCCCCGAGCGCCCTCTGCCCAGGACCTCTCGGGCACCAGCCAGCCAGGCTCCCCGGGCCGCGCAGCTCCAGCTCGCTCCCCTCCGGCCGGGCCCGGCGCAGGGCCAGGCTGGCGGGCGCCTGCCCTCCCTCAGATCAGGATTTCCACCATGTCCGACAGGCTGGCGGGCCTGGCAGCGGGCAGCGTCCCTGCAAGGAGACAAACCCGTCGGCTTTGAGCTCCCCCGGGCTGGGCCCGGCTCCCGCCTTCCGCCTTCCGCCGTGCTCTGAGCGCAGGGCCAGTCGCCCGGCCACCCCTGAGCCGGACTGTCATTTGGGGGGCCCACCTCGAGCAGGGGTGGGCTGAGGGGCGTCCGCGGGCCGGATCCGGCCTGCCAAGTGGGGTGATCTGGCCGTGGACGCCCTGCCGCTCCCCTGCCCCCAGGCCAATCAGGCTCTGGGAACGGGGAGGGGAAGCGCACCAAGTTTCCTCCGGCCAGCCAGGAGCACGCAGGGCTTAGAAGTGCCACGTGCTCCTGGCAGGGCAGCAGACTTTGCGCGCCCTCCCCCCACCAAGCCCTGATTGGCCGTGGGGAGAAGGGGGAGCCCACGAAGTCTCCTCCCACCACCAGGGGCATGGGCGCCTAGGGGGAACCTTGGGGGGGTGGCAAAGACTTCACGTGCTCCCCTCCCTCCGGACCAGTCATGGGCTGGCAAGTGTCCTGGCTCCGCCCCTTCCAGAGCGGCCCGGGGCCACTTCAGAAATTTCTGATTGGGCCCCCCCGGGCTAGAGGCCCCCCCGAGGCGGCGGATTTCCAGCCAGCACTGAGCACCCGCCCTCGGTGTCTCCCGCCCGGCCCCCACATCCCTTGCGTAGCCAGAACCGTCTGCCCTCAGCTCCCCACGCACCCCGCTCTGGGCAAACCGAAGGGGGCGTCAGAGCCAGGCCCGCCCCCGGCGTGGCTCCTGCCTTTCGATTGGGGGCAGGGGCGGAGGGACCCGCACGCACAGCTGGGCTCCCCTGCCGAGCGCAGGCCCAGAGCGAGCCGAAGGGCTGGGACCCGGGCCGCTCCCTGCCGTCTCTTTCCCACGCTCGTTCCTGGTCCCAGGCTCCCAGCCCGCCCCGCCCCGCGGCGCTGCGTGAGTCACTCTGGCAGGGCGCTGGGCCCTGGCAGCCAAGGCGGAGTAGCCAGCTCCTTGCTCAGCCCTCAGCTATGCAGGGCTCAGAGGCCCCCCGGCAGGTCTCTGGGTTCACCCGGCAGCGTGGGGCAGGACTTACCCGCGGGGTGAGCTGGGCTGCTGTCCGGCTGGGCGCCAGGCCCCTCGCCCTCGGGCACGCCCTCCGTCTGGGTGCTGCCGTCTTTGCTGCCGCGTTTGGAGTGGAAGGGGAGGGGGCCGCATGTCGACAGGCTGCTGGTCTCTGCTGGGCCCTGGCCGGCTGGGGGGAGAGAGGCGGGCGCCGTTAGACGGTACGCCCCGCGGCGAGCCAGCTCGGCCCTGGGCTCTGCCCGGCAGCCAGGGAGCCCACGTTGGGGCCGTGTTCCCGGGGGGCGGTGTGGCAGGGAGAGCCCCTCCCCCCGGCACCCCCAGCTCGGAGCAGCTGAAAGCCACAGGCCGGAGGCGCGGCAACGGCACCATTCAAACCGACGGGGCAGGACCGTGTGACTCCCCTTACCTGCACTGCCCCGGGACGGGTCCTCGGCCAGCCGCTCGCCGGGCACGGCCCCCGGCCAATGCTGGGCCCCCGAAGCGGCGAAGATGGACGGCACAGACTTGGCTGGCCGAAGGGAGCCCTGCGGGGCCTTGCTGGGCTCCTTCCGCGAGCGCTGCTGCAGGATTTTGATGATTGCGTCTTTCTCCAGGATCTGGGCGTGAAGCGCCTTCAGCCTGCGGAGCGAGAGCGGCGCAGCGTGAGCGGCGGTGGCCGCACGGTGCAAGCGGTGGCGCGCCCCCAGCAGCGTGGCCCAGGCAGCGTCGGCGCACCTGGCCGGGACCCCACGCGCCCACGGGGGCTGGGACGCCCCTTTCCAAATGCCGAAGGACACGAGCGACGGAGGAACCCCCTTGGCGGCCAGCGGAAGCCAGGCCCGGGGCAGCCCCGCGGGACCAACCTGCTCTCCATCTCCTGGTGCTTGCGGCTGGCCAGGAGGAGATCCTCGTCGAAGCTGTTCTCGGGGGAGTGGTTGATGAGCGTCGTGTCCCGCTGCGCAGCCGCCGTGGCGGCCGCGTCCATGGCGAACTGCCGCATGGTACATTCCTCCAGGTACTTCTGCTCCCACTTGGTCATGTCCGCCTCTAGGGCCAGGATCTTCTCTTCCTTCTCCCTCAGCTGCTCGGCCAGCACGCGGGCGCTCAGCTCCGGGGACCCTCCGCTCGGGGCTCCCGCCTGTCTCTGGTGGGCACAGGACACGCGCCGTGAGACGCAGCCGTGCAGAGAGCAGGCTCCCCCGTGCCACGCTCATGGGCCTCCCCCTCCGCCGCTTGCCCCGTCCCTCCCCCATCTTCCGGCAGCTGGGACTCGGCTGCTCCCGCCCTTCCACGCAACCTGCCCCTGGCGGCCCCTCACTGGCCCTGCTCACCTGCCCAGCCCGCAGCATCTTCAGCTCCTGCTCCAGGCGGGTGCGGAGCCGCAGCTCCAGCTGCTCGCGCTTCTCGCAGGCGGCCTGGAGCTGGCCCAGGGCCTGCTGCAGCCTCTCCACCTTCTCCACGTAGGCCCGCTTCCGCCTCAGCTCGTCCTCCATCCTGGCGGCCCGCGCCTGGGCGTTGCTCAGGGCCTGCTCCAGCAGCTCCGCCCGCCGGCGCTGGTCCTCGTTGGCGCTGCGCAGCAGCGCCACCTCCCGCTCCAGCTTCTCGCGCACCTGCTGCGCCTCGTAGTCTGGAAAAGCACAGGGCGGCCGCGTGAGCGGAGGGCGCGGCTGCTCGGGCGGCCCCGGCTGCGGCCGGAGCGGAAGGACTCCGGCCCCGAGCCATCGCCTCAGGTGCAATGGGCCGGCGCCGGGAGCAAATCGAAAGGTCTGCCCTGGCGCGCGCCCCCGGAGAGCCCTGGGCGTCCCGTCTGCTCCCTGGGGGCGGGAGACCGGGACCAGAAGTGCCACAGGTGGGGGTGGGGCTGTGGGGGCCACTGCCAGGCCGTCGGCTGCCACGGTAAAGGACAAGCAAGGAAACCCCTTAAAGGCTGTTGTCACCATGCCTCCAATGCCAGTGCTCCTGGGGGCCCCGTACAGCTCCGCCACCGCCCCCCGGTTCCCTCAGCCCTTCCCCGGGCCCGGCCCCCCTCCTGCCTCGCCACACGGAGGCTATTCCAGAGCCAGGGTCTCGCCGCCCGACTCGGGAGAACCCGGCGGATTCACCATGCGGGGCCCTTCTTCCAAAACCTGCCGGCGGGCGCCCCGCGGGCTGAACCTGCACTGCCCGGCCCCTCCCTGCAGCCGGACGCCCAGCGAGCGCGGGCCCAGCTCTGGGGCAGGAAGAGGCCAAGGGCAAGAGCCACCGTTCCTGACGCTGCGCCCATGCAACAAGGGGTCCAGGACCCCGGAGGGACGGCGCCGGCAGCTCCCTCCTGTCCCCGCAGGGAGCGGCCGAAAGGCCGTGGACGGGGCCCACGCTGGGCCAGCAGCTCTCGGGGCAGGGAAGGGAAGGCAGGGGGACGCCCCCGGGGAAGTGGAGCGAAGCCAGGAGGAGGCGTCGGGCCCATTCCCAGCCTCTGGCAAAAACGTTTTCTCCTCTCCGAAGTCCGGGCCAGGCAAGCGAGGAAGGGCCAGGCCGCGGGCGGCGGGAGGGCGGGCGGCGGGCGGGAAGAGCCGGAACAGCCGCTGGAATGCGAAGAATCCAGGTCACACTGATGGCTGCTGTGATTAATGGCTCTGCGCCCGGAGCCAAGACCAGCTCAGCTCTCCCTGGGGAAGGGCAGCCGCCTCCTCTCGGCTCTTAAAGGGGCCGTTCCCTCCCCAAGCGAGCCAGGCTGCAGCGCCCTGCGGCCCAGCCATTCGGGCAGCGTCCCGCCGGGCCCCCGCATGCGCCCAGGACTTACTGTGCGCAAGGAGCTTCGCCACAGTCCCCTGGCTGCCTCCGGGGCTCTCCTGCGGCTTGCTAGCCAGCTGCTTGTTTGCCGAGTCCAGCCGCTCTGGTTCCCATGAAACAGACAGAGAGAACACATTAGGGACGGGGCAGGGCCTGGCTCTTGGAGGCACCAGAGATATTAGACACCCACCTGGAAAGTAACCGCCCCGCCATGCTCCTGAGGCACCGAGAAACCCAGCAGGGCCCGGAGCCGAGGGTCGGTCCCCAGAGAGCAGGGACCCAGGAGAGGGAGTCCCACACGGGAGCCGGCCAGCCGGCTCGGAACTGACCCGAGTTTGCAGCGCGACGGCCAATGGCAGCACCGAACACAGCGGCGGGGCGGCCCGTGGCCGGCGTGATTCCCACAACACGAGGGTCTCTGGAGCTGAGTGGCAGGGCCCCACAGGAGCACGCCCACGGACGTCCCTTCCCGCCGCCCCGGGCCCCGGTTAGCGCTGTCCTTACCTTTCAGGTCCCGGTTGAAATCCTGGAGCCGCCGCAGCTCCCCGTCTTTCTTGCTCCTCATGGTTTTCTCCAAGGCCTCGCGCTTGGAAGACGCCTTCATCAGGTTCTCGTAGTCCTCGGAGACGCGCTGGATCTCCCGCTCCAGCTGCAGGGAAGGAGCAGGCTGAGGGGAGACCCTCTAGGGCTGGGGGAGCCCCGGGGCACGGAAGAAGCTGGCTTGCTGCCCACCTGTACCCGCCGGCCAGGCCAGCTCTTCCTAAAAGGCACCCGCCAGCGTCCCCACGCCTCCTGCGCCCCAGCCTGCCAGGGAGAAGCGCTGCTCTTCCCAGGGCCCTGGGCGCGCCCACGCCACGGTCCCCAGGTGAGCAGACAGCTCTGCCGTCCCTCCAGCCCGGGCTGGCCCCTCGGAGCGGCTCCTCTGCAGGACCAACTCTCCTGGTTTCCGGGACGGGCGGCTCGCTGCAAGCCCTGCCCTTTGGCTGTGTCTCTGCCCGGCGCCCAACGGCTCCGAGCACGGCCCCTGGGCCCAGCAGGAGCCCGATGGGCAAGACACGCTCTGCTCTGTGCATCTCCCTTGAGTGAGAGACGCTCCATCGCCCCTCCCTGCACGGTCCCCACACCTCTCGCTGCTGATCGGGCCGTTCCTGGTCTGCTCCCCGGCTCCGGCCCATGCCCCTGCCTCCTTCCCGGCTCCGGCCCATGCCCCTGCCTCCTTCCTAGCTCTGGCCCATGCCCCTGCCTCCTTCCCGGCTCCGGCCCATGCCCCTGCCTCCTCCCCGGCTCCGGCCCATGCCCCTGCCTCCTCCCCGGCTCTGGCCCATGCCCCTGCCTCCTTCCTAGCTCCGGCCCATGCCCCTGCCTCCTTCCTGGCTCCGGCCCATGCCCCTGCCTCCTTCCTGGCTCCGGCCCATGCCCCTGCCTCCTTCCTAGCTCCGGCCCATGCCCCTGCCTCCTTCCTAGCTCCGGCCCATGCCCCTGCCTCCTTCCTAGCTCCGGCCCATGCCCCTGCCTCCTCCCCGGCTCCGGCCCATGCCCCTGCCTCCTTCCTAGCTCCGGCCCATGCCCCTGCCTCCTCCCCGGCTCCGGCGCATGCCCCTGCCTCCTCCCTGGCTCTGGCCCATGCCCCTGCCTGCTCCCCGGCTCCGGCCTGTTCTGAGGGGAGAGGCTTTCCCCCGGGCTGGGCGGGAACAGGCCTCGCCTTGTGCGTCTCTGCACAAAGGCCCCTCTGTGGTGGCCTTCAGGTCCCCGAGGGAGGGCCGGCCAGCGAGGGCCCAAGTGCTCGTGGAGCCGGTGAATGGGCCTTTTCTAGCCATCCAGCAACTGCTTGGTGGAGGGCCTGGTGCGCCGGAGCCACAGCTGTGCGGGGGGCACGGGAGGGGGCGGGGCGGGGATTAGACGGGAAGGGGAGGAGCTGCCCGCTCTTTCTCTAGGCCAGACGCAGCCCAGCCCGCCCGGCCAGCGAAGCCCGGGGCTCGGCGCACCGCGAAGGAGGCGGCGTGCGAATGCAAGCGCGGGACGGGCGCTTACCCGCCTTCCGCCGCAGCCCCCCTCTCCCGACCCCCGCCAGCGCCTCGCGGCCGGTGCAGGGTCGGGGACGTACCTTCTCGATCCGGCTCGCCTTCGCGCTGCAGCTCTCGAGCTCCCGCCGCAGCTTTTCGTTCTCCCTCAGCACCGTCTCCATCTGGGCCAGGTGGCTGCTGGCCGAGGCGGCCTGGGCCGTCATCAGAGCCTCCACCCCGGCGGCCGTGAGCGAGCCCAGGGGGCCGTGGCACAGGGCCGCCTGCTGGGGCAGGAACGCTGGAGGCAGATGGGCTGGCATCACCCTAGGGGAGGTGACGAACATTCAGGACTGTGCCCGCCGGGACGCCCTTCACATCCGAGCAGCGAGGGGCGCGGCGGGGCGGCCGGCCTCTGGCCCTGTCCGGTTCCCAGCAGTCCCCCCACCACGGCCTCTCTCTGCTGGACGCCCTGGGGCAGGGACTGCTCTGTCGGGCCCATTTGTACAGCCCCTGGCGCGCTGGGCTTCTGGTGCCACACTCGGGGCTGCCGGGTGCCACGGCAACACACACAACGCGCTCCGGGGAGGAGGCGTCCTCTCACCAACGTTTTCTCTATTGCCTGGAGCCCGACCGGGGTAACCCGGCGCGTCAGACACCCCGGAGCGCCCCCCCCGGCCACGCCTCACGCAGGGCTCTAGCACGCGGCATCGAAGGACGCGAGGCCCTGACAGGATCAGAGGCACAGGGCCACTTTTCACAACCCCGTGCACCCTGGGATGGGGACCCGGGAGGCTTTCGCGTCCGGGCGCTCATTAGCCCCGCGTCTCCGCTACCAATTTTCCACACTTCCTCAGCATCGGCCTGCCTCTGCCCCTCCAGCCGCCGGGCAAACCCCCGGCATTCAGTGGGGCAGGCCTAGGCCAGGAAGCCCCCCGCCCGGAACGCTGGGCCCTCGTCCGGGCGCTTCTCTCATCTGCAGACGCCCTGCGATCCCCGCAGCCCCTTCCGAAAGCGAGTGAGGCGCCAGGGCCAGATTTGTAAAGAGGGTTCAGGCGCCTAACGCTGCCGATTTGGGAACCCGCGGGGATTTCACGCCTGCACCACGGAGTCCTCGGCCCGTTGGTAAATGTGACCCTTGGTATCTAACCCAGCCCCCAGGCCGTCCAGAGCGCGGGCACGCCACTGCCGCCGGGTGACCCACGGGCTGACGGCCAGAGCTGGGATCCGGGCACTGGATCACGCACCATGTGGCGAGTGGGGCGATCCCTGCCGGCGGAGGGAGGCCCTGGTGCCCGGGGGGGTGAGAGGTGAGCGAGGACCAGCGCTCGCCCCAAGAACACTGATCGGGCCCCCTGCCCCCAGGGGGCCCTTGTAACACACCCAATGCTCTTGCAGGGACACCCCCGCCCTCTGTTCTATCGAACCCTCCTAGCATCCAGCTCGCAGGCTGCCCTGCCCCCGTGGGCGGCGCTGGGGGTCTCCTGTGCGGGGCCCGGGCGTTTCCTTTCTCCCCGCCACACTCAGCCGTCTCCTGGCTCAATGCCGGCTCCGGAGTGAGCCTGCCAGACCCACAGAACGCCAGGGGAAGGCGGCCGCGAAGGAACAGCTTCCCCTGCCAAACGGTGCCCCCCCCCGAGCCAACGCGCCCCGGACGGGAGGGACGGGCTCCGCCGCGGTGACGCGCCAGCCGGTCGGGCTTACCTGACGTCCGGGTGCCTGGGGTCTGCCAGGTAGCCGACGGCGGGCCCCTGGGGGGGCATGATGTAGGGGTACTCCGGAGGGGGGCCCTGGGGCTCCATGCCCTCGGCACGCTGCCCCCGCGGGGCCGGCAGCAGGCCGTGCCTGGCGAGCTGGGGGTAACTGTGGGAGGAGCTCATGTGGCCCTGGGCCCTGGCGCCGCTCCTCTCCAGCGACAGCTGCAGGAGGCGCTCGCTCAGCGACCGCACGTGCCCGTGCTTCAGCGCGGCGTCCGGACGCGGGCCGCTGCCGCCGTCGTGCCCGTGGGCCCCGCGCGGGCCGGGCTCGGCCTGCAGGCCGCGCTGCGAGGCATAGTACTGGGAATGGGCCTTGGCCTCCTCGTAGCTGGGCAGCTCCTCGCCCTTGGGCGGCGGCTGGCGGAGCCGGAACACGCTGCTCTCCAGGGACAGGTGGTCGCAATGGTGCTCCTGGCCCTGGGGCTCCTGCCGGGCGGACTGCTGGACCATCTGGCTCTCTTCCTGGGTGAGGCTCTCCAGGGAGGAGCGGGGGCTGCCCGGGCTGCCCCCGCCCCGCAGCGCCTGCTGCTGGATGGCCAGCAGGGTGCGGTTCTCCGTCAGGTTCCCGTAGCGCAGCTGCTCCTGGATGAGCCGGTGCAGGACCGTCCCCGAGGAGTCCTCGGCCGTCCGCATCCTCGGCGCGGGGCTGCCACCGGGCACGGGAAGCCAGGCCAGGCCGGTCCCCGGCACCGCGCAGCGTCCTACGAGAGAAGAGCACAGGGATGAGCAGAGCCCTCGGGCCGGGGCTGCCTGTGCCCTGGGCCCAGAGGAGGCTGGCAGGCCCCACCGCGGCACCCAGCCAGGAGAGGCGCAATCGCCTGGCCCTCGCCCCCCCCGCGCGGGGCAGGGATTCCGAGCCGGCCCCCGGTCGAGCCAACTCCACGGACCCCCCGGGGCCGAGCTCCCTGGGAACCTGCAGATGCTGAACGTGGACCAGCCCGGCCAGCTCAGCCGAGGGAACGTGGCTGTCAGACACTTGCCCTGCCCAGGAAGGGGCACCTCTGGGTGGGGAGTGAGGGGGCTAGCTCTGGGGATCTCTGCTGACTCCCCCTGGGGTGTACGGCCCCAGCCCCCCGGCTTAGCACGAGCGCATTCTAGGGTCCGGGTGGCTCTTCTGCAGTCGTGAGTTACTCCCCTAGAAAGAGCAGCTGACAGGATTCTAGTAACCCGATTTGGCTCCCTTAGGGTGCGTCCACACTGCAGCGTTACTCTGGAATAACAACGTGTGCGTCCACACTGCGGCGTTACTCCGGAATAACAACGTGAGCGTCCACACTGCGGCGTTACTCCGGAATAACAACGTGCGCGTCCACACTGCGGCGTTACTCCGGAATAACAACATGAGCGTCCACACAGCGGCGTTACTCCGGAATAACAACGTGCGCGTCCACACTGCGGCGTTACTCCGGAATAACAACGTGAGCGTCCACACTGCGGCATTACTCCGGAATAACAACGTGCGCGTCCACACTGCGGCGTTACTCCGGAATAACAACGTGCGCGTCCACACTGCGGCGTTACTCCGGAATAACAACGTGAGCGTCCACACTGCGGCGTTACTCCGGAATAACAACGTGAGCGTCCACACTGCGGCGTTACTCCGGAATAACAACGTGCGCGTCCACACTGCGGCGTTACTCCGGAATAACAAAGTGCGCGTCCACACAACAGCATTACTGTGGAATAACAAGGTGTGCGTCCACACTGCAAGCCGTTATTTCGAATTAATTTCGAGACGGAGGACGGCTTCCTCCGACTCCTGTAACCCTCATTTCACGAGGAGCGAGGGAAGTGGAAGGACGAGTGTGCGCAGACAGCACCAAAAGCCGGACGGAGCTGTTTCAACGACAGCGACGCAATTGACGTCGCCGACGTTCCCTATCTTAATTCGACTTTCGCCCGGCAGTGCAGGCGTGCGCTGAGTGCGTCTCTCTCCACGCGCCAGGCGAGGCAGGCGGGGAAAAGCTGTGGCTGCTCTCTAAGAAATTCATTCAGTTCACGGGCGGAGACCAAGTCATGACCCCGCACAGGAGACCAACGCAGGATGTTGAGGACATGAGACACACGTCGCACAAAAGGCCCTAGCCTTGGCAGACCCACGTTCCTGGGCCGAGACGGCTCCTAGTTCTGGTGAAACCCACACATCCCGAGTCAGTCTCCAGGACTTTCCATCTCACTCCGGGAGACTTGTCCAACGGGAGCCCAAACTCAGACCGTGTAACGCTCCGACCAAACTTAAAACTCCACAACGCACATCTCCACCAATTCCCAGCACACCTCACGGTTTTAAACAGACAAACACCCGCCCTGCTACAATGGGAGGGAATTTGGCTCACAAAGTGAGGGTGAGCAAGTCAAAAGGGCTCAGCTTTACCGTCGCACCCCTGGAGAAATGCACAATAATAACAGCGTTACAGTGAAACGCGCCATAAAATCAACCCGATTTTCAAGAGCCTGTCAGCTGTGCGCGTTCTGGCCGCCTGTGGGTGGATGCTTGTCACCCAGCTACTGAAAGTGTAAATATCAAATGTATCTTACTGAACCGGCTGGGCACGGAGAAACCCGGGGGAGGGAGGGGACCTTCAAAACATTCTCCTCACTTTTTTGACTGCTCTCTGGCAATCACAGCAGGGCTGCGTGTGGCTAGGCACTGGCTGAAGAGGGATGCCAGCCGGGGAAGTTGCAGCCTTGTTTTTAAGATGCCTTGGCGCACAGACTTCCAAGCGAGTGAATTCCTGAGTAGACATCTGATCACCTGTTTCAGTCTCCTGCTAGTGCATGCGGGCTGGCAGAGGGAGATGCTAATCTCCTGTTGCTTCATACAAACATACCTCAAAGACTGGCTTGACTCCCAACACAAAAGGTTCTTGACCGGGTCTACCCTGACGGTGAAATTAGACAACTCTGAAATCCTCCCTCTCCGAGCCCGGCTGCCAGGCTGAATGCCCTCTGCGGTGCCAGCCCACCTCGGGTGAACCAAAACAACAGCCCCACACCCCTCCCCTTTCACAAGCCCTGGTGCAGCCAGGAAGTCTGAACTCTTGGGTCAGGAGCATGACTCGCTAGCCAGGAAGGTGGAGAAAACATTCCTCACCCACCCGCGCCCTCTGGGCTCCAAGCTGGCCCTGGTAGGGAGCATTCGGGCCTGGATCCCCGGCCTCTCCTGGGCTGCATGTGGTCGCTTCCTTCATTTATTGCCCTCCTGGCCCCGACCCTTCACACCGCTCTGCAGGGCCCTTTGCCGCCCTCAGCATCACCCCGCCGGGCCCGAGCCTGCGTCAAGCTTCAGGCCAAACCCCGTGAGTTGTTCTAGCCGGGAGGGCAATGCCAAGAGGAATCAGCAAGTTCGCTGTTGGCGCCCACACCGGCACATGGGCAAGGAGGCCCCCGAGAACGAGCCCTGTTTGCTGGTATGTCCTATCCCAGCCCCTCGGCTGTCGTGTGCTACACGTGGGCACGAATGTGGCCCTGAGCGAGGAGGGTCACTTCCAAAGGCCCCCGGGGTGCGCGCACACAGACACATGCGGGCACACACGGACACGCACACACAGACACACACGGGCACACACGGACACGCGCACACAGACACACACAAGGACATGGGCACACACAGGCATGCACATAGGGACAAGGACGTGGGCTTGTGCACACGAGTACGCACACACAAAGACAAGCGAACACACACACGGACATAGGCACACACACACGGGCACATGCATATGGACACACACACGGACACACATGGACATGGGGACACGCGCACATGCTCACACGGACACACACACACACGGACGGACACACACACACAGACACAGGCGAACACACACACGGACATAGGCACACACACACGGGCACACATGGACATGGGGACACGCGCACATGCTCACACGGACACACACACACACGGACGGACACACACACACAGACACAGGCGAACACACACACGGACATAGGCACACACACACACGGGCACATGCATATGGACACACACGGGCACACGCAGACACGGACACACACTCACACACACACGGACACACACTCACACACACACGGACACGGGGACACGCGCACACGGACACACACTCACACACACAACCAGAGGCGACAGTAGCCGGGTGTGCGCAGCCGCCCGGCCGGTCTCCCCCAGGCCGGGAGCCCCTTTGTGCGCCGGGAGCCCTCCTGCCCGCCCCGGCCACTTGCTCCGGGCGCTGCCCGCCGGGGAAGAGGGGGCGCCCGCGGCAGGCAGCGCGACCAGGCGGCGGCCGGGGCGCTCCCCCTCCCGGAGCCCGACACCGCGGGGATGGGCGCAGACTCACCGCCGCCCGGGCTGGCTCCGCGCAGCTCGCCGAGCTCCTGCCCCCGCGGCTGCCGGCAGGCACTGAGCGCCGCGCCGCGCCTGCCAGCGCCGCTATGCCAGGAATGCGAGAGTTTCAGGCTCCCCCGGGGCCGGGCGAACCACCAAGCACCGCCCCGGCCGGCCCCGCCGCGGCCTGCAGGGGGCGCCGCCGCGGCTCCCCGCCGGCCCGGGCGCACGGCCCTCGCGGATCGTGCGGGAGGCCAAGCGCCGGGAAGGGGGCGCAGGGCTCTCCTCGGCCGCGGGGCGCAGGCAGCAACGGGAGGGTCAGGCTGGACGTCAGGAAACCTCCCCAGCTGGGGAGCCTGGGCATCCCCTCTGCGCTGGGAGGAGTCTGCGGGGGCTTGCTTGGGGCGGAAGGAAGCCAGACTTGGCAAATACCTGCGGGCCCCACCCGCAATCCTGCCCCTTCCAGTAGCCGACTGCGCCACTTCTTACACCTTCCTTAATGCGGGGGGAGAGGGGTAATGAATGGGTTTGGTTTTCACGGGGGAAAAAAGTCAGAACGATCATGCTTAGAGATCATCACAGATATTTGCTAACAAAAGGAAAATCGAGTGGCCCGTTCAACTGCCATTCCAGCGCAAAGAAAAGGCCACTGTTACAAATCACAAATATTCAAATTAGTTTCCGAAAGAGTAATGGAAAGGTGACGAGGTTCTGATTCAAATGGATAA
Source organism: Pelodiscus sinensis (assembly GCF_052426305.1). NCBI lineage: Eukaryota > Metazoa > Chordata > Testudines > Trionychidae > Pelodiscus > Pelodiscus sinensis. Next base: position 55,510,629 of record NC_143061.1, on the reverse strand, counting down.
TTAATCCAATCAAGAATGTTTGAAGCTGAAATCCTACACATGTCAATCTGTTCCTTTACTTCCCTTCTGCAAGCAGGGCCATACAGCGTTCTAGGACAGATATTGAACGTCTTGAACTTTCCGATAAGTTCCTTTCCTGGCTGGTCAAGGATGGGCCTCACCTGCGTGGTGGAGCTATTCAAGAGCAGGTTGGCCAGACACCTGTCAGGGATGATCTAGCTTGGCCCTGCCGTGAGGGCAGGGGACTGGACCCGATGACCTCTCGAGGTCCCTTCCAGGTCTACAGTTCTGTGATTTACTCCTAAGGGTTTCATCCCATGACATGGTCCAGAGACCCCCAGGCCAGTCCTGGGGAAGTTGGCAACTTGGAAACTCCTCAGCCCTGGCTGCTTTGGGACCTTTCTTCTTGTCTCTAAGCCAGGTCATTTACTTGCCATCTGCGGTGTGCAGCCAGCTGCAGCATCCACCACCGCCCACTGAGACAGGCCCTGCTCAGATACCCAGAGACAGCCCCTGCTCCAGAAAGCTGAGAATTTACATTACAGCGGGAAGGGAAACAGAGGCACAACGATGAGGCCACACAGCAGGGCGGTGGAAGGGCTGGGCCCGTGGCCTTATGGTCCTGACCAGCACCTTCTCCGTTAAAACATGCTTCCCCTCCAGGGACGTGACGACTCGGGGTAGCCTCCTGGTTACAGCGCCAGGAGAAGCCCAACTCAAGGGCGTGTATCTCAAAGCCCCTCCGAACTCAGAAACATGGGAGCCCAACGGCAAGGCCGGGTGTGGAACATGGTCACAATGTAAAAAGGGGGCTTAGAATGGATGCTACTGTGCAACCTTCCCGAAAGCACCACGTCTGCCGTGCCTGCTACTACGGTGAGTTTGTTACTGACCCGACTGTCTTCTGAAGGAAGGCTCCAGTTTCCCGGTTGGGGAAAGGATGAGCCATCCGGTGGGAAAGGTACTAGCCTAGGCCTGAAGAGGCCAGGATCTAATTCCCTGCTGTCCCACAGACTTCCGGGTAAGTGACTTGGCCTCTCTGTGCCTCAGTTCCTCATCCATAAAATGGAGACAATAGCCCTGCCCTTCCCCACGGGGATGATGGGAGGGAGGATAAATACACCTTGTGGTTCACATGGAAATTTGTTCTTGGAAGTGTGACTGACTCACAGACTTTAAAGTCAGAAGGAACCACTGTGATCAGGAAGGTGAAACCCAGGAGTTTGCTACCAGGCAGGCTCTGTGTGTGTGTGTGTGTGTGTGAAGACATTGCAGATCACTAGCAGCTGGTGGCGTGTGGAGGTGCGTTGTGTGCATGTGTGTGTGATGGAGCAAGAGTGCCGCTGGTTGTGCGTGTGCTCTGGGTGACAGAGGAGATCGCAGGGAGCATGCAGCAGGTTGCGCGTGTGCTGTGTGTTGGGGAGGAGATTGCAGGGAGCATGTGGCGGTCGTGCTATGTGTCAGGGAGGAGAGTGCAAGGAGCGTGCGGCAGGTTGTGCATGTGCTGTGTGTTGGAGAGGAGATCGCAGGGAGTGTGCGGTGGTTGTGCTATGTGGCAGGGAGGAGAGCGCAGGGAGCATGCAGCGGGTTGTGAGTGTGCTGTGTGTCGGGGAGGAGATCGCAGGAAACGTGCGGCGGGTTGTACGTGTGCTGTGTGTCGGGGAGGAGAACGCAGGGAGTGTGAGGCGGTTGTGCTGTGTCTCAGGGAGAGCACAGGGAGCGTGCGGCAGTCGTGCTGTGTGTCGGGGAGGAGATTGCAGGGAGCGTGCAGCGGGTTGTGTGTCAGGGAGAGCTCAGGGAGCGTGCGGTGGGTTGTGTGTGTGCTGTGTCAGGGAGGAGAGCGCAGGGAGCGTGCAGTGGGTTGTGTGTCAGGGAGAGCTCAGGGAGCGTGCGGCGGGTTGTACATGTGCTGTGTTGGGGAGGAGATCGCAGAGAGCGTGCGGCGGTCGTGCTGTGTGTCGGGGAGAGCGCAGGGAGCGTGCGGCGGTCGTGCTGTGTGTCAGGGAGAGCGCAGGGAGTGTGCGGCGGTCGTGCTGTGTGTCAGGGAGATCGCAGGGAGCGTGCGGCGGTCGTGCTGTGTGTCGGGGAGAGCGCAGGGAGCGTGCGGCAGTCGTGCTGTGTGTCAGGGAGAGCGCAGGGAGCGTGCGGCAGTCGTGCTGTGTGTCAGGGAGATCGCAGGGAGCGTGCGGCGGTCGTGCTGTGTGTCAGGGAGAGCGCAGGGAGCGTGCGGCAGTCGTGCTGTGTGTCAGGGAGAGCGCAGGGAGCGTGCGGCGGGCCGTGGGGGCCGGTGCTGACGGGTAAGCACTCAGGCCGCTTGCCAGCTGTCTAGGGGAATAAATCTTCCTGTGCAATCCAAGTTAGGAGAGACGCTTCATTGTCTTTAAGACCAAACAACCCTGCTGAACCCTGCCTCACCATCTGCTCCTCTCCCTGTCCCCTCCCCCCGCACAGGGCACTTGGCCTCTCCCTCCCGCCCTCCCCAGCTGACAGGTGCGGCCCATCTGTCACAAACGGGGGGGAGGACCAAACGGCCCTTCCCTGGAGAGCTCAGTGTGGGTCCACGGCCCCTCCCCCACCTCCTCTTCCTTTGAGCCCCATTGCAGGGGCTGGCGTGGGAATCCTCCCCGCTGCGTCCCACAGGCCCCCATGGGGGCTATTGTCGGCCCCCCAAGACGGGCCCGTGGGCCCCAGATGGCGGCGGAGCCCCGGCGTGGGGGCCCAGAGGAGAGAAGAGAGACAGGAAGCCCAGCTCGCTGCGGCCCCACAGCTCCCTGCACACGCCGGAGGAAGGCAGCTGAGCTGCAGGAGTCCCACACCCTTGCCCACGGCCGGGGAACCGGCAGGGAATCCTCCCCGCCGTCGGGCTGGCGCGTCAGGGCTCCGTGGCCACAGTCCGGTGGCTGCGGGAGAGATGGCGAAGGGCCGCGCCAGCACGTTGCTCCCCGCTCTGAGACGAAGCACGTGGCTGAAGGGGGCAGTTTGCCCACGTACCTGCCTTGGCGGGCTCCATGCAACGACATCGCTGTACCACGGCCCCGGGTAGGCCGAGCTGGCCCCTGTGTAGCTGCGTCGAGGATGGGGAAGGAATCCTCTGCCAGCTGGACTCCTGCCTCTCAGAGGCCTTGCGGTGTCTGCGCCAGGCCGCTTTGGGCACGCAGCCTGGCGGCGGAAGGTGGGCGTGTGCGAGCGCTGGGGGCCCCTTTCACCTGGCGGCAGGAGCGTTCCCACCAGCCAAGCAGCGTTCCCAGTTTCGTTTGCCGCCAATGGGGGGGGGGGTGTTAACGCCCGTGGGCACCAAGAGTGTTGCCGGCGAAGCGCGAGTGTAGACGACCCCGCCGAGAAGAGGAACCGTCCAGAGCCCCGAAGTCCCGTCCGCGGCCACGTGCCCGGCCAGCGTAAAGTGGGGTCGCTCAAGCTGCCTCCGTGCCCCACTGGCCTCGAGCCAAGGCAGACGCGGTGCCCCAAGGCAGCCCCAGCGCTTCACGTGGGCTGAACTGGACGCTGCTGGAAGCCGCTTTAGAAACCGTTTTCCGGCGTGGCTCTTCGCTGGCAGCTGGCCCTGGGGTGGCAGGGCCCAGAAGGCGGAGGGAGGGAGCATCCCTGGGCCGGTGCTCTGGCGACAGGGTTTCCATTTCCACGCCGGTCCGACCTCGGGCTGTGCCATTCGGGGCAGGAGCTGCCGGTGGCCGGAGGACAATGAGCGTTATTGATGGCATGGCCGGCCCTCTGCTCCCTCCCTGGAGCCCGGCCCCAGCCCAGGCACCTCCCAGCCCAGTAAGGGGACCCCTCGGCTCTGAGCCGTCCAAGGACGCGAGCTGGCTGGACAGGAGTGATTTTGTCAGGGGGTCGCGCACCAGGCAGGTCCCGAGGGGGCAGGGCAAGTCGCTGACCCCGTCAGGCAGAGCGCGCTCCCCGCGGCGTGACCTCACTGGCTTTGCCCGGCCTGCCTGCCTCTCTCAGCAGGGGGTGCGGGCGATGGACCCGCGCGAGGGGACGCGAGGAGGTAACCTCCCGGGCGGACGCACGACGCTGCGGAGTGGACATCCCCCGTTGCCCTGCCCCTTGTGAAATCATTCGCCGGAGGGCAGAGGCGTCGTGCGCTCGCACGGCAGCCAGGAGCACGTTGCACGGGGGTCAGGTGCACAACACGCAGCGCTGCCAGGACAGCCGTGCAGAACGCCAGGCGGGCTCCAGGGAAGAGGTGGGGGACCGGGGCTTCCCGGGAGCTGCGAGGCGCGCTCGGGACAGCGGGCGCTGCGAAGGGGCAACGAGGGCAGTGGCCTGAAGAGAGCAAACACCTGGCGCGTCGCGCTCTTCGATCTCGGGCACGGCCAGGACACGGAGACGCTCGTTCCCATGGCCAGTCCGGCCCCGGCGTGTCCCAGAGGTCTCCTCTGCGGCGCAGCTGGGACGTCCCTCGGCAGGGCAGCCCGGTGGCACCTGCACGGCTTGGTTTGGCAGCTCAGGGGTGAGGGCGGCACCCTACGCGGGGGTAGGAAGCTGGACCCCGAATCCAAGGGACCCGGAGATGTCACGGGCAGGGGCTGCTGGCGCAAAGGAGAGATCTGGGAGTCGTGCTAACGGTGCATTCCCTCGTGAGCAACGCCGTAGCACGGGGCGGGACCGGACAGCTCGGACACATGGATCCGTAGCAGTTCCCTGCAGCGCGCCCCAGCTCGCAGAGACCTGCCCTCGTGTCACAGACGGGCACAGCGCTGCCCAGCGACTGGCCGGGTCTGCCGCACCGCGGCATCGGCGACACGAGCAGCCTGACTTTCATTCTGGGGGCCGGGGCGGTGCCGGGGGAGACACAGGGAGCCGTCCCAGGAGCATTCAAGGCAGGAGTCGGCCGGGTGGAGTGTGAGGGCAGCTGGCGTCAGCCGCACAATTGGGCATGCTTGGCACAAGCCAAGGGAGGGGGGAGGGCGACCTCGCACGGCGCTCCCGCATGGCCGCTGATTAAAGTGCCGTTGTTCTCCTGCCTTCCCTGCTGCACGGCCTCGCCATGCAACCAGGCTACGCGGCATCTCTCCCAGGGGGTCTGGGCGGCGGGGAGGGGCCTTTCGGCCTGGCGGTGGAGTCTGAGCAGCGCCAGGCGAAGAGGCCGGGCTGTGGTCAGCAGGCCCTGCTCTGAACCCGTGGGTGCGATGGATCGAGGCAGACAGAAGTGGCCAGAGGGCCCCTCCCCTGCCCCGGCCCTCGCAGACGCCAAGCTCTCCCCCGGCAGCAATGTGGAGCAGATTGCGGGAGGGCCGCTGCTCGCCAGTGGTGCCCGAGAAGGGAAACCAAGCCTTGAAGGGTGCTAGCTCGGGAAGGTGGGGGCGTGGGGCCCTGAGCCTCCCCTGCCATCCGCACACCCCTCTGGCTCGCCCACTGGGCCTGGCCCACTTTGGAGCAGGCAGGCAGAGCCGAGAGCAAAGTTCATTTTCCAGGGTTCGGTCTCTGGCCGGAAGTAAGGGGAGCGGCGGAGCGACCGGACGCTACCCCCACTCCCCGTGCAGGGAACGGCGTGGGGCTTGCGTGCCGCATGGGATCCAGTGGGGATGAAAGGGGGGAGGGAGCAGCCCGCCCTGGCAGGTCCGAGCCAATGCCACGCAACAGAGCCGTGCTCAACGCCCTGTGGGTGATTTCTGGCTCCGGCGTCACACAGCCAGGCCTGACCACTCAGAGGGGCGGACGGCTGCCATGCTCCGGGCTCTCGTTACCGGGAACAGGCCAACGCGCCGTGTGCCCCAGCGCCCCTGCGCCTGCCTGGCTCCCCACGTCCCACCGCCCGGTGCCCGAATCCTGCACCCACACCCCAGAGCTCTCCCGGCCCAGTGGGCACCGGGGCAGGCCCCAATTCAGGGTCGCCCACATGCTGACCTGCTTGCAGAGCCGAGGTGTGTCTGAAACACAACCCCTCCCCCTCCAGGGCTGGCCCTGTTCCCCTCCGGCTCCCACACGGCCTAGGGTGCCTCTGGCCTCTGGGACTGGGCGGGAAGGTTGGGACCTGACAGGACCGCAGCCTTGGAGAGGAGCACACAGGGCTCTTCCAACATGGCCTCTCTGGCTCTCCCCTCAGGTGGGTGCCTGCAGGGCAGAGAAGGGCCGTCAGCGTGTCGGAGGGGACTGCCAATGGACGATGGCCGTCCCGCGGGGTATCAGTGATGGGAGCGCTAGCGGAGACGGGCCTGCCGGGGCTGGCGTCGTGGTGTCCCCCAGCGCTGCTCCGCCCTGCACCCGGACCGACATCGGCAACCGGTGGGTCTCCTGCAGGGCCCGCGCGGACTACCAAAGGCAGGCAGCAGGCGCCAGTGTCCAGAAGGCTGGACTGAGACTCCCAACAGCTGGGTTCTGCTCAGAGCTCTGCCACTGACCTGCTGGGTGTCCTTGGGCGAGTCACAGCCTGGCTCCGTGCCTCAGTTTCCCCTCCCATCCTTTGCCATGCTCCGCAGCATGGCCCCTTTCTCACTGTGTGCGCGTGCCCCCCCATCCCGGCAGGCCCTGATCCCAGCCTCTGGGTCCCACTGTGGCATCCCAGAGCGCTTGCTGGAGGGGCAGAATGAAGTGTGGACACAGCCGGAGAGCAGCTGCAGCTGTTTGTCTGCACTAGCTGCTCTGCCTCCATTGACATGGTAATGCCTGGGACGCAGGGATCCCCCCCCCCCCGACACACACACAATGGGAAGAGGGACAAGCCGCAGCAATTGGCTCACCTCGGGTCAAAGATGAACCCCTCCCTCCCCAGGCAGCCCCTGTCCTGGTCTTTGGGCCCCATTAGCTCAGCAGGGAGACTCTACCCCGCGGAGGCTGCTCCATTCCCCTGTGGCCCTGGCCCAGCTGGGCAAAGGGCGGCCCCTCAGCGGGAGAGCCTGCGGTGCCGTCAGTAGGGCCCGATTCTGCCTCCCCTGGAGCCGGGTGGGAGGCGCCTCTCGCCGTGGGGCGCTGCTAATTGAATGCGATTTCTTTGCACTGCCCCGGAGCTCTGGGCCTGGTCCCTAATTCCCAGCTCTTGGGCACCAGCTGCTTTTCTCAGCCAGCCACCCAAACCATGCACCTAAGATTAAGGGGGGGGGCACCTTAATTCACAAGCTGCCCCTTCCCTGCCTCCATTTTGAAGACCAGAATCCGCACCCCCCGTTGGAAAGGAATCGCCAGCACGAAGCTTCCACGTGCTGCCCAGACAAAGCCATGCCCCGCGTCTGCTCGGGCGCCGTGCCAGGGCATTTCAAACGGGCCGGGAGAAGATTCCTTGGCCCTCAGGACACTGAGAAACGACTGTGAAATAGGCCCCTTCTTGTGTCCTGCTCCCCCCGGCACACGTGTGCACAAGGGCCGCTCAGACACGCAGCCGCGGCCGCGCACTGGCTGGGAGACAGCAGATGGGCGAAGGGCTACGGGGAGAGGAGGGCAGGTGCAGGGAAAATTGCTAATTAGCTACGCAACATTAAGCTTCCATTCTAGCAAGCTGGAATTCGGCACCGACCCCCCCCCCACCCCCACCCCCCAGGTCTGGGAGCTGAGCTGGTGACTCCTCAATAAGCCACATTCTCTGGTGGAGGCTGCGGCTCCCCGCCCCGAGCTTTGTCTGAGGGAAGAAAGGTTCTTCGCGGCCCCAGGGACGTCTCCCCGGCAGGCCCTTTGGCCCGGGTCCAGCGCCGCTCCGTGGCCTGTTCAGAGAGACAAACGGCTCCGTTACCACATGGCGCAGGAGCGGCACACGCGGCCAGGGACGCAGGCAGCAGCCCCGGAAGATGCTGAGGCCGCGCGTTTTGTTGGAATAACTCGTTTCTGAGGAATACATTGACCGCGAGCCTCCCCCCCGAGCAATGCCTGGGCTGTTTCTTCAGAAGAAGGCCCTGCTTGGCAGGGGCCGGGCAAAGAGGCAGGAGGAGCGGGCCGGGGGCTTTTTAAAAGCCTCTCAGCGAACAATCTCACGGCCGCGGAGCAGCAGCGCAACTCCAGCTCTCACTCGGCGCAGGCACAGCCCCTGCCCCCGCCGGCTGCCTGCCCGCTCCAGCATCCTCAGCACTGCTCCTCACGGCGCTCCACCCAGGCCTCGGCTGCGCTCATTGCAGCTCTTGCCCGCCCCCAGGCTTCCGGGCAGCAAACTGCCAGACGTGTCAGCCTTCGCGCCAATGTCAGCCCTGCTTGGGGGGGATCCCCCTTCTGATTGGCTGCCTTCCCTGCTGCCCCACCCCCTGGGGAAGGGCAGCCATTCACAGCTGCGGCAGGGGGCAGCCGAACTTTCCCCCTCCCCTTGAGAGCCAGGAGGCACTTCTGCAGAAGGCAGGGGCCACGGAACAGAAATGGCCCGGGTCCCAGGGGTGGCTTGGCTCCCTCCTTCTCTCCCGGAGGCAGAAGTCAGACAGGAGCCCCCTGCCCGAAGGCAGCTGGGAAGGTAAATCAGCCCCTGGGTGCTGCTCCAGGCTGGGAGCTGGCACACGGGGCACTGAGACCCACGCGAAGCCGCGGCCCCTCCTCTGGCCCCAGTGCAAAGCCGGGTGACCCAGGCAGGGCCTCGGGCATCCCTGCGTGCGGCTCATGGCACGTGCACGGGGGTGAAGTCGGGAATTCCCTCGACGGCTCCTTCAAATCTTTCCTGTGCCGCACCCTGCCTCCCCCGCCGCGCCGGGCAGAGGGGCGAGCGGGTCTGTGGGGCGCGTCTGCGCTGCCCCCCGCGGACAATCCACGCTGCCCGTTGCGGGGCACGGCCGGGGAGGGGGAGAGGAGCCAGCCTTCCACACTTAGCACCGACCCCCCCCCGAGCTGCCGTAGCACGTGCAAAGGGCAGCTGGCTGGCAGAGGTGTCAACACTGCTGTGTGTGTGTGTGTGTGTGTGTGTGTGTGTGTTTGTGTGTGTGTCTGTGTGTGTTTGTGTGTGTGTGTCCATCCGTCCGTGTGTCTGTGTGTGTTTGTGTGTTTGTGTGTCTGTGTCCTTGTGTGTGTGTGTCTGTGTGTGTCTGTGTGTGTATGTGTGTGTGTCCTTGTGTGTGTGTGTGTCCGTTGTGTCTGTGTGTGTTTGTGTGGGTGTGTGTGTGTGTCTGTCTGTTGTGTCTGTGTGTGTTTGTGTGGGGGTGTGTGTGAGCCCCTCTTAGTCTGTCCCAGAGTGTCGTTCCAGCCCAGCAGCCCCTCCGGCATGCTGGCCGCGCTACGCTGGGCAGGACGGACCCTCTCTTCTTGGGGAGACGCGCGGCCGTTTTCGAAAGGAAGCAGAGCCCCTGGGTTAAGCAGCCGTGGTGCCACTGAAGTGCTGACTCTGCAGAGATGTCTGTAGCGCTCTGCCTCCCCACTAAGCCCATTCCCTCCGCCTGCTATAAAACGAACCCCCAGCGCATTCAGGGAGAGACACACTGACAGGCAGCGCCGACTGAGACCCTCGCCTACATTTTGGGACAGATCGAGGGCACATGGGTTTAAGCAAACATCTAAGAATAAAACTGTGAAAGGAACAAGGCCCTTTGTACCTGGTTCCTGGAAAGAAGGCAAATGCTTCATGCGGGTGTAACTCAAGCCAGCAGAGCAATGCTCGGGTACAGCCACTCAGGGGTACACCCGCTCAGGGGTACACCCGCTCAGGGGCACACCCGCTCAGCGGTACACCTGCTCAGGGGCACACCCGCTCAGCAGTACACCCATTCAGGGGCACACCCGCTCAGGGGCACACCCACTCAGGGGCACACCCATTCAGGGGTACACCTGCTATGGGGCACACCTGCTCAGCGGTACACCCATTCAGGGGTACACTTGCTCAGGGGCACACCCGCTCAGCGGTACACCCATTCAGGGGTACACTTGCTCAGGGGCACACCCGCTCAGCGGTACACCCGCTCAGGGGTGTGCCTGTGCTCTCAGACAGTTACTGGTTTCTGACTCTCCCTTTTGGTAGGAAAGCCGACAGTTATGCCCCTAAAAGTGTCTTTCTTTGCCAGCCCCCTGGCGTGACTGTCTGCTCCAAACCCACAGGCACGCACCAGCCTCCCCTCCAACAAAGGAATCGCTGTCGGATTAACTTGTGAACTTTCGCCTTTTGTCCCTTCTGCCTCGCCCTGAGCCCTCCAACGGCCTTTTGAGCTTCGCCTCTCTCAGTCGGTGGAATTGTGGCCACGGCAGCACAACCAAGTCATCCCCGAGCGATCAGATGGCGAGAAAGGCAGCAGCTTGGCCCCCCCGGAGCCCGTCAGCAGCTGCCACAGTAACGACTCGCTCTCTGCTCCTGTCAAAGGCAGCTCTGTCCCCTTGCAAGAGGCCACCTGGCTCTGGCCGTGGCTTCCCAGCCCCCCCCAGCCTGCGCTGCCTGGCGGTGGGTGGCTTTTGAGAGGTTTTGTCGAGCAGCTGAAAGGGGTTCGCATCACGATGCTTTTGCTGTGTGGAATTAGCCCGTCTCCATCTCTGGTGCGTTTGTGGTCCTGTGGCCACATATCTGAGCCCCTCCAAACCAGTGTGAGGAAGGGAGCTCTTATTATCCTGTTTTCTAGGTAGGGAGCTGAGGCCCAGAGACACCGGGGAGTGTGTGAGGAAACCCACAGGGGAGCCGCTGACCTAGCCTGCCTCTCCCAGCTCAGCCACCCGTCTTATCTGTGCAGCTGTCCTGTTTTCCTTCTCCAGCAATGGGCTTTCAGCAGCAGGAATCCTCTTCTTCCAGTGATAAAAACCTTTGGAAAATGCACAAAAGGAAAATCTCCCCTTCCCCTCTTGCCTCCAAAGACGAGGCACCACTCGAATGCCCATGTTCCTGTGTCCTCGGAAACACTTCCGCGCCTTATTAATTAGTCGCAGTTGTAGCAAGGGAACGTGTAGAGGCCCTGACTGATTTTGTTAGGCACTGGGCAGGCACGTGGTAAGAGAAAGTCCCTGCCCCTCAGAGCAGACAGACAAATGGTGGGAGGAGAAACTGAGGCACAGGGAGATGCGATTTGCCCAAGGGGGTGTGAAAGCGCTGAGAAAAGCACCCATCTCTCCTGATTTCCAGTCCACTGCTTTGGCCTCTCTTTCACCTTCTCTCAGCTCTCACCACCGGGACCTTACTCAGCCTGAGAACAAGGTGGCAACGGTTGGTATAGCTCTAGCATCCTACTATAGGCCTCGATGCAGACGGGTACAGAGCACATGCCTAAGTTTACGGGCTTGCTCGGGTGCTTAGCACCGCAGCGAATCCCGGCCATGCTATTGCGCGTTTTGCTTTCTTTTATTGAATTCAGACGCTCTCATTAGTTTCTGAAATACCCGAGATAGGAAAAGCCCGGCAGGTACGTTACTGAGCACATGCAGAAGTGACAAGCAGGCATGGTTCTGGCAACAGAGATGGGAAAAGAGGAAGTTGAGAGAGAGGCAGGTGGTTTCTCATTAGTCAGCAGGGGGCTGTAGCTGTTTCATCATCAAGAAAATAATTGAATGTATACGCTGCCCTGGAGAACTGGAAGTTACGTGTGGGAGTTTCAGAATTTTCCACCCTCTTACCCCAAAAAGGGACCAATTTTTCCACAATCATTTCCAGGAAAAAATCATCCCGTTTTCACCCAGCTCTAGAACGTCTCAAAACATTCACTTAACAAACCCAAACCATCCTTGGTGTTCCTCACAAAAATAAACGACTGTTTGGTGTTCTTCGGTCTTAAAACGTTTAAGAAACACTGTTCTGGACGGTGGTAGATCCAACAAGTGCACAGCGAGTGTTAGGCGGACGGAAGGACCAATCCGTACTCTTTCCCACAGGCACAGTGTTCATTCACACCTGGATGTGCGCCTACCCGAGGGGCTCCCTGACCTCTGGGAATCTGTGGCGGTGTTTCGTGGGCAGAGAGGTGGAGGCAGCCGGGTCTCGGACCAGGCAGGGCTTGGGGGCCACACCGGGAGCCAGTGCGGGTCGCACAGCAGAGAGGACACGAGCCCCCTACCGTGACAGGGCGAGGTCCCCGCTCGGGCTGGTGAGCGCGTGTTGGGGCGCCGTGCCGCGTGCGTTGTGCGGGATACGCCCGCCGGGGCGCTGGGAAGGAAATCTCCACGCTGCTGCCTCTCCTCGCCAAGGCGTGCGCGGATTCTTCCTTCCCGGGCACCACGCACGGAGTATGCAGGAGGAGGCGGGTTTGTCCCAGCCCTCGGCACCCGGGGATCCCACTGACTCTGGGAGGAGGATCCAGGAGGGGCAGGGCCGTGCGTGCAGAGGCTCTCACAGGCTGCCGGCCCGCTGAGTGCTCTCAGGCCTTCAACCGCCCGAAGGAGAGTCCTGCCCGGGGGGTTGGGCCCTGGGGATAGACAGCCACAGACAGGGCCTGCCCTGGGCTGCCGGGCTCCCAGCCGAGGGCTGCATCATCTCTCTGCCCTGAGCCGCACAGGGCCGGCGGAGGCCGTGTGACCCCCTCTCCCATGCGAGCCCCAGACCTATGGCGTGGCCCTGGGGGGCAGGATGCTGGCATGGACACAGAAGGCCTTGGGGGCAAGACAAATAAGCCAAGAAAATACCCATGGCTTAGACTAGCGTCAGCCTCCCCGGCGCCTCACTCCAGAACACACCTGGGCACTGGTGCCCGACAATCCCGCTAGGGAAACCGAGTCGCGAATGCCGTGCTGCACCAGGAAACGCCACCCGAGGGGGAGCTCCCCCGGGCTCCTCACAGCGTGTTTTCCCAGCAAGCTCCGGCATCCAGTGCTGGCCTGTTGGAGCAGGAACCTCGTCAGGAGCAGTGGGGTGGGAGGGACAGTCTGAGGGGCACAAGCACGCTCAGCTTCCGTGGCAGCTCCAGGGAGGGGGCGCCGGCCAGCGCGGAACACCTGTGGCGAAAGCAGGACCGAGCGCCCCCGGCGGGGTCAGCTGCAGCCGAGGGTGGCCTGCTCTGTTTGGTGTCGGCGTCTGTTTTAGGAGCAGCCCAGGCGGTCAGAACGTGGATACTGAACGGATTCCAGGCCCTAAGGAGGTGCCCCCCCCCTTGGCCGAGGCCCATTGGCGGCGCACAGCAGAGTCGCTGTTCCCCACAGGTGCGCAGCGTGACGGGGAGAACGCCGGGTTTGCGTCCGCTCGCCCGGCCAGCAGAGAGCGCGTCACGCGGGGGAGCCAATGACGCTTTGTGGCGGCCGGGAGCAGAGGACACCAGGCACATTCCTACGCAGAGTGGCGACAAGGAGAGGGGAACGGGGAAGAGGGCAAGCGTGGACGCTTGTGTCTGTTGCTTTGTGTCTGAAAACCCCCGAGTCCGAGGCATCAGGGAAACAACAGCCCACCCAAGTTGCCTCGTGTAGGCCTGGGGACGAATGGGAGAGGGGGCCCGGCAGTACACGTTGTGCGGTTTTCTACTGTGGCAAGTAGCCCAGTGATAAGGCCTGTGACTACTGAATCCACACATCCGCTTGTGGGGGGGACACTAACTCCCCTGGCCATTCAGTAATGGATCTGAAAGTAGCCAACCTTCTCCAAAAAGCCTTCTGAGCCCGGCTCCAAAGGAGACAGCCGAACTCCAATTCGTTTGCTACGTCGATACAGTCAAATTAGGCCTGAATAAAGATCTAAACCGGTGAACGCACTACAAAGGCAATTCCCCCTCTCTTGATATTCACATTTCCCCATCAGCTGCTGTGAATGAGCCACTTCCCTCCCGACTCGCTTAGCCCCATTTAACAAGCGTCCTACACTTGCTACGCACCTCTTTCTTTTGTTGGACTTTTGTACGAATATCCCTGCCCCTGCAAACTCCACTCCATCTGATGAAGTGGGTTTGATCAATCTGTTCGTCTCTAAGTGCCACAGGACTCCTTGCTATTCACTGGAGAATGTTAGACCTTCTGCGGCGAGACTGAAGAGCCCAGAATTAAAGAGGAATTCCCCGTGTAGCTAATTACAGCCTGTGACCAAGTCGCCCTTCACCTTCTCTGTGTTATACTGAATAGATGGAGTTCCTGGTGTTTGCCACTGTTGTCTAATCCGGGGCGAGGGAGGCTGCAGTGCAGACACTGGTCTCAGACAGCCACAATGCAAACACCTGTCTAGAACAAACTAACTCACGCAGACGCTGCGTCAGCTTCCTCCCAGCAGCTGAGCCGAAGTCCCGGACCCTGAGCCACTGGCTCTGGATGGGGCTTCTCGAACACAGGCTGCAAACTGGGTTTCGCTATGGCAAGTCTCTGCGAGATTTCGTAACGTGGAAACGTTTCACCTGGTCACTTCCACGCTCCTTTCACCTGTGCGCTCAGGCGAACTGGCGCCCCGATTCGTCGCCCTTTGGTGGCACGAGACAGCAACAGCATCTACGTGGAAGGCTGAAAAATATCAGAGCTGCATCCACACTGGAAAGGCAGTGTGCCCCCCCCCCCATGGCCCACTTCTGCAAGGGCACACGTAAGCCAGCACAGGGCACCGCGGACAGGCATTTACGTCAGTGCCAAGTGAATGTAATGCGGGTGACAAACTTCCGTCCCGAGACAGTCACATTGTGCGCTGGGGTACGTGAGTGCGCAGGGTGATGGCAACACAGAATGAGCCCCAAATGTTGTATCTTGCGCTCTTTCCCACCTCCAGTTGGAGTTATCCCGGAGCTCGGCACTTACTGGGAAAGCGCACATGAAGTTCACTCGGTTCTTTTTCCAATGTGATGCGTGCTCCTCTCCCGCCTGACTACAGATGAGTCAAGTCGTGTTCCTGGGCTCTCTGACTCGCAGAAACAGCTGTGATTCCAGGGACACTGTGGACTGGGTTTGACGCCTGGACATTTGAATTGAAATAACATTTTTAGACGAGATTTGGCTTAATCATGTTCCCAGGCCTCCTGGCCCCTCCCTGCCGTACTCAGGGAAAGATCACAGACCAAACAGGAAGCTGCTCCAAGTAATTAACGAGGCAGGCGTGAGTGATTTCACCCTTCCCGCCCTGCTGCTTTCCGTAACACTTGCTTCTTTTCTCACTGCAGGGTGACACATTAGCACTAGCGTTCCAGGGGACGGCGGCTGTGGGAGGGAGAAGCCACCCTCCCTTCCTGTCCTGATGCCTGATAGCTGAGAAAGAGCCACCCTTGGAAATGAGCATGAGCTCAGGCTGAGACGGGTAGGGCTGCCACAGAGACTGGAGCGGCCAGATCCCATTAGCTTTAATGGGAAATTGACATCTACATTTACAGCTGACAGCTTCCTGGGGGCCCCGCTAGTTCCCTCTCCCCCTTCCGAAAACTGACCATTTAGTCCTACCCCTTGTTTCCTGTCTTGTAACCAATTACCAGGCACGAGATGACCTTTCCTCTTATCCATGATGTGACGTAGTGGGGGTACCTGGCTGGTTTCTATGCTCCTGGCTCTGGGGTAACCCCCACTGGCTGCCGTGGGTACCACGACCCAGCAAAACAGGATGAGTCACTATGCAAACCAGTATGGCCAGACACCCCCATGGAGAGGAACAAAGGAAGGTGGATGCTGCCCTGGCTGGGGGGCAGGGCTGGAAGAGGTTAGTTAGTTGCTGTCTGGGAGCATGGAGGAGACAGCCTAGGGAAAGGGGCTGGAGTTTAGGGGCCCAGTCTCCCCCATCTCAAGGGGGCCTGAGGCATCCTAGCCCAGCTCTGTGACCAGATTACATCTGTGCTGTGCTGTATCCTGGAGAGGCAATAAACTTCCTCTATTCCACCGGCTGGTGCAGTCTGTTTGTGCCATTTCGGGGTGCAGGAGACGGGGGACCCCCAACGCGCCGTCACACATGACACCTCCCTTTGCTTAAGAGCCTTTGGCGAGGGACCTTGTCAAAGGCTTTCTGGGAATCTAAGTGCACTACGTCCACTGGATCCCCCTTGTCCGCATGCTGGTTGGCCCCTCAGAGAACTCCAGCAGATCAGTAAGGCTTGTCGAGGGATGGAACTGTCTGAAGAGATGGTCTGCGATGGCAGGTTGCCCATCCTCGACTGCTGTTAGCCAACATCTCCAACAGCCCGGAAAGGGACACTAGCGAGGGAGGGCCCGGAGTTACTACCCAGAATTCCTCCCTGGGAGTCTGGCTGGGGTGGGGGTGTCTTGCCCACACGCTCACAGTCTTTGGCATCAGGACGGAATTTCCCCCTGGGTCAGATTTGCTGAGATCCTGGGGGAGGAGGGTTTCACCTTCCTCTGCAGCATGGCCACTTGCAGGTTTAATCTAGAATAAATGGTGGAGCCGCTGCTAGTTTTTTAACCGAGATTTGAGGATGTCAGTGGCCCAGCTGGAGGTTGGGGATCGATTACAGGAGTAGGTGGGGGAGGGCGTGTGGCCTGTGATGTGAAGGAGGTCAGCCTAGGTGATCATGATAGTCCCCTCTGGCCCCAAAGTCTAAGTCTCCTGCTAAGAGCCGGGCATGACAACAGCGACTCAAAGGTTCAGAAAAGAGCAACTAAAATGATTAGGGGTTTGGAGCGGGTCCCATATGACGAGATGCTAAAGCGACGGGGACTTTTCAGTTTAGAAAAGAGGAGACTGAGGGGGGATATGATAGAGGTCTATAAAATCATGAGTGGTGTGGAGAGGGCCGATAAAGAAAAGTTATTTATTAGTTCCCATAATAGAAGAACTAGAGGACACCAAATGAAATGAATGGGGAGCAGGTTTAAAACTAATAAGCGAAAGTTCTTCTTCACACAGCGGGTTGTCAACCTGTGGAACTCCTTGCCAGAGGAGGCTGTGAAGGCTAGGACTATAATAGAGTTTAAAGAGAAGCTAGATAATTTCATGGCTATTAGCCAGGGGATAAAATGGTGTCCCTGGCCTCTGTTTGTCAGAGGCTGGAGAAGGATGGTAGGAGACAATTTGCTTGATCATTGTCTTTGGTCCACCCCCTCTGGGGCACCAGGCATTGGTCACTGTGGGCAGACAGGACTCTGGGCTGGATGGACCTTTGGTCTGACCAGTACGGCTGTTCTTATGACTGACCCTTCCAACGTATGAGCAACCGAACCTGTTACTGACAGTCGGTGAGATGGCAAGCGTTAGGCATATTAACTATCCCCCCCCACACACACATCCAGGCCCTGTTTCTGGCTGGGAATGCTCCCGCCCAATGATTTTCAGGTGGACATGTACATTCATGCAAGATCCATTTTTTTTCTGGGGGGAAAATGTGACTTTTGTGAGAAAAGTTGCCCTTGGAAATCACCCCCGGCTCTGCAACTCCCTGGCAGGATGTGAGCTCCTCAGCCCCCCTGCTGCAGGCCAGCTTGCCAGGGGATGGCCCTGCCGCCAAAGCCCCTAGGCGCTGAGAGCGCCCCCCGCCCGTCTGGGGGCCGGGCAGCTCATGGAAAGCCGCAGGCCAGAATGAAACGTGGTTTTTAAAAGGGAATGTTGGGGTCCCCGGGGCGTCTGGCGTTTCAATTCTTCAGTTCAGAAGCAGGTGGGTTTTACAGCTGGGGGCTTCCCGCTGCAAGAGGCGTGCCGGTCTCCAGCCAGCTCCTGGTCCCTCTCCCCATTGTGCCCCCAGGTACATTACAAACGTGGCGCCGGTCTCTCCCGCCCGCTCAGCTGGCGCCTTTGCTGGAGAGACGTCTGCGACTAATCACTGCAGAGTCCTCTTCTCCGCGCTCCTCTGCGGGGAGGTGAACCCGTCCGGGAACGTTGGAATTGCCCAGGATGAAAGTTGTGGGGCATCTCTCCGACGGTCCAGGCTGCCCTCCGCAGGGGCTGGTGCGACAGGCTCGTGAGAGGCACCCGGCGGTAACCCCAGGCCCTCGCCAGCCTGTCCTGGGAAGCCCTTTCTTCAGGGGGGAGCACAGGCTGTTTCGTCGCTGCCCGTGGCGGGAGAGGCAGAAGTTTGCCAAGGAGGAGCACGAGGCCTGGAAGAACGCAGGGGCGCGTCTCCACTCTGGAGTGAGGCAGGCAGGGAGCTGGACGTGCAGCCGCCGTTCCAGACCAAGGCTCCTGTTCAGCAGTGGCGATTCTGCTCCGTTTCCTCGTGCAGACAAGCCCCACAAACCACCACCGACCGGGGCCTGGCCACAGAACTAGCCTCCTGCAGACCCATTTCGCGATGCCGGACGAGGCCTCTCCCCCGTGGCCATAGCTTCCAGAGGGCAATTCCATTCTCCGCCATGCATCCCGAACGGAGCATCCCGAGCATCCCGAACGGAGCGGAAAGGCTTCCCTTGGCCTCGGCCGGCGTGGCTCAGCCCTCGCGGCACAGTGACAATCTCTGGGGCGCTCCCTTGGCCACGCGACTGCTCCACCGCCAGAAGGGTCTCGTGGGGAGGCTGCCGGCTCTGCTGGGCCTTCGGGGGGGACCTTCAAGGTGTCGGGGTGGAAAGAGGGAGCGTTGTGGGGTGGGGAGAGCCGAGCAGCTGGAGAGGAGGGCGAGGAAAGGTGGCGTCCGGGAGCGTGGCTGCATTTAGATCTGCCTCTAGGCTGCCTGACCACCGAGCTGATTCTTCCGTCCGCCTGAGCCACCGTCCCCGGAGTGACAAGCGGCGTGCTGCTCCTCAAAGCGCTTCGGGGGAGTGTTTGTGGAGAGTCTCCCAAAGGGAGGGGAGCAGCGGGTACGGCCCCTTCTGCCAGTGCCACGGCCACCAGGGGAGGTGCCAACTTCAAAGGGCCACGTGACATTTCAGGTTGTTTCAAATATGCCCAGGACAAAGCCCCAGAGCCCCGGTGAGCAGTGTCGGGCCGAGCCACGACGCCAGGCCGGTGCGGAAGCCCTGTGAACAATGCGGCCAGAGCCCCATGGCCAGCAACTGGGGCCCTTCTCTTCATGTCTGTTCCTGGCTGGCCGGCTCCCCGCTTAGCTCTTGTGTTTCCTGCTGCGTGTTCCTGGCCCGCGGGCCTCTCCTCGTCCCCTCTGGCCGAGCCGGGGTCGGCGGCACGGGGCAGCCTGCCCCAGGACTGAGGGTCCGAAAGGGAAGAGGCCGACGCTCTGTGCTCTGATAGCGGCAGGCTGGAGCTCGTGGGAAGCGCCGTGAGTTACCTGCCGTTTCCAGAGTGCAAGGCCTTGTGCTGCTGGCTGTAGCATGGCCACACTGCCCGGCCCCGGGACACACAACACACAGGGAGCAACCCTGGCTGCAGGGCAGGCAGCGCTCCCTCGGGGCTGCTCCAGTGCGGGTAGATGGACCCCCCCCGAGGATGGGCCCAGGCAGTGGGCCTGGAGATACTCCCCCCAGACAAAATGGCCCCCAGTCTCTGTGGGGGTGCGGTTGCCAGGGGGACTGCTCGGCTCCTGCTGCCTGGCGGGCAGGAGAGGGAGGAAGGGGCTTCGACTTCTTGTGGCGCTCCCGTCCCGCCACCCTCCAGCCACACTCTGTGGCTGCCTCCCGTGCGGATGCGTTACCTTGGGGCACTGGGGCCCCCTCTACCTTTCTAGGGACCCAGCCACGCCCTGGGCCAGGCCACTCGGTGATTTCTCCTGTGCCAAAGCCACCATCGTCTACTGATTGCTAGACTCCACTGGACGCCTGCTTCTCCCCCCCCCCCCCCCCCCCGGCTCTCAGCTTCCAGCCTCTGCTGCTGCACGCCAGGGTGAGGAACGGATAAAGGTCAGGTCCTCCTTTTAGCTGACACAGGATCCCCGTCGGGCTCCTTGCTAGCCTGCCTGCCTCGTGCCTCGCTGCGGAAAAGAGGCAACATGAGAAACAGGATCATCAGTTGCACAAGCCGGGGTCCCCGGCTGCCGGTAGCCCATCCCCAAACCTGCTCCCACGTCTCCACCCTCCTGGCCGCAGAGACAATGAACGGGGCTGCCGGGACCTCCCAGCCCCGGAAGTCGTTCCTAGCAAAGGAACGCACCGTTATTTCCTGCTCCTTTCCACACTTTGCCATTCCAATCCATTTGCTTCATATCCTGCCTTTGAAAAGCCACGCTGGGCAGGCCGCGCGGCACACAGCCAGGGAACGCAGCTCGGCACACAGACCTGCGTGCACAGCGCTCGCAAGTACAACCCGAGGCTGCCCATAGGCCTGTCCTCGCCCTGCATTACTGGCCGTGTTCCTGCAAGGCAGTAGCCACGCGAGGGCCTCGTGGTTCACATGGGCCCCTAGCTAGGACCCACGCTGCGTGGCTGGGTTAGGGCTCCCCACCCCTCTGGTGTGAGCCACCAGCCCCAACCACGAAAGCCCTTAAGCACATGCATAACTGTGCTCACGAGGCAAACTCCCCCTGTTCCTGAGGGCTTGCAAGCTCGGGGCCACCGTGTGCTCAGGAGCAGGAAGTGGCTGCCCAGCTACCCGGCCAGCTGTCTGAAAGCTGGAATGGTTTTACGGTGTCTGCTTCCCATTGTCTCAATGAAATCCCGAACAGTCGGGGGAATTGTTTTTGTCAACGTTTTTGGCCAGGGGATGGGGGAGAGGGGGCGGGAAAGAATTTCCCAGCTAGGGCAATGTTAAGCCAAGCAAGGGCGAACGCCCAGTGCTAGAGGGCCAGCCGCCAGCCCCCTCGTTACCTCCCTTTCCGAAAGGAGGTTGCAAAGCACAAGGAAGATGGTTTCCGGATCTGCCATGTGCTTTCATCGGCTATGTGTGTGTGGGGAGGGTATCGCAGGGAGCTCCCCTCCTTGGCAAGCCTCCCCATTTCCCCTGCAAAGTCCCCCCGCCCCGCCCAGAACCTGCCAGTGCTGCTGTCCTGTGCGTACCCTGGAGTGCGTAACGGGACAGGCGCTGACAGAACCGGGCCTGGCCGTGTAAGGAAGGAGCACCTGGTCTGTGTTCAGCAGCCATGGGAACCAAGTTACCAGGAGAGGAAGCCTTGAGGGGAGGTTGGGATTCCCCCCGGCCCTCTCCTCTTCATCAGCTGCCTAACTGGACAGGAGCCCTTTGGCTGGCTGGGCACTGAGAGGGGACTTCCTTGTATCCCCACTCCTGTTTCCCCAAGCGCGCACCTGCACGGTGGGCCCCGAGGGCCACAGGCAGAGCCGGCAGAGAGCGGTAACAACACCCCTCTCTTCTTTGCGATAAGAATAAGCTCCTCTTTGTCTGGCGCACATTCCGGAGCAGCAACCTGAATGTGAGAGATGCAGGGAATGTGTCCAAGGAGGCGGTTTACCTCTTCTGGACAGGACCACGCTGTGTTTGGCTGCCACGCACCAAGCAGCGAGGTGCACACAGTCACTCAGCCACAGTCAGAGAAGAAGCTGCACACACAGCAAGGCACGGACGAGCTTCCTGCTGTTCCCTTCCTTATGGGGAGGTGCGGCTGTGGGACCTCCAACACCCGGTGCCCAGGACAGTCGGATTCTGCGGAACCCACGCCCCAAGGTCCCTGGCTGTGTAGATCGCCTGAGTGCAGCGGATGCAAAGCCAATGCCCTTTTGCATCAGCCAGAAAGACCGGCTCTGAGAGGTGATCACTGCCCTATTGGTCTCACTGCTGTATTAACTGTTAGACCTGTACCTGCATCGTGTCCTGCACGCACCCGCCAGACACACCTACAAACAGCCAAATAAACAACCGAAGAAAGGGCCAGGGGACGGAGTGTCCCTGGTGTCCTTTTCCCCTTGCAAAGTGACGCCGAGCGCCACAGCACCAGTACCCTGACGGAGGCTGTAAGCTCTTTGGGGAAAGGCCTGTGTTTTTGCACGGTGTCTGTCCAGTGCCTAGCAGAATGGGTGCTGCTCCGTGCCGGGGTCCGAGGCAGGGCTGCGCTGCAGTAAGAATGATGCCAGTCCCCCAACGTTTCAGTTGTACCTCGATCTCGGTACAGCCCCGGCCCGCACGTGTTATCCGAAGGAACAGGGCAACAGCGTTTCCAGCCCTCGGCCCTCCAGGCAGAATGGAATTTGGCCCCTCACTCGCCTGAATCTGATACTCCCGCATGAGGCGAGCCCAAGAAACCGACTTCGTTCCAGTTTTAAAGGGAAACTAAAACCGCAATGATTAATTCATAAGTAATTCACCCTGCAGAGACAGGGACAGCACAGGCCAATGCCTGGAAGCGGCAGCTAGACACATTCATGCAATGATGCAACCCCAAGGCTGGCAGGGACCTCAGGAGGCATCGAGTCCAGCCCCCTGCCCAAGGCAGGACCAACCCAACTCAATCATCCCAGCCAGGGCTTTGTAAAGCTGGGACTTAAATACCTCTAGGGATGGAGACGCCACCCCCACCCCCGCCCTAGGGAACCCAGCCCAGCGCTTCCCCACCTGCATAGTGAAATAATTTGTCCTAATATCCAACCTGGCCCTCTCCTACCACAACTTGAGACCATTGCTCCTCGTTCTGCCACCTGTCCCCACTGAGAACAGCCTCTCTCCAGCCTCTTTGGAACCCCCCTTCAGGGAGCTGGAGGCTGCTCTCAAATCCCCCCTCACCCTTCTCTTCTGCAGACTAAATAAGCCCCAATCCCTCAGCCTCTCCTCGTAGATCATGTGCTCCAGCCCCTGAGTCATTTTCATTGTCCTCCGCTGGACTCTCTAATTTGTCCCATCCTTTCTGCAGTGGAGCCCCCCAACAGGCCACAGCACTCCAGACGTGGCCTCCCCAGTGCCAAAGAGAGAGGACTGATCCCTGCCCTCACTCTGCTGGCAGGGCTCCTCCTAATGCAGCCCAGACGGCATCAGCTTCTTGGCTACAAGGGGCCCTGTTGTCTCATCTCCAGCTTCTCTTCCACTGCAACCCCAGGGCCTTTTCTGCAGAGCTACTGCTTGGCCAGCCGGTCTCCCGCCTCGACAGGGCTTCGGATTCTTCCGTGTCACGTGCCGGACTCTGCACTTGTCCTCACCGAACCTCAGCCGATTTCTTTTGGCCCCAATCCTCCAATTTATTGAGGTCACTCTGGACCCCATCCCTGCCCTCCAGCGTATCTACCTCTCCCCCTAGCTCAGTGTCACCTGCAGACTTGCCGAGGGTGCAACCCATCCCCTCAGCCGGATTATTAACGAAAATGTGGAACAACAGCAGCCCCAGACCCCGCTCCCGGGCACCCTGCTTGATATCAGCAGCCAACTAGACATGGAGCCGTGGATCACTGCCCCTTGAGCCTGGCCAGCTAGCCACCTCACTCCATTCATCCAAGCCAGACTTGTGTAGCTTGCTGGCAAGAATACGGTGGGGGACCGTAGCAAAGGCTTTGCTGGAGTCAAGGTAGATCACGTCCGCTGCCTTCCCCATGTCCACCGAGCCAGTCACCTCCTCCTAGAAGGTGGGCCAGGCATGACTTGCCTTTGGTGGATCCACCTTGACGGTTCCTTCTCACCAGGGTCTTGTCCTGTCCTGGGGGATAGGACACTCCCACGACCCACTAAACTGTGTAGGGCCAGAATCTGCTGCCAACAGCCACCTGGGCTGCAGCACTCAGGAGGCGGATTGCTATGGTAAGAATTTGGCTGATGCATTGTGTATTTCCTGGCGTTCCATCCTTCGGAATTTGTATTATTTGGGACATTTGCATGAAAATAGGATTTTATTGCCAAGATGTCATCGACTTTCCCTGCTCGTTCCCCATCGGGAGTCACGGCCCGCTCTGCAACTTCATAAACATCTGCACAGAAACAAGTTGTGTGGTCTAAGAGCAGGGAGGAGCGAATACGGTGCAATGGCCGATGAATTCTTAGAAACCCGGAACTGGTTTTCTGATACGTTCCAACGAATACAAATTGTGGGGAAGACACAGACAAGACAGATGTATCCAAGGAGTTCTCATTAAAAATGGGCCAAGCCCATAGCCTGGGGGAGAGTGGCGGGAACGGCCGGATGGCTTTAGGTGGCGAGAGATGTTTAACGCTCTGCAAAATCGTAAAGGCAAGGCAGAGACTTCAAGCCCAGGAGTAATGTGCGAGCTGGGTTCTGAGCTAATCTTGGGCTAAGGAAGATGAAAAGGAAGAAAAAAAGCCCCCAGCCTGACACCCTGATTATAAAGGCTGCATCGTGAATGGAGCCTCATCACTTTGCTCGTTACAGGGCAGCGTTCTTCGAAGCCCTGAGGCTCCGTGGCTGTGCTCTGCAGCCCGCTCAGCCTCGGAGCCCTGCTTTCTGTGGTTGGCCCAGGCAGATGGAAACGCTTCTTGCCAAAACCGGAGATAAGTGCCCACGGAGAGCCAGGCCGACGCGGTTCAGATAGCGGGCGGCGCCGTGCGGCAGAGGTGCAGTTCTGAGCGTGCGCCAGTCTGGAACACGGACGGGGGAAGGCAAGGGGCAGGGGAGGGCGAGCGGCTGCCTCTCTGTCCCTGACGGTGGTATGCAGCACGAGGCTGGTCCTTCGGGAGAGGCCCAGGAAGATCACTGACCACACTCACTGCTGCTTGAATGCAGACGTCCTGCTCCCTTCTCTCGGCCCCCCGCCATCCATCTCCTGCCGAAAGGATCTCTGCTGCCCACAAGGACATCACCTTCGCCACCTCTAATGGCTCTGTGCCATTAACTCCTTGTTTTCCCTGCCCCTTCCTTTGAGCGCCCGCCACTCCCAACCGCACCCTCCCCGCCCGCCACGCGCTGGCTGCGTTCCCCCTTTCTACCCCTGCCTCTAAAAGCGGGGAGCAGCCCTGTGGCACCGTAGAGACGAACAAAAAGAGAGATCGCGGCACGCGCTGTGGTGGGCAAACCCCACTTCTTCAGATGAACGTGAGGGGGGAGAAAAGGGGGACCCAGAATTTAAAAGAGAAAAAAGAAGCAAAAGGCAGGGGTGGGTAAGCCCCGGCCCGCAGGCCGGGTCCAGTCTGCCAGGGTTACCCCGGCCAGCCCACACTGCTGTATTTCCCTGTGCTGTTTGGCTGGCCTAATGTCTAGGAACCGGCTACTGCGAGGTCCCGAGCACACGGCAACAGCTGGCCGGCCAGAAGCAAGGCGCAGCCTTCGCGGGCGTTACTGGTTCCGGACTCCTAGTTCTCTGGGCTGAGGCGGCGTGCAGCTGTGTGAGCTATTGGGGTTCGCTGGGGGTGATAAGGAAAGGCCTGTGTGACGTTTCTGTCCCATGGGGCAAGTCCCTGGAAGGTCCCGACTCAGGCTTGGGGTTAGCGGTCAGGAGGATGCGGGGGTGCGGGTGCACAGGCGCCGGCACCGAGAGGGGGGCTGTGCAGAATGTCCCTGGAGCAGCCGGCTGACGGCCGTGCCCGGGTGGGCTCTGGTGGGTGCGGGGGGAGAGAGCTGCCTGCAGCTCTGTGTAGCGCTTCCCTCCAGCGGACAAACACCCCTCCCTCTGGCCGTGCCAGGGGGCAAGGCTGGCAACTGACCAGACGGGGTTGCTTTGCCATGGGCGCAGGCTAGACTGCAGGCTGGTGCCCTGGCCAGCGGTTCCAACATCGCACAGAAAACATCTGAGGAGGATCACCCCCCCCCCCCAGCTTTTCCCAGGTGCTGGTGAATTGCCCCGGACAGAGGGATGGACAGACACTCCTTGTTAGCACCTATTTGTCAGCTGGAAGGACAAACAGCAGCAGCTGCCCAGCAGGCAGAGCATCCTGGAGCGGCTTTCCCAGGGCTGGTCAAGCACTCTGCCCCCCCAGCCCCGGCTGCTTTTGGCAAGATCAATGTTTTAGCCCTTCTGAGGCTGCAGAGCCTGCCCCCGCTGTGCTGGCCCAGGGAGCCAGGGCAGCCCTTCCAGGCTCTTGCAGACAAGCAGCTGCAGGCTCTGGTTCCTAGAGGGAAAGGGTGACTCAAGCCGTTCCTTGCCATCTGCGTTCCTGGAACGGACCCACGGGGCTACACAGGGAGGCGGGTGGCCAGAGCTGAAGGGGAACGTCGGGATTTTGCCACAAAGGCTTTATACGCTGCGCAGGGACTCTCCGGGGCCGGCCGGACAGCAGTGCAGCCTGGGAATGCTCTCTCCCTCCTGCACGGCAGCCCAGGGAGAACAGCCCCCGGGAACCTCCACGGGGCGCACCGCCTGCCATGGAGCGAGCTGCGGGTGCGTTCCCCGAGCGTGCCCGATGGGAGCATGTGTCGCACGGGGGGGGGACATGCAGCGGTGGAGCACGGAGAGCCGGGTTCTGGAACTAATGGCCGCACTTCTCATTAGCGCTCCTTTGCACCCCGCGGGCAGCGCCAAGGCGGTTTGCAGGGGTGTAGATGACTTGAGTGTAGCAAAAAATGCAGTCGCCCCTCACCTGGCGATTCCCACTGCAGACGGGGGATGGAAGCTAGAGGGGGAACTCTGGGGAGCCATCCCCGCCACTTCCCGCTGCCTGAGGCGGAGAAGAGGGGATACCCCTCCAGTGCGAGGGGCCCCTCTGGATTCCTGTCCCTCCACAGCAGCCGTTCGCCACTTTTCCAGACTACTGTACTCCCTTCAGGGGCTGATTTGTCCTGCACCCCCCACGTTTCAGCTCATTTGAAACCAAGAGAGTCAGACATAAGAATGCAAAGGTGTCAGAGCACACTGCTCCTGCAACATTGCTGACTGACTCTTTTTTGCCATATAATTATCAAATAAATCGTGGCCCCGAGGTTGAGAAACACGGATCGGAGTGCACAGAGCTGCATCCACAGGTCATTGTCTGGGTGAGATTGTAGTTTGTACGGACCATGCTAGTGCTTTCCATGCAGCCTGCTGTAAAACCAGGCCAATGGCTAGATGAGTTGATGTAGCCCCTAGGAGACCTCTGCATACTGCCAGGGACATGGGAGCCCTGGCTGAGAACCACTGATCTACAGAGGGCACAAGAGAGGATGGGAGTGTATCATGAGAAAACCAGCAGTAACCTCAAGCTGTTTGATTGCAGTGGGAAAGTCCCTGTTTTACTCAGGCGGAACACCCATCGGCTCCCCCAATGACGTCACTCCACACCCCTGTACAGCGAGTGACGGAACGGCAGAACCACCAGGACAAAAATAAGGAATTGGCGTGGCGGAGAAAAGAGGCCCTGTGAAACCCTTGAAGATAATGGAAAAACTCCTACTGACCTCCTCCAGGCCAGGATTTCATCCTGTTATTACCTGCCTGTATATTTCTGGCATCCCCAGCACACAGTGTGTTGTGTGAGTGTCCGAGTGTGTGTGTGGATCTGTTTCAACACCCGCTGCAGCCAGCGAGAGGCCTCCCACTGAATTCGTTGGTCTTGGAACAGGCCCTACCTGCCTGAGTTTTTGTAGAATCCACTGGCTGATCCCAGCCGCTGCAGGTTCATAGTTTAACCCCTGGCTAGTTGGTAATGCCTGATCCCCCTCCTGTAAGGAGTGTTGCCATGCAAGTGACTCTGAACCCACGGGCTGCAGAGCAGAGATGCCTACGGCTGTGTCCCCGCGGGCGCTGGGGGGCAGGGTATGTCTGCCATGGCAGTGACAGGCGCAGCAGTGATCAAATCAGCAGGGACTTGACAGAAGGCATTGACGCCACAGGATTGCAGGGCAGGCCTTAGAAGAGGCTGGAGCACTGGGAGATGGTGCAAGAAGAGCAGAACGCCTGGACATGCATCGTAAGAACATCAGAGCTGCCAGACTGGTTCAGACCAATGGTCCATCCAGCCCAGTGTCCGGTCTGCCCCCAGTAGCCAAAACCAGGTGCCCCAGAGGGAGGGATCACAACAGGGAACCCTCACGTGATCCCTCCCCTGTCACCTACCTCCAGACAAACAGAGGCCAGGGACACCATTCCTACCCATCCTGGCTAATAGCCATGGATGGACCTAACCTCCACGAACCCATCTAGCTCTTTTTTGAAGCCTGTTAAAGTTCTAGTCTTCACCGCATCCTCTAGCAAGGAGTTCCACAGGTTGACTGTGCGCTGAGTGAAGAAAAACTTCTTTTGGTTTGTTTTAAACCTGCTGCCTGTTCATTTCATTTGGTGACCCCTAATTCTTATATTGTGGGAATAAGTAAATAACTTTTCCATATTCACTTTTTCCACACCAATCATGATTTTATAGACCTCTGTCCTATCCCCCCCTTGTCTCCTCTTTTCTAAGCTGAAAAATCCAAGTCTTTTCAATCTCTCTTCATATGGGACCCGTTCCAAATCCCTCATCGTTGTTGTTGCCCTTGAGGAGCTGAAGGGACTCAGAAAACTCCAGAAATTTCCTCTTTGTAAATTGCTGAGGTTTTAATCTCTGCTGGGCTTTCAAATGGGACATGTCACTCTCACCCCAGGCCCAAGCCAGTTAGCAGGCAGACTCGCCAGCGGGTAAATCTCAAGTGGAGAGGTGGCCTGTCGGTGTGATTCTTAGGGTCTCTGATGTCTGGACTCCGCTACATGTCCTGAGCGTGCTGGAGTGTCCGTCTGTTTCTTCCCCTCTCAGGCGCTGGGTGAAGCAGAGTGTCCCACTCCATGTGGGTCCTTGACAGCAGCTGAAGTGCCAGGTTACGAATCACGTATCTGCCCCTCTCTCAGCGCTGTTGCCCCGGCCTGCTGGGGCCCAGGTTTCACTCTGGTGTCAGGCTTTCTCTTCCCTGACTGCTAATCACCGAAGGGGGCTCTATCAATCAAAGCAAAGATTTCCCAGGCAAGAGGGAAGCTCTTGTTTTTACAGGAGCGCCTGAAACACACGCACACAGCAGGAACAGCAAACATTCCCAGCATACCGAAGGGTCCTGGGGAGACAAATTCCCCAGGCAGCCGAGATTAAGACACTTGAAGCACATGGAAGCATTGAAACCTGAACTCATGGATTTAACTGTCTTATTAGCCGTCAGCACTGTGTGCTGGTCAGGAGAACCTGACCCAGATGAGGCAAGTGAGTCTTGCGGAGAGGGTCACCCACAGCCTTCTCGGGAACCCTACAAGTCACTTCCACCTCCACCCTACACGGTGGCCAACATCAACATTCCCTCTAATTCTTTCCATCCATATACAGAATAAATGTTGTTGTGTGCACCAAGCCATGTGCCAATGTGTACCACCCATAGAAACACATGCTGCTGGCTATGGGTGCTCTGCCGATCGGCAGGGGCGCTCAGCTTACAGGGAACACCAGCCCTTTGGTTTTGTGACCATACTGCCCAAAGGAAAACAGGACACCATACTGGACTGGCTCAAGCCACTCACTTGAGCCCTGTCCGGTCTAGCATGAGGCTGGGGTCACTGCCCACAGGAACCCTGCCTGCCTCCCACATGAGGCTAGGGTCACTGGTTGCTCAAATCCTGCTTGCCCCCGTGCACAGCTGTTACTGGTTGCTCCCTCCACCACTGGTCTGGCATCGCTCACGTCAGCAAAAGCAAATGCGACGAATGCCCACTTGCCAAAGAAGTCCAGACGGCCAGGACAAAGCCCTGGCTGGGTGATTGGGTCAGGGCTGGCTCTGCCTTGGGCAGGGGGCTGGACTCGGTGCCTCCCGAGGTCTCTGCCAGCCCTGGGATTCTAGGAGTCTGTGACCGGGCTTAAAAAGGGGACTGTCCCAGCTGAAATGGGACATCAGCTCCCCTCCCGCTTTGGCCAAGCTTTAGATGGGAATCTCTTTGGAATCTATCGGCCTGGCTCCTTGATACGCCAGAGAAGGGCCAACGCCAGATCTCAGCCCTTCAGGGCTGGGATTCTCTCTCTCCAGCAGCGCCCAGTGCAATATGGGGCTCATGGAGGCTGCCATAAAGCTGGCAACGTTTAGTTGCTACATAAAGATTATAGCCTGGCCTTCATCTCTGTGCAAACCTCCCTCTGCCATCAGTGTGTCTCTCGCCCGGCATTTATGTCCTGGCCCACGTGGAATCTGGCTCCCTCTTCACTCCTCCTGCAGTAGAACTGCAGCTGAATCCACCGGGGTCTGTGTGCATGGATTTGTCTGCAGAATAGGGGGCCCAAGTCATCAACGGTGTTTGCGTCTTAATAAATCAAGCTTCCCTTTCGTATCTCCTTGGCGTCTTCACTTGGCAACAGCTACTGGCAGCAGTAGTGCAAAAGCCCTTTTGCCAGTATTGGCAAATTGTTTGGAAATTAATACTCTCACAAATTTGTGCTAGGGAATATGATTTCGTTTGAGTTTCTCCTGCCAGTCTATTCCCTCTCACCACACTTTCTGCTACGGTGCGTGTCGGTGCGCCGTGGTTGCATTTGCAGCATTACATCTCAATTCAACTTCCCCAGTAAATTAATTTAAGAGACAGGTTGAACCAAAATGTCTTGGTTGAAACATGAATGAGTGCACAGCCTGCAGGTACGTGCACAGGTTGCTGCTTGCTCCTTCTCGGGAACCTGCCACATGCTGGCCTTGGGACAATGTAGCTTGCTCTCTTTCAAGCTCAATCTTCAGTCTCATTGACTTCAGTGAAGATACTCCTGTGCTTAATGTTAAGCATGTGCTTAAAGTCATTACCAGATCAGTGCTCAATAATTTACAGGCTTGTGCCATTACAGAGTCCTTTTGGTCTGAGAACTGACTGTAACCACACATTTTCTTACTCTATCTAGCTCCTCTATGGGTCTATTCAGACACATCTGTTGATTTAATTAGAACAATCAGTTCTGATGATTTTTCAGTCCTGGTAGCACTGCAGAGCCAATACAGCTGCAGGAGAGTGGGCTGGATTCAATTCCTTCCCATGCATCAGCAAGAGAATAGTTTCCTAAACTCCAGCCATAGCCACTAATAGCAATGGGACAGCACAGATATCTCTTAAGTGATCATTTGAAAACATGCGGGTTGCACAGCTGTAAGAGAGAACCTAGTTTGGCCTGCAGCACTTTTATTGGTGATGCTAATGCTTGAGAAGGAAAGAAGCCAAGCTTGTCTTGCAGAGCCCACGTTGAATTTCCAGGACGGTAGTCAGAATAAACATTGTTTCATTTGCACTCTGCAAATTTGACCGGGGATCGTTGAGAAGCCAACGGTGATGCCACAATGCCTTGTTTACAAAGTCTCGTTCAGAACAGATTTGATTTTTTTTTTGCAATATCCCATGAAAGAATGAAATGTATAGCTACACTTTGCCAAATAAAAACAGAGACAAGAACATCCTCAACTCATTACCGGAAAACTAAACACGCTGCACAGCCAGTTTGCTGAGCAAACAGCCATGACATGCAATTTGAAATATGCTTTTCCGTGCACATGGCTGGCTTAAGCCTGCAACAACTGCAACCTGCATTCCCCAGATGTTTCATCTGTCACAAGTGATCTGTACACCAAGGTGAACTGTAATTATGATGCCTGGACAGCAGGTGTTTAAGAGCCATTCTTTCAATGGCAGCGAACAACAAATATGAGTTGTTCAGGGGAATGATAGAACAACACCGTCCCCGTTAAATATTTGATTCTGACTCACTGGGGGCTAGAAAATAAGAGACTGAGACATGCAGAAAATGAGAAAAGGGATGACAGTGAGGGGGGCAGAAATGGGTATCACTGGTTGAAACAAGGAAGCAGGTGGTGAAATATGACAGCATGCTTATTTAAGAAGTGGTCAGGGATAGAAACTCTGGGGAGTTGCATGTTGAGGAACTGAAAAAACAACAAATAGTCTGGTAGCAATTTACAGACTAACAAAACATGTAGATGGTATCATGAGCTTTCATGGGCACAGCCCACTTCTTCAGATGACCGGAGTGTTGGATGTCTAGGACCAAAATAAACGTGCCGGCTTTGAATAGGCTGCAGGTCTTGAGTAATTAGGGTCTTTTCATGTCAAGTATTTACATGAACTGGGTTCCCTGATATCTTGATTTCTTGTTCCTTGTAATATGTGTTTATTTCATGCAACTTTGATATCAAATGTCAGGATTTCCAGTTGCATGACTCAGGAGTCAGACTGTAAAAGAAGTCAATGAATAAGCATTGCCTGCCCCATAAAATGGCTTGATCAATTTGACTAGGCCATGGTGATCTAAGTTGGATAGTAGGAAAAACTATTTCCCTAGGAGGGTGGGGAAGCACTGGGATGGGTTTCCTAGGGAGGGAGTGGAATCTCCATCCTTAGAGGTTTTAAAGTCCCGGCTTGACAAAGCTCTGGCTAGGATGATTGAGTTAGGGCTGGTCCTGCTTTGGGCAGGGGGTTGAACTAGATGACCTCCTGAGATCTCTTCCAACCACAATCTTCTATGATTCGCTGAAGATTTTCTGCAGTTGCAATTGGTAGTAACGGAGAAGATGCAATTCATACTTAGGAGCAGTGTTCCCTGTAAGCTGAGCGCTAGCGTGGCCACCCAGGAAAGATTCAGGTGCTACCCAGCTGATTAACAGAGTGCCCACAGCCTCTCACAGCTGGCAGCATGTGTCACTACTGGTGGTGCACATCCGCACATGCCTCAGGGCACATAACAATTATTCTGCACATGCATGGAAAAAATTAGAAGGGACATTGCTTAGGAGCTACATGCACTCTCTTTTCAACTCTGAAGACCACCTGCTTTGTCTTCCACTCACAAGTGTAGTGAGTTAGCTGGTCTCTCTGCCTCATCCATCCTTCACTTTTGTCCATACCTTAAATCCGTTACATCCCCTGGCACATTACGTCACCTGACTGGGAAGAAACTGCATATGAAATAGCATAGCAGTTGCTTGCAAGCAAGGCCTGAAGAGAATTGGCTGAGATTGGCAGGGCCCAGGACTGGAGTAACGGGGTCTCTTGCAGCCAAAGGGCTTTGGAACTGTCTCTTCCCGCTGTGTACTTCATTTTGTTATGTGGGGCTGACTCCACCACGAGGTACTAGTGATGGAAAGCGAAATCTTATAACAATGCAAGCCCTTACCGGTTATAGTGCTTCGTGAGCTCAACGTGCACTGCAAGCACTAATTCCTCCACTCATGATTGTTCTTTTCCCTTCCTGCTCCCCCTTCCTAGGTCTCAGGACACTTTGGTTCTGACATAATCTGCTTCCAGGGATTAAATGAGGCCATGACGAAGGGTGCTGAGGAGAGAAGTCCTGACAGATGGCAGTGATATATAGGGAGGCTTTAGAGACAATCTAGAGACAAGCGAGAAATGTTTGACTCCAGATGACAGTCCGGCTCTAAACCTTTCCTCTTTGCAGGCATCCTGGCGTCAACCCTTCCAGAAGATGCATGAACTCGTGAAGCTGGGCAGTGAGTAAATAGGGCAAGAGTTTGCTCTCCATTTTCCTGGTGACTTGCGGCTCCAGAAGGAGTCAGTGATGTTCTGAGGAGCGCTGCTGCCTCTGTGTGCTCCTTAGCCAGCCTTTATTTTCCCTGTGTAAATGAGAGCCCTTCTTGGCCCAGAGAGGCCGGGCTGGCGATGCTGAAATTCCTCTGCCTCTGTTTGTTGCTATTCTGGCAGCCAGTTTCCATGGAGACGCAGATTCCATGCGAGCTGGCGGAGGGCCTAGCAAAACCCCATACCTCAAGGTCTCCTTGGAAAAGAGCCTCCCCCTCCAAAAGAAGGAAGGGGGCAGGAATACATCCCTGCCCTCTCCCTCCCCCAGCACACCCATGTGCCAGTCTGGACACGGCTCCTTTGTCGTTTGGATTGCGAGTGTGTTGGTTTAGGGGGACAGGAGTCCACAGCACCCCCCCCCGTGCCCACCTCCCCTGTGGATGCTCAGGAATTACCACATCACGCTAACATTTCAACATGCGCAAACACTTCCAGATGGAACACATTAAAATTCCGAGATTTCTGATTCACCAATGACAGCGTGCTCCCTAAATTATCTCCAGAAATGCAAACCGAATCGAAGCACCGGGCAAAGACGGAAGGGGGATGGACGTTAGATAAGGGGGGGAAAGTCAGGGGCAACCATTCCCTTTCCCCCCTCTCATGAGGCTGTCTCCTATTCTTTCTTCGCTGCAATGATTGTGGTTTGCTGTATCTCCACAGTGGCGGGTGGTTTCCTTGCTGATGCCATTGTCTCTGTGTGGGCGAACGGGAGGTGTTTTGGGGAAAATTAGTGCAGCTGGAGTTTCCCTTTCTGGCCTCAAAACGGGACGGGGGGACTCAGGCTGTGTGCTTGGCTTTGACTGGGGAGTCGAGCCTAGCTCCTTTGGTGCCGTAGGTGCCCCACTGAACAGCAGTCTCGGTATCTGCTGGGGCTAGGTGATGCTCTCCTGCTGGAATGGACAGTTGAGAAAAGTGGGGTGATTGTAGGCCCACTGTGCAGCGTCATTCAGCTGACGGAGGGGGCTGCCTGAGACAGATCTCCAAGCCTTGGTTCCACTGGAAAGCAGACTCCTTGGGCCTGTGATCAATGAACTTCTCCCTCTCCAGCACCTGCGGCTATTAAATCTAGGGGATAGTACTGCTAAGAGTTTACAGATGGTCCAGCCCCTTGCTCTGCTTTTCCAGTTTACCCTCCTGGTCAGTCCATAAGTTAGCACTGACCCACAGGAAAGGTTGTGGTACATCTTGTCCTCCAACCAGATGCAAAATGACAATGATGGGTCTAGTGGAAGGGGGAACATCAAAGGGATGAATTCATATTGGTCCCCTGAAGTTCAGATGTGAATTAAATCAATGTTCCATAGATTTAGGTCCAGGGAAAATAGACCCTAGAGCTTTGAAAAAGGTGATTCAGTAGCAGCTTCTTGACACTTTCCTCCTGGTGTGACGCTCGGTGATGAGGTGTAACTCGCTGTCTGGCACACTTACCAGAAGACAAGGGCATCAGGATGATTACGAAAGAAAGCAGAATCATTCTAAAGGGTTCGCAAAGGAATAGGATCCCAACTTTTGGAAGGTGCTGTCACATTTTGCGTTTGCATGTCACAGGTAAAGCATGACTGCCAACACAGATTGTGCCACCATATATGTTAGAACATTACTGCAACACATGCTTAATTCAGCATGTTTCAGTTCCACTGGCTTCAATGAGATTTAAACATGGACACAACTGCTCTACTAAGCAGGGTGTGGCTTATTCGTGTTCTCAAAGTTCAGCAGGTACTTTAAATGCTGTACTTATTAAGGCCATCGAGGGCAAGCAAACAGGACTGGACTTCAGATTCATCGAGGGTTAAAAATAAGATGCCTTTTCTTACAGCTTATTTTCTAGTATCCAATCTGATCTAGTTCATGTTATCCACAAAAGAATGTATAAGATGAGCATAATGCTAGCTTGATGCTAGCTTTATGGAAATAGTTCAGATGTCAAATTGAATCAGATATATTGGGATTACTCCCCGTCTGCACACCCAATTATGAAGATTCATAACTAAGCAAATGTATGTTACTGAGACTGGTACTGCTTGCCAAGATTGCAATAGATGGACTATAAGGCACAAGGCCATAGGCCAAGTGATTTCAGCCACACAGAACCATCAATAGCACACTAATTCATACCTTGCTGTGGCTCAATTGAAATATTAGTTTTGGCTAACAATTTTTTATTTTGGCAGCATGGTGGAGAGTTTGCATCATGGAAGATAAGTGGAATGTAGTTTATAATACAGTGATTTTAATTACAGACTACAGAGTAATTACAATATAGTGCTTTCTGATATCTATAACTATCAGTCATTCATATAGCTAAATATACAATGGAATTATTTAATACCCTATTAGTTTAAAAGATGTAGCTTTAAAATCCAGGTACATTAAGTTCATTGCATTTACATCAAAATTAGTCTGAAGGTATAATTTTGGTGGTAAAGCATAGATAAAGTACTTGGATTCTAAAAATACATGTATTAACTATAAAGTTCTGGGGATAATTCACTGATGTATTTTACTGCCTGGTTATAGAATTCTGTAGTAGTTACATATATCAAAAGGGATAACATTAGAGAAATGATAGTATAATGTACTAGGTGTGGAATTCAAAAGGATAACAAAGGATCAAGTCATGAAGATAACCTTCAGTTATGTTAGATACAGGGACTGAAAAGCATAAACAATGTGCAAAATTGTGCTATATGTAAGGTAACTACATTTGAACTATTATTGATTGTTTTTATTTTCCTTTAAAAATGATGTAGCAGAAATGGGAGGGGTATCAAGATAATTAGAGGCATGGGAAAACTTCCATATGAGGAGGGACTGAAAAGTATGAGATGGTTAAGTTTAGAGTGGAGATGAATAAGAGAAGACATGATTACGCTATTGATACTAATGAAGGACAGACAGCATGGAATCTGGCTACCCATATTTAGTTCCAGCTTATACAACATGAAGGGGCATTCTGCCTGATTCTGACAAAATCCTGGGTCAAATTCCAATGATGCAGTATCTAAATGCACACATGGGGTATTTCTTGTACTCAAAATAAGAAATAATCGTATTTTATATTCTCGCTAGTTAAACTTTGTCACGTCCTGTAACGCACCTTTTCCCTGCCAGTTTAGAGAGATCACTGATTAACAGTTAGAAGCTATGGCTTCTGAGTCTAATCGGAAGTAAACAAAATATGTTTTTTGTTTAAATAAGAGGCTGAACTTAATGAGGTTCTCACACATATTTAGAAGGTTATCGATGTTTTAGTGCAAATGCTATCAGACCAGATAAATCCATACTCATTGCATTCTTGCATATCTGGAACTAATCTGCTAGCCTGTACTAATAACGAGGCATAGTTCATGCTGACTTCAGTTTCCCAGCTGCATTAATCCTATTGCTATTATGTGTCCATGGAGCTCTTTACCATAGTATAAATGCCTCATTGATCCTCACATTGGCCTTGTGAGGTTGGGAAGTATTATTATCCCCATTTTATGGAATGGAAACTGAGGCACACTGGCTGAGTAGCGAACAGGAAATCTGTGGCAGAACTAAAAAGAGCACCTTGATCTCCTGAATCCCAGGGCAGTGCCTTAGCCACCGGCTCACCCTGCCTTCGTTACTAGCCTTGTGGCCGGTGCACACATTCTTTTCTGGGAGACTTTTATTTTTGTAGACTTCTGACTTGCTCAGTCAGCACTTTGTGCTTACAGCTGGCCAGCACAGAACAGTGATGGGGCAGCAGATGAGGCTGGATTTGGCAGAGCGGAACAGAGGAAGTTTCCACCCACACATAGGCAGCAGTATTAAGAAGATACACTAGCATCCCTTCATTTCCCTACCAAAAATCAACAACAAGAATTCACTTCAAATGTGCCATATGGGTCAAATCACAGAATATCTCGTCTCAATAAGCTTTACAGAAGCCATAAGCCTCATAAAAAGGAGACTGAAACCTTCTTAAGGGTATGTCTACACTGCAAAAACACCTCCACAGCAGCAAGCTTCAGAGCCTGGGGCCACTGATGTGGGTTTGCCCTTCCCTGGTTTCTGAGCTCAAGGCTTCAACCTGAGCGGGAATGTCTACACTTCTATTTGTAGCTCCATAGTGCAAACCCAGTTTCTGAAAACTTGCTGCCACTGGATTTTTTTGTGCAGTTTAAACATGAGTAAGCCAAGTACAGGCCTTGAGCTAACTAAGCAAATTCCTGCTTCTGTGCCCTCTACTGGCTATAATCTGTCAACTAGCGCCATCCGCTGAGCCGCTGCTGAAGACTGTCCAGACATTACACAAGAAGGTCCTTCCCCGCCCCCTGCTGGATTTTAGCAGGACAGCTTGGTTTAAATGTTGCTTGACTGAACTTGTATTTCTTAAATCACACAGATGTACTTAAATCATAATCATTGACACGGCAAGAAAAGCTAGTAATTAATACAATGTCTGCAGTAGCTGTCAATGTTGTTGTAATCTATTTTTTCTATTATCACGTGTACTGCAGTAGTGCCTAGAAGCCTCACACTACGATCCTCGCCCACTGTTCTATGCACACACAATGCAAATACAATCCATGAGCCAAGCACTATCCATATCTGGGTGCTCTTGTTTTCCTGGTCTTTCGATATTATTCTGATATTTCTAAAAGGAGATTTTGGTTTTCTTACATCTTCATATTTAAATTAGGTTAAAGTTTCCAGCCAAGAGGAAATATTTCATTTCAGGAGGACTCTGAGCATATTTGCTACAGCAGACTATGAAGAAACAACATCAGAGGCTAGGGTAACTCCTAGGTTACACAGGTAAGGACTGTGCCCAGCTCCCATCCAGAACACACCACACGATCCATCGTCTATAGCCAAGCCCTTCGATACAACCGCATCTGCTCTAACCCCACTGACAGAGACCAGAAGCTTCAGGATCTCTACCAAGCATTTATAAATCTCAACTACCCACCCAGAGAAATAAAAAAGCAAATTGAAAGAGCCAGACGAATACCTAGAAACCATCTACTTCAAGACAGACCCAAGAAAACCAACAATAGAACACCACTTGTCATCACCTACAACCCCCAACTTAAACCTGTCCAACACATTATCAATAAACTACAGCCTATATTGGAACAGGATACCATACTCAAAGAGGCTCTGGGAGACAGACCCATAGTCTCCTATAGACAACCACCTAACCTCAAGATGATTCTTACCAACCACCACAGGACATACCACACTAATACCAACCCTGGTACCTTCCCTTGCAACAAACCCCGTTGCCAGCTTTGTCCACATATTCATTCTGCTGATACCATTATTGGACCTAACCAAGTGAGTTATAAGATCAAGAACACATATTCCTGCGCATCCAGAAATATAATCCATGCTATCATGTGCCGAAAGTGTCCGTCTGCTATGTACATTGGACAAACATCTCAGACACTTCGCCAAAGGATTAATGCCCACAAAACAGATATCAGACAAGATCACAAAGAGAAAACAGTTTCTTGCCACTTTAACCAGAAAGGACACTCTCTAAATGACTTAGCCACCTGCATTCTGCTACAAAGACCTTTTACAGCTGCACTTGAAAGGGAATCCTCTGAACTGTCATTCATGTTAAAATTCGACACTTGCCAACAAGGACTTAACAAGACTTTGAACTTTCTCACCCATTACCAAGACAGTTTCCCCAATTATCACCTGTAATACCATTAACTCACAAACATCCCACTCTCCCTACCTTTAATATCAGCAATTCACAGACACTTAACTTCCTTCCTCCCCCTTCCCACCCTCCCGCATCCCCCTTCTGTTCCGCAATGTGATTTGTCCTTTTCATATTTGTTCATTTTTTTTAATTGTATCCTTTGGTATATATGGTTGTGACTACTTTCTTCCACTATTTGATCTGAGGAAGTGGGTCTGGCCCACGAAAGCTCATCATCTAATAAACCATCTTGTTAGTCTTTAAAGTGCTACATTGTCCTGCATTTTGCTTCAGAAGTGGAAAGTCTGTCTAGAAGGCAGTTGCAATGGCACAAGTTACCCATGAGTTCTCTTCCACCAAGGGGCCTTCTAGCATCACTCCCACTGGTGGATAAAAGGTGGTTTGGGAACGAGTATTGTCTGAGTAGCCAATGCATTGCTGCAGTTCCTGAGCAACAACAATCACGAGGACTTCTATGCAGTGTAAGCTGTGCAACCCTCATTCATTCCTGCTGCCCGTCTGACTCTGCCCTGAATGAGGCAGGGACCTGTTGAAAAAGTACATAATGAGTACGCAAAAGGGGGCAAAATTAAAGGTTACACAGGCAACCTTTATTCTGGCATTTCCAAACTTTCACGTTTGACGTTGCAACTATAGCATTCTCTTAAAGTAGTTCTGAATGAAGTATCAGTTTTAATGATGTGTCCATCTATTGGTAGGCATCATTCTGATATTGTTTAAATATATACCTCTTGTTGACTGGTATTCTCATGCAAGCAAAATGATGGCTCTCATGAGACAAATTCAACCACTGAGTAAGCTGTTGCAACTCCTTATGATTTCAATGGGACATTTCAGTGGCTTATCTCAATGAGCACGTTTTCAAATAAACATGTCTCCATCCTTTCCTGTAGGCATCACCTTCACGGCTGAGATAGTTCACTCTGTCTGCTATCTGAGACTCTTAACAAGGGTGCCAAGAGGGATGTGGACCTGCATTCGTGGAATCGGATTGAGGTCAGCAATGCCTTTCGCATAGCTCATGAACATACATAAAAGGACAATTACTCTGAGTCACCACTAACAAAGCCTTTTAATATAAATTGTGTTCTTTTACAGTATGCAGGTTAGCAAACATACCACAGGATGTCAGCATTGGGAATGTGCTCCAACCAGAATCGGCAATCTCCTAGGCTGCTTTCTTTATAAAGAATTTCTTTTCCCATCGTCATTTGTGTCTACAGACAAATTTCAATTCCTTAATCTCCTGTTCATTAACCTTTTTCTCTGTCCTTCCTGTGTCAGGCTAGTTAAAGGCTGTAAAAGTTGGTTGGTAGTTGCTTTCTAACTCTAACAGTAGCTCCCAAATATAAAAGAATAGCTTTGGGTCTATAAAACATCAAAGCCACCACAAAAATTCACCAAATCACTTCTGAGATCAATGATCAGTTTTCAGGTAGTGATAACTACCTCTCTGATCATACACAAAAAGCAATTAAGATTAAACGAACTGGCACCAACTTATAAAGAAGTTGTCAACAGGACTCCAGAATTTTTTGCATTTGTGAAAAAGCACTCGGCCACCTCCTCTCAGTTTTAGGGTATGTCATAGTTATTTTACATCAGTCACATGGGACCTTTTAAACTGTAATGTGCTTTTGTGGAATACAACAGCTGTTTGAGACCAGAAGGTTTTTTAAAAGTTTTGACTCGTTAAAGCAGTGAGACAGGAGATGGTGAGGATCTGCTGGAAACCGTCTTCTTGCATTGAAATCATTCCATGAAATAACACTGATTTACTAGTTTCCTGTTGGGGGAACATTTTCATGAAGATACTGCAAAGCCAAGTCTGTCCATTTCATTTCTTGTTCTTTTACGGACTCTGTTGTACCACCATTGTCTTGTTCTGGTTCAGGAAGTTCGTTCTGAGAACACAAAAGGGGCAATGCATTCTATACCTTCAAAGCACCCTGACAAGATCAGCTTAGCATCATTTCATACTGGTACATGCACACATCTGCAACTAAGGCTGAAGGGAGCATCAGAAGAGCATGTACTGTACATACTGCTTCCACTAAAAATATCAACAAATCCAAATATGGGCATTCCATTTCCACAAGAATTCTGTACTTCGTTTTAGGAGTTGATTTCCTAACTTGACGGCTGGCTGACCCAAGCGTACACAGCAAAATAAATGATTGTAATGTCTGGTAAACATAGAATAAGTAGATATCAACGCAAATAGTTTATTGCCTGTGTGCAACCTTTTTCTCCCATAATAAAGTCCAAATATGTAAGTATTCTATGTCCGAATTTTAAATAAGGCATTCTCTCAAATCTCTCTTTTCTGTCATACAGAAGGTAACAAAGAGCAAAATAAGCAGCACTCTGTCTGGAATTTGAGGTCAATGGCTCTAAAGAGGCGAGGCTGTGCTAGTGCCACACAGAACACTGGAAAGCACTCCCGAGGTGCTTTTGCCTTAGGAACAGAAAACTGATGAGTCTACAGCTTGTCAGGATGAGCAATAGCGTAACTGTTTTGTTTTTCTCTTAACCATCTTTCTCTGCGAGTGCTATCATAACTGTGCAGTTGCTAGACTATGCGTAATTCCCCAGAATATCATCTCGTTCCTGGGTCTTGGCATCCTAGCGAGAGACAAAAGAGCTCCCCAAACTCTAGGAATTTGTTCACGGAGGATCTGATCTAAAGCTTGCTGAAGCCAATGGGAGTTTTTTCATTGTTTTCAATGGGCTTCAGCTCAGACTCTGAAGGCAGTAGCAGCAGTTAGGGCTCAAGCTACTGGTGGTCACCTACTGCCCATTGCTCTAAGCACCACCCACTTTTTAGTCAGCTCCTTCTTGACTTGGGAATGAAGGAATATCCCAAAGCTGCCATTCTGGTTTTTAGCTTGCCAACAGCCAATCCTATGTCAATGGCTCAGGTCTCATGGGGTCTTTAGGTCCACACTCAGGCCTTTTCTACTGTTAGTATGAGCATCTGCAGGGCAAGCCCAGGAAACCTCAGAAGTATGCTGTAAGGAACTCTTCCTCCACTCTGGGCATGCGCCTCAGTCTCCAAGAGTAGTTACATAGTTCCTCCCTCCACCCACTACCCAAAAAGGAGTGACGCTATCTAGTTAATTGACCATAAGATGAAACAAGTACCAGCACTGAAGTGGTTTCTGTATTCAGCCAGCTTA
This sequence comes from Pelodiscus sinensis, assembly GCF_052426305.1. NCBI lineage: Eukaryota > Metazoa > Chordata > Testudines > Trionychidae > Pelodiscus > Pelodiscus sinensis. The sequence goes on along the minus strand of NC_143061.1, from coordinate 55,468,875 downwards.
ACGAGGCACATCCCAATAAACTCCAACAGGTAGGAGAGTTTGGGCTTCCAGAACTTAAAAAGAGAACCACAGTTCCGCACGGTGGAGATCGGATCATTCCCTAACGCTGGAGTACACCTGCAGAGGCTAAGTGAAGATAGTGAGTTGCTATGCATATGTCTGTGATAGGAGACTAATTCCCTTCAAGTAATCTTCTCACAAACTTTGTCTAATGTAAGAATAAAGAGAGGCTTGAAGGTTTTGAGTATGCAAACGTGGGAGGGAAGAAATCTAGCAGGATGAGTGGCCTACAATTTGGAAGTCCATCACTACTCTAAGAAGGGATCTTTGCAAAAGGTGATGCAGGTACAAAAGCCTGAAGTACATACACTCCGTGAGCAAAAATCATGGCTGGCTGAGAAGTGTCTCAACATGAAAGGCAGCCTGTCAAAATAGAGTGGACGAGGAAGGGCTTTATCCAGTTAATTAAGGAGAAAATCTCAAGATTTATCAGGCTTAAATGAGACGTTTCCGTTAATAACAAGGCTGTATCTATGCCTAGAGACAAGGGGCTGTGAAGATCCGGGTGTGCTATCAAGTAATCTGTGACAGATCAAAGATAGTTGCTAAGTGGACCTAGGAGTTTTCCCTTCTTCACTCTTGGCTAGCAGTACTGGAAGTATATAAGTGAAGGGGAAGTCTTTGGGTCCTCCCCTCTCCACTCCGGCCAGCAGCATAGCACTTGAAAAAGCTGAGGAAGAGGTTAGTCCTGGAACCCGCTCCTCACAGACTGGTGGTACTAGGAGTATGAGGGGAGGATAGAAAGAAACATTCCACCCTCCAAAGAAACAGGTAGCTCGCCTAGATTATGGGAAAGCATTTTCTCCTTCCAAAGCGAGGCAGTCAGCTGCAGGGAGAGAAGCACTTATTCCTCCACCAAGCCGGAGATATGCAGAGCTGGAAGAAATCCACCACCCCGCATAAAATAAATGGGAAGCTGGCCCCTGGAGTGAGGGAGCATCATTCATACAACTGTCAGAACTGTAAGGCACATTTCCTATGCCATGCCTCTGTTAGGAGGTTAAAGGGGGTAGACACATAATATAGGCTTATAAGCAGCTTACTGTGTTCACCTACCAAAGGTATTGCTACATCCTCGTATGGTAATTTATCTTCTCTCCATGCATCATCGATCAAATCCAGGATTCTTCCATCCCTCTGCACTTCACTGTCCATCTTTGCACAATTTACATGCAGATAGATCTGCGACATAAAGCAGAAATTATCCTTGATATCTAGAACCCAAAAAGATGGAGCTTAGATTCTATGCTTGCCCTGGCCATGACTCCTTTCTTAAATAGCTTAATGGCTGTTTTACAGTCAGTAGGGCATGGCACAGTTGTTTTTCATAGTTATTAATACCCTCCATTGTTTGTATTGCCCTATGAGACGCATGAACATGTTTCTTTTCCTACCAATTCAGTTTTTGTCCATGCAACAAACTAGCACATGTACGTGGCTTTGCTCAGGTTCCTAAGGTGTTCAGGGCAGGGAACTGGGAAAGTGGGGTGGGTAAGAGTCAGAGTGGGAGGGTAGGGAGGGGATCTGGCCAGGGGACTGTGGTGTGTGTGTGTAGCGGGGTAAGCAAAGAGGCTGAAGCTCCTTGAGTTTCGTACCAGGGTCACTTGCTCTTCCTCTTCTTGTCCCTGCCAGAGAACGAGAGCAAAGTGCACAGCTCGTCTGCCCCGTCCTCCCCAGCCAGAGGGAGGAATGCAGCACACTGTGCACTTTCCCCGTGCTCCCCAAAGGGAGCCAGCAATGTCCTCGTATTAATCTGGGGGAAGATGCGCCTCCCCTTGCCCTCCCTAACAGGTGTCTGCGGGGTAGGGCTGGGACCTGCCTGGTGATTCTGTCTCTTCTCAGTACGGTGGTATGAGAGTCAATCCCATTCCAGGCGCATCCCATTGTCCTGCACAACCCGCCCCTGCCCTTGCTTTAAGCTGTGCTCAGCGGCGTCCTGGCTTCGCTGGCCCTCGCTCTCACGCTGTAGAAACAGACAGACTCTCTCAGACCTGTGGCCGATTGTTTCCCTGCCTGTTCAGAAAGGGGCTGACATCGCCTCCCACGGGTGACGGGCCACGGCCCGGCCCCACCGCAAACACCTGTTGTGTCCCCGGCGGTGTCGGCCCCACACAGGCGAAGGCCGGCTGTGCTCCTGCGCCCAGGGTACCCCCCGCAGTGACCCCTCAGAGCATCTCCAGCGCACCCCCCGCACCAGCGCTGTGCAGCACCCTGCACACAGCCCTGCCCGGTCGCCATGGAGACGCACCGCCCAGGGGCGGGGCACCGCCCGCCAGGCTCCGCCCCGCCGGGCATGCGCAGTAGCAACCCGGCACAGCGTCCCCTCCCCCACCCGCCTCCGGGCCCGGGGAGCAGCCCCCCCGCGCGGGGCTGAGGGGCCCCAGCAGGGGGCCGGGGCGGGGGCAGCCCTTCCCCCCCACCGCGCGGGCCGGCCCCTCCCGCCTCTGGGCCTAGCCCCGCACCTGACACCCGGCGCGCGCGCCAGCCCCGTCCCGCCCCGCGGCCCTAGCAGCGGACCACGTGACCGGCGACTCTAGGCCGCGCCAACCATAGAGAGGCGGCGGCGCGAGTCCGCCGAGGAGAGAGAGGCCGGCCCGGAGGTAACGGCTCGGCGGGGGCGTGTCCTGGGTCGGACTGTGCCCGCCGTGAGGCGCTCACCCTCACCCTGTCTGACTGTGCCTGGCGGACAAGGGGCTGTCGCCTGTGCGGCGCTGGCTGTCTGCTGAGGTGACTGGAGGCGGGGCTCTGACTGTTGTTGGCCTTGTCTGACTGTGCCTGGGTGACCAGGGGACTGTAGCCTTTTGTCTGTCTGTGAGCCCGTGACTGTTCCTGTGGGGCTGGGTCAGACTGTACCCTGCTGTGAGGCTCTCGCCCTTTCTGTGTGGCGAGGTGTCCGTAGCCGGGGGTTGGCCGCCGTGTCTGACTGTGCCTGGCAGACAAGGGGCTGTCGCCTGCTGCCCGCCTGTGCGGTGCTGTTTATAGAATCATAGAATACTAGGAGTGGAAGGGACCTCGAGAGGTCATCGAGTCCAGTCCCCTGCCCTCATGGCAGGACCCAGTACTGTCTAGACCATCCCTGATATTATTGCTGTCTGTCTGTCTGTCTGTCTGGTGAGGTGACTGTAGATGGGGGTCTGACTGTGGCTGGCCTTGTCTGACTGTTCCTGGGTGACGAGGGGACTGTAGCCTTTTGTCCGTCTGTGAGCCCGTGACAGTTCCTGTGGGGCTGAGTCACACTGGGTCAATGTCTGACTTTACCTGGCTGTGAGTCTCTGTGTGATGAGGTGACTGTAGCCTGGAGTCTGGCTGTGGCTGTTCATGCAAGGCTCTGTGCCCCCACCCCACTGGGGCTGTATCTTCACTGCAGGGATGTGGGGAAGGCACATGTTTTAACACCTTAGGACTGGAATTTGCACCTTTATCACAAAACGTGTTGATGAGTAAGTCTATAAACTGTGCTTTGGGTGGCCTTGTCACCCTGGAACTGCAGGTATTTCTATGGGCCCCAAATTATGAACAAAAACTGAATTGGTAGGAAAAGAATGTTGTGTTCAGACTATGGACAAACCCCCCAAGAACCTGGGAAGTTCCCTTACTGGTAGAGACACCTTATCAGTCCATCTTCCATCTAGTCTGGTCTCTGACTGCCTGATACCAGATGCAAAACTCCATAGTGCACTAAGTTGTGCAACAGTAGCACTTAAGTCATTTTCAGCACTGGTTCAGGAAGGCTCAGTGCAGGCAGTGTTTCAGAGTAACAGTTCAATATCCCAGTAGTATCTGGGGCTTTTAAAGACTTACTTTCTGCCCTTGGGTTTGACTTCAAAGTTGAGCTTGGTTTTGTTAATTTTGGATACTAGGGAGCTGAGCTTGGTTTTGTTAATTTTGGATACTAGGGGGCTGAGCATTCTCAGTGGAGAGGCTGTGGGTTCCTCCATGCTTGGCCCAGTTAGCTGACTTTAGGGGTACGGATGTTAGATAGTGATTAATTGATTAGTCGTGTAACTGCATCAAATTTTAGTAGTTACACAACTATTTGATTGTCCCCGGGGGCAGGGTCAGCAGCCAGTGTGCTCCGGCCCCACTCACGGGGAGCCCTCCTGCTGCCCCATGCTGTTCCTTCTCTATCGGAGGCAGCAGCATGGGGTGGCAGGCGGGAGCTGGTCTGTGAGGGGAGCCGATTTAAAAATTGGCTCTCGATGCAGATCAGCTCCCACCTGTTGCCTTGCGCTGCTGCCTTTGATACAGCAGAGGTTTATCGGTTAATCATGTATTCGGCTACATGTTGACATCCCTATTTCAGGGCACATTTCAGAACCTGCTTTAATAATTGCCATTGTAAGGTCTGATGTCTTGCACTTCGGGAGATCTAGAAATGAAGTCTATTTTATGGCCTTGGAAAGTTGGGAGACACCCTCCCTCTTTTCAGTGGTAAAACTTTCAAAGGAGGAATGCAGAAGTGCCTATCGAGTAGTTGATGGAAATTCTGTCGACTACTCAACTAGTAAATTAATCATTATTTAACATCCTTAGTGTACACGGACACATTCCATTATTCTGAATATCATCCTGTGTACTCAAGCCTAAAATTCACTTCAGCGAGGCTTCTTGCACTTACAGTTGGGGTTATACTTAAGCATTTTATTGAATGCTTAATATCTGACGCTGCTTTAGCAGCTGTCGTCTTGTATTGTTAAAGCATTAATTTTTAGCTTTATGCCTTCTGCAAGCTTGGAAGTGCACTCTGTAGTTTTGTAAAATGTCTGCTACTAGAACCATATCAAGTGTCAGAAAAGAAAAAAACAAGCAATATGATACAGTGATGTAATTATAAGGTCCAGTAGCTCGTTACCTTTCAAAGCTAGAAACACCTGTGGCAGGTCAATACAAATGCTTTCAGCATCAATACACTTTTCTAAGCACAAATCCAGGACCACTTCAGGAGATGGGGGGTAGAGGAGGGAAAGATGCTTGAAGGCTCTTTTCTATCTGTCATTGAAAAACTAGGGCTGCGTCTAGACTGGCATGATTTTGCGGAAATACTTTTAACAGAAAAGTTTTTCTGTTAAAAGTATTTCCGCAAAAGTGCGTCTAGATTGGCACGGATGCTTTTGCGCAAAAAGTGTTTTTGTGCAAAAGCATCCGTTGTCAGTCTAGACGCGATTTTGTGCAAGTAAGCCCCGATCGCCATTTTAGCCATCGGGGCTTTTTTGCGTAAAACAGTTCTTCCCTGTCTACACTGGCCGTCTTGCACAAGTATTTTTGCGCAAGAGGGCTTTTTCCCGAGCGGGAGCGTGAAAGTATTTGCGCAAGAAACACTGATTTTGTACATTACAAAGTCAGTGCTCTTGCGCAAATTCAAGCGGCCAGTGTAGACATCTGGCAAGTTTTTGCGCAAAAGCAATTGTTTTTGCGCAAAAGCAATTGCTTTTGCGCAAAATCTTGCCAGTCTAGACGCACCCTAGTTGTGTTGTTGGGAACTTCTTACTTATGGGGTCTGAAGAGTTGGCATTTTCTGTTTTGTTTGTAAGAATTGTGTATTTTCCATTGATGTCAAAGAGAAAAAGTAATGGATTTTGCAAGCTGATGCAAGTGACGAATGAAAGGGAGGCCACCTGACATATTTTGAACCAACAGCAACCTTGATGGCTACTGGTTGTAAGTCAGGGCCTCAGGTGTGACTTCAGAATCTCCGATTTATTTCAGGGGTAGTTTTCTGCTCTGTGTTATACTGGAGGTCAGAGTAGGTGGAATTGATGAAACCACTCTTCTGTGGAATTGCTCTCCAGACTTTAAGTTGTCACTTAAAAAATTGGTTTGAGCCTGTATAATCTGAGCTCTGGTATTTTGAGGAGCTGGGTGTAGGGGAGTCTGCAGCTTAGAGTGTAAGGTAGGAGGATGGATGTGGATTGCGGGTGATTAATAATGAGAAGTGAGGGAGTGGGGCAGAGCTTGGCTATAGCAGATGTTTGCCTGGGCATGTGTTAATAAAGCTGGAGGAGCAGTGACTTGAGGCTTTGATATGGGGAGAAAACTGATGTACTAGTAAGCTCTCTAGTAATGCTTGTAAGTTGGTTTCTCTCTTCACTTCAAAGCCTCAAGGGGGTGCGCTAGGGCTGGAGTTCTCGCTATTTTCTTTTTGAGGCTCTCCCAATATGCTAGAAAAACTCGGTGGGGCCCTCTTATGCCACAATAACTGTGGGGTTTTTAAAACTTAAACAACAAATAGTCTGGTAGCACCTTAAAGACTAACAAAATATGTAGATGGTATCATGAGCTTTCATGGGCACAACCCACTTCTTCAGATGACAGGAGTTTTAGAAGTCCAGATCCAAGAATAAATAGGAGAAGGGGGAAGAGGGGAGAAAAGGAGGGGAGGGGGGAAAAAAGAGAGAGACAGTGAGTAGATGGTTCAAATAGTTACAAGAGACTGATAAGAACAATTAGCACCTCCATTGTTTAGTTGGTTAAGTCATTAGGATGTGGAAGATAGTGTGCAAGCCAACCTGTTCAGACTATTTGCATAAGAATTAAACTTGTGAATGAAGTTAAGTTCCAGCCCTTCCCTGTGTATTTGGCTTGTGGAATTGGCCTGAAACAAAAGGATGACTTGGAGATCCATTAATGAATGTCCAGGCAGATTAAAGTGTTCTCCAGCAGGTTTTTGTGTATTGCCTTTTCGGATATCTGATTTGTGTCCATTAATTCTTTCCCATGGAGACTGTCCAGTTTGGCCAGTATACATTGCAGTGGGGCATTGCTGGCATAGATAACATTAGTGGATATACAGTTAAATGAGCCTCCATTTTGGTGGCTGATGTGGTTGGGTCAGGTGATGAAATTGCTAGTGTAGAGTTGGCACCCGGGCTGATTGCAGGGGTGGGTTCCTGGATGATTATGATGAAGGTGTGCTGTGTGGTTACTGGAAAGAATTTGTTTGATGGTAGGGGGTTGTCTGTAGGCCAGAACTGGCCTTTCCCCCAAGGCCTGTGAGAGTGAGGACAGGTTGTAGATTATTGATAATGCATTGGAAGGGTTTAGGTTGTAGACTGTAGGTGATGACAAGTGGAATTCTGTTTTCTCTTTTAGGCCTGTCTTGAAGTAGTTCATGTGTGGGTACTCTTCTGACTCTGTCAATCTGTTTTTTCACTTCTCTGGGTGGGTATTTCAGTTTTAAGGATGCTCTAGAATCAGTGGTCCCCAATGTTTTGGGGCTGCCGGGTGCCTGGGGGCGGGGCCGCTCACGCGCTTTGCGTACAGGGGCGGGGCCGCTCACAGGCCACGTGACTGGGGGCGGGGCCAAGCATGCGCCGCACGCCCGAGGTCGGCACCAGCATGTGCTGCGATCCCGGGCAGGGGCTGCCCAGGTTCGTCGGGGTTGGGGCTGGGGCTGGCGCAGGCATGCGCGGCGCCCCTGGGGCCGGTGCCAGGACCGGCAAGGGCACGCGCGGCGCCCCCAGGGGCGGGGGTCAGGATCGGCACCGGCACGCGCGGTGTACCTGCGAGTGGGGGTCAGGGTCGGCACTGGCACGCGCGGTGCACCCGGGGCTCAGGGTCGGCACCGGCACGCGCGGTGCACCCGGGGGTCAGGGTCGGCACCGGCACGCGCGGTGCACCCGGGGGTCAGGGTCGGCACCGGCACGCGCGGTGCACCCGGGGGTCAGGGTTGGCACTGGCACGCGCGGCGCACCCGGGGCCGGGGCTGGCCATGCACCCGGGGCTGGCACCTGCCGCACGCCCGGGGATGGGGCCAGCCCAGATTGCTCCGCGGGTGCACGTAAAGGGCCCGGCGGGCGCCATGGCGCCCGTGGGCACATGGTTGGGGACCACGGCTCTAGATAGATCCTGTAGGTGTTTGTCTCTGTGGGATTGGAGCAAATTCGGTTGTATTTTAGGGCTTGGCTGTATACAGTAGATTGAGAAATGTGTCTGGGATGGAAGCTAGAGGCATGAAGGTAAGTGTAGCGGTCGGTAGGCTTTCAGTATATGGAAATTTTCCCATCATTTAATTGTTCTGTAGTGTCAAGGAAGTGGATCTCTCGTGTGGCCTGATCCCATCTGAGGTTGATGGCGGGGTGGAAGTTGTTGAAATCCCTGTGAAATTCTTCAAGGGTCTCTTTCCTGTGGGTCCATAAGATGAAGATGTCATTTGTGTAGCGTAAGTAGGGTAAGAGTGTTAGGGGGCAAGAGCTGAGGAGATGTTGTTCAAGGTCAGCCATAAAGACTTTGGCATATTGTGGATTTTTGGTTTTTTGGTTTTGTTTTGCATATAACAAGAAGCAAACAGGGCAAATGCTTGGGGGCCCCATGAAGATGCATTGCTCAAGCTTTGGCCCTGGGCTTCAGCCCCATGCAATGAGGCTTTCTGTCCTGATCCCCAGTGTGTGTAATGCTGGCCCTGCTTGGCACTCCCCTGTAATTGGGTTGAGACCCTCAAGGGTCTTGGGCCTTGGTTGAAAACCAGCTGTCTATGGGAGACCTCACGGAGCAGGATGAGAAGGGATTGCTTACACTGGGGTTGGCTTGAGAAGGCAAACACTCTTACATTTATAGCAAACCAAAGCAATATTTTTTTAAAACCACAGTGCACTTCTACTTGCAATATATAATATCAATACACGCAGAAGCTCTTAGTGCTGCCGTCGTTGCATTTCCTGTAAGGATCAGAAATGCAAGAACCTGATTTCCAATTAAATGCATGTGCTTAGCGATGATGTTTTGCTGGGGCACTCAAACCAGCAAGTAAGGCACCATTGAGCATTTTCCCTCTTTTATTTGAAATCCTCAACCTCAAGAAGTGGCAAAAAGGCTGATTCTAGACCAGGCACATGGTAAAGGCAAGCAAACGAATGGTTTTGGAGCTGCAGTAATAAGCCCAGTACTCTCTTCATCAGGCTGTCGAAACAATGAAAATAGGCCCACAGCCATAGGCAGCCTAGAATTCAGATTTGTTGGAAGATTATGTGAGTCTCAAAAGCTTGCTTACTTTGACCCCTTCCTTGCTGACTGTCAGGATGCTGGGATGAATTCATTTGATGGACCATTACTTCCGAAGAGGTATAAACATTGCAGTACAGTGAATGTTAAAATTACCTAATACCTATGTTGAGAAAAGGAGTGGCACTGGACTTGGCATGGGGTGGGTAATCTCTCTGAATTGGTCCAAAGGTTACACTTACAAGGTTTTAATTTATCTTCACAATGGCATAAAACACTTGTGGCTAATTATTGTCTGCCTTTTTGCTCTACGTACATGCTCTAGAAGAGTTACCTGGCGTGGCTCAGGTCCTTAACCCAAATGAGTTTTGTTTTTCTTCATTTAAATAATTAATTATAGCCATTCCGGTCCCCATCTCTGGCCCCTTGCAGCCCCTGCTTGTGGTTATTCTACACTTTAACTGTCCTTCCAACCAGACACCCCCCGTTCCATTTTATGAGAAACAGTCACATTCCCTGCACACCCTGTTGTCCTGGCACAACCAGACCCTGGCCTTGCTTTAAGTTATGATCAGAGGACGCTGCAGACTGAATGTGGAGGTTCTAGCTCTTACCGTTTAGGAGGAGTTGAACAAACAGACTCACTGACAGGTGCATGTTTCTAAAATATACTATAAGATTCAGAGCTGAAGGGCTAGAGTCATCATCATCACTATCATCTGTCTCACTGAGTTTTAGACTAAAAGCTTCAAGCAACTGCACCCTAGGTAGGGCAAATGAGACCACCTAACTCCCCCACCCCCCATTCCTAGTGCCTCTCCCAGCATTCAGTGGGGGAGCTCTCTGCTGTGAAGGGGACTGTGTGCTCCTCCGGCCGAGGGCAAGGAGAGCTGGAGCTGGAGTACTGGTTACAGCAGAGCATGCGCAGGACTCGCGTCGTGCTGGCGCAGGTGCCGATGTTTGAGGAAGGATGAGACAGGAAAATCAGGAAATCAGAGCTTCCAGAGGAATCCGTTGTTAGTGGGAATAGGAATAGCTTGGTTATTGGGGATTCAAAACGGGTGCCTTTGCATTGTCCTCCCTGGGTGCCGGGAGGAGAGAGCCGCAAGAGGGCTGGGATTTACAGAAGGCGCTAGTGGAGGCCCTGCGACCTTCCTTCCCAAGGGGTCCAAGCTAGTTATTTGCTTGGCAAGGGAGAAAGGGGGCAGCAGCCAGCTCCTCCCCCCGACACACTCACTCTCCAGGGGCCGGCGGTCTGTACTGGCACCTGTCACAAAGGCCCGTAGGCACATGTTTCTTGGCAACCGGGGGTATCTCCTTTCTCTGGCTCCCTAATGGATACCTCCCTCTTTCCATGTCCGCCCTTTGATGTTTTCTGTCCGTTTTTTTCCTTCCCCTGTGAGTTGATTGGACCCTTTGTTCCTCAGAGTGGTGACGGGCCAGCCTTCTTCAGTGCAGCTTTAATGAGTTGGGAGGGGGTTGATGCTGCCATTGTATTGCTCAGGTGGGTGGGAGCCTGGTGAATGTTTGCTCCTGGCTGCTTTCCCCATCTCACTGTCTGCTTTGCACCTGGAGTCAGCAGGGGGGCGGGCAGCCTGCTGTCTGCTTCCTATAAGATCAGAATCCAGCATTAAATAAACAAACCTTACGCAGCAGCAGCCAACAGTCCTGGGGCCAAGACTCTGAATCTAGGATTGTTCTGTCCAAATCAGGACTTCTGTCAGGTACGTGTAGCTGTCAGGCAAGGCACTTAGCCCCCTTGATTATATCATACAAGGTAAGTGGAGGCAGAGGTGGATGTTTCCATTTCCTATGATCGTCAAACCTTTTAGCTAATTGTCAGCACACAGCATCCCCTCTTCACACTCTCCTGACAGGAGCCTGGGTGAGAGCTCAGGTGTTCTCCAGGTTCAGTGTCTAAATTTGAGTAACTTCTCTGTAATTGCAGTGTTGTTCAAAAGTCACCAGTCTGGCTTACTGAAATAACCACATTTAAAAGAGTTAAAAACATAAAGTAATAGGTTTGTGGTTCTTTTTATTTGGTGTCTGCTTTTTGAGTCGTTAGGATGCAGTGGTGTCACATGTCAAAGCTTTCTTCACAGCCCCAAGGGCTAGAAAGTTAATTTTCCTTGGCGTGAAGGCTGAAATGGGCACATATTAACTTGACTCCTAGAGCTGGGGCTTTAAGGAAAGCAATAATGATCACGAGACTCCTGACCAAGCCATGCGAGTGGGTAACAATGCTTGCTCCAGGAAAGCATGGATGGCGTCTCTTTGGTGCTGCTAGTTGAAATGATAGCGTGGTTGAACAAAGCAATGACTGTAAATGGAAATCAGGACTGCTTATTTTCATGACTTAGAGACACAGGAAGGAATGGGTTTAAAATCACTGGGATCAGCAGTATTAGGAGGTTTGTTTTTGTCTTGTTGACAGTATTATGGGACTGGCAAGGAGCAGTGCAGTCTGTAAGGCTTTGTCTACACTGCAAGTTTTTGTGGCAGAAAATATTAGCATGAGTCGTGACATCATTAGCGCATTTTATGCCGATTCTTTCTGCGCAAGGGAATTTTTCGCAATAAGAAGCAGTGTAGCCACTTCCGTTTTGCGTCAAAAGCCCCTTTTGCGCAAGATCCTTATTCCAAGACCTACTGTGGGGACAGGTTATCCCACATCTGCCTGTTGTGGGGGTTCTTATTCCCTTCATCTGGAGTAGCTTGCTGTTGGCCGCTGTCCAAGACTGCTCAGTAGACTAGATGGACCTTGGTTCTGACCCAGTCAGGTGATTCTTATGTCTCATTATTTCTCTGCCTTAGAGTGAAAAATCTCTCAAAGCCCAGTAAATCCTTACCAGTTGTATAAGCAGACCACTAATACCTACTGAGTGTGTATTTCACGTGCACTATTGCAGCGTTGTATTTACTGGATCTGACTATTGGATCAGCCAAGTCAGTGGTGAGTGAGCAGAAATACAGATTCTTTTTGTAATGGGCTTTATTCTGCTGCTTCGTATGGCTAACATTTGGCCTGTCCTCTGCGTTATTCCTGTGCACTTCTAGCACGGTCTCCATTCAGCTGTGAAGGGACCGCCCTGGCTGATGACTTGTCATGGCATGATCTCTGCTTTGCTTGCTTTCCCAGCTGCCAGAGAGGACGTGACGAGGTGATGGAGGCTTTGCTGGAGAGAATGCAAAGACAAGGGCATGGCAGGTAAGTAGACCACGATTCACAATGCGCTCTCAGATGCATGCTACTTTGACTTGCTCTGTAGTCAGATAAAGCCTTCATTGCTTATAAGAACCTGCTGTGCTAGGAGCTGTACGGGGTGTTCTGTTTGATAAGGTCTTCAGGATTTGGCAGTGTCTCTGACTCCCGTTGGAGCAGGAGCAGGCCCATGGTGAATTGCTTCTCCAAGTAGTCCCTGGTTATAAGTTTTCGTTGTTTTAATAGCTGGTGTTTTTGTACCATTATCTTTCTGCAAAATCTCCTTCTTACAAAAGCTTTCAGAGGGGGGGCCGAGTTAGTCTGTAACAGGAAAAACTTACAAAGCAACAAATAGTCTGGTAGCACCTGAAAGGCTAACAAAACACGTAGATGGGATCATGAGCTCTGTGGCTCTAGTCCAGCCTGCTTCCATTGCTGGTGGAAATACAGCTAGCAGTGCAGGCAGCTACCGGAGGCGGAGCTGGGGTCTCTCCTGGCTCGCACAACTTCAGCAGACCACAGCTAAGTTCCAGGTGCAGTCTCCTTGCAGCCAGGATACAAGCATCATGACTTTAAGGCCAGAAAGGACCATGGTGATCATCTACTCTGACCTCCTGCCCACCCCAGGCCCCGGGACCTCCTACATGTCAGACCCTGGGTTGAGTCAGCAGTGCCGGCAGAAAAGAGCAAGCATCTTTTCTCTTGTCAGTCGAGGAAATAGGACAGGGAAGAAACGGATCCATGTGTCTCAGTGGCAAGCCGCTTTTCTAGGGCCTGGCCCAGAATTCGACCAAACTCTTATCTTTTTGCCAAGTCATTGATTTCAGAACTTGGATATGAAATTCTGCTATTCTGACCGCTGCCTGGGAAAAGTTCTTAAGAACCATCATTACTGCCTAAGGTTCGGTCAACTCCCAGACAGGGTGAACTTCAAACCGAACTGCAAGGCTGGGACTCCTTTAAGAACGATTGGCCCTCCCCCCAGAAAAGCTGTCAGATTTTGCAGTGTATGGGCACTCCAGGGAGACAGAGGAATTTCATTCCATTAATCTATTGATTTCCATTTCTTTTCAGGCCTCCCTATTTGACAAGCAAATTAAAAGTGTAAAGATCAGTATGGCGCTTCCTTCTCTCTTGGGCTCCATCTTCCAAGTTTTAATATTGTCCCAAGCTTAGCAGCTTGTGAGATTTCAGAGAACTTAGTCAATTTGGCTTCCGTGATTACTGCACCAAAGTAGAAATTTCAGCATCTCTGGGGAATAAACTCTTGCCAGAGGATTGGAGATGTTTTATTCTTCATTACGGTGTGTTATCCACCCTGCTTCAGTTAGGGGTTTGTCAGCATTTGTGACAAACCTCTGTTTTCAAGAGCTGATAAGCTGTCCTGTAAGATTTCTCTGGTGATTGGAACTTGGTACAAAAACGTTCTGCTTGGGAGTTGTGAGGGGGTTGTCGGGGTCCGGCTTGGAGCTGTGGGATATTGTCAGGCCTGCTGTCAGGCGGGGGGTTGCACACAAAGGGGGCAGTTGCCCCAGGACTTGGTGATTCAAAGGAGCCAGAGGCTCCTGTCTGCCATGCGGGGGAGGGAGGAGGGCTGTCTGCCCCTGGCCCTGCTACTTCTGCCTGATGACATGCCCCTTCCCGAAGTGCTGAGCACCCCTCTCCCCGCACACACACCTTGCACAGGGGCTCGCAGAGGCTGTCAGCTCCCCTGGGCGCTGTGCCCCTTAACTCTCAACCCTGGAGTGTGTGTCAGTGACAAGTAGCCAGTCCCTACCAGTGCTTTGCTATCAGCATGTGGAGACTCACACCCAGCTAAATGACATGAATGTGATCTAAGCCACTCATGACTCATACACAGAGGGGCACCACCCAGTCACCCCCGCCCCTAGTCTTACACCCCAGAAATATACCATCTTGCACTATTCAAGACTTCCTTGGATGGTGTCAGCTCATTCATTAGTTCACTCCTAAAAAGGGTAGTACGAGTGCAACAGCCATCGTTAACCTTCACTGAGATTCCATTACCTGAGCACTTCAGCCAAAACCCACACTGTTTTCCATATAATATAAAAGATTCCTTAATGGCAGAACACTAAAGTGATTATAAGTAGCAGGCATGGAGATCGAAGTTGGTTACCTATGACATAGAAGTAAAAGTGCAGTCTACATTTTACAAACGAAGCGAGATTTGAATCGAGCAGTTTCTCCCCACTAGCTGCTCTAGGTGGTGTACAGCTGTTAATACACAGTCTGGATTCCCTCCCCAGCCTGGGACCAGACTCTCCAGTTCAGCATCTTTGTCTTCCAGACAATCTTCCAGGTGTTAGACGGGGGAGGAGAGAGGCCAAGTGCTGAGGTCAGGTCCCTGCTTTTGTACTTCCTTCCAGCTGCTAGAAAGATCCTTTCAGTGATATGGAGGTTAGACATTCAATCAACTGTGTATTAGCCAAGTGTCAAAACAGAGAGAGTAAAATTTATTGCTGCTGCGTATACTCCTGTGTGTAAAGAAATGCCCCTGCAATTAAACAGAGAGGTTTTGCCCCTGTTTTAAATTGTACAGGCCATTTGTCCTGGCTGAGATTTTCAAAAGTGCCCAGCATTGGCCTAGCTCTGCTCCCACTGGAGTCAGTAGGAAAACTCTCATTGAAGTCAATGGATCAAAGTGTCTCTGCTGGGCACGTTTGAAAATTCCACCCTGTGGCTAGGGTCTTGGCCAGAAGAAATGGAGAGAAATAAATAAGTCATTTTGCATAGAAGTGCAAAGTACCACATGTGCATTTATTATAGGGTGCTGAGCTAGTGCAAATCTGTGTCCCCACTGACTGTAGCTGGTCCCAAGCAGAGATAGAGGGAGCTGGGTCGGTTGCTACACTGTTAATAGTTCTCTGCATCTGGCTTTCCTTGGTCAGGCGAAGGTGAGGCTTTTCCATGTTTCAGTAATTACTGTGCCCATCATCATGCATGCGGGGGTTTGTCTGCGCGGAGGGAAGAAGTACTCTTGTTGCGCTGGGGTCGGAGCTCTGCTGTCTGCTCTGCGGTTTTAGCGTGCTGTCTTCTGCCCCCAGAGGGTTCCTGACGTCCTGCGAGGCAGAGCTGCAGGAGCTGATGAAGCAGATTGATATCATGGTGTCTCACAAGAGATCTGAATGGGAAGGGCAGACTCAGGCCCTGGAGACCTGCTTGGAGAGCCGAGAGCGGGAGCTTTCCTCTGTCACGGCCCAGCTGGATGAGAAGCACAAGGAGGTACGGCTTGCTCTAGTTAAGAGTCAGTGATATTCCTGTGCACACTCTCCTTCAGTATGAACCTCCCCGCTGGCTCCGTGTATTCTGTAGTGTTCATGTCTGGCCACACACGTGTCCACGTCAGTCACTGTGTTGTCAGAAGCATCCTGGTTCTTGGTGGTGTTGTATTGCTTGATGCTCAGAGAAAACGCCAATGAGAAAACGTAAATGTACCACGTCAAGTCTGCTAACCCTGGCTCGGGGAGCCGAACCTGCGTCGCCACTGCCGACTCAAAGGGCCGAGTGTCCGACTCCCAGTGGAAATGATAGTGCAGTGTCTCCGGGGATCTGTTTGAGGCGTTGGTGGGGCGGGGTTCCAAAGCCCTGTGCAACAGATTCCTGCCTCGGGACGGCTAGAGCAAGTAGAAAAGCGGCTGTGGCTTGTGTTTATCTGGTGTTTTCAAGGACCATTGTCGCACCGTGGCTGCCCTTTGCTGTACAGTAGCGCCTCGCTTAACATTGTGGCTGAGTTCTTGAAAAGTGCAAAACCGATGTTACGCGAATCCAATTAATGTAAATGGGGAGGAAGGGGCAGGCTTCAGGGAAATCCTTGTGGCCCTACAAATGATGGTATATTCACCAACAGTTTGTTTTAAACATTTTCTAATAAAAAGATTGTCCGGGGGCCTTCTCATGAGCTCCCTGTGCATCTCCTAAAGCAGCCATGCTGCTGTCGGGCGGGATACTTCCCAGGGAATGCCTTGCTGCTAACTGATGAACCAGCACTCGGCTGAGCCCTCAGAGGCGAACGTGGTGCTGGTAACATAGCCTGCTCTCCAAGGCAGCTCGAGGGAGGAGACGCAAGAGACAGGGCAGGGCCTGCAAACGCTTCCCTGTGGATCCGGTTGGAGCACACCTCCCTCCTCCGCATGGCACATGCATGGCTGCACAGGGGCCGACTTTGCATAGTGCAGGGGGTGCTCCACCCTGGCTCTGCCCCCAATACCTCCTCCCCTCCGGTCCTGACTGCCACCGAACAGCTGATTGCTGCCCTGGGAGGCACAGGGAGAGAGAGACTGCATGCTTCTTGCCTGCAGCAATCAGCTGTTAGTCGGCATTCAAGAGGCATGTGGGGAGGGAGGGGGCTGCGTGCTGTGTCCTCACTCTTCCCCACTCCCCCCAGTGCCTCCTGCATGCCGACAAACAGCTGGTTGCTGTGGGTAGGAGGTGCGGGGAAAGAGGCGGGACCTGTACTTACCTGTGGGGCTTGCTGGCGGGTGATAAATGGTGAGTGGCGGTGCAGGGGGGGGGGGGAACTAATATGGGGAGCTGCTGGTTCCAAGCCCTCGCTTACTAGCAGGTGGCAAACAATGTTATGAGCAAGCACTGTGCCACTTTAAATGCACACGTTCTCTGACCGATCGGGGTGAAAGGACGACACAGTGTCAACCAGGACAGCGTTAAGTGAGGAGCTGCCTCCCGTAATGCAGTCCTTTGCACGCTGCCTTCTCTGCACTCTGCCCTCCCCCTGAATAGCAGGTTAGCTGCTCTGCAGGGATGTGGGGAAGGCCCAAGTTTTAACACCTTGAGGCTAGAATTTGCACCTTCATCACAAAACGGGTTGATGACTGAGTCTATAAATTGTTTTGGGTGCCTTTGTCACCCTGGAACTGCAGGTCTTTCTACGGGCCCTAAACTTCATGTACGTATGTACATGACTACTAGTAGGGCTGGTGTGCAATGTAGGTTAACGAGACCACGGACAGGAGATGAGAGATGCAGGCACCTTATATTGGTGATGTGCCGGGGATTTATTTATAATACCCTACCCTCTTCTGCAGATATTGGTTATGATTGGCAGGGTAAGTATTTGGATTAGCATGTCCAGAAAGCATTTATTTGGTATTAGGCCACCAGTATTCCCATTTCTTTTTTGGGTTATGATCCCGTTTTTACTAGTTAGATTTCATTTAAAACTTTTGAGGGATTCCCTGTCACCAGAGACACACTCTGATTAAACTGTGTTTCTGCCCCCAGGATTACAGTTCAGACATCCCTGGATAGTTTTTACATCACCTGTTCCCTTTCTATACATGTATTATGTTAGATGTATAAAAATGTTTATTGTACATTACCCAAATATTTGTTTTGCTGCTTCGCAGACATACAGTTAGACAGGTCTTTGCTCCAGAAGGGGAAAGGATCTGAGGGTATGTCTACACCACCACCCTAGTTCGAACTAGGGTGGTTAATGTAGTCAATCGAAGTTGCAAATGAAGCCCGGGATTTGAATTTCCTGGGCTTCATTTGCATCTTGCCGGATGCCGCCATTTTTAAATCCCCGGTAGTTCGGACTCCATGCCCACGGCTACACGCGGCACGGAGTAGGTAGTTCGAATTAGGCTTTCTAATGAGGAGTAAAGGTAGTTTGAATTAGAAAGCCTAATTCGAACTACCTATCCCGTGCCGCCTGTAGCCGCGGGCATGGAGTCCGAACTACCGGGGATTTAAAAATGGCGGCATCCGGCAAGATGCAAATGAAGCCCGGGATATTTAAATCCCGGGCTTCATTTGCAACTTCAGTTGACTACATTAACCACCCTAGTTCGAACTAGGGTGGTAGTGTAGACATACCCTGAGAAAAAAGGAAAATGAGTTTAAAGGCTTTTATATTGCGTAATGTAAGAATAGTCTCCTATTTTGAAACCCCATTTTCTTTGATACCCTCCCACCCTGGCATCTAGAATTTGGAGAATTTCTTCTCACTCCCTACTGACGAATCAGCAGGTGCCTGTCTTTGTTGCTGACAGATAAGCTGAAATGTTAACCCACGTTTCTGCTCCTGCCTCAAAAAGTCACCTTTTGGCATAAACCGGGTTCAGCAATTTTCAGTCCCAAAGATGCAAATGTCAGAAAACTGGCTAAAAACCGGGGACTGAAATGAAGCAGTTCTGCAGATGTAGGCCTTGATCTTGCAAAGAGTTAAGCACACAACTCGTGCCTGGTGACTAACCCCATTGAAACCAGTAGAACACTAACACCTCTTGGACCAGGATCTTCGCTGTAACAATTGCTACCACTTATACTGTCCTGTGCATTTATATAGATAATGGAAACCTTACATTGAAACTGAGAGATCCTTCAATTTCCACATTTACTGATGTGGCTCTGCTGGAGCCCGCTGCTTCTGTGCTGAGAGTCACTGTGCTTTAACTCTTCCTTTAGGTCGGTCGGCTGCGCCAGCAGCTACAGCACATGGAGCAAGTGCAGCAAGGCATGGCTGTAGAGTATGAACAGCAGCTGAAGAAGTTTCAAGAAGAGGTGGGTTTGGTGCTGAAACAGTTCTGTTTGGAAGTGTCCGAATAGCACCCTTCCGGTGGCTTTTCAGAGGCGAGTGGGAAGTCGGTTGTTCTCACTCCTTTTACCAAGGGTGGGTGTCCACATTCTAGAGACCAGACGCCTGGCTGATATTCTTGTTGCTAGCCCAGGGGACTTTCTAGCTGTTAAACCAGCATACAGGCAGGGCTGAAGCTTGGCAGAGTGCGGGGCAGGAGCAGGTGTGGTCTTGTACTGGTTCTGCCTGTGTTCTTGTTCTTGGAAGGTGGCTTCATTCTCCTAGGCATGCTCATTTCCCTACCTTTACTTGACAAAGACTTTTAAAAGAGGACGTCCTGCCCACTGTACAGCAAACAGATGCTGGGATATCTGCAGGTGGGCTGACAGCATTTCATGCAAATGCCTTAGTGATTACATCTGTTTCCACTTGCTTGTCAGTAATGTGGAGTTAAATGCCAGGAGAGGGTAGCAGTGCATTGACCTCTTATCTCTGGAGGACTGAGCTCAATTCCTGCTCACCAGAGTTCATAAATATAATTAATTTGGTAGTCTCAGTTTAGTGTGTGGAAGACATCTATCCTCATCTAAAACCCCTTACATCTCAGCATGATGAACTGTCTTTGTTCCGGAGGTGTCCCCACCGGGATCGGAGAGATGCTGGCAGGCCAGCCTGAAGTGCATTAGCAGATCTGTCTGAAGGCTCAGAATTGGACTCCCATCCACGCCATGGATCGAGTCTGAGATGCATTACTATTGAAATCCAAAAGGGCCGATGCGGTGGGGGTTGGAACAGGAGATTGAGGGGCCCTGGGGTCTAATCCCTGGACTGCTTGCTGTGTCCAGAGGAAACCCTCCCAACCTGCCCCTGCCCCATGTGAGAGTTGGATCCTTGAGAGCCTGTAAATCACAGGGACGTTTCAAGGCGAAATCAATATTTGCGAAGTTCTCTGGCTCCCACTCAGCAAAGCACGTAAGTATGAGCTTAATGTGAAATGTGCATGGAAGGGCGTCCCTGCTCAGCAAAGCGTATGGTTGAGCACTTTGCTGATGCAGGAGCACCCCTCTGAAAGGAAGCCTGATTTGGGGGGTCACGCGCCAGCCTGGGAATCCTGAGATTTACGTTCCCTTCCTGGCTCTGCTCATATGCTTCTATTCCAACCAGAGGCAAGTCCTGGTCCCAGACTGCATTTTATCCATCCGGGGAATGGAGAAAATGGTTCCCCAGCTCCGAGGGTGCCGGGAGTTTTATTTCATCAGTGATTGTAAAGAAATGACACTGCCAGGTGGCAAATGCTGTTTAAGTTCAAAAGATTGGAGCCAAGGGGCTGTTTGGATGCAACGTGTTTATTAGTCAAGTTTTACAATGAAAGGAGCCGTAGACATGTAGGTGACAGACTTTCTCATCTTTCTCCCGTCGGCGGGGAAGTTAAGTAACCAATATGATGCAATGAGTGGCTTTCCTATCGCCCTGGCTGGGATTTCATGACCCTCTTTCTCCCATATCCTTGATGAGTGGAAGCCCTTGAGTTCCGGGTCAGGCCTCACAGCGTTCTGTTTCCCTTTGGGTGCTGCCACTCCATGTTTGTGTAATCGATATCTGCTCCGCCTGGTGCTCTGTCTCCCGCCAGAGCTGGCTGGCCCACACACAGAAATCTGAGCATGCGACAGCCTTGGCTGACAGCCGCGGGTTGAGTATTGCAGCCTAAGTCCATAGGATCCAGGTTCAGCCCCTGCTGCCAATGATGCACCTGGGGCACACCACCCTGCCAGTCCCACATAATGTGATATTTTCTGGTGATTTATGTTTGTTATACAGCTAGAAATCCAGCCGGGTTTGGGGGAGTGTCTCTGTAAGCTGACTTGATGTCCCTTCCTTCAGAATGCGTCATTAATGTAATGCGCTGGGACCTCAAATTGTCAAAATTGCACTGCCTTCCTTGCAGCTAGGCAAGCTGAAAAGAAGCTATGAGAAGCTGCAGAAGAAGCAGCTGAAAGAAGCTAGAGAGGGTGCCAAGAGCCACGGTGACGACCGCTCGGAAGTGAGCAGACTGACGAAGAAGATAGAGGTGTGTGGACAAAGCAGCATGGCCAGGGTTCATAGAAACCGAACTGTTTCAGACTGACTAGCATTGTGAGTGTTTACTAAGCAAGTGGACTGTGAGTGCAAGTACTCAGTCCTCTGTCCTGCAGTCACTGTCCTGGTGCTCTTGCGGGGCAAACGCCCTTTCTGCATTGCTTTTGTCTACGATGCTCCCTGAATTGATTGGGACCTGACCCAGGGGAGCTCATGAACACGGTGTCCACCAAGATTTTATAAAAGATGGGGACAGGCGATCCCTGGGGGTGGGGGTGGGGGTGGAGAGTAGGGGCGAACAGTTTGGAAATGTAAAAAGAAACATCTGATTATTGGCGCACATGTTTGTATCGCGCCTTAAGTACATGGTCCTGCTGTGGTGGGACCTCTAGGCGCTATTGTAATACAGCTAATATTGCTGGAACATGGGTTAGATTACATGGGGGGGGGGCTTTAAGGACAAGGCAGTAGGTAAAGGTAGAACACTCAAGTGCGGTGGTGACGCTGCCGCCGGTTGGCAGGGAATTCTCAGTGGGAATGTTACACTCTTGGCCAAGTCCAGCTTGTCTTGAACCTTATTGCTAGGATGAGACGAGCTGCGTTCTCTCATCTTCGATCACACCACTCACAAGTTGGTGACCAATCTCCCCATCTCCTCTCTGGGTTCAGAATTCTGGTACCTCAGACCTGCAAGCTTGGGGAGGTCACTGGCAGCCTTTTCTTGTAAAGTTGCAGGGAAGAGGAATTGTTGCTGCTCCTACAGCCGATCTGGCCAGCAGGTCCTGAATCGGCTCTCAGCATCTGCCGTGGCAGGAATTGACCCTGCGGTTTTACCTGGAGGGAGCAATGCAGCAGCATAGCGGGAGGGGCTGTGTCCTGCTGAGAGAGTGCATTCCGCCCGTGGCTGGTTAGCGCTGCCCTGCTGCGGTGGAAGGCCCAGGAGGGTCTGGTGGGGGAATGGTAGTGAGAGCTGGGAGGGAATGATTGTCATGCCGAGTGGCGGTACACTCCAGGCCAGCCCACCTGTCTTTGCAGGAGTTCCGCCAGAAATCTCTCGACTGGGAGAAGCAGCGCCTGCTTTACCAGCAGCAGGTGGCCTCGCTGGAGGCGCAGAGGAAGGCTTTGGCCGAGCAGTCCGAGCTCACTCAGGTACAGTCGGCGCGGGCTGAGCGTTGTTGGCTTGCAGTGCCGAGCTGCTAAAGCCATTCGGATCACCTCTGAAATGGCTTCGTCGGTCCTGACGGAATGAACCTGTCTACACCACGTGCAGCGGAAGATGTGGAGGCTGGCTACGTCTCCCCCATGGTTCCTGTACACTCCGGCCCATGGGGAAGAGGGTAAAAAGTTGGTTTCTGGGGGCAGGAAGAATCACAGGGGGTGTTACAGGGCATGGCACTTCAATAACTTTAGTGACCTGTCATGTTCAAAGGCCTAGTACTGCCAAGTCTCAGCTGCGTAGCTGCTGCTATACAAGAGCCGCTCTTTGAAAATAGCCTCCTCGTACAAAAGGCACTTGCCACATGATGGCGAGTTTCCAGCTCTGGTTTTGAGGCTCTTTAGAGGAAGAGAATGGTGCTGGTGTCCCTGACGAGTTAATCCAGTCCCGGAGCTCGTGCTGCTGCAGCGCTCTGGTGAGCGGGCCCTCGCCCCGCTGTGAAGACGCTCACACTGACAGAGTCAGAGCTGGTGAGCAGCTCTCGCTGGGAGCTCTGCACTTCACGCCCCGAATCGCTGCTGAGTGGAAGCTCTTGCAAGGAGGAATTTTGCCCTTTGCGTTGACAGGATTGGAGCTGGTCCAGATGGCACTTTGTGGGGGGGCGGGGGGCGAGACTAGCACACCACAGATGCAGAAGGGCTCATGGCTGCTGGTTTGTCCTTGCAGCGTCGGCCAGTGTGTTAGAGCACAGGGCAGCAGCCAGACGAGATGTTTCGGTGGAGATTTCCAAAGCAGTCTCGGGGAGTTAGGTGCAGCATTAACGGGGATGGAAGACAGGTGCCTACACTTTCACCGCTGCTTTGGAAATCTGTCCCCGAGAAAATTAACCCTGTTGCAAGCACATCCTCCTGCGCTTTGTGTTTGTTTCTCTGGCACGGGGAGGGTGAGATCGTCAGGACCCGTGCACACCTGTGCCCCACCTCACCCATCAGTCAGGAGCCATTCTTCCAGCTAAGGGCTAGTGTGTAGCTTACTCTTGAGTAGCCCTTGGCTCTCTTGCCCAGGGACCCGTGCCTTTCTCCACCCCTGCCAGCCTAGAAAACTGAAGGCCAACATCTGAAACTGGGTCTCCGGTGAGGAATCACGGGACATTGTGGAGAGAACTTTTCTTTCTGTGTCTTAACTTTTGCTGCCAGGCGTTCCCTTGTTGCAGAATTCATCCATGCATTTAGCCAGTCTGGTGTGTTGGCTTCTTGGGCCACCGTGGGCAGCCACAGGTTTTTGCTTTTGCAGCCATTGCTGCCTGGGATCCAGGTTTGTGTATTGATTGCCAGAGTAATGTAACACTGCACATACCGGGCACTACATAAAACCGGTGCTCAGAAAGTCACTATGTCTAGAGGCATCCGACGGGGCTTATGTGCAGACTGACGTAATTTAACAAACAACAGGGAAGGCATTGTTTGCCTGTGATATGTTTCATATAACTGTTTGATTCCTTTCTCTACATTTAAAACAATAAAACCTTCCCACCTCGAGAGAGTTCACCGCATGAAAGGGAACATGACTGGCTGTTGCCGTCACTCCGGTTTCTAATATCTATTTGATTCTTTTTCCGTCTGTCAGGTGTTGTTCCCTGTCTCCATATGGGATTAACAGATTTGCCTGGCTTTCTAGCTAATATATGGTGTTTCCATTTTGTCCTCTGGATAGCTCTAACACCTGGTTGGTGTATGTGTTTGCGGGCGGTGGGGAGGGGGAATGAGGCCGCTTTACTGTTTGTTTGGATTCGTTGGGCATTGTGGAGCATCTGCTTTCGAGAGTCTGTCATTCGGTGCCCTTGGAACTTCTTTTGGCATCATAAGGATCCCATCAGTTGCTCTCATCTCCCCTCCCCTGCTCCCCCCAAACAAGGCTGCAGCTATGTCAGAGTCCTGAGACAGGGCCTCGTGTTGCTCCCTGCGGAACCAGGCTGCTTTCAGGGAAAATGGCATGGTGCATTGCCAAGGATCAGTGCGGCACCTTCATGAGGCTCTGACTCTGTTTCCCCTCTTTTCACACGTAACTTACCTTTAACACAGCAACAACCTCTGTCAGCAGACTCAGCTCGCCAGTCGGAAGCAGGTGCTGGAATCCATGCAACTGGCCAGCCAATCGGAAATCCAGCATTTAACCAGCAAGCTGGAGCGAGCCAATGATACCATCTGTGCCAGTGAGCTGGAGGCGGAGAGGCTGAACATGAGAGTGGATGACTTGGCTGGAGCCAATCGGAAGATTCTGGAGGATTTCCAAAGAGTCCAAGAGGAGCTGGGGCACTGTAAGAAAACGTTGCAGGTCAGTGAAGGACCCTCTAGGAACTAGAGAAGGCTCCTGAGAGAGGCAGTGAGGGCTGTCGCTGTGTGGGGCTTGGAGCAGTTCAGTGCATTCCCCCACCGCCCGGAGGTGAGAGTCTCACCTGAGCGATACCGGCACCCCGCAGGGTCCCCTCCCCGTCTGTCCATGCTGTCGTGCAGCGCCAGGCTGGCCTTGTGGCATTGGGATCCTGTAAACAAGTCCGCCACGGTGCGCCAGCAACACGGCCGATGGCCTTCTATTCCGTTCTCTTGGGTACGCACCCCGAGCTGGATTCGTCGGCCAGCGGAGTAGGGGGGTTCGGGCCCGCCCCCTCTCCGAACCCCGGCCCAGGGCCCTGAAGGCAGGGACCCATGGTCCCTCCCTAACGGATGGGGGAAGTGCCCCAAAACACACCCGCTCACGGGCTCCACGACCCTGCCCTGGGCCGCTTCTTACTCCACCAGTTCTTAAGGGCTCGCCCCTGCCACGCTATCCGGCCTCACCTCTCCCTTCTTGTTCCTCCCTGCCGCTCCGTTCTCCTCCCCCCCTCTCGCAGTGCCGGCCCCAGGTTTAAATCCCCCGCCGGCTCCGCTCCCCGTGTCCGTCACTTCCTCCGCGACGCCCCAGAGCCGCCCTTCCCCCGTGACCTCATCAGCCCGCGCCTCTCTGGCCCCTCCCTCCTGGGCCTTGTCTATCGGCGCCCTTTGCCTCCTGGCGCTCCCCACGCCGGGTCCTGGCGTGTCTGCGCGGCCCGTCGTGCTGGGGCCGTACGGGCTCCCCGCCACCTGGTGTGTCCATCCGGCGTCCCCCTGAGCCCCCTGAGTGCGGGGCGGGAGCTCCCCGTCACAGATCCCATTTCCCATCCAGCACTGAGGGCTGCTCTTGGCCTCTGAAAACTCAGTTCATTTTCACACCAGCTCTCGTTAGCGCATCCTGCCCATCCCTTGTAACCTGGGCTAGAGAGGCTAAGAGAGATAAGAAAGCCCATGCTTGCTTCGGAGTAACACATCTTTCTGTCCACTGGATCAAACAATTTTCGAATTGGCTGTCAGTGCCTGTCGCAGCTTCCTGGCTGGCTCGCCAGTACTGTCACCTGGGATAGAGGGTGAACGTAGCATCTCTGATCAGATTGGCAAGCCGTACCCTCCTAAATTCCACTCCAGCTCCTTCCCAGGCTGCGCCCTGCGGCAGCCACTGCCAGTTCCTCTCTTGCAGGTGTTGCAGGAGGAGAAGGTGGAGCTGAGAGTCACCCTGCAGTCCCAGGAGGATTTCCTTAAGAGCTCCCAGATGCATCAGGAGCAGTTACAGAAGGAGCTGGCCAGCATAACCGAAGCCTTGCACAGCAAGGAGCTCCTCATCAGGTCCGACCCCGGGCATCTCGCTGGGGGTGCCCATTGCCTCGCTAAATGCCCTCTGTGCCCTGAGGCCCTCTTGGGGCTGTGTGACGGAGTGTTGGTACCTTGCTGGTTGCTATGCTGGGCAGTGGGCTGTGGGTGACCCTCACTGGCTGCTGTCTGCAGCATGGCCCAGCAGGGCAGGGGTTGAGTCATTATGCAAGGGGGCTCCCAGTGCTCTCCCAGGGAGCGGAACAATGGGAAGAGGGGGAGTGGAGCCCTGGCTGGGGGCAGGGCTGGAAGTGAGTTAGTTTGTTTCTGGCTGGGATCATGGAGGAAGCAGCCTAGGCAACGGGCTGGGATGTAGGGGCCCAGGCTCCCCCATCTCAAGGGGGACTGAGGCATCCTAGGCCTGCCCTGGAACCAGATTCCATCTGTGCTGGGCTGTATCCTGGAGAAGCAATAAACTCCCTCTGTTCTACTGGCTGGTGGAGTCTGTCCGTGCCATTACGGGGGTGCAGGAGACAGGAAAACCCCAACATGCCGCCACAGGCTGTGCTTGGTGTCGGCGGCGGGGCGACCCAGGAAGGCCAGGGTGTCCGGGCTCCTTTCATTCACGGCATGCGGGAGATCCCGTTTGCTTTCAGAGCAGTCGGCATCCCGGCAGTGAAGTGCTGTCAGTACAGAAGGGCTCAGCCGTGGCTCCTTTCCAGGCCTCCCGGCGAGCGGCGGGGAGAGACGCCCTCCTCTGGCACTCGAGGCTGGGCCGGGGGTTCCCGGGAGTCAGTGCAGTGTCCCGTTAACTGTGAGGCTGTAGGAGAAAGGCCTCAGCAAGGGGCTCATGACTGTGGCAAAGGCATCCACCCTTCTGCCTCGAGCGGTGGAGAGAGCCTCAAGTACTCAAAGGAGGCCTGGCAGCAAGGCCTTTCCCTGCCGCAGGGATTGAACAGGCCCAGTCCTGCTGGGTTTTTACTGCTGTGGTGGTGGCCTGTCATAGTCTGACCAAATTCAAACATGGGCCTGTCATCAGGGGAAGGGGAGTGACTTGTCCACTATCTGGTAAGCAAATTCTCCCCCCTCCCTTGCTGCCGCTCTCAGAAAGAGGCAGCAGGTGTGGGGGGAGTGAAGGGAGGGCTTCAGAGCAGCAGCGCCAGGCTCCATGCAGCTCTGCTGCTTTGAAATGCCACGTGTAGCTCAGGTTCCAACTCCCAGCTGGCCCCATGCTCCCCGCAGCGTTTCCAAGTGGCAGTGCTGCGTGGAGCCCTGGGTCAGCTGAGGACTCCCCCGCTGCCCCTGGGCTCCCTGTGGCGCTGCTGCTTCGAAACGCCGTGGGGAGGCTGGCGTCAGGCTTCTCGCGCTGTTTCAAAGTGGCTGTGCTGTGTGGGGATTCTGAGTCCCCTGCTGACCCCGGGCTCCCTGCAGCGCTGCCGCTTTGAAACGCTGCGGGGGGCGCAGGGCCAGCGGGGCGCTGCTAGAGTTCCCTGCTGGCCCCGCGCTCCCCGTAGCAGTTTTGCCTTTGAAGTGTAGCAGCAGCCCTGGGCCTCAAAGGCGGAAGCTTATCAGCTAATCGAATAGTTGGTGCAGATTGCAGCGACTATCGGATTAGCCAGTGAATCAAAATTGACCATCCCTACATCAGGGTGAGACGCTTGCACCCGTCAGGATGCCTGCTGAGGCCACACTGGGCATTACAGTTGGGTGGTGCTTGTAGAACTGGGGACAAGATGGGCAAGGGCCTGTCCTCTATCGGACCCCTTCCTGTGGCCAGAGCACAGGGACTGTCCCGGCTGTTCCATTAGCACTCATGGAGGTGAGGGATGCCAAGGGACTAAGGCCTTCTGGGACAGTCCTGTTCCTGTGTGCACAGGTCGCTGGAAGAACACCTGCGGGGGAAGCGGCTGTCTAAGGAGTTCCCGGGGCTGGAGCACACACTCCTGCAGCAGAATGAAAAGGATCTGCAGTCCGAGGTGGCTCGTCTTGAGGGCAGGTAGAGCACAACCTTAAAACCCCGTAGTGCACACACGCTATGGCACGTGTGATGTGTTGTCACCTGTGCGGTAAACCACAGGAGAATCGTCCAAAGCACTGATATTTTAAAAGTCCATACAAAGAAGAGTCCAAAATCTTACCACAGGGCTGGGGTTGTTTTGGTTTTGAAGCACAGCTTTTAGGCTGTAAAAAATACTTTCTTTAACCTGCCTAGGCGTATCATTTCCTTTTAACGGAGAGGGAAATCTTTGTTAAACTAAAGAGCCACATCTCATCCACCCTGTTGGTAGTAAAATCTGTGGAGGGGTTCCTCCGGGGATGGGTCTGTAGAGAAGGTCCCAGGTTTACAAGGGACGTTGGTAACTTCCCGTTGGTACGGGAGAGAGGAGGGGCTATATCGGCTCAAAACGACGGCAGCAGTCTTGGTCTGTGAAAATGCCTTTGGCAGAGAGGCTAGATGTGTGAAGGCTGGTTTCCTGAGACCCCCTGCATTGTGGCTCATGGGGTCTTTTAAAATTGTGATTTGTGTGTGTCTGCCCCAGCCTGGGAGCCGTAAATGCCAGGTACCTACAGCTGAGCGACGAGCTGATGGAGAAGTGCAAAGAACTGCAGGTGATGGAAGAACACCAGTGCCAGGCCCAGGCGGAGATGAAAAAGGTAAGAGCCCTGAGTCTTAGAGGAGGGGAGGTCTAGCCTGCATAGCAGAGCTCCGTGTGCAAGGCTGATGTGACAGTGTTGTGTTGGGATGGGGACGGGTGAGAACTGAGGGTCCCGCAAGGGGAGGAGAGGAGTCTGGTGGCAGCGGGGGGCTGAAGGGAATAAGTGGGGGAAGGGACTCTCTGTAGTAGCAGCCCCGTCCTACTATAGGCAGGACACGGCGCTAGCTTGCCTAGACCCTACACCGGAGGGCTGTATGTTGGTGTGAGGGAGGGTGACCGATGTATTCCCAGCCCACAGGTGGGATGGTAGATTCCTTCCTGAGAGGGGGTGTGCTCAGAGCCACTCTGCCCTGGCACGCCTGCAGACTCACGAACGTAGAGAGGATTGAAAGGCGGTGGTGTCTGGCTGGGCCAGAGGTTTCTCTTACTTCTCGAGAGCTGGGTCTGCACCTGTTCCAGGTCGTCAGTGCAATGAGAGAGTTTGTATCTGTCTAGGGAGCTAGGCACGCAGCCATATGCTAGCCCAGAACACAGCAGCTGACACATCGCCCGAGTGCTCTGCCCTGGGGCTCCCTGGGATACGCAGCCTATTGGCTTAGCCCTCCACGGGATTGGTCTCAGCAGCCCGCGAGATCCCCTCTCTGCAGCTATGGCCTTCCATAGTGGCCCCATCCTGCTGGGACGGCCGGACACCATGCCACTGGGGTTAGGCGGGACAGACTGCACTTTCCTGGGCACCTACAGCCCTCGTTCCCAGCAAGGGATGAAGGATTGGCATCCCACCCCGTTCAGAACTCACTGAAACCTCATTTCTACACTAGCTTCCCGTCGCTAAGCTCCTCACCCTTGACGCGCCGATTGACTTACACGCACTAACAGCGGTGCTACAGGCGGATGGGGAGGAAAAAGCAAGCGCTGGTCCCGTTCTTCCTGTTTTTAAATAGATCCCACAGTGGTGAATGCTGTGTGGTGCCTAGATAGGTATGAGGGTGCTTTAGGAACAGGCCTACAGATACAGCGCTTCGTGGCGAGGTTGGGATCTGTGGACTGACATTCAGAGGGGCTGAGGGCGTTTGGATGGGCTTGTGCTGCGCAGTGGATGCTTGTTGCCCCAAGGGGAGGCTGGGGAAGCAGCCAGCCAGGAAAGGGAGGAGCTAGCGTGCCATAAGCCGGGATCAAAGCGCACTTACAGACGAGAGCGAGGCAGCTAGCTTAGAGCGCTGCACGTCGCCCGCCGGTCCGTCCCTTACCCGTCTGTGGCTGGGCCATGCCTGTCTCCCTCCAGCTGAAGGAGCAGCTGTCTCAGACTGAGCGCACCCACCGCGGCGAGCTGGAAGGGATGAGGAGGGAGGTCTCCCAGCTGACGGAGGCGCTGCACCAGCGTGACATAGCCCTCGCCTCGGCCTGCGGGCCCACCTCGGACGTGGAGCGGCGCCAGAGGGCGGAGACGGAACGAGCGGAGAGGAACGCTGCGGAGCACGGGGTAAAATGCCTAAAGGCTCTTTCTCTGTCTCCACGCTCCTGGGCCCTGCCTTTCCGCTGAGCTGACGCCCCCCTTCCCTCGAGCGTGGGGAGCCAGGGACTGCCCTGCTCGGAGCTCCCGGGGAAGTGCGTTCCCTGCAGCCTCTGGCTTTCCTGACCAGACCGGCAGCCATTGCTTTGTCTGTCCGCCGACGGGGCTCTGGAAAAGAATCCCGAGCCTGCTTTGGCTGAGGAGCCTGTGGGGCTCTGGCGTGCTCGGCTCTCAGCTGAGTGGTAGAGAAGCTGCGCTAGAGCAGAGGGGACCTCTTGCCGGTTCCTGCTTGAACAGAGCGAAGCAGCTCCTGGTTCCAGGCGGTACCGAGGAAGCGGCAGCTTTGCGCTCCGTTCAGAGACTCCGAAAACAGGAGCGGAGCGGGGCCGCTGTCTCTGGAGAGTCTGAGCAAATGAGGATTGCTGGTTCCGCTGAACCCGTGGGGCCCAACAGGCCTGCCCGCCCCCTCCAGCCCATCCTGCAAGCTACATTGGCTCTGTGGGAGCAGGGTAGGAGCCGGCAGCAGCCTTTGCTGAGAGTGGGGCTGGACTCATGGAGCCCCCAGTCCGTGTAACTCACTGCTGAGTTTTTACAGCCCGAACGTGAAGCGCTTTTCTAAAGAGGAAGGTAGGACAAGAAGCAATGGGCTTCTCTCAGAAGCGAGGGAGATTGACGGTGGGTGTTAGGAATAACTTCACAAGGGTAATTCCACTCAGGAACAGCTTCGTTGGGAAGCTGTAAATATCCGCATTATTGGAGATTTTTTTAAGCTTGGACATACCCCAGGTCAAGGTGGAGGGTTTACTTGGCCCTGCCTCAGCGCGGGGGGCTGGACTGGATGACATCCTTCATTTCTGTCATTCTGTGCAGTCCGTTTGCGACGTCTTTGGTTAGTTGGACTGGGGCAGTGCAGTCTGACAAAGCCCTGGGCAAAGAGGCTGGCTTGGCTTCTGTACACTGAGCAAGGTGTACCGGGGGGGGAAGAGCACGGAGGTCTTGGATTAGTTTGTGTTCGTCCTGCCTCCTCGGGCGATTCTGGCTCAGGTGGAACCCCTGAGGCTGGAGAAGCGGCGTGTGTCTGAGATGGTGCAGAAGGCGGGGGTGTGGAATGGGGACTAGCGGTTAGACCTGGCGTGGTAGGGGAGCAATAGCAGTAGTGCTTTATAGAGCGAGTATTCCACACCTGGGCTGCAAAGTGCTTGCCAGAGCTGGAGACACCTGCCCCCTTCCCGCTGCGCAGTTGAGGAGAGTGAGGCCAGAGCTGATGGCGGCTGGCTCTTACCCGGTCCTTTCCATCAGGAGCACTCAAAGCGTTGGAGAGAGGAGATGGGTGTGATTAACTCTGCCTCACAGGTAGAGAAACTGAGGCACAGGAAGGGGAGGTGACTTGCTCAAGGTCACCCTCCAGGCCAATGGGAGAGCTGGGGCGAGGACTCAGGACGCTTAATCCCTGGTTCGTTGTCACAGCCGCTGCCTCCTGTCATGGCAACATGTTAACGCGCTTCGCTGGCAGTCGTGTAGTCGATACACTTTGTATCAGCTGTACAGTTAATTGATAAGTGCTGCTCAGCAGAGCCGCAGCGGGTGGCTCCAGAAGCTGACGGAGGTGACCTGGCTGTGCCGGCTCTGGAGCCACCCGCGCTGCAGCTCTGCATGTTAAATGGAGTAAGAGCCCACTGGGGCGCAGCAATCAGCATGAGCTGGGAGTGCTGGTGCTGGCTTGCGCTGAGTCCAGCCGCCCCGGCCGCCGGGAACGGGGGCTGGTGCCGGAGCCGCCCCGGCCGCCGGGAACGGGGGCTGGTGCCGGAGCCGCCCCGGCCGCCGGGAACGGGGGCTGGTGCCGGAGCCGCCCCGGCCGCCGGGAACGGGGGCTGGTGCCGGAGCCGCCCCGGCCGCCGGGAACGGGGGCTGGTGCCGGAGCCGCCCTGGCCGCCGGGAACGGGGGCTGGTGCCGGAGCCGCCCTGGCCGCCGGGAACGGGGGCTGGTGCCGGAGCCGCCCCGGCCGCCGGGAACGGGGGCTGGTGCCGGAGCCGCCCCGGCCGCCGGGAACGGGGGCTGGTGCCGGAGCCGCCCCGGCCGCCGGGAACGGGGGCTGGTGCCGGAGCCGCCCTGGCCGCCACAAATGGGGGTTGCTTGACAGCAACAGCCCCTGTCCCCGGGGGGGGGGCAGCTCCCCACTGGGACCCCTGTGGACTGAGGCTGCTCTGCAGCAGTGTCTCCTATCCCCCCTTGCCTCTTACAGAGGTGGGGGGGGTAGGCAGCACCCGGAGACTGTGATGAGAGGAACCGGCTTTTCAGCTGGCTCCCCGTCGCGCTGGCTCCTGTCCGCCCCTCGCCTCTCAGAGCCCACAGGACTCTTGTACACTGCAAAAGCAGACGCGCCTGCTGTGGGAACCAGGGGCACGGGGATTGACATAGTCCCCACTCGCGCCGTTTCCCGCTGTGCCTCTGCCTCCCCTGCCCCCGCAGAGACGGTGCTGGGGTGAACCGGCTTTACCACTTCCCCCCGGTTCCTGCTCCCCCCTCGCTGCCCCTCTCTAATACAGGCATGGGGGGGGGGAGCGACTAGCCGTGTCGCTGCTCAGCATTTGCTTAGCGGATAGTCGCCTAGTCGCTTGCATCCCGAGTGCGTGCCATGCTGTTAGCAGCCTGTCTTCAAGCTTGGAGCCGATTCAGGAGCTGCCTGTAATCCCTGATGCCTCCTCCACACCTTGGAGAGCTACAAGTCCTCCAGCTCTTGCAGCTACTGCCTGGGAAATGCCTCTTACTTCCCGGAGAGAGGCGGTTGGGTCGGCTTTCCTGCCTCTCTCCAGGCACTGCTTGGAAAGGGCGTGTTGATTTGCCTTGCTGCCACTAGATGGCACTGTGGGTGGTGGCTCAGTGCTAGGGTGGGAGAGAAAGTTGGGGCTCAGCACACCAGGCGGAATATACTGGTCCCTGGTGCAGAGATCTCACAACGCTACCCATCCTTTCAGCCTGGGCTATTGCCACCTGTGCAGCGCACGGGAACGTGAAATCAGCCCCACTCGACTGGAGCAGCAGCAACGTTCGGGGGAAAGGTGTTCCTGGGCTGTGTTGTTTTAGTGGGTGAAGGATGGAATTAGCAATGCCTGCCTTGTAGGCGGTGTTCCATCTAACGCACGGGGGGTGGCATTCAGCAACTGACAGCTTGTTAGAGCAGGGCGGGATATTTTATCCAAACTGTTCAGGGAAAAATAGGAGGGGAGAATACAAACAATTTTTGATCAGCCAGCTCTCCAGTGTATTAAGTTGTTGGAAGTTAGCAGTGTGTTCCAGAGAAGGGGCTTTCTTGGGGGCCGGGCTGAGACTCCCAGGAACTAAGGATCATTCCAGACCTTACCATCTTGCCATCAGAGTGCTAGGCACACCTCTCCAAACGGCTTTCTTCAGTGTAAACGAAGAGTCACGTGGCCCTCCGAAAGCAAGTCCTGACAGCCCCACCAAAACAGAGCAGCACACTGCACACACAGTTCTCCTCCCTCGGAAGAGGACGAGACGGAGAACCGCGCACGGGTGGCAGGTGGTAGCCTCGTTGCTCAATGCACAACTGGAAAGTGCTGATATCCTGTGGCAATAAGGGCAGGGTAAGACCCTGAACAGATCAGACCAGCTCTTGCTAGCAGCCAGTTGGAATGGCCACAGCTCACTGGTGGTATGTGAACTTTTTCCTAAGTGCAGCTTTGGGGTTGCCTGTGAATAGACAAAAAGAAGGGGGGCGGGAATCTATAGAGGAAAAACAATTGGGAAACTGAAATTGTCTTTTCCCAGTCAGGAAAAGGAGAGGAGAGAGAGTTAGGAGGGAGAGTTAGGAAGGAGAGAACTAGTTGCCAAACCGGAATCACTACAGCTGTGTACAAACACCCCATTCCTGCTTCTGAGAGCTCAGTATTTGTGAGGGGCTCACCAAGCTGCTCCAGAGTGTAAGGAACGTGCGAAACTGTGAGGAGAGATTGGAAGTGACATTTCATGCCCGGATACGTTACCGCTCGTGTCCACAGGCCTGACGTGGGCTGTGCTGTGGCTGTGTACGTTTCTTTGGTCTGTAACGTGTTCTCGGAGGCAGACATCTAGATTTGTCCGTCGCAGCGCATTGCTTTACCTCTTTGCTGCAGGAGGAAAGCAGCGTTCCCTTTGTAAAGCCCATTCATACGAACACACTGGCTTGGGTGGACCTGAGGAGTCATTTAGCAGTGAGCCAGTTCAGGGACCCCGACATTTGACCTTGCAGTTCACCCCGCTGCTGGTTTGATTAGCTCATTCTCGCTGGATGCAGGCTCAAGTAAACAGTAGCAACTGACTCACCCTCAGGAGGTTTCGTTGCTAGTAAAAAGCCTGGAAATGTCACCCCTTAAAACGGGACTCCTGCTATATGGGCCCATCTGTGCTCTGGATTTAGATGGTCTCTTTCAAACCCCTGAAAAATACAAGTTTGGGTTGACTTCAGCATCTCTTCATTTGTTAGGCAAAAGAAGCCGCTCTCACAGACCTCCAGGAAAGCTACAGCATGGCCCTAAGTAAATTGGATTTGGAGAACCAGCAACTGCAGAAGGACCTGGCTGAGACTAGAGCGAAGTTAGAGCTCTCCACTCAGGTCTGCTGGGACAAGTATGAGAGCATCCTGCAGCAAATGCAAAACAAAGTGGCTGAGATCCAGGAGACAGAAAGCAGGTGAGAGCATGGCGTGCGGAGGGAGGGGTTTTATTACAAAGGTAAGTAAAAGGCAAACAAATGGGTTTCTGGTTCTGATGCCACGTTCGGTACAGAGTATCCACCCCAGAACTCGTACACAAGGTCAGTCTGGAATTTGCCATTGTGTTTTGCACGGCGTTCAGTCCCTGTGTTCTGCCGTGCTGCCTCGTGGAGTATGTCCACACAGCACTTCGGATGAGACAGTGGGACCCAGCCTGGCTTGGCAGATTTGAGTCCGTGGGGCTTATGCTAGTGGTCTGAAAGTGTGTAGACTGCACTGTTATGGGCGTTGAAGCTTAGGGCACGGGGCTCGTCTTAAGAGCCCAAACTGCCCCTTCCAAGTGCTGTGCATACTGCTGTGTTCAGATCTGCTCACTCACGTCTGTTGTCGGGTGGGGCTGCTCTCCCCTCTGGCTGTGTGGATGTGCCCTTATGGGTGCTCTCCCTCATTGCTGCCATGACTATAATGGCTCCTAGCCCTTCGCTGCTTTTGTGTAGTAAAATGTAGCACCCAGGGAAGCATGCATGTGTTCTCCGGGCATGTCTACACTTGCACCCTCTTTCGAGAGACGGATGCAAATGAAGACATTCGAAATTGCAAATGAAGCCGGGATTTAAATATCCTGCACTTCATTTGCATATTCGCGTTATGGCGCTATTTTGAAATAGCAGACGCTGTTAAGAAGCAGTTATTTCGAGAGAAAACCCTTCTCTTGAAATAACTGGTAAGCCTCATTGTATGAGGAATAAGGGTTATTTTGAGAGGAGGGTTTTCTCCTGAAATAACCGCGTCTACACAGCGTCTGTTGTTTCAAAATAGCACGATAACACGAATATGCAAATGAAGCACGGGATATTTAAATCCCGGCTTCATTTGCAATTTCGAATGTCTTCATTTGCATCCCTCTCTCAAAAGAGGGTGCAAGTGTAGACTTACCCTCCTTGGTTAACTTGTACTGGGCTTTGTGCAGGAATTGGCTGTGGCTCAGGAAACCGGGGTCGCAATAGGATGTGCCACAGCCGGTAATATTTAACCATAGACTAGCTGGTGTGAATTCCATGGAGACTGGATGCGCTTCTCGGGGCGGGGGGGGGGAGGGTGGTCTTGCGAGAATGAACGATAGCGGCCCGTTTGAATTGCCAAGCCTTTCAGACTAGTGCAGACCGACCCCTCTGCCCTTGTGTGAGACCTGCAAACAGCCAAACTGTCCTGACTCCGGGTGCTTTCTGTCCCGCCTCCAGGAGAACCCAGGAGCTGCAGCACAAACACGAGGAAGAGAGACGGAAACTGCAGGCCAGGCTGGAAATGACCATTCAGCGCTACGAAGAGGAGATCGAGACTCTGAAAGCCCAGCATGTGTCTCCAGGGACGGGCCCTGTCCTTGGGGCAGCCGGAGGACAGAGCCCCCGCATCAGCAGGAGCAGCTCCAAGGAATCCCTGTCCTCTGACTTGCTGCTGGGCGCAGACCATTTGTCCCTGGGGCCAGGTGGAAGGAAAGGTTTCTGTGACGATGAGTCCTGGGAATCGGTCGCCAGTCGCCAGCGAGAACTTGCGCCCTTGGTAAGTAGGGACGTGGGAACTGTGGGTCACTGCTCAGAGAGGAGAGAGAGCCAGGATTCTGCAGTCTCATGCGGCAAATATGAGCCGGCTTCAGAGACTGCTTCTGAAACCCGCCGTGTTGTGTGTGAGCCTGGAGTTAGTGTAACCCAAAGCCAGGAAAGCGAATAATATGGGGATGGTGAACACGCGAATGCCTAGAACACCGGTTGGCAATTAAGTGGTGTCCCAGAATCCCCGGGGCGAGAGACCCGCTGAAATCGAATTCTAAACTCGAGCTGGTTCAGCTGTAGCGAACTGCTCCTTGACACAGGCGTGCTGCACCACCTCGTGTGGGCTGCCCGCTTCGGTCACTAATTATTCTGAACCAGCAGCCATTTGGTGACCCTTGGCTCAGGCGTTTAATGGTTTGTAGGTGGGGGAATCTGCCCTGCTGGAAATACAGGAGATAGGGGGAGGAAAGGAGGGTTCAGAGGTAGGAAATCAGCTCACATATTTGTCTTACTGGGGGCCTTT
Organism: Pelodiscus sinensis; assembly: GCF_052426305.1. NCBI lineage: Eukaryota > Metazoa > Chordata > Testudines > Trionychidae > Pelodiscus > Pelodiscus sinensis. Next base: position 55,432,271 of record NC_143061.1, on the reverse strand, counting down.
GGTTCCCTCTCCATCACACGGCACTTCTAGTCACTACTTGCGGCCTTATGGGGCTGCCCTGCTTAGATCTTTCCCCTGCTGCATTCGCGGTGAGAGGGAGCTTGCCAGAGGGCAGCTCTTGTCCCAAGAGGGAGAAGTGCTCGTACGGTGGAGGAGACATGCCCTCCACACCAGTGACCGGCCAGGCTTTTCCCTGTCTCTCTGGATGTGGAACCGCCCAATGGCGTCTCTTGCCAAGAAATTGAAGTCAGGCTTTCCCTGACGGACAGTAGCTCCTTCCTGCTCCCGTTTTTACCTCCCCTCCCCCCACTGCTTTCTTAGAAAGCCTCCCATCGTTTAACACTTGTGCTGTCTGGGGGAGGCGAGAGGCAGAACCAGCTTCTGGTTTGTAACGAGGGCTGGCTGAAGAGGAGCATCATGGGAGCTCGGCACATGGGAACTGGGCCTCTCACCCCCTTCGTGCTCTAGGAGAGAGTGCACTGAAGAGAGCAGGGACTTCACAAAGAGGCAGTTTATGCTCCGAACCCCTTTCCCCCCTGGGCCCGAGGCTCCAGAGGCCCTGCTGTTGCTCCCAGCCTCGGGATTGTACCGCAGTGCGGGCAGAGAGGCAGCAGCCAGCGGGTGAGCAGTATGCAGGGGAGAAGGTGGCTGGACCCAGGTGATAAAACCATCATAATGGTTTGAACTTGTATTAAAGGATAGTTTTGTACAACCCCATCCAGAGTCACGAGTTACCCTCCGGTTGCGTGGAAAGGGGGGAATTCAACAGTAGGGATGAAACCCTGGCCTTGCTGAAGTCAGCAGGGGTTTTGCGCCCGACTTCCTGGGGCCAGGATTCCTCCTAGAAGTACGGTGATGGAGTAGGTACCTAGGGAAGTAGCTCCCGCCCAGCCTGGGACGTGCAGAGTGCCTGTTACGGAGGGCGGTTCCATGCGCCGAGACAGTGGGATGGCGTTTTTCACATCTGGCTGAAGCTACTTGGAGAGCCGTTTCTGTGCTCCTCAGTCACTTGCTAGCTCAGCCGTCAGGGGCTTTGCTTTTCGAATGTCGTGGGTTCCAGCTGACCTTGTAACGCTCCTAACCTGCGACTTGTAACGCTCCAGAATGACCCAGCTTTGATTCTGGGTTCCCTGAACGAGCTGAAACTGCTTGTGGTTCGGTTCAGTTTCACTTGAATTTAATGCACGGTTTGATCCCTCACAGGCAGGCCTGTGTTGAAGCCTCCTACTGCGCTTTATTTCTCTGCCCACGAGCCCTGTTCGCATCTGTTTTCTTTTAGTGCCCCCTGCCGACAGCTCCAATTGGCTCAATAGCCGCCAGGTTTCTGGAGGAGGAGGAGGTGAGATCTCAGCATATCCTGGACCGCTTGGATGCTCACATCGAGGAACTGAAAAAGGAGAGCGAAAGGACAGTGAGGCAGTTCTCACACCAGAAGTAGCAGCTCTTCAAGGTCTGTGGATTTGAAGACTGGTTTAATGAAACCACATCAGCTGTGCGGGGGAAGGAACTTAGCCTGACAGAGCTCAGCGCTTGAGGGAAGAGACATGCCCTCATTCCCCAAGATGAATTTGAAGTGTGAAAACCCAGGATATCCCGAATGGCTCCGGAACAGGAGTGATTGTGCGGGTGAAAGTACATCTCCATCTGATACTCTGTATCCAACATGCTGCAGTCCAGGAGAGGGAGGGTGTGTGTGCGTGTGCGTGTGCGTGTGCGTGTGCGTGTGCGTGTGCGTGTGTGTGTGCGTGTGCGTGTGCGTGTGTGTGTGTGTGTGCGTGTGTTCGTGTTCACTGCCACGGAGATTGTGATGTCTCCTCAGAGCAAATTCCCATGTAAATTATTTAAAGTTATTTTTATATCTGTAAAAAAAAATAAAAATAAAAGCAGAACAAGAAAAACCCCTTCTTGCTCCCCTACTCCCCCTCCCCCCAAGGCACAAAGTAAATCTCTTTCAGCCAGTGAGTTTTCATTTATATCCCTCTCCAGGGAATGAATCTGACCATCTGCTTCCAAGAGTTGTTACGCTCTTGAAAACAAAACAAACATACACGGTATGCAGCAGGCCTAAGTGGGGGAGGGAATATTTTCCACACGAAGCTCTCCTCTCCTAGTGTACTGTTGGTAAATATTTCCTGGAGCTTCCTGCAACTCCTACACCCAGCTGCCTGCATGCTGTGCTGTTCATTTCCACCCGATCCATCTTGCTCTTGTGTTGCTTTCACAGATTCCGAGGCAGCCAAATAGCCAAGCAGAAAACAGAGAGGTGGCAGAATTCTCCCTCGGGATGTAAAAGAGGAGCAGTTGGAGCAGGTGAGGTCGAGCGTAAGGGATAAGCACACAGGAAGGAAAGCCGCTGTCAGTGCAGTAGCTGTATCAGAGGGCCGAGCAGCTGGTGGTGCTAGGAGGCAGGCGAAAGTGCCAGGAAGCTTTTGAGACTTTTGTGTTTTGTGCCGACAAGAGGGGTTTGCCTTGTGACACGTGTCCTTGTCTGGGTTCAGGGAGCATTCAGGGAGTGTCACATCTAAGGGAACAGATTGGAGACTCAGCCTTACTCTTTGGTTGATAAAGAATGAATCCTAATCCAACTTCCCCCGCTCTTTTCTGTTTTCTGCACTAGGCTTCCCTTATAAAATGCACTGGATTGGCTAGCCCAGTTGTGACAAGGGGGTAAGCGAATGCCGTCACGCCGCTCACTAAGAGTCCTCCCTATGAATAGGCCAGTGAGCCAAAGTTACTGTAACAAATTGTCGGCTGACGAATCAGAATGGATTTTATGCCCCCTGAGAGAGATTAGGCGAGAGATTCAAAGAATCCCATTTACCGTTGAAAGGCAGTGGGAGATGGACACCTAACTCCATAGGTCCCAGCCATGGGCTTTCCTCTTGCTCCTTTGCTGTGCTTCCTTTTGCTGCTGTTCAGACGTCACCCTCCCATTCCATGCCCCCTTCTCTCCTCCCATGACTCGAGCTCATCCTCCCCTTCTTGGCATGGCCGCTGATCAGATGTACACTGTGCGGCATTGGCATCTCCAACTGCACCTTTGCCATTCCCTGTATCTGTCACTATTCGTTTTTCACAACTTTTCATCCCTTTCACACCATTCCGGAGCAACCTGAAATGGCAGCCAGCGACAGCCAGCTCACTGCGACAACCAGCTGTTTGATCCAGACCGTCCAGTGAACGGGGTGAGTAATGCCTGTCAAAACAAAGGTGTTACAGGCTGTTGTTGGAAGCTTTTGCCTCATCCCCTCCCCTCCCAATACCTACAAGCACGCTCAGTCCGTGCGTGTCTGAGAACTCTCCTACAGGGCCTGGGAAACTGAAAAAGTAGAGAGTTTGTGGGGCCCACCAGCTCTCCTTGAGCCCTTGATAAGAGGGAATGATGCTTCTAGAGCAATTGCGGAGTCTGTGGTGTCACCTACTGTCCTTTGCAACGTGCTAGTTATGCTGAACGTTCCTTTCCCCGTACGACAGAGGGTCTGAAGTCGTGCTGTGCCGGCAGGCTTTTCCAGAGTGCTCAGGGAGGGCCTGGCTCTGACTTCAGCTGGAGTAGAGGTTGGCCACTGAACGCCTCTCCGTAGGGGCCTAGACTAACCGCAGAGGCCGGAGGGGCAACAATAGCGATGGATCTCCAGGATTCTATGAACTGGAGTAAAGAAATATGAGGGTGGCAGAAGCCTGGTCGTTATCTGGGCAGTGGCAAAACTCTCAGGGACTCCCAGTTGGGGCTGGGAGTTTGCCCTACGATTAGCAAAACTGTGCAGCTGGACCACACGAGAGGCTCTCTTGTGCCCAGTTGTGGAGCCTGTGGCTGGATAACTAGAGAGGGAAAAGCATATGCCATGAAAGCAATGACACCAGCTGTGTCAGGTCAGGTCACGCTGCCACTCAGAGCGCTGGAGCCAAAGTACTGCTCCAAACAATGCGAGATGACAGCTAGTCATCCCTACTCATTTGGAAAAGCGACGAGGAGTCCTGTGGCACCTTATAGACTAACTGAAGTGTAGGAGCATAAGCTTTCGTGGGCAAAGACCCACTTCGTCAGACGCATGTGTGCCACAGGACTCCTCGTCGCTTTTGCAGATTCAGACTAACACGGCTACCCCTCTGATACTACTCATTTGGGGCTCTCAAAGGCAATATGCCATTCGCTTGCACTGTAACAAATGGCCTGAAACTACTGTTCCATCAGCCGCCCGGGCACTGAAATATGCTGTTACATTTGGGCCATCATTGAAGTAATTAGCTATGATAATTGATAGATGGAGGAGCTGAGAGGCAGTTCTTCACTTGTGTGTGTAGAATAATTTTCCAATATCAAAAAGGAGGAGACTCTGACATTAGTAAGTCACAACAGACAATGTGAATTCTTCGCACTCGGTAATTACTCCTCTGCATGGCATAAGGTTACAGCAGCTCTCCGATCCCCTTTCCGACTGAAGGATAATAGTCCGTTGGAAGTGGTGGGGAGAGCTGACTGATCAGTAATGCGCACTATGAAACAGGAAAGTGCCTGTTGTGTTGTGGGGAGGGAGGAATAAGGTTGTTTATCCTGGAGAAAGATGGCCCTGCTAATCCAGGGTTTATGGCACTTTTATCGGGGACTGCAGGGTTTCCAAGCATTCATTTATGCCTTCTGAATGTTGAACGTCCCCTCAGAATAATTACTTGCTCCTAGCATTTTTATAATTAATGGAGCTAGAGGGCTTTTTGTCTTTGAACTCATCCTTTTAATAACACCAAAGCGTTTCCTCAGTTGCAAGGCCGAGCCACACGTTTGCCTTGTGTTTCATTTAAAAAAAAATGTGGAAACCAATGTTCCCTCTAATCTGTATATGGCTGGAAAAGATTTTTCCATCGGTGTGTGGAATAAATTTTGTATATGCACTGAGGTGTGTGAATGTGTACCACTAGTAGAAACAAAACCACGCTGAGGGCGCTCTGCTAATCAGCTGGGCAGCACTGGACTCGCCAGAGCAGTCCCACAAGCGCCCAGCTTACAGGGAACACTGGTGGAAACCAATTTATAGTGAGTTGTGCCTTGATTTCTAGTCTAGGGAAAGGTGCCGTCTTGGCATGCCTTTCAGGGCTGGCCTTGTCAGATATGGGGGAGGGCATCAGATGTACAATTCCTTATGCGTGCGATCCTGCATGTAGGTCATGTATCTGCGCAGTCCAAGCAGATGGGGTGTATGGAGTGTGAGACTAGAAAAAATGGACTGTAGTGAGGGCAATTACGGGAGAAAATGACTCTGTGTCTGCTGTCATGACAGGCGATGAGAGAGCTGTACAAAGAAACTATTTTTACCTTTAGACAATTTCCTCTTACTGACATTGCTCTCCGTGGACCCACCACATGAATCTGCTGGGTTTCTCCTGCCACCTTACCGGCTGGCTGAAGGTCTGGGGACCGACTTGTGCCAAGCAGACTTTGGGGAAGAGGAGCCGGAGCCTGGTCTCCCTCCTTTGCAGGGGTTATGCTACAGTCAGGCCGTGGGGCCCATGACAGGCGTCTGAGAGCAGCCTGTGTTGGCATGGTCTGTAGAGGCACGAGGCTGGCTGCTAGACCCTGAGCAAGGAATGAGGGGAGCTGTGGGCCTGCCCTGGAATGGCGCACTCACCATAGGCTTCCGGGCTCCCGTCTCCCTCCCGCTGGCAGCCCCAGCTGTCACCGCATTGGATGCTGATGCCATGATGACAGGATGGAGCAGGAGTAAGTGAAGGTGCCAGCTGGGCTGCATGCACCTGGGTGGAGCTGAAACATCTGCAAGGATCCTCAGAGCTAACCAAGCACCCCTGGGCTCCCCTGTCTTCTGTCTGCATCTCTGCTCTCCAGAGAGTGGGCTACCTGCTGTCTGGGATTAGCACCATTAGCACTTTGTGGGAGCAGTTGCCAATCCACCCAGCCCTGTCATCGGCCAGGGGCAGCAAGCTGCAGGAGGGGCTCTACTCTGGAGCCCCCAGAGCAGTGCACGCAGGCCCCCAAGCGTTGCTTTCCCTGGCGGTCTGGCAAAGGGACTGCCAGGCAGTGTTTTTGCCAACGGGAGGCGCTCAGGCTGTTGCATGAGTGCAATAAATACATTGCATGGGAAATTACAACTGTTGGTTTGGGGGGGAAATCAAGTTAAAACAAAACACGCCACCTCTTGGAACATACGGCAAGAGATGCACGCTGACATGGTCATGGAATGAAGTGTATTGGGCAGCCGCTTTTTTTTCATTGACTATTGAACATGAAACCAGCCAGACTACTCCTCTTGACTTCTGCAATGGAAGATCTCTTTGAATAAAGCATCTATCAAAGGTATGATTGCTTACAGGACAGTAGAGAGAACGGGGGTTTCTGTGCAGACCCAAAGTTCCACTGATTTCCCTTGTCAGGGCAGTACCTGGACAGCCCATCACATTCAGCAGCTCTGTCTTGGACAAATAGGTGCTTTCTGAATGTTGACTTTGAGAACTAACATTAGTCCCAGTTTAACTCTGATTTTGTCAGTGGCAGAAACCTCCTTTTGTGTTTTGAGAGAAAATAATTGTAGCGTGATAGTCGAGTTACTGCCTTTGTAGCAAAAGTGTTTACAGCTCAAACATCCCAGTAATAAGATAAAAATTAATATTTTATTGCATTGAAGATGAAGTGTAAAAACAGTCATTTCGCAATATCGCTTAATTTTGTAAGACAATGAAGTGCGCAAGAAAGCCTTCACCTACTATATCTTCTTTCAGTAGCACTTCTCTTCCCTGGGATGGATTTTGCTACTATGCTAGACACACACAGAAACCCTTGTTTAAAGATTCTTAAACTACTGCAGAGTCCTATTGCAAAAGGATAATGTGCTTTCTTTTTCCTACCCCTGAATGTTCAGAGTCTTCTCAGTGTAACCCCGATAAACCTTCATGATGATGCCCAGTAATTCAGAAACCAACAATTATTGCCGAAATGTTAATGAACTGTGGACATAAGTCAGTCATTTCCCTCAAACCATTTCTCTGGAAGAGGTCACCTAGCAGTGTCTGTGATGAATTTGAATTCCCTACGCAGCAGCTCCCTTTGTGACAGTTACTGATTGTTCCTGGTTTTGATCTCGTATTGCGTCGGCTCTTCCAGAGATGCCCGAATGTTGTTGCGTATTTGTTGGATTAATAGATTTGGGGGAAGAGAGCTACTGGGCACCGTAAAATGATGCGGGCTTGGGACGTGGTGAAATGTTGGATTGTGTGCGACGATGGAAAGAACGGGAGGGGGTTTACTGGGTCTCCACTGTGTATTTCAGGATTTGTGAGTAGAACTTTTGATTGGCATTCTCTTGCACCATGACGAAAACCTCTGTGCAGCCAGAAGTGTTGCAGCTTCCCTCCCAGTAGCCATCTTTACTCAAGCTCAGAGGAGAGGTGTTTTCATCCTGAACAAAGGCCTTTGCTATACTGTGCATCTTGAGCTTAAATGGAACGTTGCGATTGGCTGGCAGCAGCCCAGCAAGTGGCTCCAGCAGTTCATAATCTTCTGCCCAGTTGCTGTAATGCTGTGGGAAAAACGGCCACTTGACTTGGGTGTTGGGGCAGGAGATGAGGTAGTTGAAGATATAATTGTAACTGCCTGGCTCGGACTTCTTCTTGGCAAAGATTTTAAGAACAAACTTTCCCGCATGGGGGAGATGGATCTTAAACTCTATTTGGTTTCCTCGATGGATTTGCATGATGTGCCGTCTTCTCATATCCTCAGTCAAGCTAGTGTTGTCTGAATGCAACGTGGCGAGGACGCTTATCTCTTTGCCCAGGGTGAAAGTGATGGAACACCGCCCGTCGTTGGTGTGAATGATGGGGTCAGGGTGTGATGGCCTCAGGAACCCTTGACGCTCCGTGAACCAGCTGGGTCCAACAGGCTGATGCAGGTCTTTTGGGAAACGTGTGTTCTTGTCCACAGAGCTGCACTCCAGGGTGTATTCTAACACGCCGTTGTAGAGCGTCTCCGAGCCTTTGGCGGGCTTGGCAAAGATCCGTACGTTGTGCTTCCCAGTCTTCTGGGGGTAGAGCTCCAGCTTCATCCCATTCTTTTTGAGCGTCATCAAACCATGTTCTTCAGCTCCATTCAAGTCAAACATAAACAGTAGCAGAGCACGGCTCTCAATAGAAATAGTTGCTTTTCCGTTTACTGTAAAATACAGAAAAAATAAACTGTTGAGGCCTTTACTCCAGTCTGTTTATGTAACACCCCCTCCCCCCCACGCTGTGACCCAGTGGACTGAGTGTCCCAGAAGATCACCAGTTAGGGAAATTAAAGGGCTGTTGTTCGCTGGCTCTAACTTGTCAACCACCAGCCACAGTGGTGCCCCTCCCAAGGAACAAGATGGGGTGGATGCTTTGGGACACGTGTTTATGAAAGGGAGCTGGTCAGTGCTCTTGGATCCTGTGTGAGCCCCTTATGTTACTTCTCAAGTTGCCCACGCTGAGGGACACCGGCTTTGCCAAGCTGGATCAGACCCACAGTCCAGTCCCCTGTACGTCAGTGGCCATCCCCAGCTGTTGCAGAAGGTCTGAGAGCCCCGCCGCATGCAGTGACACTCCCGATCCCACATCGGTGGGACTGAAACGGCAAATGGGTGATACTGCCTGGGGAGTTCTTTAGAGCCCTGGGCCCCGAGTGACCGTGCTGCATCCCAGACCGCCAAAGAGTGGGCCGGCGGGGGAGGAGAGCCCCACGTGCGGCCTGTTTGCCAGCGGCCAGTGGGAAATGTAACGCATCCAGATCAGCGCTTGTAATGGCTCCTGTGGGGGGACGTTACCTGTTGGGATGGTGTGTGAGTCTGGGTGGGCAGCCACCATGCCCAGCTGGTAAAAGTGACTCCCGTATTGCATGTTCCTCTCAAACTCTTTCAGTGTCAGAGCCGGTTTCAGGAGCTGCCAGTTACTGTTGTCTGGGAAATGGTTGTTAATAAATAGGGCCGGGTGCGTAAGAAAATAAAACTCATTGTATCTGGAACAAGAGAGAAGGAGTTAACCTAAGCATGGAACGTATTCCGTGGCTTGGTACATCTTCCAGCCGTGCATCTCGAGCACTGTGACCCTGCTCTGCGCATCCAAGTGGGGGGAGTGTTGGCCATATGCTCAGCCGCTGCTGTCCCTTGGAATAGGGCACTGCCATGCGAATGGGGGGGAGGGGTGAGGACAAGGGCCCACCTGTACATGGCCAGTGTAGCCCCAAACTCCCAACCAAGTCCACAAGACAAGTGTCTCTGTATTCGAACTCCCCACCCCACGCTCCCACATGACTCCTTTTGCCCCTTCATACTTAAAAGTGAAGCACATGCAGGAGCTTTTGGAAGATCAGCACCTTGATTTGCAGATGCCCTCTCACTGAAATTTACATCACACTCCAAAGCCTTTCTTGTGGAAGTGCAGCCCCACATGGTGATCTGAGAGAGGAAGCTACAGGATTCAGACGCAGACTAAAACCATTCGATCTAAATACAAGGCCTGAGGCTGCTGCCTCTCTTAATTTCAATTGGGGTGAACCTTACATCCGTTTTAAAATTAACGGCAAAGTGCTCTTAAAAGTATGTGGTCGGTTTTGTGTGTGGTGTTTAAAGCAGCAGCTATAAATGTTCAGCATGTTTGTAAATTGGGCCGATAGTTGTTTAGATAAAAATAGTGCCCTTTTTGAAAGGGAAAACCAAAGTCGTCAGGTTTTCATTTGCTTCCTCTTTTCTGCTTCCTATTTGTTTGTTTAAAAATGTCGGATTTAGGCATTTGAGCCAGTCGAGTGGTTCGATATCCAGGACACACCTTTCCTATTAGGCTTCACTACATAAAGATGTAGCGTTTTACAGTGGCTGCTTTGAACATTCATTTAAGAACAGGAAGTAACGAAGGAGCCAGCCACGTGTACGTATTCAATATTAATCCAGAATAAAAGTAGAGTTTCAAACGTTTTCGAAAAGCAAAACCCTCTAAGGGGAGTATCTGGGGATTCTGTTAGCAGGTGTTGGGGTTGACTGGTTGCTCGTGTTTCTGCATCTTTTTACAAGGTCTGACTCTTGTAACAATATGGAGCAAGGATTCTCTTTAGCCCCAAGCATAATCCGGTGGCAAGTTATTGGATTCTGGAGTCAGAAGCTGGGAATGGGTGACAGGAGAGGTATCACTTGATGATCCCCTGTTCTGTTCACTCCCTCTGGGGCACCTGGCATTGGCCACTGTCGGCAGACAGGACACTGGCCTGACCCGGTACCGCCATGCTTACGTTCAGCACATAAATACCTTTGAGGATTCGGCCCTTAGCAGTGTAGGTCCCATTGACTGTCACTGAGACGTAGGCTCCTAATTGGTTAAGCTGCTTTTGAAATTGAAAGTGAGGCTCCTAAATTACGTAGGTGCTTTTGAAAATGTGGCCCTCAGGGCCTTTGTCATCAGTTAAAAATTCAGATGATAATAGGAGCGAACCACGAGCAGCTTCTCCCCCCTCCAACCAGAAAATTCTGAAACCGAAACCCAGCACTGCCCCGCTCCCTCCAGGCCCTGTGTTGACCCAGGCCTGAGGATCCCGTAGCAAATGGTACCCTACTGAAAGGTGAAGCTTCTGCATGAATCGTCAACTGAGCCACTTCCCCAGGTGCTGTCCAGCAGATGCCAGCTTCCATCAAGGTAAACTGCATTCCAGGCGTGGTCATTGTTCTCCGTTAAGGACTGTCCGGGTCTGTAACTGTACCCCTTTGAGAATCCTGACAACTTCATGCTCTGCACACCTGCAATGCTGAGGGAAGGAAGCTATTACAAAGCAGTTTGTTATTCATATGGGGGAGAGGGAAGGGGGGGGCTTTTCATTGTTATACAGTTGAGTGCATGGAGCTGCACATGGGTAATCCATGAAAACGAGTGTTTCCATCAGCGTTAGAACTCAAAATCCTGTAGTCACTCAGCCCTTTCCTCTGACTGCTGCACAGTGTGCGCTCCTTGCTCGCAATGAACGATACTGCTCTCTGAAGCTCTCAACCGCGCCTTTTCCAGAGGGCTTGGGCAGTGCATCGCATCTGTTTTAGGAGACAGTTTCTTCATTTCTATTCCTTGGGGGCTTCCTCAGTCTAGGGTAGTGTTACATCCACTCCAACAACAGAACATTCTTGATTTCCTCCATTGTGTTACTCACTGGAGTCTCTTCCAAGGTTACCCAAAATCAGAAACAGCCATCAAGATGGGTGCTATCAGTCTCTGAACCAAGTGATCCCAGATTTCTGATGTTGCAATAATATGTCCTGGATTTTTCCTAGATGGAGGGAAATTGGTTTTAAACCTCCCTAGTTCTGAGTTTGTTTTTTTCTGAGAGTGGAGTAAGGAGGCTGTGGGGAAAATCTATTTTTAATGCCGACAACCCACTAGATATCGTTATGAAAATAAAATATAATCGATTTTGCATGAATCGGTATCTGTGCTATGGGAGAATGAATGGGATCTAAACCGCTGGCAATTCCAGATTTGCTTTATTTAAGTGGAAGATTGTCCATCGAATAGGCTGGCACTGAAATTTTTCAGGTTCATTGAAAAGTCTTGTACTAAATGGAGTAGATACTTAAAGTGGTAAATGATGTCTACTGTAGAAATAAGATTATCTGCTGAACGTTAATTTAACTCAGCGAGATGCAAAGGATTCATATGGCAGAAATAAGCGCTACAAAATGATGGATGGATAGTTGGCTAAAAGTAGGTGATATAAAGAAATTTTAGGTGGATAACTTATGCACTGCCCGTGAATTCAGTGTGATGCTGCTTCACAACAGAGCAGAATCTTTGTGATCTATAAAGAAATCTGTAAAGTTAGGGTGGTGGTAAGGCAGTATTACACATAGGTTTGCTAAAACCTCAGTCTGGATTATGCATTTGTGTTGTGGTTGTGTGCAGAGTCCTGGGGTCCTTGAGCAGGGCTCCTGTCATCCTGAGTAGGCCTTACGCTAGGGCCAGTTTTAGGGAAGGATAGGAGACAGCAGTAGTACTAAAACTGGAACGTGGTGACTTGAGAGCCAGTGAAGTTTGGTTGTGGTTGGCCCTGCTTTGGGCACGGGGTTTGAGTGGATTACCTCCTGAGGTCTCTTCCAACCCTAATCCCTAATTCTATGAAGGAGCTCAGACCAGAGAGGTGAGGTGGGACATGCTACCCCAATGTAAATCCATTAAAGGGCAGGGACTCTTTGTATTATCTGGGAGATAAGGTGATCAGGATTAAAGGCCTAAAATTAAGAGAGAATTCTGGGTACACGTGAGTAAACCTTTCTTAAACTGGTGCTTATATCTGGCATGGCAAAGACCGACCGTACCCTAGAGGTGTTGAGGGATGGCCTGTCACGGAGGTATTAATCAATAAGCTGGTAAAGCCTGGAAGGAGAATTGCATTGGGAGCCTTATCGATGGTGCAGAAGACCTTACAAGGTGATCTACAATGTCTTTGCCAGTCCATGATCATGTGCTTTGTTCCCTGGCAGTAAATCTGGAGTACTCTATTGATGCAAATGGAGACAGCTTGGATTTTCACTGGAATAACTGAGTTCAGGAGCTGGCTCAATGACTTGAAGGAATATTGAGGGTAGGAGTTGCAAAGTAGTCTAGGTAAGGTGGGCATCTAATTCCCTTAGGCCCGCTGAAAATCCCATCATTCAACATGTTTAAACTGAAGGCCAAGAGTCATATTCTGCCCACAGCTAACCCCTGCAATCCCATTTAGGAGGAAATTAGTAAAACTATCGCAATGGTGAGAGAAACTGGGTTTGTGGCTCCGAAGGGGAATGGTGGATGCAAGACTGCTAGAGCCATTTAAAAATGGACTGGGCAAATATAGGAACAGCCCGGTGCTGGCATGAAGATGGACAAAACAGGTCTCTTACATGTGTCATTTAAATGAGAGACAAATGAATTAAATTGTACGGGATTAGTAGGAATTGTGAGGAATCCAAGAAACACCCAGCAAAGCTAGAAGACTGGACAATAAGATGGTAGACGATGACATTAAGTGCAACGTAACATGGCCAGGAAGAAATGGTTAAGTTGTTTGTGTCTGTTGATGCCATCTCTGTGGATAGTTGAGTAGAAACATCTGCGAGGAAGTGGGCTTTGCCCTCAGAAGCTCATGATGCAGTAATATATGCTTGTGTGAGTCTCTAAGATGCCACAGGACTAGGGACTAATCCGGCTACCTCCTAGAGAGAATTAAAAGCAATAAGATCCTGGCCTGTGCTAAAAAGAAGATGGAGACCATGGTGACTAATGTGGAAAATGTGACATTGTCCTTATATATCTCAATGGCACATCTTTGCTTTCAATTCTGTGCTCTGTTTTTGTGAGTTTTTTCTTAAAAAAAAAAAAAAAAAGGGATAGGAGGGGAGAGAAATGCTGCTGAAAGACCACTGAAACAGTACATGGCATGTAGGGGAGGAGCCCATAGTGGAGAGGAATGACATGGAATAAGTGGAGAGGAAAAGGAGAAGAGTTGTATGGCTGCGAATGCTCTTTCCTATACACTGGAGACTAGTGGGTTCTGCTGAAATGGATTGCATTGCAACTCGGGAAGTGTACATGCTTGTGTGCATTCACGCTAGCCATGTTGAGTCTTGTCCGTGTCTCTGCTCAGGCTCTCCTAAGTTGGTGTGTCTTATAGTCACACCCAATGGGTTTCCAGTGGTCCCAGAAAGTCAGCCACCTGCGTCCAGCTGGCTGCCACCCAAGAAGCTAATGCTGGGCAATTCAGTGTGGCTGAAGGATTGGTCAAATGCATGTTTGCATTCATTGCCAAAAATGTTTGATTTGTTGAAAATTGGCCTTTGGGTACTGGCCTCCCAGTACTAACCACCTAAGAATGCCCTGGCCTTCACTCTGCCCTGCTATGGGACTTTCATCCGGTCAGGGCTTGCCAGCTGAAGAGGCATCTGATCGAAGACCTGACTTGTGTCCAAGGAGGGAGAAGAGGCAGTAATGAGGAGCTCTGGCTAGAAGGACTATCAGCGTGTGGCATCAGAAGCAGAGGAAAAGCGCGGTTGAGTTAGCCTTTGCTGTGGGTTGGGCATGGCCTCTGCCTTAAATCCAGGGTAAATGTCCAGAAACCATTCTAAGCAGCTGGCTACAGCCGGAGCACCCAGACCACAGACCTATGCATATGCTGAAGATGAGCAGTCATGTGGCCTAACAGGTTTCAAATACAGGGGGTTAGGGCTTTGATTGGTGGAGCTATTTTGGTCTGTGTGTGTATGAGAGAGAGGACACAGGCGGAAGCGGTGACAGAAAGCCAAGCCAGCGGTAGCAGAAGGCTGGCAATGTGACCTTGAGGCTGAGAGGGAAAAAAGCTTTTAGACTTGAAACGGCCAGCAAAGAAACTGGTTTGGTTTTGTTTTCTTTTCTCTTCCCTCGCTGTGTTCAAGGGGAATAGGACTTTGTACAGGCTTTGTAAATAAACAAAATTGCATCAAAAGGAATGCACTACCAATTTCTCCTTCTCACTGGAGCGCTCTGTCAAATGCTGGAGAGAAAAGAGGTAACAGTTGTCTGCCAGGAGGTGACTGCACTGGGCCACAATCCAGCTGGCACTCGATACAGACAAAACAGGCTGGATACATTGGGGGGGGGGAGTATGTAAAATCACAGGACGAGCATCGTTGCAGGAATGAGGAAGGATGACACTGTTTCAGCAGCGAGTAGAGGAATGGAGCTTGTGAATAATACAAATACCCCTGGGAAGATGAATTTTTTTTTAATAAACAAAATGGCTGCTTCTCAGTATATTTCTCTCATTGTCTTTGGAAGAGCTAGCAAGAAGTTACATAAGAGGCAATTATAAAATCCTTTTGTGTATCGTAATTTCACTGTTTTCTTTAAGAAAGCAGAATAGACCCCCGGAACACGGTGTTGCTGGCCAGAAGCATTCTCCACAGTAGCATCTTTGACAATATTTTTAAAATATTGTGCGTTTCTCGCCCTGTAAACTTTAGTTATTAATAAGGAATGTGCTTCCCAGGGGTCTTGGGTAGGCAGAGAAGTCAGTGATTACTGACGTACCAATTAAAATTAGATTTCTCCAGGCCTACAGAAAACGGGGATCAGTGTGTTGAGAAGTTGATGGAATGGGTTTCATTTGGAAGGGGACCCTGTAGAGGCCCATGTTTCAGCTAAATGCAAAATGAATTGCTTATCACCATCAATGGTTCATAAAACCAAACTACTGCATACATTTGGGCATCAGATGTGATTCCCAGGGCTCACCTTGCACAAGAGCTGTGTTATTTCTCCACTGGGACAGAGAAGTGCACTGGAGAAGCTATTTGTGCTATATTCCCGTGCAAGGGGTGTATTGCTTCTGCAGTGAAACAAGCTGCTTTTTACTTGAGCTTGATATTCAACTGGTTGTCAAGCCCTACTCTAAATCCGTTAAGGACCATGCCCTGCTCACCGTAGTCAAGAGGGCTGCTGGCACACGGAAGGGGAACGGGTTGTGGTTGTGAAATGACCTCTTTTGTAATGTGCTCTGAGATCTACTGATGGCAGCTTTCTAGAAGAGCTGGTGGTTGTTACTCTGAGAATATTGGAAAGGCTTGTGCCTGGTCTTCAGTGAATACCTCTTGCATGCGAGTTGGTTGCAGATAGCGTTCTCCACTATTTCAGCCTTGCCATTCTTTTAACCTTCAGATGCACAGCTACTCAAAGGAAAAACCCACAGCCTCTTCTAACTAAATTATCTCCATGTATTCATCTGCCATTATGTTAATGCAATGCGAAGCTCAGCAGATGGCGCAAAGTAAATTATGCTGGGGAGGGAGGGGGAAGCAAAATTGACCTTTTGAGGACTTGCTGTTATTCCACAGCGTAGCTTTGAAAGAGAGTTTTGAGTCCTGTGTAAAGTCGTTTTAGGTGACGTAAAGGGGGATGGAGAAATGACAATTAACATTCTCTCTCCCGGGGGCTGCATGTTTGTGAAGTTATTCACCTGCACATTTGATGGAAGAGCGCAGCGTAGCCTGAACAAACGCTCTTCCCTCTCTGAAAGACGTCCTGTGGCTCACACAGCCGCTGGGCTTTGTTATGGAAGGCCACAACGTCGTATTCTGCAGAAATAAAGACAAAGTAAAGTTCCTCCCAAAGCCTGGCGAAAAGGGCTTGGTGAGCAATAGAAACTATTTGGGTTAGTTTCATCTTTAGGAAACATAAAGAGAAATGATCTGTACTAGGAGCTGTACAAAGATGTGCCCTCTGTGAATGCCTGTGCAGGTATCTCCTGAGGAGCTAAGTTGCAAAGCTAGGCTCCGATTCTGCCGTCCGTGCCGAATGGGCCATCAGTGTGTCTCCTCCAGGATCCATCTCCATACAGCTCCAGATGCAGAATTGTGACCGTGAAGGGTAAAATGTAAAGTCTCCAGTATCTGAGAGCAATCCTTGAAAGTATCTAATCAATGGAAAATGCGGAACAACTTGTTGTGAGTGGATCACTCATCAGTGGAGCTAGTGCTGGGCAATTGTCAACCTTTCCAGGGCACTAACGCTGTTCATGAATTTGGGTAAGATCTGGCAAATTTTTGCCCTCCCCAAATAGTTTTTTTAAAAAAAATCAAAATAGTTGATTTCAGTACTTTGAAAAAAGTCTTGAAGGATGTTGTGTTTTGGTGTGTGTGTGTGTGTGTGTGTGTGTGTGTGCGCGCGCGCACAATATGAAAAACGCTCAACAAACAAGTTCTGGATCAAAACATCTGAGAGAGAACCCACCCCACCATCAGGGTATCCCTTTTTATCCAGCCTTCCTGATGGGGCAGGTGGTGATGCTCTGTGTGGGGGGAGGGGGCAGGGCTCAAGCCCACAACACAGGGCTCTCCAGGCCAATGCCCTAACCCACAGGCCACTGCCGTACCATCAGGGTGTCACTTATCCTGCCTTCCTAATGGGGTAGCTGGTGGTGATGCTTCTGTGTGGGTTCGAGCCCCACCCTTGGAGCCACCAGCCCACCAACACAGGATATAAGGGACAGCCTGAAGGTAGGGTGGTGGAGTGGTTCCTTTGTGGGCATTTATTTGCCTGGGGAGCAGAGGATGGCAGGTTCCCATCCCACCCCAGGAGCCACATGTTCCCCTCCCAACTTTTTCTTTTTTAATTTTGTTTCATTTGGGCTGTTTCTCTTTTGGTTTTATTAGTTTTCAGCCTGAAAAGTTATTAGCTTTTGATTCAAAATGAACCAATTTTTGGTCTTTTTGGTTCAGCCACCAAACTATAACATTAGCCATTTATTTACTCAAGGATAAAGGAGGGTAGGGAATTTATAGTATGAGCTGCAGGAAATATCATTTTCCAAATACATGGAAACAAAGCAATGCTATTCTAGGCAAAGCTCGAGAAGGTGGCCAGGACAGTTCGTGTTGATACCTAATAACCTCGACTGTGTCTATAAGTCTTTAGAAATATGACGCTATCTTTCTGACAAAGGGCTAAAAGAAGCTATCGGCACTCATGTAACATTCCTCCTGCGTGGGAATGCTGCACAGGCTGATGAAATGCTGCAACTTGACTTTCATCTGAAAGACTTCATTAATATAAGTGCCTTAGAGCCTGCCCCTGGGACATGAGAGAAGGGAAGTGCTAGAGCCGTGATTTCTAAAACCTCCTCCGTGAGCTGGCGAGAAGTGGGATGCGAGTCAACAGTGTGCACTTGTTGCCAAGAAGGCTAACGGCATCTTGGGCTGCATTAGTAGGAGCACTGCCAGCAGATCGAGGGAAGTGACTACGCCTCTATTTGTATTGGTGAGGCCACATCTGGAGCATTGCCTCCAGTTCTGGGCCCCTTACTACTGGAAGGATGCGGACGGAGAGAGTCCAGCGGAGGGCAACAAACATGAGTAGGGTGCTGGGGCATCTGTCTTATGAGGAGCGGCTGAGAGAACTGGGGTTCAGTAGCAGCCTTCAGCTATCTGAAGGGGGGTTCCAAAGAGGATGGAGCTAGGCTGAACAAGGAGCAATGGTCTCAAGTTGCAGTGGGGGAGGTCTAGGTTGGAGATTAGCAAAAGCTTTTTCCCTAGGTGGGTGGGGGTGGGGAAGCCCTGGGCTGGGTTCCCTAGGGAGGGGGTGGCATCTCCATCCCTAGAGGTGCAGTGAAGGATGGGAAGGGAGACGTCCAAGCCTTCATTTAAAACACATGCCAAACTATGACCGAGGTTGTAACAAGGTTTGAATAGTGGGCTCCCTCCTCCTCCTCCTCCTCCTCCTCAGGTGCTGCCTAGAAATCCATCGACAAGGCACAATCACAGTACAGTGAGAATGATAGCAGCAGCACTGTTAGCCAGTGCGGTGGGAGTCCGAGACCTCTGCCTACCTATGTGATGGCATATCCACATCCAGATGGCTCTGACCTTCTCCAGATCAGTCCGCGCTTCTCGGAGCAGGGCTTCCACCAGTTCCTCTGGGCTGTTCTTGTTGCTCAGCTGTTTGTAAGGAGCAGGAGGGTTAGAAGGTGCAAGTGAGCAAACGTGAGGGGATAGGAGTCCCCCCCCCCCTTCTGCCTCTGACATTGCTTTTGTTCGTGCACGTCTGCCAGCACCTCTGGACAATTCTGCTTATGAGACTAGTCCCTTTGAAAGGCAACACAGATCTAGGATTATTGTGGGCCGGGCATATTTGACCTTCATGGCAAAGGGGAGCTTTTTGTCCCAGAATAGCCGCCCTTTCCAGCCCTTCAGAGGACCGTATCGATGCGTCTGTGCGTACCACCTCCTGCCCAAAGCATATTTTGCCTGTAGCTCTACACACACAATCTTCATCAATGTCACTGTGTGTTGTAAGAGCCGATGGCCATGTATCACCACTTGCCCCTGCACACCCTTTCTATTGTCTCTTAACAATGGAGCTCTGTCTCTTTTTTAAACATCCTCTTCAGAGGACTCCTCAGTGGAGATTTGCAGCTGTAAGTCTGCACGGAGAGTGGCTGATATTTTCCATCCCACTTTTCTCTTGAGTAGGCTATTCCCCAGTTAAAATGACCAGGGGAAAGGTATTTTCCAGATAGTTTTGGGGATAGAAGTTCTGAAATTCTAGGTCAGACCAAAAGACTGCACCATCTCCTTCCCCTGTGGAGCACCATGGCCTGCCAGGGCGCAAGGTCCCACCTGGCTGAAGACAGCACATCCCTGTGGGAAGCGGGAGTTCGAGGAGACGTACCTTTGATGCGTAGGCATCCAATTTCTCAAATTGCTTTAGGTCTAAAGGAATGGATTTCAGGTTGGAGTTGTCCCATGGGTACGCTGGAAACACAACACAATCACATCAGGAAGGAGAAGCGTTGGAATTGGCCGCATGCAAAAGCAGAGCCTCCCACCCCTGAGTGAAGACAGTCCACATGCACGAGACGATCGTGAATACCCTGGCCTGTCTGCTTTCTCCGTCCCGCCCAGCTAAGCCAGTCAGAGCAGCGCCATGCTTTCCTGAGCTGGGAGTGCCTCTTTGCACATTTTGCACTACAGAAAATGGGCAGGAGAAATAGGAGATGACGTCCAACAGCTACCCAAACGGGTAACTCTAGCCTCTGAGGCCTAGTGCTGGTCTCACAGTATTCAGCAAGAGCTAGCTTCTGACATCCTTAGCCCTCAGGTAGTCTCAGTAAAGTATCTGGCATGATTTGCCCGAGAACACCTGTAGAGCCTAGGTGTCCCTTTACTCAGGGAAATAGGGCCAGTGAAATCAACGAGGTTACCGACTGGCTAAGTAGCAGTTCTACAGAAAAGGCCCTGGGGATGACAGTGGATGAGAAGCTGGATATGAGTCAATAGGGTGCCCTTGTAGCCAAGGCTAATGGCATATTAGGTGCATTAGGAGGAGCATTGCCAGCAGATCCAGAGATGTCATTATTCCTCTTTATTCGGCTCTGGTGAGGCCACATCTAGAATATTGTGTCCAGTTCTGGGCCCCCCCACTACAAAAAGGATGTGGACGCATTGGAGAGGGTCCAGCGGAGGGCAACCAAAATGATTAGGGGGCTGGAGCACATGACCTGTGAGGAGAGGCTGAGGGAGTTGGGTCTGTTTAGTCTGCAGAAGCGAAGAGTGAGGGGGGATTTGAGAGCAGCCTTCAACTTCCTGAAGGGTGGTTCCAAAGAGGATGGAGAGAGGCTGTTCTCAGTACTGACAGATGGCAGAACAAGGAGCAATGGTCTCAAGTTGTGGTGGGAGAGGTCCAGGTTGGATATTAGGAAAAACTATTTCCCTAGGAGGGTGGCGAAGCACTAAGATGGGTTACCTAGGGAAGTAGTGGAATCTCCATCCCTAGAGGTGTTTAAGTCTCGGCTTGACAAAACCCTGGCTGGGTTGATTTAGTTGGGATCGGTCCTGCCTAGAGCAGGGGGCTGGACTTGATGACTCCTGAGGTCTCTTCCAGCTCTATGATTCTATGTTACGGCAGTGAGTAAAGTGACTGATACATAAAAGCCTTTGCAGGATTCGGATTTAAGATTTGACTGAGGAGGAGCAAGGGAATCCGAAATCAGGCCTGTGTCGCTGAGGAATACCTCCCGTTTCTTGCTGACAACTCTCCTGTGAGTGTGTCCCAGAATGACGCTTGCTGTTTGTTGTTTGTTTGCAGCGGCATCACACTGCTGACTTACATTTAGCTTGTGGCTCACCATCTCCAGAGCCTTTTCTGCAGGGCTCCTTCCCATTCTGTGTGCGTGAAACGGATTGTCCCGCCCAAAGTGGTGTATTGTATGTTTGTCCTTGTTGAATTGCATCCTATGTAATTTAGACTCTTTTTCCAATTTGTACAGATCATTTTGAATTGTAATCCTATCTACAAAAACACTTGCAACCCCTCCCAGCTTATTATCCTCTGCAGACTTTGTAAATGCGCTCTCTCTCAGCCATCATCTAAGTCGTTGATGAAGATCTTGAACGGAACCAGTCCTAAAACAGACCCCTGCAGAACCCCCTTCAATTAATTTGAATTGTTTAAAAAAAATTCCCTCCCTTCCCCCTGCAACCAGCACTGAACAGGCCATTCTAGCAAGGCAAAGCTACAAGAATCCTGCCCTCTGGCATGCTGGGATTAGGAGACCCTCCCAGCTACTGCTTTATCGCTGCTGCGTTGCAGGGAGGCAGGAGGGAAGGGGGTATAAAGAGAAGCAGAGTTTTTACTGGGCGAGTGCCCATCCATAGCTAAGGGGACAGCATGCAGAGTGGTAACTGGGCCGCCACCCAGCTGCAAGGGCTTGAAGACAGACCAGGCCATGTTACCGAAGAGGTGGAGCACCTGGATGGGGAACGTTGCTCTGTGGGCTGCTGTGTCTCCGGAGGTGGGGAGTGCTCCGGCAAGCACAAAGATTGAAGGTGTCTCCTGCATAGCAAAAGCTGCCGGAGCGGAAATACGCAGCTCTTGTGGCCCTCGCGCTAGCCGTCCCTGCCGTCTCCGGGTGTGGCCTAGCCAGTGTTCCCCGGAAGCTGAGTGTGTGGGCAGCCCAGCCCCGCAGGAGCGATTCAGATGCCACCAGCTGATTAGCACAGCGGGGCTTTGTTTCCATTGGCGGGGCACGTTCGCACCTGCCTTGGGGCATATAACAATTCACTCTGCACCCGGAGGGAAAAGCGTAGAGAGGCAGCGTTGGCCTAGGCACTGCTGGAGGGGGACGGGACACCATTTGCTCACATACAGAGCACTTGTTTGCTCCCGTCTGCACCAGCCCCCTCCGTGGGAGGCAGGAAGGTCTGTCCCCAGGCAGCCTTGGCCAGACCAGGCTGCCTTCTGCGAGGGTTGCGCGAGCACAGCCCCTTCTCTGTTAGGAGGTGGTGAGGACAAGCAGCTTCACCTACTGTTAGCATGCACCATGCAGGCTGCAGCATCGACACCCCTAACGCTGGGACACTGCCTTGTTGGCTGCAACCTTGGACTCCTGCAAGGGGAAGCCATAAGGCCACCCGTCAGGACGGATGGCCCCAAGTAGTCTGTCAGCCCCTGTGGGGGGTGGCAGGTGTGCTCCCAAGGTGCATTCGTTCTCAGCGGCCCCCCACGCTCCTGGCCAATTACAGGAGCAGAAATCTCCCCACTGCTCTCCTAGGCTTCCTTCAGCACCTTCCTTACGATGGGAAAGCAGCCAGCCAATCCAGTCATACGCCCCAGGAATCTTCTGCTACCTCCTGGGCTGAACTGGCCTAACACAGTGCAGGAGCACACAGCATGTGTGTCGCTACATGGCTTGGTTGTCTCTCCGGCTGTGCGATGGAAAGGGGCTGTCACAGTGACCAAGAAGGCAGATTGACACACTCGAAAGGCTCTTGTTCTGGTTGGCTCTGCTAATGACTTCTTGCCTCCTGGGAGCCGCCTGGGCTTGGTTTTCAAATCGGTTAGCCGGGTTTGTCTTTGGCTGCCAGGGCTCGCCACAGCCCCCGGAGCGGCTCTCACTCATGCAATCCAGCGCCGGGACCGTGGCGGTAAGAAATGTGCTGCAGGCCCATTTGCAAAGTAGACTTCTCAGTGCTGGGGCACATGCAGCCTGGGTAAGCCAGGTGAGCCGTTCGCCGAACTGCCCTGGCTGCCGATCCCAGAGAGCAGAGCAGTGTGCAAAGCCAGGCGTGTTTAGAGTGACTGGAATGAAATGGCGATGCTCTCTGCGATAGCTGTTAGCTGGTGCCAGAGCACTTTTGTGATGGGCAAAGGCGCTACTTCTAAAGCAAGTTCCCCCACGGGGTTACGCTCCCTGCAGTGAGGAAGCTGAGCTGCGTTTATGACAGAGAACTCCAAGACAGCAAATACTTACCGTGCAGGTCTTTTTCCCTAGGCAGGGGCGCTCTGCTCTTCCTGTTCTCTTGAAAACCTAGAAGATTGTCAAACGGGGGTGAGATGAACAGTAGAGAAGGGCAGTGAAAGGTAGCGTGTCTATGGGCTGGAAAACAGGCTTGTATTTCCTCGTCCTTAGCCCTGTGGTTCATGTACTGTTGCATGCAGGCCAGAGATGAGTAGAGCCCGCTTCCCCTCCACCAGGCCTATGACTATGAAGGTGCCAGGTAGCACGTTCGCAAGCAGTGAGACCTCTTCTAGTGCGGGACGAAAGCTGGGAGCGTTTTGTTCCCGCAAGCCAACCTCCTGGCTTACGTAGGGCAGAAGGAAAAGTGCATTTCAGAGCGAGACTAGCCCATGCTAGCGCCTGCAGCACAGGTGTTAAACGGCACCTTGCCAGCGTGGGCTACGGCTCAGCTGTGTTAGGGGTGATGCAGCCACCCAACGTCAGATGCCTGTAGTTGTGGGGGGTTTGTTCTCACTACCGAGTGCTCCTTGTGATGCACGACCCAGGTGCTGGCACAGCACAACGCGCACCTGCGCAGCAGGGAGATGGGCACACATCCCCCGTCTGCACAGCGCACTCATCTTCTGAACTCCGCCGTTGGCTCCCTCTCCCATGCCCCAACGCCCTGTAATGGGCAATATTGGACCCCACTTAGGTTAGAGCAACTCCCCTGAAGCCGGATTAGAGTTTTCACCCTCACAAAATCTAGGGTAAACAAGCAGCCTCACCTCTGTTATCCTGGCCTGCCAGATTGGGCAGCTTGCGGACTCCTGCAATAACCCCCAGACAGAATTAGTCAAGGAAATTCCACCAGTCATCCTGGCAAGCACCTCTCCCTCTGCAAGCACCCCGGGCTCCATCTCTTCCCTGTTAAAGCCTACAGCACAACTTCATTTGTCCTCAGTGGCTGTGCTGGTTCCGACTCAAGATGCACGGAGCATTTCCTTCTTTCCTGTCCCCCCACCCCGGCACACTGTTCTGAACCGCCCAGTTGTCGAGAGTGACGGATCAGAATGTAGAGGGTGCAGAGCTGGACAATGACTCTCTATCCAGGCTACTTCCCATCAGGGGAAAAAGTGCATCCCTTCCGCTCTTTAACTGAGTCGAGGCCAGTCTGAGTCTGCTTTGGGAGCAGGGAAAATATTCAATAGGTGGACTCAGATTTGTCATTTTATTTGAAACTGGGGACCCACAACAGGAGTGGGGTCTTACATTTCAATGGTTCTTTTCTTGAAGAATTCCAAAATGTTTTGTCCGGTGTGATCAACATTCACCTGCACCCTTCTAGCCGCCATGATCTGCTGGCTACAGAGGGTGTAAATGAGGACAAAATGTGGTAGCGTCTGACTACAGAAATCACTTCACCCATTACTAAAATGCTGTCACCTCGGGCCAGAATACAAGTGCCATTCTGCACCGGAAACACCCCGTAACAGTCCTGGCAAGGGAATGCACAGAAATTGCACCGGAACGCTTGAGAAGGATTGCCATGGGAGTGGCTCTTCTAGTTACATTTATATAGACCTGTCCTTTCAATCCTCCACTTTTGGGTTGTGCACAACTTTCAGAAACTTTCATCTATTGCGCTGAATTTCCCCCGTTGGTCTTTGAAGCAGAAACTTCATTTTAAATGTAAGTGAAAAGGGTTTAGGTTCATCAGTGTTGAAGTACGAGGGATTTGACAAGGGAAGATACTTTTAGAATTCTAAAACAGCTGGCAGTTGGAAGCTGAAATGCGGCGTGGAAGTAGCGAGGGGAACTGTCATTGGGTGTGCCTGGGACAGTGTATTGAACATTGGGAAATCACACTTTGACCAGTGCCACCCTGCCGTTACTTTCATCGTTAATATGCACAGACAATGAGCTAGCAGGTTTCATGCTGTGGTAAACAAACAAGCCCCTTGTCTCTCTGCTGTCGAGTGCCACTGAGATCGCATATTTTAGCTAGCACAAATGGTTTAAAACAGCGACGTACCTTTTCCAAGGGAGAATTTCTTGAACAGCTGTGGGGTGGTATTTCTAGGATGTACCTCGACAGTCACATGAGTTCCTGCAAGGAAAAGAGTCAGAAGTGGATAAGGAATAAAAAAGGCAACTAGCAAGTGAAAACATTTTAAGAACAATAATATCCAAATGCAAACCACATTCATTAACATCCTACCAATACTAATGTAACTCACAGAGTGTCCACTTTCTAGCTCAACATTCCTCCTGTCCAACTATCCCTCCCCTGCCTCTTTCTTCTCTCTGAAAACCAGAGTGTCCTTTGTTGGCTGATGCCTCAGTGCAATGGTTTCTCCACACGCCTGCTTTGAAGATATATCTGTGCTGTTATTTTTAAATGACGTGTACACATTTGCCACACTACGAATGGAAGAGACAAAAGAGCGAAACAAGCAAATCAAATATGATCCCATGCACTTCAGATTCCCGCTGTGACAGATATTAAACCATTCCCCCGCCTTTCCTTAACAGCGTATTGAAAACGTGTGTCGCTTGGTCTGAAGACGGTGTTGTGTGTGTTGACTCCAATACCGCACAACGTTTTGATTGCAAAACCAGAATTATGTAAAATTGACACTTGCAGAGTTGTAGCCGTCTGGGTCCCAGGCTCTGAGACACAAAGTGGGAGGGGCTTTAGTGCGCCCTTTTCTGTGGGTGAAGGAGACACACTTTTGTGTTATGCAGTGATCTTTTTCGGGACTAAATGGATGCAAAACTGGCTAAGTGAGGACTCAATATGTAGTTGTCAAAAGGGAATCATGGTGTGTGTGTGGAGGGGGAGGGGGATGAGAAGGTGTTTCCAGAAGGGTTCTGCAGGAATTAGTTTGTGGCCGTACTCTGTTTAACCATTTTTATCAATGACCTGGAAGAAAACACAAAATCATTGCTGATAAACTTTGCAGATGTCGCACAAATTTGTGGAGTGGTAAATAACGCAGAGCCCAAGCTCCAGGTTTCACCTTTCCCTTTGGGTGCTCAGCTTCCTCATTTCCAGAACTTCACCCCTGTATTTTGAGAGAACTGGTGTGCCAGTTCATCACAGCTCTTCAGTTCCCCAGGTTCCATCCCTGGATCTGCATCTCTGAGTTGGGAGCTGGTTTTTTTCCATTTCTGCCATCTCAATGAGCAATAGATCAGTCACCAGAAGCAAAAGTTTGTAAGAATTCTTAAAATCATGGAATCTGGCAGCACCATAATTCTTGTTCAGCTTGTTCTTGATCACTTTCTGCATGTTTGCAAAAAGACGGCAGCCCCCTTTGCTGACACTGCTGTGTAGTCACTGCAATTTGACAGAATGTTTTGACAGCCATGTACAGTTTGTACACAGTCTTATTCTTGCTTTGCAGCTTCACAGTTAACTCATTTTACAAGCTGAGTGACATTGCACAGAAGTGCAATGGAGAGCAACCAGGCTAAGGTGCCCAAGAATGAAAATCGATCCGTTTCTCCACGCCCAACAACGAAAAGTTTGAGTGGTTCGAAAACAGCCGCAAAATGTGCTTGCGTGTGCCCTCGTGAAAGCCATCTCATCTCAGTGTGCAAAACCAGAGCCCCACATTGGCTGCCAAATTTTTCACAGGAAAGCCGAGGTTGCTGGTGATTCCTAGCCTGCGCCCTGACACACTTGGTGAATTGTACTATGTCTGGCATCACATCATTTGGAGAACAAAACCTTACAAATAATGCTCCCTAAGGCACGAGGCAATGATATGAAAAAAAGGTCATTCTCATCGGCGTTCTTACCAAGCAACTTTTTCAAGGTATCCACTATGGCGATTTTAATTTCCCCTCCGGTTCCGCAGAGGAACCATGTCTAATAATTCTTCCATCATGTCAAGATCAGCAGCTGTAGCGATGACAAATAGCAGTAACTGGGGGATGTCATTGATGTCCAGGCTTTCATCCGTAGCAAGGCTAACAAACTCAGAAGAAGACAACCTTGCCTTGAGGATATTTTCGATGCATGCTGAGATATCCGATGCCTGTCTCAGCATCGTTGAATCAGACAGCTGAAGTCTTTTCACCTTTTGTATGATGCCCTTGTGACTTTTTTTCACTTGTGTTAACGTGAAGCGTTTTCTTGTTTTGCTCTTTTCTGTTTGAGGTAAAGTCCCTTTTCTGAGTTTGCTTCCTGGTGGAAAATGGATGCTGAAATTTGGATGACCAGTAATGCAACAGCTGATTCAATTAGATGTTTGGAATTGGATATTGGAACTGTTGCATATTGAGCATGTACTCCCACTACTGGGCACAAAGAGATCATCATGTTTCTAATCCCCTCCAAAGGGTCTGTACACGTCTTCATCCTTGAGCTTCTGTGTTGCTTTTGCCATGTGTCGTTTCCTGCCCACATCAGGGGTTAATTGTTTTTTAACTGTGCTCTGAGCAGAAGGGCGAGGAGTGGGGGCTCCCTCCCCCACCACGAATCAGCTGGTCGTGGCACTCAGGGAAGGAGCCTTGAAAAGCCGTGGGCTACACCTCAAGGAGCTACACGCATCTTGCGAGCCAGGGACTGAGGATCGCTGATCTAACCCCAATACCCCTCACTGAAGGTTAAGCCCATCACTTGGACATGGAGAACAATCGATCACTGTCCTCTTTATAACAGCCCTTCCATGTATTTGATGTCTCTGATCCAGTCCCTCCTCAGTTGTCTTTTCCCAAGACAAAGAATGCTCATTTCTTAACTTTTCCTGTCACTCGGGTTTATAATCCCTTGACCGCTTTTGTGGCTCTCCTCTGGACTCTTGCCGTGTTTGGAAGAGAGGTGCTGAAGGGACCATGACTAGGAAATGGGACTTGTGATGTAACTCTGTGTTCTACGTGCACCTAAGTTCTAGTGCAGCGGGCACTTCCTAAACACTTGTAACCACCCAAATGATAAAGGTTCACTTGGTCTAACAGAGCATAATGCACTACAGTAGGGACCCCAACTTCAGAATAAATTAAGATACTCATTACCATATGAAATAGTTTTTAAAGAGATGGAGACATTACCAAAAGCACAGACCTCTGACTGATTTTCCTTTTCCCAAGAGTAAAATATAAACAAGAAGCAACGCTTGAAAAACAGACCCATTTATGCCATTAACTTCTGCAGGAAAAGATCGCACCTGGGAAGTGTCAGCTTTCCCCTGGCCTGAGCTGCTTGGTGTGATGAAGTTCTAGCCGTGGACACCTACACCACTGATGATATTTCCGAGAGTGAAGTGACCTAGCAGGAAAGCAGTTAGCTGCAGCCTGGCCATTGTGCTATGTGGATCATGCAGTATTGTGAGCTCAGAACTCAACGTGCAGGACAGTTAGGCCCTGGTACACTACAGACATTGCTGGCATGGGTTATTTTGTCCATCGGGTGTGAGGAGGAGTGGCAACAGAAGCCCCTAGTGTAGACAGCTGCACTTTTCTGGCTATTGCTTATTTTACTCCGAAGGTGCTATGGGCTGGGATAAGCGCTGCCAGCAACGCTACTCTTGATTGCCCGTCTACACTGCACCATATCTCGAAATAAGACACGCAATGTGAGCTACACAAAGTGTGTATCTTATTTCAATGCTATTTTGAAATAGCATATTTTGTCATTTGGCATTGTCTGAACAGTGCCAAATTTTGAAATAAAGCGAAATCCGAAATGCCCCTTACTCCTCGTAGAATGAGGTTTACAGGGATGTTGGAATAGCGAGCCATAAATAACAGGCTTGCTGTTAAGACACGGGATAGCTATTTTGGGATACTTTGCTATCCCGAAATAGTGTTGCAGTGTAGACATAGTGCCTAGCTATACTAGAAATGCTTATTAGGAAAACCTGCTTGGGAAATCAACTAAAAAAGGCACGAGAGCAATTCCACAGGAAGCTTTTAAAAAGTTGAAAACCAAAGGAATGAAGCAGTCTTGTTTTTGGGAATTATTTTATTAACTGTGTCACCCCTAATCAAGACCCACTTTTTGAAGGACCAACAAGGTTTGAAGGAGGTTTTATTATAGAACAGATGTGCAGGAGGATTCAAACCTAAGACAGTCCCGTTACACAATGGAGAGAGTGAATCGGATCCAGTGGCCAAGCTCTTGTTACCTTCCTTGTTCTCATCGGGGCTGCTCTGCGCTAGGAGAGTTTTGCTGGGTGTTGGGCCAATACCGAAAACCCCTCTAGTGTGGATGCAATTAGATTTGTATGAAAGGGCTGATGCTGGTTTGGGGAAGCAGCATTAGCCAGGTTGTGATAAGCCCAGTCATGTCAATATAAAGCCACCAACACTAGGACTTTAACCTGCTTAGCTGTGTCAGGTTAAAGAAAAAGCCACACTCTTAACCAGTAGCAATACTGGCAAAACTCCGAATGGTAGAGCAGGCCTAAGACTCCTGAAAGCCCAGCCCAGGGATGCTTCCAATTCTTCATCCTTTACTGTTGGCTTATGAAACATTCTCGTATTTGGCTCTAGCTGTGGTGATGTTCTGGACAGATTTTCTCTCGTCTGAGCATAAATAAGAGATGAATGCTGCACTGCTCCAGAAAACCAGCTTTCGCTGGGTCACCACCTACCTTCGTTAGTGTAGGAAGTAATGACTGGGACCGGCTCGCAAGGCTGCATCTGAACTGGCTGGCCTGTTTGGATAAAGAAAACATCCCTGTGACTAGAATACAGTGAATCTTTCTCATCCTGCAGGGCACCTGCCACGCATGCAGGCTAAATCCTATAGACGTGGCCCACCAATGAGCTAAGTGGCACTGAGGTTCCCAGGCCCGGCGTTAGGGCTAGGCGAGCAAGGTGGTTGCCTTGGGCTCCGCGCTGCCCGGTGCCCGCCTGCTCACTCACTGCCCTGGCTGACAGCCGCCCGGCCATGCGGTGCAGCCAACCTTAACACACCGCCTTGGGCCCTGCAAACTCTTTGGCCAGGCCTGAAGCTTTTATAGCTTCGACGGCAAATTGATACAGCAGAGCTCAGCATGTACGGGGTAGACCAATTCCTGAGCTTCAGCCGTGAGTGGAGTGAACAAGGCAGTGCGGGTTGGGAACAGTCCCTGCCAGGCAGGCATTGGTGGGGAGACCCTGCCTGGGGGAAGGAAGTAGAACGTGCTGGAGAGGCATGGCTGGTGCCAGCTGAAGTCCCTTGTCCCGAAAACAAAGCACACTTGCAGGAATAGTCTAGGTCGGTGTTTCTGAGCCATTTCCAATGGGCGGCCTCATAGCTGAAGTCAAAAAATACCTCCCTGCCTCCATTTACCGCCTGAGTAAAAGGTGTTGCTCGTTCGTGTGTGCACGCACTTTGATAGGTGGGATGGGAGACTTGTGTTGTGCCAGAGTGTAAAAGTGTTGCTCGTCTTGTGACCTCTGGATTGGCCACTGTGAGCCTGCGCTCTGGTCCCTGCTTCATACCCTGGCGTCACATCCTCTCCTTTTATTTGTTTTCTCTGTGTCGATTATAAGGTCCGTGGGGCAGGGACTCTCTCTCGCCAGGTGTGTGCACAGCCCCTAGCACAACAGGCACTGCAGCTGAGATCAGGGGCTGAGTGCATTGGCAGTACACAGGGAGTAGATGGCATCAGTCTGTCCCCCGGGGCTGCAGTGCCATTAAGCTAGCACAGTCAGCAAATGCCACGTCCCACCTGCCTTTGACATTTAGAGCCTGGTCGGCAGAGGGGGAACTGTGGCTGTGACCCTGGGGCTATCCCTTAGTGTTTTTCAGAAAGCGCCTTGGGATCTGTGTCCTGCCGGCCAAAGGGCCCTTGCTTTAAGAGCCGGCCGGGGAGGCCCGATCCCTTTTTGTAATTCACGGCTGGCCGGGCTCAGGCCTGTGAATGATGGGATTTTGTTGCGCAGTGTGGCAGCAGCGTGTGTTTTAATGTGGTTCAGTCTCAGTTACTGTCACACCGTTTGTAAATATTGCAGCAGCACCAGCTGCTCCGGGATGCCGGAGTCCTCATAAAAGCAGGAACGCGTCTGATTAAAGTGAATTTATTAACCCCGCTGGTGCTGGGGCTATTCCTTTTTGCATCAGAAAGTCTTAATTTTCCTCAAGAGGACTCCTCTTGTGTGCTGGCAGGGGGGGTAGAGGAAAATGTCTGGGTACTCAGATGTGCACGGAACCACTGGAGGTACTTCCGCTAGCTCTGTGTGTTGGGTCTGCCCTTCCTTGTCCTGGTGAATTCCTGATCTCCGCTACACAGCAGCTGTCACGGAAACATTCTCAGGCATGAGGGAAGAGCGTACGGCTCCAAAGACACTAATATTTATTTGCTTTTCCAGGGCCAGCTGCCTGTGTGGGATAGTCCGACCCCGTTACTGACAGCACCTGGCCCAGGACACAGTTTGCATGCTGCTTGGGGGCAGAACGTGGCCCTGTTGATTGCAGGGGGAGCTGGATCAGAGCTCGCATTAAGCAATGCAGCGGGAGCGTGCAGGGTTTTCGCATAGGAAGTGTATCGGCCTCGCTCGGGTGTGTAAGTCAAGATGTGGCTGGCTGGGGGTTGTGGGGAAGTAAAGGGATAATGCAGATGTGTCATGTAAACGTGGGGAAAGGAATCCAGCACCTAGCCCTCCCTCCATATCCCTGGCGCATGCATATACCTCCTGACCTGGCTTCTCCCCATTACAGGGGAGCACAAGGAGAGCCAGGTCAGAGTGGAGCATATCCCCCAGAGGTAATAGGCTGGAATGGGGTGGGCTGTAACGCACACATGGGCAGTGTGCACAGTCATCGCTGGGCAGTGGCAGCCTGTGAAACATCTCCACGCAGCCAGGGGCCAGCCAGCTCTGGGCTGCCCTCGGGACCCCTTGCCCGACTCGCTCACGTACAAAACGGGAGGGCGGAGAAGACAACGTACCAGGAAGGTCTTTCCCTCTGGGCTGCTGCGACCTGTCGTTCCCATTTCCATCGCTTGGAAAACCTACAGAATGACAAGCATGGACGTGAGAGTCAGACAACACCAGTCATGGGGGCTGGGCAGCAGGAGCAGCGCCAGCTAGTGGGAAGATCACATCGGGCCCACTGAAGACAGAAATAAAATTTCTGTCGACTTAGCTGAAGCAGGACCAACTCCATAAGGAGGAGACATCGTTACACAGGACGCCTCCTAAAAGACCTGTTGACCTATGGGGGATGGAGAAAGCTTCTTTGAAAAATGCTGGTCAATATTGTCCTTTGCGATTTGTGTTTTTGTCCTCCCAACTCAGACTCCTTTTCTACTTACACCAAAAGGAGTAATTTAAGACCCCCCAGTCAGTTGCAATGGGAATGGGGGATGTATCACACACGTTATGGGCTATATTCATTACTGCGTCCAAGATGAAGTCCTTTATTTTTCCCTGCTGTGGTCCTGTTTCAGTTCCCAAACTTGTCCGGATTATGCTGTGTGCTCATTTAAATGTTAGACAAATCCAAAGGGTGAAGATCACGATGGTGGATGCTGGCTCACCTTGAAAGTAAGTTCTAAAGAACTTTAGAGAGCAGCAGCGCGGGAACGCTGCTGAGACCAGCTCGCTCTTCGTCCATAGATCCCAAAGGAGGTCAGTATCGTTATCTCCATCGTAGAGACCGTGGGAACTGAGTCACTGGGCAACGAGGCACCATTGCTCGAGGTCACCAAGCAGGCTGGTGGCAGAGCCAGGAATGAAATCTAGGTCTCCTGAGTTCAGCCCAGAGTTGTATCCATTAGGCAACACTGCCTTCTTAAAGGCTATGACATTACAAGACATGCCACTAGAGTGGAAAGGGAGCCCACCGCCTCGCCGGGCCCCTGGGCAAGATGGGGGTGTAGCTCTGTGCTCCCAGAAGGGGCGGGGCCCTGGATGGAAGGGGCGGGGCTGGGGCAGCTAGCCCTCAGTGCCGCCTGGATGTCCCCCCCAGCACTGCCTGGAGCGCACCTCACAAGGCTCCAGAGGAGATTTGAAAGGCCCAGGTCTCTGAGCGCCGGCCCTGCTGCCCTGGGCCCTTTTGAACACCTGAGCTCCGGGGCAGTTGTCTTCTATACCCCACCTGCTGGCAGGCCTGAGAGTTGGTCCACATTTTTTTTAATATATTTTTTTTTTTTAACCAAAAAAAGAGATTTTGATTTGGGTTGAAATTTTTTCAGTGTATCATTGAAAATTGAAAACTGACATAAGGTTGGTAAAATATTTTGGCGTTGGTAACATTGTACCGTTTTCAAAAATACAAGTTTTACCAAAATGAATTTTCAAAACTCTGAAGCTTTTCAGCTTTCTAGGGCAAGTTTTCACTGACCTTTTTTGTTTTGTTTTTAGGGTTATTTGGAGAAATAAATGACACTCGCTTTTTAAGTAAAAAATAAATGGGCTTTTTCTACCAGGTCTGTCTCCTTCCCAAATGTTGCCTTCGGTAGCTCCATTCATCGACACAGCCGCTGAACCCAGGAGAGTCCGCAGAAAGAAGTTATGCAGTTCTGATGCTCTCCTGGGAGCAAGCAGTGCTGGGAGTACTCAGTTCCTCTCTCTCTGCCCTGCCGCCTATCCACAGAGCCATGTTCCGCCGTAGTAAACTGCTGTCCATGCTCTATCTCCTCCTCTTCGGGTCCCGACAGCGGCTGAGCCTTTCGAACTCCCTTGGGTTGCCTACAGGAGCTCAGGCCAGAATGGCTCAGAGAGCTTTGCTGCAATTGAGCAGAGCAAATCCTTCTTGGGCTGTCAGGGCTGCATGAGGTGGGCAGACAAGGCAGGGTCATTGGAGTTGCTGGAAAATATTTTAGTTAAAAAAAAAATGGCCCTTGTTTTTAAAATGAGAGGGTGTATCTTTCCGCCTCCCTCTAATGAAAACGGGCCGTTCTAGTTCGTGTTTCGGTTGTGAGGGTAAAAGGGGGGGAAGAAAGGAGAAAGCAAGCTAGGAAAACAATGTCAGAACAAATGGGTTTGAAAAGTGGACATTGAGTAAAATGAGTATTTTTTTAAAAATTGGATCTTTTCTGAAAACATTCACATGAAAATGGTTTTGAAATGGCCATGCTGGTTTCACCCCCACTAGCTGAAAATCCCCGGGGACACAGGTGCTAGGTAGGCATGGGATCGACAGGAATCTCGTCTTTTCTGCAATATTTATATGGCCCCAAGAGCATGAAACACTGAAAAAAGAGAAGACCAGTTTGCAGGACTACAGCTTTGGCTCTGCCAGCTTTGCAGTGCGGGGAGGCGCTCTCTGCTGCTGGGAACAGCCCATGAGTTCCAGGGTCCCAGAAAGAGCCTGGGAGCTCCCCTGAAGGGATGGGAGCCCGCCAAGGGGATTGTCACAAACGGTGCTATAAATGTCTCGTGGTGAGATGCTTTACAAAGTATGCCTGCGCTCGCACACATGCACTAAAATAAGACCTTGTTGCCCTGTGTGAGACCCGCCGATTTGGGATTAAATAACCAAAGCCCGGGCAGTTCAGCGCACTCACTGCTTTGCCTTGTAAATCTGGTGCTTTTTCGGAAGCCCTTGGGCAGCGTCTCGTGCTGTGCACGTGTTCCATGGTGAGCAGCACTGTGCAAATGCAGTCCTCGGAACACTAGCCCCCTTCCGCCCCACGGGCACGCCACCCGGTGTTCCGTGCAACACGCCTGGTCCTGGCCATTGCCTCTCTTTGGCTGGATGGCAGGGAAGGGGTTTCACTGCATTCCTTTAAGTTCGGGGGGCACAAGAGAAAACCCGCAAACCCATTGTTTCCCCCCAAGAGTTGATGGCTCACCTCTTAGTCCACAAATCGCTTGCAGCTTGGGGCGGTGGGCCCGGCAGCTGTCCCCCTGCATGTGAACCCCTGCAGATATTGCTTTACCTGGGCTTTGGCGCGAGGCACTGAGTTCCGTCTGTCTGTCTGTCTGCACCCTTTGCACTGTCTTCCTCTTCTGAGGGCGAACTATGAGCAGCATCTCAATTGCCACTGCATTGGCGTCTTTTTTAAACGCCCGGGTACCCATCGGAGCACTGCCACCGCTCCCTTCCTCACCCCGAGCTGCTGCGGCTGCGGCTGCAGAGCTGGCACTGTTTATTTTCCACTCTTGGAAAGGCAAAGGCTCCCCCTCACCCAAAATGAACTCTGCACACACACCGAACGTGTGCCCGACCCTGCTCAAGTGCACTATTAGTGCCCTGCCAAAATCCACCCTAATGAATAGGTTACGAGTCACCTTGGAAAGGAAATCCCCGCAGGGATCCGCTTCCTAAAGCTGAGGAAGGAGCCACATTGCAGAGGGGGAGTTCTAGTTTCAGGACCAGCCCTCCTCTCTCTCTCTCTCCCCCCTCTCTCTGCCCTTTCCGATTTAATCACTTGCCTACCCCTCCAGGCCCCCTGTCAGCGCCGTCCTGCTACAGGGAGTCCGTTCTGCAGCACTTGCAAGTTCTTTAAAAGGACGTCTCTGACCCTCCTCTGCCACACCCAGAGTAGAAACTTCAAAGCAGCACGGCAAAAACAAAACTCAGTGATGCACACTCACCGAAGGAGCCGTGAGGAAGGCACACCGCTGTGAACAAAAGCCTCAGACTGTGTGTCCTGGGGTGCAGGCTGGTGTACAGTGCCTGAAACAGCCATGTCCAGGGGGATTAACGCTGCCAAAATGGACAAATGGAGCAGCGATGGCCAATAAAGAGATGGAGGGCTGCTCTGAAAAAAGCCAACACTCCTTTAGAGGCAAAAAATGCCCCCCCCCCCTCACCAATCAGTATGAAGGACATGGCCTCTGAAGTCTGTAGGAGCCAGCAAACACCAGCAGCAAAAACCCGGCCCCGGCTGAAAGTCTCCTAGCCCACAAACAGGGCAGGAGAGGGAGTCTGGTTTAGCAATTAACAGCAACCTCGTTCAACTGGCCCCGACCATTTATACAAGGTGCTGGGTTAGAAACCCGTTCTAATTTTATCTTGGGCCTCCATCCTGTCACAGCGCTGCCAGCTGAGGGATGTGTGGCTGGTGGCCTCAGGGGAATGTTAACACCTGTGGGCAGCCCGGCGCGCTCCAGCACAGTTACATGATTTTGCACGCTCCTGGACTCGTTCCACCTGCTGACGCCAGCCCCTGCTATGGACACGGGGCATCTGCTCGGCCTGTCCAACGGTGTCACTAGCACTAATCGCTGCTGGGATTTTTGGCAAGTGGAGTCCCTCCTCCAGTGATTCTGGGGTGAATTCACAGCTGCTGACTCTCTAGTCATGCTAACTGGGGTTGGCAGAGTGCATCCAGGTACAACCCAACTTCCAACCCCTCCTGTGAGCTTCTGCCAAGGCGCAGGTAGCCAATGTAAGGCCAAGCAAGGCCCTGTCGTGTGTAAGGACCTGCCGTCTCAGGAAAACCATCAGTATTCTCCCTCCCCTCCGTCCCTGCCTACAGAACGGGGCTCAGTCTGCGGGAATGAGAACACTGTGGTGGGGAAGCCGGGGCGAAGAGCTGGGTGTTTGGCCCTGAGCATACTGGGGTTTGTGGTCGTTTCTGTTCCTTCGAGCGGTGAGTTTGCCAAGCCTGGGCTGGCTGCTGTCTCCTATTGTCAGCCGGCCGGAGTATCCCACAGCCAGGCCCAAATAGCTGGAGGAGGGACCCTCGAAATGCTCCCATCCAGAAAGATTTCCAACAGAAAAATTGGGCTTTCGACGAGACAGATGTGATCTTGGGGATTCCGCAAAAACGGTCACATTCCAATGTTTCAATTTTCAGCAGAAAAACCTACAAAAGAGTTAGTTGTCAGGTTTCCCGGGGCCCTGGTTTTTGGACCACGTGCCTCTCGTTGTGGCCCCAGGCAGCGTTCTGGCTCCAGCAAGCATGCGAGGGTCCTGTGATTACACAGGGTGACAAGCTCCTCTCCGCTCCGCCCCGCCGCAGATCAGAGACACTAAGGAAAGCCTGAGTTTGGGGCTGCCACTCTTCTGGAAACCCTGCGAGGTGCCTGTCTGAACCATCTGGCGCCGGTGACTTTGGACCCCTCGGCTTTGGGGGCCCATCGTGGGAGCCTGGAGGGGCTTGCCCTTCAGGAAGTGCTGCTGTGTGCCTGCCCTCTGACACGTCACACCCCCTTTAGGGCCTCTCAGTTTGGACCCCCCCCCAAAATCACAGCACCGACCACTCCTTTGGCAATCTTCCTACCTGCTGCATTCCGCACCTCACTCAAACGGTGGGGCTTGTCTCGGGTTGGGCCGTGAAAGCGTCCAAGCACGTCCCGTTGCTTTGAACAGCGCGATGACATGGCAGTGGGCGGTAGCGGAGTCCTTGGCCTGTCCGTTCTCCCCTAGCCTTAACGTCTCCCCCTTTCCATGCACTGCTCAATGACCCTGCTCCTTTTGTAGAGTCTGCTGGGCTGGCAGTGGGGCTTTGTGATTTAGGCGCAGCAGAACTTTCCATTGAGCTCTAAATGCTGGGATCCAGTTTCCTGTTGTCCACCCAGGCAGGGAGCTAACTGATGGCTGGGATGTTATTGTGCAAGGAGATCAGGCCATATTTAGACTGCAGAGAGACAGTGAGGCTTGTTCGTTCATACTGAGCTAATCAAATGGCCGAAACATCACAGATAAACAGAGCTCGGGCCCAGGCCTTACCCAATTCGAGCATGCTGTGACATGGTACAAAGCCAGCCCTCCGCCATCCCCTCTAGGGACATACAACCAAGACGGAGAAGGCCCAGGGAAGGGCGATGAAACTTCTAAAAGACGGGCCCCGATCCTCCGAGTTATGAAGGTGCCTAACTCTCTGACTTCATTGCGACGGTGTCTGACCCACGAGGGCGAATCCTTGTTTCTTGAGAGAGGGAGAATTCAGAGCATGGCACAAGGAGTGGAATCTTCCTGAGGCCAAGAGCTGGGACATGAGGCAGGTAGGTTTTCTTTCTGCCCCCCCCCCCCCCCGCCCGCCATCGGTGCTGCTGTACGACTGATGTTTCTCCTCAGTGTGGTAGTGGCTGGTTGTGTAGCCAGCAGGATGAAGAGCACCAGGGGGCTCTTTTCTCCAGAGCTCCTACTCCGATGGCTGCTGCAACTCAAGACCCCTTCCTGCGAAAGCGAGGGAGGGGTCTGTGGGCAGGACACGTGCCAGCGTTTGGATTTGCTTCCCCCTTGTCTACCAAAGCGCGGATCTGTCCGCCTTCAGGACATTCTGCAAAGTTGGTTTTGTCTTGCTGCCTGTGCTACTCATCCTTGGTAACCCCTGGGGGAAGGGAGCTCCCTATTACAGCACCGCTCGGGCCCCAGCAAGGCACATCGGCTCCCCACCAGCTGTCCTGTGCTCAGAGCTTTGTGGCTAGACACTTGCACATGTCGGAGGCGCTCGCGCTGGCCAGGCCATCAGGCGGAGCAGTGGCTGCTGGGACTGCCGGACGGCTCGGGTTGCAAAGGGCTTTGCAGAGTCAGCTTGGGTTTCGCAGGACTCGGCCAAGATTCCAGTGCGAACAGATATCCGGGGAGGGCGGCGTGGGACGTGAAGACAGAGCCGCTTATTTCAGGGTGTCGTCGTAGGACCATCCGGGGCACCCAAACCGTTGGCTGGGCTGCTCTTTGAGCACACTTGGTGCGCAGCAGAAGCAACGTTCTGCAAGCAGTAGTGACCAGTGAGGGACCTGCCTTCTTTCCTGGGGCTGCTCAGGGAGTTGATGGCAGAGCCATTGTCCAGTGTCTTTGAAAACTCCTGGCGATCGGAGGTGGTCCTGGGCAACTGGAAAAGGCAAAGTTGGTGCTCATCTTTGAAAAAGGGAAGAAGGAGAATCTGGGGTACCGCAGACCGGCCAGCCTCACCTCAGTCCTCAGAAAAATCACGCAGCAGGTCCTCAAGGAATCCATTCTGAAGCATTTGGAGGAGAGGAACAGGCAACATGGATTCACCAACGGCCAGTCCTGCCTGATCAGCCTGATGTGATGTACCCGGACTCTAGCAAAGCTGTTGATTTGGTCTTCCACAGTATTCTGCCCAGCATGTTAAAGAAGTGTGGATTGGATGAATGACTGTAAAGTGAATATAAAGCTGGCTAGATACATTGGAGGGCAGGGATGGGGTCCATAGTGACCTAGACACATTAGAGGACTGGGCAAAAGAAATGTAATGAAGATCAGCAATGACAAGTGCAGAGTCCTGCCCTTGGGATGAAAGAATCCCAAGCCTCGTTAAAGTGCTGGGGACCGACTGGCTAAGTAGCAGTCTTGCAGAAAAGGCCCTGGGGATTACAGAGGATGAGAAGCTGGAGATGAGTCAATAGGGTGCCCTTGTAGCCCAGAAGGCTAATGGCATATTAGGTTGCATTAGGAGGAGCATTGCCAGCAGATCCAGAGAAGTGATTATTCCCCTTTATTCGGCTCTGGGGAGGCCTCATCTGCATTATTGTGTCCAGTTCTGGGCCTCCCACTACGGAAAGTATGTGGACACACTGGAGAGGGTCCAGCGGAGGCAACCAAAATGATTCGGGGCTGGAGCACATGACCTGTGAGGGGAGACTGAGGGATTTGGGTTTGTTTAGTCTGCAGAAGAGAAGAGTGAGGGGGGATTTGAGAGCAGCCTGCAACTTCCTGAAGGGAGGTTCCAAAGAGGCTGGCGAGAGGCTGTTCCCAGTGGCAAAACAAGGAGCAATGGGCTCAAGTTGCAGTGGGGGACGTCTAGGTGGGATATGAGGAAAAACTATTTCACTAGGCGGGTGGGGAAGCGCTGGGCTGGGTTCCCTAAGGAGGTGGTGGAATCTCCATCCCTAGAGGTGTTTAAGTCCCGGCTTGATGAAGCCCTGGCTGCGGTGATTGAGCTGGGGCTGGTCCTGCTTTGGGCAGGGGTGGGACTCAATGACCTCCAGCCTTGCAGCTCTCCAAAATGGCACGGGAGGACTGTTCCCTCCACACGTCACCCCCACAGCCCTCAACTTGCTGTTTGAGCGTTGCTGATGAGTAGAGCTCACACCCATTCCAGATGGCACTGGTTGTCAGTGGACTGGTGTGGCCTGCTTGAACACGGCACTGCTTCAACTCCTTCCCTGCTCTGCAGCGCCTTGCGCCTCATCCAACCGAGCACAGCCCTGCTCGGCAAGGCAAGGCAAACCTTTGTGGGCTTGCCCGGCGCTCAGTGGGGACGGCAGGGGGTGGTGGGGTGTTTACCCCATCGGGAGCAGAAGGGGGGCTTTACCCACAAGAGGCAGAATGATGCGGTATTTATTCTCTGCCCACACACACACACACACACACACACACACTCTCACTCCTACCCCTTCTTGGGTGGAGGTGAGTGCAGGGTGAGCAGGAGGAAGCAGGCGGCATTACCCCACAGCACAGCCCCATTGCTCTCGGTGCCGGGAAGCTGGGGAAATGAATGCCTCCTGCAGGGGAACCCCTCCCGGAGCTCCCCATAGGAGCAATCCCAGCTTGGCACGGGCCCACGACCGGCCCAAGCGCTGCAGCCGGTGGTTTGTTAAATGGCATTTTTCTTTTACTATGTTTCAAACTCTGTGCCGGTGCCGGCCAGAATATCTCCTCGACTGGCGGCACGATATGCTCAGGCTTCACCGCAGACCCGAACAGCATCCTCCAAATTCGTAGCATCATCTTCCCCCTCCAGCATCTCCCCTACCTTCCTGGGGAACACTGCTGGGGCATGGAAGAGGCCCCCAGAGAATGGAAACAATCCCTACCTGCCAGACATGGGGTCGCTAACTCTTCCCACGTTCTGTGGGGCAGGGACTAGGCCCGGCCAAACCTAGGGCAGGGTCTCATGTCACTGCCACACTGGAACTCCCTGCCAGCTGGTTCGGAAGCCAACATGTCAGAGCAACCACCCCCCACTCTGGTGCAAAGTCCCCTTGCAGACTTGCCACCCGTGAATCAGAGGAATCGGGCGTGCCGCTCTGGACAGCCAGTTCATCTGCAGCTACATCAATTTCCAGCTCTAAGGCAACCGCAGCAAGCCGTTAAATTCCCACCAAAGCTGGTCTGGAATGTGCATCCCTGGGCTGCCAGGCGGGCACCTCCAACTTCCAACAGACCCAGCAGGAGGCTGCTGCCTCACAGCGAGCAGTGCGCCCCTCTGCGCAGGGCCCTGGAGCCCCAGGGGAGCACAATGCAAGAGGCAGCCCCCAGTTTCGGCCAGAAAGGCCTCACCTGCGATGCTGGCCTGGCTCTGGGGCTCAGCTGCCTTTCCCACCTCCCCGCGAGCTGTTGGAAACATGAGCAGCTGTTACTGACGTCACTCCTCAGGCAGCTGAGCACTGCCACATTACGGCCTTCTGCGATTGCAGGCTCCCAGAGGCCGTGCGGTGGGGTAACCCGGCATGGCTGCAGGAGAGACATGGGGCTCTGAGGAGTGGGACGTGTGGTCAGTGTCAAGGTGGGGCTGAGCCCAGGGCTGGGCAGGAAGGGTTAAAGTGAACTAGGAAGGGCTTGGGGCCCTCAGGACAGGCTCCTGGCAGTCCAAGTCATTGTCACGTCTCTGTTTTCATCAGCCATGGCCTCCGGCCCGTCTCCGTCCAGGGGCAGCGTATTCCGTCACCGGATCTGTCAGCCTCACCCACCGGAAATGGGATGGGACTCTGCTCCCGCGAGGTCCTGCTGACCCAGGAGCCCCAGGGGAAAGAACCGGGTTTGGATTGCTACCCAGAAATGCTCTTCTGCCCGGCTTTCCCTCCTGGGACCGAGAGCTTCTGCTCCAGTCCCACCATCTGTGCGGCTCTCCGCAGAGATTCCCGCCCTCCCCAGGTTTCGGGGCATTGCCGGTGTCCAGAGGTCACTGATTGTAATGGACTGGCTTGTCATGCTGAGACACGGCCCCTCTTTTAACTCCTCCCCTGCCCCGCTGCACTTTTCACCTGCCCGTCCATCCGACCACTGCTCTCCCTTGCCAGGCAAGAGAAAACAGTGGTGGTGCCCTCGCTGTTCCAGCCAATGGGAGCAGGGTTGGGTCTTACGTTCCAGAAACAGCTTGGTTTGCAGTTCAACCTGCATTTATTTTTACCGGGGTAAATAAAAAGGGGGGGGGGGGCATTGAGAAGTACGGGACATTAATCACATCGTGGTTTTATCGCTAGCTTGTCAATATTTTGGCAGACACTGCAATTGCTGCTGACTCGAAGGTGGGGCTTGGGGACCTTTTCCATGCAGCTACACTTAGTGCTAATTGTCAGGTGCCTGAGGCCCCTGCTTGGGACTGTAGCGTATGTTATTCCTTTAGTGCTCCCCTCAGCACAGGGACAGCTCTCCCCTTCACTCTGAGTCAGCCATTGCCCCTCAGGATGGGGCGTCCCTAGGCAGCATGTTCAAGAGCCCCAGAAAGCCAAGAGGCAGAAGGGGCGAGTTGTCTCCTTCACCCCCAAACCTTCCCATCATGCTCTAGGGGAGGTTCTATGCCTGCCTGTTCACATGGCATAATATGCAGCCGAAAGAGGTCCCGGCATTCACTTACCACGTTCAGTGGCCTCTCCTTCCTCTTGTTTCTCACGGCTCCTTGCAAGGCCTGGAGGGATAGCATAGCTGTCATGAATCCACAGATATTCTCTTACTCTCACCACATGCTTCCTTTCCCCGCACTGTGTCCTGGCAGAGCTCTCTGTTTGCCAGGACAAATGGGGAGCGACAGGCTCTGTCTTTGAGGAAGCATCTTTCACTTGCTTGACCCAATCTACCTCAAGCCGTGTCCCATCTCAGAGCAACCTCTTCCTACCTGGTACAATGTTAATGAAATCGCCTCCCCCTCTAGCACTCCTGACTGCCGCCCTGCAGTGGTTGCTCACAGAAGAGGGTGAACTACAGACGGTGCAGATGGTCAAACGGACGCACTACTCACAGAGCATGCAGAGATAGAAGGGCAGCAGTGGGAAGCAGAAAATGGCCAGCAGGATCCTCTGTGGGCGGGACAGATGGTCATGAAGTGCCATGTCTTTGAGCAGCGTTCACCTGGAATGAACAGCCAACACTGAATCCGTCGCCACTTTTGCAGCTCAGCATGATTTCCCTCCCCTCCCGCTGCTGCCTGTCGCCCCTCGTTTTACACGTCCTCTCCTGCTGAGGGGCAGGGGAAGCCGCAAGTGAAGTAGGGGGACTTCCATCAAAGAAGGCGGTTTGTCGAATGGGGACTGCCGGGGTATTTCTATTTTCCTTCTGCCATTGGTGCCTGGGCGCTGCTTTAAGATTCCCTTCAAGCAGGAGGGTCAGACACCTTTTTACTAAATCAAAGCTGACAGCCGTGGGTACTGACCAGATTCCAGCAGCACCCATGACTGCAAGACTCCCAGTAAACTCGCCAGAGATGTCACTTCTGTCATGAGGGGGCCTAGCAGAATCCAGTTGCTTTTGAACAAGCACCATCCCCGCTCAGCAAGGTGACTCAAAGGCTGAGGCTGAATGACCCTCCGGTGCTTGCAGCTCTGAGGTCAGCAGTGGGAGGCCCGTATCTCCCTGTGCTGGGTGCGGGACGCCTGGTGAAATCACCTGGGTGCAAGCCAGGCCAGGGGCATCAGTCGGAGCTGGGTGGTACAACTGTTCCGCTGACAGCGCCCCTGCGGCACAGTCGGGGTCTTTGTACTTACCTTCGTACCTCTGAGGTATTAGGGCTCCCATGGGGCAGAGTCACATGCACAGTCCCTCACACGGGGGTGTGACCGACTGCCCCAACCCTTCCTGCCCAGTGCAGCCTGGCTGCGCCCTGGCACGGACCCCTCTCCTGGGACCTGGCGCAGCATCGTTCCAAGGCAATGTCGCCTGCCTTGCCTCCCCGACTTCTGCCTGGGTTCACCCAGCATGCGGCCAGCAGCCTGTGGCTGCGTGGGAGGGAAGGGCCGGGGTTGCTCCCAGCCACAGGAGAGGCTGTGGGGAAGGGGTGACCTGGCCTGTGTCTTTGCAGGGCACGTCCTGTGGCTGGGAGCAGCTTGTCCCTTCTGCCTGCACCGGGGGCAAAGGCAGCTCCAGGCTGCTACTGGCCACCGACATAACCCAGCCGCCTCCTGTCCCCAGGCCACAGTGTGGGCAGGAGGGGGGTAAGCCCTAAGAACGCCTTGTGCCCCAAGGCGGGGGTGCTGTTGTGAAGCCTGCAGGGTCAGGGTGCGAACAGGCTGGAAATCGCTTCCCCCGCCCCCCAGGGCTTAGCTGAGTGGTAGCGGCGGCTCCATGCCAGTGCTGTGGGGGAGGGCCTTGGCACATGCAGGCCTTGCCCAGACCCAGAGGGTGGTGAAGCACTGGGTTGGGTTCCCCAGGGAGGGGGTGGAGTCTCCATCCCTAGAGGTGTTTATGTCCTAGCTGGACAAAGCCCTGGCTGGGCTGATTGCTTTCTGACTGGCTGCACTTTCCTCCCTCTCTGGGTGTGGGAGCCTGTCCCCAGCGCGTCTCTGGCGGGCCTATGGCTGCAGGGTTCCGCCAGGCACTCGCTCCTAAGAGCTGGGTCTAGCCCCCAGAGGAAGTGTG
Source organism: Pelodiscus sinensis (assembly GCF_052426305.1). Taxonomy (NCBI): domain Eukaryota; kingdom Metazoa; phylum Chordata; order Testudines; family Trionychidae; genus Pelodiscus; species Pelodiscus sinensis. Next base: position 55,388,181 of record NC_143061.1, on the reverse strand, counting down.
TGCGTCCTGGGCACTCACAGCTCTGCATCCAGCGGCTGGGATCCGCTAGCGGTGTGCTCTGCACCCCTGTGCTGCAGCGCTCGCTGGAGGCTTCCCGCTGGCTTGTGCTTCTAGCTCGGAAGGGCCCCGGTTCCGTTCCCGCTGAAGCCAGGGCCAGGTGGGCATGCAGCCTACCGAGCCTGCCGCTGAGTCCGCCCCCCCACGCTTGCGTCTCACTCCTGGGTGGGGATGGGCGGTGGCTGGCTCCGTGCGCCTTCCCTGGCGGGGCTCCCTCACTTCCTTGGGTCTTCCCAGCCACTCGCGCCGGTTGCTTTCCCATTACGCAGCAGCTCCTCTGACGGGCTAGTGGCCGTGGGGTTAACGGGATGGCAGCGGCAGATGCCGCCTGGACCCTGCTGCCCAAAGCAGTGATACGAGCCCGGAGAGGTGGCCTTTCCTCCGAGCGCCTGGCCGCAGCTCAGACCCGCTGAGAGCGCCACCGTAAGCCTTTGGTCCCTATCCGAGCCCAGTCTCTTCTGCTGGCCTCCTCCCTGCAGGCTGCTTTGTCGGCCGCAGGGGCCAGGTGTCCCTCGGGGAGCACCAGACCTTCCAGCTGCGGCCAGGGGCTATTCAGACCCCCCCATGCTCTCAAAATACAGCCCGCTCTGACTTCTAACTCCCCTTGCCATTCCGGCCGGGGCCTCTCTGAGCACTCCAGCAGATGGGGTGGTTTCACATGTGGCCCAGTGTCCACTGAGACCAGGCTGGGAGAATTTCAAGGAGTCCGAATTAAACTTGGCTCCAGGCAGGTGCACATGATTGCTCCGGGCTCCTCCCCCTGACGCTGCCCGGCCCAGTGCGCTCTGCGAGGAGCTGGCCCCTGGCCAGCGTGCGATTGACAGCGCCCGTCTGCGTGCGCGAGAATCGCTTGCGATCCCCCAGGTGGCACGCTCCAGCTCCCGCCGAGCGAGGCGCTGGTGCTGACAGCTCCTCAGCCACGTCCTTCCAGCCATCTGCTCTGTGCTGTGCCAGGCTGCCGGCCGCGGGAAAGAGCGCGCATACCGCGGGGTGGTGGAGGCCTGGCAGTAACTGTATCTGAGGGGCTGACGCGGTCATTTCAGCTACTTGTTATTAGCCTCTGGAGAGAGGCGCTGCCACTCATACGGGGCCAGCTGCTCCGGTCTGGCTGGGCCGGGCCTGGTGCAAGTAGCCCTAGGCCCTCCTTCAACCCCCGATCCTTGAGCTGGCATGGGGCCCTGCTGTAACCGAGGGCAGCCGGGCCCTCAGGGAGAGGCCCACGTCTCTCTGGAAGTGCCCGTGTGCCCGCAGCCCACAACCAACACAATCCCTCTGGGAAAGGGGGGGCCGCAGAGGGCGACAGCTGTCGGAAGTGGCTTTGGGGCTGCTTTGTGGTCCCTGGCCAGTGCCAAACAGGAGGGGTGGCAGGGAGGTTCGGGGCGAGGTCTGGCCCTTTGAAAAGAGACGGCTTTCTTCTTTTGCCATGTCCTTCCAGGGGCATGTTTGGTGGGGCGCTGCTTGAGGATTTCTAATGCGTGTGGCTTGTCGCCGGGGGCTGCTTGTGCCAGCAAGTTCTGGGGCTTGAAAGGAGGGGCTGCGTTCCAGACCAATCCCATAGGGAGAGGCACCTCGCCTCAGGGGTGGGAGCAGACCAGCGCATCTGAGACCAGCCCCCCTCGACTCTGGTTCCAGATCAGATCCCAAACTGGGCGGGGGGTTCTGGATCTGGCCTGGATTCCTGTGGCCATGGCACACAATGCCTGGCAGCTAGTCACTTCCTGGTGAGCCTCCCGCCCCAGCCGCACGGCCCCTCCGACCCGCAATGTTCCTCTTCCTCTCACTCAGCGAGCTGCCTTAGTTCCCCTCTCAGCTGCCTGCTCCAACAGGCTGGGCAAGAGGACCTCGTGGGACTCCGTCTGGGCCCGGTTCTTGGGGGAGGAGAACCAGGATGGCTCCTTAGATTTCAGGCATTTCAAGTAACCCTCTAATTAAAACTCGTCGTGTGCCTCTTGCTGAAAAACTCTGCATCCCCGTAGTGCAGGTGCCAGCCCTGGAGACGAGAGCTGGATGCGTACAACACAGGATCCTGTTTTAGTTTGCTTAGCCCCTGACCAAACCTTGGCTGTTGGGGCGGGCGTTTCCGTGCTGGGTGAATGGGTTTTGGAACTAACTCTCAGGGAAAGGGGCCGGCCGTTTCTCAGAACTGGTGACAAATGTGTCTCACCTGGTCATGTTTTTGGAGCCACTGTTTCTGGAGTCCCTGCTTTGGAGCGCGGTCTCCCGAGGGCCCAGGGTGTCTGGTCTGCACTGTGAAGAGCTGCCCAACCCTGGAGGCTCTGAAGACCCTCGTTCACACGCAGTCGGTTGACACTTGTTGGAAGCTGGCAGTTGACATCTGTGCAGTCTGCATGGAGCAAGGTCCGTCCCCGCGGGGTTCCTACGTGCCAGCTGGGCGGAGGCGCTGAGCAGGACGTGCCCCGCAAGCGCCCCGCTGAGCTGCCGAGGGCCCCGAAACTGAGCAGAGCCCTCGCCCGTGCTGTGGCTCGGCAGCTGGAGGAAGAGGAGGCTGCCTGGCCTGTCATGGCTGAGGCCCTGTTGGCCCGGCGACAGGCAGGAAATGGAATCGGAAGCTGAGGGGCTGGGGGGTGGGGTCCGGGATATAAAATGCAGGGATAGGCCGGAGCCTAGGCTGTGAAACTGAGGAGGCCCGGTGTGGGGCTGGGCTCGGAAGCCAAGGAGAGGTAGGACAGACTGAGCAGGGAGGCTGAGGAGAGGAGACTGGGGTGGGGAGTCTGGAACCATGGGCCGGGCTGAGGAGGAGGGAACTTGGCTGCAGGGCTGGGATGAGGTGGCGGGGCGGGTCTGGCCCTGGGATATGCAGCTGAGGGGATGGCAGGGCTCAGATGGGTTTACGCCAGTGGGCTAGAGAGAAATGGGGACTAGAAGACGGCCAGGATGGAGGGCTGGGGCACAGAAGAGGCATGGACCCGAAGAGTCTAACCCTTTAAAACAAAAAGTGTCCTCCGCATGTAAACTGGCACCTGAGCTCACTGAGTGTCCCTGTCCCCCTGCTGTCAGGAACGAGCTGTGAAATTCACTGGCAGAATGCCTGCCTCCCCGCCCTGGCTCACCTCGGGTGACAACCTACTACTGCTACCGGTTACCGTTACATCAAGAAGCAGACATCTGCTATGGATCTAAATGGTGGAACCCTGCTGCCGTCCCCCAGGGGGATTGTGATGGTTCCTCATGATGGAACATCTAGGGGCTGCACTTCCGCGGCACGTGCTGAAAGACCCGCCAGGCTGCAGAATCCGGTGCTCAGAAGTTAGGCGATGCCTGAACAAACGGCGAGGGCTCAGTCTTAATGCACACACACGGGAGGAGGCAAACTATGACCCCGTCCGGCCTGATGGCATGCTATTTTTTGACAGAGCCCCCGCCTCGGTCAGTGCACAGGCAGGGCGGCTCTGGAATGACTCCGGACTGGGAGGCGAGGCGGGTTTGTGTGCCGTTTCCAGAAGACATTGGAAGGGGCGCAGGACTGAAGGGCGAGGCTAAGGAATTGGAGTAACACTGGAGAACTGGATTCTGTCCCTGCCTCTGCCACCGAGTTCCTACGTGGTGCTGGATCTGTGGCCAAAGCCCCACTTTCCCCAGCTGGCCACTGTGCTCTGCATTCCCTGGGCGCCCAGCTTGAGGCCGAGGCTCTGATTTCTCATGCTGAGCTCTCACAGCTGCGCAGCCGTGGCCCTGACTCCGCGGCAGCCAGGGCAGAATGTTTTCTGCGCCCCTGCTAATCCGGGAAGCTAAAAGAGGTCGAGCAGCACAGACGCCGGCCGGGTTCTCTCTGGAAGTTGGCACCCAGGGTGAACGGCTCTCCTCTCCCCCTCCCCTAGAATGGTCCCTGCAACGGATGCCAGCAAGAGCGAGGCCTTGAACTTATGAAGTGGGGGGTGGCGCAAAGCCCTGTATCCATTCGGGCACTCCAGATTAGCTACCCGTATTGGCCTGGTCTGCCTATTGCTCTCGGGGCAAGCCAGATGCCTAGCACTGTTTGGAGACTCGAGGCCTCTCCGTCTCCCTCCCCGTCTGTCAAATGAGATTAATACGCCTTTCCTCCCAGGGGCGCTGCGAAGAGCAATTCCCCGCTGTCATCGAAAAGCCCAGGAGAAAACTAGACCGGTTTGAATGGCAGCTGGCAAAGGAAACTGAATCACACCGGTGAGGTTAAAGCAATGCTCCCAGCATGCCGAGGCTAGCAGACTTCCTGGAGCCCCAGTTCTTGTTCGGATGGGGCAGGAAGAGCCCCTTGCTCCATGGACACGGTGTTCCCGGTCACAAGTTCCCAGCTGCATGCATCTGGGGAGGCACGAGGCCCTGGTGCAAGTGGCACCGCTCCATTTCTCGTGCGATGCTCTTCGTTGTGACTGTGCAATGGGGAACCTTCACGTGCGACGGGAGCTCAGGGCTCTCCAGCCGGTTCCTACAGGAGCCGTGGCCACGCCACAGACTCAATCGCATCCCCGTTGTGCAGAGAGGCTCAGGGCAGAGTGGGCCTGAGAACTAGACCTCCCTACGTCCGATCTGAGCGCAGGCTCCTGCGTGTGGTCTAGAGGTTGCTGAGGTTGCACCTGTTCTGTGAATACATAGACGTTGATCTCCACTTCCGCCAGTGCGAATTCAGGCAAAAAGTGATTGTGCCGTGTCTTATGCGACCCAACACGGTGCAATTATACCCACAACTGCACAGCGCAGAGCGCCCAGCTTAATTACAACGTCCTTTTACCTCACCTGTTTACCTCGCCACGCTAGAATGGATGGGTAGCGTCACCCCACAGGTCAACGAATGTTAAACATCCGGAATGGATCTTACACTGTTAGCAAAATACCTTACAATTCCTGGCACGGAGGTTGGAGCAATATTAGAGTTGTTGGATCCCTTTAGGAGACGTTACAGGAATGGCCCGGCCTGTAGTAATTCTAAGCTATAGCGAACAGAACCATCACAGTGTGTGTGGGGGGGGGAAATGTAACTCTTAGACAATGGATCAACGGCAGTGGTACATGTTTACATTTGATTAAAAAAGTAGAAAGTAAATTTCTCAGCAGTAAAATAAAACTAGCAGCAATACTGCGCTTTGAAGCACAATTGTTTGAGGAACGGAGCAATTTAGCAAAATATAGCCAGTGGTTGGAGACCCTGATGCTGAGGGCTTTATTTCAGGCCAACATCTGGTAGAGACCTGGAGAACCAGGCCCTAAAGGTGCCTGATGGTCACAAAAGCCAGCAAGTCTCTTGACAGCCCCCTAGTGGCAAAGGGAAAAACAATCTAAAGTTAACTATGACCCTACTTCAGGAAACTCTTCTTAAAGCTTGGTTACATGGTTTACTGGAGTAATGGGGGAGGAGGGAGAGGTCATGGGATGGATCTACAGTAGGCTTGGCTTGGCTCTACAGTAGTTTGCATGATAGGCTTGGCTCTACAGTAGTTTGCATGTTTTAAGATGTTACATTTTCTTTCCCAAAGAATTAAAACAATGGGTCGCTACAATGTTGCATTCTGTAGTCTGAGTAAAAAGACACAGGGCTGGCTCCGACCCAAAGCTCATCCAGTCCCGTGTCCCGTCTCTGCCAGTGGCTAGCCAGCCGTTTCAGACTCCTCTCATTTTCAGGAAAAGCCTTCTTGCTCCAGTCAGTGAGCAGTGTCGTATGTCCGAAAGTATGAGGACTTGTATCCAGTCACTGTCTTGTTTTACATTCTTGCTGCTATAACTTGGGAAGTTCTTGTTCTTCATACAAACATCTACCCCTTTTCTGAATCACACTAAGCTCTTGAGTTCAGTGCTACCTGTGGCAGTGAGTTCCACAGTACATTGTGCAGGGAAGCAGTTCCTTTAGTCAATTTCACATTGGCCACTTCAGTGAACGGCCCTTGCGTTTTGAGTGAGGATGGAAAGATCAGCCTCTGTTTATACCCTTAATTCTCCTGTAGTTCTCCATCAGGTCCCTTGTCACCTCCTCTCTGCAGCAAACAGTCCTGGTCCCTTCCCTTTCTTGTCACATGGATGTTTTACCACAATCAGTCTTTTACTGGGGCCTCTAACCACAGGTGAGACCGTCCCTGTGCTAAGTGGCCCTGTGCTGCTGAGGCCTGAGGGAGAAAATGGGATTCATGACTCTGATCTGCAGAGTTCCCCATGACAGACCAATCGGTAGGAATTCTCCCATGGGGTGTGCTGTGGGGAGAGGGGAAAATGTGTGATGTGGTCTGGATTGCTACTTTTTCCACTGGAAATGACTAAGGAAATCTTTCACACAGCAAGATCAATGCTCAGTGAGCCATTTAGTTAGATTGCTATAAAATACTTAGCTAAGACACATCCTTTGGCTAAGGAGGCAGGACCTCAGCTGGGGTCAATTGTCCTAGATCAGCTGACTTCCCTGAGCTCAGCAGAACATTACTCCACCCGAAGCTCATACTGTTGGCCGAGCAAACCTCTGGAATAACATTCTAATACACGCAGGAGGGACACGTTGGGAAAACAGCTCCAGCGTTTGCCTACATTATATCTGGTGCTGGCCAGGGCTGCATAAAACTCTCCTCTCCACGGACCCCTAACGAATTCCAAAGCTTTTTAGGGAACAAACAATACAGTGATATGCCCCAGTGAGCAACCAGGCAATCCCGACAGCTCCTACCAGCAGTAACGTCACACTTGGGTGAATAGAGTCCAAGGCCAGAAGGGGGCAGTGCGAGTCTCAAGTCTGAGCTCCTGTCGCTACCCCCAGGCTTCCCCAGAGCAGGGCTTTTCCGGGAGAAAACTATCCAACCCAGCTGTAAAAACTGCCAAGAGTCAGGGAACCCACCAAGACGGTGAATTGCCCTCCCGGTTAGCCACGTGGGCCTCATTTCCAGGCCAAACTGGTCACAGCTCCTCTGTCAGCCATTGCGCAGAGCTACAGCTTTCTCCACTCGGCTGAAGAGCCCTTCGCAAACATTGGCTCTTGGGGATGCTTGCAGCCTGTGCTCCTAGAGCTGGATGAGACCTCAGAGGGTTCTCTGGTGTGTGATGAGACCATAGTCCACGTAGCTACAGCCTCAGCCTCAGTCCCTGCCCCAGGCTGCCAAACGGCTTGGCTAGCGTTTTACCCGCTTAGTACCCGTGTGAGTGATGGCCGGGCGATGGAGGGCGTGTCCCGCGGGGCTATAACAAATGCAGGAAGAGTCAGGTAAGACACTTTTGAAAAAAGGTTCTTTTTTTTTCAACTACTTTTCTGTCCTCCTGTGATCCCTCCCCTGACCCCTGCCCCTTCGCTGTCAAATCTGGGCCACTGATTCTCTCCCTGCGCTCCGCTCTTGGCTCGGACTAGATCACCTCCTGCTTGGCTCAGGATGCCAGCCTGTGCCGCTTGCCTGCTCTCTCTCCCCCCACGCGCCTTTGTCCCCCCATGCACGAGGGGCAGGGCTGGGGAACTGACTCGCGAGGCTGGTACCCTGTTCTCCTCCTCCACGTCCCTCCTCTGCCAGGAGAGGTAAATGCATAGCCCAAGGCTGGGAGAGAGGTAAGTGGGGCAGCCCCCTCTAGTTGACCCCTTTCACAGCAATCGCAACTGCTTCGCTGCCAGGCCCTCTGAAATGGCCGTGGGTTGGCCCGAAGCCAACCGCGAGGGAAATCGAAACCAGCCCCTTACGGTGATGTCTCTTCCGACGCAGTGCTGCATTAAGAATGGAGAGCCGTCGCCCACCCTTCTCCGGAGCCCATGTGGCTTGCTGGCCGCCCTGGCTCTTAACTCTGCAAATCTCAGCCCTGCTTTATTGGCCGGCAGGTGTGCAATGCCGTCTGTTCCAAGAACCGCTTGGGCACGGCCTCCCTCTCGGTGCTGGGCTTACCTCTGGGCTGTGATGCTGGGCCTCCTCTGGAGCGCTTCTGTCCCCGCAAAGACTTGTCCTCCTGGAGCTCCGGGGAATGCCCCAGGGCGGTGCCTTCCTGAGCGAAACGCTCTGCCTCCTCACAAGGAGGAAATGCATTCCGGGTGTGCTCTGTGTCCCACAGCACCCGATCTTTGTACCCGTGGCCCACGTTGCAGCAGCAGTGGCGTTGGTGCAGGCTTTAAAGGGAGACAGTCTGTTCGCCTGGCCAGGTATTTACCAATGCACATCTAGATGAATCACCTGGGCGACTGAGCGTGGTTTGTGCAGGTGAACGGCCTGAGCTCAGACATCATTAGCGGGTGAAAGACAAAAGCATCACAGCCCACAGTGCATGGTGCAGGTGCTACCGTGAGGATGTGGGGCCTGGGGAAACAAAGGAGAACGTGGCTGTGTGTGTCACCTTCTCAGTAGCCAGCGACCTAGGGGGTGGGGGTGCTGGCTGCTTTCACGCAATGTTAGATGCAGGGCAGTGTGGTCTTGCCTTGTTCGTCCACACACCACTGAGCCTGTGCTGCTGACAAATGCTGAGACCAAATCACTGCTCAGATTCTTCTTCGGAATTGCCACGCAGAGAGCAGGGGCAATCAGAGTGTAGCTGGGTGTGTGTGCAGTTTACAACTCCCACAGATCTCTCGCCCGCTGATAGGAGAGCTATCTTTAGAGCCACTCTGCACTGCTAGTGTCACGTGCTCATGGGCACACCAGCCAGTGCAGACACGTATTGTCGTGCTGCTGTGAGCGAGTGGAGGTGATCACCGAGCAGGGTGTAACAGGCATGGAGCTCAAGGAACCCAGGTGTTGGGCGGCCACAGATGCGATCAGGGCCTTGCCGGTAGTCTGAACAGAGCTGGAGAGCTCTCTCCAGGTGTGCCTCCCCTGGAATTTCAGACGGGCAAATCCAGCTCTACCAGTACAATTGGTAAAAAGCAAAGCCTACTCCACGTCCCGCACATTAACTATTAGTAAAAGAGCAAGATCCATTACGACTTTGTTTTAAAAACAAATACTTTCCAAGCAGGAAAGGCCAACGCAGCGCCTGAGTTAGCGCTAAGGTTCTGCCTAGCCATGAAGTTAGTTAAAAAGAGATTTTCTTTAAATACCCCAGAATCTCCACCAGAGAGCACAGATGGCATGTAGGAGAAGTCTCAAAAGACTCTCGTAGACTACAGTGTCTGGAAGGAGAATCTCAGAGATAAATCAGTAGTAATTCCAGAGATTCAGCCGCCAAGAAAAATTCCATTTGCCCTAACAGATAACGAAAACTTGATAATATGAGCAAGCTGGGAGTTATTGAAAAGTTAAAGCTGCCTACAAACTGGATTAGCTTCTCTAGCTGGGAAGACTCATAACGTACCGCTATGTATCAATCCAGGTGATCTAAATAAAGCTGTAAAACGTCAGTGTTAACCAATGAATATGTAACTAAACTCTAGGAAATAAAAATATGCTGAGGACTTGAGGTGGGCCATGGCTTTAGGAAGCCTAGTCTAGATTGGAGTTGGAAATCCTGGCTTCAAATCCCTTTTTACCGCAAACTTCCTGCATGAGCATGGGCAAGTAACTTAGCCTCTCTTGCTTCAGATCCCTTCTATAAAACCAGGAGAATAGTTTCCAGCCTGATATCGATGTTGTGAGGATCAATACAGAGCTGTCAAGTGATTAATGAAATTAATTATTATTAATTGAGCTGTTAAACAATAATACAATGCTGTTTATTTAAATATTTTTGAATGTTTTTCTATATTTTAAAATTTCAACACAATTCAAAGTGTGTGTGTGTGTGTATAAACTCAGTTTATATTTTTTTGTTACAAATATTCACATGGTAGACAAACAAAAATGGTATTTTTCAGTTCCCAATTGCAAGTACTGTAGTGCAATCTCTTTGTTGTGAAAGTTGAATTTACAAATGTAGAATTAGGTTAAAAAACCTGCATTCAAAAATAATGTAAAACATTAAAGCCTACAAGTCCACTCCATCCTACCTCTTCTTACGCCAGTTGCTCAGACTAGCAGGTTTGCTTACATTTGCGGGAGATGCCTAAAACTAGATAAGTTCATGGAGGACAGGGCCGTTGATGGCTATTAGCCAGGCTGGGCAGGGATGGTGTGCCTACCCTCTGTGTGCCAGAAGCTGGGAATGGATGGCAGGGGAAGGATCACGTGATGGTTCCCCGTGCTGTTCACTCCCTCTGGGGCACCAGGTATTGGCTGCTGTCGGCCGACAGGACAGTGGGCTGGATGGACCTTTGGTCTGACCCCATCTGGCTGTTTTTATGTTCTCAAATGCTAATTTTGGTAACTTTTAGAATAGCTAATGTTGGTTAAAATATGTCAGAGCAATTACCCATATTCTGTGGATGTTATGGTGGATGCTGTTTTAATTTGTCCTGGGGGAGTCCGTCTAGTCTCTTAATAAAAATACAATGCAAGATTCGGGTCAGTTTCAAAGTGCGTCTGAGACACCTACCAGTGAAATGAATCAAAAACTAGTTAAGTTCTCTAGGTTGGATGTAAATTGGTCAACGACAGCTTAATTTCTCCTCCACAAGCAGTAACTGAAACACTCACCTTGTCGTGTAAAGGGGGGCTGGGCGGAGCACTGCTGGGAATGCAGCAGCACCCCCAGCTTGCAGTGATTCCCGCCGTGCAAATGCCTTGCAGTTTTCGTTCAATGGCGTTCGGAACCCGACTACACCACCCGGCAACAGAGACCCGTAGTGCTCCAGTACCACTGCCTGGTAAGGTTTAAGAGAACTGCTGGAAATGTGCATTGGTTGTCATTGAGAAGAGAGATCTGGGAGGAGAGGAAAGTGATCAGGATCAGTCAACATGGATCACCAAGGGCAAGTCCTGCCTGACCAATCTGATTAGCTTCTATGATGAGTTAACTGGCTCTGTGGACGTGGGGAAGGCAGTGGATGTTATATACTTTGACTTCAGCAAGGCTTTTGATACGGCCTCCCACAATATTCTTGCCAGCAAGTTAAGGAAGCATGGTCTGGATAAATGGACTGCAAGGTGGATAGAAAGCTGGCTAGATCGTCAAGCTCAATGAGTAGCGATCAACAGCTCAACGTCTGGCTGGTGGTCGGCAGTAAGCAGAGGGCCCCAGGGGTTGGTCCTTGAGCCAGCTTTGTTCAACAGCTTCATTAATGCCCTGGCTGACGGGATGGATTACACCCTCAGCAAGTTTACAGATGACATTGAGCTAGGTATGGGTCTTAGCTGAGCAATCGGTGAATCCACATAGCTTGGTTTGATGCTCCTGGACACACTGTGAAGACACATGGTATAGAGGGGACTCTTCCATTTTTGGGAGCACTCTATGCTTTGCAGGCTGGAGCTCACAGAAATTATTGAGCCCTTAGTGAGAGGTTTGCGATCATTCTGCACAGTTTAAAATGTCTGGAATAACGAATAAATACAAGGAAATAGATCTGCTCTTGGTTGGTTCATTGGCACCTTCCTAAGAGGATAAATTAATGAGATCACTAATTTGGTGTGAATTATTAGCTCTATCTAAATGGCTAAGAACCTCCTTTTAAACCAGTTGCATATGGAAATGAGTTCACCTCCCATGCCACCTTCAGTAGACCACCAGGGCCTACGCTGGGTTGCTGTCCATGTGGATGAAGGCAGCCAGGGATTTTTCTGAAAGCTGTTGGTCACAAATGGGTCCTGTATTGGGTGGGCTGAAAATTTTGTGTTGAAACTGTTTTCAACTGTTTTCCTCACAAATTGAATTATTGGAGCAAAGGAACATTTTGATGTCTCATAAACCCCCCCCCCTTATGCTCTTGGCTTACAGCTGATAACAGTTATATTTGGCTTTCGGATGAAGTGTTTTGGCTAAAATGGTCCTTTGAGCCTCACGGGGGTTGTCATTTGGGTGTTTCTTGTGCCCGTTCTTGTTTCTTGTGTGTTGGTCTCTTTTCATCTCTGTTGTAGGAAGCCTTCATGGACCCAGGTCTGCGCTTTTCCAGCGGCTTTGCACTTCAGAGGAACAATTGCTCATTTACATATGTGTGAGTGAGAAGTGGATCAGGATCAATATTTGTTCATTCTTGTTGGGTCTCCTCAATAGCAAGTCTTCTAGATTTAAAAAAAAAAATACACACCTTTGGTCTTTGTATGGGGGGAGGGGGAGAGGAGAGGACTATTTTCCTCCACGTTGTATAAATAAAATGATTCCATCCTCCCCAAATTCTGCACTGTGCCACCATGTCCAGCCCCAGGCTTTTATTGTGCCATCCCTAATTCTTCTGCCATACCAGCCTCAACGCCACTTCTTTCCCAGTGACCTCTGTGTCTTTTGCCATGCTGCCTGCACGAGTGAGGTTTCAGCATATCCCAGTGCTGCCGTCCCTTAGCTGCTTTACAAACCGCACTCCCTTGTACTGCCTCTTCAGTTTCTTTCTTCTCATTTGGCTACCTCTTGCCTCTCACGTCTGTACCGCCCCGACAGTGACCTTAACGGTGATATTTTTAAACCCTGGTGCGTGTTATTGAGCCAATAAAATAGGCACATACCTCAACAGAGTAGAATAATGTTCATATAAGTAACTGTGAGCGGGGCAGGAGTGAGGGTGGTGGAGATGGAAAGGGGGCTTAAACCAATATCGCTGGATTGGGAACATTGCTTCCTCTTCGTTCTTTACAGCACGAGCACACTTTTGGGGACAGTAAACAATAAAATGTGATCGTGAATGCTGAGGACCTATTAAATCAAACAGAAGTTATTTTGAAAATACAGGACATTGTTTTTGGGGATTCAGTTTCTTGACCGAGACCGACCCATGTCACGCCTTGAAAATCCATACCCCATGCTATATATTTTCATCCATCCTTCCCTGCCTGCCAAGTGCTGAAGTCAGACACATGGCTCAGATTCACCCTGGCTACGGTTGCTCACACTGGGATTAACACGTAAGCCATTTCAATCATACTGTTGAGGTTTAGCATGGCCTTTTCTTTTACTGCGCTGGCTGCTGCTGCATCTGCAGGACGTGCGTTTTCAATACACCCTTTGCTTTGCCGAAGGTCTGCGCTAATCAAGAAGCCCCTCTTATTTTTACAGCTGTCCTTCCATTCCCCTGCAAAACTGGAGCAAAATCTTTTCTCTGTCTTAGTCTGCCCTAGTCTTCACCCTCCGTCATTCCAAACCTTGGAGCTGAGCACGTACTTAAATGATGTGTTTAGAACCTGACACAAGTGTCTTCAGAAAACTGAAGAACAACCTCCCCGAATGAGGAAAGCGCTAAAGAAAGTGAGAATGACTGAACTTGAAAGAAGAGATTTATGTTCTTCTTTCAAAAACTCTGCGTACAAGACTTAAATAAGAGGTGCTAAAATGCAAGAACATGAAATGTCTCTGAACGTTTAGATAAGATTTAATCCTAGCTTTTCATTTGGACCAGAGTTCCAGGCATATGGGAAAACAGTGGGGAGGAGGTCCTCATTTCTATTTTTAATCTGTAGGGAAATGGAAGTGTTCAGATAATGCCATGTTGTGATAGGGACTGATAGAACAGACCAAGCACGGATCCTACTGAACCTAGCTCCACCCTGCAGTCCTGTCCTGTTGTTCTGGAGTCCTATCATGCCTCATTGTCTCAAATTATGAAGTCACTGTTTGTGGTGGGCAAACACCCAGTGGAGAATAGGGAGAGACAATTAACTTCACTTGTGTCTAAAAGCAACGTTGACTTGGGGCCCCAGATCGCAAAGGCTAACACATGGGCCTGTTGGAGCAGCGATAGACTTCCTTTTCCCCATGATAACTATTGGTTTGGACTTTAAAAAATCATCCCTGATTTGTGTCTTCTTTATGAAGACATTTCAAACCAATAAGCACATCAGGAAGCACGCCAAGAGTGATACATAATGGTAAAACCAATAGGAAGACGTTGGCCCAGCCCCTTAGCAGTTCAGCTTAAATCACAGGCTTGCTGTTAATTCCTTAAGAGCATTTCTTGGCGGGAATGTGCAAGCCAACAACCAGAGCACTGAGCCAAATCAGAGGATTTGTCCCCTAGCATCATGGCGCCCAATTACACCCATGGCCTCTCTGCCGCACTCCCTTCCTGTTTGGCAGTATTTTGAGTCCTGGTCTGCACCGCTTCCTGCAGCTCCCGTTGGCTGGGAATGGTGATCCGTGGTCAGCGGGAGCTTCGGCAGTACCGGTAAATATAGTGATGGGGCCCGCCAAGAGCTAACTCTGGCAAACCACCACCATCATATTGCTCGCCCCTATGTTAGCCTCACCTGTTTGCCATGCCCACCAGTTTTCCTCTTTCTTCAACTGTCCGTTCTCTGAGACCAGGACTGTGTCTGCCCGTGTTTGTGTAGCAGCCAGCGCAATGGGGCAGGCATCCTACCGTGGGTCTCTGGGAGGTTTTGGAGGATAACCGGGTGACTTTTCATGGCCGACGTTACACAGGGGGTCATGCTGGATGATGTGATGGCCCTTTCTGGCCTTCAACTCTGAGAATCTGTGTAAAATGAATGCCTCGATTACAGGAAACTGCTTACGTCCAAAAAGCTGAATCATGAGGCTTCAAGAAGGTTCATTGTTTTTCGAGCCCCTTTTGGGTCTTCCCAGGCTGAAAGATGCAGCTCTAATGCCCAGTTCTCTATGAAGTGGCACGAAGGTAAGGGCCTTTTCACACTCTCGAGAGGTGTGCTGCTTACCGGGAGCTCGCATTCAGAATGTGACTGAGAGGCTTACCAAACTGATCAAACCTTTGGATCGCTACCCCTTCCTGCTTCTCCACGTGGGAACTAACGATACGGCCAAGAATGACCTTGAGCGGGTTACTGCGGATTATGTAGCGCTGGGAAGAAGGATCCAAGAATTTGGAACGCAAGTGGTGTTCTCGTCCATCCTCCCTGTTGAAGGGAAAGGACTGGGCAAGGATCGTCGAATTGAGGAAATAAATGTGTGGTTGCGCAGGTGGTGTCGCAGAGAGGGCTTTGGTTTCATCGACCATGGGACTCTGTTCCAGGCACAAGGATTGTTAGGAAGAGATGGGATCCACCTAACTAAGAGAGGAAGGAGCATCTTCATGGGCAGGCTTGAAAACCTAGTGAGGAGGGCTTTAAACTAGGTTCATCGGGGGACGAGTGGGAAAGTCGGATACCGGGAAGAAATGCAGAGAGGAATGAGCAAGAAAGGAGGACCCCTGTTACGAATGGCGAAGATAGGGTGATCAACTGGTTATCTGAAGTGTTTGTACACTAATGCAAGAAGCCTGCGCAACAAACAGGAAGAACTGGAGGCCCTGGCCCAGTCCAAGAAATATGATTTAATTGGGATAACAGACTTGGTGGGATGACTCGCATGACTGGAGCGCTGTCATGGAAGGGTATAGACTGGTCAGGAAGAACAGGCAGGGGAGAAAAGGAGGAGGAGTTGCACTATATGTAAGAGAGCACTACGATTGCTCTGAACTCTAGTATAAAGAGGGAGAAAAACCTGTTGAGAGTCTATGGGTTAAGTTTAAAGGAGCAAACAACAACAGTGATGTTGTGGTTGGTGTCTGCTACAGGCGACCGAATCAGGTGGATGAGGTAGATGAGGCTTTCTTCGGACAACTGAGAGAAGCTTCCAGATCGCAGGCCCTGGTTCTTGTCGGGGATTTTAATCACCCTGACATCTATTGGGGAACCAATACGGCAGTACACAGGCAATCCAGGCAGTTTTTGGAGAATGTTGGGGATAACTTCTTGGCACAAGTGCTGAAGGTTCCTACTAGGGGCAGTGCGCAGCTTGACCTTCTGCTCACAAACATGGAGGAACTAATAGGGGAAGTGGAGGTGGGTGACAACCTGGGAAGCAGTGATCATGAGATGATAGATTTCAGGATCCTGACCAAAGGAAGAAAAGAGAGTAGTAAAATACGCACCTTGGACTTCAAAAAAGCAGATTTAGACTCCCTCAGAGATCTGATGGGCAGAATCCCCTGGGATGCTAACATGAAGGGGAAAGGAGTCCAGGACAGCTGGCAGTATTTTAAAGAAGCCTTATTGAAGGCACAGAGAGAAACCATCCTGACGCATAGCAAGAGAGGCAAACATGGTAGGAAACCAGACTGGCTTATGGGGGAAATCCTTGGTGAACTTAAGCACAAAAAGGAAGCTTACAAAGAGTGGAAACTAGGACAAATGACCAGGGAGGAGTTTATATGTATAGCTTGAGAATGCCGGGGGATTATCAGGAAGGCGAAAGCGTAAATGGAGTTGTGACTGGCTAAGGATGTGAAGGATGACAAGAAAGGTTTCCACAGGCATGTTAACAAGAAGAAGGTGATCAGAGAGGGTGTGCGGCCCCTACTGGATGAAGTAGGTAACCTAGTGACAGATGATGTGGGGAAAGCTGAAGTACTCAATGCTTTCTTTGCCTCTGTATTCATGGACAAGGTCGGCTCCTGGACTTCTGCACTAAGTGACACAAGATGGGATGAAGATGGACAGCCCGTGGTGGGTAAAGAACAGGTTAGGAACTATTTAGAAAAGCTAAATGTACACAAATCCATGGGTCCGGACTTAATGCATCCGAGGGTACTGAGGGAGTTGGCAAATGTCATTGAGGAGCCTTTGGCCATTGTCTTTGAAAAGTTGTGGAGATTGGGAGAAATCCTGGATGATTGGAAAAAGGCAAATGTAGTGCCCATCTTCAAAAAAGGGAAGGAGGACGATTCAGGGAACTATATGCCAGTCAGTCTAACCTCGGTTCCTGGAAAAATCATGGAGGGGATCCTTAAGGAATCCATTTTGAGGCACTTGGAAGAGAGGAAAGTGATTAGGAATAGTCAGCATGGATTCACAAAGGGCAAGTCATGCCTGACCAATCTGATTAGCTTCTATGATGAGGTAACTGGCTCTGTGGACGTGGGAAAGACAGTGGACGTGATATACCTTGACTTTAGCAAGGCTTTTGATACGGTCTCCCATAATATTCTTGCCAGCAAGTTAAGGGAATGTGGATTGGATAAATGGACAGTGAGATGGATAGAAAGAGGGCTAGAAGGCCGGGTCCAGCGAGTAGTGATCAACGGCTCGATGACAGGATGGCGGTCGGTTTCTAGCGGAGTGCCCCAAGGTTTGGTTCTAGGACCGGTTTTGTTCAATATCTTTATTAATGACCTGGATGAGGGGATGGATTGCACCCTCAGCAAGTTTGCGGATGACACTAAGCTAGGGGGAGAGGTAGATACGCTTCAGGGCAGAGATAGGGTCCAGAGTGACTTAGACAAATTGGAGGATTGAGCCACAAGAAATCTTGTGGGAGTTGGGTCTGTTTAGTCTGCAGAAGTGAAGAGTGAGGGGGGATTTGATAACAGCCTGCAACTTCCTGAAGGGAGGTTCCAAAGAGGATGGAGAGAGGCTGTTCTCAGTAGTGACAGATGGCAGAACAAGGAGCAATGGTCTCAAGTTGTGGTGGGTGAGGTCCAGATTGGATATTAGGAAAAACTATTTCACTAGGAGGGTGGTGAAGCACTGGAATGGGTTACCTTGGGAAGTAGTGGAGTCTCCATCCCTAGAGGTGTTTAAGTCTTGGCTTGACAAAGCCCTGGCTGGGTTGATTTAGTTGGGACTGGTTCTGCTTAGAGCAGGGAGCTGGACTTGGTGACCTTCTGAGGTCTCTTCCAGCTCTATGGTTCTATGGCTTCCAACCCCTGCGCTCTCTACTCCACAGTGCGATGAGCCATCATCTTTACTACCCCGGACTCCTCTGGTCTCTGTGTTGTCGATTTGGGGGTTACGTTTCCAAGTGTGGGGGGGGAGGAGTAGTTCTACATACTCACCAATCCTAGTACTCCAGTGTTCTGTAGCATAGGTCCCAAGTTCTGCATCTTACAACAGTGTCCCTGCAGCAATGGTTTGATTGGTTTTCGTATTTGAGGTCATTGAGGTTGTTAGAAGGACTCTTAGCTGTCTTTGCATAGACTGTACCACCAACTCAGATGACCTGTAAAATCAGGCTAATGGTCCCAACGGGGGGAGAGAGAGAGCTCAGAGCGAGGAAATGAACATCCGTGGTCTCACAACGAAGCCCCGCTCTGCTTGGTCTCCCAGGGCTTCTGTGACACAACACGAGGCCACGTGCTGTGGGCGTGACCTCCCGGCGTGTGAGGAAAGGAGGGGCAGGAAGAGCAGGGGGAAAAGGGGTGGGAGGGTAACACTGCACAGAGCAGAAGTGGAAAGCGCGCCGAGAGGAAGCGGGAGCGGAGCAGAAGGAGGGTGGGTTGAAGCGGCTGGGTGTTAAAGAGACGTTGATGGATTGGAGCAGTTACTGGCGTAATGGAGTGATGGCTCCATTGTCGGTTAATCAAAGCACCCTGCAGTCAGCAGCAGGCGGAGTAGTTAGGGTTGGAATTGTAAGCAGGTGCATTTCACACCCTATCAACTCTTTGCCGTTTCACATGCTTTACTTTAAAACCAGCCCCTTGGCGCCTGTGGGCATGAAGGTGGGGAATCCAGCAGCTCCTCCAAGCCAGCAGGAGCCTCTGGGGCCGGAGTAGGTGTGAGGTCCTGTCCTCTTTGCTGGGGAAGGCTTGCATTGCTCAGGGTGTTCCAAGAGGGGAACATTCTGCACAGCATTTAAAAAACCCTGCAAAGCGCTTGGCGCATGGTACCTAACGGCCTGCACCCGCCCGTTGCCAGCGCACGGAGCGCTTGTAACTCGAGTCCTGGGCTGCGCCTGAGCAGGGGTCAGCAATAGCGGGATGCTGCGGGGTGGCGTCGTGCTGTGAACAGTCGTCCACCTTAGGCTCGGCTGAGCCCACCCAGCTCCATCTGTGCGTGACCCGCTCAGGCCTGAAACCAAGCCTCTCCCGCGAGCAGGCGTGCCGCAGCGTCCCTACACAAAAGATTTCCCATGACCATAAGAGGAGGGGGGCTAAAGCGCAGAGGGAGCTGCACAGACCCACGCTAGTTCTATTAGCACGGGGAGGCTTTCAGTCGTTGCCTGCGGGCTCTGCTCCTGGTTCCTTTCTTTAAAGCTGCTTTGGCTCCCACTGGCGTCTGTCCGTCCTACACTGTTCACCTGCGGTTTCACCTCCCTGCTCCCTGCTGATGCGCTGTCAGGAGACCTCTGAGGCCGCGGCACAGAAAGCCAAGAGCCACGAGCCACTGGTGAGGCAGGGAGGAAAGCAGGTCGAAGGGCATTGTCGGACAGAGCAGAAGAAAGAAACTTGGGGTGGCTGGAGTGGACACGGGGCTTGCCAGACTGGATCAGACCCAACGTCTGCCTGGTCCAGTGCCCGCCTCTGACACTGGGCAGGGCCTCCTGAGCACATGCGGTATCGTCCAGCTCTGGTAGGTGCCCCGTCTGTGGCTGCTCGCATTTCCCCTCTGTCAGGTCAACTTGTCCTAGGCCTTCGGTCTCCGGACATCCGCCAGGGGCCTGGTGTCATGCACCATCTTCAGCCCAGATCCTGCACTGGTGGGGGCAGGCCCATGAGGGGCCTCGTTGACTGGAAGGGCTTTAAAACCGGACGGTGCTAGTCGGCGAGGGCTGTGCCCCTTGGAAGGCCAGTGCAGTAGGGACACAGGCTGGACGTGGTGCGAGCTCGCGGGTCTGGGTAGAAACGCCCCCGGCTGTGCAGACTAAGTGGTTCTGCCCGTTCCTCGAACCCGTTGGCAGCCTGGGATCCCGTTGTCCCCGTTACAAGCACTGGCAGGGGCGATGGGCTGGCTCCCGCGCAGTTCCATTCCCGTGTTGACAAGACCTTGCGCAGGGATGTCCCGGGCACTGCTGTCCCCTCTCTGCTCAGAGGGGCTCTGGGCCCATCCCACCAGGGCCCAGCGCTGAGAACCCAGAGTGCAGGAGATCTCGCTGGCTGCAGGGCAATCCAGACAGGGCCGGGGGAAGCGGTCAGTGGCGCAGATGGAACTTGTATCTGCATCCCTCCAAGCGGGAGTGATGCAGCCGTGTGCCTCCTGGCCTGCGGCCTTTCTTTGGCAGAACGGGCTCGCGCCGGGCCTTGCTCACTGCATCCTGCGGGGCTCTGCCTCGGGACCGTCTGGCGCCGGCGCTAGCGCAGAATGCAGCTGCCACCTCTGGCAGTGGAATTGCACGAGGGGAGTGCGCTAGCCCAGAGCTGCCTGGTCTGCCTGGGCTTCCAGTGAGCCTGGGGGGAACTTCAGCTCTTGGAGTCACTGGTCAGTTCACCCGACAAAGCCCATGGCCGGCAGAGAGCCCGCCTGGCCCCCCGTGACCCGCTGCCATTGAGATCAGCAATCTCATGAGAGGGCGCTGCCGGCAGGGCATCCTCTGGGCGGGGGCTCCTTGTTGGAGATTGTTCCTCCTTCCTGAGCAGCTGGAGCCCAGATTTGTTCCCCCTCCCTTGTCTTCCGCCCGCCATTTTCTCTGCGGTGCTTCGGCCTGTGGCAGGTGGGGATGGAGAGAGAAGAGCAGCCCTTTTGCTTTGTGCCACTGCTTTCAGTCGACGGAAGGATTGCTCACTGGCCTGGAAAGGGGCGTCTGCAAATGGATTTTCAAACCGGAACCGACGAGGGCAATCTTTACCCAAAAGGAAGCTGGGGGCAGTGTCTACATAACCAGCGAGCAGAGGCAAAGCTGGGCTAGTCCTCAGGCGGTACGAGAGCTAGAGTCTGAAAACAGCGAGTAGTCCCGGGGCACTTGGAGAGTAATAAAAATACAGAGAGTCCTGAGCTTTCGTGGGCACCCCCCACTTCCTCAGGGGAGAGAGGCTGGGGGACATCACGCTTGCTGACTGGGACCTAGCCTTTTATGGAGGCGTAAAACTATGCAATGTCCCCCCGCCCCAGCGGTTCCATTCTCTGCATGCCTGCCCTTCCCGGAGCTGTGGGGGAAGCCGCCGCGTTGAAGGCCTGCCAGCAAGTGTCTCCCCGTGGCGTTCCCAGCACTTGGCAGAGTTTGCACTGTGGAGGGAGCTTCGTCGCAGCCAGATAAACCAGAAATCTAGCCTAAATTCTCTGAGAACACGGAGTGTCCCAAGCAGACAGGACAGGCTGCCTTTTGAACAGAGATGGAAGTTCCATCGGCATGTGAGTAGATTTGGCTGGCGAAGGACTATCAAAGCATTGGAGGTCCATGGGCGTCCCAGGACGCACTCTGCTGTGAGTAGTTTAGAAACGGAAAGACCAAGTCCCGGCAAAGTGCCGGCGCAAAAAGAGCAGCGATTGTAATGGCTGATGAAAACATGACCTGCTGCGATACCTGCGGGCTGAGGGCTGGGATTTAACATGGTGCTGAATTTCGTTCGCAGAGGGCACTCAGCTTTGCCCCTCATGTAGGTCGGTGCAAACAGCCCCATTCCCCAGTGTCTGAGACCATCGGCCGCCTGAGGAGACACGGACCGCACCTTCCCGCAGACGCGGCAGGATGGCAGGCGGTGGGAAGAGGGAACATCGCCCAGCAGCTGGCTAACCCCTTCAGGGAAAAGGGCCCATTCCTGACTCGCTCTTCAGGCTTGGAAGACCCCTGGGCCCTTCTGGAAGCCTCATTAACTCCAGAGCCCAAAATAGCTATGACAGCGAACCCCCCCGCTCGCCAGCCAGAAGACTAAGGCCCGTCCTGACAGATGACGAGTTGCCTCGCTGATTCACGGCACTATTTCTGGAGCCACCGCCCCCAACGCTGGCGAGTCGCACAGAGAAGCCAGGGGATCCTGCGTAAGGCTGGCTGGAAAAAGGCTTTTCTATGGAAAACTTAGGGGGGCGGAGAGAGTTTTTTTTTTCAAGTGTCCTGTGGCAATTTTTTTTATTTTTTATGAAAAGCAAAAACTGAACCTTTTTTTTGGGGAGGGGAGGGGACATCTTTGATTTTTTATTTTCAGTTTTCAACAGCTGCAAAACTTCATTTCACTTGGGATTTTTAGAAACCCAAAGACTTTTGGTTTGAAGTTAATCTCTTTCCAACCTCCGCCCCCCCAACCTCCCCCACGTTCTCTTCCTTCTGCCCCTTCCTACAGTCCCCCCCCCCCCCCTTCTCCAGTCATGAGCACATCCGTCCGCTACTCTGGCTCGCTACTGAACGCTGAGTTCCGTTTAACGTCCTGCGGCTCGATTCTCACCGCAGTTCCGTTGCAGTCCGTGGTGCTCTGCCCATTCATGGCAGCAGAGGCTGTGCCCCCGGGATATCCTTTAATGGGCTGTGCCCAGGCCGGGGCAGGGAGTGCCTCGTCCTGTGAGAAAAAGGCTTCCCAGGCCTCTGGGGTGCTTGACCTGGGGGTACTGAGAGTGACTTGCAAGGGAAGGTTGCTCATAAAGCCTGCTGTTGAGAACGACAGAGAGGGGTGGCAGGGAGCTGACAGTCCAAATCCCAGCAAAGCTCTCCTTGCTGAGACAGAAGCAGAGATATCATGGTCATATTAGGGGGCATTAGGAGGAGCATTGACAGCAGATCTAGAGAAGTGATTATTCTCCTTGATTTGGCTCTGGTGAGGTCACATCTGGAGTATTGTGTCCAGTTCTGCCCCTCCCCGTCCCCCCCCCCCCCCCGCCCCTGAAAGGATGGGGACACATTGGAGAGGGTCCAGTGGACGGCAACCAAAATGGTGCGGGGGCTGGAGCACATGACCTATGAGGAGAGGCTGAGAAATTTGGGTCTGTTTAGTCTGCAGAAGAGAAGAGTGAGGGGGATTTGAGAGCAGCCTTCAACTTCCTGAAGGAGGGTTCCAAAGAGGCTGGAGAGAGGCTGTTCACAGTGGTGACAGAACAAGGAGCAATGGTCTCAAGTTGCAGTGGGGGAGGTCTAGGTTGGAGATTAGGGAAAACTGGTGGTGGAGAGGCATAGGGCAGCTGTCCTAGCTGGTAGCGGCCCCTGCTAAGGAGAGCAAATGTCCAGATAAAAAGAAGTGGAGTTGTGACGATTAGGGAAATGACCCGTGGTTAGCATGGGCTCTCCAGGCTGGTCCCCCTCCGGCACACTCAGCGCGTGTCGACTGCTGCTCACCAGCTGGTGTCGCTGCACCGGGACCAAACTGCTTTCCGCACAGCTGCAGAAGGGGTGGTGCCCAGCCTCCAGCTACTGTCTGGGCTAGGGGTCTTAAATGGCGTTGAATTGAATAGTTGAATAAGCTCATGAATTCTTACCGGTTACTCGACTATTGGATAGTCCCTGGGGCAGGGACGGCAGCCAGTGCCCCCTGCCACTCCACACTGCTGCCTCTGTATCAGAGGCAATAGCGTAGGGTGCCAGGCGGGAGCTGGTCTGCGAGGGCAGCCACTTTGAAAACCTGCTCCCCTTGTGGACTGGCTACTTGTCACCCCGCGCTGCCACCGCCTCTGATATACAGGTGGCAGCAGCCCCTGTCCAGGGTGGCTCTGTGCTTCTGGACCTGGCGTGAGCCAGAACTGAGCTGGGCTGGTGGGTGGGGGGCAAATGTGTGTAGTCTACAGCATTGACCGATAAACTGCTTATTGGTTAATCAACTCACTATTACATCCCACATACAGGGATGGAATATTACATTTCACACACACAGAATGGGAAGTGACTGCCTAGGAAGAAGTACGGCAGAAAGGGATCTAGGGGTTATAGTGGACCGCAAGCTGAATATGAGCCAACAGTGTGACGCTGTTGCAAAAAAAGCAAACACAATTCTGGGAGGCATTCACAGGAGTGTTGTGAGCAAGACACGAGAAGTCGTTCTTCCGCTCTACTCTGCACTGGTTAGGCCTCAGTTGGAGTCTTGTGTGCCTTTCTGGGCACTGCATTTCAAGAAAGATGTGGAGAAATTGGAGAAGGTCCAGAGAAGAGCAAGAAAAATGATGAAAGGTCTAGAGAACATGAGCTGTGAGGGAAGACTGAAAGAATTGGGCTTGTTTAGTTTGGAAAAGAGAAGACGGAGAGGGGACATGATAGCAGTTTCCAGGTATCTAAAAAGGTTTCACAGGTAAGGGGGGGGGGGGGAGAAACTGTTCTCCTTGGCCTCTGTGGACAGGACAAGAAGCAATGGGCTTAAACTGCAGCAAGGGAGGTTTAGGTTGGACATTAGGAAAAAGTTCCTGCCTGTCAGGGTGGTGAAACACTGGGATAAATTGGCTGGGGGTTGTAGAATCTCTATCTCTGGAGATGTTTAAGAGCATGTTAAACAGACACCTGTCAGGGATGATCCAGACGGTGCTTGGCCCTGCCATGAGGGCAGGGGACTGGACTCGATGACCTCTCGATTCTAGGATTCTGTGATCCCTAGTCTGGGCAATGCCAGGTTGCTGTCGGTAGCACTGCAGAAATTTGGGTGATCCAAAGCAGCAATGTCACATGTGTGGCTACACCTCTTTCAGCTCCCGTGACAGTGTGTGTGTGTGTGTGTGTGTGACGGGGTGACAGATAGGTGCCTCTGAGCACCGGGTCAGTTTCCTCCTGGGACTTCTGATGTAGAAGAGTCAGACATGAATTTAGCAAGTTCGTAGCCAGCAAGGTCTGAGGGAGCCATAGAGCGCAGGCTGTAGCATGCCGCTCCCGCCGGGGCCTAATAGCCTGTGGTTGCACAGGGAGAGGGTCTGCAATGTGAGGACTCCCTTGGACGGGTCCGGCTGGAGCTGTGTCCCAGGGCTGGCTGGTGGGACGGCTCATCGTGCATGACTGTGCACAGGAGTGATGCAGGAATGCAGGTTTTTAGCAGAACGGAGACAGACTCTTCTTGCCCCTGGTCCCGGTTCAAGCGAAAGGTGCTGGCTGGGTGCAGAAGTGGCTCTCTGCTAGCTAGGAGGTCAGATGAGCTGCTCAGAGTGATCCCTTTGGAACCTAGAAACCCCGCAGGCAACAGTATAACAAACCAGGATCCAAGCGACCTCTCCCCCTGCGCTCATGCGTGGTTGTGTGTTCGCCAGGGCACATGGGAGGCACAGTGTAGAGGGGTCTGCACCACATGGATCACAGCTTGCTGTCACTACGCAGGGAACATTTCGGTGTTTGGCCTTGGTAAACCTGAAGGACTGGTCCCTGCGTCTGGGTGGTGTGCGTTGTGGGTAAGTTTGCAGGAAGTGTGCGGTTGCCCTTGGATGCAATCATCCATGTAATTATCTTGTGGGTGTCAGGCAGGGGGAAATTCATATTTTCCTCATGATAGCATGCGAGAGGCCATTGCTCATGGTGACAACTGGAAATTAATCACAATGTAACAGGAGAGACGAGAGCTTTCCTGTGAATCGTGTGGAGAAGCTAGAGCAAAACCCAGCCAATGCCTGCTAGCTGGCTTGCTCTAGAGCAGGTGACCTGGCTACTGCGCTGTCTGAAAGGGTCACTAAAGGAAGGGACTGTCTGAACTCTGCACGGCCTGCAGAATATTCTCCCCTCCCTAGTTCCTTGGCCAGGCGTGCATCTTAAACGTCTTATCTCGCTGCGGAAAAGACTCTGCTCGAGGTAGACAAAGCCGGACGGAGCCAAGAGGAACCTGCATGTGCGAAGCAACATTTCCCTTGGGTGGCAACTTGTTTTTTTCTTCACTTTTTTTTTAGGCTTTGGAACATAAATTGCATTTTGCTGCGAGATAACACCATTTCCTTGGAGGAAACCATATTTCGCTGTGGCCTCTGCGTTCGGAACACGAGGAAGGGCTTAGGGTTTTAATCCTCATTGAAAGGATTCCTCTCTCTGTCTAGTACTTCCTTCATTTTGGAAACTCTGACTTCACAGAACCTCGCCTGGATGTGTCTGTCTCTCTTGTTACTCCTGGCCCTGCCATAAAATGGAATCTTTAAGATTTTTTTGTATGTGAAGGAAATGAAAGTTGAAGCCAGATTTAGAAACAAACAAACATCTGTCTCCCAAGTGATTTTTACGCCTGCCTTTGTGAATGCTTTTGTCTTTAAAGGAAACACACGGCGCTTCATATCTTTAGGGCTGAAAGGAAAAGCAGGCGGCAAATAATGCGCTTGCCTAGTACTGCTAATGCCACGTGACCACAGGCCCATTTAATCATTCGTGGGGGTGGGAAACCTGCCACCAACAGCCCACTAGTAGCCAATTAAAGGTGAAAAAGCCAAGTCACAATTGTAGCATTTCTGAAATGGAGCTAAATTTCTTTCCCTTTAATTGCAGGCTGCTTGATTCTTATTTCCTTGAGGAGAGAACTCTGCCTCCGCTTCCTCATTAGAGTAACAGACACAGCCTTTGCAGCTGGAGCAAATCGGTGGAGAGATGAAGGGTGAAAATCTGTAGGGTCCTTACACGAGATGGTGACTGGTGCTGGGCCAGTGTGCGCCTTAATATTGTTCTCCTCCGCTGTTCAGTCGTGTAGAGTGATTAATATGCTCACAGGAGTGGGGAGTAGCTTAAGGCTCTTGTCTAGCTCCTATTTCTGTGCTCAGCAAGCAGAATATTACCCATGAAAGGCTCACACTTCAGCTGGCTTTTTTTTACTATGCAAGGAGTTAAGTTCCCGAGTCCCTGCACCAACTGAATTGTTATTTTGCCCAGGGAATTAATAGACTCGACCCTGTCCCAGCTCCCTCTCCTTCCAGTGGGGCTGCCAAATTAACCTTTCTCTCACCTAGTTTTCCTTCTCATCTCCTTACAATTTAGTCTTCACATTGTTCACATGACAAAATAATCATCCTCCTTTTCTGCTGTGATCAGATTGCTCAGTCGCTTTGGAAGAATCTCCTATCTATTTAGCTTCCACCTCTTCTTCCAAGTGCATGAGTCACTGGGAGGTTCTGTCTCTTGGGAATATCGTGTTCAGGTCAGACACTCATTCCGCTAGCGACGGTGTTGGAAACCTACTGAAGACCGTACTAGTCCTACAGACAACTACTAGACTACCCTGGATTAATTTTCCAGTGGAGTTGCAGGAAGCTACTGAGGGCCGAACACCCGTCATCTCCGAGATGGAGACTGTACCAGCCTGGGAAAGCAGGTGGCCATGCTGATTCACTACACTGGCTAGGTGTGCTAGAAAATCCCTGTTCCTGGGTCAGGCCAGGTGGTTCTACAGTCTCAGTGTCCCAGCCCGGGGTCAGGCCGGGCCTGCAAATCTACCAAAAAGTCTGTAACAGTTGGGCGCTCATGGTGTAGGGTCAGGACGGGGCTGCAACTACACAAGAAGTCTTTAACAGTTCAGGGCTCATGTCTGGCTGCAGACTGAGTTGGGGGTCAGCTCTCCTTGTCTGGCAGAGAACCAACAAGCGCAGAGGTCTTTTCCCCACAGGGGGAACCTGCTGCCCCCAAGTAATGGGGTTGCGGGGGTGGGGGACCCAGGCCCACCCACTCCACTGCATCCCAGCCCAGGGCCCTAGCAGTGGCCACACAATTCGGTCAGCAGGGATCCAGGCTGCAATGCACCAACCAGGTCGGTGAGTGGGGGGTGGGAGTGTCAGCGGGAATCCAGGCCGCAACATGCTGCCCACTCGACCTCCATCTCATCAGCCGATGCCGAGTTGGCTTTCCCTGGGCCATTTCCTGATTCCCCCTGGGGGCCTACCTGGCCAGAGAGCTGCATCTCCGGGCCCTCTAGGTGCGCTGGCGCTGACAGTGTGTCCATGGGCTCGGGGTCTGGGTCCCTCTCGGGTCCTGGGGATACAGTCCTGGCTTCAGGGACTGGCGTGTGCTCTGGTTACCTCAGTCTTGCCTTGGTGCTTGGTGGGATTTGGTGTGGCCTTGGGCCATCTCCAGGGTCAGGCAGCGGTCCTATCCAATCATCTCTCCAGGGCTGTGGCTGTCAGGCCTCCCTCTTGGGGAGGCCGGGGAG
Organism: Pelodiscus sinensis; assembly: GCF_052426305.1. Taxonomy (NCBI): domain Eukaryota; kingdom Metazoa; phylum Chordata; order Testudines; family Trionychidae; genus Pelodiscus; species Pelodiscus sinensis. The sequence continues at coordinate 55,360,559 of NC_143061.1, read as the reverse complement.
AGTGTCTGGCCTGGTCGCCCGCTGAGCTTCAACTGAGTGCTCCCTCTCTGTTCTTATAGTCCCAGCCCCGCCCTTCTGCTTCCTGTGGGAGGGGCTGGGTATCTCTGGCCCTGCCCACCAAGGGTTCTTATGGAGGACTTCCCCTTCCGGGTCAGTGGGCGGCCGTGTCTCATTCCCTCCGCACTGGAGGTTTTAAGGCTGCCCTGCCTTGTACTGTGATATCCCCAGCAAGTCAGCTGGCCTACAAGGCCAGTGTCTGTGTGTTGCTTTGTGAGGTGCATAACCAGCATACTGCCTGCCGGGAGCAGTTACCACACAGTGCCTTCTGAGCAAGCACCTTTATTTGGAAAGTCAAAGCATTGCAGAGAAAATGCCTTCAAACCCAAAACAGAACCTACCCGCATGCTAGAGAGATTACCAGAGATCATCCCCAATGCCGGTCTAGGGCGCGTGCAGAATTTGGTCAAGTGAAACTCACAGCTGGGGTTTCCCCATGGTTCTCTGTCCATCTTAGTTCCAGAACCAGAACCCAGACCGGACAGCTCAGCCATTTCCTTTGTGACAAGTTCAGGCTAAATGGCTGCAGGCGAGGAACAGAAGGCAGTATATTAGCCCCATATTAAATTGGGCTCCTTTCCGTGGATGAGCTAAAATGGACTACCCCAGAACAATCAGGGGCTTGCTAGACTCAATGAAGAGGGAGAGTCCAATTGAGACACCCGACGTCAACGAGGAGCTTTCCAGGACCAATTCCGACAGGCTGATCAGGACACCTGGAGCCAGCGAAGAACCAGTTGAACCTGGTTAAAAAGACTCCCTCTCGGTTAGCTCACTGCGCGCAAGGAGCTGGGATGCGAAGGTTCTGCGGCAGGTTCTGGGAGGTGCAAGCACTTGCAGGTACCAGCACTTTGAAGTAAGGGAGGTGCTGGGGAAAGAGGCCCAGGGCATCATAGCCATCACACAGGGGACATTACAGACAGCTGCTATGACAGGGTCCCTGGACTGGCACCCAGGTTCTCCCTCTTCTCCAACTCCCTACAGTCCATGGGGTGACCTCTGACACCATGGGGAAGGACTAACTTGGGGAGGAGTCTGACCTGTCCCCAAACCACTTGGAGGGGCAGAAGAGACTATGGGGTTTGGTCTCCTCTCTTTTCCCCCGTGCTGGCCAGTGGTGTGAGCGGTTTCGTACAGTCCCTGCTCACAATAATGTCAGCTGAACGCAGGCAGGTGTCTCAAGCCGATCACAAGGACGTGCCAAATCTGCCTTACCCTCCTACTCAGCTCCCTCCAGTCCCAGCCACACGCCCTGGTGGTCACTGTGCTGGGCCTTGCCCTGTTAATATGCAGTGCTCTGCTCTGCTGCAGGAGTGTCCGGAAATTCCCACCGGAACACGCTGGCTTTCGTTCCCCCCCCAGTGCAGTAGCGAGCAGTGAAAGCCACAGGGTGATGTAACCACGCACCGGCCGCCGCCGCCTAGAGCTACTGTGGATGCCACGCCCCGCCAAGACGGGCAAAGTCAGGCCCCTCTCAGGTTAATTTTGAGCAAAAGGAAGCTGATAATAGGCAGCTTAGTGGTGCCCAGTCTTATCTGGTGGTCTTGCCACAGGGCTGGCTCCTTTCAGCCAGGCCTCATTGGGCCAGGTCATTGGCGGGGAACACCTGAGGAGCAGCTGAAAGGTCTGTCTGGCTCCTCAGGTCAAAGTCTTCTCCCAGGGAGAACATCCCTTCCCTCCCTTTTCTGAAGAGACAGCCATGACCGAGCTACCGTCGGCGCTTCCTGCTGCCCAGTGCCTGGGTGCAATCTTTTCCACCATCCCTGGGCACACCTACCCACCCCAGCCGCCAGGCCCGTATCTCCTGATGACTCTCTCAGCTTAGCTGGGCGGGTGTATTGCAGCCAGCATCCTGAGGCAGCCGGCAGGCACGGCCCTCCTCAGGGAGGGAGGAAGGAACAATGTGCGGGAAGACTCCTCCACTGTGTGGAAGAATATCCAGTGACTAGCGGGCTGCAGACTTTTAATTTAAAAACGGAGAGAACATGCCATTTTCGAGGTGTTCCCACTAGCTCCCAGCAGGCCCTGTCCCCACAGGGGTTGGACACGGTAGGGCTGTTTCGAGTTCATGCTCACTTGAACCAGCCCGGTACGCGTGAGACCCGCTTTCAGTCTCCGTGCGTCCATGGCACCGGCTGGCTTGTTGGCTCCTCCCCAGGCTGGCAACACCAGGGAAATGCAGCCTGCAGAGCACCCCTGGGAGGAGGGAGACCCCAGACTGCCAAAGCAGCTGCTGAGCAGCGAACTGACAGTGGCCACTGCAGACAAGGTGGCCAGAAGAAGGAACAGCACGTGCTGGTGAGCAGCCATCAGCAGAGGGGTTACCTGGGGCCAGATTAGCTGCCGTCTAGACCCGGAGGCTGAACCACAAACAGAGGCAGAGTCAGCAGGTGCAGGCTGTAATCTCTTCCTCGGCATCGAGCGACCAGGCACTCACTGCAGACAGGACGGCCACCTGCACGTTAGCCTCTTAGCCGGCGCCCTGCTCACAGGGCATAAAGCTGTCCCCAGCCCCCTCTTTGCTCATGAAAGGCCACCAATGCCGTCCCTGGGATCAGCAGCAGCCCGCTCGCATGTCTTCACAAAGGCTGGCTTCAGCGGCAGCCGTCTTCAGGGAACTCGGAGGAAGGTCATGGGCTGCAGGAGAGGTGATTCTGGAAGAGGAGCCTGCAGGGCAGTCTGTGTGCAAGTGGCTTGAGTGCCGCACACGTGTAAACAGCTGCCGCAGAAAAGAGCCAGTTTAGTTTTAAGAATCATGGAATCCTCCCGGGTTCTGACCCAGTGCACGGTACGTAAGCCAGCAGCGAGTCCTGCTCCAAGGGGAGTAGTGTGCCCCAGGGTTACCTACAGGCTGAGACCCACTCACTTTGGTACATTTTAATGCCGGTGAGGACGCTGCCTAGATCAGCGGTTCTCAGACTGCTACGCCGTTGTACAACAAGACCAAAGATTCAGGCTCTCTCTCCCATCCAGCCATAAAGAAAAGGCGGGTGGTTCTGACCACCCGCATCGGTTTGCGACTCCCAGAGATGTTGCAGTGGACTAGACAAAGTGGTTCAATCACTTCGTGCCTGTTGTAGCGTCCGATGGTTTTGTGAAATCTCCCAGAATCTACTGCTTCTACAAGCTGGTCTGGGAATTACGGGAGAGCAAATCACGTGGCATGGCAACGAACCAGTTTCATAAAGCACAGAAGAAACCTGCCTGTGGTCTGAACACAATTCAGTGCGTGCGCTTTGCATGCCTAGGACTGTTTGTGCTTAAACTCGTCCACTTACAACGGCTTTCGTTCTCTAGAGTAGACGAGGTGGCGGGGTGCAGGGGGCAGGTGAAAGCTGAGGAGTGTGTGCTAGTGTCTTAGTGGTTTCTAAGCAGTTTCTAAGGGCTTTCAGGGGGTTGTAGCATGTGAGAACACTTAGCATTTTCTCTCATCAGGAGGCTGGATCTTAGTCCTTGAGAAATGGTTTGGCATCCCTTAAAGCACCATCAGAGAACCAACGCAAAGATGTTAATTCAGACAGCTGATTCTGGCCGCAGATTTTGGCTGGCCCCGTGTACTGACTGTTGTACGGTGTAGCAATTGTATCAGTTACCTCTGTGAAGCCATAAACTCTGCCTGGGATGGGGCTGCTGAAATCCATTCCTGGAAAGAGTTTGCACTGTCTACGCTGCAGAGTTTGGCTTTGCTAAGTGTGTTTTCAGCATGTTTCCCCCTCTCGGGATGTGACGTCGGTTTTTCACACTCCCTAGCGAGAAGGTTACAGTGCAGTAAAGTGGTAGTGTAAATGAGTTCTAAGACAAGATCTAAACTCCAGATCACTGTTTTTTTCCTCCTCCAATCAGAAGCTAACCTGCACGCTCCCACCACCAGCTCCTACTTGTCTGAGTGACAATAGGACAGTGAGAGAGAGAGGGTGTAGTCTGCAAAGTGACATAGTGATTTACTTAAAGTAGTTAACTGAATTGATCAAAATCAATACAAACCAGTTTGAGAGTGTTCACACAGGGTGTTGCACTTATTTAACAAAAACATATCTTCAATTAAACTGGCACCGATATGTTTCTAGATTGGATCTAGGTTTGACAGACAGTTGGAGGGGTTGGTTAAAGTCAGTTGGTTGTCCAGCTACAAATACCAGGGACAACTCCTACAAAGAAAGTAAAGGTTTTTTGAACATACATAGATTCACATTGCTGTGTTTAGGCTAAGCCAACGTGTTTGCCTGTTTCTAAGGATATATCTAGACAGCAGCGCTATTTCGGGATACCAGAAGTATCCCGAAATAGCTATTCTGCGTCTTTAAATGTGCCCGTTATTTTGAAATAGATTTTGAAATAATGGGCGTGCTATTCCGGCATCCCGGTAATCCTCGTTCCACGCGGGTTAAGGGACTTGTCGGAACAGTGCTTTATTTTGAAATTAGATTGAAATTAAGATATGCAATTTGCATAGCTCAAATTGCGTATCTTATGCCAACCTACGGGTGCAGTGTAGATGCACCATAAGCATATGAAGTCTCATACATTTAGGGTGTATTAAGCTTGCCTTGCAAGCTGATATGAAAATTGTAGGGTTGAGAATAGGTAGTGCATTAATGTTTGCCAAGCACCGTGTGTTGCACAGATGAAAGTTTGTGTAAATACAAAGTATTACTACTGTTAACGCAACTATTCTACTTTTTTGTGTGGGGATATGGGTGGGTGGGAATATGCTGTCCTTATTTCTAGCACGTATTTTGATGGTGTTTTCATCTTGCTCCCTGGACGAGTTGTAGTTAAAGTCATGTGCCAAGAGACTAAAGTGACCAAAACTAACTTGCTTCAAACACAGAACAAAGACTGTTGCAGAAAGAGAAAAGAGGGTTCTCCCTAAAGCTACGCAGCCTGCCTGCTTGAGGCTGGAAGGTGGGGACATGGATCATATTGTGCGCCCCACCTGTACCAACCAGTGAACCAAATTTGGTGATGAACCCTGCTCATGTGCCCTCTGAGGCCTGTTAAGCCTTCGCTAAGAAGTAGGGAGCTCTGTCCTGAACCTTCTGCTGTCTGCTATTGATAGGGCTGCCAGATGGTTTCAACAAAAATACCGGACACACTTGACGTTATATCACAATCTACATTCCATCTTATTTAGAAAATACCTGACATTTATATTTTCTCATTTATATTTTTTCTATTTGTTTCCCGAACAGAAAGCTCAAATACTAGACTGTCCAGTTCAAAACTGGACACCTGGCAACCCTAGCTATTGATGTGAAGGAGGGGCGGGGAACCTCCCCCCCCCTCCCTGTATCTGGTCCCTTGCTTTCTTTCATCCGGCCCAGGGCAAATCTCTGCCCTGTGGGCCAGAAGACCTGAGCCGTGGCACCCCTCGCGGAGCTGACGCTGCAAATGCCGGTTCACGACGATCCAGGAAGCTCCATGCCCTGCCCTCGCAGCTCCCGTTGGCCAGGAACAGTGGGCAATGGGAGCTGCGGGGGTGGCATATGCAGGTGAGGGCAGCATGTGGAGCTGCTTCCCCAACCCCACAGGGACATGCTGGCTGTTTCTGAATCCAAGAGCTGCTAGAGGTAAGCACCCCACACTCCCTTCTGCACCCCACTCCCTCCCACAGCCCAGAGTCCCCTCCTGAACCCCACCCCAGAGCCACGCCCCCAGTGGAGCCCTCATGCCCTTCCCACACCCAGACGCTCTTTCCTTTCCCATCTGTCTCTTAGCTGCCCTCAGTGAGCTGAACCACGGTGCTAACGGGGCAATCAATCAAATTACTAATCGCCCTGATCTGCCCCCTGGGGCCACTAACGAAAGGACCCAAGCGGTGAGTCAGCTAGGATTGCTTACATCCTGTCACCGCCCTGCGCAGCGCTGAATCATGGACACTTTCCCTCTACACACAGAGGGATCGTGAATATGCTAAATTCAAGCTGTGTTGCTGGGTTGTGATTGGTCGGCTAAGTAACATGGCATTTCTTCTGTGGCTTACTGGAGGAGGATACTACCACGCGTGGAACAAATATTGACTTTATGTCACCATTTGCTGTCGGCGTGAGTAAATGGGATTGCTGTAGAAGTCACAGAAAGTAAACTGGAACAAGTTTTTGACCAGCCGGGATATAGAACAACTGAGCCAGCTGTTCCCTGTGTATGCAGAGGATGGAGCGAGAAGAGACCACCACTCCCCCAGCAAATCAGTACCCACAGTGCACGAACACACACACCCCACTGGCTGGAACAGCCTCTCCCTCTCTGCCCCCCATTCCTACATGGATGCAGCCAGGGAGTCTTGTTACCATGGCTATCTGCTCCCTCCTGTGCCCACTGCTGGGGCTGGCAGGTGTCGAGACTTCGGGACCATGAAGTTTTGCCCAGATAGCTGCACAGTCATAAGCGGAGTGTGAAACTGAAAGCAGCTGCTCCCCACCAGGGCTCAGCCCTGAATCCCTGCCGAATCCGCTTACCCTGCTCATTGCGAGGTGGTGGAGATGGCAACGCATGCAACCACACTACTGCTGCCACTGTCTGCCAGGACATGAGCAGTCTGACCTAGTGGCTGGAGCCATCATCAAATCCACAATCAGGAACCAGACCTAAGCCGTGGTCAGGTGTTGCACTAGAATCAGGCCCCATGCAGCAGCCAATCACAACATTGCTCAGTGCCTCCTTCTGGCATAAACAGTCTGGTGGGGCCGGCATCATCCCCAGTCAATGTTCTCAGGAACCTGCTGGGAGGGTTCATATTTCTGCAAGCATCTCACTTCCAGCTGCTCTGGGTGGGCTGTTCTGAGGTGCTCAGGTTGTGAGCGATGCCTGAGAACGTGCTGAGACAGACCCCCCCCCCACCCATGCTTTATGAAATGGATTTCATAAAATCATAGAACCCCAGGGTTGGCAGAGAGCTCAGGAGTCATCGAGTCCGGCCCCCTGCCCAAGGCAGGAGCAACCCCAACTCAATCATCCCAGTCAGGGCTTTGTCAAGCCAGGACTTAAAAACTTCCACCCCCTCCCTAGAGAATCCATCCCAGTGCTTCCCCACGCTCCTAGTGGAACAGTTTTTCCTAATATCCAACCTAGACCTCCCCCACTGCAACTTGAGACCATTGCTCCTTGTTCTGCCCTCTGTCACTACTGAGAACAGCCTCTCTCCATCCACTTTGGAACCTCCCTTCAGGAAGTTGAAGGCTGCTATCAAATCCCCCCACACCCTTCTCTTCTGCAGACTAAACAAAGCCAAATCCTTCAGCCTCTCCTCATAGGTCGTGTTCTCCAGCCCGCTAATCATTTTGGTTGCCCTCCACTGGACCCTCTCCAATGTTCCACATCCCTTCTGCAGTGGGGGGCCCAGAACTGGACACAATATTCCAGATGTGGCCTCACCAGGGCTGAATAAAGGGGAATAATCACTTCTCTGGATCTGCTGGCAATGCTCCTCTTAATGCAACCTAATATGCCATTAGCCTTCTTGGCTACAAGGGCGCCCTGTTGACTCGCATCCAGCTTCTCATCCACTGGTATCTCCAGGTCCTTTTCTGCAGAACTGCTTCTTAGCCATTCAATCCCCAGCCTGTAACAATACTTGGGATTCTTCCATTCCAAGTGCAGGATTCTGCACTTGTCCTTGCTGATCTTCATCACATTTCTTTTGGCCCAGTCCTCTAATGTGTCTAGGTCACACTGGACCCTATCCCTGCCCTCCAATGTATCTACCTCTCCCCCTAGCTTAGTGTCATCTGCAAACTTGCTGAGGGTGCAATCCATCCCCTCATCCAGGTCATTAATAAAGATGTTGAACAAAACTGGCCCTAGAACCTTTCCTTGGGGCACTCTGCTTAAAACTGACTGCAAGCCAGACATCGTACTGTTGGTCACTACCAGTTGGGCCCAACAGTCTAGCCAGCTTTCTCTCCACCTTGTAGTCCCCTTTATCCAATCCATATTCCCTTAACTTGCTGGCAAGAATATTTTGGGAGACCATATAAAAGCTTTGCTAAAGTCAAGGTAGATCACATCCACTGACTTTCCCACGTCCACAGAACCAGTTACCTCATCATAGAAGCTAATCAGATTGGTCAGGCATGACTCGCGCTTGGTGAATCCATGTTGACTGTTCCTTATCAGTTTCCTCTCTTCTAAGTGCATCAAAATGGATTCCTTGAGGATACCCTCCACGATTTTTCTGGGTACCGAGGTAAGGCTGACTGGTCTGTAGTTCCCTGGATCGTCCTTCTTCCCTTTTTAAAAGATGGGCACTACATTTGCCTTTTTCCAATCATCTGGGATCTCTCCCGATCTCCATGAGTTTTCAAAGATAATGGCCAAAGTCTCCTCAATGACATTTGCCAACTCCCTCAGTACCCTCGGATGCATTAAATCCGGGTCCATGGATTTGTGTATGTCCAGCTTTTCTAAATCGTTCCTTACCTGTTCTTTCTCCACAGAGGGCTGCCCACCTCCTTCCCATACTGCGTTGCCTAGTGCAGTAGTCTGGGAGCTGACCTTGTCTGTGACAGCAGAGGCAAAAAAGCATCCAGTACTTCAGCTTTTTTGCCTCTTTACTTTAACCCTTTCCCACATCATCTGTCACTAGGTTACCTCCCTCATTCAGTAAGGGCCCCACACCCTCTCTGATCACCCTCTTATTGCTAACAAGGTTGTAGAAACCTTTCTTGTTACCCTTCACATCTCTTGTTAGCTGCAATTCCAATTGTGCTTTTACCTTCCTGATTCCTCCCCTGCATTCTCGAGCAATATATTTATACTCCACCCTAGTCATCTGTCCAAGTTTCCACTTCTTATAGGCTTCCTTTTTGTGTTTAAACTCGCCAAAGATTTCCCTCGTAAGCCAATCTGGTCGCCTACCATATTTGCTTTTCTTACTGCGCATCGGGATGGTTTCTTCCTGTGCCTTCAATAAGGCTTCTTTAAAATACTGCCAGCTCTCCTGGACTCCTTTCCCCTTCATGTTAGCATCCCAGGGAATCTTGCCCATCAGTTTTCTGAGGGAGTCAAAGTCTGCTCTTCTGACGTCCCAGGTGAGTATTTTGCTGTTCTCCTTTCTTCCTTTTGTCAGGATCCTGAAATGGACCATCTAATGATCACTGCTTCCCAGGCTGCCACCCACATCTAATTCCCCTAATAATTCTTCCCTGTTTGTGAGCAGCAAGTCAGGCTGCGCATGGCCCCTGGTCGGTTCCTTCAGCACTTGTACCAGGAAGTTATCCTCAACATTCTCTAAAAACTTCCTGAATTGTCTGTGTACTGCTGTATTGATCTCCCAACAGATGTCAGGGTGATTAAAGTCCCCCATGAGAACCAGGGCCTGTGATCTGGAAGCTTCTCTTAGTTGACTGAAGAAAGCCTTGTCTACCTCATCCACCTGATCCAGTGGTCTATAGCAGACACCAACCACAATATCACCCCTGTTGCTCCCACCTCTAAACTTAACTCAAAGATACTCAACAGGCTTTTATCCCTCTATACGCTAGTAGGAATAAGAGATCCTCTGGAAAAGGGCTTTATTCCGGAGGATCGCGCCAGTCTGGATGCTCTTTTCTGGGTTTTCCCCAAGCCGGAAAAAAAGCGGCGTCCATGTTTATTTAAATCCCGCGGGGGATATTTAAATCCCCTGCGGATTTCCCTATTCCAAAGTTAGAAATTAGCATGCTCCTTCCGAAGAAGGGGCCAGTGTAGACGTAGCCTATAGGACTTTCCCCCCTTCCCCCCACCGGGCAAACTCCCCTGTTGGCTGCTCACTGCAGATTCATGGGCACAAATCTGCATCACTCAGAGATGTTTGGGACAAATTGCCTCATGTAACCTGTCAATCTTCATGTCTTAATCCGCTGGGTCTGTGTATCTTCTTGTGGTGTGTGGAACGTTCGAGATACGGAGCATGGGATGACTTGTGGTTTTAAATGTGCAAATGAAAGCCATCCAGGGCGTGACCCTCAATGTCTAAATGGCCAACTGTAAACAATCTTCTCTGTCCTGTAAGGCTTAGCAGTGGTTGGTCTGAGGAAGTCACATGGTCCCAGTTTGGTGGACATGTAATGGAAGGGTGGAATTTCGAAAACAGAATTCCTGCCCAGAGTGGAATTTATACAAAAATGGGAAGCTTAGGAGTTTCATTGTCTTTGGCTCGGGCACTCCCGGGAAGTGAAACAGATACTTCAGGGAACTTGCCTGGTTGGAAGGCTTAGCTGGAAAAGGAAGAGATTTAGGGTGAGTTTGTACTCAGGTTTCAGTGTTAGAGTTAGCTCAGTGTTTTCTGTTATTTTAAAACAAAAACCAGGACTGTGTAGCACTTTAAAGACTAACAAGATGGTTTATTAATAAACTATCTTGTTAGTCTTTAAAGTGCTACATAGTCCTGTTCTAACACAGCTACATTTCTATTACTGTTATTTTAAGTTTGCGATCTACTTTGTTCTGCCTGTTCTCACTTATTACCACTTCAATCCTACTGCTTGTACTTAAAAAAATCACCTTTATTAACTATAAAGCCCAGTGCAAATAATTGTTACCTGGGGAGCAGCCAGGGTGCACATTCCCCCTTTCATGGCTAAAGGGGGCTCACCTAGATAATCCATTGGGGTTCTGATCCCATTGGGACGTGGTAGCCGGGGAAGCTGGGCCCAAAACTGCACTCGCCTTAGACCTGAAGAGGTTCACTGTCTGCGCTACTTCTCGGGGCGGGCAGTGACCATGACTCTGTGCCGTGGCTGGGGGAGACGGTGCTGGTCTAGCAGGACAGAGAGGTGAGAAGCCCCAGAGAGCAGGAAGGTGAGTAGCAGTGGCCCTGTACCTAACACTTGAGACTTGTGGGCATCGACAACCATGTTGCTCTTACTTTTGCCCTTTCCTTAGCTGTGGAGGGTGAGAAGAACTGCGTGGCCCCTGTCACCTGGATTTCTCCTCCTCGACTTCCATAGCACACATGGGACCCAGGGTGCTGTGTTGCTCAGCGTGTGATAGGCTGAGGAGGACACGATGGAATATTTGTCTGTGGATGGCGAGTTGTACAGACTCTGATTTGCATGCCACTGCTTACTGAAGGGCTCCTATTGATCTCTGAAGTGTTTGATTTTCCTTTTGCTAAATACCATCTGTGTTAACGTGGCGAGATAAGAGCGTTGTCAAAGGCAGCCCCTTTGACCCCAGTTGAAAACACCCACATCAGAGCTATGTTTCCAGCCACCGGTAAAAAGAAACATTCTAACGAAGTCCTCCTGGATTTTCCACTGTGAATGGTCATTCAGACAGGCTACCGCTCATGCTAGGGAGAAGAGGAGTCCTTTCACAAAAGCAGGAATGCAAATCTTTTTGTCTAGCTGCTGCCGCGTGGCTTTGCACTTCGGAATTGTTACTTGGCTACTCCAGAGTACAGTGTTTCAAAAGCATCAATAAGGGGAAACGCCCCGCTCTTTACTGGTGGCACATAGCCTGGCTGGCGTGGCAGAGAGAGAATGAAACCCGCGAATGACTGGAAACCCGGAGGATTTCTCGGGCAAGGCCTGTGTAAGCGGCGAGCCAATGGTGAGCAAAAGCCTGTACAACGTCTGAGTGTGTGCGTGAGGCCAAGTGGAGGGAGGATAAAATGGAGACCAGCCTTTCAGGAGTGATGCTGTCTGGGTATTACGAGAACAACATTGTCGTCCCAGAAGCCGTGCTTTTGTCAAACACGAGTTTGGCTCAACGCAGGGGTAAGAGTGAAGGGAACTCGGAACTCGCTCATAACTCGGAAGGGAAGAGCTTTACCAAGAGAGGAAAAAACCTGCAGACTGCGTGGCTAAGAATCCAGCTGGTCAGTGAGCCACCCACCTCTCCACACAACCCCTGCCCTTCCAGAGAGAGAGGCGTGGGGAAAGACCATGTGCACCTCCCTTCTCTAGCTCCAGGGAAGTAGCCTTGTTTCAAAGCAAAGGGTTTGACTGTGGTTTTTATGCCACAGCCCCGCAGGGCAGCACTACCACTCAGGTACGAAACCTGAAACAAAGACCTAGAACATAAAAGAACCACCCACACTGTTTCAAATAGTCCACTGTTGGTGCAGGTCTATGAACCAGGAAAAACGGCCTCTTATTGTGACAGACCGGGCCGTGTCTGGGCACAGCTTAGGGCGTCCGCTCAGGGCGAATTGCTCAAATCCGGGGCTCTCTACAGTCCCCCTGACTGGCGACCTCTCCAAACAGGCCACAAACCAGTCTCACTGAGCGCTTCAGCAGCCTGCCTGAAGCCTCCCGAGCAAAACCCCTCCGACACCCCAGCAATATCCGTGCCCCAGATGGCCCCGGGCCTATACACAGGTGGGGGGGTCCTACCACCCAATCCCACCTACCCCGAACAAGTTCTGTCCGGTTCCAAGAAACCAGCCACAGATCCCTGGTCAATTTACCCTCTGGACCTTACCCACAAATCACGCTGGGCCAATCCTTTAGAATCTAAAACTAAAGGTTTATTAACACAAGAAAGAAAAGCCTGAGAGTAAGGTTATTAAAGTACAGTATGTTACATGCACTGAATCTCCCAGTTCTCGATGCAGGCTCTAGCAGAGGTGTTGCAGCTGCTGGTTAAAAGTCCTTATTGCACATCCTACGATCAGGATGGGTTCACAGGTCTTCCGGGCTCTTCAATCCCTGCAGTGCTGCCTCTGGGATGAAGTGCTGAGCTGAGAACAAAATGGCATCGACCACATGGCCTCTTTATACTCCTTCCTGGCCTCTTCTAATATGTAGCAGGTCACCTGGTCCTCAGCCTCTCTCTGTTCCCTGCTGGCTGCTCTCAGGACAGCCCCCATTCTTTGGGTGTGTCTTTGGCCCATTGAGAACCATTGTTCCACAGGTAATTAGCATGTCCACAGGCTCCACAGGCTTGGCCCTGTCCAATGCTTAACCACATGCAGGGAAATCTTCAGTTTCCACACAGATTACAGATCTACACACACAGACATTATATACTCACATAAACAGTGTACACAGGATCAGAAAACAACAAGCTCCCATTCAATACCCCACATGGCTCCCTTTCATACAGATTTCTGGGGCCAGCACCCCCACCTAGGGGTGCAGCAGCGATCTGGCTGCTTCCCTCCAATTCGGTAATGTGACAGGCTGCTTCCCTCCAATTCGGTAATGTGACACTTATCAATAGAGATTCTTGGGGGAGGGGGTGTTATTTAAATGATGGTGTTGCACAACACATCAAGTAGCAATGTAATAATTGCAAAGCGCCATTTGTTTTCCGTGGGATTCCAAATGAGCTAATAGCAGATAATGGCCCACAATTCAGGAGTGTCTTGCTTCAGCAATTCTCTTTCATATATCAGTTCAAGCACAGCATGTCAATTCCTTGTTATGCCCAGAGAAGTGAGTTAGCTGAAGAGCAAAGATCTTGATTAAGAAAAGCCAGTGGAGATTGAAAGGGTCCGTAATTAGTGCTGTTAACATATTGGACAATGCTTTGTTAGCATCACCAAAGTCTAGAAACCTAGTTTGAAGGACATAAACCTTAGTACCTACATCTGACAAGCGTCTCGAGTCCAAAATAATTAACCCTGCAGGGGTTATAAAGAGCCATATGCCAGGAAACCAGAAAAGAAGGAAGCTCTGGCAAGGCAACAAGATTGACCAAGGTCATCATCAGAATCGCTCCTGAGGGGCAGAGCTATAGGAGGAACAGGAGCCCTCTAAAGAAGAGCAAAGAGCCCAGCTCTGTGTTGCTTGAGGACACCTTGAATGCTGTTGCCAAATGCGGTGCCCGATGTACAGTAACAATGAACATGGGGAGGAGCAGCAACTACAGGGTCGGCACATGCAGGCCATGGCAGCAGGAGCCGTCGTGGGAGCAAGGCATGGACCTGCTCTCCAAAAGCCCTGGTAGATCTGAGGTGGTCGCTGTCCATTAGGAGTCCGAAAGGTGTTCTGGTCTGTCCTGTGTGTATCTCATTAAAGGAATCTCTGCCGTTGCAACTCTGTGCCTCCTGTTCTCTGCCTGCGGCACAGGAGAGACTGGTCTCCTCCCGGAGTATTGCTGGCAGTGGGGCTTGGTGGGCAGGAGACAGGCAGTGGGGCTTGGTGGGCAGGTGGTGAGGCCCTGTGATGTGCACATCAGACTAGATGCCCTGGTGGTGGATCCTCCAAAGGCCTTGGGCTCAAGGATGCAGGCACATTGGGATGGCCAGTGACGATGAGAGCCACTGGCAGCACGAGGACTAACCAGACATGCCCAGCGCTCCTGCCTCGCTGACTTGGGAAACAAAGGTGTCTGTCTTGGCTAGTGTCCAGCTGGGCGCGGCGTTTGACACGCTTGATGCTCCCACTTCACAGTGCACTCACCCACAGGTCTGGCTCACTCCCACTCTCCGGCGTCACAGAAGGGCAAGCTCGCTGGAACACGTACCTTATTTATTGTTTTGGAGGCCCGGAGGCGGGCTGTCTCTCTCTCATGGCCGCAGAAGAGCACAGCTTGGCTTGCACTGTAAGAGCAGGTAAGTCAGCCGCTGGAATCGATAAACCGTTCTCTCCTGCACCTGTGGCGGGAGCTGAGGAGTCCTGCAGGGCTGCGTGAGGCTGAGCCTGCTGAGGTGCAAGCTCCATCTCCAAAGCAAGCCGACTGGCTTGTGGTTCCGAGCCAGGAGGGAAAGTGGCTCCCATTTCAAAGGAAAATCTCTGACCCCCTCCGTGGCCAGCCAACTGGATACGTGTGTGTCTGGCTTGTTGTTTGGGAGGGGAAACGGAGGATGGGCAAAAGAACCAAAACACTTTGCCCCCAGCCCACTGGTCTGTTCCTGGGGTCGGACACATCGTTGCCCAAAGCCAGGGAGGGGTGTTGAAGACTGATTTCCATTCGCTAGGAGCAATGAGAAGTGGCAGTGGTACGGGTGTTACTGTGTCTGTGAGGACGCCTTGTAGGCAGTTGCTGTGAGGGGAAGGCCTGGCCTTCGGTCAAGAAGAACTCTTTCTTCCTTAGTCTCAATAACGACTTTATGCAGCAACGAGAGTTGAGGCCCTCCTACTAATACGACACCTTCAGGGGCCCCACCTCCACTGAGCTCCGTTGGCATTCTGGCTCGTTGGTCCTACGCCAACCGCACCTGACTGAGGTAGCGGAGCCAGAATTAACAGTGAATAGGAGAATGAGAAATACAATTACATTGGATTGAACTGAACTGATACCCTCATGCCCCGCCCCCTTGCGGAGACAAAGAATTGGCTGTTTTACCACGTGTCTTTGTGCGTCAGTCCATTTCTTAGTATGAGGTGACGGTGGGGAAAGGAGCTGGCCCGGAAGGCCTGGAGACGTGTTCTCTACTGGGAGAGTAGATGCAACATAAAGCACGAGGCTCCATTAATGGGCTGCCTCTCTGTTGACAGGGGACAGGGGCTCTCTCTTTGTCACAAGCAGCTCTGGCTCTGTGCCCGTTGCACTGCCGGCCTTTGGTCAGACTGTTCCCAAGGCGGCCGCTGTTCGGTTCGATCTGGGCAAACGCCACCGTCTCGTAAAGAGGCCGCTGGAAAACAGACAAGGGTGATGCGGATGTTAAGCAATCTGGACGGGAGTCGGAGAGCTCCACATCACCTTGCAAAGATGCTCTCCCGAGGCACCTAGGAGTAGAGTCCATTGTGAGAGACTGAGTGGGGCTGGATTGGATGGACCCTTTGGTCTGTGCCTCTAGGACAGGCCCAGTTTCCCCAGAGCCAGCCAGCTTCCCCCCAGTGCAGGACAAACAGAAGGGCCGGTCTCCAGTTCCTGTCTGAGGTAGATTCAGCGGGAAAATCGGCATCCTCTGGACTTGCTGGCGTGCGTAGTTTAAAATAAGCCAAGTACCAGGATTCCTCCCAAGGACGTGCAGATGGTTGCACCCGAGTCTAGGCAGGAGTCTAGGCACTAGATTAGTGGTCCCCAACGTGGTGCCCATGGGCACTATGGCGCCCGCCGGGGCATTTATGTGCACCCGCCAAATCAGCTGGGCCGCCCCCCCCAGTGTGCGGCACATGTGCTGTGCTGGCGCAGGGCGCGTGGGCGGTCCCGCCCCCAGCCACGCGGCGCATGTATGGCTCCGCCCCCGGATGCACGACAGCCCCGAAAGGTTTGGGACCACTGCACTAGATGGTCAGCTGGGATCTCTCTGTGCCTGTGGGGTGATACTAGCCTGGGGCAGAGAGACCGCACAGCCTGCACATCACGTAAGCCCTCTTCGGCCGGCTCCTGCGCGATGGAGGCCTGAGGCTGGTCGAATGCCCAGGGTGACTCGCCTTCTGTCTCTCAGCCCTGCCCTCGGAATCAGGCAGGAGCAACGGAGCCCAGGCGCTCCCCGGCGTGCTGGGGAACACGGGCCAGAAGACGCAGCACTGTGGCGAGCAGGAAGGAGGCAAACGGGCTGCGAACGGTAGAGGCGGTGCGGATTCACGGCTGGACGGGCTCATTTCCACGGTCGCTGGGAAAGCGCAAGCCCGGCTCTGGCGGAGGCCGTGTCCCACCGCCTTGCAATGTAACCTCCCCAGGGTGGCAGCGGGATCCACCAACATCCAAGGCCCAGGAGCGTCGGCGGGCACCGAGCCAGGCTGGGGCGGCGCCTTCAGCCCGATCTGGCGTGGATCCAGCGCCTGGCGGGGAGGCGGAGGGGACTGAGTTCTCCTCTCCGGCCGCCCCAGACCTGGGTCTGCAGCGGGCGGTGGTCCCGGTATTGTGCTGCCCTGGTGGCCCTGCCCTGCGTGCCCCCAGGGCCCTGCGGCATGGCCCAGGCTGGGCAGGGGCCTGCAGCGCCCTGCAGCGGACGCTCCCTCCGGGCCCATCAGCAGTGCGAGCCCGGGCCTGGCACGAGCGCGGCGCCGCTGCAGCTGGGCCGGGCGGGCGGGCGGGCGCAGCGCCGCCGAGCGCCCAGCAGGGGGCGCCCGTTCTCTTCCTTCGGCTCGCGCCCCGCAGCCCCGGCCCCTGCCGCGCAGCAAAAGTTTGTCTGAAACTCGCCCTGCCCGTGCGAGGAGGCGCCGCGCGCTGATTGGCTGCGGGGATTGGGCCGGCTGGGCGCCTTGATTGGCCAGGAGGTGCTGGGGGGTGGGCAGAGCGTGGCTGGGGGGAGGCCCCCTCCCCCCCAGTGGCTGGTTGTGCGCCCTGCACACGCTGCTGGTGCTTGCAATGTGACACTCGAACAGACACTCTCCCCCATGCACACGCACACCCCCCCATGCACGCGCACCCCCCCGCTCCTCGCACCCTCGCACGCGCGCCCCCCCGCCGCCCCGGGGGATGCCGAGCGGGCTGCTAGCCGCGGTACCCCGCTAGCGCAGGCAGCGCGCAGGGAGCCCCGCCGTGCCCGGGGGCAGCGTGTGCGGCTCGGCCATGGCCCTGGATCGCCTGGTGCTCTTCTGCCTGGCGGCGGCGGCGGCGGCGCTGGAAGGTAACGGGGCAGCCGGGGCGGGGGCAGGTGCAAGCGGCGGGCGGGCCCGGGGCGGGGGCAGGTGCAAGCGGCGGGCGGGTCCGGGGCAGGTGCAAGCGGCGGGCGGGCCCGGGGCGGGGGCAGGTGCAAGCGGCGGGCGGGTCCGGGGCAGGTGCAAGCGGCGGGCGGGCCCGGGGCGGGGGCAGGTGCAAGCGGCGGGCGGGCCCGGGGCGGGGGGCAGGTGCCGGGCTGCATTGCGGGGCTTGCGCACAGGCTGGGGGCCGCCGCGATGCCAGGGCGAGGGGGGACCCGGGGCGCTTTGGGGGCTGACGCTGCCCGCGGGCCGGAGATGCTGGGGCTGCCCGGGCCCTTTCGGCTCCCTCCGCCCTTGAGCGCGAGTCGGTAGCGCCCGGGGAAGGGGCTGCCTCGGTCCGTACGGCCCCGGGCTCTCGCTGGGATTCCAGGGGGCTCTGCACGGGCACTGGCCGCAGCTGCCTCCTGGGGGCCCTGCGGCTTCCTCTCTGCTCCTCCTGCCCCATCTGGGGGGTGGGGTCCAGTGAACGACACATGCCCCCGTCCAGACCTGGCTTTCGGGCTCCTGTTGCCTGGTGTGGCCAAGCCAGGTGGCTCCGGAGAATTCAGGGGAACTTCCCCACCGACACGCGGGAGACTGCTCATCGCAGCAACCCAAACCGAGGTGGGGAAGCTTCCTGACCAACTTTGGGGGCCGGTCCATTTTTGGAGTAAATGTGGGCTAGTGGTCGCCGGGGGTGGCCGCTTGGGCGTCCCCCCAGCCCATCTAGTCGCATTTTGAAAGGGTCGTGTCTGGGGTCCAGCAGAGAGAGGGGAGCTATTGCAGGAGCTGTGGGTCGGAGCGCCAATAGCAAATCCGATTTCGAAGTCTGAAATGGTCTTGGGTTAATAAACAGAGCCCGGAGCCTGCTTTGCGGGCTCTTGTGAGCATCAGGGGAGAGACATTAAAAACAACTCAATGTCATCTCCTTTGTTAAGCCAGAACAGTCCCGTTGTTCTTGCCTTCTGTGATCTCGTCCGTAGGTGATGTAGTAACAGTCAAAATCCTTCTTTTTGTTGTTCAACTTCCTTTGAACCTCCGCTTTATCCAGACTGGAGCTCAGGGGAAAGATTACTGCAAACATCTTTTTCCCAAAAGGTGATTTTTTTTTTGCGTCACTCCACTCTTCTCCCAGCTGGTGGTCTTTGCGGGGGTTCTTGATTAAAATTGGTTAGATGCTAGGGAGGCATATGCTGCCTTCAGCAAGCAGAGGGACACTGGTAGGAAGAATTCAGCAGCTTCCACCTTAAAATTGGAAGGTTGCAGAAATATGCTGATTACAAAGTTACAAGAAAAGTGAACCTGTCGTTATTCATATCAAGAAAATTGGTTCTGAACAATCACACAATAAAGGGTTAGCCCCTCAAGTTCTGCGTTTTTGGGGAGAGCAAGGCAGATGTGCATTTGTTTTGTGGCCCAGGAACTGTTTAATTTGTTTGTCTCTAAGCTTCCGTTCTCTGGATTCCTCTTCCCCATTCTGTGTGTGCCGCCACAGTGAGGCAAAGAGCTTCAGTAGCCAGGCACCCCTCGGGAGACCTGGGTCTTATTTATTTTACTGGAATGCCATTGTTTGTGTGTCAGCCTTCGGAGGAGAAATAATTTTTGAGTCAGGACAGGTTTTGTTAAAAGTCGATCTTGGATAATTGTTTAGGGAACTGATCGGGAGAAGGAAAATGTTGGGAGGAAAAATGTGAGAAATCATTCTGCAATTTGCGAACTAGCCTGTTATTTCCTTCCCAACTCCTGTGACCGGTGGTTACCTTATTGGTGTGTTCCTTTTCTTCCCCCTTCATCATTGTCAGGGGGTGTTTGATACTGGCTGTGTGGTTTGAAGGCTGTATCTGCTCCTAAAGGTGTACCTTGCAATCCAACAAAATGAGCTGGTGAAGTCACCCGGAAGCCTCAGAAAAGCCCTGGCGAGGGCAGTGTGTGCGCCAAACGCTGACTGCCAAGGGTTAAAAAATACAACCCGTTCAGCAGAATATTCAAGCAACCTGCTTTCCAGGCAGTACAACAACCATTCCCTTAGTCCCCCGCCCCCTCCTGCCTCATATTCTACATGTGGGCAGCTAACCTTCGGGAAAGCTCACCCCAGCCTTGTGGCGTGCGGTTTGCTTTGTTATACGTGCGCAAGGCTCAGAAAAGTGAATCCGACAGATGTCAAATTTCCCTGTCCGAGGGGACCTGTTTGTGTGTCTGCTCTGCGCTGGCTACTGTCCTCCATCTGCCTTTTAGGCTGCTGCTTGTTTTACTTGGGAAGTTCTCTGGAGTTTCGGCGCTAACCCCTGGGCAAACAGCTCTGCTTACCAGCCTAATTCCTCGGTAACCACAGGGAAAGCACTTCCGAGCAATGGCATGGCTGCCGTGGGAATTGCTGGGTTGTTGCGTGGAATGCTGCGCCGTTGATGGGCACGTGGCTGGAAAAGGACTAGGAGCTTGCTGGGACTGCAGCTAGTAGAATCCGGGCTGGTGTGTCTGCTCTTCCACGCCAGGGAGAAAATAGTCATGAACGTGGCTGTCTCTTTCAACGTGTGTCTTGCCTTCTGGGTTCCTCCTCCTCCTATGCCGGGGGGCTGCCTGCCTGGGCGAATGAGATTTCATCCCTGCAGCCTCTCCCGAGGCATCTGTGTGTTTGCTGAAGTTTGCGAAAGGCGCTGGCAAGCCCGCTGCTCGCTGGCTTTTGGGACGTTGCAATGAACAGGCGAGCCCTTAGCGACAGATTCCCCACTTGCTGCGGCCTGGGTCCCTTCGTCTGTGGTGTAGTGGCAAACGGGCGCGTGGGCAAGAGCGGGGATTTCTGTGGGCAGGTGAAGTGAGGGGACAGCCGCTGCGGGCCCCGTCTGGCCCTCCGGTTTCCAAGCGTTTCTTCTCAGGACCCCGTTGAAGACAATCGTTGATGCTGCGACCAACATCATGCGACTAGAGGGTGGGCTGCAGGAGGGGGCCCCGGCTTTGCGGGGGTCAGGGATGGCGCTGGGGGGGCTCCCGGTCAACAGTGCAGCGGGGGGGCTAAGGCAGCTTCCTGCCTCCCCTGGCACCGCAGACCCTGCTGTGCCCAGGAGCAGTGGGAGGCTGGCACTAGCGCTGGGGGCTGGGGCAGAGCATGGAGCCCTGGGCGCGCTCTTGCTATAGGGCTGCCGTTTTCGCAGGCCTGTGGGCTGGCGTCTGGCACGGGAGAAGGCGGTCCAAATGTGTGAGCGGGAATCCCAGAGAGCGCCGGGTGCACCGTGGAGCAAGCGGCTGGGGCCCACGTGCATGGAAAAACAAACGTCGCAAGGCAGCGCGTCCAGCGTGCACGTGCTTTCTGCTACCGTGGGCTCCTGACACAAGGAGCAGCAGTGGGATCCTCCCAGCGCGCCCGCGAGCACTGCCTCCTCGTGCAGCGCGAGCCAGAGGGCAGGCAGCCGGCGCTGGAGGAGACTGGCTGTATCGCTGCCTCCGTCGTAGCCCCCGGACGGCTCCACAGGCCTAGAACCCAGGTCTGCAGAGCCTTGGACCATTGAGGGCCCCCTCGCCACCAGGGAGCTGTCTGCGGTCCCCGCCAAGCAGCATGCTGGGGCCAGGCGCTGCAGGACGTGCCAGGTATGTGAACTGGGCACGGTCTGGGGAGCCGTGCGACCCTCTGGCCTGCTGCAATTTCACACGGCCCTTTGCTGGCTGGACTTGTGTCGCCGGCTCCTGCCGGCTAACGACCGCTGGCCGCTAGACTCCTGCCCCGTGAGCCTGGCTCCGGCAATTGCTCCGATCCTCGCGTGCTGCCGGCTGCCTGTGACTCGGGGAACCCCGTCCGGCTGTGGCCCCTAGGCCAGACTGCTCATGCTCCGCCCCCTGCAGCCCCGCGGCAGACAGCCCCACGGGGCAAGGCTGCGGGCACGCGGCATCCGCAGGGGCAATCGCCGGCTTTGTCAGCTTCCGCCCTTCGCACGGGGCAGCTTTCTGAGCCGGGCGTGCGCCTGGGGGTGACTGCGGAGAGCAGCGTTGCCCCAGAGCGCCCCAGGGAGACTTGGGGGCCGTCAGTGCGAGGGCCCTCTCAGCAGCTGGCTGCCCAGGGCGAAGAGCAAACAGGGTGGTTGGGAAGCTCTGGGCCGCCACGGTGAGGTGCCGGGATCCGCGCGGCTCTCAGGAGAGCTACAGGACTGTGGGGCGGAGCTTAACACCTCTCCATGAGCACGGGGGGGGGGGGGGAACGTACGTCCCGCTCGTGGCAGCCGCGCCGGGGTTCCCCCACACCCGCTCTGGGCTCCCCTCAGGCCGCCACCGTGCATGGGCAGAGACCCACGTCTCTCTCCCTCCTGGGCAGGGTGTTTCCAGCCTGCCCCATTCCCTGCCTGTCCTGTTCTCAACCAGCCACGCTACCCAGGGCTGCGCTCCCCTCCCCTCCCCTCCGGGGGCTCTGAGCACAGCGGTTGCCAGCAGGTAGAAGTCAGGGCACGGTCCTTCCTAAGCAAGTCCCTCGATTCCTAAGGGGACAGCGTGACAGGTACAGCCTAGTAAAGCCGCCAGAGAAGCTACATGCTTACGTAAAGCTTACCAGAGCTCACCCCTTAGTCTATGGGCCTCCGCACGCCGGAGTCCTCCCAGCCTTTCCCAGGGAGGTGTGTCCCCCTCCCCCTAACAGAGGCCCTTTAAACTCAGTTTCAACTCAGGCCGCTTATCCAAACGTCAGGTCTCTGGCGCCCGCAGAGTGCGAGCGTCTCCCAGGGGCTGTCTCGCTGGGGTTACAGCCTGAGTGACTGTACCTGTACACCCCCAGGTCTCCGCTCCTGCAGGGCCATGGTCACTTGCACGCAGCCCTGGCCTGTTGACTGTGTATGTATTAGACTGCTCAGGTAAGAATTCCCGCTGACCTTGGCTAGGTGCCGGCCCAGGGTTAGGATTTCCATTCAGCTGGGAGCTCGCTAGGCTGGGCATGGCGCGATGAGCTGTTAACAGAGCTACACTCGCAGCAAGGGAACGTGTGAGCTCCGGCTGTCCCCTGAGCCGCCCGCGAGTCAGGCTGTGCCTTCCCACAGGGCCGAAAATGGCACCCTTCCCCCTCCTCGCCCGGGGCTGCTTCGCCTGGGGATAGTCACTAGGGGAGTCAGCCACGTTCCTTATTTGTATTTCTTTGCCCTCTGACTTTGCGGTGCCCCTTTTTCCATAGGCCCCGTCTACTCATTAACATGTGCAACACTCTGTCACCATGACAACTTGTGGTTAGCATATTGCTGACACCCTATGCCTGCAGAATCCCCCGAATACCCTCGCTGGCTGGAACTGGCACACTGCCGCATGCATTTGCTAAATTTCAGCAGTTTTAACTTACTTTCCTCCCTGCAGCATTTCATCTCCTAATGCCTTCGATACAGCATTGCTGGCTGACTGGCTGCTTATGTCAAATCTTTCCTTGGGCCCGAGGACTTGTTTGGCTGAGCTTACTGGCCTGTAGCTTTTCCTTTGCAGCCTTAATCCAGACCTATATTTTACCTAGCCAACTCCTGTAGGCTGCAAGAGCCTAAACAGTACCCCAGATCCTGCACAGAATTGCCCTGTTCATCACAGACACCCAGCTCGGCCACATGATCACGAGAAAATTTGTGGCATTGTCTTTTGATGTGCACGGTTTCTTGCGGTGGGTGTAAAGGCGCGGACGTGGGCACCGCTGTGTGACGTGCTTACTGCGTGTTGTCACACCGAATAGCCATAGGGTGGTTCTTAGGGCAAAACGATTGCCCCCGGACTTGTAAAAGTAACCTCAGCAGGGTGGAACTCACACTGTCAGCCTTGATTCTTGGCCACGCTTGGCTTTTAACTCCAAGACTATGGCCTCTGTGTCTGGCATATGTGTATGGAGACCTCTGCAAGATGACTGTGTCTGGACTCGGTGTGCAGCTCGTGGACATGAATAATGGCTAAGTTAGGAGCATTCCTTTCGGGTGACCACATGAGTCATGCGTGGCAGGGCCACAGACATGCAGGTTGTGCCGTAACTGTGCCACAAGCCCCCAGCTACAAACCCTGTGTTTCTGTGGAAGCCATTGGTTGTATTTGTTAAATGTAGTCTCTCCAGGTCCCGTTTGATACATGACTGTGGGGTAGATTGAGCTACCCATACGACGGTTGGCACGCCCCCAGGTGACGTGAGAAGTCCCCCTAAAGCCAATGGAGGTACTCATGTTAATTATGCTAATTAGTGCCAACCGACTAAGGGTTGCCCTAGGAAAAGAGTGATGCTATTTGTTTGTGTTTACATTGGTGACAGCCTCCAAATAAGGAGTCGATCTGTAAAATAGTCTAGGTAGGGATGTTAAATATCGGTGAATGGAATAGTCGAGTAACCTCATGAATTGTTATTGGATACTTGATTATTCTAGAGTCCCTGGGGGCGGGGCCGGCAGCCAGTGCGCTCCGGCCCCACTCCCAAGGAGCCCCTGTCACTCCACACTGCTGCATGTCTATCAGAGGCAGCCGTGCGGGGTGCCAGGCGGGAGCTGGTCCGCGAGGGCAGCCTGTTTAAAAACCAGCTCCCCTCACGGACCGGCTGCCTGTCTCCCCACATTGCTGCCTCTGACACAGGGCAGTGTGGGGTGGCAGCAGCCCCTGTCCCTTAGCTCCTGAGACGGGCTTCCTGGCTGCCACGCTCCTAATACATTTTAAATGCAGATCTGCAGTGGGGGTAGGTCCTGGACCAGCCGCAGGGGGGGTAGGTCCTGGACCAGCCGCAGTGGGGGTAGGTCCTGGACCAGCCGCAGGGGGGGTAGGTCCTGGACCAGCCGCGGGGGGGGGGGTAGGTCCTGGACCAGCCGCAGGGGGGGGTAGGTCCTGGACCAGCCGCAGGGGGGGGGGGGTAGGTCCTGGACCAGCCACAGGGGGGGGGGGGGTCCTGCTGGCCAGCCTGCTAAAAAATGTACTGGCGGGGGGAGCAAATGCGTGTAGTCTAGCATTAACCGATAAGCTTTTGCTAACTGGTTAATTGACTACACTATTACATCCCTAGTCTAGGTGTCTGATGGCAATTGTGAGTGGGGCTGTAGGTGAGAAATTCAGGGATTCAAACTCTGCTGGGTATGAAAAAATATCTCGGGTAATTTTGGGAGGCCAGCACTTAGTGTCTGAGCACTGAATGCTCCCCTCCCTCTCTTTCTTTGTGTAGCTATACAGCTGGGTAAACGCGCAGAGCACTCAACGGATCAGCCTCCTCTCTGTAGAACTATATAAGAAATCAGCAGTAACTCAGAGCCTCAGTTATCCTGCATGTAAACCCCACTCTAGATTGAAGCATGAATTATGGGTTTAAACATATAGCAAACTGGGTTAAAAGCACAGGACGGAAGGTAGCAAAGTCAAGCACTCGGAAGTTAGCGAACGCCAGAGCTAAGGCTGGCCAGGCACCCTTCGTTCCGCCCCCTTGGGCGAGGCGTTCCGACCTAGCCGTCAAGTCCAGGGCCCTGCGCTGGGTTTTCCCCACTTCCTCTGGTGCGTGGGATGGCTGCTCTGGGGGACCCTGTCCTGGGAAGCGTGTTTCGAGCCAGTGCTGCGGCGTGGCCAGGGAGTTGTCAGGCCTATTGTCTGCTATTGAGTTTTCCCAGAAGGACGCTCCCGAATGGCCCTTTTTCCGTGCAAGCGGAAGTCCCGTGGCCGAGGGCAAGGCTGGCTGTGAGATTATAGCCCTGGAGTCCTTGGCCGGGTGATTCTTTCAGAGCCAGGCTGGTTGTGATCGGCAGCAAGCGTTTACCTCTGCCCGTGTTGCAGGGCTGTGATTCCTTTTGTCACCTGGGGGCGTCATTGTCCTGCCCTGCATCCGTTCTGGGGCCATGCACAAGGGGCTGGCTTGGGCGAGGGTGGAAGGAGCTCCCGTCCTCCTGGGGTGAGCTACAGGAGGGGACAGTAACAGTTGTCAGGGGAACTGGGCAGGAAGGGGGAAAGCCACAGGGCTAGTGTGGAGTCTGCCCCTCTGGGGCAAGGGGGCAGCAGGGACCAGCCTGCAGCAGGGCAGCCGGACGGAGCCCCTTCCTCGGGCTGGGCGGCATGGCATGCTTGCAGAACGTGCAGCCCGGCTCTCCGCGGCGCCTGCAAGGTTTTACGAGGGAGAGCTGAGAATTGAAACCAAAGGGGGACTGGATGGGCGGCGGGAAGGTGAGAAAAGCAGCCGGCCGGAGCATGCACACTCCCTTCTCCAGGCATGCCCAGGCCTCCTCCTCCGCAGGTGGGAGCGTGCAGCAAGCCCCGTCCACCCCACAAAGCCTCCTGGGGAGGGGGCGGGGCGGGGCCTAGCCGCCGCGAGCCTCAGCGGCAGGGCTGGGGGGGAGCTCAGCGATGGCTCACTGCGGGCTAATGGGCCCTGGGGGAGATCAGGTCAGGCTGGCTTTCTGAGCCGTGGCGCATCCCCAGGGTCGCCTAGGGCAGTGGTTTTCAGCCTCTCTCCTGCGTGGATCCTGTCGCGATTTCGCATGGAGGGGCGGAGCCTTTGGGACAAATTAGGCTCCACCTGCAGACCCCGGGGCTCCATACACGGCAGCCTCTGATCCCTCCCCCCATTTGTCCACCAGGGCTACTTATCCTGTAAGCGGCTTGGGGCAGAGACTCTGTCTTCGTGGGAGGACCCAGCCCAGTGGCTGTCCGTTCCCCGGCGCTGTCCTGGGGCGCTGCACGAGGAAGGACCGTTTCTCAGCGCTGCAGGCAGAGGGGGCTGCTTTCCCCGTTAGTACCCGACTCGCCCTTTCTTGGAAGTGGTATCAAAATGGCTCCTTCTCTGAGCACGAGGCAAGTCCCAACTCCCTGAGCTCCGTGGGAAGACGTGTTCCCTTCCTATGAGCACTTTTCACCTGCCGCTGCTTCTGCCTGGGTTCCAGAGTAATGGGGCTTTTAAATTAGTTCAAAGTGCCTCTTTATGACTCCCCGTGCCGTGCGGTCCCTCTTAGACTCTTGACAACTTTAATCATAATCCCCTCTTAACCAAACCTGTCGAAGAAGAACATTATTATTTCTACTCTACTGAGGAAATTACTTTGATAGTAAAGTAATACCCTGGGAGAGATTTCAGGTTTAAAAGAAAATTTGGGATGGAGAATTTCTGAAGTAGAGCAGAGCGATTGATTGGCCGGATTTGAAGTTAAAAAGAATGTCTCCTGGTATGGTCATATAAAGAAAACACCTTTTTATGGAGCTTACATAAGTCTTCTCAATTCGCTTTGTGTAAGGGTTTCACTTATGAGATTAAGGATGCAGAACACCGGTTCCTTTCGCTGTCTAGGAGGTTGTTTTCCTAGAGACTCCGCTAGCTCAGGGTAGAAACTTTGCTTCCTCCGCCGCTGCAGCCAGCCAGGGCCTGCCCCAAAGAACTTACCATTTGACTCGACCGCGGGAGGGAGGGTTTTTATCCCGGTGGGCGGGGGGCGGCACTGAGACACGGAGAGAAGAAGCAAGGAGCTGAGGTTGCGTAGGAAGTTTGTGTCAGACTTAGGCCCCGGCTCATGAGCAGGGGCTAGCCCCCTACATCACACTCCTCTGCCTCTCAGTATGCAGGGAGCCCAGTGGGGACAGGGGGTTTCCAGCGGATTCTGGGGATCCCACTGAGCTGAGGCTGGAGCGCGGAACCCCCTTGGACTCCTATGAGAATGGCATCCCCAAATCCCACGGGAACCGCTGAAGCGTCGGCAGAGCAGAGAGAGCTCTGGATGCGCTCTGCCCTTTCCTGGGTACGGCACGCTGCCCATGGAAGGTCACGTAAATATCACATTGGCTTCTCAGTCACCTGCAGCATGAGGATTGCTTTCCTCCTTTCCTTATCAGACAGCGGGGCTTGGCGCCGTGCCGTTCCCCCTACAGTGTGTCCGAGGACTTACCGTCCCTCTCCGTCTGGGCTGATTCCCCCGCTGTGTGTGCCGGGAGCCCTTTCACTTGCAGAGAGCGTCAAACAATTCCTCGCTCTGCAGACACTTCTCTTGGTCATCAGCGAAGTGCTGCTGGTGCGACTACTCGACGGGCCCGCAGGAGGCCAACCTCCCGGCACGTGCTGGCGTGTCTCTCAGGCGCGCTTCAGAAAAGCCGCTGGATTTGCATCGGATGGGTTTGCCAAACCAATTATTTTCTTGTTGGACGCCTGGCTGTTTGTGCTAATATTTTTGCAGTTTGTGAAGGGAAGAGACAGCTCTAAAAAGCCGATAATGAGCATGAATGCCGAGCTTTCCCCACCCTGCAGTCACTCAGGAAAGGCTGTTTCTCTTGGTCTCTGGTGTTAGCTGATCCTAATCGAATCCCAGTTAGTCTAGCGCTAGGGGGTTGGAATGGACCGGGGATGCGCCTCGGAAGCCAGAGTTCGGTGGGGGTTCCCAAGATGCCAGCCGGTCAGATGAGAATCAGTTTTGTCTGTTGCTCTCTTCCCATGAGATCCAGTCTCTGCCATTCCAGGTTCCACCTATTCCCCCTCCCCCCTTCATCCTCCCCCTCTTCATTGTCCTCCTCCTCTGTTCAGCACCAAGGGCCCGGCTGAGGAATTAACCCTGAGAGAGCTCGGGTCCAAGGCCAGATGTGTCCTGTGGGCAGCCTCCCTGCCGGCGCCTCTTCGCCTGGCATCCACCAGCTCTCTCCTCCTCTGGCGCCCCTTGGGGAGAAACACAACTTCCGGGTCCCTCCCCAGCACTGGAGCGGCTTTGTGGAGAAGACCTTCTGGCTCAAGACAAGCTGCAGCGCCTTCTCCAGAGGCCGTCGAGCCCCCCCCCCCAGCACGGGAGCTGGGCTCTGGGGTCCTGTAGCCCGGCAGGCCAGATCCGGGCTCGCCAGATCCTTCCTGCTGCTCTGCCTGGCCAGCTCTTTGCTTCCCCGGGCTGCGGGCAGCCTCTGCCCAACGGCATGGCTAGCAGCCGACGGGTTGGCTCCTGCCGGCTCCCTGCATGCCGCTGCCTCCTGTGCACCGGGCCAGCCCGGGTCCCTGCACACCCCGAGTCCCACAGAAGCTGCCTGCCTTGTGGGCTTTAGTGCAGCAAGAGTGGCTGCTTCGGCCAAGGGGCTGGATCCAGAGGGGGTGAGTGCCCTACGGTCGCTGGCCTCCAGCCCTTGCTCCACCCTGGGCGGAGAGGGGCCTGGTCCTGGGTGAGGGCACGGTGGGAGGGGGCCCCTTGCGCTCGTTCCCATGTGCAAAGGGGCTGGCCTGCCTTCACCCCTCGCTGCAGGCCGGGCTCCCTGTGGAGAGGTGCTTCTTGGCCAGCATTGGGAGCTCAGCGCGCTGGCTCTGCACGGCCCGTCCCTGGGCCCCCCACTGGCCCTGAGCGTTGTATAGGTGAACACCGGGCAGCTCTGGGCCCGATCCCAAGAGTGCCTGACCGGCCCTGCCTTGCTCCCTGCGTGGCACGGCCGTGTACGCGGGATCCGCTCCGCCGCCTCCTCGCCCACCTTTCCTGAACGCAGGCAGGTCCCCGGTTTAGACCCATCCCCGGCTTGCTACTTTTATCAGCCTGCCCCTCGCTGCTCTGCGCCCGCCCCTCGCTGTGTCCGCTCCCGTCTCTCGTCGCATCCGAGAGGGGGCACCAAAGTCCCCGCTACTCTTTGCCAGCCGTGGGCGGAAATTTTCCATCCATACACGGCGTACGTTTTTGATCTGCGAGCGTGCACCACCGGTAGAAACAGAAACAGCTGTGGGCGTTCCGCTACTCAGCTGAGCGGCATTTGGAATCACTCCTGAGCCCAGCCACACAAAGTGCCCGGCTTACAAGGGGGCGGGACCGTCTGTTACTGTGTGTGTGAGGACCGTTCCTAGCGCGACGGGCCCTCCATGGGTGCTCTGCACCACCACCAAAAATCCAGCTGAGCCTGCACCAGCTCCTGGCCCCACTTGGTTACCCCCAGGCCGACGCTCACACCGCCAGGCCCTTTGTCCGGGTTCATCCTCCTGCCTCTTCTCTGCTGCAGACAGGGGCTAGTCCCCGGCAGAGTGGAAGGGCTCTTTATAACGGGGAAGCTGAGATGCCATAGCAGCCGTGCCAGTTCCGCACACAGGCTCCCCCGCCCGTCCGGGGCTGGCAGGTCGGCCTGCACAGGGCCTGCCCTCAGGGCAGAGGGGCTGAGAGCACAGCTTGGCGTGGGACCACTTGCAGCCTGGACCCCGGAGGCAGGTGTTATGGCTCCCGCTGTGATTAGTGCCTAGATCAGTGTTTCTTAAACTTTTTTTAAGACCGAGGAACACCAGTAATTTTTTTTTATGAGGAACACCAAGGATTTTTTTGTTGAGCAAAAAAAAAAAAAAAAAAGAGGCTGGGGAAAAAAAAGTCGCCTGCCCCTTTAAGGGTGGCCATTTTGAACTCGGTTGTTCTCCGAGGCCTAGAGCCATGGCGACTTGTCAAAGGGGAAACAGCTCCGAGGGTGTAATCCTGCTGAACACCCCATTTGCCAGTAGGAGCTGAGAAACTCTGCTGGGTCTCCGCGCAAAGTGCCCCCAGCATTTCTCAACTCCTCTGGTTGCTCCCTGCCTGAGGGCCTTGGCGAGGTGTCCCGGGTCTGGCGGCTTGGTGCGCCGGATCTTGCTCACCCTGATGTTGCAGGTTGGAAATCTCTGGTGTCCTTAGTCCATGTAGATGGGCAATCGCCCTGAGCTCTTACCCAGTGCTTGTTGTCACGGTTCATCTCCAAGTGCTTCACAGAGGTGCCTGTTTCATTATCCCCATTCTACAGATCGGGAAACCGAGGCATGGGCCAATCCCAATTCATCTAGTAGCCCTGGGACAGAGCAGAATCAGAACCCATCTCTGCTGGACTAGCGTTCCTGCATGTGAGGCTGTCGCAGGAAGGGGCTGGCCAGTCTCTACCAACGCCCCTTCTTGCTCCCCAAAGATTCCTCTCTGAAACCCGAGCCATTGCCCCAGAGCTCTTCTGAATCCCCTTCCTCTCGCACGCGGGCACCTGGTGGACCCAAACTAGCAGGGGACTCCCTTGACGCACTCCTTTGGCAGCCCCCCGGCTTCGTGAGAGGGAACAGATCTGCTCTCGACGGGGCTTTGTAGCCCATCCAAGGGGAACTCGTATTGCACATTCTCGGCGACACATCCAGCGCGGGTGGAAACAACACAGCTGGCCTCTTGAACAATTCCCCATCCACAACGCTGCTATTGTGTGTCGAGCCAGGCTATTTATATTGTTTCCATTTCCAGGCTCACATCCTTGGGTATTGCAGAAGCGCGGGTGGGCGGGGGGAGGGGGCTGGGCTGGACAGGGAAAGGGGAAGGAATATTGGCACCTGGTGGTATTTAGCCATTTAAAATATTCCGTGCTTGGCGGGGGAGGGAGCGAGTCAGGAGCGCCTCACCTGTGACATTACGCGCTAGCTGGTACCAGGTCCCATTCACATCCCATAGCGCGGGCCCATGTGCTGTGGCATTACCGAGGACAGTGAGAAGGCTCCTCCTAGGCTACAGCTGACCCCCGTGACTCACACGCTCCCTTATTGTTCAGAGCTGAAAAGGCTGCGCGGAGAATTTTTGTTCCTCTGCTACGTAAACAAGACTCGACTCGCAGCGGCGATGGCCTTGATACAGCTGTGCCTGGGAGAGCGCTGAATTCATATGCAGATCTTCCGCTCTGGGGCTTGGGCAGGCCGGGAGCGACACCACTGGCTAGCGCCGGGGCTAGGCCAGATGCATTCTGGGCCAGCGCACCCTGGCCAGTGTACTGCTGATCTGCAGCACAAGCGCACTGCGGACTCCACCTTGGGGGCAACAGTGGAGGGGCCAAGAGGTGAAAGCTTGCACAGGCCCCGAGGAACGTCCCGAAAGACAGACCCAAACGATGACAGGCCTTGGGAGATGCGAGGGAGTTACTAAGTTAGGGCGGTTTTGTGCCAGTCCTAGAATTTAAGGCCAGAAGGAGCCACTGGACCAGCTGGTGTGACCTAGTGTCCCCGGCAGGCCACCAGCACCACCTCACACCTGCACCCTAAGTCCAGTGCCCGCAGTGAGGCTGACGTATTACACCCCAGGATTGGTTGCTGTGATTAGTGTTGTAGCACTTTGGAGCCACAGGCATGGATCATAACCCTGTTGCGCTAGGTGCTGTACAAACCCAGAACAAAAAGGCAGTTTCTGCCCCAGGGGCTAAGAGGCTAAATGCCTTCTTTCATATGGTGCGCTCAGTGCCAGGGCAGGGCCCAACCCCGTTGGCTCTCCCCCCCCACACACGCTCATTAATCTTGGGTGGAGAAGACAGCTACTTGTCCTTGGCCAATCAGTGGTTTGATCTCAGACCTCAGGTCTTGTATCTGCATCAGCAGAGCCGTAGCTGTCAGCCAGGCTGTGGACGCCGTAACGGCTGTTACAGCAGTTGCAGTACCACTCTGGGGAAGCTCGTGGGAGGGGCGGTTGCTCCCAGGTGGCAGCCGTGGGTGGAAGTACCACCCGCTGCCACTGGGGACTCCCCAATGAGACATGCGATACTGTGGCCACGTCAAGAGTCATGCAGCACTGGTTCAGGTGAGTCCTCCAGAGGTTAGCATAGCGCTCGCTGTAACCACAGTCTCCCCGCTGCCGCCCCAGCTCCGGCTCCTCCATGCCCAGCAGCAGGTTGGGGTTGCAGAGCTGTGTGGCGTGGGGAGCGTGGGCTGAGCATGGCGAGGCAGGCAGGAGCGGGAAGAGTTTTGAACTGAGCCTCGGATCAGCGCTGTTCCCTCTAACCTTTTCCATTCATGCATGCACGGTGTGTGCAAATGTGCATCGCCCGCAGAAACACGAGCTGGGGGCGCTCTGTTAATCAGCTGGGCGGTGCCTGCATCTCTTCTGAGCGGCTGCACAGGTACCCAGCTGACAGGGGACCCTGCTGATGGGAATTTGGGAGGCTGCTGAGCAGCGAGGGGCAAGTAGGCTCGTGAGTGGGCTGCATGGGTGGCCTCCTCTTCCCAGTGGGCCGCAGGAGTGTCGTTCTGCTCCCTGTGCTGGCGTCCCTAGAATGTTGCAGTGTTTGCCGATGGAATGGTGGCAGCGCTGGGATTGGCTGCAGCGGGAACGCCCGGCTCTCCCAGCCAATGCTGTGTGCAATCAGCCCCCGCCTCCCTTCTCGGGCCTTTGCTTTAAGCGCGTGTCACTTTAGCAGTATCGGTAGGGAAAACCTACGTGGAGGAAACCCAGCGGAATCTGGCAGCCCCGCATGAGCAGCGGGAACACAATGTCTTGTGGGCTGCGTGTGGAACCCTGAGGGGGCGCAGGCTGCCCCTCACTGCTGTAGAGGGCAAAGGGGGAGGTTTCTGAACCTGGCGGGAGGGCCTGGGCCCAGATCAGGGGCTTCTCAGCTGTGTGTTCGTGGCAATGGCAGGTCCAGCCGGGCAGAAAGAGCCTGTGGTGGGGCGGGGGTGGGGATTGCTGAGCCTGGCAGAGACGGGCGGATGTTCCTGAGCGAGGGCCGTGGCTTGCTGCGAGGGTCGGAGGCAGGTTCTGAGCTAGGCTGGGCCGGGCTGGCTGCCAGGATGAGACCATTGCCCGTGCAGCCAAGGGTGTCAGGACTAGCCCAGCTTGGGAGCCGTCGGTTCCGTGAGGGCGGGGCAGCGCTGTGGGGCCTCAGGCTCTCGCGGCGGGACTGTGCTGCTCAGCAATGCGGTCCGGGGATCTCCACGACCGGAGGAAGGTTTGGACACGTGCGAGCCCTGGGCGTGCGAGTGCTGAGCGCAGCTGCCGCTATGACCTTTGAGCACGTGCCTCGTGCACGCCCCTCTGCAGCTGGGGGGCCAAGGGCTGCTGTGCACCTGTCTCCTGAGCACGGATGCAGAGAGTAGGGAAGCTCCTAGTGCTGCCCTGCCCCCTGCACCCGAGCAGCGGCCATTCGCAGCCCGCTTCACGAGCAGTGAGAAGTCATTAAAGTACTGAAGCTTGCCAGCTGCTGTGCCGCTCCATCTCCCTACACGTACACACCCTGGGACTTGTCCCTGGGCTGCGAGGCAGAGCCGGTTGGGCACTGCAATTCGTTTTGTGCGTTCGAGTTGGAAAACACGCGCCGGCTGGACCTTGCCCACTCTGCAAAGGGGTGAGCCGGCAAGATCTGTGTGCCTGGGACCTTGCAGAAGGCCGCGGGACGCATGGAGAGTTGCTGCACAGCCGTTTGCAATCGCGTCCTCTCCCCCGCAGCATCCGAAACGTGGGACCCATCGCTTTCACTCAGCCCGGAGCCGGAGCAGCGCAGCAGGGCTAATGCCATCCACCTGCCAAACGTTCCCAAGCGACTCTGTGAGCTATTGAGAAAGGGGGGAAATGGCGATGACATTCCCAAACAACTCTGTGGAGCAGTTGCGGCCAGGAGTGTTCTGATCTGTGTAGGAATGTTTATTGTCTCGCCTCCCCGTACCTGGCGATGGATCCCGAGGGGACAGGAAGCTGAGCTGGTGTGGGCCGGAGCAGTGCCGTCCAGTCCCGCAGCCTCGGAGTCAATAGGAAGCGGGGAGGGAATCCTCTTGAAGAGCGCTGCTGCTGGAGGGCGTTGGAATGCTAATCTGATTGTTATTACAGTCCGGCCTTTGACTCTAAAAATACAGGCAGCTTCCGAGTGAGCTGCCTGAATTGCTTCTGTAGATCACGCAGGGGAGACTCTTCACAGATCTGCTAGAAATGCCATCCCTTATGAGGTGGGGTGTCTTACATGCCCTTCCCTTATCTGTAGCGCTAGGTTCATTGCTCCACAGATACAGTTGGCCTGCCCCTCTTGCATGGCCAATTTGATGTGTCCCAGCCATGAATGATTTTCATCACCCTCAGTTTTCCAGGGATGCACATAAAGAGAAATGGTAAGAAAATCTGGCCAGGTGTTAGCAAGAGCCAAAGGATCTGTGCTTTTCTAAACAAAACTTTATATGATGGAAGTGTACCGGGTAGATATCAACTTGGGTGCCGAGTCCTTACTATTGTTTCATTTCCCTGGGACTGGAAATTGCAAGAACTTTGATAAATGGGTTGAAAGGTTCTGTAGTTTCTCTAATCTAAACTCACGGTATCTTTTGCTGAAAAGCTAATTTGTAATTTCCTGCGGTAATGCTGTGCAGTGAATGGTAACGACACAGGGTCTGCTTTTCCTCCTTGTTCTTCAATTGCGGGAGAAAGCTGCCATCCGAAAATGGTGCCAAATCTGGAAACTGGCCATTAGTCTTGTTTCTAAATTGTCAGTCTAATAAGAAAACTCCAGAAAGCGTGTGGACCATATGGTCCATTTTTTCACTTCCCTGTTGGAGAGTTTCCACCTCCCTGGATTATGTTTCTTGAGGATGGGAGGGGACCAGCGGCCCATATTTCTTATGTTGCCCAAGCCATCCTGCAGCAGGTGGCATGGCTGCATTTCATTTCGGTGACCTGGAATCCCGCAGGTGTTTCCACACTAAAGCTGGACACTGGAATCGGAGCCTGATGACCAGTCCTGTAGAAATCGGTGCCCATCGGAAATCTGTCCGTGCAGGCAGAAAGCAGAGCCCAAAGAAAGCAGAGTTGTCTAAGCCAACTTCCGTGACGTGGCTATCCCAAGAACGTCTGAAGCAGGGCTGCTTTAGCAACAGGGGAGGGTGGAAGGTGAATGGCTTTGCAGGGTGCTAGTGATGGCAATACAGCACGTATCTGTGAGGTGCACTCAACTGGGGTGTTTGGCTCAGTGTGTGACCCGTTTCTCATAGCACCTCCCTGTGGCACGTACTCCTGCCCATGGGAGTCGGGCGGCTATGTCGCCGGGCATCCCAGGGAAAGCACGGCCCTCGGCAGGAATTTTGCGCTTTGCGGTAAACCGCAGAGGGAAACGATGGTCTTAAATGATAGACCATACTGGCGATAAACAAAATCGTTCCCCTTGCTTTCAATGGCTGAGAAGCCATTCCACTGAATATTTCATTATCACAATATTTAGTTAGCACAGCCCCCAACCTTATTTCATACAATAGAGGCTGTGCCGGAGAATCACTGCAAGGAAATGACCCGTGAAAAGAAACTATTTTGTCATCTACGACCATTGATTTTTTTTGTATTAATCAGTTATTCTGCTGAAATTGGTTAATTAGCTTGGCTTCATTAAGGCTCATTGGCATTTAAACTCGATGTTGTTAAATAATTATAGCTTT
Organism: Pelodiscus sinensis; assembly: GCF_052426305.1. Classification (NCBI taxonomy): domain Eukaryota; kingdom Metazoa; phylum Chordata; order Testudines; family Trionychidae; genus Pelodiscus; species Pelodiscus sinensis. The sequence goes on along the minus strand of NC_143061.1, from coordinate 55,325,018 downwards.
GTCTGCTGAGCTCATAACCCTGGGTCACCTAATTGTTATTAAAATATGTGTGTTCTGTTCTGTTTTTAATAACTTCTCGGAGAAAACCCTTTATTGAGAAGTCGCCGTTGTGGAGGGGGGGTTTCAAAAGTTGATGATATAAAGAGGGGACTTTGACTGGCCTGGAAACTGCTCTTGTGACTATGATCTCGCCGACTGGTGGTGCTGCTTGGAGTGAAGTTGAAGGGAAGGAACTGTTTGAATTTGGGAGCTCAGGGCGAAGACCCCATAGGCACTTGGGCATCTAACTCCCTTTGGTTTTAAGTCGATTTGGGCATGGGAGGAAGAAGAGCAGTTTGTGACCGTCTAGCATCCCAGTACCGAACTCCTGGAAAAACTCCCCGCGCAATCAAACTCTGCCCTTCTGAAACCAGATTCTCCTCTGAAGACAGGTGGAGATCTAGGAGAAAAAAGAGGGAAGGGGATTAAAATGGGTTTCGGATAATGATTGTAATTTGCTTGGTTTTTTTCACAATCCTATCCCTTAATAAGCAGGTGTCTTCCTTGCAAGGTTTTGCAGCTGGAGAGAAAAAACAGTGTCAAATGTATTTTGCTGGTTTTGATTGGGAAATAGCAATGCCAAATGAATTGGGACTAGCACAGGCCTCAGCTGTGTGCTAGTGAGAGCAGCGAGAAGGGCGTTTCAGATTTGGGAAACATTCAGTTGGTATTACCGGCTTCGAAGTGGGTTACGTTTCAGTGTGTTCTGTGGGAGCAAAAAGTCCAGCTTTGGGCACTGGGGGCAGGCTGTGGCAATGTTAGCTTCTAGGCCACCCACTTCAATCTGTGCGTGAGAGTTTATATCCCTCGGTCAAGGAAAAAAGCACCATCTCCCGGAACACTGGCTGTTCCCAGGCCCGTGACAGCTCTTTCCCGCAGCCTGGTAAGCATTGGGCTTGAATGAGGCCTAGCGTCCGAGAGTCCCATGGCTGCATTGTGCACACTGCGAACAGAATACTTCCCTAGAGCCGTTTGAAATCAGCGGCCTGGAACGCTGTTGCACACTGCTGTGGTGAGGTAATGCAGGCCCCCGTGGATTGGCAGCTCCTCAGAAGCTAGGAGGATGACAGAGCTCCGGCCAGAGAAGGCTGGTCCAGCCAGCAGGGTGGGAAGAGGTTGTTCCAGAGTCTTGGAGAAGACCACTTTCTCCACGCCACGGGGAGTCTTCGAGTTCCAAGCCATGCCCTTTGGTTTCTGCGACGCAGCAGGCACGTTTCAAGGCCCTACCCAAAGAAGGGGATGCACAGAGGCGCAACCCGCCTGAGCCTGCAGAACCAGAGGAGCAAGGGAGGTGCTCATGGGACAGCAGGAGACCTGCGGAGGATGGTTCTGCCTCGCTGGGCTAAGAGGTCTGTGTGGCTGGGCTGAGTTCTCCTCCTGTCCTTCACGGGGCCGTAAGAGCCGAAGGGAACTCCAGCCAGGAGCAGATACCTGCACCGAACATGCTCGCTCACCCCTGGGCGGGGCGGGAATTAACGTCCTCACTTCCAGCAGAGCGTGTTGAGATGCAGACAAGAAGGGCGAGCGGGCTGCCCCATGGGTCTAAGCAGGCTCTGCCCAGCGCCCTGCCTGACAACCAATTCACAGCCTTTGTGTAAACAGGTGCTCTGGACTGTCCTCCTTGCTCGTTCCTTCCGCTGGCCTGCTGAGTGACCTTGGGCAACTGGGGGAGGGCGGGTGTCACCGCTCCGTGCCTCAGTTTCCCTGCCTGTGACATGGGATAACGATACTCTCCTCCTTGAAAAGAGAAGTACTGCTGCACGCCACTGGATACGTGCCGGGTGCTGCTATAGCCTGTAGCCCTCTTGTTCATCTCCTCTAGAGAGTACACGGAGATCTTCTACAGCTCTTCACCCAGAAGGCTTCCCAGGCTTGGCACCCTTTCCGTTTCCCTCGCTAGACCGTGTCTGTCTCTTCCCGGAGGTGCAGGGCTGGCAATGCCCAGCACGTGCCCAGGGAGAGGGCGCCGCGGTTGTACACGATGGCACTAGCATTGTGTCAGCCTGCCTGTTGGTTTGCCTGTCCCTGGGGGTAGGAGAGCCCTTGCGGGAGAGGGAGGGTGGGTCGGTGGCCGCAGGGCGGAGGCGTTGTACGTCTCGCCAGCGCTCAGTGCGAGCTGCCAGCCAGCTGGTGTTTCCCTCGCTTTGTTAGGCCCCGCCGGCGATCCTAGCAGCCGTCTCTGGTCTCGTGTGAGCTGCAGATTTTGCTGCGACGCCCCCTTTTCAGAGCATGACGTATATTATCGAGCAGAGGCCTTGTGCAGGACCGCAGGTCGCCTTGCTGCTGACCTGCTGCGTGGCGCAAACAGACCGGAGGCACGGGAAGTAGGGGACTGAGGGGTGCTGCAGCACACCCCAGATTTTGCACCCTCAGTGGGGATGCAGCCAGGGGTCCCGCAGCAGCTCAGGGTCCTGGATGTCAGCTCCTGGGGGTCCCCGCTGCTCTGTGGGGTCCCGGCTGCCAGCTTCAAAGGCATCTATAGTCGGGGGCATTGAGGGCCGGATGGAGTAAGGCGGGGAGGGGGGCTCGGCCCCACTGACACAGCCCCTGCGCTGTTTTCAGATTCCTTAGCCAGGTTCTAACACTGCTTCTGAGCATCTTCTCGTGAGGGGCTTGGCCAAAGCCCACGTGCACCATCTGCCCACGGTCTCCTCTACGGCCGGGCCGGCAGATTAGCCAGCCCTGCTTTCTCCCGCTGGCTCTCCTGGGGCTCCCCCAGGGCCTATCCTCTCCCTTGTGCCAGCCGTCGGGGCGCGAGCGTGCTGCCCTGTCCCGAGGTATACAGTACCTCGGAGCATCCCTTCTGCCGGCCTTTGAGGGGGTACCTTGCCCCAGGCTCAGCAAGTTGCTCCCCGTCTCAGGGCTGGCCCCCACCGGCCCGCAGGCCCCTTGGCTGGCTGCGTTGGAGGTGACTGTCAGGCAGATGCTGCTGCTGAGCAGCGCTGAGTCCTCCCTTGCAGCGGGGTCTCTTTCAGCGGGTGACTAATGCAAGCAGCTTTCCCCGCTATGCTGAGTCAGGCTGCAGCGTGGCTGGCACGTTAGCAGTCGCCGGGGTGGCAGAGACGTCAGCGACTTCTTGTAAAGATACCGATGAGACACAGGCAAAGCAGAGAGTAGCCTCCAAGCCGCTGCCTGTTCTTGTCCTGGGCTGGCATAGGTAATCAACAGAGGTGCCGCGGATCAAACAGGAAGGGGAGGGTCTGCTTGACCCATTTTCTACCCATAAAATGCTGGATTGGGACAGAAGACCAGGGTTCAATTCCCTGCTCTGACTCTGATGCTCTTTGTGACTTAGTCACTTAATTTCCCCCGTGCCTCAGTTTCTCATTTGTGAAAGGTGTGGATACTTCCGTCCATACAGTGGCACTGTCAGTGGGATGTGCGTAAGTACCGAGGCAGTGAGGGAAGGAGGGATTGTGGGATTGTGGGCTGACTGGTCTTGCTTGCAGTCACATTAAAACCCCCCCTCCCCCACACTCAGCAGAGAGTTAGAGAGGGGCAGGAAGGAAACGGGCAGTGCAGGGAACGAGTGGAGCTTTTCCATACAGTCAGGTGCAGGAGATGGTCCTTTGACTCATTGGAGGCCTCCACTTGGTTTAACCCGTCTCTTGAAGTGCTTAGCCGCAGGGTTTAAAACAGCTCTGTCTCGGCCTCTCCCGGGGGTGGTTGGTCTGAGGATAATTGCTTTTGCTTGAAAGGCATGAAATCATCGTGGAAGAGTGGAAACGGTGTAAATTACTCACGTCTTCCACCTGGAAAATGAAAAAGCGCGGTGGAAAAGTTCTGCCCGAGAACCGATTGTGACCGAATGCTGCACTTAGCGAGGGACTGGGCATGTACTGCGTGGGCCGTGGGTGCGTGTTCCAGGCTGGCGTACAGGCGGACGTGGTTGAAAATGAACCGTTTCATAGAATCGTAGGGCTGGAAGGGACCTCGAAGTCACCCAGTCCGGCTCCTTTCACTGAGGCAGAACCAAGTCAGCCTAGACCGTCGTGGACAGGTGTTTGTCCAACCTATGGAACCCCCCCATGCTGGATTTCAGAACCTCCTGCGGAAGCCCATTCCTGAACTTAACCACCCTTAGAGCTAGACAGTTTTTCCTGGTATTTAATGTAACTCCCGTATTGCAGACAAAGCCTCTTACTGCTTGCCCTATTGTCGGTGAACATGGGGACCCGTTCATGGGACCATAGGAGAAAAGGGGATGGAGTAGCCCTCCGAAGGCCATCCCGTGCAACCCGCTGCTCAAAGCAGGGCCAGCATCAACTAAATGACCCCAGCCAGGGCTTTGTCAAGCCGGGCCTTAGAGGTATTTAAGGATGGAGATTCTACCAGCTCCCTAGGGAACCCATCCCAGTGCTTCCCCACCCTCCTAGGGAAAGAATTTTTCCTAACGTCCAACCTAGACCTCCCTTCCTCCCTTGCAGCTTGAGCCCATTGCTCCTTGTTCTGCTATCTGCCACCACTGAGAACAGCCTCTCTCCATCCTCTTTGGAACCTCCCTTCAGGAAGTTGAAGGCTGCTCTCAAATCCCCCCTCACTCTTCTCTTCTGCAGACGAAATAAGCCCAGAATCCTTAGCTTCTCCTCTTGGGTCATGTGCTCCAGCCCCCTCATCGTTTTGGTCGCCCTCTGCTGGACCCCCTCCAAAGCGTGCACATCTTTTCTGTAAGGGGGTCTCCAGAACTGGACGCAATGCTCCAGATGTGGCCTCACCAGAGCCGAGTAAAGGGGAATAATCACCTCTCTGGATATGCTGTTAATGCTCCTCCTAATGCACCCTAATATCCTGGGCACACTGTTGACTCGTCTCCAGCTTCTCATCCACTGGAATCCCCAGGTCCTTTTCTGAACTGCTGCTTAGCCAGTCGGTCCCCAGCCTGTAGCATTGCTTGGGATTCTTCCATCCCACGTGCCGGACCCTGGACTTGGCCTTGTTGAGCCTCAGCAGATTTCTTTTGGCCCGAATCCTCCAATTTGTCTAGGGTCACGCTGGACCCGATCCCTGCCCTCCAGTGTGGTGTCACCTGCAGATTTTATAAGCATGCTCTTCGCATTATCCAAGCCCATTGACAAAATTCCTGTGCACCCCCACTAGATACATGCTCCCCGTTGCATGGCAAACCCTAAGTAACTGCTCTGTGAGGACGTGTGGCCTGTCAGCCACTGATGCATCCCCCTCAGAGTTCCTTCATGTGGACCACATGTCCCGAGTTTGCTCATGAGACTGCCCTATGAAAGCGTGCCAAAGGTCTTTCTAAAACCAAGACCTTTCTCATCTACTGCTTCCCTCCTGGCCACTAGGCCCATAACCCTGTCAAAGAGGGAAATGAGCTTGGCTTGGCATTATTGCCCTTGAAAAATCCTCACTGGCTATTCCTTCTAACGCTGTGAGCCTCCAGGACCTGCGCTTACACGTTGTTTGTTTAATGGTTTGTTCTAGTATCTTTCCAGGCATCCAAGTTAGTCCGACTGTTGCCTTTCGTTCCCCTTTTAAAGATAGATGCTGCGTTTGCCCTTCTCCAGTTCTCTGGTACCTTCCCCGTCCTCCCTGACTTCTCAAAGATAATTGCTAACAATTCCGAGATTGCTTCAGCTAGCTCCTTAAGTACCCTAGAATGAATTTCATCAGACTCTGCCTCCTTGAATACATCTCATGTAATTAAATATTCTTTAACTTGTTCTTTCCTATTTTGGCTTGTGTTTCCAGAGCTTTCCACAAGGCATCAGCTGTTTTTAAAACACAGGCCTGTTTTTAGCAAATCATGTTTTGGTTTTGGAAATGACAAAATAGCACCGGTGGCTGGCTCCCTGAACGTTTTCAACTCGTTAAAGAACTTTGTTCTTTGCTAGTGAAAATATGACACCGAGTCTCTCGTGGGTGAGTACGCAGTACCATTTAACCGCCTTTGAAAGCATGCCCGGGGTATCCAGATTGAAATGTCCTGGAGCATCATGACCCTTTGAGACATGGCTTTTGTGATGGTTCCGCTAATGTATTGATACTGGCAGTGTCAATATATCTGTAGTCTCTTGCTACGCCAGCCCTGTAATAAACGATACTAGAAGCTAGAGTGAAACCAAGCAACCCTTCAGTCCGGTTATCAAAGCTCCTCAGAATCCCAACACCCCTGTCCCCAGGGGAAGATAAAGCCTCGTGTGGTGGGTTGATCCGGCGGGTGCGGAACAAAACGAAACATTCTGCAGAGAAAGTTGGTGTCTGAACATTTTGGGAATGCAAATGTGAAACATAAATTAGTGCAGAGCCGCTGGCTCGTTTTCAGAAGTTTGCTTTAACTTAAAGATGAGCAAAGTTTGATGCATTTATTGAATTGTCTCTGCTAAAACAGTTTTCCAACTATTGAGCGCAAGGAAAACACTTTGGGGCAAGTATCAGAGGGGGAGCCGTGTTAGTCTGAATCTGCAAAAGCGGCGAGGAGTCCTGTGGCACCTTATAGACTAACCGAAGTGTAGGAGCATAAGCTTTCGTGGGCAAAGACCCACTTCGTCAGATGCATGCATCTGACGACGTGGGTATCTGACGAAGTGGGTCTTTGCCCACGAAAGCTTATGCTCCTACACTTCAGTTAGTCTATAAGGTGCCACAGGACTCGTCGCCACTTCGGGACAAGTGCTTTTTGAAAAGTTCATATTTCTTGCCAAAAGCCAAACTATTGCAATGATCTATAAAGGCTTCGCATGTGAGAGAGGAATGCAGTGTTATCACGTGTCTTTCTCTCGTAGATAAGAACGCTCTGGCGCTACAAAGTCATTCAGAGGTCATTAGGCCTTCAGCAGAGAGGCTGTTAACTCCAGTGAAATCTCTTCCCCCATCACGTCCTGTCAGTACCGCTTTGCCCAGCGCACTGTTCTGTGTCGGGGTGGGGCGGAGGTGTCTGTGAGCGCGAGACAGACCCAGGAGAGGGTTTTAGGCTCTCGGTGGATTTTCACCTCTTGAGATTTACAGTTGGTTGAAGCCGCTGTTGAAAAAGGGCTCCTGGAATCATCCCGGCGGCACCATCTTTGGAAGTGTCACTGAACAATGGTGCGCGGTGCGTCCGGTGGTAGGCAGTGTGGTGTCGCCTAGGCGAGGCAGAGGTTGCGGCTGTCTCCTCATGACACATGAGCATGCTGAGATGGAATAACAGGCACTTTCCCCCCATCTCCAGAAGTTGTTTCCTCTCAGCTAGCCGTAGAGGATGCAGGACAGACTGGCAAAGATTGGCACCATCTGTGCAAGTTGTGATGGATGACACCTGGGCTAGTAAACACTGGTACACAAACATGAGACAAACACCACATGATGTGGCGTTCTTGGCAGGCCCGGCTTAGGGAAGACCCAGGACTAGAATTTCAGCACAAGGACTCTTGTCTGCCAGGAGGGACGACGAAGGTGCGTTGACAGAAGGCTTGCACAACACCTGCTCTGCCGGAGCCTGCCTCCAGACAGTGCCTTGTTTTCCTAGCTGTGAAATTCACAGGATGTGTGTCAAGTGTGATCTAAACACGAGCCAGATTCTCATTCGTAGGGAGACCCGTTGTGCACTGTTGCGGGGCCAACAGAACCAGGCCCCTGTGTATGTGTGTGTTTAATCAGCGGCAAAATAGACCGTATGCAGGCGTGGTAGGTAAGATATTATGGACACCATGTATCGTTTCAGCAGTGCGTTGTCCATTGAGCAGTTTGGCCTCACACAGGATGGTGTTTGGAACAGATATGAATAATCAGAGTAAACACGGAGGCAGGAATTTGTGGTGCAGTTCCAGTCAGAAGAAGCAGGTCTGTGCCAGACCCTCCTCGGGAGGTGCCCAACACTCCTTGAGCGGCTTTGAGTTCCAGGTGCATGAACTGGTCTCTACTTTTATTTCTGTCGAGTGGCGCCGCTGCACAGCTGGAGCCAGCATTGGTCGCAAAGCAGTCAGTGGGGCAGCTCCCCATACCGGCTGGAGGGAGCTGGCCAGCCCACCCCGGTACTTTCCCTTTGGCCCTCAGTCTGACGCCAGGACGAAAGGGGACAGGAGTTGGTTTGCGGAATCAGAAAAGTCGCAGGCAGGGGGGCTGACCACTTCCGCGTGGCCTGGCTATATGGCCTCGGAAGGGGCGGGGCCTCAGGCAGAAGGGGCGGGGCTGGGGCCTGCCACACCACCTGGAGCATGGTGCTGCCCCCACCAGACCTCAGAGCTTTGTGGAGCATATGGAGCGGTGATTTAAAGGGCCCAGGGCCCAGGCCACCGCCGTTGCCACAGTAACCAGGAGCCTCAGACCCCTCTGAGTCACGAGGCCCTGGGGACAACTGCCCCCTTTGCCCCCCTCCTCTGGCCGGCGAGCCTGGCTGCAGGATAGTGAGTGTTACGCTCTCCGAGAACAAGCTGATGTTTTCCATCCCGATGCCTTTGGCCATTTTGGCTTACAGGGCCTGGCCAGAAGCCTGGTTCAGTCACTCGGAAGATGCCCACCAACTTCAGAAGACTGTGCCTGAGGCCTGGAGAGGCCAAAGGATCACATCGGAAGGGGTTTCGGGACCGCTTAGGCCCGGGGTGGCCAACCCATTACAAAGAGCCAAAACTGTGGTGGATACACACAAAGAGCCGAGGGAAAGAAGTTGAGCAAAAAACTCCCCAAAAAAGAAACAAAAACACCCCACTGCCCCTTTAAGAGCTGCGTGTGGCCCGAGCAGGCTTCTGTCAGCCGCAGCGTCAGCTCTCGCTGCCCCAAGCGGCGCCCTGACCAGACAAGGAAAAAAGTTCAGAGCAGGGGAACGCAGAACAGCCGTGCTGCGGGTGCGGTAGCCACAGTTTTTCCTTTGAAGAGCCGTGGGTGTGCCACCCCTGGCCTAGGCCTTGTTTTCTCTGGGCAAGCGATATTCGTAACTGGAGTCCGTAACCGCCGTCCCCGGGGGAGATAAGCTGGTGTGGTGGGTTCATCCAGCGGGTGCGTGAAAAGCGAACGCGCCGCCGTTTGTGAAGTGAGCCGTTTCAGACCGGAGTCTCTGAAGCCCTCTGGGTGGGTGGCCGTCAGTGTCTGCTTGATCCTGGCATCACAGTGGTAGCGGTTGACCTGGTGTCCATCTTCGCTACTCACTGGAAAAAACCCTTTTCTTTTGCTAGCTGCGAACTGCAATTGTTCTTTTCTTCCAGCCTTTGGCTGTCTGATCTATTTAGACTGTTTCTTAATGTGTGTTTGGAGAACACCTAGCATAATAGGGCTGCTTAGGTAAGGCGAACAGTGACTACAATAGGAGTTTAATGTAATATGCTCTTAGAAGCATTTTCTATCAGTAGATTGGAGCGGGCTTGACAAGTCACTACCGCTATCCCTATTCTAGAGATGGGGAAACCGAGGCATAGAGCGGTGACGACTTGTCGAAGATCACCAGCAGAACCAGGAATAGAAGTCAGGGCTTCTGATTTTCAGTCTGCCCCTCTAACCTCTAGGATGTTCAAGAGACTGTCCTGAAAGCCCGCTGTGCCCATGGGAGACCTAGAATGAAGCAACATGTGAACCTAGTCACTCAGGGGCAGTAATCAATTAAGCACGGTGAATCCCCAAGAGAACAACCTTAGTGAGCTGTTTGCAGACGGTGAAAACTCTTGTGTAAATCCCTTGGCAAATGCATTCTGAGCAAGAACGATTCCCGCAGCCAGGCCAGACCCGGGGATAATTGGCAGCAGAGAAAGGTTATAGATTCAGATTCATGAATTGTTCATTGTGGCTCGTTTGCCTGGTTCCAGTCGGAGCAGCGACCCAGCTGCAGCAGTGGCAATCCTCGTTGGGCAGGGCTCCAGGGAGCCCTTTTTCGAAGCTCCTCCCTCGTAGACCCCAGGTTTGGTTTTAGGCCCAGGGCAGTATAGACGCAGGCAGTGCGGCAGCAATTAGGGTTGCCAGATGGTCTCCCCAAAATACCGGACACGCGGTCTTTTTTCTGAACAACAACTACAAAAAAGGAATGCGGGATAATAAGCCCCCCATTCTGGGGTGCCCAGAGCAGTGATCGCAACCCTGCCTCCCAGCTGGGACTCCCAGGCTGGGAGGCGGGGCCACGATCGGCGCTGGGAGCCTGTGATTGCACAGAAGCCTGGCGGGAGCGGGGGGAGTGGTTGGGAGTCCTAGCCACTCCCCCCACCAGGCTTCTGCGCAATCACAGGCTCCTAGCACCGATCATGGCCCCGCCTCCCAGTCGCTCCCCCCGCCCACGCCAGGCTTCTGTCCAGTGCGCAGCCGGAAAAAGCAGAGAATACTGGACATTGCACGTGTCCGGTATTCTCTGATTTTTTTTACTGGACAAAGAGTGCAAATACTGGACTGTCTGGTAGGATACCGGACACCTGGCAACCCTAGCCAGCAATCGACATGAGATCTGCCACGGAGCCCCTCTGTCTCTTCATGCGTTTGCAAAGCTAGTGGAGGAGAAGTGTGTCACTTGAGCTCTTAAGACTTTAATGAATTAAAATCAAACAAAAAGGGGTGGTGGTTGGTTCCCTCAGCCTGCTGAATCGAACCACGGAGCTGGGAGCTACTGGGTGGCTCCTCTTGACAGTCTCCATCGAGAGCCATGTATGGAGAGGGACTGGGGGCAGGTTTTTGTGTGGGAGTCTGGCCCTGCACCTCCTGGCTCTGGGCAACTCATTGACAAACCCAACCCTGCTCTCAAGAGGAGTCAAGTCAGCTCCTGTTTGTCAGCCTCTTCTTCTGTTAGCGCAAACAGTTTGGTGCCAGGAGGCCTACCCCAGCTGCAGGGCAGTGTGTTCAGCCCCTCCCCCTGCCCGATGCCACATGAGACTCGCAGGCTGAAACGGAAACGGAAGGCGCAAGCCGCTCCCGGAGCTGCGGTTCCTTGGCGTTCCGCGGAGGGCCGTCACGGCCGTTAGCGGTGAGGAGGAACGAGCGAGCAACTTCACGCGAAGGCACAGGAGGTACATGGTAATTGAACAGTCTGTGCCCAGGAGCCGGTCAGACGGGCAGTGAGTCCCTGTTTGCACAGAGCAAGGGCAGGTGGGAAGCCGTTAATTCATCAGGGGGCCACCAGACCTTTAGTTTCCCCCACGTCCACAGGCATGGCCCTTCACAAGCTCTTATTGGGTGCGGTTGGCTGTTCCCAACCAATGGGATGCAGCCCGCACTGCTTCCCGCAGTTCCCGTTGGCTGAGAACAGCGAACCACGGCCATGGGGAATTGCAAGGAGCCCTACCTGTGAACACTCAGGAAAATGCACCATTTGGTGGCTCCCCGAGGGCTAACCCTGATGAACTGCACCCAGCTCTGGGCGGCTTCTTGCCGTCCCATGGCATAGAGGAAAAAACTGCTCAGAGAGAACATTCCTGGTGTGTGTCACATGGTTGCCCGATTCCCCAGGGAGTCACAGTCTGGGCGCCAGGAACGCCTCCCTTTTCTGGCTAGCTGGAAGTACGTTGCTAGGTATTCCTGCAGGTTTCGTTCCATGACAAAATCTTTAATTAAAGATTAACCTTTAATTCCGGGAGACTCCAGGACAACCATGGAGGGTTGGCAACTTGGGCTGTAAGAGTTTAACAGGTTAGCCAACCCATTCATGCATCTTGGTTCCAGTTACTGGTTAAACTCTCACGGGGTTGGCAGCTGCTGGAAGTCCGGGGGCCTCCGCTTGGTCGGCAGTGCTGGGAGCTGGTACAGCCTGTTTAACCATGTCACCGGTTCCGTGGTTAGTATTTTCTAACCGTTTCTACATCCCTATTGGCAATGGTAGCTGGAAGGACAGTCTCAAAACTTTATAAGGAGTGTTTGCCCCCAAATGTTTTTCTTCTGTAATGTGGGGCTACAAAATAGAAACGGTTGAGAACCCAGGTCCTGTACTGACCAGCACAGGAACGGTAGGGTTAAAAGGGATATTCTCCAGGTTGCTAGGCGCTCTGATTGCTTCTCGTTTAAACAAATAAATAAAAAAGGTCTCTCGTGCCAAAGCGGTGCGAACAACTGGCTTCTCCGTTCATTGCCCGAGTTGAAAAATTTAAAAAAAATTGTTTTGGGTTGAACAAAATACTCAGTTTCATTTTTTGCGTTTTCAAAACAAACCTAACCCTGGTCTCTAGGGCAGTCAAGTCAGCTCTGGAGATGATGTTTCAGAGGGAAGCTATTTTGTCTCCGCCTTTGGCTTTTCAATGCTACGGTTCATTTTCTGGCCAGCGCGTGAACAATAGCGTTAAAAGGAAAGTGATTTGCTAGTGTTCCAATTGCATCTGCTTTGCAACCCTCCGCTCTGGTAATGTCGTAGCAGGTGCAAAGCGCCGGCTTTTCTGGATCCAAGGTTTGGATGTGCCTGCAGGAGAGAGGGGAGCGTTTCACTCCCATTTAGGGTCTTTCCTGTGCGTGCAGCCTGCAACGCGGTTGAGCCCCAAGAGAAGTGTGAAACTATATTAATAATCCAAGTGGGAGTTCAAAAGGATTTTATAGCCTTCGGGTGACCCAGTTTATTTCTTCGACTATGTAACTAACGACTTAGCAGCCGCTGTTCGTATTGCACACGGACTCCTGAGAACTCTGCCACCCACGGACGTGACATTGTTTGGGAAATGGTAACGCAGGGGTTATCGCTAGGCGCATGGAAAAGGGGTGAGGTGAAATGGAGACTCGTAGCCAATTACGTAGGAGCATGTATATGAGGAAACTCTCCGTTCCCACGGTTCTGTGTGATCATCGTCTGTTCGTGTGAATCATCTGCTATGCCTTTGATAGTGTGTGTGTGTGTGTCTGTCTGTTCAGGAACTCCTCCTAAACGGTAAGAGCGAGGGCCACCAAATTCGGCAGGCAGCTTCCTCTGATCATAACTTACAGCAAGGGCAGGGGTTGGTTGTGCCAGGACAACAGGATTTGCCTGGACTGGGACTGGTTCTCAGAAAACCATTCTGAAAAGAGACAGAATCACCAGGCAGGTGAAAGGGCTGGCTGGGGGCTTGCCTCCCCACCCCGTCTGGTACTGCCTTCACCCTGAGCGTCCCACCCCCCAGGATCCCTTCAAGAAGGTTGGGAGGGGCTGAAGCTCTCCCTCCCTCCCGATCGTGGGGGAGACATTGCTGGCTGTTCCCCTTTGTCAGGGAGTGAGGAGAAAGTGCCGAGTTTGCTGCATTCCTTGCTCCGGCTGGGGGGCACGAACCTGGACCTACCCCAGCTGAGGGACATGCGCCCCTCCCCCCACTCTGCCTGCTGGAGAGGTGCTTCTCACCTGGCCCCAAGCTGCTGCAGTAAGAGAGGGCTGGGGACGGCCTCTCTCCCTGGGGCAGTCTGCACCGTGAACCTCTCCTCCCCTGCCCCACCCCAGAGCCATGGTTGACATGAAGAAAAATAAAAATGAATTGAGTTAAGGACCGGAGCAAGGCGGGTAAATCTTCTTGTGGTTTTATGGTTCCTGTGATTCAAAACAATGCAACGAGCTTTCCAAGGCCATTTGTAACCACAGAAATTTGATCTTGTATTTGCCAGATTCTGACATTGATGCTTTGGTTATCCTCTAAAGCAGCTGGTGACATCACACTAACTAATGACATCACAGTAGGTTTGCCAGGGAGAGTTGGCAACCCTCTCTCGCAACCTCTAAAGTGGGGCATAACTCGTCAGTCCTTATGTGACCTCTGAGCGTGTTGAGATGCTCTCTGTTTCTGAATGTGACTTGGAACGAAAAGCCTGACAGGTAATTGAAGAGCATTTCCATTTGGAAGTAGATTGCTTTTAGGCTTACAGCAATTTTATTTTCCAACTCTTCATGCATTCATTTAAAAACTTGGGCTCCTAAAGTGTTTTAAAAATCCTTAATCGTTCCCCTTGAACGCCTTCTTAAATCTTGACTGCATCAAAGTAAAAAGGCTTGCTGCAACACAGCAGCCGCACAGACTGGGAGAGGAATTTTATTAAGTTTAGGTGAGTCAGAAAAATAATAATAATAAAACATTTTTTATGAAGTTGGTGAGAAACTTATAAACTAGGTGAAGTTTTACAGCGTATGAAATTGATACAAGTTGTAAATTTGAATTCCCAGACTGGTCCTCGGGTCTTGTTTGTTATTACATGAGGTAACGTTTTCCACTCGTAATGGTTCACTTCAGCAGCACAAATGGGGACGGTTCAGCTTTCCAAATGACCTGCAATTCGTGTTTTGCAATAAAACGGCCACCTGTCCGTGAGGCCCCATTGATTACTTTGACGAAGAAACACCATGTCTGTTGATTATTGGCAGATACCTGTTGCCTGCTCTGCCTGTGTGTGGGCACAAATGCACTGCCGGGCCAGCCCTCCCGGAAATCCCAGTGGGCCCCATTTGATTCCTTCTACCGGTGTAGGTTGGTTGCTACTGCTCGCTATGGCTTCCAGCTGGAGGCTCAGGCGCTACTAATAGCTGGGGGGACTGTAAACTTTCAGGGACCATGTCAGAGGGTGGCTGGCCCTGTGATGGGGCAAGGCTTCACCTCCCTCTGCTGGGCTCGGAACAAGGCAGCTCCGGTTCCCGGGGCGTGGTTCACTCCCTGATCAGCTGAGGCAGGTAACAAGGGTAAGGGCTTGGGGAGCCGCGAGAAGGAAGCAGCGCTCAGAGGGAGGGTTGTTCCCGCAGACTGGAGACGGGTTCTGAGAAGTGCGAGAAGCTACCGAGGAGGAGAGGAGGGCAGAGCTCAGGGAGCAGGCAGGGCCGACTGGGTCTGGCTGTTCCAACTGAGGGACCTCAGCGGGAGCCCATGGGGTGGGTGGCTCGGGGCTCCCCTGCCTGCTTGTGGAGGAGCCGGCCCGGAGCCGGAGGGCTGGCTGAAAGTACAAGTTTGACTAGAGGTGTGTGCCCACGTGGGGGCATCCCAGCACGGCGCTCGGGTGGGCCTGGTGGCCCCTGGCAGTGGAGCTGCGCACACCCGCCCAGGTTTCGCTGGCGCAGCAGAGCACAGGGCGGTACTGCTGGGGCGTGTGTGGGTCTCCGGGGCAGTGGCTGTTGCACCGTTTTTCCTCACGTGCAGGTCTGCCCTGGACAGGGGCCTCGGGTCAGTGTGCCTCTAGCTTCCCCACCCTGCAGCAGGCATCCATGGGGAGGGCAACACATCGCCTTCCTGTGGGTGCCCAGGACAAAATGCAGATCGCAGGAGTGGGGCCCAATGGGTCTGGGAGTGGGAGGGGCAGAGAGTTGGGGGGTGAGGGCTCTGGCCCGGCGTGCAGGCTCTGGGGTGGGGCTGGGTATGTGGGGCGGAGGTGCAAGAGAGGTTTCCAGACTGGGGTGCAGGCTCTGGGATCGGGGGATGCAGGAAGGGGTTTCCAGTCTGGGGTGCAGGTTCTGGGCTGGGGCTGGGGATGAGGAGCTTGGGGTGCAGGAAGTGGCTCTGGGTTCGGGGGCCTCAGGGTGGGGGTTGGGACTCAGGCCTACCTAGGCAGCTCCTGGTCCGTGGTGCTTGGGCAGGCTGCCTGGTGTCTGTCAGTCGTGGGGCACCACGCTGCAGCCCTGAAGCAGCCAGCAGGTCCGGCTCCCGGGGCTGGAGGCTTAAGGCTCTGCAGCACATGGAGCCGCCGTGGTTCCCCTCTCTAGTAGCCGGACCTGCTAAGCTGGCTGCTTTGCCATTGGCTACCGCAGGGAGCTGCCCCCTCTTGCTGCAGCTCCGTGCTGGGGCGGGCCTGGCGACTTAGCTTTGCATCGCAGGTACCCCGCTAACGCAGGCTTTTGGCGGGCGGAGGGGACGAGTTAGCTTTATGCTGTCGACCGGGGGCTGCTAGGTGTGGGAGAAGGTGCAAGGGGGCCCTGGTGGCTGGGAGGTAGGAGTTGACTTTTTGAGAGAGATTGGGTGCTGACAGGCAGGCTGGGGTAGATCATGAAGGACCGTGACGGTGAGGACTAGTACCTTACGTTTGAGAAGGGGGAGCCAGTGGCGGGATAAGAGCGGCCATATTGGCCTAGCCCAGTGTCCTTTCTTTCGACAGTGGCCAATGCCAGGGGCTCCAGAGGGATTGCCATGGGTGCCCAGCTATCCAGGAGGTGAGGGGACCCTCCAGCAGCCCAACCCTCCCGGCAGGAAAACCCCAGAGTGCCCATGTCTGATGTGGTCAGCAGAGGCCCCTGACCAGTGGCGGGCGGCGCAGGGTTGTGTTTGGCAAGGCCTGGGCAAAGGCTGTGCCAGTCACTGAGCAACGTGAGGGGCTGCAGCTGCGCAGACGGATAGCAAAGGCCGTATCCTAGAGACATTCGGGTTTGTGTGGCTCCCCCGGTGGCTAGTCTGGGAACTGAAAGGCAGGCGGCGGTTTTCCTACCGACTGGCAAACGTTTGGGACCAAATTGAAGAGCCGAGGGCAGACGCGGCTTCTGAGCGCCCACCTGCGGAAGCTTGCGGAAGGCGGCAAACGGTGTGTCTGCCCTCCATGTATGGCCGCCCCGAGCTTCGGGCCAGCTGCCCCAGGGGCAACTCAGAGCAGTCACAGAGCTCCCCGAAGGCCAGGCCTTTCCCACTGTGGCGTAACCCTCCGATGCCGCGTTAGAGCGGCAGTTAGCGTGGGGGAGGATCTGTCCGGAGCCCTTTCTCTTGCAACACTTGCGCTCGTTAGCGATTGCGCCGGGTGAGTTGACTTGCTTTTGTGCGGACATGGTCCGGTGTTGGTTCTTTAAGTGTGTGTGTGTGTGTGTGTGTGTGTGTGTGTGTGTGTGTGTGTGTAATAAAAATCTTTATTGAAAACACCCCACCCCCAGCATGGTCACAACTAGAATTTCTCCTTCTCAAATATTTACCTATCTATGCATGGTATTTAACTAGTTACCGGCTGACTCCTTTTTTTTTTTTTTTAAAAAAAAGGCCAGTTCAGATTTTAAAATATCCTGCATGCTCAGGTCTGTGGGGACGAGCGAGGAAATTCGTGGGAAACGCAATATTGACACAGAGAAACAGCAGTGATAGAAACAGCCGCTGGTATCAGATCCTCCCCGCAACATCCTACTTGTCACCTGAAAGGTGACTCGCAGAGGGAACTAGTTGGACTCGCGCTCTGCTTGGCTTCTCCATGGCGTGTGAAGAGGACTTCAAAGCGATTTCTCCACAGCTGTCTTTTCCTCTGGCTTGTTTTTCCGTTGGAAATCCAGGTGTGGCGTAGCCGGGCGGAGGCTCTGTGGTGACTGCGGAGAAGGTGAGAAGTGAAGCCCTCCAGAGAGCTAGGAGTGAAAGCTGAGCGGGGGAGCGGATTTACAGCCAGAGCCGTTGTGTGTTTTATGACACCTATTTCCCTTTGCTGAGGGCTGGCGGGGGTGGCGAAAGGACGGCTGTGGGTCAGAGCAGGGCCGCACCCAGGAGGGGGAGGGGACAAAGGGGGCTGTGACCCTCCTTTCCAGGCATGAGGATTCTGTCGGGGGTGAGGGGCCGTTTTCGGACATATGCTCAGCCCTGCCCGTTCTGTAGCAGGGCCCGGCTGGTGGACAGCATAGGGCCGTTGTGCTAGCTCTGGGATGACCAGGGGTTCGTTATGGGCAATGGCAGGTGCCAGCTGCCTCCTCGCCCCCCGGCCCCTCATTATGGTGTATGTGTACAGGCCTTATGGGGCGGGCTATGACTGCTCTGATATGAAGGTCTAAGAACTAACCACGTGCGCCCTCCAGCGGCACCAGGGAAGATCCGGTTTGACATTCCTGAGATCTCTGAGGTAAATTCCTAAGGCCAGGCATTCCGCTTTTATTTGCGCATCACAAGGAAGGCTACAGCGTTGTCACGGACTCCGACTTCCCCCGACCTCTGACGTTTTCTGGGCTGCAGCTCTGGGCCAGCATCCCCTCCCCCCGCAGCGCCTCACCCCTGCACTGAGAGACCCCCCAACAGCTGCCCCACTGAGCTGGATAGGTGGGGAGACCCCCATGAATGTCCAGCTGCCCAGGCTGCGAGGGAACCCTCCAGCAGCCCAACCCCAGAGCTCCCATTGACCGCAGTGGAGGGGGACCCAAGAGCTGAACTCGCCTCCACATTTTGTCCCGGATAGTTTTAGTGAATATTAGGGACAGGCCACAGGCTTCTGTGAATTTCTCTTTATGGCCCATGACCTGCCCCTAACTGTCACTGAACTCCATGCTGAAAGCTTGGCCTTACTGCGAAAACGCAGGAGGGCAGCTCTTTTGTAGGGCACTTGTAAGAAAGGCGCGGGACTGGGGGGGATGGCAAGGTCCCCGTTTGTCCCAGACAGAGACGCCCGTCCTCTCGCCAGAGGGCTGCATGCTGGCGCTGTGGCGTGTCACATGTAGGAGAGGATGCTGAATTCCAGACCCCTTAGCTGGAGTCCTGAGGGACAGAGTTTGTACGGCAGCTGTGTCTGCGTGAGCATGGGCACAGAAGAGCAGAGGGGGGAGAAAACTGTGGGCTCTGGAGGAATGAGTAGAGGGCGGGGGGTGCTGAGATGCGGGGTGGCTTAGGACAAGTCATGTCACCGGTCTAGCCCAGTTTCCTCGTCTGTAACATGGGGATCCTTGAGAATTCGTCGGGTGCCAGCTGCAGAATGCCATGCAAATACTGTCTGTTTGCAGTCTGCTTATGGGCACAGGATAATTCTGTTCAAGTAATTGCCTAGTGTGAGAGCAAGATCAGGGAAGGAAGAGGATGGCCAGGAGTCCTCTTAGAATGGGCCCTCGTGGAAGTCCTGCCGGCATGTGTGGGAAGCACCGTGCCGCGTCACAGCGCCACGCTGCCCCCGAGACCGGGAGGTGCCTGGAAGACACAATTGGGCCATAAATATTTAAAATGCTTTATACACAAGTCATTTCTCTTTTTGTCAGCAGTAATTTATTACGCACATTAGCCATGGTGTGCTGTTCTGATGTCTGGGTATTTCTTTAAAATTCCACCTGTGCCATTCAGCTGTACCTGGGAGCATTTGAAAGAAGGTCACGCTAGTCTTTTGTTTCCTTGCCTGCACGCTAGGACGTCTCCTGAGTTTATTTAAGGGGGGGGAGGAGGGAGGGACCCGAGAATTAGTGGCGTGTTCATTTTTTTTTTTAAAGCAGTTGAAATTCATACCCATCTGGGTATTTATACAGCAAGATCTTCTGGATGGAGAATCTGCCAAGATAGTCATGTGACTGAGGCCAACATGAAACAAAAGAATCCATTTATTATCCAGGCAGGAAATTTGTTCTTCTAGATGTTGCAGCGGCAGACATAACTATTTCATTTCCTTCGGTTCACCCAGATTGATAGCTTGTGCTCTTTTGTTTGCATGCATGTTTTATTCCTAAGCACTTTCTATTGTGTCTGGGTACGGTTTTGTGTGCACTGTGCTTGTAGAGCTAAGCATTTCTGTGTGTGTGTGTGTGTGTGTGTGTGTGTGTGTGTGTGTGTGTGTGTGTGTGTGTGTGTGTGTGTGTGTGTGTGTGTGTGTGGCCTTGATTTTACAGAGCTCTGAGCCTGTACAACCAGCAAGAACCCATCTAGTTTCTTCACAAACACTCTTTGTGTTCCCCGACAACCCATGGCCTCTCTTGCGTGTTTGCAAGTCCTGATCCCCTCCCTCCAGGGTACCCCACTCCTTTGAAACCTCTTTCAGGTCTGGTGCCTCTGCTTTGCCCCCGAATGGTCTCACTGGAAGATGACAAAACCAGCAACGTGACTTTTGAATTGCTTAACCTGACCCAGCACTAGAGGAGACAGGGCTGAAGGGACCGACCCAGGGCTGGTCTGAGGAAAGAGGCAGAGGAGAGATTGCCAGTTGTGGCAGTATTGTAAGGGTTGTATCCTCGGGGCTCCGTGCTACAGCAGAGTGGTGTGTGCCCATTGAGAGAGTGAATAAATCAGGTACAGTAGGTTTTCAGTCTGTCTAGAGAGGGCTGAGGGCATTGCTGATTCTCTTGTGGAATGGCGCAAGGGACAGTGTGGTGACTCTCTGCTTTGGATTTCTGGGCTGTCACAGAAATGGGGTGCGTAGCTACACCTGGAAGGATGAGACCTTTATCAACAAACACCGATTTCACTGTGCACCCACACCATTCGACGCCTGTTTCCTTTGCCAGTGATGAAAACATGCTGCTAGGTGACGGAAGAAGAGGTGCCCAAGTATTTACTGGCTGTTGAGTGCAGGGTATTTATGGCTGTGTACATTTTGAAATGTGGTGGTGACAATTTGTTTTCATAGTTATATAGCTTTAACTTTTGGAATCTCAGTGTAGTAATTGTCTGAGCTCTCCAAAAACTTTGCCCAACTGAGAATTTAAATGAATACATTGGAAAACAAAAAGCTTTTAAAAATATCGCTCTTATCCACCGGAATCGTTGGAAAACCAGAATTTAGCTACACTGTGCTGCTAGCTCTCATGGTGCAACGGGGTTAACCGGGAGGCTGTCCCCTTGGCTCAGGCTAGCTGCCGGGCTTGTAGGATGCAGAGCAGTGAGCAGGTCTGACTGCCACAGGTTTCCAAGAGGAATTCTTCAGCAGCAGACGGGTAAGTAGCTGGACTCCCCGAGTGGGAGAATCAGGCAGCGAGTCTGGGAAAGGCTGACTGGAGAGATGAGGTAGGAAGCAGTACGTGACTGGGAGGAACAAGCCCTAGCTGCTCTGTGCAGGGGGTAGGTCTGGGCTGCTTTACCATTCCCAGGAGAGGGGACAGTGCAGATTTCCGAGCAAAGAGGTCAGGACGCCAACGAGGTCTGGGCCTGGTGACTCTTTGCTCGGGTCACTGGACTCTGCCTACCAAGCTTTGATTGCCCTGGAGAGGCTGTTGGTGACCTGCCCAGAAACCATCAGCCATGGAGCTAACGGGGGATTTTGGTGCGTGGATGGGGACTCGCTGTAACCCCCAGAAGGGCTGTGAGAGGGGGCCGGGTGGTGAAGGCAGCCCTGGCCGGGCGGGCCGTGGGATGGTTACGTTTCTAGCCTATACCTGCACAGACACCCCATGAGTGTTGGGAACTAGTTCTTACTGGGTGGGGCTCTGAGGAGAGGCAGGCCGGTGTGTGGTGTCAGGCCAATTCGGACATGGGCTCAGCCAATCGCCGCAATGGGACCCACCTTCCACATTCAACAGAGTGGTCCCCAACCTTTTGGGGCTGCCGGACGCCCGGGGGCGGCACCACGTATGCACTGTACGCCCGGGGCGGGGGCCGTGCATGCGCCCGGCGCCCGGGGCATAAGAATGGCTCGGGCCGGCCCTGGTCTCTAGGCAGGTGCACATAAACGCCCCGGTGGGCACCATGGCGCCCACGGGCACCGCATTGGGGACCACTGCAAATAGACTGATAGTAGTGAGGTCTGTCATGGAGTTCACCGTTCTCTTCCCCCATTTTGGCTACAGGGACTGTGGGCTAGGGATGGTGTCTTGTTGTCAGGCCCAAGGGACGTGACTGACGTCATAAATGTCCATGTAGCTCTCGTGGTTACGTGTGGTGGGTGTGGGTGGCCTGCACCCCATGCTAGGAATGTAGGCGGGGTGAGATGCACAATGGGAGCTGGAGGCTTGTCAAGGCTGCCGGCTGCCCATGTAGATGTTTTGTGGAACCTTAACTCCAAATTTCCTCGCTTTCAGAAACTTGAACTCTTCATTTCACCCTGTTGCATCCTGACTGAGAAAAGTCTCTTCCGTTACCCCAGTTCTCAGCCTTCGCTCTCTCCCAACCAAGAGTTTGACTGAGAACGTCCTTTCAGTCTCAACTCAGTGTTCTTAAGATTGCACTAACACTTCTGGCGCCTTCTCTCTGCACGTAGGACTTCACAGAGCCGGAGACTTGCTCAAGGGACAGCTGGGTGCATACGGAACGTAGCCCGACTTATTCAAATCCAAGGAGTCTTACTTCTTTCATGTCTCTCGGAAAATATGCATGTCACGATATCCATTTCTGTGCGGTGGCTAGTGGCTGGTGGACGTGGTTTTATTCCTGAAGTGAGGATGGCTATCTGGCAATGTCTGGGCCTGGAATATGTAAGGTGACCTCCTGGCTGTTTGAATCCATGGAAAAACTCTCAATGACTTCCAAGATTTGGTCCATAGTCACAAGTGTACCTTGCATGCAATTAAAAATAGCCAGAGTAACACAAGCTATCTTACATGTGTACCCAATGTCTTCTCACACGCTCGACCCCAGGATAGCCTGGCCTTTAGGGGTAGACCGTGCTGTGACCGTCTCTTGGTGACTTGTTGACATGGGATAGATCTTTACCCTGAGCTGCACTCAAGGAGTGTGAATTCAAGTCCTGCCCTTGGTAGGCTGCTGGGAATCTGGTGTGTACGTCACTGTCGACTGCTTTTTAAATCCAGGTTGGGTTTCTTACCATACGTGGTCAGGCTTGACCATAGCAGGCAGGAATTGCTCGGTGAAACTCTCGGGCTTAGATTGTGCAGGAGGTCAGGCTGGAGAGTGGTGGTGGTGGTGGTCTTTTCTGACCTCAGATGTTATTAAATACCTCTCCTTCCTTGAAGCTTTCATCCTCTGGATACATTGCTGTCCAGTCCTTCCACCCCTTAGTCATCTCTCGGCAAAGCCATGCCAATGTCGCCTTTTTCGTCTCCAGCACCCTCACCGCTTCTGGTCACGTGGGGCTCTGAACTAAGTGGCTCTGCCAGGTCCAGTGGGCGCAAAGGCTATGAAATCCCTCTCCTTTCCAGAGACAGCCCGAAATCGCACTGGCAGCCGGTGTGTAGTTGGCTGTCCTCAGTCACTGCCAAATCCCGTGTGCTGTTGGGTCTGCTGAGCACACGGAGCTCTAAGGAGGTGACTGTCGCGGGTGACCCACGACGAGACCCTGTGTAATTTGTAGGTAATGTTAGTTCTGGCGGGCAGGCCGGTGCCGCCAGGAAGGAAGTGCCCGGCTCCTCAGAAGGGGAGAGGGGAATGAAGATAGGGGGCTGCTTTGTCTCCGATGATGCCACTTGTAAAAATGAGGCGTTAGCACCGCACAAACCAGAGCCACGTCGATTCAGAAACCGTCTCCCCCTTGCCTTCGTGTTGGAGACAGGCAGGCCAGGGGTCTGTTAGCTCTGGGAATTGGGCCTGCAGGTTGGACTAGGACGGGAAGATGCTGCTCCCCCCGTTTCCAGGTGGCAGGTGCAAAGAGAACCGTGTCGCTGTTTTTCTTCACGTGAGGTGCTCCGAGAGCTTGGGACGGGCTATGGGACCTGCGCAGGTTGCTGACCCCGCAGCATCTGCCTGACCAACCGTGTAAGATGGGATGTGCAGGGTTCCCGGAGCAGCTGTGGCAGTAGGTCCTCCCTGCTGAGTCCTCAGACCCGCCAGCATGCCTGGCCCCCCGTGTTTACTGCTGCTGGGTGTGAGGCGAAGTCCAGAGCAGAAATGCAGCAGCCCCTGTCCAGGAGCTGGTCTCTGCCCAGAGCAGCTCATTCCATGCGGCGTCGGCTGCTCGTTAAGGCAGCTTTTTGTATCTGGCCAAAAGGGAAACGGTCCCAGCTCATGAAAGATTGGCTTTGGCCCGATTCCCAGCTCACAGATGGCTTCCTCAGGCCGGCTCCTTGGGAGTCTTTTCCCAGCTCACACTCACAGAGGCGTCTGGGCGGGAGGTCGGAGTGTGGTTGGCAGGAAAGGAGCCAAGCGGCCTGTCCTGCTGGCCTTCTCCCCCCAGCGCTCCCGGGTCGGAAGGCTGTCCTAAAGCCAGAGCAGCTTGTGTGTGGATCAAGTGAGGCTGGTCCGGGGAGATGCCCGCACGGCTCGTGCTGCAGGGGTCTTACATCTTCTCTGTGGTCCCCTAGCACCCAAGCTCACTTGCACGGATGCAGCAGCATCTGGCATGTGAATCCCAGGGCTCCCGGTCATCCAGAGTGGGCAAATACCCGCCCAGCTGCCTGATCTGGTCCTCCAGGGTTAGTTCCTGGTGGGCCACACCTCTGTATTTACCTGCACAGCTGCAGGTATCAGCGAGCGCAGCTCCTGTTGGCCACGGATCGCTCTTCCCAGCCAGTGGGAGCTGTGGGAAGCGGTGTCCCAAGCCACACTGCTTCCTGCTGCTCCCATTGGCTGGGCGTGGCGATCCAAGGCCAATGGGAGCTGCGATCACCGGTACCTGTGGCCTGCAGGTAAATATAGCCAGGGGGCTAACCCTGGCGAGCTGCCACCGTGTTGTTGCCCACCCCTGTGGTAGAGGTTTTAGTGCAGGGATTCAGAAGTCTTTAAAGGTACAGTGGGCCCCGCCTGCTGCTGTTCGCTGTCCATTCATGGGGCCGTGTGGCTTAGCCCCGCCCAGCACCCTCGCCCACATCCCCTGCCTCAGTCTCAAACCTGAAATGGCCCAGCCGGATGTGTCCAGCCACGTGATGGCCACGCCCAGGCAAAGGACCAGCCAGCTGCAGGGCCAGGGGGAGGTTCCTCAGTGCAGATGCATGTGGGTAAAGGAGTGAGGGGCATATTTGTGACCTCCGGCTCTGTTCAGGCCACGTGCCCAACGCTTGTTTAAGTGAACACGTCCCGGCTCTGCCTCCACGGGACGTATTTTCACAGTAGCATGGAGGCTGGCGAGGTTCTTGTCGTCTTTTCTCCAGCTTTGGACGGCTCCTTCCCCCTCCCTGCAGAAGAAAACCCCTGTGTGCACTTACCCCCTCGTCACTTGCGTCCGTTTCCTCGCCAGCCAGCCACGTGGAGGCTGATGGGATGTGGGGCTCGCTTGACAGAGGGTCTGGAGGACGTTTCCAGGGCATTGGGCCCATCATAGCTACCGTCGCTCTGGGGGGCTGCTCAGCAGGCTGACTGGCATCTGTGACTGAGACATGAAGGAAGGGCTCCCTGCATGTCCCCTGCGTCTGCAGGACGGGGTGGGCTGTGTTCCTTCCAACACCCAGCCAGCAGCAGCCCGAGAAAAGGCCAATGGGATCCCTGAGACAGACCTTCCTCCCCCCTGACAGATCTCGATGGAGTAAAGTTATAGCTGATTGAAGTGACCGTATGGTTGGGGGAGGCCGGGCGCTGCCGGCGGGTTCAGGGTTAATACAGCGACACTAGCGGGCTAACCTCGTGCAAGGGACCCAGGGGCTCGTGTGCTGGAGGTCTGCCCTGCATTCTTGCCCTTGTGTGTGTCGTCAGGCTGTCTGATGACTAGCTGGCGACCCGAGGTACCCTGCTGCCGCTGCCCCTGCCCCAGCTGCTGGACGAGTGCGAACGCCCTGGTGGGACTAGATCCAGAACGGTTTGTGCTGATTTGGTTGCAACGGGAAACTCAGTTTTGCTGGTTTCAGACGGTGCCTCTGGTTCGGGTGCCAGCATCCTTCTGAAGTGCTTCGCCAGCAGAGGCCTGGGGCATTGTGACTTGCCAGGCCTGTTTTTCATAACCAAGGGACGTAAAAAATCATTTGGGAGTCGGTGACATATCGCTGTGTGGGGCCCTGCAGTGACGGCTGATTCCGCATGGCAAGGGGATGGCGGCACGCCAGTGACTGTTGCGAGGCAGCTGTAGGTCCTGGCAACCTCTGGGGGCCCCAGGCTCGGGGGTCTGGTTTGCTTGCAGGCACCCCAGAAGAAAATGGAAGGTTTGCAGTAAAATGCATGGTAGGGTTGCCAACCGGCTCCACCGGCTCCGCTGCCACTCTCCCTTGGAGCTCTCCTGCTGAGCCCGGTGGGAGGGAGCTGACATGGAGCCTGCCTGATTTCCCAACTGGGGCACAGCGGGGCAGAGGGGACAGCCAGTCTCCAGAGCGAGGGCCTGGGGACAACCAGGGCCCTGGAAGGTGAAGGCGGGATGGGCTGGGGGCGAACTTTATCATCAAACAAAACCAAACAGCCTTGCCCTGCCCTGCCCTGCCCCTTCACCATGACTCCATCCCCCTACGCCCCCGTCGCTGGCTCGCTTTCCCCAACCGTCACTCCCTTTCCCTGGGTGGGCCGCTGCAGGCACGGGGGGCCAAGGCTGGGAGGTTCGGGGTACAGGAGGAGGCTCTGGGCTGGGGCATGAGGGGTTCAGGCTGCAGCTGGGCGGCGTTTACCTCAGGAGGCTCCCAGAAGCGCCAGTGTGCCTGTGGGCAGGGGCAGCCAGGGGCTTTTATGCACTTGCTGGTGGTACCACCCCTGCAGCACCTGTTGCCACGGTACCGAGCCAAGGGGAGCTACAGAGTCGGCGCTAGGGGCAGGGGTGGCACGTGGAGCCCTATGGCC
The DNA here is from genome assembly GCF_052426305.1 of Pelodiscus sinensis. Lineage (NCBI taxonomy): Eukaryota > Metazoa > Chordata > Testudines > Trionychidae > Pelodiscus > Pelodiscus sinensis. The sequence continues at coordinate 55,298,943 of NC_143061.1, read as the reverse complement.
ACTGCTGCACTAGCAGCCAGAGGTCATGTCTGGTTCAGGGAGCCGTGCAGAGCCTGGGCAGGCAGGGAGCCCTGCTGTGCCCCTGACTGGACGTTGAGCGGCCTATTCAGGGTGCTGGCTGGGGGTTCCTGTTGAATGTGTCTGATGCCTGGCAATCCTCAGCCGTCTGGGCGGCGAGCCGGCTGCCAGCCCCGCTTCTCAAGTGCTGCGCGCTATCAGATCCCTCCTCTGCCATGAGCAGCTGTTCTCCCCCCCCCCCCCCCCCCCCCCCGGGGTAACTAGGCGTTTGGTGTCCGCTCAGAGCTGCCGACCAGACTCCACACAGGTCCCCCTTTCACCAGACTTTCTGGTCAAAAAGTAGAATCCTGGCCACCCCACGCATGTGTGGACTCCCGTTTTACTGGCCTCCCGCAACGCTCTGAGCCTTGGTAGCATCTCGTGGAACTGTCTGGCCTCTGAGAATTACGTGTTGCCTCTGTACGGCACGAGTGTGCGGAGTTACAGACCCTGGGGTGTAAAACGATCTTCCGTGAGGAGGACAAACCATGCGTCCGACGCGCCTCACTGGGCAGCCCTGTGTTCTGTGGCAGGTTTGGGTGGCTCCTTAGTCCTGGAAGATTGTGTGAGAGGCCGTGCGACGTGGCTGGCCCCTCCCTGTTCTTTCGTTATTTTATTCAACGTGATTGTTTGCGTTATCAGAGTGATTGGAATTAACCCGCAGAAGGCCGCTAGATGTCTTCACGAGAACCCACCATGATGGCAACAGTGAATTGAGTTGTGTGTGCTAGACACCCATGCAAAGTTCGAGTAGTGTTAACGAGGGTCAGATATCGCTGTTCCTAAACCTGTCACACCTGCTTCACCAAGTTCAACGACTGACTGAAATCCAGTTCCCCTGGGGAGCGGCGGGAACCACTGCTGGGCTTGTGGGAAAGCCCCGGCAGAAACCACCCATCATCGCCTATACGAATACCTTCACAAGTAGCCTTGGCATAGAGCAGAGGAGCAATCAGACAATGGCAGTTTGCCAGCGTTAGTCCCTGGCGGGCCACTGGTGCTTTATTTGTGTATGCCCACATGGCCCCGCGCATCCCTCCTGGTGGTACAAGACGGGCCACCAGCGCTTACTTACCTGCACTGCAGCAGATATGGCTGCCGGCAGCTCCTATTGGCTGCTGATTGCTGTTCCCAGCCAATGGGAGCTGCAGGAAGTGGTGCGGATTGGGATGCATGACGCATGAGGAAAGAGGTTACTTCAGAGCTAGCCAGGACCAACATCGGAAAGAGCTGAACCAGAGGCAGGCTCAAACTAGAGTCCTGTGCAGGAATTGTGTAATTCTGGTCCCTGTGAGAACTGGCACTGCCTGGGTGGGCAGCCATGGCTTGACTGCTCCTTGCGGGTCATCCCAAGAGCTTGGTGGGGAGGAGACAGAGCCCCAGTTGCAGGCGATGAGCTACGAGTCCAAGAAGGAAGGCTGCAGCCTCCATGCTATGGGGAGATGAATACAGGTCATAGAGCAGCTGGTCTGGTGTGTGGCTGCTCCGTCAGGCTTAGCAGACCCTTCCTCACCACTTTCCAGTTCGACTCTGCCTTCAGGTCTGCTGGGTGCCTCTCGGGAGGTGGGGAAATCCGGCCTGCCCCTCAGCACAGTTCCACTGACTTTCAGGCGCTTATACACGTGTGGGGGAATGGACCAACATGTGCCTCTTCAGAGCAGCAAAGCTGTACACGTTGAGGAGAAGGGTCAATTTAAAGCACAATAACTGCAGAGGATTTTGCTTCCTCTACTTTCAACCTCAAGCTGTTTTTAATTCAGCGCCGAGATTAAATCAGACCTGAGCGCTGGACCCAGGTAACACAAGTCTGACATTGTAATTTCCTGTTGTGCCTACAAATCTCTCTTGACAAGCCATGGCCTGGTTTCTCCCTCCTCCACCATTCAACGGAGATAACAAACCCCAGGAAAACCCCCCTTCGGTTCACAAGCCCTTCTGAAGAAACCGGAGAGCCAACGGGCTTGATTGGCAAGGCATTTTGGGAAGTCACTTCCTGCTCTGCGCTTGGATGTCAGGACGGCTGTTGCTTCAGCTAAGCAGAGAAACAGAGTCCGTTCCCCTCCTCCTGAAAATGTTTTCCAGCCCAAACACCATCTTGTGAGCGTTCTGCTTACTGCCTGGCGCCTTCTCTGCCTCTCAGGACTTTATAGTCCAGTCAGCGTTGTGGGTGGGTGGGTGGGTGGGGTTTGGCAATCCGGTCCAGCTTTGGACATGACCAAGGGGGAGGACGAGTAATCAGGGCAGGGGAGCCAGGAGACGCGCCCCTCCAGGCCTGCCTGGAAATGGAATTTTCCTCTTTGCGGGAAGGCGTCCTCAGTGCCTAGTTCCACGGTAGCGTCCCGCGCGGTCACACCCCACACCTAGCTGTGTGAGAGCTCTGCAGAGCTTGTCCCCCCACTCCACCCGGAGCTGCTCTTCCCTAGAGGCTGTTAGCTTTCTGTGGGCAAAGCCTCGTTCATCTCTCTCCATCCCCTCTCCTTTAATCCCCCATTCTTCAGGTTCTTCTTTGTGCTCTGCAATCACGGGCTGTCATAGGGAGAAGCCAAGGGCTCGGGTTTCATTACCAGGCCTCCCGGAGAATTCTTTCACTTGGCACTGCGGCCGCCTAATCGTTTCCCTCCGACGGTGCACGCAGGCCCTCTTCCTCAGGCGCGCCCTTGCTCTTTCCCCGCCGCGCTCAGCGTCTCTCCGCCGCGCTGCTCTGCCCCCGCCCGCCTCTTTCGTTTTATCTGGCTTGAAATCATCACCTCTTTTGTTTTGCTCTGAGCAAACACTAGCGGGGCCTTTCAGGCCTGTGCCTGCAGGGCAAAGTCAGCCGCCACCAGGCCTTTGTGGCAAGCTGGGCTGCTCTTCCCGCACTCCGGCGGCAAAGCCGGGAGACGCTGCCAGAGGGCAGAATGCCTGGTCTGCTGAGGGCAGGTGGTAGAGGCACATACAGTCTCTCTAAAGCAAAACGTCACCTCTCGGACGTACCTGGCAGGGGCCAGGCTAGGAGGTGCAGGCCAGGTTGTGCCTGACGCTGGCTCTCCATCCCTCTGGAGGGCAGCGCTATGCATGGCCTCCACAGCACTCCACGGTTGTTTGCTGTGTGCTCTCAGGCTCTTTCCCTCATTTGCACTTCCAGCCTGCTCCAGACAGAGCAGAAATTGGAAATGGTGTTTAGCCCATTCGCTGGCTCCGAGGGTCTGATTAAGTGGAAGCTGTGCCGCTCACAGGGGAGCGGGAGCCTGCAGTAACCAGGCGGCCTTTGCAGTTTCCGTTATTGGATTTCAGTATTTCTCTCCCTTCTTGGCTTGATCTCTGATGGCCCCTTTCCACCAAAAGCAGCGTTTGTTTGCAGCCTTTCCCCCGGGCTTCCTCTTTCTTTTTGCATCCCCTCTCCAGGCATTGCGTGGGCCTGAGTGGAGTCTTGTGAGTGCCTGCTCCTTGGGGGAGATTTTCTCAAAGTGTGTAATCATAGCCAGACTTTGCAAAGTGCGCCGCGCCCCCAGTGCAATTTGCACATCTGTGTGCAAAGAACTAGGGGTCGCCAAGTGAAATGAATAGGGTGCAGGTTTAAAACAAACCAAAGCAAGTTTTACTTCATGCAGAGTAGTCAACCTGTGGAACTCCTTGCTAGAGGATGTGAAGACCAGAACTTTAACAAGGTTCAAAAAAGAACTAGATAAATTCATGGAGGTGAGGTCCATCAATACTTATTAGCCAGGATGGGTAGGGATGGATGACAGTGGAGAGGTCACTTGGTGATTCCCTGTTCTGTTCACTCCCTCTGGGGCACCTGGCGTTGGTCACTGTCGGCAGACAGGACACTGGGCTGGATGGACCTTTGGGCCAACCCAGTCTGGCTGCTCTGATGTTCTAACTTAGGTGTCAGAATGAAACTCGGCTCAGCTGAAAACCTGGTCGCTCATGTGCTAGCAGCTAAATGGTCTCTCACCTGAGGATTTTTGTCAAATGTTGATTTTTCCTGAGTGGTCTCAATGTTGGTTGTTATAGGAGCTGGAGATGGATCTGACTTCTGGCTCTGCTGAATATCTGCCTTTAGCCTGCCGTCCTTCGGAGGCGGAGCAGACTTGGGGACGGGGGCGGAAAGGCGGGACGGATCAGTTCACTGCTGGCAGAACGCGTTTACACTGTGGCGGCATGTGTCCTGGCTGTTGGGAAGATCATTGGGTGTAGAACATCAAATATGCGCATCCCAAATGAACCAAGCTGCTGTTTTTAGGAGGATTAAGCAGGCAGCGAAGTTCCTGAAGCATCGCTGCATTTAGTACTGTCTGAGGAGTGTGGTTTTAGACTTCACCTGCTCACGATTAGCATTGGAAATTCCCGCCCCCCCCCCATATCAGCCCACCTGTGCAGCTCAGTGGTGGTAGGACAGGCTGAGCGCATCTCTTGCTTTCACCCAGTCTAATCCTGGTTGTCTCTAGACAGTCCGGACACTGGTGGCTGTTAGCATGGAGGCCGTGTCTACGTGGGGCAGGCGTTGCTGGTGTAGCTCCACAGGCAGAGTGCTCCTCAGAGACTCACCCGCCTCAAAGCATTGTCGGTCTCCACTAGAGCAGACAGACAGATTGGGGGAGAGGAGATACCACTTTCCGATGGGGATGCAAGGCTGAGAGGTGAAGTGACATGCCTAAGGCCCTGCTGGCTGTGCAGGGTCCCGGACCAGGCAGTTATCAGTGCTTCTGAGAGGGAAGGGGGGTTCTCTCCCGGTGGGAAGCAAGCCAAGAGGCACCAGCAGGGATGGGAATATAATGAAAGCGGAAGCAGGGGAAATAGCTGTGGTCCTTGTAGCATGGATGCCGGGGGTAGGGGAGCTAGTATGGCCACTGCATGGCCTGGCACAGCAGCATTCATGGAGCTGCTAGCGCCAGGGCCAGGCCTGCGAGGAAAGGGTGCGTCTGGCAGAGGGAGGCGGCGAGGGCAGCTGGCAAGATGGGATCAGAGAGCAGCGATTCTTCATGCGTCCATCCAGCCTGGACTGGGTAAAAACCAGGAGGGGGCTGCGCCCGAGAGAGCCTGTTGCCACGGGCCAGGCTTCCTGAGTGCCTGTCAGCCCCTCTGCTCCCGGCGGCCTGCATGGATCCAGCAGACGTCCGTGCACAATTGCCAGCTGGCCTCGGTCTTCCCAGGCTCAGAGCGGCTCTCTGCTAAGTGGGATCCGCGCGGCTTTGCTCGGAGACGTGCACGGCCCAGAACCCGGCCTGATGGAAATTGGCGTTGCTCTCGTGAAGTGTTGGGCCATCTCGGAAATCAGGGGGGCTCGGCGGCTTACACCAGCCAAGTGTCGGTCCCTTCGGCAGACCGTGCGGACACACTCTCTCTCTTTCTCTCATTCTGGTAGTGCAACTGAATTTGGTGTTTACGTGTCTGATCTGCTGTCAATGCAGGAGGAACCGATTGTGGCTTTTCACCTTATCCCCCTCAGGAAACGTCACATCCGAGTTGGGGCAGCAGAGGCATTTGGGTGGATAGATTTAGCCACAGAGGTAGCCTGGAGCAATCTTCTCTACTGCAAACGTCCAGCCGGGGCGTATTCGTCTTCTGTGGCCAGACTCGGGGCCTGAAAATGAGCACGTGGATTCTTCTCCAGGCCTGGTCTTTGGTGTTGGGCAGGCAGCATGGCCCTCTCGGGGACAAGTACCGTCTGTGGGAACAAAGGCAGGCAACCCGCCTGGGAGAGATCCCACGGGTCTCTCCTGCCACCGACCAGACTGAACACAGCCCTAACCACAATCAGGACAAAGCAGTCAAGCCCCACTTCTTTGATTTAACTTTCCTCCGATAGCCCTTCATACACTGACCGTTCATCACACGCTCTTAGGTGCTCCAAAGAAGAATTCTCCTGCCTACCTCTGTATGCTTGCAGAGCTGGTGAGGGGCCTACTTTAACATCTGGGAAGGTATTCTGATACCACGTCGAAGGCCACCTCAGGAACTAGACACCTGGCCAATGTATCTCCGCGTCTGCCCCTGCTCGTTAGTCTAGGAACCCCGAGAGACGCGCCTGGTGGTGATCAGCGACCTGGTCGGGGAGGAATAGTTCCTGTACAGCTCTGGGGCCTTTTTAGGACTGCCTGTGTTGCTGTCATGGCGCAGGGGGCTCGGTGAAGAGGAAGCTGGAAAGCAACACAGCAGCCAGGCGTCAGGGCACGCAGCAGGCGCTTGAGAGACCAGGGGCAAGCTGTCAGCGACCAGGGTCCCGCCGGTTCCTCCCCCCATCTTGTGTCTCCAAAGCAGAGAGCCTGATGGTATAAGAGCGCTGAAGAGTTGGCCTCTGCAGGGGTGGGGGAGAATTGCCCTGGGCGGTCTGGAGAGACAGGCTGACTCAGACTCTGGGAGAGGAGCCAGAGAAGCCTGCCCTCAAGAGGCTTGAGCTGCTGAGGGCTTTCCTGTTGGAGCTGCGCCCGGTTTGGCCCACGAGTACCCACTGCTGCTGCTGATTGGACTGTGGCAAAACCGACAACGTACCGGGCCTGGTTTCTGCTCTACTGGATGAAGCACTCGTTTGAGCTGTTCTGGCTGAGAGTCCCCAGAGAGCGTTGGCAGAGGAGTCGGAGGCCTGGTGGCAGGGGAGGTCTCCGGATGCACGTTAGCAGGGCTAGACAAACCCTGGCAGGAGCTACTCGCCAGCCCTGCACTGCGCATGCACGAAGCGCCGGTGAATGGGGCTCGCGGTGCGACCGGCTGAAATCTACTTGCCACGGGCGAGTAGATTCAGCCGTTTGTCGAGCCCTGCAAATTAGAATATCCTGAGGGCTGCTGTAATTGACGTTGGCTGCAGAGCCTCGTTAGGCTACACCCAGGGAAGGCCTTGCCGTACCCCTGTGGGGGAAATGGCGTGGCATAGAAGCCATTACACCGTCCGGGCTGATGACACTGACTCTGGCTGGCTGGACCAGTGCAAACTGGCCACAATGCAAGTAAGGACCAGGGCCACGTGGTGTAGCCTAAAAGACTCAAACCTCTGAGTTCTGTGCTCTGGATCTGCTCCCCATTGAAGTAACGGGGTGGCTGAGGGAAGGGGGGAGAAACTGGTCCTTCTCAGAGGATTCACCACTGCCGAGCCTCTGGCTTTTCTCTGCCTTGACTCAGGGCGCGTCTGCACAGCAACATTATTTCGAAGCAGCTTGGTCCACGTCTGCACTGCCGGGCTTGACTCGAAGTAAGTGACACAAACTGAGCTACGTCAATCGCTCTCGAAATCGGGAGCGTCGACACAGCACTTATTTCAAAATGGAGCACTCTTCCCCCGACTTCCCTTAGTCCTCGTGCAACGAGGGTTACAGGAGTCGGAGTAAGAAGTCCGCCAGTTCGACGGTTTTCAAAATAACTGCCTGCGTGAAGACACGGACTAAGTTTTTCAAGTGCTCATCCCTGCCCTTCCCCCACGCTGCGCCTACAGCCGGAGCCTGCACCCCTTTCCACACACTGAACACCCCGTACCAACCCAGAACGCTCTGGGAGCACAGGTTGGAGGGTTCAAGTCCCATCAACCCTGGGAGCAGTGGGACAGCCAACCCTGGAGCAGCAGAGCCAAGGCAAGCCTACCTCCCACCACTCCCAAAAGTCCTGATTTCTGGCCCCATGTGGACCTCAACCCTCTGCCCCAGCCCAATGAAAGTGAGCGAGGACAGAGGGAGGATGGATGACGCGAACGGGAGATGGGGCCTTGGGGAAGGGGCGAGGCACGGCTGGTCAGTTTTGTGGGATTAGAATGTTGACGCCCCTATACAGCCCTACGGTATTGAACGTCCTACAGTAAGATTCAGGGAAGACACATGTATACGTTATAGTAAAAAAACAAAAAACTCAAGAGACAAGTTAGGGCCGTTACTAAGAGCAGAGAATGCTAAGTCGCTGGCTGAGAGCCAATGGCAATCTCTGTGTATTGTTAACATTTCTTATTGGTGCTCAGTAGAACTGAAGTTGAATACGATTGTGTACAATACTTTATAGCTCAGACAATGAAGGATTTTTTAAAAAGAACCTGCCTCTCTCCCCTTTGTACCTGCTCTGAATCACTCTTGGTCTTTGTGTCCCCATGATGCACTGTTTTTCCTAATTCTCTATCTGTTTCCCTGCCTCTCTTATCTCTCTCTCTCTCACTGCACTTTTCTCTCTGTAATTTGTTTGCAGGCAGGTTGTCTCTTTGATTTACTGTGTCTTTTCTCCGTAGGATTATGATAAATGGATTGCTCTGCTCAGCTTCAGCTAGTCCAACAGCGTTTACGCACGCTAGGTCAAGCCCCTGTAAGCAGTGAAGGCAGAACAGACGCACACAGCTCTGCCTGCGTTCCTTAGCTGTCCCTGGGCACCGTCCTAAGACATGCCGAGCCTTTTTGGTCGGGTTGGAAGCTGCTCAGCTTCACATAGGATTGGCCCCTTACTGATGGGTCCCCAGGCTGTTTGTGTATATGCACACAAGCGGTACAGTGTGTGCGCAGGAAACGATACCCTGGTTTATAACTCTGGTGATAGCGTCTGCTGGCTAGATAGGAAGGCCTGATCCTGAGAGAGGATTGAGCATTTGAAAAATGGCTTTGCCAGAGAAGCCCTGGAATCACCACTAAAGAAACCAAAATTAAATTAAAAAACAACTGCAGAGGAAGGCAGTACTGGCACTTCCACCTGTATGAACTCTAGAGATGGAACAGTATCGGGACCTTGAATCTCAGCTCCTTCACGTGTGTGGCCCAGTGGCTAGCTTTGCAGTGCCTGTTCAGATGTGCTGTCGGCTTGGTATCCGACCCATATCTGGCCGTAGGCTCTGATGAAGGCATGGTTACAAATCTTGTGAGGAATTACTGCCCCCAAGATTTTGTTCCAAAACTGTGTGTATTGGAGAAGAGTCAAAAAATGAAAACCTATTTTCATAACAAAATTCAGTTGCTTTTGTTTCTGAATGTGCAGACTGGACCCAAATTCGGTTTTTTTCCCATTTTTTGGTGTTTTTTTTAAACATCAGAAACACGATCAAAATGGTTATAGGAAAAGAAAATCTTTTGGAGACCAAAAGCCAGATGACCACTGGTGCAATTGCGCAACCATCGTATGCCACTGAGAATGCATTACAACCTTAACTCTGCCCCATTTGGAATGCCAGCCTCCCCATCCCCCACCACGAGTATATGTCATTTAAAAGGACTGTGTGGAAACGACAATAGGTACAGGGAATTTGGTAGGAGTGGAGTTCGACTCCTTGGACTCTTAGTGTTCTTGCTTTTTAGGTTTTATGTTAGTGATGTGTTCTGTAGTCCAAACTTAACACTACATTTGCTTTTTGCGTGCACTGTATAAAACCTAAAACGACATTTTATTCCATGTCTGCAACAAGTGTTGTATGAAATTAAACCCCCTTTATCTAGCCATCAAATGGGATATACACCTTGACCTGCGTATAGGAGCGTGTCAGCGCTCATGGTATATAGTGGGATGTTGCCATGGATGGGTGAATATACCTAATTCTGCATTTCACTACATGATTCTATGCCCCACAGTCGTGTGCTTTGTGGCCCCTGGCTTCTGAGAGCTTTCTGGGACTTGCTGGTTGAGCCGTGCTTATTGTATCTTGCCCAAATGTCACTGCACATTAATCCTCTGCTGATCTTTTTTCCCCTAAATCAAGATTGAATTTTTTGACTGCATAGCTCTCTGTATATACACAAGGGACAGGGTGTAGCATAACCTACCACAGTTCCCTTCATCAGGCAAACAGGTCCTCCCTCTCCCCTCGAGATGGTTCATCATAAATGCCAGGGATTAGTGGGTTGGTTTTTTTAATTTAAAAAGATGGACAAAGCCACCAAGCAATGGATCATTTTGTTGTTTAAGGCTTCTCCCAGGTTTTGAACTTGGTTTGTTATTCTGTGGATAATCCTTGATCATAATGAATCCGCGGGAGACTGATGGGGATGGCTCGTTTATGCACTCGCAGAGCGGTTCCACCGTAATTCTACAGCAGCAAAATGCACCATTAAAGGCAAAGAGCCATGGGAATGATGGGCCATAATTAGTTGTTGCTGTAATATTTTTGATTGAAAGTGCATAGATACTGTAAGCGGCTCTTTCGGGAGCTGGGGCTCTTAGGAAACTGTTAGGAAGAGCACTGCTTATCAAATGGCAAGGGGTGATTCTGCTCTTACCCTGCCCGCCTCTCCAGCACCGTAATTAAAATGTCTGGCAGTTGCGTGAGAGCTTTGAGAGATGTCAGTGTTCAAAATGCAGCAGACGCCAGCTCCCTCAGCCCGGGTGAGCGGCAGACTGCAGAGCTCAGCTGAGCCTGCACTCCCTTCCAATTAGGAATGAAAAATGTGCCGAGCTTTCTTCTGAAGAACAAACTTTCTTCAAGTCAGAAGCACCCCGTGTGGCTGGCTGGATCTATCCCTGCGTGTCCGTCGTCTTGCTTTGGGTCTAAAATCACTCAGCGTCGACTGTGGGGGGACCTGGACTGGCGCGCTCAGCCCCGTCGAGTGCTGCGGATCAGAACTGTGCGCTCTGCCCATAGACGCAGCCCAAATGGGAGACAACCGTTAGTTGTAGTTCAATGCTTTAGCTCACGCGTTCTAATACCCTGGCTCGTACTGCTTTGTAAGTGACCCACTCCATCAGTGGTCTCATTAATGTCAATGGGTGCCTCTGACCTCAACAGGGTTTACATTTAGGACCTTAAATATATGAAAATGCAAAACAAGGACCAGAGTATGAGGCGTCGTAATGGAATCCAGATGTAATCTTAGCAACGAGTACAGTTATCAACGCTCCTCTTGGAGGCAGAGCTGGCGGACAACCTTCACTACGGCCGGGGCTAACACGGTCCATTATCAACACCCCTTTTCAGTGTCTTGTATCTTTAACCAAACTTCAATCCATTCACTGGCATTTTTTGATTGTTGAAAATTTCAGATAAAACGATTTAGCCATTTCCAACACTTGGGCTTTCAGGAAGCCTTTGACAAAGGCTCTTAGGCAAAGTGAGCTGCCATGCGATAAGAGATAAGGTCCTCCCATGGATCAACAACTGGTTCAAGTAGGAAAAAAAGGATAGGAATCAATGGTCCATTATCAGGAAGGCTAAAGGTAAATAATGGTGTCCCACATGGGTCTGTACTGGGGATAGTAGTGCTATCCAACCTACTTATAAATTATCTGAAAAAAAGGATAAACAATGAAGTGGCAAATTTGCAGAGGATACCGAGTTACTTAGGATAGTTAACTCTCTGCAGTCTACGTTGAACTTACAAAAGGGTCTCACAAAACCGGGCGACTCTGCAACAAATGGCAGATGAGATTCAGTGTCGATGCAATGCAAAGTAACGCACACTGGAAAATGTAATCCCAACCAAATTAGCTGTTACCACTCACGAAAGTGATCTTGGGATCATTATGGAGAGGTCTGCAAAAACATCCATTCAGTGTTTAGCGGCAGTCAGAAAAGCTAACAATGCCCGGAGCCATCAGAAAAGAGATAGGTAAGACAGGAAATATCATGCCACTGAATAAATCCATGATACGCTCGCACCTCAGATATTAAGTGCAGCGCTGGTCACTCTGTCTCAAAAAGGACATATTAGAATTGGAAAAGGAGAGAGTAATAAGACGGGGACTTTTCAGCTTGGAAAAGAGATGACTACGGGGAGATGTGAGAGAGGTCTGTAGCATCGCGGCGGGTGTGGAGAGAGTGAATAGAGAAACATTTACCTTTTCACATAACACAAGAACTAGGGTCACCCAATACAATGAATAGGCAGCAAGTTCAAAGCAAATGCAGGGACATAGTACTTCACACAAAACACAGTCACCCCGTGGAACTTGTTGCCAGGGGATGTTGTGATGGCCAAACCCACAACCATGTTCAAAAAAGAACTAGGTAAGTTCTCGGAGGACAGATCCATCAATAGCTATTAGCCCAAATAGTTGGGAATGCAACTCCAGGCTCTAGGTCATAAGCCTCTGACTGTTGGAAGATAGGACGCATCACTCAATTGCCCTGTTTAGTTCATTCCCTCTGGGGGCACCTGGCATTGGCCACTGTTGGAAGACAGGCTACTGGGCTAGCTGGGCCATTGGTCAGACCCAGTGTGGCCATTCGGATGCTCTTAAGAATGGGATTTGGAGAACGTACGTTGTTTGAACCATGTTAAAGTCTTCAGCGACTTCACTGAAAGGCTCCGGTGCCTCTCTGGAGCAGACACTCAAAAGGTGGCAGATCAAGGACATGCCTTTTGCTGATCTCCTGAAAATCCACCCACATTTGGCAAAACTTGCAAGCATCTGGGAATTTCGGTGGGCAGTAGATGGTAGCTAGGGCCTGCCAGCATTATTCTCCAAAGAGTCCATCGGCACCGGGCATTTTCTATACTCTCCCAGCCTCTGTGTGCTTAGCCAGAATGCAGGACCCGAGGAGATCTTTCTTTGGAACTGTTCCTCACGGCCATAAGGACCACAGAGCTTCCTCATGCGCTCATGGAAATGTCCATGCACCTTCATACTCCCCTTCTCGAAAATCAGAGACTTGCACGTGTCTTAGGGCGCAGGCCCACTGTGCCTTCCCACTGCCCTGCCAATGGGCCTCCATCCTGACCACAGAGGGACTGTGTCGTTTAAGTGGAGGTACTTGGTCTCCTTGCCCTTTTTTAGCCTTGCCCCAAAGGATATTAACTGGACTGAGCCCAATAATGTGACGAAGCGACTTTACTCGCGTGGGCTTGTTTCAGACTGAGGACCCAGAGGGAAAAGGATGAACCCCATTATCACCCTCAGCGCGGCGACCATGTCAGATCCTATCCATGAGCTCTTGGATCCATTCCTTCCCCTGTTCTTCACTCCAAAGGCTCGGCTAGCAAAGCAGACCTCTCGGAGGCTGATCTATCATCTCACACTGGAGTTTCTGGGAAGTGTTTGTCCTTGTTTCCAGTCACTGGCATTCTTTCTAAATCTCTCTCTGCCCATCTGTTACTATTTCTTCTTGTGGTTTCTTATTTTGCTTTCATTTCTATTTTTTCTTGGTCTGCACAGGCGTGCTTATGTCTTTTATTCATATCTCTAGATGTAAAAAAGCTGCCTTGTCTTGTAGACTAATTACCCAGGACTTCTCTTCCTGAGTGACAAGCTTCTGCTTATTTACTTTGGGGAGGAACAAGAGCTGAGCCATGTTTTCATTGAAAGATTGGATTGGTTGTAGATGTTTCTTCCCAGCCTCTCTTAGCGGGAAAACCTCATCACAATGTTTCTTCCATGAAGAATACAATGCAAGCTGATCTTGCTTTTATTCTGGGTCTATCTACTACACGCCAAGAAGTCAAAAATACTCTCCCGTCTGACTGAGCTGCCTTTTCGCCATTACGGTTCCCTGGAGCACCACGTAACAGACATACCTTCTGCGCAGCTGTCCACCACATTCTACAGGGGGAGTAAGGATCTTGATAAACAGAGAGTAGATCTCAATTGAATAAGCTTATCTGTATTTCACAGAGCTTCAGAGATGGTCCTCTAAGGAAAATTTACACCCAAGAGGGTATAAGATAACGTAGAACATGAGACAGTTGGTAAAATCGATGTATATTTTTATCTTACTCGGCTTTGCACGCTCCGTTGGGTTGCTATTTCTGTTATAAATGCATTGTTCTGCCCCTCAGTGTGTAGGCTCTCACACACCTTCTTCCACTACCGCTTAGATCTTCGCTGCTTTTGGCCACGAGGGGCCATCTAGCTCAGCAGAACTTTCTCCAAAAGAAAGCCATGGGAAGACGTGCAGGCTGAGCCAGGCAACTCAGTGATTGGGAGCAAGCATCTCCTCCTCCCCCCTCCTCGACCGCCTTGTGTCTGGAACGTGAGACTATAACATCACAGATGGAGATTCTGTTCCGCAAAGAGTATGTTCGTGCATTCTAATTACTGGCATCTTTACTTGTTACGGGTGTAATGGTGAGTAGACGTTTGTTTTTGTATTGATAATTAGAGAGGGGAACAGATGGTGAAGGCTTAGTTTAAAGTAATGTGTCCATTAAAGAAAATCTACTGGATGCAGCTGAAAATTCTTCACTCTCAGAGAGCTCCTCTCTCCGGATTCTTGGCTCCTTTGCAAAGCCACCCTGGTCAGCTCAGGTCCCACTGCTGGTGGATCAGTTGCTTCCAAGTGAAGAGGCTAAGTAATTCCTAAGGCCTTCATACTCAGAATGAGGGGTACCTGTTATGCAGCGGCTACGGTGGGTGCCCCAAACCCATGCTGCACACGGACAGGTGGCTGCGAAAGGAATCATTAGAAATAGCGTTAATCCAAGAAGGCAAGACCTCACAAATAGCTCAGAAATGAGGGGAAAACGGAGATTCGCAAGCAGGACAATATAGACAGAAGAACAAACCCAGATTTTCAGCAAGCCCTGGTGCCAAATTGAAGCCAAATATTTCCTGGGCTCTTTCCCTTCCCTTTCCCTCTCTTTGCTGGAGTGATCTCTTCGGTCTGCTGCCTTGGCACTTGGGGCACTGAGTCCCATTGGGTAGACAGAAAGATTAACCCAAATCTAAACAGAAGCTTCTGGAACCCCATAAGATTGGGTCCCTAATCCATGAATTAGTGGAATTTATTTACAAAACTTTTCTTAAACATTGCAGGAAAATATTGTTCCACACTCTAGAATTGGCATTTATAATCCCAGTTCCATGAGGAGATATCTTTGCGTTATGATGTATCTTAATTAAAACGATCTCAAAAAATATTTTATCAAAAAATCTGAGTTAAATAAAATTTGTTTTTTAAAAATAATTGATTTTTATCTACCCTGCTAGAGAATTACGTTGTAGAAATGTATCAGATGAGATTATCCACCCCTGCGGTGTCCAACCAGTTCTGAAGCACTGACTGCTATAGTGGCTACTGCTGTAGTGAACGAGCCACGTTATTCTGAAAATGTAAATAATTTTGTGAGCCAACTAGCCACACTCATCCGGCAAATAGCCACCTGCGGCTAGTCGCTTGCATGTTGGACATCACGGATCCAGATGCTAAAATCTGAAGCTTCTATGGGGAAGTACAAAACCTTAAAGCAGAGGACTGTCCTATTTGACTTAAAGCTGCTGTAGTTTGCATGACATGACCTGGAACATCATCAGTCTCAAAGAAAACCTTTCTAGAAGGTACAGAAGGACCACGAATACAGCAACTCGACCTCGCCATGGGTATGCATGTCAAGGGTTTGCCACTTTTCAGTCTTAAGAATTAATAAAATATTAATATCCCTTAACACTTCTGTGTATCCATTCTGATCCACCCAAAGCAAGATAACCATGTTATTAATAATCTACATCAAATTGGTAATGTACACAGGGCATGTCTAGTATGTGGACCAGAAATCGAAGTCCAATCAGATGGATGTTTAAACGTGTCTAACGGTTTTTTGGGGAGGTGGGGTGGAAAACTTGACTCCTACGTGTTTCCTTACCTGGATGATGCTCATTGTAACAATGCACCATTTTTCAGGGTTCAGGGTTGCCTGGATTTGCTTTTACTTTGACGTTTCCAGCCCTGCAGCACTGTTACATACAATGGAAAGGGATTGGTAGGATATGCTAATGGCCTCCATATAAGGAATAGACATCTGCAGCTCAGAGAGAGATAAAGTAGACGTGCTCTGTAGAGATCTGGGACACTCCTGGGGCAAAGCCAATACAAAGGAAAAGTCTGGTTGATGAGAACTGGTGGTGTGTCGCAAGACAAACGTGGATTTTCAGGCTTTGTTTTTGGCTGTTTTATTTCATTCTTTTTTTCCCTTGGCCTTTACTTTGATGTGTTTTTGGTAGCTATGCCAGAAAAATCATCTTTGGATTTCCTACAATTTGTAGATAGATCTGCAAGAGCTCATAGCTGTTTAGCACCTTAACTCACTCTAGCAGTTGGCTTACGGGGGTTTTGTTTTCTTAAGCCTGTCCCTGAGGCTTGCTTCGGTAAGACCTCAGCTTAGGATATGTCCTTTATTAACACATGGCACCTCCTTGGCTGCATGCCTATGCAGAATAATCAAGCAAAATGTCTGGCCTGCCACTTTTTGAATGTCTGTCCCTATTTTAAATTGTCTTCTTCCCTTGTGTCCCGGACATGCATAGGCAAATACACCTTCCTACCTCTTTGCTCTACGCTTCCTGCAAAGTAGTTTCACCCAAGAAAATTGGGGGAAGGAGAAAGAGAGCATATCTCTCTCTGTCCTGTGTGTAGGCTGGAAACAAGGAATAGCTAGTCATTCCCAGGGAAGTTGGGAGATTGATCTGATACCTCATTGGTTTGGGAGCGAAAAATCATCTGTGCAGGTATCTGACACTGAGATTTTGCCGTGAACGGGATTATGTGCTAACCTGCATTTGCTATTAATGACTCAGACAGTTACTAGATGTGTGGAAAGGAAAGAGTCTGTACGACAAGAGTGAGAGACACAGAGACCAGCTGTGGCAAGAAGAGAGAACAGCTGAGTCTTGGGAGACCAAAATGGACAGGAGGACAAAAAGCAGGAGCCGGGGTGCAGACTATGTGGAATCGGACGCCAAGACTGGGAGAAACCCAGAAGAGAAAACGGAATAACAAGGGAGAGTTAATCCGGCAGGCACGGGAAAGGGAGATGGCTTTGAAGCTTCGTGTCTGATTGATGATGCTCAGGCTGTGATCCACTGTAATCCCTTCGTTAGCAAGCTGAGAAAAGTAATTTTTACACTGGCCCCTGCCCAATCGCCTTTCCGCCCCTCCCCGCCCGAGTGATTGATTGTCCTCTGTGTGTGTATTGTCTGGGCGCACCACTGCGGTGGTGGCTTAGCTGGTGGAGAATTCTCTTCTGCCTCCTGCAGAGACCAGCATACTGATCGGCCTGGCACAGGACTCCTCCAGGCCTCTTTGACGTCAGAGCCCGGCGTCTTGCAACCAGATCGGAGCAGTGGGGCCAGGGTCTCAGCCGTCTGGCTGGCTGTGTAGGCTGTGCGGGCGGCAGGAGCTGAAAGTGCTCAGATCTGTGTCCACGGATCCAGGGGCGTTTTGATTCATTTAAAGCGAGGCCAGTCATCAGCCTGGATGAAAATTCAGGCTACTTGGTTGTACATTCTCAGCTCTCCCCCCTGGTGACAGTGCTGAGGGGGGTGAAGACTGCCTTTGCTCAGGTGCATTAATGCAAGCTGAGCCCTTTGGAATATCTAGGGCCAGTGACCGGAAGCTTCCGATCCTGACCTAACCATGCTACAGCTGGTACCTTCCCTACTGGACTCTGGTAGCTCAGGACATTTATGTAGAAACCCCTGAAATGCTGAAAAGAGCGATAAAGTCGAAGAAATAGCACCGGGGCTCCCTTCACACTCCAAACTGACTTCCCAATGCCCGATAGCAGTATGGCTCTTACAAAGAACTTACTGACTCCCAGCCCTTGTGAGGCAGAGGACCTGGGTTATCTCAAGATGGCAAGGAACGGAGAGAGAGTTAGCTACTATTGCTGTTGAAACACTTTCCTGGATTGTGGAGCTTTTGCAAAATACAATAAACAGAAAGCTCTGCAAAATAATGTTTATTGTAGCAGGATCTGAGGGTGACTTAGATTTTGGACCAGAGACCTTATGAGATAACACCAAAAAGAATATTTTGGCATAAGAACAAGTCCGTTTGGTTCTTGGCCATGCTCAGTGGCACGCACCAAGTGATACATCCTCCTGTTTGGAATCCCATCGGACCCCTTTTACACCGAGGAGCCCGCTGCCCCCATGAGGCAATGGCATTTTTATCTCCCTATCGCCGATGAGGCTTGTGTATACTAGAAATACGGTGTGTGTTGAAATAACAACTTCAGGTCATGGGTCGACAGGGTGTGAGATGAACCACTAGCAGCAAGGCTGTTAACCCTGGTTTTTCCCAGCTGTGCCAGCTGAGTTCTGAGTAAAATAGGTTGGCTGACGCCTTTTCAGACATGACCACTCTTCCTAGTGTGGACGTGACCCGGAGAGAGAATTCGGTGTTTCTTGCGCCTCCACTTTCCTGGCACATCTCATGATACGCAAGGATTTTCCTAAAGCCCTCGTTCCATGTGTCGCATGCTAATTCTTTTAGCTGGAAAGACGTGTACGCTTCTAGCCATTGTGATTGTGGAGAAAAGCTTGAAAATGTGACTCTTGAAGGGTGTGACTCTAGGAGACAAAAAGAACCCTAGAGTTGTGTGTGTGTGTTAATCTCGTGTTTTTGTTCTCTAGACCCCCACGTGGTGTCCAACCAGTTCTGAAACAGTAACCACTAGAGCGGCTTCTGCTCTAGAGACCTAGCCACACCGAAGGGGCTAGATCGCCACGTGGCTAGTGTGTTGGACTCCATGGCTCTAGTCCTAGGCCATAATCCTACCATGCTTGGGCTGAGCCAAACCTGAGTGGCCTGTCCACCCCTTCATTGGGCTGGCTGGGGACAGGGAGGCATGGGGACCAGCATTGGCTGAGCGAAATTCTCAGTGAGCGGTTTGTGCCCAGGCGTGCAGGGTCTCGCGCCGCTCGGGTGTGTGCCAAGATACAATGCCATTCCGATTTGGAGGGGCAGTGTAGTGGATGAGGGGGCGGCCTGTGGCTGGTGGTCGGCAGGGCACCCGAGATGGGAACAGGCGGGTCTGGCGCGGGAGAGGAGTCTGTGCCTTCTACACTTGAAATGGCACTGCCCCTCTTCCTGTGCTGCCAGGTAAAGTTCTGGGCTGTTGGTCTCTGGGCAGTCTTAGTTAGCTGTGTGGCCCTGGGGAAACATGGTCCGTTGGTGGGGCCGGGGGTGGGACATCGGGGTCGGGAGTGGAAGGAAGGGCCAGGCTGCAGGCTGTCAAACTCGAGGGCATCCACAGGCCACGTTGGCCTCTCAGCATCCCAGCAGTGTGCCCGGCTTCTTGCTAAGAGCCAGCCACTTGGGCACGGGGCTGTCTCGTCTCTAGGTGGGAGCGCTTGTCCCGGGGTTTACATATGTACAAAGGAAGGGACCGGGTAAGAGGACTCTGCCTTCCCTCTGCCCCAGGCTGTGCCCTGGAACAAATAGTTCTGTCTTGAGGAAAGACAAGTCCCTTCCAGAACTGAGTTTGGCCACCACAAGGGACCCCCGACCGCTTGGAAACTCCACCCCTCCTCCAGTCGGCTATTTCACAGCCGTGGGTCTCTTGAGTGGAGAGCTGTGTAACTTGCCACGTGTGTGACCTGTGACCAGGTAACACCCCTCTCCCCTTCTCCAGTCCTGCGAGGGGTCCTCTCTAATCCGCTGTCTGCAGGGGCTTTTCACCTGCCGTGAATGAAAAGGCCTGAGGAGAGAAGAGGCAAGAGCCTGGCAGTTATAGAGCCAAACACTCATTTGTCATGTCAGGGCCGAGCAGCGTGGCAGGCGGCGGCGGCTGCGGCGACTGCTAACACTAATCCCCTTGTGTCTCGCAGTCATGCACCGTGGCATAGGGAAGAGTGCGGAGCTGGGAGGAAGAGGATGCAAACCTCCCCCGTGTCACTGCAGCCTTGAGGGGCAAAACATATTTGTTAACGAGAGCTTATTTTTACTTAACGTCTTGAATCAGCTGCTCTTCACGGCACCGAGCAGGGCCAAGTGACCGCGGCAAAGGAACTGCCGAGCGGAGGAAGCACCGTCCTGGCCGAAGTGATTGCAAGGACGTTCCTGGCGTCCGCGCGCAGCCAAGAAAAGCACTCCGGAGAGGCCAGCTGTAAGCGTGCCCAGCAGCTGTCCAGGAAGAGAGATGATGGAGTGAAAAATCTTTTCTAAATAAACACTTGTTAAAAGCACCTTTCCTGTAATTGAACGTGGCCAGCCTGGGCATGACAGAGAGAGGTGCATTATGGGTAAAGGAGACCAATCGTGGCTGACATGAGATGGGGCTGGCTTGTTTCCTTAGTTCTTGCAGCATTGGGACGTCGGACTAATGCGCATGGACTCGGGAGAGTGGAGTTCAAGGTTCAGCTCAGCCGCAGGCAAGCGAGACACGAGAAGTCATTCTTCCGCGCTCTCCTGCGCTGATTAGGCCTCAGCTGGAGTCTTGTGTCCAGTTCTGGGCACCACATTTCAAGAAGGATGTGGAGAAACTGGAGAACGTCCAGAGATGAGCAACAAGAATGATTACAGGTCTAGTGAACATGACCTGTGAAGGAAGACTGAAAGAATTGGGTTTGTTTAGCTTAGAGAAGAGAAGACTGAGGGAACATGACAGCGGTTTTCAAATATTTAAAAGGGCGTTACGAGGAGGAGGGAGAAAATTGTTCTCCTTGGCCTCTGAGGACACGACAATGAGCAACGGGTTTAAATTGCAGCAAGGGAGGTTTGGGTTGGACATGAGGAAAAAGTTCCTAACTGTCAGGGTGGTGAAACGCCGGAATAAATTGCCTAGGGGGGTTGGAATCTCCATCTCTGGAGATGTTTAAGAGCAGGTTGGACAGACACCTCTCAGGGACGGTCTAGACGGTGCTTGGGCCTGCCATGAGGGCAGGGGACTGGACTTGCTGACCTCTCAAGGTCCCTTCCAGTTCTAGCATTCTGTGATCGCTGGATGACACTGGGCAAGTGGGGCCAAGCTGCCATGGGCCCTGGGGCTGGGGAGGGGGCCTGGCTCTGCCTCTGGAAGGGGTGGAGCCTTTGGTGGAAGGGGCAGGGCTGGGGGCAGCCAGCCCTCAGCACCACCTGTGCCATGGTGCTGGCTCCCTTCCCCCAGCTCTCGGAGCCCCACGGAGTGTCCAAGAACGGCGCTCTAGCATCAGTTCAAAGGCAACTGTCCCTTATCCCCTCGTCGGCAGGCCTGATTGCTCCTCTGTAAAATGGGCTCCTGCCTCCGTGGCACCGGGCCGCTGGGAAGTGAAACCCCCAAACCCTGAGGGAATACTGGCGGCACATCTCACTGGGGGGTGCAGCGCAGGTACGGTTCTTGGCTGGGAAGGCAGGCGAGCCAGGGTCGGTTGTCCCTTCGGCGTATTAACGTTCGTGTAGGCGCATCAACTCCGGTGAGGCTCAGTGGCTTCTTTCTGAGCCGTGTGGCCAGGTGTCTAGGGGTGTGCGGGCAAGGGAGGAAGCCAGGTTTGCGATGTTTGCCCAAGCCAGGCCCTCCTGACACAGCCCCCCCATGATGAAAGGGCTTAAGGGTGAGCTGTGTCTGTACCGGAGTGGGTTTACGGGCGTTGGCTGGTGGAGCTGCCTAGTTATCTGCGCCAGTGGATACGCAGAAGGCGCGTGGAAACCCGGGTGCTGAGGGGCCATTCCCGGGGGGCGAGTGAAGGGAAGTGAGTTAAGAGGCGCTCGGCTCAGCCCTCCTCTGCCGGTTGTGACAAACGCCGCACGTGGCATAGAGGGGCTGGCTGAAGCCGACTTGATAAGCAAGCGAATGGCTCCAATCCTCTGGCATTCGTCCTCCGTGCGGTGCCGTTCTTCATCCCTTCGCATTGGCTGCTATTGGCCCGAATTCTTCGTCATCTGAACCCCTCTCCTTGCGGCCCGATTGCCGTACCCGCCCGTGCTCGAAGGGCGTGTTTGTGCCCAGAGGCAGGCAGCTCTGCCCTGAGGAGCGCTGGCCGTGTCTCTGGCCTGCGGCGGAGGAAGGGAGCCGGGCCTTCGCTTGACATGGGCGGCGCTGAGTCACAGAGGGGAAGTGACAGCAGCCAGGAACTGAGGCTGAATCACCTAGTTCCCACTCCAGCACCTTACCCAGACCCCCCCGCCCATGCCCTGCTACCTGAGCCGCTCTGCAATTCGGAGGGACTGTGGTGGGGTGAGGGGCTTCCCAGCGGCCCCCCAGACGTATGGCTTGTAGCCTCCCTTCCCCCTCTCTTTCTGTCTGTCCCCTGACGCTGGGTCTCGTCCCCTCCCCGTCCGCCTCCCCTTCGTATCTCCCGCTGCTGGCCCTGGTAGGCCTGTGGGAGGGAATGGTTGCCCCCATACGAGGTCCTGGTTGCCACCCTCCCTCCCCGCACACAAGAGAGCTGGGGCGCAACTCCCATGTTCCCGGCGCTGCAAGGGTGGCTTTGGGGGAGACTGAGAAGGGCTATAGCTCAGCTTTGCCCGGGGAGGCCTCCAGGGAGCAAACATCTGTCATTCGACAGCACCCCCACCTTTCCTTATTGAAGGCAGAGGGCTGGTGGAAAGACGAGTGGCAGGGGGCATGGCCAGTGTCAGACGCCCACAGTCCCAGGGACAGCAAGGATGGCTCAGTGTTTAGTGCACTAGCATCAGGTGGAGGAGACTCTCTGCTCCGCTACAGACTGCCGGCGTGACCTTGGGCAACTCACTTAGCCCCTCTGCGCTTCCTGAGGTCCCAGGCAAGGAATTAAGAGGACTGACCTAGCTTGAAAGCGAGTGTGAGGAACGCAACATGAAGAGCATGAAAGGCAGGTATTGTGGTGAGGGGCTAGAGTAGCAGAGCAGTCCGAGCAATCCTTCTGAGGAGTCCGAAGAGGAGCAAGAATTGTAGGTACTTTTGACCCCTGTTTATTTTCTAAATGGAGGTGGAAGAGCTCCTCCCCCCTGCTGGAGCCCAGGGCAGTCTCTGGAGAAGCCAAGTGCTGCTAGTCGGTGCTGCTGAGTAAAGAGGAAATGCAGAGAATTAATCAGGAGACGCAGGGCGGGGGGCGCTAGTCACAGTCCTCTTACCTTGTGCCCTCAGTAGTGGCCCAGGGGTGGGTGGCAGGGCAAAGAGGGGCACCTCGTTTCCCCTTGTGGGTGCTGGGACATGGCGGGCACGTCTAGACTACGTTTACATTTCGAAAGAGGATATGCAAACTCTGCGGGAATTTGCCTATTTTCTTCCGATCGCTTTTTCTAAAGCGGGTCTTTTTTTGAAAGTGAAAGTAGTCTGGATGTGGGGTTTTTTGGGGGAAAAACCCTTTTCGAAAAACTGCTCTTTCTAAAAAAAAAAAAAAAAAAAAAGGAGGTTTACGCTGTTTTTTGAAAAAGGTTCCCCCCCCCAAAAATGCATCCAAACTACTTGCGCTTTCAAAAGACCCGCTTTCGAAAAAACGATCAGAAGACGTCTAAACGTGCCGTGCGGGTGGGAGGCGTAGAACACAACAGTTCGGCAGCTTGTAGTCGGGCTGATTTTATTCCCAGCCGTTTCTCTTTCAAGTGCCATGTGGTTATCTTCCCAGCATTCATTTCCCAGTTTTGCTACTACGGAGAAGTAGTAACTTGGTTGGGACAAAAGTGCTCCCTGTTCAGGCAGGCCCTGAGCTATTAAGGAAAACACTAACGTCTCTAGGTTTTGAGGTGCACAGCCAGTCAGGCAGACCACACGTGAGCAGCACGTTTTTCGTATTTGGTAGAGATGCAGAAGCCAAGCAAATGACTCGCTGCGTCTGCCTTACGGCAAACAAACAAATAAAACCTGGACGATTTTCCCCAGCTGTCTGTGTAACTTGCTATTTTTTCTCATAAAAGAAGGGAAGGGAAAATATTAGCTGTGTTGCATCTTAATGGTTTGCAGAAAGCCTTCCCCTCCCAAAAAATCCAAACCAGAAATCCTCCTGCCGCGATCTGCCCGCGTGTTCATTGATCTGGCTCTGTTCCCTCTCGTGACGCAGATAACGAATGTGTGCAAGAACTCCCCTCCTCCGCCCCGGGGGGGTCCTGTATTGGAACAATTCAAGGAGTAAAATGAAACCTGGTGCTTTTGATCCAGGCCTTGATGGAGGCACCCGGCCCTGCCCCATCAAAGCCGAAGAGAGTCCTTACAGCGGGTGCCGAATACATTTGCATGGTGTTCGTAATTTCCCTCTAGTGTCTGGAGTCCCTAGTAACTCGTTTTGTTTTGATCCTCTTGTGTGTGCTCCTCAGAAACCTTGATGGATACCCGGACGGCTACCGCTGAGCTGGGCTGGACTGCAAACCCTCCTTCCGGGGTAAGTGGATGTATCCAATTGCTGGCTCACTGCATGTGTCTCTGCTCTTGTAGGCTTCACAGTCCTTTTCAAGACATGCTGGGTTTTGAAAACTGCCGAGGCCTTTCTGCGTGGTGAAGCCTGCCTTTCGCCCACGGCAGAAACGTCTGCCACCTTTTTACGCTAGCGGGAAATCCTGTGGCCAGTGGGTCCCTCCCATTTTTTCCATCCACGTGCAGAATAAATGTTGTTTTGTGCACTGTGGCATGTGTGGCTGTGCACCACCTGTATTAACACTGGCTGCCGGCTGTGGGTGCTCCGCTAATCAGCTGGGTGGCATTTGGATCTCTCCTGGGTGGCTTACAGGGCGCACTGCATGTGGTGTGTGTTGTGCAGGAGATAATGAATGTCTACACTACGGCCCTTGCTGCGGTTCTGCTGCGCTGCACTGCATCCCGGTTCCCTGCGTAGCTGCTCCATGCCGGCAGGAGAGAGTTCTACTGCTGGCAGTTCCCTGCCCCCCAAGTGATGTGGTGGGGGCTAGGTCCATGGGAGAGTGATTTCCGCTGACAGCGCTGTCCACACCGGTGCTTTTATTGGGGAAACGTGCATCGATCGGGGGTAATTTTTCATACCCAGGAGTGCTAGCGGCGACAGAGTCTAAACCACAGCGGTACGTTCTAGCCTGAGCACCTGTCAGTAACCCAAATTGCACGTTTCCTGGAACAGGCCGCGACTCTGTCCTGGCAGCGGCTGGTCTAGGAACCACCCACCTCTTTGCGAGGCAGGAACGCTGAGCTTGCACCTCAGGGTTAAATAAAGGACCCATATTGCCTGGGCGGCCAGGCTGTGAGCGGGTCTCCCTCCGGTGGTGCCCTGTTGCCAACCCGCCACGGGCCCCTTGCTGGGCTGTGCCCAGCCGGCGCAGGGTAGGGACGGCTTCTCGGTCGGTCCCCTCTTCCGGGAATTGGCTCTGGGCACGGCTCTCTTGCCTACTCGCTCTCCGAGGGCCTCTCGCCCGACGTTCTGAGGGGGCTCCGCACGCAGCCAGGAAGGAGCCGCGGAGCGAGAGGGGGTTTCATTTCTGTGCGGCACCACCGGCCGCCCCTGGCGGTGCCTTTCCAGAGCACTGGCCGCGGCGGCGAGGCTGGGTCTGCTGGCGTGTTCACGGGGGAGAAAACTGCACAGCGGGAAGGGTTGTGTCCTCCGCTCTGGCTCAGCGCCAGCTCGTGGGCATTAGAACCCGCTTTCCCGTGAGAGGGAACGTGCTGGGGAAAGTGTGTGTGAGAGTGGGGGGAGGGGCGTGGAAACTGGGAAGATCGGGGGGGCCCGTGTGCTGGAGACGGGGTGGGGGGAGCATGAGAGACGGGCCTCAGGTCCCTTCCCGGAGAAAGAAGACGCCTTTTTGGATGTGCGTTCCAGGCTGGGTTTGTCTGTCTGAAATCCTCTCCCCCCACATTGTGTGGGGGACGCAGCTTCCTCCGTCACGGGGCAAACCAATTGAATTACCTACTGACGAGCGGCTTGAGGGTTTTGGGGGGCAGCTGGCTCGTGCTTTCTGACCTCCTGACGGTGGGCAGTTGGGACTAGATAACTCTAGTTAGCCCCAGCGGTGACTCCCCTTCATGCGCCAAGCATGTGGGCCTTTGTCTGAGCCTGCCTTTTCCTGGGTTGGCTGCCGGCGGCAGGCCCGGGGAGCAGACCCTCCAGTGGCGAGAGGCTTTGGGAAGGGGCTGCTCACCCCTTAGGTTCGTGGAGGCGCTGTGGGAAGGCTTCTTGGCGTCGCTGCTCACCTGCATGGGCCGACTGGCCTGAGCAAGTGCCGGGTTGGCACGCAGGCGAGCGCGACTGGCAGGCCTGCCCCGGTGTGCATACGAGGCTTTCCCTGGCCCGTAGTGCCCAGCCTTTGTTGCCCCGTATGGCCGCAGGCCTGCGTTGGAAGCGAGAGCCCGTCTGTCCGGCAGTGGCTGTGGGGTGCGGTGTTACGCAGCCCTACCAGCTGAGCGTGGGGCTGTGTGTTCACTCAGAAGCCTTGCCGCCACTAGCTGGCGTAGAGCTCCCCGTCTGGGGGGACCAGCCATGCAGACAGGGTGCGCTGCTTGGGCACGCTGAGGCATGTCGGGTGTGCACCGGGTGATTCCGGCGTCTCTTCTGCAGCGCCTCCCAGCCTGGCGCCGTGAATACTTGTGCTGGGGGAGGCCGGCCGTGCCCGTGTGGCTTTGCACCGCTGCCAGAAGTGAGTGTGCAGCACACAGGCGCACTAGAACACCCCCCCGATCTGTGGGTTTTACACAGCTCCATGCCGTGCCAGATTTCCCTGGCAGGAGGGACGCACGTCCCTGGAAGCTCACACCCCGGCAAGAGAAATCTGGGTGCTGACTGTAGCAGAGAGGGGCCGGCAGCCGTGGTTCCAGAAAGGCCTTGCCCTCTGGAGAGGTGGTGCAGGGGATCAAAGCACCCGGAGGAACTCAACCTGACAGCTTCTCGTCTTGGGGGGCAAAAACACAAGTGCCGTCTCTCTGCCTCCCCTCCTTCCTTCTCGGACCCCTCGGAACGGAGTGTCTCCGGCTTCCAGGGCCTGTTGTGTTGATTAGATGGGCTACCAAGACCCAAAGTGCTAACCTGCCCTGTAAGCGCCATCGAACGGGGCTTAGCAGGAAGAGGCCAGAGAGCCCATGAATAGCAAGGAAGCAAAGCCAGCTGAAAGGTAACGTCTGACATAAGGCTGGCGGTGGAGAGTTTGTAGAGCAAACCCCCCCCCCTTTATTGCGGAGTCTCTGTGAAGGTAAGAAATAGCCTTCTGGGGGGAAGAGTTAGTGTATTGAAACGGGCAGGCGTTTTCTGCTTTTGTTAAGTCCAGTCCTGTCCCCCAGAAGACAAACATGCACAAGAGGGGGGGAAAAGACCCGCCCAGGGAGAAAATCCAGCTTCGGTCTCTGGTGTTACCTCTTACGTGAAACCTCAGTACTAGAAAACCCCAAGATGTGGTCCTACCAGCCTCTCCCCCAGCCTGGCTGTTGACTAACTGCTGCTTTGGTTAACTCCGCCCCTCCACCCTGCCTTGTTTTTTAAGAACCGAAAGGGAGCAACAGGCAGATGAGTTCATTCCCTCATTTTGTTCATCTTTTGTCCATGGATTCCCACTCCTGCACTCACCCCTGCCAGACGCATATTCCTTAACATAGTCCTTGAGCATCAGCCGGGCTTTTTGCTGAGACTAGTTCAGCCTCTTTGTCTCCCGTAAGAGGCTGAACTGCGCCACTTTTTATAGGTTGTCTTGACGTTTTTATAACCCTTCGCTCACTTGTTACAGTTAAACTCACGCTTGGGCTAGGCGGGTAGGCCCAGCTATTAAAGCAGAGCCTGGGAGCAAGGAAGGAGCTTTATGTACGAGAGAGAGGTGGTTTCCTCCCTTTCTTCTAGCCCTGGAGCTGTCGGGAAGTCAAACGTGCCAGCGAGGAGAAAACCGCAGAACTGCTGCCCGTTGCTGGGATGACGGGCAGCTGTCTCTCCACGCGCCAGGTCTTACCAGGTAAAATATGGAGAAGCTCTTTCTCCTGAACGTGCCTGAGAGAGCTGGAGGGTGGTACCATTGCTAGAAGCTCCTGGCCAGGAGCTGCTCCGGTAATGAAGGAGGCCAGGCACTGAAGAGAGAAATGTTGGAATTCAGTCTAGAAAAACTCTCTCATGGCCCCACACCCAGCCACAGAGGACGCAATCAGCACGGAGCGGGTCTATCCAGCAAACCAGCTTCGAGCTCCGACCCGAACCATAGGACCAAGCAAGACTCCAGTGATACCCATGGGAGATAAGTCTCAGAGGGGTTGCTGGGTTAGTCTGTAGCTGCAAACACAACGAGGAGCCTGTGGCACCTAAGAGATTAACCGATTTATTGGGCAAACACTAGGGTGGGCAGAGACCCTCTTGGTCAGATGAATCTGTTGAAGGGAGTCTTTGCCCATGGAAGCTGCTGCCCAAATAAATCTCCCCGTGGGTTTTGCATGGTCGCTGTTGCCTTGTGCTCTCTTGTGGCAGACACACAGAAGATGACGGTTTCCTGCAGAGGTGCAATCGACAAGGACGGTTGGCTTGGCCCTAAGGAAGGAGGCGGAAGTGACTGCCGCTGCTGGCAGCGAGGTGTCAAAGGCTGTGACTTCGTGCGGGGTGCTGGGCATCCGACAGCCAAGAGCACCCTTTCGGGCCCGTAGGGGGGCAGCAGCCATGCGCTCCGGGGCGTGGCTAGCTTTCCATCCCGTGCCCCAGCTGCTAAGGGGGGAGGGGGAAGAGCTTGAACTCAACGCATTCCTCTCACTCTTGGCGGCTGCCCCCCTGTGCCCTGGCCGACAACTCTGCAAATTGGGCGTGAGGGGAGCTTAAAACGGAGGCAAATAGAAGCAGAACCTGGAGAACTCTGAGCTAGCTGGTCTGCCTTGACGTTGCAGAGCGCAGACACGAGGTGAGCGCGCTTCCTGGGCCACAGATCTTGTGGCAAGCTTTCCCTTGTGGGAGAGAAGGGCCCCGCTCAGGCCTCATCAGTGGCTAATTCTGGGTGATGGCTGCCTGTCCATCTGAGCCCGCCCTCTCTCAGCGGCCTGAGGGCCTGGGAGATTTTCTTAACCGGATCAGGCACGGACCTGCACGTTCTCTCCTGACGAAATCTACGGGCCCACTCCAGCCAGGGTGGATGGGGAGACAGAGCGAGACTGTTTCCTGTCGCCTTTCTACCAGCAGCCCATGGAAACACACACAAGGCAGCAGCACGTTTACGGGGCCACGTGCGAAGGACGAGAAACTTGCTCAAAGGAGCAGGGAAGGCCTGTGCCCCTCCTCAGGGACCCTTCTGGCATCACCAAGGGTCAGGACAGCACGCCGCCCCACCTCCAGAGTCCAGGAGCATGGTGGGAAGTGGCATCGTTTTCTCCCCTTCCTCCCACTAAGGAAATGGAGAAACTCACTGTCCCCTCCCCCGTGGGTTATGTCTCTTCTAAAGATCCTTCTAATTGTAGTGGGCCCAGCATTGGTGAAAGCCATGTGGGTGGATCAGTCTCTGCCGTGTAATCTTCTGTCCTGCCTATTCCGCAGTGGCCTTAGCCGCCCCGAGCAAATACCTTTCTGTCAACTGGCTGGCTTTCAGCAGCATTTACCTAGAGTCCATCCGTTCTTCCAGCTGAGCAGTCCAACCTGGTTCCTGCTGCCCGCAGCGGGGTCGCCAGGGCACTGGGTGGGCGGGGTCGGAGAGCGGCGCTGGCGTTCTAGCCAACGTGGTGGTGCTGTGGCTGATAGCCCAATGGCTGTGATGCTGGGATCTGACCCGTGAGTGGTGCTTGGAGGCAAGGACCTGGGAGGCGATTCATTTCTGACTGGTGCCGGCGTGAGCGAGAGATCGGTGGTGTTTCAGTCCCACAAGTGCGTTGACACGGGGGCTCAGGGCCCAGTTCTCCGTGGGCAGGCCTAGCGCCGTGTGGGCACCTCATCACAGAGCTCAGCCCTTTACTGGGGACCTGCCGCCCGAACGTTTGCCACGTGAACCCACTCCCCGTCGTTCCCCGGGACGACTGTGCCACGGCGTTCTTCTGGCCCGGGTCTTCGTTGGCCTGGTGCATAGTGGGTATCGGGCTTGAAACCCACAATTCTCTCCCAGCTGCACAGGTAGCATGACCTAGAGCTGGCCCTCAGGTGCCAGGAAAGGGACAGTTATTCTACCTACAGGCCAGTCTCTGAACTTCCTTCCCCCTTCCAGGTACGCCCGTCAGTTCCGTCACTGGTCTCCATCCTCTCTCCCTTTCACTTTCCACCAAAAGGCTTGTAATTAGGAAACATTAGCAGGCTCACAACAGCTTTCATACCTGGAACATCATCCGTAATTGCACTCAGCAGTGCTCTTCCCTGGCTATTAATGTCACTTTTATGAAGTAATGAGGAACAAAACACCCCGAGGCACTTAAAACATCTTTCTGATACAATACCAGCCTTTGAGGAATGGAAGCATAAAATAACCTGACTCACATTCCCCTGACAGAGAAAGTGATAGACAAAGACTGGGACAGAAAGGAGGGTGGGGGTGGGAAGATCAGTTAGGAAGACTGGCTGCAGTTTAATATCTGGGTATAATAGATGGATAGCTAGAGGGTTTCGGCGAACTGGAGACTGCAGGAGAGGTGGCACAGAGGCAGGCCAGTGGGTGGATGGCAAGATGGATGGCTACGGCAAAGCTATGAAAATAGAGGAGGAGAGGCCATTGTGGGAGTGAAAAACCCAGTGAGCGCCACTCCGCTGTGTTTGATCTGGGTGGAAGTTTTCAGTCCCAACAGAGTCAAATTGTGTTTGACTGCTGGGCGCTGAGGTGGTTGCACAGAGATGTGGTTACCATGTGGGTTCCTGCTGCCTTTCTCCACCGGCATGTCGCAGTCCCTTCACTTGTGCCCTTGTAACACTCGCGTCTCAGTTTGCCCTTCCTGGGGTCAGAGGTCATTTTTTCTGAGTGTCCCAGCGCCCAGGCCTCAAAACTGCCCTGCTCCTATTGAGGCACCAGAGCAAGGGCCTTGACTTGGGTTTTGGGAAAGGTCCTCGGGGGAAGCCCTCAGCGTGGGCGCCCTCGGGGGAAGCCCTCGCCCTTGTTTTGGTGCCTATTCAGGAGCTGAGCACTTGTGAAAATCCAGCTCCACGTAGCCCAAACCAACAAATTACCAAAACGCTGCCAGGAACACCAGACGAAAGGCTGCTGGCATGAGCCCCTCCTGCATGGGGAATGCGGAAGCCCTCGGGGGGCGGGTACAGATGGGTGCATAATGAAATGCAGCATGGTGACACAAACCCTCTTCTCAGGCGGGAGGCAGCCTGCTCTGTTAGCACCTCAGATTCACGATGTCCCAGATTCACAGATTCAAAGGCCGTAAGCAGGCCCGGCCCTTGGGCAAGGCGAGTGAGGTGGTCATCTTGGGCCCCGTGCATTCAGGGCTCCACGGCTCTGCGTATTCAGGGCTCCGCACTGCCGCCCGGGAGCTGTGTGGCTCAGCGTGCTGCCTTGCACCCTGCACGCTCGTTGGTCAGGCCTGGCTGTAAGCCTATCTGCCCTCAAGCATGAAACAGGCCCCAGAGCCTCACCCAATGGCGTTGGCCCTCGGCCCAGGGTTTTTCCCTGAGCTAGAGCCCGTCTTTTAGAACGAGATCCCATGCTACTGCGACGCCCAGCCATTACCTACCGTCTTTATTAAACATTTGTGCCTTATTTCTAGTCTGAGTTTGTCTCGCCTCAGCATCTTAAGTGTGGGATCGTGTTCTGCCTTCCTCTGCGAGATCAGAGAGCGCTTTGTGGTGAGGAACTTGCAGACAGCGCTCGAGTTACTATTTTAACCTTTTCTTTGACAAAGCAACGCGGGCGCGTGCCTTTGGTCTCTCCCCGGAAGGTATTTTCCCATGCCTTCAATGATGCGTGTAGCTCCGTGCAGAAGCCTGTTGGATTTTTCAGGATCCTTTTGTGTAGTGTGCAAGGAAACCGGCCCCAGTGTTCCAAGAAAGCTCTGACCCCCAGAGAGAGGGACCATCTGTATGGCCCAGAATGGGGCAATGGTCACTCCAGTCTTGTGGCCAGCGAGTGCTTCCCTCTTGCTTCCAAGCCTCCTTGAGCATTTAAGCAGTGTTCTTTAAGTAGCCTCTTGTAAGAGCATAATCTCAGTCTTTTGTTCAGCTTAACAGCTCTCAATAAATATGTCTAAAGCAGAGTTGTGCAATTTCCGGGCTAGTGCAGGTTCTGGATGCCGGCACAGCAGTAATGAAATGTATTCAGATAAGAGTTACTCAGAATATTGTAAATGATATTGCCTTGACTTACCCAGCGTTGCCTGGGACTGGCCTTGGGGTGGGAGCAGGGCAGCCTCCAGCCAGCACTCTTCAGGCCCGGGATGGGCAGAGGGGCCGTGCCTAGCTGGGATGGGGGTGGGGAAGGTGGTGGTGCGCACAGGCCTCCAGCTGGTACTCCCCCATGCAGGCTCCTGCCGGCATTCCCTGGGCCTGGCCTAGGGACAGAAATGGGGAGCTGAATCAGCTGGCTATGCTCAGGATTCTAGTGGCACTGGGGAGCGGCGATGGGACTGGTCACGGCTTTCCCCCACCCCCGGTTTGGCAGTGGGGAGTAGCGGTTTGGGGCAGGGGGCTCACTTACCTGGGCCATTGGCAGACATGATGGCAGAGCCCCATCCCCAGCCGGCCACTCCCTTGTGGTGAGGCTGCCCCCAGTGGTCACTGCAGGATAGCTCTGCCGTGCGCTCGCTGCAGCCGGTGGTGGCTGGTGGGAATCACATCCCTCTGCTCAGGCCCCTCCCTTTTCATGTTGTGGAAAACAGCCCCATTCCAGGCACATCCCATTATCCTGGCACAACCAATCCCTGACCTTGCTTTAAGTTAGGATAAGAGGAAGCTGCCTACCGAATTTGGTGGTCATAGCTCTTACTGTTTAGGAAGAGTTGAACAAACCCACTTCGAGAGAGACAGACAGATGGATTCACAGACAGACACACAAAGCTCCAAAATATATATATATTGATTACTTCATAGCCCATGCACACAGCTACAGCCCTTTCTCACAGTCTGGCCACTAGGCTTGATGGATGAAATTATTGTCCCCTAGAAATCAATGGGAGTTTTGCCCATGCTTTCAGCTGAGGCTCTGATCTCACCCCACGTCTACTCACAGGCTTGAAAATGGCCTGTTTTGCACCAGAAAATCTTGACAAAAATGGTTTCCTTTGATTTCACCCAAAGCTTCAAAACTACAAAAACAAAATCTTCACTGTCAGATAACCAAGAACCAACTTTCTCGATGCAAATCTAAGTTGCGTGGCTAAGACCTGCTGAAGACAGCTATATTGTGGCAAGCCGCTTGCGTTAGGTTTTTAGATTGTAAGCTTGCAAATGGAAAAACGGAATATGTTCAAGGAAAGCAGCTACTTCCCATGAAGACCTGCATTTGGTCAAAGCCCCATTTTCCATGTAAAAAGAAGTTCAACAGAAAATGGAAATCCATTCCACCCTTTCTCTCAGCTATGGTAAAGATCAGCTGGGACCAAAATGGCTCCCATTTGGCCTGTCCAGCTGAGAACCAAGAGGAAAGGCAAGGAGCGTGAGCAGGTGCTGCTAGAAGAGGCATTGCTGATGTTCCTCATGCAGTTGGGTGGCTGGTTATCCTTTAAAAATGGTTCCCTTGGATTGTGGGCCCTTGAAGCCCTGGGGGAGAGTGTGTGTGGGGGTGATTTAAACTTCTGGGATTCAGGCTTGTGGGGCATCATCACCTGGCAACCTGGAAAAAGCCACGTCCCAGTTGAGCCTGTTCTGTTTGGAAAAGCCAGAAGAAAGCTGGTGAAGAACGCAGGCAATGATGCAGCAAGACTGGGACAGATCTCAGATCCATGGCATCACAGGGGCTGGATCTTGGGGTGCTGTGGCACCCTCAGCCTTGAAGTGGTCTCCATCACCAACAGCAGCCGTGGCCAATCTGTGGCTCACGAGCTGCATGAGGCTTCCCCCTCCCCCCGAAAGTGCAGCTCACAAAGCCTCTCCTGCACCCCGTGAAGTCGCCCCCGCACCCCTGAAAACAGCCCCCAGCTCCCTGGGCTTACTGGGGCAGGGGAGCACTCTGGCGTAGCCATTCAAAATGGCGTCTTCAAGATGGCAGCGGCCGACGGGAGCCTGATGTGGCCAAACAAAGCCTTTAACGGAGTTTCTTAAAGGGTTTTTTTTTTGTGTGTAACAACTCTGGGGGGCTGCTTTTTTTTTCTCAAGCAAACTCATCTGGGCGCCTTTTTTTCCTCGACAACTTAGGGAATAACCTGTCTCTGAGCGGGGCCGAGGTATACCTCTGAGCAGGGGGACTGATATCCCTTCGAAAACCCTGGGTTCCTGTTTCTTTCTTGGCTTGCCCATCCGAGCGTTCAAACCCTTTTTTGAAACTTGCTGCGCTCTTGGCTTCGGAGCGGCCCTTGTGGCAGCGACCCTCAGAGGCGAACTGGTATTTCCACGTATCCTTTTCAATTTGCCACCGTTTGGGTCCCATGGAACATCCACTTCTCTGTGTGTTTTGTGACGGGGTTAATAGAAGTGCCTTCCCTCGGCTGCCACAACTTCCCTGCACAACTCAACCCTGGAAAGAAGTTATTGACATGAAACAGAGTTTGTTACTGAAATCCCCCAGACAGACTGACAGGAGAGATGTAGACAGATAAGTAAGCGGATGGTAAACAGATACTCACATGCAGACAAAAGACAGAACAAGTGGATAGGTAAATCTGAGCTACAGAGGCAAACATATGGATAGACTTACAGATGTGATACGCAGACAGGGGCTAGAGAGAGGAGAGACTGCACAGAGTAAACAGAGCAGATAGTTTTTTGGATTGCACCCCCGTTTGTATCTGGAGCAGCACATGGCCTGCACACACACACGTAGATGTATATACGTGCACAGGGCTGCTTCACTGAAAGCAGTTTCCGTTTCTTTGGTTTTCACTTGCGCTTTTCTCATCTATATTTTTTCTGTTGCATGAACGAGCCAAAGATCCGCTGTAATAAGCGCAAAAGCAACATGATACTTGTGGTCCGTGCTCACACGATAGCAACAGGCTAACGTTCCAGTGGCCCCGACTTTAGGTGTTTTATGCAGGGCTGTGAGTTATTTGCAGCATCGCCACATGAGCACATTGCACAAGAACCGTAGCCGTAGTTCACACCAGGGGTGTGTCTAGACTACAGGGTTTTGTTGACAAAAGTGGACTTTTGTTGACAAAACTACACTGTTGCTGAGTTCTGTCGACATAACGTAGACAGAACTCGGCAGTTTTGTTGACGGCAGTAAACCTCATTCTATGAGGAATAACGCCTTTTGTCGACAGAGTTCTGTCAACAGAAGGCGTTATTGCATCTACGCTGTCTTTTGCGTCTACACTCTCATGTCAACAAAGCGGCTTGCTTTGTTGACAACTGGATGTCGTCTAGACGCTCTTTGTTGACAGAAGCTTTGTGAACAGTATCTGTCGACAAAACTTCTGTCAACAAAAGCCTGTCGTCTAGACGTACCCCAGAAGGCTACTTTGTTTCTAACTAGAAGATTTACTTGCTGTTGCTCGGGTCCTTAACACAGTTGATTTTTGGAAAGTATGAAAATGTCCAGGACTACTTTAAATCGTTGCCCTGGGGCGGGCTGGAGGGCAGGGGGGCAGGCTGCCCCAGGGAGAAAGGCCAACCCCAGCACTCTATCACCACAGCAGCCTGGGGCCAGGGGAGAGGCATCTCTCCATGGCTGCTGCAGCTGCAGCAGGCAGAGGGCGTGTGTTCCCTGCTTGGGGCAGGTCCAGGTTGGTCTGCCCCCTGCGCTCCCCAGCCAGAGTGAGGAATGCAGCAAACTGTGCACTTTCCCCTCGCTCCCTGACAAAGGGGAAACACCTCCCGAGCCCGGAATCAGCCGCTAGCCACCCCCTGGCCTTGTTCCTCTGGGATCCATGCAGGGCAGGAGTGGCAGCCTGCATTCAGCTGACAGCTCTGGATAATCACATGTAGGAGCCCTCCGGATAATGACAGCTGCCTGGCGGGGCTCCTGCTGCTATGGTTACCAGCCACGCTCCCTCCTTGCCGGTTCTTTGCCATGTGCTGCTCCTGTTGCTGTTGTGGAGTGGGCCCCAGGGACGGGGAGGACGGGCGAAGGGGGTCAGAGGTGGAACAGCCCGCTGTACTCTCTGTAAGTCTCTCAGCTGGAAGGGCTGTACAGCTCCCTAGAGACTGGGAAGAGCATCGTCTTCATCCCCAGCGCTCTGGAAGTTATCTACAGGGATCTTGTCCAGACACCGCGTGTGCGGCTGGGCTGGTGGCGGCAGCAGCCCCGGCTGTGGCAAAGGCTGCGGGGCCACCCCCAGGTGGGAGCCGGGGCTGCTCTGGGCCTGCTGCCAGGCCTGGAAGAGCCGAGGGGAATGGAGGCTCCAGGCACTCTTAGGGGCTTCTTACTGATTGAGTTTCTCAGGCCTGCCTGCTCCCTCCTTGGCCCCACCAGGCGTGTGAACAGGCGCCATTCGCAGGGCCGGGGGGATTCAGCCACGGCCTGGACCTCCGGCCTGCGGCTTTACTGGAGAAGCAAATTCCCCAGCACGCGCAGTGGCATGCGAGAAGCACATTCTTCCTGCCCCGGATTCCCGGAGGCCCTCCCTGCTGCTCTCACGTGCCAGGGGCTTGGCAGAATTGGATGCCCCAGGCCCCATTCCCGGCTGGGTTTGCCCCGGGCTCCTGTCCTGCGAGGAGCAGAGCTGAGCCCAGCCCACCCGGCCTTGCGAGGGCTGGAAAAACAAGCTGGAAACGCGGCTTGATCGTCTTCCTCTTTGGTTTCGGTGCATTGCTCAGTGCGCGGGCAGAGACCTCTCCAGACACGAGGGCGCCCTCTAGGGCAGGGGTTCCCAACCTTTTTCGGTCCCCTACCCCCTTGGCTTTTAGTAAACCTTCCCGTACTCCCTATTCAAAAAGGAAGGAAATAAATTCTAGACTTTAGAATCCACAACTTTTTTCACTAACATGACTACTTTTGGAATATTTCAATTAGGATAATCTAGTTATTTACCAAATATTCCCCGTACCCCCTTGACAAGCGTCTCATACCCCCGTGGGTACGCGTACCCCAGGTTGGGAACCCTTGCTCTAGGGGCATTTAGCCAGGGCCCTGCATGGGGGCCCCGCAGAGCTGACCTACGCTAGGAAGAGCACCTGAGGGAATGTGCCTCTCACCTCTGCTGCAGCTGCTCCTTGGATGGGGCGGGAGAGGCAGGGTCGTGTCCCCCCCCCACCCCAGGCAGTGACCGGCTCCTGAGCAGCCATCGCCACGCACAGGCCCTGTAGGTGAGTGGCCTCTGCAAGGGGAGGGAAGCTTTCTTCTCATCTAGGCCTAAGGAGCTGCAGGAATGTGTGATGGGAACTCGCCTTCTCGTTTGAATTTGCCCCTGCACAGGAACCGTGCATTAGTCCCCTTCTCCACAC
Source organism: Pelodiscus sinensis (assembly GCF_052426305.1). Lineage (NCBI taxonomy): Eukaryota > Metazoa > Chordata > Testudines > Trionychidae > Pelodiscus > Pelodiscus sinensis. Next base: position 55,262,046 of record NC_143061.1, on the reverse strand, counting down.
CCACCTGCTCTGAGCCCTGCCCCACCTTGCGGAATCTGCAGCCCCCCCTCCCGAATGGAGCCCACCTCTGCCCACCCATCGATTTGAGCAATTCCCGCTCTGGGAACTGAGTCAGTCGGAGTCAACAGCATGAGGCTGTTGCAGAAAAAGCAAACATCCTTCTGGGCTGCACTCACAGGGTGTGTCTAGACTGCAGGGTTTTTTTTTTTTAAAAGTGGCCTTTTTTCGAAAAACTTTCCCTGCGTCCAGACTGCTGCCGTGTTCTTTCAAAAGTAAATCGAAAGAACGCGGCAGTTTTTTTGACTGCGGAAAACCTCGTTTTACGAGGAATAACGCTTTTTTTTTTTTTCAAAAGTGCACTTTTGGAAAAAGGCGCCATGGAATGCAAACTGAGCTTTTTCGAAAGAGAACATCCAGACTGCCTGCGTGCGCTCTTTCAAAAAAGTGGCTTGCTTTTTCGAAAGTACTGCTTATAGTCTAGACACGCTGTTTTGAAAGAGGCTTTTTCGAAAGAGGCTTGCGGTCTAGACATAGCCACAGGAGCATTGTGAGCAAGACATGAAAAGTCATTCTTCCCCTCTACACTGCGCCGATAACGCCTCAGTTGGAATGTTGTGTCCAGCTGTGGGTGCCACATTTCAGGAAAGATGTGGAGAAATTGGAGAAAATCCAGAGAAGAGCAACAAGAATGATGGAAGGTCTAGAGAACATGAGCTATGAGGGAAGGCTGAAGGAATTGGGCTTGTTTAGTTTGGAAAGGAGAAGACTGAGAGGGGACATGATAATGGTTTTCAAGTATCTAAAAGAGTGTTACAAGGAGGAGGGAGAAAAATTATTCTCTTTGGCCTCTGAGGTTAGGACAATAAGCAATGGAGTTAAATTGCAGCAAGGGAGGTTTAGGTTGGACATTAGGAAACACTTCCTGCCTGTCAGGATAATTAAACACTGGAAAAAATTGCCTAGGGGGGTTGTGGAATCTCCATCTTGGGAGATATTTAAGAGCAGGTCGGATAGACGTCTATGATCTAGATGGTGCTTGGTCCTGCCGTGAGAGCAGGGGACTGGACTCGATGACCTCTTGTGGGCCCTGCCAGTTCTAGGATTGTATGACCTTGCCTCTTGGCTAGTTTTAAGCCAGCCTTATGGTGCTAAGCCAGCCCGTTTTCTCTGCCACACCCCGGTATACCGGCAGCCCTACTCTCCTGATGCCTCCCAGCTATTCTTCCTTGCTGACCTGGCTAGTTCACCAGTGCAGGGAGTGCTGGAATTCGAAGGGCTCCTCAGAGAGTGACAGTGAGGGTGTCTGTGCTAGGCAGCCCTTGGGACTTGCTCATGGGCTGCTGCCCGTGTGGTGTGCCTGACGGATTCTTGGTGGCACTGGGTGTATTTAGCCTAGTCAACATCCTCGGGGTGAGCAAATCCCCATGGATTTGGGGGGTTCCCTGTCCACGTCGGATTTTGCAGCGCCGCTCAGGATCCACGCAACTGGGAAGTGGGGTTCGAGAGTCGTCTATGGAAATGGAGTTAGAACCGCAGCTTGGCATCAAGAATGAGAGGCCTATGCCAAGCATGCAAACCGGGTAATTGGTGATGTCCAGTGATGACACATTAGAAAGACAGGACGTTCCTCGGGGAGTTTGCATAGGGCAAAAAAACTCAGGGCCCAGTAGTTGCTACCAGATAGACAGACAAGCTTCTGAAATGAATTGGATTCTGGTCGGTGATGCCAAGCCCCCAAATAGAACGGAAAGCCCCACCAAGCCAGTAAGGCGGAGTGACCTCAAGTACCCTTCATCTGTGTCTTGTAACGATAACGAGGGAATCCTGGGTCCTGTCAAAATCACACCTTGTCGAATGCAGCGTAGCGTCTCTTTACAGCTTGCCTGGTGTATTCGGGGAGAGGCTGACGGGAGAGAAGATGCGTCCAGGTGAGCTTGTTTGTCACCATCTGTCGCATGTTTGGTTAACAACAGTTAGTCGCAATGCAGCCAAGCCCCCTCCGGCCGTGATCCTGTTAGCTCTCGGCAGCTTGAGCACCGTTTGCACTGGGGTAAAATTGCCCGCAGTCCCCTGCGGCTGTGTACATTCTGTCAAGATCTTGTGCGAATACATGCTGCTCCGGGTGTTACGCACAGGCTGCAGTTTACTAGTGCAGATATGGAAAAAATGATTTCTCTGATAGTGTAAAGGGAAGCAGAAGGAAACCGATTCTGAGTTTCCGGTTGTACAAACTCCGGCTTCCCGCTCAGCATGGTAACGCCCGCCCCTCTAAGGGCCATCAAGCAGTTTACATTGTACAGACAAGCACATTGCGTGTGTAGCCGTGTGCCGCTGGCGCTCCTAGGAATTCGGCATCGGCTCCCCCATAGCACATCGGGGCTGCTGCGTGACTGAGGCTGATGCTAGCAAAGAGACTGTAAACACAGCCGCGGTACGCTGGAGGGACGAGGTAGTTATAAATCTGGCTGTAGGACTCTCAGATCGTCACAGCCATTCACATTTAGCTGCTGCTCCTTAGTTGAAATCGCAGCCAGTTTCACACTGAGGTGCTCTCCTGAATCCAATTGCAAATCTGCATTCCCAACCTCTGGTTTGCCGATTTTGTTACTCCTGAGCGCGAGACACTGATAGCCCTGCCTACGGCATGGGGTCGCTCACTTTCTTACCAGCTGACTGCATCTTAATAGAGAAATATGCTCATGTACCACTTACCCTTTCACTCCTGAGTGTGTGGATCATCGCCCCTTCTGTTTGTGCTCAAGTCACATCCCTGAGGCTGCTGGAGCAATCGCTCCCACGGAAAAGGCGTTTTATGTAGGGGCTTTGGCTGAGCAGCTGGGAACAAGGAAGAGAGCAGCCTTGTGGAATCAGCCAGCTGTCCGCAGAGCCCCGGGAAGTTTCCTCAGGCTGAGAACCGCTGACTGAGAGCCCCAGTCTGAGCAAGATTTCTGAAAGTTTTCTCCACTTAGCGCTGCCTGTCCATGGTTCAAATAGCTCCTCCGCTTTGCCAGGCACTGGGGCGTTGACTCGAAGGCGGGAGAGGGAGATGCGGCATTGCATCATCTTGAGGTGTTGGGAAGAGGAATGGGGACGAGGGCAGCGTGGGTTGCTCTTCTCATCCTGCCACTAGCCTGCGGTGTGAGCTTGGGCACATCACGGCACTTCCCGAGCTGTAACATGGGGACAGTGACACCAGCCACCTTTGTGAAAGGCTTGGAAAGCCAACGATGAAAAGTGCCCTGACTGTTAGTTTTTGTTACAAATGGGGAAAGTGTTACTGAACCCGAGGGTGCATGTGTAACGGGGGCAGCTTCTCTCCCTCTGCGGGTTTGCATGTGTTCGCCGGCTCCATTGGCCCTGAGCCTTAATCGTGATTTTCTCTCATGTTTCCAGAGGCGGAAGCCAGAATCACTAGCTCCCTGCGCGTAGCGGTGGTTCCTGGGCTGGTAGGGGGAAGCGCCCTCACTGCACCCTTCTCACTGCCTGTTTCCTCTCCTTTGTTCCTTCTGTCCAGTGGGAAGAAGTCAGTGGCTACGACGAGAACCTCAACACCATCCGTACCTACCAGGTGTGCAACGTCTTCGAACCCAATCAGAACAACTGGCTCCTCACCACCTTCATAAACCGGCGCGGCGCCCACCGCATCTACACCGAGATGCGCTTCACCGTGCGGGACTGCAGCAGCCTCCCCAACGTCCCCGGCTCCTGCAAGGAGACCTTCAACCTGTACTACTACGAGACAGACTCCGTCATTGCCACCAAGAAGTCGGCCTTCTGGACGGAGGCGCCCTACCTCAAAGTGGACACCATTGCGGCTGACGAGAGCTTCTCCCAGGTGGACTTTGGGGGTCGGTTGATGAAGGTGAACACGGAGGTGCGGAGCTTTGGACCCCTCACCCGCAATGGCTTTTACCTCGCCTTCCAGGACTATGGGGCCTGCATGTCATTGCTCTCGGTCAGGGTCTTCTTCAAGAAGTGCCCGAGCGTGGTGCAGAACTTTGCCATCTTCCCAGAGACCATGACTGGGGCGGAGAGCACCTCTCTGGTGATTGCTCGTGGCACCTGCATTCCCAATGCCGAGGAGGTGGATGTGCCCATCAAGCTGTACTGCAATGGCGACGGGGAGTGGATGGTTCCCATTGGCCGCTGCACGTGCAAGGCCGGTTACGAGGCGGAGAACAACGTGGCCTGCAAAGGTAAGGCGCTGCCCGGCTTGGGTATTGACTTTGTGTGTGCTAGTGTATTTGCACGTGCTCAAGTGGGGCAGCCGGTATGCGTCTAGTCCTTGGTGGCCATGTGGCAAGGGGAAATTGAGCAGGCGGCTCGCTCGACAGCTGGTAAATGTGGCTTATATCTTTTCCCCTCCCTCGTCAAGGCAAAGAGCTATCGGGTTTTAATTCGGGGTTCGCCTAGGGGGTTGAGTGGAATGCGCTGAAGTTAACTCTTTGGGAATCTTTAGGGGTAAGGTGAATGCAAGGCTGTGGGTGTGTCCTTTGGCTGAACTGACATCGGCACTGGTGTGTTTCTGACAGCAGCGCTCTGCCTTGGGGGAGGTGTTCAGGGGAGTCGTCCCAAGTGGGCAGGACAGCACGTTCGGTGAGGAAATTTCCAGCTACAAAACAGAACGTTGGCCGGTTTTTGAGGTTCATTTTAAAGCTGTAGAGGGGTTTCCAATGGCACTTGTTTTTATTCGGCTTTTGATGCCTGGGCGGGAGCTTGAAACAAGTTACTTGCACTGTGCACGTTCAGCAGTTTCCGTCTGGCAAACCAGTTGCACCCCGGGGTGCCGTCGGAACCCAGCCCCAGAACGTCTCTGGGAAGATGCCTCTCTACTGCGATGGTCTTTGGATCAGGCTGCAAGAGAGGTGCACGCTGCCCTTTGGCCTTGACTGCCTTGTTTGTCCAGCACTGGCAGGGATGTCAGCACGGTTGTAATCACCAAGGGCTTTGCTCAAAATCCTGCCGCAGATCCCGTGGGAAGGGTGGAATGTGATTGACCAAACAATAGCAGCAATAGTTTGTTTTCTTAATTCTCTCCCATGGAGTAAGAATGATGGACTGAGGCCAGGCTTTCACTAAACGGAAGATGGACGCTGCCGCGATCGATCTTCCGGAGTTTGATTTAGTGAGTTCCATTAAGACTCGCTAAATCAAACTCAAAGGGTACCCCTGTCGGTGGCCGGTACTCCTGCGAGGAGTGAAAGAAGCTGACTGGAGCATTTTATCCAGTTGGCCTGCTGTGGGGATGACCGGGAAACTTGAATCAAGATATGTCGACTCCAGCTACCTAATTAATGTAGCTGGAGTTGCGTATCTTGATTCAACCTTCTCTTTTAGTGTAGATCTGGCCTGAGAATGGAAAACAGTTGAGATCCAAATTGTTAAGGCAGGTCTGATTGAAGACTGGACCTGCTCAACGGTGTCTGTCAACTTGCTCCATCTTGTTGTTGTTCTAAAACACCTTGCACGTGTCGCTGATGAGTGTGTGTTAGTGCTCCGGCAGGGGCTGCGCTAAAGGAAATCAAACAGCACGTCTTTCTCTTGAAGGAGCGTATGCAACAGCTGCCACATGAACAGAAAACTCTCCGGAGCGATGTTTGTGATTTCCTCGCTTCAAAGGGGCTGCGCGGGACTGCATTAGCTGCCTGGGCCTCTTTCATCTCTCTCATTATTTCCTGAGCGAAGCGGCAGGACCCAGAACAATCCGTGATGGGTTCTGAGTTAAGTGAAACTCTGGGAACAGCACTCTGATTCTTCTCGTTAATTGGAACCTTTCTCTTTTTTGGGGGGGAGGAGGGAGTCTGCCATCCAGCCTGTCAATTTGATACCGCCCACCGGAGTCCTCTGCGGGGTTGGTTTTAGACCTCCGGAAATCACGCTTGCTTCTTTGATGTCCTCTTCTAGAGGTTGGTGTTAATATTTCCCAAATTGTACTCTGCTTTTTCTGCAGGTTTGCTCACATTCTTCCCTCCCCAGTTCTTTAGCGCAGTTCATTTTGGGGGAGGAGGCAACGCATTTGGAAGTGTTGGCCCTTGGGAAGCCCTCATGCCATCAAGCCTAGAGATTCAGACGTTTCCGTTACAACTCTCCATTATGCTAAAGTCGGTTGTGGCTGGCTGGAAGCTGCGGTTGGCTCCCATCAAGGCGGGCACTAAGCTCCTCGTGCCGCCTGCTTGCTCGCCAGAGCCCGCCTAGGAACTGTGTGACTTGGGCCCCTGAGGCCTGTAGGTGTGTTCTAATGAGGGTGTGGGGGACTACTCCACGTAGAGTGTGCGGGATTGCCAGCTCTTGGGATTTCATCTTGGGGGGAGGGGTGCACTGGTGCTAGTTGCATCGGGATGCTAACAGCTCCAGCGCTCACATTTTTGTACTTCCCCAGGGCGATAGCTGACTTTGAGTGGCTGCCTTCCCCACTTTTTCACTTTCCTGGAGTAGACCAGCCAATCACAGCTGCTGAGGAAGGGAGGCAGAATGCCCTCTCCCACCCTAGGAGCCACTGCTAAGTGCTGGAGGAGGAAAAAGTCCATAGGAGGGGCAGGGGGGAGACAGAAAGCAGAAAAAGCCCAGGAGTTCCTCTTCCCTCCCCTTTTGCGAGAAATGGGCCAGTCTGTTCTCTGCTCCCCCCTTCCTGTCTGCATGCTTGCCAGGCTAGGTCGGGGAAGCAGCTTTGGATCTGCGGGAGGAGCAGAGACAGGATTGCTGACAAGGGGCCAATGGGTGTATGGGGAGGTAAATTTGATGGGGGGGCTGGGGTGGTGCATAAGTACTGGTTAGGCTGCGGGAGAGGCAGATATAGAAGGAATGCGTTAGCATGTCGAGGGTTGGGGAGAAGGTGGAGGGCTCTTGCCATCAGGCAGCTGCAGGAGCCCCTGCAGGGGGCAGAATTCTGAAGTAGCAATTTCGGAATGGCTGTAGTGTGGATGCTCCACTGCTGCTATTTCGAAATAGCTTCTCCCCAGGGCCAATCAGTTTCTCCCCAGCGCCTCTTTGGGCTCTAAATCAAGATAGCGCGTCCATATTTGGGGAGCCTGCCTCAGACTAATTTTGAGGCTTCCCTGTAGTGTAGACGCGCAATTTCGAAATAAGCTATTTTGGAGTATTTCTTTTAGAATAGCTTATTCCGAAATAAGCGTGGCGTGTAGACGTACCCTAAATGTCAGACACTCTTGGAGGCTGTGGGGGGACAGGAGGTGGACATGACTTTTGATGGTGGCAGTACTGGGCATGTGTAACTCTATAGCCCATATTTGTTATAGAAATAGTGTTCTAATGCAGTCACCCTGGCTGGTTAGCTGGGAACATGTCAGTGAACGTTAGCGGGAACAGTAGGTCTCTGGAGATGCTAATCTCCCACCTTCCTGAGAAGCTTCCTCAGATGCTACAAACCACCACTGACTGGTGGCTGCTTTGACACAGCAGGGTCATGTGATTATGTCACCTGGTACTGGACTCCATGATGACCATACCGGTACTTTTCCACACAAGTCACCAAAAGCTTCCCCCATGTGCCAAACCTATTTAAGGTAGGGAAGTGAGCTAATCAAAGTTTATTCTTCACTGAATCCCCCCCGCCCCAGAGAACTGCTGAGAGCATCTAAAAAACAAAAGAGTGGGGGACAGAGAAGACTGAGCACAGGCTGAAAAAGGTATCTGGCCAGTGAGAGAGATACCTGGAGTTTTAAGCTTCAGGCAAGAGCAGCTGGCTGTTAGGAAACTCTGCAATTTGCTTAACACAAAATTTAGGGTGAAAAATTACTGCTTGTAACTAGTTTCTTTAGTATCTAAGCTTTATATTGTGCTTTTTTATTTACTGGATAATTTGCTTTGATTTGTTTGCTATCCCTTATCACTTGAAATCTATCTTGTAGTTATTAATAACTTGGTTTTGTTTTCCCTAAAACCAGTTCGTAGCTAGGAGGGGGAGGGCAGAAAGCAGAGCATATCTTCCTCCACACTGAGAGAGGAGGAAATTTGATGAGCTTAATGCTGCGCAGTTCTCACTGCAGCGCAAGACAGTACAATTTTGGGTTTATACTCCAGAAGGGGTGTCACGTGAGTGATGGGCAATTCCGTAGTTGCAGTCTTCTCATGCAGAGCTGATTTCAGTGTCTGATTTTCTGCAGCTGGGTGTGTGCCCACCTGAGTGTGCACTGGAGGAGGCTTGAGGTGGCCTGCCTCAGCAGGACAGCGTAAAGCAGCTCCAGCTGGTAGAACAGGAGGGCTCAGTGGCATCCCAGTATATCAGATGGCATCCTAGAAGGGCAGGGATACCTGCCACAGCATGTTAGGGGTATATATACTTGCAGTAGATTATTCATCCACTAGCTGGTTCTATGAGCAGACTAGAGGTCCAGCCAGAGTATGGCCTTGGGTAGACAAGAAAGACAAAGCTGGGACTCAAGCTTTGTAGACACTTGTGTGCACATGTATCAAGGCTGTTTCCTATTCTGACATTTTGAGTGCAGAAGATGAGGGCCCACAAGAGACCTTAAAATACCTTGCCACAAAAGGCTTCTGTTTAAAAACTCCCCATAGTTACAGGCTTCTTGAGCTTGGTGGTACGCTGCCACCACCCAAATACAGGCAGTCCCCAGGTTACGCGGATCCGACTTATGTCGGATCCGCAGTTACGAACGGGGCCCGTCTCCCTGGTCTCCAGCAGACCAGGGAGAGGAAGCAAAGCGGCAGAGCATGCGGGCAGCGGACAGCCCAGACGTGTCTGTCCGCTGCCCGCGTGCTCCTTGGCTTTGCTCTGCTTTGCTCCCCGTCCCCCTGGTCTGCAGACCAGGGAGATGGGGAGCAAAGCAGAGCAAAGTTGCGGAGCCCGAGGGCAGCAGGACAGCCATGGCGCATCTGGGCTGTCCCGCTGCCCCTGTGCTCCGCGGCTTTGCTCCGGACGCCTGTGGTACGGCAGCTGGGGCGCTGCCGGTTGGTCCCGTAGCACTGCTCTGGGCGCTACTGGACCAACCCGGCAGCACCCCAGCTGCTCTGCCCCAGGTGTCCTGATTCAGCCACTGCTGGTCAGTTTCAGCAGCGGCTGAATCAGGACGCCTGGGGCAGAGCAGCTGGGGTGCTGCTGGGTTGGTCCAGTAGCGCCGAGGAGCGGCGGCACTACTGGACCAACCCAGCAGCACCCCAGCTGCTCTGCCCCAGGCGTCCCCAAGTCAGCCGCTGCTGAAACTGACCAGTGGCTGACTACAGGAAGCCCCTGCCCCGGGCTTCCTGGAATCAGCCGCTGATCAGTTTCAGCAGCAGATGACTTGGGGATGCCTGGGGTTCTTAAGTTGAATCTGTATGTAAGTCAGAACTGGCGTCCAGATTCAGCCACTGTTGAAACTGATCAGTTTCAGCAGCGGCTGAATCTGGACGCCAGTTCCGACTTACATACAGATTCAACTTAAGAACAAACCTACAGTCCCTATCTTGTACGTAACCCGAGGACTGCCTGTACAAAAACCCCTTGAAGCTAGGAAGAAGTGCTTGGGAACTTGAAAGCTAGGGGAGAACTTGGAACCAAACCGTAATTGCTTGATAGCTGACCTTCGGTTCAGGCACATGGACATAGAACTTTCTGCCTTCTAGGACACAGGAATTAGATTATAATTTAAAAAAGGTGAGTTTATTAGCAAAACAAAGAAGATACATTTGGTAAAGCATACTTAGTTGCTAAGTGTTATGGAACAACTAAAACAAATAGATTAAAGCACAGAGAATTGTTTCCCTGGGATTCAGTTTCAATTACATTGTGCGTGGAGGTTGACAAAGAGTTTAACCAAACTAAAAACAAAGAAAATAATCAGATTGCGTCTAACTAAACATTTCCTGTTCTACTTACATCTCCTGCTCCAAAGCTTAGGTTTGTTTCCTTAGACATGAATATTGCTGGGAAATCTGTGCCTTATTTCTCTTTGGTCCATTTTTTCTCCCAGCTCCTGCTCTGACTCTCTCACACAAGGAAAACTGAAGCTAAAACTTGTTTCATTTCAAATCTCTCCCAGTGTCTTCCCATTGGCTCTCCTGCTTCCTGCCAACACTTCTAGGATACCCACTATTCTGGGTTTAACCCTTTACAGCAATTTAGTTACTGAATGCTAGGATTTTCCTTTATGAATTCTTCCTGTTTTAAAAGTGCTGTGATTCAAAAAATCCCAAAGAGGTACAGCAAATATAACTGGCTTTGGTGTTCTTTTAGTTTTTCATCCAGGCAAAAATTCAGTTTTTCACCATGAAAAAACTGCTTTCCATCTTATGTTCTTCAGTGCAAGTGGAAATAATGTGATGGTAAATATGATTCTGTACATTTGGGCAGAGTTTTCCTGTGATCTGGAGATCTTAAAAAGGATGGAATTATTAAGAAGGCCTAATCTGCGTAGAAGATTTAATTGTGTTCTGCAGAGGGGAAGATCGGGGGATGTAATGCTTACAGTAAAGAGACATTCCAGGTCACACTCTGCATTTGTGTGCGTCTGTTCACGGTCTTTCATCTCACTCATCTTTTTGGTATTTTTGTGATGTTTACTCAGGATGCTCACTCAAGACACAGGGAGGTGTCCCTGGGAATAGCTTCTTCATATACGCACGTCACCGATTTGATCCAGAACAAAATGTTGTTCTTATTGATGGAAAACATCAATTGTCTTTCTCAGTGAAAATAATTTAGAGATGCACCTTCCAGGGGAAACTGACTTTAAAGCAATGCCTGGAGAGAATGCCATTTTTTAAACAAAAATAGCATCTTTTCATGGAAAAATATTTTTCTACTTGCAAAAAATAACCTCCAATTTTGGCAAAAAGTTTGAATTGAAAAATAAGCAAAAATATGATTTCTCTCCCCCACAACGGTGCACTTAAAAAATAATCGATGGGGAGGGGGACATTTCTTTCCTCAATTCTAGTCAGTGGCTTCTAGAAATATGTATGTTTCGCAGCTCATCAGAAGTCCAGGTAGAGATGCTGCCCATGTAAAGTGCAGTTCTCCCGAAACGTTTGAGTTAGCTGCGCTCGCGTAGCTTGCTGACATCACTATGAACTTGGAATTATGTACCCTACTCCCTGCACAGCCCTCTGTCGACTCTGGAGCACGGGATGAACTATGCAAGCTCACTTTGTCCAATTGGTTAAAGGAGCACTGTCAATACGAGACTAACATTTCCCTTTGAAAACACTGTAACTCCTATTACTACTGGCAGACCACTACAATGACTCTAATTGCAAGAGATTAGAGACACTAAGAACTGTCCAGGTGTCGAATATTGGTTTCCTTTTATCTTTTCCGTTTGTGCATGTGATGATTAATTCAGCCTAACAATGAAACTGACTACAATACTTCTCTGGCCCCACACCATGGTATCTGCGCACCTCGCAGTCTTTAATGTGGCAAGGCTTACAGTACCCCAGGAGGCCAGGAAGTGCTAGGATCCCATTTTACACGAGAGAGGCTGAAATCCATGAAGGGGACGTGGGCCCTAGATATAGGCACTGTTGCACGGCTGTGCCTAAACTCTTTCAGCACCTATATCTTCTGGGTCAAATTCACTCAGTGTCTAGGGCCTGGTCTACACCACAGAGTTATATCGGTTTAACTGTGTTGCATGGGGTGTGTGAAGTCGACGTCGTTTGTACTGATCTAACCCCTCGTGTGGACAGTGTTGTGTCAACATAGCTACCGCCTCTTGGAGAGGTGGATTAATTACGGTGCAATAGCGTAATGGGAGGACAAGCCCAGCTTTCTACCGTTGGACGTAGGCAGTGCTGTCATCCATAATCCTAGCATTCCTCTGCCCATCTTGCCTGCAGAGCCTGAGCTGGCAGAAATGGACCATTCAGAATGGAACAAGAGGTGGATGCAGCAACTCAGGGTGTGAAAGTGTAACCGTGTACACAGTTAACGGCTCATCGTTTAACGTTCACAGTTATACGCAGGCTTCTGGGACGCGCAGGCAGCTGACTTAAAAAGCCGGCTCTCCTACGCACCAGTTCTCGGAGCCACCCACCGCCACGCGTGTAACAGCGTAACTGCTGATGGTTACTTAATTACACGCATTTTAACATCCTTGGCAGCAGCTGCCTTTATAATTTTTGGCCCAATGGTGAGAGCACTCCTAGCGGATGTGGGGAATCTGGGAGTCTCACTTTTCTCAGGAAGGTGCCCCAGCCTGAGGGGTGTTCTCGGCTTGGACTTCGGGGTCTTCACAGCTCATCTGCGCCATAGGCCACGTCTGTTTCTGCACAACCTGGGATCCTGAGCCACGAACAGCTTGCCGTCCCACGAACAGTTTGTGTGGATTGTGTCTCCTTGCAGGGAAAGCCAGAGGGACAGAGTTTAACTGAGCATGCCTGTTCTGAGGGGCAGTCCTGGGACCGAATTGTGACTCTGGCAGCTCGCTCCCATTTTCCCCTGCTCCGCCCGCGATCCTCGGCTGGTGTAAATGGGTGTAGCCCCTGTTGCAGATTACTTACCCTTTGGACCCAGAGAGCAGACAACCCAACCAGGGAGCAAAACGTAACTGGGTCACAATGAATTCCCTGGCCGTGGCACAACACGCTTCTTTCTTCTCTCTCTGGAGCACCTCAGCTCCCCGGGCTGGCGTGTTGGGGGCAAAGGGGCTTGCTCCTGGTACCTGCTGGTGTAACTGGGAGCAGAATCAAGCCTTCTACACCGAGCAGAACCGTCCGCACATCCAGCCCAGTCTGCTCTCTGCAGACTCCCTGGAGGGCCGTGGATTCCAACATCTGTGCAAAGCCTTCGTCAACCTGAGCAGCTGAGCCGAGCCACTTAATGATCCTGGGGGACTTGTCACTAAAAATTCCTGGGATGTTAAGGCTGAGAAAATGGGCCTAATTCCTCGGCGGTGGAGAAACAGGCTTCTATTGTTTAGGGTCTATTCTGTTCTATTGTTTAGGTGCCTCTCCCCACCCCCCGCTCTCCCCAGAACAAAAGCTGCTGCTATCGTGGGCCTATTAGACCAGAGCTGTTTCGTGCTGACAGCTGGGCTCCGGGGGCACTTAGGGAGCCATTAATACTGGCTTTTATCGGCACTTAGCCGTTCACTCAGAGCCCCCAAATGAAAGGCACAGACAGAGCGCAATCTTCATCCAGGGGATTTTCAGTCCCCGGGAGAGGAGCGGTGTGTTTTGGGGCCGGCGGGATCTGGGTCGGTCCCCTGGGATGAGAACAGGAGCGGGGCTGGTTAGTTAGTTTTGTGGCTATTTTAGCTTTTGCCATGTGGACCACCTGGGTGGTTTCTGCTTTCACTCCGGTTTATAACGTGTCTTTGGCAGGCGGGCGTTTCCTTCTGTGCGTTGCAGTATGTGGTGCTGCTTTGAAGTTTCAGGGGGAGGGACTAATAGAGGCTCCCCATGGATAATTGGCACGTATCACCAGAAACCCACAAACCTGGGTCCGGGCCTGCATGCTCTGGCAACATGGGCCGAAACTCTGCTCGCACCCCTGGTGCTGGCAACAGGCGAGCGCTGGGCCGGGCCCCTCTCTCCTCCTGCTGACGTCAGTGACAGGCCCCGAAGGGTTCAGCCAGCTACAGGCCTGACTGCAGAGCTGACCAATACGCGCTGCTAGCCCCACAGAGTCCTAGCAAGGAGCAGGGAAACCCTGGGGCCTGGTTCTGACGGTCTCACGCCGTCCTGTTCTCCTCTGTGGCCTTGAGGAGCGCTGCTCGCCGGTGCTCCGGTCCAGGCCGCTTGCCTTGTCCATTTTTAATTCCCCTTTCAGACTCCTCTGTCTCAGGATGGAAACCCTTAGCTCTAGGGTTGCCAGGTGGTTTCGACAAAAATCCCGGACACAATTGAGATGACATCACAATCTACATTGCATCTTAGTCAGAAAATACCGGACAGTTCTATTTTCTCAATTTATTTCCCGAACAGAGAGCTCAAATACTGGACTGTCCGGTTCAAAACTGGACACCTGGCAGCCCTACTTAGCTCCCAGGGCCCTGCCGTGGCTTCCCCCAGCGCGAGGCGGAACGGTCGTCTGCCGTTCTGCGCGGGCAGCCATTTTGCACATCCTCCTACCTGCCGCAAGCCCCAAGGGTCACCTTCCAAGAATACATGGGGGAGCGGAGCCTTTAAAACCTCCTTCCCCCCGAGGATGGGCAGGCCATGCCCTCGTGGCTGCAGAGCAGGCCGGTCAAAACCCCCCCGCTTGCTGCTGCAGCGTGAGACGTGTCAGCCAAGCAGTCGGGTTTTTCTGAATACCGTCGTTCTGATAATCGTGCCCTCCCTCTGGAGCAGGGCCTTGCTCCCCCTTTCCCCCGGACAGAGTGCTCTGCGCTTGGATGTGTGCGACGACTGTACCAGGCCCCTGCCAGCTGGGTCTCAATAAACAGGCTCATGGTTGGAAACGTGCCATGTCATTAGTTGGACCAGTGCCCTGGGAGGTCTGTTCTCAGCCCACAATCCCAGAGTTCTCCTGCGTGCGTGGGTTGGGCCACCGGGCCGTCTAGCCCAAGGCTGGGTGGTGACGAATGCACCTCCTGACCTGTGTCTGCTTCCCCTTGCGTTCTCCTAGACAACCGATTCCTTTGCTGCTCACCAGGCTCTTCTTCTCTTCGCATTACGGTCTCTGTCTAGGGCTGGTATTCAGAACAGCAGGCTCCCCCGTGCACCCCACCTGCGTCAGTTTCAAAGGCCTTCTTTGGAGACATTGGTTGACTATTGACGACTGCAGTGGGGTCTGCTTTCCCAGTCCCCTTTGAGGGTCCTGGCTGTGGCCTGTATTCTCTGCCTTTCTCCTCTGTCTTGTTCTATTTGTCTTTTCTCTCCCCTCCTGCAATTCCTTGCATGTGGGGTTGATCTCACTCTGCTTTCTTTGTGTCCTTTTTTGCATTTGTCTTTCCCTCCTGCTTGTAACTGTTTCACTCGCTGGGCTGGATTCGTGAAAGGGATGATGGGGGCGGGGAGAGATGCTTTCCGCGGGTGGAATTTTAATGAAGGAACAGCCCCGTTCCTATTCCTGGGGTATCCTTCCCAGTGGAAGGAGAGGCCTCGCGGATAATTACTGATTTCCTGTATTTATAGATCCGACATATGGAAACAATAGTACCGTGGGAGATTTATCAAGTGACAGTTTGCTGCTTCTTTTGAAATAAATCTGGACATTCTATAATTATCTCTAGAAGCATTTGTGAATGTTCAAAGGAGGGAAATGTCACGCGTTTCCAATCAAAATATTGCTCATTCTGAGAATCAGGTCTCGACGCCATTCCTAACGATAGGTTTGTGGTTCTTGTTCCATTTGTTGCGGGCTGGAATACTCAAAGCAGCAGTACAAAGAGCCAGGCCTCGATAAAGAAGAGCAGTTGACACAGAACCATGTGTTCTGGGGGGTATCACGTTCACAACACCCATAAAATATTCTTGCTGGAAGGTAGCAACATAACACGGCTTTGATCGTCGGGCTCCAGGATGATAGAACATAGTATCAAAACCAGAGCCAGGCAAAGCAGGCTGCTCCCAAAGGTAGCTGGGTACAACTCACTCCACTTGCTCTTGGCTGCTTTTCCTAAACAGATT
Source organism: Pelodiscus sinensis (assembly GCF_052426305.1). Classification (NCBI taxonomy): domain Eukaryota; kingdom Metazoa; phylum Chordata; order Testudines; family Trionychidae; genus Pelodiscus; species Pelodiscus sinensis. Next base: position 55,246,515 of record NC_143061.1, on the reverse strand, counting down.
CTGACCACATGTTTCTGTGCAGAAAGAGCCTTGTCTGTCGGCATCTGTATCAGCAAAAACGTCCTGCAGATATCCATGCCTGTCTCGGCCGGTTTGTCTGCCCAGGGATAGACAGCAGAGATCTGCAGCTTTGCAGGGTTCTAGATCCAAATATTTGGACCCGCATCCGTCTCCGCAAAAAGGCGCTGTAGATCTCCAGCTCCCTATTGGCAGATGCGGATACCCATGGCTATAAAGCCGGTATCCCTGGATTTGCAGGGCGCTAGGGGATAGCGTACAGTTCCGACACATTCCTTGTTAGCCCGCCATCTTTGGCCCTTGGCTGTAGGCCACTGTGGCGAGGCAAGTGCAGTGCTTCCGAACGGGCTGTTGCACACTTCCCCTCGTGCTGCTTGTGTAGCACGAGCATCCGAAGTGTGCAAATGAGAGCTGCCAGAAGCAGCTTCAGATGGGCATGCTTGCGGGCAGGCAGCTGTGGGGAGTGGAGAGGAGCAGACCCCAGGGAGGAATGGGGGAGAAGAGGTGTATGGAAACCATGGCATGAAGGAAAGGCCAGAGCAGGGCAAATGATGGTAGGAAACCAGGCACATGCTGACAAGGGAGGGTCTTCTCAGAGCTTGTGCCTGTCTCCCAACTTCCTTCATGTTGGTGCTGGGGTCTCGGGTTCCAGGACTGGATATTTCTCCCTGGGCCTGACCCTCATCGACTCTTCCACCTCCTTGCTGGCTGCTGATCTCCTTGCCTCAGCAGTCGAGAACCGGCTAGTCTGCAGCCCGGTTACCTACCGCACCTAGGGGTGAGCAGCAGCGTTCCCCGTAAGCCACCCAGGAGAGTCACATGCTGCCCAGCTGATTAGAAGAGCGCCCACAGCCGGCAGCATGCGTGTCTGTGGGCAGTGCACATCCACCCACACCACAGTGCACAGGACAAAATTTATTCCACACACCGGTGGAAAAAAATAAGCAGGAAAGCTGGTGTCACAAACCTTGGTGCTCTTGCTTGGTGACTGCCTGGCTCACAGCCTGCTGTTGCTCGCTCCTGCCCAGGTGGCGAGCACTCGCAACCAGGGAATTTAACGAGATCTTACCCCAAAGAGGCAAAATGTGTGAACCCACCAGGACCTTGGGGGAGTCTTCCCAGAGACACCGTCTCTGGTTTTCAAATTGGTGGCCTGCTTCCTGCGTGGCAGCTGGGCAGCACGTCCTTCTCCAGGCTCCCGCATTGCCCCAGCAACCGTTCTCCCCACGCTCCCTCCCCCACCTCCTTTCATCTGCCCCACTTTCTGCTGGGTGAATGGTGGGCAGCCCGCCACCGTCCCGCTCCCATAGCCCCGCCCCGGGCTCTTCAGACACATTGTCCGCTATTTGCCAACAGGGTGGCTCCGGCACACAGAGGGGCTTCAGACGATGCCATCTGCCTCCGTCTTTCACACAGCTCCCTGCTTTCTTCCCTGGCTCTCCCTGGGGGTGTGACCCTCCAGGCTGCACAAGCAATTGCTAATTAGAGCGAGAAACGCGGGAGAGGGGAAAAGAAAGAGGGGAGCTGGGGGGCGAGGGGGGGGATTTAGCTTCCATGCAAATCAATCAGCCTTTAAATGGAGCGGCTTTTCTTCCAAAGGAGTGGGAGTGGGTTGTTTAGACAAAACAAGCGACAAAGGTCCCTCCGCAGTGAAAGCAGGGCGAGGGGCTTTTCTTCTCGTTTACGCCTTCCGCCACAAAAAGTGTGTCTGTGTGGGGAGGGGGAGACGGGGAGACAGTAAGTGTGTGAGAGACCAGGGCCGGCCCACAACATTTTGGCACCTGAGGCGGGGAGTTCAAATGACGCCCCCAAGCTCCCTCGCTTGGGCCAAAACTTTGAAAGGTCTTGAGTCTGCCTCCTTCCTGTTCTTTGTGCCCTCCTTCCTCCAGCACAGCACCCCCCATCTCTGTGCAGCTAGAACAGAGAGAATACATATATACCAGCAGCAGACACCATTTTCTACACTCCAAGTTCTGGTGGCGCCCTCCCTCTCCCCCCCCCCCACCGCCTCAGCTCACCTCATGGTAAGGCTGGCCCTGTGAGAGATGCCCAGTCCCCATCTCCCTTCCCTCACAGCGGTGCCATTCTGCGACCGTCTCCAGCGCAGAGACAGGGAAGTGCGTCCTCTCCTGCCCCCCCTCCCGGAGGCTTGGTGCTGGTTCTGGGGCCCTTGCTGCTCTGCCTGGCCCCAGTGGATGCGGGTCAGGGTCAGGGTCAGGGTCAGGGTTGTCTTGGCAGGGAGGCGCTGCACAGAGCTGCGTGCTGGGCGGGGTGCCGGGAAGGCCTGGGAAGCTGAGAGTCCGGGAGGAAGCTGCTGAACGGGTCTGAGGGCGTTTGCCTGCAGGCGGGGTCATACCCACTGGCTCTAGGGGAGGTCTCTGAACCGGTGCAAAAGGCGGGGAGGATGCTCATGCCCCAGTTGCAACCAGGTGTTTCAGCTTCGCTTGGACGCCCGTTTCAAATCAACCACAGGGACTTGGGTTGAAGAGCGCCCGCCCGACCTTTTACCGGAGGCTCACCCCGGAGGCTAACCCGCCGCTTTCGGGTAACCCAGGGCCGCATCTGTAGGGAGAGGAGGCCTGAGCTGTCTTTCTGTGATGCTTCCTCAGGCATGTTGCCTGTTTGGCAATGCCCCCGGGCCTGCGCGGGGTTAACAAACCTTGCTCCTCTTTACCAGCCAGGGGGTGTCTCGCAGAGGAACCCTTCGTCGTCTAGCACTGGGGTCTCCAACCTTCTCAAGCCGGAGATCCCTTTTTGAGCTGAAGGGTAACTTGCGATCTACCTCAAGCCCCGCCCCGCCTCCTTCGTGCCCCTTCTGCAAGACTCCGCCCCCTGCTCCTTTTAAGCTAAATGGCAATAAGCCACTTTAAAAAAGAAGTATCCACTGATGGCTTCTCACTTGTTTAGTTAAACTTGTCGAAAAAACCCACCCAACTAAAAGTGGTGCCACTCTTTCATGTAGACGAGGCCTCCGGGGCAGTGTTGAGTAGTTTGAGTACTCGTTCTGGATGCCTCTACTTCAGTTGAAACGTGACCCATCTGTTTTGTTCTCATTGCCCACTTATGCTCAGTTGATCTTATGTGTGGACATACGAGTTTGTGTGGATTTAACTAGGTCCATTTGAAACCTGAGCTTGGGTAAACAAGTGTACCCCGAAGGTTGCAAAGAATGCAATATGGATGCTTTCCCTGCAACTTAATACTGGGTTGCTTGGCTCTTTAGAATCTCAAAACAATAAACGCTTTTTTACCGTCATTCTGATCCGTCAATACGAACTGCTTTTCCTGGTTTGGTCATCGCAGGCAAGTCCTTGGGATTAGTACCGCACACAAGCTTAATTCCCTTTCATCACTCACTCCGTATATTTGCTGTTTAAACATGCTAACCATCCACGTGAAGCTCAGATAGTATAGTCGTACAGGGTAGCTGCAAGCCCCACGGTCTAGCCAGGTTTAAACCCAATCCCGGCAGCCCCCTTTGTCCCAGAGCGATAACGATTGTCTTTTAATCTTTGCCCATTTCCACCACTGGGTGGAACAGGCAGCCCAGTTTTACTGATAGCCGTGCTTCAGTGAGCTTTAGGGAGTAGCTGGCTTTGAATAACTGTACTTAAAAAAATGTAAATTCTTCTTAAACGATATCTTAATGAAGACATCCATTAACACGCGCAATAATTTCACAAGGAAAATGTCCAGAAAAGCCTTGTTAAAAATGTTTTCTAATGAGTATGATGAGTTTTAATGGAGGCCTTTATGAGACATTATTAGCCACAATGTTGCTTGGCTGGATTCAGGCCCTTCCTGTTCAGAGGCGCGGCGCACATCTCGACAGGTTTAGATCAGCTGGGGAGAACTGGGTAGTTCTGTTCTGGGGGGGAGGGGCGAGCCTCGTTTTCCGAAGCTCCTGATACCATGAGCACTGGAATGGGTGTTCAGGGAGTGCCAGCATAGTGCACTGTTGGCATTTCCGTGCTAGGTGGACAACACCCTGGGAAGACAGTTGCATCCAGAGAAAGAAGAGGAGAGGGGTTGGTGGCGGTGATCTGGGCTCAAGCTGTATCTACCTGGTGGTTCTCCTACAGGGTTTGGAGTTTTCTCTCCCCTTGGGAGGGTCGCTGCTGTTTCAGGCTGTGATACTGTGGTGGGCTGTGACTGCCCTCTCTGCGTGTGTTGCTCCGTGGGTTTGCATGTTGCGTGCGTCTGTTCTGTGCGAGCCCCGATGCACCTTCCAGCACTCCTGGGTGTGGTGTGGAGTCACGGGGACATCCCTGGGCAAAGCTTGTTCAATCCCAACACGGGTGGCCCCTCGATCCACGGGCGGGGGCACTGAACCCTCTGGCATCCGGCATTCAGAGACACAGGTTCCGGTTTCAGAGGGGTCGCCGCATCAGGACTGTGTCTAGACTGGCAAGTTTTTCCGCAAAATCATCTGCTTTTCCGGAAAAACTTGCCAGCTGTCTGCACTGGCCGCTTGAATTTCCGGAAAAGCACTGACGATCTCATGTAAAATCATCAGTGCTTTTCCGGAAATACTATGCTGCTCCCGTTCGGGCAAAAGTCTTTTTCCAAAAGACTTTTGCGCAAAAGGGCCAGTGTAGACAGCACAGTACTCTTTTCCACAAAAAAGCCCCGATTGTGAAAATGGCGATCAGGGCTTTTTTGCGGAAAACCGCGTCTAGATTGGCCATGGACACTTTTTTGCAAAAAGTGCTTTGCGGAAAAGCATCCTGCCAATCTAGACGTGCTTTTCCGAAAATGCTTTTAACGGAAAAGTTTTCCGTTAAAAGCATTTTTGGAAAATCATGTCAGTGTAGAAATAGCCCAGTTGTTTTTCTTTTCAAAAGCAACGAGCAGTCCTGTGGCACCTCGAAGACTAACACGTTGATTGGAGCATACGCTTCCCTCGGTTGCGTGACATGCAAACGCCCGTTTGCCAGGGATATACACGCGTGCCAAGATGGGCGTGTTCCTATGTGCAGGACCGATGCTGATGAGGCCAGTTCAGTCCAGGTGGATGTGGCCTGCTTTCAGCCCTTGATGGGAATACCAACGAAGGGAAAATGGCTTTTTGTGGTGAGTCTCTGCTGTCGGCGGGGTGAGCGCAGCACTAGGTTTGAGGTCTAGTGTGTGGTCGTCTTCACGCCCCCTTTTCCTTCCCTCTTCTTTTGGAGCTCTCGCTTGAACAGGGAGTAAAAGCGGCTGAAAAATAACCTGGCCAGGAAACGCTCTTTTGGGTTATGAAAGGGGGAGAAAAAGTGCCCCCTGCCATCCTTTTATGGAAGCCAATGATCTCCAAGAGCAGGTGTGTGGGCCAAAGGAGAAGGAGACGTTGATTCTGTTAATAATTAAGCGTGTTAATGAGCTGTGACCCAACAACTAAGGATGTTAATTACCATGTAAAAAGTGAACCTGTTAAATGCTGTGTTTAACTGATTAACTCCAGCTGGGCCGGGCAGGGACTTGCCGCATCACACCATGGATGGGGCTGGGCCGGCCGGGTAGGCCTTCGGTTAAACAGCTACCTAGTAAGCATGCTGATAAGTCTCGTGCTTACTGGGTAACCGGTTAACCCTTGACATCCCTCCTATGCACATCAGTAAAGACTGTTCGGGGAAGAGTTCTCAACATCGATCTTTTCTTCAGTCTACGTATTTTTATTGTGGGTCTGCAAGAAGTGAGAAGATAATCGGATGGCCAGAAAATGTGGCGGCGCGTTTCCTTGTGTGCTGCTTGTCCTAGAAGGATGCTGCTGGTGTTTTTTTTTTTCTTTTTAATGAGAGCTTTTGAGTGTCACATTGATTCTCACCGTAAAAAGAGGCCACATTGATTTTTCCAGGGGACTTTTCATGAGCTTATTTATAAGTGGAGCCATAAAGCTGTTTCAAAACTGTTGACTTTGTTCTACAGAGTCAACAGTCAATACTGGAAACTTTCTGTGGCAGTTTAAGTGCTTGGGGAACTTTTGATGCCTTGTCTAATACCACAGGCGCTGTCCTGTAGTTAGCTGCTGAGTACAGGATGGTCAGGGTGCAGGTGAAAAGAGCCAGGGTCAGCCTTTGTGAGTTTGCACAGAGGCTGAGGGCTTGACATCACCGGAGCTTTGAGCTCTACCATTACCGCTCCACGCTTGTGGCATGACAGGATCGCATCCTGCCTGGGGCATGCTGGCACCAGGGCATGCCTGTGGCACAGTAGAAATCACCGTCATCCTAAACAAAAAGCCACCTTCCTCAATGTATTTTCTCGACATGAACACAGCAGCTGAACCTGCTAGGCCACCGTCCCTCAGTACCTTCCACCCCTTTCCCGCCTGGAAATAGCGACAGTTGTCCTCAGGATCAAACATGCCCCCAGGATCAAGTAGCAAAAATTAGTCTTGTTAGCTCTTGAAACGGGTTGAAGTGTGCGCGGCAGGAGACCGCGGTGACTAGCGGATCCTGGTGGGATTTGTTTGAATCTTTCACTCTCCTGGGGGCGGGACGTGTATTGTAGTTAGACAGGTTCCATAACAAACTTATTCCAGGTCCGTTGGGAAGCAGCGCGCCTCCTAAAATAGATCCCTTTGCAAGGAGCTAAGCAGAGCCTTACAGGGCAAGGCCATCGGAGGGGGAAAGAGCTATTAACAAAACATGGTAATTGCAATCTTGCGGGGGGAGGAGTTCGTATGTTCCTTGCTGTTTGGATTGTTACTGTCCTCCCGGGCCCATTTCACGCTTCCATCGGGTCCTTTGCACTTCTCCGGGGGCCACAGCTCCCCGAAATCCAGCATTGCTGGCTGCTGGAAAGACCCCCGGGAAGAAAGGTGATTGGGGATGTCCAGCACTTGCTGGAGCTCAGAAGGTGTGGCCAGGAACAGGGGCGTGGCTGGGGCCGGCTGATCGCCAGCTGCATTGATTCGCTCCACCTGTCGGCATGCCAGGGAGTGGCAGTGTGGTTCAGAGCCATCTTTGCTGCATCCCTTTTGGGTTTGCGCCAGTAGCAGTTGGTGTAGAGCAGCGGTTCTCAACCCACGGCCCGATCGGCCCACGGCTGCGACCTGTGTGACGTCCTCATGTAGGGCTGCCAGATGGTTTCAACAAAAATCCCGGACACACTTGACATTACATCGCAATCTACATGACATCTTATTTAGAAAATACCGGACATTTCTATTTTCTCAATTTGTTTCCCGAAGAGAAAGCTCAAATACTGGACTGTCCGGTTCAAAACCAGACACCTGGCAACCCTAGTCCTCAGGGCCAGCCAGGTACTATGTTCTGCCACTGATGTACGGTGTAACCCTGGCCAAGTCACTTCCCTGCTCTGTGCGTTAGTTCCTCCCCCCCGAGGAACCGATTTTACTTTGAGCTCTACCGATGAGAAGCATTTTATGAAGTGCTCCTCTGCTTGCTGAGAGTGTCAGGGCCATTCTAGGCTGCTAACTAGCATCTGCCCAGCGTTTCTTCGTTCCGCCAGCCTGCCTGCGCCTTAGTACAAATGCCCTGCTGTATGGTAGCAATAACATTAAGGGGAGGCAAGTTGCTTTGCTAACGGTGACTGCTGCGGCTGACAGATCAATGATGAGCTGAAGCAGAGCCGTGTGTTTATTTTTTTGATGTGGCCGCAACCCAGAACAGGAGCAGCCCCTCCCCTTTGACTAGTGTTACTGCTGCTCCGTCAGAGCCGCTGGGAGATGGAACTTGCACGCATTCCGAAGCAGCCGTCTGGTCCTTGCTCCCTTCCGACGGGCTCCCAGGTGGAGGCCCTGGCTGACTCTCGTGGGCTTGTTTTATACACGGGTAAAGCTTCGTATGGGCTCTCGCAAGCCTTTTGGAGTAAGATCCGTGCGTGATTTCAGGCACCTGGAGGCAGTCCGGTTTTAGATCCTGCCACTGGACTTGCTTATCAGAGAGACAGTTTGGCCGCTGGCTTTTGCGGGTGCTGGTCGTCTGGCCGAGGGGACTTTGATGCCCTGAGTCTCAGTGGGAGACATCTGATGCCGGGCCATTGACTGATGTGTTGCAGTGGCTGATGGGAGTTTTGGGAGGGAGTATGGGTGAGGATTAGGCTGGGCTGCTTATATGCTCCTGCCCCAGCTAGCCCACAAGGGAAGGGGGCTTGGTGCACCAGGGAGAGCCATGTGAAGAACCCTGATGGAAGATACCGAGTTTGCACCCCACTCCCACGCATAGTGGGGAGCCTGAAAAGGATAAGACCACAGTCTCCCCTGATGCTGCCGCTCCCACCCACCCTGTGCTCAGGCGTGAATGTAAATCACTCTGAGCTCGTTATGTTTGGTGTTGTTGACATGGCAATAAAAGTGTCACTGCCAGCCTCGGCTGTCCAACAAGCAAACGTCAGGATGCAAAAATCCTGCGGTTGGCTGAAAAATCATAACAGGAAAAGAAATCCGCCCGACGTTCTTTTTCTTTGCCTTCTGAGCCTTCAGCACACACTTGGGTCACGTTTTCAAGCCTTCCTCTCCATCTGGAGGGCTAGAAAGTGCTGCATTTTTCTTAAGCTGCCGCTGTGCCTCTCACATAATCACTTCACTCCAGGAGTTGGGGCTTTAAGGAAACAACTAAATTTCATGAGACTTGTGATCACATGGCAAGATTTGGTGACGTCTAAAAGCGCCATGCGGTCGCAAGACAATACTGAGAGTCCTTAATATGTTTTGGCTTCTGTCACTCTCCAGGGGAGTAACTAAGAATGTCCAGATTTGGGCTCTAAGGATCCGGGGCGTTCGTATTGCTGAGGTTGTCCTGTAACATTTGGGCGGGCAACCTGGGCTCCTATTGGAGGTGACATTCTGCTCAGCTTGCCCTCCGCACACGCAAGTTAACCAAGTGAGCCTTTTGCCCCACCTCTGCAAGAGAAACACTCCGGGAGATTATTACATGGCGCGAAAGGAGCCCGGAACATGCTGCACAAACATGATTAAATACAATGAAAGACATTGTATGAAAAAATCCCCTTTGTCAGCTACAGGACAAAAGCACCTCCGGGGAGTGGGAGGGAAAGGTAAGAAATGTTATATAAGGCTAAGATTAGTCATGATAAAAACCATCGGGAGGCCGGGGTCAGGTAGGCACTTAGGAGATGTTTAGAAGGGGGGTGAAATTGCCTGAAGCAGATGCAATGGGAGAGAGGATGGATTCCTTTATAACCCACACAGCAAAGGTTCCGATTTTGCAACGTAAGGCACAGTTGCTGTATCCCTAGAAAGGTGCGTGCGCGCGTGCGCAATCCCAGAATGAAAGGAACCTGTCAGGACGTGGCTCAGACCGAATCACAGAAAGAGAGAAGAGAAAGAAGAAAGAAAAAAACTAGCAGAGCCAATTCTTGAAGTTTCTGCGTAGACTTTTCTAGGCTCAATTCCCACTGAATCCATAAACCACCAGCCGTTACCCAGTCCGTGCCACATTCTGATGATGACAAACAGAGTTATACTTCGGGATTGGCTCATAGTATTTTAAAAGGAGCCATTTTTCACTCCCAATGTGTTGTTTCTCAGAAGATGTGCTGAGGAGAAACCTGAACACGGCTATTAAATCAGACAGTCTCTTTTCTGCTTAAATAGCAACTCTGGGAAGGTGGAAGGGCTGTTAAGCCAGGGGAAAACATTCGTCAGGCTTGAGCGAGGAGACCGCCTTCATGTCCGATGTGTACCAGGGATGAATTGGTTAGTTGTTTAAAAAAGGCTTTATCCATCTCGTCTTCCTGGGGAGGTGGTCTGTAGTAGATCCCTAAGAGGACATCACCCTTGCTTCTTGCCCCTTTTATCCTTACCCAGAGGCATTGCACACGCCTGTCTCCTATTTACCTTTCCATCTCTGTTCAAGGCAACACCTCCTCCCTTCGTCCATGCCTGTCTTGGCTGAGCAAGCTGTCCCTTCCTAGACCCACATCCCAGTCGTGTGTCTGATGCCACCAAGTCTCTGGGATGTCACACTTGTGCTTACTTGCTAGACGACGACGAAGCTGCTTTCTGCTTTCGGGAGGCAGGCCTCCAGCCGTTGTAGGAATATATGTGAAGACTGGCCAACGCGGTTGGGCTCTGTTGGACTAGAGACGTTCCCCGAGGTAGATCTCTGGGGTAGTAGGGAGGGAAGAGTGTAGCTGTTTAACTAGGTAACTGATAAAGCTTGTACTTATCATTTACTTACATGACTACACACGGTTCCTGGTCCAGCTCCCGGGGAGCCACCCCATGCTGCTGCCTCTGATACGGGGCAGCAGGGGGAGCTGGGCCACGCAGGGAGCCAGCTTAAAAGCACCGGCTCCCGGGGAGCTGGCTGCCACCCTGCTGAAAATGTCAGCGGTGACACAGTCAATCAGTTACATGCATTTTAACGTCCCTACTCTGGGAGACACTGACCCGGCCTCCAGCACCTGACCACTATGTCTGCTCCCTGCCTGTTAGGGTTTTCTTGGTGTTTTTTTGGGAGGCCCAAGCAGTGAGCTGCTCCCCATCCTCCATCCTCCCCCAGCATCTCTATGGCCAGGCAGCAGGCCCCTCCCTCATCTGGCATTTTCAAAGTACTTCTCCCCTTGCTTTTTGTTTTCAGTGGGGTTTTTCCTCTCGAGGCGGGAGAGACCGAGACCCTTGAGCCAGAATCCATCCCTGTGCTGGTGTAGCTGCTCCCTGATCTTGGGGTCATTGTGACAGCTTCAGAATCGCCAGGGTGTAGCAACACCATGACCTGCCCCCAACCCCCTCCCTGCTGTGGGGTCTTGTGGGGCAGAGCCTGCCAGCCCAAGACAGCTACAACACCACGGCTCTGGCCCTGGGCATGCCGGGAGGGTGCCTTCTGCGCTAGGGGTCTCTTTCAGGCGGCTTTATTGGTGCCGCTTACAGATTTCCTGTGGCTCCATCAGCATAAAGGGAGAGCAGCCCCACCTTTACATTCCTCCCAGGGCCCCCCCCCCCCCATTTCAGCATGTCAGTGCGTAGCCAGTGCTCCTAGGCTCTTCGTGTGATTGGCATGCAGAAGTAAGTTTGATCTATTGACAGGCCCACGGCCTTTGCGTCCTCCGTGAGAAAGCCCCAGCGGGTGCGCCTCACTCAGCAATCACTTTGACAATGTTTCCTTTGTTTTATTGTAATTCCCGTTTTACAAAGGCAACCGACAGCAAGCCACAACTGGCTGTGCCAACCCAGGATGCGGCACACAAAAGAGAACTAATTAAGGATTAAAATGAAACAGCAAGGTAGAAGAAATCTAATCTGACAAACTGAGAGCCTGATTCCGCCATCCTTACGCGGACTTGCGAGCCCTTCCTCCCGGGAGCAGTCTATTGCCCCCAGTGGAACGGGGCATGTGGATAAGGACAGCTGGGTGCGAGAGAGGTTGGCAGAATGAGGCCCGTAGTTATCATAAACACTCTGCCGCCGTATCTAATTTGCTCACAAGCTTTTAATCGCATGTTTTTATTTAACATAACTTATTTGTAGAGAGTCCAAAGCGCAAAGAAATGCTAAGAAATGCTTCCAGCACTGCCTACGTACAGTAAATCCCCACAATCTCACATGGTTTTATCTTCTGCTCAGCAGCTGTTAATAAGAGAGAAGAGATTATTTTGCAGTGCTAAGGGGGCACACAGGCAGAGCTTTACGTTTGGAGCTCTGGACTGTGCCAAGCAGAGCCGGTTGTTTGCTGCTCAAACCTATTTATCAGACACGGGTTGATCACAACTGGAAAGATCCCAGTATGGCATCTCCCAGTCCTTGTGCGTAAGTCAGATATGTTGGTGGTTCTGGGTTGCAGAAGGACGGTTAGCTCTGTAATGCCATTCCCAAACTGTGCCCAAAATACCGTGTGGAGCTAGGAAGGGACTTAAGGAGCAAACGACCCGTTTGCAGTTACAAGCTCCAGCAAAACTTGCCCCGCTTCTCTCTCTGTAAATCTGCCCCTGAGGTTCTATGTGGGACCCGATGGAGCCGGCAGCCGTGAGGGCTGGGTTCTCTCCTTTTCAACCCTACAGCACAAAACTGGCTTGATCCTCCCCAGCCAGTAAGCAGGGAAATTCACATGCCTCCCCCATGCACCCCTCTCACTAACATAGGAAAGAAACGGCTAATGAACAACTTTCCGAGACTGGTGAAGGGCGAAGAGTATGCATTAGACGCGCCATTGTCCTCATTCCACATGCAGCTTGTGCGGCCCTGGCACACTGAGCTCTGGGTGTCCTCCAGAGGGGCCTAGCCCGGGCCTATCGATAGTCGTTCCAGTCCTCACAGACCTGCATCTTGGTCGGCATGGCAGCCCATCTTTCTGAGTGCTGTGGCGCTTATGTGGATTTCAGCTGGACCTGGCTCTTTTTTCATCGTGTCTTGGCATTTACTTAGGGCCACCATGGGGCTTTCATAGCTGCAGCTGTACAGCAGAACAGACATCAAAGTGGGACTAAAACAGCTGGAGACTTCTAGGAAAAGGGACCGATCTGTTCATCTTCCCAGTCTCCCATGGGAATCTAAGAGGAGGTGATGTCAAACTTCCACAACCACAATATTAGCTCTGTATTTGTCCTTTACTGCTCCTTTCACTGTGGCTCTCTTCCTGTCCTTTGGACCTGTTCTTAATTAGGGACAGGCACACCTGTTCCGATCAATTAAGACCCAACCTGCATCTGCATCCAAATTCATTTGTGGCTTGAACCCAAACAAGTCACAGGTCCGGAAATGCTTGAATGTTATGTGTTCTTTTCCATTCTCCTGTTTCTCTTGGTTTTCTATGTCTGTGGGATAGTGGAGCCAATGCACCTCAGAAAACATTGTCTCAAGGTATTCCCTTCCTGACACCTGGCAGTAAGGGGAATCAGTTTGGTCAGCCGAGGAATTGTGGAGAGTGTAAGATATTTATCTGGACTTGTGGCGGCTTATCGGTGCTGGATTGTCACCCTGGTTTAAACTTATGCATCCCTACCCATGATGCCGTCAGTGGGGCAGCCTGGGAGATTGTGCAGCTAAGAAGGTAGGCCAGGTTTGGACAACCTAGGCTAGTGAGTGGGCCACGTGAGTGGCCTCCTTCATCTCAGTGGACTGCAGGATTCTCGGAACCAAGACGATCTCCTAGGACAGGGTAGTTTTGCTCACTGGACTTGTGTACCTAGAATTTGCAGGGTTGCCAGTCGCCCAGGTAAACAAGCTGCATTGCCTAGCAGCTGTTCACCGACAAAAAGCCCCTGGGTTAGTTCCAGATGTGCCTCTAGACAGTTGGGCATCTCAAGGTACAGGTGCAGATCCCTGAGAAGAGGTGTTGTGTTGCCTCCCTGTGTGCTCCCACATTGAACTTTCCCGGGAAAGAATCGCCATTGTGCCTCGGCCAGCCTGCAAAGCCTTTTTGCGGTGTTGTGATGTCATCAGCCAAACATTCTTAGCTCAGAAGCTTCCAGTGGCACTTAGTGTCCGCCGCACGAGGCTATGAAAGGGGCTCCCACGTGACCTGTGCGCTAACGGAAGAATTCCCTGGCTGCTCATGAACCTTTTAGATGATCACGGTTAGAAAAAGTTGTTCGTAAGGTGGAGCCTCCACCAACAATGGGATGGGGAAAGAGGGCTATGAGTCAGCAAACTTAGCACTGAAAATGTTCTCATCTGGCATGAAATCCCGTGCAGCCACTTACTTCACTGTCAGGGTGACACAATGCAGCCGGTAGGAGGACAAGGACAGAGGACGCAAGGGGTGACATCTATTGTTTAATTAAAACAGAAGAATCCTCCAGCTTTTTTCCTTCTTCCTCCCTTATGTTTCGCTCTTTCCCTTTCCTGTTGTCTTTTCATTGTCTCCCTCTGGCTCTTCCATCCCTCACACGTTCTTTAAAATTGGAACGGAGAGCAGGAGAAGGGTTGTGCAGGGCCAGGTTTAGAGTGTGTTAAAGGTTAGGATGACTGCACATCACGTGCAAGGAACTGCAAGTATGCGGCCGCATTCGAGCTCGGCAAATTGTTCAGAGCAAGCTGGTTACCTGATGCATTTCCTCCGTGTCCCTGTTTGGGAACGTGCTTGAGAAGGTTTTTGACTGGAGTCCTAGTTCCAGTGATGTCTGTGACAGACCTCCCCTGGGCCCCAATGGAGGCAGGATTTCACCCTTTGATGTGTACAACAAGCCTTATTCACCACTGCAGGATGGGAGGCAGGATGGTCCAGAGTGCAGGGTGCTATCCGAGGAGAGCTGAGTTCAAGTCCGAGCTCTTTCCCAGCCTTCCTGTGTGACCATGGGCAAGTCACTTAGTCTTGTTGTGCCTCAATTTGTCATCTGTACCATGGTGGTAACAGCACTGCCCTCTCTCACTGGATATTGTGTGGATAAGAACGGACAGATTGGGTCAGACCAACGGTCCAGTTGGCCCAGTGTCCTATCTTCTGATGGTGGCCAATGCCAGGTGCTCCAGAGGGAGTGAACAGAACGGGGAATCATCAAGTGATCCCTCCTCTGCCCCCCCTTCCCACCCTCTGACAGACCGAGGCCAGGGACGCCACCCTGCCCATCCTGGCTAACAGCCATCGATGGACACAACCTCCATGAGTTCATCTAGTTCTTCTTTGACCCCTTTTAAATTCCGGGTCTTCACAGGTCGTGACTGTGAGGAGCCCAGATCCACAGTGATGGAGGCCAGATAAGTATCACAGAGAGGCAGAGACGCTGGGCAAACAGATTGAAGCTTGTGAGCTGTTCACGCCGACGGCCTTGGATCATTCATTGTCCGTTGGGCGTGACGGGTCATCTACATCACGTGGTTGCCTTTTCTCCTGTTTGCTGAGATGACTGGAATGTGGTCAGCAAGGACTGGAGCCATTCCCTGGCAAACAGCAGCTAGATGTCTGAGTGCCAAGGTGGCCATGGTGAAGTGAGCAAAGGCTGGGGGCGGGGGGAACACTGCTGAATTGAAAAGCGAGTCAGAATTTGAGAATGCTCCCAGAATTATTCCTGGACACTGAGCTTTGCTCAGCTTCATAGATGCCTTTGCAGGTGCTAAAGTCTGGCTATGAGCTCTGGAAACAGCCTTGTCCTGGGGCAGCTTCTACTGAATGGACTGGTTAAAGCTCTTCTCCGTAAATACAGCGGGTTACACATGCTGTAGTCTTTGCAGTGGCTTCAAGGGCTTGGGTTGGGGCAAGGAATTGGGTGCCAGCTGGAAAACCCTGTAGCCGCTGGAGCTTTCCAGGTGGAACCAGCACAGAATGGCCTACAGCTGCTTGCAAAATGCTCAGGCACTAGCCGTCTGGGTGTAATCAATCAGGGAGGGATGAGCTAATGAAACACTCCCAACCGAATTATGCTGTCTGCTGCCTGGGACTCTCCATTTGTAAATATCCATGCAGAGAGAGGAAGAAATCTGAGGAAGGAGAGGAGACAAAGTCTCATTGTCTTCTCCAAATTAGTTGCCACCTTCAACTACTGAGCATCCCAGATATTGCCGTAGTTGTCAGTCTGAGGCAGGACCGGCCCTGGAGAGCTCACAGTTGAAATAGCCAGGGCTCACACAGTGGCGTGGGGTAGCTGAACTTGCTTGTCCTGGGTCGGGGCTTGGGAGAGACGCGTTCTCTTCCCAGCACTGGAAAGTCGGGTCTCCCAAGTCGCAGTCTGAGGCCCTAGGCAATGGACCATGTGTCAGACTCCATCAAGAGAAATGATCAGCCTAGGTGATGTAGATACAGGTGATTCATTTACATGGGAGGGGCTCTCCCTAGTCATGCCCAAGGTCTTCCCATTGGCCTGCCTTAAAACTCTCCTCTTCTGTGAGGCTTCCAAAAAACGAGACGCTGGCCAGGACAGCCTGTGAGCTGAGACGCTGCCAGTCCGGCAGTTTCTTGGCGCCTCCCCTGGTGTCCTTTGCATCCATCTGTCGTCTCTTATAGGCTCTTTGGAGTAGAGACTAGTCCAGTGCCATTGGGACCGGACAGGTGCCGAACCAGAGAATTTGCCAAACCATGGGAGGTCAATATTGTAGTGAGTGGGTTTCTTTTTATTTTACTTACTAGCTCTCTTCATAACAAAGCATGAGTGTTGTTACACAAGTTTACTGTACTGGCACAAGGAAATAGGTAGACAAAGCATTAAAAACCATGTGTACGCTTAGCAGCATTACCAACACTTCACTGCTGACTTGGCTCTTAGGAGATGTTTAGGGGTAAATCAGAGCCAAATAACAGCAGAGAACACTGAGCGCCAGGACTATAAACAAACTTTATGGGACCACGGGAAACTTGGCCACACCCATGCCAAGTGGACATCCAGGTAACTAAAATCATGCCAGATCATGGATGTTGCCGGATCAGAGAGTGCCGGACTAGAGAGGTTCCAGCTGTATTTCCGTTTGTCTAGCACCTGGTACAATGGGGTTAGTATTGATGTAGGTGTTACTGCAAGACAAATAATGAATAAGAACAGTAATCCGATGGGAAGTACCTTCATTCGATGGTGAAGGCACCCTCTTTTCCTTGGCTCTTACTTTCTTCCGGGTCTTTCAACAGGCTTGTTTCAGTGGATCAGTACCTGGTGAAGAGACAGGAAACAAAGGTTAGGAATAAATGGTCAGTTGTCACCTAGAGAGAGGTAAATAGGATCCTCACAGAGGCCAGGGCTCTTCCACTTATTCATTAACGATCTAGAAAAGGGAGTGAACAATGAGACCGCGCAGTTTGCAGATGACACACGAGTCAAGATAGTTCTGTCCAACACAGACTGCGAGGAATTACGAAGGGCTCTCGCAAAACTCGGTGACTGGGTAAGAACCTGGCAAACTAAAGTCAGTGTTGACAAAAGTGAAGCAACGCCCTTTGGAGAACGTAATTCCAGCCACACAGAGACACGTTGAGATCCAAGCTAGATGTTACTATTCGAGGAAAAGATCTTGGCACTGGCATGCATTGCTCGCGGAAAACATCAGCTCAGGACATACCAGTCTCTAACAGCCCCTCGTGGACTGTGAGGAACCATTAGGAAAGGGAGGGAGAGGAAGACATAAAATAGCACAACGCTCCTGGTGAGCACTGACCGGTGGAGCCCCAAGTCCCTGCTGCCTCTTTCCCCCAAACCCAGCTTTGGTGCTGCCTGCCTCTTCGCTGCCCAACCCTGCCCCCTCCTCGCTCATCTGTGCTCCCTTCCCCCTCCTCTCCAGAAATCTTGCTGTGTGAATGCGGGTGGAAGCAAAATCCGGATTGTGGATTGGACGATGAGTTGAGCTGGCAGATACGGATCGGGTGTGGAGCCACAGTTTTGCATCCACAGACACTTGTAGGGATGATCTGTTCTAGATGGTGCTTGGTCTTGCCGTGAGGGCAGGAGACTAGACTCAATCACTTCTGGAGGGCCCTTCCAGTTCTAGTGTTCTGTGATTCTATGATCCAGGCAAGGCTGGATGGATCACTCGATAATTGTTCTCCTGTTCATTCCCTCTGAAGTGTCCGGCACTATGCACTGTCGGAAACAGGATATTGGACTAGATAAACCATTGGTCCGACCTGCTATGTCCATTCTGATAGTCTTGCAAAAATGTCCTATTGTTGCTATCACTGCTTAAACTCCTGGGGTGTAAGCAGTGCTGCGGAGTGTCTGAATGGCTAGGCTGCACATGGTGTACACACTGGGGTGGTTAGACCAGCTCTTAGAAGAAGTTGATGACTCAGCTGGACCAGTGGTTCCTAACATTGCGAACATCAGTGGAAGGGGATGTGGACTTTACCTTGGACACGGACCACTGCCTGCCTTGTATCCGAGTTTAAAGGGCCAAGGATTCATTTAATTCTGTATCTTGCTCTTCACAGGAATGTTACAGGTTGAACCTCTCTAGTCTGGCATCCTGTACCTGACAGGTGCAGAAGTAGAGAATTTGCCGGACCACAGGAGGTCGATATAGTCTCCCAGCATTGCAAACACTTCCACTGCTTCCTGGGCTGCTAGAGGACAGTTAGGGGTAAAGTAGAGCTAAAGAACAGCACAGAAACTGAGAGCCAGGGCTGGCGGCTGTCAACAAACTTTATGGGACTGCGGGAAACTTGGCCACGCCCATGGTAAGTGGACGTCCAGCTACCTCAAATCATGCCGGACCATGGTGGTCGCCAGACCAGAGAGGTTCAACTTTATATCAAGGATGAGCTCCTGGCAGATGAAAATCAATCTGCCCCAGTAAAAAGAATGGAAGAAAACCAAGGTCTCCAGGGCACAATAAAATAGTGGTCATCTGAAAAGAAGACAGATTTGAAAAAGAGCGAAAGCAGGGCGGGTGAGGCGAGAACAGCAACTGAAAGAAGGACTGGAAGAAGGTAGATGAAAGTTTCAGAAATTGCTTCTCTGTGTTCCCAGGCTTTTCTGGCTCCTTGCAGTTCTTGAGATTAGGGCTGATAATAGCTTCTCCACAGGAACAGGGGAAATCAATGCAACTGGACTCCGCGCAAGCTCCACTTAGCTGCTGAGGCTCGAACAGGAGGTGTTATTAATAAAGAGACAAATTATACAAAATATATATAAATGATGTTCAACTAGGGAGGTAATAGAGAGAGAATAAATTGCACCCAATTGCATGAAAGATGGCTTCATTTTTATCTGCGGCTCACCCAAAGCGTGGAATTGGAACACTTTGTTCAGATCCCCGGAGATAAAAAAGATGCCTGATACTGGGTACATTTTCGAAGAGTTTGTTGTCTATCAGGCATAAGTATTGACACAGGAACTAAAGACACCGAGAGCACTATTATCAGAAGTGATCCAGGCAGGGCCGTCTCTCGGGGGGCACGGGGCTGGGGCAAGCACCCCGTTCTGCCCCCTCCAGCCCCATTGCATCTTGCCTGAAGCACCCTCCCCCCAAGCAGACGGGAGCAGATGCCCTAAACCATCCCATGGACGGGAGAGCTCCGAGTCCAGGCAGCCGGGCATGCAGAGCTTGGATCCGCACACAGAGGTAGGCCTTTGCATGCTGTACTCCTGCGGATCAAAAGGCCAGGAAATTGGCTCTGCAGCGGCAGAAGATTCTCCTGCTCATGAAGATTCCCTGTTAGATGTTGGTGCTCGACCCAAATCTTTGAATGCCGGGGGGCACCCAGGTACAATTAGCTCTGGAGGAGTCTGGCAAATGGCCAGCTGACGAATGGCTTTGGATACCCGAGATGCAGTAGAATGTGCTGCGTGAATTGAAAGGCTGCAGAAGCATTTTCCAGGTGTGGCAGACATGGCTTGGAAGTCTGGGCTGGAGTGAAACTCTCCCCGGGGGATGGGTTGCTCCCTTAGGCCTAGCTGCATGGCTTTGGAAGCCCAGAGCTCTTAGATTGCATTCCCACCTCTCCCACTGGCTGCATTTCCTAACACGCTGCATGTTAGCAAGGGCTCCCAGCATCTCTGTGATGGAGGTATCAGCATGATCCCATTTTACAGGTGGGCAAACTGAGACCCCTGAGCCTGTCTTCTCTGGGTCATGCTGAAAATCGGAGACAATTCCAGGACTAGAACTCAGGTCTCCAATCTGGCTGGCTCAGGCTTAGCCCCTGTGAAATCACAGCATCACTCAGGAAGCCTCTCTGAGCCTCAGTTTCCTCAGCTGGAACATGGGGACAATAGTTTTTGGTAGCTGACCTCACAAAGTACTCACCCCCAGAGCCTTTAGTTTATGCCCTGCTGGTCATCACTGGGCTGGTAGTCACATTTCTTGCCTTGCCTGTGAAGTGCGGGGAGGACAATCCATTTCCTAATTGCCACACAGATCGGTCATCAGATCCCAATGGACGGTTTTGGGAGTGCACCCATGCTGGCAGGGTAAAGGAGGGCTGTGCAGTCTAATGGGCAGAGCTTTGGCTTGGGTCTCAAGAGAGCTGGGTTCTGGCCTCTGCTCCCCTCTGGCCTGCAGTGTGACCCTAGGCAGATCACCTTGCCTCTGCCTGCCTCAGTCTCCCCATCTGTAAAAGGGGGGCTGTGATACTGACTGCCTGTGTAAAGGGCTTTGAGGGAGACTGGTTCAAAGTGCTACGTAGGAGTCTTGTTGTGGGTGCCACACTGAGCACAGGCCGTTTCCAGCGATCATGTGCAGAGGCTGGTAACGCTGGAGCTAAGGAGCAGTTATCCAGCACCGCTGGCTCACAGGGCTCCTGCGGGGCGTGTGTGGGAGGTTCACTTCCGAGAGGTAGAAGCCTCATCTGTATTAGGGTATCCCTTGTTTCTCAGCCCCAGGGCACCAGGCGAGAGAAGCTGATAGGGCGAGTGTAGCGTAATTTTACGCTAACCCTGCACACCTTTAGAGGACGTGATTAAGATGGGTTCAGCCACAGAGATCCCCCACTGAGCCCTCCTGCTTGCTTCTTGGAGAGCCCCACCACCCTGTCCTGCTGGGCCAGAACCTCTGGTCTCCCCCAGCCAAGGCCAGAATAGGGGTCGCAGCCCAGAGCAGAGCAGCACAGATGCAGAAGAATCCATGTGGACCAGAACCCAGAAGAATCCATTGTAGTTCTCTGAGAGCTCATAAGTTCTCCTCCTTTATTAGTGGACGAGAGATGCACAGCTGTTCTTCCCAGCCCCAATTATTTACACCGGGCCTGTTAATAAACACAAGTGATTTTATTAAGTATCAAAAGTAGGATTTAAGTGGTAGCAAGTGTCAACAGACAGATCAAAGCACGTCACTAAGCCAAATAAAACAAACCATGCCAGCTATGCTTAATGTACTAAGAAAGATTACATGTGACATCCAATTCTTTACCCTAACAGCAGTTCTAATAATCTGTTCGCTCACGCATGGCAGCCTCCTACTTTTGGTCTGATCCTTCCCCCTGCTCAGTCTTAGCTGTTTCCAGCAGTCATCCTGGTGGTAAGCAGGAATATCTTGGTGTCTGGCATCTTCTAATTCCCTGATTGTTTGGCTCCCTGCCTATAAATTGAGTTTGACACAGTAGGAATCCTTTGTGTTCAACTTCAACCCTTTTCACAAGTCCTGTGTTCAAAGTGAGTTCCAGCATCGGGTAAGCTGACCACACATCTTATCAGGACCAACCATAGTCCAGGCTTACAGGAAGCACAAGATTAGTTACAGATCATTGTCTTGAGCACTGGGCCATTAAGTTATGTAAGTACCACTCATGGCTTTCCCTCACACGCCTAGATTAATAAACAGGTTTATACTTCATATTTCTAACGTCACATAGACTATACACAGTCAGGGGATTACAAGATCTCCAATAGTAGGTCACATGCCCCATTTTGCAGAAAGCAAATTTGAGTTAGGCATATTCATATTCAAAACATATTCCATAAAAATATGGGGGTGCAACAGCAAAATGAGGCTATGTCCATGCCAGGCTGCTCAAGCAATGGCAGCCTGGGCTGTGAGTACAAATACGTAATAAAGTGACCGTAACCACTCAAACTCCCTGATTGCTCGTTAGCTCAACATTCTCTTTCAAATCCCCCCCCCCCCCCAAGCAAGCTTCATGGAACACGAAAGATTCCATTGTTCCATTAATATTCATGGGGGAGATTGCCTTAGAAATTAATTACATTAATGAGAATGAATTACAGAGAGTGACTCTTTATGGTGGGCACACATACGTGGGAGAGCGTGTAGACACTGAACAATCATTTCCAGCCTTGATAAATCAGTCTTGCCTTTAAATGTCTTAGCAAAACATTAGCGTGAAAACCAGCTGTTGCATTTCAGTGCTCAGTCATCTAAGTCCAAATCTACAGGTCTTTAGCCAAGAGGAGACTCCAGCGTTACTGGAACGCTGACCCATTCGTCCGCTTTGCCCTCCACCATCTTCATGCCTTCTTCCTTGCCACCCCATTGGCCTGTCTTAGCTAGCTCTCTCTGACTTCAAAGTGTTCCTCTGCACCTCCTTCTCTTGTTATACTGGCCAGAAACCGGGTGTCTCTGGAAGGTGAGGGGGAGATATTTATTCATTCCATTTTTAACGGGTGCGAACCCATCCACATGTGCGTGGGAGACGCGAGCTTACAAGATGCTGAGCCCGGTGGCTGGATGCAGGGGCGTGTGTAAGCACATGCTTAACATTGCACACCAAGTTCCAGGACGTCAGAGGGCCATAGGCACCCTTAGGTGCCGGCTGGGCTTGGGAACCCGAGCGGTAGTGTGCGTCCTGGCGTTCAGGCTGCTGTTTTCGGTGTGCTCCCCGGAGCCCTGCTGGCATCGGTCTGTCTGCCCGGGCTGCCTGCTAGCTGCCTGGAGACATACCCTCGTGCTTGCGGCGCTTTCCAGGATCTATCTTTTGCAACCATGTGAACGTACTCCAGTCTCTCCCTTCCCCAGTCTCTTTTTCACCCCACTCCCTTGTCGCAACCTGTCTGCAATTAGCCTGTCAGCTCCTTGAGGCGGGGACTGTGCCAGCCTGTGGGGGGGACAGTACCGTCCTTCACAAGGCCTGGCATCCGGACTGGAGCTGTTGGGTGCAGAATGCAGCCACCTGTGAGCATGTCTCAGCGGGTTCTGTGATTGACAGTGGGCGAGGTTTGAATGGGTGGATTTCCTTGTCCCCTCTGCCCCCGGCACTTCTGTCTCTGTCAGCTCCAGGATGGAGCAGACACACGGCGTGAAAGGCAATCTACCTCTGTTCGCTGCCTGTGAGGGGGTTCGTGCCTCTGTGTGGGAGAGTCTGTGCTTCATTAGTGTGGTGTGCCCGGGTGTGTCTCTGGGCGTGTTTGTACAGGTGACGGCAGGTATTGTAGTCGCAGGCGGGTCTCCTTAGCCAGACATGCCAGACAGAACCTTCCCTGGGGCGTGACTTTCAGGGGAGCCTTTCTTTGCAGTGTCAGTGGGAATGCCACTCTTCCTCAGACAGCATGAATAAGCATTTTATGGCTTCCGAATGGAAGGGTCTGGGAGGGGAAAGAGCAAACAGGATGAGAAAGAAAAGAAAAGGCAAAGCAAGGCAAGGCTGGTTAATTAATTCCTGTTAGAAAGTTCAAGTGTTGTTTGCTCCATTGCAAACAAGGGATTTTCAGGCTACTGGCTTGGGGTTTTTTGCCTGATTATTGTTGTTTGTTTTTACACTCATAGTGCCTAGGAGACTTCAGGCATGTTATTTGAGGTCCGTAAGGAGAATTAATCAGAATTGACCAAGCCCGGGTCCTGGTCGAGGAACCCAGGGGACTAGAGGCGGTGCAGAGGCAGAACTAGAAGGCATTTTGCAAATCAAAACCCAAGCTTCTCTTGGGCTGGCTGGTCTACACTGAACACTTCCATCGGCATAACGATACCGGAGTGCAAACTCTACACCCGGAGTGACGTAACTACGGTAACCTAGCCCTTGAGGCAGACCGTGCTAAGGAGACAGAATTCTCCGGTCATCCTAGCTACCCTCTCTTGACATGGGTTTGTTACTCCAGGGACCAGAGAACCAGAGTGTGGCGAGTGTGCTGCTGTAACGTTTTACGTGGGGATAGTCCCTCGGGGGCTGGCTCACTGTGCCGCAGGGCCCCTGCACAGCCAACGTAGGGTGATTTCACAGAACTGGTTCTCAACTGTCTGTCCTGGGACCCCGTGTTCCAACAGGAAAACATTTTCAAACTTTCCTTTCCCTTCCACACAGAAAGGATGGGCGGCCCTGACATCTGCCTGTTACCCCAGGCTGAGTAAGACCCAATCCAGCACCTGCACAGAGTTTTCTTTAAATGCTAAACGGGAGTTTACTGATAGCGAAGCAAAATCCAAAGCGAGAACTCTGGACTGCTGTTAAATGCTTCGCCAGAGCCGTCCCATCCATAGGATATTTTGGGGCAATCGCCTTGGGCCCTGCATTTTGGGGGACCCACGCTTCAGGGGGACATGGATGCCCGCAGCCAAGGGGATTAGCAGGGAGTGGAGCAACCTGACTCAGCCTGCTCTGCCAACTCCGTGTCTCTCAAGGGAAGCACTTGAGGGAAGGGTGGAGTGGGGGGAGGGAGTGGAGCAGGAGCAAGAAGAGGCAGGCCTGGGGCAGGGGGGAGGATTGTCCTGGGCCCCACAGTCCTGTATTGCACTGTTACCTTCTTCCCCCTCTCCTAACCTGGGTTAGCAAGTTCGTTTTTGCTCACCTGTTCATCCTCCTCAAGGCAGTCCTCTGAAACCCTCGTGGCAGGGTAATACCAAAACCTTCAGAGGCTCACATGCTGACATGGTTGCTCCTGAACCAGGCACCCCAGATGGTCCATGGTTACTTATCCTGACACCCCACTACAACTCACTTCCTCAGATGCGGGAGGAAGAGAGAGGGAGACTTAGTGCATCAATGGTAGAAGACCCCTCGTGTTCAGTCGCATATTGGAACACCAGCCATTCCATTCATTATCCCTAACTTTGTAGATTTTGAGGCCCGAAGAGAACGTTCGATCACCTCTTCTAACCTCCTATCTAAACCCAGGCCAGAGACTTTCAGCAGTACCCATGTCCAGAGCACCATGGCTTGTGCTCAGTTAAAAAGAAAAAAATCTCAACCCACAAAGGCATCCGGTCTTGATTGGAAGCCATCAGCAGGTGGAGTATCTACCTCTCCCACCGAGGGCTTGTTCTAGCCATTAATAACCCTCACTGTTAAAACCTGAGCCTCATTTCTAATTTTGAATTTGTCAGGCTTCAACGACCAGTCATTGATGCTGATTCTGCCTTTCTCGCTTGATTAAAGGGCCCTTTAGAGCCGGGTATTTCCCCCTCTGAAGGTACTTGCGCTCTATAATCACATCACCTCTCAATCTTCATTTGATAAGCTAAACAGCCCGAGCTCTGTGCGTCTCTCGCTCTGAGGCATTATCTTCAGCTCTCGAGTTGTTTTTGCAGATCTTTTCTTCACCCTCTCCAGGTTTTCAATGTCCTTTTTCAAACGTGGACACGGGAGCCGTACACAGTGCTCCGCTATTGGTCTTCCGCTCATGCATACATATACGTGTAAAGTCGCCGCTTTGCTCAGACACCCAAGGATTACATGAGCCCTTTTTGCCGCAGTGTCATAGTGGGAGCTTGTGCTGATTTGCTTGTCCACTCTGATCTCTAAATCCTTTTCAGAGTTTCTGCTTTCCAGGATACAGCCCTCCCCTCCCCTTTCCTCCCCATCTGCAGGCATGGTTTGCGTTCCTTTTCTCTTGCCATTAGCTGCATGAAAACATATTTTGTTTCAACGAGCCAGCTTAACAAGCAATCCATGTCGCTCTGTGTGACTGCCTCGTCTCACTTTGCCAGTCTTTGTGTCCTTCACAAATTATCAGCCGTGATTACACATTTACCTCCAGATCGTGGATGAAAATGTTGAAAAATGGCAGGCCTACAGCCACGCCCTGTAGAGCTCGGTTAGAAACACCCTCCTTCAGTGATGACAGCTGTTTCTTGAGATCGGTCCTAGAAACACCCCTAATGCAGCAGAGACAACTCTTTCTCGAGATCTGTCCATTAGTGAATGTAGAATCCATTCAATATGTGCTCTGCTGATTCTGTGTATTTAATCAGAAGGTCATGTTAGGCTACTTGGTGTTTAGTTACTTGGGTCATTCTGCTTTGCCCTTTGAAAATATTGGCACATGACATTAATACTCTTTCAGTCTTCTGGTCTTTCTCCAGAATTCCAATATTTATTAAAAAATTAATATCCGCAGGCCCAAGATCTTCTCAGCCAACTCTTTCGTGACTCTTAGGTACAATTTATTTAGACCAATTTATCATCATCCACATGAGCTACAAGTACATTATTCTGCTGCTTTCATAATACAGCTCTGAAATATTTAATAAATATTTTTGTCTTCAGCATCGCTCTCAACAGATGTAACATCTCCAACTGGTAATGAGCCCATTCCATCAGAGGAGCTGACAGCCTCACCAGGCCCTTGGGCAAGGCAAGGCGGGCCAGCATCCAGAAGGGGTGGGGCATCAGGCAGAAGGGGCGGGGCTAGGGCAGCCAGATCTCGGCGCCGCCCGGACCGTGACGCGTTCCCCTAGCCCTGAGCGCTGCTGTTTGGCTATGCAGATGACTGGTCCCAACTAGCAGGGGCCTTGGAAGTCCCAACTCCCTGGCCACGTCTTTCCTAGAAGCAAGGGAGACTGCGCTTGCAGGGCGTGTCCGTTTGGGGAAATTGACCAGAATAAGCAGCTCTGCCATGGCTCTTCTGGGAGAGCTCCCCAGCTGAACACTAATGATTCTGGAGCCAAGTTACTTTTATTCTGCTGTGCTGTGGGGCATTTTCCTCCAGCCCAGAATTGTGGCAGGCCAGAGAAAAATGTCCTGCAGGCCGGTCTGTCAAACGGGTTTTGCTCACTCCTGATTTGACTATCCCTAGAACTCTGGGGAGTTTTTCAGGGGCTCCAGGGAGGCAGGGAAAGTGACATGTGAACAGACAAAGGTTGCGGAGGGTGGGGGGGCTGTGAGGAGGAGAGACATTGTTTTGCTAATTAGAGCAGGCAACATTTTCAGGTGTCAGTTTTAGCAAGTGAGGAGCGAAATGGACGTTCTTGAGAGCAACTAGACTAGCAAAGGAGCAGCCTTCCGTGGGGTGGGTCTGGGGTTTGCCGTTTCACCCTCTTTAAATACCCCAGTGGGTCAGAGTGCGCTCAGACCGGGCAGGCGTGTTACATGAGCTCTCTGAATGACAAAACTAGGCTTGGAAGGTTTGATTTTTATTGGGAAGTGTTGGTAAACGTCAACAAAACCTATTTCCATACCTAGTGATCGAAAGTTAGACAGGCAAAGTAAGAAGAATGCTGCTTGAGGGCTCATTAGTTTGATTTAAGGATTTTTACTGTGTATATTTTGACACAATATTGACAACTTGTGTTTTAACGATGGAAAAACGTTCATTTTTTGAATCTCAACAGCTACTGTCAAGTAAATACTTGTCTGAACCCCTGCCCTGTAATTTTGTGCAAATGTGAAAATTTTAATGGATATAAACAAAAAAAAGCTTAAAATAAACACTGACATTAGCCATCAAAATGACTAACAAATAAAAATTGTATTCTGGCCAGGCTGTACCATACCCGAGGGCTTGCAGACAATGGAATTGCTACTTGACTTCATTGTTTCCCCCCCGTAGAGTGTCCTGGTATTTCTCTGGCTAAAATGGACATGCATATTTCCTGGAAGCAAATACCCGGTCTGTGCAGCACTAGGAGAAGTATTAAATAAACAGCTTAATGATGCTACTAGGAACAATGAAATCCTTCCTAAATGAGGGCCATAAAACCAGAAAATGAGAGCTAGAGAAACAGAAGGCTAAAAGCCGATACAATCAAGAGGCTGGAATAGAAAAAAGCTCTTGGTAGGAGAAGGAAAGGCTAGAAAAGCCAATGCCGTTCTCAGTCCGTATTCAGCACTGTAATGGGTGTTGGACTGAGCCCCAGTGAGCTGTAGAAAAAATGAGAGAAGCGGGAATCCTTTTATTACCTCCCAACTTTGCACTGCAGCTCAGCTGTTATAAAAAAAATCGCAGCCTGGTGAACAAAACACCCCATCCCGCCAACGGGGCTCTTCACTGCTCCACCTGAGATGAAACATGGCTGCGTGTCTGGACCCAGAGCATGTACACCGGCAGACCATGGGTAATGTTTGCAAGGCACCGACGTGATTTAGACAGCCAGGTCCCATTGGCTTTCAATGAGATTTCGGCTCCTCGGCACCTAAGCCACTTTTGAAAACGGGACTTAGGATCCTGAGTCAGTTAGGGGTTTGGGAGAACGTTGCCCCATGACCCTTGGCCTCGAGGGAAAGCCAAGAGAAGACTTTGGTGGAAGCTGGAACATGGATCAGAAGAATTAAAGGCGTTGCTGCAGCACTTCCTAAGTCTTCAAACAGCTTAATTTTTCAGTTCTCTCATCCTGTATTAACAAGCTCGACAAGTGTTGCCAGCACGTAAATACAAAGAGATCAGCTCTGTAGTTCTCTACTCGGGGTAGGTACAATCTGCTTGGGAATGGCTGTCACTTGGGCTTTGAGCTGCTGTTGATTTCTTGTGATTGTCCACATCTGATTTGGCACGAGGCAGGGTGCTGTGCCTGCCAACATTTTCGTCTCCCTCAGAACTAGGCACGGGTTTTCCTCAGTGCTTTTTCATGGGATGCAAGGCACTACATTTAGCCGTTTGGAATGGAAATCCATCAACCATATGAAAAAACTTGCACAGATACAGACAGACATCATCTTTCTATCCAAGTGCAAGAAGATGGACATCGTACCCAAAGGACTTTTCATGGGAAGGCATTGATCATGTCTGATGCTAGGAAACACATCTGGTGGGTTCCCTCATATTTGGGGATAGGCTTGCCAGATGGTTTAACCAAAAATACTGAAACACTCTCCCCCCCCCCCCCCCCAAAAAAAAACCACCTGGGAAAAAATTCTGTTGAGGAAAAATGGGGAGAGCAAAATTTGTTGAGCAAAAGAAAAAGATCCCGACATTTTCGATTCCGGTATTTTCTGAATATTTTTACTAGGCAGGAGGCGAAAATACCGGACTGTCCGGGTCAGTACTGGACACCTGTCAACCCTGTTTGGGGAACTGGAATACCAGGCATGTCGGCTTGCCTCCTGTGTCACACATGGGGTGCACGACCATTTCTCTCTGGATGCACTGGGATGGCTCGCCCAGTTTCCACTACAGCTTATGCTTTTAGTGACGTTGCCCATTGGGCAACGTGCCCGTTCCATGCAGGGTGCCGGTTGTCCTTACCCGGGGGCTTGCATTGCAGAGTCTTACACGTTGGCTCAGACGTTGGTTGGGTGAGTTTGTGCCTACTCAAGGATGGTCTAAACGGGGCTTGGTCCCTCTGTGAGGGCAGGAGACTGGACTTGGTGACCTTCAAGGTCCCCTCCCATTCTGGCATTCTATGGTTCTATGGTCCCTTCTGGCCCTGAAATCTCTGGGGAACAAACAAACAAAAACAACAGCCTGAGAATGACATGTTGTGCGACAAGGAAGCTGCAATGCCTTGGGTGGCCCACTGTTCAATTAACAGCAAGTGTTTTTTATGTAATCTGTCCTCTCACATGGCAGTGTGTGTGCAGGTAGGTTTCTGCCCTTACGGTGTGCGTGCTTACACACACACACACACACACACACACTTGTATCATGAAAGGGTGAGCAAGCCCCCACCTCTTTGCCACACACCCGATCTGGCAAACCACCCAGAAGAGAAGGTCAGGAGTAGGTATCCTACAGCGAACTCTCAATGGACTACATTAGATGTGGGGCAGGGAATGTCACTGAGTTCTCTCCAGACAGCACCTCACCCAGCGCAGGGCCCGATTCACGGCTAGGGCTCGTTGGGGCTGCCTAGGCCGATGGTAATGCCTGGGGCGTTCGATAAGGCCGATGACTTGAGGGAGAAGCTCTCCACGCCTGGTAATTTTGTGCCCAAAGTGTCCATCCTCGGAGTGAAACCCTGGCTGTGTGGAAGGCAATAACAGAACCCCGTTGCTGTCAGGGGAGATGGGCTTTTGCTCTCATATCTTCAGCCACTCGCGGAGCATCTCTGGGCCAGCACAGCCACCGCCGTGGGCGCCTCTTGCCTACTGAAAGGGGCTCTGGTTGCTCTGAAAAGGAACGAAGGCTGGGCAGAGACACTCGGTGAGGACCCTGGAGGCTGGCTCCTGGCAGCCATGGTTGTGATGTCACTCGTGTGCCCTTGCGAATGGCATGCTGCTCTGACTCACCCCTAGCCAGTCGCCTGGCTGGCGTTCTTAGGCCTTTTCCCCCCTAAATTGTTCCTAATCACAGGCCCGAGCTGGATTGATCGCCTGGCACTCCATCTCGCCTCAGCCCCGGCTGCTTAACAATACACAGAAAAGATTGAAATGGGCCAGGGAGGAAAGTCGTTTCCTCATTGTGTGGGTGACGACGGGAGAAGCGTCAGGATGATTGGATTAAACACTGCCGTCTATTTACTCGCCTTTTCACAGGCGAATCAATCTCCTCAAGCCCCTGTATCTTGTCAGGCAGGAAGCCGCACCTGAAAGGCAGCCAGGATGGATTAAGTCACGCTGGGCAATCTGCTGCTGCTGTTTCCATAGGCTCTTCCTGGGTTAGCTGCCCGAGTTCTGCCTCAACGCAGGAACGTCTGTGGCGCTCGAACTCCTGTTAAGCGCTGCTGCTGGAAAGAGGGCACGACAGGGTGGAGCCGGGGCGGGGAAGGGGGAGAAGGGAACCCTTCACCTGCCGGATGATCTCAGCTGTGGCTCACATCGCACTAGTGCGCGGTGGCCATTTTGAAAATGCATTGTGGCCGAGGACTGGAATTGTGCGCCTCCCACCAGAAGGCGTAGTGCTCAGTCAGAAGAAGGGGCCCGGAGCCTCTCTGGCACCCTGAGACAGCGCCTCCCCTGCAGAGCTACCAGCAGCATGATGAAGGGGTGGGCGGGGACACCAGGGAGCGGCCAGTACGTCTGGCGTGTGTCCTTTCCCGCGCAGGAAACCTTCCCTCTAACCAGAAAGGATCTTTGTCTCCTCTGGGCCCTCCAACCTCTCTTGGGTGGGAGTCCTTGGGGCTAACACACAGAGAGCGAGAGTGCCGCTGCCCATCTGGCTGGACCTGTGAGATTCCTGGCTTGCATAGCCCCATCTCCTGCCTGTATCGTACGTTGACTGCCCCATGGCAGAGCGGGGAGAACCGATCCCAGGGCTGCATGCCACCTCCCACGGGGCCGTGGGTTAGTGAGTTCCTCTCTGCACACCTGGATGTGGGAGAGGACTGCCTGGCCCTGGTTGTGTGTTTGGGCAGGGGCACACGGTGGAGGTCTCTGTGTGGGAGCATGCAGACATGTGCACGCGTGTCTGTACATGCGGCATGCCTGTGTGTCTGAGCCTGCAGGATGGCGGACAGGGGCACGCCAAAAGAGTAGAGGAGTAACAGGAGAAGGTATGTGGGGCCCGTGGGGGAGAGGAGATAGAAAAGCCTCAAACAGCAGGGTGGCAGGAAGAGACCAGCGCACAAGGAAAGAGACTCAGGGCTAGAGACCTTCAAGACCCTGACCCAGCAGAAGCTCATGAAAGCTGAAGCAGGGCGAGGCCGTTCCTCCCCTCCCCATCATGCCAGAGATCCGACAGGATCCACCTCAGTAGGCACCTCATCCTGTAGCCCTGGCCCACAGGAGCAGACCTAGGGTATGTCTAGACTCACCAGAGCCATGTAGATTAGTTTGCTAGACATACCCAAATGAAGCGGCGATTTAAATCATTTTCATTTAAATGAAAATGGCTGCCATGCTGAACCGATCAGCTGTTTGTCGGCTCAATGCGCTAGTCTGGACGCTCCACGGTCGACATCAAAGGCATTTGTTGACCGCCCCGATAAACCTCATCCCACGAGGCATAACGGGGCGGTCGACAAATGCCTTTGATGTCGACCGTGGAGCATCTACATTAGCGGGCTGAGCCAACAAACAGCTGATTGGCTCAGTGTGGCAGCCATTTTAATTGAAATGAAGTGGCGAGTATTTAAATCGCCGCTTCATTTGGGTATGTCTAATAAACTTATCTACATGGCTCTGGCGACAGAGCCATGTAGTCTAGACATACCCCTAGTGTCCCCGATGGAGGGGTCATTAGAGGAAGCTTGGAAACACTCCGATACATTTAATAGGAGTAAGTCATCAGGACCATATGGTGTTTGCCCAAGAGTTCGGAAGGCACTCGAATGTGAAATTGCGGAACTACTAACTGGGAAGTGGCCTATCACTTAAATCAACCTCTGCAATAAGAGACTGAAGGACAACTAATGTAATGCCTGTTAAAAAAATGATTCAGGATAATAGTCCCTGGCAAACTGCTTGAAATGACAGTAAAGACCAGACTTGTCAGAGTTGTAGATGAACGCAGTGTTGGGGGAGAGGTGACACGGCTCTTGTAAAGCGGAACCCTGCCTCATCCGTCGCCTGCGAATCTTTGAGGAGTCCACAAGCATGTGGGGAAGGGTGTTCCGGTGGGTCGAGTGTACCTGGACTTTCGGGCCAGCCTTTGACGAGGTTTCATGCCCAGATCTCTTCCGCCAGGTGGGCAGCATTGGGAGAAGAGGGAAGGTCCTGTCATAGATTGGTAACTGCTTCAAAGACCAAACACAAAGGATATGAATAAACAATGAGTTTTCAAAATGGAGGGAGGAAGATCCCTTCCAAGAAGGATCTGTACAGGGACCTGTGTGGTTCAGCAAATTCATAAATGACCTGGAAAAGGGGATGAATACTGAGGTGGCATCGGATACCAAATTACTCCAGATCATTCCGTCCAAAGCTGATTGTGAATGATTTCAAGGGGATAGCACTCACCGGCGTGACTGGGCAGCAAAATAGTGTATGCAATTCAGTGTTGATAAGGGCAAAGGACTGCACATTTGCAAAAATAAGCCAACTATTCATACAATTTAGATGGAGTCTAAATTAGCTGGTGCTACTCAAGAAAGAGATTTTGGAGTCCTTGTGCTCAGTTGGCAGCAGCAGTCAAAAAAGCTAATAGCATGTGTAGGGTTCATTAGAAAGGAGATTGATAATAAGGCAGAAAAGTTCATAATGCTACTATATAAATCCCGGGTTTGCCACACTGCATGCAGGTCTGGTCACCCCATCTCAAAACCAAATGTAGACTGGAACTGGAAAAGGATCAGAACAGGGCGATAAAGATGATTAGGCCGTGGAGCAGCTTTCAGACAAGGAGAGAGAAAAACGACTTGGACTGTTCCTTTTAGAAAAGAGACAAATAAGGGGGTGTGGTAGAGGTCTACACAAATCCTGAATGGTGTGGAGAAAGTGACTAGGGAAATGTTATTTATCCCATCGTAAAACACCAGAGCACCAGGGGTCCCCCAATGAATGTCACAGCAGCAGGTATAAACCGAACATAGCAAAGTACTACTTCATGCCATGCACAGTCTGTACTTGTGTAAGTTTCTTCATGAGGTTAACAGAGTTCTACTCCATAGGGCTAGTCTGTACTTGTACAAGTTTCTTCATGAGGTTGATAGATTTCCACTCCATACGGCTAGTGAGAAACTGCTGAGCTACAGTTCATCTGCAAATTTGACACCATCAGTTTAGGATTAAACAAAGACTGTGACTGGCTAGCCAACTACAAAAGCAGTTTCTCCTCTCTTGGTGTTCACACCTCCTGATCAGCTGCTAGAAGTGGGCCTCACCCTTCCTGACTGAATTAACCTTGTTATCTCCAGCCTGATTCTGGCCTGCATATTTATACCTGCCTCTGGAAATTTCCACTACGTGCATCTGACAAAGTGGGTCTTTACCCACGAAAGCTTATGCTTCAATACATCTGTTAGTCTATAAGGTGCCACAGGACCCCTTGTTGCTTTCACTAGTAACTCATATCCCTCACTCAGCTCTTGAGTATTCTAGGATAAGTGGCGTCGGGCCCTAATGACGTGATGACTTCTAGCTTGTCTAAATAATTTTAACTTGTTCTTTCCCTGTTTTAGTTCTAATCCTGCCTTATTCTTACTGCTATTCCCTGTGTTAAATGTCCAAGTGCTACTAATCTTTTTGGTGAAAGCAAACAAAAAGATTACTTAGCTGCTCTGCCATTTCCACACTGTTATCTCCCGCCCCTCTGTTGAATAATGGGCCTAAGCCGTCCTTGGTCTTCCTCTTGTTTCTAATGTACTTGTACAATGTTTTCCTGTTACCCTTTGTGCCGCTAGCTAGTTTAATCTCATTTTGTACTTTCCAATTGTGTCCCTACATACTTGTGTTATTTGTGTGTGTTTGTCCTTTGTAATTTGACCCAGTTTCCACTTTTTGGAGGACACTTGTGAGTTATAGGTCATTGACAATCTCTTGGTTAAACCACCATGGTCTCTTGCCAGAGATCCTCTCTTTCCTATGCAGTGGGATAGTCCCTTGCTCTGGTCCGGCAACATCCGTGGTCCCATGATTTGAATTAGACAGATGTCTGCTTATCATGGATGTGGCCAAGTTTCCCATGGTCCCATCAAGTTTGTTTATAGTCACTAGTCTTGGCTCTCAGGGTTCTGTGCTGTTTTTTAGCCCTAACTGACCCCTAAATGTCCTCTAAAACCCCAGCAAGCAGTGGAAGATGCTGCTAGACAGTATTGACCTCCGGTGGGTGGGCAAATTCTCTGGTTTGGCACCAGTCAGGTCCTGAGGGTGCCGGACTAGAGAGGTTCAACCTGTATCAGCCATACCTTATTCAAGCAGCTCTACGCAGTGGTCGTTAGAGTAATGCTGAACTGGAGTACTGGCCATCTGTCCACTGAGGACAATGGGAGGGAGAAGCTGTGAATGAATGATGGAGATTCAGACAACAGATGGCAACGTGTGCCAGCACTAAGGGCGTGTGGTCACCAGGGAGCCGGGGCTGGAGTTAGCAATCGCGGCCTCGCTGTTTGTTTCAACTGCCCTCTCTAGCAAAGGAGGTTGTCAAGAGGCAGGCCGGAGGGCCGCGCCCCCTCCCACCTCGGCCTGCTCCCTGCAGTGCTATGCTGAAACTCCTCTGCATAAGTGGCTGGCGAGAGCTGCAGAGCTTTCTCTTTCCCTGGGGCTGTCCATCCACAGCGGTGTGCCCAACCAATGACCCCCACAACGGAGACTACAAGAAGCAGCAGATGTGGAGAGGGATGGGGGAAGCCACAACCCCACGGCTCAGAGCCTTGAATAAGGCAGGAATGTCACAGCGTCTTCACTAAGGCCTGATGACCCATGCTCCAAGTCTGACTGCGATGATTCTCTGCTGCCCTTTGGCGCTGTGCTGGACGGCTGCTCAGGCCTGTCCCTTGGGAGGCCCTTTCTGTGCACAGCTGCACGTGGACCCAGCTGGCCATATCCGCCGTCTTTCTCTTGGGGAGCTGCTGAGGTCTTGAGTTCTAGGAGCACACGTTACCGTTTTCCCGGCGGCCTTGTGCCACATGGGACTGCCACTCCCTCTCTAGCACCCTGTCCCCACATCTGTTATTGAACTGTTTCCCCCACATCTCTTCTTCTTTTCTCTCTCTCGCTGCCCCCTCCCCACCAGGCCCATCGCATTGCACATACCCAGTATTGGCATCCTCGAGAGTTCAAGGATCATGATCACAAAACTAGTCACTGGCTGTCTTCTCACAAACCAGTTCTACCAGTCAAATACACAGAGAGGTGCTGGAATTACTGTTCATCCACAAGTTCAGTTCTCGTGCTAATGGCCTCAATCCAGATAAGGGATGGCTGGGAGATTATCAACCTAACATTCAATGAAGGTGCAAAC
Organism: Pelodiscus sinensis; assembly: GCF_052426305.1. Lineage (NCBI taxonomy): Eukaryota > Metazoa > Chordata > Testudines > Trionychidae > Pelodiscus > Pelodiscus sinensis. Next base: position 55,211,358 of record NC_143061.1, on the reverse strand, counting down.
AGCACTTCATCTGTGTAGATTCTTGTGTTAGTACCCTTCCTATCTATTGCTATTCTTTGATCCTTATGTGCTTCTTTTTAACTATCCAGTCTTCAGGTGCTTACAGATTGCCGGTTCTGCCTACTTGTTTTTCCCTTTGATATTTTCATACCCTCTACTCCTTGTTTCCCGCCCCCCCTCTTTTTTCCTCCTTCCCCCATCTCCCTTCTCCCCTATTTATTTTGATCTGCACATCCTAAACTCAAAACTCCGGTCATCTGAAGAAATGGGTTGTGCCCACGAAAGCTCATGATCCCATCGACATGTTTTGTTAGTCTATAAAGTGCTATCAGACCATTTGTTGTTTTTTTAATTCATGGTGTAAAAATAGTGAGAGATTTGGTTTTAAAGTAATAAATTAGAGGGTCTCTTTTGGCCTTCTGGTTTTTCAATCCATAGGTCGCACCTTCACTTGCATCACATTTTCCATCTTTTCTCTACAAACTTGAGAGACAGAAGCTTATTTAGAAACACACACCCCAAAATTTAAGGGTCACACCTAATCACCTGACTCCAGGAGCTGGAACTTTAAGACGAGCAGGAGTATCACAAGACTCAAGATAACATTGCGAGACTTGGCTGCCCTGCAGACATCGCCGGGTGACAGCAGGCAGCTTCCTTCCCCGCTGAATGTTTGCAGCTTGTTAGTTCAGTGCAGCTGTGGGAAAACGAGTCCCAGTCAATTTGTGAGGGCAAAAGGTAAATCATTCCGACACAGGCTCCATTCTTGAGGAAAATGGCAGAGCCGATCTTCGGCACAGTGATTGGGAAGATCATTAATGTGCTGCTGGGCTGAAAGGACTAAACATATTTTTTTAAATGAATGGAGTATAAAAAGGTTAAATCTCTTCAAATCACTTCCAAGAACTTCATCGTCCTGCCTTTTGTTGACTCAGATTAATAAACTTGGGCAGTAGTAGAACAGCTAGTGAGACCAGATGCCAATCATTGCTGTTGCCGGGCAACCACATTTTACATCCCCATGAGACAGCTTGCAGAAGTGCACTGAATTATCTAGTATTTAATTGGTGACACTGAAAGAGGTAGAAAAAAGTTGCAGGCTTCCCCCTTCCCTCCGAATCCTTTACTCTATTTCCGATGCTTCTTTCCCTGGGGGAAGAGCTAAAATCTCAGCATGAAGATGAAAGAGGGAAAAACCCCATTCCTATTGTGCCTTGTGATGGTACCAAGTGAACATTAGCCTCTAATAAAGTCTATACCAGTCACAGAGGGGGAACCATGTTAGTCTGTAACCTTAAAAGTGGGCAGTCCCATGGCACCTTACAGTAACAAATCAGGTATATAGTGTCGAGAGATTTTGTGGGCAAACCCCCCTTCTTCAGATGAGCTTGACTCAACCTCATGATCCTATACATATTTTTGTTGGTCTCTAAGGTGCCACAGGACTGCTCATTGTTTTGAAAGTCTATAACAATGTGTCCCTTAGTTCTCCTGAGCCTTCTCTACCGGGGGGAAGGGATGTACTATTGACTTACAAGGAGAGGCTGAGGGATTTGGGCTTGTTTAGTCTACAGAAGAGAAGGTTGAGGGGGGGATTTGATAGCAGCCTTCAACTCCCTGAAGGGAGGTTCCAAGGAGGATGAAGAAAATCCAGTCTCAGTGGTGACGGATGGCAGAACAAGGAGCAATGGTCTCAAGTTGCAGTGGGGGAGGTCTAGGTTGGATATTAGGAAAAACTATTTTCCCTAGGAGGGTGGGGAAGCACTGGGATGGGTTTCCCAGGGAGCTGGTGGAATCTCTGTCCCTAGAGATTTTGAAGTCCCGGCTTGATAAAGCCCTGGCTGGGATGATTGAGTTGGGGTTGGTCCTGCTTTGGGCAGGGGGCTGGACTCGATGACTCCTGAGGTCCCTGCCAGCCCCGGGGTTTTATGATTCTATGATCAGTGTGGACCCACTGGTGGGAGGCCCAGGGGGGTTGTAGCATAGCCCAGGGTGTTCCTATTGCCCTCTGGTCAAACTGGGGAGAGAATTAAGGGTTTGAATTGGGCCAGGTTGGAAGAAGCCTGCTGCTGAGGTGGAGACCTGCCACTGGGCAACAGAGGCCCCGCAGAGTGGATAATAGTCCACGCCTCTCTAGACTGGTTTGATAGTAATTCTGGTGCACCACGTGCTGGTCTCGTGGCACGTGCTTCCCTGTGACTGCCCCAGGCGTGGGATGCGGGGCAGGAGCAGCTGAGTGTGACCAGGCACCGCTGTTTTTTCTTTCAAAGACAAAAGCCAGAGCAAAGCAGCATGTGCCGTTTTGCTCAAGTGACCTTGAGAAATGAGTTTTGATTGAATGTATTTGAGGGCAAAATTAGTTTTCCTGTTTCTACTGAGTTGGCAGAACCCAGCAGTATAATCTTCCCCAGCGCTCGGTATGATGGCCAGCCGGCTTTGGATGCAGGTAATCTCCCCGTCTCTCCCCCCTGCAAACAGAGCTGGGGCAGGTTTCCTATTTATAGCTTCAAAATTCCCACAGGCATAAAAAAAAATTAAGCAAAGCCCAGACTGGTACTTAATCTGGACCTTGTCGCTAAGAGGAGGACGACATGCAAAACTGGCGCTGTGAGCCTCAGGAATATCCAGGGGTTTTAGATATTCAGGTCTTGTATCGGTGAGGTGCTCTAATCCTCTGATTTGAGGTGGGGGAGCGTTTGCTGCAGGCCTTTTCCAAGCCAAGTGCAAAGCTTTTCTGTTCCCGGCAGCTCTTGCATGGTCATTTTGCTCTCCAGTGTTTGGATTTTTTTTCTCTGGGCCCATTCTCAGTACCAAGTGGAGGATTCAGTCATTGTCTTGATACTTGGAAGGTGTCTCAGGCCTGGGCCACGCTCCATGGTTAGGTCAACGCAGACGGCTTATGCCGACCGTATTATGTTGGTATCTGCATGACAGCCTTGTCCCACCAACAGAAGCACTCTCGCCGGCTGTGCTTTCTGACCCAACTGGCAGAAGTACCCGGCGCCGCTCGGGTCTCGAAGTGAAGTGTTTGCTTGAACAACAAAAGGAAGATGCACCTGCTTTAGGCAAACTATTGTATTTTTCAAAAATGAAGGGAAAAAAGTTTGTATTAGTAAAAGAAGGAAAGTGATTCCAACATTAGACAGAGCTTGTTGAGAGACAAAAGTTTCAGGGTGTTGGGGTGGGGGCTCAGGGCAGAGGATGGGGGCTCAGATTTCGGTGGGGAGGGGCTCAGAGCAGAGGATTGGAGAGTGCAGGATTCAGGGCAGAGAGCCCAAGGTATGAGTTCATATGTGATGAAATTTTGAATTCTAAAACATAAGGAAGCATAACGTAGCAACCTTTCAGCAAGGGCGTGCATGTGTTTTTTAAACCTCTCTGTGTGTTTTCTGCACACGCAAACCATAGCGCCTTTAACTCCCATTGAAGCCAGTAGGAGCTGAGGGTCTTCAGAAACCGGCCATAATCGCTTTCCTGTTGATTCACCACCACCACCACCAGCTATTGGAATTCTCTTCCTCTGAGTGCTTGACCGCGCCACCGGCAAGGTGCACACGCCCGAGTTATTTTTTGTCTCACACTTTGTAAGGGAACCTTGCGGTCAATAGATTTTTAATCATAGACAGGCCTGGATCTGTCACAGGTGAGCACAATATTAGTGGGTGAGGGATGCAATTTCCAATAGCAGCTAAAAAGAGACAGGGTGCCCAAATCCCTTGGACTTTAATTGTCCTGGTCATGCCTCTTCCTTAGGCTCCTTTGACATCTCTGCTGAAGACTTTCCAGATGAATTCATTTCACACACTGTGGAATGAGGAAGAAAATACGAAAATCGTCTTTATTTTACATTGTTTTTAATACGAATAAACCATTGGGGACCAGGCTGAGAGGCCGTTAATTCCCTGGCATCCCAAGGCAGATTTGAACCTATTTCTCTAGAGGTGAATGGCTAGTGTAATTAATTTGCTGCACTACTAAAAGTCAGGGCCCTCCTCCTTTTATGTATCTCAGATAAATGCAGACTCTAGCCTTTAGGATACAAACCCAGACACTCAGAATCTCATGTTTATCTTATGAGTTTCTGTGTATGTGTTGCTGAAATATGGAAACGAGATTCAATGAGACCAACACTGTTTGCAATTATATAGCAAAATAGTTCTCAGTTCCAAACTTTCCAATGGAAATAGCTCCTGGTAATCAACATAACCTAAAAGCGTGTGAATCACAGAGTACACAGATGTAGTGCTAAGTTCTATGTTTGGGATAGCAAGTTTTCTGTGACATAAACTAGAGCATCTTACAATGCATCCGTTAGTGAGTATTGGGGCCAAGAGAGATCTGATTGGCTGCTGCAATTTCCAGGTGGCAGGCATCCAACAGAACCGCATACGTCAGGTCTCGCTGACAGCTAGGCCACGTCTACACTAGACCCGGCAGCTTGGTTTGAGGGTCACAGCCCCGGCCATGTACACTACAGAAGGAAAAGCAGGAGGGCCGGATGCCAGCTGGGGCGCCTTCTGCGTTCTGTTTAGCAAGTCTGAACTAGACCTGCTGAATCGAACTCTGGACGATCGAACGTGGCGGGGGCACTCTTTGGTGGAGCGTGTAGACGAGGCCTCGGTTGCCGAAATGTATCAAAACCCTTGAGCCTGATTTGTCATTGCCCTGCACCATGAATTGAAAATGAAAGGTGTAAAATGCTATCAGATCAGAGTGGTAGCCTTTCATTTCATTTTGCCCTTCTTTGTGCAGGAATGGCCGCCTCAAAACTGGAAAAGCAGGTCCATTGTACACAAAAAATCAGTGGTAGATTTTGGAGAAATTAATTCCTGCCAGATATTCCTGCTTGGTTTTCTCTTTGTTCTTCACAGTGCGCGAGAGATTTGACGGGTGTGTAATGGCAGCCATCTTGGCCAACATACAGTGGCTTGCACCTCCAGATATAAAAGCTTCTACCCCTTGAACTGCAAAGCTAGGTCCACCAGTGCAGCCGGAAACAAACTCCTGCCCTCTGCAGATCCGTTTCAGAAGGGGACCCGTAACACATTCCTCGGTGGGTTGCCTATGCATATTGCAGTGTGTTGAAAGCTGTGTTGGGATTGGAGGCTGTCATTGGCCCCCCCTTGCAGGGTGGAGACCTCTGCAGGGAAGCTCACAATGAGTGAAAACCCAGCCTCGAATGAGGCGGAGGGCGTGGTGCTTCGCTGCCTTAGGGAACAGTCTGCTTTGTCTCTCTCTGGTTTTGGTTCCTGGGTTCAAAAGTCTCAGAGGCGGAGCCGTGTTGGTCTGTAACTGGGAAAACTGAAAAAACAAGGGCTAGCCCTGCAGCACCTTAGAGACTAACAAAACATGCAGATGGTGTCACGAGCTTTCATGGACACAGCCCACTTCTTCAGATGACTGGAGTTGAAGGGACCCAGTTTTCAAATAAACAGTGCACACAGGGGCTGGGAGGTGGAGGGGGGAAAGGAGGAAAAAGAAGGGAAGGGAAAGGAAAGGGGTTACTGTGTGTGTGTTCTCATTCTGGATTCTAGGATCGAGGTGACTGTAACCTTCCAGAAAGAGTCTTGAGGCTTTTAATCTCATTGCTTTGGCTGTTGTGAACATAACACACATGATGCAATGTCACTATGGACAATGCAGGTACACTGAGGCAAGCCGGGATGCAAGGGAGCGGCACAGGGGATACTGTTGTGAAGCGCTTTTGCTCAGCTATGGAGGAGGGAAAGAGAAGGGCCCTTGTTCAACTCTGAGGTTTCACGGGGGCTGCGCCTGGCTCTGATGGGCTCGTGGGTTAGCGTCAGTGCTCGGAGCAAAGCACTTTGTTTCTAAAAGGGATAATGTTGCGAGCCCACTCCGTGCTCTCCAACCCCGTGCACATCTATTATTTAATGTGAATGCTTCATTACGATGGAAACGGAGCATTTGGAAAATCAAATGAGCCCTAATGATTTAAGAGGGATTAACTCCCCGCGCAGCGATAGAGCGTCGATACCTCCTACAGGTTTGCTACAGCCTGCTGTTCCTTAGGGCTCTGCTAGCGAGAAACACAGAACCCCCTCCTTCACTGTGATGTGCACTTCTCGGTCACAAGCTGGGAGAGCGTCGCTTGTGGAGCATCAGACGTGCAGGCCATGACGCCTGTTGTGAGGGTCTGGTCTCCATCGCATGCTCTGCACAAATAAAATTAGGCCGTAAAGAGCCCATGAAAATGAAGCCCCTTCCTCGGGTTCGGAGCATCTTCTTTGCGTTCGGAGCCCTATCCTTGGGTTCGGAGCATCTTCCTTGGGTTTAGAGCGTCTTCCTTGGGGGCCAAGCACCTACCTTGGGTTCCACTCTGATAAACTCCCCCTGAAATCATTGCCCACAGAGGCCAGGTACTGAGGAAACACAAGACATTAGCAGAACAAAGTGTTTCCTTTCCAGCATTCGGTGACTCTGCAGGAGGCGAGGTCTCAGTAGATGCTGCTGGCTCCCTGCGCCCCTTTGGCTGACTGTTAGACATTCAGGGAATGTCTACACTGCATTCCTCTTTAGAGAGAGGAGTGCAAATGCAGCTGAGCGAAATTGCAAATGAAGTGCTGATTTGACTTTCCCGCACTTCATTTGCATCATCGCATCTGGGCGCTATTTTGAAATTCCCTGTTTTGAAAAAAGAACCGCTATCTAGATGCGGTTATTTTGAAAGAAAACCCTTCTTTCGAAATAACCAGGTCTAGATACCGTATTTCGAAAAAAGAAACGCTATTTCGAAATAGCTCCTGGACACGATTATGCAAATGAAGCATGGGAAATTCAAATCCGCGCTTCATTTGCAATTTCGCTCAACTGCATTTTCATTCCTCTCTCAAAAGAGGAATGCAGTGTAGACATTCCCTTAGAGCGTGCGGAAGGCAGAAAAGCCGTGGTCAGGTTACTTCATCTCCCTGTTACTGCCCCGCTAGTAAAACGGCCAGTTGTGCCCAGGAGCAGAAGCTGCATCACTTAGGATGAGGAAGGGACAGCCATGACCACACGTCCCCCTCCATATTGGGAGGTGCAGCTCTGCAGAGCAGGGGTAGGACAGATTTGGGGGGAGCTAACAGTCGTCTGCCATGGCTGTGTAATTGTGACAGACGGGCGGCCTGTGCTGGAAGAAGAGCAAGGCAACGAACCCACATGGAGCGGAGAATGAGGCCGGCTGCGCTACTGTTTGCTGGCCGTCACTACGCTCTCTGGCATTTTCCATGAGATGTAATGCAGCCCTCGTATTGTTTGAATCGGATGTACTTGGACAACCCTACCCCCGCCTTTTGCTGTGTTCAGGGGTGTTTTGGAGCAGTCCGAAGCCAAGGCAGTTTAGGGGTAGGTTTCACTCGATGGCCACGTAAGGGCCAGGAGTCAGAGACTCCTTCGCCTCAGAAGTTTCCCCTCTCTCCTCAGAGTTCCTGGCCCTTCTCACCTGCCGAACAGAAGCGTGAAAAATAGGGAGGTGGCTTGGGCGGCTATTCTCACAGCCTCAGGTCTTGTGCAGGCTAATGAGACATGGAGAGCCATACAGCAGCAGTAAAGATTTCAATTCTGGCCGGAAAATTGGAGCTGGTCATGCCCTGATCCCGCATGTCAGGGGCTGGACACGGATCTGATCGGTGGAAGCTGGCGTCCGGAACGTCTCTTGGGACAGTCCTTGGCGCTATTCCCCAGCCTGCCTTGTCCCTCGCTCGTGGCAGGATTCAGAAGGGGAAGCCGACCGGCCAGTACAGAAGGGAAAGGCCTTGCTTTTAGGGTGAACAGAAGCTGCTCACTAAAAAATGAGTGCGTCATCTGGACCCGATCCTGCCACACACTTGTGTGTGTCATGAATCTAGCACGTGCCTCTTATCCAGTTGCTGCAGCTTCTATTTGTTCATTCCACACACATACACACCCCTATCTCACAAAGCGCTCTCTCTCTCTCTCCCTCACACACACACATATACACACCCTATCTCTCACACTCATCTCTCTCTCTCGCTCCCACACACACACACACACACACACACACACACACACCCTATCTTTCTCTCTCTCGCTATCGCTCACACATACACTCTCACATACACACCCAATCTCTCTCTCTCACACACTCACCCACACACACCCTATCTCTCTCTGTCGCTATTGCTTTCTCACACTCACACACACCCTATCTCTCTCTGTTGCTATTGCTTTCTCACACTCACACACACCCTATCTCTCTCTGTCGCTATTGCTTTCTCACACTCACACACACCCTATCTGTCTCTGTCGCTATTGCTTTCTCACACTCACACACACCCTATCTTTCTCTCTGTCGCTCTTACACACACACACACACACACACACTCACACCCTATCTCTCTCACACACAAACACCCTGTTGCTCGAGCCAGGAATACAAAGCACAAGTGAGAGATCTGTCCCCGTCGGGTCAGAGAAGTAACTCAGGAATGAAATGTTTGCGGAGCCCTTGCGTTGGGCCATAATCCCCGGCCAGGCCTGCCCATCGGAGGCCTGTTCCCGTTACCAGCTGCCTGCGGCGCGTGGTGCTGTCGCGCTAGCATCCAGAGACGAGGGGGAGGAGGAAGCAGTTGGCCTGAAATAAAAGGGAATCAAATCATGAAAGAGTAGAAGTTAAAAAAAAAAAAAAAAAAAAAAACCGGGGGGGGGGGTAATTGTGAGGAATCAGAGAAGCGCTTCCTAGTGTTCCAATTAAACCTTAACCAATCAGCGCCCACTCTCGTTTCTGCTGTTCTCTCAGAAAAATAATGAGGGAGATGAAAGCGGCCCGGGGAAACACAGCCCTCTGCTGCCCTTTGAAGATGGGGAAATCACAACCATTGCCTGGGAGAGTCTGTATTTATGCGACAGCTGTTGCAGGCTCCTTTGCGCCCCCCATGATACCGCCGGCAGCAGAGACCAGGCTTCCCACTAAGGTTGTCCATCCGTGAGTGGAGTGACTTCTGTCCTGCGCACCACGAGTGAGGCCAAGTGCCCTGGTCGGATGGGTCGCTGCTCCCTGAGAGACTCTCCCAGCGCAGGCCCCCCCTTGCTGGGACCCCAAACACTGCTCCCAGGCAGGGTCCCTACCTCGTGGGGAGAAGGGGTGACCTGCCCCCCAGGGAACGCTGATTCCAGGGCAGCCTGTTTGCCGTGCAGCGGCTGCTCCCCATGGGGCTGGCTGCGGGTTCCCGCCAGCCGCCGTGCAGGGTTGAAGCTGTGACCAGGGTTGCGTGGTGGGTGCTCAGCTGCTCCTGGGGTAGGGCCATGTGTTGGGTAACTGCCCCGTGTGCCACAGCTGGAACCGGGAGCAGCTGAGCAGCCACCATGCCGCCCTGTCCCCCCGCTCTGCCACCAAGCCTACCGCCACCACTTACCTTCCACGCCGTGGCCACGCTAGAGACCTCACCATTGCCGGGTGTTGGCCCAGCACTGGGCCCCTGATGAGAGACGGCAAAGGGATTTCCTAGGGGGTTACTGCCCTTTATCTGTATTCATAATGCGCAAGGAGGGGGTGGCCCTGCAAGCCGCAGTTGGCACAACGCAACGCAGTTTGCACAATGCAACACAGGCCACGCAGTGGAAACTAGACAGGGACAGGCTCTTCTCCTAGCCCACCCCAGCCTGGCCAGGATGAGAAGGCAGCTTCTCGCTGCTCCCGGATATTCATGTGCTTCCCATTTGCCACTCGTTTCTACACCCCGAGGTGTTCAGACGGGTGCGCAGGAAGGCCAAGTGGCCCAGCGCTAGGCTGCCCGCCCTGTGGGTTTTCTATCTTGCAGTGAGCGCGGCCTCATTTGCTACAGCCTCCCCATCCCTTGGACCTGTGTGGCTGACCAGCAATTCTGGCTGATGCAGGAGAGGCACAGCCCTGCTCCCATCTCCTTACTGCTCCCTCCATGCAAGCCAGGGATGTTCTTGCCTCTTCTGCCTGATCCTTGCCCCCGGGATTTTCAGAAGAGTCTAACGGAGTTAGGCACCCATTGAGAATGAATGGGGTATGGGTATATGTAGGCCCCTTTGAAAATCCCATTTCCCACTGGCATGCTTCATGGTGCACCCCGAACGTCACCAGTGTCTCGGTGCCAGAGAGAACACCATCCTGGTGGGTGTTTCTCGTCCTTCTCGTGCAAGATCACACAAAGCTTCTCCACCCCATTACAGTCCGCTCCCCAGGCCCCAGTGACGTCAGGGTAAAAAGTGCGCAGTTGCGAAGAAACACCATGGAAAGGGCAGCCCTGCAACTTTCTGCTTGAAACCTTTTTTCAGCCAAAAGTTGGGTTTTTGACGCAATTAATTTTCACACGGCGTCATCATCATCACGTCACAATTTTCATTTTTTGAGGGTTGGAAAACGGACCGTGGTTTTTTTTTCCAGTTTTTATCCCAACATTTTCAGCTTTTGTTCAAAAATCACCAGTTTTAGTTTACAGAAAATTGGTTTTTTTAACAAAAAGTTAAAAAAAAGTCAATTATTCTGCTGGAACAACTCCCGTTTTCCACCCAGCTGAGGTGTTTGTCGCTCCAGTAGTTCACAGCAGGACTAGCAGTAGGTCGGATATCATGGAGGGAAAGGGGCGGGGGGAGAAATCCAGGGGAGGCCAACCCCTTCAGTGTGGCAGTATTTCGATAAGCTGGTCTTCTTGCTCCCTGACGCTCAGGAGAGTCTGGAAGACGGCGGAAGGGGTCACGTAGCAAGAGCGACCAAGTAGAGAACCGCCCAAGGTATGTACCATTTCTGGCCAAGGCCATTTTCAGTGTGAGCCCCGGTGCTGAGGAGCAGGCTGGTAAGCCGGCTGTCCAAGGAGGTTTTCACACCAAGCACAGGGGTGATGGAGCTGTCAGACAGATGGTTTTACCTTTGCTCCCTGGCTGTTGCTGCAGAAGAGCCACCCCTCCCCTGTGAATTACCTGCCCCCGCTGCTACCCAAACGGAGTCCGTGACCTCGGCTGCTCCTCAGCGCAGAATGTGAGCCGCTGGAGGGGGAGGCGGGGAAGCAGCGAGGGTAGGGAGAAATGATTCCTCGCCCTCAGAGGCGCCTGCAGTGAAAAGCTTTCCTGGGACATTCTGCTGTGCAACAATAGCAGCCTAATTGTCCCCGAGAGCACAGCTGGGCCTGGCCAGTGTGTGGCATGACTCATTGCTGCTAATTACAGAGCAGGGGGAAGCCCAGGAGGCTGCCCGCTGAGGTGAGCTGGTGGTTCAGATGCCGCAGCCTCACCCGGAGAGGTAGACCATAGCTCACATTTACGCCAGCCGCTCCAGGTTGCTCAGGGGTGGGCAGAAATGGCTCCCCATCACCGACAGTTCTGCTGAGGGAAGAGGAGTTCTGCTCTCGTACCAGGGAGGCTTGGGAGGGAGCGTGAGGGACAGATAGTCCTCACACACATGCTCTCAACTTGGGCCAGTATTGAAAGAGACTATAATAGGTGTGGTGGAATGGGGCGAGTCAGTGGGTGATGGCCAAACATATAGGAATGAGAGAGTAGGTCATGGTGGGGGGCCAGTGGTGCTTCCTAGGAAAACATCGCGTCAAAGTAAAAACCGCAAAGGAATCCAGTGGTATCACAGGCTCGCTCTGGATAGAAATTCCTTATTTGAACAATACAAATACAGCCGCAGGGACGCGCTAGCACCCACCTGACTAGGATGGTGACAGTGATTGTGAAATGCTCGGGGAGATTAGAGAGGCTACAGAGACAAAAAACATCATAATAACGGGGGATTTCAGCTGTCTTCATGTTGGCTGGTTAGATGTCCCTTCGGGAAGGCGTGCAGAGAGACATGTTCTAGACATGATAAATGACTGCTTGTCCTGCCACCCACTCGGGAAGAGGAAATTCTGATTTAGTTCTAAGTGAAACGCAGGAGCTGGTCTGAGAGGTGAGTACAGCTTAGCCCTTGTAAGTTCCCCTCCTGGCTTTACATGTAACATCATTGTAGGAGGGGAAATGCCAGAGAAGCTCGCCACCGTGGGAACTGCACAAAAATGAGGAAGCTATTTCAATAGAAATTAAAAGGAACAATGGCAAGGTGCAAAATGCCTGCGAACTATGAAAAGACTATTTAAACCACCCGAACAGAGGCCCAAACTAAAGGTATGCCTCCACATAAAATAAGAAAAAACAGTTGAAAGAGGGAAGAAAAAGACACCGTGGATAAACAACAGAGTAAAAAAGGCAGTAGAGGCAAAACAAGTGAACTTCAAAAATCGGAAGTCAAATCCTAATGTAAAAGAAAAGCATAAACTCTTGTGAGTCAAGTCTCAGAGAACAATACGGCAAGCCAAGAAAGAATTTGAAGAGCAATTAGCTAACAGTAGGAAAGCTAAGACATTCTTTTTCAAAGTACATTAAAGCCAGGAAGCCGGCCCAATATTCAGTAGGGCCCCTGGATGAGCAAGGTGCAAAAGAAGCACTTAGAGAAGACCTGGCCCTCATGCAAAAGCAAAATGAATTATTTTCATTGGGCTTCTCTTCAGGAAGATGCAGGGTAGCAACTCATACTCAAGCCATTCTTTTTAGGTTACAAAGCTGAGGAACTGTCCCAGATTGAGATGTTCATAGATAAGGTTCCATGGCGGGCAGCCGTATGAGTCTGTAACGTCTGATGAAGTGGGTCTTACCTATGAAAGCTCATACCCTATTTTTTTTTCTTCAGAACTACTTGTTGTTTTTATAGATAAGGCTGTGGAGCAAACAGACAAATTAAACCGGAGTAAGTCCAAGACGGATGATGTTCATACAAGAGTTCTGAAGGAGCTCAAATATGAAATTGCAGAACTGCTAACTGTGGTATATCAACTATCCCTTAGATCAGCCTCTGTTCCAAATGACTGCCCAATAGCCTATTGAAAAAGTACTCTGGAGGCAATCCTGGCAGCGATAGGCTGGCAAAGATAATTTCAGCACCAGGCAAATTGGTTGAACCAATAGTCAAGAACAGGATTATCAGCCATCTAGATGAACACGACATGTTGGGGAAGAGTTAACACGGTTTCGCAAAGGAAAATCATGCCTCGCCGATCTTCTAGAATCTTTGAGGAGGTCAACAAGCGTAGGGACGAGGGTGCTTTAGTGCATACGGGCACCTGAAGTTCTAGAAAGTCTTTGCCGAGGTCCCATGTCCAAGTCTCTTCAGCAAAGTGAGCTGTCTTGGGACTTAGCTCACCTTAGCTTAGCACCTAAGCTAAGAGGGAAGGTCCTCTCCTGAACCAGTAACTGGTTAAAAGGCAGGAAAGAAAGGGTAGGGATCCGTGACGAGGTTTCATAATGGAGAGGGGCAGTGGACTTCTTCGCGGGATCTGTACAACGCATTCATCAATGGTCTGGAGAAGGTGATGAAGGGCGAGGAGGCAAAATTTGCAGACAGTGTAAAATGACGTCAGATGCTAAAGTCCAAAGCTGACTCTGAACAGTGATGAAGGGAACTCTCGAAGTAGAGTGTCTGGGTGACAAACTGACAGATGAAGTTCCCGGTTGAGAAGTGCAAAGTAATGCACATTGGAAGCCATAAGCCCAGCTGCCCATACAGTGTGCTGGCAAATCAGCTGTTCCCACCCAAGAAAGATCTTGGCATCACTGCGGATAGTTCTCTGAAAACAGCTGCTCCATGTGCAGTGGCAGTCCAAGAGGCTACCAGAAGGGTAGGAACCATTGGGAAAGGAGTAGATAATAAGGCACTTAAGACCATACTGCCACTATATAACTCCACTAGAAGACGTATCCGGTATTGCCTGGGTCCTTCAGGACGGGGGGGTAAGGGTTGAGGAGGGGCTCAGGGCAAGGGGCTGAGGACGTGGTGGGTGCAAGCGTAGGGGTTGGGGTAGGAGGAGCTCAGGGCGGGTGGTCCCATCTGGTGGGGTTTTCTATCCTCCCCCAGCCGTCCCAGCTCCCTTCTCGCTCTCCCCAGCCCCCCATTTCTGGTTGCCCCTGCCTGTCCAGAAGCTGCTGCTTGCCGTACAGATAGCCAGCGCAGGTAGGGAGCAGCACTTCACCCCCACCTGCACGGGGTGTGGGGGGGGGCTTACTGTGTCAGCCCCGACAATTAGCAATAGCAAACAGGCTTGTAAAAATCAGCCTGTGTTTGTGAACAGCTCATGAAGAGCAAAATGAGCAGAATAAACTAATCACTAGGAACAGTTCATGCATTTCTAATAATTCCACGCAACCCTGTACTTATCCTTCTGTGTCAGCTCTTGCCTGCTGTGCACACGTAAACCTGCGGCGCAGAACCAGGCCTCTCCCCCGCCGGCTTGCCTCCAGACACGCACAGGCAGAATGTGACTTCCACAGGACAGCCCTGGCAAGTCTACACGCCTGGGAAGCGGGACCAGAAGTCAGCTCGCAGGAAGGTCAAAGGAAAGGAGAAGGATGGAGAAGCTGACTGTTGGGGGAAGTGCAGAAAAGCATAGATCAAGTATTAGTGCAGTCATGTGTTTGTGGGCCCACAGAGGGCGTGGGCTGTGTCGGTGGGACCAGCCAAGCCAATAAGAATATTAAAAAGGTGACATGGCTAGAAAACTCATCTCGTTCAAAGAGAGGAAATACGTTTTGTGGGCCCCTATCAAATATGGTTATTCTTCCTGCGGCATTCAGCGAGACAAAACAAACATGGTTAGCCCTGGCGCTGTGGGGATATTAGAACCATGGAAATGATCAAATGCCAGAGATTTTATTTCTTTCAAATAAAGAACATTACAGCAGGGGGCATGGGCTCGGGCCAGGAGAAAGGGAATAGGGTATTACCAGCTGGAGTTTTGTACGTTTTTGCAGTAAGCGTCTGTTTTCAAATTTGATAAGAAAGATGCCACCTCCACATCCCCAGAGAACTTTAGAGCAAGTTAATATAGAAGGGCAAAGTCTCTTTTTCAGCAAAGCTTCCCTGGGAGAGTAATTAAAAAGTGCCGCTCTAGAAGTGATCAGGAGGATGTATGTTGAAAAGAAACAAAAGTTACGCTCTCCGTGTCCTGCGCTGTACGGACAGTGCCTTGGGGGATGACCTTGAGGGAATGTGACTTTGGGGCTCTGCTAGGTGAGGAGAGAACAGTGAACGGTCACATACGTGTGCTGTGACTTAGGGTTTGTCGTCACTTACCCCAAGATCCATGCTGTGGATATTGATCTAGACGGTGAGGTTTACAGGATTTAAATCCCCACTTCATTTGCAATAGCGATGTGCCTAATCTACATCCCTCTGTCGGCAGAGGGGTATAGTTTAGACGTACTCTACATGCCTAAGAGAGGTCTCCCAGAAGCCAGCTAGGAAGTGCCTGTTCACCAGGAGTGAAACACCAAGGAAAGGGGAAGGGCTAAGGGCTCAAATCCACAAATGTGACTTTTGGACCTATCCCTGAGATTCAGCCATCAACCCTTTCGTGCAATGTCTCTCGCCAGGCCAGGCCAGCTGTTGCTCATGAAGCCAGATTGACAGGTGCCTGCCTCGCTGTAGCCAGTAGCCGCGTGGTTAAGGCACTCAAGTGGGATGTGGGAGAGTTGAAATCAAATCCCTGCTCCTCCAGATCTGGAACAGCAGCTTCTCCCTCTGCCTAGGAGCGAGCTCTCCCCCGTGGGCAGCCCAGGTCTTGGCCAGCTGCCCACGGCTTCTCTCCTGCCGAGTGCTTCCAGTCTGCGAGAGTTAGACCATTTGCCAAGCCAAGTGCGGGGTGCTCTGGAAATCTCTTTGCAGTCGAGAGGCGAATCAGAAGTATGCAAATACAATCATCAGAGGGATGCGGGGACCTACAGCGCGGAGGGAAGTGGAGGCGCTGGAGAGGGTTAGACACTCACAGTGAAACAAGGTGCAAGTCCTTTGCCTAATGCATCAGCCTCTCTCACAGCTGCTTCACCCGGGTGGCTCATCGTCATCCCACTGTGGCGTGGGGGGGAGGGGGGGGCTGTCTGCCCTGTATCCCGGTGTCACCCTGCGCTGTGAGGTGTGATCCCCACTGACTCACCCACACGTGGTGATGTGGTGTCAGTACCTTGCTGGTTGCTGTGCTTGGGCTGTGGGTGATCCCTCGTGGCCTCTTCCTGTGAGCACTGCCCAGAAGGGGGCTGCCTAAGTCAGGTAGACAAAGACCCAACTGGTCAGACGAGTTGGGGCAGCGAGGGAACTAGGGAAGTGAGTGTTCGGGGGAAGGGTCAATCATGGGCTGGAATCATGAAGGAACCCGTCTAAGGAGGGGTTGGAATCTAGGGTCCCAGGGACCCATCTCAAGGGGTCTGAGGCATCCTGCCCCAGACTCCTGTAGACACATCATGTTTATGCTGTGCTGTATCCTGGAGAAGCAATAAACCCCCTCTATTCCACCGGCTGGCGGAGTCTGTTCTTGCTGCGACGGGGGTGCAGTGTCGGGGGAACCCTGACACGTCGTCCCACCCGCGACTGACCATAAGACAGAGAGAGCGTCTTTTCTGAAACGCTCGCTGCAGCGACGAGGAAAGTGGGTCTGGGGACAGTCTGACGAGTAATAAAACGACTGGCTGGAATATGCGCCCCGGCTGTTGCAATGTTTCTTGTGAATTCCTCGCCAGTCGTTACTGTCTTTGTGACTGAGTAGAGCTCTAATCCTATCGTGAGCACGTCAGCAAAAATAACCCAACGTGCCAGGAGGCCGAGGGGGAAGCATAACGGTTTTGGCTGCCATTTGATTCCTTTTAGCTCTCATCAGCCACGAGCTAATGGCAGTTCTGTGCAAAGTGGCTGCTCTCATCCCTCCTCTTGCATGTCCCTTTGTTGAATTGCTGTCGAATGGCTACTGTCTGCAACATCTGGCAATTTCTGGTTTTCCACGCGGACTGGCGCTCACCCTCTCTTTGGCTATGGTGGTTCTGCAGCCGAACAGCACTGACCCAAATGGTCCCCAGCGGGCAGTGCCCAGACCCCAGAGGACAATTTGCAAAGGGCTCTCACGGGGTAGCCAGGGAGGCTGAGTTAGGAAGGAACCTCTTCTAGCTGCCTTCCTGAGTGGGAATGTGTGGAATGTCCGATCAGTAGAGCGTGCACAGGAATGGCCAGATGCTCAGGAGTTTGACTCAAAGTGCTGTCTCAAAACAGGGCCTCCGTATCAGCCGGGGGGGAGGATCCTTCTGCATTCTGGATGTGTCTAGCTTAGGGGTGCAAAATCCCATTTAATCAGTTAACTGGTCACACCTTAGGTTTAACTGGTTAAGCAGTTAAGCGGCATGGGGGGGACCACTCCAGCCTGCCTCTCCCAGCCCCATGTGGGGCTCTGTGTGGGGTTGCCAGCTCTCACCTTGGCCCATGGCATGGTGGGGCTGGCAGGGCTATGGCAGGCTGTGGGTGGAGGGGGGCTGCTTCCAGGCGCCAGTTAACTGTTACCCAGTAAGCATCATCTGGTAAGGGTGATGCTTACCGGGTACCTGGTTAACCAGTTACCCTAGTCTAGGTGTCCCTCCTGGGCCTCCTCTGTCCCATCTCTGGCAGCAAGCCCCATCCATCGTGGTGTTACAATCCCACGTGGCGCAGTGTCAGCAGCACATCTGCAGTTTTATGCCAGGTTTTATTCTCCGTTCTTCGCCAGGCGCAGGCTCTGCAGCTGTCTCACAACTGTGTGTTTAGATCTCTGCACAGATCGCCCGCCGGGGCTGAACCCTTGTACTCTGGATCTAAAAGCAGGGGTCACTTGTGGGCTCAGGGTAGCTGAATCCAGACTTGGGTGTGCACATGGTACGGTAAACCTGGCCTTAGGATTGCTGGGCTCACAACCATGCCACCGCATCCACGCTGCCCAACGCGGACCTGCTGCTCAGGGCTGCCGCTTGAGCTGTGTCGGTGCAGCAAAACGGCAGGACCTGAGCACGACTGCGGCTCTGACCCCAGGAGAGTTTGCAGGCCAGCGGCGTCCGTGGCCCGAATCAGACTGATCTGTGTGTGGGTGCGAGGAGGGCTTGGACTCCAACCTGAGTCTGGAGTTGGGTTCACAGTGCAGTGCAGACCTATGTTGCAGCTTGAGAGGAAGGACCAGACACAGTTGCCTTTATCCCTGGGGCAGTCACTAGGGGGAGACACACTGGGGTCGCATGGCAGGGAAGGGCGCAAAGAGCCAATGGAGACTGCAAAGCCTCCTCTTTTGCTGCCGACCTCCCCCTCGGAGCTTTGCGCCGCAAGGAAGGACCATTAAACCCCTTTGCTCCTTTGTTAGTTACCAGCCGAATTTGGGGGGCAAAGTCCCCAATAATGAAATCACGAGGTGGCTGGAGGGATTCCTTCCTGCCTTCCTAGGCTATCTGGAAATAGTGTGAGAGCGAGAGGCATTTGTGTGCTTTGTCTGACAGGTTAAAGGGCTCAAATAAAGATAAGATGGCCCACTATCTCCAGAGGAAATTGCCTAGAAGTGGTTACTCCTGTTTGCGCCGATTCATTTCCTTCTCTGGGCTGCTCCGCGATGCCTCATATCCTGATGCAGCGGCCAGGGATGAGAGACGCTTTCCCTTATCTCAATCACTGCCCGGTTTGTGAAACACAGAGCGTGTTTCTTTGCAAAGTAACCCTACCAGCGGCAATGGGTGGCCGAGTCCGGCGATGCGGGGGCCATCTTTGGATGCTTTTAGCTCCTTTGTGGAAGGGTCCAGCGAGGCACGGTGTTGCCAGCTGCTTCTAGCCAGGTCACGCAGGGGCCTCGCTCTCTCCTGAAGAGACTAATTGAGCCCATTAGCTCTTTCTGGCTGAGGAGACGATGCTAGTTCCCGCTATGAGCTCTGCTGTTAAACGCTTTTCCCTCCTTCCAGCCTTGCATCGCAAAGAGGTTCCGCAGAGGCCTGTCTGGACTCCTAAGCTCAGCCTCACCGCAGGATCCCTGGGCATCAAGGGCTTGACCCAGAGCTCAGAGGCTTCCAGGGGGGTTTGGATCGGGCCTTGGGAGTGTTCCGTTTTACACCCCAGAGAAATGCCCGGAGGGACAGAACTTGCATGCCCGTGCAGCCAGACTCCGGGAGCTGTTGGGTTTCCTAGCAGTGCCGATGGGAAGTATCAGCAGGTGCAGAGGGAGCCAGGGCACTAGGTCAGAGGTGAACGACTTGCAGGCCACATGGGGCCCGTCGGCGTTCTGTGTGTGGCCTGTAAGACATTTTTTTTACCGCTGGGGTTGCAAGGTTCCGCTGGTTTCCATCCACGTAGGTGTTTTCCGACCCGTATTGCCGGAGTGACAGGCACAGAAAGCCGGGGCACGTGAAGCGGGACGCACACTGATTGCACCCAGCGTGGGCTGAGAGAGCCGGGCACTCCCTCTGCACCCAGAGCGCTGCGACCATGCAGTCGGAGGCACATGCAGATCCTAGGCACGCAAGCGCAATTAGCAAAACTACCCTGTCCCAGGAGACTATCTTGGTTACGACAATGCTGTGGCCACTGAGATGAAGGAGGCCGCTCGTGTGGCCCACTCGTTGGCCTTGGTCACCCATCGCCACACTAGGCCATGGAAGCTTGGCGTGGGAGCAGCTGGTTACTGGTTATCCGTCAGGCATACAATGTCAGATATGCATGAGGAAGGTTATCCGTCAGGTGTGCAATGTCAGGCGTTCACGAGGAGGGTTATCCGTCAGGCCTGTAATGTCAGGCGTTCACCAGGAGGGTTATCCGTCAGATGTGCAATGTCAGGCGTTCACGAGGAGGGTCATCCGTCAGGCCTGTAATGTCAGGCGTTCACCAGGAGGGTTATCCGTCAGGTGTGCAATGTCAGGCGTTCACGAGGAGGGTTATCCATCAGGCCTGTAATGTCAGGCGTTCACGAGGAGGGTGGGATGTTTGGGCTGCTTCAGGTTGTACAAGGAACAATCTCGCTCGTGGCTTTGCTTTCCCTCGCTTCGGTTCCTCCTTCCCATCCCAACCCTCCTGTCTCTGTGCCACCAGCCAACCTGGGTGGCTGTCAATTATGTTTAGTGACTTTCAGGGATGTCAAGGCTGAATGAGCACCCACCTGTCACCCCAAAGTTACTTAAAAAGGGGGGGGTGTTAGAGGGATGGGGGGCTAACAGAGAAGAATACAGCAACTCAAGGGCACTGAAGCTGGGAGAACAATAGTGACGGGAACCCATCAAGCCCCCAGAGCATTCTCCCAAGGGACTTTAGCCTCCGACGATGCCATTGACAAGCGCTCGGCAGATGGCCCAGGTTACACAGGCAGTTCCTGTCGTTTCTTATCTTGCTCCTAAAGATTTATTCGCACACTAGAATATCAGGCACCAGCTTTAAAAGAACTATCAGGAAAATGCAGCAAAATCCAGGCGTTTTCACAGTGCATCCACTTGCAAAGCATTTGTCTGCTCGGGACCCAAGAGCTGGCTAGAGATTTTGTGTCTCAAGCTGCACAGCCAAGGTCACCGGAAAGGAGAGGGTGTGCTTGGGCCAGAACTCAAGGCAATGCAAGGTGTTTCCACTGTGGCAGGCCTGCGTATTACAGAGCCGTAACTCTTTTTGGTCCCCTTGAGTGAAGGTCACCCACCGTCCAAAGTCCAGTTTCCAAGTCTCTGTCTAAATCGGATCTGCAGCTCAGGCAGATGAAGAACATCTGAATTTCCAATCTGTGACTTTTCGATCCTATAGCTCTTGCCATTGGAGCGTAAAGCCTCTTAAGTCCATTGTTTGGGAGACACGGTAAATGTCCTTCGAATGCTAATTTGGATCTCGTTCGCTTGGGGGGAATATCTCTCCAGAGCCAGATCCTGAACTGGAAGTCTGTAGAACCAGGACACTTTCCGACAGCCCTGGTAGTGGTCTGATCACGCCCCTCATTGTCCTTTTGTTTATATTTGATATGCAATCACAGCCCAGTGAGAGAAGGTTGATTAATGAAACCTCCCTCTGCCAGGGATGAAAGTCGTCTTGTAATGATATCTGGAAGGCACTCCCTGTTTCTGAGTTAATGACTGCATCCTGGCTGAATAAACACTGAGGCCGGGGGACAAGAAGTGTATTAGCCCAGGTGATGGTTAGTGACATTGCGGGAATGACCCATATGATGTTGTTGTTGTTATACCGACATTTGATCGTAAATACTAAAGCTTGAAATGGAAAACACCCACAGAACCCTCAATGCGCTGCTGGAACTGCTGACCGCTACAATTCAAAACGATCAAAGGGGCAAACGACCTTTTGGGCCTTCCTCATTTTCCTTGTCCTCCTTTCCCCATTTCTCCTCCCCACCCCCGGCTGCTTCTCTACACACTGGGACTCTCAGGCCATTTTGGCTTCTTGAAAATTCAGAGGCCAGGAGCCAATCAGACCAAAGGGATTGTTCCATGTGTAAACGAGGGATGTGAAAATCCGTTCATTTTTGTAAACGTGTAATCGCTGATTTTTTCAGCAGTTACACATTGACACGTGGGGGGGCAGGTGGGAACCGGTGCTTGCGAGGAGCCAACTCTTAAGCCAGCTCCTCGTGAGCACGGGCTCCCGCCTGCCTCCTGCTCCCTGCCACGCTGCTGCCTCTCTATTAAAATCTGGCTCCCCACACACATCAGGTCCTGACTCCCCGCCCCCACTGCCTTTGTATCAGAGGCGGGGGGGGACCATGCATGTAACCATGAGGGTTAACCGATGAACCCTAGCTTATCGGTTAACCGTGTGCATGGGTACACGCTGGCATCCCTCATGTAAACGGTTCCCTTCCCCTGGCTCAGGGTCCCCAGCAGGGTGTCCATTCTATCCTTTCTCCTTGGGGGCTAAGGAGGACCACCCTGCTCCCCGCTTGTCCCCAGAGCTCCCTGCACAGCGTTTCTTGTGTTGTAGTTGCTGTCGTAGCTTCGCCATCAACCCAGGGCTCCCCTGCTGTGGCGGGAGATGAGGGTTTGGATGTCCGAATTCCCGGGGCGCCTTTTGGACAGCAGGGCTCAGCACTCACCCCTTTCCTCCTCTCCTCTTTCTATTCCAGCTTGCCCGGCGGGGATGTTTAAGGCCAACCAGGGTGTGGGGACCTGTGCCCAGTGCCCCACCAACAGCCGCTCTACGTCGGAGGCCTCTCCCATCTGCACCTGCCGCAATGGCTACTACCGGGCTGATTTTGACCCTCCGGAGGCAGCCTGCACCAGTAAGTATGAGGGTCCCACGTGCCCCGCTGGGGAGCAGAGAGCTGCAGGGTGTCCTTAGACCGTGGCCAGAGGTGGAAAGGTGGTTTCATTATGAAGGCTCATTAAATCACTGGGCTGTGCTGAATTACCTGCACTGGGTTCTGCCCTTCAGGCTGCGAGGGATGGACCGCAGTGTTCCCTCTCGGTGACGCTGGCATGCGTCTTCTCTGTGTTCCCAGCGAGCTGGGAGCGCATAGCGCTGGGGATGCCAGACAGCCAAAGGCCCCTGAGCAGCCTTCAGTAGCCGCCTGGTGCCACCCGATCTGACACCACCTTCTGTTGGGATGGAAAGGTGCCCGGTGTCGGAACAGCCAGAGTATTATGGGGGTAAAAATGTACAAACGATTAACCGTGGGACCATTCTGTCCATTGCACGGTTAACCGTGGGGCTCGGTTGCTGGCTGGCAGCCCCACGGAGCTGCCAACTCCCAGCCCAGATGGTGCAGCCCCCCGCTCACAGCGCACCACGGGCAGGGGCTGCTCTGGCCAGACTGGGTGCTGGTTAACTCGTTGCCGGTATGCATCACCCATAAACCGGATACCCTAAATAGTACACTAACCCTTTTATCGCTGGGCTGGTGGAACAGGTGGTCTTGCTTCAGCTCCCGGTTCTTCTGGAAGCAGCTTTGTCCCCGCCCCCCGTGCCAGCCATCAGTCAGCACAAGCTGGAAGGTCTCCCAGCAGTGTCTGTTTCTTAGCGGCAGTGTCTGCGGCTGGAGGCCGATAATCCCCCGGATAAATTAGAAGGGGAGGTTATTTTGCGCTGCTGTCTTGTTCGTGGTCGCGTTGATGGAATATTCTTCTCCAGGGCCAAGGAGGCTGGTAAGCATTGGTATTCCGCGGGGCTTTGCGCGAAATGAATCATCTTCCTCGGCTGTCTATTGTAAATAAGACGGCAGCAGCTATCTTAAGTCTGTCACTCTATAAAAAACCGGCTTGATGTAGGAAGAGCCCGGCGCGAGTCCGCAGCTGCAGCGAGCTTCGGCGTCGCTGAAGGTTGATCGTCCTTCTGGATATTACCGATGTGCGTGATCAGCGTGGCCTGGGAGCCGTGGCCGAGCGCTCTCCGTACTAGGTTCTGTGCTAGCTCCGTGCGGAAAGGCCGTCTGGTTTCAAACTTCACCGCCAGCCACAGTCCCAGCTGAAAGGGGGTCAGAGGCCTTAGGCCGGAGCCTGAACCGAGCCAATTAGCAAGCAGGGAATGCAAAGGCCTCCCCCGAACCTGTTAGAAACCTGGTGTGGCCCACTGCTCCGTGTCACATGACCCCTCTGAGCCCAGCCCACAGCGGTTGGGCCTCTGCCTCAGGTCTCCGCCGCAGCGCTGGGGTCTGCTGCGCAGAGGGAGTCAGGCAGGGGCTGGCTGTGCCGTGGAGATCGACAGGCCCTGGCTTGGCCTAGCTTTCCTTCCCACTGGGTTGTCAAACCAGGGCCAGGCTATCATCTCTGTTGGGGGCCACGCCAAGATTTCGCTAAGTGGCCACGGGCTGCACTTTTCTATGGAGGGAGTGTGGGGTCTGGGACAGAGAATGGGTGCAGAAGGGAGCCGGGGGTAAAATATTGGGGTGCAGGAGTGTAGGGCTGGGAGGGAACTTGGGTGAAGGGGGGTTGTGACCTGGGGAGGGGATCGGGGCACAGGAGGAGTGTGGGGCTGGGAGGGAACGTGGGTGAAGGGGGGTTGTGATCTGGGGAGGGGATTGGGGCACAGGAGGAGTGTGGGGCTGGAAGGGAACGTGGGTGAAGGGGGGTTGTGACCTGGGGAAGGGATTGGGGCACAGGAGGAGTGTGGGGCTGGGAGGGAACGTGGGTGAAGGGCGGTTGTGACCTGGGGAAGGGATTGGGGCACAGGAGGAGTGTGGGGCTGGAAGGGAACGTGGGTGAAGGGCGGTTGTGACCTGGGGAGGGGATTGGGGCACAGGAGTGTGGGGCTGGAAGGGAACGTGGGTGAAGGGCGGTTGTGACCTGGGGAAGGGATTGGGGCACAGGAGGAGTGTGGGGCTGGGAGGGAACGTGGGTGAAGGGCGGTTGTGACCTGGGGAAGGGATTGGGGCACAGGAGTGTGGGGCTGGAAGGGAACGTGGGTGAAGGGCGGTTGTGACCTGGGGAAGGGATTGGGGCACAGGAGGAGTGTGGGGCTGGGAGGGAACGTGGGTGAAGGGCGGTTGTGATCTGGGGAGGGGATTGGGGCACAGGAGGAGTGTGGGGCTGGAAGGGAACGTGGGTGAAGGGGGGTTGTGACCTGGGGAAGGGATTGGGGCACAGGAGGAGTGTGGGGCTGGGAGGGAACGTGGGTGAAGGGCGGTTGTGACCTGGGGAAGGGATTGGGGCACAGGAGGAGTGTGGGGCTGGAAGGGAACGTGGGTGAAGGGCGGTTGTGACCTGGGGAGGGGATTGGGGCACAGGAGTGTGGGGCTGGAAGGGAACGTGGGTGAAGGGCGGTTGTGACCTGGGGAAGGGATTGGGGCACAGGAGGAGTGTGGGGCTGGGAGGGAACGTGGGTGAAGGGCGGTTGTGACCTGGGGAAGGGATTGGGGCACAGGAGTGTGGGGCTGGAAGGGAACGTGGGTGAAGGGCGGTTGTGACCTGGGGAGGGGATCGGGGCACAGGAGGAGTGTGGGGCTGGAAGGGAACGTGTGTGAAGGGGGGTTGTGACCTGGGGAAGGGATTGGGGCGCAGGAGGAGTGTGGGGCTGGAAGGGAACGTGGGTGAAGGGGGGTTGTGACCTGGGGAAGGGATTGGGGCACAGGAGGAGTGTGGGGCTGGGAGGGAACGTGGGTGAAGGGCGGTTGTGACCTGGGGAAGGGATTGGGGCACAGGAGGAGTGTGGGGCTGGGAGGGAACGTGGGTGAAGGGCGGTTGTGACCTGGGGAAGGGATTGGGGCACAGGAGGAGTGTGGGGCTGGGAGGGAACGTGGGTGAAGGGTGGTTGTGACCTGGGGAGGGGTTTGGGGCACAGGAGGAGTGTGGGGCTGGAAGGGAACGTGGGTGAAGGGGGGTTGTGACCTGGGGAGGGGATTGGGGCACAGGAGGAGTGTGGGGCTGGGAGGGAACGTGGGTGAAGGGCGGTTGTGACCTGGGGAGGGGTTTGGGGCACAGGAGGAGTGTGGGGCTGGAAGGGAACGTGGGTGAAGGGCGGTTGTGACCTGGGGAGGGGATCGGGGCACAGGAGGAGTGTGGGGCTGGAAGGGAACGTGGGTGAAGGGGGGTTGTGACCTGGGGAGGGGATTGGGGCACAGGAGGAGTGTGGGGCTGGGAGGGAACGTGGGTGAAGGGCGGTTGTGACCTGGGGAGGGGATTGGGGCACAGGAGGAGTGTGGGGCTGGGAGGGAACGTGGGTGAAGGGCGGTTGTGACCTGGGGAGGGGTTTGGGGCACAGGAGGAGTGTGGGGCTGGAAGGGAACGTGGGTGAAGGGCGGTTGTGATCTGGGGAGGGGATCGGGGCACAGGAGGAGTGTGGGGCTGGAAGGGAACGTGGGTGAAGGGGGGTTGTGACCTGGGGAGGGGATTGGGGCACAGGAGGAGTGTGGGGCTGGAAGGGAACGTGGGTGAAGGGGGGTTGTGACCTGGGGAAGGGATTGGGGCACAGGAGGAGTGTGGGGCTGGGAGGGAACGTGGGTGAAGGGCGGTTGTGACCTGGGGAAGGGATTGGGGCACAGGAGTGTGGGGCTGGAAGGGAACGTGGGTGAAGGGCGGTTGTGACCTGGGGAGGGGATTGGGGCACAGGAGTGTGGGGCTGGAAGGGAACGTGGGTGAAGGGCGGTTGTGACCTGGGGAAGGGATTGGGGCACAGGAGGAGTGTGGGGCTGGGAGGGAACGTGGGTGAAGGGCGGTTGTGACCTGGGGAAGGGATTGGGGCACAGGAGGAGTGTGGGGCTGGAAGGGAACGTGGGTGAAGGGCGGTTGTGACCTGGGGAGGGGATCGGGGCACAGGAGGAGTGTGGGGCTGGAAGGGAACGTGTGTGAAGGGGGGTTGTGACCTGGGGAGGGGATTGGGGCACAGGAGGAGTGTGGGGCTGGAAGGGAACGTGGGTGAAGGGCGGTTGTGACCTGGGGAGGAGATTGGGGCGCAGGAGGAGTGTGGGGCTGGAAGGGAACGTGGGTGAAGGGCGGTTGTGACCTGGGGAAGGGATTGGGGCACAGGAGGAGTGTGGGCCTGGGAGGGAACGTGGGTGAAGGGTGGTTGTGACCTGGGGAAGGGATTGGGGCGCAGGAGGAGTGTGGGGCTGGAAGGGAACGTGGGTGAAGGGCGGTTGTGACCTGGGGAAGGGATTGGGGCACAGGAGGAGTGTGGGGCTGGGAGGGAACGTGGGTGAAGGGCGGTTGTGACCTGGGGAAGGGATTGGGGCACAGGAGGAGTGTGGGGCTGGGAGGGAACGTGGGTGAAGGGTGGTTGTGACCTGGGGAGGGGTTTGGGGCACAGGAGGAGTGTGGGGCTGGAAGGGAACGTGGGTGAAGGGGGGTTGTGACCTGGGGAGGGGATTGGGGCACAGGAGGAGTGTGGGGCTGGGAGGGAACGTGGGTGAAGGGCGGTTGTGACCTGGGGAGGGGTTTGGGGCACAGGAGGAGTGTGGGGCTGGAAGGGAACGTGGGTGAAGGGCGGTTGTGACCTGGGGAGGGGATCGGGGCACAGGAGGAGTGTGGGGCTGGAAGGGAACGTGGGTGAAGGGGGGTTGTGACCTGGGGAGGGGATTGGGGCACAGGAGGAGTGTGGGGCTGGGAGGGAACGTGGGTGAAGGGCGGTTGTGACCTGGGGAGGGGATTGGGGCACAGGAGGAGTGTGGGGCTGGGAGGGAACGTGGGTGAAGGGCGGTTGTGACCTGGGGAGGGGTTTGGGGCACAGGAGGAGTGTGGGGCTGGAAGGGAACGTGGGTGAAGGGCGGTTGTGATCTGGGGAGGGGATCGGGGCACAGGAGGAGTGTGGGGCTGGAAGGGAACGTGGGTGAAGGGGGGTTGTGACCTGGGGAGGGGATTGGGGCACAGGAGGAGTGTGGGGCTGGAAGGGAACGTGGGTGAAGGGGGGTTGTGACCTGGGGAAGGGATTGGGGCACAGGAGGAGTGTGGGGCTGGGAGGGAACGTGGGTGAAGGGCGGTTGTGACCTGGGGAAGGGATTGGGGCACAGGAGTGTGGGGCTGGAAGGGAACGTGGGTGAAGGGCGGTTGTGACCTGGGGAGGGGATTGGGGCACAGGAGTGTGGGGCTGGAAGGGAACGTGGGTGAAGGGCGGTTGTGACCTGGGGAAGGGATTGGGGCACAGGAGGAGTGTGGGGCTGGGAGGGAACGTGGGTGAAGGGCGGTTGTGACCTGGGGAAGGGATTGGGGCACAGGAGGAGTGTGGGGCTGGAAGGGAACGTGGGTGAAGGGCGGTTGTGACCTGGGGAGGGGATCGGGGCACAGGAGGAGTGTGGGGCTGGAAGGGAACGTGTGTGAAGGGGGGTTGTGACCTGGGGAGGGGATTGGGGCACAGGAGGAGTGTGGGGCTGGAAGGGAACGTGGGTGAAGGGCGGTTGTGACCTGGGGAGGAGATTGGGGCGCAGGAGGAGTGTGGGGCTGGAAGGGAACGTGGGTGAAGGGCGGTTGTGACCTGGGGAAGGGATTGGGGCACAGGAGGAGTGTGGGCCTGGGAGGGAACGTGGGTGAAGGGTGGTTGTGACCTGGGGAAGGGATTGGGGCGCAGGAGGAGTGTGGGGCTGGAAGGGAACGTGGGTGAAGGGCGGTTGTGACCTGGGGAAGGGATTGGGGCACAGGAGGAGTGTGGGGCTGGGAGGGAACGTGGGTGAAGGGCGGTTGTGACCTGGGGAAGGGATTGGGGCACAGGAGGAGTGTGGGGCTGGGAGGGAACGTGGGTGAAGGGTGGTTGTGACCTGGGGAGGGGTTTGGGGCACAGGAGGAGTGTGGGGCTGGAAGGGAACGTGGGTGAAGGGGGGTTGTGACCTGGGGAGGGGATTGGGGCACAGGAGGAGTGTGGGGCTGGGAGGGAACGTGGGTGAAGGGCGGTTGTGACCTGGGGAGGGGTTTGGGGCACAGGAGGAGTGTGGGGCTGGAAGGGAACGTGGGTGAAGGGCGGTTGTGACCTGGGGAGGGGATCGGGGCACAGGAGGAGTGTGGGGCTGGAAGGGAACGTGGGTGAAGGGGGGTTGTGACCTGGGGAGGGGATTGGGGCACAGGAGGAGTGTGGGGCTGGGAGGGAACGTGGGTGAAGGGCGGTTGTGACCTGGGGAGGGGATTGGGGCACAGGAGGAGTGTGGGGCTGGGAGGGAACGTGGGTGAAGGGCGGTTGTGACCTGGGGAGGGGTTTGGGGCACAGGAGGAGTGTGGGGCTGGAAGGGAACGTGGGTGAAGGGCGGTTGTGATCTGGGGAGGGGATCGGGGCACAGGAGGAGTGTGGGGCTGGAAGGGAACGTGGGTGAAGGGGGGTTGTGACCTGGGGAGGGGATTGGGGCTCAGGAGGAGTGTGGGGCTGGGAGGGAACGTGGGTGAAGGGGGGTTGTGACCTGGGGAGGGGATTGGGGCGCAGGAGGACGTGCAGGGCGTGTTCCTTCTGAAGTTGGCATTTGTGCCACCGTTCAGGAGAGGTTCACATGCCACCCGCTGATTAGCAGAGTCCCTGCAACCTGCCTTTTGTTTCCACGGGAGGTGCCCGTCCACAC
Source organism: Pelodiscus sinensis (assembly GCF_052426305.1). NCBI lineage: Eukaryota > Metazoa > Chordata > Testudines > Trionychidae > Pelodiscus > Pelodiscus sinensis. The sequence continues at coordinate 55,182,628 of NC_143061.1, read as the reverse complement.
GTCACCCTTTTCCTGGCATAGCCAAACCCTGGCCTGGCTCTAAGCTAGGAGAAGAGGCAGCTGCTCCCCGATCGGGGTGGTCCTCGTGCTTACGGTTTAGGAGTTCTTGAGCAGACGGACGGACAGACCCACGGACAAACACACAAGCGCTCTCAGACACGTAGTAGATATATTCAGCGTGAGCTCTGATTCATCTCTCTAGCCTAGTGCTCTTTAATCAGAGTGAACTTTTGATTGGTCTGAGTTTGTTCAATGCCAGGTTTGCTGTCAGAAAAATACATTTCTCCGGTGCGACCGCACGGTTGCTTTGTGGGTTTATGCTGGACATGGCACATCTTGGAAAAAGAGATTCGATACAACTAATGTTCACCCCTGGTGCTTCCTTATGCAGCCAGTGTGTGTGTGCGTTTGTGTGCGCGCGCACGCAGCATAACTACACACAATCCTGCAGTCTTACTTGTATTTGCTCATGCGATGCCTAGCTGAGGAATGTCTAAAAATATGCATCTCAAATAGGGGATTAATTTCCACATTCTGCTTTGTTGCTGTGGCTGTCAGTGGCAGAGGCAGTGCTAAGTGTGTAGCACAATTGTAAATAAATCTATTTTTATTGCATCTTGTTCCATCGCTGATTTACAGTAGGCACCACCAGAAGAGTGAGGTATAAACAGTCCTTTGGTAAATTTTTATTTGTTCTAATTAAGGCTTAATTTTCAAATGTTCTAATTGGAGGTGCCAGCTGTTCGGTTTCCGAGCGGTTACATATCATAGGAGTAAATAATGCCGTGTGGATGTAGATGCTTGTGCTGGCTGGTGTACTACCTCAGCACCACCCGCACATTGTGTGCTCATAGGCACGGGCGGCGGGTATCCTAGGCGGGGGGAGGCGTTCCCTTCCCAGAATGCCTCATCTGGCCTGCCCATGCTCCAACCGAGTTCCCCAGACCCACTCGCCCAGGGCTCTCCAGACCATCAGAAGTGGGGCAGGCTGGAGTCACGCTGCCTGCCCGCTCTCTGGACCTCTAGGACCAAGGGAGGCTACGGGTACCACCCTGGAGCAGGGAGGGGGCCAGGGCCAGGGCCAGGAGCCATGTTGTGGGAGGGAGGCTGGGCGGGGGCACAATGGTAGGGGGGGGTCTGGGCTCTGGTGGGCCTCGCTTCCCCAAACCATGGGGTTGCCAGCCACCCATGCACGTGGGCAACCCTTTGTGGTGGGAAGTAGCTTTTCTGCCCTTTATTTTAGTTTTCCTTTTCGGCCCCGTTCACCAGAGAAAGGGGAACCGTCCGCGTTAGAGCCCCGGGCCAGCCGACGGGCAGCGCTGCTGGTGTCCATGGCTATTTGTCTGCGTGACATCGGTGGAGCTCTGCCAAACGACCCCCGCGGAGGAAACTGGCTGTTTCAACCCCAGCTTCCTCTGCACTTCGCTGATGACTGGCTTCTTGTGCGTCACTTGAGGAAGGGGGTGAGTCGGCCAGTGTGTCGGTGCTCCGCCCGTCTGACCCTGCGGCTGCAGAGGGTGGCGACGGAGGTGTCAGAGGAGCACGGCAGGAAGAAAAGGCCGCTCCCGAGGAGCTAAAGAAACGAAGCAAACGACAATCTGGGGGCGTCGGTGTTTGCTGCAGAGGGCGAGGGGGAGATCCACGTGCGTGAACCATTCCATTTAGTGCACTCGGGCTTTCACACAGCCCCGAGCAAGGTCCCTCACCAGAGGCTCTTCAGAACCGAAAGCAGGCCCAGGCGTCCAGCGTGTGGCTGTGAAAAATCAGGCACCGAGCTTGGCAGGCTCAGAGACAAGAGGGGAGAGAGCAGTCTATGGTGGCCAGGCCTCCAGCTGCAGGAAGAGGGCAGCTAAAATGAGGAGGGACCTGGGGACCTACGAGGAGAGGCTGAGGGATTTGGGTTTGTTTAGTCTGCAGAAGAGAAGAGTGAGGGGGGATTTGAGAGCAGCCTTCAACTTCCTGAAGGGAGGTTCCAAAGAGGCTGGAGAGAGGCTGTTCTCAGTGGGGGCAGATGGCAGAACAAGGAGCAATGGGCTCAAGTTGCAGTGGGGGAGGCCTAGGCTGGATAGTAGGAAAAACTATTTCCCTAGGAGGGTGGGGAAGCCCTGGGATGGGTTCCCTAGGGAAGTAGTGGAATCTCCATCCCTAGAGGTGTTTAAGTCTCGGCTTGACAAAGCCCTGGCCGGGTTGATTTAGTTGGGATTGGTCTTGCTTTGAGCAGGGGGCTGGACTCGATAGCTCCTGAGGTCTCTGCCAGGCCTAGGGTTTTGTGATGTTCCGAAGTGATGCTCACAGAGGGAAAGAGGTGGCACCCAAAGCCCCCAGAATCCATTGCTTCCAACGCCCCAGGTGGGCCTGAGCCACAGAGGCAGGTGGGAAAAGAGGGTTGCTCCACTCTTGGGGGCTCATTGGTGCTCCAGGAAATCACTAACCATGTTGCCACCACGACTACCACATTGGGGCCCCTAATACTAACGGGGGCCATAGATCCTACAATGATGATTAGTTCATCACTATTTTTCAGCCTCAGGACGCGTTTTTTTGCAACCGTGTCTCACTGACGACTCCTATTCAGCTTGTGGTCCACTCTGACCCCTAGATCCCTTTCTGCCGTCCTCCTTCCCAGACCGTCACTTCCCATTCTGCGTGTGTGCAACTGACTCCTAACATGCTGTTAGCTTCTTAAATTGTTGCTTCTGCTTCTTTCTTGAGTGGTGATAGCTAATTTTGGCCCCTTCATTTTGTGTTAATAGTTGGGATTATGGTATCCAATGTGCGTTGCTTTGTATTTATCAGCACTGAATTTCATCTACTGTTTTGTTGCCCAGACACCCAGTTGTTTGAGATCCCTTTGGGTATGTCTGCACTACCTCTCTAGTTCGAACTAGGGTGGTTAATGTAGGCATCCGAAGCTGCAAATGAAGCCCGGGATTTAAATATCCCAGGTTTCATTTGCATGTTCCCGGGCGCTGCTATTTTTAAATACCCGTTAGTGCGGACTCCGTGCCCGCGGCTACACACGGCACGGAGTAGATAGTTCGGATTAGGCTCACTATTCCAAACTACCGGTACACCTCGTTCCATAAGGAGTAACGGTAGTTCGGAATAGTGAGCCTAATCCGAACTACCTACTCCGTGCCTCGTGTAGCCGCAGGCACAGAGTCCGCACTAACGGGCATTTAAAAATGGCGGCGCCCGGCAAGATGCAAATGAAGCCCGGGATATTTAAATCCCAGGCTTCATTTGCAACTTCGGATGCCTACATTAACCACCCTAGTTCGAACTAGAGTGGTAGTGTAGACATACCCTTTGTAACTTCACCGTCAACTTTGGATGTTTAATCGTTGTGTATGGTCTGCAAATGTCACCACTTTTTCAGATCATTTTGGAAGGTGCTGAAGAGCAGTGGTCTCTGTGCTGATCTTTTGAGGAACCCCACAATTAATCTCTGTTTGAAAACTCATCGTTATATCCTATCCTTTGTCTCCTTCTTTTTACTGATCCAGGAGGGGATCTTCCTCCTTATTCCATGACACCTCACATTGCTTAAGAGCCTTTGGTGAGGGACCTTTTCAAAGGCTTTCTAGGAATCTAAGTACACTATGTCCACTAGATCCCGCTTGTCCACATGCTTGTTGGCCCCCTCAAAGAATCTGAGTGGATTGGTGAGGCAGGATTTCCCTTTACAAAAGCCATGTTAACTCTTCCCCGACATACTGTGTTCCTCTATGTGTTTGATCATTCTGTTCTTTCCTGCCATTTCAAACAATTTGCCTGGTAGTGAAATTAGATTACCAGCCTGTCATTGCCAGGATCACTTCTGGAGCCTTTTCAACTAAGCAACGTTACATTAGATATCCTCTGATAGCTGATACCGAAGCTGATTTAGGTTATATTTGAGTTTGACGTTCTGCAATGTCACGATTGAGTTCTTCCAGAACTCGTGGGTGAATGCCATCTGCTCCTGGTGACTTATTACTCTTTAGTGTATCATTGCATAAGTGACTTTTAATGAGAGCAGGATCATTATTATCATCAGTGCAGGTTGGACCTCTCTAGTCTGGACCCTGGGGACCTGACCAGTTCCAAATCGGAAAATTTGCCGAACCACAGGAGGTCAATATTGTCTAGCAGCATGACCAACCCTTCTACTGCTTGCTAGACTCTTAGAAGACATTGAGAGGTAAATTAGAGCGAAATAGCAGCCCAGAACACAGAGCCAGGTCTGAGGGCTGTAAACAAAACTTTATGGGACTACGGGAAACTTGGCCACACCCATGAAAAATGGACAACCGGCTAACTCCAATCATGCCGGACCACGGATGTTGCCGGACCAGAGAGTGCCCGACCAGAGAGTTTCAACCTACAGTAAATATTAACATGGTGATGTCCAAAAGCCATGCTCAGAGCAAGGGCTCACTTGTGCGGGGTTCTGCACCAGCCCAGACAGGACACAGTCTTTGGGTTGACGTGCTTACAGTCTAAAGCATGGACCAGACTCAGCAGTGTTTGCGAACAGACTTGGCTTGTTGGGACCTAGCCGAGAAGGAACTGGGCACTTTCACGTCTCTAAGAGCACGGACGGGCACTTTTTCGAGTCTTTAACGTAGTCCCTTGATTTCTTTGTAATTGGCGCCTCTTTTGGCGGCCGTGGCTGGCGGGCCAAGGACAGATCTTTCAGCCTCAGAACTCCCTGCCTTCTTGATGAGGATGGGCCCGACTCTCAGCGGGGCTGGTGCCGTTGTGGAGCTGTGCTGAGTTACGCTGGAGGGGACTTGTGCCAGGTGCTGGAGTCGATTGGCAGTGCCATCTAACAGGGACGGAATCCTGAGCCAGGCCAGAGCACTGAGGCACCGAGCCAAGCTTAGCCTGTTACCAGAGCTACTGTGTGCCACCCCTTGAAGACTAACAGAGAGAAGGCCCCTTCAGTTCACCCTTGCGACACATTGGTAGGGTGCTCTCGGAATCTGCCACAGTCTGTGCCAGCCCTGTAAGCTGAGTGCTTGGGCAGCTGCCCAGGAGGGATTCCAGAGCCACCCGGCTAATTGGCAGAGTGCCTAGACCTTGCAGCATGTGTTTCTATTGGTAGTGCACGTGCTTTGGTGCACACAACAACATTTATTCTACACACAGTTGGGGAAAAAAAGTTAGAGGGAACATTGGTGCCAACCTAGTCTGTCCCTAAATAAAGAATTTAAGCACCTTGCCGTAAGTGGAAGGCTGTGGATGAAAAGTCCGATGTGGCGGCAGCTGGCGGTCCTGCAGAGGTCAGCAGCACATCGACCCTCGTTCAGCAAAGCACAGAAGCATGTGCCTACAGAGTCAATCGAGCTGTTCCCGGGCCTGACGAGAAACGCTTTGCCGGGTTGGAGCCTCTACGTTTACTGAACGTATCGTTTTTAAAGACGTTGTCCCTTTCGCACGTGGACGGAGCTCTGCCATGACGATTCCAGATAAAGACACTGGCTTTTGGGCGTAACTTAACTGTTTATCATGGTGTCCGAAAGAGTCTTATCCCGACTACTCGAGAGAGTGCCACTTCCCAGTTTCATGCCTGTGGCTCAGTCCTTCTCCTCCCTGTTTTGCCCTCTCTGCCATCTTCAAAATCGCATTAGCTGACGCTAGCCAAATTGTAAGGCACTCTCATTGCCGAGTGGCGTTAGCGCGGCCCCTCTGTGGCTGCACCTCGCACGTTCTCCGGGGAGCCTCGCTGCCAGGCAGGCCAATCCATTGACCCTGCTAAAGGAAACAAATGAAACACGACTTGTTTGGAAGGGCCGCGTTTTCCTAGCCACTTCAGCAAAACATTTTCATCTGCAGTAACCTTGGCAACAGGTCAGAGAAGCTCCCCGAGGGGGCCGCCGCGGCATGCTCAAGAGGGGAGAAATGGGGCGTCGCGAGGGGGGAGAAGCGTTGGCATCGCCTCGGGGCTGAGGAGAGGCAGGTCGGGGCGGTGTCAGCTGCCGTGAAAGGGTTTGGCCGCTTGCTCCGATTGTAGCTTTGGAAGTGACTTCTGTGCCCAGTCTGTCTGCTCACGGCGTCACTCGGGTCTGTCACAGCAGGCTGGGCGCCCTCGCCGTAGAGATGGCCCGTTAATCCCCTTGTACAGGCAGGGGAGCTGGGCACCGAGGGCAGGCTTGTGAACATGTTTAGGCCTCTGCCAATAGATGCCACGTGGGATTTGGAAAAACGTCTCCGCTCCCGTTGATATTGTTGGTACGAGGCGCCTCGTCCACGGAACCCTTCCTGCGCCCGTGTCTGCACCCTTTGCTGTCCCTAGCTGGGCTCAGAAAGTGCGTGTCATAGTGTAGACGTGATTCGGCTCCGATTCGGGAGAAGTAAATCTGTCCCCCGCTACCAGAGCCAGGGATTCGAGAGTTGTCCCTCCGGTCTCCCATCAGTCAGGCCTCGGAGGGTGTTCAGGGCTGAGGAAACGGGGGAATCTCTCTCGGGCCAGCCCTCTCCGCTGTCATGGTAGCGTTGGCGTGTTCGTGAACCGCCCGCTGCACGCAAAGTCACCGCTTCCGGGGGCACTTCATTCGATCCCCGGTCTCTTCTTGTACTGACGTCGCCCCTCCGATATTTAACCAGCCGCCGCCTGTGCCAGCCCTGCTTATTCTGGCCTGGGTGGCTGACGAGAGTAATTGGCCCGTCTCCTGTTAATAACGCATGTCTCCCCTCAGAAAGGCGGGGGGCCAGCGGGCGCAGACCAGGTGCTGAGCAGAGCAGGACAATTCCCTTCCTTGGTTAATGCGGCCCACTGTCCTTTTTGCCTTCTCCAGGGCCGCCTTGCAGTGTGACTCCTTCTGTTTACCTCCCCCCCGAGATCCTTTGCCATGGCACGCCTGCCTGGCTGGCCAACACTCCCCCCCCCCCACCATACCCGTGCATTGGATTAGCCTGTCCTGCCTGAATCTCACCGTTTTTCTTGGTCTCGCATCTCCCATTATTGATTCCTGCAGCGTCTGGCCGCGACGCTGCGTTTAATTCCTGTCCTCCAACGCATTTGTCATCACTCCCCGCGCGGGGTTGTCTGCGGATCTGATCGATACTCTCCCCATTCCAACGGCCACCGGGCGGCTAACGCACTGTCGGGGGAGCCCAGCAAATACCTGTCCTCTCAACTTGACGTTTTACAGCTGTTGGCCATGTCTGGCTTTGCCTGTTAGGCATGTCTCTTTTACAGCCGTTCCATCCGGGCCCCGTCTCCAGCTGTGATCCTCTCTTTATCATACCTACGTGGCCCTCGTTACTGGCGCAGGTGGCTACGCACCTCCCGTTTGTTAGTGCGTTGATTCTCACAGCACCCCCCGTGTGATACAGCCGTGTTTCACCCCCCGTGGATGGCAGGGGGGCTCTCGCACAGAAGACTAAGGCAATGTCTACATTTGCAATGGAATGACAAAACTTCTGTCGTTCCCAGGTGTGACGGGGTGGGGATCAGAGTCGTTCTGTTCGCTTTGTTGTGGTGCATGTGATTGCGGCTGTCCTGTGCTGCTTGGTAGTAACGCTGCGTGTGTGCCTCAGTTTCCCTGGGCCCTGCACCGGTGCCCGGCTGGGATGGGAATTGTGGGTGTAACTCTCATGGAGGGAGGCTGACCAGGCCAGCACATACACTATGGCCCAGGCTCACTGGAACCTGAGCCTGGGAGGGGGTGAAAACAGGTGACCCCTTTTGTCTGAGAAGCTGGCCCAAGAAGGAGGAGGGGCTGGGGCAGGTTGCTGAGTGTGTGTGGCTCTCCCCCCCCCCCCCAGGATGGATGGGACTGGCTGCTCCTGGTTCCTGTGTTGACCAGTCTGCGCCACGTTGCATCCATGTGAACCAAAAAACCTCCTGTTCCCCCTGCCGCCTGAGCGTCACGTCTGGGTGCGGATGGTTCAGGGTCCAGGGACTCCCCACCCCTCGGTGACAACCGGTGCTCAACCCCCCCGCTCCAAACAACACCCTCACCCCAGGTGCTCACCCCCCCCCCCGCTCCAAACAACAACAGTTTTCCATCAGCAAGTTGTTGGCAGGAGCGCCCTCTTGCTAGCAGAGCAAAAGCTGCTTCTAGGGGCCAGACGCCTTTTGTCGGCTGAGACTCGGCAGTGACACTGCCCGTGGTTAGCCCGTGGGCCGTGTCAACGCATTGTTGCCGCTACACACTGAGCCGTGCAGACCCAGCCAAAGGGAGTAGCCCGAGGTCACGCGGGCGCCCTTCTCACCTAACCCGCTTTCCGACAGGTGTCCCCTCTGGGCCCCGCAACGTCATCTCCATTGTCAATGAGACGTCCATCATCCTGGAGTGGCACCCGCCCCGGGAGACTGGCGGGCGTGCCGACGTGACCTACGACATCATCTGCAAGAAGTGCCGGCCGGACCGCCGCAGCTGCTCCCGCTGCGACGACAACGTGGAGTTTGTCCCCCGGCAGCTGGGCCTGACGGAAACCCGGGTCTTCATCAGCAGCCTGTGGGCCCACACGCCGTACACGTTCGAGATCCAGGCTGTGAACGGGGTCTCTGGCAAGAGCCTCTTCCCCCCGCAGCACGTGTCGGTGAACATCACCACCAACCAAGCCGGTGAGTCCCCGGGGGCGCCGTGCACCCGCCGTGTGCCGGGGGTGGGAGGGTCGTTAATGGGGGAAAGGGAAACCAGGGCTGGGGGCTTCTAATGGACTATCCCAGGTGTGCAAACCCCCAGGTACTAACCCCCGTCAGGTACTAACTGAAATGCAAGAGACTAGAGCTAAGGTGTGTACACCATCTGTATGCACACACATGGGCTAATATGTGTACACATGCAGGCATGTGCCCCCACACACGGCATGTATGCACACACTCAACCCCCTGCCCACAATACCCATCTGCAATGCATATGTTAAATGCCAGGGCACGCCCGACTCGATGTAAGGCAATGTCGGGGCATAGGTGTTAGCACCCAACCCAGGACCTGCGTGGTGCAGCCAGATGCTGTAGGATCTACTCTCTGACTCCTCCAACCAAGGCCGTGTCCAGGCCTCGTGGTTGTGAAGAGCTCTCAGTCCCAGCAAGGCGGGGATGCCTGCCAGAGGCCTTGTCTGCCCTTGAAATGCTACCGCTTCTGCCTGGTGCTGTGTAAGCGGGCCGTTAGGTCGGTGTCGTGTCTGCCATGGCATGGACCCGCCCCCCGGAGACACCGGTGTCAGTAGGCCAGCCCGGGGTGCAAGGCAGCCTGAGAGACGTGGCACTGGGCGGTGCAGTCTGATGGCCCCCCGCTGCGTCGGCGTGGGCGGGTGAGGCGGCGGTCTGGCACTTGCCTCCGGACGGGAATGCAGACGGCTGAGAGGCGGGCTGCAGGAGGTGGGAAGCAGGTGGCAGAAAAAGGAGAACGGGGAAGGAAGAGAAAGAAGGAGGCTACATACTCGTGGCTGAACCGGGCATTAGAATCCCCCCCTTCCAAGGAGGTCCTGGGCCAGATAGTGCCCGGATCTGGCTGCCGAGTGGGGCTGGGCCCCATGCCCGATGTCCCTGAAGCGGATAAAGCCGGAGCAGTTCTGGCGGCTGGATGTCTGCACGGGGCTGTGATTCCCGGGCCATCCTCGGGAAGAAGGTGCAAGGCACAAGCCCTACCCTTGCTCGCCCTCCGTTTTTCTGTTCCCCTCTGCCCCCTTTCTGATGCTGCCTTTCCCCACCCCTTCCTTTGTCGTCAGTCTCCCCCTCCTTTCTGACATTGGTTTTTTCTTCTGCTGCGCATCATCCCTGCCTCCCCTTGGGCTGCCCCCCCCCCCATTAGCGCCAGGCATTGGGTTTTAACAGGGGGCGCGGGACTGGTGAGGACAAGAACTGAGGTAGGGGCACTGGGGTAGCCAGCTGGCCGGTCTGTGTGGTGCGTATGCACCGGGCAGGGGAGGTGAAACGAAGGCAGGTGGGGGCAGCCACCAGTCGGTGAGCCGGGCTGTAAGTGCGGGCAGGGGGCTGGCAGGGTGGACAAGTATACTACGGACAAGTGTAGTTCAACAAGGACAAGTGGAGAGTCCTGCGCTTGGGACGGAAGAATCCCAAACATTGGTACAGGCTGGGGACTGACTGGCCAAGTAGCAGTTCTGCAGAAAAGGACCTGGGGGTTACAGTGGATGAGAAGCTGGAGATGAGTCAACAGGGCGCCCTTGTAGCCAAGAAGGCTAATGGCATATTAGGTTGCATTAGGAGGAGCATTGCCAGCAGATCCAGAGATGTCATTATTCCCCTTTACTCGGCTCTGGTGAGGCCACATCTGGAGTATTGTGTACAGTTCTGGGTCCCCAATTACAGGAAGGATGTGGACGCATTGGAGAGAGTCCAGCGGAGGGCAACCAAAATGATTAGGAGGCTGGAGCATATGAGGAGAGGCTGAGGGAGTTGGGTCTGTTTAGTCTGCAGAAGCGAAGAGTGAGGGGGGATTTAACAGCAGCCTTCAACTTCCTGAAGGGGGGTTCCAAAGAGGCTGGAGAGAGGCTGTTCTCAGTAGTGTCAGATGGTAGAACAAGGAGCAATGGTCTCAAGTTGTGGTGGGAGAGGTCCAGGTTGGATATTAGGAAAAACTCTTTCCCTAGGAGGGTGGTGAAGCACTGGGATGGGTTCCCTAGGGAAGTAGCAGAGTCTCTTTCCCTAGAGGTGTTTAAGTCTTGGCTTGACAAAGCCCTGGCCGGGTTGATTGAGTTGGGATTGGTCCTGCCCAGAGCAGGGGGCTGGACTTGATGGCCTTCTGAGGACTCTTCCAGCTCTGTGGTTCTATGGTTCTGTGGTTTGGGAACAGAGAGGCGATGGCGGTTTTGGCTTTATGCGGAGTGAGGAACACAGGCCACTTCTGTTCACTCTGCCCCCCTGGGCGCCGGCAAGGCAGCCACCTGCGTGACTCACTCAGGAGCCCGGCTCCTGGGAATGCCAGTTGTGTCAGGCGGCCATGTTGTGTTCGTGCCTGGCTGTCGCTTCTCTCCCCCCATGGGCCGGCAAACCAGCTCCTTCTAACCCGGCCTTGTCGCTCGTCTCCCTGCTCCTTCCCCACCCACCTGGCCCTCGGCGCACCCCTCCGTCGGCAGCTCCGGAGGCCTGCTGGAAGCACACAGGACGCCGCTGGGGAGGACGTCCATAGTGCAAAATACGGGTGTGTCCCTCCATCCCCGCACACCGGGGACTTTATTTGTTCAACTCTTTCTTTGTTTAACTCTTTTGTCTCCGCCTGTCGCTCCCTCTATTGTTCATCCATCTCTTTCTCCCTCCCTCTCTATGTCGATGGCAGAGCCCGTTTATTAACATGGAAATATGTCTCCTGGCTTGGGAGGGCCCCCGTACGAAGCTCCCTGCAGCGCATGAGGTCTGGATGCATTTGGGTGCGATCGGTATTGCAGGGGCCGTGGCCATGGGATCACCGTTTGGCTGCGGCATGGCGGGTTTAACCTGCCGGGATTGTTGTACCAGGCTGCGGCGGGCGTGCCAAGCAGGGGGGATGGATCAGAAGAGGTTAATGCGCAACTTTGGGAGCCAATCAGTCAGTGGCTGTGAACATTTGGTCTTGGTGGGCCTGCTTTTCGGTACGGACCTCAGAGCACAGGACACCCCTCCCCTGGAGGTGAGATGGTCGCGTTGGGTGAGGGGTAGCTCGTTTCTGAACATTAGAAGCTCTCCCAAGAGTTGGGCGCATTTCCGGCCCCTGCCCAAGAGAGAACGGAGCCCCAACAAGCCAAGAGAGTGCAAGCACGTGGAATATTGGCAAGTTTGCATCAGATCCGCTTGGGCTCTGGCCTCTGCTCTCCGCACCCCACCGCAAACCAAAGGGAGGACAGTCCTGCTGCTTTCTGTAGCCCCGCCCCAGCCTGGCTCTCGTGCAGGACGGTGCGTCTGCTTGGCGGGCCGCTGCCTCAGAACAAGCAGGCCTGGCGCGGCCCAGGGGCCGCCATCCATCCACCCACCCACCTGCGCGCCAATTTGGTGCCGCTCGCTCTCGCAGCATTCGCCGTGTGAAACAGGCAGGAGCCCGGAGGGGGGCTACGAATGCAGCAATTAACAAAACAGCAATCAAGCTAAGTGTTTAATTCCAGAAAATTAACATCTTCTGCGAGCGGATGCGGAAAGAGGCAAACTGAAGGATTCCCGGCGCTGGGTAAACAAAGGCAGGGCTGGACCGTCACCATCTCCTGCTGGAGGGGAAAGCCACGGACAGCTTCCTGGAGCGGAGAGCCAGTGAATTCCCTGACGCGTCCGCTCCAGAGCCGGCCAGCAGGAAGAAGAGCATACAACCAGGCGCTAAACCTCCTGCTCCGAGGAGCTGGAATCTGCATTTTCCATCTCTGGGATAAGAGCTTCCTAGCTGGGGGTACATTCTGCTCATGGGGGAGTGCAGTCTGCACGGGGTTTGTTTCTAGGGTCTGGTGAAAATGCAGGAGGGCGCCTGGCTGGAGCCGAGGTTCCCAACATGGGCGTCCAGGCTGTGAAGTTCTGTCCCAGGAAGCAGAGGCTGCGAGCGTCCCCCTGCTCTGTGCTCCCACGCTAGGGACAGAGGCAGCTCTTGCATTCCCGGGAGCACGAGGACTAGGAGCCGTGGTTGCTGTTCTCTGCAGGGTGGGGTGTGCGGTTTGCCGGTGCTCAGACACCTCCTTGTGGCGCGTCTCCAGTGGGCGCAGGTTAGGGGAGCCTCACCCCGTTGCTTTAACCTGCACTGGGGTGGAGAGACAGCCAGGCCCAGAAGCAGGGAGCTGTGTTCCCGAAGCCCCTGGCGCACACCGCATGGTCTCGGCAGGAATCCAGAGCCCGGCCCAGGTGGGAGGACGGGCATGCCTGGGTCGCTGGCAGAAAGCTCTTTGGGAAGGTCGGGTGTTAGCCAGTGGAGAGTGCTCGGCGTGCATGGACACAGCCCTCGGGAGGCAACGCAAGCCACAAAGCCAGCGGGCAGCCACTGCCGAGCCGTCGTTGTGCTGTTCCATAGCGCTCTTGCAGGGGGCTCGTGTGTAACTGTGTACACAGCCAGGATTCTTCTCGGGACCCAGGGCCTTGGCCGGTCGGCTCACCGGCGCACTGCGTTACCCGCGAGAGTCCGGTGTCCAAACTGCTGGAGGGCGGGGAGACAGGAGCCGACAGCGGCGGCTGGAGCCAGGCATGGGTTTCGTCCGGAGCCATCTGTAGAACGGCTTGTGTTCACGGAGGTGGAAAGAGCAGCCCCACCCCCTGCATCCCCTGGGTGATTAACGCCCATTAGGTCTGCCGCGCAGATGGCCGTCTCTGGCCAGGTCTGGCAGACAGCTTGGCAGGGAGGGGGCTTTGGAACCCCGCTTTGGCGTGGGGCATGAACTGCTCTGTAACAACGGGTCAGGGGCATCTGCCTCCACCAGCCGGAGACGCCCCCAGAATTAGCAGGCGCTCATCTGCTGGAAAAGAGACGTCCGTCCCGGAATGGAACAATCCTCCGAGATTAACCTTTCCCTGGCCAAACAGGAGGGGGCAGCCGGGGCGGGAGACGGGCACCCTATGTCCCCAGGTGCCAATTCATGTGTTGGTGAGCTCCCGCGGAACTGGCCATGGTCGCGTCTGAGAGCTGATCGGTGAATTACTTCACGTGCTGCTTGGCTCCTGGTGAGGATCTGGATGTTTTTTGTCGACGCGGAAGCTACCGGCGTCCCGACTCCCCAGGACCAGTGGGGAGGGCCCCTCGTTTGGCCTCTGAGGACGAGCCTTTCCCGAGCCCTCTCCCCATGCTTCCACGGGCTTTGGTGTCCCGAGACCAGGCAGCACATTAATGTGTGCAATGAAACGCAAGTCGTGTTGCCTGAGCGACGGGCAGCTGCACCTCCGGGAGTCCAGCGTGTCTGGAGAATGAACACGGGGTGGGGAATGAAGAGCGTTACTGTGATTTGCACTTTCTTCCAGTCCCTTCAAGATGTATGTTTCCCTTCCGCCGTGTTGCTTGGTGAGGCCCAGACCGGGCAGTCTGCACAGGTACAGTCACTGGAGCTGCCCACCAGGGTGGGTAACCGGCTCACAAGCCAGCTTGGAGGTTCCCTTGGGTTGGCAGGGCCAGATTCAGGGGGATATTAACCCCCCAGACCTTTCCCCCAAGTACACTCCCGTAGAGCGACCGCTGGTGCGCCCCCTCCCGCAGCCTCCAGATCCGGGGCAGTGGCAAGCCCAGGAGCCAGACGATAGCGCAGGGAGACATACTGCCAAGTCCACCTACTTCCACATACACTGTCTTCCTCCCCCTGCCAGTTACGCTGGGCTAGGCCGCCTGCGTGCTCCATGGCAGGGATGTAAGGAGCGCCAGGGGAGTCGGTGTGCAGGAGACGCCGAGAAGGCGCAACGCCGAACCGGGGCCGAGGGGCTGAAAGACGAGGGCGGAACGAGGCGTCCAAAGAGGCCTGTGCAGCGCCACACAGAAGGGTGGGGATGATGGGGCCGAGAGACAGGCCCTTAGCACTGCGTCAGGACCCGGCGAGGCCTCTTGTTCACCCTTCAGGTGCCTTCCGGGACATCTCCCGCCGTCTTCACCTCAGAAACGCTCTTCCTGGGTCAGGCCCGTCGAGCTTTGTGCAGCCCAGCGCCGGTCGTGCCCGAGGGGAGAGCAGGAGAGGCCCTGTACCTCTGAGGGGATTGCTCTACCTCCTGAGTGGCTGGCGAGCTATTCAGGAGAGCTGCGTCTTCTGTGTGGCACCAGGCGCGGCCTTTCCTCTTTTTCCTTTTGCCCCCATCAGCCAGGCTAGCCCCGAGCCAGGAGGTGATCGCTAACATGCCTCTGCAAAGCAGCTCAGTCGGACGGCTGGTCCATAGCCCGACAGAGCTGTCAAATGGGGCCTCTGGGATCTTGGTAGCTCCTTTTACCTTCTGTAAGTGCTAAAAATTCGGAGGTGGAGGAGTGTTCGTCTGGGCCCTAGGCACTGTGTGACGTCTGTGGTAGCTCACGGCCTCTTCTGAGGGACACATTCCACATCTGCCCAAGGCTTGCAGTGCTGGGCCTGTGGTCGCTGGTCCGTGGGGCCCAGTGTTTGTTTGGAGCCTGTGGTCTCGGTCTCTGGTCCCCGTCGGTGGTGTGGATGTCGTGGAAGGACAGGCTGGGGGAGCGGAACAGGCGCCTTTGAGCTGGTCCCTTGCTGTGAGGGGGTGAGAAGTACCAAGAGCCCCATAGGGGCTGACCCAGCGAGGTGTGTCTGAGTACACAACACACCCACACACAAGCTGTGCCCCCCCGACCACAGTACCATGGGGGAGTCGCCCACAATGCCCACCCCTAAGGCCGGCCCTGCTACGCCTTGCTCGGGGCGCTCAGGTAGACCCTGGAACCTTACTGGGGGATGTAGCGGCCTGGAGACGTAGTTCAGTGGAAATAGCGTCCGGCCCAAGCGTGGTGTTGTTATTTACGTGTATCACAAGAGCCCCCATGGCCTTAGCGATGGCCAGGCAAACCGCTACCAATCCCACCCAACAGCCCGCGGTTCAGACGGGGCAGCTCCAGCCTCCGTCCCAGGGAGCCATGTTCCGTTCGCTGATGAGTTATTGACTGTTCCCGGGGAGACCGAGTGCTTGGAATTCGAAATCGCTAATTAAAAATAATTATCCATTTCAATATTCAGCCGGTTGGATTGGCACCCGGCTCTCCTGCCAGGTGCGTTCGTGCCACGGTGCTTTTCAAAGAGCCAGTCGGCGGGGGTGCCTCTTGCTGACACCGCAATGGGGTTGGGGTTTGGGACGCTAAGACGTGGCTGCAGAGCAAATGCCCCACCTCTGGCATGGGCCCGCTGCCCCAGGTGGCTGGGAGTTGCAAACTGTTTGTTAGGGAAATACACACCCCACTCCTGCTGCCTGCAGCCCAGGAGGCCAGGCCAGGCCGGGCAATGGGATGCATTTTGGGGGGAGCTCGCTGTTAAAACATCACAGCACAAGAGGGCTTCCCACGCGCTGAATCTGCCTTCCTCTCCCTGTCGGATGCTGCTTTCTACCCCGGTGTATCCCCTTCGCTGCCGCCCGAACGCCTCTCTGGTTAGAGTCCGTCCTTTCCGGTTCATTCTCTGTGTTGTCTGGTTTCATTTCCGCTTGCTCCCTTGGAAGAGGCGGTGTGGGGGCAACAAGTCCTATCGCTCCTAGGCAGCAGGTTGAAAGCAAAGATTAGCTGGGACCGGAGGAAGGGGATCCCTTGAAATGCTCTCTGAGGAGTTTGGCCCCACAGTGCGCGACAAGCTAGTGGGCTGGATGGCTCTGACCCGTACGGCCGTTCTCATGTTCTCACGCTGTCTAATGTCTCTTTCTGCTTCCCCCAACCTCCCGCCGTTTGCTCCTTTCTCCCCGTTCTGTTCTCTCCCCCGCACCCCAGGACGGCTCTCGGACCTGTCACCCGCACCCCCCTCGGAACGCGCTGTTTCCCTCCCTCCCTCCCCCGAGTTAATTTTCTCGTCTCTCGCCTTCCCCCTCCCTGCCTTTCTCCACAGCTCCCTCCACCGTTCCCATCATGCACCAGGTAAGTGCCACCATGAGGAGCATCACGCTGTCGTGGCCCCAGCCAGAGCAGCCCAACGGCATCATCCTGGACTACGAGCTGCGTTACTACGAGAAGGTGAGCCGGATCTGCCACCCCGAGATCAGCGGCGCAGCCGGCTTGCGACCAGCCACCGTAAGCCTGCATGAAAGCCGGGGGATTGGGGAAGGGAGGGAGAAGGGGACACTCATGGCTCTGGAGCTGTTCTGGAGGGTTTTCCTTGCGGGGGGCTGTTACTGTGGGTCTGAGCCAGCACTCGGCGAAGGCAGTAGAGAGACCCATGGACTAGAGTAGGGTTGGGGTCAGGTCCTTGGGTTAGGTGCGCTCCTGGGAGGTAACACCCAGGCCTAGCAGGGAAGTTGGGTGTGGGAGGTGGGTACAAGGAGCCAAGACTAGACGTTTTGGCCACGCTGATGTAACTCAACGCGAACGCACTCAAGTCTTGTGAGACAGCCGCAGTCCGGACACCCCACCGGCCTTTGATCCAGGCCAGAACATCTCCTCTTGGTCCAGGCGCAGCCTTGGCCGAGCACTCAATCACCCTGAGTTAGAACGTGCGTCTGGACAAAGCCTGGCATGCCGGACAGGGTGGCGCACGTGTGCGAGTGTTTTTAAGGGGAGGGAGTAATACCCCTTGTCAGGGCCGGGCCTGGAGGGCACAGCAGGGCTGGTCAGGTTTCTTCCCACACCCATTCCTTGGCTGCACCCCGCTCCGCGCCTGCCCTCCCAGCCCTGCACGGCTCAACTCCATCGTCTGCACTTCCTTTCTGCCCCGCAGCTTCCCGCTGCCCTGGGTACCCCTGCTGTGACGTGGACACGCAGGGCATGGGGAAGACACTGCAACCCACTGTCCCTTAGCGACCGGCTCCGGGATTGGAACTCAGGTCTCCCGGGGTGACGGCCCGCGCTCTCCGCGCCAGCAATCCCATTCACGGGTGTGGCGTGGTAGTGCTCGGAGACCTCAGCCGAGGCCAGGGCTGGCTTGGGCTAGGCGCTGTGCACGCACATAGACAGTTGTGTCATTCAAGCCACAGACTTGCTCTGGGGCAGGGGTCGGCGATAACACAGCAGCGGTTTGCCAAGCTTAGC
This sequence comes from Pelodiscus sinensis, assembly GCF_052426305.1. Classification (NCBI taxonomy): domain Eukaryota; kingdom Metazoa; phylum Chordata; order Testudines; family Trionychidae; genus Pelodiscus; species Pelodiscus sinensis. Next base: position 55,165,085 of record NC_143061.1, on the reverse strand, counting down.
CCCCGGTGGGCCGCTGCAGGGCTACAGGTACCAGCGCTCGCAGCTCCCATTGGCTGCGGATTCCTGTTCCCGGCCAATGGAAGCGGCGCAGACTGGGACTCCATTTCCTGCAGCTCCCATTGGGCTGGTGTGGCACTCTGCGGCCAATAGGAGCTGTGCTCACCGGTACCTGCTAACCCTGGTGGACTGGATCCGGCCCGCGGACCGGTATTTTCCCTCCCCGGCTCTGGGGGCAGATTGTTGGCCTGTGTGAGGAACCCAACTCCTGTCAGACTGTAGGCAGCGGGGTACGCACTGCAGTGGCATTGAGAGGAAGGAAAGGCCACCTCATTGTCTCGCTGTGCCTGGTGGAGACAGCTGGGACCTGGCAGGGTGGCAGGGCCACTCCCATGTGCAGTGTGTCCAGCGACAGCTCTGGATTCACAGAAGAATAATTGCAGGCTCACACTCGGTTCAGGACAGTTGGGTTGGTCCTGCCTTGGGCAGGGGGCTGGACTTGACTCCTGAGGTCTCTTCCAGCCCTGGGGTTCTAGGATTCTATGACAGCACCGCCATGTGCATCCCTTCTGCCTTTCACGATGCTTGGAGTGGGCCCAGGAGTCCCCTCCGCTAGAGTAGGACCCCGGGGCGGCCGTGGGGAATTCCCGGCTCGCGAGGCTGCGTTGCCGTCTCCTCCCTGAGATGGGGCACCCCCCTTCCTTGCTCTTCCCCGCAGGACCACAGCGAGTACAATTCCTCCATGGCCAAGAGCCAGACCAACACGGCCAGGATCGAGGGCCTGCGGCCCGGCATGGTGTACGTAGTGCAGGTGCGGGCCCGCACCGTGGCTGGCTACGGGAAGTACAGCGGGAAAATGTGCTTCCAAACGCTGACAGATGGTAAGCGTGTGGCGAGAGGAGCGGGCGAGAGGGAGAGGCGGCACTTGCCGCGCTAGCGGTAATTGGATTAAATAAACCTGTCTCTCCAAGCCCCCGCTCCCAGAGGGCCAGTGTGGCAAGAGCCAGGTGATTTATAGTGATGTTTGATTAATTGCCAGCTGGAGGAGTAATCTGTTTTAAATCTCTTCTCTCTGGTTTCTCCTCCGCCATGGAACTGCAGGCACTCGGGCTATTTGCATGCCTGCCAGGGGCGGAGGTGAACGTTAACCCCTTCCTGACCCTGGGCCTCTTTCCGCAAGCTAAGAGCCAGTTCTGGCCCGGAAGGTGTGGGCTGTATGGGGGACACGCACAGACATGGTGTGGGGGGGGTGACTGGGGCCACAGAATCACATGCGAGTTCGGTCAGCTGCACTCGTCCCGCTCCTGGCCAGTGAGGGGTGGTTGCCTACACTTCCACGTCGGGGATGTCTGTGCCGCGGTCGGAGGGCAGACCGGACGTCCCCACGCCAGCCTGGCTACAAACAGGTGGGGGGGTGGAGCTTCAGTGCTGGCTGCGCAGGCCGGCCGGGGAGTGACGCATATCCCTGGCGCCCGTATTACCGCCTCCAAGCAGAGGGCAAGTTAGCCCGGTGCATCTAATCCTGCTTTAACCACTCACTCACTGGAGCATCCGCTCTGTCCTTTGAGAGACGATTTCATGCACTAACAGCCTCACTCACTGGAAGATTTTCCCAGTATTCAGCCTCTAGGTTTTGGTTTCATCCCACAACTTCTCCTCTCTCTCTCAACTTCATCTGGGGCGCTTCCCCCTCCAGATTTGTATAGATCACGTCCCTCTCTCGGCTGTTGTTCAAATCACTGAACTCTACGCTTTTAGCTCTTTACGCATCCCTCCTGCAAATCAACCCTCCAGCTCTTCAATCCCTTCGATTGCACTTCTCTGAGTCACATCCATAAAAGAAGCACGGAACAGACTAAGAGGAAGAAATCAGAAGGAAGCTGTCCTTTCGGTGTAGACTCTTCCCTCCTCTGTATAACAGCGTATTAGCTGCGTATTCGGTAAATCACTCGAAGAGATGGACAAACTGCTTCAAAACATCCAAGAAACTTTCCCCAGATCTCAGAGCATTTTACCCGAGAATTCAGAGCAGACAGTGAAGGGAGGAGATCAGGGTCTTTTCTCCAGGTCAGGACATTGTACCAAAAGGCCCAATTCACAGAGTTCCTACCCTGAGCTAGTTCCTGCTCCAGCGTTACACAGCGGCCCCAGAGTGCTGGATCCATTCCTTCACTTCCAGCTTGTCTCTTGCTGAGCAAGAAAAAATGCCCATTAACCTGAAAAGAATCCTAGCATGGATTCCTGGAGGGAAGTGCTGAAATTGACAAAGGGATGGGCTTTTCTTGTGGTGGGCTGACGTGTCCAGAAACTCCGAATTCCTGGAATTTCCCAAGGCAGCCTGTTCGCTCTCATTTCCAGCCCATTTGCATACCACGCGAAGGACCCAGTCTTGCCAGGGGCTGAGCTTTCTGTCCCTGCTCCAGCAAAATATTTAAGCCCCAATGAAAACAGCAGAGCTCTTGACACTGGATCAGGATCTGTGTATACTGGGTCAGGACTGAGTCTGTAATGTCCATTCTTACTATTATCTTTGAACTTCTCGAGTGCCACGTGACGGCTGCTAGTTATAGAGAAGGCTGCAGTGAAACCACGTGGGTGGGTGGTGGAGAGGAATTTGCGAGTGAGGTTTTCTGCTGTGAGTACGCGTGGGTTAGAATCGAGGCCCGAAGTTCTTGAAGAAACTCCAGAGCTCTGTCACCTCCTGGCCCGGGTCCTTTCTCTCTCCTCTGTCTCTGTTATTTCGGGCGTGGCCCTGGTGAAAAAAGGAGAAACTGACCTGGCTGCCAGACCTGCACAAAGATCCCCTTCCTCTCCTAAATCAGCGCCTTTGTGTGGCATGGCCGGCAGGGTGTAATCCAAATGGCGCCTGTTTGAATCAAGCGAGAGGGGTGCTCACCGGCTGAACAGTGGAAAGGCTGAGTCATGAGCACAAATGTATTCCCAGCAGCTAAGATTTTCAAAGGCGCTTAAGGGAATTAGGTACCAAAGAACACTGAAATATCATGGCCGAGGGGTGCCTAACTCCCTTAAGCGCTGCTGATAGGGTTGCCGAATGGTTGAAACAAAAATACCGAACACTTCCCCCCCCCCCCCAAAAAAGAAAACACTGGGAAAAAATTCTGTTGAAGGGAAAAAAAGGGGGGGAGGGGCCAAACTTGTTGAGCAAAAAAAAAAGGACTCCAAGGACTTAAGCCAAAAAAAAAAACAAAAACAAAAAAAATTAAAACAGCATGTCCCCTTTAAGAGTGAGTGCAGGGATAGGAACAGGGGAGCGGTTGAGCACTAAGACCCAGGGGAAGCATTTCTTCCCCTAGGTCTTTTTGCCAGCAGTCATTTTGTGCAGCAGCCTTGGGGACCAGATAAGCATGGGGGCTGGGGTGTTGGGGGCTGGGAGAGGCTCGGGGGATGGGGGAGAGGCCGGGCGCTGAGTGTTTGTAGGGTTGCCAGGTGCCCAGCATTTTCGCCTGCTGGCTGGGGAAAAAAATCAGAGAGTACCGGTCATCTCAGGTGTCCGGTATTCTCTGAATTTTTTTTACCGGACAGGAGGTGAAAATACCAGACTGTCCGGGTGACTACCGGACACCTGACAACCAGAGCTGCTGAAAATCCTCACCCACTCATATTAGTTTGCATCGGAGCGGCAGCAGATGACCACTCAGGGCCCTGTTGTGTTTCTCCATGTCCACAGATGGATCAGGAAAAGGCGCTTTATTGTCCAAAGACGCAGACGGCTTTAAAAGAAAAATATGGCCCCTCTGACTGCCGCCCAGATGGACAAAGGCAGAAAAATGTGCGTGATTGTCTGTGGCAAATCTTAATTATTTTGGGGCTTTGCTATAGCAACTGTAGGCCCCAAAGAACACGAGGGCAGGCACACGGCGAGAGATTTATCCAGAGAGATTCAATGACTTGTCCAAGGTCACACACTGAGGTTGTGAGAGAGTCAAGAATTGAACCTAGAGCTCCTGAGATTGGATGAAGCGCCTTAGCTCACAGAATGACCCACCCTCTCTGAAAAGTTCGTTTGCCTTCTCTTTAGCTAGCCCTCAGCTGGTTCTTTGCTTTTCTCTAAGGCGAACCTCGCGCAGCCTAAGCAAGAGGAAACACGCAACACGACTGAACGGAGGCAAATCAAAAATGAATGTCTGGAATATTCAGGGTTAGTGAAGGGAAGCGAACACTCTGCCTCCACTAAGCAATGAATTGAAATTGAATAAGAATGGATATTGCAGATTATGAAATCATCATTGATCGTTAGACGAGGCTTTCTCAGGATTTCAGTAGCTGGCAGGAGATAAATCTGGTGGCTGGCAATTAACAGAGAAAAAGACAAAAAAGTGAAAGGAACATGAAGTGCCCCCTTTCGAAGGGCCTTTGCTTTAACTCTTTGCCATGGGGCCCAGGTCCTGCTGTATGGGAAATGAATGATTACAATTTGTTCAGCCATAGGAACCACACATCGGGCCGGATGCTCTCCAGACACAGAGGGAGCCAGGCCTGGCTCGAAAGGCGAGAGAGAAAGGGCGAGAGGGCAAAGACGGGGCGGCTATGCCTCAGGGTTCTGGCAGAGTTCGGCTCAGTCGCCAGGTGTCCGAGTCTCAGAGCTCTGTCCTCCTCCAGTGAACTGCCCCTTCCCCGCCAGGCAGGCAGGCGCCAGTAGGCAGGCTCAACGTGAAGAGTGGGAGGCTGGTTCTTGTGCCCGCGAAGGGCCCTGCACACGACTCCCGCCGTGCAAAAGGGCGGAAAGCTGGCCCATGGGCGTTGACACAGGCTGTACTGTAACCGAGACGCACCCCTTGAGATGGGGTGAGGTTCTGGGGGTCATAGCCCCCCCTCCTCACTTTAATTCCTTTGCCGCTGCACGTTCGGTGGACGGCTCCCCGCACGGCGGCGCCCTCAGGACGGTCTAGGGCTGCGGCGTCCCCCACGCTCGCCGCTTGCCACGGGTGGCTATTTGGCCGGCTGAGTGCGGCTAGTTGGCTACCGTGGTAGCCACTCTAGTGACTGCTGCTTCTGGACTGGTTGGACCCCACGGGGTCTGTCCTGGGACCTGTCCTATTCAACTTATTCATAAACAAGCTAGAGGAAGGGGTAAGCAAAGGAAGGGGTGGCCAAATTTGCAGACGATACCAAACTGCTCAGGATAGTTAAAACCAAAGCAGACTGTGAAGAGCTTCAAAAAGATCTCCCCAAACTAAGTGAAATGAAATTTCCTGTGGATAAATGTAACGTATTGCACATTGGAAGAATAATCCCAACTCTACATACAGTATGATGGGGACTAATTTGGCTACAAGTACTCAGGAGAGAGATCTTGGAGTCATTGTGGGTCATTCTTTGGAAACATCCACTCGGTGTGCAGCAGCGGCAGTGAAAAAAGCAAATAGAATGTTAGGAGTCATTCAAGAAAAGCTTGAGAATAAGACAGAAAACATCTTGTTGCCTCTATATAAACCCATGCTACGCTCACATCCTGAATACTACGGACAGATGTGGTTGCCTCCTCTCAAAAAAGATCTATTGGCATAGGAAAAGGTTCAGAAAAGGGCAACAAAAAATGATGAGGGGTTTGGAATAGGTCCCATGTGAAAGGAGAATAAAAACACTGGGACTTTTCAGCATAGAAAAGAGGAGACTAAAGGGGGAAATGAAAGAGGACTATAAAATTAGGACGGGCGTGGAAAAAGAGAATAAAGAAAAGTTATTTACTTGTTCCCACAATATAAGAACTAGGGGTCACCAAATGAAATGAACAGGCAGCAGGTTTAAAACAAACCAAAGGAAGTTTTTCTTTACTCAGTGCACGGTCAACCTGTGGAACTCCTTGCCAGAGGATGCAATGAAGGCTAGGATTTTAACAGGGTTCACAAAAGAGCTAGATAGATTCGTGGAGGTTAGGTCCATCAACAATTAGCCAGGATGAGTAAGGACGGTGTCCCTGGCCTCTGTTTCTCTGTAGGTGGGTGACGAGAGCGATCACATGAGGATTCTCTGTTGTGATCCCTCCCTCTCGGGCCACTGGTATTGGCCACTGTCAGCAGACAGGACACTGGGCTGGATAGACCTTTGGTCTGACCCCGTCTGGCCGTTCTTGTGTTCTTATGTCTGGGGAAGAGCAGGAAAAAGTTGGGGAGGTGTTTCATCCTCTGACAAGATTCAAAAACCTGCCGTGTTTGCTCAAGCAGCAGAGGAGTCTGCCCTGTTTTTCTCCCCGCCACGAGCCACGCGTGACACTGCTCCCCTCGACCTGCCATTTACCAGCCGGTGGCCGTGCTACCGGGTAATGAGTGGCACTCAGTCACGGATTTAAACGTAGCTATTCTTCTCCCAGGGAATTTCAGCAGCCAACTAGAGAGAGAGAGCAGGCTTGAGCAAAGACCTGAACTGGATGGGCCATAATAAAACCCACTTCCCTTACATCCCACGCCCAATTAACCTCCCAAGCTAAGTACGGGACACTTCCGGCCCACGCAGCCTCATTTCCGGCTCTGCAACGGACAGGTTCTTCCCCCTTCCCCCTTCTTTTTCTGTTATAAATTGCAAGAGTCCCTCCTTTCCCCTCCACTCTGCTCCTCTGAGGAAGTGGGTTTTGCCCACGCAAGCTCATGCTACTAGATTTATTTTGGTTAGTCTCTAAGGTGCTGTAGGACCACTCGTTGTTTTCAAAGTTGCAGACTAACGGGGCTCCCTGCTGAGATTTTAGGTACTTCTCTGCCGAAGGCTAGCGGAATAGGGCCCCGAGAGGTTGGTTCGTGGCTCTCTCGGGTCGGCGTGGGTAGCAGAGAGCGTGAGACGCCTTTCTCCCTTGCAGATGACTACAAGTCGGAGCTGAGAGAGCAGCTGCCTTTGATCGCGGGGTCTGCGGCTGCTGGCGTGGTCTTCATTGTCTCGCTGGTGGCTATTTCCATCGTCTGCAGCAGGTACCGGTTTTGCCGTTGGTCGCTTTCCCTTTGCAGTGAGAAGGGAGAGTCTCCCTGTGCTCCAGGGGCAGAGGCAGGGCCTCCCATGAGCAACCATTGGCTGCAGCGCCTCCTGCTGGCCAGCCCTCAGCCAAGCAGCGGCGGGAGTGCTCAGAAAGGGGACTCCGCACCGATCCCCTTGGTCAGTGCCCAGAGGCGAGGCAGGACTGTCAGCAGGCGGGGTGTGCAAAGTAGGCAGCATCGGCAAGGAGTGAAGGGCGAGAACGTGCGCGCCTTACGCTTGTCTGGAGAAGGCAGCTCAGTGTGCTGGGAACACCGCACACAAGGCAGTTTACAAATGACCGAGATGCTCTTAGCGCCGCCACAGGCAAATATCACACCAGGCCGTCCTCAGGGGGCGATCCATTTTTCAGTGCGTTTTTCTGGGAACACAATGAGAAGTGGGACGTGAGACAGGAAGGGAAGCGTGTTCCATTCAAGCCAACGTGAGCCGTGGAGGCCGCCACGGATTTAAAGGCGCCTACTCGGAGAATTCCCTTCAACGGTATTTTTGAAAACGTGGGTTTGTAGTCTCCAGCCTTTTCTTGCTCCGCTCACTGTGGACTCTCCTTGCTGCCAGTCTCTGACATGTATCCAGATATCGGCAGACAGCCATGGGAGTGTGGGCACCTGTTTGTATGTCTGTGTGTGACTGTGCAGAGCTAGACTGCCTCAGTGCACCTTTGTCTAGTGCGTGTGTAGCAAGCGTTATTTTCCCATGCATATGCAGGTAAATTCATCGTGTCATTCTTTTTCAGAGATGCTCCAAATCGTCTGGGTAACAGTGAGTCACTTATACATTATCTGAGTCATTTTTCTCCCCTTTCTCCAGGAAGCGGGCTTACAGCAAAGAGGCCGTGTACAGTGATAAATTACAGCACTACAGCACCGGCCGAGGTGAGTGGAGAGAAAAATGGGACCGTGGGTTTGGGTTGGAGACAGAACGCTGTAACGTGTGTGTTTCCTGCACACTCATAATTTTTCCCGCCAGCTGTAAGTGTCTGGGTGGCTTTAGAAATCACGGGGAAAGGGGATCGTCTTAGTGCAGCCTCACTTTGATGAAGGTGATGCCCAGGAAACCAGCAAAGAATTTATGCCGACAAGTTGGGCACAGGATGGCACACGTCCATGGCCTAGCAGGAGGAGAACCAAGCGGATTGGTAGAAAGAGAGGGGGAGGGCCTTGTCCAGTGAGGAGCAGTGTTAAAGGAGAGAAGACGACAGTGACTACAGGGTGGGATGAGGGCAGGAGATGCGCTGAATGCCACCAAGGGTGGGAACGGATGCCGATCTGGTGGAAGTGGGTTTTTCGCTAAGCCTGGAGGAATTGGCTTTTCGGTTGGTGGCTGAACTGAAAGGAAATTTCATCTCAGGTTTAGAATGTTTCAGCTCCTCACCCCCAAAACGGAACCCCCCCCCCCAAACGATTGAGGAGTGAGTTTCTGGAACGGCCTTCCAAGGGAAGTAGTGGGGGCAAAAGATCTATCTGGTTTCAAGATTAAACTAGATGGGTTTATGAAGGGGATGGTTTGATGAGATAACATGATCTTGGTAACTAATTGACCATTCATTGTCAGTGGGAAATAGGTCAATGGAGGGATGATAGGAGTTACTATAGAGAACTTTCTGGGTGTCTGGCTGGAGAGTCTTGCCCACACCTCAGGGTTTAGCTGAATTTGGGGTTGGGAAGGAATTTTCCTCCAGGGTAGATTGGCAGAGACCCTGGAGGTTTTTCGCCTTCCTCTGTAGCATGGGGCACAGATCACAGCTGGAGGATTCTCTGCATCTTGGGGTCTTCAACGTATTTGAAGGCTTCAGTATCTGAGATCTAGGTGAGAGGATTATTCTAGGAGGGGTGGGTGAGATTCTGTGGCCTGCACTGTGCAGGGGGTCAGACTAGATGATCATAACGGTCCCTTCTGACCTTAAAGTCTATGAGTCTGATTGTTTGGGGGCGAGTGAGACATTTGAAGGGGAGGTGGGTTGGCCTTGTTGTTGTTAGTTAAAGGTAGTTAAATTGTGAAGCGAAATTTTGTTCTGAAATGAAAAGTCAAAACCCACGTGACTTGCTTGTATTCCTTGCCCCATGTGTCGATGAAAGGATTTGCCAAATGCAACCTGACTTTGCGCACAGTTTGGGTCAAACTGCATTTTTTAGCAACTCAGTTACTCACCAAAAAAGATCCCCCGTTGTGGGGCTAATTTTAGACACTCCGAAGTGGCGGAGGGTGTAAGTGGTTGTGTGGCGGAGGTTGGAAGACTGACAGACTGCCAAAAGTGAGACGTGGCTCAGGGTTTACCATGGAGGGCTTGAGAGGAAAGGACAGATCTGAGCGGCGGTACGGTGCCAGCAGTGACAGGACGTGGTCACAGTCTCAACACGATGGGAGGAGGAGAGTGAAACGGGCAAGATTGCCGATTCTTGGCATTTTTATTGTCTGTCTCAGGGTTTGCCACTCCAGAAGCTGAAGGCAGGTGATCCGCTTTCCTTTAAAAAATACGTTTCTACTCCCCGTTTCTGCAAGAAAAACTTGAAAATGTGACAGGAGTGTGGGGCGGGCGGGTGGGGGCAGGGGACGCTGCCACTGAGCAGCCTCTCTTCAGGGAGCTTGGGCCCCCTTGTCCTTGTGTTGGGCCCAACCCCCCTGCCCATGTGATGTCTAATTGTGAGCAAGACGAGGCGGGTGAGGGATGTCTCATTGGACAGAAGCTGATGCAGCAAGAGACCCTTCCTCCCTCGCCTCGTGTCTCTGATGTCGTGGGGACAGCCGGGCTAAACGTTGTCGTGAATCACCTTCAGAGCAAGGCCCAGAGCCAAACTCAAGCGGCCTGGGGGAGGAGGTGGGGGGTCCTGTGGGCTCAGGGTAATTTTGCCTGGGGAATGCAGCTTGTGACGCATCCGGGCCTCTCTCCCGGGGCTCACGCTGCCGAGCCAGTGGCTGCTGCATTCGGAAGAAAGCGCCTGAGGTTCGAATCCCTCTCCTGGAGAAGTGCCTGTGTGTTGTGACTGAGGGAGTCCAGGCATGCAGGGCGCTCTGGCGGGGTTACGTTATATCTCTGCTTAGGAAGTTAGGTTACGATGTCACGGCTTTTATTGTTCTTCGTGGGGACTACGGTGGTGCTTGGCAGCTGGCTGAGATCCGGCTCCATTGTTCCAGGCCCTGTGCAAACACAGATTAATAGCCTTCTGATTAGTTCCACGGGGTTTTTCTTCCGGCGGGTGGGGCTTGGCTGCATGGGCAGCGGGGTGAGGAGAAGGGGATGAGCGTGGCCAGCAGGCGAGTGGAGGGGTGAAGGAGGCGACGAGGGGGTAGGTGTGGAGTGATGCTGCATTGAGAAAAGAGACTGCGAGGAGGAAACGGGAGAGCTGGAGCAAAGAGCCAGACGGGGCTGGGAAAGTCCAGCGACATCGAAAAACGAGTTTCCATGGACTTTGATCTTCTGGGCTTCCCCCTGAAAATCCCCACAAGCTCGACGAGCTCGTCATCATTGGGACCTGCAAATCTTTAAGCAAACGTTTGTACCGTTCTCTAAATAGCTCTGTGTTCTGGTTAAATACGAGGGGCCTCTCGTCCCTCTGTCACTTCCTTCTCCCCGTTCTCGTCCCTTCTACGGCTGGTCTTGTGGAAAGCCAAGAGCCTTGGCCACCAAGTCACTAGTGTTCCTCGCAGCCTGCCCGGTGCTGAGAACATGTCTCCGTGGCGGGAAACAGCCCACCTGAAGTGAGGCCAAAGTAAGGCCGCGAGGGAGCGGGGGAGTTTGGAAGAGGGAGGGCAGCCCTGCCCGAACTCCGATTTTAAAAGGCTCCAAGGGTAGGACCTGTTGTGCCATCCTCCAGGAGAGAGGGTCCGCAGCTCCCCCCGCCGCCTGGGATCTTGGGGTCACCTTGCCAGTCCCTCTCCGGTGGCGTTTTTCCCGCCTGTTCGCAAATATCATCAGCCTCCTTGAAGGGAGGCGATTCCGGACTCGCCAGAAGGATTCCCTGTCAGCCCCATGCACTGTGTGTTCTGCACCCGGAAGCTCGGCTGTGCGCAGTGGGAAGCAGGCTGTCGGATGGCGGGGAGAAGCCGCCAAGGTTAGCGGGAGGACTGACGCTCACACGACTGCCCGCCCCAACGGGAGCCAGGCGGGAGACGTGTGGAGAGCAGCGAACGCAGTAACAAGGGCGTCGGCTGGAACACATCATGCTCTCGTCTAACTGAAGGGCAGTGAGTCTCCCCTCAGCCAGCCCCGCTGTTCACGCCAGAGGCACTTTGGGAGGGTGCTGGGCGGGGAGTGGCCGGAGCTGAGGTGCACGCTGGGGGGAGGGAATATCGGATTTTCAGTGTCCAAACTGAAACATCATTTCTGGAACCTTCACCAAAAGGAAAAGTGTCGTCAAGTTTGGGTGAGCCCCCGAAGTGTGTCGTCTCCGGCAGCATGCGAGGGTCTGTCTTGTGCCTCAGGGGTTTATACCATTTTAAAACTGAAACAGTTTGAAGGGAAAAGTTACTTCCAGTCCCAGAATGGAAAGGGTTTGTCTCCACAAAGTCACGCCGACCATCGTGAGCGTTTCTCGGTTTGGTTTGTGTTGCGAGAGGCGGGGCAGCGGTCGGTCAAACCAATGCGGCCAATTGGCCGAATGCGTCGGCCCCACCAAAGCTACCATCTGGGGCAAAAAATGTTTTGTCCAAACCATGGTTCCCGGCTCATCTCCTGAACACAACAGGCCTTTGTAGATTGCTCCACAAGGGGAATTTGTCCCCGCTGGCACGTCACCTGGGCATGTCGTGGCGTGTGGACGTGTGGCCATCCACGGAAGGTTTCGTACTGGTTCTGGGCGTCTCCCGGGCCCACGGAGCTGGCCGCAGGGCACCGCTGGGCAGCGACACTGAGCGTGGGCACGCGATTTAATGTTGGTGAGGGAGGTGGGACTGGAGCCCAGCTCTCCTCGGTACCAGCCCAGCCCCTCCGTCACAAATCGCCCTTCACAGAAGACGTAGCGGGCTTTGCACAGCCTGTGATCCATCAGTGATGGCCAGTAGCAAAAATCCCCCACAGCCAGGGAGGGGACACTATCTGGGGGAGGAAGTTGAATGCTTTCCTGGGTGTTTGGCGGGTGGGTCTCGTCTGCATGCCCAGGGGCTGGCTGCTCCCTGTGTTTGGCCTCAGGAAGGACTTTCCCCCTGGATCCCATTGGCACAGACCCTGGGGGAGGGCAGGTTCACCTTCTATTGTGGCACAGGCCGATTTAAACTCGCGTACCCGGTGGCTCCTCTGGATCTCGACATCTTTGAACCGGGAGTTGAGGGCGTGCGTAGCTCAGCCAGAGGTTGGGGATCGATTGCGGGAGCGGGGCCGGGAGGGTCTGGGGTCTGCGATGCGCAGGAGGGTAGATGAGGTGATCATGATGGTTCCTTTGGCCTCGAAGTCTGTGCGTCTCTTAGGAAATAATACCGGCTCAGTCCATCGCTTTTGCTGCTTGATCTTGGGTTTGCGGCTTCCTTTCCCCTCCCGTTAATCAGGCAGAGGTAGGGAAATCGGCAGCTTCCTGTGTCCTGCCCACGGTGGCCGGGGAGAGGTAACGGTAGGTAACGATACTTTGCTGTAGGACCCTGAACTGGGGCACATTTCTCAGGCAAAGCTGGATCCTGCCTTGCATCTTCCTCCACGGATTCGCGTTCCTGGCAGTTGTTCTGCTGGTTCATTCCTGATGCACAGCAGTACCCTTGTGCCCATGTGGTTCTCTGCCACGGCCAGGCCTGAGTGTCTGTCCTTGGAGAAGGAGTTCTGCATACTGCTGCTGGGAGTATCGGCGAGATTTATTCCCTGTCTGTCACCGCACCGATCGGTGAGACCGTGCCCTGACTGGTGGGGGATGCATAAAGCTGTCGAACCGTTGAATGAATAACCCTTGATCCGGACACGAGCAACGTTTTCTTGGAAAACCCAAATCCCCCTTTGGGCTGGACTGTCCCCGGCGCGGGCCATGTCCCCGCGGTGCAAGGTGCCTGGAGGGAAGGCGATGCCGATTAGAAGTGCAGCAAGCCCATCCGCTGACATCGGCACCCCAGCAGTCCCGCGGGTGGCCAGGCTCCACACAGGAGGGAATTCGCATGCAGGTGGAACGTGGCCGCGGGGATGGCTAGAGGAAGGAGCTCTTGGCTTTGCCGTCCAAGTGCTGACTCGTTTGCTGTGCTCAACTCAGGTTGTGAGGAACCAGAGGCAGCTGGGACGCGGATCAGGGCATGAGGGAAAGTGACGGTTGCCAAGAGAGCTCAGCATTGGCTCGCTTCTGCTCCCCCGGCCCTGTCGCAATGCCCGGTCTGACTCCTCCCAGGGAGGGTGGCCACAGGCGGGCTAAGGTCAGCTGTCCACTCTGATCCCATTCAGATTCCTGAGGCGGCTTTGGAGATCTCTGCTCCCATGGCTGCTAGGACGCAGTCGCATCGCTAAAAATAGATGCTTGTCTTCTGTTGCCCTTCATGAAGCCTCTGGCCCCTTCTGCCCCATCCCACCTTTGGTGCCCCTCTCTGCGACGTTCCAGCGCCCCCACTCTGCGTTCCGACCCAGAGATTTGTGCCCGTCTCATGGAAACGGTCTTCTTTAAAACCAGCAGTGGTTGTAGCGGCGGGATACGTTTTCTCCCTGCCTTGCGGTGTAAATTGGCCAGCTGTGCCCCCGGCTGCCTCGTGCCATCCGTCACGCTCTGTAATTTGGCTGCTCTGTCATTTACAAACCTCCTGACATCTTAGGGAGCGCCGGTGTCGTGCAGTGATAGGCGTGTAGCATCCTTCTGACTCCCATTCCGCAATTGAATAATCCGGCCGCCAGTTAAACATGAGCAGATGGAGAGCAAGAGGAATACGCTGATCTTCGCGCTTTCTTTCGGGCTCTCCCTTATGCTTGGCTCTCCCTTACGTGCCCTTGTGTGCCAATCAGTCACCGTCTCCTCTTCCCCCTTTAAAGCACACTTCTTCCCTCCAACCTGCCAGGGAGCAGCACTGGCATAAGACTGAACAAATGTAATAAACCGCCCACTGCAATGAAGCAGAAAGCAGCGATCGAAGCCAGGAAACGTAAACGGCTCCATTTCTACAAGCAAGGCTGCTGAATAGAGCGGGTGGGAATTCTTTGACAGACTTTCGGCTGAACGGCACCCTTTTGCAGAAACGTATCAGATCCCATGGACGTTTTGCCAGGAAGGTTTCTTACATCCGGGGTGGACGTTCAGGTCAAACTCAGAGCATATGACTCATCCCAGAATGGCCAAAAGAGCAAGGCTTTGAGCACTCCCCGGGGATTTAGGCAAAGCAGGGATGTAACCGGTTAACTGGTAAGCATCGCTCTAACTGGATACCACTGGCCCGGCCGGACCCACTGCGCTGCAGCCAGGGGGCCGCTTCTGGCTCCACCACGCTTCGGATGGGGGGCTGCTTCCGATGGGCAGGAGCATCCCCCTGCCCATGGGATCCCGGTGAAGCGGGGTAATGTAACATTTAACCAGTTAGCGGGATTTTACATCCCTCGGGCGACCCAGGTTCCAGCTCCACGTCAGGAAACCGGCTCGGCTCGTGTTTTGTGAACAGTGTCGGGGTTCGGGTTTGCACTTTGTGCCGGACCGAAAGCGCACACACACACACACACACACACATAGCAGCAAAACTTGTTGAGCAAAAAAAGAAAAAGGAACTGAACAAGGCAGCAAAACTTGATGGGGGGAGAGGAGATTGGGTTGCCTCGCGCCCCCCTGGAATTTCTCCCCCCCCCCCCAGGGGGACACACCCCCTAGTTTGGGAACCCATCGTCTAAACAGTGCTGGGTCCTGCCGAGAGGTCGGGACTGGACTCGTTGACCTCTCAAGGTCCCTGCCAGTCCTAGTATTCTGTGCACACGGGTCTGTTGGGAGTGAGGGCACTCGTGGGTGGTGCCCACAGCATAGGGGGATGGGGAAGACGAGCCAGGCAGACAGGAGGGCCCCAGTCACATGAGGTGGTGGGGGAAGGAAGGCCGAAGAGCCTGCTGGGAGCAGGACAAACAGCGGATACAGGAAGCTGGTTTCCGTCAGCAGCCTGTTCCTGGGGCTGAGATGAGCGCAGGCCCATTTGCCCCTGGCAGACACAGGGCATGTGGCGTGGGAGCCGGCCTGCCTCTGACGTGATGTCTCCTGGAGGTACTGGTGGGCTTTTGCCAGCCAGGCTGCATTGGCAGAGGGCACCCAGTGGCTCTGAGACTTCCCCCCTTTCGCTCTCATTTATTCCCATTTTTTGGATCACTAAATCAGCCCCGGTTATGACCCTGTAAATCCCTTGGCAATCCCGGCAGAAGCATCAGCTGCTCCTATAAAAAAAATGTTATGGGGCCGTTAAAGTGGCGGAGGCTGAGCCGTCCCGGGATTTATGAAGTGGGAGATGCACCGATGGCTTCATTGCGGCCTCCGCCATCCGCTTGGAGAGCGTGGCGTGTCTGCCCAGACTGGCCCCCTGGGGGGCGTGGAGCCCCTCTGGCGTCCGCCTTGAGCCCCCGGCGCCAGCGTCAAGAGCCCGCTGGTTGTCCCTGGAGCTTTGTGCTGACAGACGTCAGCTTTGTGCTGCACCTCGCACCGGGGGGCCCTGACTCCCCGGGGGGCTCCCAGAGGGACAGATCATCATAAGGGAACAATCAACTCAGCCAGTAGAGCAGCTCTCAACCGAGCGGTTTGGCCTCCGAGGCGAGTGAGCCAGAGCAGTGGGGGGGAGGCCTTTCCCTCTCTCTCGCCCCGCACACGGTCCTCTGGAAACCCTCGCTGACCCAGGCTCGTAGCCAGCCTGGGACTGGGGTGTCTGTTCACCCCCCATCCCCCGAGGAGCAGGAGGCGACTGAGGGGACTTGTCCCTGCAGAGGAGAATCGCGGGTTTCTTTCAGCCACAGCCCCGTTAGCGTGTCCCCGTGTCATGGAGAGGCCGAGTGGCGCGAGCCCGCGGCGCAGGGCAGCGGGAGTGGGAGGGAGGCACCTCTCCACTGTGGGGGAGCTCTGCCGCTGACTCCCCGGGCCAAGGAGTCACTCTCGGGGGGCTGCGGCTCCGGAATCACAGGGCTGCTCTTGCGGGGTGGTTACGGGGGGGCTCAGGCCAGATGAGGTGACTGCCCCGTACCACGCGTGCAGGGACTCAGCTGAAGCGGGAGAAGGGAACGTGGTGTTGGGGAAAGGGACGGCCCGGGGCCATCCTAGACCCTGGGTCCCTTCAGTTCCAGACACCAGGAGCTCCAGGCGAGAAGAGTCCCAGCACGGTGCTGCTGGGTCGGTTGGGGGCACGGGCATTGGCCACTGTTGGAGGATGGACCTTTGGTCTGCCCCTGGGTGGCCGTTGTGCTGTCTCCCGGCCTGGGGCAGAGTGTGGCGGTTTCACCCGCACATACCCCACCCAGGCGTGTGCTGCTACAGCCGCGTCTCTGCAAACGGCGGTGCTTCCTGCGGGCATCACAAAGCACCCTTGTGTGAGCATCCTTCAGTAGCATTCGCCGGACTCATTTCTGCCGCTTGCGAATACGCACCAGCTGAGAGGCAGGGCCCTCTTGGGCAGCAGCCCCCGGCCACGCCGCTCGCATCCTCGGCTGGGAGCATCTTGTCTTGAATTTCCACCGGTACGGTAACGAGCCCAACGTCTGATTGGACTCCCGACGGCAGGTTCCCGTCTGCCTCCAGGGCCGCACAAATTCCACCAGCGCCCGGCCGTGCCGAGACAGCCGTCCCTGTGGGCAGCTTTTTAGTAGGCAAAAGTGGTGCCTGACTATTGGTTATGGTGGCTCATAACTCATATTTTATCGGGCCCTTCAGGGTTTTGATTATAATTACTCCACTCCGTCAATTTAGTGGCAGCCACAAAACTTTCAAAGGCCTTTTTGGGTAAATAAATATGCCTCAAATTATGCAGGGAGCATCATAAAATTGCCACTTTCCTTGCCATAAAGCCAGCTAATTGTGGTTTGGGTTTGTGACTTCATTGCCGGGAGCAGCATGTGCGATGTACGCAGGAGAGTGCGGAGGGAGACGCTTGAGCTGTGCGTTTAACTCGAGAAGCTGCGGCGTCAGGTGGTCTGGACCCAATGAAAACCATCCTGGTGGCTTTCTCTCCGAGGGTGACAGCAGCATCACTCAGAAACACGTGGCGCTACCAGAGTGCCACAAACATGCCAATGCAGAGAACAAGAGCGCCACGGTTTTTTAAATCTCTCGCTTTTTTTTTAAGCCAATCTCGTGACTTTTTGAGGCCTGACTCACAATTTTTGAGCTCCTGGAGTTGGCAACGGAAGATCAGGGCCTAGCGTCCCTTCTTCACTGTCCGAATGTCTTTTTTCTGTTAGGCCGATACTGTTATTAGCAATATCAATCATGCTTATCGCATTAGTGCCTAGGGGCTAGCCAAGAAAGGGCCAGAGAGAGACAGGATCTGGAGAGACACAGAGCAGCACCGTGTCTGTGCCCAGACGAGTCTACAATCTGAACAGATCAGAGAGCCCCAGGGTAGGGGAAAGTGGCAAACACACACAGTGGGAGTGAATAATACCGTAATCGTTTCCTTTTGCGTATCTGTTTGTCTCGTTAGCTGGCCGTGCTGTCGTTTGTATTTCTTCATGCAGTTTGCTTTCTGATTTTTATCCTCTTACCCTTGTTCTGTTTTTGCATTTTTAGTTTTTCCCTATGAAAGCGTCCAAGAAACGCTGGGGTCCCTGCCCCCTTCGAACCTTTTCCCTCCAGACGTTCATTTTCCACCTGGCTTTTTTTCTCCTTTTCCTATTCTATTCCACCATCACGCTCAGTGGGATATCACAGCTACCGGGGGTGACCTCGGCTGCGGCTACCCCTCCAAACGGGGTCCGATTGATCCATCTTGATCTCAACCTGCAGTTCTTTGTTGGCTCTGCGGCTCATGCGTTTGGTAGGACTTCAGTAAATAACGGCCACGCTCCAGATGGACTGGCCTCAGCCTGTCAGTTTAGAAGTAGCCTGTTCCATGTACCGGGGAGGAGCAAAAGGGAAGAGGAAAGAGAAGAGAGAGCAGTGAGCTTGGGGAGAATGGAAGAGGGAGGAGAGTAGAAGAGCTAAGAGGAATCGCACTGTAGCTGGTGTGCACAGAAGCGAGCGGGTATCAGAGGGTATGTCTACACTACCCTCCTAATTCGAACTAGGAGGGTAATGTAGGCATACCGCACTTGCAAATGAAGCCCGGGATTTGAATTTCCTGGGCTTCATTTGCATAAGCCGGGCACCGCCATTTTTAAATCCCGGCTAGTTCGAACCCCGTGCTGCGCGGCTACACATGGCACGGAGTAGCTAGTTCGGATTAGGCTTCTAATCCGAACTAGCTGTACTCCTTGTGGAATTTAAAATGGCGGCGCCCGGCTTATGCAAATGAAGCCCGGGAAATTCAAATCCTGGGCTTCATTTGCAAGTGCGGTATGCCTACATTACCCTCCTAGTTCGAACTAGCGGGGTAGTGTAGACATACCCAGAAAGACCTAAGATGCTCTCCGAGCCCTTGTCCTAAATACCTTCTGTTTTCTCTCCTGCCTCTCCCCCCGAAGGCTCCCCGGGGATGAAGATCTACATCGACCCCTTCACTTACGAGGACCCCAACGAGGCTGTCCGCGAGTTTGCCAAGGAGATCGACGTGTCCTTCGTGAAGATTGAAGAGGTCATTGGAGCAGGTGTGTCCTAGTTCACCCTTGACTCTCTGTCCCTCCTCCCCCACCCTCCCACCTCTCCACAGCTCCTGCACCTTCCGTTCTCTGCCTGCCTCTCATTGGACGTGCCCCCCCCAGATCAGAACACGCCAGCAAACTCATTGTGTTGAAGTAAGAAACGAGCCCGCTTCGGCCCCGAGGCTCCGGTTAACTTATTCAGCCGATCCTGCTGCTTCTTTGGGCTTGTGGTTTAACTTCCAGGAAAGTTGGAAATCTCTCTCTAATCTAAATGAAATGGATCTCGCTCTCTCTCGATCTCTATCCTCATACATCCCATCTATCTATCTATCTATCTATCTATCTATCTATCTATCTATCTATCTATCTATCTATCTATCTATCTATCTATCTATCTATCTATCTATAAAACACTAGAACTGGAAGGGACCTTCAGAATCACCCCCCCCCCTCGCCCTCCTGGCAGGACTAAGCGAGAAGTCCTGAGGAAGATTCAAAGAACCAATCGATTGTTTCAGATTTAGGGTCAGATTCATGTCCCTGTTTTATGCTGTTCTGTCTGTGCAAAGCAGCTGCAAATCTGACTTAACCACGAACCATTCTAGTGATCTGTGGGTGTCATTAGCTCCTGCCTGAGAGATGTATAGTTTAGGCTACCCATTATTTGCTCTCTATTAAATTCAAGCTAGGTAGTTTTACATCGGGGGAATGGAGAACTTTAAGGGATGCTGTCAATTAGTTTGAGGCCTAAAATTTATCTGCTGTTTAAAAAAAGCAGGACGTGGTCAAGAGGTTGAACTCTTTGGCAAACTGGAGATTTTGTTTCATGGAGGATATTGATCATTGAAGGAACTCCACACTGAAACTGTTTCAGTTTTGAACAGCTGGAAATGTTTTGGTTTCTGGGTTTTGTGTTTTTTTTTGTTTTTTAATTTCTGATGCAAAGTCAGAAATTGTCAGAGACAGGGACGCTTTCCAAGAAAACAAAAAATGTGAAAACCTAATTTTCTGACCAATATTTTGACGAGAACGGTTCCGCAGATCACTGCGCTGACATAGATATTGATCTGGTTTTAAATTTCAAGTAAACCCCTGTGGAGCTGTAGCCCTCCGTGAAAACCAGCATTGCCCCCCTAGCGTACATGTAAAACAGGAGGTTAAACTTGACTCTCACCGAAAGTGAAACTGACCTGCTTAGTTCTACGTTTCACCAGGCGTGGAAAGCAAGAAGGAAATCGTGTCTAGTGTAATAGTTTAGATTTAAGGGAATAATTTTGTTTGGCTGATCTCTTAGGCCCCGAGCCTGCAGGCTCCTTCATTGTAAGGGACCCTGACCCCCAAACAAAGCTCCATTAACACCGGTAGTAGGGTGACCAGGTGTCCGGTTTCTGACCGGAAGGCCGGTCAAAAGCGACCCGGGTGACTCCAGTCACTGCCCACAGGGCTGTTAAAAGTCCAGGTGGCTGCGCGGCAGAGCTAAGGCAGGTTGTCTGCCTGCTCTGGCTCCACACAGCTCCCGGGAACTGGCTGGCAGGTCCCTGTGTCTCCCAGGCATACGGGGGACCCAAGGGATACGTGCGCTTCCCCCGCCCAGAGCACTGGCTCCGCTGCTTCTATTGGTCGGGAACTGCAACCAATGGGAGTTGCGAGGGTGGGGGTTACCTGTGGGCACAGGCCACATTGGGAGTCTCTTTGGCCTCCTGCCAGGAGACACAGGGACATGCTGGCCGCTTCCTGGGAACCACCCGGAGGTAAGTGCTGCCCACACCCTGCGCCCCAACCCCCCATCCCAACCCTGACCCCTCCCCACACCCCAAGTCCCTCATCCCCAGCCCCGAGGCCCTCCCACATGCAAGCCTCCTCCCAGAGCTCGCACGCCCTCCTGTACTCCAAACCCGTCAGCCCCTACCCTGTGCCCCTCCCACATCCCAAACTCGTCATCCCAGGCCCCAGCTAAGAGCCCTCCCCCCCATCCCAAGTGCCTGCCCTAGCCCTGTGAAAGTGAGGGAGGAGGCGGGGGCAGGGCCTTGGCGAGGGGGTTTGGTTTCATGCCAGGAGAAAGCTGGGGACCCTGCTTGGCGGAGCTGCCTGGAGGCGCAGGGTTGTATCCACATAGGGCAGTTTGCAGTGGGTGGGACCAAGTTTCCTGTGACCCCCTTTGCTCCTGTCTATGCGCCTCGCTGTCCCAGGCTGGGACCACAGCTGGGGCAAGTGGGGAGCCCCGGGGCCAGCGGCCGGGACCCTGGGGCCAGCATTGGTAGGGACAGGCGGTTGCCACGGCTGTTCTTGCACTTGCAGGGGAGTTTGGAGAAGTGTACAAAGGCCGCTTGAAGCTGCCCAGCAAGCGGGAAATCTACGTGGCCATTAAGACGCTAAAGGCTGGCTACTCGGAGAAGCAGCGCCGGGACTTCCTGAGCGAGGCCAGCATCATGGGCCAGTTTGACCACCCCAACATCATCCGGCTGGAAGGAGTGGTGACCAAGAGCCGGCCGGTCATGATCATCACCGAGTTCATGGAGAACGGGGCTCTGGACTCGTTCCTGAGGGTAAGAACCGCCCTGGCCTCGCTGGCCGCTCTCCTGCCGTGACGCTGGAAGGGAGTCATGTTCGCTGGCTTGGAGCTGGTCCCTGGAGGCCAGGCGTCCGGCAGCTGGGCCCTTGGAGTACAGGGTCACCAGGGGGGAATCCGATAACCCAGCTTCAGAAGCAATAGCGACAGAGAGCGAGGTCTCCAAGGAGCCTAAGGGAGTCGGAGCACGCATCCTGTTGTCTTTCAATGAGGTCTGTGCTCCTAAATCCCTTGGGCGCAGATGCAGATCCCCTCCAGAGGCCTCAGCGAGTAGCTGTGCCTGCTGCTACAAAAGACATCCCAGTTTTTGCATAAAACACTAAACCCTTGCTGCACCGAAGGGCTCTGAGTGCTTGGGCCCCCAGGAATCGACCCCTGCAAAGTGCCCAACCCCCAGTGACAGACAGCAGGACACGTGCTCTAAATGTCATAGGTTCTGCCACTGTGTGGCGGCCTGATCGTCTCACTGGCACAGTCTTGTTAACGCCAGCTTGTAGCATCTGTGGCGCGCCCGTGGCCAGGGGTCCGCGGTGTGACTCCGGGCGGGGCTGTCCCGTGAACACGGTTCGTCTCGTTACCGGCTCTGGGACCGCCTGGCGGAAGCAGCTGCTGCATCTTGGGACGGGCATCGTGGGGGGGGGGGCGGGTCTTGGGGTCTGGAGGCAGCTGAGAGGCCAGCTGACCCAGAGTCCGATACCCACCTGTCGCGCTGGGCAGGAGGGTGCCGGAGGCAGGGGAGGGGAGAAAAGAGGAAGGGAAGCAGAGGCAGGAGAGAGATGGATGAAGAGGAAAGGAGGGGTGAGCAGCGGGGTTGAGATTTTTAAAGGGACTAGGAGGAATGATTAATGGGCCCAGCCTCCAAACCCTGCTAATGCCACCTTCTTCCCGACGCTAGAGCAGGTAATTTATATGTCTCCTTCCAGTCCTGATGTAAAAATAGCACCGCTAATTGGCGCATCAGCTGCTTGGAAAGATAGTGAAGTGGGTCGTCCGTGGCGCCGCGCGGGGGCCCCCCCGAGGAGGGAAATACACAAGGGCGCCGAGGCAAACTGGCCCAGAGCTGGCAGATTGCTCCCTGCCCTTCCCGTCGCACCCAGAGACGCCCTGGAACGGGACAGGGAGGAGGTGCCCTCCAATAAGGGAGCCGCCTTTTCCACGGGACCGACTCTGACGCCCCTCTCCTGGGAACGCTGGCCTCGCTGTGGAGAGTCCTCCCCACGGCGCAATGCAGAATGGTCTCTCCTGCCGCTGCCCATGGGACGGCCCCTCTGCTTTCCCCTGTTCCACAGTGTGGGTTGCCCAGAAGCGAAGGTGTTTTTATTGGGCTGCAGAGGGAGGAGGGCACTAAAAAAAGAAAGAAAATGGTCTGAAAAATGAAAGGTGCCCCACAGTGGGCGCTGCCTTTAGAAATGACTTTTTTCTAAATTAGTTGCCCCCCCCCAAAAAAAACCCTCCAGCAACCACCTGATCCTCCTGACACCCGCCTTGACGTTGACAGTGCGCCAAAGGAAGCATTTGGCCACGCAGCGCACAGTCAACTTGTGGAACTCCTTGCCGGAGGATGTTGTGGAGGCCAAGACACAACCAGGGAAAAGTATGGAGGAGAGGCCCATCATGGGCCAGCGGGGCTGGAACTAGGGGTGACTTGAAGTGGTGAAACATGCAGGATTTACAGTTTGGTTCAGTGGCGAAGTGAGAGCTTGGTGGTTGTTCCTATGACTGTAGTTGGGAGGCCTCAGCCATGCGGCGGTTCCTGTACAGGCAGCTAGTGAGAGAGAGTCCCTGCCCCAAGCAGCTTACAGTCACCCCAGGAGAACGGACCGGCCCAGAGGCCCAGGCGTGTCGGGACAAGGGGCTTCTCGGCTACCCTGTCGGTAGCTGGGTCGTTTTCATTCTGCCACTTGCTCTCCCTGCCTGCAGCAAAACGATGGGCAGTTCACGGTCATCCAGCTGGTGGGCATGCTGCGGGGCATCGCGGCGGGAATGAAGTACCTGGCGGAGATGAACTATGTGCACCGGGACCTGGCCGCCAGAAACATCCTGGTCAACAGTAACTTGGTGTGCAAAGTGTCCGACTTTGGCCTCTCCCGCTACCTGCAAGATGATACCTCAGACCCCACCTACACCAGCTCCTTGGTACGTACCGTCTGCCCTGCCGCACGTGCTCCATGGGGCCTCCCCCACCTTGGGGCAGTTCATCACCGCTGGGTCCTGTGGGGAGGGTATCCAGGGAGGTGGCCAGGGAGTCAGTCGTTGGTGACTCTTCCTCTGTTGCTTTCCCTGCCCGTGCAACCATTGCCACACAGCGTCGGCGCTCGGGCTGAGGCCGGGCCGGATTGAGCTTTCAGTGTTCGTCAGCAGTCGCTTCCTGGGGTTAACGTGCAAAGGTATTTAGGTGCCTACAAATGCAGTTAGGCATGTTCCAAAATGCTAGGTGAGGTAGGCGCCCGTCGGCATCTTTAGGCAGCCAAATACACTGATGAACGTGGCCCTTCCTCACCGTTTTCCTCTCAAACAGCATCCGCGCCCCCGGCGGGTTATTTCTTGCCTGCTCTTGGAAGGACAATTATTTTCTTTCTCTTTTGTCCCTTCCCTCCCCTCGCTCTCACCCCTTTCTTCACCAGCTTTCCCTTCTCTCTCTTTCTTCCCCTCCCTTTGCTTTTCTCTCGTGTGTCCCCTCCCCCTCTACGTTTATCTGTGTGCTTGGCTGGCGTTCCAATGAGAATTTCTCTTGCCAGAATTGAGTGGGGCTGGGTGGGGTGAAGAGCAAAGATCTGGAAGGGCTGCGGGAGGGGAAGCGGAGGGAAGACAGATTGTTGCAAATACAGGAGGAGTTTTAAGTGCTGCTCCAGTGCCGCTCTCCTCCTGAGCTCGCGCTCTCCGCTGGAAATTGTTCCGAGCGTTAATTAAAGAGACAGATCTAATCCAAGCTCCACTATTCCCCAGTCACTGAGCTCCAGCTTAATTAACTCATTTGTACGTAATCCCACTTCTCCGATGTGCCTTCCTTGTCTCCTGGCTCCGCTGCCGCGGGGAAGATCACAGAACCCGGCTCCCCCCGAGAACAGGCTTTTGGAATTGTTCTGCCGCCGCACCGGGTCCCATCGGAAACGGCGGGCAGAGGGTTCTATTCAGCGCAAACAAAGTAAATAAATTACATGTTATGCTACGGCTCAGTTTATCAATGCCCTGTGCAGGGTTCATAAAGGACTGATCTGTGGCACAGCCTACTACATACACAAGTCATATCTATCATAAAGCGGGGGCAGGCAAATACCGCAGGCCAGATCCGGTCTGCCAGGGTTAGCCATATCTACCCTGGGGATTGCAGCTCCTATTGGCTGCAGATCCTGGCCAATGGGAGCTGCGATCGCCCGTACCTGCGGAGGTAAATATAGCGCTAGAGGCCAGGCTAAACTGGTAAACCGCTGCCATTTTATTGCCCACCCGGGCATGCCTCCGAGAGGCAAATTAGAAGGTGACCTTTTTTTGGGCAGCAGGATAAAAAAGGGTTGGGCATTGCTGGGCAGCAGCAGAGTAGGGCAGATCCACTCTGTGACGACCATGGACAAGAGAGATTTTAAGTCAAGAATGAGAGTAGCTTCAATCTGCGTTGGCTTGAGCAGTGACCTTGGAGGTTTGGCCCAACCCTTAGGAGAGTTCAGACCAGTAAGGAAATCCACGGGCAAGTTGCGTCTGTGACCCTGGCGCTCGGCAGCGGCAATTCCTCCTTCGCCTTGAGCCAAGCGCTCGGGTCAGAGGCCTGGACCCCCGCCTGGAACTAACCTAAGAATGGAGCCGCCTTGTGGTGGGGGAGCCTGTAGTGGAATTCAGTGCAGTGGTTTTGACCTTTGAAGGCCGCGTTGGTTTGGGGGGCGGCTCTCAGAGAGCCCAGCTTTCTCCCGCGGCTGCAGTTGTGATCAGTGGCGCCCCTTGGATTGTCAGAGGGAGTCGAGGTCGGGAGGATTAGCAGGAAGGCCTCTTGGTGCTGAAATTCACGTCAGCCCGAGACGCGTCGGAGCCCGATTTGTTCACTTTCTGGCCGTGCTGCAAACACTCCCCTCTCTTTGCACAGAGCGTTGTGCTTAAAAGAAGCACCTGGGATCTTTTTCAGGGGGAGAAGGCAACACGCCACATGTATTAAACATACGTAGCTCAATCAACACTATCATATGCATATGATACATTACACTCATGCACTCTTTCTCTCTCTCACACACACACACACAAGCACACTCCGTCTTGTTGTTACCAATAGTTGCTCCCCCTAACTGCATTGGCCAGGTGGGTTACATGTAGGAGGGGTGGAGCCGGGCTTCTGCCGATCCGGATCGATGCTCCCATGTTGACGAGACGAAAACCGAAGGTCCCTCTGCAAGACGCCTCCTATTTATCCCTCTCCTGCAGCCAGTTAGTCATCACCTGGCCTTTGTAATACTGCTTCAAAGAGAGTTCTTCCAAGGGCAGCACTTGCTGCTCCACTCCCAAGGCGTCTGTATGTCCAGTCTTCTTTTCAATGAGCTCACTTCACAGGTATTGTCTTGGATTTGGCTCCCAGCCCCTCCACCCTTGCAACTGCTGCTGGAGGTGCTCCCCTTTCAGTCTCCATTCACACCTCGTTCATTTCAACAGGGCAATCAAGGAAAGGGGAGAGATCTCAAAAGACATTTTTTCTTTACCTTAACTATTCCTACGGCCTATAACATAAAGAGCTTGATACAAAGTTTCTATGGAAAAGACTGGATACAAGGTTTCTCTTAATACAAGGATTCTATAAGAAAGCTTAACATAAAGATATATCTAAAAGAACAAGATCTGTATATATAAAATCTCTTAGTACAAAGATGGGAATGATACATGATTATACGGACGTGTGACAGAGATCTAGCCACAAGAGCGAGTCTTTCTGAGCGGCAAGGAAAGGCCTGCTGAGGGAAGGGGCTGCTGCTGTTCTGGGCCGGAGGGTTGGCCCTGGCTTGGCATCTTGGGGAGGGATGGAATTTGTGCGCTGGCGAGAGGGGAACATCTTTTGGGTGTGATCAGAGGGAAGCAGATAAGAAGAGAGACTCACCCCGCGTAGGAAGCCGAGGGAGCTGGGGCGGTGGTAGTTCCTCGGTCGGTTCATAGAGGTTTCGGGTCCGACCCTGCAGCTTTTGGCGCAAGCGGGAATGCTACACAGCGAGGAGCAGCAGCGGTGGCCTATTCAATCCGAGGGTCACTTGAGATAATGCGCCCAGCACCCGCCACTGGGGGAAGGCTTGAAGTGGCCTTTCCCGCCTTTCGAGAGCAAACAGTGTCTCTCATCTGCGTTGGTATTTAATTCATGCCACACTCGGCCTTCCCAGCTGCCAGGAAATGATGCCCTGCCTGCTGCTCCATTACTCTGCCGCCCCCGGCAGGGGGCTCACTCTGGGGAAGAGGCAGGGGAAACACGCCGGGAGTCACGTTCTCACACTGGGCTTATTTCACTCACGGGTTTTGCCGCCCGCCCACCAAGAGCTCCCGACGCTTCGCGGAGAACAACCGCACAAGGCAGTTTCAGAAATGAATCAGCCCAAAGTAAATGCCAGACGGAGTCTGCGTTTTCCCGCCCTCCCCCATTAGTTTCGAGGTTACTGGAGTCACCAACGTGGAAGTGGGATTGGCTTTTCTTCCAGCGATTCGTAGACCTCTGTGGCTTGTTCCCCACGGAAACCAGCCCCCTCAGACTGTGACATCGTAACCCTTGTCCAGGCAACGAGTGATGATGTCACACGCAGAGTTATGGGGCGGATTCTCCCCGGGGAACATCCAATAAGGAGTTTGCACCAGAGGGTTTGGGGGAAAACGTTCCGTGGGCAGATGAATGTTTAAGAAACGAAGATTCTGTTTTCACCGATCGATAAGCACCAAGGTTTTAAATCCTCGCTGCCCAAGAAAATGAGCTAATCTAAGCAGCACAGCGGAGGGCCTTTCCCGGGGCGGTTCTCACAGCCTCATGGGCTCGAACCAGCAGCAGGAAAAGGGAGAGATCTTCCTGGGAGCAGCTTGGATCTGTCCCGGTCATTTACTGTGTAGTTGAACTGATTTCCAAGGAGGAGGGATGATCGGACTAGGGCGTCGCTTCCCGCTAGTGCTTGACTGTGAGAGACTCACTGGATGTCCCCAGAGTCACTCAGATGTACTGAAGGGGAGAGAGTCCCCGGTCTACAGACACTTGTGACCGTTGCATAGCGCCTTGCAGGTCTAGATGGTAAATCTCTATGGAAAGGGGGGTCGCTCTACATTGCAGGGGCTGTATGGATGCTCTGTTGCAGGAGGGCTGAGACAGCGCTGCCATTGTGGGAGCCTTCTCCCAGGGGCGAGTAACGTTCTGGGAAAGGATTGCCCCCAGCTCCGACCTCTCTTGCTCCTCAGCCCGCAGGTCACTGGATTTGGGAGTGTGGGTCTCGGCCTCCAGTGCCTCACAGTTGCGCTCGGTTATTTGTGCCAGTGGGGCTACAGCGCTGGCGTGGGGATGCCGTGGCCCTTTCTGCCCCCCTACCCCGGGGTCCACGATTCCACGCGATAGAAGGCAGCAGAGCGTCAGGCCCCACAGTTCCAGGGCTTCCTTCTCCTCGTTCCTTACTGCTCAGGATCGTGTCTGCGAAGCCCAGCTCTTTTGTTCCTTTGAGAGTCCCCCTGTTCTTGCTGATCCCCCCGCCGAAGCTGGAGGGCCGGCCTGAATTGCCAGGCCAAGGAACAAAGACAAGGAAGCTGTGCCGGCAGAGTTCAACTCACTGTCCTGGCTGGGACAGCAACGTGCTTTCCCGGGGACGCGCTGCCGATGTCACTCGCCAGTTCTTGTCTCCGGGGACTGGATGCCTGTTGAGCATCCCAGGCGCGGGTGATCCCTTCCCCTGTCTTTGCCACGTGGGGAGATGGCGGCACGGAGGCAGGTATTTCAATCTGTGGTGTGCCCGTTAGCAAAATGCAGCCGGCTTCGCTCCAATCACTCAGCTGTAATTTAGAACCGAGGGATGAAAAGACCTGCTACTCCTCGGCTGGGGCAAGTGCTATTCCTGGCAAGCTGTCATCTCAGCACCAAGGGCATCTGCTCTCCTCCCTCACCCCTTCCCTGCCACCATCCCCCGGGAAGAGGCCTGAGACAGGCAGGCGTACGTGCTCCAGGAGGCAAAGCAGCCCGGGGTGGGGAAGTGTCACTCCGGGTAGCGCTCGGAAGGCTGAGCGTGCTACTTTACATGCAAGGAGGAGCAAGGAGGCAGCTGTTGCTGCCAGCCTTTGACGTCTGCTTCCCGGCTCCGGGAGAGCAGAGCACCTCCCGATCCTCGGTGGGAAACGCGGAGCCCTTTGAAAGACTCGCGGGCGCGCTCATTAGCATTCCTGGGAGCACCTCCTGGAGCATTCCTGGGGCAGGGGCGCAGAAAGAGGGTTAACCCTTTCGCTGCAGGAACCAGCTGACAACACGCCCGCGGTGCGATCTGCGCGCCCATCCTGCAGGAGCCGATCCCGTCTGTGTGGGCATCAGTCCCCCCGGCAAACACCAGCCTAGGGCACAGCCCCTTTGTGGCTTGATCCGCCCCAGAGTGGGGCAGGGAGATAGGGCAGGTGCTTCCTTCCGTCAGGACCGGAGTTTGACTTCCGTTGATCATATTCCAACAGTTGATGACACAGCAGCTTCTCTGGATTCATGCGAGCGCTTTTCTAGCTTTCCGATGAACGGTTGTTGTCATGTCTGTAGGGCCCCACCAAATTCATGGCCATGAAGACCGTATCGCGGGCCCAGAACCCTGGTCTCCCCTGTGACATTGGTGATTTTCGAGGGGCCGCGGCATGGTTTCGGTATGGCCGCTCGCTGGTTGGTGCACGATGGCATTGTGTCCTTACGCAGCAGGAGTTTGTGCCGCAAGCGCGCTACAGCTCCTCTGCCCGGCCTGCTGGGCTCCCAGTTAGAAGCACTAGGTTTGACCTGGAACGTCCTAAGTGGTTTGGGGGCAAGGCAGGTTCAAAAACTGCCCCTCTGCCTGTGCCCTGCATCCACAGCTTCAGCAAGTGGAGGCCCTCACGCCCTGGCTTCCTTGCTCAAAGATGAGAGGGAAAAGCCGCTCTGCTGTGGAGAGGGTTCCCTGCTGCAGGCTGCGGAGGCCGTAATCAGCTGGGTGGATTTGCTAACGAAGCTTGGCGGGCATCAGGGGATTTTGACTTGGGGCGGGGGAAGGGCCAATGGCAGCGACGTGGGTTGTGATTTGGGTTGATGTGTTTTGCGCGCAGCATGTTGAATTCTCAACATGGAGGTGGGGCCACTTGTCTGTGTGGCGGCTGTTTTGACTCCGCGTCAGCTGCGTACCGTTCATTAGCGCGCGGCGCCTGGAGCTGTGGACAGATGCTTTGCAAACTGAGGGAGCAGGCGGGCGGCAGGTCGGGGTCGTCCCGGAACGCTTTCAGGCAATCCAGGGCATACAACTGACCTGCTTGTCCCTCTCCTCCAGGGTGGGAAGATCCCGGTGCGGTGGACAGCGCCTGAGGCCATCGCCTACCGCAAGTTCACCTCCGCCAGCGATGTCTGGAGCTACGGCATCGTCATGTGGGAAGTGATGTCCTTCGGCGAGAGGCCGTACTGGGACATGTCCAACCAAGATGTGAGTGTTCTGGGCCCGGTGGGTCTGCGTGGGTGGGTCTCCATGGGGAAGAGCCACGGGTGGCTTTTCAGCTCCCCACGCCACCCGTCCCTTCCCAGCAGCATGGCGTAGGCATGGTGACAGCTGCTGCATTCCTCGACTCTTCCAGCAGAAGTCACCGCGGGAATAGGAGAGCCATAGCCCACAGACAGCCAGGAGTCTCTTGGTTTCCAGGGCCTCCGCTGGGGTGGGTTCTCACGAACGGGGGGCGTCCAAACGCATTTGAAATGCTAGCTGTTCAGCAGCCACCCCCTCTGACATCACAGGCTTCGGCTTCCCCAGGGATTCCAGAGTCACTAGGGTGGGAAGAGAACAGGCCGTGGCTCTCAGCGCAGGCCTTTGGCCCCTCTGCAGCCTCCCCGCCCCTACCAGGTGCAGGTAGAGGAGGCTGGTGAAGCGGGGAAAGAACAGGGCTGGGGCCAGGCCCAAAGGAGCCTCCATGACGTGCTGGCTCCAAGGCTGCCCTGCCGTGGAATTTCGTTATTGCAAAGAAGGAAGTCAGGGCCGGGGAGGCCGCTCCAATACTGTTACCATGGCTGCTGGCCAGCCCGGGCCGAGGCCTCTGGGTTCAGATTTCACACTACCCGGGGTCACTCAGCTTGGCTGGTGCTGAGCCTCCGGCCTGATGTCATTCTCCTCCCCAGCTCTTTCCGTGTGGGGGCGCCAGATGCTGGGGAGTAGGAGGCTGTTCTCTCTCCGCTGCCTGACCATTGGGGGGTGGAGGCTTATTTCTCATTCCCTCCTGTACATTTGGGAAGAGGAATCCGGCTCCATCCCTCGCTGGCCTTCTGGTGGCACCTTCATCTGGCTGTGTGCCCCGCTGAGCCTGAGGCAACGTGGAGACGCATAGTCTCGAGTACAGGGGACACTCCCTTTGCTGCACAGGCCCCGAACGTCGCTTTCCCAGAACCCTAGGACTGGAAGGGACCTCGGGAGGTCAGCAAGCCCAGTCCCCTGCCCTCCCGGCAGGACTTTCTTTGTGGCTGCCGTTGTGCTCCAGAAATGGCCGCGGAGAGCAGTGCTGAAAGGCTGCCGGCGAGGGGCTGGCTTGCCCCCTGCTCCAGTCCCCGCCCCTCAGCCTGTGCTGGTTTTCAAGATGAAAAAGGCTGGTGACTGAAAGGTTTTCAGATAGGAAATGGGGAAGGAAAACCAGCGGGCTGGTAATTGGCCTTCAGGAAGCTGGGAGGCCTTTGAAAATGTTCAGAGGGTTTGTGAGCCAGGGAGAGAGACTTGGTAGTGGAGCTACTGTACTCCAGTGCGCTCGGCAGAGCTAATGAGTGTGGCGCTCTCCACAGAGAGGGACTGCCATGCTCTTGATTCACAAGAGCTCAAATTAACCTCGGAGCGCCTCGGTCGCAAGAGCCAGCGACGCCGTCTCGGCTCCCTGCCCTTGCGCGCACCCCCTTTTCCCCGGCCGCCTCATTAACGGGCAGCACGCCGCTGCCAGTGGCAAGGAAGAGAGGCGAGTGCCGTGGCGGGGAAGCGAACGCTCGCCTACATCTCTGGTAGTGCGTAGATGAGAGCATTCGTGCTAGCAAGGGCAGTAATGGACAGTTGGGGCCATCTTTGAACCCTGTGACAGGGTGGACTAGGCCTGGCGCCCCCTGCTGGAAGCCTTCCTGCACCCTGCCCCAGAGAGAAGAGCAGAAGAGAGGTCCTCCAGGCAGGCTAGAGTGGGTGCTTCTGCTGCAGCCTATCAGGGTCCAGCAAGCTGGTATAAAAGAAGCTGCTGGGCTAGCGTCTGCCAAATTGACTGGGAAGAGCGCGGCTCCTCAGCCAGCTCCGAGTGTGACCTGGATTTCAGACCTTGCTGAAGCCCAGGTCTGGTGGCTGAAACCGGCTGTGATAGACCTTGATGAACTGCACTACCCAGGACAGGGTGGGGTGAGAACTTGACCTCAAAGCCCTGGGAGAGGGGATGGATGGAGCAGCTTCTTGGGGAGGTGGCCCAGGGAGCAGTGGACCGCAGCGATACTTAGCGGGCATCTGCTACTTACAGGGACCTTGGGCTGGGACCCAGAGGAGTGGGTGGGCCTGGGGTCCCCCCCAACTCCCCAGCAGCTACAAAAAGGGGGGTAAGAAGAAGCCTGGTCCCAGGAGACTGACCAGAAAGGCCACCTAGGACCCTTCCTCTCCCAGAGCCCGTCAGAGCAGAGGAGCTGGTGGGCCCACGCCCTCGGCCACAAAGGGGTGTGCGCAAGAGGGAGAGCCCATTGCAAACCCCGAGCTCTTTGCTCTGGTATCAGGTCAGATCATCCCCAACGTAAAACTTCGGCTGCATCAGTGGACAAACAGCCGTTGACCCCAGTGGTGAATCTGAGCCAGGGAATCAGGAAGTCTTGCTTGGAGCGTGAATGGTTTGGCCAAGGGGAAGGTGAATTTTTTCCGGGACGGCTGTTGCTTTGCCGGAGGCGTGGGTCGGGTTTGATTTTGGAGCTGCGATGCCTCTTCTATGCTCATTTCCTCTCTTTCCCGGCTGGTTCCATGCTCCTTCTCACTGCAGGTCATCAATGCCATTGAGCAAGACTACCGTCTTCCCCCTCCGATGGACTGCCCGGCTGCGCTTCACCAGCTCATGCTGGACTGCTGGCAGAAAGACCGCAACACCCGCCCTCGCTTCACAGAGATCGTCAACACCTTAGACAAAATGATCCGCAACCCAGCAAGCCTCAAAACTGTGGCTACCATCACCGCTGTGTGAGTCTCAAAGCGCCGGGTACTGTACGTGCAGTGGGGAGTGCTGCGAGGCAGCAGCTAGGTTTGGGGAACTCACCGTGTAACGTTCCGAGCCATAGATGGAAGGCCATCGAGCTAGCTGCACTACTGATGGGCAATAATTATCCCATTCAGTTTGCTTTTCTTTCTTGGCTCCAAAGCAGTCACAACCCAGTAAAGATCTGTGCAACTGGATTTACGATCTGTGGCCACCAGCCAAATACCGCGATGGGCAGTGGTTGTCCGTGGCCAGGCTCTTTGCTATTGGTTACTCCTGGCGCGTGATGGATGGTGAAAGTCACATGGTATTGTTTCTCCCCTCTAATTGGATCCTGAAACTTTTTAAACAGGACAGAAATGAAAGACCCATGATGACTAGTGCCCACGCACCAAGAACCCATGCAAGTAGTGGTGTTGCACAAGGAATTATCCAAACTTGTGACACTATCCACTTGGGCTGGAATAAAACTGTTAACTGGTTAATGCACTAGAAAGGCAATTTTCCCCACCTTGGATATTCGCATTTCCATGTTAAATGTTATGAATGGGACACATCCAGCTCGACTTAATTAGCTTCGTTAACACTGGTCCTACAATTCACGGGGAACCGCTTTTACTGTTATATAAGCCCTGGCTTCTGTAATTTCCATTCCAACTCAACTGATGACGTAGATTTTGCCCACAAAAGCTCATGATCGAATATATTTGCCAGCTGGTTTGCCCATGGCTTTTGACCGGCCACATCCATTGGCCTTGTGTTTCCAGTCCAGCTTGACCTAGGCTCCTTTCTGTTGTGTTTCAGGCCTTCTCAGCCACTTTTAGACCGCTCCATCCCAGACTTCACTGCCTTTACCTCAGTAGAAGATTGGTTAAGCGCCATTAAAATGAACCAGTACAGAGACAGCTTCCTGACTGCTGGCTTCACCTCCCTGCAGCTTGTTGCCCAGATGACCTCAGAGTAAGCAGCACATACCGTGGTCACCCCTGAACTCTGACCCAGTTCCCATTGGAAGTCGTTGGCCACCCAGCCATTGACTTCAGTGGGAGGAAGATCTGGCTTTTCAAAACTGACTTTCCCTTGAGATTGTCGGTGTGTCTTGGTTGAGATGGGGTCCGAAGTAAAATGAGAATTGCCTTTCTCGTGGTAGTTTACGCTTTTCTTTTCCAGGAAAAGAAACAGGAAATTGGGGGGAAAAACCTCAAACGAACCAACTATTTTGACGTTCAGAATAGATTTGGGTTGAGTTTGGGACAAGTATGCAGGTTGGTTTTGGGTTTGTCCAATAGGAGATTGCTTATGAGCCTGCAAATTCAGGTCCAGTGTTTTAGATTTAGAGACGGAAAACCTTTTGTTTTGCTTGTCTCTTCTAGCTCACCACTGACAGTAAAGAACAAAATGAAGTATCTCTAGGAGAAATATCCCGAAACATATTACAAGTGTCAAATTCAGACACGTAACCTGAACTACCTGTGGTTGTTTTACAGAGACCTTCTGAGAATAGGGGTGACTTTGGCTGGACACCAGAAGAAGATTCTGAACAGCGTCCAGTCTATGAGAGTACAGATGAGTCAGTCTCCGACCTCGATGGCATGACGTCTCTCGTTTTGCGGGGTTGGGAAAGGGAGGGGAAGCAAGGAAGGGTCAGAGGTGGGAGGGAAGGAACAGACTGACAAAGCAGTGAAACATGTGGAAAGGTTGAATGATCGTCTGAGAACTGTAGCAGCTGCAGACAAAGAACACACGGGACTCGTTTCTAACCGGCAGCTTCCGTTTCTCGCTAACAGAAGCACACTTACCGATGCCAGGGGAAACCGCGTATTAAATACATATAAATATGTACAAATCATATATTTAAAAGACAATGAAGACAAACCAATGTGTGTTGGGAAAATAATAGACTCCAATCCTACCACCAGTGAGCAGTAGTCAAAACTGATGAAGAAACAAGGGGCCAATGGGGAGGGGAGAAGTGCAAGAATTGAGTTTTCAAACCCAGAGAAACCATCTTCAGCAACGACAGTCCTTTTCTTTTCTTCTTTGGCTCCCCTCCCTGACCCTCTTTCCCACACCCCGTTCCCTTTCTACTCATGGTCTATATGTGGAAATGTCTTCAAAGGTCTCCACAGCTACCTACTGTGATATTGTTCCGTCAGCTACCAAAAGACTTCACTGACCACTGCATGGGGGATCCAAATCAATCCAGTTAATGTCTTCATATTGAAGAAGAGATGTACCTTCAATAGAAAATCTTGTTTTTCTTTTGCTTGCATTTTTTTGCAAAAAGGAAAAAAAAAACATAATGGAAAAAAGCGTTCCCGTGTGCGCGCATGCGCGTTTCTATGTGTACTTTGTCAACTTACTGTGGATTCACTGCTTCTCCGTTACAGAGAAAACAAACCAACCCCAAGTGCGACGAATGGTAAATTCGTAACCTCCAGCGGAACTGGTGGTGTGGGGGAAAGAGGGACAAGTGTTTGGCTTTGCCTTCTGTCTGGATCAATTGCACCTGGAATGGTTAGTGAGAAATAAGAGAAAAATAAAGCGAACCCAACTCGGTGGTTTGCAAACCTGGAGGAAGAAGCCAAGGAACGCTCCGGTTGGGTATTGTGCTGGTTTCATAGGGGATTATTCTGAGATTTACAGTGTTTGTTATGGGATTATTGATTGAAGAGGCAACAGGAAAAGAAGACTGAGAAAGACACTCTGGAAAATAGACTGGTTAGTCCTCCATCATCTCAGTGATCTGCAGAAGATTGCTATGGAGAACTTTTTTTTTTTCCATCGTGTGGACCTAAGGATTTGGCTATTAAATTACTGACTTAGGTTTCATGGCTTCAGAGGTAGGTCCATTTGTTTTGCGGGCCTCTGTGTCCATCCATCCTTCCCTACTGAATCTCTTCCCTCGCCTCACCGAGGCACCTTTCCCTGAATGTTTTCCAGTGTTTCATTTGATGTGTTGTTCATCTGTTAGTCTCTTTACTAATTTGCTCTGTCTAGTGACAATTCTAGAAGCATGTCAGCGTTTACCTAAAACGGACGAGTGGGCCGTCCGGCCTCTCTCGGGTGTGGGGGGAAGAGTGAGCCCGTAGTGACGGTTGTACTTAGTTCATTCCGTGTGAGTTCTCATGCTCCAGCACCACATTCTTACAGACATCACAGCTGTCAACAAAGAGCAGTCATGGCTAGGGAATAGATTTCATGGCCTGCTGGTCCAAAACCAAAGCTCTGATCAGTCGGCTGAAGGAACCTCCTGGCTTCTAACCAGAGTAAGCTGAGTTACTGCAGAGCCTAGCATATGAGTGCCCAAGATTTAGCACCTTAAGAAATTTCAGCGGCTCAGAATCTCGCATCTTTGATTTGGTATCTATCGTTGGGACCGTGCAGAGCTGTAAAGATCTGGGGAGGAAAAAACCGAGAAACTTTTGGAAAAGAACACAGGTTTATTTTTTTTCTATATTTTTTTCCTGCGACCGAGTATGGCAAAATTAACAATTTGGGGAAGCATTAGAAAGAAACTGCTTTATGAAATACTTTCTCTCAGAATAAATAGCAAAAGAAGGCGGAAAGAAGGAAGAACTTTAGCTGTGCTAATATTTTCAAGAATACGTTTGTAACTGTTAAAGTTTTATTGGTTCATAGGATGATTAGGTCTGTCTACAATTACAGCCCTTACTGTATATATGATGATAATGCACCGTTAAAGGGTATAGTAACTCTATCAGCAGCAAGTTTGATAGCTACCCGACTTTACTGTTGGTCCTGAATACTCTACATTATAAAGACATTCATTGTCCAAGCTTTTTCTCTAGAAACATGGGTTTCTCCAATGTCTGTATGATCCAATCCGATTTCTGAGCCCACAGGGTATAACTTCCCCTTATGCTTACAATGGAATTAATGTTTTCTATTTTCAATATTTTTCCTATTTGCCAACAGGCAGAAAAAAAAACACTTATGTACCTTGGTGTGGAGTTGCAAGTCTCGCCTTAATACTAGGAATATTTGTCATTATTTATTGAACCAAAACTATAGGTTTTCTAGTTAGTTCATAAATATACCAACAGTACTTTTACGTGGTAACTCAGTCACACACACGACATTTCTCGTTCTTAGAGGAGCAAAGTTTCGCTTTAATAAGCATGTAACTACTGCAGATATTTCACGTTTTTCCCCAAAATTCTGTTATTCTTTTCTCCCAGAGGAAGAGAAGCAGAAACAAACGTTTTTCTGGAAATTTGACAGCTCTGTTCTCTGCCGCATATCGCATGAAGGCCATGTCTGCACTAGGACGTTATTTCAAAATTACTAAATTCGACTTAAGAACTCCTGATTTAATACATTTGAACTTGTGTGTCCTCACTGTGGGGGGAAGCATCAACTGCGATCTGGGGAGGGTTCCGTCAATTGGACATGCTACCTCAGACTTAGAGCCACAGGAAGTACTCTAGGGAGCTGCAGGAGGACTCCCGGAGGCCCATCAGTTTGAATTAGCAACACCAGACCAACATCATTTTGAACGTACAAGTTGGGAATTAGCATCATTCCTTATGAAAAACAGGAGTGCCAAGTTCGAATTCTGTAGTGTGGACGCACCGCTGACTAATTCGAACTTGAGGGGTGGTTATTTCGGACTAAGGTCCTAGCGTAGACCAGGGCAGACAGCTGCAGCTAAGCTTCAGTCTGGGTGGAAGGCTGGAGGCGAAGTACGGAGAGTTCTGTCACTGGACAAATATTCTAAGCTAAAGACATTCTGCCTGGTGGCCTGCACCTGTCCTCGGTACTCTCTGAGGGTCACCAGATGTCTTCTTGCTCCACGTTACGGTTTCACATAGGCCAACTCCTGTGATCACTGCAGCCCCGAACCCTGGAAAGGTTTTCTATGGGGGTATCAGGTTGGCTGTCCAGCATCCAGAAACAGTGGGACAAGTTCATTCCTGCTCCCTCCAGCTCACTGGGTGATGGATCCTAGAGACACCTCAGGAGTATGTGCATTGTCATTAGCACACCCGACTCTGTGGTTTGTCTCTTCGTGCCAGAGCTGAATGCACCAGTAGGGGGGGTTACCCCTTTGCTACTCCCGTCCTGTTGCAAAATTGGACTGTGGGTGGTTTCCTGTACCCAAGAACCCCTCTTCCTGGATGGAGGCAGGCCGTGGCCGTTTGGAGTTATGAGGCAGGGGAGCAGGCATCTAGCACTTCCTGAAGAGTTGTAGATTGGGGAGAACGGGATACCGAACGTGCCAGACAAAGGTGAAGGAGCAGTGGGCCTCTCTGCAGATTTCCAGGAGGAAACGGAGCCGGGCACCGGGGTATTTTTCCACCAGCCGTTTTTGTGTTAGAAAAGTGTCACAGTGCTCGAGTGAGCAATAGATACTAACAAATGCAAAAATGATCTTGTTTCAGCTCGTCGAGTGTCCCCCCCAGAGAAACAGGCAAAGGAAAAGTCCCCGTGTCTGAGAGCGGAAAGGAGCGTTCCAAGACTTGTCTGGTAGCCAGTCATTAATACCGCTTGGAATACTCCCCCCGAAATCTGTATTCAAGCATGTTGTCACACCAAATACAACACGCATATGAAACATGCATTCTGCATACTAATCTGCCGTGTCGCTACATCGCTCGGCACAATTGGTCGGGGAGCCTTTGGGGTTTTAGGATTTCTCTTTTATTAGAGGAAAATGAAAGCTACAAAGCAGCGTGACAGCCAGGCAGACTACATACAAAAGCCCTCCACTTCTGCCTGCCCTGCTGCTGCTGCTTATTATAC
The DNA here is from genome assembly GCF_052426305.1 of Pelodiscus sinensis. NCBI lineage: Eukaryota > Metazoa > Chordata > Testudines > Trionychidae > Pelodiscus > Pelodiscus sinensis. The sequence goes on along the minus strand of NC_143061.1, from coordinate 55,126,764 downwards.
AGGGTGGGAATGCTCCCGATAGGCCTTGCTTTGCATAGTCTCTGTGCTTTGTATGCAGTTCAGGGACAGAACTGAGCAGCAACCCTTCTTAATGGGAAATCTATCAGCGGGCCCGATTCGGCCCTGGGATGTCCATGGGCTCTGTACCCATCTGGCTGAGAATAACATTGGTCCCTTGGCTTCCAAAGTGATTTCGTTCTTCTAGGAAGCGACACGAGGCTGTTTAACCTGATTATGTCCCATGACAAATCCCCTTTGTTCCCCTCCCCACCTCTCAGATTGGCCGTCGCTGCAGGCAAGAGCTTTGCTGCGGCACTTGACCACTTAGCAGTGGCTGGGTGATAAAAGCTATAAAGCCATAAAGGAACCCAAGGGTCAAGCGCCTCCAAATTGTCTTCTGAGACTCGTAAATTCGCCCACATTAATGGCTTGATTTTCCAAAGTGCCATGCACCCAGAACCTTGCCTCGGGGCCATAGATTCCCAGATGTAGAGTAGTTAGCTGTGTATTTTTCTGAGGGTTCATTAACCACGTCCTCTTGTTTAATTTAATTCTCTTGCCTAGTGGTTAGAGCTCTGGATTGGGTCTCAGGAGACAGGGGCTCTGTCAGTTTCCCGCTCTGTGCCTCAGTGTCCGCATCTGTATAATGGAGTTAATGAGACTCGCCTACTTTGTAAAGCACTTTGAGGTAGACTGATGAAAAGTGCTAGGTAGGATGATGGTTGATTTAGAGTTTTTACCTTTTCCCCACAGAACGGATTCTGCTCCCCCATCTGTCTCTTCCAACTTGTGTAGATCAGGGAGTAGGCCTGGACAATGCTCCTGGTTTTCACGATAGGTGAAAGTGCAGATGTCAGAGTAGGAAACAAGCGCATCTGGTGACCAGATGCCTTGGTTCTGCCATTGGTGGGCAGTGGGATATTTTGTCTGAGAACAGTGCTATGTTTATATGGCTTTGTATCATAGCAGACAATGGAAGCAGCCATCCAAAGCTCTGGGTGCCTGTTTCCAAGGCTGAGTCAGTCACAGGAAACCCCTGAAGCGCACTGCAACTTTTGCCACAATGCTGATCAGACCGACTTCCAGAACGACATAGCCTGATACCCTGCCAGTAATTAACCCCATCCAGCTCTCCTCCGTCCTTTCCCACAAGCCTGACAAGAAAGACGAGCAAGTCCAAGGCAGGAAGCATGTCCCAGTTGGGGGGCTGTCTCAGAGGCCACCTTCCTCTCTTCCACATGGAGGGAGCTACTACTTGACCTCACCCGTTGACGTCAGCTGTTGTGTAGGAGCATCATGAAACAGGCAACTAGCTTCCAAACCACTTAGGCCTCTAAAGAGCCAAACCAACAACCTAAACTCCACCCAAAGGCCCCCGTTGCATGTGTGAGGTGCTGCCCACCTAAAGCTCCACTTAATAAGAGGTATCAGGCTATGTTGGTTTGTGACTGTGCAGATGTTACGGGGAACTCCGGGATGCCTCTTCATGTCAGCGCATAAGTATTTTCAACTTCTTGGCTTGGGACGTCTACGTAAGCATCTCCCTCTTGGCTAGTCGGGTGCAAGTCATCTCTAAAACTTGGTGGCCTGTGGGGGTAAAGTTACACCAGCAGCCAGGGACAAAAGATCCTTCTAAAGGCTCGCCATCCCCTCACTGCTCCCCCAGAACCTGTTTCTCTAGGTTTCCTTGGGCAGGCTTTGGTCCCTCGTCACGGTGAAAGAGAAGCTCCAGAGAAGGAGTCTTCCCAAACCTAACCAGTGTCGGTGCATTCCATGGCAAATGACTCAAAATGTTGCACCTGTGGATATTTAAAAGCTGCCTTCTCCGCACGAATGGTTGGGGGATTTTTGGTAAAACAAGTGGGGCTGGTTGAAATGTTCCCTTCCAAACATTAGTGCAGATGGAAATTGTCATGAAAAAGTGTAGTGGGATAGAAATGTCCTGATTTCCCAATAGAAAACTGGAACCCCCTCCCCAAAGTCGGGCTTTGGTTTCTGGTTTCAAAGGCCAGAATATTTCCACAGGACTCCTCCCCCTGCACCCCAGTATTGTATAGCAAGAAATAATGAGCATTTCCATCCAGTTCTAAAGATGAATAAATGTAATAGCCCTGTCTTGTGGAACGCTTTCCTTAAACGCCGCAGTCTTAGTCTCTCCCTCCTTCCCCCCCCCCCCCGCACACACACACTCTCTCTCACACATGCACACACAGTGTCTCTCTCACACATGCACACTCACACGCGCACACTCTCACGCACTCACACGCTCTCTCTCTCTCCTCCCACACTCACGCACACACACTCACACACATGCACACTCTCACATGCACACATTCTCACATGCACACTCACATGCACACATTCTCACATACACACTCTCACATGCACACATTCTCACATGCACACTCTCACACGCACACCCACTCGCGCGTGCTCTCTCACACATTCTCACACACTCTCTCACACACACATGCTCGCACACACACAGACACTCTATCTCTCTTCAGTGTGACTCAAAGGCTTTATTCCTTTCCTTGGTTTTGCTCTGCAAGATTTCTGCTCTCCTCGCTTTCCCCCACCACAGACTCCTCAGGTTACATTCTCCACGACTGACAGCAGAGCGTTGTCCGCGCAGGGCCCGCATCCCTGGACGTCACTGCGTCTAATGAGCTGCCAGGTGCACTGTAAGGCCTGCCTGTTGAGTCAAGGCGTTGCGTGACGTTTGCTTTCGCTTCGTATGGAAGAAGCGGCGATCGTATGGAAAGAGGGTGAAAGGGCAGGTTTGCAGTGGGCCTTCAAGAGAAAAGCTTGGGATGTTGTTATTGGCGTTCCAGACATAAAGTGCCTAGGTGAACAGCAATAGCTCCATTTCTGGCTAGATAAGTGAAATCATAAATACATTCCTCCCATCCCTCTACATTACTATGAAGCTGTCTCTCTAAGTGAAGTGTGACCTGCCCTCCTTCTGTCTCTTGTCTGGTTTTCGAACAGCAGGCCCCGTATGAGTCATTAGTTAGAAATCAGAGGTGAAAGGACACTTGCGGATGTGAGGAACAATGTCTCAGAGGGGCCTTTGGAAAGACACGATTTCCCAGCTCCGCAAGAAGCACTATGGGGTGACTTTACGTTCTGTCTGGAAGCATCATCTTCAAAAGTCATGACCTCCAAGATCATCTCATACACCGTGCGGACCGCCCTGGCTGGATTGATTGCTTTGGCCTTACATCTCTGGAAGGCTTTGGCCAGCTGGAAGAGTGACCTCCAGGTTTTCAGGCCTCCATTGTGAATGTTTGTTTCCCGTTGCCAGGAGTATGTCGCTATGGAAAAGCAGCATGGCCTCCCCCGGCAACAGAGGGCCCAGGTGTCTGGAAGCAGGACAGCTCTGTTCCTGCCCATGTGTTTGTCCTGTTTTCAGGTAGGTGGATCCTGCCCTGCACGAGGGTTGCCACTTTGTGTTGGACGCAGTCCTGGAGGTGTCATCTCCTGACATAAATGGTGAGCAATTGAGCTTTAATTTCTTGGAGACTCCAGGACTATCCTGGAGGGCTGGCAACCCTCCCCTATGCTCAGCTCGTCCATCTCTTTTGTCCAAGAAGTTATGGAGTCATGAGAAGCTGTGGCGCAACTCTGAGCCCTTTACAGGGAGCGCATTGGGAGCCAAGGCCTACAGTCCAGGAGCCTATGGGAGAGCCAGCAGGGCATGGCAGTCCATCCATGTGTAGGTTAAAACCAAAGTGTCCCGATTTTTGTTGGATCTTGTCTCTGCTCTCTTCAGGCTCCTGCTTGTGTGCTTTGTTTAGCCACCGGGACTTTCTGGGAGTCCCGTTGGCAGATATTGCCGTTCGAGAGAGATCACCTCTCCCGCTTTGCGCCACGTTCTGGGCTGCAGCCAGAGACCCTTTGTCGGAGGGAGCCACAATCAGGTTTATGATCTTTTCTTGTTTCGGTTCTGATGCCCCTGCCAACGGCAACAGGGAGAGGACGATCTGGAGCCAGATGTGTCTCTACCGAGCTCAAACGAATTGTAACTTGTCTGTCACCAGACTCACTGCAAATCTGCCCACCTGGCTCTTCGGTCCATCTTCGTCTCTCTTTGCCCAGATGCGACGTGTGATTATGGCTATTGCCCGTCCCAGACAGTGTCTGTTAAAGCGACAGGTGCCTCCAGGAACATTGAGGGATGTGCTTTTTGACAGTTTAACAATAGACGTCTTTTCAGGTCTGTCTCGTGAGGCCTGGCGGCTTTGCGAGAAGGCGGCATGGTATTGTAAGAGGGCACTGCCGTGCCACCATTTTCACTCAAGCGCACAAGACTTTGGTGGTTCTGGGGCTGGTAACTGGATTTAGATAGCCAATCAGGAGAGAGAGAGAGAGTTTGTTTTCGCCTACTCCATCTAGGCCTGTCCTATAAATTTCCCTTCCTACTTGGGACATATGACATCCCTAATTCTGAGTCTTGGCGTCTGATAGCAGCGTTCTTTATTCCTTTCCCTCTCGGTTCTCCATGGCCGCCAAGTCCGTCCACTTCACAGGCTGGCATTTCTCTGGCAACGAGTCGATCTTTCTCGCTCCCTGTTTATTTCGTATGTCTATCTACTGATCAATCTATTTGTCTCTCTTGCCTCACTCTTTATTTTCCTTGACTGAATCTATCTTGTTCTCTCGCACTCTCAAATCATGTCCTTTTACTCTGTGAAATGCTTTTCAATTGTCAGTTTCATTTCTGCATTTCTATGGCAACTGCAAAAATCCCAGCCTAGTCATCGTCCTTTGTGTGTGTGTGTGTGTGTGTGTGTGTGTGCGCAAGTAGTGGATTTGCTGGGAGACTGCTGACAAGCTGTACTTCAAGTAATTTATCTGGTAAAGCAAGCAGCTGCGAGGTGGAGGGAGGAGGCAGAGCGGAGGGAGGCATTCAGTGATTAAACCTGGGGTTCCCGAGCTGATAGCTTTGGGATTGGGGTGGGGGTGGGGCATCAAACTTGCCACGAGTGGCTTGGCGAGGTGTCAAAATCTCCCTTACAGCTGTGGACAGATGGTGCGCTGTTTGTTAAATGGCTGTTTACAATTCCGCTGAGCAGTATAAAACCCCCCGCTGCCGCTCCAGAAGCAATTGGAGGTGTGGAAGGCTCCGGCGGCTGTGACAGAGACAAGAGCGGGGGGGGGTGGGAAGGGGAGCCGATGTGTGTTGAGGAACGTGCAGCACCGTCTTCCTTGTGGAGACTGTGTCCTCCAAAACTAGCAGCCTCTGGCATGGAAGATGCGCTTGCATCATGGAGATCTTTGACACAAGACACGATGTCCCTCTACAGAACATGCTGCAGGCCATGTGCTTGATGCAAAAACCACTGGGTGGCATTCTCCAGCCTGTGCCGCGATGCTCAGACTAGAGCGTTGTGTGGGTCTCTCCTGGTCTTGAAGTACGACTGTATTTTATAAGCGCCCAACAAAGTCCAACTCTGATGTTTCCTTTTCCTCTGGAATCCACCGCTCCCTTTATATAACGCCGTCTGTAGACAGCCCAGGCGGGGGAGCACGAGGCTGCTTCCCGATCGCAGTAATTAAAACGGGTTGCAGTGTAGCTGGAAGCCAAGGGAAAGTCAATCGCCCGCATATTAGAGACAATCACAGCATTAGAAATAGGGAGAGGAGGACAGATTAATAGCATTATTATGTGGCTTTTTATAAATAAAGGAAATATATTTTGCACTGCTAATGACCTTCAAATTAACAGCTCTTTGAAAGCACTTATGTATATTTAATTGTAAATGTTGCTGAAAGTCAAAGCGGGGATTGCAGTGAAAGCAGCAGGAAGCCGGTTTTTAAATAAGAGCAAACTCGGATCATTATTTCTGAGCCTGTCAGCTTTGGGGAGTTTTAATGTATTCATTCCCCCCCCCCCCCCCCAAGAAAATCCTTGGTGTTGTTTTGGTGCTTTGAAGGTCTGTACGCTCGCTCTCTGCGGATGACTTGAGACCTGTGTTATACTTACTCACTTTCCTTTGTGGCTTTGTACTCATTGAGAGAGTGATCATGTTAATTCACGTGCCACTTGAGGAGCACAAAGGATTGGGGGGACCTCACAGTTTGGGGTCACCGTTTAGTAGCTGGTGATTATTGGTGCAATGTTGTGAGAGGTTTATTCTGCCCCAACCCCAACAGCGGTGCTTTTCACCCTGTGATCACAGAGCACCCAGCAAGAGAGGGTACGTATCATTATCCTCTTCTACCGTCAAAGCAGCTGAGGAAAAGAGGGGTGCAGTAAGACGCCTAAGGCCACCCCACCAGTCAGTGACAGCTGTCAGGTCGCCGGACTCCAATGCAGTGCCCTGTCTCCTTGGCCACAGAACCTTCCCTGTGAAGACTAATGGTAGAGAGACCCAGAATAGCATAAAAATAAATGATAGAGTCCTTATTTTCTGAGAACACGTGGAATGGCTTCTCCCTAACTCCCATTAGCATCAGTGTGAGCAGTGTTAGGCCACACACACTTTGGAAAATCCCACCCAAGATAGCTAATAAGAACATAACAGCAGCCATATTGGGTCAGAGCAAAGGCCCATCTAGCCCCGTGTCCTGTATGCCGACAGTAGTCAATGCCAGGTGCCCCAGAGGGAGTTAGCAGAAACAGAATCATCAAGTGATCCCTCCCCTGTCACCCATTGCTAGCTTCTGACAAACAGAGGCTGGGGACACCATTCCTACCCATCCTGGCTAATAAGTATTGATGAACCTAACCCCCATGAATTTATCTAGCTCTTTTTTGATCCCTGGTGAAGTCCTGGTCTTCATAACATCCTCTGGCAAGGAGTTCCACAGGTTGACTATGTGCAGTGTGAAGAAAAACTTCCTTTGGCTTGTTTTAAACCTGCTACCTATGCTATAGGTGGAAATAGTTTATCCGTTATTGGAATTCTTTTTGTATATGTGGTGTTACAAAAGCTGCCCGGACCCCACGGCTACATAGTGCATACAGATAGACTTTCCAAGAGATCTCCGGACAATCTGGGGCATGATGCTTTGGAAGGGAATCTGGTGTCTCCGACTGACTGGGATGTTGCAGGAGTACGCCAGCTGTTAGAGGCAAGGAATCCAGAGTGGAATCAACACTCAAGTTTTGTAGTGAATTACCCTGTTCATTGTTGCTGATTTACAACTAGGATAGACACATTTGCCTTTCTCAAGAGTCTGGCTTACATCTCTTGCCTCTGATCTGGAAAAGCTGCCAGTTCAGTTGAATCACGCAATATGTTCATTTAGGAGTCATTATTTTTAAACATTGAATTTAACTTTTAAAAAATGCTGTTGTTTTCCAACTTGAGCAATGGATTGCCCCAGTCCCACAATAGATTTTTAAACACTGCCAAACAAATTTGATCTCCCTGCGTGTCCTCCTCCTTACCTCCCCCCCTTTCATTTCTCTGCAGTTGGGTCCTACGGATTAATTTGTAACTTAAAAACTTGCAGTTCTGATCAGAGTTTTAGAGCTGCCTCTCGCACTTAAACCAGGTGTTTTGTGTTTGCGCCTTCAAAGTTTTGATGGCGTAAGGTGATCCACAGAAGGTTATTCAATTTACATGTCATAATCTGATTTGCTGGCTCTTCTATCAGAGCTTGCTAAGATGGATGATGATCTAATTATAACTTGGGAGCTTTCCAAGTTGTTTTTCAAGAAGTTCAAGGAGACCCTCTTGTGAAACACAAAATAAGATTCCCTGAGACTTTGAGAGAGAGAGAGAGAGAGAGAGAGAGAGAAATTAGCATTTAAAATGTCCATAGAGATGTTGGGGAGCAGACACCGATACCCCCATATTTAAATGCTTGTTGCATGCACAAAGTAACAACATGAGCTAGTGGAGTAGAGTCAGTGATGTCCTGAGCGCTAAGGCCAGGGCTGCCACTGCCCTTCTCCGTGACCTTTGGCAACTCTCTTTACCTTTCCGTGTCCTGTTTCCCGTCCCACTCATTGTGCCACCCATTTAGACTATAAGTATGAGACCCCTGCAGCAGGCGGATGTGTGACTGGAAGGTAGCTCATTATGGCTGTGTCTAGACTGCATCCCTTTTTCGTAAAACAGATGCAAATTAGATTGCAATTGCAAATGAAGCAGGGATATAAATCTCCCCCACTTCATTAGCATAAAAATGCCTGCCACTTTTTTCCGGTTCGGAGCTTTGCCGGAAAAAAGCGCCAGTCTAGACGCGGATCTTTCAGAAAATAAAGCCTTTTCCGAAAGATCCCTTCTCCCTTATTTTAAGAGGAATAAGGGATCTTTCGGAAAAGGCTTTATTTTCCGAAAGATCCACGTCTAGACTGGCACTTTTTTCCGGCAAAGCTCCGAGCCGGTAAAAAGCGGCAGCCATTTTTATGCTAATGAAGCGGGGGAGATTTAAATCCCCGCTTCATTTGCAATTGCGATATGTCTAATTTGCATCCCTTTTACAAAAAAGGGATGCGGTCTGGACACAGCCTATGTTCCGAGCCCAGTGGAGCCTCTAAGCACTACTGAAATCTGAGTACTCTCACCATAATGGCAGGTTCTCTGCCAAAATGGGAATGAAGGTTATTCTGGTAACACATTTGTCATGGAATTATGCTAACCAATCTGAAAATAACTTGAGAGGCTTGAAATCTGATCTGGTTTTTAACGTTACATCTTATTTTACCTTCCTCTCTTCATATGCGTTTGGACCCGGTGTAATGCACATGGGCACATGTCTGCCTGGATGTTTCTCTGCTGATCTAAGGAAAAATACTCCAATGCTTTGTTGCCAGAAGAGGTTGGGAAGACCAGGACTTCAACAGGTTTCATTAAAGAACTAAATACATTCATGGAGGATAGATCAATCGATGACTATTAGCCAGGATGGGTAGAGATGGCGTCCCTAGCCTCTGTTTGTCAGAAGCTGGCAATGGGCGACACTTGATGATTCCCTGTTTTGTTCTGCTGTCTCATGGGCACCTGGTATTGGACACTGGGCTAGATGGACCTTTGGTCTGACCCACCATGACTGTTTGTTTTTCTTACGTTGTGCACAGTGTCACTTCATAGCTGCAGAGCCATGATTGCATGGGGTATTTTGTCCAGTTGGAGTATTGTGTCCAGTTCTGGGCACCACATTTCAGGAAAGATGTGGAGAAATTGGAGAAGATCCAGAGAAGAGCAGCAAAAAAGATTAAAGGTCTAGAAAATATGATTTGTGAGGGAAGACTGAAATAATTGGGGTTGTTTAGTCTGGAGAAGAGAAGACTGAGAGGGGGACATGATAGCAGTTTTCAAGTATCTAAAAGGATGTTACAAAGAGGAGGGGGGAACATCGTTCTCCTTGGCCTTTGAGGACAGGATAAGAATCAATGGGCTTAAACTGCAGCAAGGGAGGTTGAGGTTGGACATCAGGAAAAACTTCCTGCTTGTCAGGGTGGTGAAACACTGGGATAAATTACCTAGAGGGGTTGTGGAATCTCCATCACTGGAGATATTTAAGAGCAGGTTAGACAGACACCTGCCAGGGATGGTCTAGTCGGTGCTTGGTCCTGCCGTGAGGGCAGGAGACTGGACTCAGTGACCTCTCAAGGTCCCTTCCAGTTCTAGCATTCTACGAATCTATGATTTTATCAGCCTGACCTAGGCTGGGAGTGAAATCCAGCCGGCAGTGTAGTTCCTTGGCTCATTGATGGAACAGCTTAGAAGTGATCAGATTGAATGACTTAGGAAATAGAGATCCAGCTCCTTACACGTGATGGTTAAAAGCCCGTAGCAGAATAGCATGCTCAAAGGAATCCCATCTCCACTGGCATTAACCCCATCAGAGGTATTACATTCGTTAGGTCTCCTCCTTTGTTACTAGCCCATTTTCTTTGTTTGCCTCCTCTTCTTCTCTCTGATTGGATGCCTTCTTCGCATTCTTCCTTCCGTCTGATGGCTCTGTATTGCCCACAAACTTTGGTTTTTTTGGTGGGGGATTTTCATCTGTGGAGTTACTTTGCTAAAAACAATCCAGTTACACCAAGGAGGAATTTTTCCCTCCATCTTAATAATTATTCTCAAGGGTCTCATTAGGCAATTGAACCCTTGTTTTGAAGGGGGGGAGAGAGGGCATGGAAATGATGGTTAACATCAGTGCAATTATCAATGCTAATTAGTACTGAGTGGGACTGACAGTATGAAATACAGACCATGCCAAGCGTCTATGTGCAGAGCAAGATGCCTGGGGAGTTTTCTATCAGAAAAGCAGACTGGAGCTCTCTGGAGCCTATCACAGACATGTGGGCTTGCAATCTGTACAAGTCAGTTCTTTCCCCACTCGCCGATTTGCTAACACGTTTTCCCAGGGCGCCTGGGTCCCTCATCTAATCAGTTTTGGAATGAGCCCACCCAGCACACTTGGGAGTTCGGAATCACTCACTCCAGATTTCCCCTCTTGCGGCCTGGAGATCGCATTAGTTTGAAGCGTCAGGGGAGCCCAGTCAAAGAGTTGATCATTACAGATTTTTTCCACAGTCGCTTCTTGGTTCGGTTGGATTTTATTCGGCACACAGATCATTAGTCTCTTATTGGATTTCTGCATATCCCTTGTTTTTTGTTGGCAAGTAGGGAAACTCAAGTGGGACAAAATGGATTACAACACTGATGGACTGGACTGCCCGGAGCAGTGGGGCGGGGTGGGGGGCTTCTTCCATATTTTGCCCTCCCACACAAGGAAGACTTTTCCACCCAAGCCTTCTGAGGCCATTGATGTCAAAAGGGTAGTGGGAGGAACCACATTGAGGGGTTGAAACTGCACAGTTCCTCAGCCCAAAGATTGGGTACGGTGGCTTCGGTCACTTGAGGAGGCCACCTTTCCAAGGAGGCAGAGAAGAGGGCACGTGGCCATCTGTTGTCCATGAAACCCATCTCCTTGCGAGGCTGCCTTTCCTCAGCTCTGCAGCGGAGACCCCGTGTGACTTTGGGCCAGTCACGCGTCCTGCCTCCAGCCCAGTGTCCCTCGCCTCAGGACAGGGAACGGAGTGCTCTCCCGTCACACAGGGGTGTGGCAGGACTAAATTGTTTTGTGTTTACAAAGCACTTGGAGATCATCCGGGGCAAGGCCCTCTGGCAAGGCCGAGTGTTGATTCTAGTGATGCTCAGAACTAAGGTGATGGAATCTCCATTCCTAGAGGTGTTTAAGTCTCAGCTTGACCAAGCCCTGGCTGGGATGATTGAGTTGGGGTTGGTCCTGCTTTGGGCAGGGGGCTGGACTTGATGCCTCCTGAGGTCTCTGCCTGCCCTGGGGCTCTATGATTCTGTGTACATGGGGCTGGGGCAGGATTTTCACAGGCTGTGTGAGCATGCTACAGAGCCAGGAACTGTCTGGAAGGGACCCACCTTTGCAGAGGGTTAAATGGGGTTTGCCTAGTTCAGAGACCCATTATTTGAGAGGCGGGTATATTAGCTGGCTATACTCTTGGAGCAGTCTGGATCAGCCGAAGGAGTGTGTCCGGGAGATACCCAGGAAGAGCTGCTGAGCAACTTACTGGAAATGAACACTTCTCTCTAAGTGTCCAGCACCACTGCAGGTTGGGCCCTGCTGGAGCTAAGTCGGGGGAAACGGCAGACTGGATCTTTACACGCTTTTGTCCCTGGGCCCCACCGGCCTTCCTTGCCCCTCATTAACTCCTTCCACTCTGGACTGACTTCCTGGGCTGTCTTTCTCTTTAATATCTATGGAAATGAACAACCGTTCTGTCTCTCACACCTGGCAGGGGAGCGGTGTTAACACAGAGGAAGCATGTTGTTACTCTTAACTACTGGATGGCCTCCCTTCAGGGAATCAAAGCACCATTTGCGTTAATTGTGGCTGTCAAATTATCCTCCCTGTTAAGTGTGAAACTGCACTTCATTGACAATTTGGGTTCCCCGGGGAGATGGCATTGTAAGGGCTGATCCCCAGGGAGAGCTCGGGAGAACCATTAAAGAAACAGTGATTGCTTTGCCCTCCTTCTCCCCTCTGCTCTCATCGCTGACTGAGGATCCAATTTTATGTTCTTCCCTGATTTACACCCCTCCTAGCTTCCGCGCTGCCTGTGCTTTCTATTCGTTCCTCCACTGGAATCCTTGCTGGAATAATATTCGTGTTTTCTTTGCGCTGGTTACTTCCTGGATCGAATGCATTTCATGCAGCCGTGAAGTGTACCGAGATTGATCATTTATAATTCTGCAGAGCAACCCAATTTTTATGGCCCTTCAAAGTGAGACTGCAGCATGGTCCCAAAATTCTGAATGGTATCCTGTATATCGGTATATACAGCCAATGGCAATAGGAATGTTGTGTGCAGAGGTGCTGTAGCCGCACGGGTCCCAGAGAGACGAGGTGGGCAAGGTAGCATCTTTTTTCTGACCGATTTGTGTTGGTGGGAAGGACAAGGTTCCCAAACAAACTGCAGAAGCTTGTCGTCTCCGCCAAGAGGAGTTGGGCCAGGGAAAGATCTGACCTCACCCACCTTGTCTCTATCGATCTCTATAACGCTTTGCCTTGCGTAGTGCTTCTACTTCCGCACGAATACATCCTCATGACGGCTATTTATATTACAGTAGTGCTTCTAGGCAGAGATCACAGCCGTGGTGTTAGGCTTTACGCTGGTGCTGATACCACACTCCTCACCATAACTTCTCAGTGCCTTCTAGTCGTTCTTTACCTGGCATGCGTAACATCTGTCCCACGTGCTTTATTTTCTCTCTCGTTAGGCAAGGCACTGTCCATCCAGGGGACCCTCTTGGCCTTGGAGCACCTGCAGTGTGAACAAGCAAGGCAGGTGAAGGTCACGTACAGACAGGGGATGATCCTCCAGGAACCTAAATACCTTTGAAGATCAGGACTGAAATAATTTGCCAAAGGCCACACAAGGAGTGTGTATGGCAGGGCTGGGAATAAAAGACCGCTCTCTAGTACCTGACACCACAAGAGCACCTTTCCTCGCCTTGAAGAGTGGTTTGTCTTGTTTAAATTTCATCTGGCCAAAGCTAGAGCTCAAATACAACATTGTCACTACCCTGATTTCAAGGCAACCGCGTGGATTTACCCCAGAAGAATTTCTGACCCAGGAGACCTGTTAAGTGACACATTCAAGACCATCGGGTATGGGCATACAACACCTTTTGCAAAACATAACTGGGATGCAGAGTTCTACAGCAATTTAGACTTTCTACTACTGTTAATACGAACGTGAGTTCTGAGACCTAACGTGATCTGAGAGCGGTATTGAAAATGGACCCTGGTGCGTTAGAAATACACACACATATATTTTCTTCCATATAAATTATCCTTTGAGATAATCTCAGTTTCTCTCTCCCTGCTCTCTTTTTCTCACCTCTGCTTCCTCCCCTTTTTTTCTGTTGAACTCCAGATTACTAAATAAAAGTTTCATTACAACCTAGGTGGGCTAAAATGATTTTTATTCAGTACAATGATGAATTTTAATAGGAGTAAAATGTCAGACACAGCTGGAATTATTTTTAAAAGCATCAGTAAGTCAGGACAGTAGCACAGAAGTCCTAGTATAATTATGTTGGCAGTCCCCAGTTATCGGTAGCCAAACAACGCTACTCAGCGGTCAATTGCTTTGTTATTTAATGTGGCGGCTTTATATTTCCAAGGTGCAATTGGATATTAAAAGCTTCTTTGCCCCCCTGAAGTGGCTAAATAATGGGATTTTGCTTTCATGCTGCACTTCTTGGTTACAGTATGAGTAGGAGGTGTTCAACGCTGCTCTCAATTTTGCTGGAATCCTCCTAGGGCTTTTTCATGAAAATGCCGTTGTTCACCCGAAAAGAGGCAGTCTCTGGTGAGCACTAAAGTCTCATTTAGCTTCCCACTCGCCTCAGTGTTGTACATGGGGCCCATTGCAAGTGGCAGGGGATGGGGAGGGGAGGAGTTGAGGAGTGGCGTCCATTTTGGGATTGTCTCGCTCTGTACCTGGAATCCATGCTACATTGGCCCAGCAAGCTAGGTTCTTATCCCAGGCCTGGGCTCAGATTCCAGTCATTGTGGGAATCCTATTCCACTTCCTCTCCTCCCAGGCCTGGACGTATTGATTCCGGGTGGCCCCAGAAATCCCCCTGCTTTGGAACTATGCCCGTTCTAGGTAGTCACAACTGTCCATTGCAGAGACTTTTCCTTCTAGAGATGATATCCATAGATCAGTTAAAATGAGCGTGGAAATGTTATAGAATCATAGAATCACCGAACACTAGCACTGGCAGGGACCTCGAGAGGGCATTGAGTCCAGTCCCCTGCCCTTACAACAGGACCATCTAGATTGGGGCTACTCAACATGCGGCCCACGGGGCGGTTTGAGGTTGGGTTGACGCGGGGCTCAACATACGGCCCCACGGGTGGGAGCCAAAACCAAAAAGCAGTCAATATAATGGTCCTCTGTTGCTATGCATTTTAGTACTTAAATTCCTGACTATCATTGCTCATTCAAAGTGCTATCATATGGGTGCAAATCAGGTAAATATTGCATTTTATTTATATCAGCAGAACTGACTTAAATGGGGCCTGTGTTTTGCTTTAATCTTTGTATTCATGCCTGCCAGCATGAAAGAAACTATTTGCATATATTTGCATACATATTTGCATGTTTATACAACCATACTTAAGTTGCAGCCCATGGTATGTGCTGTGAGTATCACTGTGGCCCTCAGGGCTTGCAAAGTTGAGTAGCCCTGGTCTAGATCATCCCTAATAGATGTCTATCCAACCTGCTCTTAAATATCTCCAGAGATGGAGATTCCACAACCTCCCTAGGCAATTTATTCTGGTGTTTAACCACCCTGACAGGAAGTTTTATCTAATGTCCCACCTAAATCTCCCTCTTCCTTGCAACAGCCTTTTAGATACTTGAAAACTGCTCTCTTGTCCCCTCTCAAGTCGTCTTTTTTCCAAACTAAACAAACCGAATTCTTCAGTCTCCCCTCCTAGCTCATCTTCTCTAGACCTTTCATCATTTTTCTTGCTTTCCTTTGGACCCTCTCCAATTTCTCCACATCTTTCCAGAAATGTGGTGCCCAGAACTGGACACAACACTCCAGTGGAGGCCTAATGAGTGCAGAGTAGAGCAGAAGAATGACTTCTCGTGTCTTGCTCACCACGCTCCTGTTCATGCAGCCCAAAATCATGTTTGCTTTTTTTGCAAGTGTCACACTATGTCATCTATGGCCATGCCAAGCAAGTCCATGATGAGATCTCTCCACATGATCACCACAATTCCACTCACTGCCCATGGTGCTCTCTCTGCCCCCGTATCTCTTGTCTCCTCAGCAGAGCCGACACCTCCGAGACGGCCTAGGAAAGGCTGGTGGAGCTGAGCAGTCAGATAGCAGGTTTTTGCCTCATTCAGCTCTGCAGTTCTGGATAAGGATAACCGGGCTGGCCAACTGATGCTTCCAAAGACACGTAAGGGAGCCAAGTCACAGTGGCTTTCAATGGGAACCAAATGCAGGGCCTTTGAAACTCCCAGGATATGTGTTTGTTTTCAGCATTCAGAAGTGTCCAGTGTCTGAGAAGCGAGCCCCATGTGATGAACGGCAGACCGATTGAGAAATGAAGTTACCCTGCCCCACTGGCCATCTCGCTTGACCTCTGTCCATGGAAGGATCTCGCCAGGTCTTAGTCTTTCATTCCACAGTGGTGTGCAACTTCCTCCATATTTACCAAGTAACCTGCCCCAGATTGTTCTTTCTCCTCTCAAGTACGTAATTCACCTCCCACGTAGCCCACACCTACGGAGAGCACGGGATGAGAGAGGGACTCTTTTGTGGGCTTTCTATTTGCACCATGCTGGTTAGGCATGTGGTGATCATGCCTCTCTTTACTGACCGGCTGCTGAGCGGGTAAGAGCCTGCTGCCACTAGCTAGCACAGTTGCTCCTCTTGCTCAAATGAAACTCACCAACCACGTGAGATGGAAGTCTTTGTTCGGTCCC
Source organism: Pelodiscus sinensis (assembly GCF_052426305.1). Classification (NCBI taxonomy): domain Eukaryota; kingdom Metazoa; phylum Chordata; order Testudines; family Trionychidae; genus Pelodiscus; species Pelodiscus sinensis. The sequence goes on along the minus strand of NC_143061.1, from coordinate 55,110,803 downwards.
CCTGGTGACCGACAGCAGGGAGTTCTTACTTCCTAGCAGACGCCTGACTAGGATTGGCAGGCTCTCAACAGCACAAGTATCTTCTACTCGGTGTCAGCGCTATGCTGTGCCGCACTCAACTATGGGCAAGACAGAGGCCTGGCCTTCGTTGTGTAATAGTGACTGTTTTACCTCAAGGCAACTACTTGGCCCAAGATACCCTGAGAAGAAAACACAGTGGGCAACAGGGACTGTAGCTTTATTACGGGTAAATGGCCAGGTAAACAGACCTGTGCCCGCTCTGGGGGTTGACCGTGGTGATTTTACCTCGTGGTAAAATGAGTGTCTGACCTTCCTTCAGCACGTTTTACCTCAGGCTAGCTCCTGGCTGTTAGTTATCCTGAGGTTAAACGCACACCTTTCTGTGGCTGTGAAGTCAAGGCCAGAGCGAGCAATCCCCAATGGCAGTGGATGTGTGTCTTGTTTCTGTATTGTTTGGTGGGTGCCGGTGGCCGTGTTCCTCTAGCCCAGTGGTCACCAACCTGTCAATCGCTATTGACTGGGAGATCCTGCAGCCTCTGTCGGTGGACCACGATCCTCAGGGAGGCTGCTTCTGCCTTCCCCCACCCTGCCCCGGAAGCAGTTGGCTGCCCTCTCTGCCGACTCTGGGAGGTGGGGGTAGAGAGACAGCGCCATGTTGCCCCTGCTCCAGCGCTGTCCAAGCTGCTTCCACTGGCCAGTTCCCAGCCAATGGGGAAGCACTTGTGGGTATGGGCAGCAGGGCAGTATATGGAGACTCCCCTCTGGAGGCCACACACAAAGGCCTCCTGTGCGCAGCCAGCCAGCCTTTCTAGGAGCAGCGTGAGGCTAGGTGAGGGCAGTTTGCCTGAGCCCCACTGCGCTGCCACCTGGGTTAAGCGCCTCCTGGCCGCACCCTGCGTCCCACCTCATGTGCCTGCACCCAGACCCCTCAGAGAGCCCACTCTCCTCAACCCAGTCTGCACCCAGTGCTGTGCCCCAACCTGGAGCTCCCTCCTGCACCCAAACACCCTCCCCGAGCCTAAATGCCTCTCCCTCCTGCACCCCAACATTGCCCCAGAGTCCCTTCCTGAACCCAAACACTTCCCAGGGCCTGCACCCCTCCCCCTCCTGTACCTCAACACTGCTCCAGCCTGGAGCCCCCTCCTGTACCCAAACACCCTGCCAGGGCCTCCCAACTGCACGTGCTGACGGTCTTTCTTATTTAGAGCTGGCAACCTCAGTAGGAGCCTGAAAAGGAGTAAAGGAGCAGGGAGAAGGAGACTGGTTCTCATGCCAGAACACACACGGACTGAGCCATGCAGCGTGCAAGCAAGGCGGCGGGAAGAGAGGCAGCGTTTGGGCAGGGGTTATTACCCGTGCAGCATTAAGCAAACCCTGGTTTATTAAAGTTATGGCTCATGCTGGCACGAGAGCGATAGAGGTGTCAATTCTCCTGTTACTAACTCTGCTGCCTGGGGCTCAGATTTCAGCAAACACAGCCAAGAGCTGAAGCTAATTTCAAGCACAGATGGGAAGGCCAGGGGTAATTACCCCAGCCTAGCATAAAACCGGAGGGGAAGAGGAGGAGAATTCAAGCAAAGCTGTATTGCTTCTATGGAAAGAATGGAAAGTCTCTAAAGAATTATAACAGAATCTGTCCTGCTGCAAGAGTTCCTAGTGATGTAACAATGAATTTTCTTAGCGTAACATAACCCATTTTCCTAGCAGCATAACATAACACATTTTCCTAGTGATGTAACATAACACATTTTCCTAGCGGCACAACAGGATGAATTTTCCTAATGATGTAATATAATTTCCTAGTGGTGTAACATAACGCATTTTCCTAGCGGCGTAACAAAGAATTTTCCTAGTGATGTAACAATGCATTTTCCTAGCGATGTAACATAATTTTCTAGCGGTGTAACCTCACTCATTTTCCTAGCGGCGTAACAAAGAATTTTCCTTGTAATGTAACATAACCCATTTTCCTAGCAGTGTAACCTCACTCATTTTCCTAGCGGCGTAACAAAGAATTTTCCTAGCGATGTAACATAACACATTTTCCTAGCGGCGTAAAATAACAAATTTAAAGTTGTCACTGGCACTTGGTGATGCGGTGGGGAACGAACGTAAAGGGGGGTTTCCTTTTAACCTTTTCATTTTTGCTTTAGTGGCATGATCATCTAGGACCAATTTGGGAGGGTATGTCTTGGTAACTAATTGACCATTATCAGTGGGAAATAGGTCAATGGAGGGATGATAGGAGTTACTATAGAGAACTTTCTGGGTGTCTGGCTGATGAGTCTTGCCCACATGCTCAGGGTTTAGCTGATTGCCATATTTGGGGTCGGGAAGGAATTTTCCTCCAGGGTAGATTGGCAGAGGCCCTGGAGGTTTTTCGCCTTCCTCTGTAGCATGGGGCACAGATCACAGCTGGAGGATTCTCTGCATCTTGGGGTCTTCAAAGTATTTGAAGGCTTCAATATCTGAGATCTAGGTGAGAGGATTATTCTAGGGGGCGGTGGGTGAGATTCTGTGTCCTGCACTGTGCACGGGATCAGACTAGATGATCATAATGGTCCCTTCTGACCTTAAAGTCTATGAGTCTCTGGGGTGGGGGGTTCTGTAGGGGTCCGGCATGGGCCTCTTTTCATTAACGACTCAGCTGACGGTGTGGTGAGTGGAGTGGAGAGGATGCTTGTAAAATTTTGAGCTCATACCCAACGGCGAAGGGTTGCATTTGCTTTTGATAAACTGGTTTGAAATGAATGAGGTGAAATTTAGTCAGGATAGTTAACAACTGGAGCAGGAGGTTGTGGAATCTTTCTCCAGAGCAGGTTAATAGTCCGGGATGGCAGAGATATACTTAGCATGGGGGTGGGGGGGGGGACGGACGGGATTAGATAACTTTTCCAGTTCCTTCCAACCCGCCATCGAAGTCCTTGACATTCCAGCCCCCACACTATGTAGGCATTCTATTATCTGACCCCATGATTGACTCATAAGAACATAAGAACGGCCGTACTGGGTCAGACCAAAGGTCCATCTAGCCCAGTATCCTGTCTACCGACAGTGGCCAGCACCAGGTGCCCCAGAGAGGATGGACCGAAGACAATGATCAAGCGATTTGTCTCCTGCCATCCCTCTCCAGCCTCTGACAAACAGAGGCCAAGGACACCATTTTATCCCCTGGCTAATAGCCTTTTATGGACCTAACCTCCATGAATTTATCCAGCTTCTCTTTAAACTCTATTATAGTCCTAGCCTTCACAGCCTCCTCTGGCAAGGAGTTCCACAGGTTGACAACACGCTGTGTGAAGAAGAACTTTCTTGTATTAGTTTTAAACCTGCTACCCATTAATTTCATTTGGTGTCCTCTAGTTCTTCTATTTAGGGAACTAATAAATAACTTTTCTTTATCGGCCCTCTCCACACCACTCATGATTTTATAGACCTCTATCATATCCCCCCTCAGTCTCCTCTTTTCTAAACTGAAAAGTCCCAGTCGCTTTAACCTCTCCTCATATGGGACTCGGGCCTTCGCTCCACCTGTGAAGCCGCCTCGGTCACCTACTTGTCCATTTTTCCCACTGGCATCTCCACACTTTCTCTGGGTCACCCTTACACACAAGAAAAAACTCCCTGCCGTTTTATCCAAGCTCTCCCTTAAAATTTCCTTGTGCTGTGGTGCCTATAGAAAACTGCTGCTGGACAATGGCTAGGTAACTGGTGAGCTGCAAGTCCTGTGACTTCTGCTTCTGCCTATTCCACTTGTGGATGACTTACAACAGGCCAGGTCTTACTGTCGGCCCATCCTGCCTGCTTGTTTGTCTCAGCCCCCTATTCTGTCTTGCCCGTTGAGCTATCACAGCCTTTGGGACCAGGCCTTTTTCTTTGACCCTAAGCAGGATCAGTGCTTCCCTAGAACTTGTTCAAACATGGGAGGTTCTATGTGAAAAATGTATTGATTGTGCAAAAAATAAGGGGGGAGGGTGGAACAACTTTTTATGTTTTCCGTTTTTGATGAAACCACAGAAATATCAATGCCCTGTGTCACCACCAGGGTGCTTAATGCCCCTATTCTCCCTTGTGGGCTAGAACACATTTCCCATGATGCCTCATTGTTAGGAGGCTTCCCTGAATCGCTGTGCAGACCAGCCAGCGTGAAGACTGTGGTGCATCTTGGGAGATGTAGTCCAGCCAGGAAGCACAGTCCATTGGGTAGAGCAGGGCTTGCATGCACCCAAATTCCAACACCAATACGGGACCAAAGTGGCTCAGCTGCCACCATTTAATCTTAGCCAGATGTGACACGTTTGGATTCCATTCAACTAACGGAAATATTTGATCCAGATCCACTCACCCTGAAAGGCATTATTTTATGCTGTTTTTACGTAAAAGCAAATTGAACACGTTCCACCAAAATCAACATTTTTCCTACCAACGACTTTGATTCTTGCGTAAGTCGCATTTTTCATTGAAATTTCCTATCAGCAGAAGATGCCCGACTAGCTGTTTTGATGCCCATTGAGAGATGATGTCAGAAATAGTCAGGGAATTCTAAGTCCTCATGCAACCTGGCTTTCCCAGGATAGTTCATCCTAAGGAGTCAACGCACATTGTCACTGCATGCTGCTACATGTGATGGGAAAGCCTGCAGCCGCAGAAGTCTTCTGTATATTATTGTAGGGCCTACAAAATTGTATCTTCCAGTGACAATACTCAGTTTAGGTAGGACATGCCATCTCTTTGCTGTGCTTGGCTGCTCCCTGCTCTGTTGCCGAAGCACAAGTGGGATGACCGGTTGGTTGTAGTACAATAGATTCATTTTTGCTTTACTTTGTTTTCCCCCTTTTCTCTTTTAGGGGGAGTACATCAGTAATTCATCTCCCACGGAAACGGAGACAGAGCAGCACCGCTCACCACCGCTCTGCCCTCCTCCGTTTCCTCTAGCAGAGCAGCCCGCATGACCACAAGAGGAATGCTGCCCTCTCCATAGCAACGTCAGGCGCTCGGGCCGAAGACCCGCTCTGTCCTGATGAGCGGAGGCAAAGGGAGCCCTCACCTCAGCAGCATGCACTGTGCCGGCCGGCAGACACCCTGTCCTGTACATAGTCAATGAGATGTCTGTACGAGATTTTTGCCCCGTTGTAATTTTTTTTCCCAATTCGTTGATTGTGTTGAAATTGTCAGTTTGTAACGGTAACTTTCAGAGAATATTGTACTAAAGAGAAAATTGCACTCAATAAAAATGATGAAATAAGCCTGATCACTTCTCCTTCCCCTCTGATTGACGTTATTTTTCTACCCTTCCCCCACCCCCCATATTTGTCTTTGATTAAGAACTGGTTCAATACCGTAAAAGGATTTTTTGGTGAATATTCGTTTGAAGCCAGATCATCAGCTGGTGGAAATCAGCATAGTGTAAGTGGAACTATGCCAATTTACACAGATTTGGCCCTTGCGTTTTGAAATGAATCCATTTTGTTCTTGATCCCACCCCATTTGTGGCTGCTTCTGGCAAGAGAATGATGTTTAAAGAAAGTACATTTCAAAGACTCATGCCTGAGTTTTCAGGGAAGTTGCATCTTAAATTTCTGCTTGGATGAAATCTGCTTGTCTGAACAAAGATAGCATAAGGGATATGTACCACTAAGTCCTACTGAAGGCTATCAACACAAGTCCTATGGACCACTTACACCAAGATTTTAAGTGGGTTATCAGTAGTGCATCTAGTCCTGTCTTGGACCTCTGAACAAGGTGAATTGTGCTACTCGGCATGTATAGCATCATCAGGGCTTTCATGACCAAAAGAAAATCGAAATTAATTTGACTAGTCATAATGAACACAGCTGATCCGGCTTGTCAAGAACCCTTTCCAACATGTTCTGAGAATAACAAAAAAATGCACAAACCAATCCAACAAATAGATTAGGGGCATTGGGAACTCCGTCTGTTATCTTGTGAGTGTAAAAAGTGGAGAAATTCATCAGTATGAAGTATCGGTTTTGCTTTACTTGTCATTAAATCTTCAACAGAGACGTGCATTTGGTCGGGATGTTCAGAAGCACTCCGCAGTGGCTGGACTCTGCACCCATTGATGTTACTGGAGGTTTTCCCATTCACCATAGATGCCAATGGGAGCAGATTTAGACCATCAGTGTATGTGTTAGAAAATGTGTCCGTTAGGGCTTGCCTCTGAAGAGAGGTAGCGTGCGGCAAGCCAGGAGGTAAACCCACGGCGTACCTGCCCGACATCGGAGGTCTGGCCCCACAGACCCTGCTAGTGCATACTAGAAATTCCCCAGTGCACTAGCTCTCCCTAGAGACAAGCCCTTAGTCCTTGTGACAGTGCAGAGGGTGGGTTTGAGAACAGCGTCCCTCACGTTTGAAGCTAAGTGCTTCTTTCAACCGCATTGACTCAGAGGGGCTTCTCGTGCCTGGAAGTGCAACCAGCGACGGTGTCGTTGCCAACTTCTTTGGTCCGTTGGATGCTTCAATGTTTGTACAAACAGCTTCAGTAAGACAGACTGAGAGCGGCCAAGTCCAAAGCAGCCTCTGGTCTGTTCACTTGAAAATGGAGATGTGGGAGAACTTCATTAAATCCGTGGCCCATAGTTGAGATTCAGAAGTACGTCACTCACATCACACGCCGGTGCCCTAACATGAGCAAAAGGTTATAAAGGGAGAGAGATTCCCTCACCCCCCACCACAAACATACCTATTTTTTCCTCAAACTAACTGGAATGAAACATTTTGTATTAACCCAAAATGGGCTTTTCCGATTGATCATTTGGGAAGTGATCTGAATATCTTTTCTAAATTATTTTGGTTTTCTGGACAAACGGAATCATCAATTCTTCACCCAGCTTTTGTTAAACATTACTGCAGCCTCTCTGCAAATCTTTCAGTTTACTTCAGTGGACCTTACATCAGACCCCAAAGTCCTTAATGAAAATATTTCCATCTTCTGTCCAAGGTGCAAAGGGATTGGAAGCAGCGCAACAGGATGAGGACAGAGTTAAGGTTGTTTGTGTGGCCTTAACAGCATGATCCAGTTAAACTGTGTTGTATCTTAACTGTATATTCCCAAACTTTCAAATTTCACTCATAAAATGTAGTCTTCTCTTTGAATGTCATCCAGTGTTCAGATGCCTTTATTTTTTTAAAAATTAACAAGAAACTCCTACATTGTTCACTTGTGGATTTTTCCCTTGAAGTAACTAATAGACATTTACAACCCAAGCTCCTAGTTCAGAATGTGTTATTTTTCACAGGATTTGTAAGAATCCCACTCACGCTGACGGGAGCTAATATGGTCAGATAGGCCAGCAGTTCCCAACCTTTTTGAGCATACGGACCCCTTTTCAATCTATTAAAATTTCACAGATCCTCCTCTCTGGAGGAGAAAAAAAAAGAAAAGGAAAAGAAAAGTCAAGAAAGAAAAAGAAAAGAAAAGTAAGTGTCGGGTCTACCGTTATAAGCCCAATCCTTATTTTTAAACTTTCTGTGGACACCCTGCAGTACTGTCACAGACCACCAGGGGTCCATGGACAACAGGCTGGGAACAACTGTGCAGCATGGCTGGGGCATTGACCAAACACATCTGGGACAATTAGCAAGGCACAATTTGGTCCTAGATTTAACGCCCCTCCCCCCCATGGCTGTCTAGGGTTTCTAGGCCCTGCTGAGTCACAGCTTTTCTGTGTCAATCAGCAGGACCATTGGCTTCCTTGGGTCATTGGCCAATTCTCACCAGCGGGGGGCGCTGTGTTTTTCATGCCTTTTAGAGAATTCTTCAGAACCGTCTCCCTCTTCACCTCCTTGCTCTGGTGCAGCGTCATGGACCGCAGCCCTACGGCCTGCAGAAAGCTTCAGAGCTGCCCCGAACTCAAAGCTACCCAGCTGTCAGCCCCCACACCAGGCAGGAGGCTGGGTGAAAAGTCCCTGCTGCCTGGCTCTCTCGTTTGAAAAGACAGAAGCAGAGGGGAGAACCAGATTTGAGGCGTGCCAGGGAGCTAGGTGCGATTTCTCCTGCTTACGGACAAGATTGGAGGTCGGAAGTCAGGGCAGCCGTCTTCACGTTCCAGCAAACATGGGAGGAGGGATAGCTCAGTGGTTTGAGCATTGGCCTGCTAAACCCAAGATTGTAAGTTCAGTCCTTGCAGGGGACTATGTAGGGATCTGGGGCAAATCTGTCAGGGATGGTACTCGGCCCTGCTATGAGGGTGGGAGACTGGACTAGATGACCTCTCAAGGTCCCTTCCAGCTCTATGAGATGGTATATCTCCATATGTTATATTATATTATTATAGCACGTTGCTCTGCGGCAGCGGTGCGCACCATTCTGCTTGTGCTGTGGGGCACACTTGCAGCGCAGCTGACGGTGCGGTTGACAACACTGAATGAACAGTTTTCCAGCCCACAGAAACCAGTCAGGGATGTACCCCATGTGCCAAACATTGACTCTGACAGCACAGAGACAGTCCGGCTCTCTGAAGAGCTAGCGGTGCATGTTCTAGTCATAGCTAATCAGGAATGGTGTGACTCATTCGTTTATACACGGGCTCTGGCCGTCGATAATATTTTACTGCTTCACCAGCGTTCGTGTTTGTACTTAAGGTATTAAGTTTACTGTATTCCTTGGCTCGCATAGCTCTGGAAAAATGCTGCTGCTTTAAGACCTCATAAACCAGGTGCACGTTAAATCCAATGGTTTAAATCCACATTAAGCCCTGAATGATCTGAAATAGCATCATTCCAGTGTTAGAAATTTTGTTGCATTCGTTTTGAGGTAGCCGTGTGTAAAGCAAGCCCTTTGACACGATTTTCATTTGAGTGCAGTTTTGGGGGTCTTCAGGTGCTCCCCACACCTTACTCTTGCAACCTTGGTTTAAGCCCTCTCTCAGCAGAGGTTTCCGATCGTGCTGGTTTTTGCCATGTATTACTCTTATCTGTAATTAAAACACATCTTTGGAACCTAGACAAGCAAACCTCTTTCATGTAAAAAGTGCTTCCAAATTTAATCCTGGTATTTCAGAAATAACAGATGATAGAACCATAACACCGTGTTAACATAGGTGTGGAAGGGACCTCGTGAGGTCATGAAATGCAGCCCCCTCTGCTGAGAAACGAGCAAGTAACTCTAGATCACCACTGACAGGTGTTTGTCGGACCTGTTCCTAAAACCTTCCGATGAACGGGCTTCTATAACCTCCCTCAAAAGCCTGCTCCAGAGCTGAACTTTCCTGACAATTAGAGAGTTTCCTGATATCTAACCTAAATCTCCCGTGCTACAGATTAACCCGACTACTACACGTCCTACCTTCAGCCTGGCCTCGTCACATATTTGAAGAATATCAGTTCCCCACTCAGTCTTTTCGCAAGAATAAACGTGCCCTGGTTTTTTTAACCTTTCCTCAGAGGTCAAGAATTCTTAACCTTTACTCATGTTGGCCGCTCTCCTGTGGGCTGTCTCCAATTTGTCCACATCTTTCCTAACGTGCAGCACCCAGAACGGGACACAGGGGTCCAGCTGATGCTTCACCAGCGCTGAGTACAGCAGGAGAGTTGCACAGAAATGCCACACCCCTTTAATCTACTCCAGGCTGAGATGAGCCTTTTCCACAATTCGTCACTGTGTTGGCTTCTAGGCCTTGTCTGCACTGGCATGTTTTGTTGGCAAAACCTGCCATTTGGCGACAAAACAGTGAGAACGTTTACACTACAGTGCAACTTTTGTTGGGAAAAAACCCACATCATTTTGGCAATCAATAACATCTAGTCTTGCAAGAGACTTTTGACTTATTCCCTCCCTTTATTGTCAAGAAAGAGCCAGGGTGGACTCTGCTGTTTGTTTTGTGGCTTCTGCCAATATCCCACAATGCCTGCCTTGATGGCACTGTTCAGTGTTTTGTGATCTCTGTCGCCCTGCAGGCATGTGTCCCTCCCCTTTCAAAGTTCTGGGAAGTGTCTGACAGCTGAGTGAGCTGCTCTGTTTGGGGAACAAAATTGTTGGAGTGCTCCTGTTCTGCCCTGCACTAGGAACACCATGGGAGTTTAACAGGGAACCTTTGATAACTACTCCGTGAGTACGGTCTTTCAACCAGCTGTGCACCTGCCTTATAGTAATTTCATCTAAATCACATTTCCCTATTTGCTTATGATGAGACTGTCATGTGGGACTTTGTGCCAAGTCTCACTAAAATCCAGATATTTCACATCTACTGCTTCCCTACAAGCCATGAGGCCAGCAACCCCATGAAAGAAGGGAATTAGGTTGGTTTGATGTGATTTGCTCTTGACAAATCCATGCGAGATATTCTTTATAACCCTATTTCCTCCATAGTCTTGCAAACAAATTGTTTAATAATTTCTGCAAGTTATCTTTACAGATATTAAAGTTAGGCAGACTGATCAATTGTTCTCTGGTTCCTCTTTGTTCCCCTTTTAAAAGATAGGTGTGCTAGTCCTTTAAGTAACCTACAGTGAATTTCATCAGGCTTCAATACATCCAACTTACCTAACTCTTCTTTAACTCGCTATTTAGTTCAGCCTGTGTTCCTTTTCTCTTGCTGTTCATATTAATTGTGCCGAGTGCTCACCATTAGCATTTTTAATGGAGGCTGAAGCAAAATAATCATTAAACACCTCTGTGTGCTAGATGGCATCCGTTATTCGATTTCCTTCCTCGCTAAGCAGAGGACGTACGCTGTCATTTGTCTTTCTCTTGCAAGGGACGTCAGCCTTGAGGAGCTGAAGTGCCATCCTTGAACGAAGCCAGAAAGCAGCAAGCTACGTGAGGTGTGTTGTCCTAGCGTTGCCTGGCAACATTTGTGACTTTATAGGTGATGGTGCCAGCCTGTGACAATACCCAGTTGTAATGTGCACCCAAGCATTGAAACCTCCATCACCAAGTGGTTGTTAGGTGGATCTCTCACTACCACACTGAGGAAGGTTTTAAATGCCGATTTCCCTTCCTGGCAGATGGCAATGGCCATGCCTGTCTGCTCAGAGGGGGTCGGGGTCTCATCTCTTTCATCTCCCCTCTTGGCACCTGGTGGAAGTCTGGGCTCTGATTTTCTGCCTCTGTGTAAGGAGAGCAGCCATCAGCATCCCCTACGCCAGCTGTCTAAGCCCTGCCTTGCAGTTTCTGGCCTCACCCAGTAAAGTCAATGGAAGAGCACCATGGGCATTGGGTGGGGGAATCTGTCGAGAGTCACTGATTATCACGGTTGGTTTTTAAATGACTCCCAGCTGTGCTACATCGGAACATTCCCCAGTCATTGCTGAGCTGAGCTTTGCATCACCCTAAGAGAAGCCCCCTACCTTTTAAGCAGATGGGGCACAGAGAGCCTGCCCTGTTTTTCTAAAGATCCCAGGACTTAGATCTCCCGAGTCCCAGCCCAGAGCCTTAGCCCCAACTATCCATCCACTGTACCAGGGAGCAGAGCAACACTCCCTCCCAAAAGGAGCCCAAAGAGGCCCTGGTTGTGCATCACTGCATGAGTGAGTGAGCGCGCTGACCCAGGCCAGAGATCATAGAACCATAGAGCTGGAAGAGACCTCAGAAGGCCAAGTCCAGCCCCCTGCTCTAGGCAGGACCAATCCCAACTAAATCAACCCGGCCAGGGCTTTGTCAAGCTGAGACTTAAACACCTCTAAGGATGGAGACTCCACTACTTCCCTAGGGAACCCATCCCAGTGCTTCACCACTCTCCTAGTGAAATAGTTTTTCCTAATAGCCAACCTGGACCTCTCCCACCACAACTTGAGACCATTGCTCCTTGTTCTGCCATCTGTCACCACTGAGAACAGCCTCTCTCCATCCTCTTTGGAAGCTCCCTTCAGTAAGTTGAAGGCTCCTCTCAAATCCCCCCTCACTCTTCTCTTCTGCAGACTAAACAGACCCAACTCCCTCAGCCTCTCCTCGTAGCTCCAGCCCCCTACTCAGTTTGGTTTGCCAAGATCCAAGGCCAGACGGGACTGTTGTGATCACCCAGTTTGCTCGCCAGCCCGGATAGAGCTCAAGTTTGAACTAGAGCCGCTCTCAGCGCCAGAGAATTCAACACATCACCCGGGTAAGTTTAAACTGAGAGGGGTGTGGCCCCAGGGTGGGGAATCCTTGCCCCAGGGCATTGGCATGGAGTGAAGGACGGGCTGTGATTTCCAAGGGCCAAAGAGCTAAGGAGAACACAGGGCCGTGGGTGTTGTACAAGAGTTGGTTCACCAAGGGAATTGAGTGAAACAGGGTCTTTGGAGGCCAACCTGCCATGGAGGATCCTGGAAAACCAGCTCAGTGCGATATTGTCACTGATGGAGATTCCACCACACCCCTCAGTAAGTTGTTCCAATGGCTCTCTCCTTATTTCCCATCTGAACTTGTTGAGGAACAACACCCTGTCATTGAGTCATGTCAGACCTTTTGCTGTTAGGCTGAAGAGCTCATTATTACACCATCGTTCCCCTTGCAGCTACTTACAGCCTGTCAGCAAGTCACCCCTGTACTGTAAGCTCAATCGACGGAGCTCCTGGAGTCTCTCACTGTACAGCAGGGTTTCTAATCCTTGAATTATTCTCAGGGCTTTTCTTTGGCCCCTCTCCAATTTACCAACTTTCTTGGATCGTGGGCACCAGAACAATAATCCCACCAGAGTCAAAGATGGAGGTCAAATCACCTCTTGAGATCCTCCGATCCCCTGTTTATGTATCCTGGAGGACAGTAGCTTTTTTGACCCCAGCATCACTATGGGAGTGCGTGTTCCACTGACTGTGATTCCCCACCACAACCCTCCAACTTATTTTTGAAGATCTTTCCCAGAAAGGTCTAGAGAACATGACCTATGAAGCCAGGCTTCATGAACAGGGCTTGTTTAGTTTGGAAAAAAGAAGATTAAGGGGGGACATGATAGCGGTTTTCAAATATCTAAAAGGGTGTCACAAGGAGGAAGGAGAAAATTTGTTCCTCTTGGTTTCTGAGGACAGGACAAGGAGTAATGGGCTTAAAGTGCAGCAAGGGAGGTTTAGATTGGACATTAGGAAAAAATTCCTAACTGTCAGGGTGGTCAAATATTGGAATAAATTGCCAAGGGAGGTGGTGGAATCTCCCTCTCTGGAGATATTTAAGAACAGGTTAGATAGACATCTGTCAGGGATGGTGTAGATGGAGCTTGGTCCTGCCTTGAGGGCAGGGGGCTGGACTCGATGACCTCTTGAGGTCCCTTCCAGTCCTATGATTCTATGATTCTAGAAGCGAGTCCCCCATCCTGTATGTCCACCCATTGGAAACTGGCATTTCCAGAGCTAGGTGCTAAAGCCTGACCAGCCTAACTTGATTTTAGCAGGGACGTCATTCGTTAATCTAGGAGAGGAAGAACATTGTCTGTCTTTCTAGGCTCTTGTATGGCCCCCATCTGTGGGGTCTCTCCCTACAGAAGGATATTGATGCCCCTTTTGCTTTGCAGCTGTGCGGCCGATGGGCCTAGACTGGAGACATCATTGAGGAGTGACTCCAATCAGAATATTCGGGAGTGTACTCAGTGTGTCTCTGGGTTCGCCTCTGTCTAATGGGATTTGGGCAGGGGGAGGACTTATGACCCCTCAGTTGCTTTCAGCTGGTTTTCAATTACCCCCTTAATTAAGGGATGCCTAAGTGACCCGCTCCTGTTTCGCTGCCCCGCAATCAGCAGCTGAGCAGAAGCATCAAAACCCAGGGTCTTATGTCACTGCCGCGGGTGGAACATCTTGATCCAATTATCCCCCCTCACACCGATGCTGGAGGCTGCCTGGGTTGGTATTTGCCCATCTCTATGAATGAATTTCCCGTAATATAAACCATGCACGTGCCTCTCGGCACTTAACAGGAGAAGCAAAAACAAAACAAAACCAAAAACCCTCAAACCTCAAACCCCAGCAAAAGCTTCCCCTTCTAAAGCACCCTCTCGTGCCAGGATGCCTCCTGGTGCTTTAAAGATGCAGGGTAACGGAATACCACCAGGTGGACGGGACGGGAGCGGGGGCACTTCTGCTTCCATTTAAAGAGGGAAACAACCTTGCTCTCGGCTGCTTTTCAATTGCCATGTTAATTAAGCCATGCACAGGAGCCCAGCTGCCAGACCGCTGCCACAGCTGAAGAGTCGGGGCAAGAGGTGCTGCAAAATATGGGCAGCTTCCCCCTCTTTGCCCTGGGCAGGTCCCCAGCTGCTGAGGGATGCTCAGGGCCGGGCAGGGTCCCTAGATCTTGCTGGCTTGGCCAGTTGTGGCATCTGAGCCCTGCGGGTGCCAGTCTGCACTCCCATCGCCAGCCTGGCTCCTGCCCAGACTGTTGATTGCCTGTGCCACCTGCCCACCTCCTAGCGAAGAGCAGCCAATCAGGGCTGCTGCAGGAGGCAGGCTAAGACACCCCTCCCCTTTCAGGAGATGAGAGGCATTCCTGGTAGTGAAGGGAGTGGCTGACTCCTGTGTGCAATGGGTTAGTCCACACCTGCTTCCCCCTCTTTTGTGCAGTGGGTTAATCTGCCCCCTCCATGTAATGGGCCAGTCTGCTTCTCCTTGGTGCCCCATGCAGACATAGCTGGGAGGGGGAGCAGACCGCTTTGTGGGGCTGCCCCAACTCCCAGGACTTGCATGGCAGAGTACCAGCCCTCCAATGCTGCAGAAGGGCAGGTTGGGGGGTAGCTTGATTGTGCGCTTGGGCCAGAGGTGAGGTCTGGGCATGGGGATATGACATGCATGGATGTGGGGCTTTCGGTGCATCGCTGATGGTGGGGGGGGCGTTGTTGGGGCACAGAGTTAATTGACGCTGGGGAGCAATGGCTAGAATACACCTCAAGAAACGGCATGCAAAGGACCTGGCGATGGTGATATCAAGCTCTGCAAAGTTTAGCAATGCCTGTGCACGCCTCGTTCGGCTCCCTTGGGAGAGCGTCTTTAATGACATAAACACAGGCTATTTTCTCCACCGGATCCCTGCCTTAGTCAACATACCATACAGACAGCACGTTCTAAATGAGCGGCTCTTCAGCATTTCTTTATGGCCTCAGCTTTCAATGTGTAGCCCCATGCATTATTTACCCCACGCCGTCACAACGCTTCACTGAATGCGGCCTTATTAATTTCCTCCTGGGCCTTTCTGCAGTGCTCTAATCATGGTGTCGCAGTTCCTTCTGAGCATTAATGAATGTACTTTCCAACATCCTTGTGAGGGAGGAGATGTATTTTAATCCCCTTTGAACACATGGAAACCAGAGGCCTTGCCTACACTAAACAGAAGATCACTGCTACCGTGATTGATTTTCCAGAGTTTGATTTAGTGAGTCTAGTTAAGACTCGCTAAACTGAACTCAGAGCATGCCCCCACCGGCCTCCAGTACTCCTGCTTTTGCCAACTTGTAAATCCTTGCTTCTCAAAGGAAAGATCACCAGGATTTTTGAATGTGGACAAAACAATGAATTCCCCATAGTTCCATTTTTGGGAAAGGATGGGTTATTTTGGCTGATTTTATCTGTAACCCAGCGTGGGAAATTTCAGTGCCACCCGTGAAAGTCTGTCAAGGTTATAAGCAACTAAAACCAGAGTCTTGGAATGGGAAATGTTAGGAAACCTTATTGGGAGAGGGCAAACAGGCCGCAGGCTACAAGAAAGCAGTCACTGAGGGCTTGTGGCTCCACCTGGCTGATGTCGGCTGTGGTGTTAAAGGAAGAAGGCCTCACTCCATTTGCAGGAAGAAGAGCAGAGCCCCGCGTTTCCCTCGGTGAGGGAAGAAGATTCTGAGGCAGCTGCCTGCCTGGATGAATGTCCCAGAGGATGGAACTAGCAGAGAGGGGAAATGGACCCAACACTGGATGAAGACGGGCCCAAGTGGGACAGGACACTGTCCAAGGATGACCTATGGGCTCCCATGGACCTATCTTGCTCACAGGCATTTCTACCCACTGGTTTGCTCTGTTACTTCACTGTAGTCACGGGCTCTTAGTGAGGCTGCAGCCTCTTCCTCTTGGCCAGGAAGGACTTTCCTGTGAGCAGCCCATGCTGCTTTCCCGCCGCCCCTCAGGCCAACACCCACCCAGCGGTGCTCCGCGGGGAGCCGAGGAACACACCGCTGCACTGGACATACAGTCGCATTTGTAGACAGGCCTTTTATGGTCAGCTGCAGGCCAGAAGACCACCCACACTGGGGGGTGAAAACATTTCCAACGTGACCCTGTGCTCCTCCCACCTGCCCAGCCCACCCCTTTGTCTGTTTCTGCTGCTGGAGGCATCTTCTCGGAAGCCTGGAGTCTGAGCTTTTGTGTAGCTCCTCACACACCTGGGCCCTGATCTTGGACGGGGGCCTCTAGAAACTCCTGCAGTATAAATAATTCACCGTAATAAAGTAGGGCCCAGCTGTGCTAGATACGGCCCAGGTTTGCTCCATGGCCAAGGGGGAGCAGGCTTGGACCTCCATGACAAAACGTCTTGGGTAATATACCCGTAGTATGATCATGACCCCCCGACACCGACACAGATATGCACCGAGCCAGCCCTTCCGTTCCTGCGTACTCTCATCCGACAGACGTGGGCCTGCCCTCAGCTCGGGTGAGAAACAGAATGACCCGCTCTGAGGGAGGCTGAGAGGCGGCTAAAACCCCAGCCCTCCTGACCTGCCCCAGCTCAAAGCGCAGGCTCGTTCTCGGTGCTGCTGGCGAGAGGGCCCTCCTAGTAGATAAGCGGCACCCGTGCAGATAGCCGCGCCACGCAGCAATTACTGCACTGACAGAATAAAAATTGTGAGCTGTTTTGCAAATATTTTTGAAGCAGCAGCAGTAGGCGTAATTACACATAAAAATGAATCTCCATTATAGACTTTTAATTATCTACTCAGGTGAACCGTAATTTGAAGAGACAAGCTTTAAATATATTTTTCTTTAATAAAAAATGGAATTAACGGGAGGGGATTTTAATGCAATTAAGTGAAGGGGGAGGCAATGAGGATTGCTAGGTTAGAGCACAAGGGAGCTGTGCACCGGACAGCAATTCTCAGCTTTGCCACTTGCCACCTATAGGATCTTGGATGGGCCACTTTACCTCTCTGCCTCTCCATTGGCCCTCCCTCTGTCAGTCTTGTCTAACTCGACTGTAAACTCCTTGGGATAGGGCCTGCCTCTGCCCTAACACAACGGGGCCCTGGGTGAGACAGCAGCCCCTCAGTACTGCCGAAATCCCTAGAAGTCACAAGCAACAGCTCTGTTAGCAATAAAGTTAGCCCGGCTGGGCTGATGTAGCTGAGGTGCCAGCTGTGTTTTCAGCCCTTTGCTGTGGTGTTTTGATCCCTCCATCCATTACATATCCTTAGAGGCAAGCCCCGTGGAGTCAGAACCTCCAGAGATGCCGGCCTTGCAGGTGACAGGTGTGAGAATAAGGTTGTGTGGCAGAGATACTGTCAGACCCCCTCAGTCCTGACCCGCATGCCCATGGCATTCAGAGGTGGAACAATCCAAGTAACACACAGCGAAGGGGAGAACAAGGGAGAGGCCCAAAAGCTTCCCCCACAAATGCTGCCTTCAAAAACACAAGACTTGCCTGGCTGCACAGCAGCGGCCTGGGATAGAGCCCTTAATTTCCCCCTCTTTGTTGGCGGGCACTCACTGGAAAGCGTCTCCAGCAGTTGATCCAGGGGAAACATGAATTTGCTATCAGAACAGCTACCCTGGGACTGGTGTCCAACTCACGCGCACATGCCGAAATGCCAGCTGCTCCACCACAAAAACAAAACCCCTCGACAGCACTGTCACGGTTGGGATTCTTAACAGAAGCCAGGCACTGACCCCTGCCACAATGCACCCAGAAAATGGCTGTCTAGTAACAGCTGAGCAGGTGGTGAGTTGTAATCAGCTGAAACGCCCCATTATTGCTCCCCTAACTCCTCCCACTCGTGTTTGTTCTGCCCACTGAGGCCATCTTGCCGTGTAGCTTGCGAGCCTTTTGGGCCAAGGACCATCCTTCACTCGAGTTGGAATTTTCAGATGCCCACCCAATGATCTGAAATGCCCACTCGGAGTCTAGCAGAATGGGTCTCCGGCACGGTTGAGGCCACTGTGGAAACGAGGGCTGATAGTGGAGTGTGAACTGGTGTCTCGTTCTTAGGAACAACCCCGCTGGGTCCCATGGGCAAGATGGGGACGCTTTGGACCTGTTCTGGGGTTAAACACCAGAGCCCACTGACGTGGTGCCTTTCCCCACCCCACATCCAATGAGATTGCAAACTCCGGCAGCTCTCCAGCCCCAGACAGTCCCTCGGGGGCGCCAGCTCCTCGGTCCCTTTCCTGAGGCAGAGTCTGCTCCTCTTTGAGCTGGTGCAGTTTCATTATGCAGCCAAACGGAGTTATAAAATGTATGATGCTGTCAAGCCAACGGCAAGGTACTTCAGTGCATTGTTGCTGGAAGCCTATAATAAACGAGGAGGTTGCCGGTCATTTAAAAGAACATGGGAAGGATAATGTATTTACTGCAGCGATACTATCCAGACAGCAGGGGAATAATGGTCTGTTCCTTATCTCATCCTGGAAAGGGCAGGCGGGATATTTTAATAATGAAACCATTGTAGCCAGCAACGCTGCACAGCTGTCTTCGTGCTCTAGAACATCGTGCGGGCTGGGATCTGGTGACAATAAGTACAGCAATTCATCTCTAGTGCTGTTCTCCTGACCATGGCTAAGCACTTCATAAAGGAGGTGCGTGGGGATGGCTTCCCCCTGCCTTACACTCTCAAGAAACAAGCTAGAAACTCAATCCACATGGAAAGAAGGAAGGAAGGACCAACCGACTGACCGACTTTGACCTACCTGCAATTCCTGACTGCAATGACGAATGTCAAACTGTTGGCCAACAGAGGAGCTAAATGTCAGATCCCGCCCCTCCAGATCCAGTCCCCAGTTATAAATTGAATGATCAGCCAAGCTTTTGTGTTTCGTTCCCACTTGTTCAGTTGCTAATCGGTATCTGTCAGATCATCATACTTTGAAGCAAAAGCAGAAATCAGTTTTCTTCACGGTACTAAGAAAAACTTCCCTGCTGTCTTCATCCTCTTTGTGGGAAACCCTAACACCCTTCTGGTCACCCAACATCACATGCTATAGATTGGCCTAACACCACGGATGTCAGTGGAACTAAGTCAGCTTTCTCCAGAGGAGCATCTGGTCCCTACATTTCATCGTCTCTTGTACCTCTCTTCTTCCAGTCTCCTAACCTCCATTTCTAGAATATTGTACAGGTTGGATCTCTCTAGTCCAGCACCCTCAGGTCCTGACCAATTCCAAACCAGAGAATTTGCTGGACCATGGGAGGTCGATACTGTCAGCAGCATCACCAACCCTTCCACTGCTTGCTACGCTCTGAGAAGACATTTAGGGGCAAATTAGAGCTAAATAACAGCACAGAACACTACGAGCCAGGACTGGCCTCTGTAAACAAACTTTAAGGGACCCCAGGAAACTTGGCCACCCCCATGAAAAGCGGACATCTGGCTAAGTAAATTCATACTGGACGACGGATGGTTCCGGACTAGAGAGGTTCAAGCTGTATTTCCCTTCTGCAGCGCAGTGAATGTGCCCTCGCTGAAAGATGGCTGTCATTTCTAGTGAGAGCCAACGGCCGTACCGACCGGTCGTTGCCTGGTGGCACTAGCTTTCTGTGCAAGACTTGTGCCTCTTTTCAGTGATCTTTTTAACCTTCTTTTCAAAACCTGAACTAGATTGAGTTCCTTTGGGTACCTTGGGGCTCTTATCTCAGCCGTTGCTAATTGTTGACATCCTTCCTAAGAATGTGAGCAAGAGACCTGGACATTGCCTGGATCCTATTGCCGTGTACAGAGGCAATAGGATCTCCTAACTTCTTCTGTCGTCACCTCTCTCTGTGCTCATGGTAGCCTTTCTCGCCACTGCGAGTGCGTCGCCAGTCAGTGAACTACATAGACCCCAAAGTCGGGTTTGGCATGGCAGCTTCTGAGAGCAGGCGCCCCCTGCAGGAGGAGCGGCACCTATTTGTGGCTGCTGCCTTGGACCCAGAGCCAAGGGATGGAGTAGCCCCATATCCCTGGGAGCCAGGCTCCGAGGAAGAGGGCAAAGGGGGTGCTATGCTCCTGCCCAAGCATCTGCTTCTGAACCTCCAAGTTAGGGAGCAGAACAAGCTGGAAATGGCTCCCCTCCTCACCCTCTCCAGCAGTGCTTAAAACTAAAGTTGCCTTGTTTTGTTTTACAATTATACCTTACATGCATAATGGGCCACACGTTGTATTCTGGTGCTTTCTGAGAGTTGTACTCTGCAGGTATTTTAGGAATAGCTGAATTCCCCAACCACTTTGCCCCTGGCCTGCCACTTCCATGAAGGCACCTCTATCCCCTCCCGAAGCACTAGCCACTAGGTTTCTTGCTGGGGATGATGACGAATAGTCCTGCCGATTGACCTGGCCACACTATTTCAGCTAGAAAGTAACACAAGAAGTTCCTGATTTCATCTCCGACTCATGGCTTAAAGTCTTCGCTCTGACCAGTAGGCATGACCACCCCTACTCTGACTAATAGTCCCAACAGCCCTTCTCTGGGTTCTGACATCTATTTATCATCCCCCATCAGGACATTCCGTGGTGTCAGAAGACTCTCAGGGGAATGTACCAAAAGGGAAACAAATGTTTTGGCTCAGATGCATTTTTGTGCCGTGCAAACCCTTGACCACAAGATCTGCCCCTGGGGCACTTTTGCTGAATGCTGCCGCTGCCTGTCCCTGCAGAATGCCCACTAATCGCATTTGCAACTAATTTAGAACTAATTTAGAGGGTGAACAACGGACTCAATCAGAGCTCCTTTCCCAGAAAATTGACTGTGGCAGGGCGCGTCTTTGCTGGGCTATTGTAGGTATTTTACCAGCCCTTGGCACGGCAGTGATTTTCCTAATGTGAATTGGCAGCCGTCGTGTTTGCTCTCTGCACAACCCGAGGCACCACGCTTAGGTTTGTTTGTTTATATCTATATTTTTGGTTACGATAATTGTTCTTCCCACCGTGACGGCTGTATGGGTTGTAAGCTCCTTGCAAGTGCGACTGTGGGGATTAGCGATAACGCTGCCTCTTTTACGGCGGGGCTTCTGATTTAAAATTTGAACTAGAACAAAGGAAATTCAATTCCATTCCCACACCTGGTGTATAAAACAGCACTTGCCGATGCCGGGGAGGGAATGCAAAGGGAAAGCTGAAATTCTCTGCTAAATATGGTGTCATTTCATTTCTTCCCTTCAAAAGGCCACCAAAATGGATGGCTGCTTTTAGCGTTGTATCTCCCTGCTTGAGAGTCTGTTTGCAGGGCCGTAGTTATCTTACTCAGCCTATTTTCCATGTAGATCTCAAGGCGTTTGACGCAGAGGTGAGGAAGGTTGGTCTTGTGGTTAAAATATTCTAGGCTCTGCTACTGATCTTCTCTGCATCCTTGGACAGGTCACTCGATAGTCAGTCCGCAGTGAAGAATATTCAGCCTCCCGTCGACACGCGGGGTGGGGGTCAGACCTTCAATGTCTCAGGGGTTCAGCTCCCACTCCCCACAAAACAGGGATAATGACGAGCTTGCGGGGTCTTCAGGGCAGGCACTGCCTCTTGCAATGTGTATGAACGGTGCAGAGAGCAAAGAGGCCCTGATCTTGACCCTGTTCCATCTCGTTTTACAGAAAGTTGAGCTGAAGCACGGGAAGGTCATGGGGTGAGCCAGGTAGGTGGCCAACAGGTTGTCCTTGGCTCCCCTCCCATGGGCTTTGCCTTGGCCATTGTTTGTAAATGCAGCCATGTGGTCTCCGAATTAGCTCTGCAGGCTTCATTCTGACTTAGGTTTTCAGGAGGAAGGAAAGACCTTGTTGTTGTCCCATCCATGGAGTTTTGAAGTCCCTGGAGCCTTTAGCCATAGGAGTTTGCCCTCTCTCCTTGGCCTCCCTGAACCTGCCTATAGCAGTGTCTTATTCAGCTTGTCGTCTTCACTGAACCCCACCGCTGGGAGTGTCCAGCTGGCCTCTGACAGGACCAGGGCTCTTGACGTGGCCTTCCCATCATGCCCTAACCCTTGAAAGGAGCACAGCAAAAGGCGGGGTGTGAGGGATGCCGGGGAAGCGGAGGGAGCTGGAACTGTGAATACACAAAAGCGGGAGCAACTGCAAGAAGCAGTAACCCTAGCAACAGTGTCTCCGGATTTGAATGTAATTATGTCTGGAACGTGATAAACACTCCGAAGGACTCCTTATGTGGAGATCATACTAAGCGAGCCTTTGAAATTACCCTCATCAAATATTGAAAGAGGGAGAGTTTTAAAAAAAGAAAGACCCCAGCCAGCGCCCGCAGGCGACGGGTTAATGGGATCTGTCGATTTATCAAGGCAACATAACCCACCAGTAACCCTGGCTGGCAACGAAATTCAAAGAGGGGGAGGGGGATAAAAACATCTGGAAGGGCTGTGGTATCGATTTGCCTTTTGTTTGATGTTCTGCATGCTGATCAGCAATCCCAATAAACGCCATTTATCTCCCCGCACCGCGCGGTGAGGAATCTTGCATCGCTGCAGAAGGTGAAGGGGTGGCGCCCAGGGGCCGGCATGGGTGGGAAGCAAGAAGAGGCTGGCAAAGAAGCCTCCTTCCCTGAGAATCACAGCTCTTCACAGAAGGGAGACCTGCTCAGCTCCTGGGGGTGGTGTTCCTGGCCTCCTCCAACAGTTCTGCCATCAGACCATGCCTGATTTCCGGGGACCTGCTTCTCCGGGGCTGGGAGAAGGCTCCATTGCGTGTGGTTAGTCGTCGTCGAGTTCCTCGTCCTGTGCTGCGAACTCTTGCTGTGAAGGAGCCTTCCAGTGCCGGCGATGACGATGGGGGTCAATGTTGATTCTATCCCAAGAGGAAACCCGCCCCCCCAATTCCTATGGGACGGGAGAATGGAATTTGCTCCTCTTGGAGATTTTGAAATTCCCAGCACAGAGCCAACCATAGACTCTGCTACTGAGCTGATGCTGCCTGGACTCCTGCTGGCGCCCGGAAAACACAACTTGTCTCTATTGTTTTCTGCTGGGAGCTCAAAGAACCCATGCCGCGGGCAAGTGCACCCTGAGGCCATGTGGCATCCTGGGACAAGGCCATATTGATCCAGGGCCTGGAGATGGATAGAGCAAGGTGGCAGGCTGATCCTGAGAGAGTGTGGTCCACATGCACTCGGAGATCCCCTTGCCCGCAGCACCAGTGAGCCAAACTTTCCCCTTCTTGTCTTGGAAAAAGATCATCAGACAAGTTCCCGGCCCCTCCACTCATTCTCCAGGGACTGGGGAAAGAGTACTCCATTGCTTTGGACTCCCCCATATCCAGATCCTGTCGTGCCATCATGGGACAGAGTCACGGGTATCTTCTTCCAGCACTGAACAAGGAACTCAGTAGACTCCTTTCCAGCTACTCTGTCGGCCTGTATCCCGGCCTGGAACCTTCCCCATCCCTCCTGTCGGCCTTCCTCCCTGCTACTGATTCCAAGAGAGAGCACCCGCGTCCTGGACTCAATCCCCTGGGCCAATGCAGGGTGGGCTGGAGAATTTCCACCGCGAGTTCTGCTCCTCCCGCAGGCCTTTGAGTAGGACGGCAGTGTTTTGACCATCTTGGGGAGGCCTCAAAGGTGGCTGTGATGTTCCCGTCCCGGTTCCTATCTGCTCCTCTCCTCCCGAGCCTTTTTGAAGGAGGGAGAGAAGCGTCTCGGGGGCTCTGGTGGATGCAGGCTGAGTGAATGCAGCACCAGCCTTGCCTGGAGTTAGCGACACTGTTCTGTGAGAACAATGAGGAGTCCTGTGGCACCTTATAGACTAACAGATTTATTGGAGCATGAGCTTTCGTGGGTAAAGACCCACTTCGTCAGATGCATGTGATGAAGTGGGTCTTTGCCCACGAAAGCTCATGCTCCAATAAATATGTTCGTCTATAAGGTGCCACAGGACTCCTCGTTCTTGCAGATTCAGACTAACACAGCGACCCCTCTGATTCTGTTCTTCAGGCAGTTGAAAAGGGGAGGGGGTGCGTAAAGAGAACAGAGCCTGGATTAACCGGGGGGACAAGGAGGAAGCATTTGTGCCCCTCAAAATGGTGCTTCGGCCCCTGCTGAGGTAGGCAGGGACGGCACAGTAACTCTGAGTTGAAAGCAGAGTTGAAAGATCCTTGGCCTGAGAGAAGCAAACGCAAGCTCGGTGCAACGCCTGGATTGCCGAGGAATGTCCGGACCTCAGGCATCCTTTAAAGGTTGGTTCTGACCGGCCGCAGAGGAAGGAGTCCTGCAGTGTGCGGAGGGACGTTGTCACTGGACAAAGAGAAAGGCTGAACGTGCGGGGGCGGGAGGTCTGGCAAGTTAAAACCTGCTCAGCTTCATTTCTTTCCCCTCCCCCCGCCAGTTGCCTCCAAATGCCAAATCCCCAAGCAGGAGCCGGGTGTGGAGTCAGGCCCTGGGCATCCTCCACTTCCTCCCGCTCCGAGGTGGCAGAATAAAGAGCTCCTGCAGTAATCTCTCTCTAAGAGCTGCATTATTAAAACCTTCCTTTGGGAAATCCGGGGAGCGTAATTGCTCCAGTCTGCCTCTGCCCACTGAGCTGCTTGAATTAAGTGGGTGTTTTGGAAGCCTGAGCAGAGCCTTCTGGGAAATGCCCTTTGACCCTCCCGGCTGCACTTCTCAACCTGCCGCTAATTAGGATGGAGAGAGTCCCCCTTTGTTTCCACAGACTAGTTTACTTCTACCTTAACTTTCTGCCGGGAGCTCCCCAGAATGACTTGGTGCATAATGAATGGGGGGGAGCAGATGGCAGCGCACCGGCGCGGCAGAGCCATGCCGCAAAACTTTTAACATTGCAAAGCAAAGCGGGAGAGAGGCCGGGCTTTGAACCGTTTGCCGAGTCTCCTCACAGCAAAGCCTCTCATTATCCACAGATCTGTGAGCCCTGGAATTAATGTCTGTAACAAGCCTTTGTTTCAAAAATAAAAACGAAAAGGAAAAGAAACACACCGCGTCTCACTGGTTTCATTCAGTATTTGCCGACTCGGGAGGGACTTCAGACACTAGATGAGGCTTGATACAACAGCTACTGAAGTGAAGGGAAAGACCGTAATGGGCTCTGGACCAGGTCCAAGGTGCGTTGTGGGGGAAACGGGCAGGGAGGCTTTGATGGCCTTAGTAGCACCAGGTGGGAAACTTTAGAGATTGAATTTCTTTCCTATCCCAAACCAGGAGGGAAAAGTCAATATCTCAAATCCCAGAGTGAGCACCAGAATTTTTCCTTTAGAAAATGTTGAAACATTCTGCCAACTTCAGAACTATTCCCCGCCCCCGCAAAAAATGTTTGAGTCAAAACGCATCAAAACTGGCCCTTTCCTGTGAATGGTGGGAGTGGGAGCAGCTGACAGACTTGCCAGGCCCATGGGCAAAGATGGGGGAGGCAACTCTGTGCTTCTGAATGGGCGGGGCCTCAGGTAGAATGGGTGGGACATCCAGCAGAAGGGGCAGAATTGGGGAAGCCGGCCCTCAACACTGTCCGGAGTGCATTGCTGCCCACCCCATGCAGCCCTCACCGCCCCCGGAGGACCTTGTATGGTACAACAATTTAAAGGGCTTGCAACTTTGGCTGCTGTGGTGGCGTCGGATAACCCTGGGCCTTTCTGAATCAAAGAACAGGAAGAAGAGAGAATCGAGACCTTTCAAAGTTTTGGACCAAGCGAGGGGGCATGGGGGCGTCATTTGAGCTCCCCGCTTCAGGTGCCAAAATGTTGTGGACCAGCCCTGGCCGGGCCTCCCATGTTCTCACTCATACAATTAACATATGCACAGTGGTGCTGTCATCTCCTCCCAGAGGTCCCTGCCCCGTTTCTGCAGCGGCATGGCCCTCCGCCTCGGCAGCTTTGCATTTCCTGCGACGTGATTGGAAGTCTGCTCCGGGAGCCGGAGAAGCAGAGACCCACCCCTGTGTTGCAGCCAGCCCTTCGTTTGGAGGGTGCGTGTGAGAGTTGAGCCGTGTCATCCAGGAGCGCGAGGCAGACTCCGATTTGCAGCCTGGCTGGCAGCCCAGGCCTCACCCACCTTCAGTCATTGCCATGGTTTCTCAGTGCTAAGCCACAAGTCCCTTTCATTCAGAACCCATCCCCGGGTGCCAGAGGGCTGGGTGTCTCTCGAACACACTCGAGGGCTGAGGTTGTGCCTGGGACACAGGGCCCGGAGTTTAGAGCCAGTCTCACCTTCAGAGGCTCTCTGGGCGACTGACTCTACCACCTTTCCTTTACGGTGTCCCGCAGGGAGAGCTGAACGCTCGAGCCAGGCATCTCACGGAATCCCCCTGCTACAGAGGCAGCCTGCCTTGGCCTCCCCAGGACTAAACACGCCTGAAGCAGGGAGAGTTTCAGCCTGGGTAGAGGCAGCGTCAGAGGCCTGGGTGAGGTGCTTGGGCCTACAGTGAGCCGGCCAGGGAGAGCAGCATGCGCGGATGAAAGTGGAATATTTGCTCAGCGTGCTGACAAGCCATGAATCGAAAGCAAGTGAAATGACTCCAGGGCCGCCGGGCCCGTTAGTTGGCAGCGCCCATTTGGGAAGCTGGCTCTCTGTGCACATTGCTCTCTCATGCTGCGTGTGGGGATGAATGTGTAAGCTGCGCCGCCTCCTCGCGCCCGGCCCGGCCTGAGGCAGGTTGTTTTCTTTCCTGGTCAGAAGACACTGGCTGAATGCAAACATCCCTGATGGACGTCTCCGAGTTGTCATGCTAGCTGAGTCCCGGCTCCTTCCACCAGCCCCCCCACCCCCGTCCCTCCCCAACAAGGTATCGATTCTCCTTGTCTGGGCGGCTCTTCCTGATTATTAAAGGAGCCACGGAGCCGAACACAAGCCTGGCGGAGACCAGCCTTCCCACGGCCAGTGCTGAGGAGTGTATGTGAGGGGTAACCCTTCGAGGGTCCTGAGAGTGCTACCCCGATTATTCCATTGTGTTCCAGCCATGCACCAAGCAGGGGGACACAGCAGGAGAACAAGTGCGAGAGGGGCTTGGGTACAAGGGAGATGGCTGAGGCCCAAACTGGAGCTCCCCATATGCACACGCACACACACGCACACGCACACCAGGCAGTGCATGTACATTGTGGGCAGTGCCCCCAAGCCCTGGCCTGTTCTGGTGACTGGGAGTCTCTCCCGTGACTGCCGCGGAAGCTGGATCAGACTAACTCTGACAGGGGGCAAGACCGTTGCCGAGATGACTCAGGTTTGTAACATAGGGGCTTGTAGGCCGAAGCCAGGAATCGATGTCACCTGGTCCTCTCTGCGTGGCCAGAAGCTTTTCCTTCTCGCTGCTACATCTGTCAGAGTCGCTCTCCTCGTGGCGCCAGGGCT
Source organism: Pelodiscus sinensis (assembly GCF_052426305.1). Lineage (NCBI taxonomy): Eukaryota > Metazoa > Chordata > Testudines > Trionychidae > Pelodiscus > Pelodiscus sinensis. The sequence goes on along the minus strand of NC_143061.1, from coordinate 55,083,414 downwards.
GTGCTGGCTGGAGAGGAGACCCCACTCAGCGAGCTCCTTGGCAGCGGGGGGGATTCCTTATCATGGTCCATGTATGGCAGGGCCTGCTGTGACTGCTCCCTCATGACCCAGAGCTTGCCAGCAGAAGAGCCTTCCAGTGGTGCTGGCTGCCGCCACTCAAGCTAGGATCCTTCATGAGAAGCCCTCATCCCTGCACGTCCTGTCTCTTTGGCTCGACGGAGCTGGGATTGGCTCCTCTTCATGGCAAGCCATGGGGCTCCCCATTGTCTCAGCCATTTCCATGGGAGGGGGGCGCAGCAGAGGATGTATGTGTGTGTGGGGGTCGGGGGGTACTGCTATTGATGACTGGGTTTTACATGTCGTGTGAGCTCTTTGTGCTATCCATAGACCAGGCTGTGAGGTGGCTGTTGGTGGGGGTTGTCTATTGCATGAAGGAGAGCTCTTTGGTTGTTACCCATGTAGGTAGGGACCACTAAGAAATGCAAATAAATCTTGCAGGCCACATATGTCAGATGCCACACATCTAATTACTCAGTCTCTCCCGTTGGGGGCAGGTCTTCTTTCAAAATTTCAGCCCCTTCTGATCTTTTGTTTCCAGTGGGTGACGAGGGGCTTCCCACAGGTTGGAAGAGCTTCAGGGTCCTTTCGTGGTGCGTTGGGCAGCAGCCACACCAGAGATTCGGCATGTCGGATGGCAGAGGAAGGAGGGTTGGGGTCCCCTTAGATCCTGCCCAAAGATTAGCCCCACCCAGGAATTTTTCAATGAGATTTTTCTGTTGGAAAGGCCAGTTTCTCAGAGCCACGTTTTTTCACAGGACGGGGGCGGAAGGCCGGGGTGGCTCCAGCACAGCACCCCCCCATCTCTTTGCAGCTAGAGCAGAGAGAATACATCTGCACCAGCAGCAGACACCATTTCCTACCCTCTGGGTCCTAGTGGTGCCCCCCCACAGTCTGGCACCTGAAGCGGCCGCCTCAGGGTAAGGCCAGCCCTGCGCCTGGCTGGTCGGCCCCGGCCTGGAGGATGTGAAACGTGGATCATGGCAAAGGCTGGCGGCACCGAGCCCAGTGGAGAGTGGGAAGCAGTGTATCGGCTCTCGGAATTGTTTCATGAGAACATGTCATTCAAAATCCCCCGGCTTGTTCCTTGGCAGGACTGCTTCCTTTAGAAAAGGCAGCTCCTGCTGTCTAACTGAGACTAGACTGAAACAACGGCAGCACTGCCGCATGGTGCCTGTGCATCTCCCTCAGAGAGAGCTTCAGTGAGGCGGTAAAGGCTGCTTCTACAAGGCTGGATCACCACAGAGCGTCAAAGGCTGGTAGCTGTAGATGCTCCTATGCTAAGCTCCGAAGATCCCAGGTTCAAATCTGGCTGCTGGTGGTTACACAAACACTGGCCAATGACCCTTACCAGTCCCCTACATTGTGGGACTGTCTTTCCTCCTGTTGTACAGGTTGGCTATTTTAATCTACCGGGTCCATCTTCTGCCTCCTTCCCTTGTCACAGTCATGTCCCTAGACACGGTGGAAAGATATTGAGATTGGGATAGAAGCGCCGACTTGGCAACTTTTAATATCACTGAAACATAATCAGCTTTTGCTTCTATGGCAATTAGCATATTATTACCCAGACTGTTTTGCATGGCAATTTTGTTGTAAACATTTGTACTAATTCACCATAACCTAATTATTTTTATGACACATAATTAGGAAATATTTTCAGAGGAGGCATGGTTTCCTTTTCAATGTGTACAATTATTTCCGAGAAAAGTCAGAGATTTTAACCATCAGGAAATAGCACCCTCCTCCTTGATTAGCTTTTATTATTTATGAGTCTCTTTCTCTGAATCTCCTGGAGCGGAATTGTAGAAAGGACCCTGTGTGGTGATGGACTCTGAGGCTGCGTCTAGACTGCAGGATTCTTTTGGAAGGAGCTTTTTTCGGAAGAGATCTTCTTCCGAAAGAGAGAGAGTCCACACTGCAAACGTGCATCGAAAAAGCAACCTGCTTTTTCGAAAGAGAGCGTCCGCACTGAATGAATGCTCTCTTACATGGAAGCTGTGATTGCTATGGACGGAATGACCACCAGGACACCTGGAATTTTTCCTTTTTCTTCTTCTTCCGAAAGAACTCTCTCTGCCCCATCCACACACGCCTTTTGCCAAAAGAGCTCTTTCACAAAAAAGCCTCTTCCTCGTAGAATGAGGATTACCAGTGCTGGAAAAACCCCTCTGTTCTTTTGATTTTCTTGCCGAAGGCTTTGGCAGTGTGGACGTTTCTCAAGTTTTGTCTGAAAAACACCCATTTTTCCAACAAAACTCTGTAGTGTAGACATACCCTGAGAAATATGACTCCCCATTTATTAAAAAGAAGGTGGCAGCCTCACGCTGACATAGAAAAATATTACAGGTGGCCCTCTTCGCTGCTTGGCGGGTAAGCGTAAAGGGTTATAGTCACAGTGTTAGCCAGACCCTGGCTTGAGCGAGCAGCAAAGAGGGCCTGGCATGCGGTGGCCGTTCCCTGCCGATGGCCGTTTCTGGGAATCACTGATCAGAACTGATGCCCAGCAGCTATTTGGGACCTGCTCCAAAGCCCATGGAGGACAATCGCTGGGCTAGGGGTTGAACCCTTGGAGTTCAGGTTCTTGGTCGTGTCAGCCAGGACTAAGCAAAAGGCCTAGCTGCCTTCTGAGAGAGATGGGGGGATGGATGGGAGTCAAGAACCCCCCAAAGAGCCATGCCCCTCCCCCAGGTGGTGCGCTAGGTCCTGCCCCGTACGAGAACCTCAATGAAAAGGGGCCACTTGAGTAGATGGGGCAACAACAGCCACTCAGGCCTGGGTGAGAACCGCTCTGAGGAATGATTTAGCTCCTGAGACATTTGGTTGCCATGGGGATGGTGTGGCGGATGAGGACGGGTAAGGCCTGGGGTTTGTAATTCCGGGGTCAGACACGCACAGGGGTGGCTCTGGCTGCTCTGAACACGCGGATGGACCCTGAGCAGATGTTTGGCTAACCTCGTCCAGCATACGTTGGCGTTAGCTTTATTGGGTAAAGAGCCCCTGCTGCTTGCTTTCAAGCCTCTTGGCGCCTTTTCTGTTCTCTGGTGAGAGAAGTCCATCCCGCTCATCCCTTGTGCTTTCTGAAGTGTAAGCCGACGTGCTTGTTGTTTTGAAACGAGGGGGCCATGGTCACGCTGCTGCTACGTTTGGGGTTCCTGGAACCTGCTCCCCCGTGGCCTGCCATCTCCTGGAGGCGCAGACGTAGGAACAAAACCTTTCTTTGTTGAACAGCTTCCTGTTGTGAGGGGAACCCATGGATGGCTGTGGGATTAGTGCCCTTCAGGACTGAGCAGCAGAAACACCAAAATGGCCTCTCCCTTTCTTTTTGCAGGATACATAAACCGTTGGGTACGTTTTAATAGGTAAGGAACCTGGCTTGACTTTTAGATATCTGGGTGCATTGGCAGTATGGCTAGCAGGGGAAACAACTGCCCCCTTTCCCCAATGTTATTTTCTCACTTGTGAAGTCGGCACAGTTGATATGGACGTGACGGACAGAGATACAACCCACAAGTCTACAGCCAAAGTCTGGGCTCAGCATGAACCTGTCCCTGGGGTACAGGAACACAGACCTGGTCTACACTGGATAATTAGGTTGGCATGAGTACACCACTCGAGGGTGTGAAAACTCTACATCCTGCAGTGGCACAGCCGTGGCACTGTCGCCTGGTAAGGGCAGACGTGCCTCTAAAGACTGACATTCTGGACCACAACAAGGCTCTGTTCAGATTTCCCCCAGGATGAGGTCTGTAGAGTCAGCCTAATGAAGCCAATGTCAACCCCTCCCCATACACTCCCCTGTTGCAAGAGCAGGCTCGCTGGCAGTAGCCAATAGCGGTTGTTTTCGAAGGAGAAAAATAATAGCGGCAACAGCCATAAAATGCCCCCCTCCTACAATTGGTGGTGGTGTGATGCTGCAACCCCAGTGAGTAAATTCCTTCCCCAGGAATCAGCTCTCACAGCGAAGCATGACGTTTGATTACTCCTGTAACATTTTATTAGCTTGCAGAGCTGCAAATGTTAATAACGCTCATAAAATTATCCAGCCCCTTGAAAAGCCTGTTACGCTGGTGCACGCCTCGCTTGTGGTGGCGGATTCTGTCCGTAACTGGGCAGCGTGAGAGCCTGTCTTTTATTTCATCTGTCTCCAGTTTATGGCCTCCCATTTTCGCCAAGCACTCGTTGTTTACACATTAAACTGTGAGCCAGGGTTGGCTTTGGCTGCAAGTTTCATACTTTGGCTTTCTCCCATCTTGCTCTTCTGCTCTGCAGGCTAAATATTCTACCGGGATGTACCCTGAGGCCCTTGCGTGGAGGAGATGAGCCCGCATGTGCCGGTCACCGGTCAGGGTGTATCTCGCCCCTCTGTGAGCTGTGCACAACAGGTGTGAATCTGTTGCACCACTTGGTTTGAGAGCTTGGCAGTTTGGGTCCAGCTGTCGAGATGCCTGCTTTTGCTTTGGAGGTCCTTGGTTCATGTGGCTGAGATGGTGGGTGCACGTGTATTGTGCATGGACAGGTTGAACTTCTCTAGTCCAGAACTCTGCTCTGGAAACATCTAATATCTGTCATCCAGAATGGTTTGAGGTAGCCAGATGTCCACTTTTCATGGGTGGGGCCAAGTTTCCCGTGGTCCCATAAAGTGTGTTGACGACCACCAGTCCTGGATCTCAGGGCTCTGTGCTGTTCTTTAGCTCTGATTTACCCCTACATGTCTTCTCAGAGCCCAGCAAGCAGTGGAAGGGCTCTTGATGCTGCTAGACCATTTTGACCTCCCATGGTCCGGCAAATTCTCTGGTTCAGAACCAGTCAGGTCCCCAGGGTTCTGGATTACAGAGGTTCTACCTGTACCTGCTAGCCAGCTCCCTTTCCCTGTACCTGTGTATATCCTGGGGTCTGCTTGGGGGGAGGAGTGATGAGGGAAGACATGACAAGGGATCAGGGCCAGGGCATGTGTGAGGTCCTTCCCACCATTCCTAGGAACGCACCAGGAGGGCTGTCAGAGACCGGCTCCCATGGGTCAGTTGGTAGGATGGGCAGTACCACGCCTTGTTTAGATTGGCTGCGTTAATCACATGCTGCCTCTCCATCCTTCCTTCCCGCCGGGCTGCTGATCTCCATTCCTGCCGCTGTGCGGGGAGCGTCGGAGCCATCTCCGCATATTAAGCAGCACAGCGTCCCCCCCTAACCTGAGCGACTCTGGCCTCTGCTGTGCCGGAGCCGTGCCATGTGGTGCACACAATCGTGCAGTGCGCAGAGGCCCCTGGAGCGCAGACACTATCGACTCTGAAGGCCTGGGCATATGTCTCATTAGCAAAATCATTACGCAAGACATAGAACAGAAGCCTGAGAGACATTCTGCTTTTTTCCCCGTTTGTTTGCGGCGCGGGGGGAGAAAAGGAGCCGGGATGTCTGGCGTTTGGTGTTTGCTTGCATTGCCCGACAGGCCAGGCATCCGGCGTGTGGCACTTCCCGCGTCTCAAATCAGTCTCATGTTGGCAGGCAGTGCGGGGCGGGTCTAGCAGGCATGGGGGTAATTGCGCAGAAGGCCGTCATGTGGTTGGAAGAATACTTAGTGGCACGGCTTTGGGGGGGATAATCCAGTGATAGGGATCGGTTTCTTCATGGCAGGGACTATTCTTTGCAAGCAATGGTTGGAGACGCCGCATCGTAATGGGGATGAAAAATGCTGCAACAAGGCAGTGTGCCAGGAAACTCCGGAGGCAGTGCGGCCCATGTTTCTATACTGGCCTTTCATCCAATGGAACTCCTCGCTGGAGGATGTTGTGAAGGCCAGGACTTTAACAGGGTTCAAAAAAGAACTAGATACATTCACAGAGGTTGGGTCCATCAATGGCTGTTAGCCAGGATGGGTAGGGATGGTGTTCCTGGCCTCTGTGTATCAGAAGCTAGCGGGGATCACTTGATGTTTCCCTGTTTCTGTTCGCTCCCTCTGGGGCACCTGGCATCGGCCGCTGTTGTGGGACAGGACACTGGGGCTGGATGGACCTTTGGTCTGACCCAGTGTGGCCGTTCTTATGTTCTAATTGGCTTGGTAAAATGTACCCTCCATTTAAAATTCCCCATCATCCCCCTTCCTAATAGCCTCCAGCCATCCAGTGGGGGATGGGCATTGCCTCGTCTGACTGTCTAGCTTCTGTACCTATCCTAACTCCAGCTGTTTTCTGTTTGGGGAACTGCTGATGGGGTGTATCTATCCGGCTGGCCGTGCTCCCTAGCTGCTCCTGTGCTCCCCTCTGTGTCTAGTTCATAGCACAGCTCTGGGAGTGGATTGTTCTTTGCTTTCTCCCCACGTTGGTCCAGGAGGCCGGAATCTGCCACTGGCCTTCATCATTAGCTGGTTGCTCTCTCTGTCCTCACGCCAGCTCACATCTTCTGACCAGGACATCCGGGGGGTTCTGCCTGCCCCCACTCACTACGGACTGACCTAGCTGGGGTGGCAGACACGCCGGGAATGCACAGCCCCCCTGTAGGCTCTGACGTACTAGCTGGTGAGGCTGTGCAAGGGAACAAGGAGGGACTTTGTGCAGCCCAACGAGGCAACCCATAGGACAGTCTGGCCCTGGTCTGTGACATCGTCTCGTGTCTCGTCTGCGGGAAGTCTGCCTTGGCCCTCGTGATGTGCACTGCCTAGGCAAGCGGGAACCTCTGCCGTCTGGAGCTCAGGGATGGATGAGGCCTCTGGGATCGCACCGCGGTGCAAGGAGAGCTCTGAGCGGCAGGGAGCACAAGGCCGTTGAGTTGGCCAGGCATTGCCGCCATGGCAGTCTCCACAGGGGCGTGTCTGCTGGCTGCAGTCTCCGTGGGCTCTGCTGACTGCATTCGGGCCCCGTGTGGGCTGTGCCTGGCCACGCCGCAGTGCCTGGAGCTGGGCCGCAGGAGGGAGCTTTGCGGCAGCCCAGGGGAAGGAGACAGTGTGCCAGGAGGGCTCTAAGCACTAGGCTCTCTCCAGGCCATTTCATGGGGACTACTTCAGGCCAGGCATAACATGGGGATGATTCAGGCTTGCTGCCCCCGGCCCAGCGACAGCACCTGCTAGTCAAGGCCCGGCGGCCTCTTCCAAACAGCAACAGCCAGGTGCTCCAAACAGTCGCAGATACAAGCTGTTGCACATCTGAGGTAGGAATGTTAAATGTAGTTTAATCAACGAATCGACAAGTCGATGGAATTTCCATCGACAAGTCGATTAGTCAAAACATTGGGGAGCTGCAGCAGGGATAGCGGCTCCTGGCCCCAGGAGCCTACCACACTGTGGCTCTGCCTTTTAAATGTGTTAAGAGCCGGCAAGTGGGGACCTGACACGAGCCGGGAAGTAGCTGATTGCTGGCTTGTGCCCAGTCCCCACTACCTCCTGCCTCCGCTGCCCCCCGTGGAGACGGTGCTGGGGGGAACTGGCTTTTAAGCCGGCTCCCCCCAGCACGAGCTCCTGCTTATGCTGATTGGATAGTCGACTAGTGGTTACCTCCCTAGCATGAGGCGTGGCTTTGAAATCACGTCTCCAGAGACGAAGTGGGAGTAATTTGCCCAGACCCGCTTGCTGGCTAGACCAGTGCAGCCTCGTTTCCCCCTTTTCTCCATTAAATGTGGAAGCCGGTGATGGATAGCGTGAGTATCTGTGTGTACACTGATTTAAGATTATAGCTGAAATAAAATTAGTAATGCTAATTGCTGTAATTAGACTTATTTCGTCTCCATATGAATTTTGCAGCTCTTATCACACACAGGACAGGAATAAGACGTTCCAGAGAGAGAGAGAGGGAATTAACTAGTGGAGCAATACAAATCTCTTTCTTTGGATGCAGGACTGTGCTCACAGCCAGGGGGCGATCAAATCGTGGGCCTCAGAACGCTCTCTCGTAGATCTTCGACATCGTCCAGTTGGCACCAGCTTGGAGCAGGCTCCGGTTGTCACAAATAAGGTAGCGTTTGCCATGGGGATTTACTGACATTTTTGGGACCCCTGTTGCTTCCATCCGGTCTCCCTTCTTGTCCTCGTTCGCTGCAGAGAAGCAGAAGTCCTTCTTCTCCACAGACTTCCTGTGTGGGCACGTTGCTTAGAGGGGGTCTGTGCCACAGCTGGGAGCGTTCTTCCCAGCACGGATGGACAGATGTGTACCCCAGCTAGTGTGTTAAAGACAACCGGGGGAAGCGCAAGTCTGCCCTGGCTAGGTACTCATGTGTCGCCCCCTGCTGTAAACCCAGGGTTGTGAGTTCAATCCTTGTGGAGGCCATTTAGGGATTTGGGGCAAAAATTTGTCAGGGATGGTACTTGGTCCTGCTGTGAAGGCAGGGGACTGGACTCGATGACCTTTCAAGGTCCCTTCCAGTTCTAGGAGATAGGCAATCTCCATTAATTATAAAGATCACCAGTGTAGCCACTCTGCATGGACGAAAGGGCGCTCACCCTCTGACATAGCCCTGTGTGCATTACCGATTATGCCGGAGAAACTTGCATTGTCCCAGGCATGGGGTTTTTCAAGCCCCTGATGATAGGGTCGTACGGACATAGCCTAGCTCTCTATTTCAGGCCTAGCTAAGTCATTGGTCTGCCCATGCTAGGAAGTATACTCCCAGCTGCGATGTGGAGCTCGCCTGAGTCTCTCTGTGCCTCAGTTCTCCATCTGGAAAATAGGGATAATTGCAGTGAACTGCCCCATTGGGGAGGGGCAGGCAATACGACGGAGGCAGTTCACCAGGGTTAGCCGCCACCACTTTATTTACCTGCGTGTCCACAGGTATGGGTGCTTGTGTAATCCACACACCTAGTGTAGTTACTGAGTACTGCAAGTGGCACCTAGACCACTACAACAGTTAAGATCAAGAGACCTCTACAGCATGGGCTGGGACACAGCTGGCTTTTAGCTCAGAGGGTCAAGGCTCCTAGAGTCAGCTCCCAAGGTCCCAGGCTCAAATCCACCTTGGTGGTGGCTACACTTGCAACTTCCGTTGGCCATGGAGACCACTTCCTGCAGCTCCCATTGGCTGGGAATGGCGATCCCTGGCCAATGAGATCTGCAAGTACTGGTACCTGCAGAGGCGCAGGTAAATACTGCGGTGGTGCCAGATAAGTATCGTTCATCCTCGGCAGGCAGATGTGAGTTGGAGGGACGTACCCTCTTACCCATCGGTGGCATGTTTTCCCACCACCTCCCTTTCCGACACATGCCGTCAGCAGGGGGTGTCCGCTGTAACATGGGGTGCGTGTAGAAAGCCTCTCGTCTGTGAAACTGGTAGAATTTGTTGCAGCTCTCATGATGCCTGGATAAAATGATACTGTGGAGTTACAGAGTGTCGTTCCTCTCAAAGAACTCAGCCCCATGAGCATTTCTAGGTCTAGTATAGCACTGGATTTGCAAACAGAAACCAGTTGGCTAAGGCATGGTCCTGGGACCAAAGGTCATGTGGACATATTGACCTGTCTAGGTATTTATGGCATGCTTCACACGATGGTGTCCGAGCACCTAGCAATGGTCCATCAGTCCAGACAGGTGGTCTCCTGGTGGGCCCCGTTTTCATCCTCAACACCTGCAGATGGCCCAGGTCGGCTGACCCGGTCTCCACGTCATGGCATCATGGATTTTTTTTTGCCACGGAGACACACTAGTGTCCGCCAGCTGTTGGGCAAACCACCGCAGCGGCTCAGAGCGTCTTGTGAGGTGAGCTCTGGGCACCCTGAAAGAGCATAAGAGGGAAGGAGAAGAGAGGTGAGAAAGCTGGTGGCACAGCTGAGCGGTGTGGGGCCCTGTTAGTCGATGGACCCACGCAAACCAAACGTCTCTCCACAGCGAGCGCGTCCCACCATACAAACCAAGGGGACTGAGCGAAGAAATTACACTAATGAATAAACAAGCTCTTTAAAAAATGGGCTCCTTATACAAAGTGTTATTTTTAACTTAGTGGCAATTTGCATGCCAGTCAATTTGCATACATTAAACACAGTCCCCCTTCCTCTTTCGCCCCCTCCCCTCATAACAGCAGCTCATTATAGAGCTGCCGGGACCAAGGAGCCCACGGCTCTGGAGGGTATATTAATGTACCCAACGCATGCTGCGTCGGCTTTTATCACTTGCCGCACATTGGGCCTGGTGTCTTTGAAGTGGTTAGCGCCTCCAACGGCCTTCTGCTGGAGGTGGTGGGAATGGAAAAGAGGGGAGGGGAGGGGAAGAAAAGACAAGCCTGGAGGAGAAATGCACAGGGGAAGGCAGGAGCTTGTTTGGTTTGTTTTAATGCTGGGAGGAAGAAAATGAGCAACGCAGAAACCTCTCCCTCGGTGTCGTTTTTATTATTCTCAACGAAATAGAACCTCTCCCCAGAGCCCCAGAACATGAGACGCAGGCGGGGGAAGGGAAGCACCTCACGCGGCTGGAGGAGACGTTCTGTGGGGAATCTGGCAGGGCGGGGGCCTCTCTGCCCACCCACCTAGAGACAGCAGGATTGTGGGGGTGGAAACGAAGCATCCGTTAATGCCCAAGCAGCTCCCCATATGTGTTTAATAGAGAATACTGAGGGTGCAAGCCAGTCCTGTATTTGGGAGGTAGTGCTGCCCACAGCATAGATCCTCCACAGAACTGGATTCTAGTCCCTTGTCTGACACTGGATCATCTTGGGTGAGCCACTTCCTTTTTCTGTTCCTCAGTTTCCCCATCTATGAAAGGGGGATAATCGTAATCGTCTTTGTCAAGCCCATTGAGATCTACTGATGAAAAGCACCATTTGAGTGTTAAGTCATCTTCTTCCACGCTCAGCTACCCCGGTGATCAGCGAGCATGTGAAAACACAGGGTGGATAGGTAGAGCGTGGCATCCCTCTCTCCATCTGGCATAAGCACAAGCTCGCCGTGTGATTTGTTGCAACTAGGCCTGGTTGAAAATGTTCAACCAACAGTTTTGCCGCACATGTTTGGAGACAAGTTCTTGGCCCGCCTGGCAGAGAAGTCTGCACATTTGGAGAATTCCACTGTTGATAAGGAAACACACAACATTTTTAAAAAAATGAAATCGGCAGCACGTCTGCAATTTCCTGCTCGCTGCGGCAGAGAATGTTGTAATGATGCCAAATAGCCCCCTGAAAGAGTCTTTCAAGAGGGAGGTGGGGACATTTGAAAGGACGTGACCCTGACGGAACCCAGGTTGATATGCTGTCGCAGACAGTACATCCCACAGTGTGTCTTGGCACCTCATCAGCCCCTGTCCCGCCTAATCTAGTGAAATGGGGGGCCCTCCACGGAGTCCTAAAGCTCCTTCATGATGAAAACGTTAGGGCCGGAGTAGAAAGAAGAAATGCTTTGGATTCAGAAACCCAGGCAAACGAGAACCTGAGAAGGAGGAGCGTGGCCCTGGGTCATTCTGAACTACAGATCTTGCAACACGTTGGCTGATGTGAAAACGTTTTGAAGCGCGGCTTTCAAGCAGTGACAGGACAACAACCCAGCGGACGGTTGGCTGAGAATCTGGAGTTACGCACTAATGGCGAGTGTTGTTCTGCAGGAATGTCATCAAAAGTAATGGGGACAAATGATTATTATAGCTATCACCAGGAACTCTTGGCCAATTGCAATCCCTTGTGTACAAAGAGAGAGAGGGAGCATCGGTGACATTGTACTTGCAAGCTGAAGAGCTAAGGAAGACTTGTAAAAAGGAGAAATAATTATTCCCCTTTATTCGGCTCTGGTGAGGCCACATCTGGAGTATTGCATCCAGTTCTGGGCCCCCCACTACAGAAAGGATGTGGACGCATTGGAGAGGGTCCAGTGGAGGGCAATGAAAATTATTTAGGGGCTGGAGCACATGATGTACAAGGAGGGGCTGAGGGATTTGGGTTTGTTTAGTCTGCAGAAAAGAAGAGTGAGGGGGGATTTGAGAGCAGCCTTCAACTTCCTGAAGGGAGGTTCCAAAGAGGATGGAGAGAGGCTGTTCTCAGTGGTGACGGATGGCAGAACAAGGAGCAATGGGCTCAAGTTGCAGTGAGGTCTAGGTTGGAGATTAGGAAAAACTATTTCCCTAGGAAGGGGGTGAAGCGCTGGGCTGGGTTCCCTAGGGAGGTGTGGAATCTCCATCCCTAGAGGTTTTTAAGTCTCGGCTTGACAAGGCCCTGGCTGGGTTCATTGAGTTTGGTTGGTCCTGCTGTGGGCGGGGGGCTGGACTCGATGACTCCTAGTGTCTCTTCCAGCCCTGGGGTTCTATGATTCTATGAGGGATATAACTCGCAGATCCAGGGCTGGAACGTAGGTCCACTGCTCTGCTTGCTGGCTCACATTGCTCTCCAGTACACACAAAGAACCAAAGTCCTAGCTGCTCACTGGCGTTCCCTTCCGCAGGGCGTTCAAGACATCTGTCTGGTTCCTCGCCCCACCCACAGACGTCGGGGAGCCCGTGGTCATGCTGGCCATACATGTCAGACCAGCGCTCTCCAGTGTATGCTCTGCAGGTCTGGGGACCTGTGGTCATAGCACCCGTTGTCTGCTTCTTCCTCGCTTTCATGCCCGGCTAGTCAAGCTGCAAATCAAGCATGAAGCTCCAAACCCTGCTATCTCTGGACTCTGCTACGAGGATACAAAGCAAGCCGCTGGAGTGAGCCCATACATTAAGGAGCTGTCTGTAAAGCAGGCTGCGGCAGGGTAGAGACAAGGGTTAGAGGACATGAATCCAGGCGAACTGCTACCAACCTATTCTCCACCCTGGTCTACAGTGACAGGTGTTGTCCCGCAGGGCCAAATTCCCCACTCTACCCCCTCCCCCAGTGGCATGATAGCCCCATGCTCCAGGTTGCAAGCCACACAGTAAAGTTTGGTGGGACAGTTGGGCCAAATCTGAGTGGTGCTTCATTTTATACGTTCTTTTCCACTTTCTTTTGTGCTATTACGGATTTGCAGATAACACCGTTAGGCCTCCAAGTTGTGGTCTTAGAGAGTCACAGTCGTTTCTAAAAAAAGAGGGGAGATTGTTTTGGATTGAACTCAAAAAGAAGTGTCACCCTTTTCAGTGAATCGAATGTCAAACCTTCTTCGCACAGGTGAACGAAAACATCTTGGTTCGTTTTTCAGCACTTTTTAACAAGTTAAAGGTTTATATTTTATTTTTAAAAGACACTGATAAACGAAACGTTGTCCTGACTCGAAAAATGTCCGAAACCTCTCTTTCTGACATTCCCCAAAGAAAATGGTTCATGTTTTTCAGAATATTTTCCCAAGTTTTTTCTGTATAAAATAATTCAGCAAAATTGACATGAATTCATGAAAGAATTAAATGTTTCCGTGTGCTCACACCCGCATTGGTCATTGGATACAAATTTCGTTCCAAAACTGTCAGCCACCCATGATTAGACTGTGAATGGTTCGCTAACTACAAAAGCAGCTTCTCCTCTCTTGGAATTCACACCTCCAGATCAGCCACTAGAAGTGGCCTTCATCCTCCCTGATTGGATCCACCTCGTCATCTCCAGCCTGATCCTGGCCTGCATATTTATACCTGCCTCTGGAAATTTCCACTACATGCATCTGACGAAGTGGGTCTTTGCCCACGAAAGTTTATGCTCCTACACTTCAGTTAGTCTATAAGGTGCCACAGGACTCCTCGCCGCTTATGCAGATTCAGACTAACACGGCTACCCCTCTGATACTTGACCCATGATTAGAAGCATTGGTCATCTGGATTTAACTTCTTACGACATTATGAAAATGCTCTTTTTTATTTCGAAAGGCTCAGCTCTTCTCTTAGACTGTGCTCAGTGTCATATTGTGATGTTATCCCTTTTATTTCCAGAATATGGGGAGTTGGTGTTTTCCCATCTCCCTTACGGCATACAACTCTAGTGGTGCAACATTTTTATCAGAAGCAGATGGGCTGCCTATCTCAATAAAAGGGTGTAGAAGTTAACACGCTAGAAAAAGGTCAGTTTATACAATCGGCACCTTGTCTCCCCTAGGAAAACAGAACAATCCAAGGCCGTTGCTAAACAACTGTTGCACGAGTTAACACAAAGCCTATACAGCTCTGATTTACCGAGGCTTCATTTTATACCAGATAATGCCAGAAGACGTGTTTTTTCATGAACAGAAAAATAAATATTCCTTTTCTAGTCGTAAAGCACCTGGTATACAGACCCTCGTGGGCAACTTTGCTTAAAAGTTGTTCTTCCTATTTACAATATCATCCCGTCAGTCAGTTTCTGGCTCTTTATTTTAAGTGACTAGAACTATGAGAGTGACATTGTTTTTCCTCCGCCCCCAGCTTTAGATTGAGACACCTGATTCATTAGCAAATTGTGCCTCAGTTTCCCTCACTGCAAGAGTGAGCAGAGATTTCCTTCGTAAGCCCTAACGTGAAGGTAGAGGGAAGGAAGGCAGTGCTTGGTTGCATGTCTCCTCCATGCAATTTTTTTTTTTCATCTGTGAATATTTTCAGTCAGTGATGTTTTTCTTGGGAATTTTTCAATATTTGTCATCAACCCCTTCCCAAATAAAAGCTGGGGAAATAACATTTCCATCATCCAAAAGTGAATTTTTTCATGGCTTACAAAAACTCAATTTTTTTAGGGACAAAACTCTAATCTGTATTTCGGAAAACCCCCATTTTGTCCAAATGCCGCTTTCCATTCAAAACATGTTGCAGCAAATTTTGACCAGCCCTAAGGCTTAATCATGTGAGTCGAGTTCACATCTCACTCTCAGTCCTCCACAGACTCCTTTTCCTTTAGTGCTCCCCGTCGTCCTGGCCAGCACAGCTGCTCTCCCCTCGCCGCCTGCTGCGGATGGTCTTAGAATTAATTTCTATCTAGGGCTGGTTATTTGTTCACTTTTCTGGCTCTGTCTCGCTTGGCTGCTGGCATCTGAACTTCTGTGGCCACCTTATTTTCTTTTTACATCCTTTCTGCTGGGGTCATTCCAGTCTTCCCTGGCATTCTGTCTGTCCTAGTCAGCAGATCTCTCTCCACATATACCTCTTACTCACACCGCCACGCTTGGCATTCCAGCCCCGGCTGTGGTCACCTGCCGCCGTTCTCAGAGCTCCAGCGACCGAGGACACCGTGGAAAGGGACCAAGTGCACATTCAGACGTTCATTACTCACCAGCACATCTGCACTGAGTTCCCAGTCCCCTCCCCCCCTCCCCTCCCGTTGCAGATGAATTTCCTCAGCTTTTGTCTCCCTGGGTCTGGCTTCTCGGCTCCAAGCTGAAGCACCGACTTAACGGGATTTGTCTTGACAGATCCAGGGAGGTTTCCAGCCAATTAAAAATATGAACCTAAGAAGCGGGGAAAGAGCCGTGGCGATTCCGTGGTGGGAAGGGCTTCTTGTCACGTGTCGCTGTGCACTGTGCAGGAGGGATTAAAATGCAGGGGTGGAGGTCTGTGTCAGATTTTCCATGCCATGCTTCTTGTGGCCGAGAGGCAAATCGTTCATTACCAGTGAGGGTGGAAGGATTGATGCAGTCATTTGCATATTGACTTTTGCTCTCTCTCATGCACATGCACAGGCTGTTTGGTGCTACCGCCCGCTGCGGCGGAATGATATATGCAGTGGGTGGAAAGGACAGTGTCCTAGACAGTTTTGGGGCTGAGAGAGAGGACGGGCATGAGCCAAGGTCCTGGGAGACCTGCGGTCAGTTCCTGGCTGTCCCACCCACTCCCTGTGCAACCTGTGCAGTGGGGAGAAAAGCTCTCTCCAGCCTCGCCTTCTGGGGTTGGGCGGGGGTGTGTATGTGTCATAACAATACCACAAATAGGTAAAGAGCAAAAAGCGTGCGCGCTTCGCAGGCATGGTGCAACGGGTCTCTTCTGCCGTGTACCTCTTCTGCCCGCCGCAGGGCCGGGTGTGAGCAGGCCAGTCCTCGTGGACACAGCGAGCCAGGGAAATGCACTCCTAACTCAGTCAGAATGGCATTATTTTTAAAAGGCAGCCGGAACTTGTAATCTCAGCACTTATGGAACTAATTTGCTGTGCAGCAGAAGGAATGCTCACAGTCCTTTCCATGAATTCTAGTTCTGAGAAAAAATCAAGAAAGTAATTACTTGGTTCAGTCATTAATTACCCTCTCCTGGACATTTTGGAATGTGGAGGATGAAAAGCCCGAGGCAGCTATTAAGAGCAACTCTAATGCTATTGATCTATTTGTGTTTATCGCGAAATTTCTCTGCCTTTTATGACATTTTATTGACCTGCCGGGTCTAGGTGTGTGGACGTAGGGAGCGCAATACATCCTCTCTCTCCGTCAGAGCCAGGGTCTCCACGCCACCCAATGCTCTGTCCTCAGCCAACATGGGGAGAAGAGGAAATCTTCCTCTAACTCTACATTTGCCCTTCCTCCCGTGGGTTCCAAGCACTGGATCCTTTGTGAAGGTTAAGAAAAGTGGTGAAAGCTCTGTATGTCTCCTTCTCACGGGCGCAGCTTGACCCTGATGCGCTCCTACCATCCCGTCTGCCTGCCTTCTGTCGGTAACGATTCTCAGAGGGGGTGAGGGAGGCAGAGAGATGGCTCCAGCTTCATCAGTCTCCCTAGAAATTGGTTTCTAGTGGCAGCAGCTCCCTTCCCCTAGGTAA
Organism: Pelodiscus sinensis; assembly: GCF_052426305.1. NCBI lineage: Eukaryota > Metazoa > Chordata > Testudines > Trionychidae > Pelodiscus > Pelodiscus sinensis. Next base: position 55,066,800 of record NC_143061.1, on the reverse strand, counting down.
CAGTCTAAACCATTTCTCTGGCCTTGTTCCCACAGGAACCTTTGCAAGGCCTCACAGCTCTGGATCAGCCACATTATCAGGGACTCTGGTACCCGTAGGGCCTAGGATGTCGATGGTACCCTCCGAATGCCTCTCTGCGACGTGGGCCTGGAGACATTTCAAACACGAAGAAGGCTGGAGGAGAGTAGCAGGGGAGCTGGGCTCCCCACCAAACCACAGAGTGAACTCAGGCCTGTTCGGGGCAAGGCGGTCTGTGTGGCATGGAGGATTCCGATGACTGAGATTGTTCTGTATGTGAGGGGAGTGCTTCGAGGCCCCAGCTGAGACCGGGCCCCTATTGTGCTGGGGATGGAGATACCTCTAGTAAGAAGCAGAGCACAGGATCCTGCTAACGTCATCAGGCCGAAGGCCGCCACGTTGGCTTTCAGTGCTCTAGGCAGCCAGCAGAACCCAGCGCGTGGCTGGAGCAAGCCCACAGTTCCCAGGCCACGGATTAAAAAGAAAGGGGAAAGATCAAACACTGTCTCGCCCGTGACATCGGCTGAGCTTCCGTCAGGGTTCCTCTGCCAGTTCCCCTCATTCCGCTGCCTCCTGCACTCCGACACCCCAGGGAGAAGCAAAGCCGCTTACTGGGGTAGAACGGACACAGCTGCTCAATAACCCCTCCTCTTTCTGTCCTCTGCCCCTCCCGTCTTAGCTGGCAGGCAAAATGCTAGCACTCACTGCTCAGCGGGTCAGGAGAATGCAATTACAGCTGAGGCTGAGGAGAGAGACCTTGATGCAGCCGACCTGCACTGTGCTCATGCGAAGGCAGCCACAGTCACACCCTCCCTGCTAGCAGCTTAGTCACGCACCAGGGGGTTTATACGGGGTGCGTGTGCAAGAAGGACAAAGCACAGAAGTGATTTGTGCTGATTAGCTACTCAGCATCTGGCCCCATCCTGGCATTCCTTCGGCGGGTTTAACCGGAGACCAGCAACGCGGCCGAATTTCCTGTGCTCGCCAGGATGCAGCGTTCCCATGGCTGGGCATGGGGTCGTGGCACCAAAAAGGGATGTGGACGGGAGGGTGCATTGGCAGAGAGACAGAGCGTGAGATTTGCCCGTGCAGAAGTAATGGAAGGGCCTCAGGGACGTCTTGAGGAGTGGAACCGGGTCAGGCCTCAGGAGGGGCTGAGACGGGTGGGGCACAAAGCAGGCTGTAAAAGGCCCCGTGTTTTATGGTTTGTTATTTTTTAGTGGGAACCTCTGAAAAACGTTCACCTGGTTTCAGGATTTCTCCTGAGAATTGGTACCTCGCCCAGTGAGAAACAGAAATCAGCCCCCAATTCCTTTGCTGTTATTTCCCCCCGATGGACTGGAAGAAATTCTGTTTTGCTCAAAGAAAGAGGAAAAGTTGATTAAAGCAACAACTCTGTGACAGTCTTTGAGCTCTCTCTTTAGGCTGTTGCCCTGCCTGTTTGCTCTCATGACATACGTCTACGCTGCCATAGAAAACTTTGCGGCACTGTGTCTCTGTGCCCAGCTGACTCAGGCGGAAGGCTACAAATGGCAGCGTAGATGTGTAGCCTTGGGCTGGCACCTGGACTCTTGGTGGGGGGCTTAGCCCCACAGCCCGAGCCAACGTGCCAGCCACAGCCATCCTAGGTGAAGAGGTAGATACATTGGAGGGTAGAGATGGAGTCCAGAGTGGCCTAGACAAATTGAAGGATTGGCCCAAAAGAGGGACACGATTCCTACCCATCCTGGCGAATAGCCATTAATGGACCTAGCCTCCATTAAATTCTCTAGTTCTTCTTTGACCCCTTTTAAGGTCTTGGCCTTCACAACATCCTCTGGCAGGGAGTTCCACAGCTTGACTATGCTCCGTGTGAAGAAATACTTCCTTTGGTTTGCTTTCAACCTCCCTATTGATTTCATTTGGTGACCCCTACTTCTTTGTAGCAGCTCATCTGGAATCCATCATTTTATATGTACAGTTGGGATTGTGTTTTCCAAGGTGCATTACTGTGTTATCTGGCACACTCAGGGGTTAGGGAGTTCCAGTTATCTAAAAATTCTGGTTATCTGAAGGTCCCATCAACTTAGGAAAAACCAATGGACAATAATAGTAAAACTCAAGTTTTTAATATTGGTAGTTTTGTAGTGTGAGGCAGTTGGTCTCAGATGATTCACACTTCTTAAATAAAAAATTGTTAAGCCAATCATGGTAAAACAAGCCAAGCCTGTGTGCCTGAAGATGTGACAGTATTGTGGCTAGGAGCGATGCTGGTAACAAAGTTTTCAGGTTAACAGAGTGCTGGATAACAAAGGTTTCACTGTACTTTGTATTTTTCCACAATGAATTTCATCTGCCATTTTGTTGCTCAGTCACGCACTTTTGTGCGATCCTTTTTAAACTCTTGGCAGACCACTGTCGGCTTAACTATCCTGAGCACTTCGGTATCATCTGCAAATTTTGCCATCTTACTGTTTACCCCTTTCTCGAGATCATTTATGAATATTTTGAACAGGATTGGTCCCAGGCCAGACCCTGGGGGACACCACTAGTTACCTCTCTCTATTCTGAAAACTGACTGGCTGCGTCTAGACTGGCAAAAGTTTGCGCAAATACTTTTAACGGAAAAGTTTTTCTGTTAAAAGTATTTGAGCAAGAGAGCGTCTACACTGGCACGGATGCTTTTGCACAAAAGACATTTTTTGCGCAAAAGCATCTGTGTCAGTGTAGACGCTGTCTTGCACAAGAAAGCTCCGATGGCCATTTTAGCCATCGGGCTTTCTTACGCAAGAAATTAACTTGGCTGTCTACATTGGCCCTCTTGCACAAGAATATTTGTGCCAGAGGTCTTATCCCTGAGCAGGAGTGTCGGAGCATTTGCGCAAGAACCACTGATTTTGTACAGTACAAAGTCAGTGTTCTTGCACAAATACTCGCAGCCAGTGTAGACAGGCAGCAAGATTTTGTGCAAAAGCGGCCACTTTTGCGCAAAACCTTGCCAGACTAGACGCAGCCGCTGTGTATTCCTACCCTTTGTTTCATATCTTTTAACCAGTTATCAGTCCATGAGAGGACTTTTCCTTTTATCCCATGACAACTTACTTTGCTTAAGAGCCGTCGGTGAGGGACCTTGTCAAAGGCTTTCTGGAAATCTAAGTACACTACATCCACTAGATCCCCCTTATCTCCAAGCTTGTTGACTGCTCAAAGAACTTGAGTAGATTGGCGAGCTAGCATTTCCCTTCACAGAAATCATGTTGACTCTTCCCCAACAAATTATGTTCATCTGTGTGCTTGACATTTCTGTTCTTTACTATAGTTACAACCAATTTGCCCAGGACTGACATTAGACTCACCAGTCTGTAATTTCCAGGATCATTCCTATGGCCCTTTTTAAAGATTGGCATCACATTAGCTGTCCTCCAGTCATTTGGTACAACAGCTGATTTAAAGGACAGGTAACAAACCACAGTTAGTAGGTCTGAAATTTCCCATTTGAGTTCTTTCAGAGCTCTTGGGTGAATGCCGTCTGGTCCCGGTGACTTGTTGCTGTGAAGTCCACTAATGACACCTCAATCTGGGACAGTTCCTCAGATGTGTCACCTACAAAGAAGGGTTTTTTGAACATCTGGCGAGAGTGTCTGCCAAAGGCCAGGCTGGCCTGGTGGCTTCTGTGCTGCTTTTTGACATCCATGCCTGCCCTCTGTGAGAGAGGGCTCCCAAGGGAGTCCCGAGCAGGGCTGAAAGCTCCCCAGATACAGTCCTGGCTGGGAGGGGGAATAGGAGAAGGGGTAAAAGACATGGCTATCCACACTGTTTTGGGGACAACAAGGGAAGACAGGGTGTGTGCTGGTGACCCTAGCCAATCAGCCACGCCCTGCTTAGTTTTCTGTTCTGCTCTTCAGGGCTTTGCTCGTTGCCTTCACAAACACAAAAGACACGTGTGTCAAAAGAAACGGAAACAGCAGGCTGGTTAGGGGTTCAGAAAGGCTCCTCAGGGCTCAGGAAGCTCTTAGGTGGGACCCGCTCTGACCCCGCAGGGGGGCTCCATGAGGTCTGCTTGCCTGAATCCTGCTGCTCAAGTTACCAAAGGCCGCTTTCCTGGTTTTCTCCCTGTATGTTGTCCAGTGGAGAGTGTAGGCCAGTGCCGTGTGGGGTTGATCAGCTGTGTCGGCTGATTCCCAGCGCCTCCTGCTGGGTTGCTCTCTGGGCCAGGATCAGCCATTTCCGGTCCTTTCTCCGCGTCCGACCAGGTTATTACAAGGAGAGGTCGCCCTGTCACCTACGAGTAGGAAGCCTGGCCCATTTCCTTCCTCGCAGGTTGATTGCCACTTACTGTCCCTTCCATCTTTGTTTCTAACGGTCCCCGTTGGGTTAGAAGTGTGCACAATGCATAGCTATGCAGATTGACCGTCCCCTCTGACTTCCTGTATGGCACACGCCAGAGAGCTGCCCCCAAATAATTCCCAGAGCAGGTCTTTTATAAATACCTCTAACCTTGATTTTAAAATCTTCACTGATGGAGACTCTGCCGTGATGCTTGTCAGTTGTTCCAGGGGTTAATGACTCTCACTGTTAGGGGAGATGACCGCTTTCATGTAAGAGGATAAGTATGGACAACGCAGGAAACTGCTTCCCTGTACTTATCTTGGTGTTCTACTTATGTATATTGATTTTCCTACCATTTCAGTGGTATGTGTCTGTATTAACTAGCGCTCATAAAGTTTCGGTGCGCCTCGCCAATTTTATCTTCTTAATTAACCCTCCGTCGCTGCCTGCGACAAGCGCATGTCGCCCCCAATAAATAATTCCTGTACCAGCCATAGCTGAGTAGACTCCAGCCGCCAGTGCTGTGCCGCGGGAGGCGCTGGAAGGAGGCCCGGGGCTGCGCTGTCTCCACGGGCAGCAGGAAGTGATCCGCTCCGACGGGAGCCACGTGCAAGAATGTCCTTGAGGCCCGTCCAATCCGACTGCAAGGCTCTTCGCTGTGTTCTGGCTTGTACAGCTCAGCCAGGCAAGGGTGGGCCCATTAAGGCATTGCAAAGCTCACCAGTCTCCTTGTGGCCTCTCTCAGGGCTTCCTCCCTGCGAAGGCAGGGCCAGCCTTTCTGTGATGGAGGCTGGTTCTCATGCTGTCACGCTGCAGGCAGGGGAAGGAGGACAGGACTCTTGTCTGCTACCGAGGTGCACTCCACTGAGAGCAATTTCCAGGGAGGAGAGCAGAGAGGGCGGGGAGGTACCCAGTAGCCGTTTGACTCTCTCATGCACTGGCCAGCAGGGGAGAAGGGCAAGTCTGCTGCCCTTCTCAAAGAGACAAGATGGGTGAGGTTATATCGGTTACAGCACTAGTTTCTAGTGATGGGAGTGAGAAACATTCGTGGCTGAAGGGCTGTCAGAGTTCTCATTAGCTCTCCCCCAGGGACGGACAAGGAGCTCTGATAACCAGCAAGGTGTGGTGCCTCTAACACATGCGCTGAGTAACATGCCCCCGCCCTTGATCTGCTCAGCCTACCAGGTTGCATGTGATTCCCCCATCAGGGGCATGGGCCAAGTATCGGTTAAGGCTGGAAATCTAAAATTAGTGCTTCCTTTGCCGTCTTGGAAACTCCCATCCTTCGTGTCCATGAGGCTACATCTAAAGTACACCCCTCTGTCAGCAGAGGGATGTAAATTAGACGTATCGAAAGTGCAAATGAGCCGGGATTTAAATATTTATTTGCATAATGTTTATATGCATAATGGCGGCCACTGCTTTTTTTCCGAAACGGGGCTTTTAAAAAAAAAAAAAGGCAGTTTAGATGGGGCATTTTCAACAGAAATTCCCTGTTTCGAAAGATTCTGTACTCCTCAAAAAATGAGGAAAATGCCTGTCGAAAATGCCCCATCTAAATCGCCGGTTTTTTTTTTTTTAGAAAAGCCCCATTTCGAAAAAAAGTTGCAGCCACCATTATGCAAATAAAGCACGGGATATTTAAATCACAGCTTCATTTGTACTTTTGATATGTCTAATTTACATCCCTCTGCCGACAGTGGGGTGTAGTTTGGACACGGCTAAATGGACAAACACAAGGTGCAAGGAATGCTAACTGTTCCACTGCCGTAGCCCCGCTGAAATGATCGCAGGTTGGTAATTCTGTATCACCTGGGATGCTTTCCGAAATCTAGCTTTTGTAGGGTGTCGCACCCCTACGCAAACTTAAACCTAACTAATATTTTATTTGATACCTTCACGCAGGGACTGAACAAAGACATGAACTGGATGGGCCATTATAGTCAACACCCAAATGACATGAAAAGCCAAGTATCGAACACGTACAGCCCACTCTGATAGCCTCATTTAGCACGGGCACTATAAGCGACAGGTTTTTTGGGGGTTTTCTCCTCTCCTTCCCCCCCTCCTTCTTTTTCTGATTTAAAATTTGGGGTTTCAGTGCCTCTCTGTGCTTCTTGCTCCACTCATCAGAAGTGGCTTGTGTCCACGAAATCTCATGACACCATCTACATGTTAGACAGATAGACATCTGTCAGGGATGGTGTAGACGGAGCTTGGTCCTGCCTTGAGGGCGGGGGGCTGGACTCAATGACCTCTCGAGGTCCCTTCTAGTCCTATTATTCTATGATTCTATGATTCTATGTTTTGTTAGTCTCTAATGTCCTGCAAGATGATTTGTTGTTTTTTACGTTTTTTTAGCTTTTTACTAGTAAATGATATCTAATTGAAAATCGGCATGACAGCAGTTATGAGACATCCTACGCTTGTCATAATTGTGTATCAACAGACAACACTCAGTTTTTCTATGGCAAACTCTAAATAGCCAGGCACATCCAAAGCACAACTGAGCCATAAAGCCCAAGGATTCGGGTCTGCATTGTATTTCTCCAGTTTCAAGGTAGGGCACATTGACACAACTAAAGGAATGGAGTGATGCTACTGTCAGGGAGAACTGCAATGGGGATTCGAGCCAGGAATCTTTGGATCTTTCTCCGTGGGAAAAGGCACCGTTTGGGCACGAAGAGTGTTTACAATCCACTCACCCTTTGTATGACTGGGCACCAAGTGCAAAACCTTGTTTTCACAAGTATACGGGCCACTCTTGAGGATGCATTAGCACTTTGCCAGAGCGCATTGATCTAGTCCTCTCGGAAATGGGACTAATGCCAAACACATTAGCCAGTTGGCTGTTAATGCATGTCAGCAGGGTGTACACACCGAGCCCAGGGCAGGGAACGGAGGGTCGAGTCCTGCTCATGCTTGCTGCAAACCATCTGTCTGATGAGACAAGCCCTAATCCTGGCATGTAGGGCCTGTCTGCTTCCACATCACAGAACTGATACCAGACCTAGCTAAAAGGTAGGGATGTACGTAGGGCAAGCGGGGAGAGAGATCCCCTCCGAAATTCATACCAGGGCTGCTTGATCTTCCCCTTTCTGCCTCTGTCGGGGAGCAAGAGAAAATGCACAGCTTGTCTGCCTCCTGCCCTCCCCAGCCAGAGTGAGGAATGCAGCAAACTGGGCAATTTCCCCTCACTCCCTAATGAAGGGGAACAGCCAGCAATGTCTCCCTATGAATCGGGGTGGGGAGCTCAGCCCTCTCTTCCCTCCCTAAAGGAGGTGTAGGCTGGGGCAGTCCTGGAAGAGGGGAGGGTTGCATCCCCAGCAAAGTCCTTTCACCTGCCTGGTGACTCTCTTTCCTGTACGGTTTTATGAGAAGCAATCCCATTCCAGGCACATCCCACTGCCCTGGCAGAACCAACCCCTGACCTTGCAGTAAGTTATGATCAGAGAAAGGTGCATCCCGAATGTGGTGGTCCCAGCTCTTCCCGATTAGGAGGAGTTCTTGAACAGGCAGACAGACCTACAAACTCTCTCAAAAGTCTGGGAGGATCATTTTGTGAAAAATGTGGACAGAAATTGAACAGTTTTCATTCTTTCTTTGTAGGAAAAAATTGAAGTGACTTGTTTCAAAATCGACTGCTAATTTTTCTTTGAGTTACCGCCTCCCCTTAATTTCACTAAAAAGAAATCCAATTTGGGTGCTCCCTCTTCTCTCACTCATTTGGTCTCCCACCCCATCCTCTCTTCTTCCAGTTAAAACATTTAAAACCTTTTTTTATTTACCCCCCCTCCTTTCTAGCTGAGAGGAGTAACGTAGTGCCATCATGAAGTGAGGGGAAATCAACTTATCTGCACTTTTTAAACTTTTTCTAAATTTTTTCCCCCTGCCATTCAGAACTTTTTACCTCCCTCCTCTTTTTTTCCCCTCCCATTTTCCTTTTCAGAAGGTTTTCAATTTTGGAAAAGTTGCAAAGTCACTGTTTCCATTTTCTTCTTCTGTCCTGTATCTTTTCCAGACCTGAGTCAGGTTTGAGAAGAAAGAAAGAAAGAAAGAAAGAAAGAAAGAAAGAAAGAAAGAAAGAAAGAAAGAAAGAAAGAAAGAAAGAAAGAAAGAAAGAACAGGCGTCATTCGCTCCGATGCATCCTGCAGCAAAAACAGAGGGTGGGGGAAACCAAGATTTTGAAAGTATTTTGACTTGAAAAATGAAAGTCACAAGGCTGGGTTGGCTGCAGCCTGTTCTTGGTTAACTGCTGCCACCACCATGCTTCTCACTTGGAAACTGTTCTTCAGCACCTTTCCTTTGTGCCCTTGTTATAAGGAAGTTATCCCAAGGACTGGCGGTCCTCTAATCGGTATGGTAAGTGTTCTCCAAAGGGCTGCCGAGCAATCCCTCTATACCACTGACTGAATGGACTTGTACTTTATTATTTACAGCCCAACCTATGAATGAATTCTGGAAATGATCATCTGGAAATGCATTGCCCACTGTCCTTTCCTCACCCCAGACCTCTTATGTCACGCCCCCTCCAAGCTTCTCCATTTTTCCATTCTCACTGCCCTCTTCTCAGCAGCATTGACCTCCGTCAGCCCTGGTGGCCACATCTGTGGAGCCAGTCCCTGCATGACGACATCAGCCAGCTGGGAGCAAACGACCTCCAGCCAGCCCAGTTCTTCCCCCACTGCCGACTTTGGAACACGTAGGCTGTGCTCTTGTTCTCATGTTGGCCAACATTCCAGGCTAGCTTTTAGCAAATCCCGTGGGCCCTCATGGATTCCTGGGGGTCCCAACCACTGCCTCGCTTCCACCCACGTGCTTTTACCTCCTTCGACCTCAGGCAATAAAAACAAGACATTCGCCACAGAAACAAAACAAAAATCTCGATTTGAAACAAAGCTGAGCATCGTAGCCTTGCTTTGTTTAGCTATGTTTTGTCAACACATTGACGAAATTCAGTCACAAATGATATTACCATGCCCCCTCCCCCAATGTTTTTAACGAAATCCAAGTTTTTGGCAGAAAAATGTTTCAGTTGACAAATGTTTCCCAAACCAGCATCCCATGCTTGGTTACCAGTCCCAAATAACACAGGATGCTTTTGCGAGATACCTACGTGGCCCAGCCACCCAACTGAGACGTCAGAAACCAAGAGGCGAAGCCAAGATACTCTTCCATTACAGAGAGCATCTTCAAAGGGATTGAGGTGCCCAGGACCCATTGGTGATAGCTGCCCAAATCCTTGTGCTCCTGTGAAAATCCCAACTGCTCCATCTGTGACACTGTGGTGCTAACACACGGGGTGGAACCGGTCAATCCGTTGGAGGTGGCTGCACGCCAGGACACGGAGTGTAGACTTTACATACACCATTGTAGTGAGATGACTTTAACCTACCTAGGCAGGCTATTATCCTGCCCTGAGACCACATATGAGTTTGTGCTGCTTATCATAGAATCATAGAACACTAGGACTGGAAGGGACCTCGAGAGGTCATCGAGTCCAGTCCCCTGCTCTCATGGCAGGACCAAATACTGTCTAGACCATCCCTGATAGACATTTATCTAACCTGCTCTTAAATATCTCCAGAGATGGAGATTCCACAACCTCCCTGGGCAATTTATTCCAGTGTTTGACCACCCTGACAGTTAGGAACCTTTCCCTAATGTCCAACCTAAACCTCCCTGGCTGCAGTTTAAGCCCATTGCTTCTTGTTCTATCCTCAGAGGCCAAGATGAACAAGTTTTCTCCCTCCTCCTTATGACACCCTTTTAGATACCTGAAAACGGCTATCATGTCCCCCCTCAGTCTTCTCTTTTCTAAACTAAAATTCTTTCAGCCTTCCTTCATAGGTCATGTTCTCTCGACCTTTCATCATTCTTGTTGCTCTTCTCTGGACCCTCTCCAATTTTTCCACATCTATCTTTGATTGCCTATTGATTTGCTAACAAACAATACTTTTTTTAGGGTACCAATTTGACGGCTCTGGGGAACTCCCCTCGGGGGTTCTGCCCATGCAGAAAATCAGGAACAAAGGATCTCAGAGTACACATGTGGACTCGACTCTATGTCTGCTTGGAGCCCTGGATGGCTGTTCTCAGCAACTTTCATGAGTGCGGTCTCAGGCGGCGTGTGTTGCTCTGAATTCCTTCGGTGTCAATAGATAAGTCACTCATTATGTCTGCAGGGGGGAAACTGAGCACCCGGGTTAATGATCAGAGCAGTAATTATAGCACAGGCATATTTCTCACATTATCTCTGACTGTAAAACAACAACAAGCCTCAACAGTTCTCAGCCCTAACCTCAGACTGATTTGCATATCTTTCCCCACGGCATGTCGCCCTGCGGTACATGCTCTTTTGCAAAAGCATTTACAATTACAAGTTCGTTTTTTTCCCCTTTGCTTGCTGGGTGCGCTATCTCGTGCCTTTGGAAAAACCCCTCCTTTCCCCAGCAGCTTAAGCAAGTCTCTTGTTTCCCTCGGCTTCCTGGGAGAAAGGCAGATCAAACAGAACAATTAATTCAACACACAATGCAATTAAGCCACGATCCCAGCCTGGTTTCCAGCCTGAAACAAAACAAACAGCCCATGCAACATGGATAAATAAGATCACAGATGGGGGGATTTCACCAGCAGCTAACTTTTCCTGGCCAGACTTTTGGCAAACATAAACGTGTGGCGTGTAAGTCGCTGGCCCCGGATCATAATTGGGGAACTGGACGCCCGCTGTGAGACGACAGATTGGATTGAGGCTCAGTGAAAATGTCCTCAGAGCGCCAGCTCCCAGGAGGTAATTATACGAGGCAACTCATGCAAGCTAGAGTAGAATTCTCATCTTCTCCCCGCATCCCGGCCCTTGCCTCCATCTTGACGCAAGATAGGAGACAGCGAAGCTGTGCAGGAGGAGAGAAATCTACCTCATGCTCGGCTGGACATGCTGCTTCATGAGCTTTTGGACATTCCAGTTTCTGTCCGAGTCTCGAGCATATCTGATTGTTTGCCAGAAAATGAAATGTCTCGAATCCTGAGGTGACTCACAAGGTCACCCAAAATCGCAGAAATTAGAGCTGGCATGAAGGGTGTGGTATCTCCCATTCTGAAGCAGAGTCGATAGGGACAGGCCTTGGCTGTTGTGGGTTCGCTTGTATGGGGAGGAGGAGACTAATTGAGCATCCGTCTTCCTGACTGGGAGCTCTGAGAAATGCCCTCAGACTGTTCCTAGACAAATATGGCCGCCCGGAGAGGACTCCTCGGTAGCACTCCACGTTGGTCTCGCTCTGAATCCATTTGACTCAGTAGGAGTTATACCAGGGAGGTACTAGGTTTCAGAAAACTAGGAAGCACTATGGAAATTGGACAAATGGGCGTGGACGCTCGCTGTAGGTTCGAGCATGTTGACATTCAGCAGTGCCCTTTTGCACTGTAGAATTCAGCCTGTCTAGTGTTGAACTGCCTAGGATGTAAATGGGTGTCACCATAATCAAATCATCTCATCCCCTCTTCAGATCCCAGACCCAGAGATGTTCCAGGTGAAGAGGGAGTAGCCCTTTCTAATTCCTTCAATGTCAAATGAAATTAAGCGCTCTCAAAGTAATTCATTCAACTGCATCCTCGCCAAGTGTGAGTCCAGACATAGATGGGTATATCTAGACTTCAGGCTTTTGTTGATAGAGGCTTTGTCAACAGATACCATCGACAAAGCCTCTGTCGACAAAGAGCGTCCAGACTACAACCAGTTCTGTTGACAAAGCAAGCCGCTTTGTTGACATGAGAGTGTAGACGCAAAGGACAGTGTAGATGCAATAACACCTTCTGTCGACAGAACTCTGTCAACAAAAGGCGTTATTTCTCATAGAATTAGGTTTACTGCCGTCGACAAAACTGCCGAGTTCAAGTGTAGACGCAGGTATAGTTTTGTCAACAAAAGTCCACTTTTGTCGACAAAACCCTGTAGTCTAGACACACCCAGACGATGGACCTTGGACCTTGTCTGGGATTAGGCAGCAAGAAGCTGCCTCATGGTCCACCCCCAAAACCTCATGGAATTGGGTAAATTCCAAAACTCTCCTGAAAGAAACTCTACTGACCCAAGAGGGCCAAAGCAAGACAAACTCGTGAGATGCTCCAGCCACTCACACAGCACTGCCCTTAGGTCTCCTGTGGCGATGTCCCCTCATTCCCCACAGATCTCCATGGCTCCCTGACAGTCTGTGAGGGAAGAAGGAATGAGAACAAAAAATCACCTTTCATTGGCGTAAAACACAAACAGACAGGAACTTTGGAGCAGCGCTTCTTTGTAACGCGCCTCCCTTGCCGAAAGGAAGCCACAAGACACTTCTCCACTCTGCTCATCTGAGGCCGGAGTGGGGGGTTGCCCACGAAAGCTCATGATACTAGGTATAGAGAGATTTATTTGTTAGTTTCCAAGGTGCGACAGGAGTATTCGTTCTCCAGCACCGTTAGGGATGCGCTGCTGGGCCTTGCTACAGGGGACTAATTCATAAATTGCATTTTTGCCCTGGAATGCACCCGCTTCTCTCCCAAACCCAACTTGGCCTGGAGCTGGTTCCCTGAGAAGGTCATGTACAAGGGATGGCTTCTCACCACGCACCAGCTGAGGGACATGACACCATCTTCTGCAGAGAATTGGGAGCAGGAGCCCCACAAGAAATCCTAGAAGCATTGCAGGAAATCTTGGTCACTCTCCGTGACTTGGAGCCTTGTCTCTCTTGACTGGTGACTAGGAGTAAGCACATCTGGGAGCTCAGCCTCCTGGAATTGGCAGCTGCTCTGCCTAGAAGGACCTCTTCCAGCCATACTGAAATACACAACGTGCCGGCCAGTAGTTCAGAAACCACGGCACAGTGCAGCTCACAGTGTAATGTCTCACTACCATTCCCTAGAAAGGAGCTAGTTAGCACTGAGTCCAGCTCCAGTTGCCTAACACTGATATCCTGGGTGGGACCTTTCCATCCAGGAATCATGCAGGGACGCGGAACACAGTCGACATCGATGGGTCACCTATTTTTGCATTCAAGGATGGTCTTCCAGTCTCCTAGTGCTGGATTTCTGGCTGACATTCAGCATCACTGGTCACCACATCCTTCGGCACCAGTTCGGAGACACAACAGAGGTCCCCAAGAATGCACTGAGAAGGCACCCGTTTCTCACCGCCACTTCTAGCCATGAACTGACATGTTGCCGATTTTCTTCAATGAACTCATGTGTTCCCTGTAAGCTGGGTGCTTGTTCAACTGCTCAGCAGAGATTCAGATGCCACCCAGATGATTAACAGAGCACCCACAGCTAGGGTTTTGTTTCTGCTGGTGGTGCACATTCACACCTGCCTCGGTGCACATAAAATTTTATTCTGCACATGGATGGAAAAGATTCAGGGGCACACTACTGCCTTTATACATACATTTTCATTGGCTCAGACTTGGCCTTTAGATTTTACACAAGTGGTTTTTTTTTTTTTTTGCAAGGAGGCCAGGTCTAAAATTTGAGCCATGTAGGTTAGTTTCAAAACTTGACACATGATCACAGGGTCTCCTTTCATGCCGCAGTGAGTGTACCTAACTCACGTGATGAAGTGTCTGATGTGAGGAGCCTCATTTAGAAATTCAAAATTCCTTTTCAGCCAATACTCTCCATTTTCCCATTGCAATTCGTGGTGTCCTTATTTACTTCCTGGCTCCTAAACCCATCAGAGAGAATCTCCGCACAGTTGTTTCTAAAAGCCATCATATTATTTGTTAAATAACCCTGGCCATTCCCTGCAGTGTTTGGCCAACGGTAAGTAGCACTGAACTGAAAGGGGAAGAGAGGAGTCTATCACTCCCTTCTTCCTTCCTGTTCACTTTTCCTTTCCCCTTCCCCCCTTTTTCTTTTATCTTTCTCTATTTCTTCCCCCCGCCACCTTTTTTGTTACATATCTTCTGTCTCTTGGTTGTTCGTGTCTCTTGTATTCTTTTTCCCCTCACCTTTCCTCCTCTATATTTAAACCCAAGCAGTAACAAATTATTTAGGAAGGGCTGTAATTTACAGTGCGTTCTTAATGTCTTGGAAGACACAGATAATTTATTTAATGAGTAAAGACTCGATATTTCACAGAAGATGATTCCAGTCAGAAAATTAGTTTCATTAATTTTCTGCAAATTCTCTTCCTTGCATTCGTGCGGCAGGCGCCAATGCAAATCTTTGCCATCGTATATTTTTTCCCTCCCCGACTCAGTGTGCAGGTGTTCTTTTTATCATCTTTGAGCGACTCCCCCTCCTTTCTGTGAAAACATGCTATTGCTTTGACACTGTCTGCTTCCGGCCCACTATCAGTATTCTCTAGGCTGCAGAGAAGGCCTCCTCACCGTTTATTATTCATCAGGGCATTGGATTGGCATTCTAGATCGGCAGACTGAGGTCCCTAGAGACCAGTTAAATTGCAAAGTCACTGCACCTTTTCAGAAACATTGGTGTTGTGAAAACGCACACAGTTCCCCAAGAGTTTGCAGAATTAGCTTAGCTCCAGGATAGAATAAAAAATGTTTTATAAATCTCAAGCCACACAATTTTACAAGGGAATATTTCTTGTCTCTGCTGTCTGCATAACTATTACCGAAACTCTGTAAGTGATCTATGGGGCGCTATTTCTCTACGCAACGCTACTAGGTCCGGGTTGAGGCCATTACGGAACTGATTCTGGTTTCCTCTGCGTGCTGAGGAAAGTTTGTAAATGGATTTCAGTGAACCAGCTTTTGGAGTACGGTATTACTTAACGGAAGTAACAATAGAAGAATCTTTTCTGTACTCATGGTGGGTTTCACAGTTGGGAGTTAGACCCTTGTGAAGGCTCATTTATGGAGCACCTAAGAACTGAGGAATGATCCCTGTCACCTTCCGGCTGCCTTTGGATCCATTTCCCGACAACTCCATCGTGGCTCTGGAGCCTCTTCTCAGAGACGCTTCTGAAACCATCTCCAGGTTTGCATCAGTTGTACTCTGCGATGCCGGAAGACATTGGGTACTCTAGAGAGGAGTTGGAGAGCTCTTCCTTGTTAACCCTCCACGGACCCTTTATGGGCAACCCAAGTCGTGAACTTAATTGCCAGAGCTGTGCAAAGGATGAGCTGTTTCTGGCGTGCCCTTCTGGTGTGTCTCTGCTGGACCCGTTCCTTTCGCTCTAGTGGTAGCTACCAGCCCGGTGGTGTTGGATTCGAAACCTGTCGTGTCCTGGGAGGGGGGAGGGGGTGACGTCTCCATCCCCAGCCCCTCCGAGCCAGGCTTTCAATCAGCAGCCGTTACGCTTTCCCCTCACTTCGTCTGAGGCGGGTGGGGCAGAGTGCTCAGCCTGATGATGGTTTCATTCCATCCTTGGTGGCCGTTGCCTCCCCAGTGGCTGCACTGCGAGGACACTCACCGGGCTGGACGGAAAATGCAAGTCCCACGCAGAAGCGTGGTTGGGGGGACTCTGGGTCTGTGGTACTGTTGCCCCCCTGAAAGGCACAAAGCCCCCATGACCTCTGGGTGGGTTCTGAGTGCATAGCACTGGACAGGGAGCAGTGTGGGCTAGGCACCTTGACAGAACTGCCTGGAAAGAGGCCTCAACGTTGCGTGATCCAGGGAAAAGCCAGAACAGGGGGCAACCCTGCTCCGCTGGAGCTCGGTGGGGTGAGTTGGCTGAAGGGGCCAGAATCATTCAGACAGGGGGAATGGAGAGGCCTGGGCATGCTCACCAGCCGCCTGACACTCCTGAGGGATTTGCTGTGGTGGGCCGGCAGCCTGTCCGCACTGCAAGTGGAGCCAGCAGGCCCCAGAGGGAGGCCTTTCGGAACAGCCGCACCGCGAGCCGTGCTGGAGAACTCATCGGTGGCTTGGCAGATGGAAGAGAAATCTGCGGCACGGGCGTGGCTGGGTTACGTCGGGGGCTGCCTTGCCGCACGGGAGCAGAGGAGGACGGTACGTGCTAACGGCGGAGGTAGCTTTGCTCCGGGTCAGTTTCAGAACAGCCTCCTCAGGAATCAACCCAGGCCAACTCCACCAATCTGTCGCCCCCGGGAAGGGGCACAGTGGAATTTCAATGAGAACGGAGCGGGGTGCCTTGCTCAGCACCCCCTGGCAGCCCGGGGGCCGGAAGGGATGGGGAAAGGAGTGGGGGCAGGGCATGGGGAGACCTCTGATACCCAACACAGAGAGATGGGGCAATAGGCAGCGCCTATCTGGGGCCCAGCAGCCCTTCTTCCCCCGCTGCAGACTCCATGCCAGCAAACCCAACCCCATTTCTACACCCTCTGGTACGTTTGCTCACAAGTCTGGCGTCCTCTCTGGGCAACAGGCCCCAGCAGACCCCGGGGATTCATTACAGCTCCAGACAAAGCGAGGTAAAAAGAAAACAACGTCTCCCACCCTGGCTCTGTGAACTGGAAGCTCCGCAAGGCTAAGCGGCTTTTAATTAGGAACTTGTTCCGATTCTGCCCAGCCTTTCTGTTTCCTCCCCGAGAGCCGGCCAGGGCCAGAGGTCAAGATGAACTTCAATTACAGAGCTGCTGGCGCACACAGTTTGGAAAACTGGCGTGTTTTCCCTTCCTAGAACCAGACACCTGCATTGTGTGATCTGTCGCTCTCCGGGGGACCATTCTCCTGGCTACAATGTTGCTGCAAGCAGAACAAAGCCCTTTTTTTTTTCTGGACCAGAATGAGACTTTTCCTTTTTTCTCCTCCTCCGCCACACACCGACCTCTGGCTCCCACCGCAGCTGCGAGCTCGCCCCTGCCCTGCTGACATCCAGGTTCCCACACACAGGGTCAGCATTTGCATTGGCCCGGCGTGAGTCCGATTTCTGAATATGCCAGGGTCACGGTTCAAATCTGCAATGTGCCCCATTCGCCTCTCCATGGCAAGGAAGCAGTCTCCAGCCCTCAGTGCCCAAGCTTCGGTTCTCTGTGTGAGTTTGGGCAAGTTCCTTAGCTTCTCTGTGCCTCCATTTCCCCCTCTGTAAAATGGGGCTAATGGGGGTGCTGTGGCTCTTGGGAGGCGCTTGGGTAGCACGGCCGGGCGTGTGTCTTAGAAGCACTGCAGGGGAGAAGGTTTTGTAGGGCCAGAGAGAGGGGCTCATCTGTGGCTATCTCCCAAGCCCTGTGTCGTGCACCCCCACAAGCCCGAGAGTCATGCTGCCGGGTGTGTGTGTGTGTAGTGCTTTGCCGAGGTCCCTACAAGTGGCAGAGAAGGGACGGACCCTTGGAGGTGTGGGGCGGAGGAGAGTGCCTGGGAGCTGTCTGGCACCTGGCTTCTCTAGGGCATAGAAGCTAAACCCTGAAAGAGGGAGGCTTCTACTGAGTCAGGTGCCGCCCCACTCTGGCGCTGACCCACCATCGCTTGCATGGCTGACAGTCCTCCAGTGGTTCCTGCGGGGCCCTGGGTGCCCAGGAGAATTGGCCGCTTGTCCCAGAATTCACTGGGGAAGAGCCATAGAGCCGCATCGCACGCTGCTGTGCTAAGAACCATGGAGGGAACCCCCAGAGACCCTGGGGATGAGGACAGCACCAGTGAGGTCTCTCAAACAGGCAGGGTGGCTGTTCACACTGGGGCTAGGTGATCCTGGGGGCTCGCTCTTGGGGGCTGGTCATGCGAGTTCACTGCTGCAGACAGAGAGCAGGAGAAAAGAGGCCAATGGGCCGGGAAGGTGGCTAATTCCTGCCCTCTCCTGCAGGGACGGGCACCCAAAGGAGGAGTGAGGAGCAGGGAAGTCTGGGAGACGAGTGGTTACAACCAAACGAGGTCCCAAGGCGATTTTGCTGCACGCACATCCATGGTTCCTTTGACTACTGCTGTCACTAGACTGCAATGCATGGACCTCTGTGTGTCTATGGACAACACATGGGGAATGCATGTTAATATCCTCCCAATGCGAAGCAGAGGGGGCAGGAATTTCGAACCGAACTGCATCTGTGTGTAAGCATTGTGGCCCCGGATTTTCCATCGTGTGCTGGGACAGCTGTCTCAGTTTGGCCGTATTAATTACAACGGCTTCCCCTTGTTTTCCCTTTAGAACTCGCTTGCTTGTTAGCCGATCCACTGAGGAAATGGTGAAGAGAGTAAATCAGTGTCTGTGCGACCCCCTTTCGTCCCGTCCCGCAGGCCACGGCAGGCTGTGGGTCCCGCCGGAGCCCAGGTTTTCGGAACCGCACGCGTTGTGCCGTCGTGAATGGCCGTCGCAGCTCCCTTGGGATGGCTGCAAAATCCAAGTCATCACAGCTCAGATTGGATGCTCCCCTTCCTCGTGGGTTGGTCCAGGATGGTGCGCGAGGTCTGCCAGGTTAAGGATGGGGCATGTGCTCACACCAGGGCTGGAACGTGAGAAAACTCAGGCTCATCTCTGCCTGCCTGGAAGGAAAAGGGAAGATGCTGCCTCGCCCGCCAGCCTCCCAGCCCAGAGGTTTTCAAATGTTTTTCTCAGGACCCCAGTGAGGAAAATGGTTGGTGCCGCGACCCAACATCATGTGACTGGAGTGTGAGTTGCGGGGTGGGACGGAGGATGAGCTGTGGGGTTAAGGGGGGGGGCTTCGGTTTTGGGGGGCAGAAGGGGCTTATCTCGAGCGGCTCCCAGTGAGTGGTGCAGCAGGGGGGCTCAGGCAGGTTCCTGCCTCCCCGACACCTCAGACCAGGCTGCCCCCAGATGCAGCCGGCAGCAGGTTCCCAGCCAATGGGAGTGTGGAGCCAGTACCCAGCGCAGGGGCAGTGCGTGGAGCCCTGTGTGCTCTCTCTCCCCCACACCTAGGAGCCGGGCCTGCTGCTGGCTGCTTCTGAGGCCAGGAAACCTGCCTTAGTCCCCCCCCCCCCGCCCTCCGCTGCTCCCCTGCAGCAACCAGCCTCAGAACCTACATTCCTCCCCTCCCCCAGTTCTAGGCCACAACCGTCGTTTGAAACCCACTGTCCTGCTGATGCATGAGAACCAACAATCAAATACTCCCTCCTCCAGGTTCTCTGCGCCCCCCCTCTTGCCTTCACTCTCCCTCGGAAGAAGAGGGAGGAGTCCTGTCAGCCAGGGAAGGCAAGGCGGGTGAGAGAGCTGAGAATGCAGGCCGGCTGAGACAAGCAGGGAGCACCGGCGTTCAAGGGGGAGGCGCTTTCCCCTAGCCGCTGAGGGAAGCAGTGGGTTCAGTAGGACGGGTTTCTCCGGTGGATGTGCCGGCACAAGCTGATGGGAAGCAGGTGTCCGGAGCCTGGCAGAAGCATTTCAGCCCAGCCATGTTTTGCCAGAATGGGTAGCGCTGTCGAAACCAAAACGCTCCCCAAAACCTTGATTTCACCAGAATTTTGTTATGGAAGAAAACAAGGGAATTACCCCCCCCCCCCACCATTGTCGAAACATTTGGGCATTTTTCAGAACTCAGCATTTCCGCGTTTCATTTTCAAGAGACATTCCGGGTTGTTTTTTTAAATATTATGCCGTGTAATAAGAGCTCTAGAGCGAAGAAACACAAGGGTTGTGTGGAAACGCCATGTCTCCCTCAGGCCGCAATGAAACACAGAGGGCATTTTCCTGCCTGGAGTATTCCAGAGTTGGCTCGGATTCCGAACAAGGCCAGATACTGAAAGCTCGACCCGCCTCAAAATGGAGCTTTCACCCTTCGCGCAGCTCCCCGGGAGCAGGGCCGAAGTGCTGGGCGTGGGAGGAGAACTCTTGGTTTGGCAAATCCTCAGTGGCACACGCCAGCTCTGCCTAGCACCTGCAGGAAGCGCTGCAGCTGGCTGGAGGAAGACTGGCGTGATACTGATAAGAGGTCGGCAGTGCTTTGAAGTCTTTACCTTCTCTGGAACATCCTCCATCCTCCATTTATTGTTAGAAGTCTCCTGGCTCTGTTCCTGGCTCTGACACAGGCTTCCTGCCTGGCCTTGGGCCACTCGGAGGCTCTTAACCTCGGCACGCCTTAGTTTTCCCCTTTGTGAAATGGGGACGCTGCTGCTTCCCTACCTCGCCGGGAGCTGCATGGCTGGATTCTGGGTACTTTTGGAAGGCAACCCAAGTTGTGCTGAGATGAGGAATATGAAAGGCCGATGAATAAAAACAGCAGAGTAATGCAACAATAGATCCCTCATCTCCTACAAGGGTAGATCTTTTAAAGAAGGAAGCTTCCTCGACAGCGCACCCAACCGCATGTCAAAACAGCCGAAATCTCCTGGAGCTATTGACGGAAGCACATTTTTGTGTAACAAGGTTAACTATTTCCCAGCTCCCCCTGGGACATGAATAGAAATTGCACAGTAATTAGCAGCTGCTGGAGATTCAGTGACACTTCACCGTTTCCATAGCTATTGTTCTGTAACCCGAATTCTGAGGTAAAGAACAGAAATAACCACAGTTGCTTTGTAATTCCTCTGCTCCGTCACTGAAGGACCCATTTCTGCAGAGATTTCAGCTGCCGTACAAAAGAGGAGAGGCCTGTTTTCACACACTGGAGGATCCATACTCCGGTGATCAATCTTTTGGGATTTGATTTAGTGGGTCTAGTAAAGACCCACTAAATAGAGCACGGAGGGTGCCCTTGTCAGCACTGGTACTCCTAGCTGTCGCAAGGAATAAGGAAGTGGATGGGCACATTCTCCCATTGACTTCCTGCTGCTAGGGCCACCCCAGAAAATCGATGCGAGTTACGGCGACTCCAGCTATGCAATTCATGTAACTGGAGTTATGTTTCTTGCATCGATTTTCTCCGTCAGTGTAGACCTGGCCTTAGGTTGACTCTTGTCTTTGAGATGAATTTGAAAATTAGTTCAGTGCCATAGCCATATTCCCTGATATCATCTAGCAATAAACCTTGCTTCCCACGTTTGTCTTCTCAAACCTGGGTGCTTGTCCTGCAGCAATTTCTCTTGAGCGCGTGACTTCCTGGTGGGAACGATGTTCCAGCAGGGGAAGCAGCAGATAAGCTGCAAGAAGACTTGTTCTCTTGTAATTTGGGGCATGTCCCTTTACCTCTGTATGGGCCACATCTCTGTCAGGTTCTCTGTCTGTACAATGGGCACAGTAACAGGCACTTACCTTCATAAAATGCTTTGAGATCCCAGCAGGCACAGTGGGATACTGAAGCGTGTTGGGCATTTAATATGTCCTCGTTAATGATAATATACATCCTGGAGGGGGTATTAAGTCTCCTTCTTCAGGGCTCAAGCCCAAGGTCTAACTATTAGGGCACGTCTACCCAGCAGGGCTAAAGCCGAAATAAGCGACACAACTTGAGTGACGTCAATTGCGTAGCTGAAGTCGAAATGGCTTATTTCAGCTTTTGGCGCTGTCTACCCAGCAGGAAGTCTGAGGCAGAGCACTCTTCCTTCAACTTCCCTTACTCTTCGTGAAATGAGGGTCTCAGGTATCAGAGTAAGAAGTCCTCCAGCTCGACAATATTTTGACATTGTCAAAATAACGGCTTTCAGTGTAGACGCGGGCAGTTATTCCGAAATAACACTGCTGTATAGATGTACCCTTAGGGTATGTCTAGACTGCATCCCTCTGTCAGCAGAGGGATGCAGATTAGGCAGGTCGACATTGAAAATGAGGCAGGGATTTAAATATCCCGTGTCTAATTTGCATAAAAATAGCCGCTGCATTTTGCCGACTCAGCACTTTGTCAGCAAAAAGCGGCAGTCTAGAGGGGGATCTGTCGAGAAAGAAAGCCTTTTTCGACAGAACCTGTAAACCTCCTTGCAGAAGGCATAAGGGGTCTGTCGAAAAAGGCTTTCTTTCTCGACAGATCCCCCTCTAGACTGCCACTTTTTGCCGACAAAGCGCTGTGTCGGCAAAACGTGGCGGCTATTTTTATGCAAATTAGGCACGGGATATTTAAATCCCTGCCTCATTTGCAGTGTCGACCTGCCTAACCTGCATCCCTCTGCTGACAGAGGGGTGCAGTCTAGACACAGCCTTAGAGACCAAGCTGAGGCCTTCTACCCTTTCTGTTCCCTGCAGGGTTCTGATCTCTTTCTGTGATGCACGTGGTGCTGGCCACTGGCACAGACAGGAGATGGGGCTGGATGGACCACGGCTCTGATCCACGTGTGCAATTCCTGTATTGCTATGTTCCCATCGTTGTACCTCAAAATTAACATTGGCCCAGCTAACCTTACAGACTGCCCATACATTGAGCTCAGACGGGTTAGAGCTATAGACCCTCCGCATTGTATGAACTGGTGTTTACAGGAGTGAAACGTTTCCATACGCAGGTCTTTTGCCATATACAGAGCATCGGCGTCTCTGTGTTACTGTGTTCATCTCCATCGGTTTTAATGGCAGAAAGGACTCGTGCGACCTTCTGACCCAGTCTGGATAAGACAGGCCACCAAATTAATCTCAGTGTCCCCAACTCCTTGGAGCAGAACTAGGGCGTAACTCCTAGAACAACATTTGAAGCTGGACTCCCAAGTGGGGGGAACTTGCTACAGCCCTTGGTTCGGAAGCGTCTGCTCCCAGGCAAACGTGGGCATTGTGCCCACTAATCCCACATGCAGAGGGAGCTGTGGGTCACGTGAACAATCCCCCACCCCTCTGGTATGGAGCTCTGCTGAGTGGGACGTTCGTGTTCTTACTACTGCTCCTCTATTCATGGCCATGGTGTTGGCGCTTGTCCTTGTGGAACGTCATCGGATTTCTTGTGGCCCACTCCTCCGATTTGTCTAGCCCTCTCCCTGCCCTCCAGCAGATCTACCTCTCCCCCTAGCTGAGTGTCATCCATGAATTTGCTGAGGGTGCAATCCGTCCCCTCATCCAGGTCATTAATGAAGATGTTGGACCAAATCAGCCCAGGACCAACCCTTGGGCCACCCCGCTTGATACCAAC
This sequence comes from Pelodiscus sinensis, assembly GCF_052426305.1. Lineage (NCBI taxonomy): Eukaryota > Metazoa > Chordata > Testudines > Trionychidae > Pelodiscus > Pelodiscus sinensis. Next base: position 55,043,646 of record NC_143061.1, on the reverse strand, counting down.
TACCCATCGATCTATTGATCATCGCCTGTGGAGCCCAACAGTCTGGCCAACTTTCGCTCCGCCTTAGCGTCCATTCATCCAAGCCAGACTTCTGTAACGTGCTGGCAAGAAAACGATGGGAGGCCGTAGCAAAAGCTTTGCTAACGTCAAGGTACAGTCAAGTTCTCTTCCTATCTGAAATTCAACACAACAGCCACTGGCCTTTGTTCCCGAGAAGACACTCACTGGTTAACCCTTAAGTAATCACGCAGACAGTTTACCTGTGTGGTGCGGTTATGCCAGCTTGTGGTCATTACTTTGTATTTCCAAAGAAATCAGAAACTACACCGTTGAGCTGGCTGGTGGGGGGTCTGTAACGCTGACTCTTGGTTTGATTCCTTTTGAACTATAAAGGGAATTCTTGTTTTTAACAAAGGAAGAGACCGCAATCGGCAAGTAAATTCTGTTCTTTTCTTACTGAAAACGAGTGAGTGGGTATTTCCCAGAGAAAAATGTCCAGAGGCTATTTAGTTAGCGTTCAGACCAGTGCTTGGATGAGAACCCTTCTGGTTTGAAGAGGACACAACAAGAAAGTTAGGAAAGACAGGAAATAAAACGGGAGTTTGGCTGCCATCCTCTGATTGCCACATCCCTCCCTCCTACCTCCCCAAGTTTTCATCTTCCAAAACTACAGATTTAATTAAAAAAAAGAGGGGGGAAAATTCTCGGCCTTTCAGCTCCGCAAAACATGCAGACAAATAAATTAAAAAGTGGGAGAAGTGGAACTAACCCAATAATCCGTGAAAACCTCATTTCCCTCACGAGCGCTGCTGACGCGGTGGGTCCCCTCGCCTTCCCCGGTCTCCAGTGCAGGGGCAGTGATTGGAGAAATTGGCTAACAAGATCAGAAAATTTAATTACTGTTCTGCCTCCCCTTCCCAAGAAATTGGATGTCACACTTCCTCCTCGCCTGCTTTCAGACGTGCGGTGGCTGATTTCCATGTGACTTGATCCCTCTCTCTCCCGCAATCCCTACCCCACAATGCCCCACAGCTAACATCCACCAGTTGGAGGAGCAAAGCAGGCTTGCTCCCTGCCCTATGGCCCCCAAGCAGAGGGGCAATCAGGGAAGCTCTGTGCTGCTCCCGCCCCCAGCGCTGGCTCCGTAGCTCCCATTGGCTGGTAACCTCTTAGGGGCCACGGAGACATGCCACCATTTCCTGGGGCCGTGCGGACTGAGGGCAGGCAGGGAGCCTGTCTCAGTTAACCCCGCCGTTCTCGGACTGGGAGCTGCTTGAGGGAAGTGCCACACGGCTGGACTCCCAACCCCCTGCATCCCCAATCCCCCAGCCTGAGCCCCCTCCTGCATCCCAAACCGCTGGTGAAAGTCCTTTAAGGTTGAGGATAGAGAGCAACAGTACAAGGGAGGGAGGGAGAGAGAGGGGGCGGGACCTCTGGGAAGAGGCGGGGCCTCCAGGCAGGGGCGGGGCCTTCAGGCAGGGCTGTTTGGTTTCTGTGGGATTAGAAAGTTGGCATCTCTGCTTGTGGATTGTGGGGGGTTTGCAGGCAAGGCTGCAGGATTGGTTCTGTGACGTCCCATCCCTTTCTCCGCTCGTTAAGGCTGACGTAATTAACCAAAGAAAGAGACGAGTCACCACTCGTCTGTGCGCACCCGCGTGGGGCCCCCAGTGACTGGAGGTTTGCCCCATGAGACTCCCAGGGCAGCAGAGTAGCCTCGCCAGCCACAACGGCCCAATTTATTATTCCATTAGCGTGCCCACTCCAGTGCCGTTCCCTGCTAACTGTACGCGGCGCTGAGAATGCAAAGCAAGCAGTGGATCAGATAAAGAATCATGATATATTGAACGTATTGGTAAACAGCATAAGTGCACTTTGAAAACTCAGCAGCATTGCTGAGACCTATTCGGAACCTGCCTTTGGCATCCAGCTGTTTTACAGCAGCTACGCACGTCTCTTTTGCACGAGCACCCACCCACATCTTGGCCGATACCGACACGCAAACACCCCCTGCACGAGGAGACACCCAACCGTGCACTCCTGTGGAAGCGTGCGTATGCGTGTGGCGTTGCCGGCAGACAGAGAGAGAGGAATTTGTACTTCTACACTGGCTTGATTAGCCATGTAAAGGCTGTGATGGTGATACTCACATATACATACATACATGCATGTGCTCCCACGTGCTCATATTTAAATTCCTGTGCACACGAGTGCCTATCACCCGCCCGTGCATTCCGCCACCTGGGGGGTCAGATGTTCCACTGCTGTAAATGAATTCAGCTCCGTTGAAGCTATTCTGATTTACCCCAGCTGAGGAGTTGGCGCATTTGTGAGTTACCATGCGTCCAAGCCATTCAATTGCTGTCGAGAGCAAAATCGATTGTATAGCGATTTGCACCACAGGGTGTTTCATAAGCTCGCCTCATTTCAGCACTGAATTGTCTGGAACTCTCAATAGGAGTGTGGCAGGGTGGACTAGGCCTTCAGGCCCCCTGCTGGAAGCCTGGTGATCCTGCCACACCCTGCCCCAGAAAAGGGCAGTAGAGAGGTCCTCCGAGCTGTCTAGAGTAGCCGGGTGGGAAACAGCCAATCAGGGCCCAGCAGCCTAGCATAAGAAGAGCCACACAGCCAGAGGGCGAGCAGTTCCTTGCTAGAGCTGGAAGAGGGCAGGAAGACTGGCTGTTGAGCCAGCAAAGATGAGCAAGAGCAAGAGCGAAAGAAAAAGCAAGCAAGCAAAGGCACTTGAAAAAGTGGAGTGCACCCTGTGAGAAGGTGGAAGATGAAGACCTCTGAGTTCTGGCTCACCTAACGGAGGGCTGTTGTTATAACACTCCCAGCAACAAAAAGGCTGTCCTGCCTTTGAAACAGAAAACTGCAGCTGTGAATTCCCTCTCAAAACCAGCCTCGGCCTTGTCAAATACAAACTCTAAGGTCCGTGTCGTGAGGACGGGGGCCATTGGCTAACCAAACCGCCAGCCTGGCCCCGCCCACACTCCGCCCCCAGACCGCCTCCTGTTTGGCATCACTGCTGCCAAAGTTACCATGGAGGGAATGTTTTCTTTCTCATTTGCATAGACAGATTGTGGCTGAGTTTTCCCAAGTCGTGATCCCTTTTCCCGAAATCGTGTTTTCCTTGTGTCATGCGCAAGCCTAGTGCCTGAGTGTCGGGGGACTGTTGTCTATCAAGGGCACCCAGAAAAATGTGTTAGTGACCCCAGAAATTCTGGATGGGTCTTGGCGTGGGAGGGATTTGGTTAATTTTAAGAGGGGGCCCTTAGATATTTGACTCCAGGCCTTGTTGCTGTTGACAATACCTGGTCCCAGGTGAGGCCGACTGCAGGGTGCTCTTAAAAGACCAGCTGCCCCCCAGGACACCCCACACGTGGGCGAAAGTTGTCTCTTGATAATATCCGTGCGCTTCTCTTGCCGCCCGGTGCAGAGTGCATGGAGTTAAACTGCAAGAGCCGAGACTAGCCCAGTGATCCTGACTGCCAGACTCACATCAGAAAGATTAAGGCACAATCTAATGAGCTCATTAATTTCATTTCATTAACCAAACAGCGCTGTGGAGAACTGCAAATATTTAAAGAAGCCCAGCAGGGTCAGAAATGCATTTAATTAGTACTGTCACGTGCTGTTGAGACGCGGCGGGGGTGGGTGGGAGCTATTGCTATCAATGAAAGCTGTCTCCTTTCTTGTGAATGTGTTTTTCTAGGAGCGATTTGGGTGAAACTCAGATCTAATTTAGGTACTTCTCTGGCCTGCACCAGCCTAGTATCTGAGACCTCACAATCATTAATATATGTGTCCTCATGACACCCCGTTAACACAGGAAAGTACTAATCACCCTGTGCTGCAGGTGGGGAACCACGGTAGGGAGGCTAACTGACTTGACCAAGGCCACGTAGGTAGTCTGTGGCAGAGAATGAAATTGATCCTGGCTCTTTTGAGTTTGCCCTAACAACTGGCCATCCCTCCTCTTAGGACTTGGGCTCCTGGGCATGCTTGGGTAAGTTGAGAAATACACTTGTGGTTTTGTGACTTTTATTTTCTGTGCAGAAATTCTGCTGTATATTGTGCTAACGGGGTCTGGTCATGAATACAGGCCCCTGGTACAAGGTGCAGTACACACGCAAATAAGATTGTGTTCTCCGGCAGGTGCTCCCTGCCCACAGCTCTCATTGGTTGGGCATCCTCTCCACCACAGCTACACCTCCCCCCACATGGCCCCTGCACCACAGCTACACAGCACCCCCCCCCGCACAATCGCTCCACCACAGCTACACAGCATCCCCCATGACCCCTCCACCACAGCTACACAGCACCCCTCCGGGCTCTCCACCACAGCTAGACAGCACCCCACATGACCCCTCCACCACAGCTACACAGCACCCCCCATGACCCCTCCACCACAGCTACACAGCACCCCCCATGACCCCTCCACCACAGCTACACAGCACCCCCCCAGGCTCTCCACCACAGCTACACAGCACCCCCCCAGGACACTGTCACCACAGCTGCACAGCACCGCTCCCCCCCGGGCCCCGGGCTCTCCACCACAGCTGCACAGCACTCCCCCATGTCCCCTCACCACAGCTACCCAGAGCTTCTGTTAATGGAAATCCCTGCTGTGTGTTTGGTTACAATCTGTGCCTGCTTTTTGTTCGTGGCTCTGTTCTGGGCTTTTTTTTTTTTTGTAAGGGGATAATCGGGGCCAGGCCCGGCGCTGGCCTTGCCTGTAGTGGTGTGCGGCCATTCACACCAGCTGAGCATCCTCCCCACCCACGTCGTTGGAAAACCCTTTTCTGAGCCACAGTGCGGGCTGGCCCGGGAGCGTTCCCCTGGCCCCACTCGCTGCCTTCGGGAGGAAAGTCTTTGTGCAAGCGGGTGCTATGGAGGACACACAGGCCGTGCCCCCGCTGGCGGATCCTGCCAGCCGTGTGATGTGACCCTCTGGCAGAGGTGGGGCCCGAGACATGCCCGTGAATGCCATGTTCTGGTCCAGCACTGAGAGTGACGCGTTGGACACGCTCATCACAGTCCCCTGGGTTGGGAAGCTCCCTCCTGCCCTCAGCACAGGGCTGGCCTTACCATGAGGGAAACTGAGGCAGCTGCCTCAGGTGCCAGACTGTGGGAAGGCGCCAGTAGGACCCAGAGTGTAGAAAATTGTGTCTGCTGCTGTTAGTTCTCCTTTATTGGGGTAGGTAGCAGAGCAGTCCCAGGAGAGCAGTAGAACAGGAAGGAAGGAGAATCGAGACCATTCAAAGTTTTGGCTCAAGCGAGGGGACATGGGGGCGACATTTGAGCTCCCCGCCTCAGGTGCCAAAATGTTGTGGGCCGGTCTGCTCGGAGCAAGCTGCGGGGGGCGCAGGAGCAGCCGTTCGGAGTGACCACGCTCGGAGCCTGCAGGCCACGCTCCGCCTGCAAAAGTGAGCCAGGCCACGTGTCTGGATTGACACAAGGGAGCAAGCTGTGCGTTTAGCGGCTGCTTCCGAGCCACTGCCCCAGGGGGGCCTGGGTACTTTTCCAAGGTGTCGCACATTAAAGTCGCACCTCCCCACAGCTTCCCGCCTCCCGAAAAAGCCAGTTCACACCAGGGATGTGAGAGATTGGGCAGTGACCGGGAAGGGCTTGTGACGGGGACGTGTGGAAAGTGCAGGAGAAGCTGGGGCCTGAAACCCAAACGCTTTCAAATTCCACCGCGGCCCTTTGTGATTTAGTGTCTTTGCTTCGAGAGAGAAGAGCCAGTGCTAAAGAGCAGAGGAGGCCAGAAGGCCCTCCCTTCCCCCTAGCCCGGAGCTGCAATTATCCCACCTAATCCCAATTAGCACACACCAGCTCCCTCGAGGAAGCGTTTTGGTCGGCTCACCGAGAGGCCCCTTTTCACGGGTGGCCTTGCAAATGCTAGCTTCTGCCTGAAATTCGCAACTGCTCCAGCACCTCTGCCCCGTCCCCCGTTGCTGCTACCGCGACGGGCCCCAGGAGCTGCGCGGATCGTTTTGCCCGTGAAAGCGAAAGCAGATGGCTTTGACATTTGCACCCGTGCCGAGGGTGGGTCGGGCAAAGAGAGGGTACGCATGAATCCGGTGGGGGATATTTTGAGAGGAAGTTTTGCTCACAGGTCGAGCAATGACAAAGACAAATTGGCAGATTTCAACACATTTCCGCAGAACAATTACGTTGGTCGTCTGGGGTGGATCGGTTCCACGTTTTGCAAACGGAAAAGCCCAAGATTTTCTTCCAGCTTCACTAGCAGCCACTTCTGCAGTTGGCATTGATGGCTTAGGGTCTCAAGATACTTCAAGCCTCAGTAACTACAGTCCCTTAATTGAGGTATTACAGATTCCCTGGATTTTTATTCGCATGTCCTTTACTTTTCATTGTTTTCCATGGTTGAATGGTTGCCTCCCTGGATGAACTTGGTGTCCTACCCAAAAGGTAAACAGAAACCTTAAAAAACCCCCGAAAGTGAGGCTAAATATAAATCCATCAAAATCAGGTTCTTTTCTGCAGCACCAGTGAAGGAGAACAATAGATTGCTGGAAAGCTTGTCTGCAAAACTGAGCAATGGGGCCAGGAAGAATATTTTCCACTTATTTTTTAAGATTAGAACTGGCAGCACTAAATAACTGGCACCGACAACAGGATTGATGCTGAAAGTCCCACAGGCCTCAGTGGGGCCAGAAGAGTAAAACCCGCATGCGCACGTCCTGAAAGCTTGGACCGAGATTGTCAAAGAACAACTAGCAAGTTTGGGTCTCATCTTTCGAGGTGTCTGGATTTCAGAAAGTGCTGAGATGTGATGACCCTCTCTTACCCCTCGGAGTTCAAACCTTGGCTCTCAAGTTGGGTTTCCAAGGTGCGTGACACGCGATGGCTTTTGAAAATCTTGACCTTGGAAAATTGCCACGAAAGGGGGCAAAAATGTTCCGTTGTAAGTGCTGATGGAAGATGGGGGGTGGGGGAAGGGGGGCGCTTGGGGGTTGGGCTCAGAATTTTTCCCCTCAGAAAATGGAATTCTTGATGACAGAAATATTTCATTTGAAGAGCAAAGTGTTCTGACTTGCGTCTCCTTCCCCAGTGCACTGTGGGCGCTGGAGTTCTGTTGTCGCATGGCCTCGTTCGCTTTCATGAAAGCCAGGCCTCCGGGGGTGTGAGGTGGCCGACCACAGCTTGTACGAGGCACCGTGGCAGCATTTTAGAACGTAACTATTGGAGGGTTCACCCGCAGCATTTCATTATTTGGATTTTCAACTGAAAAACTGAAATTTCCCATGGAGAATTCAGACAACAGGATTCCCCCCTTCATTGAAATTTTCCTTTTCCTGCTGAACGCTAGTGACAGCTTGTGAGGAAGTTAGTCACCTTGGTATGTTGTGTGTGAGGCTTACTGTCCTATGCTAACACCGAGTGTGCCTCAGTTTCCCTGGGCCTAGCTGGTGATGAGTATTGGGTGCGTGACTTTTGCTGAGGCCTTCAGGGCAGGCTGCCCAGCCGCCTGCTCATAAACAATGGCTGACTGGATGCCTTTTGCCCAGGAAGCAGGGCAAAGGCTAGAGGAGGGGCAGCGGGCGCGGCTGGGACCAGGCAGCTAGAAGTGAATCAGTCGGGGCTGGCTGGGGGTGGAGGGAGAGACTCAGAGCCATAGCTCAGGGCTCCCCTCCCTCCAAGAATGGACTTGACCGAACATTTCCTATTTTCCGTTCTACGCTGTGTGGCACTGTCCACTGCAGACGTGGGCTCTGGTCAGGAAGGTGGAAGCGGCGTGCACTTCGTGCCCTGCGCTGCCCCAGAGACCTGACTGGCTTTGTCTCGGGCGGCTCTAGAACCCGACCCCATCTCGGGTGGGGTACCCACCGCGGTAGCAATGCGAGTCCCTTAAACGCCTTTCTGCGGAGTTCCCAAAGAGCATCCGCGTGAGCCCACATGTGTAGAACACAGGGCTAGGCCATCTCAGCAGAGGGATTGCCGTGGCTCCATCTCCCCTCCTCACACTAAGGCTGTGTCTAGACTGGCCAGTTTTTCCGGAAAATCACCCGCTTTTCCGGTAAAACTTGCCAGCTGTCTACACTGGCCGCTTGAATTTCCGCAAAAGCACTGACTTCCTACTGTAAGAAATCAGTGCTTCTTGCGGAAATACTATTCTGCTCCCATTTGGGCAAAAGTCCCTTTTGCGCAAAAGTTTTGCGCAAAAGGGCCAGTGTAGACAGCTCAGATTTGTTTTCCGCAAAAAAGCCCCGATTGCGAAAATGGCGATCGGAGCTTTTTTGCGGAAAAGTGCGTCTAGATGGGCACGGATGATTTTCCACAAAAAGTGCTTTTCCGTTAAAAGCATTTCCAGAAAATCATGACAATCTCGACGTAGCCTAACACTTTGCACTGAACACAAGGCCTCCTGGCAACATTTCCGGCACGTTCAGAAGGCTGCCGCTTTTTGGGCATAACTATGACTGGTTTCTCTGCAGGAGGAGGTGGCCAGGGGAGCAGTTGTGAGGAACAGGATGTAGCTTGTATGAAACATTTGTCAAAGAGCCAGCTGCCTTTTCTGTAAGGACGGCCTGTCCCCCTTTGTAGTTGTAATCGATCCCACTTCAGTCCCAAGCAGGGTTTGAACCTTTAGTCTTTGAGCTAAGTGCCTGGGGTGCCAGCTGTAGCCAACTCATGACCCTTGTATGGGGAGCAGACACTCCAAGGGGGACACAGACCCACATTCGGCCTGCATGGGTTACATCCCTACCTATCGTGGTGTGGGCACCAATAAGAATAATTAATTAATCATTCCTAGTCCTTATCTAGCCATTTTACCCAAAGCACTTTACACAGGAAGTCAGGACCATTATCCCCATGTTACAGATGGGGAAAACTGAGGCAGGGAGCCAGGAAGTGACTTGCCCCAGATCTCCCTACAGCAATACAAATAATGATTAATCTGTCCACCAGTCTCCGTGCCAGCCCCCTGCCTCCTGTTTACCACCCCCCCATTCTTATTACTACACTGAAATCTGAAGGATCAGATTTTTCCCAATACATGTCTATTTCGCTGTACACAGAATCCTCTGAAAAAATATTCCCATCCAAGCTAATTGAAATGGGATGGGCAAAAGAAAAATAATGCTGCTTGAGAGTTGGCTGGAGTTTGAGCGAAGGATTTTTACTCTTGCATCCCAATAGACAATTGTTTTCGCTGTGACCAAGATTTAATATTGAAAACGTCCACATCTGCTATCATTAAAGCATTATTGTCTGGCGCCCTGCCCATAATTGAAGTTAATGGGGAGCAGGTTTAAAACTAATAAAAGAAAATTCTTCTTCACACAGCGTGTGGTCAACCTGTGGAACTCCTTGCCAGAGGAGGCTGTGAAGGCTAGGACTATAACAGAGTTTAAAGAGAAGCTAGATAATTTCATGGAGATTAGGTCCATAAAAGGCTATTAGCCAGGGGATAAAATGGTGTCCTTGGCCTCTGTTTGTCAGAGGATGGAGAGGGATGGCAGGAGACAAATTGCTTGATCATTGTCTTCGGTCCACCCTCTCTGGGGCACCTGGTGCTGGCCACTGTTGGCAGACAGGATACTGGGCTAGAAGGACCTTTGGTCTGACCCAGTACGGCCGTTCTTATGTTCTAATTTCTTGCATGTGTGAAAGTGTAAATAACAAGATCCAATTTTAAGCATTTTACTTCATCTGTTCTTTTTGAATGAAAAAAAAAAACAAAGCCAAAAAAACCCTCAACGTCTATCAAGCCTGACTAGAAATCACAAGAGGCTGAGTGAAATGCAGTTCAGAGGGCAGGCAAACTTGCAAGTCGCAGAGTAAATCGGGTCCGGTCCTGCGGCTATCAGTGCATAAGGAATTCCAGGGGGAATGGCCGTGGTGCTATCTGGGGCGATGGATGGGCGACCGTACACATTTTCTCTAGTAACGGCTGTCTCTTCTAGGCAGCACCGACCCGGCTTCCCCTGCCACTTCTGTTCTTGTACAGGAGGTCTTCATTTAGCAGTACATAATATTTTTCATTCTATTTATTATTTATTTTGCTCTTTAATATTTAAACGTGTTCAATCTTTAAATCAAATAAGGCCGGGCTCTGAAGTCCCAGCGTCCGCATCAATAAAACACCACGGAGCCACAGGCTGGAGGGTGAGCATGCACAAGAGTTGGGGGGTTAACTCTTTCTTTGCTGCCGGGAAGGGCCCGGCCCCCCGTGTGGTCCGGAATGCAGTGGTAGGGCCCTGCTGTGCAGGCAGCTGAAAGGGAAAGCACTATGGGTATGTCTAGACTACGTGGCTCCGTCGACAGCCATGTAGATGAGTTTATTAGACAGAGGAAAATGAAGCGGCGATTTAAATAATCGCTGCTTCATTTACATCAAAATGGCCGCCGCTCTGTGCCGATCCACTGTTTGGCAGCACAGCGCGGTAGTCTGGACGCGCCGCGGTCGACAAGGGAAGCCTTTGTTGACTGCTCCGGTAAACCTCATTTCACGAGGCATAACGGAGCGGTCGACATGGGCTTTCCTTGTCGACTGCGGCGCATCCAGATTACCGCGCTGTGCCGCCAAAGAGCTGATCGGCACAGCGCAGCAGCCATTTTGATGTAAATGAAGCGGCGATTATTTAAATCGCCGCTTCATTTTCCTATGTCTAGTTAACTCATCTACATGGCTCCGTCGACGGAGCCACATAGTCTAGACATACCCAAAATGCCGAGCAGCTCCCATGGCGCTGCGGGGTTGGGGAAGTGAAGTCACTTCCGATGCGAGCGGCCGGTAACGCGGGTTAATGTCTAGTAGGGTTTAGCAATAATCTGCCGGTGGCCACCTCAAAGCAACCTAGGAGATGTGGGCTTGTCTGTCGGGCCAGGTGCTCACCAGCATGCGAGAATGGTTCCCGCCCCATCTGGGAGGCCTAATGGGCCCTTGGGCCCTTCAGCCAACCCGGAGTGTAGGCCGCATCTACTGCCTAGAGGGAGTAGGGTTGCCAGGTGGCCGGTTTTCACCCGGACAGTTGGGTAATTGTGCCTTCTGTCCGGTAAAAAAACCCAAGAAATACCAGATATGTAAAATGTCCGGTATTTCCTGTTTTCCTCAGCCGGTACGCCAGTGGGGGCATCTGGCGAGGGTGGTGGTGGGATCGAGGTGTGCAGGAATTTAAAGGCACAGCAACCTTTTTTTTTTTGTTGCTCAACAGAATTTTTCCTGGCGTGTTTTTTTTTTGGGGTGGGGGGAATGTTCGGTATTTTTTGTTAAGCCATCTGGCAACCCTAAGAGGGAGGCCTTCCAGGCTCTGGGGGCCGGGGTAAAGCACAGCCCCTGGTCTGCAGATACTGCCCCTGCCAACAAGTGGGAGGTGAAGCAAAGTGGGTGGAGGACCCTTAGCCCTGCCCACGTGACACTTGGTAGCAGGAGCGGCTGGCTGGGTGGTGGAGGGGAGGGAGTGAGGTGGGCTTGGTTAAACTGGAAACTTTCAAAGGCTGCAGCAATTTACTCCCCTCTGGGAAAACGTTGAGACTCGGGGGGCGGAGGAGGGGGAGAGCCACGGGGGCCTCCCCGGGCTACTTGCGTGGGTGCATCTCCTTGAGCTGGCGATTACACCTTCTGCTCCAACGGCGCCTCAGTTTCCCATCTGTCCGTTCTGGGTAAGAGGGGTGTGCTGCCTCCCGAGGGGATTCACCGAGTCTGTGATTTGTGACGCTCACTGAGCTAGAGATTGCACGGGAGAGTCGTGGGGGCGGGGGGTGGCGCCAGTGGTTCAGCTGCGTGTGTGTGTGTGTGTGTGTGTGTGTGTGTGTGTGTGTGTGTGTGTTCCCTCGGTGCCCTGCGCTGATTCTGACCGGACAGCCCATCCAGCAGGCGCCAATAGAATTGCCCAAGGAATCCGCAAACTTGGCTTTCAGCAAAGCCCTGATCCTCTGGGTTCGATCCAAACATCTCTGCTTTGACCATTGCTGTAGCCCAAGTCTCTGATTCAAGAGCTTATGCAGCAAGCCCTGTGCTGCTAGAATATGTGCTGTAACTCGTATGCCAGGCCATCCCGGCTTGGGAGACTGGGCCCCCTGGATATGGAGGATACATTTTTGGGGAGGGGGTGAGTCTGGAATTGCCGCCTACCCAAAATGCAAAGGCTCTGCTCTTCCCGATGCCTCCTCTTCCCATTTAAAATAATTAAATAGGAGGTTATGGGGCAGGCGGGGGGGGGGGGAGAGTTGATGAGGGGGGAGTGTGAGACAGGCCTTCCCCGGCAGCCTCCTTGCTCCTGTTCGCTCTGCACACAGCGCGCCTTTGAAAAATCACCCGTTTGGGTTTTATTTATGAATAAATAATTGCCTGTGTGGCGAATCCATCAACTAGCTTTCATGGAGCCGACACTTTGTGTGAGCTTGTTACTTTCCTTTCTTCCAGCTCTGATTGATGCTCGGCAGAGTTTGTGACAATAGTCTGGGTTTCCTTCCTTCCCCTCCGCACCGTTCTTCTCCCTAGCCCCTGGCCACAGTCTTTATTTCTATTTAATTCCCTGCCAAGGTCCAGGCCGCACTAGCATGTTTGGAAGGGTCATGCCGACAGGCAGCATCGAACTTGGGACCTGGCAAAATCGAACACGAGTCTCTAGAGCTTGAGCTAAAAGCCACCTGCCTCTCTGTTAAAGCCGTATAGGAGACTCATTGCCCTCTCTGTCAGTGGTCTGGTGACACTAGATGGGACCATGAACCAGACCCAGAAGGTGTGTGGGTCACATCAGTACCAGCTGAGACAATCTAGCTATTCGCAACGTGATTTGGAACCCTTCGCTATGGGGGATAGTCAGGTTTTATTTCAAACGAATGAGCATGATCCCATTTTGAACAAAACGCCTGGTGGCATTTTGTGGGTTCTGGCTGAAAGCTGGCACTGCTTGTGAGAAGGGGGACCCGCTTCATTCAGAAATGAAAGTTGGGTGGGTTTTTTTGGTGTGCAAATTTCAGACTTCCCGTATTGATGCAAAACACATGGGCCACTTTGCCCAAGAGGTGACAAGACTTGACAGGGCTGATCTGTGAAATGATCCAGCGGAGAACTGCGAATACGTTGGTTTTGAACATTTTGAAGACACCAATTTCCTTCCTTCATTGTGAACTCAGAAGTTTGGTGTGCAATGGAAAAAGAAAAAGATTCCCGTGAAGCTATGCCAGCTAAGGGGGTAACTTCTTACTAATCTACTATATAGTTTAGAAATTTTGTCTCCAACTGTCGGTCTGTCTGTCTGTGAATCCTTTTGTTCTGAACTCCTCCTAAATGGTAAGACCTAGGACCCACCCAGGAAAGAGAGGAGGAGAAGGCATCCCAGAATAGTCAGCAATCTGGTGTCTAGGTTACTCCTCTGAGTCATGGTTCAAGTCCTTATTCTCAATCCTTAGCCAGTTGTGTAGTAGTCCTGACATATCAGGGTGTCACCCTCTGATATATTTGGGTACCCACCATCCACCAATCAAAACTTCTCTATCCCCCATGCTGTTATCCTGACCTGGTGCTTAAGCTGGCTCAGTGCGTATCTTTGGGGTAGGGATTTGGTCGCAAGGTGTTCTGGTAGCACCTTTCCGGAATGTGTTTGTCTGTGTCTTGTGCCTAGCACAACGTAGGACTGTGTGTTTTAATATCAGCCCTGTTCTTGACAGATTCTGTGAACCGGGCCTGCCTCTTGCGCGCTACTTGACTTTGCTTCATAACTGCAAGTATTGACCGCTATGTTAGTCCGGGTCCAGGCCTCTGACACGGCTTATGTTTCAGGACCTCTTCCTACTGCATTCCCTCGTTTTTGGTCGTCTTGTGGAGAACGTGTTTACCCAACAGCCCAGAAAATCATAATAAATGGACTGACGATGACCCAGAGGGCTAAATATTGTTATGGGGTCACCTTGTTTGTCATCCATACATGCATTCGGAGAGTAGTTATTAACGGTTCACAATCCTGCTGGAAAGGCATAAGAAGTGGGGTTCCGCAGAGGTCTGTTCTGGGGCCGGTTCTGTTCAATATTTTCATCAACGATTTAGATGCTGGCATAGAGAGTATAAGTATTAAGTTTGCAGGTGATATCAAGCTGGGAAGGATTGAAAGTGCTTTGAAGGATAAGGTCATAATTCAAAATGATCTGGTCAAACTGGAGAAATGGTCTGAGGTAAACAGGATGAAGTTTACTAAGGACAAATGCAAAGTGCTCCACTTAGGAAGGAACAATCCGTTTCACACACAGAGAATGGGAAGCGACCGTCTCGGAAGGAGTACGGCAGAAAGGGATCTAGGGGGTCACAAGTTAAATATGAAGTATCAGAGGGGTAGCCGTGTTAGTCTGAATCTGCAAAAGCGACGAGGAGACCTGTGGCACCTTATAGACTACCTGAAGTGTTGGAGCATAAGCTTTCGTGGGCAAAGACCCACTTCGTCAGATGCATGTAGAAAAGTTAAATGTGAGTCCAAAGCATGACACTGTTGCAAAAAAAGCAAACCTGATTCTGGGAGGCATTAACAGGAGTGTTGTGAGCAAGACACAAGAGGTCATTCTTCCACTCTACTCTGCGCTGTTTAGGCCTCAGTTGGACTATTATGTCCAATTACAGGGCACCATATTTCAAGAAACATGTGGAGAAATTGGAGATGGTCCAGAGAAGAGCAACAAAAACAATTAAAGGTCTAGAGAACGTGAGCTAGGAGGGAAGGCTGAAAGAATCGGGCTTGTTTAGTTTAGGAAAGATAAGACTGAGAGGGGACATGAGAGCAGCTTTCAAGTACCTAAAAGGGTGTTACTAGTAGGAGGGAGAAAAACTGTTCTTCTTAACCTCTGAGGAGAGGACAGGAAGCAATGGGCTTAAACTACCTGTCAAGGTGATTAAACACTGGACTAAATCGCCTAGGGAGGCTGTGGGAATCTCTGTCACTAGAGATATTAAAGAACTGGTTAGACAGACATGTCAGGGATGATCTAGACCAGTGGTCCCCAACCATTTGGGGCTACCGGGCGCCTGGGGGTAGGAGCCGCGCATGCCACAAGAATGGCTCGGGCCGGCCCTGGTCACTAGGCGGGCGCACATAAATACCCCGGCGGGTGGCACCCGCGGGCACTGCGTTGGGGACCACTGATCTAGACGGTGCTTGGTCCTGCGGTGAGGGCAGGGGACTGGACTCGACTTCTCGAGGGCCCTGTCTGTTCTCGGATTCTAGGATTCCATGATTCTATGCCTGCCCCATCTGACCCTCGTTTGCACATTCCCTCCCTCCGACAGATTTTATTTGCCCACCATTCAAAAAAAGGACGTTGGTAGGAACATGAGTGTTTGGCACCAAGTGGAAAACCCCCCGTGAAAGGGATCCGATGTCCCGGCTTTGAAGGAGGGAAAGGCCTCTGGCCAGCAGACTCGGGACCGGTCATGTGACTGAAATGGATGCCCATTTCCAGGTAACTATGGTCAAGCCCCACAAGAAAGGAGCAGCATGGTCCGAAAGGAAGAGCAGGATAATGAATCCGCACGCAGGTGAGTCCTCTCAGAGAGGGAAAATCTTCCTTGGTAAAATATGATGAATGCAGAAAAATAGAAGATTGATTTAGCTCAGTGGCTTGCTAAGAGTTAATCAATACGATAACGGTTACCTCCATCTTACAAGGAAAAAGCTGATTAGAAACTTGATTAATGAGGTAATTTTTCATGGCTATAATTAAAACACTACATGGCTCCTCGTATAATTGATATTTAATACTTTCATGAAAAGCTAGTCATCTGTAGGAAACACATTTTTTTTCTATTATTCATCTATAAGTTGACTGGGTTTCAGAAGCCAAGATGCCCGTCTTGCAGTTCAAGAGAGCAAGGGGAGGCAGAGGGAGTAAGAGAAAGTGGGAGGATCAAATCGTGGACTGTTTGTTACCGAGGAAGCCCCTTGAGAAGATCCAGGAGGTGGTTAAGGGACGGCTTGAGCATGGCACATAATCAGGGAAAAGATTTCAGCTAGGGCAGGGCCCCCTGGGGGTCCATGCACTAAGTCTAAGTGGTCCACAAAGGTTGTGGGTACCACGGTGTGGTGGCGCGTCAGGGTTCCCCCGCCTCCTGCACCCCCGTAATGGCACGAACAGACTCCACCAGCCAGTAGAACAGAGGGAGTTTATTGCTTCTCCAGGATACAGCACAGCAGAGATGTAATCTGGGTACAGGGCAGGCCTAGGATGCCTCAGCCCCCTTGAGATGGGGGAGACTGGGCCCCTAAATCCCAGCCCATTGCTTAGGCTGCTTCCTCCATGATACCAGCCAGAAACTCCAACTGTCCCTTCCAGCCCTGCCCTCCAGCCAGATTTAAAATCTAAATAGCCCTCCTTCCTTTGTCTCCCCCCTTGGGAGGCAACTGGTTGGACAGGTTGGATGCCCCTTGCATAATGACTCATCCCCTGTCCTACTGGGCCATGCTGCAGACAGCAACCCGTGGGGGTCACCCTCAGTCCACCACCCAGCATAGCAACCAGCAAGGTACCAACACTACATCACACACGGAAAGGGGTGTTTCATCCTGTTGTCCACCGGCCACCATGTCTAAGATTTCCACAAGGGTCTGCACCTCCGTTTGACATTTTTTGAGACATCTGCAAATGAAAAATATTGCCACCCACTGATCTGGCAGAGGCAAAAGTCCCGTGGCTGGAAGGGCAAGGTAGTCATTCACATGCACATCGTTAGCAGTGAGGTGGGAACAACTTATCAAGGGACACCTTGGTTCTCCCGCACTTGAGTGTAAAAATGCAGTGTTAAAGGCAGGGGAGACTGGCTTTATAATGTGACATCCAGTTAACGCTGCATTTTTCATCAAAAGCTAAGTATGGGACACTTCCAGCCCACTTAATTAGCCTCATTAGCACCAGCCCTGCAATTGACTGGCACTTTTTTTTCTGTTATTAATAAACTTGGTGTCTGTTATTTCTACTCCAGCTCATCAGCTGAAGAAGTGGACTTTGCCCACAAAAGCTCACGATACTATCATATGTATTTTTATTCATCGCCAACGACCGCAGGACCGCTCGTGGTTGAAAAAGTTGGTTGAGAGAATGGAGCCTCCAGCATGGTTTTCATCATAGGAGCTGGCAAACCAAGTTACTCTAATCTAGGCTATATCCCCTTTCTGCAGTCTTGAGTTCTTCTTGCTTCCTTTCTAAGGGCTGCTCTGCACGTAAAATGTAGATCGACCTAGCGACGTGGCTCAGGGGTGCGACGAATGCGTTCGTAGCTCCCACCAACAGCTCTGAACCATGAGATGTGATGATAGTTGCTGTATTACTGCAGCCCTGCAGATGGACACTGAGACCTTCCCTTTTCAGGGAGAGAAATATTTGTCCCTGTCGGGACAGCCTGGCGCAAAGCTTGGGCCACTCAGTCAGCGGGCTAGATTTATGTGCCGGAGGGGTGACATGATTTAAAATCTAAATCTGTCAGAGTCAAACACAAGGTAGCATAGGCCAGCCGAGCCAGGGTGGGTCCACAACATTTTGGCACCTGAGGCGGGGAGCTCAAATGACGCCCCCAAACCCACTCACTTGGGCCAAAACTTTGAAAGGTCTTGATGCTGCCTTCTTCCTGTTCTACTCCTCTCATAGTTCTGCAGAAAGAATACATCTGCACCAACAACAGACAACATTTTCTACACTCTGGGTCCTGGTGGAGCCTCTCCCCCACAGTCTGGCACCTGACATGGCCGCCTCAGTTTGCCTCACGGTAAGGCCGGCCCTACGCTGAGCTTCAGACACCAGGGTGAGGAGTCTCCTGAGGTGTTAACCACAGAGAATGTCTTCCCAGCACTGGCAGCAGATGGCAGTGTTTTTCAGCAGGGGCCAACTGCTGGTAAGATGTTGTGAATACAATTACCTGCGTGTGGGAAGTGTACGGAATATCCCACGTGTCGTTTACGCCCGGCAGTACGGCTTTCCCGTGGCCACCGCCCTTCTTTCCAGCCACAATTTCTAGGCATGGCTGATATACATTCCCACTTGGATTTCTCCCCTGTATCCCTATGCAAGACACTCGCCTGAAGCGTGGTGGCGCGGACGCAGGGGGGTGAAATGAACGCCGCGCGCCACAGCTCAGCGCATCTGCTAACGATCACAATTTATCACTTTTACATTATTAAAATATGTTGCTCTTTGGCAAGCAAGACACGGTCAGTGGGGAGGAGGGGAGTGAAAGGCATGTGTTCGGCCTCCCTGAAGAGTTAGAATAGCCTGAAATGTCCCAGGACCTCCCAAACACAAATGCACCTGGATGCAGACACAAATCAAATTAGAAGGGTGCCCTGCAGGAGGTGGCGACGGACAGCTGACAGAACAGAGCTGTCAATTCCAAAGAAACAACATCCGCGTGGTCTCGCCAGTGTGCTGTTAGGACAGCCACAGTGTAAGACGTTGTTTTGAGCGGAGGCTGCCGCGTGTGCTTTGGATGCATTTTGTTAAATGCCTCGGAGTCTGTACTAATCGGGGGCAGTGGTATTGCTTCTTACAATGGTGTCACTTTTGTAGGGGGGGTGGAAATACTTTGTAGGGGGGCTCAAAAATACTTTAATCAACCCCACTGGTTTTGTTGGAAAATATTAGTAAGTCAAGTTTTTATATGAATAGAACAAGGAACCGTGCACGAGCTGTGCTTGGCCAACACTGTCGCGAAAGGCGGATTTTACGGGCGAGGTAGGCAAGAGTCTACGTGCGTGGTACAAACGTGCGCCTTGACTAATCAGATTAGTGTCGTTGACAGCTATGTAGCAGCTTTTAATTACATTTGCGAAGTGTATTCGTGTTCGAGGGCTTGCAGTCTGAGTAGATGTGGCATTCCTATTTTGAACGACCAGGGGGTTTGCATAATTCTGTTAAAATGGGGTCACTGAGATGGCTGCAAATTTCAGCAAATGCCTAATGAAGTAGCTTAACAAGAATTCAAGAAAACTGAAGCTAGAAAGTTCACCCCAGTTGTGTTTAAAGGAGTAATTTATAAATACGTCACATGCTCTTGGAAGCTCCCGTGCTATTTGAACCTGCATTTGACTACAAACTCATCTTTTCTGGTGCCAGCGCTCAGAAAAAGTGCATCCCTATTTTAGATGCTCTTGGTCTGATACGTATGCTTTGGAAGTAAGTTAGAGAGACTTTGTTACATCCCGAGGCGCGATCCAGATGCCCATGTCACAGCTCACCCCGTAATCCCGTGTGCCTCACAGTACTTCGCAGTTACAGCTCCCAATCTGGGCCGTTCACAAATAGCCAAACAACAGGCAGGTTAATCCCCGAGTGTTTGTGTACAGCTACAACCCTGAGCCAACTTCCTGTAGGCTGGAGAGAGGCTGTTCACAGTAGTGATGGATGGCAGAACAAGGAGCAATGGTCTCACGTTGTAGTGGGTGAGGTCTAGGATGGATATTAGGAAAAACTATTTCACTAGGAGGGTGGGGAAGCACTGGGATGGGTTCCCTAGGAGATGGTGGAATCGTCATCCCTAGAGGTGTTTGTCTCGGCTTGACAAAGCCCTGGCTGGGTTGATTGAGTTGGGATTGGTCCTGCCTTGGGCTTGCTGACTCCTGAGGTCTCTTCCAGCTCTCTGACTCTATGATTCAATGGCTCTAATTCTAGCAGCACGTGCGCGAAACACTAGCCACACTCTGGCTTCCACCATCCTTGGATATTACCTGCAGGGTGACCCCAATACATACCAAGTCCCAATTCCTCCTGCCAAACATGGGTCCTACATCGTCTTGTCCTCCCCAGAGGAGAGATGTAGGGAAGGGTAACCATACTGGCAGGTGTGCTGGGTAACTGGTTAACCGGCACCTGGTGGGCTGAAGCAGCCCACCTGCTTTCCGTGTGGCACTGTGGGTTGGTTAGCTGCTTAAACAATATGTTTAACTAGTTCATGTTTTACATGGGATTTTACATCCCTACTCCAGAGCAGTGCAGGTATTACTGGCCCATTGTCCCTGTAAGGCCGTGGTCCCCAATGCGGTGCCCGCGGGCGCCATGGCGCCCGCCGGGGGATTTCTGTGCGCTCGCTGAAACATCTGGGTTGGCCCCGCCCCCGGCGCGCGGCACATGCATGGTGCCGGCTCCAGGCGCGGGACGCATGGGTGGCCCTTCCCCTGGGCGCGCGGCACATGCGCAGGGCCGGCCCAGGGCGCGTGGGCGGCCCCAGCCCCGGCCCCAGGGCACATGTGCGGTGCCGGCCTGGGGTGCGTGGCTCGTGGGCGGCCCCGGGCACGCGGCCCATGCGCGGTGTCGGCCCGGGGTGCGTTGCCGGCCTCTGCCCCGGGCGCGCGGCACATGCGCAGTGCCGCCCCCGGGCGCGCGGCTCGTGCGTGGCCCTGCCCCCGGGCACGCGGCTCGTGCGTGGCCCCGCCCCCGGGCGCCCGGCAGCCACGCAACGTTGGGGACCACTGCTGTAAGGGGTAACATATACAATAGTGTGCTAATTTAACTGGAGTTACCCAAACTGTTCAAAATACAGGACTATGTAGCACTTTAAAGACTAACAAGATGATTTATTAGATGATATCATCTAATAAACCATCATCTAATAAACCATCTTGTTAGTCTTTAAAGTGCTACATAGTCCTGTCTTTTGTTTCAGCTACACCAGACTAACATGGCTACATTTCCATCACCAAACTGTTCAGTCGTTGTTGTCTTCTTTTGAATGTCGTGTTCAACGCTGTATTTCTTCATCAACGTTGGACTGTTCCGTTTAAATACAGAACTGGATTTGTTCTGATTGAAAAACAAGTTTATGTAACTGTAAAGAGAGAGATTTTAAGTGAGTACAAGTAATAAAGTCAGAAGTGGTTGCAAGAAAGATAAAGAGAAAACCCTTTTCTAGGAGCTAAAACATAACACGCTAGACTTGGTTCAAGGTAAAATCCTTTTCACAGGCTCAGAGCCACATTGCTGACCTTAATCTCAGGTTAGGCACCCGCCAAAATCAAAGGGTGAGTCACTTTGTCTTCGTGTGTGTGTGTGTGTGTGTGTGTGTATGAGAAAGAGAGAGAGCGCGAGTACACACTAGGGGTGTTTTTGCTCCTCGCTTTTGTAGTCCAGTCACCATTTCAAGTGCATTTTGAGGGCTACCCCTAGACCAAGTTCATTCCTGCTTTGAGTCCATCTCATGGAGTAACAGGTTCCATGTTGTTGTTTGCTATAACGCACCCTGACCTCTTCCTACCCTCTTTGTTGCCAAAGAATAGCGCCTTGCCAGGTGATTGCTTGTCAGCTTTGACGATTACCTGGCTTGAAGCGTTAGCTTGTCCTTTGATTTTTGGGAAACCATTTTACCCATTCCTCAGACTTTTCTGGTAAATGCATTGCGGCCGTAATTCCAGTTTATGTCATAATGCTTACTACGCTTCCCACCCGTACGTTACACGAGGACACTGTCCATCGGTGTGTTTCTAGTTTTTGAATGATACCGCATGAGGCACATTGCTCACGAAGAGTATTACAATGATGTGTAGAGGGTGAATACAGAAGTGCTTTAGGTCACAGACTTCCACTGAATTCTATTCTACTCTGCTGCTTTCATCGTTATAACGTCTAAGCACCTTCTGGTTTTGCGTTTAGCAACGTGACTAACCTCTCTCACGTGTCCCTCAGGACTAACGCTAACACACCGGTCTGTACTTTGCTGAAATCCCATAGACCATAGTCCGTTCATTGAGGTGCGTGGAAAACATTGTTACCAACACATACCCTGGCCAGGCTGTGTGAGGAGCCAGAATTTTTGCACGTTTCCCATCTTTTCTCAAAACCATCGCCCACGCACTAGCCTCTCGCTCATCTTGGCAGCAAGGAAAAAATTCACACTGATGTAATTGGGGTGGGGATGGTGTGGAGGGGATCCAAGCCTGTTTCATTTTCCAAAGTGCCCATTTCCTTAAGCCTTCCCAAATTATCATTTCATTATATTGATTCTCTTCCTTGATGTTGTTGTTCTGTTTACCCAACGTCGCTCAATAAGCATCTCCAGTCTCTTCCCAGCCAGCCTGCACAATGCATGACAATTATATAATTATGCCATTGTAATCAAATAATTAAGATGCACATTAAACACGCATTAGAGCTCACAAAGGAAAGAGCTTCAGACATGGGCACTGAACGGGAGGGAGGGAGGCAGTCCGGGCTGGCTCTAATTGCATCTCGCTTTTTAATGAGTCAAGGACATCAGGTCTCTGGTCTCAGGTGGCAAAGTGTGGTTGAATTCAGACGGCTGTGCTTTACCTAGGCAAAGAGCATCAGCGCGAGGAGCTATTGCGGCCTGATTCAGGACGGAGCAACCAAACATTACATCAGTAAGGAGGGAGCAGTCATAGAGCATATTGGTGGCAGCATTTTGAACAATCCTGCCCTGAGGAACTTGATGGGCTAATCGTCCCAGGGGTGGGAGGACACTTGTCTGTTCCTACAGAAGGCCCCCACACTGTGAACCTTAGTGGTGTAGCACAAGATCATCACGCCAACCTGTGGTTGATGCAACTTTCTTGCAAGTGTTGAATGCACGTGTGAGGTTTTTGCATGGGGTCAATTCATTCTGAGCAAGTCACCTGTGAAATTAATCCGGTGGTCTCATCTTAGTCCCCCAGAGAGCCCCACAATGTGGTATGGGTGGCCGGCTCTGCTCAGCTGAAATCCAGAACTAAGTCCTGCAGCCAGTCTTACTGGCCGCGATGCATGCATTTTAGCTCAGAGCGTGCGACTCACATTGGCAGCCGCCTTGGCTTGCTGAGGCCAGAAATGTGTGGCCGGGCTTGATATTCAAAGGCACGACTGGGAGGTGAGGGTCCAAATGCCATTCCGTCCTGGATTCCCCAGCCAAGCAAACTGGAAGGCAAAAGGAGACCAAGTGAACGACTATGATCAAGAGTCAGCAACCGTTTGATTGTGGAACTGGTCTCTTGTGACGACAACAGGCCTTAAGTCCAGAGTATGGCGAGAGTGGCGTGGGAGATCTGGAAGCTGCAAGGTACAAAAAGTACCATGTACAAATCAGGACATGGACTTCGCAGTGAGGGGGAAGGCCAGACTGGAGGCAGGAAAAATTGAGGGCCTGATCCTCCACGACTGTAACTGAAGGTAGCCTTCTCTGTGTCAGTGGGGGAACCTGTGTAACCCACACACTTAGCGTGGTTCACCGTCCGGTGCAGTGGCACTGAGACCACAGCAATAGATAAGAACAAGAGACCTCTACACCCTAGGCTAGGCACCAACTGGCTTTATAGCGCAAGCTGTAGCAGTTCCTGTACTAAGCTCCAGAGGTCCCAAGTTCAACTCCACCTGGTAGCAGTTACATCTGATCCTCTGGCCAGGGCGTCTACAGCTTGAACTCAAATGCATGAACTGCAAGCGGACATTGCACAGACACAGCAACGCTACAAACATACAGCCAAGAGTGAAGCCAGGTGCAAAGAAGTAGATCTGGGCAGAAGACGACTTAAAGCTCTTTCCCCCAAGCCTTTTGCTCATAAATCATCAAGGCCACTGATAACGAGGTTCTAAAAGTCCCAGACAAAGGAAATGCCTGAATACTAGCCAAGAAATTGGAATCCGTAAGAAACAAAGCGAAAAGGACGTTCTCTGATGCGCATGTAGCCACTCCGAGCTGAAGAATGCTGCTTGTAAAAGGGAAGCTTGAAGGAGAATCTTATCTCCCTCAAGACTCGCAGTCCTTTACACGAGTCTAATTAAATTCTTCCATAATCTGGAGGAAGCCGTGTCGCTGCTGCCGCTCTTGGAAAATCAGCTGCTCGGTGTGCACCCAGCAGATGTCTAGCCCAGGAAAAGCAGATGAGAGTGTCAGAGATGAACTCCCGAAAGTTGACACTTCCCTTTGCCGTTCCTTTGTGGCGGTTATTTAAAGGGGTGTAAAATGCAAATACCGGGGGTGGTACAGATCGTTGCCATATTACATGGTTTAGTTACGCAATAGTCCTGCCTTGCTGGGATGGGGATAAAGGCAAGAGAGGGAGTATGGGACAAATTAAAAGAAAAATGAGAGGAATAGAGAAAACTCGGATGAGGATGTAAATATGCTCAATTTGCAGACGTTCCCTGCTTTAACGAGCCTTATCTGCAAAATATACCACCTCCCCTCCTCCTTCTTCCACCTAGAGACCTCCGCTGTGCTCAGGAACGGATTGAGCTAGGTGCTATACGGGCTTACAGTGAGAGATAACCCTCGCAACACAGCCAGACAAGGTGGGAGAAAGACGCAGCAACCCAGGTTACAGAGGACGTGAGTTGGCCACGGGCTGACAGCTGTTCTTTGATCAAACTGGCAATCAGACCCGCTCCTCTTCTGTCCAGTGCTGTCCCTTAACCAGATGACCATCTTCTTGGGGACTCCATCAGTCCCTTCCATCTGAAAAAAAAATCCAACCAGCCACGCTTCATTTGCCCTCCACAGGCTGGCTCCACCCCACCTATCATTGTTCATTCGATGTTGCGATCTCACTTCCTACTTCCAGTTGGTCCATGACACCAGCCTCCATCGTCCATCCGTGAACCTTTTCAATCTAGCTCCTTTCTGCATTCCTCTCTGCTTCCTTGAACATGTGGGCAATGTGCCTCAGGAACGCACGCAAAGCTACCTCCTGATCCTCTGTCAAACCTCTCCTACACCACGATGCCTGCAAAAACTTGGCCATGGTGAAGATGCTGATGTGCAGAGACAACTGCCTGTAATGCTGACAAATGTGTCATCCTTTTCCTTGCTCTCCCCCATCTGTCTGTATCCATCTGTTGCCACTTGTCTTATCCTTCGATGGTTAAGCTTTTTGGGCAAGGATTGTCCTATTGTTCTGGGTTTGTGCCATATCTGGCTCCGTGGGGGCCCGGTGCATGAACTGAGTTCTTAGGCAATGTGGTATCGTTTAATAGGCTTAAACTGCAGCAAGGGAGGTTTAGGTTGGACATTAGGAAAAAGTTCCTAACTGTCAGGGTGGTGAAACACTGGAATCAATTGCCCAGGGAGGTTGTGGAATCTCCATCTCTGGAGATATTTAACAGTAGGTTAAATAAATGTCTATCAGGGATGGTCTAGACAGTATTTGGTCCTGCTGTGAGGGCAGGGGACTGGACTGGATGACCTCTCGAGGTCCCTTCCAGTCCTAGTGTTCTATGATTCTATGAATACACACTGATATTTTCGTAGGCCATCACCCCATCAACATGGCAAATGTGGTATGCGGAGGGCAGCACATGGGACATGAAGGAGAAGGTGTGGAAAGACGGGAACAAAGCCTGTAATATCCTGGCTTATCTTGTTAGAAGGAAGCTCAGTTCTCTTTACAGCAGAGCTACTCAACACGCGGCCCATGGACCGCATGCGGCCTGTGGCCCGTTTGTTTGCGGCCTGCAATGTGGTTTGGGTTTATGCAGGGTTCAATGTGCAGCCTCTGGGTAGGACCCCTTGAACATGGCCTCCACTGGGAACATGCTCCCCAACGGCGAGTCAGTATAATGGTCTTCTGTTGATGTGCGATTTAGTAGTTAAATTCCTGGACTGTCAGTGCTCATTAAAAGTTCTGTCATATGGGTGGAAATCTGGTAAATATTGCATGAAATATCAGCAGAACTGACTTAAATGGGGCCTGTGTATTGTGTAGTTTTGCCTTAATCTTTGTAGTCATGCCCGTCAGTGTGAAAGAAGCTATTTGCATATATTTGCATATCTATTTGCATTTAAGTTGCAGCCCTCGGCCTGTGCGGTGAGTATCATTGTGGCCCCCGGGGCTTCCAAAGTCGAGTAGCCCTGCTTTACAGGTTGGGAAATAGAACTGCAAGGGACTGGTAAGGGTAGAGTTGTCTGGGAAATGGTTTTACTCCCTATTATACATTTTGGGGAAAACAAAAAAAAGTGTGCAATGTTTTCACGGAAAACATTCTCCAAAAATGTTTTGTTGTTGTTTTCCTGCTCTCCTGTCCCCTGTTCTTCCCCCCAAGAAAACAACCGAAAGCAATTTTTTGGGGGCGGTGGGCGGTTCATGATTTTTTACAGAAACCCCACATTAGTCAAAAATAGTTTTCTTTCGGAAATCTCCATTTTGACATAGAGGTACATTCGGGGTGGGGTGTGTGTGTGTGAAAATATTCCAACTGAAACATTCAAGCAGCTTTATTCCAGGGCTCCTAGATCTATTCAGTCTCGTTTACAGGGCTTATCTACCAAATCTGCCAGAGTAGATACAATTGTAACGTAACGTCCCATTTTCCCTACTTAAGAAGTGTCTCTGAGACGGCTCTGGTTCTTGAGGGGCTGCTGCTGCCATCTTGTGGCATGGAGGCCCCATTACAGCTCCTGCAGCAGCCAGGAAGAGAGGTGCAAAATGTTAGAGCCACCACATGAGAGAGAGCCATGAATTTCTGGGTAGGTGAAATCTCTTTACGCCTCTTTTCCCCTGGACTTCGCTCACTTGGTCCATGTTGAGATTAACTGAACTCAGCATTCAGAGCAAGCGATCAGGAATATGGAACAAGGCGTATTTCCTCTGTATCCTTGCTGGCTTTTTGTTCACTTGTCTTCATTAAATTGCTCACACTCACGCTTAGATCTTTTTTCTTGATTGGTTGCAAAATTTACGTTAGCTGAGAACCTATTCAAAGTGCGTGAATATTTCAGATTGTTCCTTTGAACCTTATTACAGTGTTGTCAACTCTCAGGGCCGATTTTGTGATAGTTACTGGTTCTCTTAACCTCCCAGCTCTTAGGGTACGTCTACACTGCAGTGCTATTTCCGGATACCAGAGTATCCCCAAATTGCTTTGCAATGTCTTCACAGCAAGCCCGTTATTTCAGGCTCGCTATTCCGACGTCCCTGTAAAATTCATTCTACGAGGAGTAAGGGACATTTCGGAATAGCGCTTTATTACAAAATTTGGCGCGGTGTAGACCGCGCCAAAGGACGAAATAAGCTATTTTGAAATAGCATTGCGATAAGGTACACAATTTGCGCAGCTCAAATTGCGTGTCTTATTTTGAGTTACGGTGCAGTGGAGATGCACCCTTAGTGTCATGGGGTTAGGTGGGAGACACAGCTTCCATTCCTGTTCTCACCGCTGAGGCAACAAGACGGAAATTGCAACCCGAGTGTGGCCTAAAGACCGAGGAACCAGAAGACCCAAAAGATCCCAACTTTATTATTATGTAAAAAAACCCTCATCATTTTTTAGCCCATCTGGTGATTTTTTTGAGACCCAACTCATTGTTTTTGGTGGACTTTGGATTGGCACTACGGCGCGTATCATGCCGTTTCATCCGCCATCACATTGCCCCTCACCACGCTTTGTTAGCTCCTTCTCAGGTCCTAGCGAGTCTTGATGAACTTATAAACATATTACACGATTATCGCTTTTGTTTATGTTTTGTTAAGAAACCCAGAAGCCTTTGGAAATGGACACCGGTGAACGGAAGACTAGCAAGGGCCACTTCTCTCTGTTGGCCTCAGTAGGGTGACATTGATTTACACCGGCTGAAAATCTAAGCCATTACTTTTAGTCTCTGTGTTCTGGCTTTTCCCTCTGCCTCAGTGGCCTTCTAGCTCACTCTTTTCTGATTAGCACATTCTCTCAAATCATCCTCTCTAGCTCCCAGCAGCTACTCAAGGCCAGCAACATGCCCCCGGGCAAGCAGACATGCCCAGAATACCGATTAATGAAACGGTGACAAATTTATGGGCAATATATATTTTGCTCTGTTTTAGAAAGTCTGGCTAGTGTTTATGGACAGTGTTTTCCTGAGAAAGCAGCACAGTTACAATCTAGCTTGGGAGGTGGGGGGTGCAGTATATATCATGAAAAGGAGCCTTGGATTTTTACAGTCTAGAGGAATTAGATTTTATGTTGTGCCTTTAACCGCCAACCTGCTTTACAAAGCAAGAAGTTAGATATTAGTAACTTAGTGACTGGGGAGGAAAATGTGCTCGTCCTTGTGTGCATAGTCATATTTCACACAGCCCTGCCTACGTCTACACTGGCATGATTTTCCGGAAATGCTTTTAACGGAAAAGTTTTCAGTTAAAAGCATTTTCGGAAAATCGCGTCTAGATTGGCAGGATGCTTTTCCACAAAAGCACTTTTTGCAGAAAAGCGTCCATGGCCAATCTAGACGCGGTTTTCTGCAAAAAAGCTCCGATCACCATTTTCGCGATCGGGGCTTTTTTGCGGAAAACAGTCCTGAGCTGTCTACACTGGCCCTCTTGCGCAAATGATTTGTGCAAGAGGGCTTTTGCCTAAACGGGAGCAGCACAGTTTTTCCTCAAGAACACTGACAATCTTACATGAGATCGTCAGTGTTCTTGCGGAAATTCAAGCGGCCAGTATAGACAGCTGGCAAGTTTTTCCGCAAAATCAGATGATTTTGTGGAAAAACTTGCCAGTCTAGACACAGTCCTGGAGTTTAGTATTTGTGGTTATCGAGGCTATATATTGCTCAGGTCATCAGGAATATCCCTATTTTTGTGTGTGTGGAAAAGAGGGATCTTAGTCATTTACAAGAGGTGTGTGAAAAGGACTTTGGCCAAATAATGGGACATTGGGGATCATGGGAATTGCCAAACTGTGTCAGAACTGAGGTCCATCTAGCCCAGTATCTCGTCTCTGATGGTGACCGGTATTAGCTTTTTCAGAGGAAGCTGTCGCCCTGGAAAATTTCATTCTAGCTTCCAGTATTTAGAGGTTGGCTTTTGAATCCCCTTTCCTAATGCGTCATTGCAATGACGTTTGTGGGTCAGAACTTAGATGCTGCAACAGACCTTGAAGTCATCGATATGTCCCCAGGAAAAGCTTGTTTGGGAAAAATCAGCTGGGTCGATAAAAGTGGTCCATGTCATACGTAGCTTTCTCTCCGCCTGCTAGTGCATGCAATGGATCACACCTGGATCCAGCTGTGTTCTAAACGTGTCTCGTGCATGCGTTGAATCCTGTCTGGAAAGTCTTCCACAATTTAAAACATTTTATTAATAATAAACTGCTGAGAGTCTTTCGTCGCGGTGCAAATTGCAATCTTAGAAACCGCTAACGGATTACAAAAGACCAGCAGCCCTACAAATGTACTAAATGCATTTTGCTTCATTTGTGCCAAGTTATGCAGCGGGGATGTCGGTGTTGAGAAAACACTGCCATACAAAAATCTTGTTTTTTGTTAGCTAATTGGTGCATTATCCTATTAAAGGAAAAACAGCCGTTATCTCTTTTATAAAGGTTAATATACTAATAGGCAAGTACTCACTTTTGTCAAGGCAAAAACCAAGATATATTGACTGGAGAGGTAAATAATCAGTGAAGCCAAACCAAGTTAAATATTTATCGCCAGGGTAAGTAAATCTTCATATTCACTGAAACGGGAAGCCAATGGAAAGTGGTCTCCATTCAAAATAATTTCTTACCTCCTGCAGTAGCTGAGATACTGGAGAGTATGCCTCTTCTTAACATAGGAAAATATTAAAAAGTCAGACGCACCATATTATGGTAACTAGAGCTGGTTGAAAAGTGTCAGTTTTTCACAGGATTTGGGGGGTTTGGAGGGAAAGGGAGAGGAATGCATTTTTTCAAAGTTCCTGTGAACATTTTGTTCTTCATTCTTTGGAATAGAAACCAATTTTTTCCTTATTTTTCCAAAAATGAAAAACAGATTTTTTGGGGGGTGGGACCTATTTTTTGTTGTTTTTCCTGGGAATAATTGTAAAAAAACATGGAAAAAACTTCTGGGGAAAAAGAGTTCAGATTCTGGTTTAAAAACTGGACATTTTTAATCTACATGAAACACTCCGGTCATCTGAAGAAGTGGGCTGTGCCCACGAAAGCTCATGATACCATCGACATGTTTTGTTAGTCTCTAAAGTGCGAGCAGACTAGTTGTTGTTTTTTCAGTTTACATGTACAGACTCACTCAGCTACCCCCTGAAACGTATGAAAATTTTATACAACCTTTTTTTGCTTTGGACAAGAAAACATAATTTTCACTGAAAAAAAAAAATATTGGCCAAAGCTAGCATTAACCGCGGATGAATACCGGCTCGGAGTGGTGGCACCAGTATGTACTGCCACATGCACCAGACAGGACCAGCCCCTGCAGTCACACCAATAGGAGATCCTGGTGAGATGCATGACACACGTATCCCAGGAACCACCCCATCAGTGGAGTGGAATGGGCCCCCCCCCCCATGTACAATAGTCTATGGGGCACTTGATATGGTCTGAAAGAGGCTGAGGCCATCCTCATGGAAGACTTGGCTTTCCCACTCTTTCTGGCTCCTCATGGAGGGTGTGTGCGAGAGGAAGGGTGCTATCTCTTACCTAACCTAGGCAAAGTGACATGAACAAGGATATTATTTTAGAAAGTGCATCTCTCTTGTATCTCGTGGTGGCAAGATCCTTATCCAAACAGGACAGGCGTGCAGGGTGGTTGCTCCTTGTTATCTCGGCGCACGACGACAGCAAGAGTTTCACTGCTAGGAATGTTACCTATCCTTTATTATTTCACGTGGGAGCGGCTAACCACCGCGCTATCAGCCCTTGTTTGCAATCACGCTCCATGTGGCTGAAGTGATAAACGGGAGCACAGCTGTCTCATCTCCAAGGGGCTGAAGACAATGCTGCCGTAAGCCGAAGGAGATGGATTTCCCTGTTTATTGAATATGTTTTGGCGGGCTGGGAGCGGCATTCGGCGAGTGAGCTCGGGAGCAGCGCGAGAGACCAAATGAAAAGGCGATCTGTTCAACAGCACTCTTGGCTGAAAGAGAAATTTGTTTCAATACATCTTTTATGAATTTTTTTTCCCCCTAGCACTCAAAGATCAGATGCAGCAACCTGTGAGTGACTGACGGGCAGGCCGGAAGGGTTCCTGCCAGTGGGCAACAACCTGAGGAAGCTTTGCCTCATAAGATGCATTGGGAGGAGCACAGAGGTAATTTAGGAGGTAGGTGGGTAGGCAGGCCTGCCGATGGGGGGCAAAGGGAGCAGTTGCCCCAGATCCCGGCAATTCAGAGGCCCGAGGCTCCCGGCCGTTGCTGCCGTTACTGCGGCAACAGCCCGGGCCTTTAAATGGCCGCCGGAGCTGTGGGAGGGGGTAGCGCCCCGGTCCGGGTGGGACTGAGGGCTGGGTGAAGCCTGTTGTGGAGAGAATGGAGGTGGGTAGGGTAGCTAGGTGTTTCTTCACTCCTTACCGGCTACTTGAAAATGAGCTTGTGTTAGCTTTTATGCAGCAGCCGCCACTTCCAGCCTGCCTGCCTGACTCTGTAGCCCTCCTGTCGCCCAGCGCACACTGGCTTCAACCGCCCCAGAATTCCTCCGGAGTCATTTTCTATTTAGCTGGATCCCACGGGCAACCTTTGTCACCTGTGGCACCGAAGCAGCCCCCGCCTCTGTCCTGTTGATAAGTAATTTGTGGTTAGAATGCAAGATGCGCCTTTTTGTGTGTGCACCTGTCAATGTGGAGGGCCAGGAAGGACCTTGTGGACTGTCACATATGGCCCAGCACACGTTTCTCCTCATTCCCCTCTGCCCTTCATTTCTCTCCATCTCTCACACCTTTAATTGCACTTGTGTTTCCAAAGCATATGGAATTCATTATTCAGCAAACAATGTCCTTTGCAATATCAGCCTTAATTAACTATCCGCGCTGCATTTTCTTCCTCTTATCCTTGTTGAATCTACATGCGCCGAGACGAGCTGACGGCCCCCCACACACCTCAGTGCCAGCCAGCCAGCCATGACCAGATAAGAAGAAATGGAATTCCTTATCGCTTACAAAAAAAGAGAGGAAACCCTGTAAAAGGTCAAGGTTAGTGGGAAGGGAGAAGGCCCTCCAACACAACAAAAAACCCCTCTCTTCCAAATCTCCATAGCAACCCAATGGAGCATCATGGGATGCCAGGAGGAGAGAGGCCTATTCTGTTCTTGCCGCAATATTTCCACTTCATTAGCTTCTTTATCAAGTATCTCTAGGCCGGGCTGAGTGTATTTTTGTGTCAGAGAGCAATGCGGATGATTCAAAAGCATGTTGACCTTTTCAGTGGGTCTTGGAGTTTCTTAGGGGAGTTGTGGCGTTTTCCTCTCTCTTCCCTTCCCCCTCATCTCCTGTTCACATGACCTCACCCAATCTGGCCTTCTAATCAAATCTCAGTAGCTGGTGAGCTATGCAGGTTTTTTCCTTTTTCCTCTCCGCCCTGACTACGGAGTGTCTCCTTCAGAGGCGCTGGAGGTGTCATGACCCCAGCTGTCAGAGCTGTGTGTGTGTGAGGAAGATTAATGACTCTGCTTAAGGAAAATCAAAATAAAATAGGGAAAAAAATAAATACAAATGGAGTGTGGGTAGAGGATGGGAAGGGACAGAGAATAGCCTCTCTGGATGATTGACTTTGCTCTGACTCCTTTAGAATTGGCTCAGAGTTCCCTGCGGAAGAACAAGTTTAGTCAAAAAAGACTTTGGAGAAGCTTTCTCCAGGCAAAAAAATGGTAGGATTCAGTCCTTTGATCTTGATTACTTGTGTATGTGTGCAGAGGAAACACGCTTCTATAAGCTGGCCCTCGTGCCGTGGCTCAGGAACAGAATATGGTCCTCACAAAGCATCGGGAAAAGTATCTGACAGGGCAGAGTTTAGTTCAGCGAAGCATCTGTCATGATACAGAATTTCACACCTACAGAATGGGAAGCGACTGTCTAGGAAGGAGTACGGCAGAAAGGGATCTAGGGGTTGTAGTGGACCACAAGCTAAACATGAGTCAACAGTGTGACGCTGTTGCAAAAAAACCCAACGTGATTCTAGGATGCATTAACAGGTGTGTTGTGAGCAACACACGAGAAGTCATTCTTCCGCTCTACTCTGCGCTGGTTAGGCCTCAGATGGAGGATTGTGTCCAGTGCTGGGCGCCACATTTCAAGAAGGATGCAGAGAAATCGGAGAGGGTCCAGAGAAGAGCAACAAGAATGATGAAAGCTCTAGAGAACATGGCCTATGACGGAAGACTGAAAGAACTGGGCTTGTTTAGTTTGGAAATAGAAGATTGAGGGGGGACATGGTAGTGGTTTTCAGGTATCTAAAACAGTGTCACAAAGAGGAGGGAGAAAACTTTTTCTTCCTGGCCTCTGAGGATAGA
Source organism: Pelodiscus sinensis (assembly GCF_052426305.1). Taxonomy (NCBI): domain Eukaryota; kingdom Metazoa; phylum Chordata; order Testudines; family Trionychidae; genus Pelodiscus; species Pelodiscus sinensis. The sequence continues at coordinate 55,010,526 of NC_143061.1, read as the reverse complement.
ACAAGAAGCAATGGGCTTAAACTGCAGCAAGGGAGGTTTAGGTTGGACATTAGGAAAAAGTTCCTAACTGTCAGGATGGTTAAACACTGGAATAAATTGCCCAGGGAGGTTGTGGAATCTGCATCACTGGAGATATTTAAGAGTAGGTTAGATAAATGTCTATCAGGGATGGTCTAGATGGTGTTGGGTCCTACTGTGAGGGCTGGGGACTGGACTCGATGACCTCTCGAGGTCCCTTCCAGTCCTAGTATTCTATGATTCTAAGATTATATGATCGAGGTGTCCTAGACTGCTTTCTAGACCAAGGCTCTAGCACTTGGCAGTGAAAATGTAGGAAATTTCACCATCTGGTCCATGTTACGGAATAGGTTACACCTGACTTTGAGTTATGGGGCCAGTTCATCAGTAGGTATAAATTAGTGTCGCGCTATTGGAACTTGGCTGATTGCACCAGTGGTGGAGCTGGTCTTTGGGATCTGTTTCTGAGCCAGGTCACTGGGGTTTCTCCTACTCTTCTTCCACAAACCAACCGGCCTTTAATTCCACCTGTACGGCCAGCAGAGCATTAACAGCTTCCTGGAGATGTCACATTGTGGAAACCGAGCTGAATCTCCCATCACAGAATCTGAGGGCAGGGAGCTTGTACCTGTATTTAAAATGACTTGAATTAGGCTAGGAAGACCGTGTGATGACCACCATCTCTTCCCTATTGAAGGGAACCTTAGATCTGAAAGTTGGTGTAACGTACTAACCACCCACATCTGTGTTTGGGCAGGAAAGAAGAGAAAGCCAAGACAGCGCAACACACTGGTGTTATTCCATCCTCCACATACACCGATTTATCTCGACAAACACTTCCTGGAAGTCATCGTCTCTACACTCCGAGACATAACTCTGAGCATCGTGCACTAGCAGGCTACCAAGATATATCTGGGAAGCGATCTAGCATAAGTGCTCCATAAAACAAAAAGCCGCGTGGATCTTTCAGCACTCCAGAGAAGAATAGGTGCTGTCCCTCAAGTGGGGATCCCGAAAGCCATGATCATGAGGCAATTCATTTGTGCACAGCACTTTATCAAGGCAAAACCAAAAGATGGCCGCAATCGGATACAGCAAATCACGCCTCTAGCACACAAATAAAAAGGACAAGAAGTTGGATAAACTGTATTAAAACAAAGCAAAGCAAGGAAAGCAGATGGCCAATTACCGATGCTCCAAACCTCCAAGGTTGAGAACTCAACTAAATGCAGTAACCAAAATTCTTTGCCCAAGGGAATTAGGCCAGAAAAGCCCCACACATGTCTATATCCCAGGGACGCAGTGGGTTGTAGTGGATGTACCACTGAACTCATACCTTGAGCATGTGTATTTTTTTTCCTGGTTCTGCCACTGGCCTGGTGGGATGGCCTTGGAGAAGTCACATCACTGCCACGTGCCTCAGTGTCCCCAGCTGTAATATGGAGATAGTGATACTGACGTAAGAACATAAGAATGTCCAGACTGGGTCAGACCAAAGGTCCATCTAGCCCAGCGTCCTGTCTTCCAACAGTGGCCAATGACAGGTGCCCCAGAGGAGGTGAACAGAACAGGGAATCCTCATGTGACCCATCCCCTGTCACTTATTTCCAGCCCCTGACAAATAGAGTCTAGGGTCACCATTCCTGCCAATCCTGGCTAATAGCCATCGATGGACCTGTCCTCCACAAAAGTACCTAGCTCTTTTCTGAACCCTGTTAAAGGCCTGTCTTCTCAACATCCTCTGGCAAGGAGTTCCACAGGTTGACTGTGCGCTGAGTGATACTTCCTTTTATTTGTTTTAAATCTGCTACCTATTCATTTCATTTGGTGACCCCTAGTTCTTGTGCTATGAAAACAAGCAAATAACTTTTCCGTATTCACTTTCTCCACACCAGTCATGATTTTATATACCTCTCATATCCCCCGTTCGTCCCCCCTTTTCTAAGCTGAAAAGTCCCCGTCTTTTTAATCTCTCCTCATATGGCAGCTGTTCCAAACCCCTCATCATTTTTGTTGCCCTTTTCTGAACCGTTTCCAGTGCTGAGATATCTTTTTTGAGATGAGGTGACCACATCTGTATGTAGTATTCAAGATGTGGACGTCCCATGGATTTATATCGAGGCAATGAGCTGTTCTCTGTCTTATTCTCTATCCCGTTTTTAAATTATTCCTAACATTCTGTGGGCTTTTTTGACTGCCGCTGTACATTGACTGGATGTTTTCAGAGAGCTGTCCAGTGTGACTCCAGGATTTCTTTCTTGAGAGATAATAGCTAATATAGTCTCCCTCATTTTCTATGTACAGTTGGGAGGATGTTTTCCAATATGCATTACTTTGCATATGTAAACGTTAAAATTCATCTGCCATTTTTTTGCTCAATTGTCTCGTTTTATGAGTTTTGCCACCTTTTATAGAGCACTCTGAGCTCTACAGATGAAAAGAGCTATCAGATTATTCTGTTCTCTGCAGGCTTTTTTGCCACCACCACCATCATCATAGGATCTGAAATCCCTTCAGTCACACATCACATCTGTTGTGCGGTTTGTTCTTTTTCACATCCACTCCCTAGCAGGAAGAGTGTGTGGGCAGTGTGATAGAGTGTTGTGGGGAGGGCGTTTGGCTTTTATTCTTCAATAAAGTGTACAGCTGTGCGTTCATATTAACGCAGTGATAGGCATGCCTCAGGGGTTCAGGAGCATTACCCAAGGAAGACACAGTGGTGTGACTCCATTGTTTCACTTATGATGTGTATTGATTTACCCGGTGTTTGCTCGGGTCCTGCCCTCAATACATTTGTGGTTTGTGGGAAATACAATGAAAACGTCCAGGCTTCATTTGCATCACTGCTTTGGGGTGGGGCTGGGGAGGAGGGGTTCAGGGTTCAGGGTGCAGGCTGCCCCAGTGAGAAAGGACAACCCCAGCCCTCCATGGCGGCTGCAGCTCCAGGTTTGCGCTCTCCAGCCAGAGTGAGGAATGCAGCCAACTGGGCACTTTCCCCTCGCTTCCTAACAAAGGAGAACAACCAGCACTGTTTCTGTATGAATCGGCGGGGAGGGGGGACAGAGAGCTTCAGCCCCTCTGCCCTTCCTAAAAGGTGCCTGGGGGGGTGGGTGAGGTTTATGGCTGGGGCAGTACTGGAAGCGGGGGGTGGGGGAGGGAGGGAATACCCCCAGCCAGCTCCTTTCACCTGCCTGATGATTCTGTCTCTTTTCAGTGTGGTCTGATGGGAAGCAATCCCATTCCAGGCTCATCCCATTGGCCTGCCCAACCAAACCCTGGCCTTGTTTTAAGTTAGGAGACGAGGAAGCTGCACACCAAATTTGGAGGTCCTAGCGCCTACTGTTTAAGAGTTCTTAGCTAGACAGATGGATGGATGGATGGTTGGACACATCGACAAACTCTCTCAACTATATAGTAGTTTCTCACCGCATCACCATCCAAGTAATCTACACTGGGCTAATCGCCTCGTAAAAGCACCCTGAGAGGTCAATAATGAAATCGCACAGGGTTTTAATAGCCTGTGCTGTGAAGAGCCACAGGAAACACCTGACAGGGCCACTGGTAGCTCCCACGCCTCGGTCTGAGGGTCGCTTTGCTTTCTCGCCAGGTGCTCCGATTGCAAGCTGCTGCGTTTCTCGCTTTTTCACAGTGGATTAATTAACCTGGTCCAGCTTGCGATGCCAGCTGGTCTTTGCTTGCATGTGGGTGAACTCTCGCTTAGAAGAAAGGCCAGTCCTCACCTACAAACAGCCCCCACCCCAACCTGAAGCAAATACTCCCCAGTAACCACACACCACGCCACAGATACACTCTCCCAGGAATCTACCCCTGCCACAAACCCCTTTGGCGACGCTGTCCACAGAGCTACACACGCGACCCCATCCCAGGACCTCACCACAGCAGGGGTTAATCCACCCGTACATCCTCTCATATGCTCTATGTCATCAAGGCTATGTCTAGACTGCAGGCTTCTTTCGAAAGAGGCTCTTTCGAAAGCATCTTTCGAAAGAGCCTCTTTCGAAAGATCGCGTCTAGACTGCAGGCGGATCTTTCGAAAGAGAAATCCGCTTTTCGAAAGAGAGCACCCAGCGAGTCTGGATGCTCTCTTTCGAAGACGGCCTCTTTACATTGAAGAACACCTTCTTTCGAAAGAGGAACTTTCGAAAGAAGGCGTTCTTCCTCTGAAATGAGGTTTACCGCCATCGAAAGAAAATTATTTCGAAAGAACGCGGCTTGAGTCTGGACGCAGGGGAAGTTTTTTCGGGAAAAGGCTACTTTTCCCGAAAAACCCCCTGAGTCTGGACACGGCCCAAGTGCCAGCAATGCCCCTCTGCCATGAGTATTGGCCAAACCAGTCTCTGCAACAAAGGATAAATGGACACAAACCAGACATCAGGAATGGGAACACACACAAACCTGTTAGGAAACATTTTAACCTGCCTGGACAAGCAATAATGGATTTCAAAGTGGCCATCCTTCAAAAGCATTTTATCATCCAATTACAAAGGGAGACAGCTGCACTGGAGCTCATTTGCAAGTTTGACTCTAGCCACTCAAGGTTGAATAAAGACCTTAACTGGTTAACGCACTGCAAAGGCAACTTTCCCTGCCTTCGCTATTTGCATTTCCACAGGAAATGTTATGAATGGAACACATCCAGCCTGACTTCATTAGCTTCATTAACACAAATCCTACAATTGACAGGCAATTCCTTTTGCTGTTATATATATCCTGGATTCTGTAATTTCCATTCCAATTCATCTGATGAAGTGGGTTTCACCCATGAAAGCTCAGAACCTACTCTAGTTGTTAGTCTCTACGGTGACACAGGGCGGCTCATTGTTTTTAGAATTATGTCGTCCACAGATTCTAGATCTCCTAGTGAGCCCCGATGAGTCATGTGACACCTGTGTTATGTGATGCCTGTGTTATCTACTCTTTTTTCCTCCAGCTGCATACTTGGGTTCCATAATTCCTGAACTCGTCTGTCTGGGGACACTGTACATATGCAGGATCCTTTACAAAACAGATAGAAATTCCGTAAAGAATACATCACTGGTCGGTGCTGGCTATTTTACACTGATGGAATTTACTGGCTAGGCAATAGCAGCCTCGCTGCTTGCTCCAGAATCAATGTGGGGAAAAGAAACAAAGGCAAGAAAATACTCCCGGGGTGATAAAACGGGAGCTCATCTCTCTCTCGGCAGTGTTTCTTCAGCGATCAGAAAGCAATTAAGGACCAGTTTCACTGGGAACTCTTTAAACAATGTAATATTTCATTAAAGATTACTGCCAGCTCCGCCACGTTTTCAGCCCAGGTGTGAATTACAAAATTAGCCAGATCCTTTTAATAATTTCCTCTGAGGTAACATTATACCCAGCCTCAGAGTTGAATGTGGGATGCCGGCTTTGTGGCTGCTGTTTGGGAGAGTATATTTATTGTGTTCTCAGGCTACGGATGCCCGATTGTAAGACTGAAAAGGTGGGGTGAATCTGATGTTGGTTGGGGCAGATATGGGGGTCGAATGAAGCATAAGGAAGAAGAGAAAGGGGAGGATCTTTGAGACGGGCAAGCGGGCCCAGACTTTATGTACATTGTTCAGATCTAATATGAAGGTCCTGCCATCTATCTATCTATCTATCTATCTATCTATCTATCTATCTATCTATCTATCTATCTATCTATCTATCTATCTATCTATCTATCTATCTATCTATCTATCTATCTGATGCTGTTGCAAGAAAAGCAAACATGATTCTGGGATGGATTAACAGGTGATTTGTGAGCAAGACACGAGAAGTCATTCTTCCGCTCTACTCTGTGCTGGTTAGGCCTCAGTTGGAGTATTGTGTCCAGTTCTAGGCACCACATTTCAAGAAGGATGTGGGGAAATTGGAGAGGGTCCAGAGAAGAGCAACAAGAATGACTAAAGGGCTAGAGAACATGACCTATGAAGGAAGGCTAAAGTAATTGGATTTTGTTTAGTTTAGAAAAGAGAAGACTGAGCGGGGACATGATAGCCGTTTTCAGGTATCTAAAAGGGTGTCATAAGGAGGAGGGAGAAAACTTGTTCTCCTTGGCCTCTGAGCATAGAAGAAGAAGCAATGGGCTTAAACTGCAGCAAGGGAGGTTTAGGTTGGACATTAGGAAAAAGTTCCTACCTGTCAGGGTGGTGAAACACTGGAATAAATTGCCCAGGGAGGTTGTGGAATCTCCATCTCTGGAGATATTTAAGAGTAGGTTAGATAAGTGTCTATCAGGGATGGTCTAGACAGTAATTGGTCCTGCCATGAAGGCAGGGGACTGGACTCGATGACCTCTCGAGGTCCCTTCCAGTCCTAGTGTTCTGTGACTCTGTGATTCCATCTATCTATCCAGCCCCATCTTGCTCTTGCTTTGTCTATCCTTGTCTCAGCAATTTTCTCCTGTAACTGTGTTTTGATGGAAAGTTGGGTTGTTGATTTTGTGCCTTGGGCAGTCTCCTTCATCAAAAGATTTTAAGTGAAACCCAGAAGGTTTTGGCTGCAGCGGAGGAGGGAGGGAGGGTGGGTTGCTCTTTGCACCTCGTGTCCCCGTTTGCCTGTGTGGTTAGGGAGTCTCCTGCTGGACTACCTACCTTTCCCATAGTGGCCACGGACTCGTGTTGTTCAGTTGCTCCTCACCAAAGAGGGAGACTGTGACGTACCGCTCCCATTTTCAGTCCAAAGCTTTGATCTCATTGGTTTTTGCCCAAGCCGTGACCTTTCCCATGGGAACTAGCAGTGAAGATTATTGATTTACCGTTTTCATCAACAATTTCAATTGAAAAAAATTCCGACCCATCTTATGAGCTGTGTGGCCAGCACCTTGTTATGTGAGAGAGCTTCTCTTCTGTCTTGGAGGGTCCTGCGCTTTCAGGTGGCCTACGGCCTCAGAGGCTCACGGCAGCCCTCCTTTTCGACTCTTTCCCGAGGGCACCACTCGTTATGTATTCCGCCTCCCTCATCATTGGCCAGCTGGGGAAAGAAGGGAGCCTCAAACCCCATCGTCTCTGCTGTCCCTCCTAGACCTTCCCCTGTGGTGTGACCCACTGTCCATGTCAGCTCTGTCCCATGGCGTAACGGGAGATGGGGAGCCTGGGCCCATCCTCTATGCCGGGTTCCAGCCTAGGACCCCGTGATAGCAGCTGTCTATAATGTCAGGCCTGGGTCAGCTGTGATTCCCTGAGCTGTTTCCCTATGGCTCTCCTCGGCAGGCCCTTCCTTGGGGTACCTGCTGGCCAGGGCCGGCCCTACTATGAGGCGAACTGAGGCGGCTGCCTCAGGTGTCAGACTGGGGGGGAGGGGCGCCACTAGGACCCAGAGTGTAGAAAATTGTGTCTGCTGCTGGTGCAGATGTAGTCTCTCTGCTCTAGATGTACGGAGATGGTGGAGTGCTGTGCTGGAGGAAGGAGGGCACAAGAGACCTTTCAAAATTTAGGCCCAAGCGAGGGGGCATGGGAGCGTCGTTTAAGCTCCCTGCCTCAGGTGCCAAAATGTTGTGGACCAGCTCTGCTGCTAGCGCTGGTCCTTCCCAGCCCTTCTGCAGCCCCTTCTCACCCCAGCTCCTCGTGCGCAGTGAGCTAACAGAAGGGGAGTCCATCCAGTACCAACTGCTGCTTCACTGGCACCAGGTGTCCTGAATAGCCTGTGTCCCTGGCTTCTGGAAAGCTCCCGATGGATGTCGGGTGTCTCCATTGGCCTGTTCCAGCTTGTTCTGGATTTAGCCCCTTTGACCAGCCTACTTTCCTTCACCACTCTCTTGTTGCCATCTGGCCTGGCCCTGTCGCAGTGACGGTATCTCCTAGAGGCTCGGTGAGTGGAATCCGGCCTGATCTGGTGCTCGCGGGTCTGAGTTCCTGGCTCAGCACAGGATGCCACCTCCCGGGGAGGCCTTGCCGTAACACCTTTGAAAGCAGGGCACTTGCAACAGAGCGGAGTGAGGCCTTCTGTATCGCTCAGACCTACTCTGTGAGGATTCACTTGGACTTGTGGGGTTTGCAGGTCTCTGTTCAGCCAGGGGGATGGAAGGGATCTTTGGCTGACGGATGAGACAGAAGCATGTGCACCTTTTCTCCCGTGGCTGTTCTTCTCTCCATCGCTCCGCTAAACTCTTAAAAACCATTCACGACTTTTTTGCATGTTTGATCTCCCCCGTCCTTTGCCATGACTGAGCTTGCTAGCCATTGCTGCTCCTCACCCCTTCAGCATCGTGATCCCTTCCTCTTCAAAGTCACCTGTCTGTGATGCCTCAGCGTTTCGTTTTCTGTGCAGCGTGCGGAAGAGCGATTGGACACCCAGGAAGAGCTACTAGAACCTCTTCCTACAACCTGCTCTCTCTTTCTCCGCTCTCAGGTGTTGGTGTCTTCTCAGGTTCTCCTCACCTTCCCCCTCCCTTTTGACACCCCAGTCTTGTCGTAGTAAACCGAAAGATGCTGAGGATGCCACGGAGAGGTTTTTCCTTTGTTCTGCCCAATCTCTTGTGATCATCACCTTCTGTACGAGCTCCCGGGCCTGTTGACCTCCATTTCTCTCAGCAGCTGCTTTTCCTCCAAGCCTTTCGATGCTGTTTCTACTATATTTGTTTACTCCCCTGGTTGTATCCCTATGGCCCAATTATAAAACCACTAGACGAGCTAAACTGAGCTGCTTCCTATACAGAGATAAAGAAATACATAAGGTCTGGCTGTTCCAAGATGCCTCAGGGAAGTCGGCATTCACATGCCCTTGCTTTCCGATGGGAATTCAACACCTCACGGCTAGAAGCCCCAGTAGAAATCTTTGTCTCAGTCTCTGTCCCTCAGACCAATTCCCTTCCTATAGACATAAAAATGGAGGCAGAGCAATTTCCATCCCTCTCTTAATGAATCCCCCTTCCACTCATTTGTTCTCACTAAAACTTGCCCTTTTCAATGTCCATTTACCAAAAGATTCATCTCTCCTTATTCGCAGCCCGGCTATTGATTCCTCTTTGGAGATCATCCATCTTGCTGGAGCATAGCATCCCCCTTCCGATACCTCTGTCTCACCCATCTGCGGTCACCCAGCCCTGGGTCAGGTTTCACGGGAACACTCTTCTGGCGTTACGCCACTCTAGAGATGCTGAGTACTCTATACCCCAGCTGACCGGCTGGGCATGAATGTTCATGGTGCCCAGGCCGTAAGTGTGATGTGTCAGTTAATACGGGTCCTGAAAGAGGTTGGTGTCAAAGCTTTTATCTGGAATTCTGGCTGCGTTAACTCTGGGGGAGGTACCTTTCATTTCATTCATAGATTATAACTTTACTGCTGTTATTAATGGAAACGAAAAAGTGCCTTCTCCGTAGACCAGGTCCACACTAGATCTGGCAGCTCGGCTTACTCTAGCTGCATAGAATATGTAGCTGGAGTCGGCTTACCGTAAGCGGATAATGGCGGCATCCCCAAATGGTCTCATCAGCATCCCGTATGCCTCACAAACGGAGTGGTGGACGCCAGCCGGGGCGCCCTCTGAGTTCAATTTAGCGAGTCTTATCTAGACCTGCTAAACTGAATTCTGGAAGATTGATTGCGGCAGTAGCGATCTTTTTATTGTGGACAAGGCCTCAGAGTCAGTCAGGTTTCCTTTTTAGACAAATTAGGGATGCTGTAAGAGGGCCAGACAGCAGCCTCTCCGCAATCAGAGGACTGAAAACCACCAGACTTTGTTTGCAGGAAGTTTCCCAGTTTCAATGGCACAACCCAACACACATTCCCATGAGAGCCTGTGGCAGCCCTCCGTTGGAGACACCGCTTTTCCACAAGAAATGCCCTCTGTGCACCCAAAATGGACTGGCCTAGGTGTCTGGTAAACCCTCCAGACACAATGAAAGACACAAATATCATGAGCTGTCAACTCCTAGCCTTCAGGGAGGAGAAGGTGTGTGTTGAATCCATAACACCCCCTCGCTGCCAGTGAAGAAGTAATATATTTAATAGCTTAGTGGCTCGAAGCTCATAGTCTCTTTCGATCTGTAAAGTATCAAGATGGGAAATTAGAACTGAGAGGATAATTCCTATCATTTAATATCTTATCAAAATCTGGCTTCTCTTTCTCTTCGTGAACTGTCCTTGAATAGTTTCACCGTTTTCTACACAGTATTTGTTATTTGAAGACTGGATATTTCTCTAAAAGCACAGCTCTAGGAATTAGTTTGGGGAAATTCTATGACCTATTTTATTCAGGAATTCATCAGACAAGATGATCACAATGGTCCCTTCCAGTCTTGGAAACGAGAAATCTGAACATGACTTGATAAATGATATCTGCAAACAATTCCTGGCGTGTAGGTGATCTGTGAGTAATTCATTACAAGGGCTTGGTCTCTGACAGTTGAGCTGTATTATTAAGTTTTGATTGTTCAAAATGTCATTCGTTCTGTTTTCTGGTTGGATGAGTTTAACGAAGAAGTGGTGCAAATATTGATCATAATTTGCTTTCTGAGGAGAATCTCTCATATTCACTTCATATTTGCTGTTTCAACAAACCTTCCTGCCAGTAAACTTGGCTGCTAGAATTTTCAAACAGAGGATGCAACAAAGTCACATTTTAGTCGAGTAAATATTTTGGGCTTTTTTTCTTTTGAGATATTCACCTAGATTTAATAAAAACAGAATTGTTACAAGTTGTTTTAACAATTTCTTTTAGCTTGGCTATTTTTTTATTCTTGTAAGGGTATTTACTATATCAAGAAAGAGAAAGAGAAACTGGTCCCAAGCTAAAATAACACAGTCAACATGAGTGTGCACTGTTGTTGGAGCTGAATTGGTCCCAGGATATCACAGAAGTTATGTCTACACTGCAATTCTTTTTGGAAAAATTGCCGTTTTTCCAACAAAACCCCAGTTACGTCCACACTGCAATCGTGTTCTTCTGAAAGAAAATAAAAAAAACAGAGGGTTTTTTTCTGGCGTTGGTAATCCTCTTTCTAAGAGGAAGAAACCTTTTTTCCGAAAGAGCTCTTTTGCAAAAAGGCGTGTGTGGATGGGGAAGAGGGAGTTCTTTTGAAGAAGAGGAAAGAGGAAAAAGTCCAGCTGCCCTGGTGACCCTCCGTCCCTAGTAATCACAGCTTAAATGCGAGAGAGCGTCCATGCAGTGTGGATGCTCTCTTTCGAAAAAGCAGATCGCTTTTGTGTGTGGACGCTGTCTTTCAGAAGACATTTTTTCAGAAAATCTTTTCCGCAAAAAGGTCCTTCCGAAAGAAGCCTGCAATCTAGACATAACCAGAGACAAGGTCAGTACGGTAATTGCTCTTAATGGTCTGACCTCTGTAAGAGAGACAAACAGAGAGCCCCTGTGTGTGCAGGGCTCGGCTACGTGCCCTGAGAAGGGGTGGGGCCAATGGCAGAAGGGGCAGGGCAAATGGTGGAAGGGGTGGGGCCAAGGACAGTTAGCCCTTATCACTGCCCAGACCGTGGCATGACCCCTCCCTCAGCCTTCAGAGCCGCATGGAGTGGTGCTCAGGTGCTCCTGGGGTAATTCAAATGGGACCGGGGCAGTAGCAGCGGTGGCTGGGTGCTCTAGGCCCCTTTGAATCTCTGGGCCCCAAGGCAATTACCCCCTTTGGCCCCTACCTCCCACCGTCGGTGGGCCTGGAGACAAACGATAGCTGTGAGACGATTTCTCCTGGAACACGAGAGGGGAATGTTTCCTCCTTCAACATTAAATAAAGTATCATGATCCTGCAAAATGAAACCCCACGACACAAGGCCGTCCTTCGCCCGCACCCGCCTCCTGTTGGCGAGAGGGAGAGAACGCGCCACCTGGGACCGGTGTGAGTCACATTACTCAAGGCACATCCGGAAGGTGCTCAGTGACCTCAGTGACGAGAATGGGAGGAGAACCTATTCAGAAGGGAGCTGAGAGCTTGCTCATCTCCTGTATCCAGTTCTGTCTGCTTATCCTGTGGAAGTGCTTAGGTCGTTTCCTTTCCACTTGTATCTCTAGAGAGCTACATAAATTGGGGGGTTTCACTTCTGGGAAATGTTCCTAGCTTGGTTTATGGCTCATAATCTCTCTGAAACAGCTTTGCCTGGCAACTCCAAAAGCTTTTTAATCTGTTGGTAATTGTGTGGACTGCTACCTGTGCCTAGTTTGGGAGAATTTATGTAGGTTGAGGGTTTCTACAGCAGTTGTGCTCTTGAGTCCTAAACTTCAAGTTTAAAACATTTGATCCCCCTAGGCCCACAGGTTCAAACCCAGACCCGGCTGTCTCAACGCTTTATCCTGCCCATATCAGTAAAGCGGATGGTAGGAAGGGCACAATTTGCATTAATGATGGAGCATTCACTCCAGCCTGCCTTAGAGCCAGGCCAATAGACTCTTCTCTGGGTGTTGGCCTCTCAGGGTATGTCTAGACTACATGGCTCCGTCGACGGAGCCATGTAGATTAGGTTTCTAGACCGGAGTGTCGATCCTCCGGCAAGTAAGATCCTTACTCAGTGTAGTGCAGAAATTGAAGCTTCCTTTCCTTTCCTTTCCTTTCCTTTCCTTTCCTTTCCTTTCCTTTCCTTTCCTTTCCTTTCCTTTCCTTTCCTGTCTTCCCAGACTGGACAACCAACAGTTAAAGTCTCCACAGGTGCAGCCTGATGTGATTAACATCCATTGAAACCTGGAGTTGGTGGAGATAATTAAAAAGATTTAATTAGGGACTGCGTTTGGCTGCCTCCCTCTAGTCCTGACATCCTACCACAACTGCGAGACAACTCTCTCTTTGTTCCCGGCCTTAGTCCCGGATGAAAGCTACAAGGGCGATGGAAGATGAGAGGAGAATGACGAGCACCCATGGTGTTTGTGGAGGAGAAGACAGGGCTTGATTATGTTTCCAGGCAGGGGAGCAAGACGGGCTCCATCTGACTTGTTCATACCGTCTCAGCTCCGTGGTGGGCGGTGGACACAGAGGAGTCATAGCTGGAGTGGCCTTGGTGTGCTAATTTTGGCGGCCTCCTAGAAAAGGGCATTGTCTCTCCATTTGTAAGGTTCCTCACCCCCAAAGGCCCCCTGCCCAGGGTCGCTGAAGGAAAAGCAAACACTCTGAGGCAGCCCAGGCATGCTTTCTAATTAGAGAGCGAGATTAACAGACAGAATGAAGAAGGGAAAGGCCCAGGGCCTAAGATGGAGGGAATGGAGGCCGTTCACGTGTGCAACACAGCTCTCACGGCAGTGATGGAGAAGAGAAGGAAAGTGCCTGTCAGCCAGAGGGGTGCAGTTCAGTCCTCCCTCGGGGGGTCCTCCCTCGGGGCATTCCTCGTCGTTCACTTTGTTTCAACGTTTCCAATCGCCTAGGAAATGTTTATTATCAGGCTGCTCTGCAGAGCTACCACTGGGCTTAGTGTGAAGGAGGAAACCATTGGGAAGAGGGATATTTATCGCTGCAGCTACCACCTCTGTCTCGCTCACATCCCTTCACCCCGTCCTCTCGGCTTCCGTTTGTCTCGCTTTTTCTCTCACCCCATTGGCCTCGCGTGTTCCTCTCCCACAAGAGGTGCCTGCCGTCAGCTCCCAGTCATCTTGTGCACACAGCGATGCTACTTGAGGGTACGTCTAGATGGCAGAGTTTGCCCGGATATCCCGGAAAAACTCTGCTGCGGCCAAGGAACGCGTCTGCTCTTCCGAAGTTTTGCCTGAATGGGAGCAGCATAGTATTTCCGCAAGAAGCACTGATTTCTTACATGAGATCGTCAGTGTTCTTGCGGAAATTCAAGCGGCCATTGTAGACAGCTGGTAAGTTTTTCCGCAAAAGCAGCTGCTTTTGCGGAAAAACTTGCCAGTCTAGACACAGCCATGGAGCTGGGGGCAGAAATCCACTTCGGCTTCTTCTCGTCCTTTGTGTCAAGGGAGGGGGCGAGACTGGGGAGGTGCAAAAACCCAGCTCGGCCCCCCGGAGCCGTCCAAGTGAAGTCCTGCCTTGCCTGCAGCCGGTTGCAGAGGTGTGGCTGTTCCAAGCCACATGCCTCTGTACGCTCTCCGAGAAGGGCCACCTGCAAACCACCAAAGAAAAAAAGGGACGGGAAGCAAGAGCCGGCTGCCAGGGAGCCTGTGATGATTCCTGCCAAGCTGCCTGTCACTTTCCCTTGTCTAATCCTGTGACAAAGTTAAATGTGGCCCCAGGCTGCTAGCCAGCCCCTTCAAGCATGACGGCCTTCTGCAAGCCATGCAGGAAAATGAAATACTCCTTCCTCCGGCTGCGGCTCTCCACAGGATCCAGCTCCCTGCTGCCTGGCTGGCCAGCCAGCCCCGCTAATTGGGGGTGTCAAAAGAAACAAGTGTCCGGGTGAGGCCGCATCAGGCAGGTCTGTGTCTCGGGCACACCTGGCTGCTCCGTTCCTCTTTGCTTCCCTCCCTCTTCTGCCCTGGCTTTCCATGCCTTGCCCCCAGCCGCTGCCTTGCCGCCTTTTCCACTCCTTCCTGCTAACGGCCCTCAGTTGCGTCTCCAGAAGAGGAGACGTGAAGGTCAGCAGCTGAGCAACTTCGCGGGGCGGCTCAGAGCAGCCCGTTTTGCCGGCTTTGCGCCAGAGGCTGCCTGCAGTCCCGGCCTGCTCCCCCAGGAGACTCCAGTTGGCTCCCAGGGGACGTGAGAGCCACTTGGTCGGCCTGGAACCTCTTGCTTGGTACCGCGTTCCCCCCTATCGTTTGTCTGTCTTATCGATGTGGAGTGTGAGCTCGTCCGGGCGATTACTGCCTCTTCCTCTGGGCGTGTGCTGTGCCTAGCATGCTAGGAACCAGGCCTTGGTGGGGGGGAGGCCTCCAGGCAGAGACCTCTCATGCCTGCCAATAGCTTGGGGAAGGGGGAAATTGAGGCAGGGCATCTGGCTTCAGGAGTGTTACCGAGCATGCCCAGTGTATAGGAGCATGCTCAGTACAACCCAAGCAGCACATCCGAGGAGGGCAGGATGTGACCTGGCACATGTCCCCCCGTTTCACCTCTGCAGTTAAAAAGCCCCAGGCCAGCTGACTCGGGCCCATGGGGTTTGGGCCACGTGGTTATTTGATTGTGCTGTAGGAAGTTGGGCTGCGGGTGGAGCCTAAGCTTTGAGACCCCGCAAGGTGAGCAAGTCACTAGGGGCTCCCCAGCCTGATG
Source organism: Pelodiscus sinensis (assembly GCF_052426305.1). NCBI lineage: Eukaryota > Metazoa > Chordata > Testudines > Trionychidae > Pelodiscus > Pelodiscus sinensis. The sequence goes on along the minus strand of NC_143061.1, from coordinate 54,995,392 downwards.
CAGGTCCCATGAGGCTTCCTGGTCACGCAATTCCCACGATGCACCACAGCTTCAGGCTACGAGAGAGGGGACATGGTGCATCATGGGACATTTCTCCAACCAGGAAGCTCAGTCAGAGAACAGGTGCCTGAGGAACCGGATGCTACCACTCCCATGAGGAGCTGACCTGGGGGATCTGTGAGGCGACTCAGTACTCCCGGCCAGCTAGCCCGTGGCATAGGCTGAGGATCCCGTTTTCAGCGGTGGCTCCTCTACCCCTTCTACCGTAGCTTCCTTCCTCTCTGCTGACTAGCACATGGGGGGGAGGTCCTGTGCTTTACCCACCCCATGCCCCAGTCTCCCCATCCACCCACCCCCAGAGGAGCTAGGGGCCTCCTGCTTCTGTGTTACCCTGCATGGGCCTGGCGGACAGCTCTCTACCGAGCCCTGAACACAAGTTTGCTTCTCCTCTTCACCAGCAACCCCTCCTGTAGGCCGCCTGCCCCGCCATTGGGAGAGCTGTGAGGCGGGGCCTCCACACACGGTCTCCAGCGGCTCCCTTCCCTGTACAGCCCATGATCACAATCATAGAAAACTAGGACCGGAAGGGACCTCGAGAGGTCAACAATGTTTCTCCCTTCTCCTTGTGACACCCTTTTAGATACTTGAAAGCAGCTCTCATGTCCCCTCTCCGTCATCTCTTTTCCAAACTAAACAAGCCCAGTTCTTTCAGCCTTGCCTCCTAGCTCATGTTCTCTAGACCTTGTTGCTCTTCTCTGGACCTTCCCCAGTTTCAGTGGGCCCGGCTCTGAGACTCGCTTTTTGCTGTGTGGATGGACACTGAGCCTCGCTTGCCTCAGTTCACCACCGATGCCTTGGAGCTACCCAAACTGCCCTTCCCCGAGGCGTGTTGTGAGGGTGAATACCCTACAACAGCAGTTCCCCACCTGTGGGTTCCATCCCCACAAGGGGACATGTCCTCACCCAATGTGCATGGCCTGGCCTGCACTCTGTGCCAGGGCCATGCTGCGCGGAGGAGGCGTGTGAAGTCAGGCGGTGTGCAAGACACCATGTTGCTCTTCAAAATGGCTGCCCCCATGCCATCTGGGTCCCAGGAGGAAATAGTTTAATCGAAATGAGGCTGGGCCAAACAACAACAAGAAGTGTGGGACCCACGGCCTAGAAGCTTGAGAGGCGCTCCCAGACCACGCTGGTGGGAGTCATAGAAGTACCACAGGAAGATGGATCTGCTGGGCCAGTTTTTCTCCGTTACAGCTCTGTGCGGAAAGCAGCCTGTCGCAGTGAAAGCCCTGGCAGCGCGCACGGTCTATGGTCACTGTGCAGAGGCCTGTTAACAGCGCACCCTTATTAAATAGAGAGCGCACACAAATTACACTGGAGCAGAGCTGGAAAATGATTTCTTCCCATCTGCCACTCAAAATACTCCGGCCTAGAAATGCCCCCTGTGGACTCAATGGAAGATTACCTCTGATAACGCGCCAGGGACACATTACACACACTCACTGCCTGGAATGCACATGGATTTATTCTCCTTCGGCAAAGGGTAACAGGCCCAGGCATTGACCTTCTGCACCAGCTAGGTCAGACCTCTGCCCTTCCCTCTCTGATGCATGGAAGGCTGGTTGCAGCCGGTATGGAGCAGGGTTCGGCTGGCGAGAAACTGTTGGAGCGCAGACCAGGTATTGCCCCAATTCTAGGTTCTGCCAGCACTCCTGTTCCATCATTCCAACCCCCCGTGTTGGCCGGCCTAGCTAAGAGCCCTCTGAGAAGAACAGGGGCAGTTCACACTCTGTTACAAACCCACGTTCACTCTCTGGGGGGCCCATTTACAGCATGGTGGTATGCAGGCTTCAGTGCGGTCCAGACACAGTTTTGGGTCATGATACTGATGGGATTTAATCCTCTTTTGACCAGGCTCTTTGCCCTCATGTTGCCTGTTCTGGGCTGCCACAGAGTTTGGAAGATGGGCAGGTCGTCTCGGTCACGTTCATGACCGTAAAATCCCCAGACACGACGTCCTGTCAAACCTTCCCACCACCGCCTCCGCAAGGGGTGTTGCTGTGCACTTGGGCAGTGTCCCACATCCAGGCTCCTGTGGAACATGGAAGACCCTATGAGGCAGCCCCACAGAGGCAGTGGGCAGAGGCAGGCCAACGATGGGAGGCAAAGGGACCTGGGGCGGGGAAGTGAAGCCAAGAGCTGAAGGCCTCTCCTGGAGAATGCCCAACTAGAAGCCCTCTGCCACTTCTACTAACGCCTCCCCGTTCTCTGCTTCTCAGGCCCCTCTGCCCAGGGGAGCCAACAACATCTGTGGGCCCCCAGGCAAGGCGTGTGGGCAGGACGGTGATGGGAGCCTTTTCAGTGATGAATCAGGTTTTGAGTCAGGCCCAGAGAACATAGGTCCCACTCAGTGGGGTAGTAACGCCTGACTCCCCCCACAACCGGGCACCTTGGAACGGCCTGACTCCCCCCATGACCGGGCACCTCGGAACAGCCTGACTCCCCCCCACGACCGGGCACCTCGGAACGGCCTGACTCCCCCCACGACCAGGCACCTCGGAACGGCCTGACTCCCCCCCACGACTGGGCACCTCAGAACGGCCTGACTCCCCCCCCACGACCGGGCACCTCGGAACAGCCTGACTCCCCCTACGACCGGGCACCTCGGAACGGCCTGACTCCCCCCCCACGACCGGGCACCTCGGAACGGCCTGACTCCCCCTACGACCAGGCACCTCGGAACGGCCTGACTCCCCCTACGACCGGGCACCTCGGAACGGCCTGACTCCCCCCCCACGACCGGGCACCTCGGAACGGCCTGACTCCCCCTACGACCGGGCACCTCGGAACGGCCTGACTCCCCCCCACGACTGGGCACCTCAGAACGGCCTGACTCCCCCCCCACGACCGGGCACCTCGGAACAGCCTGACTCCCCCTACGACCGGGTACCTCGGAACGGCCTGACTCCCCCCCCACGACCGGGCACCTCGGAACGGCCTGACTCCCCCTACGACCAGGCACCTCTGAACGGCCTGACTCCCCCTACGACCGGGCACCTCGGAACGGCCTGACTCCCCCCCCACGACCGGGCACCTCGGAACGGCCTGACTCCCCCTACGACCGGGCACCTCGGAACGGCCTGACTCCCCCTACGACCGGGCACCTCGGAACGGCCTGACTCCCCCCCACGACCGGGCACCTCGGAATGGCCTGACTCCCCCCCACGACCGGGCACCTCGGAACGGCCTGACTCCCCCCACGACCGGGCACCTCGGAACGGCCTGACTCCCCCCCACGACCGGGCACCTCGGAACGGCCTGACTCCCCCCCACGACCGGGCACCTCGGAATGGCCTGACTCCCCCCACGACCGGGCACCTCGGAACGGCCTGACTCCCCCCACGACTGGGCACCTCGGAACGGCCTGACTCCCCCCCCACGACCGGGCACCTCGGAACGGCCTGACTCCCCCCCACGACCGGGCACCTCAGAACGGCCTGACTCCCCCCCACGACCGGGCACCTCGGAACGGCCTGACTCCCCCCCACGACCGGGCACCTCGGAACGGCCTGACTCCCCCCCACGACCGGGCACCTCGGAACGGCCTGACTCCCCCCCACGACCGGGCACCTCGGAACGGCCTGACTCCCCCCCACGACCGGGCACCTCGGAACGGCCTGACTCCCCCCACGACCGGGCACCTCGGAACGGCCTGACTCCCCCCCCACGACCGGGCACCTCGGAACGGCCTGACTCCCCCCCCCACGACCGGGCACCTCGGAACGGCCTGACTCCCCCCACGACCGGGCACCTCGGAACGGCCTGACTCCCCCCCCACGACCGGGCACCTCGGAACGGCCTGACTCCCCCCACGACCGGGCACCTCGGAACAGCCTGACTCCTCCCACGACCAGGCACCTGTTTCTACTGAACTCCCCCTCTCTGCAGCTGCAGTGATTCTCTCAGGCACCTCGTCGGCCTGCCAGCTTGGAGAAGGGGGGAGAGGCTGGGAGAAGAGCTACCGGCGACAGACTAGGCGGCTCCCCCACGCTGCAAGAGGCCAAGGAATTGTGAATCACTCGGTATGGAAGGTGAGGCAGTTCCCGTTTGGCCCAAGGTCTTGGCTTCTGAGGGGGAGTCCTTTTGAGGGGGAGCATGTTGGGGGCAGGGACAGCACGCCAAAGGTGAAACTGCACCTTGGCCTTTGCTGTCTCTGAAGAAATCGGATGCGTTTCCTTTAGCCCTGGTGCTGACAGCCACGTTATTAATGGAGTGAAAGGCGGCCAGGCCAGGCCGGGAGTCTCTTCCTCTCCACTGCAGCAGACTAAAGGCCGAGTGAGTGCAAATGAAGGACGACACCGGCTCCTCACAGCTCTTCATTTCATTTCTCTCTCTTTTTTTTTTATTGCTCTTTTAATGCTTACACCCCCGGGCAGTAAGATTTAGAGCAAGTGCGCTGGGCGAGCCCAGGCAGCGTGACTTGCATTTTCTCTTTCAGAAAGAATTATTTCGGACCCACGGCCATGTTGCACCTCCCTACATCCCCGTTATATGTTTTAGCCTGCTCACCTAATGCCGCGGGAGGGCACAAAGCCAAATGCAACCACTGGGCTCTTGGAAGGACTGGATGATTTTATGGTGTGGAGAGTTCTGTACAATCATGACTGGCGTGGAAAAAGTGAACAAGGAAAAGTGATTTGATTCCGTAACAAAAGAAGTAGGGGTCACCGAATGAAACGACTAGGTAGCAGGTTTAAAAAAAACAAAAGGAAGTTTTTCTTCACAACCTGCGGAACTCCTTGCCGGATGATGGTGCGAAGACAGGGACGTTAGCAGGCTTCAGAAAAGAGCTAGATAGATTCACGAAGGTTAGGTCCATCAATCCTTATTAGCCAACATGGGTGGGGATGGTGTCCCTGGGTGGGGATAGTGTTCCTAGCCCGTTTGTCAGAGGCTGGAAATGGACAACAGGGGAGGGGATCACGTGATGGTTCCCTGTTCTGTTCACTCCTTCTGAGGTATCTGGCATTGGCCACTGTGGGCAGACAGGACACTGGGCTAGATGGACCTTTGGTCTGACCCAGTCTGGCCGTTCGTATGTAGCTATGCGTGCTACTGTAAGCCAAGGCTAATCATTTCTTAGGCCTCAGGTCAGAAGGTACCGGCTGACAGGGTCAGTATGCCTGTGATGGGCAGTCCCGCCCCGCACTCAAGCCCAGGGAAACCACCTGGTGCCGGGGGCGGAGAGGGCCCCACCCACACAGCCTTACTGGGCATGCTCCCAGGGGAGCCAGGGTATAAAAGACTGCCGGCCAGCTCTAACAGGGGAGTCCACGGCCGGAGTGGGAGCTAGCGTCCAACAGCCTGAGGCACAGACCGGACTGCCAGAGAGGGAGTCGTCAGGCCTGCTGGATCCGCCGCCGCCAGCCCCCCACCGAGCTCGACCCCAAAGACGGAGCCACCAGCTGCCCCCCCCTTGCATGACCCAGGCACCGGACCGGCCACCCCCCAGCCCCGACGCCGACCGGGGAAGCGCCGCAACCACTACGCGACTCACGCCGACCGGCGAGACCGCAACGGGCGGGGGAAGGGGAGGAAGTGACCCGGGGCAGGAAGCTGGAGAAGTCCCGGAGGGCTCGGCGCGTTGTGGGGAGGAGCCCCTGCCGAGCCAGTGGTGGGAGCCGCCCGCCGCTGATAGGGCCCTGGGTCGGGGCCCGGTGGAGAGGGAGGGTCCAGGCCCCCCCACCCCTCCTGCCCTGGAACCCGGCGAGTGGGGGCTGGGCTAAAGGACTCGGCCGCAAGGCCTACAGGCTTAAGGACTAGGCTAGGAGGCCGTATTTCCCCTACTACAAGGGCAGTGGACTTTGGGACTAGGCTTCCGAGCCTGCGTATTAAGGACTAGGCTAGGAGGCCATATTTCCCCTACTACAGGGGCAGTAGACTTTGAGACTAGACCCACGGGCCATATTTCCCTTAGAAGAGGGGCATTGTGCTTCGGGACTAGGCCCGAGTGGGCTGAATTATGCCCTGGAGGGGGGCGGCGACCCCAACCCCCGGAAGGGGGGCCCGACAATGCCCGATTTATAGCATTTAATTCACAAGACCTGTTGTTATGTTTTACTGTCCTGTGAAGCATACAGCATGGTGCACTTCCAGAGAGAGCGTTCTAGGCTGGAGAGGAGACCACTGGTCTTCTCTAGCATGGTTAATGCTGCTTCCCGGGCCTGCGAACCAGCCCGCCGCTTTGAGTTTGGGTGAATGCTTGCAGGGAGTTTCATGGCTCTGGAAAGCTATTTAGTACAGTGGCCTCAGCGAAAAGGCTTTTTAGGACATGCCGTGTGGAGTGTGCAAACAGGGCCTTTTGGGCATCGAGTTCTGGAACGGCTTCGAATTTGCCTTCACACCTGATTTTTTTTTGGACAGAACAATGCAGTTACTTCCGTTTCCGATTGGCTGACTTTTTTTATTTGATTTTTGATTTGATTCTCATATTGAATTTCATCCTGTTTACCTCAGACCATGTCTCTAGTTTGTCCAGATCGTTTTGAATTATGACCCTGTCCTCCAAAGCACTTGCAACCCCTCCCAGCTTGGTATCATCTGCAAACGTAATAAGCGTACTTTCTATGCCAATATCTAAATTGCTGATAAAGATATTGAACAGAACCAGTCCCAAAACAGACACCTGCAGAACTCCACTTGTTCTTCTCTTCCAGCATGACTGGGAACCACAGATATCTACTCTCTGGGAATAGTTATCAAATCAGTTACACATCCACTTTACAGTGGTCCCATCTAGGTCATTTCTCCCTGGTTTATTTATTAGACGGTCATGCTAGACTGCATCTAAATACTTTACTAAATCTAGATATATAACATCTACCGCTTCCTCCAGATCCACAAGGCTTGTTATCCTACCAAAGAAAGCTATCAGTTTGGGTTGACATGATCTGTTCTTTACAAATCCACGCCGACTGTCACCTATCCCCTTATTATCTTCCAGCTGTTTGCAGATGAATTCCTTAATTACTTGTGCCATTATCTTCCCTGGCACAGAAGTTAAACTGACTGCTCGATAGTTTCCTGGGTTGTTCTTATTTCTCTTTTTATAGATGGGCACTAGATTTGTCCTTTCTCGGTCTTCTGGAATTTCTCCCGACTTCCATGATTTTTCAAAGGTGATAGCTAAAGGCTCAGATACCTCTTCTATCAGTTCCTTGAGAATTCTAGGATGCATTTCATCAGGCCCTGGTGACTCGAAGACATCTTCAATGTACTTATCCTCAAAACACTCCTGCAGAGCAGGAAAATGCTGTTATCCCATTGTACGGATGGTGAGCTGAGTCGCAGAGAGGTGACATGACTTATCTTGGGGCACACAGGACATCTGTGGCAGGGCAGGGAGCTGACCCTGGCTGTTCCCACTTCCCTGACTAGTACTGAACTGCTGTTCATTTTTCTGCCTGCTACTGTCACGGATTGGATAGGGGAGCAGATGGACTATATTATAATCTGGTACGTTGCTCCTATGTCTATTATTGCCCATGCAGTGCTGGTAATCAACTGAATGGAAACAATTGATTAAATTAGTTGTAAATAGTACACAAATAACCACTTTCTTTGCACATCTATAATCATTTCGGTCCCGTGCTCAATCACACTCCCCCAATCAATACCCGAGCCGCACCCAGCCTGCAACAAAACTGCACATGCTATTTCAACAGAGAAATCGCCATCCTTGTTGCTTTAATAGGAGTCGAGTCTTTTCACCTGTTGCAGTTTGCTCATAAGAAATTCACTGTATGTCTACACAGCAAAGTTATTTCGAAATAACTTCCTAGCATCTACACGAGCCAACTGCTATTTCAAAATTCATTCGAAATAGCAGAGGGCTTATTTTGAAATTGGTAAACCTCATTCCACGAGGAATAGCGCCAATTTCGAAACTGCTATTTCAAAATAAACTCTGCATATATGCTTATTTCGAAATAGGGGTCCTCCAGCCTTGCTGGCCACCCTGGCCACAAGGTAACTTCTGACCTGATGCCCTGCTGGAACCGGCTGGCCTTAAATGTGATTCAGCATCCAATCAGTGTGGACGCGCTATTTCAAAATCGCAAAAAGCTATTTTGAAATGCATTTTGTGTGTAGACACGTTATTTTGAAATAAGATATTTTTAAATAAATATTTCGAAGTTAGATATTTTGAAATAACGCTGTAGTGTAGTCATACCCACAGAGAAGAATGATAGACTATTATCAGTGGCCTCTTGCTGGTAACTGTCAGGAATATGGGATCTGGGTGTTTGGAAACTGAGCAAAAGGGCCTGTAGGTTCCAAGATTCTTTGGTGAAAAAAGGTGTGTGGAGTTTTTTTGGGTTTTTTTTGCTGTGTTTAGCTACCAGTAGCCATGTCCTAAACAGAATTCAGCAGTTACCGGAGCATTACATCCAAGCTGGCAGGAAATGGTTATTTAGCACAGAACTGGCTTGGATTCATTTTCTTTCTTTCTTTTTTTCGCCCCTTGTGCTTGGGAAAATCAATGGCTATTAGTGACTAAAGCAGATGTAAAATCTTGGAAAAGTCAAGTTCTCGCTTTTTCATTTTTAAATTGCATCATATCCCCGCATGGCTGGTATAAAAGAACATGCTAGTCTTTGCAGACTCATTCTGGGTGTTCCATAATTGTGCCCATAACTAGATAAATATTAGCTTTGAATGGCTCAGCGGGTGCTTTACTTATTCAGCCTGTCTTCTCTTCCCTCTGTTTGTCCACCCTGAGCGGGAGACCTCATTTAGTTTCGCTTCTCGCTCAGTGCAGACAGACAGGTCTCACACAGGAGAGTCTAACAATGCTGTTTATAAAAAAGCCCAGAGGGGAAAGGGTTAATATCGGTTTAAAATGCTGCACGGTGTTCAAACTGAAGACGGTCTGAAACCTGGAGATAGCACCATCAAAATGTCTTTTAAAAAAATAACTATGGATTTTTTCCCTAGGGTTGGTTGAAAACCTGCCAGCACTGTTTTTGACAGAAAATTGGGGTTTCAGCTAACTGATTTTTTAGCAAAAAGTTGTCAATTTTCTTAAAAAAAAAAAAAGATTTTTTTCCCCAGACACAATACATGCTCCTACACGGAAGTATTCCAGTTTGGAAATGCCATTGGTGGGCCTCATGCCTCAGGGTCTTCCCTGGGTTGGGCTCCCCAGCCTGACGCAGCTCCCATGAGGCTTCCTGGTCATGCAATTCCCATGATGCACCACAGCTTCAGGATATGAGAGCGGGGACATGGTGCATCATGAGAGATTTCTCCAACCAGGCAGCTCAGTCAGAGAACAGGTGCCTGAGGAACCGGATGCTACCACTCCCATGAGGAGCTGACCTGGGGGATCTGTGAGGCAACTCAGTACACCGGCCAGCTAGCCCGTGGCATAGGCCGAGGATCCCATTTTCAGAGGTGGCACCTCTACCTCTTCTAGCATAGCTTCCTTCTCCCCCATGGGGGTGGAGGGTCCTGTGCTTTACCCACACCATGCCCTGGTCTGCCCACCCCCCCATCCACCCACCCCCAGAAGAGCAAGAGGCCCTCCTCCTCCTGTGATACCCCGCATGGGCCTAGAGGCCAGCTCTCTAACGAGCCCTGAACACAAGTTTGCTCCTCCTCTTCACCAGCAACCCTCTGTAGGCCGCCTGCCCCGCCATTAGGAGAGCTGTGAGGCGGGGCCTCCACACGTGGTCTCCAGCGGCTCCCTTCCCTGTACAGCCCACGATCACAGAATCCTAGAACACTAGGACTGGAAGGGACCTCGAGAGTCATCGAGTCCAGTCCCCTGCCCTCATGGCAGGACCCAGCACCATCTAGACCATCCCTGACAGACATTTATCTAACCTGCTCTTGAATATCTCCAGAGATGCAGATTCCACAAGCTCCCTGGGCAATTTATTCCAGTGTTTAACCCCCCTGACAGGTAGGAACTTTTTCCTAATGTCCAACCTCAACCTCCCTTGCTGGAATTTAAGCCCTTTGCTTCGTGTTCTGTCCTCAGAGGCCAGGAAGAAGAAGTTTTCTCCCTCCTCCTTGTGACACCCTTTTAGATACCTGAAAACAGCTCTCATGTCCCCCCTCAGTCTTCTCTAAACTAAACAAGACCAATTCTTTCAGTTTTCCTTCATAGCTCATGTTCTCTAGACCTTTAATCATTCTTGTTGCTCTTCTCTGGACCCTCTCCAATTTCTCCACATCTTTCTTGAAATGCGGTGCCCAGAACTGGACACAATATTCCAACGGAGGTCTAACCAGCGCAGAGTAGAGCGGAAGAATGACTCCTCGTGTCTTGCTCACAACACACCTGTTAATGCAGCCCAGAATCACATTTGCTTTTTTTGCAAGTGTCACACTGTTGACTCATATTTAGCTTGTGGTCCACTCTGATCCCTAGATCCCTTTCTGCCGTACTCCTTCCTAGACAGTCGCTTCCCATTCTGTATGTGTGAAATGAATTGTTCCTTCCTCAGTGGAACAGCTAACAGGGGCGCGACCAGGAACAGCTAACAGGAGAGTTTGGAGAGGGAGTTCTCCAGGTAAAAGAGGAGTAAAAATGGGACCCTTGTGGTAAGTGGCTGTCTGGAGTGTGTGTTTGTGTGTGGGGGAGTTATTTGCAGTGTGCTGAGCTTGTGTTTGTCTGGTTGGTTTGTCTGTTTGAAGGAGCTTCTAAAAGGTTTGAAATCTAGAAGCCTCTGTTAATTGGCTGAGCCTCAGTCAGGGGGAGGAGCTACCAGAGCTATATAAGCCTGTGACTCAGCGACCAGGGAGAGGGTGACCAGGAACAGCTAACAGGGGAGTTTGGAAAGGGAGAGGGAGTTCTCCAGGTAAAAGAGGAGTAAAAACAGGATCCTTGTGGTAAGTGGCTGTCTGGAGTGTGTGTTTGTGTGGGGGGGGGAGTTATTTGCAGTGTGCTGAGCTTGTGTTTGTTTGTTTGTTTGGTTTGTCTGTTTGAAGGAGCTTCTAAAAGGTTTGAAATCTAGAAGCCTCTGTTAATTGGCTGAGCCTCAGTCAGGGGGAGGGGCTACCAGAGCTATATAAGCCTGTGACTCAGCGACCAGGGAGAGGGTGACCAGGAACAGGTAACAGGAGAGTTTGGAGAGGGAGTTCTCCAAGTAAAAGAGGAGTAAAAACGGGACCCTTGTGATAAGTGGCTGTCTGGAGTGTGTGTTTGTGTGTGGAGGAGTTATTTACAGTGTGCTGAGCTTGTGTTTGTCGGTTTGGTTTGTTTGTTTGGTTGGTTGGTTTGTTTGTTTGAAGGAGCTTCTAAAAGGTTTGAAATCTAGAGGCCTCTGTTAATTGGCTGAGCCTCAGTCAGGGGGAGGGGCTACCAGAGCTATATAAGCCTGTGACTCAGCAACCAGGGAGAGCGCAACCAGGAACAGCTAACAGGGGAGTTTGGAAAGGGAGAGGGAGTTCTCCAGGTAAAAGAGGAGTAAAAACTAGATATCTATGCCGATATCTAAATCGTTGATGAAGATATTGAACAGAGCCGGTCCCAGAACAGACCCCTGCGGAACCCCACTTGTTATGCCTTTCCAGCAGGATTGAGAACCATTAATAATTACTCTCTGAGTACTGTTATCCAGCCAGTTATGATGCGTTCAGACCAACCGGTCCCTCGCGGTGGGCGAGGTGACACGGCTCAGCTGTCGCTACCTTCCTGTAATCGGCCAATAACCGTTGCTGGGTTTTTTTTCTTTCCCTTCCAGCATCCCGTTGGCCCCACCAGCTATTAGCGCCTTGCTCTGCTTTGCAGCTGGCTTCTCTGGACACTGTTTGTTCCTTCCCTCCCTGTGGCAGCATGTATTTCTCTCACGAACATGCTAAATGTCTCTGCCCCATGGCGGAGAGATTCCTTTGCACAGCTTGTGTCTATAACTCCCGTCCTGCTTCCTTTCCCTGCATTCTCACTGAGAGGCTCCTGTATTAACTTCCTCTCCTCCAGCAGGCCCATCTGGCCACCAGCCTTTCTGCTCCATGGACACCGCTCTGACAAACAGGGGTTAGGGTCACCATCCTTGTCCATCCTGGTTAGTAGCCATTGGTGGACCTAACCTCCATGAACATATCTAGTTCTTTTTTGAACCTTGTTAAATTCTGGTCTTTACAACATCCTCTGGCAAGGAGTTCCACAGGTTGACTGTGTATTGTGTTGAAGAGGCCTGATTTTCAGAGGCTCAGCATGTTATGAAAATCAGACTCAACTTGAGGTGAGGTGTCATAAGCTGCAACTCAAGGAGATACCCCACATCACCAAGTACTGGCCTCTGTTCTCCAGCCTTCGTTGAGGGAGCGTGGATTTCTCAGAGGGCTGAGTCTATAGAACGAGGCATCCTTCATGGCATTGGACGGTGCTCCAATGATGGGGAGGGCACAAACAAAGATAGACGGTGACGTTTAGGTCTTCAGAGCGTGAAGTTTAGGCTCCAAGTCTTATTCCTTCCACGCCCAGATTTGCTTTGTTGACTGAGAGCATCACGGTTCTGACTGGCAAGGAGACAGGAAGAGAGAAAGACACACCGTCGAAGGAGGGTATGCCAACTGGCTGAGGGTGGCCGGAGAGAAAGCACGATTGCCCACTAATCGAATCGTCTTAAAGAAGAGATCAATTATTTTTCTGATTGCTCCTGGGGCTCATCCCAATAAACGTCATGAGAAATCTTGACTGCGAACGTCCCAGGGAGCTGTCTAATTTGGCAAGCAGCGATACCGTAACGTGCGCTGGGTAGCATGGGGAAGAGAACTTCCCTTGGCAGAAAGGCACAGTTCTCAAAAGCGGCATCTCGTTTGGGCCCTTTCTAGAAGGGGGGTTCTCAGGTATGTCCACTAGGAACCATCAGTCAAAGAGCGGTGGTCACCCGCAGATGGATGAGTTAGCGGGGGTCAGCCGGGAGTGTTATTAGCGAAGATTTCCACTGATATTGGCTCTTGAATTTCATGGCAGATAAAATATGCCAATTGCAGTATATCTTCTCCTTGTCTCTGGGGCAGAGAGAGGGACATTATTAACAGCGGTGGCATGAAAACAGTGGAAGGCAGAGGTCGGAAGCGCTGCCCCTGTGCAGATAAAGAGATGTTAACACACTTAGTCGGTGACAGCAGGCAGCAGCTGGGTTTATTTTATGTTCTTTTCGACTTCAGTGGGAGTTTTGGGCGAGGAAGGGGGAGGGCTGTCGGGGGGCCAGGACTGACTGTTGTAGTGTAAAGAGCTGAGCGGAAGGTGCGTGACGGGAGAGAGAAATTGTTACCATCAGGCAATAAATAGCAAGCCGCGCGCGCCGGAATGCCGAAGCTGAGCATCGTGCATTTCACCGGCAAGTTGCTCAGTTCCAGCGGGCATGGTGGGGGTGTTTCAATTATGTGTCACTTCTCCAGGGGTGGGGGTTCCCAAGGGACTCACTGAAGTACCCCCTGGGCTGACAACTGCTTGGCCTGGGATGAGGCTCGAAATAGCGTCTCAACCTGAGAGCCGGATTTGGGGCTTGGCGGGAGGAAGCGCAGAGCGGTGCAGCCCCGGGGGCGGTTAAGGGGCCGATGGTGACTCCCTGGGTATGTCTACACTGCAAACGGAGCCCAGGTTGCGAATCCGGTTTGAGCCCAAGCCCCTCTTCCATTCACACGCAAATCAATCTGGTGCAGCTTAGCAAGCCCTCCGGGCATTGGTCCTAGGATGGCAGGAGATTGTCTGAGTCCCCCTGTGCCATGGGTCCAGCTCTGCCGAGTGCACTCATCCAGCAACTGTAAACACATTTCCGACACGCCGAGCTTGGCAATGCGGAGTCCATAGGCCCGAGGCGCTCAGACCCAGTGCACTGTAGACGTATCGAGTGAGGCCGGCTCCCACCCTTGTCCTCTGGAGGATGTAAAGTGGACCAGTCCTACATCTAGTGTCACCTTCGCTGGGGAGGGCGTTGGGGAAGGAGGAGTGGCTTTGTTGGGGCTACTTTCCCCCGCCGCGGCTATCTATGCGGCTCCTCGCTTGGACAAGGAAGGAAAAGGGCGTACAGCGCATGCACCCGCAGTGGCTGAGGGCTGACCCCTTTTGATTAGGGCATGGCTCTGTATGGGCCAAACCAGCCGGAAACCGAACACCTCCAAGCCTGTGGACCGGGGCGGGGAACGGTGGTTGAGGATCCTCCACGGAAAGGTACGTCTAACGTCTGGTGCGCTCAGCGATTGGGCCTGGCTGCAGGCAGAGCTTGCCGGTGGCGGGCCATGGAATTGGAAGCTTGGCATAAAAAGGCCCCTCTAGGGTTTGGCTGGAAAGCTCTGTGTTGATTCCCTGAGGGCCAGCGAGGCGGCGGAAAGGCCACGAGGAGCATGATTTCGGTAACGACGCTGATCCGATTAAGACCAGCAGCAAAGCCCACCTCACAGCCCACGTCTCTGTGCGAGCGCGCGGCTGCTTCGCTTCGGCAGATATTAGTCCTAACGAGCTTCAGGCTGCAGACGTTAATTTGTGGAGCGTCTTCCCTCCACCACCCGGCCTAAGAAGAGCGCGTTGGTGGGACACGAGCTTTGGGGATGTGCCGTGTATTAGCCAATCCCTCCTGGGGTTGCCAAGTCTCCCACAGACCGGTTAATTAGGGATCTGGAGAGGCCGGCGTTTTTGCCAATGGCTCTCAAAGCTACCGGCCACGTTTATTCGGGCGGCTGTTGTTTCATGTTTAAAGGGACAGAGGCGGGGGGACTGACGTTTCTGTGCCCTGCCAGACAGACTGAGCACACATGTACGTCCATGAGTCTTTGTTTAAAGGGACCTGAAAGGGTCGGCTGCAGGGCCGTCCTTCGGATTTATGGGGCCCAAACTGGAGCGCTTCTCCCCGAGGACAGCTAGAGGGTAATGATTTTTTAGAGAGGTCATTTTATAATCTTCAGCAACAGACTCATGAAATATTGTAAAGCTGTTGACCTCCACAGCGCCATGATGTGACGCAACAGGGTCCCATATGAAGAGAGGCTAAAGCGACTGGGACTTTTCAGTTTAGAAAAGAGAAGAGTGAGGGGGGATAGGATAGAGGTCTATAAAATCATGAGTGGTGTGGAGAGGGCGGATAAAGAAAAGTTCCTCATTAGTTCCCATAATAGAAGAACTAGAGGACACCAAATGAAATTAATGGGGAGCAGGTTTAAAACTAATAAAAGAAAGTTGTTCTTCACACAGCGCACTGTCAACCTGTGGAACTCCTTGCCAAAGGAGGCTGTGAAGGCTAGGACTATTACAGAGTTTAAAAAGAAGCTAGATAATTTCATGGAGGTTAGGTCCATAAAAGGCTATTAGCCAGGGGGTAGGAATGGTGTTCCTGGCCTCTGTTTGTCAGAGGTTGGAGAGGGATGGCAGGAGACAAATCGCTTGATCATTGTCTTCGGTCCACCCTCTCTGGGGCACCTGGTGCTGGCCACTGTCGGCAGACAGGCTTCTGAGCTAGATGGACCTTTGGTCCAACCCGGTACGGCCGTTCTTATGTTCTAACACCATGCAACCGGCAGTCCCGTGGTGTAATGCAGGAGTGAACCAGATGCTTCCCACCGGTACCATACAGCCTCCCACCCTTATTCACCCCCCATGTCACCCACCCATCTGCACCCCAATGCCACCCCCCCAACATCACACAGCCGCAAACACTGCTCCCCGCCCACTGCTGTACCCTGCTGTGCCACGCCCCATTGGACACCAAGGGTGGTAGAGTGTGACTGACTAACCGCCTCGCGGTTCATGGCGTCGGTTACTCTCAGCCGGCTTCCAGGGCAAGGGCTGCCCGCTCTACTCCTGGGAAAGCCTCCTTCCTGGGAGCCAGGCAGTCATAGACTGGCAGCCGCCCTCCCAGGATGGCTTTGCTGTGGGCGCTGCAGCTTGTAACCGCATAACCACTGAGATTTTCGACACGGTTGCCTATTTAACCGACTTTCCACATCCCCAGTGTACACCTCATACCACCCACCCATGCCTCTTCCCAGTACCATCCACCCTCCATGTACAGGTGGAACCTCTCTAGTCCGGCCCCCTCGGGACCTGATCAATTCTGAACCAGAGAATTTGCCAGCATTACCAACACTGCCACGGCTTGCTGGGCTCTGAGAAGGTGTTGAGGGGTAAATTTGAGTGAAATCACAGCGCACAGCCCTGAGAGCCAGGACTGGTGGCTGTCAACGTACTTTATGGGATCACGGGAAACTTGGCCACGCCCATTAGAAGTGGACATCCGGCTAACCAACATCATGCTGGACCACGGATGTTTCCAGACCAGAGAGTTCTAGACTAGAGAGGTTCAACCTGTCCTACCTATCGTTGTACATCTCCATCTCGCCCATGCCCTCCCACCATTATACTACAGCCACATAACAACCATCATTACACTCTCCAGTGGTAGCAACCCCCTCCTGCTATTATACACCCCCCCACACACACTCTCCCCTCTTGGTATACCCCACCACGGCCTCTGACAGGAGGACACGAAGTAATTCTCGAAGGAAAGTTTAGGAAAAACTTTCTAACCAGAAGGGTAGTTAACTCTGGAGTAGACTTTCAAGGAAGGATGTGGAGTTCCCCTCACTGGAGGGGACAGGGTGGACCAACACCTACCAGGGATGGTCTGTGGTTACTTGGTTTTACCTCAGCTTGGGGAGATGGACTTGATATCTTCTCATGCCGCTTCCCAGCCCTAGCTAGCGAGCTAATTGATGGACAGACCCACAGTCATCCTCTCCGTACTCTCCCTACTCTTAATCACAGCGATGAAATGATTCGCTGAAGGCGCCTCGGCAACAGCCCAATTTCCCAGGCCAGGGTGGCATTTACCACCGGTTTTGAGGTCTTCGGTGAAAGGTTTTGCTAATATCCCTGGAAAGAGGGGCTGGTACAGCCATGCGGGTGTTTCTTTCGCAGGGTCGGGAAGAGGGATTTCATCGGGGCCCCCGTCTAACAAACACACCGACGCTTTGCCGCGGCCGCTCGCGTCCTTTATCGGACGATCGTCGTTTTGTTGCACGTGCTGCAAACGGGTACCCAAACTCAACGGTCGACTCCGGCTGGATTGTGACCCCCTCTGAGCTAATCCCATGCGCACCCCACTCTCATTAATGCCGCCTTACCAGAAAAAACGCAGCCACCCAGCGCAGGGAAGCAAGAGTTAAAGGTGGCACCTTGCACCTTCCATGTTGCTGTGGAAACGAACTTCCTGAAGCCACGGTGATGTATGGGAAGGCTCTGGGTCAGCGGGTAATAAATTCTGTTTTAAAAGTGCTTCCCCCCTCCATCTGCTGATGTAAACATCATTAAGAGAAATGTCAGCGGCGAGATGGATTGCTTTTTATATCCATTTTCAGACAAAAGAAATAATTTTTTTATTTTTGGGGGGGGAAAAAAGAAAAGTTGTTGGAAACCAGAGCCTGCTATCAATAAAAAAGCGGGTGATGGAAGGGGAAATTTCCAGTGCTGACTGGTTTATAGCCTGCAGTGATTTAAGAGTAGCTCACAGTTCCTGCCGGGAAGCGGAGACAGAGCCAGGGACTTGCTCGGTGAGTGAAGGTGATGGCTTACCCCTTCAGGATTTGAAAAACCCTGCGGGTGAAGGCCTCGCTGGCTACGGGACAAAGGAAGGGACGGGGAGGAAGCAGCCGGCACAAATAGCATCTGCCTGTAGTCAGCTAGGCCTTCACCCACCCGGCACAGACACTCACTCCCTTCCCGGGTAGGAGCTGGGAGGACAGGCCCACTCGGCACGGCCTGTATTGGCGCTGAGGCCAAATGGCGGGATGAGCCTCATTTCTGGCCTGGCCGCTGAGGTGGGGGAGCTGCTCCGGGGATGCACGCGGCCCCATTTCTCCAACCGCTGGCCCCGCCTGTCATGGAGCTGGGTTCAGAGGCATCCTGGCTCGCATGGCCGCTGCTGTTGCTCCACCCCCTGGCTTCCACCCCCCCATTTGGTCCTGCCCCAGGAGCCAAGAACCAACCTCTGAGACAGGCTCCCGGCCCACCGGACGGGGCAGGGCATCCGGGTCCGTTCTCCACGCAGGCATCCTCTACGACGCTGCCTCCTCGCCAGTCCGTCAAGGGCGGCTGTGGAAACTGACCGAGGAGGGGAGGCTGGGCAGGGGCCGACCTCTCCCCGCTGTGCGGGACCCCTTGGTTCTTGTGGTTTGCAGAATCGTACCCGGGAATTCTTGGAGCCGCGTTGCAGTTTGCAAGTCAGCTGGGTGGATGCGTTTGAAGGGGGGCGGCGGCTCCGCACCCAGAAGGCTGTTTGAAAACATTGCAGGTTCTGGGCCTGGCGATCGCAATCTGGGAGTCGGCTTTGAAAGGCTCGGCCAATCTCAGAGCGTCAGGCCAGCATGGGCCGGGTGGGGAGATGGGAGGCCCTGGGAACAGCATCTCCTGTGGGGCACCGCTGCCCGGTCCAGCAGGGCACTCCAGGGCAGGAGCACGGGGCTGCCTGCAGGGGGCGGTCAGCTGGTGGAAAGTGCTGGAGAGGAACGTTGGTCCCAGTGTGGACGTGGGGGGTCGGTGCTCACCGCCATCTCTTCCCTGCCTCCTGGGGATCCCACTGCCCAAGCCCCCCTGGAATGAAAGGCGTGGAGAGAGGGAGCAGGGATTCCGTACGCAAAGCATTGAGCTGCTCCCAGCCAGGAACCAGGGAGCCATCAGACGTGCTCCAAAGATGTCACGGTGATGTACGGAGTCATTAATAAACAATTAAGGTGCTTTAGAGCCTGGTTATACATTTTATTTCGGCCGGCCGCTCCAACATCCCCACGAACCAGGGTCCGGAACAGGCCACGCCGGGGGAAAATGAAGCCGTCGGACCGTGGCGTGGCAGCAGCTGCCTGGTTTTAATTCTGTGGAGCCCTCTTGATGGCACCCGGCGTGTCTCCGCGTAGCTTTGGGCTGGCGCTGTGGGGTTCCCGCCGCGGCCGCGTGCTTCGCCAGTGCGAGGAGCAGGGCTCTGCTGGCCGGGAGGGAAGGGAGGACGCATGTGTGTTGTTATGATAGGATGAACGCATGGCACGCAGCGTGCGGAGCGAGCGCTCTTGAAACCCAGCGCCTCAGCCCCAGTTTGCGTGGGATAGTGTGGGGACGGGTGTCGTGAAATCCCTCCTCCGTGCGTCTTACCGATCGTCTGCGCCACAAACTGCTCGAGTCAGTCCTGAGGTGCAGCTCCAGGTGTCTACAAATAAGACCATAAGAATGGCCAGACTGGGCCAGACCGTGCCCAGTGGCCTGTCTGCCAACCATGGCCAATGCCAGGTGCCCCAGAGGGAGTGAACAGAACAGGGAACCATCAAGTGATCCATCCCCTGTCTCTCATTCCCAGCTTCTGACAGAGGCTAGGGACACCATTCCTACCCATCCTGCCTAACAGCCCTCGATGGACCCAACCTTCATGAATGTATCTAGTTCCTTTTTGAACCCTGTTAAAGTTCTGGTCTTTACAACTTCCTCTGGCAAGGAGTTCCACAGGTTGACTGTGCATTGTGCGATGAAATGCTTCCTTCTGTTTGTTTTAAACCCGGTACCTATTAATTTCATTTGGTGTCTTCCAATCCTTGTGTTATGGGAACCAGTTAATAACCTTACCTTATTGACAAAGCTCTGGCTGGGGCGATTTAATTGGGGCTGGTCCTGCTTTGGGCAGGGGGTTGGATTCGATGATTCTCGAGGTCTCTTCCAGCTCTAGGACTCTCTATTTCTATTTACTTTCTCCACATAAGTCTGGATTTGATAGACCTCTATTATAGCTCCCGTTAGTCATCTCTTTTCCAAGCCGGGAAGTCCCAGTGTTATTAATCTCTGCTCATTTGCTTTATCCATGACTTAGCTTTGTCTGCCATCCCGGCACCACTCTCTCAGTTCACCTTGTGGTCTCACGTGGCCTGGAACAGCCTTCCGGAGCGCAGTCAGATGCCTCTTGTGAGTGGAAACTCTCATTCATCAGTGACAGTAGGTGGGTTTTATACTAACGCCTAGAGTTGGAAGGAACAGGACTATCTATTTCATGGGGAAGTCCATGAGTGTGAATTTTTGTTCCAAAGCGGAACGGAATGCAAACAAACATTTCAAACCTTCCCACAAAAGGAAATTGGGGGGGAAAATCAAGGCGGTTGAAATGTTTTAGCTCAAGGCAATGAAAATGTGTTGTTCCAATGTCAAAGATTCTCTACCTCGTACAAAACAAAGGACAGGTTGAAATACAAGGTCGTTTAGAAACAAAAATGGAAACGTGCCGTTTGGAAAATGTCGACACAGGTTTCAGTGCCATTGAAACGCTTCCCACTGTTTTTTTTTTAAAACGGAAATTCATCCAAATCACCATGCTTCAGCAAAACGTCCATCTGGAAAAATTCCAACCAGCTGCGCAAATGGCCACCGAGTCGTCCATATTCAGGTCTATTAACCACATTTCAGTTGTGGCTTAAACTATGCCCAAGCCCACATCTCTGGTCACTTGTGCAGTAACTCCTCAGTGCTGTGATCTGCACGTGTTCGGGGGGAAACTCCCATTAATTGCACAAGGAGCCCCCCAGATCATGAACCGACTGCCATCCCTGTCTTCTCCATTGTCCTCTTCCCTTCTTCCTGCTGTGACCGCAGCTGGGAGTGCAGGACTAGCTTTGCAGCACGGGAAATGACCCGACAAGAGCTTCTGAAGAAGAAAGACACAAGGAATCTGAGTAAGTCAGTGGGAATTTATGAACTGGAAAAGGAGCCAAAATCCTCATAAATATAACCCAAAATGTGAACCAGCTCCACTCATGGGTGGAGAAGCAGAAGCAACTGGAAGGACCGTGTCCGACTGGCTGGTGGACAGCAAGGAATGAGGTTCCGAAGCTAGGCACCGTTACTGCCTGTTCCTGACCCATCTGGCCACTTGGATTTAATCATAGAATCCTAGAGCTGGAAGAGACCTCAGAAGGTCATCAAGTCCAGTCCCCTGCCCAAGGCAGGACCAATCCCAACTAAATCAACCCAGCCAGGGCTGTGTCAAGCCGAGACTTAAACACCTCTAGGGATGGAGATTCCACCACCTCCTGAGATTACCCATTCCAGTGCTTCCCCACCCTCCTAAGGAAATAGTTTTTCCTAATATCCAACCTAGACCTCCCTCACTGTAACTTGAGACCATTGCTCCTTGTTCTACCATCCGTCACCACTGAGAACAGCCTCTCTCCAGCCTCTTTGGAGCCCCCCTTCAGGGAGTTGCAGGCTGCTATCAAATCCCCCCTCACTCTTCGCTTCTGCAGACTAAACAAACCCAAATCCCTCAGTCTCTCCTCATAGGTCAAGTGCTCCAGACCCCTCATCATTTTGGTTGCCCTCTGCTGGACCCTCTCCATCCTTTCACAGGCCTGCTTTGAGTTGAGCCCTGGAGTAAATCAAGAAGAAAAGGCCAACAGATTGCACAGCGCCCTAGTGGCAAAGAGGGGACATTCCACACGTGGTCCTAGATAAACAGAAACAATAGAAAGTGGCGCACCGGCCAGGGTTCTGCAGAAACACAATAGGCCGCAGTGGAAAAAGCTCCTCAGGTGCAAAAAGGCTGGACCCCAGGGGTTCCCTCCACGTATCTGCGGTGAACGTAAAGTGTTGGCATCTGCTCAGGCGCTGGGCATGCCTAGAACGCGACTGAGGCCCACGGGGCGCTCTCCAGCATGGCTGCTTGTCACAGCAATGAGGGGTGGTCTCCCCATTTGCCATAGCTCACCCCCTACCTCAGCAGCGGGAGTGACATCGATGGAAAATAACGAGTAGCCCTGTGGCACCCCGGATGTCGAATCCTGAGCTTTCGTGGACAAACCCCACTTCCTCAGATGAGTGGGAGTGGAAATAACAGCAATCAAGAGAGACTCACCAACAGAGACTCCTTTAAGGACATAGGCCCCAGCCGACTTTCTAATGTCTGAAAGCCGGGCCTCCCTGCCAATCGCTTCCCACAAGGCCTGCCCCTACCCCGGCTCTCCTCAAGGCCCTGTTCCCACCCCTAATCCTCTCCCCTGCACCCTCCCACTGCTCGCTGCTCCCCCCCCTCAGCTCCAGTGTGGGCAGGCCCAAGGGACACGCACACCCCCAGCTCTAGCCAGGTCAGAAGAGCGTAGCGGCCGCACGGCTCATGCTCAGCGCTTAGGGTTGCTTGGCGCCCAGTTTCTGACTGGAACACCCAGTGGAAAAGGGAACCTGACGGCTCTGGTCGGCCATTTAATAGTCAGGTTGGCCGTGCAGAAGGACCTGGGGCTGGAGCAGGCTCCTGGAAGTAGCCACCAGGTCCCTGCGCTACCTCTCCACCTACACTTGTGTCATCTGTGGTCTTTCCCAGCCACGACATAACGGTTTCTTCCAGATCGCTGTTAATATCACCGACTGAGGGCAGATTTCTTTATTTGTGGGTGTGAACAGCGCGACAGACATTTGTCCCGTCTCCCGTGTAGCTTGTGGAACCAGCAACTGAGGGCCAGAGGCCGACTTCAGTGGCATTTTCCCTCGAGTACGGATTTCAGGGCGAGGCTCTAGCGTGACCTCTGTTTGCTTCTTTCTCTGCTCACCGGGCGGCCCCAAAGAATGTGCCGGGGGAACCTGTTTTTGCTGAGCTCCTACATAAAGAATAATTACAAGGAGGGGATGATCTTCCTGTCAAAGTGGATATTAAAGGCCACATCATGCCATTGATTTTTCAGCCGAACTCCCTCCATTGAAATCAGCGGACAATTCTATTTAAATATTGATATCATCCCCAAAGGACAGTGAGAAGCTAAGGGATTGGATTACAGCGTGAGAGGGCGCAAGGCGTACCCAAACTCACTTGCTGGGCCCCTTTAATTTAAAAGCAACTGTGTGTTTAGGGCGAGGGCTGAAAGCACCGCCCAAGGTAGCCTGAATATCAACCTCCAGGCTTACGATACAGCTGTTATAGTTTTCCTTCTTCTTTTCATTTTTTTCGCCTTTCCACTAATGCAATGCTTATTTAGAAGCCATCTGCATCTGCTGAGGCTGGCGCTGCTGAATTTGCTCTGTCTTTCTTCTCCTGATCGGATGAGAGTCGTGGTGCAGAGAGAATTTCCTAGGACGGAAATTTCTTGGATCTCCTCAAAGGATTGTTCACAGTTTTCTTCCCCCCACAACTCCCACAAAAGGGTTCTCAGCCAAAAGAGGCGTAGTTGTTGTTCTGCCTGTCACTTGTTAACCCTAACCCTGCTCCTAACCCTAACCCTAGTCCAAACTCCTAACCCTAACCCTGACTCTAACCATAACCCTGACCCTAAACTCTAACGCCCTAACTCTGAACTTAACCCCTAACCCTAACCCTGACCCTAACTTCGATGATAGAGGTCTCAAAGGGATGGTGTAGACGGAGCTTGGTCCTGCCTTGAGGGCGGGGGGCTGGACTCGATGACCTCTCGAGGTCCCTTCCAGTCCTATTATTCTATGATTCTATGAAAGGCCGTTCTTTACCCTTTCCCCATCTTGCACTTTGCTCCTGATGTGTGATTGTCCTGTACCATTTTGTCTTTAGACTGGCTTAGCCGCTGGACCCTTTCCCGATAACCTCTCCACCAGGGGAACCATAGCTCCTTTCCCCAAAGTACCCTCCTCCGCCGTGTTGATCTGGAACTTCCTGGCGAGACCTGTAGCTCTTTTTCCATAGGCCAGTTGGCTGGAGGTGACATTCCATCTTGTTCTCTTACGCCGAGCAGGACGAGGCTGCTGGATGATGGACTACGCCAACTGAGGATCTGGCATGAGAATGTTTGATCCTTTCCAAGGCAAGACCAAACCACCCGGCATACGAGGCCTCAAACTCATCAGGCGCCAGCGAACGTTCTTCACTCTCCAAATCATACCTATTGGCTCCTCTCTACCCTCCTGATCCAAAGAGCGCCAAGACCATCTGTCTGCCTCCAATGGCATGTCCAGTGCCGCCAGCCACGGAGCACGAACACGGTCACCTGTCAGAGAATCCCTAGTGCTGGGTGTAAGAAACTACATAAAGGTCCTGACTGCGAATCAGCGCTTGGTCTGATGA
The DNA here is from genome assembly GCF_052426305.1 of Pelodiscus sinensis. Lineage (NCBI taxonomy): Eukaryota > Metazoa > Chordata > Testudines > Trionychidae > Pelodiscus > Pelodiscus sinensis. Next base: position 54,971,336 of record NC_143061.1, on the reverse strand, counting down.
AGGCACACGTGAGTTTTGCAATATAGTTTTGCAGCTGTCAGCATGATTAATGCACACTGTATTTTACTTCTTGCTTTATCAAATACTAATTATGTGTATGATAACTCTAGGAGTCATGGTTGCTCTCGGTTCATTTGTTTTTTTCTTTCCCTCCCCCCCTTCCCCCCCCCCCCCGAAGACATAACAGCGGATTGCTTTCCCCTCATTCCTGAAATTCGGTTTTAATTGCTTCGCTTCCACTGGCACGTGTGGTTTCAGGCTCTGCGCGGGTCAATGTATCGATTCCTCGTGTTGATAAGGTCAGCGGAGACCAGGTGTGACATTTAGACAAAATTGCTCCTCCCCAAATGGGCTAAGAGGTGATGGAGTCTGGAAGAATTTAAAATGCTCACACGTTGAGAGTCCCCCCTAACGCCGTTAGGATGAACCGCGCAGCCTACGCACATGGAGACGGATTCATGCTTGAGGGACGTCTTAAGGGGTCCACATAATGTGTTGAGCCTTAGAGTAACAACTCGATAGAACTTAGACACTCGTGGCCAGCACAGCTGCCGGTATTATTCCCATCCACCACTAGAGGGCGCTCTTTACGTAGACTGGTTGGGTGTGCGCCGAGAGGGGGACGGCTGTTCACATCCGCTCATCCTAGTGCACACACAGTGAACACGTGAAAGGGGCAGGACCGGGTCCGTGGCTTTGCTCTGACCCCTTTGCACAGCTGTGGGGGAGCAAAGAAGCTGTTGCATCCACTGGAGCTGTGTGCCAACACAGCTAGCGCCCAGGCCAGATCCTTCCCACCCCCGCGGTGGGGCACGCTCCTCGGGGCTGATTGTGAGAAAAGAGAGGTGACCCAGGGGGGCGCTCTGCTGCTTCCCAGCTGGCCGCCAGCCTGCTGCAAGCTGCGCTGCAGGGCTGCCACCTGGCCGGGTTCCCCCCGGACTCTTGGTTCGTGGATTTATTTGTTCCTCGGAAGGAGCTGTCCCCGGGAGTCTGTCGGGCCGTTCGCACAACGGCGGTGGCACCTTACTCCCGCCTGAGGGGCGACCCATCCAGCCATGGCAGGCAATGGCCGAGCGGTTCCATTAGACTCTGACTTGAGTCTTTCATCCCCCGCTGTCTCCTTTGCCCCCACGCCCAGGCCAGGGTCGGAAAGACCGGCGTCCTAGAGCGGGGTGCGCGCTTCCAGCCCTGCCTCAGATGAACAGCTGCAGGGCCTGGGCCACCCCCCGCACCAGGCACAGGGCCTGGGGAACCCCTCCTGCCCTCCTGCCCTAGCCCCGCTGCACCCTTCCTCAAAGACTCTTGCCCCGCCACTTCCCACCCCTGCTCCGCCCCACCCCGCCTCTTCCCACCCCTGCTCCGTCCCCACCCCGCCTCTTCCCACCCCTGCTCCGTCCCCGCCCCACCTCTTCCCACCCCTGCTCCGTCCCCGCCCCGCCACTTCCCACCCCTGCTCCGCCCCACCCCGCCTCTTCCCACCCCTGCTCCGTCCCCGCCCCGCCACTTCCCACCCCTGCTCCGCCCCACCCCGCCTCTTCCCACCCCTGCTCCGTCCCCGCCCCGCCACTTCCCACCCCTGCTCCGTCCCCGCCCCACCTCTTCCCACCCCTGCTCCGTCCCCGCCCCGCCACTTCCCACCCCTGCTCCGCCCCCGCCCCGCCTCTTCCCACCCCTGCTCCGTCCCCGCCCCACCTCTTCCCACCCCTGCTCCGTCCCCGCCCCGCCACTTCCCACCCCTGCTCCGCCCCCGCCCCGCCACTTCCCACCCCTGCTCCGCCCCCGCCCCGCCACTTCCCACCCCTGCTCCGCCCCCGCCCCCCTCTTCCCACCCCTGCTCCGCCCCCGCCCCCCTCTTCCCACCCCTGCTCCGCCCCGCCTCTTCCCACCCCTGCTCCGTCCCCACCCCGCCACTTCCCACCCCTGCTCCGTCCCCGCCCCCCTCTTCCCACCCCTGCTCCGTCCCCGCCTCTTCCCACCCCTGCTCCGTCCCCGCCCCGCCACTTCCCACCCCTGCTCCGTCCCCGCCCCCCTCTTCCCACCCCTGCTCCGTCCCCGCCTCTTCCCACCCCTGCTCCGTCCCCGCCCCGCCACTTCCCACCCCTGCTCCGCCCCCGCCCCGCCACTTCCCACCCCTGCTCCGCCCCCGCCCCGCCACTTCCCACCCCTGCTCCGCCCCCGCCCCGCCTCTTCCCACCCCTGCTCCGTCCCCGCCCCGCCTCTTCCCACCCCTGCTCCGTCCCCGCCCCGCCACTTCCCACCCCTGCTCCGTCCCCGCCCCGCCACTTCCCACCCCTGCTCCGTCCCCGCCCCCCTCTTCCCACCCCTGCTCCGCCCCGCCTCTTCCCACCCCTGCTCCGTCCCCGCCCCGCCACTTCCCACCCCTGCTCCGTCCCCGCCCCGCCACTTCCCACCCCTGCTCCGTCCCCGCCCCCCTCTTCCCACCCCTGCTCCGCCCCGCCTCTTCCCACCCCTGCTCCGTCCCCGCCCCGCCTCTTCCCACCCCTGCTCCGTCCCCGCCCCGCCACTTCCCACCCCTGCTCCGTCCCCGCCCCGCCACTTCCCACCCCTGCTCCGCCCCGCCCCGCCTCTTCCCACCCCTGCTCCGCCCCCGCCCCGCCATTTCCCACCCCTGCTCCGCCCCCGCCCCGCCTCTTCCCATCCCTGCTCCGCCTCGCCCCCCTCTTCCCACCCCTGCTCCGCCCCGCCCCGCCACTTCCCACCCCTGCTCGTCCCCGCCCCGCCACTTCCCACCCCTGCTCCGCCCCCGCCCCGCCACTTCCCACCCCTGCTCCGCCCCCGCCCCGCCTCTTCCCACCCCTGCTCCGTCCCCGCCCCGCCTCTTCCCACCCCTGCTCCGTCCCCGCCCCGCCACTTCCCACCCCTGCTCCGTCCCCGCCCCGCCACTTCCCACCCCTGCTCCGTCCCCGCCCCCCTCTTCCCACCCCTGCTCCGCCCCGCCTCTTCCCACCCCTGCTCCGTCCCCGCCCCGCCACTTCCCACCCCTGCTCCGTCCCCGCCCCGCCACTTCCCACCCCTGCTCCGTCCCCGCCCCCCTCTTCCCACCCCTGCTCCGCCCCGCCTCTTCCCACCCCTGCTCCGTCCCCGCCCCGCCTCTTCCCACCCCTGCTCCGTCCCCGCCCCGCCACTTCCCACCCCTGCTCCGTCCCCGCCCCGCCACTTCCCACCCCTGCTCCGCCCCGCCCCGCCTCTTCCCACCCCTGCTCCGCCCCCGCCCCGCCATTTCCCACCCCTGCTCCGCCCCCGCCCCGCCTCTTCCCATCCCTGCTCCGCCTCGCCCCCCTCTTCCCACCCCTGCTCCGCCCCGCCCCGCCACTTCCCACCCCTGCTTGTCCCCGCCCCGCCACTTCCCACCCCTGCTCCGTCCCCGCCCCGCCACTTCCCACCCCTGCTCCGCCCCCGCCCCCCTCTTTCCACCCCTGCTCCGCCCCGCCCTGCCACTTCCCACCCCTGCTCCACCCCCGCCCCCCTCTTTCCACCCCTGCTCCGCCCCGCCCCGCCTCTTTCCACCCCTGCTCCGCCCCGCCCCGCCTCTTCCCACCCCTGCTCCGTCCCCGCCCCGCCACTTCCCACCCCTGCTCCGTCCCCGCCCCGCCTCTTCCCACTGCGTGTGCACTAGGATGAGCGGCTGATTTTCCAGAAAAACTGGCCAGTCTAGACACAGCCCTAGAGCGTGGGGTAGTGCCTAGGCTCACCTTGGCGAATAGCTATTGACCACCACGAACTGAGCTAACTGCTTCTGGGATCCAGGTATGTGTTTGGCCTCCACATCACCCCCGACAAGGAGTTCTTCCAGCCGCCTGTGCCCTGGGAGAGAAACGCTGCCTTCTGTTTGTTTTTTACCTGCTGCCTAGGAATTCCTTTGGGGGGCCCCTGGCCTTTAGGTTCTGAGAAGGAGTAAAGACCACTTCCTTATTTACATTCTCCACACCCCTCGTGATTTCATAGGCCTCTGTCACATCGCCCTGTGGTAGTCTCTTTTCTGAAGTGAACAGTCCCTGGCTTATTAATCTCCCCTCGTCTGGAAACTGTGCCACGCTCCTAATCGTTTTTGTTTTCCTGCTCTAACTTCCTCCCCTGTGTGCTGCATTCCTTCCCTCCCGGGTATGCAGCTTTCGTTGACCTCACCGTAATTGTTTCTCTCTCTCTGGGTGTTTGCCTCCTTCCAACTCTTCCAGGTAAACACTTAGTCATCACTTTGCTGAGCAACGAGACACCAATTTAGCTCTTTTGATCTCTCCCCGCACATCAATACTTCCTGCCCTTTCATCTTTTTTGCTGCTCTTCTCTGAGCTCCCTCCGGTTTTGTAGCGGCTTTCTGGTGCGCCTCGTGGAAGACACACTGCTGGCCTCAGATCTCCTTTGCTTGGCTGGGGGCGCAAAGGGGACTTACACCCAGAATTTCAGTCGGTGTTGCCTGACAGGGTTTTCTATACAAATGACCTATTGGGGCCACGCTCAGTGGAGTGGGTACGTTGCAACTCAGCACCCGCAGCTGGCCCATGCCGGCTGGCTCGGGCTATGCGGCTGTTTAACTGCCATGTATCAATTCAGCCACAAGCTGGTGTCCAGGTGGGAGGGGCTTAGAGCTCAGGCTCCACCCCAAAGGTCTACCCGGCAATTGAACACGGGCAGCTGTAGGATTTCATCGCAGTGCAGACGGACACATGCACGTCAGCCATATGTTGACCTGGGATGGAGATCTTGGACCAGAGTCCACCCCCACTTAAGCCAAAAGCTGATCTCCTGTCGGTCAGGTTACATTGACTAAATAAAACCATCAGGGGCGTGTCCCAGAGCGGCTTCGGGGCAGGAAGCCTTGCTCTGAGCAGGCCGCTAAAACCGAATGAGCCCGTCACCTGTAGGCAGCCCTTAGAAATGTCCCACCGGGACACAGAGGCAGAAAGTCACCACAGCCCTGAGCGTCTGTGTCTGTTGTCAAACCGGATAAGTCTGTGTCTTCTTCCAAAGGGCAGGTTGCTAATAGCAGAAATAAAACCATCCTACTTAACATCTCATTCTGGGTCACACGAAAGCTGGCTGGGATGGGGGCCTCAGAGGACTCCCCGCTGCCGGGCCTTTGGGGATGGGCACTGGACCTCAGTTAGCCACCGTTCCTCGGAGAACGGCTTTGCAGACATCAGCCAGGCTGCTCGGTGTCACAGCTCCTGTTCTCTAAGAGGCGCTAATGAATTCATTAGCCAGCTAATGGCAAGGAAGGTCTTGTGGGACCAGTGCCACAATTTACAGCTCCCACAGGGAAGACCCTCACTCTGTCGGGGAGCAGAAGTCGCAGCTTCGCTAATTCAAGCCAGCAGAGTCATGGAGACGTGCACCACAGGGCCTGGGAGCGCACCGAGCGTCCGTAGCCACAGCCTCGTTAGCAACAATCTCAAACTCTTCCCTCCGGCGACCGTGTACGCCGCCCAACGTGGGCAGCACCCATGAGAGAGAGGCGTGGCGGCCGAGCATGCGAACAGAGCTCTGCCCTCTCGGCCTTTCGTGGTTCCGTTGCCGTGCCAGCGGTAGCAACGCTGGTCTTGCCCCCGTGGAGAGGCCTGGTCCCCCGGTGGACCCTGGCAGCGTGAGCAGGAACGTTGACAGGAAGCCCACCAGCAGCCTTGCCAATCCCAGGCAGGGGGTGTGACACGAGGCGGGCCTGGCGTGGGCCGCGGTTTCTCCAGACAAGGCCCTCAGAAGATCTCCTGCGTGCCGCCAGCAGACGCTGGCTTCTTTGTTCTGAACGTTCTAAACATTTATTCTTCTGAATTGCCTTCTGCACCTTTTACAATAATTACGAGTAGTGTTTGCCTTGTTATCTCCACAGTTCCTAACAAGAGTGCCATCATTATCCCAGTCATTAGCAAAATTGATGTGGTTGTCCAGAGGTGCCGGCTGTGGGCCTGCACTCAGAAGGAGTGTCTGAACCATCCATCCTTATTTTCTCTGTTCTGTGCAGAGGCGGATTATTACACTCCGTCAGCTGGCCCAAAGAGGGGGGGAAGGCAGAGCTCACGTAGGAAAGAAAAGGACCGAGGGAGGGTTTGTGGGAGGGACCATCAGACCTATGTGGCTGGGTTTTGGAAAGGTTGCTAACAAAGTTAAAATAAGTTAGTGACCAGCAGCTGTTTTCTCTGTGATCTTTTGGCGTTCACACGGTTTTAATCTATTTCAGACACTACGGCTACGTCTAGACTGGCAAGATTTCCGGGAAATGCTTTTAACAGAAAAGTTTTCCGTTAAAAGCATTTTCGGAACAGAGCGTCTAGATTGGCACAGAATCTTGGAAGGGGCACCGGCCCGGGCGCATGGCACGGTGCATGTGGGGGCCCTGCCCCAAGGCACGCGGCTATGGGGGTCCCCGCCTCCGGGTGCGCAAGTGTCCCTGTCCTCTGGCGCCCGGCGGGCGAACGGCCACGCCCCCTGGTGCCCGGCAACCTCAAATGGTTGGGGACCACTGGTCTAGACGTACCCTTTGAGACCACAGAACACCGAACAATAATATCTTTTTATATGGAATACCTATGAAAAAAATTGTTGCCAGACAAAAACGGCACACCTGCGAGTTGTTCACGGAACACCAGTGTCCCGCAGAACATAGTTTAAGAAAAAGTGGTCTAGATGGTGCTTGGTCCTGCCGTGAGGGCAAGCGACTGGACTAGATGACTCTCGAGGACCCTGCCAGTTTTAGTGTTCCAGGATTGTGTGATACGAGGAGTCCCGTATGAGTCTTTTCGCTGGATCCGATTGTTTGGGAAGGGAGATGCTCAGTGCCACCGTAATGGACCAGTACATGAGACCCTGGGCGAGTGTTCCTCCTCTGAATTGCTTGGCATCTAAAACGGCGACGCACATAAGCAGCGATCGATACGGCACAAACAAACTATTTGTCACAAGCACGGAGTTCAGAAGCTACCGCGATATTTCCTCCCCACCTGATAGGCCACGCCCATGACACTCCCAATCCACAAAGCTTCCCTTCGGTTCCCAATTAGCATGAAGGAAAGAAAAAAGGCATTTGCCCAGCACCTGCTGTGGATCTAGGTGGGGGGCTGTTGGGAAGGTTGGCTGGGAACTGTATCTTTCCAGCGTAGGAGCATGCTGGGGGTCCTAGGTTTTAATAGCACGCTAAGTCAAGTCATTATTTATGGATATTCTGTTCTTTCTAATCTCTAGTGTAAACATTTCTGAATGGTGGCTGCCATTTTGACATGCCGATAGTGGAATTCATCCAAGCCGACAATTGCCAGCAAGAAAAAATGGCATTTCCACTGAGAAATCTGCATGGAGTTGCAGTTAAGATGGCTTAATGGGATGTAACTGGGAGCAAGGTTCCACTCAATGGGTGTGTCTAGACTACGTGGCTTTGTCGACGGAGCCATGTAGATGAGTTTACTAGACATAGGGAAATGAAGCGGCGATTTAAATAATCGCCGCTTCATTTACATCAAAATGGCCGCCGCGCTGTGCCGATCAGCTGTGTGGCAGCGGGCAGGGAGAGGAGAAGTGTGGAAATCACACGGACACAGGTTGGCAGGGTAGGGGTCATGCAAAGAAGCAGGTGCCATGTTATATCCCTGTGAGGCTGCCAATCAGCATCCTTGTCCTTGTTCCCCCGCCCCCTCCTCCCCACCGCCAGCGGCTGTGCCTGTCATGGGAGGACATAAGAACGGGCAGGCGGGGTCAGGCCAAAGGTCCATCTAGCCTAGGATCCTGTCCTCCAACAGTGGCCAATACCAGGTGTCCCAGAGTGAGTGAACAGAATAGGGAACCATCACATGATCCCTCTCCCATCATCCATCTCCAGACAAACAGAGGCTACGGACACCCTCCCTGCTTATCCTGGCTAATAGTCATTGATGGACCTCACCTCCGTGAATCTATCTACCTCTTTTTTGAACTCTGTTCAAGTCCTAGCTTTCACCACATCCTCTGGCAAGGAGTTCCACAGGTTGACTGTGCACTGCGTGAAGAAAAACTTCCTTTGTTTTGTTTTAAACCTGCTGCCTATTCATTTCATGTGGTGACCGTACACATACAATATGATGGGGACTAATTTGGCTACAACTATTCGAGAGAGATCTAGTCGGTGTGCAGTGGTCATCAAAAAAGCAAACAGAATGTTAGTAATAAATTAAAAAGGGAGAGAGACTAAGACAGAAAATATCTTATTGCCTTTATATAAAACCATGCTACGCCCACATCCTGAATACTGCGGACAGAAGTGGTTACCTCATCTCAAAAAAGATATCTTGGCACTGGAAAAGGTTCCGAAAAGGGCAACAAAAATGATGAGCGGTTTGGAACGGGTCCCATATGAGGAGAGATGAAAAAGACTGGCACTTTTCAGCTTAGAAAAGAGGAGACGAAGGGGGGGATATGACGGCGGTCTATAAAATCATGACTGGTGTGGAAAAAGTGAATAAGGAAAAGTTATTTATTTATTCCCACAATAGAAGATCTAGGGGGTCACCAAATGAAATGCTTACAGTCTCCCTAGACACAGCAAGCAAAGGGCGGGAGAGGAAACGGAGGTTAAGTGACTTGACCAAGGTCGCCCACCATCTGAGTGGCGGAGCCGTGAATCATACCAGGGCCCTGGTGACTCAGACTCTGTCCTGCTGCTTTGCCTGACAGGGATCTTGGTTGGCATGTCCGGCCATAGCCAGGCCTCTTCAAACAGGGAGTCTTGTTGGCGGAGTCAAGAGCTCCCAGCAGGCTGGGCATATTAACGATTAATTACGTCAGGACGGCGCCCTGCATTCTACCAGGAGTTAACAGCCCCGCCTCCTCCCCCCAGACACTCTGCTGCTGTCAGATCTCTTGCACTGGGGAGGACCCCCGCCTTCGAGTGAGGCCCAGACACTATTTTCCAGATGAGTGGTTTTTAATGGGCTCTCCAGACCGGTCGGCTGCATCCTGCGAGTGACGGGATCGGAGGCGAGGAGGGACGCGGAGATTGATTCGTGCTGGAAGACGCGGTGCGAGTTTTAACACGCTGGGGCTCGGTGCAGCTACAGCAGCTACAAAGCCCCCGGTAGAGTTTATGGCCCATCCTCCAGAAGTGCATGTTAATTACACACGGAGCCGAAGCAAAGCGCCTGAATGGGAAAACAGAAGCTGGCTCTGTTTGCAGGGCAGGCAGGAGCAGCTGCTGCTCGGAAGACAGCTCCGGGGCCCTTCGTGGCTCGCCGATCGAAATACGGGCCGGTGCTCTGCCCGCCTTGCCACGCCTGGCTGCTGCCACGCTGGAGGAATTCCTGCTGCTTCATGGCGTGGCGTTTCACACCTTGCTCTGGTGTTGGTGACATGCACTGGCTGCCTGGAGCAGGGGAGGTGTATTTCAACCAGTCCCCCTGTATATGTTTGGGGTACTGGTTTCCTTGTGCAGAGCAGCCTGTGTGGAAATCCACTCGTTCCTGGCGGCGCGATCAGGAGGGGTCTGGATGGCCGGCCGACAGAACGAGGGGTCACCAGATGAAATGAATAGGTAGTAGGTTTAAAACTAATGAATGGAAGCACAGTTAACCCGTGGAACTCCTTGCCAGAGGATGTTGTGAAGACCAGGAGTTTAATGGGGTTCAAAAAAGAGCTAGAAAATATGAATTTATCATTGGTTAGGTCCATCAAAGGCTATTAGCCAGGATAGGTAGGGATGGTGTCCCTAGACTCTGTGTGTCAGAGGCTGGGAATGGACGACAGGGGAGGGATCACCTGAGGATTCCCTGTTCTGTTCTTTCCCTCTGGGGCACCTGGCATTGGCCGCTGTCGGCAGCCAGGACCCTGGGTTGGATGGACCTTTGCTCTGACCCCGTCCGGCCGTTCTTATGTTCAGGTGCTCCATGGGAGGGTGTCTTGGTGCTGGAAGAAACGCACCTGCCCGTCTGGGCTCTCCAGAGTGCACGGAGACTGTTGGGAAGGCTTCAGGTGTAAATCAGCGTGATGAGACTTTGGCCCCCATTAACACCAGCTGTAGTTCTGGCCCCGGTCTCTCTACCGTTGTGCCGGGATGCACCCAGGGGCAGTAAAAGGCACATTACAACAGCGAGGGACTCAACAGCGGCGGGGGAGGGAGATCCAGTCTCCAGCTCTTCCGCTCTGCTCTTCACGCAGACCCGCCTTGTCGGTACCTGCTCCTGGGCTCCCCATGCCAGACCTGTGCTCCCTCATGGCGCCGTAGCTGGGCCAAGGAGTGGGCGTCAAGGGGGTCAGAGCAGAGGAGAGCGGACCTGCAAGCTTGGTCCAAGCAAAAGGCATTTCCCCTCTATTGCACTGTAGGAGGAAAGACTTCTGGGAGGCATTCATAGGAGCGTGGAGAGCAAGACACGAGAAGTCATTCTTCCACTCTACTCTGCACTAGTTAGGCCTCAGTTGGAGTCTTGTGTCCAGTTTTGGGCACCGCATTTCAGGAAAGATGTGGAGAAATTGGAGAAGAGCAACAAAAATGATGAAAGGTCTCGAGAACATGAGCTATGAGGGAAGACTGAAAGAATTGGGCTTGTTTAGTTTGGAAAGGAGAAGACTGAGAGGGGACATGAGAGCAGTTTTCAAGTTCCTAAAAAGGTGTTATAAGGAGGAGGGAGAAACATTGTTCTCTTTGGCCTCTGAGGTTAGGACAAGAAGCAAGGGGCTTAAACTGCAGCAAGGGAGGTTTGGGTTGGACATTAGGAAAAAGTTCCTGCCTGTCCGGGTGGTGAAACACTGGAATAAATTGCCTGGGGAGGTTGTGGAATCTCCATCACTGGAGATATTTAGGAGCAGGTTAGACAGACGGTGCTTGGTCCTACCATGAGGGCAGGGGGCTGGACTCGATGGCCTCTCGAAATCCCTTCCAGTTCTAGTGTTCCATGATTCTAAGCCTCAAGGTATGTGCATCAACATTGGCTGGGTGTCCGCATCCCATCCATCTCCTCTTGCTCCCTCCAACCCGAGGGCTTCTTCGACGTGACAGTTTGGGCACCAAAGCCTCCGTCTGGAGCTCTCCCATGCTCCAGTGACAGGCTGCCAGGGCCCACTGCACATGCTGGTCCTGACATAGGTATAGCGTGTCCCTTTTCCAACAGGCCTGGTTGCAAACGGCTCCCACGCTTCCCGCATGGACTGAATTAAACAACCGGTAACATTTCAGCCCTTCAGAATAAGAGCAGCCGGTTCTTAATCGGTGGGTGACAAAACTAAACACCTTGCGCTGCGACAGAGGCCGAAACCGACGCCCTCGGGCCGATAACGGTGTTTGGAGCCTCGCGGCCCAGGGGACGCCATCTCCCGCAGATCCGGGGCTGAAGCGGGAATGCCGACATCTCTGTGGCAGTCGCGGGCAACGTGCTAATAATTGATTGTTAATGCCATGCTGTCTTTCACTGAGCAATTTCCTCCAGGGGGTTTGCTTTGAGATTGCATGATAATTGCAGCTCCGAAACCAGGCTAATTACAGTTAACAGCCTGCAGATTGAAGGCACCTCTTTTTTTTTTTTTGCCACCAGAATTCTTCACTGTTGCCTGTTAAAATGGGACCATCAGTTAGGAAACCAATTTGGGGCATGGCTGTGGCCTCTTTCCCTCCCCACCCCGTTCCTCCACTGATGTGTGGTAGGTGGGGAAGCGCAAATGGTTGACGCACAAAACGGTGACTTCTATGATGTGCGCACCGCTGCCCCCGGCTGGGTGCAGTTCGCTGGGCCCGACCGACGTCCCAGGGGCATTCCTGTTAAAGGGCTCTTTGAACCCCGCCCCGTTAGTTCTAGCACATGCCAGCAGCCGGTGACCATGTTTTCTTCCTGCCGTGCACAGCGATTTCAATCCAGCCTCTCCACTCTCCCCTGTGAGGACTTGCCAGGTACAACACGTGTCCCTCAGGTGACGAACAGCCTGGCTACACCCACACCTCCGGTAGTAGACATGGGATGGGGCTCGGACACTCAGCTTACCCCTTAGCCTAGGGTAGGGGTGGCCAAGCCACGGCTCACGAGCTGCATGCGGCTCTTCACTGTGGAAAGTGTGGCTTGCGAAGGGTACCCCGCGGCTCGCAAAGCCGCCCCTACAAAGCTTAGAAAAGAGGAGACTGAGGGGGGATAGGATAGAGGTCTATAAAAGCATGAGTGGGGTGGAGAGGGTGCATAAAGAAAAGTTCTTCATTAGTTCCCATAATAGAAGGACTAGAGGACACCAAATGAAATGAATGGGCAGCAGGTTTAAAACTAAGTGAAAGTTCTTCACACAGCAAATAGTCAACCTGTGGAACTCCTTGCCACAGGAAGCTGTGAAGGCTACAACTAGAACAGAGTTTAAAGAGAAGTGAGATAAATTCACGGAGGCTGGGTCCATGGAGTGGTATTAGCCAGGGGGTAGGAACGGTGTCCCTGGCCTCTGTTTGTGGAAGGCTGGAGAGGGATGGCATGAGACAAATCTCTTGGTCACTGTCTTCGGTCCATCTCCTCTGGGGTACCTGGTGTTGGCCGCTGTCAGCAGACAAGCTACTGGGCTAGATGGACCTTTGGTCTGACCCAGTACAGCCATTCTTATGTTCTTATGTTCTAAGCTCAGGGCTCAGGGTCGGGGGTCTCACTGGACCAACTTGATTTTCATGCAAACCTGCTCCTGGGTTCGCATGTGGCCTTTGGTGGCCAGGCTGGCAGCTCTCCTGCCCTAGACAGCCACACTCCTGTGTCTAGTGCGGAGGTCGGGGACGTTGGAGGCCCCCCCAAACCTGGATGAGGTCCATGATCTCCACACTAGATCAGGCGGGCGCCCGCATCTTGCGGCCCCGGGCAGGCTCCTGGGAGCCGCCAGCCTGGTCCTGGGAAGAGGCGGAAGGCTGGGTGGCAGTGGGTGGCTGGCTCGGGCCGTGCCAGGTGCAGGGTCTGCTGGCTGGGTGCTGGCAGGCTTGGAACTGCCACGAGCACTGTAGCCAGACTGTGCCCCTTTAAGGGCTCCGGGAGTTTTCCTGGTTTGGTCCAGAGTGGCCACCAGGGCAGGCTGGGGAGGGCTAGCCTCCCACTAGTTCAAATTAAGTGGCTACACAGCCCTTAGTTCGAACTAGGTGTTAGTCCTCGTGGAATGAGGTTTACCTAGTTCGAATTAAGCGCTCCGCTAGTTCGAGTTAAGTTCGAACTAGCGGTTTGCATGTATAGACGCTATGAAAGTTAATTCAAACTAACGGCTGTTAGTTCGAATTAACTTTGTAGTGTAGACATACCCTGAGGGGTTTGACCCCACACATCCAGACAAGTATTCTCAAGGTTTTAACGCTGCTTCCCCTCAGGACAAGGGGAATTTCATCCTGCTCGGTATCGGAACATATTTTCCGGGCCCCTTTAAGAATGGCAAATAAAACCTTCACTGAAAGACACAAAGGTTCATTTTCTAACTGCTTTAGATCTTATCTGACAGAGTACACCTCCCCTCATTCTTTCTCCTGTTACAAGATCCGCGAGGTGTGTTTATAACCCTTCCATTCTTGAAGAATATATTTTTCTTCGGGGAGTCTGGATCAGGGACTAATTTAATTACTTTTTTTTAATGATCAAGCCAATAGTTATAAATTGTTAACAAGTTCTGGTGGAAATTGGCTCCCCGGAGACTTTGTTATACTGAATAAAATAACATTAGGGCAGAATTAGCACAGCTTATTGAGTGGCTCTATCTTCCGGAGGACTGCAAATTGGTATTTTTCAATGGGGGAAAAAAATGCCATCAACATTTCCTGAGTCCAGTGCTTTCGTGCGGATTTCTGTACCACGCCCAGCAGAGGACTGCAACTTCCTGCCATGGGAGAGCCCAACTGAAGTCCAAAATTCACTTAGGCCTGTTCACTTAGCCCTGGTCAACACTAGGAATTTCCTGGGAATTTAGCCGCGTAAAGTCTATTTTCTAAACGATGTGTCTACCTTACCAAGCCATTTCTATCAACCTCAAAGGGCTCTGAAGTCGATTTCGGGTACTCCTACTTTTCACGAGGAGTAATGCAATTCCAGACCTGTCCTTGTTGAGGTTACGCTAGTGTAGATGCAGTGTTGGTGAAAGATGAGGTTCTTGCCCTCCGGGAGGCATCCCACAATGCCCCTCTCTGACCGCTGTGGCTAGAACTTGCATCTCTACTGCTCTCCATGTGAACAGGGAAAGCCCTGGGAAAATTTGAATTTCATTTCCCATGCGAGCACACCTCTGAGCAGGCAGCCCACCTGAGCCGCGCACGAGCTCTTGTTCCCAGGGGCGCCAAAGAGCGCCAGCATGGAAAGTGCCAGAGATCTTGGGCCTCATCAAGGCATGGGGAGAGCAATACATTCCCTCCCAGCGCCGAACCCACAAAAGAAACCGAGATACTTAGACAAGAATCACAAGCTGCCTGGTGGCCAAAGGATACTCCAGGGTCGCCCAGCAGTGCCGAGTTAAAATAAAAGAGCAGAGGCAGCTCTACCGCAAAACAAAGGAGGCAAACAGACGGTCTGGTGCATCACCTCAAACATGTCATTTCTGCAACCAGCTGCATGTGATTCTGGGGGGGGCAGGAGGGACCCAACCAGCTTCCGAAACCTGGCCATGGAGTCCGGCCAAGACATTCCTGCCAGAAGCGTGGAGGACAGCGTGGGGACACTGGCTGTCGGATTTGCAAAATTGGCTGACCAGAAAGCAACCATAATAGATTCGATCGCATCTCATAGTATAGACGAAGCGGGTGGAGCACATGACCTATGAGGAGAGGCTGAGGGATTTGGGTTTGTTGCGTCTGCAGAAGAGAAGAGTGAGGGGGGATTTGAGAGCAGCCTTCAACTTCCTGAAGGGAGGTTCCAAAGAGGATGGAGAGAGGCTGTTTTCAGTAGTGACGGATGGCAGAACAAGGAGCAATGGGCTCAAGTTGCAGTGGGGGAGGTCTAGGTTGGATATTGGGAGAAGCTATTTCACTAGGAAGGGGTGAAGCACTGGGATGGGTTCCCTAGGGAGATGGTGGAGTCTCCATCCCTAGAGGTGTTTAAGTCTCAGCTTGACAAAGCCCTGGCTGGGTTGATTGAGTTGGGATTGGTCCTGCCTTGGGCTGGGGGCTGGACTCGATGACTCCTGAGGTCTCTTCCAGCTCTAGGATTCTGTAGATAAGACTGGACAGATGGACAGACAGACAAGAGAGCTATTGAGGGCAAACAGAACCTTTGAGACGGGTGGTGGTATCCAGACGGGGGTGTCTAGATTCGAGCAGAGGGCCGAGAATTCTCGCTGAGTGTTACAATGCAGCGTAGATGTTCAAGCGCGGGGCTGCCCGGCATGGCTCACGTCCCATTAACCCTCCGCTCGCACAGCTGCATAGACATCTCCTGAGCGGCCGGGAAGGGCGCAGAAGGTCTGTGTTCCCGGCTCGCCAGCCGGTGTGGAAGCACCCGATGCAACTGAGTTTGTTCACGGCAAAATATGCCTTGGCTGGATTCCTACACCCTCAGCTCTTTGGAGGCTGGCACTACTGGGAAGGGGACGCTCTGGCAAGGGAAAGAAGGAAACGACTTTTCTAGTCGTGTTATCTGAAGATGGGGATTGATTCCTTAGGCTGGCTCAAGATCAAGCAGAGACCCAGCCTGATGGAACCGGGGGCCTTCTGTTTCCTGATCTAAGCCCCAGCACACAAACCAGATGTTGTAAGGTCCTAGCCGAGACCAGGAAACCTTTTGTGAGGGAAGTTGTGAAGCAGCCGTTCTCTTCCTTGCCAGCCCGAGGAGTTCACACAAAGAGAAAACATCACTCTTGGCCTGAAGAGGAACAAAGTCTCTTGCTGAAAGGCCTGGAGTGGACACCAGCCCGGGCGATAAGAAACACGGCTGCCGTGGGAACAGAAGAGCTGGAAATCCAGCCTGCTGACACGTTTTCCTGAAAACTCTGAAAGCTTGGCGTTTAGAAAGGCTGGATGATAACTGCTCTGCCTTGTGGTCCCTCCTTCCTGCGAGGGTGGAGGGAGACACGATGACTATCTAAGTGGGCATGGTGGGGTTGCAACTTCTTTGGAGGATAGGGACATAATTCAAAATGACCTTAGCAAGTTAGAGAAATGGTCAGAGGTAAACAGGATGAGGTTTAATAAAGAGAAATGCAAAGTGCTCCACTTAGGAAGGAACAATGAGTTCCATACATACAAGATGGGAAGCGACTGTCTAGGAAGGAGCATGGCAGAAAGGGATCTGGGGTCATAGTGGACCACAAGTTGAATATGAGTCAACAGTGTGATGCTGTTGCAAAAAAAGCAAATATGATTCTAGGTTGTATCAACAGGTGTGTTGTAAGCAAAACTCGTGAAGTCATTCTGCCGCTCTACTCTGCACTAGTTAGGCCTCAGCTGGAGTACTGTGTCCAGTTCTGGGCGCCACATTTCAAGAAAGATGTGGAGAAATTGGAAAGGGTACAGAGAAGAGCGACAAGAATGATTAAAGGTCTAGAGAACATGACCTATGAAGCCAGGCTTCATGAACTGGGCTTGTTTAGTTTGGAAAAAAGAAGATTAAGGGGGGACATGATAGCGGTTTTCAAATATCTAAAAAGGTGTCACAAGGAGGAAGGCGAAAATTTGTTCCTCTTGGTTTCTGAGGACAGGACAAGGAGTAATGGGCTTAAAGTGCAGCAGGGGAGGTTTAGATTGGACATTAGGAAAAAATTCCTAACTGTCAGGGTGGTCAAATATTGGAATAAATTGCCAAGGGAGGTGGTGGAATCTCCCTCTCTGGAGATATTTAAGAACAGGTTAGATAGACATCTGTCAGGGATGGTGTAGACGGAGCTTGATCCTGCCTTGAGGGCGGGGGGCTGGACTCGATGACCTCTCGAGGTCCCCTCCAGTCCTATGATTCTATGATTCTATGATTCTATGGGACGGCGTGCATCTTCTGTGCAATAACACACCCCACGGGCCTGGTTTTCCATTACCTTGCTCCCCGCATTAGTCATCAACACCCCTCCCAAGCAAATGCAGCTGGAAGAAACTGGTTGCATTTGACACTCACTTTGCACAGGCGGGAAAGGTGAGGCAAGACAGCAGCAAATCGGGACTTTTCTATGCGTACTGGGGGAGCCTGATGATCTGGCTAGCCCAATTAACTGTTGTAACACCGCACAGTCTCATTATCCACGGTAATATGCAAACCCCTTTTTGAACAGTGCTAATTTCTTGGCCTCAGTAAATTACTGTGTCAGGGAGTTCCGCAGTTTACCTACGAAGAAGCGTTTTCGTTTATCCATTTTTTAAGGGGCAGCGTCTGTCCCTTTTTAGTGCGACAACGCAACGCACACAGACAAAATCCAGATAACTAACCAATGTCCAATTCTGTTCAGACAAGTGGGAACAGAAAAAGGGAATTGTCATCTCTCTAGCTTACTAGGAGGACAGACTTGAATGCAAATATGGTGTCAAGCAAAACAATTCCACGCGTTCTCGGAAGGAAAGAAGGGATTTCTCCTCTCGTTCAGAAGTGCTGCTGTTTTCTTTTCTCTCTTCTCCTGGCAGCTGTATGCTTATCAACATTCATTCAGCCCCAGTGCGGTATTCCAAATGTGGAACGCCATGCAAACAAGCCAACACCGAAGAAGGTCGGGGAGACAAATTTCCCAGCGGCACATTACAATGTCTCAGGTAGCCAGGGTCTCAGCCATGAGGGGGGTTTAGAGATATGTGTGGACACCTCAAATTGCCTCCAGTATGCCTGCAGGATCTAAGCCAGTGTGCAGCGAACTGTTCTCTGCTTCCTTTGGCTACGAGCGCTGTAGAAACAGGAAGCCACATGCCACACGAGTCCAGCCTTGGGTCGGTTTTCAGTGGGCCTGTTGCTCTGGTGCTGGATGGTGGCGGCTTTTAGCCACGTCAAGGCCCACACACGCTGGAGAGATGGTCACACACGCATCGGTGGCGTGGGCAGGCATACGAAGGGGCGGTTAAGCAGGAGTGTTTAGGTGTAGCCAAGTCTGGGAGGGAGGGCAGAGGGTATGTAATATGGCAGTGGGCAGGGGGTTAGGGAAGCAATATGGCTGTGTTGGCAGGTATCTCAGACTTTGGGTGTGCAACCTGAGGCCCTGAAAATCAACTCCCTTTCATGCGTCTCCAGTATAGCAGCCAAAATCACTGGGCACTTGAAAATGGAGGCTGAGGTCCCGCTATAGGGGAAAGCTGTCCAAGGTGGCATCTACTGCACGGTCCTGGAGCTGCCGTGAGGCACTGCGCCAGCCAGCCCCAGCTCCGACCCCCTCTTGCCACGTGTGCATGTGTCTGTTCCTCGCTTTTCCTGCTCCTCAACTCATCACGCTCAGGCCCAACAAAGCTACAAATCCATCTTTTCAGAGATCAATTACTGTGTCTGGCTGCAAAGCCTGGAAATCCAATTATCTCCAAAATAAATATAAAAAATGAAAAATATACGGAGAGGAGAGCATCAGTCAACTCCAAAATGTTCCCAACATTAAAATAAACAAGGAGGAATTTCAACTTCATTTGTCTTTTTTTTTTTTCTGAACCTGTCATTGATTTATTTTATTGCTTTGGTATCATTCCCATTTTGTCTTTGCTCGGTTTCAGAATAACGTGCTCTGTTTGGACGGGAGCGTTGGGTTCGCTGTCCCCCTGGCGGGAGACTTTTCAGAGGCAGGGATTCGCAGAGGCTGCAGCGAGCTCCCTCCTTCAATTTGCATGCGTGCCCCTGTCCCCGGAATCGGCGGTCTTTCACGCTAGGGCTACGAGCGGTTTCTATTTGCTTGGGTATTTCTGAAAAGACAAAAAATGTTCATTTCACTACTTCTAGAGTAGAAAGGAATTGTCAGGTGTGGGTGAAGAACACCCCCCCACTTACACCCTGCCCCTTAACTTCCCCTCCCCGAGCACCCGATTTGCGTGTTGATCTGGAACTGACGTTTGGCTTAAACCTCACGTCTCTGCACTTCCTCACTCATTCCATGGACTCTCCCTACCCTCCCCCCAGAAATAACCAACGGAGCATGGGTCACAGACACATCCGAATTGCCAGACCGAATCAGAGCCGAGGTTCGCTGGGTGGGGGGGCGGCTCTGCTATCCGGTGCCTGAGGAAAGCACAGGAAGCATGGTCACCTGAGCTAAATGTCAGTAAAACAGACTGTTTTGTCGCAGCTGAAAGATTTTGTGGAGCTGCGCTGGTTTCCACTGAATTCTTGGGTTGGGCGAGGAGAGAGGAGGACACGGGGGGAGAGAGACAGAGAGAGAACCATAGGAACAGCCACACTGGGTCCAGCCAGCCCAGTGGCTAATGCCGGGTGCCCCAGAGGGAGGGAACACAACAAGGAATCAAGTGATGCTCTCCTGTCATCCATTCCCAACCTCTGACAGAGGCCATCATTCTGACCCATTTGGGCTAATAGGTATTGATGGACCTAACCCCCATGAACGTATCTAGTTCTTTCTTGAAACCCGTTAAAGTCCTGGTCTTCACAACCACCTCCGGCAAGGAGTTCCACAGGTTGACTGTGTGCTGCATGGAAAAAAAAAGTCCTTTTGTTTGGTTTAAATCTGCTGCCTATTCATTTCATTTGGTGAATCCTAGTACTTACGTTATGGAGACAAGTAAAATACATTTTTCTTCTTCACTTTGGCCACCCCGTCATGATTCTATAGCTCTTTATCCTACCCCCCTTTGTCTCTCCTTTTTCAAGCTGAAAAGTCCCAGTCTTTTTAATCTCTCTCTCTCATGTGCAGTGGGTGGTTAAGATGCTGGTCTTGGATGAGTGAGACCCAGATGCAGTGGTTAAATCCTTGCTCTGCAACATTTAGAATGATCTGGAGTGAAAAACTCTGACCCATTCAGAGCCAGGACTGGCATCAGGGAAGAGCAAGAAAAAAAAAAGTGACAAATAACTTTAATGAATGATGGGCAACCTAGGTTAATGAGTGGCCTCCTTCACCTCAGTGCTCTCCCAGGACAGAGTAGTTTTGCTAACTGCGCCTGCAAACCTAGAATTTGTGGGGTGTGCCACGTGTACCGTTACAGCGCTGTGATTGGCTGCAGAATGTTCTTCTGTTGAGGCAGAACTCCATGGAGCTCAAAAGTTGGTCTTTCCCCAGCAGGAGTTGGTCCAATAATACGTCACACCTGACCCATCTTGCCAGACAGGATATCCAGCAGCCAATTGTTCCCTACATTATATTTGCTTGCCAGACATGGCAGGTGTTCATCATGGTTGGCAAATATTCAGCTTATCCAGCTCCTATTCCACTTCAACATCTTACTTCCACAGCCGCATGAGAGGGGACCGGTCTCCTGCTTTGAACCCACTGATGGCAGGAAACATCTCCTGTGGGGCTGGCAAACTCAGGTGGCAGCTTAGGACTCAACTCCTGGCTAAGTCACTTGAGTGTTGAAAGGACCAAAGTGTTACATGCATGGGGGGCTGGTTCAGGTAGGGCTGGGGGGCTTGCCTGCATCTGGAGGTGCCAGTAGTGCGTACCAGGCAGTACCATCACAAAAAAAGCCCTGCTTACATGTATTCAGAAGTTTAAACTTCATGAAAACTAGTGGAACTTTACTTCCATTGTTTTCACTTATCTGCTCCTGTCATGAGGTAATAGCGAACATTTACATGGTGACCGGTCCTGTAACTAAATAACTCCTCGGACATCCAAGAAGCCTTAGGGAAATGCTACTGAGGGCTCTTAGCAGAAAAGGCTGATTCCAAAGCAAAGGGCCATTGGACTGAGGACCTGAGGTCAGAGACTCAAAGTAGATTCCTCACTCATTGGCAAAGGCAAACCCACAGAGATGGAGACACTGTCAGCTCGGATGGGGTCAGAACAAGCTGTAACTATGGATTTAAGGAAAATGTCTTTGTCTCTGGACTGTTTGGGTCCAGCTAGGTCAGAATAGCTGAAGGAGACAACGGAGATCCCAGAGTTATTCCGGGTAGCCCCAAGAGACTTTCGGGAAACAGGAAGATTGCCACCATGTGACTCGCCTGTAATTATATTTTACCTGCTTTAACTTTTTAATAAACACTTATTTCCTGTTCTTAGCTACTACACCTTTAGTAATTTTCCTACAGAACTGGCTGGCAGGTTCTTTTGTGTAGGATCTAGTGTATCGACTGATCTGGGGTAAGTGGCTGGCCTCTTGGCACTGGGAGAGACCTGAAGGAGTGTAATTTTTGGTATAACTGATCTTTTATCAGCATGCTTAGTTCGTCTGAGTGGCACAATGGGCTGGCTAGCCCAAGGGGAGTGTCTGTGATGCCATGGGGAGACCGATACCAAGATCCAGCAGTCCACATGTGCTCCTGGCTTGGTGAAATCTAGCTACAAAACACCCCACCAGCTGGGAGTGTCTGCCCTGATGTCTGACCTGAGGTTGGCATTCACAGCTGTGAGATCCTCCAGACAGTGAGACGACAACCCACTCACAGTTGGGTGCAGCCACCAAACACTTCCTCCTCCACCGACATCCGAGCATGTTCTCTTCGAAAAAAATGTCCCAGGACAAAAGGATGGAGGAAGGCCTGGAATAGAAAATTATGGCGCTGGCCAGCTAGCATAAGAGATTGTTATATCTGGCCCAGGATGACTTTTCCATCTTCTCACCCTCTCCCAGTCTCTGGGCCAGTGTCTTTCCCTGTCCCAGCACTGGAAGGCATCATGTGTCACACACCTCCTAATCCAGTGTCGCTCCATGTCCCACTCACCTTCCATGCCAAGAACCTTCTCTTTCCCCATTCGTCTCCTTTTTTTGGGACCCTCCCACGTCTCCCTTGCTCCCCCTTTCCTAGGCAAGGTGGGGACGTGGAAGTATCAAGTTAGCTTTTGTTCTCACTCGTAGGGGCTGGAGTCTCAGCTGCTTACTGTGGAATCCAAAGAAGATTGCAGGCCAGTGTCCCAGGACAACATGTGAATAATTAGCAGGTGTTTAAGTCTCGGCTTGACAAAGCCCTGGCCGGGTTGATTTAGTTGGAATTGGTCCTGCCTAGAGCAGGGGGCTGGACTTGACCTTCTGAGGTCTCTTCCAGCTCTATGGTTCTGTGATTCTATGATTCTAGGGCACCCGGTCGGGGCGGACTAACATTGGTATGAAGCAGGAGATCTGGTCTGCACTGACAACAAAGGGGTCACCCCGAAGGAGAGAAAACAGCTATCACTGCGTTCAGAGAATCAGCAACAGCTACCCATTAAACATTACCACAGGGACAGGGGTGACCCGTTGACATCTCCCAGCACGCCACTGGCAAGTGTCTTCCTCTGACCGTCTTTAGAAGTTAGCGCGCTAGAGAAGAAGTGCTGAAGAGCCTCTTGTTTGGATTTCCTTCAGGCCCAATCCAGAATGCGGCCTTTGTGGGGCTGGAGAGCTTCAACCATGAGACAAGCCAGCTTAGTGTGATGTGCTGAGGGCCAGTCAACATCTGCCTTGTAATCGCCGAGTGTCTTGTGTCTGTACAGCATGGCTCTAGAGCTTTGACACCCCCGACCTCCTGTCAGCAGCCCACAGGCCTCTCACGGCCTTTGCCCAATGGGGCCAAGCGTGGTGCCCTCCCAGGCCCGAATTCATCTCCAAAGCATCCTCCTGAATAGTCCTATCCCTCCCACCAATGCGGATTAGGTTTGCTGTCTCACTGGCGACAACACGCACCTCCAGCTGACGGGGTTACTGAACCTACCTGGCCCTGATGGTTTCTAATGAAAGCAAAACGAGTGGCTTAACAAAAGAGCCTGATTCCATGGCACCAAGTAGAAGAAATGAAGGTCGAGTTCGTTACAGGCTAGTTGTGTGTGCTGGGGTCAAGGTTTTCCTTAGATCCATGCTAAATATTAGCCTCCTTCAATTCCATTGACTTGCCTTGTGGGTGCATGTATCAGCAGTTGACTAGCCGTTCTGGTCCCACCGTGGTCGGTATTTTATACCCCCCTCTCACATGCTCACTCACTCCTCTCCATGATGGTGTCTTGAGCGCTTCAGATGGACAGGGTGTGGCCCCGCTTGCTCCCCTCTATCAGCTCAGCTGTGCCTGGGGGTGCAGGAAACCACGTGTCCTATGGGCTGGCAGATTTCTAGTGTTAGCTCCTCCTGACTGGAGAGAGCTTGTTTCAGTATGCGAGCGATGCAGACCGAACGCCGTAAACCAGTCCCCATCCCTGTTTTACTGCTGATTTAACACGCACAACGAACTCGCCTGTTTATCAAACCATTAAACAGTAAAGTTTAACAAGACACAGTAAAGGGTGTTGCGTTTGCTGATTGTGAAGGCAGCACTAAAGTGAGATGGAGAGAGCCAGAAGGCACAGCCGCAGCCTAGAAGATTAGCTAGAAGACCCAAATATTAAGAACCCTAAGCTGGCCCCATTGAAGTCGATGAGAGTTTAGCGATTGACTTCAAACGGGGCCAAAAAATCGTTCCAGGTCTCAGATCTGACTGAAATCACTCACGGAACAAACTCCTCAGTTCAGTCTCCGATAGGTCCACGCCACCCAATAGTACGGCCCCGTTAGTGGGCTTGGCAGGTTGTATTCATGTCAGGAATATCCCGGGCTGGAAACTCAGAGAGGGGCCAGGTCAGGCCAGAGCCACACGACAGACTCGTCTGGGCGGCAGAATTCAGAACCGGCCCAGCGGGAGGGCCACAGATTGGGACTGAGCTGTGCCGGACTAGATCGTCCTTGGCTGCACATCCACCTCCGACTCTTTTCCTTCCCTCGGCACTAAAACAATACCTACGTGTACATGTGCCAAAGTCTCCTTCTGCAAGTTAAGCACACGCCGATGACAGCCACCAACTCCAGCACCAATGCTAAGTCATCAGAAACTAATATAAGCGCGACTGGATCTTTTTTCCCCCTGAAACATCCCTCCCTCCCGTCTAGACCCTAATTTATTGATTCCTTTTGCTGCTCCTCGCATTGTATTATTTATAAGAAGCAATATTCTAGCCTCCCTTGACGGTGGTTGAGGGGTAGCAGAAAGCAATGCAGCAGAGAGATGGTGGAATAATTTTGGTTATGTTTCCATAGCTACCTTACTGTTCAATTGGTTTATTCCGTTTTAAAGTCAACCAACACACACACAGGCATGCAAATCCCCAAATGAAGGATGTTTGCGCTGATCCCTGGCCTGTCCATTGCTGTGGCGGTGGGTTGCGCATTTAAAGGAGCACTTGCCGACCAAATAAATCGCGAGGCAGCATCCTAGCTCGATATCCCTGGCAGATAAACACATTGTGTCTTTTTTTCTTCTCCTCGCCAACGCGTGTGTTCCAACCCACCCCTCTTCTATGATATTTTTAAACAGGCCTTCTGCGCAGAGGACGTTTGATGTGGGAGGGTGTCCTCTAGTGGCAGATGACGTCTTTACAGTCGTCTGCCCGGGAGGAGGACGAAACTTTAGGAAGAAGGGACCTGAAGAAAAGCTCTGTGTCATCTGGAAAGCTTCTCCATTCCACGAAATGCTATTTCTTCCCCCTCTTTGCTTCAGTAAGGCAGAGGAAAACCCCCATCTGCATAGCAATAGCTCTGAGGATTCGATTGCGTTTTTAGGTCTCAGAGGGGGTAGCCGGGTTAGTCTGTAACTTAAAAAAATGAGCAGTCCTGTAGGCTACGTCTACACTGGCATGATTTTCCGGAAATGCTTTTAACGGAAAAGTTTTCTGTTAAAAGCATTTTTGGAAAAGCGCGTCTAGATTGGCAGGATGCTTTTCCGCAAAAGCACTCAATCTAGATGCGCTTTTCCGCAAAAAAGCCCCAATCGCCATTTTTGCGATTGGGGCTTTTTTGCAGCAAACAAATCTCTGCTGTCTACACTGGCCATTTTGTGCGAAAGTTTTTCGGAAAAAGACTTTTGCCCAAACGGGAGCAGCGTAGTATTTCTGCAAAAGCACCGATAATCTTACATGAGATCGTCAGTGCTTTTGTGGAAATTCAAGCGGCCAGTGTAGACAGCTGGCAAGTTTTTCCGCAAAAGCAGATGATTTTGTGGAAAAACTTGCCAGTCTAGACACAGCTGTAGTGTCTTTGAGATGAACACAAACATGTAGATGGTGTCATGAGCTTTTGTGGGCACGACCCACTTCTTCAGGTGAGTGGAGCAAAAAGGAGCAAACCATCCATTTAAAGCAGAACAGGAAGGGAGAGGGGTTTTTTTAGGGATGTTTTGGGGTTTGGAGTCTCACCAGTGAATGGCGGCTGCAAGCTAGGTAGCTCTCTTTTGAGCACGGTAGAGACACATTTTTGCATGACGAACGTGTCGAATTGCATCGTAGTGGAGGCACCTGTTTTCTGGGCATGCCCCGGGTTGCTGCCATTTGGCCGTGTCATCGAGGGTCAGGGTGTAAGAAGGGGATGGGAAGGAAGGAGTAGCACAGGGAAAGGTACAAACAAGGGCACCATTTTGGGGCAGCAGCCATGTGTAGCGGGACCTGGCTTTTCTTCCCCTTTCCCTATCAGGGAGCGAGGGGGAGCAACATGGCAGTCAAAAAAGCAAAGAGAATGTTAGGAATCCTTAGAAAAGGGATAGAGAATAAGCCAGAGTATATCCTATTGCCATGGGACACCCACAGAGTGTATCCTATTGCCATGGGACAGCCACAGAGTGTATCCTATTGCCATGGGACAGCCACAGAGTGTATCCTATTGCCATGGGACAACCACGTGCAGACATGGTCGACTCATCTCAAAAAAGATACATTGGCATTGGAAAAGGTTCAGAGAAGGGTAACAAAAATGATGAGAGGTTTGGAACGGATCCCCTGCGAAGAGAGATGAAAAAGACTTAGAAAACAGGAAACTAGGGGGGGATAAGACAGAGGTCTATACAATCATGACTGGTGTGGAGAAAGTAAATAAGGAAAAGTTATTTACTTATTCCCACAATATAAGAACTAAGGGTCACCAAATGAAATGAATAGGCAGCAGGTTTAAAACCAAAGGAAGTTTTTCTTCACTCAGCGCACATTCAACCTGTGGAACTCCTTGCCAGAGGATGTGGTGAAGACTAGGACTTTACCAGGGTTCAAAAAAGAGCTAGATCGATTCATGGAGGTTAGGTCCATCAATGGCTATTAGCCAAGATGGGAAGGAATGGTGTCCCTAGCCTCTGTTTATCTGGAGGTGGGTGACAGGGGAGAGATCACGTGAGGATTCCCTGTTGCATTCCCACCCTCTGGGGCACCTGGCGTTGGCCACTGTGGGCAGACAGGACACTGGACTGGATGGACTGTTGGTCTGACTCTGTCTGGCCCTTCTGATGTTCTTATGTGCCTGGCTGGTGCGGGGAAGAGCAGAGAAGGCGATGTAGTTTTCCCTCCCTCCCTCCCTGATAGCCAGGCGTACGGGAAGAAAAGCAAGAAGCATCCAGGTATGCACAGCGGCTGCACTCCCCCCACCCCCGCTCTCCTGAAAGGGTGCCCGTGGGCACAGCTCACAAGGGGCAGGGGGCCCAAAGGCAGAACCTGGCTAGCATGTTATTTAGGGCCAGCTCGTGGCATTCGGGCCTGGGCCTGTTCTGAAAGCAGAGGGAGCTCCCCCAGCAATGGGGGCAGGGAGGAGGTGTGCCCTTAGGACCCACAATCCCTCCCTAAGCTGCCCAGTAAGCACGGGGACGGCACCGCCCCACCAGGCCTTGCAAAGTTCTGCCCCTGGGGCACTGCAGCTGGCGGTGGATTGACAAGTCCCAGGGCAGAGGTGATTTCCTACCCCCCAAAGCCCTGCCAGGGCCCTGCAGCTGCCCAGGACAACGCCCGCTGCAGCTAGGACGGGCTTGGCGCATTCCTCCCGTCCCCAGTAACCAGCCAGACCCGCCGCCTTGCGTGACCGCGGCCGGCAGGGCGGAGATGGCTCCTGCTGCATCGCAGAGAGCCATTGCGTGACCGCAGCCGGCAGGGCGGAGATGGCTCCTGCTGCATCGCAGAGAGCCGTTGCTTTACCAGCCCCCGGGCAGCGTTGCGCAACGCCGTTACGCCTATGACTTTTCAGGAAGACCGGCGTTGCGCAAGAGGGTTTTCGTGCGCAAGGAGGGGCCGTGTAGACAGCTCCTTCTGGCGCAAGAGCCTCTTCTGAAAAAAAGGGTGGCTCGTTACGTATGCAAATGAGGAGTGGCGATAGTCCACGCTTAGCCTCATTTGCATATGACTCGTGCAAGAAGCCGCGAGGGTAGACATAGCCCCAGTGTGGCGCCTTCCTGCTGCCTGCCTAGGGCCCGTTTACCTTTCAGTTGCTTTTGCAGCCTTGGCTTGTGCCTGCGCTGACAGCCAAGGACTCTTCTGTCTTCTTGGGCATCCAGATGCAGGCTGTTTTCCACACATTTCACGCCCTGCCTACACCGGAGGGGGACAGGGCTGGGTAGGTTCATGCCGGTGGGGACTCTCACAACCCACCCCCTTGACTTTCACGGGGTTTCTCGTGTGGTAAAATGCCCACCGCCCTGAGCGAAGGTGGCACCGGGGCTAGGCGGGAGAGGAGCAGCTAGAAAAACAATCCCATGCCAGACGAAATTTGCTCAGCCTTGCCGGGATGCAGCGTACTTGGGTTATTAATGCAGTCGTAATGGAGACACAGAGACCGCCCCCTCCATGTCTGGCCAGCGGGGTCCGGCACCTCCCAGCGTGGGGTTACGGGCGCTGCGTCCCTTCTTCGTTCTGTCCCACCGCACCTCTCTCCTCCCTCAGCAGGCTTTCTCCCCCATGAATCCTTCCTGCTGCAAAATCTTCTCCCTGTCTCGGCTCAGCCTCTTCCCCCGGGCCTGAAAACGGCATCTCGCACGGCACAACAACAGCCCCGTTGCGACCAAAAACGGAAGGAGGGTTCAGCGTTTGGTGCTGCACGGCGCTAAGCGCCTCAAAGGTGCTGGAGGCCCTCCATGCCCATCGATCCAACGGGGCTCAGACCCACGCAGCTGGCTCCTGGCCTTGGGCCGAATCGAGCCCTGACTGTATGTTGGTGGAGAAGGCGGGACAGTCTCTTCGGGATCCAGGGTGCGGCAGGTTTGACCGAGGGCAAAGCAGGAAAGGCAGGGCCAGCTGAAATATTCATCAGGGTCTCTCTCCTCCCTGGATTAAGGAGGGCTTTTGGTAATCGGTTCGATGTTTTACAGCTAAAATTCAAATAGCGGCTTAAGAGCTTAAAGCAAGGAAATGAAAGCTGTGCTCGCGCGGCAGAGATGTACCTCACGCCCTGGGGCCAACGCATCACAGTAGGGGAGGAGGGGGCTCCTCTTGCAGCCAGTCCTGCTCGGGTTTCACCTGGAGGAAATCTGTGTGTGGGCATTAAAATATCACCCAGGGAGTTCGTCTGCCGGCTCTACCTGGGAGCTGAGCTGCTCCGCCATGTCTGCAGCCTGCGCCTCGGCTCAGTGTCTCTGGAAGTCCCGTTACCTCAGCTGAGGACCTGGCTCAGTTAGCTCGGCGGTCGCCGCCCACGGCCGTGCGGAGAATACATGGAGTCCCCGCCGTCTGAACAGGGCGTGTCCCGGAAGTGCAGCTGTAAGCCCGTGGCGTGGCCCTCGGAGGGCATTTTCCCTCAGAAACGAGGTTGCCGGGGTAGCTAGGCCCCCAGGCTATCCCACAAAGCCCGTTTCACCCACAGTGAAGCTGAAATACTGTCTGTCTGCAACGAAAACGAGTAGACATTGGTTTGTGTTTAACCGTGCCTGCTGGGGCTTGCGGAAAGGCAGGTTTAATTAGACGAGGTCGGTGGCGATTCTGAAGGAGACTTCTGGGCACCCCCAGCTGCCACTCAGCTCCCCCCCGCCCGCAGCTCCTCTGGCCAGCCCCATCCTCCGGCTGCCCTCCTCCAGGCCCGTTGACTAGGAGGTGGTGAGTGAGGGCCGGAGGACTCCAGAGTAGCAGGGAGTGGCTGGCCCTTTCAAAGCACCGATTCTCTCCAGCCACTGGCTGCGTGTCCAACCCCTGCTCCTCCAGAGTCCTCCAACCAGCCCCTGTGCCTCTCACTGCCCCCTGGGGCTGTTGGTGAGCTAGTTCATGTGTGCGCATGTTCGTGCACCGGAGGGGTGTGATGCGGGGAGTGCCGGTACTGTCTGGTCCCTTACGTGACATCCCGTGGCCGGGGGCAGCGGGTATCAGAGGCAGGGGAGGTGGTGCCTTCCCAAACTGCGAAGCGTGGCCCTGCCCACACTCCGCCCGGTGCTTCAGCGTGGTTCTCGGGCTGCCCCCGGGTTCAGGCTTGTGAGGGGCAGATCTGCCCCGTGTGGGGGGGACTTGGGTGGAAGAGGCAGGTTCACCCATCGCCCAAGCTCATGGTGTCTTGCTTGGGCATGTATTCCAGAAGCCACAAGGCCTGATGGCAAACAGCAGCCAGTCTGGCAGTCTGTCCCCGCATGTGGGGGGACGATATAACCTGCGGAGGGCCCTGCCTTTCTGAGCAGTGGGGGGAAAGAGCCCTGACTGGAGCTGCCCCCAGCCCACCTCCCCAGTCAACCCCCCCCACGGCACGACGATTGAAAACCTTCTTCCGGCTGGACAGGCAGCCTGGAAACCACCGTGCCGCGGCAAACCTCGTTACTATTCAGCGTCTGCCGCCAGCGACTGTCTGCCACTCCGCTTGGATGCCTCAGCATCCCGCCACCGCTGCGCCCTGCCTCCGTCTTGGGCTTTCTCACTCTTGGCTGCACCCTGTCACTCTCTGTCAGGCTCAGCTGCTCTCGTCCTCGCTGGGTTCTCCTCCCGTGCCTTCCCCTATCACACACGGCATCTTTTCAACCCAATGAATCCCCTCACACTGCCCCCTCACACCTCATCCCCCGGAGAGCTCCGCCGTCGGGCAGGGAGCGGCAGAAGGCACAAGAGGCAGAGCATTTCCTGGCAACGGTGGCTTTTCTTGGCCGGCAGCGTATCCTCTGAGGGAACTCAAGGAGCTGGGAGCACAGTGGGATTAGAGGGCGGAAGTAGTTGCCGATGGAAACAGAATGCCGAGATGAGCCGATCGCAAAGGGCCCGGATCGTCAGTGCACGGCCCTGACAGAGCACCGTCGATGTCGCCGAAACCTGGCCCCACCTAGCGCACGAGCCGCGTTTATTTGCACGGCACTGTGGGGCAGGTCCCAGCGTGGGTCCAACGGGACCAGCAGAGCGACAGCCATCGACACATGCTGGTCTCTCTGCCATGGTTCTTTCCTGTCCGGTTGTTGTTCCATCTTCCTGGGGCTGACTGCCTCCCCTCCGCTCGAGGGGCTGAGTCACCGCCAGGCACGCAGCCCTCCCGGCAGCCCGGGAAAGGGGGAGCGAGCTGGCTGGACAGCTGCCAATCACTCACCACACGCACTGGGCGCATTCGGGAGGAAATGATACATTCACAGCCTTGCCTAGCTCCCACCGGCCCTGAGAGTGAGGCGCTGAATGCCTTTGAGGCCTGGCGATTCAGGAGGGCCCGGGGCATAGGCATTCATTGCCACAGGGTGGTGCGCTTGGGACAGCACGCACTGGGCAGTGCTGAAGGGCTGGCAAGAGGGGGCTAGCCCCAGTTCTGCCCCTTTGGCACTGTCCTGGGAGTGGTTCTACTGAAGTCCATAGGTCAAAGCAAATGTACCCACCGGTGGATTTGGCCCTAAATATGTATCCATCTCCTGTCGCTTTGGTTTATCTGATGGGTCAGGTCTGACTTGAAAACTACTTAGATATGAGAGAGGTCTGTAAAATCATGACAGGTGTGGAGAAAATGAATAAGGAAACGTTATTGATTTTTTCCCATAAGAACTAGGGAGTCACCACATGAAATTAATAGGCAGCAAGTTTCAAACATGCCACAGGAAGTTTTTCTTCATGCAGCACGCTCAGTCAACCTGTGGAACTCCTTGCCGGAGGATGTTGAGAAGACCAAGACTTTAACAGAGTTCAAGGAAGAGCTAGATAGATTCATGGAGGTTAAGACCATCAATGGCTATTCGCCAGGATGGGGAGGAATGGTGACTCTAGGCTGTACCAGAAGCTGGGAACGGGTGACAGGGGAGGGATCATGTGATGATTCCCTGTTGTGTTCCCTCCCTCTGGTGTTGGTCACTGTCGGCAGACAGGACACTGGGCTAGAAGGATCGTTGGGCTGACCCCGTATGGCCGTTGTTACATTCTTATGTTCACTTGCCTACACTACTAAGAATCTTATCCATGTACATTATATCCCCTTATTAAACTAATCTCTCTGCAAATGAATATAAACGCAATCTCCTACCGATGAAATTATTATTAATCATTAGTATCATTTCTGCTAGTATCTCACTACCATCGCCCTGTATGTTCTGTGGCATGATTACTCAGTAGGATCTGCCTGCCTCCCCTTTTCTCGATGGCTCTTTGAGGAGAACTGAATTTCGGCAGTGGAACGAAATAAATTCGTTAAAACAAATGGGCTTTTTTTTTTGGTTGACGCAAAGATGAAAACGAATAACGTACCCAATGCTGTATTTATCGTGTCATTTATGTTAATATTTAATTCAATAAAAGCCCATGTTTTGGAATGTTTTCCCATTTGTTTCAGGCGACCGCTGAAATTGCAGTTTCTGCCTGTGTAACAGACCAATCCATAACTAACTGTTACGGTGGGTGGATGGAGAAGTGGATGGTTAGGGTACTTAGAAGGGGTCTTTTAGCAGCTGGTGGTAACGCGGTGGCAGTTGGGTTAGACTGCCAGGCAGAATTTGGCTTCTAGCTGCTGGAAGAAGGTTTGGAAGCTACAAAGACAAAAGTTGCTTGGGTCATAGAGAGGGTGAAATTCTCCCTTGTGCAAGGAGCCAGTACAAAGTCTAGACATCACTTAAGAACTCCTTCGGTCTCAATACAGAATGTAAATGATGTCTGGGCTGTTTAACCCCCCCCCCCCATGCACCCCGGGGTGAATTTCCCCCGACAGGAAGGTTGTAGCTGGGTGGGTTTCGGGGGGGTTGCATGTGGGCCTTTGTACCTATCAGGGTGGTGAAGCATTGGAATAAATTGCCTAGAGATGTTGTGGAATCTCCATCGCTGGAGATATTTCAGAGCAGGTTGGATAGACATCTATCAGGGATGATCTAGATGGTGGTTGGTCCTGCCATGAGGGCGGGGGACTGGATCTGATGACCTTGTGAGTAGGGTTACCAGCTGCCTGGTTTTGAACCAGACAGTCCCGTATTTGAGCTTTCTGTTCAGGAAACAAACTGAGAAAATAGCAATGAGAAAATAGAAATGTCCGGTATTTTCTCAATCAAATGTCATGTCGATTGTGATGTCATGTCAAGTGTGTCCAGTATTTTTGTTGAAACTATCTGGCAACCCTACTTGCGAGGTCCCTTCCAATTCTCGTGTTCTATGAAGAGGAGCACCAGGGTTGCATTTTAAGGACACTTAATGGCAGCTCTAGATTTTTCAAAGATATTTAGGCACCTAACGACTCCAGTAGATGCCTTGTGGGAGTTTCAAAATCATATCAAGTCGGTCAGATACCTAAATGCCTTTTCAGTCAGTAGGAGTTAGGTGCCTAACCCACTTAGGTGTTTTTAAAACATCTCTCCAGGTGCTTATCTGCATCTTCTGGCTCCAACATACCTTTGCAAATCCAAGCGGCTTTTGAAAAGGGGACTTAACGTCCTGAAGACTCATAGCGGCTTTCGGAAATGTTGCCCGCGTCCTGCACCAAACCAATTCCCAGAGATGGAACAAACTGAACTGCACATCTTCCAGCAATCAATCTCTTCAGCGCTGGAGCTGGGACCAGCAGGTACCTCACTGTTTATGGCCATTGGCAACTTGACAGCAATTGCTGTTTTACAACCGCTCGCTGACATTCCTTGGGATGTGATGGTAAAAATATTTACTTCTGCTCCTGGGCTGCCTCGAGCCATGCTTGACTGCAGTGTCTTCGAGTTGGACTGAGGGGGCCCTATATATGTTTTCATGCCAGACCCATTCTTGGTTTGCATTTTGCACTGTCCAGGTTTCTCCTAAGCACGGCTTACAGGCTCAAAGTGAGCATAAATGCAAAGTCCGTTTTTTTGGCTTTAAAAGAACCGTTGAGGGCTGTTTTCAACGTGTTTACACGCAGAAGACAAAAATAAGTGTTGCCTCATAGAAATAAACTGGGACTCCAAGTCCACGATATTTTTCTGACAATTAGGGCAAACGTAATGCTTTCTGTAAAAACTGTGGCGGTCATGTTCATGCCTGGCGACACAGGAAACATTTGCACAGTATAAGCTACGTCTTCCTGATCTAATGTCATGACCGCAGAAGGAGATGCTGCACCGTTACATTTTAGGTTCTGGACAGAGCTGCCAGGTGCTCAGTAGACGATTCTCGTCTTACTTCTAGGTCAGACGAGGCTCAGACTTTGCTGGCGTGTAGGAAACTCTTCACCCCCACCACAAGTTTATTAAGAGCTGATCTTTGCAGAGCACATCTGACCCTGTGCTGGCTCGTTCCATCTCCAGCAAGCTCCTGGATGACTCAGGCTGCTGGCAGGATGCACCTCTATCCCCAATCAAGAGTATCTCAGGAGAGAACACACGAACGGCCACAAAGGTCCATAGAATCATAGAATCCCAGAGCTGAAAGAGACCTCAGGAGTCATCAAGTCCAGCCCCCTGCCCAAGGCAGGACCAATCCCAACAAAATCAACCCAGCCAGGGCTTTGTCAAGCCGAGACTTAAACATCTCTAGGGATGGAGATTCCACCACCTCCTTAGGGAACCCAGCCCAGTGCTTCCCCACCCGCCTAGGGAAATAGATTTTCCTAATATCCAACCTAGACCTTCCCCGCTGCAACTTGAGCCCATTGCTCCTTGTTCTGCCATCTGTCACCACTGAGAACAGCCTCTCTCCAGCCTCTTTGGAACCCCCCTTCAGGAAGTTGCAGGCTGCTCTCAAATCCCCCCTCACTCTTCTCTTCTACAGACTAAGCAAACCCAAATCCCTCAGCCTCTCCTGATAGGTCATGCGCTCCAGCCCCCGAATCATTTTGGTTGCCCCCCATTGGACCCTCTCCAATGTGTCCACACCCTTTCTATAGTGGGAGGCCCAGAACTGGACGCAATACTCCAGATGTGGCCTCACCAGAGCCCAATAAAAGGGAATAATCACTTCACCTAGCCCAGTGTCCTGTCTGCCCCGAGTGGCCAATGCCAGGTGCCCCAGAGGGACTGATGAGAACAGGGAACCATCAAGTGATTCCCTTCCCTGTTACCCATTTCTTGATAAACAGAGGCTAGGGCCACCCTTTCATCCTGGCTAATCGCCATTGATGGACCTCACCTCCATGACTGTGTCTAGTTCTTTTCTGAGCCCTGTGGAAGTCCTGGTGTGAGCGAGATCCCCTGCCATTCACTCCTGCATGGCCTGTCTTCTCCCTGGCTGGTGACTCCAGAACACCCCTGTGGCAACTGGTGCGTTTGCTTGCCTGGCAAAACCACAGCTGGCAAATATGTTCGCGCTTTTCAACGCGGCCACCGGACACCAGCGCAGCCAGTGTCATGCCGCCCGCCAGGTCTTTGCTGTCTTCCAGCAAGTTCTCCGGCGACCCTCGCTCGGGAGTCGGTGGTACCTGATCAGGAAGGAGCTGGCGGTGGCTCCATGTCTAAGGCTGAGTCCATGGGAACGGCGCATCGGCCCTGCCTAGCATCCAGAACCCACCGGTCTGTCCCCTCTCCCTCCATGGAAAGCCCAGGAACCGAAAGCTTCAGTGTTGTTTTCCCCTCCTTTCGCCCTCCCTCCTGCCTGCTCCCTCTGGCTCCATGGCACCAGCGTCAGCGGCCCGGCCTGGCCGAGCAGCCCTACAAGCAGCAAAGCAAGGGGCTGGTTCTGCCAGCTGCTGAGGGCGCTCACCTCTCTCCCAGCATGGCACAAGTGGGAGTGTGAATTAGGGAAGACCCTGACTTTCAGGTCACGTGATTCAAACACCCAGTGGCCGCACACGCGGCCTTTCCCATTGGAGGGCCCACGGTGCGGCACGGGCAAGGCCATTGATTTGCCAGAAACTAATCTGAACAGTGCCCTGGCTTTATGGGTCAAACCATGAATAACAATATCCAGCTCTTTTCAGCAGGGGAGCTCAACGGCCTTTACAAAGTACCATTGTGCCCAATTTACAGATGGGAAAACCGAGTTCGAAGCAGGGGCATGATTTGTCCAAGACCAGCAGCGAAGCCAGGTCTCAGCTCAGTATACCATCCACGAGGCTGTATGGCTCCGGGCATAAGACCTTTGTCCCTCGCCCTGAAATCACTTCACCAGGCTTGAGTTCCACCACTAACACAGGCGGAAAAGACAGTGCCCGCCTTCCATTCCCCCCCCCCAGCTGAAGACCATCTCGTTGCCCTTTGATTTTGCCTGCATGAACCCAAAGGAAAGAGGCAGCCGCAGTGGACTGACTCAGCTACCCTGAGTTTTTCCACCTTAGGGGTTTAGAGCACAGCGAGTCCGGTAATGAACTGTCACTTTGGAAAATAAGACGTTCATTAGGTTAGGGCTCTGCTAGGGTATTTGCCTTCCCTCGTAATGAGCCACGACACCGTGCAAAAGAACAGGACGTAGGCTGGTGCTCTTCTTAGTTCGCTGTGATCACTTCATCGGCATCTCCGGATCGGCTTCTAAATAATATCAACTGGGAGCTGCATTGAGGTGCTGCATTGAGGCTCCTCAGTCTATTTGGGCTGGCTTTTGGCAGCTGAAATCCCAGGACGGGCGGAGCTGTTTGCTGAGAAGAATTGCAACTGGTGAACGTAGCCCCTTCTGTTCTCGGTGAGCGATCTGTGAGCCGAGGCTGGGGTGTACGACCACGCTTGTTATCCATAATTGTTCAATAATGAGCTTATACGACCACAGTGTAGCCTGTGCATTGTTCATTTGGCGTGTTGTGTGCAATCCCTCGTGCATGGTGTGCGACGGCTCGCTTAAGTCATGGGATGCGGCTTCTGCTTCTTAACTGGACGACGGAAACGTTGTAGCTGGAGGGAAACTGCCCAGGACAAAGAAGGGAGAAACCAAACATTCCTTTGTCCTGGTTTGAAATTCCTACCTACATTCCTATTAGCCGAATCTACCTGATTTAGGTACGGTTAACCCCTTCGTTTCCAGGCTGCTAGCTAACCCCCACAATCACGACCCGGTTCTTTCAGTCTTCCCTCCTAGCTCTTGTCTTCAAGACCGTTTGTCTAGAAAAGGAGACAGGACACTGGGCAAGATGGGCTGTTGGTCTGATGAAGTAGGGCCGTTCTTATGGTCTAATCTTAATTTTTTGGCAGAAAAAGGGGTTGCCTAAAAATGTCACCCAGCTCTAACGAGCAACAG
Source organism: Pelodiscus sinensis (assembly GCF_052426305.1). Lineage (NCBI taxonomy): Eukaryota > Metazoa > Chordata > Testudines > Trionychidae > Pelodiscus > Pelodiscus sinensis. The sequence goes on along the minus strand of NC_143061.1, from coordinate 54,935,102 downwards.
TATTTGTCCAGGGATCATCACATCTACAACTCCAAGGCTATGTCTACACTGGTGGGTTGTTGCGCCAGAAGTATGCAAATGAGGCCAACCGTGGAATATTGCCGAGCCTCATTTGCATACCTAATGAGCCACCATTTTTGTGGAAGAGGCTCTTGCGCCAGAAGGAGCTGTCTACACTGCCCCTTCTTGCGCAAGAAAAACTCTCTTGCGCAATGCCGCTACGCTGATTATTTTCAGGAATAACGGCATTGCGCAAGAGGGTTTTTCTTGCGCAAGAAGGGGCAGTGTACACAGCTCCTTCTGGTGCAAGAGCCTCTTCCACAAAATTGGCGGCTCATTAGGTATGCAAATGAGGCTCGGCGATATTCCACGTTTAGCCTCATTTGCATATTTCTGGTGGAACAACCCGCCAGTGTAGACATAGTCTAAGTGTTGGATTTTCAAATGTACATAGCCTTGGCCTATGTTCATGGATTTTACAGTCACGGGGGGAACTTTTGAAAACTTCCTCTAACCTCATGCCAAGCCCAGGGCATAACATTTCACCCAGGGATTCCTGCACACAGTCCATCAAGTCAGGCACAGTTGTGATTTCAGCAGAAGCAGAGACAGTCCAGTGCTGAGCACTTCGGAAATCCCCCTCAAAGGTCCTCATGTCTGCGCAAATCCAAGAATTTCGTGAGACACGCGGGCTTGGATGCGTGTTGCTCAAAGTCTCTCTTCCAAACGCCATTGCTTCTGCGGAGAAATGGCCGCAGGGCAAAAATGGGATTTCAGATTCATAATTAAAGCACAGCCCATTGATTTTTATGAGAGCGGATGAAAAACGATCTGCCACTAAAGCAACTTTTAAAGGGAGGGTGAGCCGAGCCTTCAATCCCACCCAGCACTTCTGGTTTTCTCGGGAGCTAGTATGTCAGCACGTTCTCGAGTCCACAGAACACAAGAGTCACTTCAAGGCCACAGGTCTTGCCATTGATGTGGCTGGGACTATCCATGCTTCAAGCTATTCTTCTGCCGCCGTGTTTTGCTGGATCAGAGCTGGGTTTGCCCTGAATGCAAGGGCACTGCTGAGCGTTGAGGGGAAGATATCAGATCGGGTACGGCGCGTGCAGCAAGAGAACGGACGGGAGAAAAAAAATCCATATTCCCTAGGCGCTCACTCCTAGCTCATTGAAGTCACCAGGAGTTTTACAGACATGCTCTTTAATCAGCTCTTTAAAACCCTGCTTGGAGGCGTTCATCGCTTCCCAAAGCCTTTTCACTTAACACAAGACAAAAAGAAGAAACACTCTTCTGAGGCTGGGTCATTCCGAGCCTTCCCCAGAGAGATGGCTCTTCTTACTCAAGGTGAAACAGGACATCAAGGGTACATCTACACTGCAGGCTTCTTACACAAGTAGACTATGTCTACACTCACAGCTTCTTGCACCAGAAATATGCAAATGAGGCTAAGAGTGGAATATCGCCGAGCCTCATTTGCATACCTAATGAGCAGCTATTTTAGTAGAAGAAGCTCTTGGCCAGAAGGAGCTGTTTACACTGCCCCTTCTTGTGCAAGAAAACCCCTCTTGCGCAATGCCGTTACGCCGATTATTTTCAGGAATAATGGCATTGCGCAAGAGGGGTTTTGTTGCGCAAGAAGTGGCAGAGTAGACAGCTCCTTCTGGCGCAAGAGCCTTTTCTGCAAAAATGGCGGCTCATTAGGTATGCAAATGAGGCTCGGCGATATTCCATGCTTAGCCTTATTTGCATATTTCTGCTGCAAGAAGCTGCGAGTGTTGACATAGCTGAACTGTTTTGCAAGAGTTCATGTGCAAAAGGTCTTGCATAAGAGCGCGTCCATGCTACCATGTGCTTTTGCGCAAGAGCATCCATGGTAGTGTGGACACGCTCTTGTGCAAGAAAGCTCTGATGGCCATTTTAACCATAGGGGTTTCTTGCGTAAGAAACCCCTGTTGCCCATCCATGCTGCCTTCTTGCACAAGAGCTCTTGCACAAAAGGGCTTATTCCTCATGGGGAGAGGAATAACTCTTGTGCAAGAAGCCCTCTCTTCTGATGCTTTACTGTAAATTTACTTGCACAAGAACATGCGTGCAGTGTAGATGCTCTGCAAGTTTTTGCACAAGATTGGCTGTTCTTGTGCAAAAAGTCTTCAGTATAGACGTAGGCCTAGGGTATGTCCACACTGCACACTGATTTCAAAATAAGTGATTCCGGAAGAAATACTGTGAAATAGTTTATTTCGAAATTGCACGTCTACACTACAGGGAAGCCTCAAAATAAAATGAGTCCGAGGCAGGCTCCCCTAATGTGGACATGCTACCTCGATTTAGAGCCCCAGGAGGCACTGGGGAGTAATTACTATGAATGGCCCTGGGGGAGGAGCTATTTCGAAATAGCAACGGTGGAGCATCCAAACTATAGCTATTCTGAATTAGCTATTTCAGAAGAGGCTTTATTCCTCATGGAATGAGGTTGACAAAGGCCGAGATAACACACCCATTATTTCGAATTTGTTTCAAAATAACGGAATAGAAGTGTAGATGCTCGCATTGTTATTTTGAAATAACTGTGCTGTGTAGACGCACCCCAAGGGAGGGGTAACAAGGAAGATGGAGCAAGATGGGGGGGGCAGGGCGTGTTTCTCCCCCTCCCGTGGCCTGATAGCGTGCTTTCCTTTTCAGCCCTATTACACAGGCTTATCAGCATCCCAGGCTCCAAAGGGATTAGTAAAGATTTCTTTTTCTTTTTCCAGCGTGAGATGAAAGGGGATGGGGAGACGAGCCAGGAGTCTGACCGAAAGAAACTCATTATTTTTTATCTTCGCCAATGACCTTGTTTGTTTTATTCTTACTTGAAAGCGATTCCTTTCCCTGTGAACATTGGGAGACGCCTGGAGACGAAAGCAAAAGGGGAGAAAAAGAAAAGAAAAAGGCCGGGGGAAAGGAAATGAAACGGGGAAAAGAAATGTGGAGCAAAAGGAGGGCGCGTTTTCTCTCTACTAGGAAGTCACCGCGACAGGCCGCACCCGGGAATGGGACCAGTCCTAGTGCTGATGAAACTGATTTCTGGCAATCATCAAAAATGTGTCAGCTTCTGGGATTGGGTGGAGAGATGGGCTTGTCTTCGGCTGTAAGCTTTTTGGAGAGCAGACTGCCTCTTGCTATGGATGCGTATAGCACCTGACACAATCAGGCCCTGATCTCAGCTAGGGATTCTTCAGTGCTGCTGCCATGAAAGTAATGAAGTTGTGGCTCCTTCAGAAAAACCTAGTGGAAGTTAGCAGGCAGCGTTGTTCCAAAACAACACATTGCAGAAGCTATGGGGAGCTACGGTCCACGTGGCGTACCCGGCTGGCTGCTATGGAGCGACACATATCTTGCTTTTCTATGGCCTTCATGACTATAGTAACTGAGCATCACATAAAGGGATCAGTCCAAAGCCAATTGGAGTTTTTCCACTGACTTTGATTCCAGCCCGAAATTCAGGGAAGGTGACCAAAAACTATAAAAGTTCCTCTTTATTCCTTCTCGGCCTGCCTTGGCAATTTGAACGGTAGCAAATTGACACCAGAGATTGCTTTGATCCCCGATTGTAGGTCTGATCAGCAGTTTTACATACATTTCTGTTTTCCCTTTCCATGCTAAGGGTTAACAATTCAGAGGACACTGGCCAAGGTACAACTTAAGAGCAGTCATTGTCCCAAAAAGTTTCCAAACTAAGGCCATGTCTATACTAAATGGGGGATCGACACTCTGGAGGTTGATCTTTTCAGTTTGATTTAGTGTGTCTGGTAAGGACCTGTTAAAATCAAATGCTGAGGGCACCACTTACCCTCATAGACTCCAGGACTTGTTGCGATTGTGAGGAGTAAGGGAAATCTAGGTTAGGGTTAGGGTGGGGTACATCTATACTGCACGGCTATTTTGGGATACCGGAGGTATCCCGAAATAGCTACCCTGCACCTACACAAGCCGCCCGTTATTTCGAAATATTTTTTGAAATAATGGGTGTGCTATTTCACCATGCTGGTAAACCTCATTGCACAAGGGGTAAGTGAGGCTTGAAATAGCAAGTTATTTTGCAATTTTAGACACAGCAAATTTCAAAAAAAGATATTTCAAAATAGTTTTGAAATAAGATACGCAATTTGCATATTTCAAGTTTAGGGTGCTATGTAGACACACCCCTAGGGAATTTCTCCCGTTGACCTCCTGCTGGCTGGGTCGCCCCAGAAAATTGATACAAATGACGTCGACTACCAGTGTAGACCTGGCTGAAGAGCCTGGTTTAGGTGATGGCTTATACTGGAGAACCCAGAGAAGAGGTGTTTTTGCTGGCTAGTGCTGGGTTTTCTTCTGAGAACAGAGGTAACTCAGAGATGCTCTAGAGTCTAGACAAAATGTAGTCTATGGATTTTAATGTTACAACTGGCTGGATCTGTACATCCTACATTGGTGCATGTATCATTCTTGTATGAGACATTAGAAACATGAAGTATAAGACAGTTTATAGTTTTTATGTGCTAATGAGAGCCATTACTAATGCCGTCCCCTCTCCCAAAGCCTTAATGACTTGGTGCTCAATTTAACAACGTGTAAACAGCCTTGTTTATCTTGTAAATCAAAAGGCGATTGGACTAGTAAGACATGTGACTATGTCACCTGGTACTGGGATTCCATTTTGACCCTGGTATTTTTCCATGGAAGGGGGGATGTGGACCAAATGGCCATCATGGGGGAAAGTCTTTGGCATTGGCTGGCCTGGCACACTCTAGAAGGATACAAAAAAGAGGGCTGAAGACCGATGTCAGAGTAAAAGAGTTTGTCTGAAACAGGAACAGCTCATTAGGGTAAGAATTTGCTTGCAAAACTAGCTCTGCATTTTCTTTTCATTTTCATTTAGTAACTTACTTTGATTTGTCTGTTTTCACTTGCAACCACTGAAATCCTACAGCTTGTCCTTCCTGTGTAAAACTTTTGCACAAAGACGGGTTTATTTGAGGGTTTGATCCCTTTTGGGGGGTTGGTTTCCTGGGTACTGATCCCTTAGAACTGCATTCCCCCCCCCGAACTGAAGCGGTTCAGGGTCTGTGCTGCTCTGCAGTGGGGCGGTTACATTGACTCTGTGCTTGTTCTGTGGCAGATCAGGGGATCTTACCCTGCAGGACAGGGAGTTGGGGGTCCCAGAAGGTAGGCGTCAGTGGCGGGATCAGTACAGTGGGGAACAATCCCAAGGGGTCGCCTGTGACTGCACCCTACCACACTGAGTCCTCAGTGTCCCATCTGTAAAATGCTGATTATTCCCCTCCCCCATGCTGGTGCTGGGAGGCAAATGCTCATCCCTGACTAGGAAGGCTTAGATACAGTGACAATGGGGGCCAAAGAGGCTGATTGGCAGCTCTCTTGAGTTCTGGGGGCAACTTAGGAGATAGGGCAGAACCTGTGACAGCCATTAGCATTAATTTGGGAATGATTTGAGCGTGTTTCTCCTCTTTACTTTGACTTCACCTTTGACTTGGAAGGACAGAACGGCCAATGGTTTTTACATTGTTCTTCAGTCCAAGCTCTACAGAAAATGGGGGAAGTCGGACCTCAAAGCTGCAGGTGGAAAAACCTAATTTGAGCCCCCAAAGGTGAAAGGTTGGACTATTGACACCGAGGAAACCATTCGGGTGGTGAATTTTCAATCACCCCTAATCTGCTTTTTCCACTGGCTACTCAGAATGATCTGCAGGCCTCCTCGTTACTCATAAATACGTATGAAAGTGCTTCGAGTAACTCGCTTTGCACAGCCATAAAGCCTCATAAATAATTCCAGGTACTAGCATTTAATTATGTGACCTATTTTGTGGAGATATTTTCACCTCATTTATGGAAATGAGAGTCCGTTTGAGGGGAGGCAGTGCTAATGAGCGGCCACCGAGCTGCGGTCAGGGCGGGAGTAGAGAACTCGATGTGTCTCCTGCAGGTTTTCGTTAATAGTGGTAGCAATCAAGGATAATTGAATGGAAACTGAAACGTCTGTGGTGGCTTTTATTGGAAGGCATCATGGTACCTCTTATAGCCCCTCAAGAGTCTCCCATTTGTCGTCCCTGCTGGGAAGGTGTTGTGTTTGTTGTTGGCTCCCCACATGTGTTACTGACTGTCTTTTATTTGAATCTGAGCCTAATATAGAAGCGGGCAGATACCAGCCCACAGGCCAGATCTGGTCTTCCAGGATGGGTCCCCACCGCTATCGTTAACTGCAGGTACCGGTGACTGCAACTCCCATTGGCTGCGGATTGCCATTCCCAGCCAATGGGAGCAGCAGGAAGCGGTACAGACCAAGACACTGATTCCTGCAGCTCCTATTGGCTGGGAATGATGGTCTGTGGCCAACGGGAACTGTGATCGCCGGTACCTGTGGTTGTGCAGGTAAATATAGCAGCGGTGGCCTGCCAGGGGGACTAACCCTAGCAAACCGCCACCATGTTATTGCCCACCCTTGGCCTAATATGTTACCATGGAAACATTAAGGGCATGGCTACAGAACAATCAAACTCCCTTGCCGGGCCAGGTCAGCTGTCTTGGGAGGACAAGGCTCAGGCTGGGGGGGCTGCAAAGTTGCTGTCTGGGCATTGGGGAGTGGGCTGGAACCTGGGGTCCCATGGGTTTGAGGCCGGGTGTTGTACTTGGCCTAGCGCAGCTGGGCTCCCACCACCACCGCTTGTGTTATTGCAGCTACAACTGGCTCGCACTCGAAGAGCTGGTCTGGGTGGGTGTAGATAGCCAGGAGGGTGATACCTCCATGCTGCAGTATAGACGTGACCCTCGTGACATCAGCTGACTGAACCAAGAGGGAAGATATTTTACCCTGCGAATAGAGGATGAGGGCTGAAGACACTGGGTTTTCTGGCCGCTTTAAGAGGAACAGATATTTCTAGAGTTAAACAAACTCGAATTCAGATCAGAGGAATTCAATGGGGATTTAAAGACCGATTGTTAATATTTCAGAGTAATTGTTAACGGAATTACCTTGTTAGAGCTCGCTCAGACACAACTACCTGCATTTTCAAAGGACATTTGTTTGAATTGTCGGTGGGAGGGGCTGTTAGTAGGGGGCATTTACAGAGTTCAAAAGAAGGTTCAAAGAGGAAGAGACTTGGACGTTAATAAGCAAGATGGCTGAGTAATGAGCAGTTTCAAACACAAGACCGTGTCCCTGATTTATCTGAAAATCCAGTAATGCTTTATAGATTAGATATGCCACACTGCTAGGGCAGGGCTGGGCAAAATACGGCCCATGGGCTGAATCCAGCCCCATCCAGCCAGCAGGAGCCTCAGATCGCAGCCCCCCTTTCACCCAGACTCACCCTGATCCCACACCCTGTTCTGCACCTCAGTCTCTTACCCCGAGCTCCCTTCTGCACCAGCCTCTATCCCAGACCCCGCACCTCCTCCATTCATCTCATGGAAAAGTGGCCCTTGACCACTTACCTCAATCGTGGGGTAGCCCCCGCCCCTCCCCCAAATTACTGCTGTCCTCTGTGCGAGAGACATTTGGATCTCCAGTTTCCATTCATTTTAATTGGAAAAGGGGGGGGGGCAAATTCACAGCCAACACGGACCTTACCGAGTGCTCATTTGGACCCACCCATATTTAAAAGCACTCCCGCCTGCCCAGCAAGCCAGGTGATCAGGTGGTGTAATCCAGCATAGCTAAGGGATTCTCATGCAAGTAAATCGAGCGACACCGATTTACATCGCCTGACCATCTGGGCCTATGTGTTTGAAGTGCACTTATGAAAATCATTCCATTTATTTGCATATTGATCCGTGTCTTTTACACGCTCTTTTTGAAAAATTAGCCGATATCGTCGAGGAAACGGAACCGTCAGGGGAGGCGGGATTATGGCCTATCGATACTGCAGCGTACCATCAAAGCAAAAATGAAGATTTTCCCCCTCTCCAAATGCAGCACAGCGAGGGGTGATAGCTAAAAGCAGAGGGAAGAAAAGATTAGCATCCACACTCAAAGTTGCTCTGAACTGTACCAGCAATTGGCAAGGGAATGGCCTTTCAAGGCTGAGATGTCATCTCTTCATGGTTTCCAAGGACAGGTCATAGAAGGAGCTACTAGAACTGAGATACTGAACCATCCTTCCCATTTTGGGGAGCACAAACCTGACGATGGAAATAGCCTCTTCTGGCCTTATCAGCTACAATTCCTCAACTACAATTCAGCTACGGTTCAAAAAGGAGCTAGATAGATTCCTGGAGGTTAGATCTATCAATGGCTATGAGCCAGGATGGGTAGGAATGGTGTCACTGGCCTCTGTTTGGCTGGAGGTGGGTGACAGGGGAGGGATCACGTGACGATTACCTGTTGTGATCCCACCCTCTGGGGCATCTAGTATTGGCCACTGTTGGCAGACAGGGTACTGGGCTGGATGGACCATTGGTCTGAACCAGTTTGGCTGTTCTTATGTTCTCATGTTCATCACAATGAGACGGGGGGAAAAAAATTGATCCTAGGGATACCTTGCCATTGAAGATTCATCCATGGGAGAAGATGGATGACAATATCAAAATTTGGAAGCTACTTGGTTCCTGTGCTAGGCATGATGCCATGGCTGGATGGGTTACTAACTGATTATCTCCTATGGCCATTCCAGCTCTTTCATGTTCAACTCAGATTCTAGGTGATTCCCCGTTCCACTGGTGACTGAAGTTGGGCCAAAAAAGGCTCAAAAAACTGTCTCTTCTCAGAGAGAGGCTGGAAACTTGAGTACTGATTCTTCTTCCAAACAGTCGTTGGAGTCCTCATACTTGCTGGCTACGTCTACACTGGCCCCTTTTCCAGAAGGGGCATGTTAATTTCAGAAGCCGTAATAGGGAAATCTGTGGGGGATTTAAATATCCCCCGCGGCATTTAAATAAAAATGTCCGCCGCTTTTTTCCGGCTTTTAAAAAAGCCGGAAAAGAGCGTCTACACTGGCCCCGATCCTCCGGAAAAAAAGCCCTTTTCTGGAGGATCTTATTCCTACTTTGAAGAACCAACTTGGATGGGTGGCACTTCCCAAAACAGTACAGCCGGGAGACTGCTGGGGTCAGGTGGAAAGATGTGGGACTGGAGAGTGAGGGAAGAGGAAACACAGATCCTGAGACCAGCAGCTGGTGTAAATCAGTGCAGATCTGCAGGGGTTCACTAGCTGAGGATAAGTCATGGGTGACTGAGCGGTCAGTGGTCTGAGGCGCAGGGGATTATCTTCTGCAGGGTTTTATCCTTCTGCCACTTTCCAAAACATCCCACCGTCTCCAGTTCCTCCCTCTGTGATTTGGAGATGGAGTTTTTCTAACCCTTGGTCTCCTTCGAGCTCTTGATGGCTACTGGGACATCTTTGTACTCTCGGTTGGATGAGCCTGGCATGGCCCAACCAGCTTGCTTCACCACTGAAAGGTGCTGCAGGACCTTTTCCCCATGGGATGCCAGCATACTACGCCACTTACCCACAATGCCTACAGCCGTGGTCCCCAATCCGGTGCCCGTGGGCGCCATGGCGCCTGCCGGGCTCTTTACATGCACCCGCGGAGCAATCTGGGCTGGCAGGTGCCAGCCCCGGGCGCATGGCCGGTCCCAGCCCCGGGGGCGCCGCGTGTACCCTTGCCAGCTCCGCGGCGCTTACGGGGGGAGCGCCGGCTCCGGGCGCGCGGCGCTTGCCAGGGGGCGCCTTCCCCAGGCGCGCGGCTATGGGGGCGGGCCCCGGCCCCGTGGCTATGGGGGGGCCCCACCCCTGGGCATGCGGCTGGGGGGGCCGCCCCCGGGCGGGCAAGTGTCCCCGCCCCCTGCCGCCCGGCGGGTGAACGGCCACGCCCCCTGACGCCCGCCAACCTGAAAAGGTTGGGGACCACTGGCCTACAGCCTCCCCAGTTGTTGGACATAAGGAGCCACCTCAATGAGCCACAGTGACGAGTGGGGAAGGAAAATGACTTTAGGGTCATTTGTGGCGCCTGCCACAAATTTCCATACGGTTGCTGATTTCTTTTGGAAAATGAAAAGTTTTTGCAAAGTATCAACCATCAATAAAGGGGAGCAGGGACCCTCTTTTGTGGCAAATATTCTGCCTAGCTCTCTGCCAGAGCATCCTGACAGTCCCAGGACTCCTCGGTCTTTGCCAAGCGACACCGCCAGCCTCCTGTACTTTTTAGCTGGACTCGTTATCAGCTGGACGGGCTCGTCCGCTCCATGCCAGGCCTGAGCCATCACCGCATCAGGCTTTTGTTCTCCGTCTGAGATGGGCCCACCCGTCTTGGAATTCCTGACAGAGATCGGCCCCCGTGCCTCAATACCCCAGCTTCCGAATGTCACATAGCTTCAAGCTTGCTAGAGCCACCCGTCTGGAAGTTAATGAAGAAAACACTTGACCTTTGCGGCTGCAATGATTAAAGATTAAAAGAAAAAGGGGAGAAGGAAAGGGGGAAAAATAGCTATTTGCCTTTCTCTCCTGGCTTGTTAGACGTATCACAACAATTATTAGGCAGATCACAGGGGCTGTGCCGGAAGGCAGTGGTATCCGCAAATTACCAGGCTGTGGCAGGAGCAGTAATTAAGGATGCTTTGTGCTTCCCTGCATTTGGGGCTGTCACTCCTGTTTACACACAGTTCTGAGTCCCCTTTCCCTTTGTGTTCCCGGGCTTTGATAGCCTCCTGTCTGGAGCCGGAGCACTGGCTGTTTATGTTGTGCTTTTGATAATTGCCGTGTCTGGGGGGATAATTGCAATGATTGTGAGCAAGGGACAAAAACACGGGGATAATTATTATGATTTGTGTCTCCCCAGTGCAGAAATGAGGGGAGAACAGAGCGCGGGCCACCCCTTTTCCACAGCAAACCTTCCGTTCCTGCCTGTAACCCTCTGAAAGGGCTCAGGCGTGGCTGAGGGTCAGGGTCTGCCCCTCCCCGGAATGCGGGTCCGGTTCTAACCGGGCCTGTCCGAGGTACGGCCCAGCCAGTTCAGGGAAAACAACAGGGCCAGCCTGCTGCTGTTGTGAAGTGATGGCAGTGGCACTATATCCGGTTCCACCCGTGAGAATCTGCCCCCGCTCAAACACCACTCTGAACCTAGACTGGCGTCGCACTCTCAGAGAAGCCGGAGATGAGAAAACCCTGCTGCTCTCAAATGGGGTCCACATTTCACGGGTGCCGGGGCCTTCCCGTATTAAAAGGCAGGAGGGGTCTGGCTAGTGTTGGGTCTGATGGACGGGGATCCCGGGATGAGAATTGCTGCTGTCTGTGCTCTTCCTGCCCCTCCTGCACCAGGGTAGCATTGTTCCCCCAGAATATTTTCTAACAATGAAGCCAATCGGGTTTTAAATGGACCAGGGGCATGGTGCTTCCACCGCTTCCTTTTGGGATGCTGTTTTGCAAGATAATAGATCACACGGCCAGGATGTATTTCCTGATACTCCGCCTCGCCTGTATTCTCTCTCTCTGTTAATTTCACCCATTACTGCTAGTGATACGCACAGGGGTGGCTCGAGGCGGGCGTTAGCAGCTGGCGCCTCAGGCGGAACATGCGATCGGCGCCCCCGCCTGCACAGCCGTCAATGAGCTGTCAATGGGGTGACGTCATCATCACGCGCCCCAGGTGCCCGTGACGATATCATCGGGCACCGTTGAAGGCGGCGCCCTAGGCCTGCCTCAGACTAATTTTGAGGCTTCCTTGTAGTGTGGACTCTCTATTTCTTCCGGATATCTTCCAGAAAACCTTATTCAAAAAGAAGCTTGCTGTGTAGACATACCCTTAGTTCCTCTTCTACCTATCTAGATGAGGGATGAGCACAGATGAGCAAGGCTGGCGACATCCAAGAGATGATGTACTTACCTGTCTATAAAAGGACAAACCAATTCCTGACATGACAGACCACTGTGAAAATATGGAGACTTGTTCCTAACAGAACGTTGCAGTCATTTCTTGGGCAGCAATGACTGCGAGATGTAATCTGCCCGGGAGAGGTGGTCCATCCACTGGTGAGGTTGAAGCCATGTTCTCCATGGGGTACCCTTTCTGTTAAGATGTGGTGCGCAATGAAAGGCTTTAGGAATCTCAGTTGTAGAGCGTTCTCAAAACACTTCCTTATAGTGAATAGGTCTCCTGGCCTTCCACACTTAGCTCCTCATCCCTCGTCCTCTTTGTGCTGTTGATGGGCTTTCAATGACGTATTTCTAAAAGGAGGTAGGACCACTTTGAGTCCAGCCATCTTTCCCGTTCCTTTTTCTTTGGTCTATGTAATGGATTGAATTACACAGCATACTTAGGGCAATCGATTGTGGTCCCTTGGGTTTGCAAGATAAGATTCTGAGCCAAATCCCATGTAAATCATAGTCACAAAACACCCTCACATGGACACTTTTCTTGGTGGCATAGAGAAACAATCCAGGTCTCAGTCCTGCCAGACCATTGCCTCACCAGTTTAAATATAATATGTGCAAGTATAGAAAAAAAAGATGAAATTAGAGAGAGCAATACTGTGTTTTACACCAATCTTCTTGCTTTTGCAAAGTTTTAAAAGTTCTCCTTAATGCCTTGGGAAAAGGACTTTTCCTTGGAGAATGGCGAATGGTTTGACCAAAACTAGTTACGAATATGTGTTCCACGAGGCGTACAGATAGTTCGGAATGGCTAGCTAGTTCGAACTAGCGGCACGGGGTTCGCACTAGCCGGCTTTTAAAAATGGCGGCACCGGCTTTATGGTAATGAAGCCCGGGAAATTCAAATCCCGGTCTTCATTAGCAAGTTCGGTATGCATACATTACCCCCCTAGTTCGAACTAGGGGGGTAGTGTAGACAGACCCTATCTTAGATGTAGCCTGTTCAACCTGCCGGAAAAGCACATCCAGAACAATACAAATGGACCATGCAAAAGTGGAGAGAATTGATGACAAGGAATCCAGAATCTGAACACTTCCTTCCTTGAGCCAAACAGTCAATGCAGCATTATTTAAAAGGCAACACGTTAAACACAGACTTTTATTGGGAACTCAATTGTCTTTATTGTTCAGTCAACACATATTATCTGGGATTTCTTCCATTTTTCATGAATGTTCTACATTCTGACGCATTCTCCCCTGGGACACTTTTGGGGACGCAAGATTCAATTTCAGAGGGCGAACCCAGTTAATTATTTCCGATTAATCAATATATCAATCGATCTATCAGATGATAAACAGACTTGCTGCTTTAGTCCGGGCTGGGAATATTAATTGATTTGACAGACTGAAGCTTGGTAAAACAAGTGGAAGGGGCATCAGGGCATCTCAGTTTTAATTAGCTGCGCTGAAGCTGCCTGTAGCTGCTCCCGAAGTTTAATCAATATGCTACATTTCAGTCCCAAAAGGCATCTGAAAACAGCCTTTGAAATCCTTTAAATTGTTGCCTCCATGAGGTTTTAGATTTTTCATGTATTCTTGTTCCATTGTGTGTTTTTTCTCCTTTCTGAAATCGATACTGACCCAGAAGGATCAGTGGTTGATTGCTTATTTGTATCACACACGACGAATAAAAAAGCTTTTTCCTCCATAATTATAATACTAATAATAATCCTGTGCTTTAATGATCTGTTGTCGGCTTTTCTATGCCGTAAATTACTTCCATAGTCTTACTGTAATGTGGTCGGGTGAGGTGTCATTTAAATCATATTGTTCCAAGTGCATGCAAGCTGCTCAAAATTTGATTTAATACAACGAAAGATTTAAGAACGTTAATGAATTTTAATGAACATGACTGGGGAGTAGGCAGAGACAAAGGAAAGGCAAGAGGAGGACGGATAGGTGGTGAAGCCAAGAAATACAAGCAAAGGGAGTGTGGTGATTGGTTGGCCTCCCTCTGATGGTGCTATTCCGCCGAGAAAGAAGGATATCAGAGTAGATGAGGAGTGTGGTGAAGAGAAGGGGAGGAGGAGCTAACTCACAGGGATGGAAGAAGAGAGAAAGGTAAGAGAGGGGATCATAGAATCATAGTATAAAGGGCATCCCCGCTATACGTCCAAGATACGTTCAAAAGAACATGGACATATAGTGAAAGGACGTAAAGCAGGGAATTTTTTTCCCGGGGCTGACTTCCGTTTGCACGAGTTTGGTTGGTTTTTTTGAGGGAGGGGGTGATGGAAGAACAGGCAGTGGGAGGACTTCAAACGCAATAGTTCCCACAAGCGTCAACAACGCTAGTGCAGAACCAATGTACAGCGGGGCGACTTATAGCAGGGATGCCCTGCGCTAGAATTGGAGGGGGCCTTGAGAGGTCATCGAATCCAGTCCCCTGCTCTCACAGCAGGACCAAGCACCATCTAGATCATCCCTTATAGGTGTCTGTCCAACTTGCTTTTACGTATCTCCAGAGATGGAGATTCCACAACCTCCCTAGGCAATTTATTCCAGTGTTTAACCACCCTGACAGGTAGGACGTTTTTCCTAATGTCCAAGGGATGAGGGCACTGGAAAAAGATGAGGAAATAATTGGAGAGGAAAGAAATGAAAACCAAAAAGCAAAGGAGAGAACAAAACTAAAGTGCAGATTAACACAGAGGCAAACTAGGCATGGGCCTGGGACTCACCCTCATGGAGGGAACTGGTCCCAAGATGACTGGGGGGGTTGGGTGTCTTTATTTTTTTGACCATGGTGGGTTTGCAAGCAGTCGGAAAGAACTGTACTTGCCTGTCCCCAAGGCTACACCCTGCTCAGATTTGGCCCATCTATGGTGGCTGTGAATGTGGATGTGAATGTGAATGTGAATGGCATTACAACCCCCACGCAGGCCAGGGGAGGCCAGTCAGTTTGCATGGACACCTACCCCGGCACCCAGGTGGGCACAGGGAGTTCCCGTGGATGGCTGAGTTTCACTTCGCCATTGCCGACATGGTCAAGGAGAGAGGAGGGCAATGGGCCAGCAAACCAGTTTCTTCTTCAAGAGCAGTCAGTGAAAAGCCCAGGATAGCAGTAACATCACAGAACCATAGAACACCGGAAAATCATCCAGTCCAGTCTCCTGCCCTCACGGCAGGACCAAGCATAATCTAGATCATTCCTGACAGGTGGCTGTTCATCCTGCTCTTAGATATCTCCAGTGACGGAGATTCCACAATTTCCCTAGGCAATTTATTCCAGTGTTTCACCACCCTGACAGCTAGCAAATTTTTCCTAATTTCCAACCTAAACCTCCCTTACTTGCAATATAAGCTCATAGCTTCTTGTCCTACCATCTGAGGTCAAGGAGAACAATTCTGTGCCTCCTCCTTGTTACAAATTTTTCAGTACTTGAAAACTGCTCTCATGTCCCCTCTCAGTCTTCTCCTTTCCAGACTAAACAAGCCCAGTTCTTTCAATCTTCCCTCACAGGCCATGTTTTCTAGACCTTTCACCTTTTTTGTCATTTCCATCTGCATTGGAGGTACGTCTACGCCAGCGCTGGGCAGTGCAATAGGCAGCTCCAGGAGATATACCCACTCTATCCTGATGGGAGCTGATATGCTAAAAATAGCAAGCTAGATGCGAGAGCAGTTCTGCCGGTACGAGGGGCTTCCTAGTCAAGTACGTATCTAGGTCATCGGTTGGGTCTTTATTTGGGGCAGCTAAGCCATCTCACTGCTACCTCAGCTACCCTGCTCCTTTCAGCCAGCAGGCTAGATCAGATCTTCTTGAGCTAGGAACAACAACTTTGCTATTTCTGTGCAAACCTCTCCAGCACTTGGCACCTTCAGCGAGTTTCTTTGTGCCAGCTCTTATGGGTTTCGCATGACAAGTTTTGCGCCCACACGACTGAGCTTGCAAGACCATGAGTATTTTATGAAGCACGGGGGGCATCAATGCCCATTTCAGAAAAGAGGTAAAGCTCTGTTGAAAACGTCTGCCATGTCGACTTCACTGAGGGTGTGTCTCTCCAGCGCCCTAAACTCAAAATAAGAGACGGCATTTGCACTGTGCAAATGGCGTCTCTTATTTTGATTGTATTTCAAAATAGCGTATTTCAAAATTTGACGCATCCACACGGTATCAAATTTCGAAATAACGTGCTATTTTGAGACATCCCTTAACCCTCATGGAACGAGGGTTACAGGAATGCCAGAATAGTGCACCTGTTGTTTTGAAAATTATTTCCAAATAACAAGTGCGTTTCAAAGACACGGGGTGGCTATTTCAGGATACCACTGTCTAGACGTACCTTTAGTGTGCAGAAATATTGATAATGAAATAATTCCCTTGCACCTCCAAAACTAGTCAAAGCAGCGCTCCTTGCTAGGGGCATGGTACTAAATCAAGTTTGAAGTTTCTAGGCCAAACTATATTTTGAGTAATGATGAGGAACATTTCCAACTGAGAACAACGTGGAGGACCAGGAAAAAGAGAGGAACAAATATCCTTATGCCACCTTTCCTCTCCATTCATCTCGGGGCTTAGCACGGCCAAATCATCCCCTGGTGAAAATTAGAGCAATCTGTATCTATCTACCTTGGGTACTTATCTGGAGCCCATTGTCGCAGTACCCGAGCACCTCATAAGCTTTAACATGTTTGTCTTCACATCACCTCAGGGCGAGAGGGACATGCGATGAGCTGCATTGTACAAAGAAGACCTTGGGACACAGAGAGACTAAGTGAGTCAACGCAGCTCATCTAGGAAGTCTAGAGAGGAGCAAAGACTTGAATGGAGACCTGCTGAGAGTCA
Source organism: Pelodiscus sinensis (assembly GCF_052426305.1). Lineage (NCBI taxonomy): Eukaryota > Metazoa > Chordata > Testudines > Trionychidae > Pelodiscus > Pelodiscus sinensis. The sequence goes on along the minus strand of NC_143061.1, from coordinate 54,918,398 downwards.
CAGGCCTGCGTCCCAACCACTGGACCGTTCTTCCTCTCTCAGTGTTAATGTCATTGCACACTAGGTCAGACCCTCATTTTGGTGGATTTGGAATGCATTTCAAGCTGGTCTCACCACAGTATTTCCCCTTCCGACTCTGCAGCCTTGCTCTTTGGAAGGCATTGATGTTTGCAGCCCAGGTGAAAACAGAACTGAACAAGGCAGAGAGAAGAAAGCTGCAGATTGTGGATTTGAATGAAGAGATGGGCATTACCCATGCATAAGGAGGTAATGTTGGAGCTTGTCTCCACTTACTGGGAGATCGATGCTGCAAAGATCGATCTCTTGGAGTTCAATTTAGCAGGTCTAGTAAGGACCCACTGAATTGACCACTGATTGTGCCAACAACCCTGGTACTCCACCGGGTCAGTAAGGAAAATCCACAGGAGTTTGCACGCTATTCATATTGAGGAGGGGGAGTGGGCACAATAAATTTAGGAAACCAGCAATTAATAAATCAACAATAATGACAAAGTAAGATTTCTCTCTCCCAATAGTCCCAACCTCAGTCCTCCCCTTGCAGCTTGGGGGTGGCAGATATATTCTAGCTCCTCCCTCCCTCCCCAACACCCCACTCACAGTTTGTTGGTCCTCAGCTGGGGACGCACACGTTCTCTGATTGGTAGAACACTCCAGGAACCATGTCACTAAGCCACCTAAAGTGATTTTAGCATTGATTACTGGACAGGAAGTTGAATACAGAAGGAACCAAGAGATGTTTCCTTCATTGTAACCCATTCAGGCTCCTTGACCCAACTCAACTGGGTGGTGCTTTATTGTCAGGGCGACTTCTGTCACCCAAGGCAATTTTTTTCCTGCAGCTGCTTGTCTTTTCATTTCCCAATAGAATCAATAACATCTTAGTGCCCCTAAACTTCAAAAGAAACTATACTTGAACCAAAAATGAAGCAAACTGTCACAAAACTCAAATGCAAATGAGGCCTGGCCCAGTCAGTCATTTCCCCTTGCTCACCAACAGATGGCAGCAGATTGCTCCTGCCCCAGCTGGACAGCTTCAAGCAGCTCTGGGCTGTTCTTCTCCCACTTGATCAACAGGTGTCAGTAGAGAGCTGCCCCTTCTCCAGTGTTTTAAGCTGCAGGGCTTGCAGAAGGAAGTTTGCCTAGTGGGAATATCTGGCTTGTTTCTGGTACTGTTATGTCTTTGGAGCAGCATTCAGAACGGCCAGACTGGGTCAGACCAAAGGTCCATCTAGCCTAGTGTCCTGTCTGCTGACAGCAGCCAATGTCAGGAGCCTCTGTGAGTCCAGTCACATCTCCTGACGTTGGTGGCAAATTAAATTAATTTCTGTTGTATATTTCTATTAGCACTTCAGACCAAATTCATCAAAGAAAGGAGCTGGACTATTTTCTGCCTTGCACCTCCTAGACAGACTAGTTCACTACATTCTGAAAGCAGATTCTTTAGTAATGGTGGAGAAACAGGCTTGATGGCAAAGGGGTTTCCCTTCCTGCTAGAATTTTTGAGATTTGGAAATAGTTTCCTGTCTCAACTTGGACAAAAGGCAACATCTCAAAATTTGTCATCCACCAACAAACCGAGAAGCACTTCTCTTTGGTCCATCAAACTGTTGTGTTCTGATTTTAATCTTTTTTTCCCTTAAAAAAAACAAACTTTTTCGTGTAAGTTTACTCATTGAAAAAAAAAAAGTCATTTCGGTTTGAAAAGCCCAAAACTTTACATGGGACATTTTGACACTCACAAAACTATTTTACAACATATTTTGGTGCCACTGTCCTTCTTTCCAGAACAGTTTTGATCTTCAGGAATCAGCATTTCCGAGTAAATCAAGGGTGTGCTGAAAAAGTCCTAGCCACAGATATGGGTGGAGGAGCTCAGCTTGTCTTTCTAAACCTATGTTAAGAGTAGCAAGATTATCGTTTGGGGACAAAAATCATTAACGAGGACCAATTTGTGAAACCTTTGCACTCATTGAACAATATGAGTTGCTTGTGAAGTAAGATACTACTTAGTGAACAGGAATATCACAAGGTAGCCTTTAACTCATAACAGCCTGGTCTACACTAGGACCTTAGTCCAAAATTAGTTCCCCAATGTCGAATTTGTAAGCGATGCGTCCACACTACCTAGCCTGTTATTCCGGATGAAGTGGCGGTGGAATTCCAATACTGTAGTCCTGCTTTTCACGGAAAGTAACGTTGTTCCTGAATGTGTACATCTGAAATAACGTTAGTATGGACACCCCGGTGCCACTAATTCAAACTTATTGGCCTTTGGGAGGCCTCCCGCTGCTCCCCAGTGCTTTCTGGGGCTCCGAGTCCGAGGAAGCGCGTTCACGTTAATGGAGCCCACCTTGGACGACATTCGATTCTTCCCTGCAGTGAGGACACGGAACTTAGAATGTGTAAAATCGGGTGCCCAGAAGTCGAACTTAGTAAATTCGAAATAATCGCCGAGTGTAGACATGGCCAAACTGAACCTACTTGAGAAGTTATCACTGACCAAGAATCAACATTGTTAGGAGATATATAATATTATCTGCCTATGCATGGGCCTTCTCTCACTGAGACAACCTGAGGCCTTGTTCTTCAGCAAAGGCCTTTAGCTAAGCAGCAGGGGCAGACATAAGCTAGGAAAGCAATGGTCATGGCCTCACCCATCCCAAACCTGTCATACTGAAATAAGGCCATTTACGGCCGTTAGAAAGGCGATCCAATCTCCTGCCTGCAGATAAAGGGAAGAGCCTGGAAGATTTAAAGAAAATTTAGGCTGGCAGCTTTCTGTCTGGTCAGGACTCATCAAGTCGGGATTGTAAAATCTTCTTTCCTTTATTGCTTTGCCATTATGCTCCCCACTTCTCTATTGTTTATCTGAATGGTTTCTGGTTCGTTGATTGTTTCTGCCTGTTGGATAATTAATTTTTCTGGGCGTAAACCCATGAAGGTGGTGGGCTATAATTGGTTAGTGTTTCCCAATTTTATTTGGCCACGGAACCCTTTTAAACTCGAAAGAATTTTGCGGAACCTTTAATAACAGTCTTATATATAGTGAGTACAGGAGTTTCCAGTGGTATATAACAGGCGATCACACCACTGACAGACTGTGCGCACAGTGCTGAGTAGTGACACCATCGTCCCCGCTTTCTGGCTAAGCTGGCATTACACAGGGACACTTATCTTGGCAAACACAAATGAAAGTAGTTTTCAATAAAATTCATAAATGTTTATTAATTTTTTTAAAGAAAATCATAAAATGTGATTGTAATGGAATTTTCTTGCGGAACCCTTATTTTCACTTCACGGAACCCCGGCGTTCTGCGGAACATCATTTAGGAAACATTGGGTTAGATAACTGTGTTACAATGCGTCGGGATTGACTAATTTAATTTAAGTAAACTGATTGGTTAAGAGCTTCAGGGGGTAGCCGAGTGAGTCTGCACAGGATCAACTTAAGAAACAACAAATGGTCTGGTAGCACTTTATAGGCTAACAAAATATGGAGATGATATCGTTGGCACAGCCCACTTCTTCAGATGACCAGCAGCAGAGAATATTACGATATAAATTGGAGCACACAGGAAGTAGGTGGGAAAAGGGAATAAAGGAACAAGGAAATTGGATTCATGCTTGCTGTAAGCTAACCCTGATATACATCGAATTGTTTGCATCTCCAGACTTACGGTATTGCTGTGAGTGTCTCTTTCTTCACTGCCAGCTTACAGGAAAGTGGAAGGAGACCCAACAGCGTAGGCTGCTATCGATCCAAATCAATAGTCGCTATTCACCCCAAGAAGACTTTATCGAATGGATGCCCCTTGAAAGTGGAGTCAAGATACATTCTGGTCTGAGGGCTAAACCCGACAGAAACACAGCCAAAATACCCGAGCTGCTTTCACGCTGCTGAGTGCGTTGTGAATGCAGTGTCGGAGGGCTCAGAAGGATTTCTGCCAGCTAATTTCCCACCTCTCACTTGGTTATCTTTATGCTGGGGCAGCAGGGCAGTTCGGTGGCTGTAGAACACTAGTCTGCAGGTGTAGGGCTCCCTCTGCCACTGAGTTGCATAGCCTTGAGCATGTCACTTCTCTCATCTGGGTCTGTTTTCCTATCCCTCCAATGAGCAGGAGGACACTGTCCTCTCTGGGTAACGTGCTTGGTGAAGCAGAGGCGGAAGTGCTGCATGAGAGCCAGGCATTGTTATCCACCGTTCTCCTCCAGCGAGCCAGTTATACTGTGCACCTCATCAGTGGCGTCTTGGGGTCCTAACCAGATGCCATACTTTAGTGCATGTGCTGTGCCTGACGTAGCGTCACACTTACTGCATGACGCTGTGCAAGTCCCTCATCCGCCCTGTGGCTCAGCGGTGCATTCTGGGAAACGGGTGGAATAACACTAACCTGCCATTGCTCCATCGATGGTAGGCACATCGACCAGAGAAGTATTTACGCTGAAACGTACAAGCGGACTCCAACTTCCCACCTTCCTCTTCTCTTGTAGTCCTTTGTGCTCTGAATGAAATGGGGAACATCTCCTTTCACCTGGGATTGCAAGATTCCTTCTCCCGTCACCTGGTCTTGTGTACCAAGGAATGTATGGCAGATGTATCTGCTAACTTAGTTGCCAACTCATCGGTACGTACAAGCAGATGGACACCAGACCAGTGGTATGATCTCCCAAAGGCTAGTTAGCTTCCACCTGATTTATCTCCAAGATCTTTACCAAACGTTGCCTTCTGAACACACCACAATGCCGTTCAGCACCGGCATTGGTCCTGTCTGTCAAGCCCAAGTCATTTGTCTTAATAGATGAGGCCGTGTTACGTTACAGTGAACGCATGTAGGGTGTGGAGGCTTCCGAGGATGGCTCTGATAGCTGGGTAGGCGCCTTTCCCCTCCGCCAATCCATCTCGTTGGGCACAAAGCCCTTTGCTGCGGAGAAACAATACGAATTGCGTGTCGTCATTTGTTTAGAAGTTATAAAAGAAACCCTCCATCAGCGCGGGCACAATTACCTTCCCATCCGCCTGCTCCACCTCATTAAAAGGAAAATGTTACAATTAAAGTGCCGACTGGAGGAGCAGATTAATGTCCTGTTTCTAATGCATTGATGAATTGGCACTTCCCCAAACGGGGAGGGGGGAAATATTAAATAGTCGCTGGCTTTTTAAGAAAAAAAAGCTAATAAATAAAATAAAAATGAGAGAATTTTCTCTCTGCGCTGGAACGTCTCTGGCTACATCGCCCCGTTCCGATACATCTGTCAGTGGCAAGATTCTGATCAATAAAAACAAGTGACTTCCTAAAAGGGATCGTTTCTCTGCAGAGGGGATACCATTAGTGATCAAATGGCGAGTGATTAATCATACGTATTAATGGAATATTAATAAAATGCTGTTTACTTGGGGAATTAACACGGATCAATTTTGTCAGCGAGTGTTATGGAGTGAGCTGGCCAGCTGGTCACGTCATCCCAAATGACACACTTTTCACCGCACCGGTGGTAGCTTTTCCTCCAGAGAACTGGAGCTCTCGTTACACATTTCTCTGCGCTGTTAGATCCAATTTGACTAGATTGAGACGATTTCAGCTGTTGTCGGTCATTTTGTTCACTCTCTTTCCCTGTCTCTCTCGCTTCTCACACTGGCCCCATTGGATGGTTAGACCCCTAATCCTACAGACTCCTGGACTGTAGCGCAAGATTCCAACCTACCTCACAATTTTCACGGTGAAAAATTACACTAGGATCACCCAGGATTTGATTGTCATTTATACTAGTCCCTTTTAACAGCCTTGGAAGTGTAAAAGGGCCTTAAAATGGACATAAATATGTCCAACTTTCATTGATTGTAATGTAATTTACACCCGTTGTACAGTGCTCAAATGGTACACTTTGTGTAAAAGCGATCCATGACATCACTTGTATGTTTTGGTTATTGCATTATGAAAGTATTACTAATGATCAATATATAAAGGGATCAAGAGGGTTTTAATTTGTTCCTGACCTACCCCTTTATACATCTGGATTTCCCCGGTGACTTGCCATTTGTTCAAATGCAATGCTGTGGAGGAAGAAGGGCTGCACAGGACGAAAGGTTGTGCTTGCATTATAAATACCCGCTCTGCCTACAATTACAGAACTTTAATGCTTTGTATAATTGCTAGCTGCAGCCTGCATTAATGCTCTGGATGAAAGAGGCGAGCGATTCCGACACTGAGAGCTCTGAGCCCCCGGGGCCTAGAAGAATCATGGCGTATGATCTTGCAATTAATTATCGTGCCTTGCACTTTGAGGACCAGAATTTCAAAAGTGCTTCACTCCGACAGTTGATTTAGGGACCTAAATAGGAGCCGGGCAGTGATGAACCTTTGAGATTTTCCTACGGGCTTTGCTATGAAATAAGCGTCTCCGATTTTTCAAATGCAAAACGGAGAGCCGAGGACGATGGCAGGGACAAGGAAAGGCACAAAGTGACAAATCTCGGCTTCTTAAAATGTGACACTAACAGGTGCCCAAAGACTATTTGCCATTTATTTTTGCCAGAGATCTCTACGATGGTGGGATAGACCCAGACCTGTGATGCCATGTTAAGAATGTGCATGGATTTGCTCTGTCCTCTGGCTCGTCAGCTCAAGGGATATGAGTGTGGTATTGTCATCCTACCCCTTAATGGGCTGCTCCTGACAAAACCACCTCACCACGTCCTTGATTGACAGTCCCTGCAGAAGTAAAAATGGAGAGTCGTGTCAGGACTTGGAGCTGGCGGAGCGGGGGGACTCAGATGAGAACATAAAATGATGCTAGAGGTCAAAATTGAGATTCACTGGCAGGAAGGTGAGTGGCGACTCTTCCAGGGCAAAGGGGTCGGTGACATGGCTTGGAGGAAAGACTCAAGCCGTCGAGTCAGCCGTAACAGGAATTTAACTTTTATCTAAACCTTTTGGGCATTCAAAAAGAGGGTCACTCCGCCCCCTTCGAATCAGTCTTCTCTGATCTTCCTCGTGTCTGGTGGAACTAGAACCCGATCTGCTGAGCTCCCAGGAGAATGGCCGTTCCTGCCAGATTTCCGGCCTACATCTGCCGACTTCAGTGATTCCAACAGTACCGTGAAAGAGCTGGACTTTTTCTAGGCAGGGAAGCTCTGAATGGAAGCTTGTTCGGCACCTCAACAGACTGGCCTTCAGTTCAGATAAATTCAACTGTGTGGAAGAGAGAAGGGGCATCTGGCAGGTTTCCCATGAGGGCCCTTCACCTTTGAAACTTGGTCCCCAGTTTGGATCCAAAAGAGTTCTGGTGTCCTGGCTTATAAAGCACCCTGCAAGGATCGGCAGGCTCTGGGCGGGATGTCGGAAAGCTCTCCACTCTGTTTTCAGCTTGTGGGTTCATTGTGTGGTTAGTAGAAGGAGAGAGACTGAGACTTGAGGCCTGATATAAGAGGCCCAGTGTGAAGCCTGAGGCCTAAACTAAAGTAGTGGTCAAGCCCTGCTGACATCAAGCTGACCTCAGTACACACGGACGACTAGTGAAGGCAGAGAAGTCCGGCTGTATAACTCCATTTTGCGTCAAAGAGCATCTGCAAGGGGACCAACTTTCCGGAATGGATGGTCCGGACTGGTCCATCTAGACGGACAAGTTGGCAACTCAAGCACCTACAGCCCAGAATGGATGCTCGTTTGGTGGAATAACTATGCAAAGGGTAATGAACCAAAGAGCCCAGCAATAACCGATTTCGGTATCAAGAGCTAGAATGGGAGCTAGAGCCTTGTTAGTGATTTTCTTTCCCTGGGCCACTTGGAATACGAATGTTTCACCACTTTCAGCTCTTGGTGAGCCTGGAAGCTGCTGGCTGCTGTTGTTGCCCGGGTAGCTGAGAAGACAGCAGAGCCGGGTGGGATGGGACACGCGCCAGTCGCCCGGAACATTAAATGAAAGTGAATCTGATCCGTTCCCCGAGTAACCAGGTCGAGGGAGTCATTTTGCTTCCAAAGTCGATCACGACGGCCGCGTCCATCATCTGAAACGGGGCTGAAAGATAAAGTCAGGTAAATGATTTCCTAATTTTCAGCCTGTCCTCCGCTGCCGGGAGAGACTCTTTAATCACTGTTACATAGCGAGCGGTGTCAGAGAGAAGCACTTACCTGCCTTGTGTGCCTGGCAAATGGCTGCTCGAAATCTGATTCCAGCACTCCCACAAAGGCCCTCACTAAATTATCATTTATTCCCAGACCCTGCTGTGTCAGACGGGGATCCTTATGGCGAAATGTGTAATTACGGCGAGGCAGTGTGGGCGGCTCAGCCAGCGCATCCGCTGGTATTAGACTCAACGGGAAAAAGACGACAAATTCAATTCCCATTCCAGCCACGTCGATGGAAACAAGGAGAAGGGGCATCTCACCGACTCATCCACAAAGGCAGCTGCATGCTGCTAGCACGGCCAAGGATCTGCAGCCGGGGAGGCAAGAAAGTGAGGTGGGGAAATAAGATTTGACTCACAACAACAACAAAAAAATCAATTACGTTATTTTTAATGAATCATTGTTTCCCAGTTTTCATCATGGCACCCCTCGAAAAAACCTCTCAAATCAATTTTACAGCATTTTCAGTGACCAGGGCCCCTCCCCTTTTTTGGTTTACAAGACACAGAACAAAGAACAGAAGAACGGCCAGACGGGGTCAGATCAAAGGTCCACCCAGCCCAGTGTCCTGTCTGCCCACAGTGGCCAAGGCCAGGTGCCCCAGAGGGAGTGAACACAACAGGGAACCATCAAGTGATCCCTCCCTGTCACCCATTCTCAGCTTGACAGCAGAGGCAAGCTTGACACCATCCCTCTCCATCCTGGCTAATAGCCATTGATTAACTTGTCCTTCATGAATCTATCTAGCTCATTTTTGAACTCTGTTAAAGTCCCAGTCTTCACAACATCCTCTGGCGAGGAGTTCCACAGGTTGACTGTGCGCTGCATGAAGACAAACTTCCTTTTGTTTGTTTTAAACCTGCTGCCTTTTCATTTCATTTGGTGACCCCACCCTAGCTCTTGTATTATGGGAACAAGTAAATAACTTTTCCTTATTCACTTTCTCCACACTAGGCATGATTTTCTAGACTTCTCTGATACCCCCCCCTTAGTCTCCTCTTTATTAAATGGAAAAGGCCCCATCTCGTTAATCTCTCCTTGCCCCATATGGTAGCTATTCCCAACCTCTAATCATTTTAGTTGCCCTTTTTTGAATTTTTTCCCAATGCCAAGATCTCTTTTTTTTTAGATGAGACGATTACATCTGTACTCAGCATTCAAGATGTGGGCGCACCATGGATTCATACCGAAGCAATAAGATATTCTCTGCTAAAGTGTCTGCTTCCCCTCAAAAACCTGTTTCCCAGCTGTTCTCAATAGCAAATTTTTTGCAACCTGCGCTGGGTGCCAGGAATTTGGGTAGTCTAGGCATAGAATCATGGAATCTCAAGGCTGGAAGAGACCTCAGGAGGTCATTGAATCCCACCCCTGCCTAAAGCAGGACCAATGGGAGAACAGTTTCTTTACAGCTCTAGTGGGCAGATGGTCAGGCGGGAACTGAGGCGAAGTTCTAGGCCAGGGCTACTCAACACGTGGCCCGTGGGCCGTTTGCGGCCCATGATGCGGTTTGGGTTTACGTGGCGTTCAACATGCGGCCCGCAGGCGAGATCCTCTGAACATGGCCTCCACTGGGAACATGCTCCCCAACGGCAAGTCAATGGAATGGCCTTCTCTTGATGAGCGACTTAGTAGTTAACGTCCTGGACTGTCATTGCTCATTCGAAGTGCTGTCAGTTGGGCGGAAATTGGGTAAATGTTGCATTTGATTAATATCAGCAGAACTGACTTCAGTGGAGCCTGCATGTTGTGTCGTCTTGCCTTAATCTTTGTAGTCATGCCCATCAGTGTGAAATCAGCAATTTGCATAAATTTGCATATATATTTGCATTTAAGTTGCGGCCCTCGGCATGTGCCAAAGTTGAGCCCTTCCAAAGTTGAGCAGCCCTGATCTAGGCAGAAACCCAACAGCGAAGTGCGGTTTTAGGGTTAAACCTGTTTCCTTTCTTCTAACAAAGGGTATGTCTACACTACCAACCTAGTTCGAACTAGGGTGGTTAATGTAGGCAACCGAAGTTGCAAATGAAGCCCGGGATTTGAAACGAGGAGTAACGGTAGTTCGAACTAGGAAGCCTAGTCTGAACAACCTAGTCCGTGCCGCGTGTAGCCGCGCGGCACGGAGTCCAAACTAGCGGGGCTTTAAAAATGGCGGCGCCCGGCAAGATGCAAATGAAACCCGGGAAATTCAAATCCCGGGCTTCATTTGCAACTCCGGTTGCCTACATTACCCTCCTAGTTCGAACTAGGGTGGTAGTGTAGACATACCCAAAGTTCCTTGTTCCGTTACCAATTCATGCCTGGCTACAACCAAAGCGAAGTGCATAACCAGCCCCCAAAACTACTGTGCCTGCCCTCACAGGGCGGAGGACTTGAGTTGCAATGGGGTGAAGCAGATGGACACCACATCTGTCGAGAAAAAGAACAGCTCCTGAAACAGCCTGAAGAAGAAAATTCTCCAGACAGTTCTGTCTAGCAGGCTTGGCTGAAACCCATAGCTGCTTTTCCTTCAAGGGAGAAAAAAAAAATGAAAAGAAAGGAGTTAATGGGCTTGATTGAACTTTGCTGAAAAACGAGGGAAAAAAGGGGGGGGGCGGGAACTGCTGAGGCAGCTCTATTCTGTGGTTTTGAACTTGAAGCTTTGAAAAGAGATGGGGAGAATCTTAAGGAATTAACGAGGACTACTGGGAAATTACACAGGAGGAACTTTTCGTGCTTTTGACTTTGAAAAACTTTGTGTGTACATTTGTGTGCATGTGTGTGTGTGTAGGTAGGCCCTCCTCATCTCTCTGGGCTTTTGAATTTTTAAAGGACTCATTGAGACAGCGCCTTGCAGGGGTAAAACAGTACAGAGAGCTTGGTTTCTGGTCAAAGCTGGTGTGCAAACGCACATTAGATGGTTGCTTTTCCTGGAGAGCATCACAAAGCACATAATTAAACATGAAGGGCCAGATCTCTGAGCTCGTCCACTGCTGGAAAGCACCGTTGCTCCACCGGCCTAGAACAATTTTGCCTAAAACTATCACCAATTCTTAGTTTGGGATTCTGGAGGGGGTTTTTTCGGCGGGGGGAGGGGGTGATAAGAAAATAAAAACTTTTCCAGGGAAATAGACATTTTCCAGGACAATGGTTTGGTTAATCAACATTCTCATTTGCCACAAAAAATGTGTAGACTGGAATTTTTCGACCAGTGTGCACGAAATGAAAAAGAGCAACATTTTTAAAAATGGGTGCTTCCTAACTCCATATTAAGACAGCGAAATAAACAGTTTCTTCTTCAAAAAAGCTTACGCATGACTGATTTCTGCTGAACGTACTGGGTGCTAATTACCGTTGTTGAAAATTAGGCTGCTTATTTAAATGCCTAAATAAGAATTTTTGGAGCTTGACATGACGCAACCATTTCCCCAAATGTTCAACTAATTTTTAAGCAATTCTGTTTACGGCGCCAATAACTACTTTCTTCAGTAAATACCCTGGAGGTCTAGGCTGCAATTCCTGCATTCTCCCAATGCAAGTTTGTTCTTCCAGCAGCATATAATTGGTTACTTTGTGTTATGTGGATGTTAAAAAAGCTTTTCTAGCATATAACTTGGAGGCCAGTAAGATTCACATTACCCAGGGAAAAAAGCACTACTGAAAATAGCAACAAGAGCGCAGGGCTGTTTTTTCTTTAATTATTGGTTTTAGTAATTGGCTAGAACATGGCCGGGTGGTTGGGATGAAAAGAATCAATAGTTCTTGTCTGCTAATGAATGATTTTCCACCAGTCCCCTGTGCAAGAGGGTTTCATTATAAAACAAAACCAACCAAACAAGAAAATAAACAGCCGAGAGCTTATGAAACCTCTGAAATTGCCTGGGTCTGGATTTCTGACTGAAATTACAAATAGCTGCAACTGTGCTTTTGGTAATCAGATTTTCTTGTCATTTTTCACACAGGCAGTTTACAGAACAAGAGTTAGGGACACGTCGAGCGTTTCATGCTCTCATTCAGGCCATGTCTAGACAACGGTGAGGATCAACGCTGTGGCGGTCGATCTTCTGGTGTTTGATTTAGCAGGTCTAGCACAGAACTGCTAAGTTGAATGCTGAGGGCACCCCCCACTGATGCCGGTACCTGGTCCTCGCGAGGAGTAAGGGAAGTCGCCGGGAGCCTTCCTCCCATCGAATTCCCGCTTTGAGGACGGCACCAAAGTTTGGCTTAAGGTACGTTGACTCCAGCTCTGGTTTTTATGTGGCTGGAATTGCATATCTCGAGCCGACCTTCGGCTACAGTGTATATCTGGCCTCAGTAAAAGAAACAGACCCCGATTCTGGGTTTACAGTTTAGCATGTGCTTGCTTTGGTCTGATTGGCATCAACTATTCTGAAGCGCACACGTCCGTGCTTTCCTGAATTGCGACCTGTAGCATGTGAAGTCAATGGGACTACTCCCTTGCTCCTGCCCCCAGGAACATTCTCAGCTCCTATTGGCTGGAAAATGACCAATGGGAACTGAGAGATAGGTGAGGGCGGGGGCAGCGCACAAAGCTTTTTCCCTTCCTCCCCAGCATCCAGACCAGAGAGAAACCGTTTAAAGCGGCGTGGGCTGCTCTGTCCTTAACAGTTCCAACGAGGCAGCTGCGGACCGGATCTGGCCCCGGGCTGCATCTTGCACACCTCCGCGGTACCTATTCTGGGACGGGGTTTGAGAGCAAAGAGGATATTTTTATAGGGGGGCAGAATGAGCCAAGGAGTTCTAGCTCAGTCGGAGTGGCAACAATGGACTCCCCTTCATTGTGGTAGGTGCCAAAGGGACGTAGAATCCTCGCCAGCCTGATGTCTTGCAATGCCAGCCATGGCTAGCACATGTCTCATCTCCTGTTATTCCCCTATGCCACCGCTCACATTTCTTCCTCTCTCCTTTGTTTACCCAGACTCCCTCCCTCTTCCCTTCGCTTCCCCAGTACCACTGTCCACACAGCATCTTGTTTGCATAATGGCCCAGAAAGTTTGCAAAAGCAAGTCTCGGCGAGCAGAACCCACGTCTTCAGCGAGGAAAAGGAGCCGGTAATTTCTCTTTCCTGAGAGATGCTTTCATTTTTCAGGACGGTCCGTGCTTTTTTTCAGGCTGCGGATGAAAAGAGAAAACACTTCATTTGCTCCTTGGGAGCTGGGGCCATAGATCATGGCCATGTTCCCTTGGAGACTGGAAATGGGCTTTTTGTGTGGGAATTGAGGCTGTCCTTCAAGAAAACTGAAATGATTCTCTCCACTTTCATCAGGAGCGTGGCAATAGAGATTTTCTTCCAAAGCTGGGTAAATCCAGGCTACTTAGTTCTTCTCTTTCCTTCTCTGCTCAATTATTCCATTATATTAGCCAAACTGTCTGAAACAAGCTGCTCTGGTTTCTACTTTTATCAGTTAAAAGGACTGTTTTTTTTTCTGGTGCACTGAGAATGTCTCTGCCAACTTTTGACCCGTAATGTATTTCTGCTTCCAAGTTCTAACGCTTGGATGAAGCACAGTTTCTATGGGAAAATCCACTGGCTGCACAGGGCTGGCCTATGGGAGACTCAAACTGGGTTTCTGTTCCTCTTCTTTTGCTGGGTCATGAGGAAAGGGGCATTGGCTGAGAACCACCCTTCAAGCTAGCAAGAGACAGGTGCTACATAAGATTCACGTGCCTGGCACGATTCAGGGCTAACCGTCTCGCTTGGACTCTAAGGATATGTCTAGACTACAGGCTTTTGTCGACAGAAGTTTTGTTGACAGATACTGTCGACAAAGCTTTTGTTGACAAAGAGCGTCTAGACTACATGTTCTGTATGTTATGTTCTGTCGACAAAGCAAGCCACTTTGTCGGCATGACAGTGTAGACACAAAGGACAGTGTAGATGCAATAATGCCTTCTGTCGACAGAACTCTGTTGACAAAAGGCGTTATTCCTTGTAGAATGAGGTTTACAGCCGTCGACAAAACTGCCGAGTTCCGTCGACGTTATGTCGACGGAACTCGGCAGTAGTGTAGACTCAGGTATAGTTTTGTCGACAAAAGTGGACTTTTATCGACAAAACCCTGTAGTCTAGACACACCCTGAGTGCGTGCTTGTAGGTGACAGTCTCCCTGGAGCCCTGAGATTCGCTCTGGCCCTGACCAACAGCATCCTGGGTATCAGCCATGATTACTCCACAGGCCTGACGAGGTTGCCCACCGACAGGTTTTCCCCTGGGCTCCTTGTGACCAGTAGTTAACACAGTGAGCGGGCCGCTTTCTCAACCCAAAGCATGGGTTAATTTTAGCAGCAGGTTCAAGTTATTGCAGAAGATGAGCCACCACCAGGCTATACACCTGTCCAGCTAATCCAAAGCCCCACTACACCATGGCAACTGGCCAGGCACGTGCAGTTTCCTCAGACACTCGCAGTGGCAGCCTCTCATTCTGCTCAGAGCTCCCCTGAGCTGCCCAGAAGAGGACTTTTGATGGGTTGGTTTCCAGCCTGGGCGGGCGCTTTGGTAGCAGGTACCATTCAGAGCTCCCCAGACAGGGTTACTTTTTGGAGCCATGTTGCCTTCCTGAGGGCCCCACTCTTGAGCAAACGTGCTGTACACCCTCGGTCAGCGTTCCACACATCCAACCCAGCTACGCGGCAGCTGTCCCAGCCGCGGGGCCACACGCAGTATTGGGGGATCGTTCCATACCGGCACCGTGTCCTTCCTGGTACCTTCCTACAGACTGTCCCGTCAGGGTAAATGTGCAGCCTTTGGACAGGGGGGAGAGACGTTTGCCCCGGTTTTCGTAACGCTCCCGTCATTCTGCTAGCTAGAGTCTCCCACTCAACAAGGTGGTTCCGATAACACAGGGTCAGCAGGGGAGTTACCCCAGAAGCGGGTGTCTCTGATACCTCCCAGCGTTGCGAGGCAGGGAAACACACTTTAGAGCTGGGAAACGGACACTGGGATTCTGAAATCTCAAAGATTTCCTGCGATGCAGAAGCTGTTTCCTTGCCCAGTCCTGCTGAGAGGTCTTAGCGGCAGCCATATTGTGTCTGCCTTTGTCGTGGCTCACAGTGATGCTGCTGCTCCTGCCATAGAGGCGACCAAGGAGTGGCCGGGCAGCTGGGATGAGGAGGTGCTGAGAGATGCCAGGAGCAAATCTGATCCCCGCTGGAGGGAGTGGGGAAGCCGGTGGGGACAAGGAGCTGTATTGGTCAAGGTTAAGAGTTGGCTCCCCAGTGATTTTGAACAATCGGGGGAAATGGGCTCACACCGAATATGATGGTTGCCAAAATTGTTGTGGCGAGTCAAAAAGTCGATTTTTTCAGCCAAAATGTTTTGTTTTAATTTTCCGGTGTTTTGACACAGGCAAGGGGAAGAGTCGCGGTCCGGTCAATCCTGCTCTCTGCGGAGTGAGGTTTGAACTCAGGTCTCCATGCGGGCCAAGTGCTGGGGCTTTCTCCGACTCTCCCGCTGAGGCTGTTCCACTTCTCATCAGTCATTCAGGCAGGACTTCATGTGGGCATCTCACATCTTCAAAGAGCGACCTGACTAGCCGGCTGCAGTGAAGAACATTATGGATGACTAGGAATTGTAATGCTATCAATGAATAGTCCTTTGGCCAGAGAAAAAGAGTGAGAAATGTCTGCAACATGGGGATCAGGGCTCTCACAGAGGGAGTGGGAAAATAAATTTTTTTCCCACCTCTAAGCACAATTTTCCCCCTCACTTGGCTCCATGCTGCTCCTCGTGCCAGGGGAAGATTGCAAAGTAACAAGCTAGCTTGTATTCGGTAACGTCATGTTACAACTGTCGTCTGAGCCCAGGGGAAATCAAACCTCAGCTAACAACAGTGTTTGCATGAAGTTATTAATGGTGAGGCTATAAACATTGGCTTAAGCCTTCTGCGATTTCCAGCGTTCCCTGCGCAAGGCAGGCTCTTGGGGGCAACTATGCTGGGAGACGTCTGCAGCTAGTTTTTCGCTCCCCCGCCAGTGCTCGCCTCCACCGTAATTGGAGAGGACACCGCGGGTAACATTTTTGCAAAGCATTCTGTCACACACACCTCTCAAACCCAGCTACGGTACGCCTACCGCATTGCCTGCCTCCACTCGTTTTGTGACTCTAGCAAAGCCAGCGATTGAGTCTGTCTGGGATAATTTGGTCTGAGAAGCTCAGGTAGTTTTCGTGACAATGAATATCCTCTCAAGGAACAACAATCGGGATGAAATCTTTTCCTCCAGGGACTGTCTACAAGATATCACAACACATATTGCTAAATACCCTATAGCAAGGCATAGCTGCCCCCTGTTGCCCAGGTGTTGCCACCAGGCCCACCCACAGGTGGAGCAAAGGGGGAAATTGCCCTATACATCGCCACTGGTCTGAGGTAAATAGGGCAGCGCTAAGGGCTGAGGGCCACGCCATGCTCCAGGCAGTGCTGAAATCTGCCCGGGGGCCAGTGTGGTGCATGCTGGGCAGCACGCAGGGCTGGCTGCCCCCAGTCCTGCCCCTTCCGCATGAGGTCCTGCCCCTTCCGGGAGCAAGAGCCAGCCCCTTGCCCCGGGAGCCCACTGAGGCTGTCAGCACCTTTGGTTGCCACTTATCTCCTTTCCTAACCAGACTCTTTGGGTATGTCTAGACTACAAGCCTCTGAAGACAGAGTCATGTAAAATAGGCCACCCGACATAGTCAGTGAAGCGGGGATTTAAATATCCTCGGCTTCATTAAAATAAAAATGGCCGCCGCGCTGTGCTTGCTCAGCTGATTGTCTACACAGTGCGGCAGTCAAAACGCGGATCGGTCGACAGGGGAAGTCTTTGTTGACTACTCCCTTATGCCTCGTGCTACTTGGGCAACCAGGCACTGCAGTCCCCATCACTCCTGCCAGCCCCAAGGTGGGAAAAGATGATCAACAAGGGGCCCACAAACTAACCGCACTCCCAGCCTCAAGCTCTCTCCACACTCCCCCAACACCTGCCCTGACCCATGCACCCCCCACGTCCAACCCCGGCCCTGAATTGTGCTCCCTCACGTCCCCAACCCCTGCCCTGAATCGTGCACCCACCATATCTCCAACCTCTGCCCTGAACTATGCACCCCCATGTCCCCAATCCCTGCCCTGAATCATGCACCCCCACATCCCCAACCCCTGCCCTGAATCGTGCACCCCCATGTCCCCAACCCCTGCCCTGAATCGTGTACCTCCCCACATCTCCAACCCCTGCCCTGAATCGTGCACCCCCCCACATCTCCAACCCCTTCCCTGAATCGTGCACCCCCATATCTCCAACCCCTGCCCTGAATCGTGCACCCCCACGTCCCCAACCCCTGCCCTGAATCGTGTACCTCCCCACGTCTCCAACCCCTGCCCTGAATCGTGCACCCCCCCACATCTCCAACCCCTTCCCTGAATCGTGCACCCCCCCACATCTCCAACCCCTTCCCTGAATCGTGCACCCCCCCACATCTCCAACCCCTTCCCTGAATCGTGCACCCCCATATCTCCAACCCCTGCCCTGAATCGTGCACCCCCCACATCCCCAACCTCCGCCCTGAATCCTCCACAGTCCATCCCACACTTAAATTTCTTACAGGGACTGTCCTGTCGCAACATCCCCCACCTCCTGCACTGTCCCCCCAGCCCCAGCTGGAGGGGTGGTTGTGATAGGACAGTTGCTGTAAGAAATTTAAGTCACTTTCTCCCCGGTGGGCAATCCCATATCATGCCAGGGTTCCTTCTGCACCACTGTCTACGGAGCTGGGCAGCCAGAGAGTGATAGTTGCTGACAGAGGGCCCAGCTCTGCAGGGATCCATGCAGAAGTCAGGATGGCCGGAGAAAATAATAATCCCAGGCCATCCTGACTTCTGCCCAGCTGCTGGCGGTGACTCTGCTTTCAGAGCGGGGATCCCGGCCAGCAGCTGCTGCTCTCCAGCTGCCCAGCTCTGAAGGCAGTGCAGCCACCAGCAGCGGCGCTGGAGTCAGGGAAGCAGAATCGCAAGCCTCCTACCATAACCCACCCACTCCACAGCTCCTTTTTGGGTCACGGCCGCTACAATTGCAACCTCATGACTTTTCAGATGACAATTGCTGAAAACATAAATTGTACTATTTGAAAATCCTATGATTGTGCAACTGACCAAAATGGACTGTGAATGTGGGAGGGACCTATCTATCACCCACGTCTCCAATTTATTTGGATTTAGCTCTGTCCTGCAAAGTATCAGCAAAATCCCTGTAGGTGCGCTCTCTATTCCTACATCCAAGTCGTTAAAGATGTTAAGCATCAGACCCTGAACAGATCCCTGTGGCAACCCACTTGAGACCTCGCTCCAGTGAGACGTCATTTCATTCATAGTTACTCTTTGCAGTTGTTTATCTAAGTAGCAGTTCGGTGGAAAAGGACCTGAGGGTTACAGTGGATGAGAAGCTGGATATGAATCAGCAATGTGCCCATCAAGGCTAATGGCATTGGGGCGCATTACAAGGAGCATTTCCAACAGATCTAGAGACATGATTATGCCCCTTTATTCAGCACTGGTGAGGCCACATCTAGAGTATTGTGTCCAGTTCTGGGCTCCCCACTATAGAAAAGATGTGGATTCATTGGAGAGGGTTCAGTGGAGGGCAACCAACATGATGAGGGGTCTGGAGCGCATGACCTATGAGGAGAGGCTGAGGGATTTGGGTTTGTTTAATCTGCAGAAGAGAAGAGTGAAGGGGGATTTGAGAGCCGCCTTCAACTTCCTGAAGGGAGGTCACAAAGAGGATGGAGAGAGGCTGTTCTCAGTGGTGACAGGTGGCAGAACAAGGAGCAATGGGCTCAAGTTGCAGCGGGGGAGGTCTAGGTTGGATATTAGGAAAAACTATTTCCCTAGGAGGGTGGGGAAGCACTGGGATGGGTTCCCTAGGGAGTGGGTGGACTCTCCATCCCTAGAGGTCTTTAAGTCTCAGCTTGACCAAGCCCTGGCTGGGATGATTGAGTTGGGGTTGGTCCTGCTTTGGGCAGGGGGCTGGACTTGATGACTCCTGAGATCTCCGCCAGCCCTAGGATTCTAAGCCTCCACTGAATGATGTTTGGCTGAGTCTGCATTTCCCCAGCTCACTTATCAGAATGTCCTGGGGATGGTGTCAAAAGCCCTGCTGAAGTCCGGGTATATTACGTCCACCACATTCCGCCATCCACCAGATCATTTACCCTGTTGAAGAAGGAAATTGAGCTGGGCTGGCATGATTTGTTCTTGGTAAATCCATGTTGGCTGCTAGTGATCACCCCTTCATCCTCCAGCTCTTCCCAAATTGAACCTTGAGGCAGAAGTCACCTACCAGAGCCTCGGAGAGCGGTCTAGTCCAGACTGAGAGACTTTGTGGCGGAATCCATTCCATCCAGAAACAATCCACTCCGCAGCTTGATCGTCTCCCTCTGGCCTCCCTCCTTTGGCTGGTTCTGGAGTGAGCGCCTATAAAGTGCGTTTTATTGTTTGTCACCTGCAGCACTTGAAAAAATTACACAAATCCATCAAAGTAATGAATCTTCTCAGCAGTGGCAAATAGACAGAGACAGACAGGCACTCATCCGAAACAAGTCATTTTTAAAAATTAATATAAAATAAACAACTGGCCTTTTGCTTCATTCCCAGGAGGCGAGTGTGTGAACAAGGGAGGGGGGTGGAAGGGACAACGAGAACAGCAAGGGATTTATTCACAGACATGTTCTACTGATGTTGGCAATCAGCTGGCTGGAGTATCAATAAAACACCAGGGGGAAGGGGCTTCTGGCCCCCAAACTTTGGGGGCTTTGGGCTTGCTAGGGCTGATGAGGGTGGATGGTTTAGTAGATCAGGCATGGCCGGTCATATATTCGTCTCCTTGCCTTTTGGGATGGCATAAAGGCCACCAAATTAGAGTCCAGTTTCGTGACATCAGGTCTTTTTGTGACACGGTCCTCGCACCTGCCCTTCTTCGGCTTTCCAAAGTGCTTGTCGGAGGGGCTTCCCCATCTCACAGAGGGATGCGATGGGGGAGCCCACGCTCTCCAGCAGGCGATGCACATGGGATGAGAGGCAGTTAGGTGGCAAGAGGTGACATTGCAGGAGAGACCTTGGATCCTGCCTGTGTATGCCAGACAATGGAGAGGGGAAAGGAGGAAGACGACGTGCAGGCTCCAGGGGCAGGAATCTTACTGGCTAGCTGATTATTTGTGGCCTATGTTCAAGGCGCTTGGGGAGCAGCGGATGGGCTGAACTGGTTAGGACGAGCTCAGATACTCGGAAAGATCCCAAGATTGCTGTTTATATTCCCGTTTCGACCTCACTCCGAGCCAGCAGCCACTGTGCCTTGCCCATCACCCACGCTGCTCTTGGAGAATGTCCGTGCTGACTGTCCGACACTGAACCATGGCCTCCCGGAATGGCCCGCAGACAGGGCAGACCACCAGTGTTCACCGCACCCTTGTGCAATAGTGGGTCGGATGGATAGGGGGATGACAACGGTTACGTTGAGCAGCGTGGAAGTCCAGGAACCTCAGTTCGAATCCTGCCTCTGCCACTGGCCCAGCGTGAGACTTTGGGCAAGACCCTACATATCTTTATTTCACTTGTGAACTCTTTGGTCCAGCACATGTCCTTGCACTGTCTGTTTGTGTACAGCTCTGTGGAGTGCAGAGTTAGTGCCTCCAATGGAAAAGGTCAGAAGTAAATGGTCAGTCAGCGCCTTTAGCTGTTATTAATATTTATAGCGCAGCAACACCATACGATGCTGTCATTTGTCTGATCATGGAATCAAAGGATGGGAAGGGACCTTGAGGGGTCATTGAATCCAGTCTCTGCCCTCCTGGCAGGACCAAATACTGTCTAGACCATCCCTGATAGATGTCTATCCGACCTGCTCTTTATTCCAGTGTTTCACTACTCAGTTTTTCCTAATGTCCAACCTAACTCTCCCTTGTTGCAGTTTAAGCCCGTTGCTTCTTGCCCTATCACCCGAGCTTAAGAAGAACAATTTTTCTCCCTCCTGCTTGTAATAAACTTTTAGGCTGTGTCTAGACTGGCCAGTTTTTCCAGAAAATCAGCCGCTTTTCCAGAAAAACTTGCCAGCTGTCTACACTGGTCGCTTGAATTTCCGCAAAAGCACTGACTTCCCACTGTAAGAAATCAGTGCTTCTTGCGGAAATACTATTCTGCTCCCGTTCAGGCAAAAGTCCCTTTTGCGCAAAGGGGCCAGTGTAGATTTGTTTTGCGCAAAAAATCTCCGATCGTGAAAATGGCGATCGGGGCTTTTTTGCGCAAAAGTGCGTCTAGATTGGCCATGGACACTTTTCCGCAAAAAGTGCTTTTGCGGAAAAGCGTCCGTGCCAATCTAGACGCTCTTTTCCGCAAATGCTTTTAACAGAAAAACTTTTCCATTAAAAGCATTTCCGGAAAATCATGCCAGTTTAGACGTAGCTTTAGATACTTGAAAACAGCTATCGTGTGCCCGCTCAGTCTTCTCTTTCCCAAACTAAACAAACCCAGTTTTTTAAAATCTTCCCTCCTAGCTCATGTTTTCTAGATCTTGAATCATTTTTGTTGCTCTTCTCTGGACCTTCTCCAATTTCTCCACATCCTTCCCTAAAATATGGCACCCGGAACTGGAGTATCGTGTCATGGGCCTAACGAGCACAGAGTAGAACAGACGAATGTCTTCTCATGCCCTGCTTATAACATGCCTGCTAGCACATCCCAGAATCATGGTGGTTGTTGTTTTTTGCCACAGTGTCTCACACTCACAGTTAGTTTGGTCCCCTTGTGGACCATCTTTTCCCATAAAACTCCTTTCTAAGCTGCCATTTCCCATTTTGTATGCGTGCAACTAATTGTTCCTTCCTAAGTGGCGCACTTTTCATTTGTCCTTATTTCACCCTATTTACCTCAAACAAATTCCCCAGTTTGTCCACATCATTTCAATTTTAATCCTACTCTCCAGAGCAGTTGCAACCCCTCCCATCTTGGTATCATCCACAAACGCTATAAGCGTACTCTCTATGCCATCGTCTGAATTACCGATGAAGATATTGAACAGAACCAGACCTAGAACTGATCCCTGAGGAACGCCGCTGGTTATGCCCCTCCGATATGATGACGAACCATTGATAACTACTCTCTGGACATGGTTATCTGACCAGTTTTGCACCCACCTATTAGTAGCTCCACCAAGGTTGCATTTCCTTAGTTTGTGTCTCAGAAGGTCATGGAAGACTGAATCAAAAGCTTTATTGAAGTCAAGATAAAGCACGTCCACCACTTTCCCCCATACACAAGGCTAGTTACCCTGCCGAAGAAAGCTATCAGGTTGGTTTGATACAATTTGTTCTTGACAAATCCATGCTGACTGTTACTTATCCCCTTATTATCTTCTAAATGCTTGCTAACTAATTGCTTAATTATTTGCGCCATTATCTTTCGAGGTATAGAAGTTAAGCTGACTGCTCTGTAATTCCCAGGGTTGTCCTTATTTCCCTCATTTGTAAAGAGGTCCTAGATGTGCCCTTTTCCAGCCTGGTGGAATCTCTCCCATCTTCTATGACTTTTCAATGATATTCTCTAATCAGCATGAGTTTGACGGGGACAGAGCCATGGGTGCTGAAAAAATCTGTGTGTAACAGGACAGCTCCAAGCTTTTAAATCACAGGTCTATCATGCTAACCCCTAAATCCAAGTTCTCTGAAGGTGCAGGGGACCCTGGGTTCTCCGTCAAGCGATTGCTTGCTGCCTTCATTTACTCACATGCAGCACCCTCCAGCCATAATTGCTTGTGCTATTTTGTCTGCGTCTGAGTTGGATTGTAAACTACTGAAGGGCAGGATTGTGTCTTCGTTTATGACTGTCCAGTGCCAGTGTCTCTAGGTGTACTCA
Organism: Pelodiscus sinensis; assembly: GCF_052426305.1. Classification (NCBI taxonomy): domain Eukaryota; kingdom Metazoa; phylum Chordata; order Testudines; family Trionychidae; genus Pelodiscus; species Pelodiscus sinensis. The sequence continues at coordinate 54,895,387 of NC_143061.1, read as the reverse complement.
ATAAATACCTGTCTCTTCTGCCTCTCTCTTTATCTCAATAAATACCTGCCATTTGCCTCCCCTCATAATTCACAATTGTCGCCTTTTTGCACCTTCGGTATCTAACAGCCTGTCTATTCCCTGTGCACAATGCCAAAGGAAACGGAGAACAATGGACTCACCGCTCTCGTGGCTCGGTATGGCACAGACGGTAGCTCCTCCTCTAGCATTACTCAATGTGCGGTGTCCTGCCTCTTCAGCCCCCCAGCTTGGTCACGTGCAGTCCCTCTCTCCTGCCAGGGTGACAAAACTCCTTTGGTGTGAAGGGGGCTGTGAGTTTGGACCCCATGGTCCTTACCTCCATCCTAATCAACAGTTCTTATTCTTTTAGTTCCCTTCCCTGATGGCTGGTAGGGAAACCTAGGCCTTCCCGCCACACCGGGTTCCAGCCCAGGAAGCGTGTAATCAGCCAGCTACGTCTGTCTATTCAGACCTGCCTCCTCTACCTCCTTGGATTTCTTCTACCTCCACCGGTCAGCAGGCTGTTCCCATAGCTCCTTCTTCTCAAGCCCCATGGCCTGTCTGGGTTCACCCTTCTTTCTGGGCCAGGACTCACAGGGCTTCCCCTTCAGAGTCCTCTAGCAATCCCAACTGAAGATATAAATTCGGGCCTGGTCTACACTGCAAAGTTGGGTGGACCCAGCGATGCCACACAGGTGTGAAAAACCCACTCCCCCAATGGATTTAGTCAAGCTGCTCTGACAGTGCTCAGTCAACCGAACAATGCTTCCGCCAGCCTAACCCCCACCCTCGGGGAGGTGGATTACCTCTGCGGATGGGAGAACCCCTCTTGTTGCTATGGGAAGTGTTTGCCCCCAAGTGCTGCAGCTGTGGCCCTGTAGTGTCTCAAGGGCAGACGCATTCTTGGATTCCCTTCACCTCTCCTCAGGCTTGGCCTTTGTTCTCCTCTGCTCCATTCCTCAGCTGAACTGTCTGCCAGCAAGCCCCGACACTGAGCTTCCATCATGGCTCACCACCAGAGATGGTTTCGCTGCTTTATATCGCTCCTGGACCTTCACCAGAACTTCTCTCGGGAGAGGACCCCAGAGCCCAGACATCCTTGTCAAGTCACCGGCCTGAGGAGGAGTCACAAACCAGTAGACAAAGAAGCAGGTTACTGGATGGACAAAGAAGGCGGCAGCATCTTGGGAGAAGAATTTACAGCCAGTCAGTGGGCACGTCACTGTAGCGTTGGCAGGAGAGCTGCGGCGAGGGAAACTCAGCAAAGAGATGCACAGAGTGACCAACAACAGCAATGGCAGGCGGTCCAAGATACAACAACTCAGAAGCAGGCCCATTTCAGCACAGCTATGAAAAACACCCTTTTGGCCCTTTTAGAACAATCTCCAATCTAAGGGTATGTCTAGATTACATGCCTCTGCCGACAGAGGCATGTAAAATAGGCTAGACGACATAGTCAATGAAGCGGGGGTTTAAATATCCCCGGCTTCATTAAAATAAAAATGGCCGCCGCGCTGTACCGGCTCAGCTGATCGTCAGCACAGCACACAAGTCAAGACGCGACTCGGTCGACAGGGGAAGCCTTTGTTGACTGCTCCCTTATGCGTCGTGAAACGAGGTTTACAGGAGTGGACGACAAAGGCTTCCCTTGTCGACCAATCCGCGTCTTGACTCGCGCGCTGTGCTGATGATCAACTGAGCCGGCACAGCATGGCAGCCATTTTTATTTTAATGAAGCTGGGGATATTTAAATCCCCACTTCATTGACTATGTCAGGTAGCCTATTTTACATGCCTCTGTCGGCAGAGGCATGTAATCTAGACATACCCTAAGAGTGGCCAGCAGTGGAGTAGCCACAGACATCCAAGGTAAGTTGTTCCAAGGGTTAACTGTCCTCGCTGTTAAAAATGTGCCCTCAATTTCCAGTCTGAACTTGCTGAGTTTCAAGTGGTGTCCATGGGGTGCTGTTAGACCATTGACAGCTAGACTGGCGAGACTTCTGGCATCAAATTTTGGTTCTCCAGGCAGGTCCTTACAGCCGGAGATCCAGTCATCCTGAAGCGTTCTCGTTGCTGAGCGACACAGATTGCATTTCTGGAGTTTCTCACTGGAAGGCATGTGTCCCGATCCATTCCTCATCCTTGTACCTCTTCTCCGAATGCTCTCCAATTTCCCATCAACCACTGCAGTTCTCTGAGGAGGCCTCAGCTGCTTCTTCCTGGCAGGGCTTATGGGTTCAAGAGAGACAGCCGTTCCCTCGTCATTGCTTCAGCTGCCAATGGAAGAGGGTGCCTTGCTGTAGGGGGCTAAAGCAACACACAATTGCCACCTGGCATCTTGATTGCCCCAAGCCCCAATCCTGCACTTCAGAGCAGAACTGGCTCATGTTAGCCTTGGGGTATTTGCAGTCTGTTTTTTTAAAGCCCCGAGCTCCCAGAGACCCGTGATTATGTGGAGTTGCTTAAAATAAAGTAATTTCAACTACACTGAAAAAAGGCAACAATATTCATTTTAGTGAAAAGCCATTTTTCTACAGGAAACACATTTCTCTGTGTGTGTGTGTGTGTGTGTGTGTGTGTGTGTGTGTGTGTGTGTGTGTGTGGCGGAGGGGGGGGGGGCTCTCCAACCCGATCCAATAGCTACAAAGGCAGCAGAAACAGAACAATTAACTTGCCTACATGGATTGGACTTTATAACTTATTTTTCCGATTTTAAAATGTTACGGTTGAGCCTTTATTAACGTGTCAGCTCAGAGCGCCGTCAGCTGTCACTTCAGTGAGAGGTAGATCAGAGCCAGAAGCAGGGAAAATGCAGAAAACGGTTCCACCGAAAAAATGCTGATTTCACCATATCCAGAAGGAAATAATCCTGCTACATTAAAGATTCAGGAAGCAAGAGGCCGGCGGATGGGAAATTGCTCTGTGCAGCTTGAATTCTTTCTCATTTGACCTGGTACCATCTTGAATTTTTTATTTATTAGTCTATAAATAGGCCAATGTGTCGGGTACCTATGGGGCCTTTGCTTGACCAAGACACAGTGCCGTGCTGTCAAAAAGAGCTAATCCAGCAGAGGACTACGAAAGGCAGAGAGACAGAGAGTGGGAAGGAAGATTAATGGATCTTGAATTGTTGCTAATTTATGGGGCTCTGTGATTCCCACTTCCATATGTCTCTGAGAAATGACACCACCACTTCAGGAGCAGAGATTAATCGGAGTCAGCGTGAGAAGGACAAAACAAATCATCTAACGTGGGGATCTCATTTGAGGGCCGTTAGTAAAAGCATTGGGATGAATGGCTTTTGTAAAGTCCTCACGACGGTACGATTCCCCTCCCCCCGCCTTTTATTGCTGCTCTTTAAATGACGATCTGTAATGTACGAGGCAGGGTAGCGGCCCAAAACTCTTTTTGGCATGTGCAGTTGACACTCTAGGACAGCAGGAACAGAGGAAATGCCAGTTTGGTTCACACCCAAGGTCCATCTAATCGCATCTCTAACAGCAGGGGCTTCTCTAGACTACGTCGAAGTGCCGAAAGAGGATATGCAAATTCCGTGGGAAAACGGAGCTTTTGAAAGTGAAAGTAGTCGGGATGCATTTTTTCCGGCAACCCCCTCCCCCTTTTTTTGAAAAGCTGCTCTTCCTCAAAAAATGAGGTTTATGCGGCTTTTCGAGAAAGGGGGGAGGGTTTGCCGGGGGAAAAAAAAGCGTCCCGACTAATTTCACTTTCGAAAGCTCTGCTTTCGAAAGTGAAATCGGAAGAAGATATGCAAATTCCCGCGGAATTTTCATCTCCTCTTTTGGCACTTCGTCGTAGTCTAGACGAGCCCCAGCTGGTACCAAAAGCTTCAAAGGAAGGCATGAGAAGGCAGCCAGGGACTAACTCACCATTCCTAACGGTTTCAAACTGATTGAGATTGGATTCAATTGTGATGTATGAGCTAATTTATCAACAAGAGAGGTGGAGAAACATCGGAAGCCATATGGGTGTCGTCTCTCTTACGGACTTGTTTTTTCATGCACGGAGCTCTATTAAACTATCAACTCCTAGCCCAGATTCTAGCAAGTTGCCTATAAACTTCAGGATAATCGATGGGCCCTGGCTATGTTAGATCACCTAAGAGAGCATGTTGGTACCAATGCTGAGTGTCTGACGTGCTTGTAGAGGAGACAACGGTCATACTGAATTGCTTCATTAGAGGGCCTGTAGAAGGGGATTTTATTACCTTCCTCCAACTCTGCCCTCTGATGCGTGTGTCTGTACCAGCTCTTTCAAGCCCTGTGACAGGCCGGGAAAGTGAGTCTTTGGGGAATGTTATTGCAAAGGATTGTGGCATTTAACTGCCCGTGACTGTCATCTCTTTTTGCCTCGCGCACAGCTGGTTGCCTTCCATTTTTTGGGGGAGAGGGGAACATTTGCTTTGTTATACGCTTGAGCTCGGGGTCTAGGGAGGTTTTAAACAATTGCGTGTGCTCGAAGAAACAGCCTGGGCTAATGCTTCGCTGCCAAGACAGAAGTATCCCTGAGGAAACGCAGAAGCAGAAGATGAGATCACAGCAATATCGTTTTACTGAAGACTGGCGTGGACCACAAGCTAAATAGGAGGCAACAGTGTGACGCTGTTGCAAAAAACCCCCAAACTTCATTTTGGTTTGCATTAACAGGAGTGTGGTGAGCAAGACAGGAGAAGTCATTCTTCAACTCTGCTCTGCACTGATTAGGCCTCAGCTGGAGTATTGTGTCCCGTTCCGGGCACCGCATTTCAGGAAAGATGTGGAGAAATTGGAGAAGGTCGAAAGAAGAGCAAAATGATTAAAGGTCTAGAAAACATGAGTTGTGAGGGAAGACTGAAAGAATTGGGCGTGTTTAGTTTGGAAAGGGGAAGACTGAGAAGGGACGTGATAGTGGTTTTCAAGTACCTAAAAGGGTGTCACAAGGAGAAGGGAGAAAAATTGTTCTCCTTGACCTCTGATGAGAGGACAAGAAGCAACGGGCTTAAATTGCAACAAGGCAGGTTTAGGTTGGACATTAGGAAAAACTTCCTGCCTGTCAGGGTGGTTAAACTCTGGAATAAATTGCCTGGGGAGGTTGTGGAACTTCCATCACTGGAGATATGTAAGAGCAGGTTAGACAGATACCTTTCAGGGATGGTCTAGATGGTGCTTGGTCCTGCCGTGAGGGCAGGGGACTGGACTTGATGACCTCTCGAGGTCCCTTCCAGTTCTAGTGTTCTGTGATTCTGTGAGGCCAGACCATGGTGGTCTGTCATCTGCAAGTGATACCACTGGGCCAGGACCATGGCCGGAGTTTGGGTCCCATTTGCCGAAGCAGAGTGTAGGTAAGTGAGCAAGCCAGGGATAGCCCAGTAGGTGGGTAGGAAGGAAACTGCAAAGCCTCCCTGTAGATCTCGGAACACTTCCAAAGCATTTGTAGGCAGGGCTGAGAAAGTCCAACTGACACGTTAAAACCACTCATTCCAAAGCCAACAGACACGGAGCTGCTCCGGCCTGCCCTCTAGCTCAGTCTCCGTTGTAGCCGGGACTGTGCAGCCACTTCCCTGAGCAGCTCCCAGCTGCAGTCACATTTTCAGCAAGGTCCCAGGCCCTGGGAGACAAATGGGAGGTAGGAGGCCTCAAATCAGAGGACGGAGGCCAGGGCTGAGGAGGAGGCCAAACTGGACACACCTGGCCATACCGACTCTTTGCAAAGAATAGTTCCACGGAGTAATGGGCCAGGAAGCACTCCTGTTTGGTGCTGGGGGAAGAGAGGGCGAATGTACGTGGGTGCTGAAAAAGAGAACCGTGTCTCACAGCAGACCCCATCACAAACATCCTCCCAGCTGCGGTGCCGTAGCAACCCACCTGGGCTGCTTCGGCTCTGCTGTGCCCCCCAGGTTACCATTGGTGGAAGGATAGCCACACAGCGGCAGAGAGCGGAGAAAACCTCCCGCCTCAAACCCAGAACAAAGCAATGAGGCCGTCACCGTGATGAGCTCAGACACTTAGCGCTGCCAACCCTCAAATGTAGCAGCCACAGCACTAACCTGGAACGGTTTTTAACCGTCCTTTCACAGATGCCGGGGGAGGGGCCTGCTGCAGGGAAGGGCTGACGTTTTCAGAGCCCCTCCAAAAGCTTTGGATTCCCACTCCCAATCAGACAAACGGGACACAGCTTCAAGAACCGCTGCTGAAATGTCTGGTCTTCCTCTGTCCCTGTAGATGAAATTCCCCGCTGTGCTCACCTCGGCAGGAGGGAACTCACATTTATATTTCTCAATCTCGAGAAGAAAGTATGGCAGAAACAACAGTATCCCAAGGCACCACACGATTCCCATGCGCAATGTTCCTGCACACTCACAGAACATCGGTTGAATAGATTCGGCGTGGACCCGGTTTTGGAGCTGTGGAGGACCAAATGCGAGCAGTGGAGTTAGGTTCCCCAGAATAATTTCTCAGGCCCCCGTGTAAAGCCCACATGGTGGCTGGAATTTACTGCGGACAGATGATATCCATCTTTGCCAGAACTCGCTTGTGCTCTCTCCTTCGGTCTCTTTTGGAATAGCACCAATAATGTTTATTGTAAGTGTTTAATTTTTTATCGTTAGTGTTCGTACCTGTGCAGACAATGGCTGGCTGGAGACAAGAAAAGGCATTTGAGCAGATGGGTGCGTGATGAGGAGTTATATACTTTCCAGGCTGAAAGATTCACGACTTCCTTCCTGAAGCTCTACGTTTCCTGAGTTGGAAAGGCTGGGGTTGGGATCTCTCTCACATGCCTCTTTGGAGGTCACCAGCAGGGGGCAGGCCATGTAAGAATGGCCAGTTGGGCTAGATGGACCATCGGTCTGACCCAAATATCCCATCTTCTGGAGGTATGCCTTGTGAAACCAGGTTTACCTCTGCCGGTTGACAAAGGCTTCCTTGTCGACCGTGGCACATCTAGACTGACCCGATCTGCTAACAAACAGCTGATCGTCAGTTGGTCGGCAGAGTGCGGCAGCCATTTACATTTAAATGAAGCCACGATTATTCAAATCATGGCTTCATTTCCCTATGCCAGATAGAGGCATATAGATTAGGCTGACGACAGAGGCATGTAGTCTAGACATACCCCCACAGAACACAAGCGCCTGGGCTATCTCCTTGCAGGGGAGGAAACCTTCGGGGTAGAGACATTGGATGCCGGTCGTTGAGCATGGGAATTATGGGAAAGCGCTTGACCGTGGGAATGCTACGTCCAGGGCGGAGAGCAGCGAGTGTGACTCTTCCTGTCCCTGGTAATGGAGGAGAATCCCTGGGTTGACAGCGACCTCAGGAGTCATCAAGTCCAGCCCCCTGCCCAAAGACCAACCCCAACTCAATCAGCCCAGCCAGGGCTGTGTCAAGCCAGGACTTAAACACCTCTAAGGATGGAGACTCCACCCCCTCCCTAGGGAACCCATCCCCGTGCTTCCCCACCCGGCTAGGGAAAGAGTTTTTCCTAATCTCCAACCTAGAACGACCGTTGGATAACACCAGGAGCACGTCTGGCTCTTGCTCTTATTTTTGCCTGGCCGGAGGCTGTTTCCCTGCCTCTTCTGTGAATAACTACCAGCCTGGTGGTGGCTTTAGCAGCATTACAGGAGACTCTCCGACTACCTGGGCGTTTCCAGAGTCCATGCTGCGGCCATTGTTCAGAACTGATGAAAGGAGTGACAGTTTGGCTTCCGCCCAAAACACAGAGCATCCATTTAGCATAATTGGCGTGGAGTGACACTGAGCTGGGGAGGGGTTTGTGGGTCCTGATAATTTAGTAGTTAATGCTGCTTTTATTGGACTTTAAAAAGCCTCTGCTCGTGCAGATCATTCTTTATGGGGTAATAAACTTTATAGCGTGGGTTGTCTTGGGGGGTGACTTTTACGAGTCTCTCTATCAGGGAGGTTGTTACTTGGCTCAGAGCTGGCTGCAGCTACATGCCTGCGTATCCCAATCCTTATATGGTCCCAGACCCTACATTTAGGGAGCAAAGGGAGGGTCTGCTAAACCTCAGGGAGGAATCCACTGCCATCCTCCCCCGCCCGCCAATCTCAGCACACAAGATGCTGCTCCTTGGACCACAGCAAGTTGGATGGGTCCTCCTTAAGTGGCTCTGCCTTATCCCATTCAAAGAGATGGAAGAGAGCAGGGCCAGGCACTTGTTCTTCTTGCCTGAGAGCTCTCAGCTGCGGGATCGGTACCCTGTCGCCAAACTCACTCATCATTTAACTCAATCTGCGCCGGGAGATCCTGTAGAGATAGGGCTACGCTGCAGTGTCCTCTGGAGGTGAATGGTCCAAGGAGCAGCATCTTGTGTCCCAGACCCTACTCTCCTTGCTCTCTCCGTGCCTGGCGGAGATTTTGAAAGCCAGCCGATTCTGGCTAAATCCAGACCAAACTAGGTCAACCAAGCTTACCACTTGAAAGACTTAGCAAAACCTGCTTCCTGCCTCCTCCTCTGAAAGTGTCAACTTGCTTAGTGCTCCTTTCCGCTTACTGGGAGATCAATGCTCCGGAGATCAATCTCCCAGGGTTCGATTGAGCAGGTCTAGTAAAGACCCGCTAAATCAACCTCTGATTATGCCCCCATTGACTCTGGTTCTCCACAAGGTCGCGAAAAGGAAGGGAAGTCAACGGGAGAAACTCTCCAATTGACCTGCTGCTGTGGGGACACCATGGAAATGCGACTTAAAATATGTCGACTCTGTCATGGCTCCTTCCCCACTCTGGCATGATAAATGCAGAAGTGGGGGCCAGCAAGTGTACCCCAAAGCCTTATCTACCAGGCTTTGGTATAAAACCTCCCCCAAAATCTTAAAAACCTAGATCTTAGGAATAAAACTTCCGCTGCCACCGACCAAATGTTGATAAAGAAACCGGGGAAAGATCATTTGGGAAATCTCACCCCTAAAATAAAAATCAGGACACACAAGTAACCAATGCCAGGTTAAAAAGAAAAGAGAAGACTTTTATTATTACAACAATATTCCTGTTGCAGGCATAATGACTAGATGGGAAGGTAACAAAATATACTCATTGGCTGTGTCTACACTGGCCTCCCTTTCGGAAAAGGGATGCTAATATAGCACTTTGGAATAGGCAAATCCGCGGGGGATTTAAATATCACCCGCGGCATTTGCATTAACATGGCTGCCGCTTTTTCCCGGCTTGGAGATAAGCCGGAGAAAAGCACCAGTCTAGACGTGATTCTCCGGAAAATAAACCCTTTTCCGGAGGATCTCTTATTCCTACTTTCAAGTAGGAATAAGAGATATTTACTTTCAAGTAGGAATAAGAGATCCTCCGGAAAAGGGTTTATTTTCCGGAGAATAATGTCTAGACTGGCGCTTTTCTCCGGCTTATCTCCAAGCTGGAAAAAAGCGGCAGCCATGTTAATGCAAATGCCGCGGGGGATATTTAAATCCCCCGTGGATTTGCCTATTCCAAAGTGCTACATTAGCATCCCTTTTCCGAAAGGGAGGCCAGTGTAGACACAGTCATGGAGAAACTCCATGGGCCTAGAACTTAGTTACAAAGAAAAGCCAAAACATCTTTTAAGCAGTGCCAGATCTCAGATCCCATACCCGACCCTTAAAACAATAAAGCCTAACGAAACTACCTAAACTTTACCCTACTTACAGAAAATGAAGAATGGTGTCTTGGAGAGAAAGAGATGCTTGTCCCTCTCTGTAGCTGCAGAGAGCTCACCGAGAGAGACAAAAGGAGAAAGAAAAAAACCCAAATTCTTTTGTCCCAGTTTGAAAGTCCCACCTACATTCCTACTGGTCACTCCACCTGGCTAGGTGTAGTTAACCCCTTAATCCCCAGGCTGCTGGCTAACCCTCATAATCATGACAGACTCCAGCTACACTATTCACGTAGCTGGAGTTGCATATTGTAGGTCGACGTTCTTCTCTAATGTAGACCTGGCCTAACGATTCAAAGGACAAGTCAGGGAATTCCATGCTTCTTCCCCGACTGGTCAGAACATCCTCTTGGATGCAGGAAGTCCAAAACGGCTAAGAATGAACCGGAATGTTCTAAGTTCCAGAGTAACACCTGACCAGCTTCCCTCCCACCACACAAGGATCCCGATCTTATATTGAAATGCTAATTAAAACAAAAGGCCTGGGCACAGGCAGAGAATCAGACTAGATTGAATCGCACTGAGAATCCCATTTCTCAGCTGGCCAGAGAAAAACCCAACACCGCAAAACCATCCAGAGATGCAGAAACAGCCAGGCTGCTGAGCAGAGGCAAATGTTTAACCATCTCCCAGTCGCGCACCTAACACTTTCAATCTGCGACTTGCGGAACATGAGTAATTGAGCCGCTCAGCCGCATGGCTCAGGAAATTTCAGGAGAAGAGCGGCGTGCTTTTCTCCTCCTCTCATTCCTTCCCTCTGACCGCAGAGTTATCTCTAATGTACTAGCAGAGCTCTGTTTCCGAGTCGTGTGGCTTCGAGCTCGTTTGTCAAAGAGATAGATCTTTATGAAAGACCGTTAGCAGGGCATTTACTTCCCATTCTTCATCCTGGGCTGTCGTCACCTTCCAAGATTAATTAAGGAAAACGACAAGACATCTTGTCTCTCTTTTGTTTCGCCTTTCCCGTTCTTTTCACAGCCCCTTTCTTTCCATTCATGCAGCGACTAAGTCTACAAAAAAAAGACAATACACAACCTAGGATGATTGTCCTGCCTTTCTTATGGGTAACAGATCATTTTTTTCTTCTTTTTGTAAATGGATGTGGTGGGAGATCTTTGTTTGGAAAACTCAGTTCTCACCAGTGGCATCAGCTACTAAAGCCAAGCATGGAAACACCCCAAATGTGTTGACTTACATCATTGCAAATGCATTTTACGGACTTACAACCACAGCCTCACAGGTGTGGGGCCTGTCCACAAATCACATGCAGGTTTGTATAGCATATTTCCCACTCGTTCATTTGGTAACCAAACAGTGGCATTTCCTTCTCCAGAGCAGTTTATTCTGACAGCGCTTAATCCTCCTGGGTATGTCTACACTGCCACCCCAGTTCGAACTAGGGTGGCTAATGTAGGCATTCGAAGTTGCAAATGAAGCCCGGGATTTAAATATCCCGGGCTTCATTTGCATCTTGCCGGGCACTGCCATTTTTAAATCCCTGTTAGTGCGGACTCCGTGCCCCCAGCTACACGCGGCACGGAGTAGGTAGTTCGAATTAGACAGCCTAATTGGACACGTGGAACGACGTGTACCGGTAGTTCGAATTAGACAGCCTAATTCGAATTATCTACTCCGTGCCGTGTGTAGCTGCGGGCACGGAGTCCGCACTAACGGGGATTTAAAAATGGCGGCGCCTGGAAAGATGCAAATGAAGCCTGGGATATTTAAATCCCGGGCTTCATTTGCAACTTCGAATGACTACATTAGCCACCCTAGTTCGAACTAGGGTGGCAGTGTAGACATACTCTCTCAGAGGGGATCCTGACAGCTTTAGCCTGTTCCAGCGCTCTGTCTTCAGAGCAGAGTGAACACATTTTACGGCATTTTCCCGTGTGCCCTGGTCTACTCTAGGGAGTTATTTCAAACTAACCCCTCTTAGGCGGAATTTATAAGGGGAGCGTCCATACTACCGGCCTATTACTTTGAAATAACGGAGAAGAACCTTCCTTGGAGAAGAACGCTAATTTTGAAATAGCGGTAGCATGGCTACTCTCTTGCTGCTATTTTGAAATAATGACTCTCCAGAGTAATTTAGAGTAATTACTCCCCACTGCTTCCTGGGGTTCTAAGTTGAGGTGGCGCATCCACATTAATGGAGTCTGCCTTGGACTAATTTCGAGGTTACCCTGTACTGAGGACACACTAGTTTGATTTTGTTATTTTGGGAGTTATTAAATCATTTAGTTATTTCGAAATAGTTTCCTTGTGGAGACAGGCCCTCTAAGTTAGCCTCCCGGAAACGTGACAACTCTTGAATTGCTGTGTGAACCCAGGCATTGCATTCACTCGTGTGCGGCCTGAAGAGTTCTGCCAGCCTGGCCCAAGCTTCTTAGAGCTGCTGGAAGAAGAGCTTCTCTACAATTTAGTCCCGGGCAATCGCGGAAGAAACTGGCTGTCCATTCTTGGCACGCCAGCAGGCATTGGAGGACTAGCACAAGTTAATCATGTATTGTGATGGGTGAACTAGGCCTCGACGCCCCCTACAGGAGGCCAGAGGCCTTACCACACCCCATCTCAGCGACAGGAGCAGAAGAGAGGTCCTCCAGGCAGGATAGTGGCTGTCTCCACAGCAGCCAATCAGGGCCTGCTACTAAATAGGGAGGAATTAGTAAGGGAAGTAGAGGTGGGTGACAACCTGGGAAGCAGTGATCATGAGATGGTCGATTTCAGGATCCTGACCAAAGGAAGAAAGGGGAGCAGCAAAATACTCACCTTGGACTTCAGAAAAGCAGACTTTGACTCCCTCTGAGAACTGATGAGCAGGATCTCCTGGATGCTAACATGAAGGGGAAAGGAGTCCAGGAGAGCTGGCAGTATTTTAAAGAAGCTTTATTAAAGGCACAGGAACAAACCATCCCGATGCGCAGTAAGAAAAGCAAATATGGTAGGCGACCAGATTGGCTTACGAGGGAAATCCTTGGTGAGCTTAAACACAAAAAGGAAGCTTACAAGAAGTGGAAACTTGGACAGATGACTAGGGAGGAGTATAAATATATTGCTCGAGAATGCAGGGGAGTTATCAGGAAGGTGAAAGCACAATTGGAATTGCAGCAAGTGAGGGATGTGAAGAGTAACCAGAAAGGTTTCTATAGGCATGTTAGCAATAAGAGGGTGATCATAGAGGGTATGGGGCCCCTACTGGATGAAGGAGGTAACCTAGTGACACACAATGTGGGAAAAGCGTAAGTACTCAATGCTTTCTTTGCTTCTGTATTCACAGACAAGGTCAGCTCCTGGACTAATGTGCTAAGTGACGCAAGATGGGATGAAGATGGACAGCCCTTGGTGGGTAAAGAACAGGTTAGGAACTATTTAGAAAAGCTAAACATACACAAATCCATAGGTCCGGATTTAGTGCAACCAAAGATACTGAGGGAGTTGGCAAATGTCATTGCGGAGCCTTTGGCCATTATCTCTGAAAACTCGTGGAGATCGGGAGAGATCCTGGATGATTGGAAAAAGGCAAATGTAGTGCCCATCTTTAGAAAAGGGAAGAAGGACGATCCAGGCAACTACAGACCAGTCAGCCTTACCTCGGTTGTCAGAAAAATCATGGAGGGGATCCTCAAGGAATCAATTTTGAAGCACTTGGAAGAGGGGAAAGTGATCAGGAATAGTCAACATGGATTCACCAAGGGCAAGTCATGCCTGACCAATCTGATTAGCTTCTATGATGAGGTAACTAGCTGTGTGGATATGGGAAAGTCGGTGGATGTGATATACCTTGACTTCAGCAAAGCACCCACAAAATACTTGCCAGCAAGCTAAGAAGTATGGATTGGATAAATGGACGGTAAGAGGGACAGAAGGCTGGCTAGACTGTTGGGCCCAACAGGTAGTGATTAACAGCTCGATGTCAGGTTGGTGGTCGGTTTCTAGCAGAGTGCCCCAAGGATCAGTTCTAGGGCCAGTTTTGTTCAACATCTTCATTAATGACCTGGATGAGGGGATGGATTGCACCCTCAGCAAGTTTGCGGATGACACTAAGATAGGGAGAGAGGTAGATACACTGGGGGGCAGGAATAGGGTCCAGAGTGACCTAGACAGATTAGAGGATTGGGCCAAAAGAAATCTGATGAGGTTCAACAAGGACAAGTGGAGAGTCCTGCACTTGGGAGGGAAGAATCCCAAGCATTGTTACAGGCTAGGGACTGACTGGCCAAGTAGCAGTTTGGCAGAAAAGGACCTGGGATTACAGTGGATGAGAAGCTGGAGATGAGTCAACAGGGCGCCCTTGTAGCCAAGAAGGCTAATGGCATATCAGGTTGCATTAGGAGGAGTGTTGCCAGCAGATCCAGAGAAGAGATTATTCCCCTTTATTCAGCTCTGGAGACACACGAAAAGACAGCCAGACCGCATAGCTTGGCCACAGAGTGACAAACTGGTTCATCCCCAACCGTGCCACAACTGAGCCAGTGGGCCGCAGTGCCATGGCCAGATATAGAAACGGGCACATGTGAGGGGTCTGTAGCACAAGGTGCACCTGCAATGTACGGCTCTGTCTGTAACCCTTCTGCCAAGGGAAGTCAGCCACGGCCAGGGCTAGGTTCAATGTCTAAGGGGCCCTCTCCATCTGTTCAACACGGAACCGGCTTGAGTCTCCGCCCAGTAACTTGAGAAATTCACACCTCACCCCTGGGCGCCTCTGGGCGGCAACGCTTCCCCACTCGCAAGCACAGTGTCGGAGTGCAGGAAAGCAACGTTTACTGAAAGGCGGGAAGTAACCTGGCATTAATTTGGGAACACGCCGCAAAGAGGAATCATAAACATGAGCCAGGAGCAAAAGCCCCGCCCCAGGTTGGCTGGGCAGGGTCTTTTCTCCTCAGGTTCTTTAGTCCTCGTCACACGCCCAACCTACTCACATTTGCTGCCCTTGGTTCAGGGCAGATCCGGAGTTGTGAGAGGCATTGGCAGAGCTCGCCTCCCACCCTGGCAGAGCCTCCCATTGGCAGAGCTCGCCTCCCACCTCTCTCTGCCAGCCACTTGGTTCTGGAGGCTGGGTTTTGGTTTTTTGCCCACTGATGCATACACAGATAATGGGCCAGAGTTCACCGTCTCTACGCGTCAGGCACCTATGAGCATTTGACACCTCTTGTCAGCCCACAGGGCATCTCCAGCAAGCTAGTCGTGATTCATCACGTTTAACGGTATGGTCAAGGAGAAATTATAAATACCTATGCTACATGGCACGTCTTCTGAGGCATCGCTATAACTAATGGTGTCTCTGTCTCTGTACAATCCCAGCCGGTGTCTTTTCTTGCAAGCATGGAACTGAAACTCTTACGTTCCAGTAAAGGAAGAAAACTCACAAGTGCAGCTATGTTGGAGAGAAACGAGTGCAAGCTGAAAGGTGTCCAACCAATGCAGAGGAGATTTTTGGGCAGATCTGTGAGCCCCTGACTGTGTTCAGCTCCAAACCAGACACATCCCAACCGTTGGATTGCACTCGCCAGCAGATTAATTATATCGCAACAGTAACGAAGAAGATCCCCACTGAGTAAAGAGCAGAAGCTTGGAGCGATGTGGACCCAACATTCCCACTTCCAGAAGACCCGAGAGTGTAGCTACAGATTCTGGGTGACTTTTAAAGGAGAACATAATGTCTGAGAATGCTGGCCAAGCATAGTGTTTTGTATAGGGTACTACCCACTGCATACCCGGCTCGAGTTCCTGAATACAACACTCGCAGTAGCTTGGGTTATTTTCTTCCTTTCTGAATTACTCCCGTCCCAGCTGCGTGACTAGACTAACACTTAAAATGCTGAACCATGCTGGACAACCTTTGCTTAATACAATGTCGCTAAGGCGGTGTAGCAGAATTCTCCCAGATTATATTATTATTAATTGACTCTGTTCACTTAGTGTCTTGGTTTTTGTGTCAGTTTTTATTTTTCTCTATAGCACAGTGCCCTGGATATTGTCCAAGGGGATGTAGTGATGAGGGAAGGCAATGCAACACATCACACAAGGAAACAAAACAAAGCTGGGTACAAAACTACGCCTTGACGGATTTAAAACACAGGAAATGGGAGTTCGCTACAGTTGTTTGCTGGCTTCCACAGACAACTTCCCGGTGGTGGGGTTCTATTCTAGTCCTCTGGGCATCTCCCCGTGCAACAGGACTCACATCTATTACCAGGGGTTCATTCTTTGTCAGGTTTTCCCAAGGGGAGATCATTGTGCATTGTGTTTTGGTTGGTTTACGAGGGTTCGTTGTGAGGCTGTGTTTCTGGAAAGCTGGTCAAAGATGTGCATCTTATGTTCAGAGCAGGAGGTGAGGAAGTCCAGGGATGGCCCTCAGGTGTGATGCGAATTCTTTCTGAAGTCACAGACCCACCCCCAAGAAAGCTTGTTTTCCTGCCCAGACGAGCATCATCCTTAAGGCAGGAAGTCCCATTGGCCCCAATGACCAGAGCGGTAAACTGTGTGTCATCGGCATGCTGCTCCCACTTGAGTTCACACCCTCCGATCAGCCCATCTAGCGGCTGCATGTAGATGCTGGACAGGAACGGAGAGAACCGATTCTCGTGGAATGTCAGAAGGGAGGAGTCTGGAAGTGGAGGTGTAGTTTCCCTGCTGTGTATTGGCTGTGTCCTTCCAGGAAGGACAACCCTTATAGGACATTCTCCTGGTCTCCTACCACCTCTCTGAGGAGAGACAGCCACATCTCATGGTCAACAGTATTGAACGGAGAAGAGAAGTCCAGAAGGAGGAGACTCAGCGTCTGTCCTTTCTCTATTGACAGCATATCCACTATCAGTGCCATTGAAACTATTCAACTAGTATCTTAGGACTATGTTGAATGGTCTAACCACTGTTTAAAATCAGCAAGGCCGGATACATTGTGTGCAAGTGTATTTTAAAAAGCAGGCTAAGGCATCGGCTGAACGATTACTGTTGATTTTTCAATGAGTTGTGGAACACCAGGGATGTTCCAGAAGACTGGAAGAAAGCTAACACTGTGCCAATATTTAAAAGGGCAAACAGAATGACCCAGTTAATTGTAAGCCTGTCAGTCTGACATCAGTCCCGTGTGAGATAACAGCGTGGCTTGATTAATAAAGAATTAAAGGAGAGTAATATAATTAATGCAAATCAACATGGGTTTATGGACAATAGGTGCTGTCAAATTAATGTGGCATCTTTTTAGGAGATTACAAGTTTGGTTGATAATATTAATAACGTTGCTATCATACGTGTAGTCTGCTTCAAAGCATTTCATTCGGTACTACGATAGGGCATTCCAAATGCTTATGAAAACATGCTTATGAGATGGATATGTCATAACTGAGATATGCTTTATGCAGGATGCCTCATGCAACATATCATTGGAAAGATTGTGATTTACTGACTATGACTATCCCATTTGTATGCACGTATCATTTTTGCCGATCAAATTAGGGCTATTGAACTGTGTTTCTGTAACTGCATAGTCCCTGCTTTGAGTCGCTCCCACTGGTTACACTTCAGGGCTGTGACGGCATCAAACCAGCTGGGAGGGCAAATTTAAATCTGAAAATTTTGAATTACAACTGTGAATTGTTTAAAGAACATTGTATTAGATGCCTCCAAAGCCACAACCCCAGAATAGAAGGTGGTGGTGGTACTGGATGAAAAAAATGACCTGATTTAGAGAGGAAGTAAAAGCAGTTACATATTTTATATATAGAAATTGAAGAAAACGTTAGTAGAGAGTTGTGAATATAAATCAGAAGCTAGGATCTGTAGAAAATTGATAAAGGAAGCAAAAGGACAGAAGGAGACATCTATGGTCAGCAGAGATCCATAAAATCCAAGAGATAATGGAACTTAACCTTCCTGCATGGGTGTGGGCCAGCCCATGGGGTATGGAGACAGGGGCCTTGCAGAGACATGCGATGATTTCACCCAACAATGGAATCCATCTTACGCTCTGTACTTTTTCACTGGGAGGGGCTCAAACTGAAACAAAGGACTTCTGCCTTATGCAAATCCTATTTACAGGTGGGGAGTGAAAGAATCATGGTCATTGGTTCTTCCTGGATACCCCACCCAAGATGACAGCTGGAAACAACGAAGACTGAACTGGAGGAAGGAACTGGGCCCAGGCTGAAAGGATATCTAGTCTATGAAGAAGATTATTAGAACAACTTTAGGGTGAAATATTACATATAATTAGTTTCTTTAATATTGTAAGCTTTGCTTGTGTGTTCTGTTTTATTTTACTTAGTAATCTACTTTGTTCTGTGTGCTATCTCTTATGACTGCTTCCGTCCCAGCTTTTATTACTTCATAAAATTATGTTTGTTTATTAATGAACCCAGTGCAAATAATTGTTACCCGGAAGGGAAGAGTTTTTGCATCTCTTTACATCAGTGATTCTTAAACTTTTTAAGATGGAGGAACATCAAACAATAATCTTTTTTTATGAAACAAAATACAGGACTATGTAGCACTTTAAAGACTAACAAGATGGTTTATTAGATGATGAGCTTTCGTGGGCCAGACCCACTTCCTCAGATGAAGGAAGTGGGTCTGGCCCACGAAAGATCATCATCTAATAAACCATCTTGTTAGTCTTTAAAGTGCTACATAGTCCTGTATTTTGTTTCAGCTACACCAGACTAACACGGCTACATCTCTAACACTTTTTTTATGAGGCACACGAAGGATTTTTGTTGAGAAAAAAAAAGGAAGCTTGACCCTTTTAAGGCTGGCTTTTTGAACTCTGTTCTCTCTGAACCAAAATTAGGGACACATTACCTACACCTTCTGACCTCTGTTTACTATGCCCCTGACTCTCGGGGTCAAGATGGACAGATGACCAGAAGTAAAAGTAACCCCTCTAAGAACTTTTTCCACCATCCTCCTACCCATAGGGGATGAGTTTGCCCCCCACCGAACACTCTTTCCTCTGGTGCTGGTCTCTCCCCTGCAGGTGTCTGCCCTTCTGCTTCACCCCAGAATCCCCTGGCACCTGCACCTTCCCTTAGCCCTGCACCCTCCTGGGGCATCCCCCTTCCCTTACTGCCCCTGGCCCCTTTGCCCTCTTTTTCCCTGATGCCCATCCCCTCACCACACTCTGCCCCAGTTCCTCTCGTGTCCCTCTGTGCCCTCACATGACTTGGTCCATCTCCGCCTTCCTCATGCCCACCCCTTTTCAAGCCTTCTCCCAGCACCTCCCCCTCTCCTTGCTTCCTCTTTTCCCAAATGTCCTTCCTCTCTCCTCTCCCAGCATCACCTTGTCCCCTCCACTCTCCCCTCCCTCCTCCTGCCTTTTCCCTCATTGTCTCCACTTGGTCCCCTGGCATTTGTCTCTCCTCCACCCCGTCCCTTGATGCCTGACCCTTTCTTCTCCTGCCCTGCCCCCCTCCCTTCAGAACAAGCCCCTTCCTTTCCCACCCTCCTTCTCCCTAGTTCTCTCCCTGCCCATCCTCCACCTTTTGACTTCCAGTTTGTGGGGATGGAGTCTGTGATTGGGCCCCAGAAGTCCTCACAGCCCCGGCCCTAGCTGCTTCCAAGGCAGGACTGCTTGCCAGGCCTGGAGCTGGGCCACCCGTGGTGCTAATGCTAGTGCCACAGTCCAGTCCTCGCACCAGCTTTAGCTCCTATTAGGAGGAGCGGGTGGGGGGGGAGGGGAGAAACCCCTCATTCTCCCAGATTTGGCTTGCAGAGCGAGCGAGTGAGTCCATGCACTGCTGTGCCCCCAGCAGAGTGGGAAGGCAGATGGAGAAAGGGCCATGCACAGAGCACACCGGCAGAGCCCGAACGTACCCCGCTCTGCAGAGCTCCAGCCAGGCTCTGCGCAGTCTCTGCTGGGACTCTGGTGGCAGCTCCCAGGAGCGGCTCGCCGGCTTCAACCAATGTGCCTCCCCCTCTGGCAGCAGTGGCGGCCGCCTGTGGATGGAGGAGGCCAGGCTGGCAGTGCAGGGTGGAGGCAGTTCTGCAGAGGGAGGGAAGGGCCATGCGGTGGGGGGAGAGGCTTGCTGGACAGTGGTGCATGCTGCATGGTTGCTTGGAGCGCTGCACACTGCACGCCACCAACAGAGGCCCTGGCTGCCTGTGCAAAGCACCAAGGGAGCCGTTTACATGCTGGGTGGTGGCAGGGCATTGCTGCTGCGCCATTCTAGCATTGGGTGTCTTTAAAACCGGGACAGTCCCAGAAAAAATGGGATGTATGGTCACCATATCTCTGCGGCACACCTCCAACAGCCTCATGGCACACCGGTGTGCCATCGAACACAGTTTAAGAAACGCTGCTTTCCATTGTGAAAGAGGGTGAATATTCATAAGCTTACTCAGTAGGCAATTCCATGCAGCGCAAGACAGATGTATCTGAGGTTCAGCTCCCAGAAGGGCTATGTACACGAGTGGTGGGGAAAGGTCTCACGTCGTGCTTCTGCAGCAGCTGGGATATGGCCCTGGCCCTGTGTTTCGGTTGAAGCAAATTGGAGAGCTGGGCTCAACAAGGCAAGGTTGCCACATGCCCATAGTGTCAAGAAAAGCATGTCGAGTGGAGTCTCGACACATCAGGAGACAGTCCCGAGGGGCTCCCAACCCATTACAGGTACCACACGACATTTTGATAAAAAAATAGAAAGATAAAATTCACATGGCAGATGGATCGGGCTGAAAGTGTAATTGCACATGGAGAAACGCCATAGAACAAGTGTGTTTCTGAAGGCATGTGTGCTAACAAGTACATACAGTGTGCTCTAAAATGCTAGTTTACATTTTTTATTAAAGACTTAGAAGAAAACAAAACCACCGCTAATAAACTTTGCCGAGGATGCAAATAATGAGAAAACAGCCTGCTAATACAGAGTGATCTGGATTGCATGGTAAACTGGGCCTCAAGAAAACAATATAACTTGCAATGAAGGTTGGGAAAGTGTAACCGTGTACACGGTTAACCGATGAGCCCAGGCCATGCCACGAGCCCCTTCCCCCTATGCTGTGTTCAGTAGTTACACAATTTTTTCAGAGGTTACATGATTAAATAATTAAATGCAATTTAACCTCCCTACTTGTAGTATGTCTCAATGTAAATACCTCGAGAAACAAGGGATGCTGGCCATCCTTACAAGATGGGGACTCTATTCTGGGAAACAGTGACTCTGAAAACAGGTGAGGGTCATGGCGGAACATTTATATGCACGAGCTCCCAGCAGGACACACAGGCCAACATGGCTAATGTGATACTGCAACGCGCAAACGGGAATCTCGAGTCGGAGCAAAGAGGCCATTTTACTTTGGTATTTGGCCCCGGCGTGACTGCTGCTGGAATCCTGGGTCCAGTTCTGGTGCCCACAATTCAAGTAGGACGTTGATCAGTTGGCGAGGGCTCAGAGAAGATCCACCGGAATGATTTCACTGATTAGAAAACCTGCCTTGGAGTGAGAGACTCAAGGAGCTCCATCTATTTAGCATCACGAAGAGGAAGTTCAGGGATGTCCTGATCACAGCCTGTAGGTAGCATCATGGGAAACCAATATTCAACACGCTCTTCAGTTGAGCAGTTCAATCTAGCATGATCCTACAGCGCCATGTTGAAGCCAGCGACACGGAGACCGGAAATATACGGAAACCGCTTCAGTTGAGCAGTTCAATCTAGCATGATCCTACAGCGCCATGTTGAAGCTAGAGACACGGAGACCGGGAATACACGGGAACTGCTTCAGTTGAGCAGTTCAATCTAGCATGATCCTACAATGCCATGTTGAAGCTAGCGACACGGAGACCGAGGTGCATTTTTACCAGAGCAGGTACTTAACCATTGGAATCGCTTACCAAGGGTTGTGGTGGGTTCTCCCCTTGCTGATCATTTTCAAATTCAGACTGGATGCTTTTACTGAAAGAGTGGCTCGGGGGGTTATTTTGGCCCATGCCAGGCAGGAGGCCGCCTTGGAGTCTACGAATGGTCCTTAGAAGGGACTGATGCAAACCTCATTGAGGTCAATGGGAAACCTCTTATTACATTTGGAGTCCAGCCCTCAATCAGGACTTGTTGGGGCCGATATTTTCGGAAGTAAACAAAAAGCTGAAACAAAGCAGCATAACTCATGAAAGGCCCGATCCCCCACTTGTGTAAACCGGCCCGGAGCAGTCGTCAATGGAGCTGAACTGATTTATGCTAGCTGGACATCCGGCCCAACACGCTGGCCACTCGAGGAAAGGAAATTGCTGCTTCAATTAAATCCGGAGCTTGATTATCCAAAGGGAACCGAGAAATGAATGCAGGTGACAGGTTTTTTCCGGGATAACTGGGGTTATTAATGTTCTTCTTGCCATCGAAGAAGAGCACAAGGGATTTGCATCACCTTAAAAAGGTCTGGTTTATGTGGGGAAAAATGAGAGCTGCACGCTAAGTAGTTAGACAGTAATTTGCCGGGGAAGATAGCTTAAACCAAAAGAACCCAAGGCAAACATGTGATCCACACAAGGGTCAAATTGTGACCCCTCCATTCTCACCGGTGACACGTTACTCACATAAGCAATGTCTTCTGTCAAACTACTTGAGCAAATACTAACGAGGAAGGAATACCGTGGAAAGAGATCTGAAGGTCATAGTGGACCACAAGCTAAATATGAATCAGTGACACACAACTGGAAAAAAAAAGCAAGCATCATTCTGGGATGTATTAGCAGGAGTGTTGTGAGCAAGACACGAGGGCTGTGTCTAGACTGGCAAGTTTTTCCGCAAAATCATCTGCTTTTGCGGAAAAACTTGCCAGCTGTCTACACTGGCCGCTTGAATTTCTGCAAAAGCACTGACAATCTCATTTCAGGAAAGAGGTGGACAAATTGGAGACTGTCCAAAGAAAAGCTGGTGAGAAAGCAGGGAAAATTTGGGGCGAACTTTCCAAATTGTTTCCATTGTGTAGAGCTTGAAATAGACCCGTTTTCTACCCTTCATGAACCTGACAAGCTTTTATTGACCGTTCTTAAATTTCTCCATGTTATGGAAGTGAAGCCTGGATTTTCAGTAAACAAAGTTTTCAGAAACAACTGAGACCAAAAAAGAAAAAAAGGACAGAATAGCATCTGTTAAAAAGTCATGGCAAATTTGGTGAAAAATAAAATTTCAACGAAGTGAAGGGTTTTTCCCCCCAAAAAAATCCACTTAAAAATGGTTATTTTTTTTACAATCAGTGTAAAAAATTCCTCCCTCCTTCTTTCGGAGGGGAAAATTGTACAGTTCTTAAGAAGTTGAGAGCCCCTCAGTCTTGGTGCTGTGGCTGTATGCCTCCACTCCATTCAGATAGGAAACATTTCCATCGGAAGCGCATAGGACCCCAGGAATATCCAGAGTGGCTCAGATGTAAGCCCATCTCTTGGTGTATCCCATACAGTTGCTTCAATGCACAAATCCTGTAACAGTGAATGTGAGGTAATCTGTCCCCCCACCCCCACCCAAAGATCTCATCCTGATCTCTAATTTGTTGGAGGTTGGCATGGGCCCTGAATCATGAATTTTAATATCCTCTCCAAATTCAGGAACCAATCCCTGCAACAAAGCCCGCTGCCAATTCTGTCCACACATCTAGCCTCATAACACCATCACAGGGCCTAACCGCATCAGCTATACCATCAAAGGCTCATTCGCGTGCACATCTGCTAGGCCCTCAAGTGCCCCCCTGCCATGTACACTGGAGAAACCGGACTGTCTCTATGCTACGGAATCAATGGACACAAACCAGGCACAAAGGGCAACATCCAAAAGCCAATGGCTGAGCACTTTAACCTCCCTGGGCGCGCAGTTACGGACTTGCCAGTTGCCATCCTCAGACAGAAAAAAAATCAAAAACAGACGGCAGAGAGAGACTGCTGAGCTGGAATTCAGACGCCAGTTTGACACCCTGAACCAAGTGCTAAACAAACACGTGGAATGGTTCTCCCATTACAACAGGTAATTTCCCAGTCAGGTACTCTCACCTTCTCACAATGGTTGGAGAAGAGTGACATCCACTCTCATTTCATTGGCACTGATGTTTCCTTCCTTCCTCCCTCCCCTCTCTCCTTTGCTTTCCTTCCTTCCTTCCTCCCTCCCCTCTCTCCTTTGCTTTCCTTCCTTCCTTCCTCCCTCCCCTCTCTCCTTTGCTTTCCTTCCTTCCTTCCTTCCTCCCTCTCATCTTTGCTTTCCTCCCTCCTTCCCTACTTTGCTTTCCTTCCCTCTCCCCTCCCTCCCTCCTTTGCTTTCCTTCCTCCCTCCCTCCCTCTCTCCCTCTCTCCTTTGCTTTCCTTCCTTCCTCCCTCCCTTCCTCCCTCTCTCCTTTGCTTTCCTTCCTCCCTCCCTTCGTCCCTCCCTCCCTCCCTCTCATCTTTGCTTTCCTCCCTCCTTCCCTCCTTTGCTTTCCTTCCTCTCTCCCTCCCTCCCTCCCTCCTTTGCTTTCCTTCCTCCCTCTCTCCTTTGCTGTCCTTCCTTCCTCCCTCCCTTCGTCCCTCTCGCCTTTGTTTTCCTTCCTTCCTTCCTTCCTTCCTTCCTTCCTTCCTTCCTTCCTTCCTTCCTCTCTCCCTCCCTTGCTTTCCTTCCTTCCCTCCCACCCACCCTGAGGAAGTGTGTTGTAGCTCATGAAAGTTTATGTTCTAATAACCTACTAAATGTGTTAGCCTTTAAAGTGCCACTGAACTCCTTGTTATTTTTGCGGAATCAGACTAACATGGCTACTGCTCTGAAACTTTTCTATGTAACTTTCCAGTCTCATTGTAACAGCTCCTATGGCTCAGGCTGAACGGGCACATTCCTTAGCTGGGGTAGATATACACAACTTTATTTAAGACAACTGGAGTGGTGTCCTCTGACACCAGCAGAGGGCTGGACCTAGTGGTTTTAGAATGGTTAGCATTATATCCAAATATGGGTGTTCCCTAGTCTACAGTTCGAACTAGGGATGCAAATGTAGGCGACCGAAATTGCTAACCAAGTGGGGATTTAAATATCCCGCGCTTCATTAGCATGATCTCGCCGGCGCGTTACTCTGCTCAACAGCTGCTTCGAAAGTGAAAGTGTGCGCTGAGCAACCTTCCCTTTCAAACCCACCTCCAAACGCATCCTTCAGCAGAAGTTCCCCCGGGGAGACAGAGAGACTACGGTTCCAGTCAGACATCACGCTGTCCCCTCTCATCCTTGTGTACGGCAGCTTTGGTGCCACAGCAGAGCGCACATTAGCCACTCCTGGGAAAACTGGCAGGAATGCCAGGGCCTTGAGGATGGAGACTATCCGTAAGTCTCTGTCCAACTGGTGGGGGGGGGTGCCCCTAAACACACCAGCCCACGGGCTATCTCGCCACCCTGCCCTGGGCTGCTTCCTTCCTCTCTCCTACCCCGGCTCCAGGGTGTCGGTCCTCCACTGCCGGTTCCTCCTGCCGAGGCCGTCGGCGTTTCCGCGACTCCTCTGCCGTCCGGGGGGGGGGTACTCCCGCGACCTCCTCGCGCTCCCCCCTTCCTTGGCGGCCGGCCAGCTTTTAAAGATCCCCGCCGGCCCGGGGGGGAGGGTTTATGCGCCCCGCCCCCCTCTTCCGTCCGCCGCCGCGCGCGCTCTTTCCTCCCCGCCTCCCTGGCGGGGCTGTGCCCCGCTCAGCTGGGCCGCCGCGCTTCTCCAGCTGGGCGGCGGCGCCAATCAGCTGAGTTGTGGCTTTGCTCAGCCGCGCCGCGGTGCCGCCCAGCTGAGCCGCGGCGCGTGAGCAGCCGGCACAGCGGCGGTAGGTGCTCTGCTGCCCTTCTCCCAGGGCACAGAGACTTGGGGGTTGGGTGCGGGGTCTCGGCACCCCATCACAGGGGGCATAAGGATCTTGTGGGAAAAGGGTTTTTTTGTGCAAAAAGAAAAGGTCCACACAGCTTGTTTCTGCGCGAAAACCCCCAGTGCAAAAACGGATCGGCAGAAAATATGCAAATGAGATCGTGACTCCTGCCAATGAGTCCCTCATTTGCATATTTTTTGCCGAGAAAACGCGTCGTGTAGACATAGCCTTAGAGCAGCCCTTGGGTTTTCTGAATCTATCCTGGTGCCGGGGAGTGTCATCAAGTCGAGAATCCCTGACTACATGATGTTCCACATCCAGGCTGGGCAGGTACTGGCCCCAGCAGAGAACCCAACGTAGAAAACGGCTTGGGATTTAGAGCCCCCTTGCATGCTATGGGACACCCTAGTTATCAGCCCCCCCCCCCCCCCCCGCGATGAGATGTCTGTGGGAACCATCCCTCCTTGGAGCTGGGATGGGTCCCAGGAGATCTGTGGAAAGCGAGCCTCGCATTTTGGCTCTCCTTTCTGAATGTCCCTGGAAACAGCCCACCAGGTGTCTGTGAAATACCCGCTGGAATGAAAAGATCACCCCGGCTGCCGGAGCCACAGCTTATTATATAAGGCAATCACGATGACCTTTGTTCGCCTAAGGAATAATAAACGAACAGGTAATGATGGGGCTAGCAACACAACACAAGCCGAGGTGAAACGGAAAACAAAATCAGCCAGGAACGAGAAGAATAAAGCAACGTGGCGATGCTGTAGAAAATGGAAATGAGAAAGCGGCTTATGCACAGCCTGGCTGGGAACAGAATAATACATGCAAATGGGGCAGAGGCCCAGAGGACTATTATATGAGTCAATACAGCTTACAAGACCCAGACGCTCAGAGGAAACATTACAATATGAATAGTGGTTAAATTCTGGGCTAGCTCAGAGATGTTTCTGGGGACTGATTCCCACCCGTCTCAAACCCAGGGCCTTTGGCAATTGCTTCTCCAAATTTGCACACTCCTGAAATGCTTTTGTGAGAGCTAGGTGATTTTTTATTAACGTTTTACTTAAACTATACAGCACTGACCACGGACAGCCAGGACATGTCTACAGTAGGACATTATTTCAAAATAACTTCTTTCGAAATAACAACTCCTGATTTAGCAGAATCAAAATAGCATGTCTGCACTATGGGGAAGCCTCAAAATTAGTCTGAGGCAAGCTCCGTTACTGTGGGCATGCTACCTTGACTGAGAGCCCCGGGTAGCACTGGGGAGTAATTAGTTTGAATTACTCATTAGAATCATAGAATACTAGAACTGGAAGGGACCTCAAGAGGTCATTGAGTCCAGTCCCCTGCCCTCATGGCAGGACCCAGTACCTGACATTCCTGACAGGTGTCTGTCCAACCTGCTCTTAAATATCTCCAGAGATGGAGATTCCACAACCTCCCTGGGCAATTTATTCCAGTGTTTAACCACCCTGACAGGTAGGAAGTTTTTCCTAATATCCAACCTAAACCTCCCTTGCTGCAGTTTAAGCCCATTGCTTCTTGTCTTATCAGGCCATGGAGAACCAAATTCCACCCTCCCGCCTCCCGTGACACCCTTTTAGGTATCTGGAAACCACTATCATGTCCCCTCTCAGTCTTCTCCTTTCCAATCTAAACAAGCCCAGTTTCTTCAGTCTTCCCTCATAGCTCATGTTTTCTTTCATCATTTTTGTTGCTTTTCTCTGGACCGTCTCCAGTTTCTCCACATCTTTCCTGAAATGTGGTGCCCAGAACTGGACACAACACTCCAACTATGGTCTAGTCAGCCCAGAGTAGGGCAGGTTTTTTTGGTGATTGTTGTTGCGAGAGTTTAGAAGTCACCGTATGAACCTCCACTCGGATTCTCGCTATCTGGTTGACCTGACTGGAGAGACCTGGCTGGAACAAAGAGGAATACTTCTAGATTGTCAAAAAAGCAACACTAAAAGGGCTATTGTGACAGGATTTCCCTTCCCCCGGGTTCAGCTGGTGGGACCGCTGTTCCCCCTTCACTTTCCAGACTAGGTGGTCTCCCACAATGCCTAGCTAGTGACCAGCAGCAACCCCTCCAGGTGCTGCTAACACTCAGCCCAACTTCATGCGGAGCCCCCACACCAATCACTCAGCTTGCAGGAATGCGCCCGTGAAACTCAAAGAAAGGCACCAAACAATCCTCCCTTCCCCACAGCTCCCAGGACTGCCAACTAATTTACTAATCAGCTCACCACTCCGCCAATGGAAAGCGGGTGTACACCAGCCTCGGTAAACCTGAGCCCATGTGCCACACACTTCTCACAAAATCACAGGTACAAAGAAATGGCAAAAGAAGTGTATTGACCACAAAGATCACAGCGAGGTCCGGCAGTTTCTCACCTCAGTGGATATTGCAGCTTGTGGCACACAAATTTCACCCTGGAGATCTGGGCGAGTCCTTTCTGTTGGGATCTCCACTCTCCTCAGGGTCCTCGTTGCTTGCAGCGTAAGTTGGTGAAGGAAAAAGGTCCCCATCGTGTTGTGTTTTTATCCCCTCAGCCCCATGTGCAGGCCAGGCATGTCTGGGGCCTTGCCAGGTTTCCAGGCAACATTGAGCCACTCCGCCGGTGTGGCCTCCTGCTGGCGCGTCCTTGCATTGCAGCCCCCTTGTTGGACAATGGCCGTTGACATCCCACTGGGACATCGGTTACTCTCCTTGCTGTTGTCTCTGCTGTGCTAGTATCTGGCCCAAATGTACAGTAAGTTTCCATGACAACCAGGCTTGGCTAGAGAAATCACTGTCAACAGATGGTGGGACCTTTCCCCACACCCTCACGTGGTAGGTGTAATCAGCAATGTCACAAGGCTGGACAGAGGAGGCGTGTGGGTGCTACAGGGCACTCCCCCAAAGTCTCAGCCATGTGCCACTGTGGGTCTATACTCCAGCAGGAACTAGTAGCAGAACTGAAGGCAAGATGGAGTCCACCTCATGGCCTTATATATCTCTCCTGGCCAGAGCAGGTCATGTGGTCGAGTGACCTTTCTCTCTTTTGCATGCTGGCAGCCATTCTGCCCTAGCTGGTTTGCAGGTATCCAGATTTCCAGATGCATTCGTCAGGTGTGTATTGGGCACTTTGAGAGCCATTGTTCCTGGATCCTCGCTAATTAGCATAGTCAAACTGAACAATTGTTCTTTACAACAGGCAGTCCAGGTCAGTATCAGCACAGAGTCCATATTCATAACTCCACATACAGACATCACACGAGTACATGACTAGCATACATAGAATCAGTAGAATATAAGCGTTCATTTGACACCTCACATGGCCCCCTTTGTAGAGATTTTGGGGCAAACACTCCTTTGGGGACGCAGCAGTGATCTGGTTGTTCCCCTTAAAATCCAATAATGTGACACAGGGACAGACAAGTTCTCACCAGGAGTGAGAAGTTTAAGATTTGGGGATTTCCTGGTGGTTGCCGTACCCCAGCTCTCTCTCTCTCACACACACACTGTCGCATTGCTCTGCTTAAAGAAGAAAACGGCTCTCCGAATGACCCGACAGTAACCAATGGCCTGTCTTCTCTGCAGCTGCGGGGCAGACCCCTGGCTGTCCTGCCAGCTCTCTAAGATAGAATTTCAGCTCCCTGGGGGGCTGAGAGTGGCTGTGCTGGCCTAGATGGAGACACTAGCAGGAAGGTTTGCCTGGGCACCCATCAAGGCATAGCGGGAGGAGCTAGATTCAAATGGGTGTGCCTTTTGGGGCACTCAAAAGGCCTTCTTGAGGGGTGCACTCAGCCCCTCCCCCCTTCAAAGGGTGCATCCTTCTCTCACAGCTGCACCGTGCACCCTAGGGGAGCGGTTCCTACCCTCCCCTCCCAGCCAAACATGCACCAGTGTCAGGGGCAAGAGGCACAAGAGACTTTCAAACATCGCCCCCAGGTAGGCTCCGTCTCTAAGAACCGTAAATTTGCATTATTCCAGAGTTACGGTTCTAATGCATCATCTTCCAATGTGCTTTATGGCTCTCGCTCAAACGCCCGTCTTACATTTAGAATAGTAACAATCATGTTTAGCCTCAACAAATCTGATTTGATTTCCACATCTGCTCACTGCTGCTTAATTCAAAGGAAGATTTACATGCCACTCAAAATCCTCCTTCAAACATTTACACATGAATGTGAGGGATGGGGCTGGAAATAGGGGTTGGCATTTCTGACTGAAAGCACTGCAGAAAGTCACAAGAAAAGACAGTCACAGGAAAGTTTCCCCCCTGCGAGCTACCCAGGCCAAATTTCTGGCAACACTTTCCCTACCCTTTTGGTTGGTTTAGTTTTCAACACCAGTCTCATCTCATTTAAGGGGGAGAAGTATTTGGCTCATGCTGTATGAGGGCTATACGAGCACAGGACAATTAAACAGGACAGATGAACCCTTTGCCACTTCAAAGCAGACACCAATCTTGAGCCCCAGTCTACGCTACCGGGGAAGGTTGAATTAAGATACAGAACTACAGCTAAATTAGTTTTATAGCTGGAGTTGATGTGTCTTAATTCAAGTTTCCCTGCTGTCCTCGCATTGGGATGTCAACTGGAGCAAAAGCTCCCGTTGGCTTCCCTTACTCCCCACAGAAGCAGAAGTACCGGTGCTTACGGGAGCACTCTCGGAATGCGATTTAGCAGGTCTTTACTAGACCTGCTAAATTGAACTCCAGAAGATTGACTGCGGCAGTATCAAACTTCCATGCAGGGAAGACAAGCCCCGAATATAAACACAACGGCAGGCTGTCTCGGCTGCAGGAGAATGTCTGCTACCGGTTGGTCCTCCCAATGTTTGCCTGTCAGAATGACAGTTCTTACAGCAACTCCTTACTTCCCAGCTGCAAAGACAGATCACTTCCTGGCCACACAGGAAACATGAAGTTTCCCCATATGCCAGAATTATAGTAGTCACACTTATTGAAGTAACTAGCCTCAAGGTCATAGGCAGTCCTGTTTACTAGGGGCTACCAGCACAGCTGGGCATGTTCTTTTCCTTCCATGTGGAGCAAAGCACCAGCAATACTTAAGATAGGAGATTTTCCAAAGACAAAGGGTGCCCAACTGCCATTGAAAGTCTGTGAGAGTTGGGGGTTTATATCTTCTTTGTGCTATTGAAAATCTCCATAGTAACTATTTTTGTCCTTCGGTAGTCCTCCTATGAGTGTACTGGAAGACCTCCTTGCCTGGAGACTAAGCCCTGGGTTGGAGTCTCCTCTGAGACCAGTGTAAGTCAAGAAGGACATGGTCAAGTCAACGGAGTTATGCTAGTACAAGACTGGTGGGAAGATGAAGGACGTGGTGGGTCTAGTTATGTGACTAATAGAACTGGAGATGGTCAAAAAATTGACAAAGAAGTTCTCATCAGAAAACAGGGTTTCCATGGAAGATACTTTTCCAGAAAAAGGTCATTTTGGATTACATTAATTTTTTTTCTGAATGTTTTCCAGAAACAAGCATTTCAGGGAAAAGCTTGTTGGATTTTTTTTTGTTTAGAACTTGTGTCTAAAAGATCCCAGGAGAATACGGCAGGGGGTGGTGATGAAGGTTTCAGAAGACAGGAGCAGATTGCTGGCTCTTGTGCAGCACATACGTACAGACTTTCAGCACAAACTCATTACACGTAGAGGCCAACGTGTTGGACAGTCCCCAGAGAATGACGCTGAGACTGACGCTCTCATGGGCTGGAGAGGGGTGAGTGAGTGGGGAAGGGGGTTTCCATGCTCTGAATGCTTTGAAAGTGGCGGCGGCAGTTTCTAAGGAGCATCTCGGCCAGTACTAGAGTCATTGCTTAATCAGAGAGTCAGCCAAAGCCTATTGACAGGAGTACGAAAGACGGCCACTCGCTGACATCAGCGTGCTGGGCGTGGGGCTCGTATGCACTTGCAATATGGCAGCTGTGGTACTTCAGTGTAGGCACTACCTCCGCCAAAGGGAGAGTGGCTTTCCCATCCGTGAAGTGAACACACCTCCCTAAGAGGCGATAACCAGGTCGATGACTTCTGAGCATTCTCAACATCAGGGGCGAGGTCTGCTCAACTCGGGGGAAATCAGTGTGCAGCCTCTAGGCCAAATTCAAATGGCCAGATGCTCCTGAATGGGCCGCAGAATCCGTTTATTTCTCTCTCCTTGTTGTTGGGGTGTGAGAAAAGTTCCTCTGGAGTCCAGACCTTGACTGTACCAGGACCAAGACGTTTGGACCTTGACAAAAAGAACTGACTGCTTCTGGCTGAACTGCTCTCCTCGGGGCTGTGGAGTCTGGACACACCCGAGCTATGGGATTGCCAGGTGTCCAGATTTCATCTGGAACACCTGGCTGTGTTTCCACTGAGGAGTCGGAATGGGGGAGGCATGCCGCTTCTTCCTGGAGCTGCTTGAGGGAAGAGCCACCTGGAGCTGGCCTGCCTCATAACCTCCCAGATCCCCCTCCTACCCGTCAAAACTGTCAGCCCTACCCAGAGCCCCCACCTCCACCCCAAATGCCTCATCTCTGGACCCTCACCAGAGCCTGCACCTCCAGCCGAAGCCCTCGGCCCACCCCAGCCTGCACTCCAACCCCCTGCCCTGGCCTGGTGGAAGTGAGCTGTTGAGGGTGAGGACAGTGAGTGATGAAGGGTGGGGGGATGGAGGAAGTAGAGCTGGGGCTTCGGAGAAGGAGCAGGACGGGGTGGGGCCTTACAGGAGGGGTGGTTGCCAGGCAAGAGTGATTGGTTTTGTGAGAATAGAAAGTTGGCAGCCCTATTGAGCTATGAGGGTGGGTTGATCCAACTTTTCACTGGGAGGAGGCCTTGGGTGTTGGGTCAGAAAGCATCCTGGTTCGACCATGTCTGAACGTCTCGTGGCTCACCTTAGCAACCCAGGAGTGAAACAGAGCCACTGACGGTGGGAGCATGGCTGAAGAAAGCTCTGAAGCGTTCCTCCCTCACATCTTCTCCACTTGCCCTTGATGTTCCTGGACAGTGCTCACACATACAGCAAACAAATGTTTGGCCGGCCTGCCAACTCGCAGGCCATCAGAGAGGCAGCACAGCAGAGCAGGTAAGGGAACGATTTCTCACCAGTTCAAGCTAAAGGGCTTTGCATGCCAACTTGCCTTGGTGAATTTTAAACACATCCTGTGTCTGGAAATGCCGCACTCACTGGAACAAAAGAAGCATTGACTTAAACAAGAAAGGGCAAGTAAAGAGATAGTCTCCAGGTTGATGTATATAGCTTTGTGCTACCGTTTGCGAGCAGCGGATGCGGGGACCTCATCTCTAAATGGCAGGATCAGTGCCTCTACAGAGTCGCAGGGGAGGTGATAAAGTGGATCTAAATGGTACGAATCTTTTTTCATTTCCAGAGAGATTTCCTGACCGTTCAACATCTCTTTTCCTTCCGGTGGATATTACCATTAGTGTCAACTCTCCCAGATTCCCTTGAACGAATTTCAGTTGGCTGATCATTTTTATATATTGGTTTTAGGTTGACCTGAGTTTAAAAAAAAAGAGAAGAAGAAATGGAATTTTGTGCTCCAGTCACCAGACAATGAAAAATTTGGTTTCCAATGTGGAGCACTTTAATTTGTCAAGACATCAAGCCAAAAGCGATTTTCTCCAGGAAGGAAAACAAAGTGCTTTGCGTTAAGAGCGTCAGAATGAAAAATTCCTCGTGTGACACGCACAAGCCGGTGCACCCAACACGAACGTGCCACCCGTTCCGGGGGCACCAAATTGGAATATTTTATCATAATACATTGGGCCAAAAGAGCTCATCTCCTCTGCCTCTTCGGCAGACACGGACTGTTCTAATTTAGCAAGCATCCTTGGGAATCAATGACCTGCCAAGCAGCGCCGGGTTGACCTTAACCACTCTCTCTGATGGAAAGCCTCAGTAACCTGCTCTCCAGATGGGTCGATAATAGCATTGCTTGCGTCTCCTGAAATAACTCACCCTTCACATGGGTCATTGCTGCTTTCAGTCCGGGTAAGACTTGCCTGATGAGGAATGCAAAATATAGAGTGTTATTTTGTTACAGCTTGAACCTCCATAGTCCGGCACTCTCTAGTCCAGCAACATCCGTGGTCCGGCGTGACTGTAGTTGGCTGGATGTCCACTTCTCATGGAGGTGGCCAAGTTTCCTGTGGTCTCATAAAGTTTGTTGACAGCCCCCAGCCCTGGCTGTCAGTGTTCTGTGCTGTGATTTAGCCCTTATTTACCCCTAAAGATTGTCTAAGAGCCCAGAAAGCAATGGAAATGCTGGTGATGATGCTAGACAATATTGACCTCCCGTGGTCTGGCAAATTCTCTGGTTTGGCACCGGTTGGGTCCTGAGGAGGCCGGATGAGAGAAGTTCAACCTCTCCGAACCATGCATTGGAATGCACCACGTTTGGCAGATGTGTCAAGGCAGGGGGCTTCTGCAGAGCTCTCCAAAGTACGTCCCATGCCTCCCTTCTAAAAGCCACCTTTTGCCCTCTAAGAGCATCCTCCTTCCGCGGGAGTCACTCTCGGGAGTGAGGTGCAGAGCACGCGCACGGATGGCTGAGCCATTTCAGCGCACATGCGCTGGGTGTGTGTGTGGGGGGGGGGGGGATAATGAGGCGAAGCCGAAACAGCAGTGAGATAAAGGCTATTGGGCAGGGCATGTAGTTAAGAGATTACCTCAGGATGTGGAGGGGGAGGAGAGGGAGACAGACAACGGTTTGTTGTAATGAATAGTTCTTGGGCAGCACTTCCTTTGCCCGCCCTTAAGCACAGGAAGCTGTCCCCATGGGGATAATTGCCCAAGATTGCTGTTGGAAGACAAGAGTGGCTCAGCTTCATGGAAAGGGGGCTCTTCCGACAGTGACGACATTTGCCTTCCCTTTTTAAGAATGGCTTCTCTCGTCCTTCCGTTCGCCTCCACACTCCTGGGGGAGGGAGCTGGAGCGGGGGAGGTGCCCTCTGCAATACCACCCATTCATGGGCCGTGGGGACAGTCACAGGAAACATCCGGAAAGGTGAGGTGCTGTCACCCGTCTCACAGTCAGACGGCGCTCTGTTCCGGATCATCGGGTGACAGCCCTTCACAAGGACAGGGTGGGCAGGCAGACAATCGGCAGCACCCAACAGTGACTCAGCACCAGTGGTGGGCGGCCTGAGAGCCACATGCGGCCCATCGGGGCTCACCATGCGGCCCA
Source organism: Pelodiscus sinensis (assembly GCF_052426305.1). Classification (NCBI taxonomy): domain Eukaryota; kingdom Metazoa; phylum Chordata; order Testudines; family Trionychidae; genus Pelodiscus; species Pelodiscus sinensis. Next base: position 54,860,751 of record NC_143061.1, on the reverse strand, counting down.
TGAGACATTTCGTTCACCACTGCCTATGCGCGGGGTCGCCAGATTCCGCTGGCTTTCATCCCCGTACTTTCCCCTTCTACTCGTATCACAAAGGCAAGGGCATGTGAGGTGAGGTGTGTGCCGAGTGCCCACCACACGGTGACAGCCGGGTGCTCCCTCGGCAGCCAATCCCAACGCTGCCTCAGTTCAGTCAGCACCCCCTGCAGGATCTCGGGACGCCAGCGCGGTGAGCAAAGCTACCCTGCTCCGGGAGACCGTCTTGGTTACGACAGTGCTGCGGCCGCTGAGATGAAGGAGACACAACCCTGTGGCTTCTCGTTGGCCTAGGCTGCAACTACTCAAAATGGCCTCGTGGAAGGTTCTGGTGAGCCCAAGCAACAGGCTCTGATCCACTGTGGCCAGCTGGACTCGTTCCGAGGTTTCAATGGGCTTTGCTACAGACCCATTAGGATTTAGATTTTGTTCCAGGCTTCCTGAGGTGTGGTGGGGGAGCTCGTAGTGTATGCAAACGAGATCGCCTGCTGTCGGAGCAGTGTGCCTCTCCTACCCACTGGAGCAGGACTTAACAAACATCACTGCAAGGGCAGGAGCAAGGACAACAGAGACTTGCTGACCTTCGGAGGTCTCTTCCAGCTCTATGGTTCTATGAACAGACGCACTAGCCCCTTGGGAAGAAGAAGCTGGAAGTAGGAGTCTGTAAACCTCTCGTTTGCTCTTGGCCGTGGGTTTGGGCAGGGTGTGGGGGGAGAAGTGAGCACCAAGTGCGGGATCGTATCAGAAAAGTTCTCTAGAGTCTCTGCATCTTAGTCACCTGCTGTGTCCTACCCGGAAAATTCATATCCAAGACACGTTCCTCTTTCCAAGAGGTAAGACTATGGTGTGGTGCACGTAAGAACATAAACAATGGCCAAACTGGGTCAGGTGAAAGGTCCATCTAGCCCAGTGCTCTGTCTGCTCACAGTGGTCGATGCCAGATGCCCAAGAGAGAGGGAACACAACAGGTAATCCTCACGTGATCCCTCCCCTGTCACCCTCTTCCAGACAGAGGCTAGAGACACCATTCCTACCCATCCTTGCTAATAGCCATCCATGGACCTAACCTCCATGAATCTATCTAGCTCTTTTTTGAACCCTGTTCAAGTCCTTTCACTGCATCCTCTGGCAAGGAGTTCCACAGGTTGACTGTGCACTGACTGAAGAAAAACTTCCTTTGGTTTGTTTTAAACCTGCTGCCTGTTCATTTCATTTGGTGACCCCTAGTTCTTAGATTGTGGGAATAAGTAAATAACTTTTCCTTATTCACTTTTTCCACACCAGTTATGATTTTATAGACCTCTATCATCCCCCCTCCCCCCAGTCTCCTCTTTTCTAAGCTGGAAAGTCCAAGTCTTTTCAATCTCTCTTCATATGGGACCTGTTCCAAACCCCTCATCATTTTTGTTGCTCTTTTCTGAACCTTTTCCAATGCAAAGAGATCTTTTTTGAGATGAGGCAACCACGTCTGCACGCCGTATTCAAGATATGGGCGCCCCGTGATTTTATATAGAGGCTCACTATCTTATTCTCTATCCCTTTTTCAATGATTCCTAACATTCTGTTTGTTTTTTTGACGGCCGCTGCACACTGCGTGGATGTTTTCAGAGAACTATTCACAGTGATTCCAAGTTCTCTCTCCTGAATACCTGGAGCTAAATTAGTCCCCATCTAGACGCGCTTTTGCGCAAAAAAGCCCCGATGGCCATTTTCGCAATCAGGGCTTTTTGGCGCAAAACAAATCTCAGCTGTCTACACTGGCCCTTTTGCGCAAAAGCTTTGCCCAAAAGGGACTTTTGCCCGAATGGGAGCAGAATAGTATTTCCGCAAGAAGCACAGATTTCAGACGGTAGGAAGTCAGTGTTCTTACGGAAATGCAAGCGGCCAGTGTAGACAGCTGGCAAGTTTTTCCGCAAAAGCAGCTGATTTTGCGGAAAAACTTGCCAGTCTAGACACAGCCATGAAGTATTGCCGCAGTATTTCCAAATAAAAATCATGGGTTTTGGACAAAATGTGCGTGTTCAGGTTTTAAGATGACAATTCAAAAAGGTCCATAGAAAACTTCTGTGCACGATCCAAAGCCTCCAGTTTTCCAAGCTAAAACCAATGTCACTGGAAAAGTTTATGCCCAGGCCTAGCCATAAACAAGAAAATACCCCAAGGTGCTAAAAAGACAAAGCCTGCAGAGCAAGTGTGAATCCAAGCAACTCCTATTTAACAAGTCCACTGAGTCCAGTTTGAGTCATGCGCTGATGTGACTGCTCGTGACAGAATGCTATGAAAATCCATCATTGAAGAGGAAGGATGTTGTCAGAAAGGCTCAGGAATTTATTGTTTTCAGTGAAATATGGAGAACGTCGGTGTTGTGTTTGGCTTACCCGACACAGGTTATTTTCCATCTCTACTTCAACAATCCTCCCACTGCGGCTAAAAATATCAGGTCGCTTTTACAGCTCAAGTGACTTCTAGGCCACGTTGATTAAGATGAAACGGGCAGGTCATGCAGCCATGACCACCTCCGGGGGTGATGAATTGCTCTCCAAGGGCCTTACAAACAACCTCTCTCTGCTTCCCTCCTATTTACACAGCGGTAAACTGAGGCACAGAGACAGGCAGGGACTTGCCTAAGCTCTCCCAGTGCCCGTGCTAAGTGCCGCACAGTGTAGATGCTTACGTCCTTGTTTACTCTGGTTCCCTCTTTCCCCACACAAGGTTGTTTTTAAGTTTAGCATGTCGGTGAAGGTATAAACAGGTGCACGAGCACCACGAATATTCTGGGCCCGGGGCTGGGCTCCACCAAAACTCACTGCCTGTCCCCCCCGGTGCTCCCTGTTACCTGTGTCCGCCAGCCCCCCTCCTGCCCCACATGCTTCCCCACGTTCAGCCCCACCTGCCGCCATGGGGCAACCAGCAGGGCTGAGGGACACACAAGGGGAGGAGTGTATGGGAGCAGCAGGGGGGCAGCAGCACCTGGAGTGCCCCCCAGAGCCACCGCCAGAGGGGAGCACCCCACACCACCCCCGCCTCTGCCCTCCACACACCCTTGTGCATTCCATTCCCTCCAGAACTTGCACCCTCTTCCCCAATCTCCCCCAAATCCCCCCTGTTGCTCCCAAACTCCCTCGCAGAGCCTGCACCCCTTACCCTATCCTGCCCCTAAACTCCCTCCCAGAGCCTACACCCCAACTCCTGACTCCATCCTCGAGGCTGCACCCCAGACCCAGAGTGGGGTGGGGTGGCGGAGGGGCTGGTGCATCATTGTCGGCTCCCCAATGCTGGGGGGACCCTGAGCTTTGGGGGCTGGATCTAGGCAAGTCAGGGGCCACATCCGCCCCCCCGGGCCTTAGGTCCCCTGCCCCTGCTTTACACTGCCCAGGTACACGCTCTGCTGGCTGAAGTACACACCCACAGTGGCTGCTCCGCACACCCACCTTGCTCCCCACGTCCCTGCTGGGTCTCAGGATGTCGTCCTGCAGACACAGTGCAGACAGCGGGGTCTCTGCTTTCCCCTTGAGTCATTCTGCACCCTCTCCCCTGGGCCTCGGGCTCTTCAGACCTTCGCTGGGTGCAGTCCTCAGCCTTCCCCCGTACCAAAACAGTCCACAGTCCTGCCCTCCGACTGCCAGAGACTTTTCGTACCTGCCCCTCCTCCACCGGTCAGCCCGGCCCCTCCCACGGATCCATCGTCTATTAGGGCTTGTGCCTCACTCGTCCTCCCCGCCTCGGTCCCTACCCTCTTCTCCAGGGTTTAACGCCAACTGCCACTCAGCGCCGCGGTTCTGCAGGCTCCCCTCCGCTCCAGAGGAAAGCAATCTCTTCCCTTCCCCGGCGCCTCCCCTCACTCAGCCCCCGCTCGGCTCCTGCGCTCACCACAGCTACCCCAGTGGGAGTCGCTCCTGGAAGCTTAGTGAGGAGCTCGCATTGGGCAGCCAGAGAGCTGCACCATGGGAGCCACCCAGTGCGACCCACTCCCAGGACAGCGGTGCTGCTGTCACGAGTGTGCCCAAGACCCAGCCGAACAGCCCCATCGCTCTTGTCAGCACTGGGTCTTAACTCCACTCCCCACACTCCCGGCCACCAGGTTCTTTCCATTTTCACCTCCCCTCCAACACCAAACACCAGGAGGGAAGCCAGTCTCCTGCCCCCTTGCAATAACCCGTGTGCTGCTCTTGGCATTGGAAGAGTGGGCTTCAAAACAGAGGCCTAGCTGCAGAGCAGGCCTAGCTCAGAGGCCTAGCTGCATGGTGGCACACGGGAAATTAGCTCTGGGAATGGGAACGCCAGCAGGCCCAGCCCCTCCTCAGCCATGCTCCTGGACTACCCGAGGGTTTTACTTTGTGGAGGGGAGGGCCACAGGCCCTCAGGCCTTTCCCCAAACATTAGGGCACCTCAGGTCTTGCGTGGGTATGGAAAGTGGTGCTAAGCGCACCGCGAAGGGAAGCAGAGATAGGTCCTACGCAGGCTGGAGGGTGGCCAGGTGTCCAGTATTGACCTGGACAGTCCAGTACTTTCAGCTCCTGTCCGGTAAAAAAATTCAGGAAATACCAGACTGCCTGGGTCATTACCGGACACCTGGACACACTCAGCAACTGGGCCCAGGTCCCCCAACTCACCCCCGCTTACCTGGTTCTGCAGGGGAGCTGTCTGGCCGGGAGCAGGGAGGCACAAAATGGTTTTTTTAATTTTTTAATTTTTCGGTTATTATTAAATATTATTATTATTTGCTTAATAATTCTCGGAGTCCTTTTTTTTTTTTTTTGCTCAACTTTGGTCTCCTCCTCTTTTTTTTTTCCTTAACAGAATTTTTTCCCCTGTGTTTTTTTGGGGGGAGGGGGGGAGTCGGTATTTTTGGTTAAACCATCTAGCAACCCGAGGAGGCAGCCTGGTGCCACGTCTGGGCCAAAGTCACCCACGACGGGCACTAGATTAATTTCCCCTGATTTTTAAAGTTTGGGGGTTTACCACCAAATGACTGGCCAGTGTAGCTTGAATGGGCGGGGGCAGATTAACGGAGACCCCCCCGGCTCTGAGCCATCATAATGCTATCCTCCACACCCTCCCACCCCCCCATCCTACCTCAGCACCTTCGATCCCAGCACAGCCATCGCCTACCCCCTCAGCCCTGCTCCTGTCCTGCCAGCTTCCCCGCCAGGATCTCTCAGAACTAGGACATGGGCAGTCTTACCTAGCAGTCAGTGCCACTAGGCAAAGCTAAAGTCAGGCAGTCCTGCCGGGCTCATTACCCTGCCTGGAGGCTGAACCAAGCCAGCCCCACTCAAAGCAGAGCAGGGAGCTGCTGTTACCACCCGCTTTCCTTGTGCTCCAGGGCCTGGTTTTCGTGGGCGCTCCAGGGCAAGCTGGAAAGATGGAGTTGCTAATTGCACCTCTTCCCGGCTAATCCATTCCCACTCCCTGCGTAGAGCCGGACACGTGCTGCATGTCGGCTCGCGCTGCCTGCCGGCACTCGCGGTGCGGCACACGTGTTCATTTTCCCCCACGCCGAACAAGGCCTTGAATAATTTATTGGTTATTTATTCTGCCGGGGAGGAAGGCTGGACTCTGCATTTCAATGGAAATGCTCTTCACAGAAGCTGCAGAAAGGGCTTAGTAATTAGCACGGCTTCTCAGCTGGACCTAGTTTGGAAACAGGCTGACTGGGAAGATCAGAGACGCCGTGCTCGGTCCCTGAGCGTATCGGCCCCCGTCTTGGCTGCTAGGCAGAGAGAGGCTTCCCTGGAATATGCTTTACACCCAGCGTGGGTGCCGGAGCCGGTTGAAGGCTTCATTAGTCTATTTCCTGCCCCTTCCTGTCCTCTTTGAACTCTCGACTTCGGAGCGGCGGGAAGGGCTCTGAGGAGCGTGCAGAGAGCAGTTCCGGCAGTCCATCCGCACTGCCGTGGGAACAGGGCGGCCGCACCTTCTGGGCTGCGTGGGGTGGTCCCCATTGGCTTCCTCAGCACAAATAATAAAAGCACGATTGTAGTTTTCCTTCCCAGGGAGCCTGGCTCCCGGGATGGCCACGTACATGAGGAACGACAAGAGGCCTCGGTTATTCCTAGTGTGTAACAAGCCCGGGCCTAACCACCGTTGAAAGGCTACGTTCCAGATCGCCTCATGCCTCCTCTTTCCCCCTCTGCAACTGCCTTTCTCTCTGCCACCTCAGCACTCCCACCAATCTGCACCACACAGACCGCCCCCGACTCGCCTCTCAGACAGCCAATTCCTCTCACGCCTCATCCCTCAGCGGCACATTCAGAAGCCGGCAGAAGCCAGCGTGGGATGAAGAGTAATCCTGCACGGAACGATCTGCGTTGGAACCGAGGGGCATTAGATACCGTCTCCTCAATACCTTTCTGCTAGCCTCCGGGTTCTCAAACTGGGGGCCAGGACTTTTCCTTTCATCCCACTTCACCAGGCCTATCGTCATGGCGCATTTGCATGTATATGCAACCATACGTAGGTTTGCAGCCCGTGGCACGTGCTGGGTTGGCCCCTGGGGCTTGCAAAGTTGAGTAGCCCCGATGTAAGAGAACATGTCAAAGAGCCAAAGAGCAAAGGGTGGGGAAGTTGAGGCGGCTAGTGCCTCAGAACCAGATTGCCATGAGGGCAGTGGGGAGAAGGAGTCCCCTCCTCATTGCAACGCCCCAAGTACCTTTGGAGAGCAAAAGGAGGAGTGGCTGGCCTGGGAGATAAGGAGGGGGAACTTGAGATGGGAAGAATGGGCCATGTAGGTGGAGTAGGCCGGCCCCGGGCCTGCCAGAGACTTGGGGCCTCGGGGAACGTTTCATCTCAGCCGGCATTAGCCGTGCTTTGGCAGAGAGAGAGGGATGGCCCCTCAGAGCCCCCGAGCTGCAACGTGGGTTGGTGAAGATAGATAGGATCAAATTAAGGGCTGCCGTGCTCAGGGGCTGCATCCGAGCAGCACGCCGTTGCCACGGTAACCGTGCCGGCTCGCCATCGGCGACCTCCTTTGGGCAAGGTTTTCCGAGGGAGGCCGACTGTCTCGCCGAGGCTCACCCTCCGACGGGAGAGGTCGTGTCAGCCCTCGCGTGGAGTTGGTGGCCTGTAGGACGAGCAGCCTACAGAGCGACAGAGCGAGGACAGTTCCTTCCTGACAAGGCCTCGAGCAAAGGTCTGAGGAGAAGATGCTGAGACAGCCCGATATCTGCGTCCGGGTGAAAGCAGTGGGGGGAGAATGTCTCCCAGACAGGGTGCCACAGCGCCCTGGGGCCCAGCTCTTAGACTCTTGGAGGAGTTCCTTCCTACCACAGACCCCTGACGGGTCCCCCTCGTGCGTCAGAGTAGGCCATGCAGCCTCCAAGACGGTGCCTCTGGGTGCCAGCCCTCACGCTGAGGAACTAAGGCACGTGCTTGTGTGACCCACACACCTACCTGGCTGACAGGTGTGTGTGGGAGGGCAAATCTCCTTCCTTCTGCGTCCCGGAGCACTCTGTATCATTGTTGTGCTCGCTGGGGTTTTCCATTGGCTCTTTCAGATTCTTCATGGATGCCGGTCGTGTTCAGCATGTTCCAGCCAAGCCCAAAAGGATCCTTTTCACTGTGCCTCAGATAACAAGGCCACACACACACCCCTCTCATGACTCCCGCTCGCCCCCAAGAGCAGCCTTAACCATTCCCCCCTCCTCGGCAGCAATGCCAAGTACAGAGGGAAACTGAGGCGTACATCGGTTATATTACAAAAAATTCCCACTTCATCACCCATTGGCTTTTGTAAGAATGGTTTTGCGTTGGGGTAAATACTGCCGTTCCTACTGGGTCAAAACACCAGGGGATGTCAACAGGAGGTTTCTCTGAGACTCGACTATGAGGAACGTAATTCCGGTTCTTAGCCTTTTCCCTCAAAACAGCTGGGCACCCAGGAGTCAATATGGCCTTTAAGGGGTGCTGTTGGATGTCCAGCACCATTGAGATCAGGCGTGTCCTGCTCCAAGATTTGTATGTGCTGTTCCCCGGCTTTTGCATTTGGACACTACTGCATACATACAAATTTAGTTCCACCTGATATAGCCCGTTACTGAGACATCAAAGGAATTAAAGGAGGAGTACAACCCGCTTACAACAGGCCTGCCCTTGGCTCAGACTATATTTCAACAAACCCATAAAAAGGACCAGGGAGCTCACTCAAGCATGAATCGTTACAAGCATGAAAGCGTGGTGACATCGCATTTATGATTAAAGCCTTTTCTCGAGCCCCGTGTCGCAGATGGTTTTCGCGACCTCGGGGGAATGGCAAGGGACAGGGTATTTAATAAAAACTTTATGAAAAACAGAAACCGTTTTCCCTGGTTAATCAGAAGGCCTAGGGACAAATTACCTGGGGAATGTTATTGGAAAGCGCAAACTTTATATGGTTGGTGGCTAACACGGCTACATTTCTATCACTATTTTATTTGGTTGAGGGAGGCCAAGATTAGCCGAGCTTACAGGCATGGATGGCCACCCTAGAGATATTCAGATGCCTCCCAGCTGATTAACAGAGCGCCCTCAGCTGACCACGGCCAGCAGCATGTGTTTCTATGGGTGGTGCACACTGACACATGCCTTGGTGCATGGAACAAAATTGATTCCACACATAGATGGAAAACCGTAGAGGGAAAATTGGTTCAGGGGCAATTGGTTCCCCCAGTAGACACCCTAGGATTCAGGGAGCGGTGCCTAAACCCACACGAAAGTCGAGTTCTTTCTGTAGTAGGCTGGGTAGTTGCTGGAATGAGAGCAGAGATTTGGAGCGCTCAGCGTCGTCCGGAGCAGTGGGCTGAGTGCCCTGCGGTTGGCAGCAGTTCCTGATGAAAGCAATTCATCACATCGTTATTGTGCGATGACTCCCAGGAAGACTGCCCGTACCTGGGAAAGATGCAGACGCAGGATGCTCCTGAAGGCGCGGGTACCCACAACTCCAATTGGCCCCAATGGCAGGTTCTTCCGAAGAGCTCAGCAAGCGGTGTCATGGGGTGCTGAGCACAGCTCCTTGGACATCTGTCCCTAGCGGGGGGTATGAGTCCTGCGAAACATGGCCCTGAAACCGATGGGAAATCTAGGCCCATGCGTCCATCTCCACACGTGCCGCAGAGAGATTTCGGACTCGATCAGATGTTCTCCTAGCTCCCCCGTGAGCTGCATGCCAACGAAAATCGGCACAGGCAAATGCCCCCATCCCCACTGAAAGCTGAGTACAGGGCAGTGAAACAGTGTGCGGTCAGCTACGATTTCTGTGTGCGCAATCATTTCCCTTAATGTTTCGCTAAAAAAGAAATGGGGGTAAGGTGTGTGTGTGTGTGTGTGTGTGTGTGTGCGTGTGCGTGCGCGCGTGTGTGTGGGGTGAGGGGGGGGACGATGAAATTAAATGAAAGAACTGCAAGGAAGGTCTATGTGGTTTTAAAAAAAAGGCTGGTGTTGAAATTTTGCTTTAAGCATCAATTTCTTGTGGAAGCCATAAACCATCTTCCTATTTATTACAGACAATCCCCTCTTATTTAATGAAATCCCATCCATTATGCAACTTTGCAGATATCAGAGATCACTATTAGGGAGTTGGGCCTCATTATAAGTGGAGTTATTGTCCTTTGGAGATTGAGTTAATGGTCATTTGTCTTTTCCAATTCGATTAACAACAACCCTCTCGGGAGCGGAATAGGCTCTGTTTAGCAATGCGCTGTTAAGTCCCCGCCTCCATCACCGCAGATTGCTGTACATGACCCAAATCTCTCAATACAAGGACTGGCTTCAATGTCTTTCTTAATAGCGGCTTCTCACTTTGTAGCAGTTAAAGAGAACAGCAAATTAAATTGCCAGCGAAAGAGCTGGACTGGAGCGAGCGGAGCAAAGCAAACGCAGGCACCGACGGCTCTTCTTCCAGCTGCTCTGATGGGCCATGGATGGTTTGATTAATGTAGAAAGGCTCAACCTAACTGTCACCTGGTAGACTTGAACCTGGGACCTCTGGAGCTTAGTGTAGGAGCCTTTACCAAGTGTGCTAAAAGCCAGCTGGCTTGCAGCCCAGGCTGTAGAGCTCCCTTGTTCTTATTGCTCACTATAAGTGGTCTAAGTGCCACTACATGGAACAATGCACCACACTGGGGCTATGTCTACACTGGCGCGATCTTGCGCCAGAGATATGCAAATAAGGCTAAGCGTGGAATATTGCCGAGCCTCATTTGCATATGTAATGAGCCGCCATTTCTGCGGACGAGGCTCTTGCGCCAGAAGGAGCGTCTACACTGCCCCTTCTTGCCCAAGAAAAACCCTCTTGCGCAATGCCGTTATTCCTGAAAATAATCAGCATAGCGGCATTGCGCAAGAGGGTTTTTCTTGCGCAAGAAGGGGCAGTGTAGACAGCTCCTTCTGGCGCAAGAGCCTCTTCTGCAAAAATGGTGGCTCATTAGCTATGCAAATGAGGCTCGGCAATATTCCACACTTAGCTTCATTTGCATATCTCTGGCGCCAAGATCGTGCCAGTGTAGACGTAGCCTAAGTGTGCGGGTTACACAAGGGTTTGCAATGCAGGAATAGTCAGCTATCAAGTCATCATAGAATCACAGAACTGGAAGGGCTCTCGGGAGGACATCAACTGTAGTCCCCTGCCCTCACGGCGGGACCAACCATCTAGACCATCCCTGGTAGATGCCTATTTAACCTGCTCTTAAATATCTCCAGCGATGGAGATTCCACAACCTCATTTCTTTGCAAATGAGGGGAAGGATGAGCATTCTTCAGCCCAGTGGGACTTGAACCTACAAACTCTGGCTTAGAAGGCCACTGCCCTATGCATTAGAAAAGTGGTTCCCAAACTTTTCAGCATCACGCCCCCTTTTTGATTTTTGAGAAACCCTCATGCCTCCCCCTGCCAAAAAACAGCAGCAAAACTTGTTGAGCAAAAAAAAAAAAAGGAACTGAGCGGGGCAGCAAAACTTGATGGGGAGAGGGGCTGGGTCACTGTGCGCCCCCCTTGAATTTCTTCACCCCCTCCCAGGAGGGACACCCCCCCCCAGTTCGAGAACCCATGCATTAGAAGAACCTGGTCTATACATAAACACAAGGTGGACCTACCCACGTCTCTCTAGGCTGTGCAAAACATCACCCCTTGCGCAAGGTACTTAAGTTGACCTAACCCCAACTGTTGATGCGGTTGGTTCTCCACAAACCTTGTTGACACCTCTCGGAGAGACAAATGGCCTACACCAGTGGAACACCGCCTCCCTTCACAGAAGGAAGCATCTACAGTCAAGTACCACCGAGGTACAGCTCCATAACCACGTCTGTGGCGTAGACATATCCAAAGTAGGTGTAGCTGGGAACAACGGCCGTAAATGAGCAAACTTATCCTTCCCTGGCCTTCTGTGGGCGCTTATGATCTAGACTTACGGAGTACCAGATGCACCCGTGATGAGCATGTGGCAGGCAGTGCCTTTAGGAAGAGACTGACTGGATATCGGAGCCCGTTTTGGAATACCTCAGCACCCACTCCATCTCCTATTACACCATTCTTGCCAGGGACGATTGATAGGCCAGGTTCTTGCAGGCAGATTTGGGAGCTGGTGTAAACTGTCAGTGCTCTATTGAATTTAAAGCAATAGCTCGCCATTTATAACCGGTTTCCCAAACAGGCCCGTGTAGGCACGCATGTCAGACCTGGGAGGGTTATGCTGTGATAAATGGAAGATTCATATCACACGTTTCTTTCTCGGGTCGCTCCCAGGGCCCCGTCTGCCCTCTGCCTGCTAACCCATTTCTTCAGGGTTCACTATTTCCTCTGTCCCCTGGGCAGCCTCCCTCGGCTGTCATTAAAAGATGAAAATAAAATAAAAACTCCTCTCCCGAAGATGGAACTGTCCCAGACCCTGGCTCACACCCTGGGCCAGTGGCCAGTCCCTAACAGTGTCATATCTTTGCCATATGACCTCTGGTTGCCCTACAGACTGGGGGGTATCTGATACCATTGAAAAGGGGAGATCCCCAGGACTTGCTTTTCAACTGGAAAGGGGCTAGGATGTTGGATTTTAAAACTGGATCCTTTTCACGTCCCACGAGTGGGGGTCAGCTCCTTTCTGACAGTTCCCTGGCTCTTTCGGAGCGCCGCACAGTGTGACTCATGGGATAAAGGCCATCCCCCAATGGAGAACTTGGCCTGTGCCATACAAAATGTCAGACTAGCCATTTGCAGTGGTCCCTCTGGGTATGTCTACACAGCAAAGTTATTTTGGGATACCAGAGGTAACCTGAAATAGCTGCCCCGCGTCTTTTGAATGCGTCCGCTATTTCGAAAAATAGCGGACGTGCTATTTCGCCATCCCTGTAAACCTCATTGTACGCAGAGTAAGAGATGGTTCGAAATAATGCTGTATTTCGGAATTCAGCGCTGGGTAGACAGCACCAAATGTCGAAATGGAGCTGTTTCGAAATAGACTCGAAATAAGCCATGCAATTTGCATAGTGCAAATTGTGTATCTGATTGTGAGTTTCGGGAGCTGTGAGGACACATCCTTCTGCACTTGACATCTACGATGTCAACACGAGTTTTGACGCTGATTTCAGGGGACGAGGATTTCAGCCCTGGTCCTTAAGGTGTTACAAGGAGAGGGAGGCACAAACCAGTACCAATAAAACGAATAAAACTCACTAAAACGTGCCCCACTAAACCTGTGCCTTCCCCTACAGCAGTGTGGTACCTTCTTTCAGGCTTGTATGGCCTGTCGTGCTAGGTAGGTTTCTTTATACAAAGTCTTTCATTCATTTTGTATTTCTGGCACAAACATACTTGGTCTCTTAAGGCTTTGTGTCACTCTTTTGAAATATACAGAAAGGAAACAGGGCCTGGAATTCACTTGAGACGAAGCCGGGTTACCACCGAGCTGTTTAGCCTAGACTTAAAGCCTCGCTGAGTCTTTACAAAGGCAATAAATTAACGCACGTCGATAGCACTAGTAGCCCTTTACAGACAAAGACCCGGGATGGGCTCATGAACCAATGACTTAACTGCACTGGCTCATTACCTTTGGACACTTGGTTAAATGCTGATTTAAATCACATTGAAATAAGCGATACGGTGGTCTCAGGGTTTTCCCTGTAGCTACTGGGCCATATTTTAAGCTCACTGCCAGGTTTGAGTCCACTGGCAGTCTCGGATCTGAGGAAAGTAGAACATCCCGCTCCCCACTCTCAGAAAAGTTCATCTTTTCAGTGAAAACATGGCCACAATGTATTCCCCTGCCCACTTTCTGGCTGAAAAAGTCTTTTTTAAGAACCAAACATTCTTGGATCGCAGGGATTGTTTTTTTAACAGAAATAAAACAAGTCGAGGAACGCAACAAATTTCCATGCACAATATTTTTTTTTAAAGGCCATTTAAAATGGTGGAAACGTTTATGATCATCTGTCAAGGCAATTCCCCACTCTGGCACCATCAAGTGCTTTTGAACCCACAAACAGGGCACCCCAAGCCAACTCCAGTGCACCCCAAACTCTTTTCTCCAAAGAGCTTGAAAAGAAAAGAGAAAATATAAGCTGCAGTCTGTGATTGCTGAACCCTCGTCAGAGGCATGCAGATCCCACAGACAGATTTTTCAGGACACAGAAATGAGCCAATACCAGGTTAATTAAAAAAAAGAAAGAACTTGTATTATTAAAACAATATCCCAGTTACAAGCATAGTTGGAACAGCTAGATGGTAAGAGCCACCAATTAATATACTCATGGAGGATTCCACCCTGGGCCAAAACTTAGTGGCAAAAGAGAGGAAAAATCATTTTTAACAGCACAGACATCAGATCCAAATTCCCAACCCAGAAAACAATAAAACCTGATGGATTTATCTAGACTTGACCCTACTTACACATTATGAAGAGTCTTTTTCTTGGAGAGAGACATGTCTTCTGTCTCCCTCAGTATCTAGAGAGCAAAACTGGCTCAGGCACAAAGGAGGGAAACCCCCAAAGTTCCTTTGTCTCAGTTTGAAATCCCTATCTGCATTTCTATTGGATGAGCAGATACCTGGCTGTATACAGGGGACCTAGTTAACCCCTTAGTCCCCAGGCTGCTGGATGAGGTCATCCCTCATAGCCATGACATCATCTCTCATACAAAGGTCACTGCAACAGATGGGAGTGGGGGGAGGACATTTTCAGTGACACTTTTCCCGACTCACTGAATTTGAAACTGTGCACAGAAGAAGGTCAGCGGAGAATATTTTTTGAAATTGTTGCAACCTTATAAAATCATGACAGATGTGAAGAAATTGAATAAGGAACAGGCATTTAGTTGTTCCCAGAACGTAAGAACTAGGGCGCACCAAATGAAATGAATAGGTAGCAGGTTTAAAACAAACAAAAGGAAGTGTTTCTTCATGCAGCAACCTGTGGAACTCCTTGCCACATGATGTGGTGAAGACCGGGACTTTAACAGGGTTCAAAAAAGAACTAGATTCATTCATGAAGGTTAGGTCCATCTGTGGCCGTTAGCCAGGATGGGCAGGAATGGTGTTTTTCAGAGGCTGGAAATGGATGACAGGAGAGGGTTCACGTGATGATCCCCTGCTCTGTTCACTCCCTCTGGGGTACCTGGCATTGGCCACTGCCGGCAGACAAGACACTGGGCTAGATGGATCTGTGGTGTGACCGAGCATGGCTGTTCGTGTGTTCTCTCCTGAGATGCTCTTTTCCTTAACTGGGGGATAGACGCCAGCAGCCTTATGTTCTTACGTTTTGTCTTGATCTTCTCAAAGGAAAAATTCCACTTTTCAACGTTCTGATTATTGCTTTAAAAAGATGTAAACCACATTCCAAAATTCACGCTCCTCCACACGTGGTGACTGACCCGAATCGATTTCGTTCCAGCGATTTTCAATTTACCAAAAGAACTTAGATTTCCGCATTTCCTCGTGATTTGGGATCGAAACAATTTTCAACAAGAAAGTAGTTTTGCTGGGTAGGAAAACCATTTCCCACGCAGCTCTGCACTGCAGTCTGGTGTTATCCTCCCTAACGAGCGCCATTCAGGGCTCATGGCTAGGGATGCAGGGATTGGTCTAGATCAGGACTTCGCTGCTCTGGAGGAGTCACATTTGGGCCCCGGGGGTCTGATAATTCTGCAGGGCAGAATTCAAGAGAATTGCTAAAACGACCCAGGAACCAGGACCTGCAATAGCAAAGCTGCAGCGGCCAAAGCTGATGTGAATTGGCAGAGGTGCTACGGGGATGGATGGCAAAGTGCCCGCTTGGATGGTGCCCAGTTCTAGTTATTCACTCACCTTTGCAATCGCAACATTCAAACAAAAGCTGGCAATACCCAGCAGGATTGGCTGGCTGGGAAGAATGAAGCTTTCTCCGTGTCATCAATATTCAAGGGGACGGAGTACACACAGCCCTGCCTCGCTGCGGCTGTCGGTGACACAGGGATGGAGTCACCGAAACGTGACAAGATTTATTACTTTCTCCCAACGAACAATTGTCAGCTCGGTGTCCTCAGTAAATAATGCTTTCTGGGTGTCAGGCTCACCCCCGAAAGTGGCTGCCACGCAGGATCACACGAGAGGTGAGAAGCAATAATTGTGACAGGTGGTGAAGGTAGGCCCTGCATGAACATTCAATATTTGCAGCAACCCAGTGTTTATCCAGGAGGTGCTCACACCCAATTAATTCCCTGGATGAGTGCTGCAGCCTCAGCACGGCTTGGGATCAGTGACTGCAAAGGCAAAGACGTTCCAGAACACAACAATGGCGCATGGAAAGGTTCACCAGGGGGGTTGCCTTGTAGCTTTCATCCTCAAATCCTGGAAATCTGCCTTGATTCCCCAATCTCCTGCAGCTGGCCCAAGGACATCACGCCTGCTTTCAAAGACCTCCCGGTTCTTGAGTACAAGCAGCACTCACTGCAGTGTCATGAGGATGTCCACCCAGCAATCAGAAGAGTTGGGGTTCATTCCCTAACTTGACACCTACTTCCTTGGTGGCCCTGGCAAGTCACTTACTCCCAGATCCTGTGAAAGATTTAGATGCCTAATTCTGACTGATTTCTGTAGGTGCTGGCGGCAGCAGCCAAAAAAGCAAATAGAATTGGACAGAGAATAAGACAGAATCATTAAAAAAGGGATAGAGAATAAAACAGAAAATATCTTATTGCCTCTATATAAAACCACGGTACGCCCACATCTTGAATATGATGTACAGATGTGGTCGCCTCAGCTCAAAAAAAGATATATTGGCATTGGAAAAGGTTCAGAAAAGGGCAACAAAAATGATAAGGGGTTTGAAATGGGTCCCATATGAAGAGAGATTAAAAAGACTTGGACTTTTCAGAAAAGAGGAGACTAAGGGGGGATATCAGAGAGGTCTATAAAATCTGGTGTGGAAAATGTGAATAAGGACAAGTTATTAACTTATTCCCACAATATAAGAACTAGAGGTCCCCAAATGAAATGAATAGGCAGCAGGTTTAAAACAAATCAAGGGAAGTTTTCCTTCAGTCGGTGCAGAGTCAACCTGTGGAACTCCTTGCCAGAGGATGCGGTGAAGGCTAGGACTTTAATAGGGTTCAAAAAAAGGGCTAGATAGATTCATGGAGGTTAGGTCTACCAATGGCTATTAGCCAGGATGGGTAGGAACGGTGTGCCTAGACTCTGTTTCTCTGGAGGTGGGTGACAGGAGAGAGATCACGTGAGGATTCCCTGTTGTGTTCCCTCCCTCTGGGGTACCTGGCATTGGCCACTGTCAGCAGTCAGGACACTGGTCTGGCCCAGTGTGGCCGTGCTTATGTAAACACCTGCGAGACTCTGCATCTCCGGTCACCATTTACAAAATGGAGGTGACTGCACATTGCTACCAGAGAGGGGAGCTGAAAGGATTCACTCAGTGCCTTCAATAGCTCTGCAGGCGGGTTCCAGTAGGACTTAACTCCCCAGGAAGGGGCGGATCCTTCTAACGTTCGCCTTCTCGTCCCAGATATGACGTTTCAGCAGCCACAAGGTGTCCAGGCATGATGTGTTCCACGTGGCATGCTCCAGTGGTGCTGAATTTGGACCGTGGAGACGACATCACGGACATTCTGCCTGGTCTCGAGCCATCCCCTAGCTGAAGCGGCGGTTTGCATTTACTGGGGGAGCTGCCTGCCAAGCACCCACTGAGGGGGCCAGGCCTGCCTCTGTTTCCCCCCTCCAGGGCCCCTCTGGAATGCCCCACAGTCTCTCACAGCTCACCCCGCCCCTGTGGAGCTGTTGAGTAATGGAAACAACCGTCCGGGTCGCAAAACCAGGCCCATCACCGCAATCCTACTAGACACGTTCAACTGGGGCATCTTCATACCCATCTCTGCATATCCAGAGATCTTCTCTCGCAGGCTGCTCTTCACAAAGCAACCTCTCCTTGGCCCTCCTTGCTGGAATTCATGGCTCGGGTTGCCGGGCCCAAACCGTCTCCCAGCCAACGTGCCTTGCAAATGCATCCTGCTCAGAGCACGACAAAGCTCTGCCACACCCTCGTCTTTTAAGGCCCGGCAGTCAGTCGGATAATTTCGCCGGGCCGTTCCTGTATGACGGTCATAGAATTTCAGCCAGTGACTCCCCCCCCTCCCGCTCCCTTTGGGTTCAGAAAACATTACCCTTCAAAGGAGAGCGTAGGCAGAAGTGGTCAGCCTACTTCCAGAGGGCTGGTCAGGGAGCGGGTAAGCGCCGTGTCGATGAAACCCAACTATTCCACGGCGGGAAAGGGATGAAACGTTCAGGCACATTTTCACCAAGGTGTCCTATGTCCCATTGATTTCCTTTCCGAGGCAGGCCAAGCATGGCTTCCTTTTGCTAAGGGACCATGCTTCCTAGTGACTAAGTACGTCTAGACTGTGGTGCTATTTCGGGATACCGGAAGTATCCCAAAATAGCAACTCTGCGTCTTTCTGATTTTCTGAAATAGCAGGCACGCTATTCTGGCATCCCTGTAACCCTCATTCCCTGGGGGTTATGGGATTTGTCAGAATAGTGCCTTATTTGAAATTTGGCACTGTCTACACAGCGCCAAATTTCAAAATAAGCTCTTTCGACCTAGACACGGAATAAGCTACGCACTTTGCGTAGCACAAATTGTGTAGCTTATTCCGACAGAAGGGAGCTGTCTAGATGCACCCTAATTTCCCGCCGGAGATTGAAGGAAACCTCATTTAGTAGTTCATATTCTTCAGTGTATTCTATATTCTTCACTTCCCCTAGCAATTTAGCACCTCCCCCATCCCATTTTTCACATGCAAATATCAATCTGACGCATCTTGCCACAACGGCATTTACGGAGAAGGAATAGACCCATTCTGCCAAGACCCCTGCAGAGAGCATGTAAATTGCAATCCACTAGATGGGTTTCCCCTTCTCTCTCCTCCATTTCCAATTGCTCTAAGTGACCCTTAATGTGTCTAACCTCGCTAGTTTACCTTTGCCAATTGGAGAGAGAGTTTATTGAGAAATCTCAATTACGGTCAAGCTCTTAAGGGGGGTGTGTGCGGAGGAGGGGCTGCCTGCCATGCATATTATGCAGAGCTGGAAACAAAGACCTCTTCCACCCCAGGGGATGACAGATCCCATTCCTTACACCGCCCAAGCTCAGTTTCACCAAGCTGCTGAGAAGCATCGTTGAGAAGTGACCTAGAAAGGGTTCGGTCTGGCTCAGTGTCCTGCTTTGTTGTTTTCTCCTGGGCCAAGAAGTCCTGGAAGTTACCTAAAGAAATACTCTGCTGCTTGTTTTCCACCGTGCCAAGACAGGTCTTATCCACCCGCTCTCCCTGGGAAAACAGCTGGGTTTGTCATTAGAGCCAGTGGAATCATTTTTTTTGCCTGAATACCTTGTTTCATCAATGCCAAAACATTCAGGAGAGCTTAAATGTCTTCTACAAAACTGGCATCAGGAAGGTTTTTGGGCCCAGAGAGAAAGGTGGTGTGAAAAACACCTTGGCTACGTCTAGACTGGCATGATTTTCCGCAAATGGTTTTAACGGAAAAGTTTTTCCGTTAAAAGCATTTGCGGAAAAGAGCATCTAGATTGGCAAGGACGCTTTTCTGCAAAAGCACATTTTGCGGAAAAGCGTCCGTGCCAATCTAGACGTGGTTTTGCACAAGAAAGCCCCGATCTCCATTTTCGCCATCGGGGCTTTTTTGCGCAAAACAGTTTTCAGCTGTCTACACTGGCCCTCTTCCGCAAAAGCATTTCCGGAAAAGGGCTTTTGCCCAAACGGGAGCAGCATAGCATTTCCGCAAGAACAGTGATAATCTTACATGAGATCGTCAGTGTTCTTGCGGATATTCAAGTGGCCAGTGTAGACAGCTGGCAGGTTTTTCCACAAAAAGCAGCTGCTTTTGTGGAAAAACTTGCCAGTCTAGACGGGGCCCTTTAATCACCAAAAAAATACTTATGTCAAACTTTACATGTTATACATAACAATAGTTATAGTTTCAGGAAGGAATAAACATAATCCCACCCCCCGCAAACATCATACATCACCAAAAACTCTGCAGGAAACTAAGCCGTCATGGGATAACCGGGAAGAAGGTTCTTTTATGGATCACTACGGTGAAGTGATAGGAAAGAAGGGTAGGAAAACATGGGCAGTTCTAACAATGGAGAAAGGTAAACAGCAGGGTTCCCCCTTGGAACCTGTGCTGGTTAACTTATTCATTAACGAGTTGGAGAACAGTGTGACCAGCTCTCCCTGGCAAACCAATTTCATCGAATGTAGCCATATCTAAGTCCCTAGAAGAGGAGACAGTTAGATTCCATGGCTTTCCTGCAGGAAATGGTTCCCAGTCTATTGTAGTCAGAAAAAGAAAAAAAGAAAAAAAGAAAAAAAGAAAAAAGAAAAAAGAAGAAAGAAGAAAAAGAAAACGGAGAAGAGAAGAGAAGAGAAGAGAAGAGAAGAGAAGAGAAGAGAAGAGAAGAGAAGAGAAGAGAAGAGAAGAGAAGAGAAGAGAAGAGAAGAGAAGAGAAGAGAAGAGAAGAGAAGGCTCTATACGTTTTCTGCTAGAGGCTAAATAACAGTGAACAAAACAGGAAGTGCAATTCTTGCTACCACTTAACAGAACTAGACAGAAGATCTCAGGAACCGGTCAAAGCAGCCTGTGAAGGACACATCACCTTAGCTTTCCAACGCTATAATGCAGCCATATACTCAACACACTTCTTCTCAGATGGGATCGCTAGGATGCAAGAGGGTCTATGAGCTGGCTCTAAGTAACTGTAGCCTGGTTGGATGATGAACTGGGGCCTGAGACTTTACAGTCTTGCATCTTGTTTAGTCAACTATACTTCAAAGTGCAGTAGTATGCTAACAGGTAGGAAAATCGACTGAGACTTCCAAGTTAGGGGCCAGAAGAGCTGGTTTAACAAATAACCATGACTTTTCCAGGGGCACAGTGGGCAGGAAATCATCGTTCTTTCTTTCGGTCGACATTTTCTATGGGTATTTTTTCCCCATTTTTGATGGGAAGTGGGATTTCTTGAAAACATTTGAAAGTTGATTTGGATTTTTTGTGAGGGAAGGGAAAGATTGGGTGAGAATGTTTGATTTTTTCCAAAGCCTGTTTTCAGTCACGCCCGGATTTTAGTAAAACATTGATGCCAAACCTAACAACGTTTTACTAAAACACAGTTTTCCAGCGGCTGTGTTTGCATAGAAAACCCACAAAATGTTGCCAATTGGCACT
Organism: Pelodiscus sinensis; assembly: GCF_052426305.1. Classification (NCBI taxonomy): domain Eukaryota; kingdom Metazoa; phylum Chordata; order Testudines; family Trionychidae; genus Pelodiscus; species Pelodiscus sinensis. Next base: position 54,840,032 of record NC_143061.1, on the reverse strand, counting down.
TTCCCCCATATATTTCCACCACAACTTCAACCACAACCACCCATCCATTATACCCTCACTGGGACACTGCCAAACCAGCATCTACTTCCTGGACACCACAGTCAGCTTCAACAATGGCACCCTACCCACAACGAGATAGACGAAAGCAACAGATCATCACACTTACCTTCATAGATCCACTCCCAGCACTCCAGAGAGATCCACTCCCAACACACCAAGAAATCTGTCATCTACAGCCAGGCTCTCGGCTATCACCAGAACATGCTCCGAGAAGAAAGTCCAGAATGCACATCTCAACCCACCTGCACCAAAAACAAGGAAATTCAGCTAGAGAAGCAGAGAACATCATGGAATGAACCACCTAAATATCCTGAGAAATAAAACCCTCTCTGACCACAGACCCCCTAGCTGTCACCTAGCGCCCCCCCCCCCCCCCCGAACCCATGAGGTACGACACTGTACGCCATAGTCTTCATGGTGATATAATTATAGTTAGGGTGTATTCTGTGCAGAACAAGTCATGTGAGATGTCACGGGAAAGGTTACGATGTGCAGAATCAGATTATCCTATTTGCATGCATGCATCATGTTTGTATCTGAAGTTATGACTATTGACGATGTATCTGTACCTCTCGTGTAGCCACGCCTGGGTAATGCCCACTCGGCAAAAGGCTCTCAGTCTGGACGGTTGGCTGGGAAAGGCCCATTCAGGTTAATACGCCGCTAGGAAGACACACAAGGCCTTAGAAGAAGTGTATGTCCCACCTGAGGATGCTACAGACAGGCTGAGGTGACAGTACCAGGACATGTGGCTGGTGCTGGACTCTGTTTTGGTGCTGGACTCTGTCTTTCCACTGACTGATGTGGGAACCAGGCCTGGAGACAAAGGGTTCCCACCATCGCTAGAGAAACTCCTCGCAGCTCTTCACTGCCTCCCCGCCCACAGGGACTCCCAGGAATCAGTGTGGAACACAGACTGAGCTGGCACAAGGGCTGGACCCAAACTGCAGGGATTTGTAGCCTGCGGATGGCGCACCTGGGAAATGCCGGCTGTAAGAAAGCGCAGCCTGCCCCTTCCGAATCAGCAGCCTCCACACACCATCCCTTGGGGAGGAGCCTGGAGCGAGCCAGTCACAGGAATACCGTGTGAAGGGAGCCCAGGCTGGAGGGTCGGGGGGCTCAGTGGTACCCCAGTTCCGATGGCGCCCTGTGGGAACTCATTACATGGGGCAACTACTGCCCATACCCAGTGAGAACCCCGCCCTGAAAGGGATCATTTCTGAACCCCACTTCTGGCCCTCAGCTACCCCCTGGCCTCGCCAAGCTCATCAGACACAAGCACCCCAGAAACCAGGACGCCCCACCTCAAAGCGGCACCAGACCCTGCCAGAGAAACCTACAGACAGGTCTCCACGGCGACTATGACTGGCCCCCTCCACAACCCGCCTTTCAAGTTCCATTGGTCCTACACTTGCTTATCACAAGGTGCGCAGGCAGCCCGGGAGTTCTCCATTTGGGGAGGTTCACCCCCAAGCACTGGGAGCAACCGGGGGTGTTACCGGCTCCATAACCATGGCCCTGTCCCTGAAGTCTCACCCCTGCTCTGCCCCTTTCCGCCTCATGCCCGCCACTTACTCCTCTCTACCTCCAACCACAAGATCACCTTGCTATCAGCTCACTCCTCTCTTCCCCCTTCCCAGGACATGAGGGCCACCACGGTATTATGGACCCATCACTTCTGGCGCTTCAAAGGGGGCAGCGGCCCGGCCCACTTCCCAAGGGAGGGACCCACGTTGCACAGGTGGTGTGTCAGGGGGCAACAACGGGCCCATGACAACAAGTGGTGTGTCTCACCCAGTGTCCTCAATGCCCCAATAACAAGTATGTGCGTGAAACCTGACAGTCACTGTGCTTAAGAGACCAACACACCGGCAGGAGGGTGGAAGGAGACCCTTTTCTCAGACTCATCACACTGTATCTGACCCAGTCGTGGGTGCTAAATGCTCATACAACTGCGCATCCTCTATCGTGATCGAGGCCATCAAGTGCCAGCAGTGCCCCTCTGCCAGGGACATTGGCCAAACCGGGCCATCTCTGCGCCAAAGGATTAATGGACGCAAATCAGATATTCAAAAAATGGGAACATATAGAAACCGGCTGAGCAACATTGTAAGCTGCCCAGGCACGCGTTAATGGATTTAAAAGGCACCATTCTTTTGCAAAGTAATTTCAGGAACCAACCGGAGAGAGAGACTGTGGAACTGGCCTTCATATGCAAATCGGGCAGCTTCACGCAGGATCCGAACAAAGACACTAACCAGATGGACCATTATATTCAACCCCCAAATGACATCAAAAGCTAAGAATCAGACACATACAGTCCACTTTATTAGCCTCATTTAGCACGGGCACTATAATTGACAGGTGGTTTTTTCTCCTCTCCCTCACCTCTCTTTTTCTGCTTTAAATTTTGGGGTGTTTGTACCTCTCTGTGCCTCTTGCTCCACTCATCTGAAGAAGTGGGTTGTGCCCACAACAGCTCATGCTACTACATACAACTCATTTTTTGAGGCGTACAGGATCTTTCGAAAAAGGGTATTTTTTGAAAGAATCACATCTAGATGGCGCTTTCACTTTCGAAAAACCCTTTTTCGAAAAAACGCTCGGCCGCCATTATGCAAAGGAAGCACGGGATATTTAAATCCCTGCTTCATTTGCACTTTCGATTTGCCTAATTTACATCCCTCTTTCGGCAGAGGGATGTAGTTTAGACATACCCTAAGGTGCTACAGGACCACGCATTTTTTTTAAGTATTGCTCAAGGTCTCTGATCCACCTGGTGTTTAGCTGTGACACGCGAAGCACTTTTCCCAGACCTGAGAAAAGGCTCCGTGGAGTTTGACGGCTTGTCTCTGCCACCAGCTGAAGTTGGTCCAAGAAGGACATGACCTCCCCCACCTGATCTCTCTGCTTTCCAGTCAAAACAGTTTTGGATGAGCAGACGTTTTTTGTCAACATTACTTTTCAACCCAAGCTTTGCATTAGCCACAGGACACATAGATCATATATTAATGTTGTGGTACATATTACTTATTAAACAACCTCATTCCCCCGATACTGCATTTATACATATTTTTCAAAAAAGTCTACACTGCCAGCTCATACAGCTACTAAGTCTTCATTATTTTCAACTTTAGAAAATATTTAGATCCTTAAATCATTTTTGTAAATAGCCATGGGTTAAAGGGGCTGAGTTGTGATGAATAGACATGTCTTTGTTCTGGATAAGAATAATGTGTTTACATATACCTGGGTAGTGTGTAACCTATCCTTTTCCTCCTTCCAAGTGCTTGGTGGTAGAGATGATGGGATAGTTAACGCCACTGTTGTTCCTTAGCAACCTTAATTGGATTCTGAACTGCAGATTTTCTGAGTTGGAAGTAGCAATGGAAACGGGATCCCTTTCGGTATTTTAAGACCCAGCGAAGTAACTTCAAATCCGTTTGCACTATACAGGGGGATATCAAGAGCTGCGCATCTCAGTCGGGAGGGGGTTGCTAGTAAGAGATAATGATTTATCGATCCCTGGCCTCTCCCGGGGGATCATAATCTCCTTTCATTTTACAGATGAGCCACCCAAGCGTGAAGTGACCGTAGGTCGGGGTGGAATTAGGACCATCATGGGAGTTTCTGTCAGGCCTAGGCCCTCTCCTCCAGCACCCTACGTCCCTCTTTCCGAGGCTGGGCTGAGCAGAGGCACAGGGCCACACTGCAGGCAGCCATGCTGAGGGCTCTGGCTGTTTCCAGCCCGCGTGTCAATGTGCTCTCCTCCTGCCGTGCACGCGACCTGGACCGCTCAGCTATGGCCACTTTTCCTTACTCCTGAGCAAGGATTAGCTGCTCCCAGAGTTGCCTGGGTCCTTCAGGGCAGGGGGCTGGCACTGTGGGGGCCACAAGAGTCAGGGAAGGACCTTGGGGACCTGAGGGGTGAGGTGAGGCAAGAGGCTGGGTGGGTGGGGTGTGTGCAAAAGTGAGGGTTGGAGGATGAGGAGGGAGTCAGGCCGAGGGGCCCATCCAATGGGGCTTTCTTTCCCCACTATGGGACCTTCTTGTCTCCCAGCCTCCGGCCACCAGGAGCCTTCTTTCTCCCCACAGTTCTCTGGCCATCTTGGTTCTTCTGGCTCCGCCCCAAGATCTCCCACCCCTGGGCCAGGAGCAGTTCTCTCCCCACAGCCCCTATGGTGCTACAGCCATGGGCCAGGAGGGGGGAGAAGGGTTTGGGGGAAGGGGGGTACTTACCTGGTCTGGTGGCAGGCAAGATGGCCGAGCCCCAGCTCTGCTAGCCACTCTCTTGATGGTGGGGTTGCCCGCGGTGGCCACTCCACAGGATAGCTCTCCCCTGCCGGATTTCTGCCTCCAGTGGCCACTCTCAGTATCGCATCCCTCCAAATAACCTCTCCCCCTTTCCATGTTATGGACACCAGTCCCATTCCTGGCACCTCCCATTTTCTTGGCACAATCAAACCCTGACCTTGGTTCTAAGTTATGGTAAGAGGAAGCGGCATCCCAAATGTGGTGGTCTTAGCTCTTACCATTTCAGAGGGGTTCTTGAACAGACTCACAGATAGACAGACAGACAGACAGACGTTTCTCAAATATATAGATAGATCTTGCGTGAAATGCAACTGATGGGGAGATAAAATTGTTCTAAAATAGAGCACCGGACTGAGACGCAGGTGTAGAGGTGGGCAAAATTTGTCAGCCAAAACTATTTTTCACCACACAACAGCAATTCAGGGCACTTGAAAGATTTCACAAATTCCTCCTGAATTTCCCAAGTCAAAAACAAAACAGCACATCTGCAACCCCTCCCTCCCCCCCCAAAACAATTTTTCCAAAACTTTTCTATTCACTATTTTAATGATAATTTTGGGGCCATCAAAACAATTTCTAAAATATATTTTTCAGCTCAGCCAGCAAAATGGAAAATCATATATTTGCACAGTGCTTTCCAGGCGACCTGAGTATCTCTCCCAACTTCCATCAGCATGATGGGTGACATTGGGCAAATTACAGCAGCTCTCTGGGCCTTGGTTTTCCCATCTGTAGAATGGGAATAAGGATATTGACCTCCTTTTGTAACATTGCGGTCTACTGATCAAATGTGCTCTATCAGAGCTAAGTGTTTGTGTTACTAACGTAGGTACCTCAAAGTGCCGGTGCTAGTGTTCGTGTTACTAACAAAGTTCAACCTCGCTGTGATTCGGTGCACACCATCTCGAGGGATTTGCTGCTCAGCCACGAGTAAGCAGATGGCACCTGAAATCCTTTGGTGAGACTTTTTTTCCTCCCAAGAAACATGGCTTGGGATCAACACAGCAATGCCAGCTGGCCTGAGGAGGGTGGGGAGTGAAGAACCAGGGAGTGGTTGGGTGCGTGACAGGGTATAGAAGCAGTGAGGAGCTGAGGCAGCCATGTTGAATTTGGCCCAATGCTTTGGAGGTAGTAACCAGTCGCAGAAGAGTTAGCTCTGTAGGGCCAGATTTCAGCTTAGCTCTTAAGGGGGGCTGCAGGATATGGATACTTTGGCTGTTACTGAGGTGCTGAAAGGAGGCCTGGGTTCCCCTGAACACCTGGCCCAGGTATGGTGCTGGGCGCTCAGAAAGATGGCTCACAAAGACTGTTTTGGCACACGCTGGTAGAGCTCTACACATCTCACATGAAAGAATCCCATGAATATGCAAATCCTGGTGCTCTGATTGGCTACTCCTGGCTCCCACGCACCCGCCAGCAATGATTTGCTGCTTTCAGGACTACGGCGAAGCTACCTTAAGTATGGATCAATAATTGCACAGCAACCCTGCACTCCAATTCCAGTTCCCCATAATTATTTATAATCTGGAGTTTAGCGGAACGGAGGTCTTTTTAAAGTAAGCCATGCAACTGATAGGTGAGTCAAAATTGTTCTGAAATAGAGCCATTCATAATAATCCTTGCAGCCCGACGGGAATACAGAGTAGAAATTGAATGCAAAGCACAGGGCCTCGCCAGCCATTTCAAAGCATCAAATATTTTATTCAACATTTGGAAAAGCGCTGAAATAGCCTAGAAGGAATGTTATTTTCTTCTGTTAGGTGAAGCAAATGACAACTTCTGAACCACACGGCTACTTCTGAAAATTGAACTGATTAGGATGTATCATGCGTACGTTAACCCTATTGAATTCAAAGAATTCCTATAGTCAAACCTTCCAAGGCTACCGTTTGCAATATATGGCAAAGATAGGCTTTTAAATCCTCTTGTATGACTTCCGACACGTGTGTCCTATTTTCACATCCTTTTGTCCGTGCAATTTCCACCAGAACCCATTGTTTCAGGAGAGCGGAACAAAATAAGAGAATAAAAAGGGTCTTAATGAAAGAGTCTTAGTTTTGAAGTCTGGAAGGGACCCTTTTGAGCATCAAAGCTGATCTCCAGCATTACACAAGCCAGAGACTTTCCTCCAGTGATTCCACCACCAAGAACTTGTCACTGAACTAAAGGGGGCCGCTTAAGAAGACACCCTCTCTAGATCTAAGGGCTCCAGGGGGTGAAGAGCGCAGCATGCCCTGTGATGAGCTAAGATCATTAAGGGGGTAAGAGTTAACAAGGGAGTTGTTACTGTAGCATAGGTCTGAAATAATCAACCCTTTATCGGTGCCTGGACTTTTGATTGCTAGTGCAGCTAAATAGATAAATGCCGAGAGTCTGGAGAATCCTAGAACGCTAGAACTGGAAGGGACCTCGAGAGGGCATCAAGTCCAGTCCCTTGTCCTCACAGCATCATCCGGAGCACAGATTAGATGCGCTTCCCTTGCCTCTCCTCCGGTGGGTGGGGACAGCTGGATTCTAGACCAGCTGGACCCTTTGCCTTGCTGGTAGGCCCCCGTAATGCTCCCTGCCATAGGCCCACAGAGAGGGTACCAGCAGAGAGGGGGTGGGGGGCTGCTGTCTGAGGACGCATGCCGCATGGGACTCTAAGAATCATTCAGGGTCTAGTCGGGGGTGGTCACCAATGATAGGATTACACCAGGCCCGCTGGACTCCTTCCCCACCAACCTGCAAGGCGAGCTTCTCGGGTGCCCATGAAAGGCTTCTGCCCTCCAAAACCATCAGCGCTGACAGCGTCTCAACTCAACTGTGCAGTCTTCAGTGCCGGAGTCTTCTCTATACCCGTCTGCAGGAGTCTCGTGGCGCTCTCTGCTGGGCCTCAGACCGAGAGGGCGTAACGACGGAAGGGCTTGTTCACACAGGTGGGCCTCTTCCCACAGCGACGGTCGGGCAGAGAAGTCCCACCACGTCTGCTTGCTGACTACCTGTCTTCCTGCCGCCGGGCCATAGGAAAGCGAGCTAAGGAGAACCCAACCCTCTCTGAGCCAGCTGCGCTGTCCAGACGGGACTCAGGGACCAGCCCGGTGTCCCAGAGTGAGGGCAAGATTACGCCGGCCTCGCTGATGACTCAGTAGCTCCAAGCCCACGATTCTTGTCCCCACAGGGAGCCTGGCAGGGAGCTGGTAACAAGGCTTCACGCCAGACCAGATTCCAGCCATCACTGGGCGTTTTGTGACTGGCTGGAGAAGGAGAACATGGAGTCCTATCGGCTGCCCGCTAGCTTCCGGGTCAGTCCCTTGCATCTGCCGCCTATGGTGCTCGGGCGGATTAAGGGGGTCGTTAGCATGGAAACCATTGCGGGGTTTCTTTTAGTGCTGTCCTCTCGGTCCCCGTCTCTTCCCTTCTCACCCTTATTTTCCGGGTAAGGATGCTGTCAAGGCTGATGCCCCACTCTGGCACGATGAATGCAGAAGTGGGGCCCCACAAAGCACCCCCAAAACCTTCTCTTTCCAGGCTTTGGTATAAAGCTTCCCCCCCAAATCTGAAAAATCTGGATTTGGGGGCTAAAAATCCGCTGCCACCATCAAGTGCTTTTTGACCCACAAACAGGGGGGACACTTGAAACCAACCCCATGGCACCCCAAGCTCTTTTCCCCAAAGAGCTTGAAAATGAAAGAGAAAATATGAACTGCAGTGTGAGGCTGCTGTCCCCTTGTCAGAGTCATGCAGATATCCAGAGAGATCTTCCAGGATGCAGAAGTGAACCAATACCAGATTCATAAAAAAGAAAGAACTTTTATTGCCAAAACCATACTACCATTGCAAGCAGGACTAGATGGAAAAAGTCACCAATTAATATACTCCTGGGGGACCCCCATGGACTCAGGACTTAGTAACAAAAGAGAGGAAAACCCATTTCTAACAGCACAGACATCAGCTCCAAAGTCCCACAACAGAAAACAATCAAACACGACAGATTTCTCTAGACTTGACTCTACTTACCCATTATGAAGTCTTTTTCTTGGAGAGAGACATGTCTTCTGTCTCCCTCAGTATCTAGAGAGCAAACTGGCCTAGAGACAAAGGAAGGAAACCCCCCCCAAATTTTTCGTCTCAGTTTGAAATCCCTACTTGCATTTCTATTGGCTGACTGCTACCTGGCTAGGTACCATTAACCCGTTAGTTCCCAGCCTGCTGGCCATCCCTCATGACCTTGACAGAAGCTCCCTGGCAGCTCCAATTAGCTTCATTCTCTCATGCCTTAGCACAGGTGGGGAACCTGTTTTGGCCTGGGGGCCGCTGACCCACAGAAAAATCAGTCGGGGGCCGCACACACACAAGAAGCACATTTTTTTTTTTTAAAAACCCCAAGCCCTCAGTGTGTGGCCGCCTGAGTGAGAAGGACAAAGACCCTCCCACATTCCCCTTCCACACCAGAGCCTGCGGGGGGAGGGGGGGGGTCCAGAATAGTAGATTGAGTATTCCAGCACCACGGTGAGGCAATGTGGGGGGAGGGAGGCTGGAGCATCACCGTGGGCTCCCCGATGCTGGGGGTGAGCCCTAAGCCTTGGGGGATGGGTCCAAGCTACCTGGGGACCTCATCCAGCCCCTGGGCCTGAGGCTCCCCACCCTGCCGTAGCATCTCTCTTTGGCTTCCGCCGATCGGTGTAAGAACTTAAGAACGGCCAGACTGAGTCAGACCAAAGGTCCATCTAGCCCAGTGTCCTGTCTGCCCACAGTGGCCAGTGCCCCAGACAGAAGGAACACAACAGGTAATCCTCACATGATCCTTCTCCTGACACCCATGTCCCGACAAACAGAGGCTAGGGACACCATTCCGACCCATCCTGGCTAACAGCCACTAATAGACCTAACCGCCATGAATCGATCTAGTTCTTTTTTTGAACCTTGTTAAAGTCTCAGTCTTCACCACATCCTCTGGCAAGGAGTTCCACAGGTTGACTGTGCGCTGAGTGAAGAAAACAACCTGCTGCCTATTCATTCCTTTTGGTGACCCATAATTCTCATATTGTGGGAGTAAGTAAATAAACTTTTCCTTACTCACTTTTTCCACACCAGTCATGATTTTATAGACCTCTGTCCTATCTCCCCTTAGTCTCCTCTTTTCTAAGCTGAAAAGTCCTAGTCTCTTTAATCTCTCTTCATATGGGACCCGTTTCAAACCCCGAAACATTTTTGTTGCCCTTTTCTGAACCTTTTCTGGATGGCCAGACCTCAGCACACCCTGAGGGAAATGCCCCAGACAGAAGGAACACAACAGGTAATCGAGGTGTCGAAGGAGCAGGCCCATCAGCACAGGGAAAGATGGAGGACAATGGCCGACACAAGGACAGGGAAATAAAGGCGCGGGGGTGCCCGGAAAAGCCTGTTTCCCAACGTGAGCGAAGTTCACTTGCCGCGGGAGATGTATTCCGGGCCGAGCTGGGCAGGAGCTGACGCGGTGTCATTTAGCAACACTGGACGGGCAAGCCAAGCATTAAGCCAATTACAGCCCACAAATCACTAACCGGCAGGGCAGCTCTCCCGCCGCAGCAAGGGGCCAGCGCGGCAGGGACCAGCAGGGAATTAACATTGATTGGCTGCCTGGGGCCCAGCCACACAGCCCTGCCAGCAGCTTTCATCCTCCATCAATAGCCCCTAGCTGCCCTGGCGTTCCTAACGAGACCCACGTCACCTCCTGCTCGGGGGCTGAATTCCAACCATTTACCGGGGCCGGCCGGGTCCCCGAACACCGGGGAGAAATGCGGTTTCCCTGCCCGCCTTGGTGCTGGCTGGGTTTCAAGGCCAGGGGGCTGCTCCCGGCTGGGAAAGGGCCACTGAGGCAGACCTCTCTCCAAAGCAAGTGGCTGATGGAGATGCTGAAAAGGCAACCCCCTGTTGTTGCCAAGGCCTATGGGGTTGCGTGTCGAGCTTTTGCAGTTTGGCGTGTGGAAAGGGGGAGGCGGGAGGGAGGCCAGGAGGGAGTACAGGTGGACAAGGTGTGTTTCTGCACAGGCCGGAGGGGGACAGATTTTGGCCATTTAGCCTTCCAAAGAGACTTCTCCTGCAAGGTCACCTCTAGGGAGTGGGGCTTTTCGGTGAAGGAGGGGTCAGTTCCCTAACTCATGGGTCAATACCGCACTACCGGGGTGCTCAGGTAGCTCATTCATTGTGCACAGTGCTGAGCAAAGGGCCAAGGGAAAAGGAGCGTCCCCAGTAGAAACGTATCAGAGGGGTAGCCGTGTTAGTCTGAATCTGCAAAAGCGACGAGGAGACCTGTGGCACCTTATAGACTAACTGAAGTGTAGGAGCATAAGCTTTCGTGGGCAAAGACCCACTTCGTTTCTCAGCAGCTCCAGGTGAAACGTTTTCTGTAGCCAAGGGAGGGTGCGGACCTCAGGTGTGGGCAGCCGGGGTTGTTCCAGGTGTGAGGGGGCAGCCTCCTGCAGGATGTCAGGGGCAGGAAGAGGCCAGTCCGGAGAGACCCAGTTAGGATGTTTACGGTGGAAACCTCAACGTTGGTGCCGTAGGGGACATGGCTCCATTCCAGGGCCCAGCCGGCTCTGGTCCGTGGGTGCTTTTCCTGGTTTTCTCATGGCATGAGAAGGGTGCAGCAGGGATGCCGGAGGACGGGCACGAGTCCCCCACTATATCCTGTACGTCACCACTGGGTGATGGGCTTGGTCATAGGAAGGAGAACCCCAATGGTCCGGTGTCTGTTCCAGTCTGCTCTTGGCCAGCTCTTCTCTCCCCTAGAGCAGGGGCTTCCCTGAACGCAGCGACGCACACGCCTGCCCTCCAGCGGACGGACCAAGGGGGCCAAGTGGGTTCGTATTCAGGGCAAATGGCCCTACGCAGCCACCACCCATGTGCATGGGATTACACTGCTGCTTTTGGTGCACATGTGCTGGGGGTTTCCCCCGCTGAGAATCACCCCCCTCGGTCAGGGTCCAGGCGTAGCCCATGCGTGGGACAAAGGAGTGCTAACAGATCCGACGGTGGAAGCGCTGAGTTTAAGTGACTTGGCCCAGGGCATCCAGCAAGTCTGGGGCAGAGAGGCACTGAACCCAGGTTCCCTTCTTCCCCATATAACGGCTTCACCGAAAGATCCACCTTCCTCGCCCAAACAGCCCAGCTCTTGTCTCTTGCTAGCTCTGATTGCATCACTCGATTCCACGGTTTCGTGGTCCGCTGCTGCAGGAAGACATCACCTTGTTAAGGTGTCTGGGACTCCTGGAGCTCCTAATCACGAGCTATTTACAACAATCAAGCACCCGCCCCGGCTCTTTGCTCTCTCCATAACAATCCACACGGAGGTCAAAGCGACCTTCTCTCCCCTCTGATCTGTCTTCACAAAGCGGTTGCCAAGTTCAGCATCACCCACGATCCTCACAATCGCTGGCTGCAAAGGAGGCTGCCCTCTTCCTCTCAGACTGCCTTCTGGGGGGGGGGGGAGGCTTCAGGGGCGATGTGTGCTTGCTCCCCAATCTTGTGTCTTCAAGCGCCCCACAGCGACGTATTTCCAATATCTAAGGGGGGGGTGTCAGGAGATCCGCTGCAGAGAAGCACACACTCACATAGACACACACATGGACACACACAAGATCGTCGCCTCCTAGACGAAAAGGAGAAGAGTCTGCCCCATCTTTTGTTGCAAACCCAGGAGAAGCAATGTGTGGGTACCATCTCGGCATGGTTTTTCAGAGCTTCTCCTCCAGAAGGCTCCACAGGGATCATCTAGTCTGACCTCCTGCCTCGCACAAGCCACACGACTTCCCCCAAATAAGTCCTAGAGCTGAGCTTTTATGGAAAACCCCAGGCTTGCTCTAAAAATGGTCCATGCTGGAGAATCCACCGTGTCCCTTGGTATTGACAGGCTGTGACCTAGTCATCCCTCAACTGTCTCTTACAAGTAGGTTCAGCTCCTTAAGTCTCATGCTGTATGGCAGGGCTGCTGGCCCTTTGATCGCTCTCGTGGCTCTTCTCTGACCCCTCTCCAATTTGCCCACATCCTCCTCCAGCTGTGGGCACCAGAGCTGGGCCCAGGGTCCAGCAGCGAACGCACCTGTGCCAAATACCGAATGACAGAGAAACTCCCCCTCCCCTCTCCATGCCTCCCAGGATCTCGTTAGCCCTTTTGGCCAGAGCATCTCTGGGATGGTGCAGGGGTAGCCCGGACTGGAAGTCGCCTTGTTGCCAGCAGCCCGAGGAAGACTTGCAGGCACTTCCTGGGGCATTGGCACGCCAACCCCACCAGCCGTTCAGCCATTCAAATGCTCTGCTCTGGGCTATGCCAGCCCTGACTTCACCTTGCAGGTTAGCACAAGGTGCACCCCAGACAGATGAAGTGTCCCCCTGTGTAGCCTCCCCTGCCCATACAAAGTCCAGGTCTTCTGGGCCCCCGGAGCAGTGTGTTCCACTTAACTTCTTTTACCTCACACCCTAGGCAACACGCAGCTCTTGTGACAAACCCAGAGAAGGGTTACTGAAGAAATAACAGACGTGACAAAGAGCAGATCCAGACTAACACGGCTGCCCCTCTGAAGAAATAACAGACATTCCACTAAAAAGACGGGTGAGTGACAGAAACAAGCGGCCTACACTTATCAATAGGTCCTTTGCCTATGGAGGTTTTCCCTGCTGCAGGACAGGCTGGCTTTCTAGGAATCAAGATCTAAACCAGGGCTACTCAACATGCAGCCTGCAGTCCGTTGGTTTGCGGCCCGCTGTGCGGTTTGGGTTTACGCGGGGCTCAACACATGGCCCGTGGGTGGGAACCCGCTCGCCAACGGCGAGGCAATAGAATGGTCTTCTGTTGATTTTAATAGTTAAATTCCTGGGCTGTCATTGCTCATTAAAAGTGCTGTCATCTGGGTGGAAATCGGGTAAATGTTGCATTTTCTTAATATCAGCAGAACTGACTTAAATGGGGCCTGCGTGTTGTGTTGTTTTGCCTTAATCTTTGTAGTCACTCCTGTCAGTGTTTATGAAACTATTTGCATATATTTGCACGTGTATGCAATCACACTTAAGTTGCAGCCCTCGGCATGTGCTAGGAGTATCATTGTGGCCCCCAGGGCTTCCAAAGTTGAGTAGCCCTGATCTAAACTTTCACAAAAAATATCCCTTCCCACAAGACGGCTTCTGGGTGAATGGATCTACAGGGCCTCTCCTCTCTCTGAGTTCTCCTGACAGAGTCTAAACGTATCGATAGCAGGGATCTCCATAATGGCCCCTTCTTCACCTCCAAGGGGTTTCCATGGGTTGCCATTGTCGGTGATGGCTTTCCATGGATGGAGCAGTGGCGGACTGTTGATCCTGCCATAGCATCTCTGGCTGATCAAGGTGGGGTGACCACTCCCTCTGCATGACTAGGTGATCCCTGTGTAAAATCTCTCCCTTTGAACCTGATGACCATCAGGGCATGTTGTATGTAGTTACCTTCTCCCTTAAATATCCATCTCCTCCATTCGCACATCGCGCCATGCACAGGATGAAATTCAGTAGGAACAAAATAGTCCACTGAGGAAGGAACAACCAGGTGCAGGCCTAGGAAATGGGGAATGAATGCCTAGGAAGGAGGCCAACAGAAAGCGATCTGGGGTTTCTGGTGGATCCCAAGCTAATGAAGCGTCCCCAGTGCAACATTGTTTCAAAGCAAACCTTCGGGGCTGCATTAGCAGGGGCGTTGTGAGCAGCACGTGAGAAATGACTCTGCTCTCTTGCGCGCTGATTAGGGCTCAGCTGGAGTATCGTGTCCAGTTCTGGGCGCCAGGTTCCAAGAACAATGTGGACAAATTGGAGAAAGTCCAGAAAAGACAATACACATGATTAAAGGGCTAAAACACATGGCCTATGGAGGGAAGATTGACTGTTTAGTCTGGAGAAGAGAAGACTGAGAAGGGATACGAGAACAGTTTTCAAGTACATAAACTTTTGTTATGAGGAGGAGGGAGAAGAATTATCCTCCTTAGCCTCTGAGGGTAGGACAAGAAGCAATGGGCTTAAATTGCAACAAGGGCACTTTAGGCTGGACGTTAGATAAAATCACTCTGACAGTTAGAAAGTTAAGCACTGGAATAAATTGCCTGGGGAGGTTGTGGAATCTCTGTCACTGAAGATATTTAAGAGCCGGTTGGACAGACACCTGCCAGGGATGATCTAGACGGTACTTGGCCCTGCCATGAGGGCAGGGGACTGGACTCGGTGACCTCTCGAGGTCCCTTCCAGTCCCTTTAAACACTGATAGGTTGCAAGCTTTCAGTAGAGATGGGACCCATTGTCATTTACTGTGCAAACAATGTACTAGGTGCTAGGAGTTGCGACAGTCCTCGTGTGTCACAGTTGCACCAGGAGCTCGTGTTCAGGTGGCGGTGGTCATCTGGGTTGGCAGAGGAGTCAAGTTGCTTCCCTGCCCTCCTGAAGCCCATGGGGAGCTGAAGCGGGGGGCCCAGCCACCTCTGTGCTGGCATAACCCTATGGAACATCATCTAGTCATGGTCATGAGCACTTAGGCCAGGGCCTGCCTGCTCCAATGAGGCCGTAGGGTGGTCTTTAGCCACCTCTAGGTGCCGGCTTCTGCTTCCCCTTCCGTAATGTATCCTTCCAAGCTCTGTTTTCTCTGCTCTTTCCTGTCCTCTGACAGGGGCAGTGAAGGGCCTGTTCTGGATCTAGCTCAGCTCCATCGTGCCAGCGCCGTGAGGAACCTGGCAATCCGCAAGAGGCCTCTCCTGTGGGGAGACAGAGCCAGGGAGCAGCGACCCGGGGCCAGGTGTTGTCTCAGTCAGCGACAGCACAGGTGCAGCTACTTGCTGTCTGTGTGCAGGTCCTGCCTTGTACCCCCACGACCCCAGGGGCAGGCAGGCAGACATTGCTCGTACATGGGCAAGAACAGCTCCATGCAGCTACTGTCTGGGGAGGGGGGGTCAGACGAACGGCTCCATGCAGCTGCTGTCTGGGAGGAGGGGGGTCAGACGAACGGCTCCATGCAGCTGCTGTCCGGGGGGGTGGGTCAGACGAACGGCTCCATGTAGCTGCTGTCCAGGGGGGTGGGTCAGACGAACGGCTCCATACAGCTACTGTCTGGGGAGGGGGTGGGTCAGACGAATGGTTCCATGTAGCTGCTGTCCAGGGGGGTGGGTCAGACGAACGGCTCCATGTAGCTGCTGTCCAGGGGGGTGGGTCAGACGAACGGCTCCATACAGCTACTGTCTGGGGAGGGGGTGGGTCAGACGAACGGCTCCATACAGCTACTGTCTGGGGAGGGGGTGGGTCAGACGAACGGCTCCATGCAGCTGCTGTCCGGGGGGGTGGGTCAGACGAACGGCTCCATGCAGCTGCTGTCCGGGGGGGGGTGGGTCAGACGAACGGCTCCATGTAGCTGCTGTCCGGGGGGGTGGGTCAGACGAACGGCTCCATGTAGCTGCTGTCTGAGGAGGGGGTGGGTCAGACGAACGGCTCCATGTAGCTGCCATCTGGGGGAGGGGGGTCAGACAGACAGACGTGGGACGTGTCATTGGAACGGTGCTGTCTGTGGAACGCTCACGTGACCACCGCTGCCTCTTTTCCCAGGCCCCCGCCCCGGCGAGTAACTCAAACCACCTTTGCAGCCCGTCTCTCCCGCACACGGGCTGCCTGTCTCCATGGACACGGCGGAGGGCGAGTTACAAGAGGCGTCAGGACTCCGCTATTCCCCCCGGCCCTGCTCCCTGGAGGGAAAATGGGGGCAATACGAGCAACATTCCCCCTTGGTGCCACCTCCCTGGGGCAGTCCACTGCCCAGTGCTCAGTACAAGAGCTGGCTGGAGGATGTCTGAGGGCCCTTCTGGCCGTGAAATAAAAGATGACCCTTCAGAGCAATCAAAGCCGGGCCTTCATGGTAGCTAGCTGCAACGTTGACCTCTGGCCAGGGGCAATGCCTAGCTGGCACAGGGCAGAGCCATAGAATAAACGTGCATGTTTGCCACAATTCTCCAAGCCAGTTCACCTTCAGACACTGCTGCAAAACTAGGCCAAGACATGTACCCCCTTCAGGGGTGGGCAGCTGCCATAAAGCAAAGCTACTCAAGAAAGAGGAAATCAACAAAGTTGTCACCTCCTCACCTGTCCTGAGTCTTACTGTGTCCCAGGCCGGTAGCACAGGGGCCCACCTCGGCTTTTCCACTGCTTTGCTGGCTGGGTTTGCATCCCTGGTTCCCTCCTTCCCGTCTGCTTTCAGCTGACTCCCCTGCACAACACTCAGGGGCGGCCCGTAACTATAGGCCGACTCGGACATCACCTAGGGCGCCGCCTTCAATGGGGCATCCGGGGTGCCCGATGATGACGTCACTCCATTGACGGTCGTGCAGGCAGGGGTGCTGATCTCACATTCCACCTGGGGCGCCAGCTGCCGCAGCCCACTTCGGCCCGCTCCTGACAACACCAACGGCAAAATGGTTCACAAGCCCACATGCTCCACAACAGCCCCTCCTGCAGGCGAGAGCTGAGGCAGGAAGCTCGCTTCCTCAGAGGGTGGCGTGTTTGCAGATGACTTGTACAGAGAAGCTGGCATGGCAAAAAGGACACAGAAGGGAGAAAGAAGTGGGGAAGACTCCGTGGAACCCTACTTAAAGGCAGAGCAAAAGCGGGGGTGTCTTTTGTTATCTTGAAGTCTGAGGTACTGGATGGGGGCACCGGAGGTGATGGACTTTGTCAAAGCTGTGCCCGATTCTGGCACTCCGAGTGCAGAAGGTGCAGGCCCGCAAGAGAACTTCACATAATACCTTGCCTCCATAGACTTCTTTAAAAATATCTCCCCAAGGTTACAGATTCCTTGACCCTGGGAAATAGGCTGCCACCGCCAAGTTATCTGGAGTATTGTGTCCAGTTCTGGGCCCCCAATTACAGGAAGGATGTGGACGCATTGGAGAGGGTCCAGTGGGAGGCAACCAAAATGATTCGGGGGCTGGAGCATATGACCTGTGAGGAGAGGCTGAGGGAGTTGGGTCTGTTTAGTCTGCAGAAGAGTGAGGGGGGATTTGATAGCAGCCTTCAACTTCCTGAAGGGAGGTTCCAAAGAGGCTGGAGAGAGGCTGTTCTCAGTGGTGACAGATGGCAGAACAAGGAGCAATGGGCTCAAGTTGTGGTGGGAGAGGTCCAGGTTGGATATTAGGAAAAACTATTTCACTAGGCGGGTGGTGAAGCACTGGAATGGGTTACTAGGGAAGTAGTGGAGTCTCCATCCTTAGAGGTGTTTAAGTCTCGGCTTGACAAAGCCCTGGCTGGGTTGATTTAGTTGGGATTGGTCCTGCCTTGGGCAGGGGCTGGACTTGATGGCCTTCTGAGGTCTCTTCCAGCTCTAGGTTCTATGATTCTATGAAACAGCCCCTTTCTTAGACCCACGAACAGGGGTGGATGAGAGTGCCGCGGGGCCCAGTGCAGCGCTGCGGGGCCCCGGGCAGCAAAATTTCACGGGGTCCCCCCTTTGACACTGCGCATGCACCGTGGTGCCAAGGCGCATGCGCGGGGCCTCGGGAAGCGCGGGGCCCAGGGCCGCCGCCCCACTCGCCCTGCCCTAAATCCACCGCTGCCCACGAAGAAGCATCTGGAACTGCTTCCAGAGGGGAACCCCAAGCTTTTTAACCACAAGAGAGCTTGTAAAGCAAACAAACAAACTGTAGTGCCTGAGAGCTGCCCTTTTTGGCTTAGGCGAGCACACACAGACCTCCTGTTCCCTTTCAGGACACAAGAATCAAATCATCCCCTTCAAAAAGGTGATTTTATTAACAAAACGCCTATTTATCTAGGTGTTATAAAGCAACTGAGACAAGAACACTTTAAAAACACAAAGAAAGTGTGTGTGTGTGTGTGTGTGTGTGTGTGTGTGTGTGTGTGTGTGTGTGTGTGTATGTATGTGTGTGGGTTTTTTTTTTTTTTTTTTTGCAGGGGGGGCACATGGACTTATCCCAGAGAAGTTTAACCAAACCACAAAACAAAATGACCTGCTCGCCCAGGTGTTAATATTTACTGACTCACCAACCCCACTTACGGCGGACGGGGGAGATTTCCTGTCTCAATCCAGACGAGGACGGACCCCTGTTTCGCAGACAGGCGTTGCCAAAGTCCGAACGGGAGACATGCTGCTGGACTCTAGAGATCAGAGTTCCAATCGAGAGGCGGGCCCAGGCAAAATGAGCTGGCCGGCCTCAGTCTAAGCCAACAGCAAAACGGGCAATTTGTGCTTGAAACCCAGCATCAAAACAGCAGGTGAGGCAGGTCCGGGCGGAAGTATGTCAGCAGAGCAGTGGGCTGTGGGTTCAAATGCTGCTCTGGTCCATGAGGAGGTCATTTTCAGGACACACACAAAAAATCCTACAAATTTACGATAACGTTACATCTTAGGTACCAGTAGATGGCACTTCCAGTATGGCCAGCCCCCCAAATTCAACCTGCCTGCCCCCCCAATCGTGAGATTTTAAATGAAATAACCCTGGTGCTCTTTTTATTTGCCTTCTGCTTTTGATCCTGCAAGGCGGGGAGGGGAAGGGTCACTTTTCCCAGCTTTTCTCTGCAGTCATGAAACTTTCTTTGCTGTTCACATGAAAACTGGGAGTTTCAGGTAATCACTAGACTCAGGCAGCTGGGACTTTAAGAAAGAACAAAACGCCACCCGCTGGGAGATTGGCAATAAAATCACAGGAGTTGGCAACACGCCACTCGTTCTGTTTGCTATCAACACAAACTCAGCCATACACAGTCCTCCCTCTTAACGAAGCCAAGCTTATATAATAGCTGTCATGAGCTTGGAAATCAACCAAGCGCAGAAGAAAAGCAAAAGTTTGCTAAACAATTCCAAGTGCAGCTCCCCGTTATTTGGCCATCCACAATCGTTTCCACTCGACGCGGATAAATGTCTCCGCGCCTGAGACTACATTGACCTCTGTCTATTTATTCAACACGTGGGGGGTCTAATCGTTTAGACGCCGGCCTGGAAATCATCACTTTGATGGAGCGGTCAAGTCACTGAAAGCCAACAGAGGAGAAGAGAACAGCTGAAAGAAACCTGCCCTGACCCCTGGCAGCTTACACAAGGCAAATTTCACCTCTTTCAGGTAGGGGGAAAGGGAGCAGAGAGAGGCCGTTTCAGAAGAAACACTTCAATTGAAAGGGATTTCATAGTCTCTTCTGCGGAGGACTCTGGATTTGGGGCCATGCCTTTAATCTCTTGGGAAATTCTGCCCACAATCAGACTGCATACTCCTTCGTGGTCAGAGACTTCCCCGCTAGGAGGGAGGCCTATATTATTCCAAAGGCTAGGTTTGCTCCACACAATAGCACTGATGAGCCGTAAGGCTGTTTGTGAGAGCAGCTTGAAACAGGAGGTGGGGGTGGGGGAGAGGGAATAAGCCAACGAAAGCCGAAGGAATGGAGCCTGCCCTTCCCAGAAGTGATTTGCCTTCCAAATTCCCTGCACTCTTCTGCTCCCGGAGAGCAGACAGCGTTTCTGATGCTGTAAGAAGCAAGGCTGTGTGGCCACGCGGAGCAATTTTATACAGAGAGCAAAGTGCTTGGCTCTGTTAACATTCTTAGGGCCCACCCGCAGCCAGGAACCTCTGATGGCCAGGGACGTGATAGCAACGGAGGAGCTAAACTCAGAGGGGGGGGGGAATGGGGAGCAGATCAGCAGATGCCACCAAGACTACTAACGGCAAAGCCAACGGAAGCGCAGAGAGGCCAGACCGAGCAGCCAGAGACAGGCCCCCGTCAGAACAGAGCTGCCATTTGGTTTCAGGCGTGCGGCGTTGCAACTGTAACACAGGTGGAACCGAACTTGGGACGTCTGGAGCTGAATGCAAGAGCCGCTTGAGCGAAAAGCCAGCTGGCTCCCAGCTAAGGCTGTAGAGCAGATGCATTGTTTCTCCCTGTCTAAGTGCCACTCCATTGGACAGCGACCCATGCCCTATAGATGTGTGGGTTGCACAATGACGGTCTATCATTTCTGCCCCCCTTTTACAGAGGAAAATCAAGACTCCTCTGAAACACCTGCTAAGGTTGCCCAGATCCATATCCATCACAAAGGGGTCCCACAACCGAAGGAGCTGAAGTGTTTCCAGTCCCACACAGACAGGGGCGCCGCACTGAAAATATTCCAAAGTGCAGGAGAGCGGAAATTTCCGAGCAGAGCAGAACCGCGTGCCTTTGATGTTGAAACAACAAAGGCTCACCCGCCGAGCAAGGCAATCCAAATGCATGAAAACAGCAGGTTGCATTTCAAAGGCAACATCAATAGCTTTGAAAAAAAAAATCAATTTTGCTGGGAAGAGCCAACTGCATTCCCCCGACGCGTGGACCACGCCACGCCCTGAGTCCTCCGCCACAGCGGTGTCCCCTGTCGAAAAGCTCAGGAAGCGTTTTTTTTTGGTGACCTCTTTGGAGAGCTATTTTTCTAGGTGCTTGATTCAAAGCTCATGGAAGTCCCTGGAAAGACGATACTGGACCACGTGTTACACTTGCAGGGCTCGGAGTGCATTGTAAGGCCGTTCTTGCCCGGAATGTTTCATACATGCCGAGTCCAGCTTAATAAATGATGGGGAAAGCACAAGAATTGCTGTTCGGCAAGGCTGCCGTGGCCCTTAGGTGCCTGGGAGACCTATTAAAAGTGATTTATTGTGTTGCAGGTCACCGTGCTCAGAAGGCTGGCTTAAAGGTGCGGGAGAAGGAAGGAAGGGGAAAGGGAAGGGAAACAGGACAGGAGGAAAAGGAGAAACGCAGGGAGAATACTAAGAAAAGATGCATGGGCTGGAAACCATTGGCATGCACACGGAAGTGTCTACACTGCTGGGGTGAATCAGTACAATAATAAACACATTAATAAGACTAGAACATGGAGGAGTGGGCACGCTGCTAAACAGACTCTCCTGCTCTCAGACAGAGGTGGGCCCTCTTGTGGGGGCGGAGAGTTACTGTGGACAGAGAGGGCAAGGAGATGTCTGGGGAGGCGGGAGGTCTCAGCTTCCTGGGTGGAAAAAGCAGTTATTTGGGAAGTCAGTGTCAGCGGCAATATGGCCGACCCCAGGTGTTCAAAACCCATGAGCCAGGTCCTATGTTCCACAGGGCCTGGCAGCTGCAAACCAGAGAGAGGCTTGGCAAAAGGGACCAGGTGCAAGAACAACGACTGGAGGACTGGAAGACGCACCACCCAGGCGCTCAAGCAGTGAAGCTGGACAAAGGCACAACTGATGTGGTCGGAGGACGTAAGTACCTGCATGGGGAACGAATGGTTAATTCTAGGCTCTTCCATGGAGCAGAGATGGGCTGACCACGCCCCTGTGGCGGGAAGACAAAGCTTGATGCCATCAGATTGGAAATAAGGGGCGAACGGTTCACCGGGAGAGTCACTGAGGGGACACGGTCATGGCGACACTCTTCATGGTGGTGTCTCCATCAAGGACATTGTGAAACGAAGACTGGATGGGTATTAATGCTCTGCCCTAGCTTCTTCAGGAATTGTGGAGCGGGAGAGGGGAGTTCTACAACCTGCGGGAGGCAGATGTTCTCAATGGTCCCTTTTGGCCATGGAATTTATGGCTTTGTATGGCCGTGGGATGCACCTCTCCTCTCAGGGCCAAAATCACCACCCGCCAGTCCGAGATAGGCAGCCCTTTCCATACTTACCAGCCATTGAGTGCATGCCGCATGTCCGAGTGGGTCTCTTCCCCCCAGACACGCACTTGGGTGCATGCAATCGTATTGTATTTCCAGGGTTTCCTTTTCTTTCTTCTCATGCAGAGCAACCCGTTCCAGTGCCTCGTCATGGAGATAAGGATGTGAACGTTATTGGAGCTGCATTCCTGGCTGCTTCAGCTGCCTCTCATATTGGGTCAGGAAGAGGGGCCAGGAAGGAGAAATAACACATTTGCTTTGGACATGTCACAATTGCCACTCGTTCGTTGTAGGCCTCACCCCACCCCATGGACAGGGGCTGGCCCAAGGGGCAGGGCCGTCCCCACCAATTCCAGTGCCCTGTAGCCCTTGCGTGTGTGGGGAACAAGATGGCTGCTCCACAGAGAGGGGCTGCGCTCAGAGCTACAGTGGGCAGGAGCACAGCAGCTGAGGGCGAGACAAACTGCACTTCTCTTTATGTCAAAAGGGGATGGGGAAACAGCTAGTGAGTGGGACGGGGTGGGGGGGGCTAGCCAGGGGATGAGTCTGGCAAAACTTCTGCGGGAGCCCTGGTATCGGGCATACACATCTGGCTACATTTTGTGGTGCCCCATGCAGCTGTGTAGTTTGCAGATCAGTAGGGGTGGCCCCGATAAGAAAAACCGCTAAGTCCTGCTCAATGCAAATACCCATAAATACACCTGTAGAGCCCTGCACATCCATGCCTCTCTGCGTTAGCTCCACAGGTATCCGCAGCCATGTACGTCCATGCCAATCTCCGCGGCACATTTTTGCGGATCTGGATGCGGATGCGGATGCAAAATGTTGGGTTCTATGCATTTGGCGCCTCTTGTAGCCACGGAGCCTCTACAGCGCCATACAAATACAGGCGTGTCTGATTGTTAGTGGGTGACGGTTGTCATTGTGGTCAACACGTCAGCGACAGCTACCCCAGCTTGGGCTAAAACAACCATGTCCCTGCACAGATGCACACTCACAAGTGGTTTGAGCACTGACGTCTACAGGCAGAGCGTAGTAGGGTCGGTGACTGAGAGCTAAGAACCTGATCTGTGCTAGAAAAGTCAGCGGATGTGTTGGTCATGATTTCAGTAGGAGAAGGTTTAAACCCTAAATTAGTCAATTGCTATTTATTAGCTAGACCATAGAAGCACCCAGAGGTGCTGACCACGCTCACAGCCCCATCGGGCTGGGTGCTGGACACACACACACACACACACACACACACACACTGCTCACAATGTAAATACACCAAAAATAACAGCTGTTGTCCTCATTTTAGGAACCAAGGCAAAGGGAAAGTAAGCAAAATGACCATGATCACTCCACTAGCTGCAAGGAACTAAATGCAAAGTCACAACCACATGTCTTTACCACATAACCAGCCTACCTCTTAGAAAGAGCTGTACAGTTCATTGATGGCAGGATACCTTCTAATTACTCGTCAGTGCATTGCTGAAAAGGTTAGTACAGGTTGAACCTCTCTAGTCTGGCACCTTCAGGACCTGACTGGTGCCAAATGAAAGAATTTGCCGGACCACGGGAGGTCAATAATGTCTAGCAGCATCACCAGCACTTCCGCTGGTTGGTGGGCTGTTAGAGGACATGTAGGAATACATTAGAGCTGTATAATAGCACAGAACTCTGAGAACCAGGGCTGGTGGCTGTAAACAAACTTTAGGGGACGGCGGGAAACTTGGCCACACCCATAAAAAGCGGCCATCTGGCTACCTCCAATCTTTCCGGACCACGGAAGGTGCCGAACGAGAGAGGTTCAACCTGTAGCATAACAGGAATCTCGAAGTGGAGACAAGACAAATGGGGTGATTGAGAGAGGCCAAGGAGGTGGTGTGAGAAAAGGGAGGGGGAGAAGAGCAAATGGCCAAGGCATGTATAGCAAAGAGAAAATATTTGCCATTTTCCAGCTGAGCCATCCAAATACCCTGCCTTCCTCAATATACAGTGTTCCACCGCTTGCACAAAACACCTCTCAAAATGCAGTTAATATAATGTATCCTGTTAAAATATCCTAGCTGGAAGTCAGCAACTCAGTCTGCTCCGGAATAAATCTACCACAGAAGATTGCAGCTATTTGACAAACACAGTTATTTCCTAATCAATTTCCTGAGTTTCATATCAATCCTATTTTATTTTCTTTTTTTACACTCCAAAAGTTCCCGTGTTCTATTTCTCTATAACCTTGCCGTGCGTTTATTGATGATATCCCGGCGGTTGCCATGACAACACACCCCTGTGTCACAAGACACTAGACTTTGGAGGTCACATGCTAGGGAAATGGCAACTGGAGACTGATAAGAGAAGGACCATCCTTATCCATCCAGTGTATTAAAATGCTACAAATCGCTGTTTTTTATTATTATTATTATTATTATTGGGCTTCACCTTCTCTTGCGTGTCGTCTTTCTAAGCTGAAGATTAAAATGCCTGCTTAGTTCTCCTTCGGTTGCCAGCTAAGAGTAGCGGAGCACACGCCATGTTTCATATTTAACATCCCAGTAGGAGAACTTGACAAGCCAAGCCGCAGATCCCGAAGCAAGGTTAGCCTCGTGAGGTCCCCTCGCTCCACAGTAGGCGCTAATTGACTGCAGGGTTTTTCCACACAGACACACAAAATAAAAGCCTCAGAAATGCTGAAGACACGTCGCTCCTCCGGCTCTCTCTCATGCGATCCTTGTGCAAAAGGTTCTTTGCTGACTGGAAAGTATGTGTCGGAAGCCTCCTGCCTTAGCAGGAGAGTAACGGGATGAGTGTCCTTTCACCTCCGCTAGCCATCACATGCTGATGGAAGTTCTCACCATCTGACAGTGTCCTGCCCTGGTGTTCTCGAGTCTCTACCATGAAAACACTTGCTGCTGCTACCCGGTTGCTAACGTTCCCAGGGAGAGAAGGGAACCACTGGCAGGCAATGTACCATATCATAGCATCCCGGAAAGGACCTCGAGAGGTCATCAAGTCCAGTCGCCTGCCCTCACGCCACGATCAAACACCATCTAGATTAGTGTGTCTCAACCTTTTTTTTATATAAAGTACCCCTTTTTCAAAAAAAATTATAAGTACCCCCAGTACCCCCAGTTTTCAGACACACACATTTTTTTTCTACCATTGCAACACATTTGTTTAAACAACTTAATCATAGCAATGACATTTTTGGATGTAAAAAGTACAAAAATAAGAAAGCGCTGTAAAACTTCAAACAAAAATTCAGTTTTCTCCAAATTTCAGTTGTCTTGACGAACCCCCCCAGATTTCTCTCGAATACCCCTAAGGGTGCTTGTATCACTGGTTGAGAAACACTGGTCCAGATAACCCCTGGTAGATGTCTGTCCATCCAGCTCTTACATATCTCCAGTGATGGAGATTCCACAACCTCCCTAGGCAATTTATTTCAGTGTTTCACCGTCTGGACAGGAATTTCTTCCTAATGTCCAACCTAAACCTCCCTTGCTGCAACATAAGCTCATTGCTTCTAGTCCAGTCATCAGAGCTAAGGAGAGCAATTTTCTCCCTCTTTGTTGTAACTACCTTTTAAGTACTTGAAAGCTGTTATCAAGCCCCCTCTTCGTCTTCTCTTTTCCAGACCAAACAAACCCAATTCTTTCAATCTTCCCTTATAGATCATATTCTTTCTGTCATATCCTCCCCATGCTTTATGAAAATTGCTTTATGAATATGAATATGCATATCTCAAAGACACTTTATGCTAAGTGCATCCTGTAACATATCCATCTTAAAGTTCCAGTCTGTTGAAGCTGTATGTCTTGTTTTCATGCACATATCATTCTTATATGTGAAGTTAAAATATGAATTGTGAAGCACATTTGAATGCTAAATGTGCTAAGGAGGGCCATTAGGGATACATTACGATCTTAATGATTCAGTATGCCAACCAATGATGCATGAATAGTCTTACTTGTCCTGTAAGCCCAAACTGCGATTGGCCCTAGAAAGACATGTGACCATGACACCTGGTACTGGACTCCATCTTGAACCTGTTGCAGAGGGGTAGCCCTGTCAGCCCTGGTCTACACTAGGGAGTTATTTCGGACTAACCCCCATTATTTGGAAATACTAAGCGGAGTGACCACACTACCAAGCTCATTATTTTGAAGTAACAGGCTGGTTATTTTGAAATCTGTACTCCTGCTCTCCTCAGGGAATAATGCTTATTTCAAAATTGTTAGTTTGGGAGTGTGGTAGGGCGTTGCCCTGCACTGGCCCTTTAAGGAGTTGAGGGGGAAGCCCAGCTGAGGCAAATAAGGCGGGCCCAGCTGGAGACTATAAGAGCAGCTCCTGGGAGGAGGAGAGAGACCTGCCTGCCTGCACTGAGAGAGGCTTCGGCCTAGCAAACCCAGGCTACCGGGCCTAAGGCCCTGGGGGCTGCAAGGAGGCCGTCACGGAGGGTGTGGCTCACATGGAGGCAGCCCTAAAAGGCCGGGATGCAAGGAGGCAGCTGCAGTTCGCAAGGAGTTGCCATGGGCTGGGGGAGTTTGAGCCAGGGAAGCCCCAGGCCATAAGTCCGCAAGGCAGGGTTGCAGGAGGCAACCGGGCAGGCAGAGTGGGAGAAGAACTGGGGGTCCTAGGGAGTAGGGAAGACCTGGAGGAGGAGTGGAGGAAGAACAATGACTCCCCCCCCCCCCGGAAGGGGGCGCCAACCAAGACCAGAGTGGTCAGTGCCGGAGGGCAGTGCCCTGAAGACAACACCTCACCCAAAGGGGGCGCGTCGGCATTGGGCCGCCAGTTACTTCCCCAAAGCCACTCTGAGGGAAGAGCAGTGCGGAAAGTGAGTCGAACCCGCTACAGGAGTTACTATTTTGATGTTATTTATTTCAGAATAATAATTGCCTCGTGTAGACATGCACTTAGTCTGTAACTTTTAAAAACAATGAGTCGTACTGTGGCACCTTAGGACATATCTACACAGCACGCTTATTTCAAAATAACTCACGTTATTTCGAAATAACAGAGGGCGCTTCTACACAGCAAGCCTGTTATTTCAAAATAATTTCAAAATAAGGGGCTTCTTATGCCGACTTCTGTAACCCTCATTTTATGAGGGCTGTGTCTAGACTGGCCAGTTTTTCCGGAAAATCAGCCACTTTTCTGGAAAAACTTGCCAGCTGTCTACACTGGCCGCTTGAATTTCCGCAAAAGCACTGACTTCCTACTGTAAGAAATCAGTGCTTTTTGTGGAAATACTATGCTGCTCCCATTCAGGCAAAAGTCCCTTTTGCGCAAAAGGGCCAGTGTAGACAGCTCAGATTTGTTTTGTGCAAAAAAGCCCCGATCGCGAAAATGGCGATTGGGGCTTTTTTGCACAAAAGTGCGTCTAGATTGGCCACGGACGCTTTTCTGCAAAAAGTGCTTTTGCGGAAAAGCGTCTGTACCAATCTAGACGCTCTTTTCTGAAAATGCTTTTAACGGAAAACTTTTCCGTTAAAAGCATTTCCGGAAAATCATGCCAGTCTAGACGTAGCCGAGGAGTAAGGGAAGTCAACAGAAGAGTGTTCTTCCTTCCACTTCCTGCAGTGTAGACAGCGCCAAATCCAAATTAAGGTACTTTGACTTCAGCTACGCAATTAATGTAGCTGAAGTTAAGTATCTTAATTTTACTTTAGCCTGCAGTGTAGACGTACCCTTAGAGACTAACAAATATATAAATCATGAGCTTTCATGGTAAAATCCTCTTCATCAGAGCCTGGTATTTTTCCATGAGGATGGGGAGTGCTAAACAAAGAATTCCCACCTTGGTAGGAAGTCTATTTAAGGAATGGAAAGCAATGCGTTTTTGTCTTCAGCTGGCTTTGAAATTGCCTGGCCCACCCAAGGAGAATACACATGAAGAATACACAGGAAGAAACCTGGCAACAGAGAACTCTGAAAAAAACGGTAGATCCAGGCCAGAGCAAAGATCAACTCTGACTTGAAGCATATTACTTGAGATAAGATCAACAGTTTGGGGTAGGAATTTGCATGTACCAAATTTCTTAGTGTATTAGAATTAGGTGGCATTTTTGTATCAGTTTTCACTTGTAACCACTTAAATCTTACCTTTTATGCTTAATAAAACCACTTTTGTTTTTTATGAAACCCAGTGTAAATAATCGTTACCTGGGGGGAAAGGGGAAGCAACCACTGTGCATATCTCTCTTTCACTGATAAAGGGGACGGACCTTTATCAGCTTTCTCTGTCCTATACAGGCAGGACTGATTTGGGGGTTGGTCCTCTTTGGGTGTTGGTTTCCAGGGTGCTGAGCCTTTATAGCTGAACCCTCTCAGACCTGGTCTACACTAGGGCTTAATTTCAAAATAATCCTCCTCAGGTCGAATTTATAAGCAGAGTGTCCACACTACCAAGCCTGTTATTTCAAAATCATGGACCACTTAATTCAAAATGTGTACTCCTGCTTTTCAAGAGGAAAAATGCTAATTCTGAAATAGTTATTTTGAAACAGCAGTAGTGTGGACGCTCTGGGACTGCAATTTTGAAATAACTACTCCCCAGAGTAATACGAACTAATTATTCCTCAGTGCTTCCTGGGGCTCTAAGTCTGAGGTAGCGTGTCCACATTAAGGTTGTGTCTAAACTATGGGGAAGTTTTTCGAAAAAAGTAACCTTTTTTTCGAAAAAACTTCACCTGCGTCTAGACTGCTGTCGCGTTCTTTCGAAATTAAATCAAAAGAATGCAGCAGTTTTTTTGACTGTGGTAAACCTCATTTTACAAGGAAGGACACCTTTTTTTCGAAAGTGCTCCTTTGAAAAAAGGCGTTCTTGAATGCAAACAGGGCATTTTTGAAAGAGAGCAACCAGACTGCCTGGGTACTCTCTTTTGAAAGAGGCTTTTTTGAAAGATTCTTTCAAAAAACCCTCTTTCGAAAGAGAGCATCTAGACTGCAACCACTTCTTTCGAAAAAGCAAGCCACTTTTTCGAAAGTGGCTTGTAGTCTAGACGTAGCCTAATAGAGCCTGCCTCAGACTAATTGTGATGCTTCCCCATAGCGAGGACACGCAATTTCGAATTTGCTAAATCAGGAATTACTAAGTCGAATTTAGTAATTTCAAAATAGATTCCTCATGTAGACATGACCTGGTTCAGTGTCTGTGTTGCTCTACGGGGAGGTGGTAACCCCAAGTCTGTGCCTGGGCTGGGGGAGACCAGAACTTCTGGCCCAGCAGCACAGGGAGGTAGGGAGTCCCAGAGGGCAGGATGGAGGACACCAGTGGCTTGATCCAACCCCTCACATTTCCCGCTTCCAGCTAGTGAGAGTGAACGCCTAAGTGTGGAACATGGGCAACCACAGGATTCTACGGGGAGACTTTCACAAGCCCCGAGGGCAGGTAGGTGTCCTGTTTGCACTGAAAGTCAATGAAATGCAGCTGTTTCGCTCCTATTGGTCCTTTGAAAATCTCCCCCTTGTGTTCCACTGCCACAATCCAGCCCCCAATGTGCAATGAGAGAGCAGAGTTAACACAAATATACCACTGTGTCTTCCTCAGCTGGATGCTGAACCCGGGTAGGTTCCTGGTTAATATCCCTGGGATTCCGTATTTTGTCTTTTACATATTGCCCAGGGCTACCTGCAAGTTCAAATCACCAATGGTTTTGAGACAGTCACATTCTCACGCCTGCACCATACCGTCCAAGTCCATTAGTTCACACTGGATCACTGAGACAGTCTCTTCTTCGAGACCCAGAGCCACGACGCCGGAGACCAGGCTGAATTCCCATTTTCAAAATGGCGGCATGTTACGTGAGGGCCAGGCGAATGGCCGAGAACGGGGTCCCGTCATGCACGGCACGCTGCAACGTCAGCAAAGAGTTCACAAGACTATTCCGCGGGGCCCGCGGGCCATTTTCCAAGTACATGTAGCCCATGTTGGGAGGGGTTCACATGACTTTGGCTGGGAAACGGGCCTGCAGTTGTCCAGGAGAAGAGCAGTGTAATTATTACGTAAGCGCTTGAAGGGCTGATTGCTCGCTGGCTTGTAAATGATGCAACCGGGCACATGCACCGTGGTCACTTCGCCGCCGTAATTGGGGGTCGAAATCCAGCTTGTTGGTTTTGGCGCCGTGAGTGCCTCTCTCCTCTCTCCAATTAGCACAACCTAGCGGAGACCTCTTTTCCTCATTCCGCCGCCGATTCCCAGGTTCCTGCTTCCAGGTGGACGAGGGCCTTGAATATTCAAAGTTACAGCTTGGCCACGTGCTAACATACTGCCCACCTGGCTACCCCAGTAGGAGCAGGTGGGTTCTAGGAACTATGACGGCTCTTAAACTAAGCCGGTGTTCATTACACCTCGATGGAGGAGACTGATTTTTCCGTTAAGGACATGGCTTGCAAAGTAATCAGACTCTTGAGTAGTTCAGGAAGGGAAAATAAAAGCAAGGGTTCTCCTATCTCTCTTGACAGGGCACAAATAAGGCTCACTTCATTCTAACAATCTGGACTATGGTGCCTTCACAGGGCTTCTATCCTACTGTCAGAGATGGACAAAGGAACAGACACTCACAAATAATGATTTTCCTTCTATTCTATTGAGTGTATGTTGGCCACAAACCAGTTTCCCTACCATAGAGCAGATGCAATTACATTTGGACAAATTGGGGTGATTTTTATTACAGTAAGAAGAAGAGGTCTCCATGACGAGCAAGGCCCTGTTGTGCTGGGTGTCACACAGACATCTATTAAGGGCCCTGCCCCAAAAAGCTTTTCATCCAAATGGACGGGACAAATAATGGCTGGGAGGGTAAACTGAGGCACGGAGCAGCTGAGACACGACATTGGCCAGCCACAGGAAGCTCTTAAGGGTCTGGGAAGAGGGCAAAAGCTGTAGGGTCCCAGTGGGACCTGTCAGGTGCAATATGTGACTTCATGGGCATCTGGTGAAGGTAGGGCTGGGAGAGGCAAGTCCCGCCCCTTCCTCTGAGGCCCCGCCCCTTCCCCACCACCTCAGGGAGTTCAGGGCGGCACGCACGCCAAGCCTGGGGAGGGAAGGTGAACATGCGGGCATGTACTTGCCCCAGCCTCCCCGGCACTGGGGAGAGGGAAGGGTGTGCCCAGCCGCTCCAGCCCTGGGAGGGCAGGCACTGGAGACAGCAGGCGTTCTGGGGGCAACGTGATTTCCAGAGATGCAAAGACACTTCCTGCCCCTCGCACACTAAGGACAGAGGGAAAGGAATGGGAACACCAACAGGCAAATTACATACAATTTATATAGACATCTACTTGAGTCACTGGAGAGATTCAGTAGAGCCAAATGATTCACGGACTCCACTGGGCAGCACAGGCTGGCAGGGGCATCTCACAACAGCAATTGTGGTATTTCAGAGTGGACTTTGTCTCCCAGTCATAATTCTTTTTACTCGCTAGAATCCAGGGGTACGTTTAGACTACATGCCTCTGCCGACAGAGGTATGTAAATTAGACCACCCGACACAGTCAATGAAGCGGGGATTTAAATATCCCCGGCTTCATTAAAATAAAAATGGCCACCACGCTGTGCCGGTTCAGCTGATCGTCAGCACAGCGCAGCAGTCGAGACGCAGATCGGTCGACAAAGAACGCCTTTGTCGACCGCTACCTTATGCCTCGTGAAACAAGGTTTACAGGAGCTGTCAACAAAGGCTTCCCTTGTCGACCGATCTGCGTCTTGACTCGCGTGCTGTGCCGACGATCAGCTGAGCCGGCACAGCGCAGCGGCCATTTTTATTTTAATGAAGCCAGGGATATTTAAATCCCTGCTTCATTGACTATGTTGGGTAGCCTATTTTACATGCCTCTGTCAGCAGAGGCATACAGTCTAGACATACCCCGGGAGTGTTGTTACACCACTAAAAATTCTGGAAGTAAGGAGGGAAGAGTGTGGAGAAATAATTTTAAAAAACATTGTGGCATTAAAAGAACTTTGCTACTTTAGCAAACACCAGAATGAAGACCACTCGTTCAACCTTAACTCTGCCCCCTTGTGTGCATAGATTATGATGCAACCTTTAATCACATGATCACATACTATTTTCCCCGCAACAAATCTACCTTCAATAAAATACGTGCTAATGTCAAAAGCTGTTAAGAATGGGTGCCACCATTTTCCTGCATACAAATCCCTGAACAGCCAGTATCTAGTGCTGTAGTTTGTAAAGTGCTTTCTGAGCTGATTTTTTGTTCATCAAAATGACTTTGAAAAAGCATGTTTAATTGAAATCAAGGGCTGCGTCTAGACTGGCAATTTTTTCCACAAAAGCAGCTGCTTTTGCGGAAAAACTTGCCAGCTGTCTACACTGGCCACTTGAATTTCCGCAAGAACACTGACGATCTCATGTAAGATTGTCGTGTTCTTGCGGAAATGCTATGCTGCTCTCGTTCGGGCAAAAGCCCTCTTGTGCAAATGCTTTTGAAATGCGCAAGTGAAAAGGAAGCATTTTGATAATGTGAAAACATCCCATTCTGATAGTTTTGGAATAAAGCATTTTGACTGTTTCCTTCCAAAATGACTTAGAAACCAAAATTCATTGTTTAGTGTCACATTTAAGACCATTTTTAAAGCTGAGAATGAGAATGCTGGTTGGGTGTTACCTAAACGTAACATTTTGATGAATCCAAGTGCATTTTACGTTGCAAGACATTTCAAACCATTGTGGTTTTGTTCCTTTTCAGAACAGAAAGAAACGTTAACGTTGTGGAATTTTCCAGAAAATCCAGTTCCTGCTCTACTTCTAATACCAAGGAGAAAGCAAGATGTTAAAGTCCTATTTGCTGTGTGTGTAGCACACACGTATTACTATTAACACCTGTCTGCGTTGTTATAGCCTGATACTAATGAGCCCCCAACCTTGAAAAGCCTTCATCATATCGAGAAAACTTCTATCTAGAGCGCATGTCTCACCTAGAAGAAACTTTCTGAGCTCGCTAGGTTTGACCTGGAAAAAATTATTTTTCTTTGCCTGTTAACAATTCCCCGTCTCTTTCTCCCCCAAAAGCAGCTCACTCCAATTTAATCCCTTCCTGCCAACTAATGAAGTTGATGGAAACAGAGGAGTAATTGCATTTGCAGGTGACAGGGATGGAAGTTCAGAGACCGGGAAAAAACACACGTCTGTTCGGTAGGCAGCCAAGTGTGAAAGCCCTGACAAAATGATCCTGGTAAACCGGCTTTTCTTCGTGCAGGTGCATGAACTTTCTCAGACAATACAGGGCAAAAGGTGTTTCCCAGGTAGGTCCTGGGGTCCAGTGGGGAAGCCATGCACTAGAACACAAGTCTCCTCTCTCCTGTTTTGCCCATGAACCTCCACAAACAGGTTTATTTAACGCAGACATTAAATGATAAGGACCCTGAACAGAATAAAAATGCAGGTGGAACCTCTCTAGTCCGGCACTCTCAGGAGCTGACCGGTGCTGAACCAGAGAATTTGCCAGATCACAGGAGGTCAATACTTTCTAGCAGCATCACCAACACTGCCACTACTGACTGGGCTCTTAGGAGACATGTAGGGGGAAATTCGAGCAAAATAACAGCTCAGAACACTGAGGTCTAGGACCGGTGGCTGTAAACAAACTTTATGGGACTGCGGGAAACTTAGCCACACCCATGAGAAGTGAACATCCAGCTAAGTAAAATCATGCCGGACGACGGGTGTTGCCGGAGCAGAGGGTGCCAGACTAGAGAGGTTCAACCTGTACAAATATAAGGGCTCACTTGTTAACAATACACTAGTGGACTTGAAGTCCAGAGCCCCCCACTCCGAATTCACGCCCAATTGGCCGGTAGCTGTCTGGTGTTGCAAGCTTCCACAGGGCTATTGCCACGCGCGTCTCCGCTGTCAGAGCGGGTCTCATTCTGGGATTGCTGCACTTCAGGGTAGGGGGAAAACCATTCGCAAACTGCCATGAAAGTGGCCTTCCACGAGCTTATCATCCCATAGAGGCATCACTGTGCGGTCCCACCGGTCTGTGGTAGCCTCACAGGACTGGAACCGGCCTTCCACAGTGTCCTGAGGTTCCAATGCCACTAGCATCTGCCAATTACTCAACTTACATGCATCACGCAAGTATCTGTTCATGGCCTCCTCAGACTCTTCCTCATTCCAGCAGGCCCTGGCTAGCGTAAGGAGGGAGATGTTTGCTATGAGAGCCAGAGAACATTGCTGCAGAGTAGGTTCCATGCTTACTCTGCTAGGACATCAGCATGGATAACCAGAAAAATAAGGATGCGAAAAGGGGAGGAGATAAATGCGGAAGCTAATGACATGTACCCAGAACCACCTGCTGTACTGCTTTGATCCTACCAGGCACTGGGAGCATAACCCAGAATGCAAAGAGGCGGCGGGAACTGTGCGATAGCTACCCACAGTGCATCACTCTCAAAGCCAACGACAGCCACCCTACTGGGAACATGCTACGTTGAACTCTTGCGCACTGTGGCGACACACACCTTCGACTTGACAAAATTGGGTGCTAAAAAAAAAACCGACCTAATAAATTCGACCTTATCTCGAAGTGCAAGACGGGGCCCCGTAAAACGAACACTTTGGTTGCAATGAAGGAGTTTGGAAACACAGGGCCCCTGCTCTTAGTCCCCAAGGTGAAAATTTGAACCAACTCCACTTGCTTTAATTCAGACAAAGACCTGGAATATGCATCTGCAGGAAAGCATTCATACAGCATCAAAAGCCATTTCCCATCCTTTACAATCTGGCTGAAATCAACTAATAAGATTTGCCAGGCTCGGAAGGATGTATACAGAGCGCGAGAGAATTAATCTAATCAGTGGGGTGAGCGGAGTAAAAGGCAGTGTTACGGCAGAGTTTATTCTCCTTGTGCCAGGCCAATAAATACAATAAAATAGTTGAGCCGTCTCCTTCCCAGTCCTGCGTTGCTTCCATCCAGCCTGGATGAATCCCCACTAATGAGATTCCAGCAGAGAGCCATTCTGGGAGAAGCCAGTCACTTTATGATGAGGCTCGCCTGACAGACCCGGCCTTTGAACAACGTGGAATATTTTATTAACCGGGGTCTTTTAACGGTAAAAAGTGGAACGCTCAACCTTTCTGCCTTCCCACCTGCGTCCCTGATCCCGGTGGCTATGAGGGACTAATTAAATCCACCTTGCAAAGATTAATCATGTTTTAAACAGACACCAGGAGGGCTCACGGCCCCCCGGCGAACAAAGTGGGTGGGGTTCGATCAGCCCCCATTCATTAGCAGCCCTGCGGAACGGACGGCTTCCACCTGCCAGCAGCGCAGAGGAGGTGGGTGAAAAAAGACCTCTCCTCCCTTCCGCCTTGGGGGTGGGGGTGGGGGAAAGAAGGTTCCCTCTTTGCCAGGTAATCAGCCGCTCGTGGGGGAGTAACCTTTAGGGGCGCTGAAAACGGAGCATGCCCGCTAATGAGACAGGCTGACATTCTTCTAGGATACGGCAAGCTCTGGGGAGGCCCTCCTTTCTGGGGCCAGAGCATCTGCTGGGATCAACTGGCTCTTGACAATGCCAGTTACTAGTCTCATTAGCCCGCCTCGCCGCAGCTCAACTCCCAGATTGCCGTGAGGAGGATTTTGGCTAGCTGGGGGCCTCGGCTTTTCAGGGGACCACGGGAGTCCCCAGAAAGAGGCAGCGTGTTTTACAGCATGGAAGATGGTAATAAGCTCTTCCTATAAACTCTGGGGCGTCTGTCAGCCTGTTGGCTGCCCTCCGCGACGGGACCCCGGTCCTAGCGGTAAAGTCACGGATGTTAAACCTTTTCTTGGTAACACACACACACACACACACACACACACACACACTGCCCTGACCGCCGGCTGACAGAGATGCTCAGAGCTCCAGAGAGTCAAATCCCTCTGGGTATGTCTACACTACCCTCCTAATTTGAACTAGGAGGGTAATGTAGGCATACCGCACTTGCAAATGAAGCCCGGGATTTGAATGTAGGCATACCGCACTTACAAATGAAGCCCGGGATTTGAATGTAGGCATACCGCACTTGCAAATGAAGCCCGAGGAGTAACGGTAGTTCGAACTAGGAAGCCTAGTCCGAACTACCTAGTTCGTGCCGTGTGTAGCCGCGCGGCACGGGGTTCGAACCAGCCGGGATTTAAAAATGGCGGCGCCCGGCTTATGCAAATGAAGCCCGGGAAATTCAAATCCCGGGCTTCATTTGCAAGTGTGGTATGCCTACATTACCCCGCTAGTTCGAACTAGCGGGGTAGTGTAGACATACCCTCTGAAACCAAGCAGCCAGCAATCACTAGTCACTTTTGCAACAAATCTAGAGCTTTCTTCTAATGCCTTGCTATGAATCATAGAACCTCAGGGCTGGAAGAGACCTCAGGATGTCATCGAATCCAGCCTCCTGCCCAAAGCAGGACCAATCCCAACTAGGAAGGAAGGAAGGCTGAAGGAAGATCAAACCACGATCTCTGCTAACGTAAATCAGCAAAGCCTCATCGGCATCAAGGGACCGACAAGGATTTACCCCACGGTAGAGCCTGGCCTCTGGCATTTCAGATATCGCTGATCAGGAGAAAAACTCTTTGTGGCTCTCTTAGCAGCAGTTCTCTTCCACTGAGTTCCGGCTGCCCCAGCTCCGGCACTGCAGCTGATCCCTGCATCTGGTGGGTCCCTTATTTCCAAATATGCCTCTGCCCCAAACTGAGACACGGCGGGAGGCTGGCAGATCAGCATCCACAAGAGCATTTCCCAGCAACGACATGACATTCAGCAGATGAAAGAGGAAGAGCATAAAGGAGCAGAGCCCTTGTATCAACAGTCCCAGGTCTCCTGCTTCATGTCCAAGTCAGCCACGTGGAACTTTTCTGACCAGAGCTGTCACTGGCCAACAGGGACAAGTTCCAGTTTTTAGAGGTTGCTTCTGAAAATTGAAATAGTTTGTGGCTTTACCCAGAAACCTGGGAAATGACACACACCATCCAGAGCACCCTTGGTAGGCAACACTGCCCCACCTGCAAACACTAAAGGCAGGGTTTAAAACAAAGAGGATTTAATTAAGGGAGAAATGGGTTGAACCTTTCTTACCACTGCTGTCAGGGTTCTTAGGAGACACGTAGGGTTTGTCTAAACTCCATCTCTTTTTTGATAAAGGGATCGAAAGTAGACCTATCAAAATTGTAAATGAAGTCGGGATTTGAATTTCCCACGCTTCATTTACATAATGACGGCTGCGGTTTTTTTCCGAAAAGCCGCTTTAAAAAAAACAAAAACAAAAAAAACTGCCGTCAAGATAGAAAGCTTTCAACAGAAATGCCCAGTTTTGAAAGATACTGTAAACCTCATTATTTGAGGGTTACAGGAGCTTTCGAAACATGGCATTTCTGTCAAAAGATCCCCGTCTTGACCGCATTTTTTTCTTCAAAAAGCTGCTTTTCGAAAACAAGCCGTGGCCACCTTTATGCAAATGAAGCGTGGGAAATTCAAATCCTGGCTTCATTTACAATTTCGATATGTCTAATTTACATCCCTTTATCAAAAAAGAGATGTAGTTTAGACATACTCTTAGGGGAAAATTAGAGCAAAAGAACAGCACAGAACTCAGAGCCAGGACTGGTGGCTGCAAACAAACTTTATGGGACTGCAGGAAATTTGACTAAACCCATGATAAGTGGACATCCAGCTACCTAAAATAATTCCGGACCACAGAGGTTGCCACACCAGAGACTGCTGGATTAGAGAGGTTCAAGCCTTAATAGAAAATGACCCTGGGAAAGATAGCCATTAATAAATCAACACTAAGTAAGATTCCCATGCTACCAAGCTATCTGAGCAATAGTTCCTACCTTGATCTTCCTCTTGAAGAGTGACTGGCTACTATGTTCTAACCCAGATCCCCACTTACGGTTTGTTGTCCAGGGATGAAGGTTGCAAGGATCCTGATAGGTCCGTGCTACTGCATCTGATCCAGTTGGGTGATTTCCACTGTAAGGGCTAGGTAGAAGAGATCCGCACCCAAGCTCTTCAGTAAACTCCTGCTCTCTGTGGCTTCAGCCCAAGCCATCTCATTATCTCCTTCAGTGTTACCATGGGTTGTCTATGTCCATGGAGCAACCTCACCTCTGCCTATGTCCATGGAGCAACCTCACCCTTCAACCTTCCCAGAATTGCTTGCTGCCTCATAGCTGCACCAGCTCAGCTCTTTGTGGAGATCATTAGCATGCAAAGTCCTTAACAGAGTCCTAACCACAGGAGAAACACTCCCAGCAAACAACAGGATTCCTCAAGCCACATCCCCATTTTCTCTTTAGTGCTAGACACGTGCCTTTACCCAACCCTACTTGACCGTGGTTTCAGCAAGGGTGACCCAGGTACATTTTACATAGGTCTCTTGTTCTTCCATTCCCCAAGAAAGCCACTAGAACGTCATGACTCCCAATCTCAAAAAGTAACTGTATTTTAACCAAAATGCCCCAAACTGTCCCATAACTGACATGCAAATGAAGCCTGACCCATTCAGCCAATAGCGGGTATCAGAGCTCCCTTCCTGCAGAGGCCCTTCCATGTGGCAACCAAAGAACTCTGGGTTGCTCCTCACGCTGTCCACCACTAAGTCAGTCATGAGCAGGGCTTGAACCCAGCCATTCAGTAACATCACTGTCCTGTGGCATGCCTTGGTCCCTCCCACCCTCTCCCTGTGGTGTTGAATGGTCAAGCCTCCTGCGGCCTGGGATACTTTGGTCTCCTTTCCATGGGTGGCTTCTGGGTGCAGGGACTGGGTGGTCCTTGGGGCCCACCTTGTCCAGCTGCTCAGACTGGAGGCTATCATGGCCCCTTGGGGCCTCACCCTCGCTGCCTTTAAGCACCCACTCCCCTCGCGACTGCTGGGGGGTGGTTCAGATGGGTGGTGGTTTGGATGGGCGGCACTGGGTGCCAGGGAGCCGTGATGCTCGAGATGGGGCATGCTGGACTCGGGCGAGACATGGTGCTCCTGAGAGGTTGGGCCTGAAACTGCCCCTCTGCATTTTTTTCTCCCCGATCCCTGGTCCAGGTGCTGGCACTTAGCAATGTATCCTGGCCCTCCAGGCCTTTCCTTAGCCTGGAAAGCAATGTACCACCGAGCCTTAAAGGGCGAGCCAAAGCCAAAGCCTAGGACTCCCACTCTGGATGGGACATCAGCTGGACCAGCTCCATTCCTGACACAGACCCCCTGCCCCTCTCCAGCCCAGCTGCACTGGCTGCTGCGTTGATGGGGGTAGGTAGCATCAAGGTTGCATCCACTTCCCACCTCCCCCCGCCTGCTCTTCCCCTGGTGCTGGGATCCGCAATGCGAGTGGCGAGACTGCTGAATTAAATCTGGCCCAAACACTCTGCACCATCGCAGGGCAGGGACCGGGTATGGTCTGTAAAGCTTCGACTTCTACTTGCTCCCCAAAATAGCAATGACTAAAGACAGCTGGCGGGGTCACACCAGAATCAGGCTAGCGTTCTGTTTAGATGGCGCCAATCGCCAGTTGCCGGAAGCTGCCCAGTTTCTCCGGTGGGCTGGGGAAAGCGACGGGGGCGGCCCTGCCCTCTAGCACCGCATTGGTAAAATCGAACCAAAATGACAAACAACCAAAATTGCCACGGCAACGGTCAGGAAAACGCCAGCCGTGTTGCCAGTGGGGCAGGAGGCACAGCGGTGTGGGGAGAGAAACAGCGATGAGTGGGAACGCCCCAGGCTTCAACAACAGCCGGTTAACGAAGATGCTTTTAAAAATAACGTGAAGTGAGACTAAGTCACAAAGGGCCTGCCAGGAAGTCCAGTGAGTCCATTTCCTGTCCCGACCAGGATCTCAGGCACTGGAGCGAATGGGTGACTCCAGATCTCTGCCGGAGGACAAGTCTGGGTTCCTCAGGGCTGTGATGCTTTGATCTCAATCTTGTTGCTATGCTTGGGGAGGGGGTTGAAACCAAGTGATCTGGGACCACTTCTGGCCTAGAACCTTATGAACATCCCCTCCTGAGTTTAATGGCTGTTGGGGGGCCTTCACGTGCTCTGAAGCATTACAAACAGGCGCCCTGCGAGAAAAGAGCATCTCAGAATGACAAGTGGCAAAATAATCCACGCTCCTCTATTTCTTTTCCCATGAAGACTAGGGTTGGCACGTGTCCGGTATAGACAGTCCGGTATTTTCGCCTCCTATCTGGTAAAAAAAAATCAGAAAATACCGGACACCTAAAATGCCCGGCATTTTCTGATTTTTTTCCCAGGCAGGAGGCGAAAATCCGGAGTGTTTACCTGGTTCCGCAGGGGAGCTGTCCGGTATAGACAGTCCGGTATTTTCGCCTCCTATCTGGTAAAAAAAAAATTCAGAAAATACCGGACACCTAAAATGCCCGGTATTTTCTGATTTTTTCCCAGGCAGGAGGCGAAAATCCAGAGTGTTTACCTGGTTCCGCAGGGAGACAAGATGGTGGACGGCCGCCGCCAGCTTGTTAGGGCCAAAAAGCATCAAAAGCATTTCTTAAAGGGGCCATGCTGTTCTTTTAAAACTGTATTTATTTATTTATTGCTTAACAACTCTCGGGATCCTTTTTTGTTTTTGCTCAACAACTTTGATTTCCCCCATTTTTCCCCTCAACAGAATTTTTTCCACTGTGTTTTTTTTTTTGTGGGGGCCGTGTTCGGTATTTTTGGTTAAACCATCTGGCAACCCTAATGAAGGCAGGGCCTCAGCAGGGTATGGGTCCCACCAGCCTGGCCTCCAACTGAAGCACTGCGTCGCAAGGGAGAAGAGGATTCCCTTTCATCTCGACTTTGGTGCTTTAAAGGGAAAAGGAAACACAACCCACTCAACAAATGCAAACCAGCTCTTGTTTTTTTTTCTGTTCGGCAGCTGGAAGGCAGGCGGAGACGGGAGAGCTGGCTTCCTCCCAATAAAAGATGTTCCCCAGATGAGGGACATGGGGGAATCGAACACAGCTTTCCAGCCTAACCTAGCGCCTTAAGAAAAACGGTGAGGGGGAACAATCCATTTGAAAGTGATTAAGAGCAAACCATCCCCCGGGGGAATTCAGCTGTCTCTCCTGCTGCCGCGGGGGATGGAAGAAGCTGGAGTTACATTCTGGCAAATCTAAGATGATTTACTTTGCTTTTATTTTTTCATTAACAGACAGAGGCCTGTGCGTTGGCAGCGGCTCTGCTGGGCGTACGGCCGTGACACTCAGCGGCAGCTTCTGAATTCCAGCGGCTGCCAAAAAAAAAAAAAAAGGCCCCAATTTATCAGCAGAAAATCCGCACCCAGGCCAATATTTGTAACCTGCCGCCTGTGGAGAGCGGCCACGAGAGGAGCAAGGGAGTTGCTAGAGGAGTTAGCACCGGCCTGTCTCTCATGCTACGGGGAGAGAGCACGACATGAGCAGAGTGAGGCCGGTGCTCCGCTCTGGAGAAAAACAATCCCACAATGCACTGCTCCCATCGTTGGCTTCCAACCGCTGCCTCCCAGAATCCTCGCACTGGCAGGGACCTTGAAAGGGCAGCCAGTCCAGTCCCCTGCCCTGAGGCAGGGCTCAGAATTACCTAGATGATTGCCAGGGTTAGCCGCTGGCAGGGCGCCGGCCACCTTATTTACCTGTGGGCCCACAGACATGGCGGCTCGCTGCCCCCGTTGGCCGCGGTTGGCTCAGGAGCTTGCGGAAAGGGCCTCTCTCCACAGAATTGCCTCTGGACCTTTCCCGGGTGGAAGCTTTGCTGCTCTTTCCCCCCTGCCCTTTTGCTGGTCCACACCAAGTTGGGGACAAGCTGACCCCGTAATGTTTAGTGCCGGCCTGGCAGGATGCGCCCAGCACATACCCTCCCTCAGCCCTGCGCCGCGGACTGCAGCAGCTGGCAGCCGGGAGGCCCCCAACCTCTCCTCAGACGCGCACATTTGCTCGGTGGGCGGAAGGTCACTCCACCGTTTGGCGTGGCCTAAGGCTGAGGGGTCGGATCAAAGGGAGAGCAATGACACCTGACCGGGAAAGCGAAACACGGGGTCATTTACCCCAAACAGGAAGGCTAAGGAGCGAGGGTTGATTTAAAGTGCAAAAAAAGGGGAGGAGGAAAAAAACTGCTCTCCTTCCTTTTATTCTCTCCACGCTGCAGCGGCTTGATAAGGCCCGGCTCCACAAACTGCCAAGGCTCTGAAGACATCCCGCTTGGCTTCATCTCCTCATGCATATTACATGACCGCTGATTAGCGAGGCAAGCGTGAGCTCTTCCCCCACCTCCTCCGCTCCTTTTGAACCAGGGAACTGTCAGGACAGCCCTCGCCGCGCCCTGGGAGGGAGGAGACGGCCGTGGAATCCGTGAGGAGGCCAAACGCTGCAGCGTCAGCAAAGGCAGAGCAGGGAAGAAGGGGGGGGAGGGGTAAATCCGCACCGCTGCACTGACGCCAAGGCCGCTACACCGCTTTATGCCGGCCTGCCCTGGATTTTCATCTCAGTCAGGCTTGGTATTTTATCCCCGTACGTGATTAGTTTTAGGCAGGATAAAAGGATAGGGTGGCGCGGGGAAGCCGTTACCTCATTCACCTCATGGAAGAAAGCCCCCCAGTGTGACACTGAAAACCATCTACTTCAAGCCAGACCCAAGAAAACCAACAATAGAACACCACTTGTCATCACCTACAGCCCCCAACTTAAACCCGTCCAACGCATTATCAATAAACTACAACCTATACTGGAACAGGATACTAAACTCCGAGAGGCTCTGGGAGACAGACCCATAGTCTCCTACAGACAACCACCTAACCTCAAGATGATTCTTACCAACAACCACAGGACATACCCCACTAACACCAAGCCTGGAACTTTCCCTTGCAACAAACCCCGTTGCCAGCTTTGTCCACATATTCACTCTGCTGACACCATTATTGGACCTAACCAAGTGAGTTATAAGATCAAGAACACATATTCCTGCACATCCAGAAATGTAATTTAGG
The DNA here is from genome assembly GCF_052426305.1 of Pelodiscus sinensis. NCBI lineage: Eukaryota > Metazoa > Chordata > Testudines > Trionychidae > Pelodiscus > Pelodiscus sinensis. The sequence goes on along the minus strand of NC_143061.1, from coordinate 54,797,081 downwards.
CCATCATGTGCCGACAGTGTCCGTCTGCTATGTGCATTGGACAAACGTCTCAGACACTTCGCCAAAGAATCAATGCCCACAAAACACATATTAGACAGGATCACAAAGAAAAAAGAGTTTCTTGCCATTTCAACCAGAAAGGGCATTGTCTCAAGGACTTGATTACCTGCATCCTGCTTCAAAGGCATAAACACCAGACTTGAAAGAGAAACCTCTGAACGGTCATTCATGTTTAAATTTGACACTTTACGCCTGGGTCTCAACAAAGATGCTAATTACTTTACCCATTACAAAGATAGGTTCCCCAATGATCACCTCTAATATCATTAGCTCACAGACATTTACCTCCCTCCTCGTCCCCCTTCTGTTCTGAAATTTGATTTGTCCTTTTCACGTGTCCCTTTTTTTGATTGTAACCTTTGCTATATATGGTCATGCCAATTTTCTTCCCCAATTTGATCTGAGGAAGTGGGTCTGGCCCACGAAAGCTCATCACATAATAAACCATCTTGTTAGTCTTTAAAGTGCTACATAGTCCTGTCTTTTGTTACAGTTGACCAAGGGTGAGAGATGAGAGCAAAGAACTGAGAGGTGGGTGAGCACTGGGTTCAAACCTCTGCCTGAGCCAGTTACCTCAGGGAATTCTCCCTCGATTTTGCCCAAGACACCTTAGAAACAGGACCTGATGGTTTCCTGGCTTCTATCCCACTTTCTGAGCCAAGCTTTGTAAGGGAATCAGATCCTAAAGTCAGAAATCGCAGGAGGCGGCGTTCAGGAAGGTAGCAAGAGCTCTCCAGGATTAACGGTTCCAGGGGAGAGGGCTAAGGCCTGAGCAATCACAATGCCCAGACTGCCGGAGCACGGCGTGTGAGCTTGCTTGCTTTTTTATTGCTTCACTGGATGAGGCAAAACTACGGGCAACCGTATTTCCGCTCTACTCTGCAGTGACTAGGCCTCCACTGGAGTGTTGTGGCCAGTTCTGGGTGCCACAGTTCGAGAAAGCTGTGGAGAAATTGGAGAAGACCCAGAGAAGAGTAACAAAAAATGAAGAGAAGTCTAGAAACCATGACCTGTGAGGGAAGACTGAAAGAACTTGTTGGGTGCAGAAAAGAGAAGTGGGGACATGACAGCAGCTTTCAAGTATGTTACAAAAAGGAGGGAGAAAAATTTGTTCCTGTTAACCTCTGAGGACAGGACAAGCAGCAATGGGCTTAAATTGTAGCAAGGGAGGTTCAGGTTGGACATTAGGAAAAACTTCCTGTCAGGGTGGTGAAACACTGGAATAAATTGCCTGGGGAGGGTTGTGGAATCTCCATCCCTGGAGATATTTAAAAGCAGGTTGGACGGACACCTGCCAGGGACGGTCTGGATGGCGCTTGGTCCTGCCGGGCGTCTTAGACGGGGAGCCCGGAATCTCACCCGATGGCTCCATCTCCAGGGCCGCCTAGAGGATTCAGGGGGCTTGCAGCAAAGCAATTTTGGGGGCCCCTTCCTGGCACACCCTGTCTCAGAACTCAGACTTCAGACATTCTCGTGGGGGCCCCTGTGGGGCCTGGGGCATATTGCCCCACTTGCCCCCCCCCCCCCGCCACCGGCCGGCCCTGTCCATCTCTATGAATTGCTTTTATTGCTGGCAGGGCGGTGAGGGGTGGTACCAAGGGCGCTGTGGCTTTGCGCGCCTCAGTTTCCCCCGCTTGTGCATTTTACTCTGGCCAGAACCGCTAGGGAATAGCACAGAGTGACGAAAAATCAGAGTGGCCTTGTGTTACAGAAAGGAGACTCTCTCCCCAGGGACATGGCAGTCCCATCCATCTCCCGGTCTGAGAAGTGAGCTTTTAAGCCCAAGAGGAAGCGAATGAAAGATGGATGGGGTGTGCATACGCCGCACTGGCCCTGGAGGGCTTAATGCCCTGTGGAGGGAGGAAGTCCCGCCCCCCCAGCTGCACTGGGCATGCTCCAAGGCCTGACAGTATAAAAGGGAGCAGCTCAGCTCAGTCTGGGCTAGACACTGGAGGAGAAGGACCTGCTGCAGGAGCTCCAGACGATAGGAGCCAGGGACCTGGGAGACACATCGAGCCTCCAGCGCCGGAGGATCCCCAGGGAGATGCTGGCGCTGTGGAACCAGAGGACCAGAGACCATGTGGAGCATCCCTACACCAGACCCGGTAGGAAGTGACCCGGCGAGGGCGTGCGAGTGGTCTCTCCCACCCGAGTGAGCGCTGTGTATTGCGGTGGGATTCCCGCGGAGCGAATGGCAGAGTGCTCTGCCACTACCAGAGCCTTGGGTTGGCACTCGGTGGAGTAAGGTCAGCCCCCCTACCGGGGCTACTCTCACAAACACTTGGGTTACTGACTCTAGCCATTGGGCAGTGCTGCCTTGGCATGGGGTGCACATATAACATGGTGCAGGGGTTCTACTAACTCATTGGTTGGCTTGGGGATGGGTTGCTGAGGCCGGCACATTCATCTCATGCAACACAGGTGTCATTCCAGGCAAAGTCACATGGAAATGGATCCGGAGAAGGGGCTTTTTTGCCTCAAGAGCTCTTTAATATTCTCCCCGGATGTGGAAGAAGAAGGTTGTTGGCTAACACGCCGGGCAGAAAGCTTTCCTTCCCCACTCTTCTGCCAGCAGCTGAGCAGTCTGTAGATAAAGCTAACGCAATGCAGGAGCTGCCAGAGGAAGGAAGGCTGTCATGAGCCAATACCACTGACTTTGCCACCGCGATAACGTTGTCCTTCCTCAGCAAGAGGCTCAGGAGCAGGGAGGACTGCTGGGCGCAGGAGATTAACGCCTCTCCTGTCAAGGTCAACAGCTTCGGCTGATGTCCTCCTGGACTCCTGCTCCTGTAGCCTCTTCAGGAAATAAGGGGGGGGGGATATGCTCTTCAGCTGACTCCCAGCCTTCTGCTGTTCCCATCCAGACATGCTGCAAAACTCTTGGGCTGTGTCTAGACTGGCCATTTTTTCCGGAAAATCAGCCGCTTTTCCGGAAAAACTTGCCAGCTGTCTACCCTGGCCACCTGAATTTCCGCAAAAGCACTGACTTTCTACTGTAAGAAATCAGTGTTTTTTTGTGGAAATACTATGCTGCTCCCGTTCAGGCAAAAGTCCTTTTGAGCAAAACTTTTGCGCAAAAGGGCCAGTGTAGACAGCTGAGATCTGTTTTCCGCAAAAAAGCCCCGATCACGAAAATGGCGATCGGGGCTTTTTTGCGGAAAAGCGCGTATAGATTGTCCACGGACGCTTTTCAACAAAAAGTGCTTTTGCGGAAAAGCATCCTGCCAATCTAGACGCGCTTTTCCGAAAATGCTTTTAACGGAAAACTTTTCCATTAAAAGCATTTCCGGAAAATCATGCCAGTCTAGACGTAGCACTGGGTTCTTCTAGCTCCCTCTGGCTTTTTACATGTGGCCACCGAGGGGTGCAGAAACAGGAATGCAAGTGTAGACAGCTCGCAGCTTATTCCGGAAAAGCGGCTGATTTTCCGGAATAAGTGGCCCAGTGTAGACACAGCCCTGTTTACCTCACAGTTTGAACCTCTCTAGTCCGGCACTCTCTGGTCTGGAAACATCCGTCGTCCGGAATGATTTGAGGTGGCCGGATGTCCACTTTTCATGGTGTGGCCAAATTTCCTGTGGTCCCATAAAGTTGGTTTACTGCCACCAGTCCTGGCTTTCAGTGTTCTGGGCTGTTATTTAGCTCTAATTTACCTCTCAATGTCCTCTAGCAGCCCAGTTAGCAGTGCAAGTGTTGGCAATGCGGCTAGACAATATTGACCTCCCGTGATCCGGAAAATTCTCTGGTTCAGAACCAGTCAGGTTCCAAGGATGCCAGATTAGAGCGGTTCAATCTATATTATAGGTAGAGCTGAAGGAAATTTTCAGTGAATAGTAAATTGCTAAAAATGCATTTTTTCTATGTACAAATATGGCACAGTTTAGCTGCCAAGAAAAGAAATTCAGAAGTCAAAATGTCTTTTTGAAATGTTTTCTTTTGACTTTTCATTTCAAAGTGGCATTTTGTTTAGTAACATACCATTAAAAAAAATCTGAAAATGAACTGAAACAAAAGGAAAAAAACCTTTTTGAACAAGACATTCTGTTTGTCTTGAAACTTTTTAAAAAATATATTCAGAGAGGAAAACCTGAAGAAAAAAATTTGACTTGGTTTAAAAAAAATCAATTTGGGTTGAAGTAACTTTTGGTTCGACTCCAGTTTAATTTCCGCTAGTAGGACATAGACACACAGTTAAAATTATGTCCTACAAAATGTGAGTTGAAATTTATTGAGAATTTGGTTCGGTGTCTGATTTTCAATCGTTCTTGTCTTGGGCCAACTTAAAAAAAAATAGACTTTTGTTGTTGGAAGTTTTCATAGAATAATGCCTTTTTTAATTTTGAAAATTAGTGACCATTAATAATAGTAATAGAGTTACTAAAATTCACCCATGGTCACTCAGGGAAATGATGGATGAGCAAGGATTTGAACCGCTGAGGACTAGATAAGTGCTGTAACCATTGGCCCATCATTCCTTTCACTTCATTATTGGTAAATACTTTTGCCACAAAGAATAGTCCAGTGGCACCTTAGAGACTAACAAAAATATTGGACCATGAGCTTTCATGGGTAAAACCCACTTCCTCAGATGAGTTGGAGTGGAAAAGATCTGATAAAGTGGGTTTTACCATGAAACCTCCTGATCCTATATATTTTTAGTCTCTACGGTGCCACAAAATTACTCCTTTTTTAAAAGTTACAGACGAACACTGAGACTTTTGCTACGGAGATGCTTCGTTGCCGGCAAAGACGTTCATCCGCATTGAAATAAAACACACGACTCCCTGTACTTCCATGACTAGACACTCTTCCCCAGACACTTGAAGATAAAAACGGTTAACACAAAGTCGTGTGGAAAAGTGAACAGAAAGGTCATTCCCGTGGTCAGCTGCCTCTCGAAGCAGACTTGGCAAACCTATTTGAGAATACATTTTCCTCCGCTCTTCACCCCAGCGTAATCAAGGCTGACTGAGCAGTGACACATCGCAGCAAACCCAGAATTTTCATCTTTTGGAGTCTTGCGCTTAGACTCAGCATGTGATTTTTACCGAACTGCTTGCATCTTGTTGATGGATATAACAACACTAACTGCCAATTTATAGAGCACTAGTCAGCCAGACGCTCTTACAGCACTTTACAGATTTTTTTCTAGATATACAGGAACCACTTGGCCCATTATACAGATTACACTTCACTTTCAGAACTCTAATGGCCGAGAGAAAGGAAGGAACAGTTTGCTCACAAGCCTGGTATTTTTCAATGATGATACTTAGCATGCCATAAAGGCCATTTCCCCGCCCTGCCCACCGAAATAAGTTGTCATAGATTTCCAGACTTGTTGGCTGACAAACAAGGAAGACAGCCCGTTTACTCCTGCGCTGACCGCAACCCTCCTTTGTTGTGCTTTGTGACTGTGGTCACATTTTGAAACACGGGATGGTCCCTTTTTACCTTCACTAGCCACATCATACCTGAGGAAGGGGGGGACGTTGTGGGGATGTCTGATGTACTGATCGTCACCTGCTCCATTTTCCATACTGTGAAACTGGCCACAAAAGTGAAATTCCTCCAAGATTTTTCTCTGACCTGCCACGCGGCCGACGGGGAAGCCACGTGGAATAGAAATCAAGGCTCTGGTGCTTCAGGGCACTTGGACATCTTCACCTTTCCACAGTCTATAGTCAATTAGGCCTTGTAATGAGGTCCCATCTTGCATCGCTGCCCCACTCTGGCCAGAAGGGTCTAAAGCAGGCTAGGGGGAGCCTGCGCAGAGCCCTGGCCAATCAGGGAAGGGCTTAGAGGGAGCCAATGAGAGAGCAGCTTGCTGGGGCAGCCCTGTATATAAGAAGCTGCTCAGCAGAGCAGAGGGTTGTCCGGTCCTGGCCAGCAAGGGTGCAGGACCTTAGAGGGAGCAGGGCTGGGCAAGCTCGGTGGACCTGGAAACAGAGACTCCTGCCAGGCTGCAGGTCTTGATATAAGGGCCAGGAGGGTGCAAGGACCACAGGGCCGTGGCCCAGGAACAGGAGGTACTGAAGAGTGGAGAGGAGGAGGGCAGGACAAGGCAGCCGCCAGAGGGTCTCTGCACCGGGACCTAGCGTAGCAGGTGGGTCTGGGTCCGCCCCCTTCTCGAATGGAGCGTGGCTTGCCCCTGAGGGGCTGGGCTGAGGAAGCCATTGGCCACAGCGGCGGGCGTGCTGCGGAGGAGTGAAGACGTGCCCCAGAAGGGGGCAGCGTGGTGGGCACGGCAGGAGGGCAGCGTCCCGCAGCGCTCGCCATGATCCGGGGAGCGCCCCTTGTGCGCCGCCCTTCGCTCGGTACAACGCCCGCGCTATGGAGAGGGTGAATGACCCATTCCACACACATCACCGGCTGCTCATCTGGACAGGACGCCGTGTCACAGAAAGCTCCCTCGCCTATGAAAGGTCTAGAGAACATGAGCTAGGAGGGAAGGCTGAAAGAATTGGGCTTGTTTAGTTTGGAAAGGAGAAGACTGAGAGGGGACAGGACAGCAGTTTCCAGGTATCTAAAAGGGTGTCTCAGGGAAGAGGGAGAAAAACTGTTCTCCTTGGCCTCAGAGGATGGGACAAGCAGCAATGGGCTTAGACTGCAGCAAGGGAGGTGGAGGTTGGACATTAGGAAAAACTTCCTGCCTGTCTGGGTGGTGAAACACTGGAATAAATTGCCTAGGGGGGATTGTGGAATCGCTGGAGATAGTTAAGAACAGGTTAGACAGACACCTGCCAGGGATGATCTAGACAGTGCTGGGTCCTGCCGTGAGGGCAGGGGACTGGACTCGACGGCCTCTCGAGATCCCTTCCAGTCCTAGTGTTCTATGATTCTATCCAGTCCCATCAGGAGGCGTCTCTGTGTTTTTAAATTGAGCCTACCGCAATATATTACATTGGACGTTGTTTTCGAGACAGGGGAACACCTGGGCATACTGCAAAATTGCCTCTTTATTTATCTGAATGCTCTGGGCCGCTCTGTGATTCCTGTGACCGAGAGACTCAGTATTGCAAAACACATTGTAGACAAAAAACACATAATTGAAGTGAGGCAGCCAAGATTAATTTGTGTTATCAGGGGAGGTTACGGCAGCAGTAAATCACTGTCGCTGCATAAGCACTTATCCATATTTCCATATTAAGACAGAACTTGGGCAGTCGGCCTCAGCTCTTTAAGAGGCGTCCCCCTGTCGTAGCGCTCTGGTTTTATATGGCAGCCCCAGGCCGGGGGAGAGGCCGTCAGAGTGACCCACAGAGGGAAATGAGCAATGCGTGGGGTTTCACGCCCCTCCGGCAGGATGTAGGGGGCTAAGCTTTGGTAGCTGGCCTCCCCTGCCCTCTTTCACCGGGTCTGAAGCCAGCCAAACAGAAGAGAGGGCGGAACGAAATTAAGGCAACGCCATAGGAACTCCCATGATGCTCCGGTCTGAATGGTGGTGCCGGGGGAAATGCCTCCCTCCCCGGAGAGATACAGGTCTGTGATAGGTGTGATTACAAGGAGACTTGTTGTGACGGTCCTGTCGGTGGCTCTCCACAGCAGCGCAGGCGTGACCCCCATCTTTCTTCTCACCATCCCATTAAGCTCCCACCTAACGGCCTTAGGGTGCCTACCGAGACCCACCCAGAAGGACTGGGTGGGGCAGAATGCATCTTGGCTCTGCTTGGGCAACACTCGTGAATAGGACCCAGCATTTCAGAGGCCTTCTTTCTCCTGGCACCGTCTGTGCCCTCCTGGCATGGACCATCCAAGGGGAGGTGCTGGCTGGTAGTGCCTCGGCGCACCCACCTCAGGATACATCGGGCCGTTCCTGTGCTGCCCTAGGAAAGAAGTGGTGGGTGATGTGCACCCCCCCGAGAACAGCCCGAGGCAGCCCTATTGCTCTGAAACTCCCGTGTGACTTATACCAGGAGCAGGGTGCCCCCCGCACACACACACACACGCTCCCTCTCCACAGCTGCATGCACCGGGAGGTGCTGTCCCGTTGCCTGGTGAACCGGGAGAGGCTCCGTTCTCCCCAGGCCTCACACCACCATCGGCTTCAGGGAGAGAGGAAGCAAAGCACAGCCCTGGCTTATTCCTGTGGGCCTCATGCCAGGGCATAGGGCGGGTGCACGAGGGGTGTATGTGGAGGGCTCGTCAAACGGCAGGTCAGCCGGAGAACCTCTCACAGGCCTGGTCTCTTTGAAGTCAATGGGGCTAAGTGCCAGTAACTACACGCTACTGTGAGGACATAAGAACATGAGAACAGCCAGACTGGGTCAGACCAAAGGCCCATCTAGCCCAGCGTCCTGTCTGCCAGCAGTGGCCAATACCAGATGCCCCAGAGGGAGTGAACAGCACAGGGACTCATTAAGTATTCCAACCCCTGTCACCCATCCCCAGCTTCTGGCAAACAGAGGCTAGGGACATCCTCCTTGCTCATCCTGGCTAATAGCTCTGTTAAAGTGCTGGCCTTCACCACATCCTCTGGCAAGGAGTTCCACAGGTTGACTGTGCGCCGCATGAAGAAAAACTTCCTTTGGTTTGTTTTAAACCTGCTACCTATTCATTTCATTTGGTGACCCCTCATTCTTATGTTATGGGAGATTTGCAGCCTGGCCCAAAGATCAGGATTGCAGTAAGGAAAATGCCTTAGAGAGGTATCTGTGATAGTTTGTAACTTAAAAAACGAGCAGTCCTGCGGCACCTTAACGCTGCTGTGTAGACGAAGCCTATTTCAGAGTAATTGACATTATTCCGATATAACAAAGAGCGTGTGTACACTGCAAGCCGTTATTTTGTAATAATGTCGATCTGGAGGACTTCTTACGCCGCCTCCTGGTAACCTTCCTTTCACGAGGAGTAAGAGAAGTCAAAGGAAGAGCATTCTTCCTTGGAGTTCCTGCTGTGTAGACAGCGCCAAAAGCCACACCCAGCGATTTCGACTTCAGCGGGGGAGGGGGAACTCAGTGGTTTGAGCATTGGTCTGCGAAACCCAGAGTTGTGAGTTCAGCCGTTGAAGGGGCCACCTAGGGATCTGGGGCAAATCTGTCAGGGGTGGTACTTGGTCTCAGTCCCTTCCAGCTCTAAGAATAGGGTTGCCTCCATATTAGGTATGCCGTTGCGTCGCTTTAATTTAGTTTTAGCCCTGCTGTGTAGACGTGCCCTTAGAGACTGTCGCGGGTTCAACTCACTTTCACCGCTTCTTCCATCAGCGTGGCTTTGGGGAAGCAGCTGGCTGCTCCGACGCGCCCCCTTTGGGTGAGGTGTTGTCTTCAGGGCACTGCCCTCCGGCACTGACCACTCTGGGGGGGGGGGGTCATTGTTCTTCCTCCGCTCCTCCTCCCTAGGATCCCCGGTTCTTCTCCCACTCTGCCTGCCCGGTTGCCTCCTGCAACCCTGCCTTGTGGACTTACAGCCTGGGACTTCCCGGCTCAAACTCGCCCAGCCCACCGCAGCTGCCTCCTTGCAGCCCGGCCTTTTAGGGCTGCCTCCATGCGAGCCCCGCCCTCCGTGACTGCCTCCTTGCAGCCCTGTGCCTCAGGCTGGGTTGCCTGGGTTTGCTAGGCTGAAGCCTCTCTCATTGCAGGCAGGCAGGCAGATCTCCTCCTCGTCGTCCTCCCAGGAGCTGCTCTTATAGTCTCCAGCTGGGCCCGCCTTATTTGCCTCAGCTGGGCTTCCCCCTGACTCCAGCTCCCAGCCCCTTAAAGGGCCAGTGCAGGGCAACGCCCTGCCACAAGACCAACAAAATGACATAGATTCATGAGCGTTCACGGGTACAGCCTACTTCTTCCGATAGGCAGGGAAAATGTCAGAGTGGTAGCTGGACTCTCCGTCACCACCAAAGCTCTGTTTTACGTAAAGCCGATCAGAGCAGGGGAACAAAAACCCCGTTTTTATTTTTGGTCAGGCAGGAAAAGCCCAGTCTGGAGATGACATGGCTCCCTCCTCGTATCCGGACAACCACAGCCTCATGGCTTCATTTGTTCCAGAAGGACCGGCTGGCATCCAGAGTCCCCGTCCGTCTCCCTGCTCCTCCTGGTGTTGAATCCAAACCATCCATTACCCATTTCCTTTCCCTCTGACGCTAGGAGAATTTATTCACCTATTTCCTGCCTGAGCAGAAAAAGCAAAAGGGAAAGTTGCTGATTGATTTCACTCTTGGAAAGTCCCTGTCATCTTGTTTGATGACTTCATTGTAAAACCGAAATAGGCACGGCAAAAGCCATGTTTTCAGAACAATTTGGAGCACGGGGAGGTGGGTGGAGGAGGGAAAGAAGAGGAGGAGGGGGGCCCCGGGAAGTCGGTGGCCTTTATTCTTCAATTCCCATGTTGTGTCTGCCTTGCTGCAGGCTACGGCCAGAAAACAAAATTGTTGTGATTCTTATTAGTTTTTATTTTAGAAAGCCCGAACAGCGCTCCATCGGGGGTTTCAAACCAGGGCTGCAAATCATAGGCATGCCAGCCTGGCAGGGTACTTCACCGCTACACTAATGTATTACCGGGCTGCAGGAGCAAAAACGTCCGTCTTTGTGCTCATCACTAGTCGGCAGCCTGGTTAGACCTGGCATCATGGCTAGGTCACCAGTTCCAATCCACCCCACTTCAGAATCCCTTGTTTTGCTTGGTCCACCGGCCTCTCCAACAGGACGCGGTTCTGGGATTTACAATTGCGCATAGGGACTTTTTCCGAGTGCTTCGGCCTCCGGTATCGGATGTTGTACACATTGCTGGAGGCTCTGTGGGGGGAAGCGTTGAAAAAAGGACGGCTGGATTGTGGATTTGGCTCCCTTTCCACTGTACTACAGCTGGGTCAGCGACGTGGCAAATGTGTATCTGAAATCCAAATCAGCTGGGGACAGGGCCATGTTCAAATAGCTGGCAATTTATCATCAAGCCGTATAATAATAGATTGGGTTAAAAATCACGATTAAAAAAACGTTCCTTGGGTTCTTTTGCATTGCTTTTTGAGGCAGTAGGATGCATGATTTCCAGCAATTCTCTACAACCATGATGCAGTAGGGAGTCACCAAATGAAATAAAGAGGGAGCAGGTTTAAAACAAACCACAGGAAGTTTTTCTTCACGCAGCGCACAGTCAACCTGTGGAACTCCTTGCCAGAGGATGTGGTGAAGACCAGGACTTTAACAGGGTTCAAAAAAGAACTAGATACATTCATGGAGGTTAGGTCCAGGATGGACAGGGATGATGTCCCTAGCCTCCGTTTGTCAGAGGCTGGAAATGGGTGACAGGTGTGATCACTTGCTGATTCCCTGTTCGGTTCCCTCCCTCTGGGGAATCTGGCATTGGCCACTGTTGAAAGACAAGACACTGGGCTAGACGGGCCTTTGGTCTGACCCAGTCTGGCCGTTGTATGTTCTTATGTTCAGAAGCTAGAGACGTGCTTCTCTCTTTAAATGAAAGCCAAGAATCTCATGGCTCCAGGAAGTAGCGATTTAAGACAAACACCAAGGCAATGTCTAGACTGGCATGATTTTCCGGAAATGCTTTTAACGGAAAAGTTTTCCATTAAAAACATTTTCGGAAAAGAGCGTCTAGATTGGCACGGATGCTTTTCCGCAAAAGCACTTTTTGCAGAAAAGCATCCGTGGCCAATCTAGACGCACTTGTCCGCAAAAAAGCCCCGATCGCCATTTTTGCGATCGGGGCTTTTTTGCGTAAAACAAATCTGGGCGGTCTACACTGGTCCTTTTGCGCAAAAGTTTTGCGCAAAAGGGACTTTTGCTCGAATGAGAGCAGCATAGTATTTCCACAAAAAGCACTGATTTCTTGCAGTAGGAAGTCAGTGCCTTTGCGGAAATTCAAGCGGCCAGTGTAGACAGCTGGCAAGTTTTTCCGGAAAAGCAGCTGATTTTCCGGAAAAAACTGGCCAGTCTAGACACAGCCCAAATGTTTTGGGAGACTGCTAATAAAATGGCAACTCTAATCCCTTCTATTTATGCCAGTCGGTGGCCTGCCAGCCAGGTTATGTGACTGGTTTTGTGTTTTGAGAGGTGCGAGGCCAGGAACGCAGGGAGAATATTTCTAAATCATTAGCTTCCTGAAACAAAATGAAACAATGCCCCATGAGATGGGGAAGGTGGAAGGAACCGGAGCAGGGAGGTGATCTATCTCTGTACAAGCAATTTGTACAACACCCGATACTGGAGCATTGTGAACTGCATTTCTGGAGTTCCCATTTTTTGAAAAATTGGAGCGCGCGCCGAACGGAACTGCAACAACAATGGCCGGCCTGGAAAGATGGTGAGACACAGAAAGCGCTCACAGTCCTTGATTACAGTACCTTCCCAGGGAGAAAATACTGAAGAGCTTTTTAGTCTCCTGGGAAAGGCAGCCGAAGAACCAGAGGCTGGAAGCTGCCGTCAGGCACGTTCGAATGAGAAAGCAGGCTCGTTTCTAACGGCGTGGGCGAGTAACCATTGGAACACGCTGCCAAGGGAAGCGGTGGGTTCCCTTGCCACCGTCACATCGAGACGGGAGGCCCTTCTGGAAAACACGCTTGGCTCAGACAGATGGTTCTGGGTGCCAGAAATAAAGAGTCCTTTTTTCTAACGCACCCAAGAAGGAGCTTGAGGTATTGTATAAACCTTTCCCGCCTCCTAATAGGAGGAGAGTGGAGAAGATGGATGGTTAACATTCATTAGTGCTTGGATAATGTAAGGAAGATGATGGTAACTGTTAATACAAATAGAATTGATGGGTTTCCTCCCGTCTGTGTCAATATACGACCCCGGAAGGATTTCCGGCTGGTTACACTGCCTGCTTTCCTGCAAAGGATTTTAACATAAGCAGCACACGTTTTTTCGGGGGTGCTTGGGCTTTGATTATAAAAAAAGGTACAAGAGACCCCTCTGGTTTACCCACAATGCATGTGTGATAAGTGCCACGTTTCCGCCTCTGACAGGGCTCCGAGAAGGGGTGACGCTTTGCATTCGGCTGACCTCCGCTTGTGTTGGCGCGCTACTGAGGAGAGGGACGCATACAAGGCGGACCGCAAGGAGGTTGTTCTGGTTGTCAGTGGCAACAAGTTACCGCGTGACGGCCTGGGGTGAGATTTCAGCCCAACCCTTCCTCCTCATCAACAGGGCAGGAGACAATGGCTAATGCAGGGAGCTGTGCTCGGAACAGGGCCTACACGATGCCAGGAGCTGTGGGTAGGCCGGCAGGTGCACCATGGGAAGGGAACAGTCAGCCAGCCTGGCTCGTGCCCTGGTAGGTGGAGAGCAGCCATTCAGCTGCCCCTTGTCAGGGCTGAAGCTGCATGAAAATGCCTGACAGAGCTGCTGTAGCACTGCCGGGTCGAAGGGAGGCGGCTGTAGCCACGCACTTCATTTGCATGTTGAGGATGGCGCTTCGGCCCCGGTTTGGGTGAAGGAGAGGTTATGACCTGGAGCCCGGGATTGGGGTGCAAGGTTTGGGAGGGGGTATGGTTCAGTCTCTTAGTATTTTCAGTGAGGACTGCACAGTGTCCGCCTTCCCCCATTCACGACCCAAAAGGAACTGAAGAAATGAATTGAATTAACTAACTATAAAGTTTTATGACGAAGAACCGAGTAATATTCTAATTTTTACAACATAACAGAGCTATTTTATAACCCACAGAACATTATCTTCAGTCCCAATCAACATCAATAAACAAAAACAAATGGAAACGTGAACCGTTCAGTCCACACAGGACACAGGGAGGAGAAACGGAGAGGTCCCAAAAGCCTTGGTTTAGTTCATCTGCGTCTCAGTGAGGGTCTTTGATCCCCAAGGCTGCACAATTTGTTGAGTCTAAAACATTTTCTCTCGGAACTCAGACAAACTTTTCCTCTGCCGTGGATCCCGGCTAGCCAGTCAGCACACTGGCTAACCCTCAGATAAGTCACTAGCAGATAGATTTAAAGAAAACCCTGTTACAAGAAAATACAAAACCTGAGAACAAGACAATAGAAATGACTCTTTCCCCCCTTGCTTCACGTCAAGAAACGTTGATGAATCGTACGGGATGAGAACGCAACTGGAGCCGTGTGGGAAAATCAAAGCAACATTCCCAGCATACAATGAAAACAGAAGAAGTTCCTTTTTCTCTCCCGGTTTCCCGCTGGCTGTTATTAACGTTGCCCATGTTTCTCTGTTAGAGGGTTAACGATAGCACGAACCTGCTGGCGCAGGGCGGGACTTGCTGTGGCAGTCGCTCCCGCTGGTTGCTCCAGGGAATTAATTCTCTCCGCTGAGTGCCTCCTACTGGTTGGTGTCTGCCCCGACCTCGCGCCACACTCGTGCTCCGAACCCCTGTTGCTTCCAGGGCATCCTCTTTGGGACCCTGTCCTCTGGCAATGCCCACCACAGTGGCCTCGCGCCCCTCTTCCAGGCTGCCCTCAGTTTCCCTGGCCACTGTGGCCCCAAAGCCTAGCCCCTCTGTCTCAGGGGCAAGCCACAGTCTGCATGGGCCACACGTTGGTGGCTAGGTGTGGCCCAAAAGGGAAAGGGTGGACCCAGGCCTAGTCACTACTCCAGGTCCCCACCCAGGGACCCTCTGGCGGCAGCCTTGTCCTGCCTCCTCTGCTCCCCTTCACTGCCTCTTGTTCCCGGGGCCGCTGCCTCGGTGACCCCTGCACCTCCCGGCCTTTGTCGCGAGGCCTGTAGCCTTCTCTGGCCCCCCTGAGCCTGCCCGGCACTACGATACTGAAGGAGCCTTCTCTGAGGGAACCTGTCCTGCACCCCCCCTGGTCACAACCCCAACTGCCTCTCTCTGCTGGGCAGCTTCTTATATACAGGGCTGCCCCAGCAAGCTGCCTTCTGATAGGCTACATAAAAGCCTCTCACTGATTGGCCAGCGCTCTGCGCAGGCTCCTTCCAGCTGGCCTATTGGACCATCCCCAGCTCCAGAAGCTTCTGGGTGTGGAGTGATACATCTGCCTAGCCACAATGACCCAGACACAGCTCACGCCTACCTTCCCCCCAGGCTCGCTTGAAGTGAAATCTCCCTGTTACTTACGCCTACACTGCCGGTGCCTCAGGCACCAGACAGGCATTAGCCAAGCTCGCACTAGCGTGCGACAGTTAGTTACGTGAACGCCGGTGTCCTCTGGTGCACTCGCACAAGCTGCTGGCACAAGGGCTCGTGTGACCTGGGCTCACTCCCAGCCGGCGCTTAGCAGGGGAGGGTGTGCAGTCCTTTCAGCCCTGACAGTCACGGCCGTTTGGTGGGCCCCTTGGGCCTGGAGCCATCTGTCCCTGAGTGCAAAAGGTAGAACACATACAGCCACTGAGCCCAAAGCAGAGACTGCAGGGGTAGGAGCAGAGAATTAAACTCTGTCAGCGGTGGGAACATGCGGCTGAATGACAGGCAGGCCTGGTGAGCAATCCAGTCGTCAGATTTCCCACGTGCTCATTGTCCCCAAAGAGGGCGCGGCTTTGGCATGCCTACAAAGGCTGCGCTTTCGCCAAGCCACCTAGGGGAGTTAGGTGCCCGGGGCCGCACATGTCCCTGAGAATTCCACATTGCTATCCCTTAGGGCTCTTTGAAAAACCTCCGCCTAACGTACCCATCTAAGGAACACGAGCGATATTTATAACCATCAAAACCTGTTTGCGGATCCTAAACAGTTGGCGGCTAATAACCCGGCCAGCTCCTGGGGTGTTGTAGGCAGTCTCCAGGGAGGAGGCTAAGGGGACGCAAAGCGCTCTGACCGGGTGGCTTGCCTGCAGATTGGCGCCTTGTCTCTGGCTTCCCCGCGGTCAGGTGTCTGCTACACACTGCTGTCAGGAAAGCCCACGTGTACCACAACTCAAACAGCCCCGGATGCAAGCCAGACGACCATCCCTTCATTTACACGTAAAGGTATTAGCCTCAAGGCCCGTGGCTGGGATCAGGGTCCCACCCTGTCTAAACAATCATTTTAGTGTCGCGAAAGTGACAAGGCTGGTTATTGTCAGGCGCAGCCACCGAGAAACGCATCGTTAACCGAGTGTAAAACACGAAGTTGGAGTCTGCTCCTTCCAAGCACGACAATACACTTCCCTCATCCAGTGCTGTTGCAAAAGGGCTGGGAGTCACATCTCTCGTAGAACTAGCCACCATCAAAACAACAGCCTCCACCCCTTGTATCCCTGAGTCCTCTTTGGCTCAGCTATACCGTGACCACAACAATCAGGCTGCATTATGCATTTTAATCAGGATATTGTATTCATGCTAAGCCTGAAAGAATGGGGCTTGTTTAGTTTAGAAAAGAGAAGACAGAGAGGGGACATGAGAGCAGTTTTCAAGTACCTAAAAGGGTCTCCTTGGCCTCTGAGGATAGTACAAGAAGCGATGGGCTTAGATTGTAGCACGGGAGGTTTAGGTTGGACATCAAGAAAAACTTCCTGCCTGTCAGGGTGGTGAAACACTGGAATAAATTGCCTAGGGGGTTGTGGAATCTCCATCAGTGGAGATATTTAAGAGCAGGTTAGACAGACATTTATCAGGGATGATCTAGACGGTGCTGGGTCCTGCCGTGAGGGCAGGGGACTGGGCTTGCTGACTTCTCGAGGTCCCTTCCTGTTCTAGCATTCTAGGATTCTATGGGTGTGTCTACACTGCACCCTTAGCTCTAAATAAGATACGCAATTTGCAAATTTCGATTCTTTTTCAAAATAAGCCAAATTTTGAAATAACACACTATTTGGAGACATCCCTCATCCCTCGTGCAATGAGGTTTACCGGGATGCCGAAATAGCGTATCCACTATATTTTGCAATAGCGGGCACGTTCAAAAGACGTGGGGTAGTTATTTCCAGATACCTCTGGTGTACCAAAATAGCAGTGCAGTGTAGACATACCCTATGATTCTATGTCAATTTCAAAACTGTTCCCTCTCTGTTGGCCTCAGAGCTTTGCTAGTCCAGTTCAGGTGTTCTAGTTCTTGCTACCAGTGAATGATCTTAAGGCTTTGTCTACACGGCACAGCTTTTAGCAGCACAACTGGGTCAAAATGGCCTTTTCAGCCAACAGAATACTTCCCCCTCAGTGAACAGCCCTTGCATTGTGGGCACGATTGTCTTTTATGTCGGGAGGGTTTAAGTACCTGTGAAGGACAATAGATTTTTGTTCAGTGACCAGTGTAGACGTAGCCTTGGTCTCTCTCTTTCGCTCTCTCTCTTTTTTTAATTAAATGCCTTTGTGCTCTCCTGAACTTCAGAGGTAATCTCCCATCAAACTGCTCACTCGCCTCTTGCCTCATGTTATTAAAGGAAACTGACAATTTGTCTTGGGAGTGATGCGATATATCGAAGTCAGGAGAAAAACACATTGGAAGCTGGATGCTAGGGAACTACTGCCATTAAAAAGCAAAGGGTCTGATTTTTCAGAAGATGTCCTTTTGTGCATGCACACTCAAACACCTCCATGGCCCCTTTCCCAGCACATACGCCGTGTGCATGCATAGTACTTCCTGAACAATGCCCAGGCTGATGTTTGCCCACGCAACCTTGCCAAGAAACAGTTTCTTTCCCATGGAACGGAATGTGAAGCAGGGATGCATGCTAATTCTAACAGACAACGAAAGACGAGCGCTCACAAAATACATTGTGGACGAAGGGGTGCTCTGTTTGATAGAGAACGTATTTGGGAAAAGTGGACTCTTAAAAAATCCCATTTGTAATACAGATTGAGCCTCTCTGATCCAGAACTCTTTGGTCCGGAAACATCCGTCCGGAATGACTGTAGTTAGCCGGATGTCCACTTTTCATGGGCATGGCCAAGTTTCCCATGGTCCCATAAAGTTTGTTTACAGCCACCAGTCCTGCCTCTGTGTTCTGCGCTGTTATTTCACTCTAATTTACCACTAAATATCTTCTAAGAACCCAGTCAGCCGTGGCAATGTTGGTAACGCTGCTAGACAATATTGACCTCCCGTGGTCTGGCAAATTCTCTCATTTGGAACTGGTCAGGTACCGAGGGTGCTAGACAAGAGAGGTTCAACCTGTAACAAAAACCAGCTTAGTAGCTATTTATTTGGATAACATTTAAGTGCACTGGAACATCATGCTCACCTTAAAAACCATATTTATCCAGTGCCGCGTGACTGTGAATATGCAAGAAATTGGGCTGCCTTTGTGAAATCTGAGAGTTTGACAGAGGCGCCGAAACCGTCCTACCGAATGCAGGTGCAACTCAAAATGGTGAACGATCGATGTAAGGTGAAGCCTTCGTGGTCCGTGTTATGCCGCGTGACCTTTTCTCTAGGATTTCTCCCGGAAGGGAATATTCAGAGCCTGTGTTTAAAAGAAAGTGCACAATTGAAAAACATATTGGCCCTCTGCATTTGCACTGGCCAACAGCCGAATCCACCAGTGTTCCAGCCCCTGTACCATGATGGCAAAGGGCAAGTGATCCAATTCCGTCTTAGGGCCAAATTCTGCCACCCACAATCCCACTGATTGTGAAAGTCATTTGTGATGCCAACTGCTCTTCATTACGCGTGAAAAGGGCAGGCTGGGATTCTGAATTAGCTTCCTAGTCGTTCGACGAGATTTCCAACAAAATGGATATTTGCGTACGTTGGAGTGTGGAGATTCCTGGAATCTGGAAGGAAAAGTCGGGATAAGGGATGCCCCAAAGTAAAGGTGGGTTCTGGCGTGGCCTAAGGGATAGGGCATTCACCTGGGGAGGGCAGGGTGGTAGGCTCATGCCCCCGCCGGGGCAGCCAACACCCAGGTAGCCCCAGTTCATACAGTACCATCATTTTCACCACACTTTATTCATTCGCAGTCCTGGCAGTAAAAGTTGGCCTGGTGAAAGCACTGTGAAATGCCCTCACATCTGCCCACGTGTATCAAACGTCCTAGCTCTGACACTGAAAGAGGAATGCACATCCCTCGTGGAGAGACGATTGTTCAAATATTATCCAGAGTCCAATCCATGTTTCTTCAGAAACGTTGAAAACACCTGGCAGACGGATGGGGAAGTAAGTGCAAAATGACGGCAGCCTGACTGAGAAGGCCAGAGGGGAACGGAGACTCTCCTAAACAAGGGAAAATGTGCTTCTAATGAATAACCCCCCTCCCCCGGAGGAGCGTGTTTGTGTGGAGCACTGCTTGCGCCTCAAGGAATAGAACAAGGTTAAGAGTGTCCCCCAGGGGGCGGTATTTGGCGCACACTGCTACAGCCTTCAGAGCACGCAGCTTGCGCTTGATTGATTGATTTGATTTTACTCCACATGACGGAACGCAATATTTCTACGGCATCCACACCGGTCACTTCTGTCTGCTCCATCCCAGACAGTTCCGTGGATTGTTGTGTGCAGAGTTGCAAGGGGAGGGGGAGCCGTGAAAAGGGATTCAAAGGCAGATATGTATCAGGCAAGACATTCCAAGCATAGAGGCTGACATGGGAGTGGGCAGAGAAACACCTGGGCAAAATGTTTCTAACGGAATGGGGAGACAGGTAATCCCACCTCAGCAAATGCCCTTGCATCAAAAATCAAAACAACTTTCCCCAGGTCCATGGTGATTTCAGTAAAGATGCCGTTTTGAAAATGTATATATATATTAACCAAAACATTTTGATGAGTTCCTATTGGATACTTACCGGAACAGAACATGTTGACTTCTTGTTTCAAAACGTATCTTGCAGTCCCATTTGACAAGGGCTATGCCTACACTGGCGGCTTCTTGCACAAGACCATCCTTCGCAAGGGTTCTTGTGCAAGAACTCTTGTGCAAGAATACGTTCAGACTGCCGTGTGCGAAATGTGCTTTTGCGCAAGAGCATCCATGGCAGTGTGGACGCCCTCTTGCGCAAGAAAGCTCTGATGGCCATGTTAGCCAGAAACCCCTGTCGCGCGTCCACACTGCCCTCTTGCACAAGAGGACTTACACCTGTTAGAAAAGAGCACAGCTCCTCCCCTGCAAATGTGTTCCCGGGACGCGGGGGAGTTTTTTTGGGATGTCTCTGGTATCCCGAAATACCCCTGCAGGCTAGCCGTACCCTCAGTGGGGAATGTGTTCAGGGGCGGCCCGTGAGTATAGGCAGACTCGGCGGTCGCCTAGGGCGCCGCCTTCAATGGGGCACCCGATGATGTCACGGGGCACCTGGGGTGCCTAATGATTACATCACGCCATTGACGGCCGTGTAGGTGGGGTGCCAGCTGCCGCAGCCTGCCTTGGCCCACTCCTGATTGTGTTACACCTTCACTTAATTGTTCTGAAATGCTCCTCCGTGTCCCTCAGGCTGCAAGATGACCACACGGTCTCTTCCAGTTCCCCGCTGGCCTTTGCATGGCAGGATTGCTCCGGCTGTTCCATAAGTCTCCTGTTCCGCTGAAAACTTATGAGCAGTGGGATGGGCTGGGACCAACCTTCCTGTATTTCTTCTGCACACCTGCATTCGCATCTCCCCTCTGCCATGGATGGACACCGAACCATATCCCTGAGGCCTGGCTTCCTTTCGCGGGTGCTCCCTCCTCTACCCACCCCCTTAAAGGAGGACGAGCCAATACCATGATCTCTCACTGCTCAATAATACCACACCTGTCCTTAAAACAGACTGGCTTTGCGGCTTGCCACCGCCGGACAGCCTCCGCGCAGGACTGCAACGCTGATGCTAACCCGACCCCAGGCTCAATATTGCCTCGAGGGACCATTTCCCACCTCTCGCCTTTGGAGCGATGACTCACGGCCGCTGGAGGGCAGGAATCGGTACGGAGGAAGCAAAGGAAGTTATTAAAGCGCAGCGGCCTCATCTCCTCTGCGCGGTGCCTCGTTTATCACGCTGGAAGGATAAGCCTCCTTCCCCCCCCCGTTAATACCTTGAGCTCGATGGGAAGGAACGAAAACAAAAGGGAAGCCGGCCGCGGCGGGAGGCGCCGTTCGCCAGGCGGTTATCCGGCAGCTCCGCCTCTTGCCAGTTGTTTGGTTGGCTGCTAGTAAAACATCAAAGTCCATTATTACTTAGGCGCCCACCCCCACCTCTCTCAATCCACAGCAGAGTGTAAAATTAATTTGGTGTATTTCAGAGCCGCCTGTCTTCCCTGCCTCCGCAGCTGCGAGGAAACAAATTTCCTCCTGAAGTGCTTTCCACTTGACCTGCTCTTTTCTCCACTGAGAAAATTGAGGTCAGTGGAGCGGTGTTGGGCAACGGCAGCCATTTTCACAGGGCCCTCGGTTTGCAACCGGGAGGCCAGGCCCGGGGGCTTGCACTGCCTCGACCGGCAGTTTATCAACGCGCAAGGCTCCCGGCCGTGGCTAGCTCGTCTGTGGCTGGGTCCTGAGAGACGTGGGGGGATTAAAGGAGGAGGCAGCCGCATTCCCACTTGGTCCAATTATTTTTCAGGCCTCTTATACACGGTTTGAGAGGTTACGTCTGACAAGCCCAATAAATAAAGCGAAGGCAGGGAGCTGTGGCGGGGGAGGGCAGCAATCCTGCTAGGAAGTGTTTGAGAAAGGCTAGGCCTGAGGTATTTACTCCAGCCCTCCCCTATGTGTACCAATGAAAGGCACAGGACTAGAAGCAGTCTGATCGCAGACTGGAACACAGGGATTTTTCAGCCTAGAAAAGAGGAGGCTAAGGGGAGGTACAAGAGAGGTCTATAAAATCAATGACAAGTGTGGAGAAAGTGAAGAAGGAAAAGTTATTTACTTGTTCTCATAACACAAGCACTAGAATTAATGAAATTAATAGGCAGCCAGTTTCAAACAAACAAAAGGGAGTTTGTCATGTAGCACACCGACAACCTGTGGAACTCCTTGCCAGAGGACGTTTTGAAGACCAGGACTTTAACAAGGTTCAAGAAAGAACTAGATAAATTCACAGAGGTTAGGTCCATCAATATTTATTAACCAGGATGGGTAAGAATGGTGTTCCTAGCCTCTGTTTGTCTGGAGGTGGGTGACAGGAGAGGGATCACTTGATGATTTCCCTGTTCTGTTCACACCCTCTGGGGCATCTGGTATTGGACTCTGTTGGATGACAGGATGCTGGGCTGGCTGGACCTTTGGTCTGACCCAGACTGACCGCTCTTATGTTTTCATGTAGCTGTTTTATAAGTTACTCTCACTGCATGTAGATTTTGCTCCATAAACATGAAAACGTCCCCGCATACATGCAGGTGGAACCTTCTCCAGCTGTTTTTAAACTCACAGGCCTTGATTTCTTTTCCTCTTGCAGCAGGCCAGGAAGGGAAGATGATAAACGCCTGGAATCCACCAAGGGTGGCCAGTTTGGGTTTGACTTATTCCTGGAGCGTCATTAAAGATTATGGCAGGTGATTAAAAATGAATTTTTCATTCCTGGCACCTCCAGGCTAGTCCTGGAGGATCAGCAGCCCTATGTGAGTGAATTCCTGGGCACAGCCGGCATGTCCATCGTGTCCTGGCTGTAAATTAAGAGCTAGCTCAGAACTACGCTGTATCATGCCCTCTGGGAAGCAGAGAACGGGCGGGGCTGGTGTCGGGTGTGTTTGAAAGCAGCGGACTCCATCCTAGTAAGGCCTGGATCCTCACCGTTCGAGTGGCCCAGGGAAGGCTTAGGGTCTGGGTACACTGACGGAGGTGTGACTGCGGCAGGTGTAGACATACCACTAACCAGAGTGAAACTCGTTTGGATAACGGAGTCAGGAGGGCTTGTGATTGGAGCAGCTCACCTGAACGGTGGTGGCATCTCTGCTTGTGAAGGGGGATCTAGCCGGTGTGAAACTGACGCTTGGCCCCCCAGCCCATCGCTCCGGCGGAGAGCCCGCCCAGCCCTGTGCCTGGAGGAGCACACTATTCAACCTCCAAGACGCCTGGGAGGACACGGCCTCTTCCCGCCTCCTCCACTTCTGAGCAGGGCTGAGCAAAGGAGACTGGCGAGAAAGAGGGAAGACGAGGGGCTGGATTACATCCTCCCCCCACGCGCAGCGCTGATTGAAAAGCGCCTCCTCCCCTGCAAATCAGTTGTAACTTGCTAGAGCCAGTAGGGGGCAGGTATGTGCAGCGAAGGGCAAGCGGGTGTTCCAACCCGTTCCGTTCTTCACCGCGCCGCTGCCATATATGGGGCCACGGCTCCTTTCTAATGGTTCCCTCTTTTCCCCACCCGCCTGGGATGCTCTCGGTGCCAGGGAGGGGGAAGCAGGCAGACAGGAGAGAGGTGAGTGGAGTTGTGGCTTGGCACTCTCCTGTTCTTAGGGGGGAACATTCGGAGAAGCCTGCCTTAAGTCCCGGAGAGGGACGGATTTGTGGGAGCAACAGTTGTCTGCGGGTGGGGGTCGGCCTTCGGGCTGCCTAGCTGGGAAGAGGGGCACACAGCAGCACCTCTTTATCAGTTCCAGTGCTGAGATTCGCCACCCAACAGGCTACAGGAGAAAGTTGGTTCCTGGGAAGGGAGAGGTGACTAGACCTTCCCGGAATAACTCAAGAGGCCATATTCCATCCAGTCTGGCTCACTCCTCTCATTCTGAGACTCTTCAGTTGTAACCAAGAGTTTACCCCTGCTTCCTCGCTATTACTCTTAGATTAGTGTCCATTGGACACAAACTCCATGGGATGCCCACATCTTGAATTCTGCGAGCAGGTGTGGCGGCCTCATCTCAAAAAAGATACCTTAACTCTGAAAAAATGCAACATGATGAGCAACAATGATGAGGGGTTTGGAACGGCTGCCATATGAAGAGAGATTAAAAAGACGGGGACTTTTCAACTTGGAAGAGAGGAGACTAAGGGGGGATGTGATAGAGGTCTATAAAATCATGAGTGGTATGGAGAAAGTGAATAAGGAAAAGTTATTTACTTGTTCCCAGAACAAGAACTAAGGGCCACCAAATGAAATGAAAAGACATCAGGTTTAAAACAAGCAAAAGGAAGTATTTGTTCACACGAGACACGGTCAACCTGTGGAACTCCTTGCTGGAGGATGTTGTGAGGACCAGAACACTAACAAGGTTCAAAAAAGAGCTAGATAAATTCACAGAGGTTAGGTTTCCATGGCTATTAGCCAGGATGGGCAGGGATGGTGCTCTAGTCTCCATCAGAAGCTGGAACTGGGTGACAGGGGAGGGATTCCCTGTCTGTCCACTTCCTTTGGGGCATCTGGCTTTGGCCACTGTCAGCAGACAGGACACTGGGCCAGATGGACCTTTGGTCTGACCCAGTATGACTGTTCTGATGTTCTTAATTGTATCACATAGTCATGTATTGGTAGTTACTTCTATTACAGTTGTGCTTAGAGGCCCCAACCTCGATCCAGACCCATTGTGATGGGCCCTGAATAAATGATCTAAGACGACCAAGAAGAGCTGGAAAGGGAAAGAGAAGGGAAATGCCTCGTTCACCAGCACAACAGCAGGTCAGACGTAGAGTTAGCAACAGAACCCGGAGCTCCTGTATTCTGACTTCCTGCCTCCCCTGTTTTGATAGTGCCTAAACATTTGGAAATCTCCTTTTAACATAGCAATCTGGGTGCTAGGAAAGGCTAGCGCTGTAATGCCCCAAGGGAAATATTTTACAAGTCAAGGCGTGTGCGTTCTGCAGAGTACGTTGTGACCTTCGTTTGTCCTTACCTATATCACGGAGCTTCCATTAATCCAGATTAACCGTCTTCCTTCCAATGCACCAGCGGGATGTATTTCCCCCTTATTCTCGCGTTTGATTATTGACTCTCAGAGAAAACGTATTGCCTTGCTAGTGTTTGGCGTGGGGCTGTGTGAATAATTTACAGCACCATATTCCCTTGACAAATTTAGCCTCTACCTTTGCTCCGAGAACGGGTGCCAGCCAACGGCAAAGCTCTCCGGTTTTCTTCTGCTTTCGAATTGCTCGGCAAATTGGTTTGCAATGGCACTGTCCTTTGACACCCCAAAGAAAACAGAAGGCCTGAACCTGTCGCTTGAGAGGACGCTGGGAAAAGGTCCCCGAACAGGCAGACGCCCAGAGACTGTGACACTGGAGAGTTCACATGGCATTTCTCTCTTTCCAGCCTGGCACAGTCTAGCGACTAGAAACCCCAGCCCCGTATAACAGGAGTGTAGTGAGCAAGACAGGAGAAGTCGTTCTTCCACTCTGCTCTGTGCTCATTAGGCCTTACCTGGAGTGTTGTGTCCAGTTCCAGGCACTGCATTTCTAGAAAGTTGTGGAGAAATTGGAGACTGTCCAGAGAAGAGCAACAAAAACAATGAAAGGTCTAGAGAACATGAGCTACGAGGGAAGACTGAAGGAATTGGGCTGGTTTCGTTTAGAAAGGAGAAGACCGAGAGGGGACATGATAGCGGTTTTCAAATACCTAAAAGGTGTTACAAGGAAGAAGGAGAAAAATAGTTCTTGGCCTCTGAGGATAGGACAAGGAGCAATGGGCTTAAATTGAAGCAAGGGAGGTTTGGGTTGGCCAAAACTTCCTACCTGTCAGGGTGGTGAAACACTGGAATAAATTACCTGGTGAGGTTGTGGAATCTCCATCACTGGAGATATTTAAGAGCAGGTTAGATAGACATTTGTCAAAGATGATCTAGACGGTGCTTGGTCCTGCCGTGAGGGCAATGGACTGGACTCAATGGCCCCTCGAGGTCCCTTCCAGTTCTAGCGTTCGATGACTCTATGATTCATCCCTTATCTAACAGCAACTGTGTAAGTACGTCCCGCGGACTCCACACATGGAGAAGCTGCTCACACGCTTCAAGTTACACACTCGCTTAGGGGCGTTAGTGAACTGAGATGCCAGCAAGGTGACAAACAAACAGGGTGGTGGTGGTGTTGTAGCAAATGATAACCCTTTCATTTCTGAGCCACACAGTTCGTCCCCGAGATGTCTCTCCTGGAAATAATTAGGCTGTGGTTTCAGACGGATTGACTGGGTGCCGAGTTTCAATTTAACTTCGGCTTGTCACATTCGCTCAAAAGCAACTCTAGAAGCCTGCCAGCGAGCTTGCTGGCGAGCACGTGCTCCGAGAAAGCGCCACCAACCCACCCAAAACTTCATCATTTCAAAACCCAATTAAGGTTGCTAAGTGACAATAATATGGGTATCTTTCACAGCGTTTACAAAACTGAAGGACTTAAAAGGAAGGGAATGAAGAGTTGATGAGATCATAAATCTCCCCCTTCACATATAAACCACAATCTTATTAACCTGGCCAGGTTCCAAAGAATGCCTCTTTCATTACGGCACAGCCACCTTTCAACGCGGACCACGGGATGCGTCGGGTCTCTTCACTTGCTTGTTATGTTGATTTCAATAGTCACCCATTTCCTTTGAAAACATGCGATTAGCAGGAAATATGCTCGCTAATATATTACTTGGCTGAGGCACCCCCTTTATTGGCAGTTCTTGCGGACAATGTTGAACGTGGAATTTAATAGGCGGTGCGTCTAACCGCAATTCATTGTACGTACGCGGACAGATAACTGAGGCCAATTAATATTTGTCATTACTGTGCACCGTGTAATATTTCAAGTCTGCAAGAAGGCGTAAGTGGGTTGTAGTGTCCCACACCAAAAAGGATGTGAACGCACTGGAGAGGGTCCAGCGGAGGAAAACCAAAATGATTAGGGGGTTGGAGCATATGACTTATGAGGAGAGGCTGAGGGATTTGGATTTGTTTAGTCTGCAGAAGCGAAGAGTGAGGGGGGATTTGATAGCAGCCTTCAACTTCCTGAAGGGAGGTTCCAAAGAGGATGGAGAGAGGCTGTTCTCAGTGGTGACCGATGGCAGAACAAGGAGCAATGGGCTCAAGTTGTGGTGGGAGAGGTCCAGGTTGGATATTAGGAAAAACTATTTCACTAGGAGGGTGGTGAAGCACTGGAATGGGTTCCCTAGGGAAGTAGTGGAGTCTCCATCCCTAGAGGTGTTTAAGTCTCGGCTTGACAAAGCTCTGGCCGGGTTGATTTAGTTGGGATTGGTCCTGCCTAGAGCAGGGGGCTGGACTTGATGACCTTCTGAGGTCTCTTCCAGTTCTATGATTCTATGCTTAGGCAGCTCCCCCTTGTGGCCAGCCAGCTGTGAGTCGCCAGTGGTAAGGAAGGGTGTGTCTACACAGCAGAACTAAACTCGACATTAGCTACCCAACTTGAGGTAGGCGAATAACAATAGGGTTACGTCTACACTGGCATGATCTTGCGCAAGAACTGTTTTGCGGAAGAGTTCTTGTGCAAAAACTCTTCCAGAAGAGAGCATCTATACTGGCATGTGCTTTTGTGCAAGAGTAGACACTCTGTTGCACAAGAAAGCTCTGATGGCTATTTTAACCATAGGGCTTTCTTGCGCAATAAATTCATGTTGCCCATCTACACTGGCCTCTTGCGGAAGAACAGTTGAGCAAAAGGGCTTATTCCTGAGCAGAAGCATCAGAGTTCTGGCGCAAGAAGCCCTGATTTCATACATTAGAACGTCAGTTTACTTGCGCAAGAACTCGCACCAATGTAGACACAGCCAGTTTCGAGACAGCACACTCTTCCCCCGACATCCCTTCCTCCTCGTCCAATGAGGGTTACAGGAGCCGGAGTAAGCAGTCCTCCAGCTCAACATTATTTCGACATTATGTCGATATAACTGCTTGGGTGTAGACATGGACGGTGTTATTTCGGAACAGTAGCAACAATGCTGCTGTGTAGACACGGCCGAGCTGTCCCTGTGATGCTTTGGTCTTCCAGCCAAGATATACTTCAGTGCTACCCCGTATAGCGTGTCCATGTTCAAAGGAAATCGATAATACCTTCCCCACCTCCAAACAGGGCTGTCTGGTAAACCTTTTGCGCTAGGCGAACCCTGCGATGTGCATGGCCTACCATGTATTTAGGCTTGGCAAACTTCTATTGAAGGACCGTTTCGATTTTTCTCAAAACAGGTTGAGCCTGTCACTGCCCTACTTTACTCAAAACTGCCCCATTTCCATGGGTAGCATGAGGCCTAGAGGACTCTTGAAACTTCCCTTTGCCGCCACTCCAGTCTTGGCCCGCTCAGATGTGATGCAAGCTTTCGCTGTGGAAGCAGATACCCCTAGTTCAAGTGATCAGGGCAGTCCTCGACCAAAACCATAGACCAAAGCAAATATGGCACCGCATCATCCATCGTGTGAGGAAGCTCACTCCTGCTAAGAGAATGACAAGATTTTGGATAAGGAGCTCACTGCAATTAAGGCCATCTTCAGGGTGTTGGACACTGTTCAGAAGGGACCAACCAAGTGTTTGGTCCAAGTGTTTATCAACAATAAAAATCGGAAATACCTAGGCAGGGCCAAGGTCTTAAATGTATGACTGCTGCAGCAGGGTGTATTCTTCATGCAGCGCACAGTCAACCGGTGGAACTCCTTGCCAGAGGACGTTGTGAAGGCCAGGACTTTAACAGGGTTCCAAAAAGAACTAGATACATTCATGGAGGTTAGGTCCATTGATATTTAACTGTCTACCTCCGGGTGATTAAAGACTGGAATAAATTGCCTAGGGAGATTGTGGAATCTCCATCAGTGGAGATATTTAAGAGCAAGTTAGACAGACACCTGTCAAGGATGATCTTGATGGTGCTTGGTCCTGCCGTGAGGGCAGAGGACTGGACTTGGACTTTATGATTTCTTGAGGTCCCTTCCAGTTCCAGTATTCTATGATTCCGTGTCCAAATCTCACCAAATCCATTTCACAAAAACGAGTCTTACTGTGTGCACAATAGTATTCTCATGAATACTTAGTACCTCAGCTCTCTTTTTACTTGATGCCAAATAGGATGATCGTAGCTGGACGTGTCCTGGATGGAGGATTTAATATGATGTTTTAAGGAAAGCAATCAATCTTCATCGTGGGTTTAGATGAAAAATTATCACAAAGAAAAAAAAATCAGCGTTAAGGCAGGATTAAAAGTTCTTTTGGCTTTGCCTAGTAATTGAAGCAGGCACTTGAAATTTTCTGTTTTATTCTGTGCTAAATTTCCCCAGTGACTTTTGACATGTACAGAAGTATTCCAAAGCCAAGCAATTACTGGGAGGGGAATGGACAGACACAATAGGAAGTTTCAGGTACCGCTAACAGCTGTCCAAATATATCACTCATCCTTCCGTAGGTAATGATGCTGTTACAGACAGATGATGGAAGCTTAAGTTTAAACACTGGTAGCTAGATTCTCTGCTGGTGTAAATCTGCATTGTTCTCCCGAAGTGAGCAGAGCTACACTGCTTAATAGAAGCCACAGGACTGGCTTCACCAATCTCTGCAAAGAGCCAAAGAATTCAAGCAAACCTGCGTATCTTGTCGATTTCATTCCATTCTAGCCCAGTGTCCTGATGGCCGATAGCGGCCAATGCCAGATGCCCCAGAGGGAGTGAACAGATCAGGGAATCATCAAGTGACCCCTCCCCTATCACCCATTCCCAGATTCTGACAAACAGAGTCTAGGGACACCATCCCTACCCATCCCGGATAATAACCATTGATGGACCTAACCTCCAGGAATTTATCTATCTCTTTTTGGAACCCTGTTCAAGTCCTGGTCTTCACAACATCCTTTGGCAAGGAGTTCCACAGGTTAACTGTGTGCTGCATGCAGAAAATGTAGTTAATGTACTTGCTGTTTTTTTCCATTCAATTAACATTCATCTCAATGTCTTTGTTCTTTCTGTATAAAGGCTAATTACTGCTCATGTGCCATCATTGGTGTCATCCAGAGTCCGGTCTTGGAGCCCTTCCATTGTTAAGAACATAAGAATGGCTGTAACTGGGTCAGACCAAAGGTCCATCTAGCCCAGTAGCCTGTCTGCCGACAGTGGCCAGCACCAGGTGCCCCAGAGACGATGGACCGAAGACAATGATCAAGTGATTTGTCTCCTGCCATCCTTCTCCGCCTCTGACAAACAGAGGCCAGGGACACCATTTTATCCCCTGGCTAATAGCCTTTTATGGCCATAACCTCCATGAAATTATCTACCTTCTCTTTAAACTCTATTATAGTCCTAGCCTTCACAGCCTCCTCTGGCAAGGAGTTCCACAGGCTGACTACATGCTGTGTGAAGAAGAACTTCCTTTTCTTAGTTTTAAACCTGTTACCCATTACTGTTAGAATGGTTGTCCTGTTGCTTTTAATGGAACTAGTCCCACGAGTAAATGCAAGGGATGACCGGAAGGGCTCTACAATGGGTTTCTCCCTTTGCTGTGCAAATCCCATGGAAAAGGAGGCAGAATAGTCGATGTGGCACTAACATAAGTCTGTCTCCTCGGGACAAATGCTCCAGGCTCATCTAAAGACTGAGGGGAGGGCCAGGGCCTGCAAAAGGAGACCACCCTACAATGGGATGCATGAAACCAACTCCAGCTTGGTAAGTTGCCTTCCCCCCATGATCTTCTACCTGAAAAGCTACAGCAATGCAACATGCAACGGCAGAGCCGTTCCCACAAGCCACAGCTCCCGAAGATGGCTCTGTTCCACGGGTTGAAGCAATAGAATGGTCGTTTACTTTTGGACTAACATAGACTCACTCAGACACACAGAAGATGACAATATGTCAAGCTGAAGCAGCTCCAAGGTGAAGCCTCCATTCAAGAGACATGTATAATAGGCGACTACTCACATGCATAAGTAGGAATTGGTGCTGTCGGTTGTAAGACCGTTCCCCTTACACGCTTGATCTTCATTTGCTCCCCTCAGACATCAGGAATGGGAACCCACATAACCCTGTAGGGGCACATTTTAACCTGCCAGGACAGTGAGTAATGGATTTGAAAGTAGCCATACTTCTGCAAAAGAATTTCAAAACCCGACCATAAAGGGAGACAGCTGAACTGGAGTTGATTTGCACATTCAACATGATCAGTTTAGGACTGAATAAAGATTTCAACTGGTTAACACACTACAAAGGCATATTTCCCCTCTCTGGATATTCACATCTACAGACCAAACACTATGACTGACCAAACGCACTTCCACCCTGATTTGATTAGCTTCATTAACACAAGCAGCTCCTTCCTTATATAGACACCCCTGCTTCCGTCACTTCCACTCCGATACAGCTGATGAAGTGGGCATTAGGGCATAAGCTAAAAAAAAAAAAAAATCAGTTGGTCTCTACAGTGCCCTGGGGTTTTCAAGATACAGACTAACACGGCTACTTAAGACTCTTCCCCTCCTTGTCACAGTCCAACTCTAATCCAGTATTTGTGCACTGAATACATTTTATTATTATTTACTCCACCAGCTCTAAAGGCCGTTGAATAATATTTGATAAATAATTCACTGCTTAGATTTCTTTTTGGCAGTTTCCCAGTAAATTGTCCTAGAATAAACATGTTCCTTATTCAGCCCATTGAGAATCATTTTTTAATCGCTGGCCTCAAAAGCTCTGGCCAGCTCCATTTAGAATTGTCTGCTTGTAGCAGACGGGAGTCGTTTGCCATGAAGTAGAGGGATCGCGCGTTGCTTGGCCAGCCCATTTGACCATGCCTCGGCCTGCTCTGCGTGAGAGAAAGGGAGGGAAGGGATTCGTTTTAAACTCTGCCGTACTCTGCTCAGCTAGAGGAGGCAGAGCGGCCGCCTGATTTCACCTCTCTCCCTTTGAAGCGCCTCACCCGCTGGTCTGCTGCAGTCGGCACTGCGGTTGCTTTTATTCCTCCCTCCTCATCAAAGCCGTAGAACGGAGCTCTCTCCCGCTGCCGTGAGCGGAGGAGCTCTCAGACATCTTCCCCGCCAGGAGCGTGCAGGCCTTCCCCACGTCGTCTTTGGGCGTGGAAGCGCCAGACGCCCCACACTTCCAGGTGTGGATGCTCCGGCCCCTGAGGCGTTTCGGATTGGGCGCCGGTATGTGGGGAGGCCCAGTGTGGAACCCGCGCTCGCTCAGTCTGGTGGGGTCGTCCTTCAGTGCCTGGCGCCCAACCGTCCAACCGCACCCTCCCCCGCCATTAAGTCCCTCAGGGCTCACGTGTTCAGTCACCCACCAATCGGATCTCACGCTTTGCTTTCGCTCCACATCTCAGCAGGCAATTTGCATCTCCGCAAAGTCTATGGAGCCCTCTGCACCGAGGGAGCATTTTAACCGAATCCTGCCTTTGAGTACGTGAGCGGAGCACAAACCCTTAAATGAGACCCACCAGGGCCGGTCCCCGTGGATCTGCTGCTCTTTAATCAGACACCTCGTAAGGGCTGGAAGGTACATTGACTGCCAGGCTCTCTCCTCTTAGACAATCGATGGTGATTAAGTGAACCTCGCTGTCTGGTAGGCCGAGTACGAGAGGCTCATGGCTCATCAACTCAAAGAGACTTCATTTTGCATGAAGTCTGAGAAATAAGCTAACCCCTCCATGCCCAACCCACTTCTTCCTGACGGGCATAACCAACGAGTTTCATCTGCATACTGTGCGCAACAGGGCAGTGGGAGCTGCAGAAATGGTTATGATGTGATTTAGGATACAGAGGGAAGTGGATGTGATTTAGGATACAGGGGAGCTTTGCTAGCTTGTAAGCCCCTATAGTGTATTCTGGCCCTCCGGTTAGGAACAATCGAGTATTTGCACTAACACTGACTTCAGAGGGGTTTGTGGCTTCCGCAGAGGCAGTGGTATGGGTGAATCAACAACATTTCTAAAGTGTCCTTAACTTGTTGTTTGTGATCAAAACACAAGAAGGATGGAGGCTCTTAAAAAGGGACCCAAGGGTGCTGGGATCACTTCTGCCACTGACTTCCTGCATGACCTTTGCCAAGTCCCTTAATCTCTCTGGCCTGGTCTGCACTACAATTTAATAGCAAATTAAGATATGCAACTCCAGATATGAAAATTACAGTCGACGCATCTTTAATCGTGTTTCTGTGCCGTCCTCTTCATGAGGAGCAGGAGAACAGGCCCCTTTCTGGAGCTGCCCTCAGCATTCAATTTACAGGTCTATACTAGACCCGCTAAATTGAACACCAAATGATTGACACCAAATGAGCGTCGATCCACCGGTAACTATTGACGTGGCCTCTGTGTCTTAATTCCCTAGCTAAAAATCCTGGAGAGATGATCATGTTTAGTTTGTTGGTCTGGTCAACGTAGGCACTTATTCAGCCAAGCACCCCTCGTCAGGAGAACACACGAGCAATACTTAATTTTAAGCACAGTCTTATGTTCAGTGTAGGTCATAGAATCATAGAATCCTAGAACACTGGAACTGGAAGGGACCTCAAGAAGTCACCGAGTCCAGTCCCCTGCCCTCATGGCAGGACCCAGCACCGTCTAGACCATCCCAGATAGATGTCTATCTAACCTGCTCTTACATATCTCCAGTGATGGAGATTCCACAACCCCCCGGGCAATTTATTCCAGAGTTAACCACCCTGACAGGTAGGACGTTTTTCCTAATGTCCAACCTAATGCTTAGGTCAATGGGACATAAGCATATGTCTACAGTTAGCTTGTGCTTAAGTGTTTTCCTAGCTCTCCGCCGCTAGTACCCACTGCCGACAGCTGCTCTGGCCCTGGGTTGGTCTGTCACTCCCCACGACTCTAGCCAGGCGACCTTCGTTCTCACCCCGCGGTAACAGAGTCCAATGTCCTTACAAGGGTTTTATCCCAAAAGCTTCACCCCCTTTTCTCAGGCCTCCCTGTAGTCCTTACCCCTTCTCCAGGGCCCACACCAACTCCCAATGGCCAGAAAGGGAAACCCAGGCCTTCCCACTAGACTAGAATCCAGCCCAGGGACCATCTAACCAGCAGCCAGCGTCTCCTTCATAAGACACCCGACTGCTGCCGTCCTGGACTTCTTCCTATCTTAGCCTGACAGCAGGTCTCTCCCTGCACCTCTCCACAGTCACCCTTCTTTGAGGGCCAAGACACACATCTGCCAACAGGCCTCTTTAAATCAATGGACTTCCATGCCGAGTGAGGCATCATTGAGCGTGAGGAAAGGGATCAGAATCTCACCCGTTCTCATGCCGTTCTCATGTGGGAACATCTCCAGTTGACCTTTGGGGAAATACCAGGGAGGGACGTATTCCCAGAGGAGGACACTGCAACAATAGTAGACACACCCCACAACCCTTAGCTGGCCCTTCCTGGAGAAGGCTCCAGCTGATGTCTAGCTCTCCTTGAAAACACCTGGAACAAGGGGAGGAAGAAAACGTGGCAGGAGATCAATGGGGCCGAACGGTGAGCTGGTGCCAATGAGCACAGCCCTGAGCTATTGGTGCAGGCTGTGACGGGCTCTCTGATTAGCCACCCTGCATCTGCTGCACCCAGGGGAAGGTGGAGAAAGCCGAGAATCCGGCCCAGGGCTTGGACTGACCGAATGCATTACACAGTGCGGCGGCGGTACAGGCACCTCCGCCAGCATTACCAGCACGGGTCACAGAACACAAAACCCGGCACCGGGGTCCCAGCAGGCACTGGGGGCACAACAGGTCAATCCAATTAGGAGAGAGGCGGGAGATGGAGCAAATTATTTTCTTCTCCTTTCTCCCCCACATTAATGATGAAAATGTCTGAATACAGGGCTAGGTCCTGGGGGGGGGTTGGGGGGATGGGCACCCCGCTCCACATGAGTATAAAATCCTGTTTGCAGACACACAGGGCTCCTGTCTTCACCCTTCACCGAGAGGCATTAATGCTGCCTCAGCTATACCATACCTGCATGCCGCTTAACGAGGATTGATTGATGGTTCGCGTGCTGTATTCCCCACTGCATGCACATGCACCGCATGCATTCATATACATACTGCTTAACAAGTGTTCCACCAGGGCCCTTAAACCCTTGTTATTTAAAAATGACTTTTCAATGACCTAGAACATGCCTTCTTTTGCTTCTGTGCAACACGCAGTTGATAACAGATTTGTCAGAGCAATTGCCTTGCTAACAAATAATAAATCCCCACTTGGAAGGTGACATTTAGGTGAAATTCAATTCGTTTCTTTGTGTTTTCGCTCTCTTTTTTTAGTTTTTGGTTTATGTATGATCTCTTTTCCCCCTTTGATTCTCAATTTCAGGTCAGCAGTGCCGGGAAAGTAGAGTGGTTATTAAAAGGAAAACGCTTTATTTGATTTGGAGTCGACTCTGGGCTGTTAAGGAGGATTTCTGACAGCTCGACATCAGAGCGTTCCCTTTTGACGGTGCACTCTGTGCGTCTCTCTCGTAAAAAGGGACGCGGTCAAGATCTTACACCCCCCATTTATTCCCGCCTTCAAAACTGTGCCAGATTACCGGATTCTCGGTAGCCTTTTTGTTGTGGCTCGCAGCATCCTTCCCCAAGTTGTCACATTCATTTTACAAGCGCAAAGCCGGCTCCGTTTAATTAATAAGTGATGCTGATGAACAAAGGCGGAAATAAACAAAGGTGCTGTAGGGTTAGGAGGTGTAACCCGCACAAATCAAATTTCTCTATCCCTTCCACATGTCAGGGACACCCACCATTACCCGATTCCTAGGGCTCAGGGCGTAACTTCCTGACGGTTTGCAGGATCTTTTGCCACTGAAAGAGCCTTACGCAGCAATATTCTTAGTCTCTATTTATTGACAATTCCGAAGCAAGCAGAAGACACATGCTAAGCACACAGAGTCATGCTGACTAATCATGATCAAGGCAGGCAGATTTTCCTGTTGGCCAGGAAAGGTCAGTCTCTTTGGATCTAGCTGCTGCACGTCACGGTCATGCGGAGGAGTTCTGGCAGCTCTGGTTTTAGGCTGGGTCTTGGAAGTGAGTTCTTCTTCCAGATCTTCCCTCATAGACTTTAAAGTCAGAAGGGACCATCATGATCATCTAGTCTGACCCCCTGCACAACGCAGGCCACAGAATCTCACCAACCCACTCCTGGAATAATCCTCTCACCTATATCCCAGATATTGAAGCCCTCAAATGGTTCAAGGACCCCAAGGTGCAGAGAATCCTCCAGCAAGTGATCCATGCCCCATGCTACAGAGGAAGGCAAAAAACTCCAGGGTCTCAGCCAATCTACCCTGGAAGAAAATTCCTTCCCGACCTCAAATATGGTGATCTGCTGAACCCTGAGCATGCGGGCAAGATTCACCAGCCAGACCCCCAGGAAAAAGTTCTCTATAGTAACTCCTATCATCCCTCCACTGGCCTATTTACCACTGATAATGAATGGTCAATTAGTTGCCAAGATCATGTTATCCCATGAAGGTCCTCAAGTCCAGCCCCCTGCTCTAGGCAGGACCAATCCCAACTAAATCAACCCGGCCAGGGCTTTGTCAAGCCAAGACTTAAACACCTCTAGGGATGGAGACTCCACTACTTCCCTAGGGAACCCATCCCAGTGCTTCACCACCCTCCTAAGGAAATAGTTTTTCCTAATATCCAACCTGGACCTCTCCCACCACAACTTGAGACCATTGCTCCTTGTTCTGCCATCGGTCACCACTGAGAACAGCCTCTCTCCAGCCTCTTTGGAACCTCCCTTCAGGAAATTGAAGGCTGCTCTCAAATCCCCCCTCACTCTTCTCTTCTGCAGACTAAATAGACCCAACTCCCTCAGCCTCTCCTCATAGGTCATATGCTCCAGCCCCCTAATCCCTCCTTCTTGGTCTTCCTTTCCCCTCCTTCTTCCTGCTGGTAACCTTCTTGGACCCCAGTTTATATGGTGAAACTAGAGTCCTGCTTAGCTATCTCTTAACCAATTATTTTAGTGTAATTTTACTAACCAATCATAACATACTGTCACAGAATTACCTAACCAATCAGATCCCACCGCCTTAGCTGATTTACACCTAGCAAAATTAATTAGCCAGCGGACAGAGACAGTTACAAACCAGACAGGTATCACACAGACAAACAACAGGAAAGTGAGGACAATAACGATAGAATGTGGATTCCACAACTACTGATCAGCATCAGAGGGGTCGCTGAGTTTGTTGTTTAAATTTTCTGTGTTACGAACTAATAGTCTGGTAGCACTTTATAGACTAACAAAACATGTCGATGGGATCATGAGCTTTCGTGGATACAGCCCCCTTCTTCAGATGAGCCGGTCATCTTGCAGTTTTTCTTTTATTTTAAAAACCTTTTAGGACTTGTGTTTTTCCTAAGTAATAACAAACACATACAAATGTTTTGTTAGTCTTTAAAGTGCTACTAGACTGTTTTGTTTTTTATTGATAAGCAGTTTCTTGCCAGACAAAATGCTGTTAAGTTTTCTCTACCCATCTTGAGATCTGTTTCTTTATCTGGGGAGAGTAGGGTCTATTACGACAGGATCTCTCTCACAGCCTGGTGTGACACTATTTTAATGCAATTTAGATGGAATGTGAGAATGAGGCTCCCGGCTTTACAGCGAATAGCTGCTGCTCTTCAGTCTGGCTGCAGAGGAAGGTTTTTGCGTAGGCCTACCAATATGCCGACAGGCTTTCCAATATGGCTACAGAAAAACCATATTGTTAGAGGCACATCTCAGTTCAGACCAATTCGGCCCATGTCACCCACATTGATTATTCTTTCTGATAACCATGCCGCACAACCACATCATAAGTCTCCAGGAACCTGGCCCTGCAACCAGAAAAGATGCCAGCTCTGCCCACATATCTACACTGACGAATTCATCGCTGGAGCAAACAACACAAGCCACAAAATCAAAGGGTCATTTGACTGCTCATCTAGTAATTTGATCTATGCCATCAAATGCCAACAGTGCCCCTCTACTATATATTGGTCAAACTGAACGTTCTCTACGTGAAAGAATCAATGGACACAAATCGGATATATGTAAAGAAAATACTCAGAAGCCAGTGGCAGAACATTTCTGTTTACCTAACCATAATCGCACAGATCTGAAGGTGGCGGTCTTGTCACAGGCCAGTTCCTCAAGCCAAAGCCACAGGGAAAGCTTGGAATCACAATACATATGCAAATTCAATTCAATTAATTATGAACGTAAACAAGATATGGGGTGGTGGAACCTTTATCAAGAAGGTGCTGACTACTTTCTGAATGGTATCCTTCCTACCTTATCCATCCACTGACTTGGATCTTTATCTACTCAGGTTTAGCACCTTTTCTCCTGATTCATAGAGGTAGGGGGGTGGGCGACAGAACATCTTTCTTTCCACCCCCCCCCCTTTCCCTTCTCCTATTTATTTCGAGTTTCCTTATCCTCTAATCGTAACTCCGGTCATCTGAAGAAGTGGGCTGTGCCTACGAAAGCTCCTAATACCATCTACATGTTTGGTTGGTCTATAAAGTGCGACCAGACCATTTGCTTGCTGTTTTTTTTATGAGAATGCATGTAACTACTTGAGGAATAAGGCCCTCCTCAAAGTTAACTGAGGCTGGAAGAACCTGGCCTGAAACTTGTTCTCCTCTTGCTTCAGGTGGAAGTAAATCCTGGTGCTCAGTTTGGAGGTAAAGCTTACTCCTGCCAGCCCCCGCCACCGGGGCTGTGTCCAGACTCAGGGTTTTTTTCGGGAAAAGTAGCCTTTTTCTGAAAAAACTTCACCTGCGTCTAGACTGCAGCCGCGTTCTTTCAAAATTAAATCGAAAGAACGTGGCTTTTCTTTCGACGGCGGTAAACCTCATTTCACGAGGAAGAACGCCTTATTTCGAAAGTGCTTCTTTCGAAAGAAGGCGTTCTTGAATGTAAATAGGCTTCTTCGAAAGAGAGCATCCAGACTCACTGGGTGCTTTCTTTCGAAAAAGTGGCTTGCTCTTTCGAAAGTTCTGCGTGCAGTCTAGACGCTCTCTTTCGAAAGAGGCTCTTTCTAAAGTATCTTTCGAAAGAGCCTCTTTCGAAAGAGGCTTGCAGTCTAGACATAGCCCGGGTGTCTGTCCAGGTCTGTTCTGAAGGGTGTGGAACATGGACATTCTACCTATCCATTCCCTGTGCACCTGGTTGCTAGGAAGAGTATTTCATACACAGCTCCTTTGTTTTGGCGTCCAATTCAGGGTCCCCAATTACAGAAAGGATGGGGACACACTGGAGAAAGTTCAGCAGAAGGCAACAGAAATGATGAGGCAGCTGGAGCACATGATTGATGAGGCAAAGTGGAGGGATTTGGGCTTGTTTAGTTTACAGAACAGAAGAGCGAGGCCAGGCGGGGTGGGTTTTATAGGAGCCGTCAACTCCCTGAAGTCAGATGCCAAAGAGGATGGAGAGAGGCTGCTCTCAGTGGGGGCAGGTAGCCCAATGAGGAGCAAAGGTCTCAAGTTGCAGTGGGGGAGGTCTAGGTTGGATATTAGGAAAAACTATTTCCCTAGGAGAGTGGGGAAGCACTGGGATGGATTCCCTACCCTAGGGAGCTGGTGGTCCCCAGAGGTTTTTAAGGCCAAGCTTGAGAAGGCACTGGCTGGGAACGTGTCATTGGGGTCGGTCCTGCGTTGGGCAGAGCGTTGGACTCGGTGACTGCTTTCTTCCAACTCTAGGATTCCAGAATTCTTTGCCTCACGTCTGTCCCTACCTAGAGAACATCCTTCCTCACTGTGCAGAACTGCAGCAGAACCAAGGTAAACCTCTCTCATAAGGCTTGGGGGATGGGTGCTATAGAATACCGTAAATGGCCCCCAACTTTGCAGAAGAACCTACGTGCCCACCTACTACACAACAGATCCTAAAGGAGAAGTGGACCGCCACATTAGGGAAAGCAGATCGCACACTCCCGGGGGTTAACGTCTGAATTTTAAAGCTGAAGACGGATCAGATGGGTAACAGAAATGATTATGCAAACAGTACATTCCACAGGCATAGCAAAAGAAGCAATCTTCGCCGATTTACACAGATCATGCAGCTCTCGGAGGGCACTGCTGGGAGAAAGAGATTGTGAATTAATGCCATAATAAGGTTTCTGCTCCGTGATGGGCCGTAGCTGCGTCGAAAGGGAGGGAGAAACCTGCGTATCTATGGGGTAGCTGGTGGGAAAACCATTCGGTGCGTTTACATTTAGCGTGGCCAGGCGCCTGGTTTGCTTCCCTCACCTCAGCACTTCACCCTCTGGCGGTGAGAGGCTGGAGTTAATCAGCCCTCGGCCAGAGATTTTTAATTCTTTGCTTTATTCTTGCTAATATTTATAATGGGACCGCCCCATATTTGGGGTCAGGAGGGCAGCGTCCTTTCATGTTGCCGGACGCTGGCGCAGATGTTCTTTTGTCGGCGGGCCTGGATACTCCCCTGCATAAGGAGTTGAGGAGCTCGGGGTCTGTAGTAAGGAGGCTATAGAGAAACGGGAGCCAAAAGTCTTCCCGTTTTTGTCATTTGGATCAGGTCCATGTGGCCCACAACCCATGGTTACCAAGGGGAACAATGGACTCTGAATGAAGTAGGTCATGCTTGAGAGGAGCAAGCCTTCACGGTCTCTCCCTCTGAAGCAAAAGATACCGGCACACCCCAGAGGTCGGGCTGTCTGCTTTGTGGAAGTCCTGACTCCCTGCCCAATAGCTCCTAATTCAAAGCATTGACGCTGGAGAGTTGCGGCTGGAAAGGCCAAGACGACATTCCTCTTTCTTTCCAATTGCTCGGCCTGGGTGAGGCTCGCTCCCTAAGGGCCTGCCTCACTGGGCCTCACAGCAGAACGGCCTCTGTTATTGGACAGGCCCTCTCGTCCACCCAGGTGTGCTCGCTTCATTAGAAAGAAGACTCTATATGGGGAGGATCCATGACACATCAGAGAGGAAGCCACAAAGGCGGGAGGCTGCTAACTCAGAGAACCTCAGCCTCCCGCCTGTGGAGATGAGGAGCCAGAAGAATGAGGCGTGCCACCCTTGAAAATAGCTGGGGTGGGAAGAGAGAGGGAAGGAAACACGATGCCTCTCGTGCCTCCAAAGCTAGAGACTTGGTGGATCCTGGGGATGAATTCTCCCCTTTTCCCCCATTGGGAAGCTGGAACGATCAGAACCAGGCATCTCACAACGAATTCCTTGAGCTCCTTTGTTCCTCCAACTGCAGTGAGAAGAGCCACAGAGACCTGGTCTGTTCTCATGTCCTTCCTGGCAGCCTTTGGATCAGCTGTGGGGCGGAGGAGCATTTGGTGACCCATGCCGGCCCGTGTCCAGGGGAGCAGGAGGACTGCGCATTTCCCCACTGAAGTGGGGATACAGCCCCCATTCCCCGCTGAATGTAGACTCATGACTGTTGGACAGACCTGCTCAGAAACCTGAGTTTGGGGTGAAGTGAGCGAGTTGAAAGCGGAAGCAGGCGTCGCTACTCCACAGCAACTTTCTAAACGAGAGAGCCTCGTTTTCACTTGTGACCTCACACCGCATTTTGACATGACACAGCTCCAATGGGAAGAGGGGTACCAGAAAGTCCCCAAAAGCCGCAGACAGAAAACAGAAGTATTATAGTTTCCAAACCCAACATTTTTAAAAAGGGGATTTTAAGTTAAAACAAAGGGAAAAAAAGCGTGTTTCAAAATGTCCACCCAAAACAAATTAATTTCCTCGCTGAAAGTTTAAAAACAAAAAAGAAATCTACTTTTTCCTAAGCAAGGGAAAAAAACAGACTTGGATTAAACCCCTTCTTCCAGCTTCAAAACTTGTCAGCCAATTTTTTTCTAGACATGAAGTGGATACTGCTTCATCAAACGTGCACCATGCAAGATGGTATAGAAGAAGATACCAAGATGGAATGAAATATCAAATATAGCTCACAACAGAGAACAGGGAATGAAACACACCTTGTTCCATCCATATTTCAACAGCTCATTCACTATGAATGAGAAATTCCATGCTGCTTACATATGCATGTCTCTGACAGGGAAGCAGCATCGTGAACGCGGTTACTGGGGGCTCACGCTGCTTTGAAAAACTCCCACCGTTTAGCCCAGTTGAAATGGGTATCCCTGGATCACAAGAAGGGGCACCTGGTGTCTGCCGTGGTCTCCCTCGCCAGATTGGACGTTTCTTCAAAGCCCCCATCGAAGTTAAAGCCGATGGACCTGTAGAATGCAGCTTCTGCTTCTGGTGCAAACACTTGCTCCGCATGTAGGAGGCACGAAAGACCACGACTGTTTATTTAGCTTACCTGACCCCGACTTCTGAAATAACGTGAACTGGGGAGCCCATCAGCACTTTCAGGAGAATTGGCCCGATATTACCCATGCACATTGGTGTAAATCTGGTCCAATTCTCCCCTCTCCGGCCGAGTTTCACTGCCACTCAGGAGAAGAATCCGTCTGGGAGTGTAAATTCTACACTCCTGGATTGGCACTA
This sequence comes from Pelodiscus sinensis, assembly GCF_052426305.1. Lineage (NCBI taxonomy): Eukaryota > Metazoa > Chordata > Testudines > Trionychidae > Pelodiscus > Pelodiscus sinensis. The sequence continues at coordinate 54,754,986 of NC_143061.1, read as the reverse complement.
TAGGATGCTAATAGGTTTGGGTTTAAATACAAGGGCCATTTGTTACCTGGTTATTGATAGTTAGGGTCAGGAAAGGACACACAGACAGTTACAAGACGACAGAGGTGCCTTTTAGCCGGTCTCCTCGGCAGCTTCTGGTCCCACTCTACAGAGCATTTCCCGTTAAACAATTGTGCAGAGAGGTTCAGACAGGATTAGAGAGTCACTAAATAATCGTACGTAACTTAGTTTGCAATGCAGGCAAGCGGCACAACTTAATTTGGAATGCTAATAAGCAGCAAGAACCTACCGCATACGGGACTTACAAGCAAACAGTGACATGGACGTACTGTCATCATTATACTTAGTCTTATACCAGCATTAAAATATGACATTTTGGCCACACATGCACTCCACCTTAGATGAGTTCCCCATGAGCTACCCCAGGAGGCAGTGTTGCCTAGTGGCTAGTATACAAGAGTAAACGTTGGAAGAGTTGGGTTCTAATCCAGGTTTTGCCATGGATTTGCTGCGGGTCTTTTGGGCAAGTTCCTTCATCTTTCTGTTTCCTCTCTCACATCCCTGATGCGGAGGTAAGCTCTTCAGATCTGGGCCAATCTCCCATTCTGTGGAGGCATGTACAGAAGGGTCGCCAATTTTTTAATCAATCAGAACTGAATCCAAGATCCAGTCAATGCCATTTCTTGCCCCGCCCCTTCTGTGGGACCACCCACCCTTCACTCCATCCCGCCTCGCTCACTTGCTCCTCCCCACCCTCATTTCCATTCACCAGGGGCAGGGAGTTGGGGTAAAGTTGGAGGCTCTGGCTGGGGGTGCTGAGGAGGGGAGGAGTAGTTTGGTGTGCAGGAAGGGGCACCGGGCTGGTGTAGGGGGTTGGAGGTACAGGGTCCCAGTGGTGCTTACCATGGCTCCCAGGAAGTATCCAGGTCCCTGCAACCCCAGCTGCAGGGATGCTCTGTCTGTGTGTGGCCTTTGCGCCTGCAGGCCACCCTTGCAGCTCCCATTGTTTGCAGGTCCCAGCCAACAGGAGCTGCTGAGCCAGAACTCCATGTGCTGCCCCAGCCCCCTAGTCATAGCTCTGCTGCTCCCATTGGCTGGGAACTGTAACCAATAGGAGCTGAGGGAAACGGACAGTGCACAGATGGAATTTCCCTGCATCTATAGGTTGCAGAGACCTGGCAGCCTCTTCCGGCAGCCAGGTGGTGCCAAGACATAGAAGGAGCCTCTCTTGGCCTCAAGGCATAGAAGTGCCAACTGGGAATTTCAGTCAAAAACCAAGGCTCGGCAACCCTAATGGACAGAGCCAAACACAATGGGGGCCTGGTCTAGCTGAGGCCTGCAGGCATTATTGTACCAGAGATACAAATAACATAATCATAGAACACTAGGACTGGAAGGGACCTCGAGAGGTCATCGAGTCCAGTCCCCTGCCCTCATGGCAGGACCCAGTACTGTCTAGACCATCCCTGATAGATATTTATCTAACCTGCTCTTAAATATCTCCAGAGATGGAGATTCCGCAACCTTCCTGGGCAATTTATTCCAGTGTTTAACTACCCTGACAAGCAGGAACATTTTTCTAATGTCCAACCTAAACCTCCCTTGCTGCAGTCTAAGCCCATTGCTTCTTGTTCTATCTTCAGAGGCCAGGAAGAACAAGTTTTCTCCCTCCTCCTTGTGACAATGAAGTATCCCTCTTTCCACAAGATCCATCCAACACGACTTCTTGATTTTTGACAACCCAGTGTTCTGCTGCCTCACACATAGGGGCAGCCAAAGAGCTAGCAAAAGGAACAGGCCTACAGAGTTCAGTTTCTCATGATACGGGCTGTTGTCTTGCACAGAGGTCTTGGATTGACAATAAACAAATAACGGATATCAGAAATTAATCTCGACTCTCGCATGCCACGTGAGAGCCAGGCGCGAGCGCTCCTTGGCAAGGCAAGTTAATTACCACACTGTCACCAGTGTTATGTGATTTCTGTCAAGCACTTATGACAGGCCCCTACATCCCAAGTCCTCATTGCTGGTGGAAGTAAATGTCACTGAATATCTGTGTGGTATTACTGTCATGTCATCCTAGGATGAGCCCGTAACGAGCGCCCCGTGACCAGTGCTGATCAAGTTTATTTTATTCAAAGTAACTTTTGTCGGCGTTACTGCATGTTCCAGTGAAACCTGCCAGGGAAGTGAACTGAAGAGCCTCCCTCAGAAGTATTTCTGAACACAATCCGATCGCAGTGTGTATGCTGCAGGTGTATTGTTACACCACAGCCTTTGGTAAAAAATGCTCCAAATTTTTTTTTTTATATATATATATATATATTTATATATATATATATATATATATATATATATATATATATATATATATACACACATATATACACACACACATATACACACACACATGTAATGGCAGCATTAGATACAATAAATCTGTCGATTGTGGTCCTTCTACTTAGAGCTAGTCAGAAAATGATCCGACTTGAACACTATTTTTTTTTGGAGAGGGTGACCAAAGAAAGAGAAACATTTCATCTTTTTCCAAAACTTTCCTCCAATTTTTTGGATTATTTGATGAAGAACCAACATCCATTCAAATTAAAAAAAAAAAAGTCTGATTTTCTTCAGCCACCACCAAAACCCTGGCAGTATTTCCATTTAAAAAAAAAGTGACAATTTTCAATAAAAATGGCTATTTTTCATAAGAACTTCCATTTGCCTGAAGAGCCTTTTTCCACTGAACAAAATTTAGACAGAAAATTCCTGACCCGTTCTACCTCTCTGGCCCTCAACGCTGCAGTGTGAGGACTATGTCCTTGCTTGTTTCCCTACCATCGCATGGTAAACAGAGCAATTTGGGTGAATTTTTAAAAATGCGACTGAGGGAACTTGCCTAAAGAGAAGAGTTTAATATGAAGCTCTGGAAACAGTAGGGCTGTGTCTACATTGGCAAGATTTTGCGCAAAAGCAACTGCTTTTGCGCAAAATCTTGCCACCTGTCTACACTGGCCACGAGTACTTGCGCAAGAACACTGACATTCTAATGTATAAAATCAGGGCTTCTTGCACAAATACTCTGATGCTCCCGCTCAGGGATAAGCCCTCTTGCGCAACTGTTCTTGCGCAAGAGGCCAGTGTAGACAGGCAACGTTAATTTCTTGCGCAAGAAAGCCTGATGGCTAAAATGGCCATCGGAGCTTTCTTGCACAAGAAAGCGTCTACACTGGCACGGATGCTTTTGCGCAAAAGCACATGCCAGTGTAGACGCTCTCTTGCACAAATACTTTGATGCAAAAACTCTTGCGTTAAAAGTATTTGCGCAAAATCTTGCCAATACAGACATAGCCTAGGTCTCATCTCTTGTGCAAGCTAGTTCCATATTTTTGATCCATTCCCGGGGACATTTCTGTCCCACTAGGTCACAAATGCCCCCTCCTGGATAATAGTTCTGTTCTCGCGAAACAGAGATCATAGTGCATAGAGGTTGTATCCAAGACTAATTCCAAGCAGGGCTGTGGGAAAAAACACACCAGGACAGCAACCTAGTTATCTCTAGCTATAGAGCGTTTTTAACCCTTTCCATCCTATCTCCTCATCTTACAACAGGAAAAAAAAAACCCTACCTCAGGATCCCTCTCTCATCTAGCCAGAAAAACGGAAAACAGCCACAACACTTCTGGAGTGTTTGCAACTCCTGCAAGTTGTTGATTCCTAGGACAACCATTCTTGGTGTCATACATAGGACACATATCAATAACAAATATTTTAGCCTCTGCTCAGGGTACTGTATATGACAAACAAAAACCACAACATTCTAGAACACAGCAAAATAGTTTCTAGTTTGCCTTTATATTTCTTACATTCCTGGCTTGTTGCACTAAGATATTATAAAAAACTGATTTTTTCCTTTCCAATTTGACTTTTCCATTTGATTGGATTTCCAATGGTACCGAAAACTATGAGCGCTTCATTTTATTTACATTGTAACTTGCACCAATGTCTTTTTGACATGTTCTTAAGAATGCTTAGAATTGCATCTGTGCTATATCATTAGCGAGAGTTTACACTATTCCCTCCAGATTCCTCTATTCTTGCACAGAAAAGTGAGTTTTTTAATTGGTAACAGATGAAGCGGGCATTTTTCTCCATATTGTACTTTTTTTTTGGCTAGATCTAGATTTCGCCCCCAAATGTATTCTTTCAGATTCATGAACGTGATGCAAAACACAGACCAGAGATGAGAAAAACAGCCCTCGGGTCTGCTGGACAAAATGTTCAGGAGAAAGAGGAACCATCTCTCAACAGCAAGGACGTCCCACTGCTCTTCTTAATGAAAGAGACTCTATCAACATCCTCATCGTATCTCTCAAGGCTCAACGGATTGGTTATTGGACAAACATCCCCTGGAAGCATCTCCCAGCACTTCCGGAGGCAACTCACTGGCAGCTCACAAGATGAACATGCAAATCACCTGTCACCGGCAATGGCACTGAATAATTTAAAGAACTAATATGTGTAATCAGAAAAACATTTTGCTTGTGGGCCAGCTGGCCCATAGACAGCAGTTGGATTCCTTCAGATAAATGCAATCTTTCCTGGAAGGACAACTTTGGATGCGTCTATGCTGCTCTGTTATTTCAAGCTAACTAGCGTTATTGCGAAATAACAATATGAGCGTCCTCACAGCCATTCCGTTATTTCAAAATAATTTCAAAACAACAGACAGCTTATTCTGAAAACGGTAAATGTGTCAACGGTAGTGTAGACGTGATCTTTCAAAATGAGCTTTTTCAGAATAACTACTCCGGAATAGCTTATTTTGAAATAAGCGTGCAGGGTAGACGTATTCTTTGTTGTGCCAAAACTTAAAAAACAATTAGTCTAGAAGCACTTTAGAGACTAACAAAACATAGAGGTTATGTCTACACTCTCAGCTTCTTGCGCGAGAAATATGCAAATGAGGCTAAGCATGGAATACTGCTGAGCCTCATTTGCATACCTAATGAGCCGCCATTTTTGCAGAAGAGGCTCTTGCACCAGAAGCTGTCTACACTGCCCCTTCTTGTGCACCAAAAACCCTCTTGCGCAATGCCGTTCTTCCTGAAAAGTAATCGGCGTAATGTCAATGGTGGCTCATTAGGTATGCAAATGAGGCTCAACGATATTCCACGCTTAGCCTCATTTGCATATTTCTCGTGCAAGAAGCTGCGAGTGTAGACATAGCCATAGATGGGGTCATGAGCTTTCGTGAGCTCAATCCACTTCTTGAAAGCTCATGACACCATCTACATGTTTTGTTAATCTCTAAGGTGCTGCAAGATTAACTGTGGTTTTTTAAGTTTTTTCCAGTTACAGTCTAACTCGTCGACCCCGCTGAAACTTTTGTCTTGCCAAATTGGCTTAATGAGGCCATTGGGGAAGGCAGTTTGTTGCCTTCCTTTGGAAGAAACTTAACTTCTCCCAAGAGAGAACAATAGCAACTATTCCGACCTTTCTCCTCCTTAAACGGTCTCTGTGGCCCAAGCCATGGGCTATTAAAACAGAGATGCTGGGGACTTTTTATATGGATCTGTAAGGAAGAAAAAACATCTTGATTTATAGAATCACAGGGTTGGAAGAGACCTCAGGAGGTCACCAAGACCAACCCCCTGCCCAAAGTAGGACCAACCCCAATTCAACCATCCTCGCCGGGGCTTTGGCAAGCCGGGACTTAAAAACTCCTAGGGATGGAGATTCCACCCGCTCCCTAGGAAACCCAGCCCAGTGCTTCACCACCTTCCTAGGGAAATAGTTTTTCCTAATCTCCAACCTAAACCTCTCCCACTGTAACTTGAGACCATTGCTCCTCATTCTGTCATCTGTCACCGCTGAGAACAGCCTCTCTCCTTCCTCTCTGGAACCCCCTCTTCTGGGAGTTGAAGGCTGCTGTCAAATTCCCCCTCACTCTTCTCTTCTGCATACATTATGGGACGGATGCTGTGCTCCCTCAGAGAGCTTTCAAAACACAAAGCAGCTTGTAATCCATACCACATGGGACTGAACTGTGAAAACACCTGCCTACCGCTGTATCTCTTCCGCGGTAGAGTCATTCCCGATAGAGCATCTTAACCGTGTCTCATCTGTCTCTACCCACAGGACAGAGCCTCCTGAGAAATTGGTTCAGTCCACGGAAGCAGGGTCTGGATGGAGGATTTTGAACCCCACAGATCAGGACAAAGTCGGTCCTGAGCTAAACGGAGATGGAGAAAAGTCCATCTTTAAAAAGTCTGGGCCGGTGGAGAAACAATTAAACGGAAATCTGAGGCTGACGGGAATTAATTCCCCGATTACTCTGAGAAGCCCTGCTGTGCTGCGTCAAAACCCGAGACAGACAGCTATCCTATAATTGCCTGCTCACAATATATAATGGGCCCAGCTCCCACATTCAAAGCAATCCCGTTAAGCTTTTCTATAGGGAACCGGTCATGCTGCATTCCAGGAGTCATCTGTATCTTGTATAGATTAATGGAAGTGTCAGTCAAGAGGTGAGCCATGCTCTGACAGCTCACGAGAATTATGCATTGAGCAAACGCCACCGTGCAGCAGGAGATTGGTAAAAATGTCGCCTAGCCCATACAATAAGCCCTGTATTTACGTGGATGTGGAATCATAACAAAAATAGACATGCTGGGGTGGATGTGGGCAGCCCGTCCCATTGGTTGCCTAGAAATCAACATGGAAATACGACACTTACCAGGGATCAAGCAGACCAATCGGAGAGGAGAGCAGATGGCGCTAAAACCCAAAGCGGTTTGTCCTCCACGTACGCACAGGCGGGAGGAGGGAAACAAAGCCGGTCATGGAGGAGGAGGAGGCAGGCTTAGAAAATTGCACTGGGGCTCCACTAATGGGTGACTTCGTTTGCCGGAGCACCAGATGGCGTGTAGAAAACAGCAATATGAGGAGGGCCTGGAGCCAGAAGGTCCATAGGTGCCCAAGTGGCTCCCCACCTGACAGCCATGGCAAGAAAACACGTCATCTCATGCTTCGTGGATTCTCCTTGACCCCCAGTCACATCAGGCCTCTGCACAGGCCCAACAAGTCAGGGGTGCTACTCCACTCCCCAGATTTTGCACCCGGGTTCCAGCTGCCAGCCCACATACAGGGGCCCCCTGCTACCAACCCAGGATCCCAGCCTCAGCACCCCTACCTTAAAAACTGCATCACTGAACCTCGGTGGCCAACCCCCTCAGGAGAACCTTCTCCTCTTCTGCTCCAACCCTTCAAACAACACTAGAGCTTCATGGATGTTCACAGAGGTTGCCCGGACTTCACGGACGTGGGGATTTTCAGGCCAGAGGAAACGATTTTGATCATCCAGTCGGACGTTCTGCAGCTCACCGGCCAGAGAATTTCACACCAGAATTCCTGCCTCCAAGCCATCAACGTCTGGCTGAGCTGCAGTGTATCGTTAAGACACAAGACCAGGGCGTCCATGGGAACGTTCCCCCCATTCCCGATTGGGAGATTAAGAAGAGTCAACCGTTTCATCCATCACCGACAGGCTCAACGTCTCCAGGGCTTAGATGCGGTTCCTGTGCAATTAATTCCAGTGCTAAAATAGGGCAACGATTCCTGAGCAGACTTTGGTAGCAATATGTTAAAAAAATACCCAAACACACACCCAGGTCTGTGCTTCTATACCACTGGGCAATCAAATGTCTCCTTTTGGAGGATGTCTGTGTTTATACTTCTACCCCTCATTAAGCTTTTCCCAGCCAGTCCTTCCTGAAGCTCGGTAGTCACAGCCTGATGGAGTCGAAACCCAAACGGGACCATTAGATCATCCAGTCCAACTTCCTGTGTAACACAAACCAGCGCATTCCAGCCGATTGCCCCGAGGCGAAAGTAAGCGGGAGCGTCCCAGTGCTCAGCTCGGGCAAAACAGGCTGAGCTGGGGCAAAAGCCAGTAGGGAGCTATCTAAAGAGATGAGAGGGACCAGGGTTGTGATAGGAGTGTATCTGTAAGAAATGTAAGTTTCTTTCAACTCAGGTGTTGCCCTTGTTTTGAGTAACCTGTGTTTGGCTACAGCGTATCTTCCAGAAAGACAAGTGCTCACCCGAAAAGATCTGGGAATGGGGTTACAGGCATAATACTAGGAGACAATGTTGGAAATTGAGGGCCCGAGGGAAGAAACTGTTTTAATGAAAAAAAAAAATTGGAAGGAGGTAAGAGAATTCTGAAGATTTCAGATGTTTCTGAAATACTCAGTACACTGGTATTCAGCATGGTTAAAACATTCCAGAGCGACTGTGTACTGGCAAGCCGGCTTGGATCAGGAATTTACCCTCTGGAGAAGGCAGGACAGGACCTAAGCACTAAATGGAGAGCTGATGGTAGTGGGATGCGCTAGTGCAGTGGTTTTCAGCCGCAGGGCCATGGACGCACAGCGGTCCACAGACTGTCAAAGATTTCTATAGTGGGGTCACACCTCCATCTGAAAATTGTTAGGGGTCTGCAGATGAAAAAAGGCTGAGAGCCACTGTGCTAAACTCAAGATACCTGACTTCTCTTCCCAGATCAACCACAGGCTCTGGGTAACCTTGGTCAAGTCACTTAATCTCTCTGTGCTGGAGATCCCCGCCATGTATAAAAATCAGCGGGGGGGGGGGGAGGTAGATCATATTTTCCTGGTGACAGGAATTCTGCAAGGAGCAAATCCATTAATGATTGGAAGCTACTCAAGTACAAAGAGATTTGTGTGTCTAGGATGACTTTTCAAACTTCTTTTTATTCTTGAGAACATAGGTAATTTAAAATTCGTCTGTCGATTAACGAGCGTGTGGGACTAATTCCCTTTTACAGCTGGCTCTAGTGATGACTTTGGTGTCCCACAATGGTGCCTTCGGAGACACCTTTAGTGAACAGGCAGTATATCCTCGAGGGATTAATGAAAGATGTTTTTATTGAAGCGGAGTTGCAATTTGTTTACCTACCCAATGCTCTTGGACGGGTAGCGCACAGGGTCTGAGCCAAAGCCCATGAAAGTCAATAGCCACTGGGCTCAAATGGACTTAGGATCAGGGTCATAATCCTGTGGTTATGTCAAGCTTTCATTGGCAGACTGCACCGGTATTTCCCTCTCCACACAACACTGTCTAAGCAAGCACATTTATTGCTAAGGGGAAAGCATTGCAGAGAAAACATTAAGGAACCTACACACCAAGGGTACGTCTACACTACATGCCTCTGTCGCCAGAGGCATGTAGATTTGTTTATTGAGCAAAGGTAAATGAAGCCGCGATTTAAATGATCGCGGCTTCATTTACATTTACATGGCTGCCGCGCTGAGCCGACAAACAGCTGATCAGCTGTTTGTCGGCTCGCTGCTACTCTGGACGTTCCCCCTGTCGACATCAAAGCCCTTTGTCGGCAGCCCCGGTAAACCTCATTCCACGAGGAATAACGGGGCTGCCGACAAAGGGCTTTGATGTCGACAGGGGGAACGTCCAGACTAGCGGCAAGCCGACAAACAGCTGATCAGCTGTTTGTCGGCTCAGCGCGGCAGCCATGTAAATGTAAATGAAGCCGCGATCATTTAAATCGCGGCTTCATTTACCTTTGCCTACAACCCTAATCTACATGCCTCTGCCGGCAGAGGCATGTAGTGTAGACACAGCCAAAGGGTACATCTAGACTACAGGCTTTTGTCGACAGATGATTTGTTGACAGATACTGTCGACAAAGAGCGTCTAGACTACATCCAGTTCTGTCGACAAACCAAGCTGCTTTGTCGACATGAGAGTGTAGATGCAAAGGACAGTGTAGATGCAATAATACCTTCTGTCAACAGAACTCTGCTGACATAAGGCATTATTCCTCGTAGAATGAGGTTTACCGCTGTCCACAAAACTGCTGAGTTCTGTCGACATTATGTTGACAGAACTCGGCGGTAGTGTAGACGCAGGTATAGTTTTGTTGACAAAAGTCCATTTTTGTTGACAAAACCCTGTAGTCTAGACACACCCAAAGGCAACAAGTTTACCAGTAACCCCACGCTCCAGCCGGGGGCTCTGGCAGGTTTCAGGTCTTCAAAACTCACACCTGGGTTTTCCCTGCGATTACAAGTTCAGAACCGTCTCAGACACATAACACTGGATTGGCATGTCAGTGGTTTTCTTATATGCCTCAGCTCTTGGCTATCATCTCTGGGAATACGTAAACTTTGGACGTAATAGAGAGGATCCAAAATATCATTAAACTGAATTCAATGAGGTCTCCCAAGGATACTCCAAGGAATTGCCAAATCAATCACCGTTCGCTTTAAATGGTGTGTGTTTTCTTCTTCCTTCCCTTGTCAATCCAGCTCCTTTTTTGACTCCCTTCCCCCGTGTACACACACACACACACACACACACACACACACACACACACACACACACACACTCCTATCCCTTTGATCTGAGGAAGTGGGTCTGGCCCACGAAAGCTCATCATCTAATAAACCATCTTGTTAGTCTTTAAAGTGCTACATTGTCCTGCATTTTGCTTCAACTACCCCAGACTAACACGGCTACATTTCTATCACTGTCCCTCAGCACGTTTAGCATCAGGACCAAATTCTACTCCCTAAAACGTGCCCTCCATTGGCTTGAATGCTAGCTGCACAGCCTCACCCAGGGTGTGGATTTGTCCAGAAGGGTTCTACATCCCAGCCGGACAAATCGAGGCCTCCTTCCGTTCAAAGCAAATGAGAGGAACTTCATTTGGATTTCTGAGCCCAGCAGAGTTGGAGTTTGACAGGAGGAGAAAATGAAAAATGAACCAGCTCTCGGTGGCCAGCTGGAAAGACCGAGGTCTGCCCCCCAGCCCCGTTCCGCACCAAATCGCCCCTGAATAATACATCCGAGCCTCGGCCTGAACGTCTGTCCTGTAGGCCACAAAATATGGACTTTTAAAAACTAAAACGAACCCCCTCTTGAAGTCAACTCTGGTGGAGCGAAATTCTGATTATACCCTCATCACCCTGCTGCCTGCAGTCTCCTTCTCTGTTCAATTCAATGGTCTGTCATGCTTGTTACTGAGAAATGAATTCCCCTCACACTGACATTTCATATACTTACTGATACGGCGTATAATGAACACTCCGCCAAATCTGTCAGTTTCGCGCCAGCCCAACTTTGTAGGACTTCTAGTTAAAATTTTTTCTTCTTCTTTGCTAAGAGAATGATTTCAGATTGCAGAGCTCGGAGCCAGGGCTGTCCTATGGCGGGTGTTTACCGGGGTGTAATTGTCTAGATTATAACAGATTAGCAGCCATTGCCATGGTTCAAGCTGCTGGAACCTCCTCAGAGCTGCCTTGGTACCGCCTCCTTTGGTTAAACGGCAGGACACCCGCCACCGGTGCTACGTTTAGCACCAGGAATGCAGGGAGTTGGAGAAGCGGCATTACACGGCCCTCCTTCCACCGTGTCCTTCAGTGCACACTTATCTGGATCTCCCCATGGAACATGGGTAACTTTGCAGAGGGACAATGCACAAATAGTCCTGTCGTCTGAAAGGTCCATTCCAGGATTGCCGACACTGTTTTCTTGTACACAATGGGTTTTTGGCTCATGGGTGGGGCTCATAGGTGTTGCCACAAAATAAAATCCTAGTAATAGACCAGGAGCCCACAGTGCTAGATGCGGTACAAAGGCTCACGAGCCCATGGAATCGCAGCCGCGGCACCTATATTTATATGTTCAGGTTCGATTTCTCAGCTTGCACCCAGCAATCTATCGAACTCGCTCGACTTCCATGGAGTGAGAGAGACTTACTACTGTGGCGCCTCCCGCTGGCTGTCCCAGGAATTCACCCTACTAGCCAGTGCTCCCTCTTCTGGTGGGGCCACATCACCATCACTCGTGCCCTTGGACCCAGGTCGCTGCAAGGACCACGGCGTTCTCTTCAGGACACATCCCTCCGGCTACGCCACGTTCTGTGCTTGCTCCTTCTGGAGGACTGCCGTAGTCCCTTAAGTCCAGCAGTTTCCTCAGTGGTGAGTAGGGATGGGCAGGGGAGACACGCCAGCCCACTACTCTTGTCCCAGCCCAGGGTGCCAGAAAATGGACGCTGCTTACGATGCCCCCTCCATCTACTCAATAGATTTCACTGAGCCACTTCCCCATGGCCTCAGCACCATTTTTTGCTCTTGCCTCAGCCTGTGGAACCTTGCAGCCCACCAGGAAATGCCTTTAGCTCCCTAGGTCTCTGCCTGCAGCACTGCCCTGTCCAGGGTGCTTGCTGACCATCGACAACCAGTTCTCCCTCCTCAAGCTCCAGGGAGTGACTGGAACCTCTCTGCTCTGCAGCCTTTTTTATATGGGCCAGCCCTGCCCTGATTGGCTGCCTCTTGTGAAGCCTCCCAAGGACTCTCAACTCCTTTGAGCCCATCAAGGGGCAAACACCCCATTTCACAGTGGTTTGGCCTGAGGGCAGCCAGCACCTCTGATGCTAGAGCTCTATATTTAGTGTTGCGTGGGAACTGGTTTGAGGAGATGGCAAATCTTTTACGGACAGTGACACTGATTAACAGTGAGAGATTTATGCCAGTAACAAACTGACTGTGTCACTCCACCAGGGAGGGTAGGATCTCACTCTCTCATACTTTAGCTGTTCTCTTCCATCGAGAACTTCAGTCAAAATGAAGCCAACTTTTTTTAAAACACTGAGACATTGACACAAGACGCCTCAAATAACTGCAAGCTGACAGTCAAAAAGTAAGAAATACAAGTTCTCCCAGGAGCGTTTTCTTCACTTCTCCTGTTTCCATGCTCCACCTTTCCACCTTTGTAATGTGGTCTGATGCCTTCACTCACTGCGTTATCTCTCTTTCCACACGGAGCCGCGAGAGCGCTTTGGTAAGCCATTAGAGCATCCTGAACTCCAGTGAACTGGGATGAACGCTTAAAATAGGACGAGAATCATGAACATGGGGCACTAGCTTGATTCAGGGTAGCTGAAAGAAGCTGCTGTATGAAAGGGAAGCCACTGACTTGAAAGAACAAAAAAACAAACCAAGAAAACCACATTTTGGTATAATCTCTTCAATCCCTTCCCCACAATCTGCGGCCATTGCGAGGTGACCCAACATGCACCCTGGGCTTCCTGGCACCTGAGGAAGAGTTTGATGGAGTTCACGTCACTCCTGAAGAGGAGAAGTTGTCACACATCAGGGCTTCTATGCCTATTCTCCCTCCATGGTCCAGCAAGGCCACCCTCATCTGGCTCCCCAGCCATCATCTCCCTTGGCTGCTGGAGCGTATCCCTCCCGCTCCTGACCAGGGCATTTCTAGGTGGAAAACGTTACAGAGAAAACCATATTTAAAAACCCACAGAATCTGTTCACGTGCTAGTCAAGGTCGTATCCTGCCTTCCCTTCTCCATGAGGCATGGGGAACTCCCCTGTCCATTGCTGGGCTGGAAAGCAGGCCCAAGCCCAGTTTAAACTTAGGCTATTTAACCCAAAGCTCTTTGTCGGCTCATCTCTAGCATCTTCTGGCTCAAACTGGATTGCCTAGTCTCAGTGAGTCTGCTAAAGCACCCACACGGTCTTAGCACCTGAAGGGCTGTCATCCTGTTCCTCCACGGACTTACATCCAAGCCTTGTTCCACAGCGATACATAAACTCAAACCACTAAGAATGAACGTAGTTCAATAAAATACGTTCAGTGTATTGTCGTACCCACCACACGGCCAGTCCTCGCCTACAGACAACCATCCAACCTGGAGCACGTTCTTTCCAGCAGCCACATCTCACGCCATAGACACACTCACCCAGGAACCTCTCCCTGCCACAAATCCTGCTGCCAGCTCTGTCCACACATCTATACAAGTGACACCATCCCAGGCCCTCACCACATCAGGGGCCCATCCACCTGCGTATCTTCTAATGTGCTCTAGGCCATCTATTGCCAGCAATGCCCCTCTGCCATGGATATCGGCCAAACTGGACAGACTCTGCATCAAAAGCTAAACAGATACAAATCCGACATCAGAAATGGGCACACACACAAACCTGTATGGGAACATTCTATCCTGCCTGGGCACTCAACCATGGATTTAATAGTAGCCATCCTTCCGCAAAGGAATTTCACCAGCCAATTACGGAGAGAGCGCAGAATTGACATTCATCTGCAAATTTGACACCGGTTCCTTGGGCTTGAACAAAGACATTAACTGGATGTTGCATTATAAACATAAGAACATACGAATGGCCATACTGGGTCAGATCAAAGACCATCTAGCCCAATATCCTGTCTTCGGACAGTGGCCAATGCCAGATGCCCAACAGGGAGTGAACAGAACACGGAATCAGCAACTAATTCCTCTATTGTCATGCATTTCCAGCCTCTGACAAAAGCTAGGGACACCATTCCTGCCAATCCTGGCTAATAGCCATTGATGGACCTAACCTCCATGGATGTGTCTGGTTCATTTTTAAACCCTGTTGAAGTCCTGGTCTTCACAACATCTTCTGGCAAGGAGTTCCACAGGTTGACTGTGAGCTGCGTGAAGAAAAACGTCATTGTGTTTGTTTTAACCCTACTACCTATTCATTTAATTTAGTGACCTTTAGTTCATCAAATGAAGCCAATCTTCCCTGCCTTTAACACCTCATTTTTACATTAAAAGCTATGTATGGGACATTTCCAGCCCATTTAATTAGCTTCATTAGCACTGGTCCTACAACTGGCAGGTGCTTTTTCTCCTTTGTCATAAAATACTTGCTTTCTGTTATGCCTCTCCAACTCATCATCTGCAGAAATGGGTTTTGCCCCAAAAGCTCATGAGTCTATGTATTTTTGTTAGTCTCTAAAGTTACGTCTACACTGCACTGCTATTTTGGGATACTGGCGATATCCTGGAATAGCTATCCCATGTCTTTTGAGAGTGACAGTTATTTCAAAACATAACGGGCTTGCTATTCCAACATCCCTGTACACCTCATTCCACGAGGAGTAAGGGACGTTTCAGAATAGTGATTTATTTTGAAATAAGTGCTGCGTAAACCAGGGCTGGCCCGAGACATTCATGCGCCCCGGGTGCCGGGAGCACAGCCCCGCCCCCCAGGCGCGCAGCATCACCCACCCCCAGGTGCCTGGCGCATGCGTGGTCCCACCCCCGGGCGCCCAGCGCATGTGCACTGCCACCTGCCCCCCCCGGCCCGGCAGCCCCACATGGCGCCCCCTACGGTCAGCCCGTAGCTTGGGTCGGCTCTGGCATAGACAGTGTGAAATGGCAAAATAAGCTATTTTGAAATAAACTCAAAATAAGCAATTCAATTTGCATAGCTCAAATTGCGTTGCTTATTCTGAGTACTGGGTGTAGTGTAGATGCTCCCTATGGTGCCACAGGACTACTCATTGTGTTAAAAAGTTACAGACTAACATGGCTCTCTCGGAGACTGTCACAGGGGTGTTCCGTGGATCCTCTCTTCCACGGGGCTACTCCTTACCAGGGCACCAGGCCTGTGAGCGTGATGGTTGCACCGCCGGGGACTGAAGTGGGGAACTGTGAAGCTAAATATATCACTTGAGCTAGACCAGGCTCTTCAGCAAGTAGCAGCCTCCTGTTCTCAAAGGGTCAGGCGCAGAAGAGAACCTGTATCGTGTGCCCGAGTCAGAAAGCGGACAGGAGACATGGGCTGGAGCACAAAGCATCGTTGTCAGGAACTCACATTTCTGTCAGATGCCGCTTGGGAACAGTGAAACGAGTTGCCGCCATACGCCCGACAGGAAGCAAAGAGCGCTCAAAACCAAAGCCGGGACAAGCAGAGCCCAACACTGCCGGCAGAAAGACACGAGCCTCCTACACAATGTCACCATCTTCGTTTGGGCAGCAGTCACTGTGTTTCCCGAGGACAGGCGGCACGGCAGCTCTTCCAGACAGCACCGCTGGCAAACGTTGTCATATTAGTGGGCAGGACTGTACTTGCGCTTTGAACACAGGCAAAGCAACTGTTGGTACAGCGGCCTGGGGGAATTGTGTCTCACTACCTGTCATGGCAGACAATTCCCCTGGCTCCAATAGCAAAGTCCAGCTTTTTTTTGCAGCGCTGGGAGCGGTTCGTTTGGTCGTAGGCTCAGTGGAGCATGTTGCCATGGAAACAGACAGGCCTTACGTGTCTGTTGACAGCTTTGGGCAGCTTTGCTCTAAAATGCTTGGACATATCACAGGTGTAGCCAACCTCGGTGGTAGCGGACAGCACAAAATTTAGAATGATGTTTAAGATGGTGAGGGGCATTTTACCTGGCAGGTAGAGGAGACGCATGATCTTCATTGATACTAATAGGAGCCATCTTGCAAGCCATCTGCCACTTCCAACATCTGCAGGAGAAGGGGACCCATACTTATGGCCACACAGTCTATATCGTGAGCAGCAGAACCGTTTTCCCTTCCACCATGGAAATATATTCCCTGAATGCCTCACCACATGATACACAAAGTGTGACACTGTTGCCAAAAAAGCAAACATGATCTAGGAGGCATTAACAGCACTGTGGTGAGCAAGACACGAGAAGTCATTCTACTGCTCTACTCTGCACTGATTAGGCCTCAGTTGGAGTATTGTGTCCAGCTCTGGGTACCACATTTCAAGAAGTTTCAGAGGGTCCAGAGAAGAGCAACAAACATGATGAAAGGTCTAGCAAACATGAGCTATGAGGCAAGGCTGAAGGAATCGGGCTTTGTTTAGTTTGGAAAAGAGAAGACAAGAAGGGGACACTTTTTTAGAAAGTTTCAAGTATCTAAAAGGGTGTCACAAGGAGGGGGGAGAAAAAATTGTTCTCCTTGGCCTTTGATGATAGGATAAGAAGCATTGGGCTTAAATTGCAGCAAGGGAGGTTTAGGTTGGACATTAGGGAAAACTTTCTACCTATCAGGGTGGTTAAACACTGGAATAAGTTGCCTGGAAGGGCAGTTGTGGAATCTCTATCACTGGAAATATACAAGAGCAGGTTGGACAGACACCTGTTGGGGAAGGTCTAGATGGTGCCTGGTCCTACCGTGCGGGCAGGGGACTGGACTCGATGACTTCTCGAGGTCCTTTCCAGTTCTAGTGTGCTATGATTCTATATGGACAACTCCACCGCTACAGCGTGCATTACCAAGACTCTTCAAGTAAATCCCCTTGGGCATTCTCTGATTCAGCTGAATGCAGTGATCTCTTTGTTATGCAGCAGGCATTAATCTGATCTTAATTTCTATTCATGGGGGAAGTGGAATTTGGGTGGGGAGCCGTTTGAAATCAAGTAGGGGACAGGAGAATCGGGAAATACTAGAGTCTTCCCCTATTTTAGCTTCTAATTAAGCCTGTGGCTGTTTCCCCCACCCCCAGTGAAACAGAAATCTCTCCTGTTTAAGCTCTTATGCAGCACTAATGACTGTATTTGAGCACCATCCAGAATAAAGAGAACTATTGAGTAACTGAATGAGGCCGGGGGTCCCATGGAAAAAAAAAAAAAGGGACATGATCATGTAATTGAAGTCTACATCAATGCACACACACAAGGAAGTCAAATTAAAGTTGCATGGGCAACCTTCACTGTGGCATTTCCTAGCTTATAAGGGCTTAAAAACCGTAACGTCGTTTGATCATACTTATGTAAGTTCCTAATTAAAACACACACAACATTCCAGCGTATGAAGCCCTCTCGACCACCCAAGGTGGCTCATCCGCTGGGTTCAGACCTTCAGAGCCACAGGGCAGTGAGCTAGTGGAGTGATGGGAACAGCACTCAGTTGCGAAGGATGGGATGTATCCTTCACCTGGAAGTTTCATCCCTAGTTGGTAACAGCAGGGAAATGAAGAGCCGGGGTACATTGCCAGGTTCTGGAAGAGCGTGCTTCCTATGTAAACCCCACTGCCCTCATATCCCTCCTGCCCCATTGTGGTTCCCCCTCCCCTCTGCAACCCATTTCCAAACTAGCTGGTTCTGGTCCTCCTCCCCCTCTGCTTCTATGCAGCCCCACCCATGCCAATACCACCACTCACAGGACACTAGAATGGGAAGGGACCTCAAGAGACCAACAAGTCCAGTCCCTGGCCCTCAGGGCAGGACCAAGCCCCGTCTGGATCATTCCTGGCAGGCGTCTGTCCAGCCTGCACATAAATATCTCCAGTTCCTCTCCTTCCTCCATGGCTCCTGCACCATTCTGCTCATCCCACCTCCGGGCCCATGGAGCCCTCCACCAGCCCCCTCCCATTTCTCACGTTGAAATCAGGCTGTATTCTGCCTGCTGCCTGAGTGCCAGGTGCAGACGCAGCAGGAGGACCAGAGAGAGACATGGCTTACGCTCAGTTTATGCCCGTTGCCAGAGACTCCGGCATCCAAGAGGAGCAAGTCCAGGGAGAGTTCTGCTCAGCCCTGACAAGCCTGGGAGCTCAGCAGGAGTGACACATACACTGTCTGGGTCCCACACGGTGTGGTCATGCACAGGAGACCCCAGGGGCTAGAGTCTGCTCAGTGCGGATCTTCAGTGACTGGAGCTGTCCAGGTGTAACCAAGTGTGATTCTCAGAGGCTCAAAATGTGGTGACAGATTTTCCCCAGGGGAAAGCAAGGAATGGGGGCTTTGGCTTCCCAGCACGCGGGTGAAGCTCCTGCCGACGGCTGAGCCTTTCCCCCAAAGCACAGAGGTGCCAGAATGTCTCATAAAAAAATCCCCTCCCTCCTTCTTGCAAACAGCAGAACGGCGTTAGCTGAACCTTCCAGAACAAACAGAACAGCTCGAGGCAGATGCCAAGCACAGGAGACCTCAGCCGGAACAGTGAAAGGTCTGACAGAGGAACAAGCCACTGAAAACTGGGTCTTCAGCAATGAGCAACTGAACTGTGGTTGACTGGCTCCACCTATCGTATGGACAGGAATCTGAAAGGCACCCTTGAAAACCCTCAACCTCCTCCTGAGCCACTTTGGTTCGGACAGCTTGGAGTGGAGTCCGTGCTATCGCCATTGGCCCTCAAGCTTGCTTTACTAGAGGCCACACGCAACATGATAGTGCTTTCTGGGGAGGTGGGGAAATGCTTGGAATGGAGATCTCGGACTGAGGCCAGTAGGGATGTAAATGTAGCTAGAGGAGAAGTAGGTGTGTTGAGAGGGAAATACAGAGGGTTAGCACTAGACATTTCCATTCCAGTGGGACGGGTATACTTCTCCCATCCCAGTACAACGGGAACTGGGAAAGAACAAATTAGATGACACCAAGCCGGGAGGGGGTGCAAATGCTTTGAAGGATGGGTCATAATTCAAACTGGTCGGGATAAACTGGAGAAATGGTCGGAGGGAAATAGGATGACGTTCAAAAAGGACCAACGCAAAGTGCTCCACTTAGGAAGGAACGATCCGTTTCTCACATCCAGAATGGGAAGCGACTGTCTAGGAAGGAGTATGGCGCACAGGATTCAAGGGGTCAAAGGGGACTACAAGTTAAAACACGAGTCAGCAGTGTGACGCTGTTGCAAAAAAAGCAAACCTGGTTCTGGGAGGCAGTAACAGGAGTGCTGTGAGCGGGACACGAGAAGTCATTCTTCCGCTCGACTCTGCGCTGGTTAGGCCTCCGCTGGAGTGCTGTGTCCAGTTCTGGGCACCACATTTCAGGACGGATGTGGAGAAATTGGAGGAGGTCCAGAGAAGAGCCACAAAAATGGATAAAGGGCTAGAAAACATGATCTGTGAGGGAAGACTGAAGGAATTAGGTTAGTTTAGTTTGGAAAAGAGAAGACTGAGAGGGGACATGATAACAGCCTTCAAGTATCTGAAAGGGTATTACTAGTAGTAGGGAGAAAAATTATTCTCCTTAACTTCTAAGGACAAGACAAGAAGCAATGGGCTTAAACTGCAGCAAGGGAGGGTTAGGTTGGACATTAGGAAAAACTTCCTACCTGTCAGGGTGATGAAACACTGGAATAAATTGCCAAGAGATGTTGTGGAATCTCCATCGTATTTAGAGAGAAGGATTTGTGTGTCTGTCTTTGTGTTTGTCTTGACGTCCATTTGTTCAAGAATTCCTCCTAAACGGTAAGCGCTAGGATCACCAAATTTGGTAGGCAGCTTCCTCCTCGCTTAAAGCAAAGTCAGGGTTAGGTTGTGCCAGCACAGCAGGAAGGGCCAGGAAAAGGACGGTTTTCCATAACATGCAAAGGGAGGGGCTGGGCTGTTTGGAGGGACACAGTACTGAGAGTGGCCACTGGGGGCAGTGAGTGCAGGGGAGAGTTTCCTACAGAGCGTCCACTGGGTCAGCCACGCCAAGGGAGAGGCCAGCAGGGCTGGTGCTCTGCCATCTTGCCTGCCACCACCCCGCGTTAGTTGTTTCCTTGCCCCAAAACTTTCCCCGCTCCTGGCCTTTGGCCGCAGCACTGGATGGGAGTTGAGGGGCAGGAGAGGAAAGGCCCCTGGTGACTGGGGAGGTCTGGGGTGGGGAGAAAAGGCCTGTGCCACATGGGACCCCCCTGCCTCGAGCCCCTCCTTACCCCCCAACCCTCACTCTTCCTCACAAACACCCAGTCTCCCACTCTACCCTAACATCTTCAAGGCCGTATCCTGATTCCTGCACCACCAGCTCCCTGCTCTGAAAGGCCATGCAATGCCAGGAAAGTCTTCTAGACAGACACTTGTCAGGGATGATCCAGATGGTGCTTGGTCCTGCCGTGAGGGCACAGGACTGGACTTGATGACATCTCGAGGGCCCTTCCCCTTCTAGGATTTTATGCTTGTACCCTGAGCCTGCAACAAACTTCCTGTGCGCATCCCTTGATTTGATGGATAGATAGAGCACTGGTCTGGCACGGCTTGCATTCCCCATTTGCTCTGCACCTTGCAATAACCACCAAAGAATCCGACGATTGGGAGGTGGCAGGTGGGCCAAGGAAGGTGGTTTGGACTCAGATTCTGGCTTTAAAGTGTGTGGACAGCTCCGTAGAGGACCCCATGGATTGTACCTGTGCATTGGCTGTCCTCACCAGGCATACCATACTTGCTTTGTGCTTGGAGTTTAGGGTATGTCTACACTAGCCCCCTAGTTTGAACTAGGGGTGCTAATGAGAGCGACCAAAATTGCAAATGAAGCATGGGATTTAAATAGGGTTTTAATTCGGAATCCCGTTTCACTGCCGTGTGTAGACACGGGCAGTTACTTCTGGCTAGTCAATTTCTAAAATGGCGACCGGCCAGGAACATGCTAATGAAGCACGGGATATTTAAATCCTATGCTTCATTTGCAATTTTGGTCGCCCTTATTAGCCTCCCTAGATCGAACTAGGGGCTAGTGTAGACATATCCTTAGAGCGAACAGACAGAACAGAAAAGGTGAAAACATTTATATAAGGACCAACTGAAAGTTAGGGGAGGAAAACCCACTGAAAACAGAAGGGGAAAAGCTAATAAAAAAGCTGCATCAAGATGTTGCTAGGAAGAGGGGAAAAAAAGGAAGATGGGAAAGCGCCCAGGGATACAAGAAGCTATTAGCCTTTCCTTACGATGTTTGCTTTATTCAGATCTTGGAATGTACAATTTAATGGCATGTTTGGTTATTTCTAGTTAAAGGAACATATCCCCAGTTTTTGTCCAGAGATCGTGTGATGTGTGTTGGGGGTTGTAGATCATCAAGCCACACTATACCCTGAAAAACCGGTCTCTCTCTCTCTCGGGCGGGTGCTCCTCCTCCTTCTGTAATCGCCTCGGAACGCAACGCAGGGGTCAATGAAGCAACCGCTTGGCTCTCGTCCATGGGGGCCTATCCACCTTTCCACGTGCAGCTCTTCAGTCCTTTTCTGCAACACGTTCTACGGGGCTAGGCCTCAGCTGGGGCATCTCACACCAGATCTACCTCTAGTGCTACCTCTCTTCTACTCCTTAACTGCCTAGCTTAGCGCTTCCAGTTCTGGGAGACTCTGAAGAGGGTATTTATAATCATGGCTCTGGTTTGTACTACTGAAGCCCAGGGCATTAAGGCATCTTTGACAATCACACCCTAGGCTAGGACTATCCATCCACTCCAGCTGCCTCCAGACCATGCAGTTTAGAACATAATAATGGTCAGACCAAAGGTCCACCTAGCCCATTGTCCTGTCTTCCAACAGCAGCCAATCCCAGGTATGCCGAGGACACCATCCCTGTCCATCTTGGCAAATAGCAATTGAAGGACCTCCCCTCCTTCATCGAGCTCATTTTGTAACTCGGTTACCGTCTTGGCCTTCACAACACCCTCTACCAACCTGAGAGACACAAACTACTGAGCAGCGACCTGTACACTGCATCTTTTCTCTTGAGCCTCCAACTGTTGGAGTGTGTCATGGCCAGCCTTCCCAATTCTCCTGCTGGGGCCCAAAGCAGTTCACGAGCGGGGATCAGACAGAGCTACTGCACCCTTTCCAAAGAAGATTAAAAAATATTCATGGTTTATTAGGTGGATTCCTTTTTGCTCATTTTATTATTCAGCTCAGCTCCGGTTAAACCAATTTAAGCTCCACAACATCAAAGTTATTAAAAAAGAACTATGCCTGTCAACTTTTCATTACAGTACAGCTCGACTTTCACCTTGGAGGGGGAAAAAAAAAAAAAAAGGTCTTTAAACTGTGTTAAAGTGTATACCAGGCACGGAAGAGAAGAGAATTAACTCACTAGTTGGGTTTTGTCCTCCTGGAGGGGTCAGTTTCTCATTGTAGGAGACTCACTTGCACTAAGCACCCGGGTGATGAACACACGTCAATTCCAGTCGCACAACTTGGGGCTGTTCACTCGCAGGGGAAACCAATCAGCACAAGACATTTGTAGCTTCCTTCAGTCTATTTTTTCCCCTTTCTGTCGCAGGCTGCCGAGGAGTTAAGTGCCAGCGTTCTGTGCCCCAGAGGGTTTTCTTTGGAAACAAGCTTCTGCAACATCGAAAGTGCAGCATTTTATGTTGCAAACGGTGTTTATTGTCTCATGGAGCATGGCAGTAAAGCTACCCTTGATGTGTTATTTGCAAGGCATTTCATTCCCGGTTTTACTGGCGGAGTCGCGCAGCCGGCAGAAGGGAGGAATGAAAAAAAGACCCGTTAGCGTTACCTGAGGTGGCGTCCGTTGGAGGCACTTGGCAGAGGTTCAAGAAGAGTTGGTCCCAGCCCACTGAAACTCAAACGACAGAACTGGGATCCCTTTCGCTATTTTTCTAGCCTGCAGCACCACGGCATGCGAGAAAGCGGAGGTGCAGAGAGAGGGCATGTTTACACAGCGGGGCTTAACTCAAAATGTAACTGAATTTGCATCTTTGCCCACAAGAGCTTATACTCCAATAAATCTGTTAGGGTATGTCTACACTACCACCCTAGTTCGAACTAGGGTGGTAATGTAGGCAACCAGAGTTGCAAATGAAGCCCGGGATTTGAATTTCCCGGGCTTCATTTGCATCTTGCTGGGTGACGCCATTTTTAAGTGTCCACTAGTGCGGACTCGGTGCCACGCGGCTACACGCAGCATGGACTAGGTAGTTCAGACTAGGCTTCCTATTCCGAACTACCGTTACTCCTCGTTTTACGAGGAGATTTATTGGAGCATAAGCTCTCGTGGGCAAATTCAGTTTCACGAGGAGTAACGGTAGTTCGGAATAGGAAGCCTAGTCCAAACTACCTAGTCCATGATGCGTGTAGCCGCGTGGCACAGAGTCCGCACTAGCAGACATTTAAAAATGGCGCCGCCCGGCAAGATGCAAATGAAGCCCGGGAAATTCAAATCCCGGGCTTCATTTGCAACTCCGGTTGCCTACATTACCACCCTAGTTCGAACTAGGGTGGTAGTGTAGACATACCCTTAGTCTATAAGGTGCCACAGGACTCCTCGTTGTTCTTGCAGATTCAGACTAACACTGCTACCCCTCTGATACTTGTCAATTTTCGTAGTTTGTCAATTCCGTAGCTTAGTTCAAAATAGCTTATTTCGAAGTTGGGAGCATCTTCACAGCACTTATTTGGAAACAGAGCACTCTTCCTCTGACTTCCCTTACTCCTCGTACAATCAGGGTTACAGGAGTCAGAGTAAGAAGTCTTCCACCTTGACATAATGTCGAAATAGCTGCCAGCTGCGTAGACGTGGACAAGGTGATTTCAAAATAATGTTGCTGTGTTGACATAGCCAGACTGACTTTGCCCCACTGATGTCCTTGTGACCTGGGTGAATCATGTCTTAGATGAGGTGGACCATCTTCTGTGCATCTCAAGGCAGCTAGCACTGCCTTCAACGATGGCTATCCCTTCTGAGCGGTCGCTCCCCAACGCGGTTATAGAGCAGTAAGCTCTGCCAGGGCCTCCGCCATGTCGTTATCTCCTGGGTCCACCCACCATTCACGTATGAAATCCACCCACCCAGGCCAAGCGGGAGCCACGCAGCCCTAGGCCAGCACTGTGGCTGAAGTGAAACCATGGAAACATGGTAACTATCGGACTGTGACGTGCAGAGGATACAGGCATGGAGATGGCTCAGAAACGTGCATCTATAGAGCCGATATGGATCTTTGTGAGCTAGGGGTTGTGTTCCACTTCATGGGAGAGGCTTACCTAGCTTCTGTCAGGAACTTCAAACAAGTCAGTAAGGGGTAGTTCCTGTAGATCCCGAGTCAGGTGAGAAACTCCCATCCTGATGGAAGGGCATTTAGTTGTTGAAACCGACCTCAAGAGCTGCATCAAACAAAGAAAAGACTTTTGGTACAAAGGGTCCCCCTGAACTAGCCGAGCGGCCCTCATTTTCATCCAGAAAGCAGTAACCAAGAGAGCAAAGTCTGGCTGGAAAGTTAGTAAGACTTTGGGACTCTACCGGGTCTCCATGTGGAAGACGGTTGACACCTGGTAGGCTTAGAGAGAGGAGGTAAGGGAGGTAATATCTTTTATTGGACCACCTCCAACAAATTACTCCCCCATCTTTTCTTTCCTGGGAAGGACACAGCTAACTTACTCTGCCTACCTTTTAAACTCTGTAGCGAATGACAACATAAGAACGGTCAAGGGTCCATTTAGCCCAGTGGTCCCCAACCATTTGAGGTTGCCGGGTGCCAAGGGGCATGGCCGTTCGCCCGCCGGGTGCCAGAGGGCGGGGACACTTACGCACCCGGGGGCGGGGGCCCCCCCATAGCAGCGTGCCTGGGGATGCGGCCCCCCCATAGCCACGCGCCCAGGGCCGGTGCCCCTTCCAAAGGCCACATGCCAAGGGCCGGCGTCCCCCCCCCCCCCAAGCACCACGCACGCCAAGGGCCAGCGCCCCCCCCCCCCCAAGCACCACGCACCTGGGGCTTGCAACTCCCTTCCAAGTTCCACGCGCCTGGTGCCGGCGCTCCCCCCCTCCAAGCGCCGTGTGCCCGGGGCCGGTGCCACACCCACAAGCACCGCACGTCCGGGGCTGGCGCCCCCCCGCAAGCACTATGTGCCCAGAGTGTGGGCGGCCAATCCGCGGCGCTCCCGGGGCCAGCGCTCACCGTGCGCTCGGGGCCAGTTCTGGCACCGGCATCGGCACCATGCATGTGCCACATGCCCGGGGCCAGGCCAGCCCCAAGCACTTGGCAGGTGCACACAAATGCTCCCGCGGGCGCCATGGCGTGGGCACCGTGTTGGGGACCACTGATTTAGCCCAATGTCCTGCCAGCCAACAATGGCCAATGCCAGGTGCCCCAGAGGGAGCGAACAGCACAAGGACTCCTCCAGCGATCCCTCCCCTATATCTAGCTCTCAATACCCCA
The DNA here is from genome assembly GCF_052426305.1 of Pelodiscus sinensis. Lineage (NCBI taxonomy): Eukaryota > Metazoa > Chordata > Testudines > Trionychidae > Pelodiscus > Pelodiscus sinensis. Next base: position 54,729,255 of record NC_143061.1, on the reverse strand, counting down.
CCCCCTCGTTAGCCACTTGGCACGTGTGAGGTAGGCGGACAACCCTCTGCCACCAAAGCAGCAAAGGAAAGGCAGCAAGCAATGAATATTTCTGTTATTACTTGTTTCACTTGAATGAAGCTACACAATTGGGTGGGAGCAGGGGGCACGCACTCTGAGCAAACATATTTTTGTGAGCATGTCAAAAATCTAATCCACTTGTGGGGAATTAACCAGCCTGCCGGCAAAGAAAATAGTCAGATGCTCCCAATTATGAGAAAGGAGACAGAGCAGGAAAATAAACCCTGAGTACTAAGAGAGACTTTAATCAAATCAGATTCCCTGACCAGGCTAAACAATTCCAAGCCAGCTCCTGCGACTGACTCTCCCGGGCTGCTGTTTCACTGGATAAACAAGAACCGCAGCTTCTTAAAACTATAAAAGGTTTTCACATGCCAGATCATGAAATCTTTCCTGGTGGAGTCTTTTCCCTCTCCTGGACACTCCGGTGGGTAGTTTGTTACTGTTAGATTGCTCAGGAGAGCCATGGTACAGGAACTTGCACTTTTTAAGAGAGCAAAGAGGAAAATAAAGTACTTGTTTTGAAAAATCACTTAGCCATTTGGGACCTGATTCTGCAACACACTTTGCCTTTGTCCGCCATACGAGCTAGAGTTTATGGGCACGTCTACACAGCAGAGCTAAAGATGAATTGAGCAACGTAACTTCAGCAACATCAATTGCGTCGCTGACATCGAAATAGCTTAATTCGGCTTTTAGCGCTGTCTGCGCAGCAGGAAGAATGCTCTTCCTTTGACTTCCTCTCTGCCTCGTGACATGAGGGCTACCAGGAGTCAGAGTAAGAAGTCCTCCAGCTCGATATCATTTCAAAATAACGACTTGCTGTGTAGATGCACAATTTGTTATTTCGAAATAACGGCCGTTATTCCAAACAGATTCTGGAGCCCAGGGTGACAACCTCCAGGGAAAACAAAAAACAAAAAAACCACACCCAGCAAGCAAATGGTCTGGTAGCACTGTATAGACTAACAAAACATGTAGATGGTATCATGAGCTTCCATGGCACAGCCCACTTCTTCAGATGACTGGAGTTATGATTAGAGGATAAGGAAACTTGAAATAAATAGAAGAAGGGAAGTGGGGGGGGGGGGGGAGAAGAAAGAAAGAAAGAAAGATGTTCTGTCATTCATTTACCAAACGTGATCTGATTTTACTTCTAGCTCTATTGGATGTCACGTTTTACTGCTGTCCTTCACAATCTTTTCATATTTCCATAAGTGCTTAACTCTATACCGACATATCTACTCGGTTTTCCCTCCTGAAGAATTTCAGCTGTTTTGTGAGCTGACCAAAGGGAATGAGAGTGCTTCGCATATTCCAACTAGCCCATGTACTTTGTCTGAAAATTGCATAACTGCCGTGCGCATTGGAGGCTGCATTCTATCCTCAGTGTGTCTGTTCCGGTTGCGTTCACCTCGAGGGTGTATAAAGCCTGAGAACAGAAAAGCAGCTGGAATAGTGTTAGTTGAGTGTTGCCAGCCCTTGTGATTTCAAGAGGCATTCAGTATCTGGTGTTTTTTTCTTAAGTCCCCGGTCCCGGAGTTACGCAAATCCGATCAAATCTCATCACTCTTGTTTTAAAAAGCAAATCTGGTCCTTCTGGTAGTGGAGAAATGCTTGAACGCATGAATCAAATCTCAAGGCTTTAAAGGCAAATACAAGCAGTTCAGTATTTATCGTCTCATGATTTGAGGGCACCTGATTCATGGTTTTTTGTAGGCGTGAGAGCAGCAATATTGCAAGTATAGCAGAGCTGCATCCTAAGTGTGTCTGATACTCCACAGGAAATTTTTAATAAGAAACACGTCTTTCCCCAAAGAAGGCTATCTGTTCATCTATTGAAGGGTCACCTCAGAACAGTGTCACGATACATAGATTCCCACTCGGGTATGTCTACATTACCGATTTGTGCTATTGCCCATCTTATTTAGATTTTATTTCAAAATAAAGTGCTATTTTGAGCCATCCCTTATCCCTCGTGCAACGAGGATAACAGGGATGGTGAAATAGTGCATCCACTATTTCAAAAATTTCGAAATAGCAGACACGATCCTGGGACAGGGGATACCTCTGATATCCCGAAATATAGCACTGCAGTGTAGACATACCCTCAGCATTAAGGGAGACGCATTTCAGAAAGAAAAGAGGTACAAACTATAGACACAACGCGAGTCCCAGCTTTGTCTCTGTCGTTTACTAGGGACCACAGCTTGTCTGGAATGCTACACACCACAAAGACATCTAGTGGCTGCCAATAAATGTTGTTACAGCATGTCCAAATGGACATGACTTTGAGCAGTTCTCTCAAAATAAACACACTCCACAAGAGACCTACAATTTTGACTGTCCCTCCAACAAGGGACCACCAATTATTTTATATGAGCAGCATTGCCAACCTCAACAATCCAAGCCACCAAGGAAGCATGAAATTGGCTCCAGTAATCAAAAGTTTTGAGTAGTTTTTAATTTGTCATCTGATAAATAGACATCCTCCAATGTGTGTCGCCAACCTTCCCAGATGTAGAGCAAGTAACCTGATGTTGGTTCTTGTCTCAAGTGCTCTCACTAGAGGACCAATCTGAGATCAGGGCCCCATTGTGCTGGGCACAATACTACTGACAATCCTGGTGCTGAAGAGCTTACAGAGCAAAGCAAAATGAGGGGGGAGGGAGGAGCGTGTGATGGGGATTGAGACTCATCTCAGGTAGGGACCTCCAAAGACTTTGGTAGAGAAGACCTTCCAAGCTGGGAAGGGCCCAGACTGAAGACCTGCAAGTGATGGGCTCTCTCAGAGCCAGGCAAAGGGTTTTTTGGATGAAAAGTCAGACCAAAAAAATTCAACTCAAAGCTTCACGAGTTTGACAAGAGTTTCAGCCAATCCAAAAAGGTCTGGAAGACAAATTGAAGGAGCCACCCCTGACATCTAACAACTTTTTTCCTCAATGGTTAGACCAATTGCCAAGTTGGAGAGCCCATCGCATCCCCCTTCATGTCTGGACTAGAAGGCTACCCATGAAGATTTTGAAGCAGTAAGTGTCCGTCACTGCAGCATCAGTTTACAGTTTCTCCTTAACGTCTGGTCTGATATTGTTAGCAGGCCTGCAGTACTTACGCCATAGAGTAAGTTCTCTCAAGTTCTAGGGGTGACACTTAACCAGTTTTCCAATGCAGTTAACTTTTAGAAGTCATTGTAGAATTTCAGAGGGGTTGTCATGTATATTAGAGCCGTCAGAAAGTGGAACTCCAATCCACCACCACCACCACCCCAAAAAAAACAAAGATCGTTTTGGAAAAAGTGTTCATCCCAAAGGAAAGGAAATCTCAAAAATGTGATAGGGAAGTGTGTTGAGAAATGAGACAAGGAGTCCTGTGCCACTTTATAGATTAACAGATGTATTGGAGCATAAACTTTCGTGGGCAAAGACCCACTTCATCAGATGCATGTAGTGGAAATTTCCAGAGGCAGGTATAAATGTGCAGGCCAGAATCAGGCTAGAGATAACAAGGTTAATTCAGTCAGGGTATGTCTACACTACCCCGCTAGTTCGAACTAGCGGGGTAATGTAGGCATACCGCACTTGCAAATGAAGCCCGGGATTTGAATTTCCCAGGCTTCATTTGCATAAACTGGGCACCGCCATTTTTAAATCCCTGCTCGTTCGAACCCCGTGGCGCGCGGCTACACGCAGCACGAACTAGGTAGTTCGGACTAGGCTTCCTTGAAAGTAGGAATAAGAAATCCTCCGGAAAAGGGCTTATTTTCCGGAGAATCGCGTCTAGACTGGCGCTTTTCTCCGGCTTATCCCCAAGCCGGAAAAAAGCGGCAGCCATGTAAATGCAAATGCCGCGGGGGATATTTAAATCCCCCGCGGATTTGCAATTCCGAAGTGTCTAATCTGCATCCCTTTTCCGGAAAAGGGTGCAGTGTAGACACAGCCCAAGAGAGGAGAAACTGCTTCTGTAGTTGGCTAGCCATTCACAGTCTTTGTTTAATCCTAAACTGATGGTGTCAAACTTGAAGATGAACTGTAGCTCAGCAGTTTCTCTTTGAAGTCTGGTCTTGAAGTGTTTTTGCTGCAGGATGGCTACCTTTAGATCTGCAATTGTGCGTCCAGGGAGATTGAAGTGTTCTCCTACAGGTTTTTGTATATTGACATTCCTGATATCTGATTTGTGTCCATTTATTCTTTTACATAGGGACTGTCCAGTTTGGCCAATGTATACAGCAGAGAGGCATTGCTGGCACCATGATGGCGTATATTATATTGGTAGATGTGCAGGTGAATGAACCAGGGATGGTATGGCTGATCTGGTTAGGTCCTGTGATGGTGTCGCTGGTGTAGATACGAAGGCAGAGTTGGCACTGAGGTTTGTTGCATGGATTGGTTCCTGAGTTAGAGTTACTGTGGTGCAGTGTATAGTTGCTGGCGAGAATTTGCTTCAGGTTGTCGGGTTGTCTGTGGGCAAAAGGGAATTTTTGGACTTCCCAGCTGCTGGCCCAGAAGCCGCTATTAACAGGAAAAGGCCAGAGAGCCTGATCTCCGAGCTTAGCAAGTCAACGGAAGAGAAGCTGAATTCCCAATGTTTGGTTGAGGCAAAGCGGGTCTCTGTGATTGGAGTGTGGCATAATTGCTCGGGGATGTTGGATTGTTGCAGGTTTGTTTTAAGTGTTCACCATGGCTCTTAGAGGTTATCTAATGGCTCGACGCGTCGGCTCAAATTTCAAGCCAAGCCGAGTTTTTCTGAAGAGAGTTTCTTTTTGGAACTGGTGAAGCCGCTCCATTTCAGCCCCAGGACCCCGAGAGGCTATTTTGGGGGCGATATATCCTGGTTCTTGTAATTTGAGGTAAATGGAGCACACTCCAGAGGCACTAGCCATATTTTATCCCAAATGACTAATAATAGCCAAGGTCAGAATTAAACAGCTGACCCGGATCCAACATCTCTTGTATCTCTCTGCCTCATTGCCTCTCCATCTCTTTCCAAGTCTCATCTGAAAATATCGCTTTTCTCCCTTGGCCACAGCTGTTAATTTTTCTCTCTCTCTCTCTATTTATTATTTAGCTTTGCGATGCATCTTAGGAAGCCAGGTGCATTGAAAGACACGCTATAAAAGGAAGCTGTATTTGATTATTATGGGAAGCTCAGCATTCTGGTTTCAATATTGCCCACCCCAAGCTGTCAAACGTCACGAGTCAGTCTCCAAAAACTGTCACACAATTATTTTTTAAGAAAAAGAAATTCAGGAGGGAGTTTAGTTTAGGTTTTGGGATCCAGAGGATTTGCATGATCAGAATTTTCCGTGCACTCATAGGCTACGTCTACACTGCAGGCTTCTTGCACAAGATGCTTTTTGCAAAAGATCGCTTTCGCAAACATTTCTTGCGATGTGCTTTTGCGCAAAAGAGCACCCAGACTGCATGGTCACACTCTCTAAAGAAAGCCCTGATTGCTAATCCCAGAATGGCCACCAGAGCACCTGATTGGCTCTTTTTGCGCAAAAAAAACATTGCCAGTCCCCACACACCTTTTTGCACAAGAACTCTTGCGCATAAAGGAGTTATTCCTTGTAGAAAGAGGAATACCTACACGGCAAAAACCCCTCTGTTCTTTTGATTTACTGTAAATTTACTTGAGCAAAAACGCACTTGAGGTGTGGACACTGTGGGTTTTTGCGCTAAAAAAGGCTGCTTTTGCACAAAAACCCTGTAGTATAGATGTAGGCATAGGGGCCAAAAACTCTCCTCATTTAAGAAACAAAAGAGGAAGGTGTGTCTTTCATGTGATTGGGAACTGGGTGTTAGGGGAAAACTAAAGTGAAAAAAATGTGTTCAGAGAATCCCTCTCCTCCCATAAAAAAAAAACAAATAGAAAATATTGTCTTTAGCAACCGTCAAAATGCATCCGATTATGCAAAAGATATTTTTATTGGTAAATGTCAGAAGGAAGCGGTTCACAAGTCTCTCTAGAACAAATGTCATATTCCATATGGAAGGACCAAGCTGACCCCCAAAAGTAAAGAAGATAGATGCAGTGAATACACATTTTCAAGGAGAAAAAGTAATTTCATCCCAAATTGGTGGAAGAGCCACATAAATGGCTAGAGTACCTATCTGCCTGGTACATTTGAGAATCCAAATACGTGGTAATTGCGTTAGCTCAGAAGATAATATGAGGAAAAATGCCACCGCAGCTATATAAAATGAAGGTGCAATTCTGCAGAAGGATTCGAGGGACACACTAGACCAGGCGTCATTGTAAGTCTACAGTGGTAGGGTACTTTATGTGCATTGCGGGGCAGGAGGTAACATGCATTGTACTGAGGAAAGAGGACACCAGACAAATGGGGAAAATATATATATATTTTTTTAAGGCAACCATTCTGTAATCCTGCTCCTTCTCCATGGATTTCTTGTCTGTGGTTTTCCTGATCCTTCCACCACCGTTTTATTTTCGTTTGCTTCTTTAAAAAGAGGGCTGTCGATGTTGTGGGCATACATGGGGGAGGGGGGAGAAGAGAAGAGGATGAAAAATTGGTATCTTAATCGGAGGCGGGGAGGGAGGGCTTATATTTCTGCCCCCACACCCAAGTAGAAAATAGCATTGTTCTTGTGTTCTCAAAATTCCTTAAAAGAGGGTATTTTCATATATATAATTTCAGCATCCCTGCCGTGTTGGAAACCTACACATGAGCACTGTGCATGCAAAACCAGGAAGTGAAACTGATCAATAGTGCTCTCTTATCTAAATGCAAAAAAATAAATAAAATAAATAAATAAAATAAAAATCCACAGCCCAAGTACTGAACGGTAAATTAGATTTTATGCATCCATTCTCCTTTAATAGCCTATGGGCTTATTACTAATATAGATAAGGACATAAAAAAAAAAAACACAACACACAAACACTCCCACCACAAAGCTCACATACCAGCTGAGGTTTACTTAGAATTTGAGCAGTCTGGTGGCTGGTGTTTCAATATTTAACCCATTGAATCATGTGTAGTGTATGTCAAAAATACTGTTATGTTTCCTATCGTAACATGCTCTAAGACCAAATTAAGCCACACATACTAAATATGTGGCCATGATTTATAACAAATATATAGGAAGAAGAGAAGGTTTTCAAGGTAATTTCTTGTATATCCATTTTGAGATGGCCTGGCCAGGTGAAGAAGTATCATTTACAAGTTGAATCTCTCTAGTCTGGCAACATCCATGGTCTGGCATGATTGTAGTTTGCTGGATGTCCACTTTTCATGGGTATGGCCAAGTTTCCAGCGTCCCATAAAGTTTGTTGCCAGCCCTGGTATCAGGATTCTGTGCTTTTACGTAGCTCTAATTTACCCCTACATGTCTTCTAAAAGCCCAGCAAGTAGTGGAAGAGTTGGTAACACTGCTAGACTATATTAACCTCCCGTGGTTCGGCAAATTTTCAGGTTTGGAACTGGTCAGGTCCCAGGGTGCCGGACGAGAGAGGTTCAACCTGTTTTTAGTAGCATGAAAGACCTGTCTGTCCTTTTTTCTGTCCTTCAGTGGACTGTCTTTTGGTTCTTGTTTGGACTACACCTAGAACACCAGAGTCTTCATCCATAACTGTGTTGGGGGTCTCCCAACGTGAGCAGAACAATTATGCCTTGTGCATCCTGATGTTTTGTTTGCTTTTCTGTTTGTTCCCAGTTTGCCGACGTTTTCAGTGAGCTACTGTTCACAACAGTCCCTACATCTTCCTCCTCATCAGTTAGTTAATTTAAAATAAAACCCAACAACGTGCAAGACTCGGTTGCATGATTCCTGCCAATACACATTAACTTGCATTTGTCCGCTTTTAATTATGGCTGCCGTTGAGTTGCCTATTCAGCTGCCGGCGTTAAATCTCACCAACAGCTCTTTGCAAGCAACACTGGCGCCATCCACACATGCTTAAAAGTTCACTGCCCTCGCTCGTGGTCGAGATCGTACCTATGCTAGCCCCAGGGGCTACAGTACAGTCAGACCAAGTCCAGGGCTGGTCTCTCCCCAGAATCGAAGGCTGAGGCAAAGAAGTGCCCATCACTCACTTCATTGCTAACTGATTCATGTGCAGGTTTCCTGATTCTGAGAAAAACTAACCAGAAATTATTCGAGTTTAAAATGTTTTTGGCGCTTTGCTTTTCACAACCCCTCTGAACCTTCCATCGCTTCATTATGCAACTTTATCTGCCTTTCTATTGGACCCACTTGGGTGGTGTTTCCAATGCATCTGTTTGGCACAAAGAACCACGCAATTCTTGCCATTCAACACTGGTGGGATTTCTCTTGACTCCCAACATAAGAACGGCCGTACTGGATCAGACCAAAGGTCCTTCTAGCCCAGTATCCTGTCTACCGACAGTGGACAGCACCAGGTGCCCCAGAGAGGGTGGACTGAAGACAATGATTGAGCGATTTGTCTCCTGCCATCCCTCTCCAGCCTCTGACAGACAGAGGCCAAGGACACCATTTTATCCCCTGGCTAATAGCCTTTTATGGACCTAACCTCCATGAAATTATCTAGCTTCTCTTTAAACTCTGTTATAGTCCTAGCCTTCACAGCCTCCTCTGGCAAGGAGTTCCACAGGTTGACTACACGCTGTGTGAAGAAGAACTTTCTTTTATTCGTTTTAAACCTGCTACCCATTAATTTCATTTGGTGTCCTCTAGTTCTATTTAGGGAACTAATAAATAACTTTTCTTCATCGGCCCTCTCCATATACCACTCATGAATTTATAGACCTCTATCATATCCCCCCCTCAGTCTCCTCTTTTCTAAACTGAAAAGTCCCAGTCGCTTTAACCTCTCCTCATATGGGATCCGTTCCAAACACCTAATCATTTTAGTTGCCCTTTTCTGAACCCTTTCCAAGGCCAAAATATCTTTTTTGAGGTGAGGAGACCACATCTGTACACATCTGTACAACCCAAACCTTTCTCCCCCTCCATTTAGGGGTATCTTAGTGTCCGTGACTTTGTGTGTGTAGTTAGCCTCCATGCCAGATGCCTGTAGTTTAATATTCTCCTTTTTGCCTTGCAGGTTCTTAGTTCAAAACCTCAGAAGGTCTTTTAGGCACCAAATTCTTACTCACATCACTCCTTTTGAGGAACTTCAACATTGTTTTGAATCACTCCCTGTTCCCACAAAGTTTAACTTCCCCATTTTAACAGTTCAAATAATTCCATCCCTTGGAAGCATTGAACAGAATTATATTCATGGTCGGAAGGGTTCGATATTTACCAGTACACGTCAATTTCACTGTATACACACAAATCAATGGAAAATATGTCCCTCAATAATAATTGAAGTTTATTGATAGGCAAAGTAAGAAAAACGCTGGTTGAGCACTTATTAGCTATTGTCATTCAATAATTATTGTCAGACTCAATTTCCTGTAGTTTCCCAGAACGGGGAAAGTGTAAATCCATAGAAACGAAATACATAAAAAGAAACACTGGGAGTACCCATCAGAATGATAAAAATTAAAAAACAATCCTGAGCTTGGATATATTGTGTGGTGACTTCATGATCCCTCCTTGAACAATTCATACATTCCTTAGGAGGAAGTGATGAATAGATTCTCTCTGAGATGCTCTGGAACCAAATGGTCCAAGATATGATCTCTTCAGATGTGGAAAACTGGACTGACACTTCTCAGGAGTCTGTCTCCCAGGTCCACTACATCAAACACTGCTACTGTACAACAGGGCCGTAGCCACGGGTGGCATGAGGGGGCCACCCACTCAGCATCCAGGCCCATCCCTGACTCTGCTTCAGCCAGGGAGCAGGGTTGGGTGCTGTCCCTCAGTAACTCTTCCAGCACTTTACATAGGAAGCCAACACTACCTCATTCCCATTTAACACATGGGGAAACTGAGGCAGAGGAAGGCAGCGTGACTGACTGATGGTCACCTAGGAAGCCGGTGGCAGAACCAGGCACGGCACTCAAATATTTGGAATAGAGATGGTTAGTTAAAAGTGGCACAGCAGTTTTCCTGCCCAAAACACTTTTTTTGAACTAAACTGCTTTTATTTTCATCTTTTTTTGCAGAGTTGTATTTATTTCTACATAACTTCCGTTCAGAAAAAAAATCTTTTTTTTCCTGAACCAAAACAATCTTTTGACACTTCTTGTATTTTTTTTAAAAAAAGAGACACTGAAATCAAAGTGAAATGTGTTGACTGACCTGACATTGTTTCATTTTCTTTAAATGGATTTTTATTCCAATTTGTGGCAATTCCCCCCCCCCCCCCAAAAAAAAGTTTGTTGGATGAGAAATCTGTTTTCCCTTCAGCTTTTATTCCTGAACTCCAAACCAATGCACTATTCACTAGGCCACACTGCCTCTCTTCCATAAGTGAATGGATTTAGGGGACATGGTTCGGAATGGGATTATTGCAAGGAAAATGAAACCACCATTTTTTGTGTGCCATTATCCGTACTCTGAAATGCATCTGCCTCCTAAGACCTAGTGATCTTTTGCATGCTGGGCTTTCTCTGACCTCTCCTTCTCCAACTGAAAACCCAGATTCCAATTCCAGTTTGATTTTCAATATTGCTTATGCGATTAACCACCTGAGGAGAAGGAAGAACGAACAAACTAGAGTAGTGTTTCTTAAACTTTTTAAGACCGAGAAAACCAAACAATTTTTTTTTTAAATGAGGAACACCAAGGATTTTTTGTTGAGGAAAAAAAAAAGTTGGGAGAAAAAGGGTCGGGGTGAAAGTTATTGAGCACACACACACACACACACACACACACACGTTGCCTGGTTGCCTGTCCCTTTAAGGGCGGCCATTTTAATTCTGTTCTCCGTGGCACACTTCCGACTGCCTCGCGGCACACCTGTGTGCTGTGGAACACAGTTTAAGCAACACTGAACTAGACGAACGGGAAGAGGCCATGGGTTTAAACTACAACAGAGCAGGGTTTACACCAAATCGCAGGGAAAATATCCTAGCTGTAAGAACAGGAGGAGACTGGAACAGATGTCTCAGGAGGTTGGGAAACGCCTTTGCTGGAGGTTGTCCAAAAGAAACTGGAGAGCTACCAGTCTTGGATGGGTCAGGCACAAAAAAGCCTGCATGTTGGCCGGGGGTTAGACTTAATGACCCTTGCTGAAGCACAGGGTAAGAAGGGACCACAAGTTACCTGTGGTAGCTGTTAGCCGTATCTCACAGGGCCCTTGAGGAGGGTCTGAGACCAGAGTGATAGCGGCAGCAACACCACGAGAAGGCTAACGTACATCTCCTGGCGTCTGCCCCCCATATCCTTCCACTCCTCCTTTCGATAAACAAGACCACCCCCCAGAATCAGGAAAGGTTGCAGGCTCACTGCACATCTCTGCTGGCGGGGGTCCCAGGAGAAGGCTAACTTGTCACTGCTCATCTCGTGGATCAATTCAGGGGATTCATTCAGGGATAAATTCATCCCCCCTAAGATTTCTGATGCAGCAAGCCCTGATTTTTCTGCTGCCTCTGAACATAAGAACGGCCAGATTGGGTCAGACCAATGATCCATCCAGCCCAGTGTCCTGTCTGCTGACAGTGGCCAATACTGGATGCCCCAGAAGGAGGGAACACAACAGGTAATGCTCACATGATCTCTCCCCTGTCGTCCATTTCCAGACAAACAGAGGCTAGGGACACCATTCCTACCCAGCCTAGCTAATAGATTCATGGAGGTTAGGTCCATCAATGGCTATCTAGCTCTTTTTTGAACCCTGGTACAGTCCCGGTCTTCACCACATCCTCTGGCAAGGAGTTCCACAGGTTGACTATGAGCTGCATGAAGAAAAACTTCCTTTTGTTTTAAACCTCTGAACAGTGATCAGTATGGTTGGGAAGAAAGCTGAACCTGCTTACAATCCCTGCTGCCTAGCTGGCCCTGGAGACAGGACCGGCTGTCACCCTCCTTAGAAGGGGCCAGCTGTGATCAGCAGTGAGGGAAACTGACCTGATCAAAATCACTATTGAATTTCTAGGGAGGAAGGCACACACATTTCAATACTAACCAGATTATTAGCCAGCTAATGGCTCTCTCTGATGGGATGGTTGGAATTAACTGATAGTGATTTAATTGGTGTTGCAAATTGCTAATTAAGCCTGTGAAGAGGACCAAAGGAAAAAAAAATCCATTTAGTTAAAGAGATGGGGTGATAGATGGAGCAGATTCAAGTCATTCGCACACAGGAGTTTTTTTTTTTTGTTTCATTTATTCTTGATTATTTACTTTAAACACAGATAAAGATAAAGAGAAGATTATCGAAGCTAGGGTAAAACACACACACACACACACACACACACGTACGTCAGATTTAACAAGGTAAGAGACCAAACTTCTGTATTTGTAAGGGGAAGTTAACAAAGACAGGTGAGGGCATTTTTAGAAGCCTACTACACTGCTTTTACTTAGGCTTTGTCTACACTGCCCAGTCTTGTGCAAGAACATATGCAAATGAGGCACAGTGATCAATATTGCCCCGCCTCATTTGCATATTTAATGAGCCGCCATTTTGTTCAAGGGGCTTTTGCGCAAAAAGGAACAGTCTATATTTGTGCAAGGAGAAGCAATATAGACTTTTTTGCGCAAAAGCCCCTTGTGCAAAATGGCAGCTCATCAAGTATGCAAATGAGGTGCAGCAATATTCATTGCCACGCCTCATTTGCATATGTTCTTGCACAAGACTGGGTAGTATAGACAGAGCCTAATGGTTTTATGGTGGTACATGAGGTCTCAGATATCCAGCCCTCACCAGTACAAATTGCGACCCCTCTTTATTCTTGTGAATGCTTTGACCAAAACCGGAAACTTCACCCTAGTAAAACTCCCACTAGGCCTGGCCAAACCCTGACCGCATCTCTCGCGCACAGCCATGGAAATTTCCATGCTCCATGGTGCTCCACACCTGTTCAGTACGAGGCCCAAACTGCAGCAAACAAGAGGGAGAACTGGCCAGTCCTGCTGGCTGTGGTCTTGTCTCTCTTTATTGCCATGTAAACGTACCCACTGAAAGAATCCTAGGCCATCACGTCTCAGCCTCCAGCGTGCAACGTGAACATCTGCACTGCAGTTTTACAGCCCACGTTCCCGAGATAGCTGATCCGGACTAGAGACAGATCTTTTATCACCATGTAGACACACCCAGCATTAAGCCACCAAAACAATTCCGGTCTCTGAGTCAGCCCACAAAGGAAGGGGCGGAGCCTCAGACAGAAGGGGCGGGGCTGGGACAGCCAGCCTGGAATGTACCACCCAGAACATGTGGCATGGAATTCCGGAGCACATCACCTGGTGGCCTCACCATGATTTAAAGGGCCCAGGGCTCCAGCTCCCACCGTGGCTGCAGTAACGGTGGCCAGGAGTCCCAGGTCCTTTAGAATCACAGGCCCTGCAGAAATTCCCCTTTTGCCCCACCTGGGGACAGGCCTGGTAAATGCCAACATGTAGGCTTGATCATGGACCATTGTGTTGATCTCCCTTGACCTCCTGCCTGGCACAGGTTGGAGAAAGTCCCCTAGGGATTCCTGCCCCAAGCGTCTAGCTGAGCTGATCGAAAAAGACCCCAGCCTGATCTCACATCTGCAAGCAACGGGGAACCCGGCACATTCTTAGCACGTTGCTGCAGTGCTTGGCCAAATACCCCTCAAATACCCCAGGTAACTGCAGGCAAGGACCTGGGGGTTACAGTGGATGAGAAGCTGGAGATGAGTCAACAGGGCGCCCTTGTAGCCAAGAAGGCTAATGGCATATTAGGTTGCATTAAGAGGTGCATTGCCAGCAGATCCAGAGAAGTGATTATTCCCCTTTATTCGGCGCTGGTGAGGCCACATCTGGAGTCTTGTGTCCAGTTCTGGCCCCCCCAATTACAGGAACGATGTGAACGCTTTGGAGAGGATCCAGAGGAGGGCAACCAAAATGATTCGGGGGCTGGAGCACATGACCTGCGAGGAGAGGCTGAGGGAGTTGGGTCTGTTTAGTCTGCAGAAGAGAAGAGTGAGGGGGGATTTGAGAGCAGCCTTCAACTTCCTGAAGGGGGTTCCAAAGAGGCTGGAGAGAGGCTGTTCTCAGTACTGACAGATGGCAGAACAAGGAGCAATGGGCTCAAATTGTGGTGGGAGAGGTCCAGGTTGGATATTAGGAAAAACGATTTCCCTAGGAGGATGGGGAAGCGCTGGGCTGGGTTCCCTAGGGAAGTAGTGGAGTCTCCATCCCTAGAGGTGTTTAAGTCTTGGTTTGACAAAGCCCTGGCTGGGTTGATTTAGTTGGGATTGGTCCTGCCTTGGGCAGGGGGCTGGACTCGATGACTCCTGAGGTCTCCGCCAGCTCTGATTTTATGATTCTAACACACCCTCCTTCAGACACCCACCCCTCAAACCTTGCCCTTGGCACACAAGCACCAAACTTCACATCATAAAGTCTGTGAGGAAAACGCTGCCTCAAAGCGGGTAAACAAGGGGATCGTTAGAAGGCCCCACGTTACACTGCGACATGAGCAGCAGCACACAACTGTCATCCCCTCCCCCGTCACAAAAGGGAACCACACGTTTTTGGAGGTCTGAAGTTAACGGTCAGGGTGACAGCGCAGCGGCGGCGATGGAGTTATTGGCCAATGAAACGTCTGCCGGGGAGCGGTAGGAAAGAAGACACGGCTCTCGGCATTCGGAGCAGGGCAGAGAACACGCCGTTCAGTGCACGCGAAAGCGAGGAACAAATCCACTCAATTGTTTTCTAACCTTCAAGTGAGGAGAAACTCCCTCCCCGCCCCCACCCTTGTCCTTGTCTAATAGAGCTGCTGCCGAACGCGAACGGGACAGAGCTGCCCCAATTAAATCCTGCCAGGGAGAGAGCCAATTGATTTGCCTAGGAGTGCTCCTGAAAACGCAGCCTGGAGCTCCACGGTGCGTGTCCTTCACACAACAACAGCTTTATTGTGCCGCTTCCTTTACAGCTCTCAGGGAGATGGGGAGGCGGGAGGAGAGGAGAAGAGGGGATTGCTCTGGCATGAAAGGCACATGGCTGTTCTGAGGCGATGGGGGGATAGCTACCTCCCTACCCCGGACAGGACAGCTGGAGAGAGGGCAGACGGGCTCCATCTTTCTGGCTGTTTAGCTCTATGGCTAGTGAAACCGGCAGGAAGTTGCCCAGAGCAGAAGCTGTTGTGTCCAGGGAAGTCAGGGCTTGGAACAAGCGTCAGATGGTGACAGGAGGAAGTGGAAGAAGGTGATGACCAGTGTTCCCTGTAAGCTGAGCGCTTGGGTGGCCACTCAGGAGAGATTCAGATGTCACCCAGAGTGCCCGCAGCGTGTGTTTCTACAGGTGGTGCACATCCACACATGCCTCGGCGCATCTAACAAAATTTATTCCACACATGGATGGAACAAATGAGGGGGGACACTGATGGCGATCTATTCAAGACACCAAATCTCAGGCGAGGGCATGGCTCAGTCGGTCCTTCTGAGTAGCTCTGGAAAGCCAGGCCTTCCTCACTGCCATCCCCACCCCTTGGCAGAATCCAGCAGACAGGCTAAAAAGCCTTTCAGAAATTAAGCCCCTTCGCCTCGTGCCTGCCCAGTGGCCTAGCCGGACTCACAATCTTCAGGCCCCAAAGGTGGAGAGCAGCAGCTAAGCGGTCACGTGACCAGATTCCGTGCCCTCCCTGCCCTTGTGTCACGTATCGCGACATGGAGAGACAGACAGACATTGGGAACGCACCTTGTGCCACCGGTAGACGTCGGTCCGGCTTCAGACAGGGGCTTGGACAAGATGGCCTCCTGAGGGAACCAGCAGTCCCAAGACCAGCAGCAGGATTGGCCTCAGCTACTCTCTGCTTGGCCCCAACTATTGGAGACAGAAACCCTGCGGCGGCTGCCATCCACGGCAGTGAAGAGAACATGGCGCATCGAAGGCACCCCTGGCTCTAGAGCCGGGCTCCAGCTGCGTCCCTCTGACCTTTGGGCCACGGACTAGGTACCCCTGGGAGGAGTCGGGTCCATACAGGGACCGGATAAAGCAGAGACTTAAGGCACGACAAGAGAGCAGGCAAGGAGAGTTGCCAAGTGCCACCCAATTGTCAGAGACCCACCTGATTCCTTCAGAATCTCTGGGCTGCCGATACACACCCGAGGGGTCCTCTGCAGACATCTAGAGGGGTATGGAACAGGCCAGACCTCCCGCCCCGCCACTTCCATGCTGCAGAGAGATTTCAGCATGCTCAACAGAACGTCTCCAATACAACCCACAACTCAGGAAGCCTTAATGCACTTAAAAACTTCATGTCAGCTACACTGTAGGCCTCATGGTATTCCAGAGCTGACAAAATAACACAACTTTTCCAGCTTTTGTTAATGGAGAGCCACAGAGGAGTGGATTTGCCAATAGGTGCAAAAATCAGCTAGTGATCCCAACACACACACACACACACACACACACACACACACACACACACACCCACCCCAACTCCAGGAGGGTTTGGATGTACCCTGAGGAAAAATACAAACCCAACAAGTTTAACATGCAAACCCAATTCCCAGTACCTGTGACAGGGTCCAGCAGCCAAGGAATCCTATAAAGCAGCAGAAGGTCTCCAAAGAGTTTTAAAAAATAAGACCCTGATTTCAAATAAAAAGGAGAACAGGGCCAGCAAGTAATTCCTTCCATAACACAACTCCAACAAGCTCACATTCTTCCATGTGACTTCAAGACTCTGACTTCCCCAATGGGAAGGTAGGGAGTTTTATACAGCTTCCCTACCCAGAATCCTTTGTAAGGAAGAGAAGTCCTGCCTCTGCTTGTCTGGGTGACTGACAGGCTATCCAGCCAATCAGCTCTTTCCTTCACTTCTGGCTCTACAAAAGCTTCACTCCCTGCCAGGGTTGCTATGAAATAGTCATATTGCTGTAGCAAGAGGCACTAGCTGACAGGTGCTGCACATCTGTTTAAGGAGAGAGAATCCCTGACCCAAAGTGCTTACAGCCTAATTAAACAAAGCAGACAAAGAGCTGGAAGGTAAACAAGGCCACTTGCCCAACATCACACAGCTAGTTAGTAGCAGAGACAGGAAGAGAACCAAGGGCTGTAAGTCTTCAAGCCTCAGAGCCAAACCACTAGACCACACTGCCTCTCAGCCTGGGGCTTGTTTCATCGTCATTCAATGGCAAACAGTCCCCGTATGCGGGTTTCCAATCCGCATTGTGAAGACCCAGCGGATCTGAGCCATTTTTTTAACCAGAGCAGACTCCCCACGTGTAGCTGCAAGCGAATGTGGGATGGAGCGTTCTTTCCACACGTCCTGTGTTCACACGGGGAGAGCAGCGCGTCGACAGGCGAGACACAACACAGCTTGGGGTGGTGCGTAAAGAGGGAGCTCAGGGAATACATGCAGGGGCAGGGGCAACCTCCCTCGGTGAAAGTCACGCCCGGAAATCCCATCCCCATCTAGCTATTGGTGCAGCGCCCAGGGAAACTGAGGCACGCACACGGTTACTACAGGACAGCAGGGATCACGTGCAACACAACGAACCGAGCGAATGCAATCCCCGCTTCGTCACGCCCCGCCTCTTGTTTGGAAGCGCAGCTGCGCAAGCCACGCCCAGAGCGCGCGGGGCCAGCGTGGGTGGGATACGGAGAAACGCATCGCCAGCTTCGCAGGGCTGTGGGCGCCCTGCTGGAGGCCTGGCCAATTTCCCTGCTGGAGGCCTGGCAGCTCAGGGGGGCTGTTCCGTGCAAACAGAAGCTGAACCTCTTACGAAACCACGATGGGGCCAGCCCTCCCCGGCTGCTGCTAATTGGCGCGAAAGCCGCAGAGCCAGTCTCCACCCCCACGGATGGAGCGGGGGTGATTTGCCTAGCGAAGGACCTGTCCCCTCCCCCGCAGAGTAGCTGAGTTTAGAAGCGGTGACGCTACTTCCCCTCGCGGCTTCCTCGCAAGGGCTTTGAAACGTTTCCGCTAGACTCCAAAGGGCACTTCTGTGGGGTTTGTACCCGGCTATTCACGCAGCACTTCCTTCAGCATTTAAACCAGGGGTTTCCAAACGGGGGGGCATGAAGAAATTCCAGGGGGGGGGGCGGGGGGCTTTTTTTTTTTTTTTTTTTTGCTCAACAAGTTTTGCTGCTACTTTTTTGGGGGGGGGGGCGTGAGGGATTTTCAAAAATCAAAAACGGGGGGAGGGGCAATGCCAAAAAGTTTGGGAACCACTGATTTAAAAGGAGAGGCAGAGAGGAAGACACTGGCCTGGCCTGGTGTGTACATATTTACCCTCAGGCTGTGTCTAGATTGGCCAGTTTTTCTGGAAAATCAGCCGCTTTTTTCGGAAAAACTTGCCAGCTGTCTACACTGGCCGCTTGAATTTCCGCAAAAGCACTGACTTCCTACTGTAAGCAATCAGTGCTTCTTGCCGAAATACTATGCTGCTCCCATTCAGGCAAAAGTCCCTTTTGCGCAAAACTTTTGCGCAAAAGGGCCAGTGTAGACAGCTCAGATTTGTTTTGCGCAAAAAAGCCCCGATCGTGAAAAGTGGCTGATCTTGGCCACCCGGTCGGGACGTTGGGAGGTGTTTTCGGTGCCTACGCCTTCCCTGCCTGCCTTGCTACCCTGCTCCAGCCTGCCAGCGCTGGCCGGCCTTCCAGGGACTTGGTTTCTCTTTCTTTCCACGGTTAGTTCCAGTGGCCCAGGAAAAGATTCCCTGAGAGAGGGCCCCTGGTTTCCTATACTCCGGAGGTGGGGAAACGTTTTTGGCTCAGGGGCTGCTGACCTGTAGAAAAATCAGTTGGGGGCCACACACAAATGAGAAGTAAAAAAAAAAAAAGTTTCAACCCCTCCCCCCAAAAAGACTCCCTCAAAACCTCCCCCTCACTGACTGAGGAGAAAGACGCTCCCCATTTTCCCTTCCACACCAGAGCCTTGGGGGGCCCAGGGTAGTAGATTGTGTATGCCCCAGCCCTGTGGGGAGTGTTAGGGGGGCTGGAGAACCAGCGCAGGCTCCCCAGGCCTGGGGGGGAGGCCCAAGCATTGGAGGCCAGATCCAGGCGAGTCAGAGGCTGCATCCGGCCCACGGGCCTTAGGTTCCCCACCCCCGCTTTATTCTCTCCACACACCATTCTGCAGCCCATTGGCCATCGCTGTTACTGGGGCATTACGAGGCACACGTCTTGGGCTGCTGATGGCGAGCGATTCTGCACAGGCGTGGGAGATAAATCCAAGCCCTAAAGTGGAGATTAGCTGCTCAATGCACGATTCCCCCCTGAGATTTCTAGGGAGCCTGCAAAGCTCTCTCTTGCAGGGAATCGGCACCGCGCCCACGCAGCCTGCGAGCAGGAAGAAAGCATTTCATCTGTGCACTACAGTCTGGAGTGCCACCCCTCCCTCACCAACCCCTGCAGGGAGCCCACGCATGGCTAGCACAGGGGCACGTGCCACACATCCAGATCTGGCTTGGTCTGCCCAGTGCAGATGAAGGAAGACAGTGACGTACATTCCTCAGCCAGTGTGTGGTGAAACACGACTGGCACAGCGACGGGGCACCAAAACGGGGCACTCACCCTCCCCAGGTGGGCAGATTCAGACTCTGCAACGCACACACCCGCAGTCGTGTCGGATAGCGAGGTTGGACCGAGCCCAGTTTCACTTCAGCGGGCGTTGAAGTGATGTGGGTGCAGGCAAAGGGGAACGCCTGCTCCTACCTCATGAGCGCCCCCAGTTGGTTTATCTGCCTCTGGCCCGGAAAGCTAAAATCTCTACCCTGGCTATGGCTCTGTCTACACGGGGAAGGGTTGGCGATCAAAGTGCTGCCGACGTGCAAAAGTCGCCGAAAGTGAAAACGGGTCAAACCGTTTTTTCTGCCTTCCACTATCGATGTTTCATGGCCATGTGACTAGCACCCCCGTCATGAGGATAAATGCATTAAAGACTGGACAGGGGCCATGCAAGACTCTGAAACAGGAAATTAAGGGACCGTGTGTTGCAGGGTGTGATTTCCGGCTGCTTTCGATTAGCACCGCATGTGGCCCAACTGTTCACGGTAACATGCCCAGTGGCCAGCTGGATGGCCAGACTTCATAGGGTAATTCACAAGCCTTTGTAGAAACGGCTAGTAGGTCAGTGCTTTGGACATCACCTCTATTGAATCTAATCTAAGAGCAATTCCAGGCCAGAACATGTCCAGGTAGATGTCTGCACCCCTTGTGAAGAACTGCACCGCAACTAACCGGAAGCATTTCCCTGAGATTTAACGCTCTTCTTCGCAACAAAATCTGTAGGTAAAGACTGAAACTGTGGTTCAGTGGAGTCCAGTTAACACTCCCTCCCTCTTTCAAACAATCTACACTTTTTCTATAACAACTTTACAACGTATAGAGAATCTAAATCTGTAAACAATCGTGAAGAGGCAAATAATCAGACAAGTGACACATCCATTTGCCCGCTGCCAGATAATCCCTTTTGTTAGATTTAGAGCACAACCCAAACTTGGCCTAGACTTGAGTCCACCTTGACTAGATGGTATATTTGAAACTGTAACTTACCAATACCAGAGTGAGCATTTTCACAAAACGGAATTCTTGTTTCCATCCCTCTTAGCTAACGTGCTAGCAAAACGATCACAGCACACGCCAACCCGTCTTTTGTCCTAATCTAGACATTCCCAATGAGGTTACTCTCTGGCTGCCCTCCCAGAAGCCCATTGAGAAGATGTGGCTTGTTTTTATAGGCCGGCCAGGATGGCTGGACAGATGCTGCACACCTGCAGTGAGACAAAGGCAGGTGGCTTTGCAGGCCGGCTGGCAGAAAGGGCTGAGTGGTACCCGGCCATATAGCTCTGTGCTGGGAAGCTTGCTCTGCCGATCTCTCAGCTGCACTTGGTCGACGGACCAATTCCTGTTCCACCCGGCATCTTTCGCCCTCCCCACGCCCCCGGGCAAAACGCACTAGTCGGAGCACATGTCCGCAAGCGCAAAGTACACCTGTCCCTTGGGGTCTGGTGCCAATCCATCTCAACTGCAGGGCTTCCATCATCTCTGATTTGGGCACGGGAAAGGGGCCCCATCCAGGTCCTCCCTGCAGTGCCAGGAGAGGGTGTAGAACAGGGAAAGAGCCATAAACGTGCTTACTGATCATAAAATTCTAGATCTGGAAGAGACCTCAGGAGTCACCGATTCCAGCCTCCTGCCCAAAGCAGGACCCACCCCAACTCAATCATCCCAGCCAGGGCTTGGTCAAGCCGGGACTTAAAAACCTCTAGGGATAGAGATTCCACTCCCTCCCTAGGGAACCCATCCCAGTGCTTCCCTGCCATCCTAGAGTTTTTCCTAATATCCAACCTAGGCCTCCCCCACTGCAACTTGAGACCATTGCTCCTCATTCTGCCATCTGCCCCAATGAGAACAGCCTCTCTCCATCCTCTTTGGAACCCCCCTTCAGGAAGTTGAAGGCTGCGATCCAATTGCCCCTCATGCTTCTCTTCTACAGACTAAATAAGCCCAAATCCCTCAGCCTCTCCTCGTAGGTCACGTGCTCCAACCCCCTCATTATTTTGATTGACCTCCACTGGACTCTCTCCAACGTGTCCACATCCTTTCTGTAGCTTAACTCAGCTTTTGGTACTGTCTACACAGTAGGAAGTCGAAGGAAGAACACTCTTCCTTTGACTTCCTTTACTCCTCGGGAAATGAGGGTTACAGGACTCGGAGTAAGAAGCCCGTTATTTCAACATTATTTCGAAATAATGGGCTTGCTGTGTAGATGCGCTCTCTGTTATTTCGAAATAAATGTGCAGTGTAGACTTAGTCCAAGATGCCGCAGGACCATTCGTTGTTTTAAAAAAAATTTTCCTCCTAATAACAAATAGATTTTCGAGATCTGCACCGAAACAATTCCATTTGCCATGAGAAACATATGGGGTTGGATCAAACAAGTCAAAAAGTTGAGTTCCCATTTACCAAAATAAAAACAAACATTGTTCCGAAGGTTGGGTCTTTTGTGAAAACCCAAATCATTTCAGATTTCACATTTTTGGTGATGATTAAAAAGAAAAATCTGGCCAGCTAGGAAGTTGTTTATATAAGTGCTGCTCCTGACCTTGATTATAGGAAAAGGAGAAGAGTGCTATTAAAACCTGCCACTGCTATGTCCCCTATCTCAAAGCATCACATTTGGTTGTCCCTGGAGAGTCATTAAGTGTTTCCTTAATGGTATTCATTTAGGAATGGAATTAGCAAGTTATGCAAATTTACGTCTCTTACAGTATTAAGAGGCAAGCAGCACGAAGTGTTGAGTCCAGAAGATGGAAAATATATACTTGACATGTAGAGGATGCAATAGAAGGGGCTTACAATATCAAGTCTTTCTTTTCCTCTGTACTCTCCTTGTGTTTCTCCTTCTCCTCGACCTTTACTTCAGCCCTGGAAGAGAATTTCTTCATGTGAGCCAGTAATGACATCCTCATAAGCAAAGTAGGGATGCATGATCTAAATGAAATTACTCCAACTGGTGGAAAGATGGTACTCAAAGAGTAGTTATCAGTGGCTTGCTGTCAACTTGGGAGGGTGTATCTAATGAGGTCCTACTGGGTTAGTCCTGGATCTGGTACTGTTTAATATTTGCATTAATATCTTGGAGAAGGGAGTGGAAAGTAGACATCTCAAATTGGTGAAGGACACCCCGCTGGGAGGGATTGCCAGCACTTTGGAAGATGGGATTAGCATCCCCAATGATCTTGCCAAATTAGAGAATTATTCTGAACTCCACAAGAGTTCTATAAAGCTGAGTGCGAAGGACTACATGTTGGGAGGGAAAAAACCCAAAAGGCCCAACTGCAAAGTGTCTAACTAGGTAGGTAGGTCTGTAGCGAAACAGCTGGTGGTTACCGGGGATCACAAATTGAACGTGAATCAACATTGGAACGCGGTTGCAAAGAATGGAATTCCGGAGTGTATTACCAGCCGAGTCATATGCAAGGCCCTGAAAGTCATCCTTCCACTGGTGAGGCCTCAGCTGGACTGCTGGGTTCAATTCTGGCGCTACATCTCAGGACAGAGGTGGACAAAATGGTGAGAGTCAGGAGGAGACCAACACAAAATGACAGAAGGTTTTGAATACGTACTTGACCGAAGAGAAAAGGACCTCCCCCCAAAATTAAAAGAGACATATTTAGTCTTGAGAACTGAAGAATTGAGCGGGGACCTGAAAACGGTATCCTGGTACATTAAGGGCAGCAGTGAGTTGTAGCTCACGAAAGATTATGCTCTGAGACCCTACACATTGTTAGTCTTTAAAATGCCACCAGACTCCTTGTTCATACAGAGGATGGTGATCAGCTGTTCTCCAGGCCCCCTGAAAAGAGGCTAACAAGTAATGAGATGAAACCTCAGCAGGGGAGATTTAGGTTAGATATTCAGACAAGTTTTCTAACTACCAGGATAGTTAACTCTAGAACCAGTTTCCAAGGGAGCTTATGGAATTCCCCCTCACGGGCGGTTTCGAAGGACCAGTTGGACAATCACCAGCCAGGGGATGGTTTACTTGATCCTTCCACCGAACAGGGGCTGGACTTGACAACTTTTTAACATCCCATTCAGCCCCACAATGCTATGAGTCTGTGATACGCATGGCTACTGGAAACTCTAGGCCAATTAACCTACACCAGGGAGTAGAGTTGTTGACTCGAGTCCCACGACTTGAACTTGAATCTGACTTAAGTCGCCTAGGTGACTCGACTTGAGACTCAACTTGGGTTCATTGTTTGTGACTTGAGACTTGCTAATTTTGTGAAATCGACTTGGTGAAAAAATTGTCCGAAAATGCCGATATTGATTGCTTGTGCAAAAGTGACTTGACATTTTTTAAATTAAGACTTGAGACTCGACTTGGGACTTGACTCAAAAGTAACTTTAGGGACTCGAGATGCGACTTAAGAGTTGAATTGTAGTGACTTGAGACTCGATGTGGACTTGACAATGACGACTTGAAGACAACACTGCTAGGGAGGTCCTTGAACAGGCCATTATCAAAGAATGCTATCAAGGCAACTTCCCATGCATGAAGGAAGCCAATAAAAACAGGCCTAAAATGCACTTCTGTATTAATATACTACAGAAATACAGAGGGGAGGGCAATAACTTTTATTGGACCAACTTCTGTTGGTGAAAGAGAAAGCTTTAGAGCTACACAGAACTCCTCTTCAGATCTGTGGCATGTGGGCACCTGGGCAACTGATAAAGTAGTAACATTTGCATAACAACAGTTGTTTCTCATCCTGAGGAGTTGAGACATTCCCCCCCTTAATTTGCATGTTAATTTACTAAATACCAACCGGCAGACTCATGCCCAGGTATGTGTGAAGCTTAGCCTCCCCTCATGTAAAATGCCATGAAAAAAAAATCTGGGTGAAAACATGCCGTATTCATAAGCCTCCTGCATTGATCTTAGGGGCAGCAAAGGGAATTCCACTGTTAGCTAGATCCGTTCAACTGATGGGCTACATGCAGCGTAGTATAAGTCATCAGGGTTCAGCAGAATGGCCTAATGAGGATGGACACTCCAAGGGATGTGCAGAATACTCTAAAGCGACATTGTCCTGGAGATTAGAGACCATTCGATTGAAAAATGTCCAAATAACCCAATTGCTCGTTATTGTCAAGAAGACCTTCCAGACTCCACATGCTGATAAATTGTTATAACAAATCTCAGTATTAACTACACGGCCAACTAAATATGGAATTATGCAGAAACTAAGGCCTTATTTTGCTAGTAAGGATGAATATCTTCTCTGGGGTGTCCACAGCACAATTCCAGACGAGTATTGTCATTGTTCTCCTTGGCCTCTGATGATAAGACAAGAAGCAATGGTTTACATTGCATCAAGGAAGGTTTAGGTTGGACATTAGGAAAAACTTCCTACCGGTCAGGGTGGTTAAACACTGGAATAAATTGCCTGGGGAGGTTATTGGAGATATTGAAAAGTAGGTTGGACAGACATCGCTCAGAGATGGTCTAGATGGTGCTTGGTCCTGCCATGAGGGCAGGGGACTGGACTTGGTGACCTCTTGAGGTCCCTTCCAGTTCTGGTGTTCTATGATGCTGTGATTGCAGTTCCCTAAGTTAAAACAACCGTTGACGCATGGTTTTCATGAAAGACTTAGTTAAAGACCAAGTATGCCAGCCAGACAAAATCAGCGAGGAATCAGTTCATAACCGCAACCCGTTACAGTTTGGACAATCGAAAGCTTATTTGCACCAACAGTCCTGGAAAACATCATCGCACCCATAGCAGCAAGGTGATTTTGATCGATCTGAGGCAAAAATGTCTTTGGATGAGCAGATATACAATCAACATGGCCAGAAATGAGTATTTCTCAGATGTGTGCCCTCAGCAAAAGCAAACTGCATCCTTCAGCCATTGCACTTAATTTTAGTGAGGGTCAGCAATCACCTTACTTCAGGGGCAAACGGCCGTCTGACATGGCCACTCACCATTGGCAAAGGGGTGGGGACCTGCTGCCTTTGCCTGCCTCCCTGCAGCTCTCATGCCCCTCAGGCTTTGCCTCAGGCCCTGCAGCCTGGGAGTGAGGTCAGGCCTGACCTCCCCAGCCCTGCCTGACTTTCCCCAGCCCTGTCTCAGGAAGCCTCCAGCTTCCCTGGCAGCCAGGTCCCTCCTGCTCCCAATCCAGAGCAAGAGTGAGCGAGTTATCTTCTCAGGAGCCCTTATCTACGTAGCCGTTAATGGCCTGCAGCCTCACTTGTGGCTGCTGACCATTCCGCGCTTTCACCCTTGTAGGGTTAGTACGGGGCAGACGCCCCATCACACCCCCTCACCAGCTTCCTGTGTGTCTCTGGTCCATGCCCCATGGTCCTCTCCTCCACAGGGCCTGGTTTCCTGGGTGGCTTCTCACCAGCCTTGCACGGATAGGTCTGCACAGGGCCGCCTCAGACTCTCTGGCACTCACCGAGCCACACACCAGACTGTTTCCCTCCTTACGGCAGGCGCCACCCCAGCGGTTGTGGTTCCGGTTAGCTGCAGGGCTGTGGCCAACTTTGCCTTCAGCGGGGCCCATTTTCCCAATGAGCCCTCAGCCTCCTCCTGCCAGCCCCGTATCTGCCCTGCTCTGAGGAAAGAGGCAGCATTTATGCTCATTCCCTTCTTAAAGCTCATCCCCATTGGCTGAGGGAGAAAGCAACCTTGCCCTGCCCACTTTGCAAGGCTGCAGGCCTTTAAAGGAACAGTAACGGGATTCCTCCCAAAATCCTCCTGGGGCCATTTCCTCTCTGCCCGTATCTGCTGGGTCTTTGCACCCCCGATTTCTCAAAATCTTAAAGGAGCCATGCGATGTGACTGAAGTCGGTTGGCTACCACGAGCCGGAAGGGGGCAGATCGCTGCGTCACAGCGGACCATGAGTTACGAGGAGAATGTATGGCGGGCCTCGGTTTAAATCTTGAGAACGCCACGGCGTTTTTAGGTTAATAATACTGACACCTCTTATCAGTTCCTTGCCATCAGCTCTCTAATGGGAAAAGCCGAACGCATTGTTACGGCTTTTAAAACTGCCTTGACAACTGTTAAGGGAGATAAGCTATCTTGAAATCAGAAAATAGCTTCCTCCTTGCTATCTGACGGAACAGCACATAATTCTACAAAAGATGTACTTGCCGAACGACTAATGGAAAGATGTCTGGGTATCGGACTGGAAGGTATGAGAACGGAGAAGATTTGTGTAGGCCTCTCAGAAGAAGTGGGACTTTGGGATCTGAAGGAGGCAAGGGGGATGGATTTGTGAAAGGAAGGTGGAGCTATTCCACAGAGAACAAAGCAGTTGAACTGATCAGCAACCCAACTTCGCTGCGGCAGATGAGTCCAGGAAGCTGAGAACGCAAGAAATTGCCGTCTTCGTTCAGAACACTGTCCCCAAACACAGCTGCCGTGGTTGAAGAAGGGATGATCTCAAACCAGGTATGGATATAAGTATGAGGGAACCTATGCCTAATTTGGGCACATTTTAGGTGTGTTTGGTGACCACCGTGGTTGCTGGTATAAATTCATGATGTGGGCGTTAGCAGGAATACTGCACCAAGAAGACTTGTTTTTGGTTCACTGGCAATTCTGAAAAATAATTTAAAAATATCCCATGTCAGGTCAAACTGAAAACCAAATGTTCAGAAAATCTAAATGCTTAAAAAAAATCTTTAGGTTGATTCAGAACTTTGATTTAAAAAAAATAAAATTAAAGGGAATTTTGAATAAAAAAGTTTAAATTAATGGAGATTGCCTATCTCCTAGAACTGGAAGGGACCTTGAGAGGTCATTGAGTCCAGTCTCCTACCTTCACAGCAGGACCAAGTACCATCCCTGACAAATTTTTGCCCCAAATCCCTAAATGGCCTCCATAAGGATTGAACTCACAACCCTGGGTTTAGCAGGGCAATGCTCAAACCACTGAACTATCCCTCCCCCCATTGTTGTTTCAAACCCCCAAAATCAAAATGTCTCTTTTCAAAAATGTTGGATTTGGGTTTTTTGGGGTGAAACAATTAAGTGAACCCAACACATATTCATCAAAGGTTTTGGGTGTCCCCCCCAAAAATAATCCAAAATACATCTCCTATCTCTCGTTCACAACCATGCTGTCCAGACCAGTGCGGCAGTGCGGGGATGATGATTCTGCAGAGGAAAGTGTGGAAGACGAGTTTTGCTTTGGGGTGGGAAGAGGCAGTTGAAGAACGCTGGAGATCGGTGCCCAAGATGGGCAGAAATTCCAGTTACCGGGTGGGCAAGTCGTTTGGACCAAATCCAAAGCGTATCACGGTCTTTTGGTGTCACGGGAAGACTGTCGTGGGCTTCCATTGGGCCGTTGGCACATTCCGCTGTTGGAGTGAGGGGGTGAGGGGATGTTTTCTCTCTTGCTGCTCCTTACTCCGAACCATCCAGTGAAATTGCTCTTTACATTTGGCAACACCAAGACCTGCTTTTCAGCTTCCACTCTGTGTACTTCCTTTCTGAGAGCCAGACGTCCTCACAGCCTTTTGTCCTCCAGCTCCATCTGCATCCTCTTGGTTACCTCAGTATGAAGTTCCTAGTCTAAATGTCATGCCCTCTTCTGGGCCTGTTGGCTCTTGGTGGGCTGGAAAACTGCTCTTGGTTCTCGCTCAACAAAGTATTGCTGAGTGATGGCGGATGCATCATTCCTTCTACGGGTCCCTCAGTTCACAGCCCGATGGCATCTGCAGAGAGCCAAGGGGTGGGGAAAGGAAACAAAAGCCATCATTTTAATACGTCGTTCCCTGAGCAGCTGTGACAGAGCTTCCGCTGGGTAACTTGCAGACCTGGGCAGAAAATGTCTTTTTTTCCCCCTCATGGAAAATGTTGAGGAAAATAATAATTAAAAAAGGCCATTTCCGTTGAAACGATCGGTGGAACTTTTCACGTTTTCATTAAAAACTCTGAAATATTTCAGCCCAATACCAAAATGCTGCCATAGTGCTCCAGTTACGATGTCATGATATCATTCTCCCCTTTATGCCAGACCCCTGGGTTGCACTACATCACCCATAATGCACTGTGGTCTCCCGGCTGGGTGAATGTCATGAGCTAGGTTGCATCATGGGAGACGCCACTGGCTGAAGAATCAATCCAGCCCATGCAGGAGAATGCCTACATAAGGAAACCAAACTACATCTGCCTGGAGGCACTGCCGCCAGATACCCCATCAAAAATACTTCAATTTTCAGGTATTTGGTGTTTTGATTGAAAAAAGAACAACATTTTCTGGAGAAAACAGACACTTCACACATACATTTGCTTTGTCAGAAAAAAAATGTCTGTCAAAAACAATTTATTGTCGAATGCCAGAGATATTTTTCATTATTAAGAGAGCAACCTCCACTGGCCCATAAGAATATAAGAATGGTCTTACTGGGTCAGAGCAAGGGTCCATCTAGGCCAGTGTACTGTCTTCTGACAGTGGCCAATGCCAGTGATCCATCCCCTGTCACGCATTCCCAGCTTCTAATGAATAGAGGCTGAGGACACCATCTCTGCCAATAGTCATTGCTACACCTCTCCTCCATGAATTTATTTAGTTCTTTTTTGAACCATGTTATAGTCTTGGCCTTCACAGCGTCCTCTGGCAAGGAGTTCCACAGGTTGACTGTGTGTTGTGTGAGGAAATACGTCCTTTGGTTTGTTTTAAACCTGCTGCCTATTCATTTCATTTCATTTCATTTTTGTGTTATGGGAAGGAGTTCATAGCTCTTCTTTCTTCGCTTTCTTCACATCAGCCAGGATTTTAGAGATGTCTATCATACACTCCCTTAGTCGTCTCTTTTCCAAGCTGAGAAGTTCCAGTCTTATTAATCTCTCCCCACATGGCACCCATTCCAAAACCCCTCATCATTTTTGTTGCCCTTTTCTGAACCTTTTCCAATGCCAAGATTTCTTTTTTGAGACGAGACATCTGAACGCAGTATTCAAGTTGTGGGCTGTACTGTGGATTTATATAGAGACATATAGATATTTTTGTCTTATTCTCTATCCCTTTCTTAATGGTTCCAACATTCTGTTCACTTTTTTGACTGCCACTGCACATTGAGTGGCTGTTTTCAGAGAACTATCCATGACTCCGAGATCTCTCACTTGAGTGGTAACAACTAATTGTAGACCCCATCATTTTATACGCAGAGTTGGGATCATGTTTTCCAATGTGCAATACTTTACTTTTATCAACATTGAAATTCATCTGCTATTTTGTGCCCCAGCACCTAGTTTGGAAAGATCCCTTTGTAACTCTTCTCAGTCTGTGTAGGACTTGATTATCTTGATTGAGTTGGGGTTGGTCCTACTTTGGGCAGGGGATTAGACTCAATGACTCCTGAGGTCTCTTCCAGCCCTAGGGTTCTAGGATCTTGAGTAGTTTTGTAACGTCTACAAATTTTTCCACAATTGGCTGCCAACGCATCAGACACGGACTTGCATGGCAAATGCTATGTTAGTCCACAGTCTATATTTGTGCCAGCTTACCCCTTGGCCACCCTATGGCTGTGTCTATACTGGGCCACTTATTCCGGAAAATCAGCCGCTTTTCCGGAATAAGCTGCGAGCTGTCTACACTGGCCCTTGAATTTCCGGAAAAGCAACGATACTGTACAAAATCAGCCGCTTTTCCGGAAAAGCTGTCTACACTGGCCTTTGAATTTCCGGAAAAGCAACGACACTCTACTGTACAAAATCAGCCGCTTTTCCGGAATAAGCTGCAAGCTGTCTACACTGGCCCTTGAATTTCCGGAAAAGCAACGACGCTCTACTGTACAAAATCAGCCGCTATTCCAGAAAAACTATTCTGCTCCTGCTCGGGCATAAGTCCTTATTCCAGAACACTGTTCCAGAAAAGGGCCAGTGTAGACAGCCCAGTAGTCTTTTCCGGAAAAAAGCCCCGATCGCGAAAATGTCGATCGGGGCTCTTTTCCGGAAAAGCGCGTCTACATTGGCCACAGACGCTTTTCCGGAAAAAGGGCTTTTCTGGAAAAGCAGCCTGCCAATGTAGATGCTCCTTTTCCGGAAAAACTGAAAACGGAATAGTATTCCATTTTAAGCCGTTCCGGAAATTCATGCCAGTGTAGACACAGCCTATGTGTATTGCTGGCTCTTGGAATCATCACGCCCCTCGTACTCAGGAGGAGGTGCATCTCTTGAGTCTGAGGCCACTCAAATGAATTTGCTGTTGAGCTGTTTCAAGGAACCATCGCAGCCAATAATATCATACAGTCATAGACTCCTGAGGCTCCTAGGGCTGGAAAAGACCTCAGGAGTCATGGAGTCCAGGCCCTGCCCAAAGCAGGACCAATCCCAACTCAATCATCTCAGCCAGAGCTCTATCAAGTCGGGACTTCAAGACCTCTAAGGATTGAGATTCCACCACCTCCCTATGGAACCCATCCTAGCGCTTCCCCACCCTCCTAGGGAAAGAGTTTTTACTAATTTCCAACCTAGACCTCCCCCACTGCAACTTGAGCCCATTGCTCCTCGTTCCGCCATCTGCCGCCACTGAGAACAGCCTCTCTCCAGCCTCTTTGGAACCCCCCTTCAGGGAGTTGAAGGCTGCTATCAAATCCCCCCTCACTCTTCTCTTCTGCAGACTAAACAAGCCCAAATCCCTCAGCCTCTCCTAGTAAATCATGTGCTCCAGCCCCTGAATCATTTTGGTTGCCTCTGCTGGACCCTCATCCTGAGGCAAGTGGTGGTGACTTTTTTGGTGATGCATAGCAGAAAAGAAGACTCTTCTTTGCCATCTGGAGCTGCAGCGAGAGGCGGTACAACACCCCTCCCCCGGGGAGAGACAGGCGCTGGTTTCGCTCTGAGAATTCAGCAGCACCACTAAATTCGGCAGCACTGCCTCCCAAAGGGTCCCAGGCAACACATCCTCTCCCCGCGCCAGCCAGTCCCCATCTTAAAACCACAGCTGATTGTTATCAGCGCCTCTTCACCACTCCCTTGTGGTTGTCCAACCGGGGAACAGTGACTCAGAGACAAGCTCCTTAGGCTTCATTTGAGGCCTGCTGTGAGGGGCATTCGAACGCAGCTGACCCCCCCGCCGGGAACTTGTTCCACATCCCGATTTCCAGTGTGGGTTGGGCTGCTTCTGGCCTGCCAACGGCTCATCAGCCAGAGTCTTGGTTCCGTGGGGAGGCCACGCGCATGAGAAAATAACAGTCACAATCAAAGTGGCGATGCTGGAGGTCGGCAGCTCCAAGCGGAGGTGGCTCTCCTGGCCGTGAGTCAATATTGAGCGGGGACCTGAGACAGACTTTGTGTTCATGAACTGGCTGGTGCAGGAGGGTAGGTGGGGGAGCACTCTTTTAAAATAGATTGTTCCGGAAGGCCTTGGCTCAGTAAAGCTAACGCCCACCGGTGCTTCTGAGGGGCTCAGGGTACGTCTACACTACAGCGCTAGTTCGAACTAACTTAGTTCGAATTAGTTAATTCGAACTAAGCTAGTTCGAACTAACGCATCTAGAACTAAAAACTAGTTCGAACTAGCGTTTTGCTAGTTCGAACTAGTAAGTCCACATTGAGTGGACTCTGAACAGGGCTTAATGATGGCCGGAAGCAGTGCCGGCAGGGCATAAAAGGAGGACTTAGAGCATGGAGATACTGTCTCAGGCTAGCCGAGGGCTGTGCTTAAAGGGTCCCGACCCCCACCCCGGACACACAGTTCTAAGGGGTGCCCCGCTTGCAAAGAAGTTCTGGCTTGGAGTGCCCTGAGTGCCCACACTGGGCACATCACACCACTCGGCCATCAGCCCGGCTGCACTTGCCGCAGGCTGCCATCTGGGGAGAGGGAGTAATTGGGGGGCTGCAGGAGAGCTTCCACCCCCAGAAGCCCGCAGAGCCAGCCCAGTCCTCCCCATCGGGGGCTCATACCCCATTCCTCCCTCACCTCCTTCCACTTGCCCTTCCCTAGCCCCCCTTCTTATTGATGTACAAAATAAAGATAATGTTTCTTCCAACATTGACTCTGTCTTTATTGAAAAAAACTGGGGGAGACTGGGAAAAGGAGGTGGGAGAGGGGAAGAGAAAGGCTGGGAGAGGGGAGGGCAACTAACATGATCAGGGGTTGGGAACAGGTCCCAGATGAAGAGAGGCTACAGAGACTGGGACTGTTCAGCTTAGAAAAGAGGAGACGGAGGGGGGACAGGATAGAGGTCTCTAAAAGCAGGGGTTGGGTGGAGAGGGTGCATTCAGAAAAGTTCTTCCTGAGTTCCCATAAAGAAGGACTAGAGGACACCAAAGGAAAGGAATGGGTAGCAGGCTTCAAACTAGTAAGAGAAAGTTGTTCTTGACAAGGCAAATAGTTAACCTGTGGAACTCCTTGCTGCAGGAGGTTGTGAAGGCTAGAACTAGAACAGAGTTTAAAGGGAAGTGAGATCAAGTGATGGAGGTTGGGTCCATGGAGTCCTATTAGCCAGAGGGTAGGAGTGGTGTCCCTGCCCAAAGTTTGTGGAAGGCTGGAGAGGGATGGCACGAGACAAATGGCTTGGTCATTGTCTTCGGTCCATCCCCTCCAGGGTCCCTAGGGTTGGCCGCTGTCGGCAGACAGGCTACTGGGCTAGATGGACCTTTGGTCTGACCCAGGACGGCCATTGTAAGCTCAGGGCTCAGGGTCGGGGGTCTCAGTGGACCCCCTTGATTTTCATGCACACCTGGTCCTGGGTGGCCAGGCTGGCAGCTCTCCTGCCCTAGCCGGCCACTTTCCTGTGCCTAGTGCGGAGATCGTGGACGAGGTCCACGATGTCCGCACTAGCCCAGGAAGGTGCCCGCCTCTTGCGGTCCAGGGCAAGCTCCCGGGAGCCGCCAGCCTGGTCCCGGCAAGAGGGGGTGGGCTGGGGGGCATCGGGTGGGTGGCTCTGTGCCGTGCCAGGTGCAGGGTCTGCTAGCTGGGTGCTGGCAGGCTTGCACCTGGCACGGGCACCGTAGCCAGCCCGTGCCCCTTTAAGGGGTCCGGGGCCGGGAGGGGGGCATAGAGTTTCCCTGGTGTTGGCCAGAGTGGCCACCAGGGAAACCTGGGGAGGGCTAGCCTCCCACTAGTTCGAACTAAAGGGCTACACAGCCCTTAGTTCGAACTAGCTAGTTCGAACTAGGCGTTAGTCCTCGTAAAATGAGGTTTTCCTAGTTCGAACTAAGCGCTCCGCTAGTTCGATTCAAATTCGAACTAGCGGAGCGCTAGTGTAGCGCATAGGAAAGTTAGTTCGAACTAACGTCCGTTAGTTCGAACTAACTTTCTAGTGTAGACATACCCTCAGATACTACAGTCAAAGTATAGAGCCTGGGCAAAACCAAAGACCAGGGAGTGTACATGAGGCTCAAAGGGTCAAACGAGTAGTTCAATACCACATAAAGCTGAGAGCAACCCTTTCCCCCAACAGCTAGAAACAATAACTCAAGTCAGAGATCTAAGAATCAGCATTCTACAGAAGGGAGCTATTGCTGGCTTTGAGAAACACTAAGAACAAGGGAAGCTGAAAAAGTAAGGTTAATAATAAGTTTGCTGTGGTTAGATTGCATTGCTTTGTTCCAAACGAGTTCAAAAATAATCTGGAAACAATAAAACAGACACATTAGGAGGGTCAGAATGTGGCACCTGTTGATTATTTTAATGCATGAGGAAATCATTTCAACCTTTAAATAGATTCCTTGGATCATTCAAGTCCTTTTGAATTTCTGACTTTTAGGTTAATTGATAACTGTCACAGGGTACGTCTAAACTACATGCCTCCGTCGACGGAGGCATGTAGATTAGACAGATCGGCAGAGGGAAATGAAGCCGCGATTAAAATAATTGCGGCTTCATTTAAATTTAAATGGCTGCCCCGGTTTGCCGATCAGCTGTTTGTCGGCAGATCGGGGCAGTCTGGACGCGCCGCGTCGACAAAGAAGCCTTTCTTGATCGGCACAGGTATGCCTCGTGAAACCAGGTTTACCTGTGCCGATCAAGAAAGGCTTCTTTGTCGACGCAGCGCGTCCAGACTGCCCCGATCTGCCGACAAACAGCTGATCGGCAGAGCAGGGCAGCCATTTAAATTTAAATGAAGCCGCGATTATTTTAATCGCGGCTTCATTTCCCTCTGCCGATCTGTCTAATCTACATGCCTCCGTCGACGGAGGCATGTAGTCTAGACACAGCCACAGAGTCCTTCCTACGAACTGTAAAAGTATCTGCAATATGCATCCATATGGGACCAAAACCGTCTTCCCAGAATCAAAACCTACAAAAGAGTTAAGTTACATTTCCTCACTATAATCATGCTTTAATTACGGTGCATCGTCTTGAATTTGATTAGTCTCATAAACCTGACAGTGCCCAAATTAAAACTCTGTCTGCTCAAGTTCTTCTTACCTGTCATATAACCATCTTTAGTTTACTTGCTGTAAAATGATTATTTTTTAATGTCTTTCTTGTTAATGAAGTTATAAATTTCAAACACATCTCAAACATGCTTCTGTAGGGCTCCCGCTGTGGCGCTCGGCTGACTTCTGCGCCGCTCAGCCGGGCCACCTCATGAGAGCAAGCAGCGCAAATGGCCTC
The DNA here is from genome assembly GCF_052426305.1 of Pelodiscus sinensis. Classification (NCBI taxonomy): domain Eukaryota; kingdom Metazoa; phylum Chordata; order Testudines; family Trionychidae; genus Pelodiscus; species Pelodiscus sinensis. Next base: position 54,694,116 of record NC_143061.1, on the reverse strand, counting down.
TCTCTCTCTTCTCCTACTGCCTCGCTCTCTCTCTCTCTCGGCTCTCGTCCGCCTCCTGCCTCTCTCTCCTTCTCTCTCTCTCTCTTCTCCTACTGCCTCGCTCTCTCTCTCTCTCGGCTCTCGTCCGCCTCCTGCCTCTCTCTCCTTCTCTCTCCTTCTCTTCTCTCCCTCCCACCTCTCACTCTGTGTTTCTCTTCTCCTCCTCCTGCTGTGTCTCTCTCACTCTCTCTCTTGCTGTCCTCCGTCTCCTCCGTTCTCCTCTCTGTCTCCTCGTCCTCTGTGTCTGCTCCGCTTTCCTCCTTTTGAAGCTGGCGCCCTTTCCGGACATCAGAGATGCATGCTCATCCAGGCCCCACCGCCTGGTTATTCCCTATAGGCAGCGCTGTTGCCTCCCGCTGTGCTGCATGGAGAGCGTGGACCCCAAACGGCCACTTGCACCGCTTGCTCCTGAGTGGCGCAGAAGTCAGCCAAGCGCTACAGGAACAGCCAACGTTTCAGCCACTTCCAGCTTCTGGCAGTCCGTGGTTTAGAGAATTTATTCAAAAAACTGGATTCATGTTTCCACACACTTTTCCCCAAAGCTTTTCCTTCCGCAGAACTTCTGCTTTCCCATGACTCGAAGCAATGGACTTAAATTGCAGCAGGGGTGGTTTAGGCTGGACATTAGGAAAACCTTCCTCTCAGGGTGGTTAAACACTGGAATAAATTGCCGAGGGAGGTTGTGGAATCTCCATCTCTGGAGATATTTAAGAGCAAGTTGGACCGATACCTGTCAGGGATGGTCTAGATGATGCATGGGCCTACCGAGAGGGCAGGGAACTGGACTTGATGACCTCCCGAGGTCCCTTCCAGTTCTAATATTCTGTGATTCTATGCTCTGTCTTTTTCCCTTGTGAAAAGCACCCAAAATATCTTCCAAACTTTTCCTTTTTGGCTGAACAGTTACAACTCAGCCAGATTGTACTATTGCATTATTCCAGTCCAAGGAAATAAAAATCTGTCACTTACCGACTCCTAAAGTCAACCAAGTTGTGCAGAACTCTTTTATTCAGTCAAGCCGGGGAATCGAAAGTGACATGAGCAGCATGATAATTTGGATCTCTGTCAAGATTTGGACTTTGAAATGTGTCTTCACAGACACATGTTCCTCTTTCTTTTTTACCTCGTCCTCATTACCAGTTTGATGCAAGTCACATTCTCAGAGTCCTTACTCAAAGATGATGTTTGATGGTCCTGGTTCAATGTCCATGGAAGTTCACGGTACGGTGATGAGGAAGACAGAAGTTCTGTTTCATGGGGGATTTTTGAGACTTCAGAATCTAGCTTCACTAAATTCTCTGCAAAAGAAAATTGCCCCATCTTTTTGCTTCTTTGTTGGTTTGTTTCAAATCAAATCGAAACATTTCATTTTGCTTTTGAGTTTTATAATGAGGACATTTGGATAATGTCAGAACACAAGAAAACCTGGCAAAATCAACACGGGTTTGTGAAGTGCTTTGATTTCAGTGACACCCTATATATCAATGGAATCGGGTTCCGTCGGTCAGTGCTGAGACAGGGGCAGTTGGGCCTAGTGGTTAGCATCAGGTGACTGGTCATTTCCCCAGCAGCAGGAGGCGAGTATCAGAAGAGGAGATCAGGAACCAGGCTGACTCACATAACCAGGAGGTGGGTCAGGACATGAGCCAAGGAGTCAGACACCAGGAATGAGGCCAAGTCAGGAAGCCAAGAGGTTTGGGTATGGACACAAGAGCTGGTAGCACTGGGTGAGGGGTTCACAGCTGGGTGGAACCCAGATGCACCTTTCCTCCATCTAGCATAAGCAGAGGGAGCAGCCCCATTAGGAGCTCTGGTGCTCCACCAACTGGGGCCTGGAATGGACCCTTCCAGTTGAGCTGGGCTTCAAGGTATCCCAGAAGTAGCTGAAACTAGCAAACCAGAAGGGGGAGGGTTGGAGCGTGAAGTCCCCCCTATCCCATGATGAACCCTGTAGCCCCAGGTCTGAGGCACGTGATTTGCAACACCACGAAAGTTTCCCTCGCCCACTCTAGTTAACAGAAAGACTCCCAGACTGTGTCTACACTGGCATGAATTTCCGGAAATGCTTAAAACGGAATACTATTCCGTTTTCAGTTTTTCCGGAAAAGGAGCGTCTACATTGGTAGGCTGCTTTTCCGGAAAAGCCCTTTTTCTGGAAAAGCGTCTGTGGCCAATGTAGATGTGCTTTTCCGGAAAAGAGCCCCGATCGCCATTTTCGCGATAGGGGCTTTTTTCCGGAAAAGACTACTGTGCTGTCTACACTGGCCCTTTTCCGGAACAGTGTTCCGGAATAAGGACTTATGCCCGAGTGGGAGCAGAATAGTTTTTCCAGAATAGCGGCTGATTTTGTACAGTAGAGCATCATTGCTTTTCTGGAAATTCAAGGGCCAGTGTAGACAGCTTGCAGCTTATTCCGGAAAAGCGGCTGATTTTCCGGAATAAGTGGTCCAGTGTAGACACAGCCCCAGTGGTGGTACTCGTCTTTGGATCAGGTGCAATGTGAGTCAAGGTCTCAGAATCGGTTCCTGGGTATGAAGCTTAGCGAAGCCAAAGGGCACAGGAAAGCGACGATTCAAAGTCGGCCGTTTTATGGCTTCGGCCACTCGATTTACCCCGCTGCTCTGTTCTGCATCGTTTCCGGTGGGCCAAGATACCAGAGACTGCTTCTGGCACTGTCCATACCGGGACCGATTGCCACTGGCCTTGCTCAGAGGGTGGAAAATCCTTCTCCAATCCTGCCCACAACACGTACTCGGCAGTGACATTCACTCTTGAGGGGACAGCGCAGAGAGAGAAGGAGTCTTACGCAGCCCGTCTCGCATTCCCGGGAGGGAAGGTTACGGCTCCGTGACGCTGGATTAGTCAAGCTTGACGTCTCCGATCCCAATTCACACGGCGATGGTTGTCAGCCATCTGTGGCGCACCTGGCAGGGGGGTGCGTGCGCAGAAGAAACCCAGGGACTCACTGTTGCTTCGTTATCTAGAGTCTCTCCGCATTCAGGCTCGGAGATCCCGGAACTCCCCTTCTGGTTAGAAAGGAAGCCGGGCTGGTGAGCAGCGACTGTAGGTCAGGGAGTGACGTGGGGTCAACTGAAGCTTTAGCTGACCTTTTCTTTCGTGCTTTGGCCAGGTGCATTGTGGGTGAAGGAACTGTGCCCTTTCTTTCTCTCTCACACCTGCTGTCCTTCACACAATTACCACAGAAGAACCGGCTTCTTCTGGTGTGACCGGAGAATGTGGTCAATCGCTCTGGTGGGTGACGGACTTCTCACCCATGTTCCTCAGGGGGGTGCTAGCGTAGGCCAAATGGGGCCACCTGTTCTGGGACATTTTGGTCTGTCTGGCCATGCTGCTTTACATACCACCCCCAAACCTGGAGGTCTCTCCTCTCTCTGGGAGGGGCAAGGGAGAATGATTCGTTGTGGGCACCCTGCCTTAGGCCGCCTGGGTCGGTCTGTGAACCCTGATGGCTGCCTTCTCAGGATGTAGCAGCCAGTCCACAGCTGGGGCTGGCTTAGAGACGTGGGTTGTGGAAGAGCCCCAGGGAACTCTCCATGCTGGTCCCCCCAGGGGAGCACCTTGCTGCCCCACCACGGCTGCTGGGTCTGTGGACTGGAAGGGTTCCTCTGCGTGGGAGGCTGTGGCCAACAGGTCTTGTCAGTCCCAGAGGGAGGCCATGCTCCCTCGCAATCTCATAGGTGGCCGCAATTGCTTATCCCAGACTCTTCCTGGGAAATCTGGCAGGGAGGATGTGACGGTGCCCCGGGGCGGGTGAGTCTGAGACCCCGAGTGCGACACTGTCTCTTTAAGTCCAGCCGAACAGCTCCTCCTTAGCTGGTGGCGTAACTCGTTTGACCGGCATCTCGCTATGGTTTGCCTCCACCAGAGGCGGGGGAGAGAGGGGGGCCCCAGCCCAGGACCCTAAGGACTTAGACAACGCTGTGGTCCTAGTCCGGCTAACGGGGTCGGGACCCTAAACGCGTTAGGCCCCTGGCTTGGTTCACCGCCCTGCCCTGGGCCACTTCCTCTCTCCCCCTCGCCGTCGTTCCCTCTTCTCCCAGCTCCTTGTCAGGTCGGCCCCTCCAGCCTTACCGCCTGCTTCCGACTCCGCCTCCACTGGCATCTTCCGCCCCTCTCGCGGGCCCTCTTCTCCCGCGCTCCTGCATCCCCCTATGCTCCATCCGGGTGGCTTTTAAATCTCCCGCCACCCCGGATGTCAGGCCGGACGTCGTCCTGACGTCATCGGCCTATCCCCGCCCCCCACACCATCTTGCTGCGGGCTCGGCGCCTCCCACTTTTGGCAGCCGTGCCGGAGCTCTCCCAGCCATGTTGCGGTGCGGGAATAGCTGGTGCACCGCCGGTAAGCGTGCCCCGGCAGCGACAACAGGGCACTTACCCCCGGGGCCCAGTGTGGGGCCTCAGTGCCCCGTCACAGAGGAAAACAGCTGCCACCGAAAGCTTGTTGACTGGGGCAGTGGGGAGAAGGACCACCTGGCTCCAGGAGCTCCGCAGGTAGGAGGCAGGCCCACTCGCAAAGCTAAGGAGGTGTGCCCAGGTCTGTGAGGAGAGGGCAGATGGGAGCTGTGCGAACGGTATCACCTGGAGTTTGTGGTTCTGGAGCAGTGTCTGGAAATGCGAGACAGCCTGAAGCCGTGTGTGATTTATGCTCGTCTCTGGGTGAATCCCCCTTGTTCCCGGCTTTCCCCTCATATCCAGCAGTGTGACCCTGAGCTGAGGAAGGAAAGGTCAGCAAAGCTCACACTGCGCCAGGAAGTGCTGCGAGCAACAGACAAGCTCCTCTCCCTCCCCAAGCTCTGTCAATGTGTATTCATACTAAGCTGTAACATCTCCTGCTGTTCTCACCTGGCTCCCCTCCCCACGCTCTTCCAAGGCACATCAAGCCTGTAGCCCCTCCTACTATTCCCAAGTCTCTTTTGAGAGCATGTATGGTGACGGGAATTGTGACAGAGTGGACCAGGCCCTGAAACCCTCTGCTGGAGGCTTGTGGCCTTGCCACACGCCATCCCAGCAAGCCATAGAGAAGTCCTCCAAGGAGGCTAGAGTGTCTGCAGGAGGACGTGGCCAATCAGGGGCCAAAGAAGGCTCTATAAAAGCAGCTGCAGGGCCAAAGACAGCTCAGTGCCACTGGAGATCTCAAGAAGAGAAGACCACGGGTGACTGGCTGGCTGAGGGAGCAGCAGCACCACGGAGAGCTCCATGCGGGGAGCTATTGTGGATTATCTGATTAACTGTGATAGGGTATGTCTACACTACAGCGTTATTTCGAAATAGCTTATTTCGAAATAACGTGTCTACACACAAAATGCATTTTGAAATAGCGTTTTGTTATTTCAAAATACCACGTCCACACTGAGTGGACTCTGAATCGCATTTAAGGCTGTCCAGAACCAGTTCCGGCAGGGCACCAGGTCAGGACTTACTGTGTGGGGCTGCTGCCTGAGGCTATCTGAGGTCTGTGCTTAAAGGGACCTGCCTGGACAGTCAGTTCTCAGGTTTCCCTGCTTACTTGCCTACCTGGATGAGGGACAGCAAAGCATTTTATCTCTGCGTACTCTGGTTGCCCTCACTCAGGACACCACAGCACTCTGCAACATGGAGCCAGAGCTGCCCCTGAGCACTCTGGTGCCTCTCTTGGACACGTTGCTGCGAGCCTGGCTGCACTTTCTGCAGGCTGCCATCCGGGAGGTCCATCGGGGGGCTGTCGGTATCCAGGAGGCCCTGTGGGAGACCTTCCACCCTGAGGAGCCCTAAGAGCCTCCCTGGTCTGCCCCACTGGGGGCTGGTGCCTCATTCCTCCCTCACGTCCTTCCACTTATCCCTCCCTAACCCCCCTTCCTGATGTCAAATAAAATACATGTATTTCCATGAACACAAACTCTCTTTATTTAAGAAAACTGGGGGGGAGGGGATGAAACTCTGTAGAGACTGGGGAAAGGAGGAGGGAGAGGGGAGAAGAGAGAGTGGGAGAGGGGTGGGGGAAACCTGGGAGGAGGGAGCTGGAAAGGGGAAGCAAGGGGAAGAAGGGGGAGGGGAAGCTCAGAGCTCAGGGTTGGGGGTCTCGCCGGACCAACTTGATTGTCATGTGAACCTGCTCCTGGGTTCACATGTGGTCTGTGGTGGCCAGGCTGGTAGCTATCCTGCCCTAGACGGCCACGTTCCTCCATCTAGTGCGGAGATCATGGACGTTGGGGGCATCCCCCCCAAACCTGAATAAGGTCCATGATCTCCACCCTGGACCAGGAAGGTGCCCACCTTCTCCGGGCCATGGCGGGCTCCTGGGAGCTAGCAGACTGCTCCTGGGGAGTGGTGGAGGGCTGGCTTGCTGGCTCAGGTTTTGGGGCCACTCAGTCAGGGACAGTGACTGCTGGCTCTGGGCTGGCAGGCTTGGAGCTGGCACAGGCACTGTGGCCAGAGTCTACCCTTTAAGGGCTCCGGGGAGGGGGGAGGGAGAGGAGTGTTCTTGGTTGAGGCTGGAGTGGCCACCAGGGCACCCTGGGAAGGCTGGAGGCCCCCTATTTCGAAATAAGTGTCTACGCAGCACTTATTTCGAAATAGCTATCTCGAATTTGGCGTTATTCCTCGTAGAATGAGGTTTACGCCATTCGAAATAAGCGCTCAGCTATTTTGAATTTATTTCGAAATAGCGGTTTGGCTGTGTAGACGCTAGGAAAGTTATTTCGAAATAAGGGCTGTTATTTCGAAATAACTTTGCTGTGTCGACCTACCCACAGAGCCCTGAGGTAGGGGTGAGGAGCCTGTCTCCAGGAGGGGACAAAGGCTGAAGACCAAAGGGAGTGCAGGCGCACACACTCAGCCAGAGGGGGGTGCTCGTGAAAGGTGAATGCCATTCCGTTACAGGCACACACGTATATCGGCTGGGTTCTAGTCTGTGACTGTCACGCTCACTTCACTTGTGACCGAACCGCGATTCCAACACAAGTTAATAGGGATGAAAAGCGGGTGATGCACTGGCCACGCCCTGCCGAGAATTCATCTGGTCTTCCCATGGTCTCGCTCCTGAGATTCCCCAAAGTCCACGACGCTGGCAATTCAGAATGAAAGCAAAATGCTTGCTGCTTCCCTCCGCCCCTTCCCTCTCCTTCTGAACGTGGAGTGACCCGGCTCTGCAGGCATCAACCCCTGCTGCCCAGAAGCGATCGCCAGCTGCCAAGCCAGGTGAGAGCCGAAAGGACTGGAGTGTCAGACTGTCTCTTTAGGAGGTAAAAGGATGGCGTGCGACCTGATTGCATATTTATTTACAGAGAGATAGGCTGATAGCATCTGTCAAAGCTCATTTCAGGGCTTGGGTTTCTCCTAGTTACACTTCGCTGCCACCTCTGCTCCAACAGCACCTAAGATCAGTCACCACAGCCCAGCTGGTGTGTTCGGTTGGGCAGGGACAAAGTGACTAAACGTGAGTTGCTCTGGGTGAGCTCCAAGGACTGCAGTGAAGACTTCGCCCTTGCTCCAGCATCAACACTTTTGCACTGATTCGGAGCCTTCCCATCTCTTTCAACAATAGCCGTGACCTCTAGTCTAATGGGTATTGTTTAATGCAAAGGTCCCATCACATAAGGACTAAGGGTCACCCAATGAAATGAATAGGTGGCGGGTTTAAAACAAACCACAGGAAGTTTTTCTTCACGCAGCGCACAGTCAACCTGTGGAACTCCTTGCCAGAGGATGTGGTGAAGGCCAGGACTTTAAAAGGGTTCAAAAAAGAACTAGATACATTCATGGAGGATAGGGCCATCAATACTCATTAGCCAGGATGGGTAGGGATGGTGTCTCGAGCCTGGAAATGGATGACAGGGGAGGGATCACGTGATGATTCCCCATTCTGTTCTTTCCCTCTGGGGCATCTGGCATTGGCCACTGTTGGAAGACCCGACACTGGGCTACATGGACCTTTGGTCTGACGCAGTCTGGCTACTCTCCTGTTCTTATGCAGGTCAAACTGGTGTGGGTGTGTGGTGGTAGGGGGGGCATGTAGTGACAATCTTCAAAGCACCATCCACCGTTCTCAGTACAGGATGGACCTCTCAGGACCTAACTACTCCCAAATGAGGGAGTTCTCTGGACCACAGGTGGTCAGTTCTGGGTCTCCTGCTGCCAGCCTCCAGGTGCTCCCATGGAACCTCCAGCCTCTTGGCTGCCGGTCTCCCCAGACCCGCTCCCAGTCCCACACTCAGACTGGGCCCTGGCCCTGCCACCAGCCCTGGCCATGCTCCCTGGGAACTCCTAGCCAGCCCTCACTCCCAGCTGTCTGGGCTTTCAAGTCCTGCAACATCCGTGGTCCTGCTGGACCACAGATGTTGCCAGACGTGAGAATTCTGGACCAGAGAGGTCCTACCCATGTTACTTTTCTAGAGAAGACATACCTCTCTAAGCTTTTGTTTCAGGTACTCTGCAAACTCAGTTGCATTCAGTTTGATTTGTCAATCTTTACTTTGCACCATAATAGCTTGAGTCTTTCTTCCCCCCGTTGAGATTCTGGAAAAACAGGAGGGAGTTTCCGAATGGTGCTCGCTCTCTAGACCATCCTACAATAGCCCAACCTCAATCCTGATTTTCCATTATATTCTTTATGCATTTGAACATTTTGCTTTGCGTTTCCATTCATCACGGCATGTTGAACAGCCGTTCCCACAGAGCTGCATCCAGAGATGCCCATATCTTATGTGAAATGAATGGAGAGCTCATTTGTACAGCTGAGTTGTTTGAACGACTCCTTCCAATGCCTGTTCTCTTTCGTTTGCAACAATGAATGTCATTGGACACTGTGTTTTCCATTTGCCTACCTTTGCTAGGTCCCTCTGTACCTCTTGATTGGCTTTGCCCTACTGACCTAAATTATTTTGTGTCAACTACACATTTTGCCACCTAATTGCATATTTAGAAAAAAAAAGTCTTAACTAGAAATAATGAGTAGGGAGGGCTTGGAACAATAATTGCTCATTATTTTCCCATTATTTCCTTCTTTGGTGATATGTAAATTACCAAGGATATTTGCCGTTCTCTATTTTGACAATTGGATGGCATTCGCTATTGCGGCATTTGTTTTTGCAAGTCTAATTTGCAGTGTTTATTTCCAAGAAGAGGCGACACTAGCAATTTGAATATTTGCGTGTGCACACTTGGCTTTCATCCTACAAGTGTTTGCTGTGCCGGGATTTTGGGAATCGGGGCTTTCCCACGCTCTGCGGTAAGCACGTTCCAGTGAAAATGTTCAAACTAAAATGGTCCGAGAAAGAAAGGAGGCCATCTCTTAACTCGGTTGTCCCTCGCTGGTTTCATTGGCTAAGTGTGTCATCTTAGGCAGCGTGAAAGGCACATCCCTCTTACTTCTTCAATGCCACCTCTGAGCCTTGGTCTACCCTAGGGAGTTATTTCAAAGTAACTCCCCTTATTGCGACGCTACAGGGGACGGTTACATCCATGGAACCGCCATGGCTGGTCCCAGCCAGCTACTCAGGTTTGCAGGAGTACTGCTGAGGGGCTAAAAATTGCAGGGTAGATGTATGGGCCGGAGCTCTGAAACCCCATGTGGTGGGTGTGATGGGATGGGCTAAGCCCCGACGCCCCCTACAGGAGGCTAGAGGCCTTGCCACACCCCATCCCAGTGAGAAAAGCAGACAAGAGGTCCTCCAGGCAGGATAGAGCGGCTCTCTCTGCAGCAGCCAATCAGGACCCAGCAGACCAGTATAAAAGAAGCTGCTGGGCTAGTGTGTGGCAATTCCTCACAGGAGCTCAACCCAGGCAGGTCTATATATTGACTGGGAGATGGACAGCTCCGAGTGCAAGCTGAACATAGACCTGGGAATGGCCCAGGTCCAGTGGCCGAAGACTGGCCACAAGCCTAATACAAGAACCGATAGCACCGTGGACAGGGCTAGTCAGATCCTAGCACCAGAACCTTGAAGATGATCAGACAGGGCCACATCCAGGAGAAGTGAGCCAGGGAGCAAGGCAAGTACCAGACGGCCAGGGAAAGAGCTTACACGGCCCCTCTTTGCCACAGAGAGGTGCTCACGAGCGGGTGGACCCCGTTACAGTGGGTCTCAGAGGCAGGGCAGCAGAGACCAGCTACAAGGGACTAGCTGCCATTCAGACATTCCCAGAGCGACCGAGACAGAGGGTCATGCCACAAGGAGGGAGCACCTAAGCCAGCAAGAGGGAGCATCTTGAGTCACAGAGACAGACTGTCGAGCTGTGGTGTCCAACCAGCTCAAGCAGTAGCCACTGCTATAGTGAACTAGCCACACTCAGCCAACCAACTAGCCACATTGTTCAAACCAACTAGCCACATTCAACCGGCCAAATAGCCACTAGTGGCTAGCGTGGTGCACGCCACATCTGTAGAGCTTACAACCAAGCAATGGAAGGGGGCATCAGGCATGGAAAGAGCTGATTTCCAGAGAAGGTCGCCAGGAGGAGACACCCTAGCAATGAATGAATCCCATGACACGAGTCCCAATTTCTGGACAAAAACTGACTCATAAGAACAGCCAGACTGGGTCAGACCAACGGTTCATTCAGCCCAGTGTCCTGTCTGCCAACAGTGGCCAACGCCAGGTGCCCCAGAGGGAGTGAACACAACGGGTAATGATCATGTGATCCCTCTTCTGTCAACCACTTCCAGATAAACAGAGGCTAGGGACACTATTCCTACCCATCCTGGCTAATAGCCATTGATGACCTAACCTCCATGAATCGATCTAACTCTTTTTCGAACCCTGTTAAAGTCCTAGTCTTCACATCATCTTCTGGCAAGGAGTTCCACAGGTTGACTGTGCACTGAATGAAGAAAAACTTCCTTTGGTTTGTTTTAAATCTGCTACCTATTAATTTCATATTATGGAAACAAGTAAATAACTTTTCCTTATTCACTTTTTCCACACCAGTCATGATTTTATAGACCTATGATATCCCCCCTTCGTCTCCTTTTTCTAAGCTGAAAAGTCCGAGTCTTTTTAATCTCTCTTCATATGGAACCCGTTCCAAACCCCTCATCATTTTTGTTGCCCTTCTCTGAACCTTTTCCAATGCCAATGTATCATTTTTGCTATCTGATGTGGGCATACCACAGTTTTATACAGAGGCAATATGATAGTCTCTGTCTTATTCTCTATTCTCTTTTTGAATGATTCCTAACGTTCTATTTGCTTTTTTGACGGCCACTGCACACTGAGGCTACATCTAGACTACACCTCTCTGTCGAGAGAGATGTAGATTAGGCACGTCAAAATTGCTAATGAAGCAGGGATTTAAATATCCCGCGCTTCCTTAGCATAAACATGGCTGCCACTTTTTTTTTTAAAACAGAGCTTTTTCTTGCAAAGAGCATGGCTTGTCTCATACTGTGAGCACACAGGTGCAAAGCAGCTACCGCCAAGAGTTTCAGGAAGTGACACCGAAATTCTCACCTCGCAAACACTCCAGCCAAAAAATGCTAAGGTTGAACTGGAGCTGCCGCTCAGCATAACAGTGCCGAAAAGTCAGCTGCCACTTTTCCTTCTCACTGGGGCCAAGTGCACTTAACAGCCCTGGGCTACCAGAATGAAGCACGGCACAATGACCAACCAGCGGAGAAGACAAGCCCTCTTGCAGCAACCCATCACTGTGATTTGGTGGCTGGCGTGGTATAAGGCAACGAGTGATTTTTCACAACGATCTGCCGGCTCGGAGAAGGGAGGGGGGAACGGAGATCATCCCCACATCTCAGCTGTTTTAAGAATAACCTTTCTACTCTCTGCTTACAATGTGCTGTTTTACCACCGAGCTGGTATTGTAAGGAGCTAAAATTACGCACAGGGATCAATGTAGGGTGCTCCTGGGTTTGCAGATTTCCCTGGGAAAGTTCGCTACTGCCACCTACTGTTTCATCCGGCAAGGAGAAAGAGTGAAAATATTTGAAAAGGGCTGGGAATTGGGTAAATCGCATCCCTGCAAAATGAAGCCTTACGAGCCAAAATTCTGCCTGTTTGATCATGGGTTCCTCATCTGATGACACACAACGTAGAATGCTTTGGTTAACGGCATGCACATGGCTTAAACCCGATGGACATTCAAAGCAAAGCTATGCCATATGAGTAACAAAGAAACAGACATGAAAATACAATGGGATTGAGAAGCTAGAAAGGATGTGGGATTCATTTAGAGTCCATAAAGATTTTTTTTTTAAATTAACGGAGCCATTCCACAAAGTCTGTATTTATCATCATTTCCGGATAACAAAACATCTGGTTTGTGTGGAAAGTCTGAAACCAGAGGTGTGTTTTGTAATCAAGTACAGACATATGGCAAACAGATAATACTACCAAAGCCGTAGGGAACGTCACACATATAGAACTGTACATCTCTGTGCAAGGGTATTGTGCATCCGTAGAACTTAAACGCTCATGGTCTACGCTGGCAAAAGGAAAAGACACAAAAAGGAACTCAATCTACCTGACACCCTGCCTAATTTTATTTTCCTGCTAAGACAACCATCTCTTCTCAACAGCAAATGGAGCCCAGACAAAATCGAGCCCAGAAAAAACACCACACAAAAAGTGTTCAGCGTCTTAAAGAAATATGTATTACAAGGTCATAGGTCTCCTGCCTCACATCGCCATAAACGTCAGACCTCAAACACCTCAACTAAAATATTCTGACGATAACAGAGGCTTCGGCAGATCTTTCTGAGCCACATACAAGAGGCACAGAGGCAAAAAGAAAGGATCTTAGGATTAAAGCCTGGCCCCTAATTAAAAAGACGACAGTAAGTTTAAATATTTGTGAGCTCCCTTTCCACGAGCTGAAACTTACAATCAGCCTCAAACTAAAGAAGAAGTGGGAAACCTAAACCAAATCACCGCGACCCAGTCACCCCTGGATTGCCAGCTGGCAGAGGGGCATGATGGTTTTACCGAGATCCCCCCGGCAGAGATATCTGTATACTAGTTCACCAATGGGTGTCAGCCTGTATTTGGCCGATAATTCCCTGTATTGGCTCATTGACTGTGGATTATGGTGCAGCCTAAAGAACTGCATTTCACCCCAGTGTAGGTATATTCTGCCAATTATCTACACAGGCATATGCGGAATATTTTATTTGAAGCCTTTAGGAAAATTTGTCAAATTTATTATTTAATATTATTTGTGACCGATTAGTCCCAGCCCTGTAAGTGAGCACACAATCTCATTGAATTATTCATTGACAATATGTTGCAAAATGTGCCTATTAAATTATCGCATGGCTGTTGTTGAGTATACACGAGCGTACTAATCGGCGCGTATTTCTTTGTTCTTCAATCCGGATAACTTTTAGCCAAATGAGATTTTTTTTTTAAAGCAGATACATAAAATCTTGCAAGCAATTTCTGCATTGAAATAAATGCACTAAGACTAGCTCAGGCTATGAATGTTAACATTGTGTGGTATTATTTACAATATTTGTCATGCGGTGAACTGGAAAATAGCATCCGTTTATAGTGCAATTCCAGTAAACATTACTGCCTTTCCCCCAACATACATACACACCCACAAAGTTAATCAGCCAGGCAAATATGCACTGTCGCAGTTCTGCCTGTAACAATCTTTACACAGGGCATTTTAGAAGAAGAGGAGATTGCATTCTACCAACACAACCCTTAATCCTGGTTATCTGAGTCCCGATCCAAGGTCTACTAAAATCAGTGGACGGATACCCCGCTAGCTTCCTTGTGGATTTGTGTTGGACCCCTGGGGAATAGCTTGTTTCATGAAATAGGCCGTGCAGTATGTGGCCTCGATCTTCTGATGCGATGGGTAACAACCAGCTAGAGCAAGAGTCAGAGGTGGTGTAGAAATGCTGTAGCGATGCTGTCAGTGGTCGTTCGGGGGGGGGGTCCAGAAAAAAGAGGCATCAGCATGGCTGACCTTATCCTGAACAGCTGTTCTGGCTGTTTGGGGCTGTAGCAGACAGTGCCGGTGAGAACAGTTTTCAGGCTGCTTTATCTCACGCCGGGGGAACAGGCGAGAGCTACACCAATATGATGGCGGATGGGAGCGGCCATCTTGCGCTAGAGAGTATTACGCTTTCATTTCAAACCACAAGCTATGGTTGGAGAATTCTACTTTAAAACGCGATGCAAACATAACGGATGCAATTCTGGCTGCCTGGGTTTGCAGGGAGCCTCAAGGAAGAGCTCCCGGAGGTGTGAAATGCCTCATTCATCTCACTGGGGCGCTAACGCCGAGGCCCATTCGAATGACGCCCCTGCTGTTAGAACAGAACGGGAGCATTATATCAGAAGTTTATGGTGAAGGATGTCTCCCTTTTGTACAGGGACTGGTCCTGCACTGGGCAGGGGGCTGGACTCAATGACCTTCTGAGGTCTCTGCCAGACGTAGGATTCTAGGACCGGGTGGGGCTGGGGGAGTGTCAACACTTGTCCAAGGAACAATGCATGGAGGAGAAGGAGGAGAACGAGGGGGGATTTGACAGCAGCCTTCAACTCCCTGAAGGGAGGTTCCAAAGAGGCTGGAGAGAGGCTGTTCTCAGTGGGGGCAGAATGAGGAGCAATGGTCTCAAGTTGCAGTGGGGGAGGTCTACGTTGGATATTAGGAAAAACTATTTCCCTAAGAGGGTGAGGAAGACCTGGGATGGGTTCCCTAAGGAGAGGGTGGAATCTCCATCCCTAGAGGTTTTTAAGTCTCGGCTTGACAAAGCCCTGGCTGGGTTGATTGAGTTGGGGCTGGTCCTGTCTTGGGCAGGGGGCTGGACCCGATGCCTCCTGAGGGCTCTTCCAGCCTTCGGATTCAATGAACAAACCAGAGTGGAGAAGCCAAACCCAGCAGGGCTCAATGCTGGCGATGGGGAATCTCAAGTCAGGAAGCTCTGCGGAGTCCTGGAGAGGACACGTCATCCTGTCCTGAACGTCTACTCAACCTTGAATGACCTCTCTTTTTGGAGAGTCAAAAGAGTAGGGATTAATTGGGGGATGGTTTGCACCGTGGGCCCTGGAAGAGTAGGCCTCCTCTCCCCGCATCTGTTTGGCCCTGGCTATTTTATGTGCCTAAAATTCAGGCCATCTCCCAAATCAGGCTGAGGAACGAAGGCCCACATCTGCAGTGAATCAGAACGGAAATGAAAAAGACTCTCTAAAAAACAGGCTGTTTGTTCAGACAACCACCAGGGAAGTTTCTTAAAGCAGAGCCACAGGTATTAATCCTCCATAGGAAGAGGACCTTTTAACACCCAAGCAATCAGCAATGCAGATGTAGAGGAAAAGGACAGGATGGCATTCCCTACAGAGGGGAAAGGAACATAAATAAACATGCGCAACTGGAGGGCTCATCTGTGAATTGGTGTGTGAGAGAAACAAACCCAGCCCCATCTAGTATGCTAACGAGGGCTCGCCCCATACCCAGCATCCCCCAAATAGTAAACCCCATACGCGTCGCAAAGGAAGCTGGAAGAAGGATGCAAGAGTTGATGGAACCAGCATGCTGCCGGCCGAGCCAAGCAAACCATGCTGAGATGTAAGCTGTTTGATGCCGCGTCATCAATGGATTCCCACTCCAAGCTGGAAGCTGATGAGCCAGGCTGGGTCAAAGTCTCCAAAGTTGCAATATTCTCGTCGCGTGAACTCTCGTTTCCTTTCGATTCGCTCTCTCTCTTTACGGTGTGAGAGGAAACCCGTCCTTCCTTGAAGCCAGTTGGAACGTTGAATTCAGCGAGGACACTCCTTCTTGGGCTTTCCTGGGACAAAGGAGTCAACGCTCTGACTTCAAAGGGGGTTGACCTTGAGCCCTTGATTAAAAAAGCATTGGCATACATGCCCAGCCCCTCCCCTCGCCAACACTGTCTATGCAACACGTGGGCATAAAAAGAGTAACACACTCATGAGCTAGGTTTGGGTTACAGAATCAATGGGGGGTTTTGCCCCTATCAGAACTGTAGGATTTGACCAACCTATAAAATAATTAATGTCAAACTTTTGGGACCCGCTGGCATGTGCTGATTTACACCAGCTAGGAGTCTGGCATTTTAATTTCAGCTGAAAGCAAGGTCTGTTAGTAAACACATATTTCCCTAGGCGGGTGGGAAGCCCTGGGATGGGTCACCTAGGGTACGTCTAGACTACATTGAGTTCTGTCGACAAAGCAAGCTGCTTTGTCGACATGGTAGTGTAGACGCAAAGGA
The DNA here is from genome assembly GCF_052426305.1 of Pelodiscus sinensis. Lineage (NCBI taxonomy): Eukaryota > Metazoa > Chordata > Testudines > Trionychidae > Pelodiscus > Pelodiscus sinensis. The sequence continues at coordinate 54,677,885 of NC_143061.1, read as the reverse complement.
CAGTTTACATGCAATAACACCTTCTGTCGACAAAAACTCTGTCGACAGAAGGCGTTATGCCTCGTAAAATGAGGTTTACCAGCGTCGACAAAACTGCTGAGTTCTGTCGACGTTATGTCGACAGAACTCAGCGGTAGTGTGGACGCAGGTATAGTTTTGTCGACAAAAGTCCACTTTTGTCGACAAAACCCTGTAGTCTAGACACACCCCTAGGGAGGGGGTGGAATCTCCATCCCTAGAGGTTTTTAAGTCCCGGATGGACTGGCTGGGATGATTGAGTTGGGGTTGGTCCTGCTTTGGGCAGGAGGCTGGACTTGATGACTCCTGAGTTCTCCTCCAACCCTCGGATTGTATGAATGAGATGACCCAATCGCTGTCTGCAATGTAGCTGGAGCCATATCGGTCCTAGGACATAAGAGAGATAAGGTCGGGGTGGTCAGTGAAAGAGATGAGCTTTCGAGCTGCGCAGAACTCTTCTTCAGCGGAAGTCAGCCCAAGGAAAGCCGTGGCTTCCCCCACCTCGTCCTCCTACTGTCCCAATGGCATGTTGAGTTCACATGCTGTGCATTCAGGGCACTGCATCTGGCAATGCAGAGAGCATCTCTGGAAGAGGAACCTTTCAAGTAGCACGGGAAGGACGTCCGTTTCCGAAAGGCCGCTGCGTCTCTAGAAGGGGATGTGGCATGTGAGGAGGGGGATTGCGGAGGGAGGACACATTGGGGATGGACACTGGTTTGGGAGAGACAGACCCTGTGGCCATGGTGCAGGAGTATCATTGTGTATTATAGGGGCACCTCCGAGCTCTGTCCCCTTGTGCTGGGCCAGCGAGGCCATCAGCCCCAGGGGCAAGGTATGCGAGGGAACCTGGCTCCCGCCTGGAAGCTGGAGAAAGAATCCAAGATGATTCCCCCTGCTCTAACCCTACCATGAGCCAGGAGTCCTGGTCTCAAGGTGGCTGTTTGATGCTTCCTCTCTAGGATTCTCTAAGAACATACCAACGGTCAGACTGGGTCAGACCAAAGGCCCATCTAGCCCAGTAGCCTGCCCACAGTGGCCAATGCCAGGTGCCCCAGAGGGACAGAACACAACAGAGAATCCTCACATGATCCCTCCCCTGTCACCCATTCCCAGACAAACAGAGGCTAGGGACACCATTCCTACCCAGCCTGGCTAATAGCCATCGATGGACCTAACCTCCATGACTCTATCTAGCTCTTTTTTGAACCCTGTTAAAGTTGTAGTCTTTACCACATCCTCTGGCAAGGAGTTCCACAGGTTGACTGTGCACTGAGTGAAGAAAAACCTCCGTTTGTTTGTTTTAAACCTGCTGCCTATTCATTTCTCTGTGCTTCGTTTGTTTGTAGGATTAGTCTGTTCGTCTCAGCTGAGTCAGGAGAGTTGTTTTCTCTCCAGGCCACACAACCACTGCACAGGTCAGCACTAGGAAGAGTCCCTCTGAGAAGTTGGAATTGGAGGGTGTCACTTCCAAGGCTTGGCGTGAGTGGGCAGAACAGGGGTCAGGGCTGGGGTAGCATGGGAGCTCCGAGTCGGACATGACAGGCGTGAGCAGAACCGGGACGGGTTCCGTCATCAGATTTGCAGAGTGAGAGAGAGGTCAGGGAGCGGCTGGCTGAGCTATATGCAAACGCATGGGAAGGAGCTCCGGTATTCACTCTCCTACGCAGTCAATGTACTCACCTTTCCAACAGATCTGTTTGGCTGCCCAAGATGGATTGCACATTTAATCAGTCCCTGTTCATGGATGCGGTGTCACTGAAATGGAGACATAATAAAGAAATCATTCTTTTAAGAGAGTAACTGCATTGCGGATCAATGTCTTCAAAACCTTCCTGCGCACCGAACTCCTGTGGGATGAATATTTCATAAGGGGAATAACACTGGTAAATTAATAAAAGCCTGCACGCCTCGTTATGAACGACAATGATTCCTGAACTTGTTAAAAAAAATGAATCCTCTTCATATTTTGGGCATCAGTGTATGCTGGAACCGGAGCTTGGCCCGAAGGCAAGGAAGGAGACGAAGGGAGTCTTCTGAAGAGCAGCGCGCTGAAGGAGGAAGAAGAGTTATCGTGGACAGTTCTCTGAAAACTTCCACGCAGTGTGCAGCAGCGGTCAAAAAGGCAGATAGGATGCTAGGAATTATTAGGAAAGGGATAGAAAATAAGACCCAGAATATCTTACTGCCCCTGTATAAAACTATGGTACGCCCACATCTTGAATACTGTGTACAGATGTGGTCTCCTCACCTCAAAAAAGATATTTTGGCCTTGGAAAGGGTTCAGAAAAGGGCAACTAAAATGATGAGGGGTTTGGAACGGGTCCCATATGAGGAGAGGCTAAAGAGACTGGGACTTTTCAGTTTAGAAAAGAGGAGACTGAGGGGGGATATGATAGAGGTCTATAAAATCATGAGTGGTGTGGAGAGGGCTGATAAAGAAAAGTTATTTATTAGTTCCCATAATATAAGGACTAGAGGACACCAAATGAAATTAATGGGTAGCAGGTTTAAAACTAATAAAAGAAAGTTCTTCTTCACACAGCGTGTTGCCAACCTGTGGAACTCCTTGCCAGAGGAGGCGGTGAAGGCTAGGACTATAATAGAGTTTAAAGAGAAGCTGGATAAATTCATGGAGGTTAGGTCCATAAAAGGCTATTAGCCAGGGGATAAAATGGTGTCCTTGGCCTCTGTTTGTCAGAGGCTGGAGAGGGATTTCAGGAGACAAATCGCTTGATCATTGTCTTCGGTCCACCCTCTCTGGGGCACCTGGTGCTGGCCACTGTCGGCAGACAGACTACTGGGCTAGATGGACCTTTGGTCTGACCCAGTATGGCCGTTCTTATGTTCTTATGTAGTTTTGCGGACACAATGGTCCAGGGCCAGGGGGCTGCCACACAGGGAGTCTGAAATTGGTTCTTGGCTGGGGAAAATGAAGCAGTTTAGATTCATTATGCTGGGCGTTTGGGCCAGCTCATTAGTGACTTGAGGGGGTGGCATCGGGGAAACAGCTGTTTGGGTCACGACCACCCCGCTGCACTAAAATTTGTGCTGCCAAATCCTCCAGCCCAGCCTCAGCCATGCTAAGCCAGCACCCCCCTTTCCCAGTCAACCCGACCCCCAGCCTGGGATCTAGAACCAGACCTTTCCTTTTGACAGCTAAGCAGAGCCTCCCACAGGCGACCTCACCGATTCGTTTTCTCCTGCCCAGCATAGGAAACAAAGGCCTCCCCGCTTCCTCCCCACCATCCACCATCCCAAAACATCTCCTGGGCCTCCCATGACCCCTGGGGCTCCACAGCAAGTATCTTCCCTCTCCGGTCAGGGTAAATTCCTTCCCCTCGTTGCCCGTACACTCCGGCTGTGCCAGATCTTCTTCCCTCTCCTCCCAACCCCCACCATCAAAGTTGGAGAGCTGGGATTCTGCAAAGCAATTCAGCCAGCTCCACTCTGTCCCCTGCCTGGACCCATCCCACCCCATGACCAGCCAACAGAGCACCCCGGCCCTGCACGGAGTCCTCATCCCCTCAGCCCCACCCGGCCCCACCCTGCGACCAGGCCATGAACTGGGACAAGCCGGCCCCAGAAGGTTCAACCGGGAGCTGACCCAGGAAGGGAAAAGTGGCCTAACAAACCACGTACAAAGGGGCTGTAAGTCGACGGAGCCCTGTATTTGAGCTTTGTAGACATAGCAAAATGAAGCGGTGATTTAAATAATCGCCGCTTCATTTACATCAAAATGGCTGCCGCACTGTGCCGGTCAGCTGTTTGGCGGCACAGTGTGGTAGTCTGGACGCTCCGTGGTTGACATCAAAAGCCTTTGTCAATCGCCCCGGTAAACCTCATCCCACGAGGCATAACGGGGCGGTCGACAAAAGCTTTTGATGTCGACCACGGAGTGTCCAGACTACCGTGCTGTGTCGACAAACAGCTGACCGGCACAGCGCGGCAGCCATTTTGATGTAAATGAAGCGGCGATTATTTAAATCACCGCTTCATTTTGCTATGTCTACAAAGCTCATCTACATGGCTCCGTCGACGGAGCCATGTAGTGTAGACATACCCCCAGTGATTCCCCCTATCATCCATTTCCAGCCCCTAACAGAGGCTAGGGACACCATTCCTACCCATCCTGGCTAATAAGTCTTGATGGACCTAATCCCCATGAATGTATCTAGTTCTTTCTTGAACCCTGTTAAAGTCCTGTCCATCACAACCTCCTCTGGCAAGGAGTTCCACAGGTTGACTGTGTGCTGAGTGAAGAAAAACTTCCTTTTGTTTGTTTTAAACTTGCTGCCTATTAATTTCATTTGGTGCCCCCGAGTTCTTGCATTATGGCGGCTAAGAAACATAACAGGTGCAGATCAGTTTTAAAAATATCAGAGAAGGCTCAAAACCACCATATTAAACTTTTTCTTTGAAATCATTCAAGCAGCACCAAATAAAAACAGTAACGTTGGGTCTCAGCATTTTTTTTTACTGGTAGCCAATTTGTCTGTCTGGCATTATATTCTGTCTCCAGTAAGGTGGAGGGTACAGAATAGGAAAGGAGACACGGGCAAGGAATGAGTAAAGTAAGAATGTAAAACGGGGTGTTTGGATTTTTTTTTAATGTTAACTAGATAATGTATTCATAATCTTCCCTGCTTATGACAAAAAATGAGGACTTGCCTTTTGAAGCCTTCATCTGGCAGACAGAGATAGCAGATTTCTAAGAGCATATTTTATGCTCCTTTGATGGCTGGGAGAGAAAAAAAATACAGAGAGCTGAAATGACATTTTTCTATAAATTTCACACTGCTCTGCAGGCATGTACGCATGGTGGCATTCATTAAGATTAGTTAGAATTACTTAAGCACCGTGAATTTTCTCCATCAAGTTGGTAACTGGAACGCTACGGATTAGTTATTGATCAGCTGCCATTAATACTTGGGGCTCTTTCTATGGCTGTTGTTGGGGATTTTTTTTTCTTTTCCTCTCTTGTGAGGGCTGGATCTGTGAAATTCACAAATTAAACAGACTTTCTTCAGGCTTGCCTTTGTTTGGGGAACAAAACAATCAGACGCAGAAAAATCGCTCCTTTGTGGCCTCCGACCTTTAGCTGCATCGCCCTTCACCCTACCTGCACAGCCAGGGGCTACCCACGATGCCTCTCTGCAGCCACCGAACACCCTTCAGTGTTTTTGAAAATCTCACCCGTTAGCTTTTGTTTCATTATCTTTATCATCCCTGTGACATTCACATTTTCAGCCTGCGGCCACCCCCAAACAGAACAAGCTACTCACCCGCACAGCCGCCCAACCCAGCTTGTACACCCTGTCACCTAGACACCAATCCACCCTGAAGCACATGTGTAAGTTGCCTCATCCCAGCAAAGTCAATGCGTATTTCCTCATGCACTTCCATTTATGGGCACGACTACGAGATTCCCAGGCCTGTTGTTATGTAGCAGATTGGACTAGATGATCAAAACGGCCCCCGGTCTGACCCAAATCCATCAAACATGCTACTTTAGAGTCACTGCCCTCCGATAATTGCTGAGCTCCTGGCAGCGCTAGCAGCAGAAGAGAGCCTGAAACATAAGTCCTTGTATCAGAGGCCTGGTGCGAGGGCTGAGGCCTGCACTAAAGTAGCGCCCAAACTTTAAAGCAGAGCAGCAAAGTGAGCAAAGGTCAGGCTCAGGATGGCCAACACACACACCTTGGCACTGAGCACTCATGTCAACGCATTCCTGAAGCGTAGCACCTGAGCATCCCATACCAGCCCTGATGCAAACGCCTCCCCCACCCCCAAACACAACGAGATCTCACTGAGCCCTCCTACAGATAAACTCAGAATGAGTGTGATAAATAGAGATGTTCTGACTGGACCAACATGTACCAGGTAACTAGCCACCACAGAGAGGCAGAACGTCACTGGTTGGTGTCGGTGTATGAGGAGTTCTCTCAGAGGAAGTGTCTTTGGCCACCAAGGGGGCAATGGAACGCCTCATTGTTCACTGAGCTGCGTCCAATGTGCATACACCTGCTAGGGTAACTAGAGATGCTGATCTGGGGAGCAAGGCCTTTGCTGGGTGCCTTCATCTCTTCGCAGATCTTGCGGTCATTGGGCGGCCCCCTCGAGATCTCCACATCAGCTGCTTGCGCAGAGCTGGGAGAAATACAGAGAGAACGCACGCGCGGCTGAACGTCGGGTCACGTCGGGGTCAAGAGCGTAATCACGGGGCTTCCCATGCAAGGCCTGGTGTCGTAGGCTGCCTGTCTCCTACGCCCTCTTCTCCCATCACAAGGGACAAGTCCTCAGAGAAACCTGCACTTGCTGAGCCACGGCGCTTCGTTCCTGCAGGCGCGGGGGGAGCTGCGCGGTGAGAACCATTCTGCAGCCTGTGAACCTTCCTCAGGATTTCCGCCCCTATTCCTTCTCGAGCTCCTTTTCCTGTGGAGGTCGCTGTTCTCTCTGCCCTCTCCAGCCCCTCCAAGACGCTGGGTCCAACTGCTAAACCCAAATGTGCTTAGCGATACCTTCCCCTCAGCCCTCCTGCGGCTCTTTGTGTAACCATGAGATCCCATAGGGAACAATTGCCTTGGATACACCAGGCTTGTACCCCGGATCTCTGACTGAAAGATGTATTGCCTGAGCTAACCGACCGCCTCTCTTTTTTCAAGGCAGTAGCCAACTATGAACCACTATCCAGGGTCTAGCCACTAAGACCGATGCAGTAACCCGATGCCCAGCTATGTCCCACGACATGCTGCCTGCCAAAGCCACGCTGCCAGCAGCTGCAACACGACGGGGCCCTCGCCGAGTGGGCTTACTCTCCATGCCAGGAACAGGGGCTCCCAAATGGCTCCCCTTTCCTTCGGCCTTCCCTCAGGTCGGGCCAAGTCTGGTTGCCAATGGCAGCCTGCACGGAGCGGAGAGAAGTTGCAGGCGCGTTTCCCTGCTCGGTACGTCCCCTCCTAGGCAGGATCCTGAAGGAACGGCGGGCGCTGGCCCTGCAAGCGTCTAGCCCAACAGAGCGGAGGAGAGCGGGGGCTGCAGGAGCAGGCGACGTTGTTTTTCTCCCTCCCGATGGTTGTTGATGTTCCTACTGTCGCTCTCCTGGCGCGAAGGTCATCTGCAGAGCCACGCTGCCTTGTGGGAGCTCCCAGGGGGAGCACTCCAGGGCAAGCCTGCAGGAGCTTGTGTGGTTTCCTCCTTCGGTGCTGTGGAGCGGAGACACCCAGGAGATACTTTGGGGACCTGTCAGGTGGGGGAGCTCCTGGCCATGTGCCTCCTGCTTTCATAGGGATGGGGCGAGGGAGCCATCCGTGGCCTCTCCCACAGTGGCCCAACCACCAACACAGCCTGCCTGATGGAAGACTAGGTAGAAGCCTTCATGCGTTCATACTTAGAGAAAGAAGAGCAACGACACAGTAGGAGCGGGGCCCCGGGTGTATGTTATTTCTGTCACAAAGAATATATGGGCCATGGTCATCGTGTGCGACTCTGCAATGACTTGCCAGGCCCTTGGGCAAAGGGGGGAGGGGCTCTGTGCTCCAGGAAGGGGTGGGGCCTCAAGTGGAAGGGGCGGGACTAGGGCAGACCACCCTTAGCTCTGCCCTGACTGTGCCATGCTCCCCCACTACTAGTGCTATCTGGAGCATGCTTCACAGAGCTCTGCAGCAGGCTTCTCTTGCTGCCCTACTAGCCCGTCACTCAAATATTTTCTCCCTCCTTTAAAGGCCTCCTCCCCCCCATAAAGACTCTCTCTGACAATGTTAATACTGGCCAGAAATGCAGGATGAGCAAAAATCAGTCCAGAGCCAGCAGTTCATGAATCATCTTGGCAAGTAAACAGAGATTGATCCTTTCAATCCAATGGAATACGTAACTTTTTCTAGTGGCATAAAGTTATGATTCAATTGGTTAACCAGAGACGGAAATTATCTGCGAACATTCCACTGAATTAGAAATTGAATTTTCATTTGCCATGTTCTCGCCACCTCTGCATTTATTTTTCAGGAAGTGCCATTCAAAGGAAGTTTAGATTGGATAAACATTCATCATAAAACAACCACCGCCAAGTTCTGGTCTGCAGCCAAAATGAGTTTTGTGCTTAAATGAAGTTTGTTTCAGATGCAAATGAAAGTGTCAGCATAGCAGCTGCCTAAGCGAAGGCCCACACGTTAAATTAGAGATCATATTCAGTGACAAAAAAACTTCATTAACACCGAGGTAAGGATGCCTGGTTGTATCTCGCGCCCTTCCAGAACGCTGAGTTCAGCAAAACTCCTACCTCGGAAACACAGGCAATACAGAATTAAAGTCTTAGAAAATATAAACTTCTGAAAACTGAAGCACAGAGTTGGTGCACTCTGCTATTTCAGGATTTAATGAAGTTTGTTTCAGAGTCAATGTCACCCCTAAACTGAGGCCCATCAACAAAAGTAAAGAAACTTGAACCAACAATAGCAACAGAAGAGGTAGAAGATTCTTCTCACACAATATACAGGGTGTCACAAGTAACATTTGTGAACAGATCTGTCTCAGCAATCTGAAAGCCACCTGGTATGCTCATCTAGGCAGATAAGTTGTTTTTTCTGTAACAAGGTTTACATAGAGATCCCCCCTAGATATCCTGGAATATATTTGGAAAAGATAAGAAGAAGTTCCTTCTTAGGAAGGAACAATCAGTTCCATACATACAAGATGGGAAGCGACTGTCTAGGAAGGAGCATGGCGGAAAGGGATCTAGGGGTCATAGTGGACCACAAGTTGAATATGAGTCAACAGTGTGATGCTGTTGCAAAAAAAGCAAATATGATTCTAGGTTGTATCAACAGGTGTGTTGTAAGCAAAACTCGTGAAGTCATTCTGCCGCTCTACTCTGCACTAGTTAGGCCTCAGCTGGAGTACTGTGTCCAGTTCTGGGCGCCACATTTCAAGAAAGATGTGGAGAAATTGGAAAGGGTACAGAGAAGAGCGACAAGAATGATGAAAGGTCTAGAGAACATGACCTATGAAGCCAGGCTTCATGAACTGGGCTTGTTTAGTTTGGAAAAAAGAAGATTAAGGGGGGACATGATAGCGGTTTTCAAATATCTAAAAGGGTGTCACAAGGAGGAAGGAGAAAATTTGTTCCTCTTGGTTACTGAGGACAGGACAAGGAGTAATGGGCTTAAAGTGCAGCAGGGGAGGTTTAGATTGGACATTAGGAAAAAATTCCTAACTGTCAGGGTGGTCAAATATTGGAATAAATTGCCAAGGGAGGTGGTGGACTCTCCCTCTCTGGAGATATTTAAGAACAGGTTAGATAGACATCTGTCAGGGATGGTGTAGGCGGAGCTTGGTCCTGCTTTGAGGTCCTGCCTTGAGGTCCCTTCCAGTCCTATCATTCTACGATAAGTGGTTGATGTTTTGGGCCTAAAATTGCCTCAACCAAAATGACGTGTTGAATGATAATGAGCATCCTCACAAAAATGTGGAAGGCTTCTAAGTGGACCCCTACTAACGGTCGTTATGAGAGTCTTGACTTCTACATCGATTGCTTCCGCAAACGTGCCCGGGGCCAACACTGTCAGCAAGCAACATATAACACATAAGCTCAGTCATGCAGAACGCAAGGCTATCCACAGCCTCCAAAACAATTCGAAGAGGCTGACAAAGGGGGCGCTGCAGTCATCACGAACAGAGCAGATTTTGAATAGGAGGTGACCAGACAACTCACCAACACCAGATTCAACAAGTTTCTCTCCTCTGATCCCACTAAAGAATACAAACAAACCCTAAAACAACTGAAAACATCCAAATGAAAACATTTTGGCCGGTCATGTGAGGACATCAACGGAAAACAAAGAGCATCAACACACCTTGAACACAGACTGTGGGTGGCCTCTGTGGCAGCCATCAGGTATCCACTGAATGATTGTGAACAACCTTTTTGCAAACGCAAAGCCTGTTCCAAACAGTTTGCCAAAAGAAGTGGGTTACAATGTCCACACATTTTGTATGAAACACCAGACTTTCAAATCACAACTCTCAGATTTGCAGGAAAGATACTTTGGATCGTCTTCATAGATTCTGGTGTGGACCGACTTCCCGCATAGCACAGACCAGAGAATTTCTTGGCTTTAATTCCTGCTTGAGCTACAGCAGATCTATTAGAAAAACATCCAATCTCGATTTTAAAATTGCCAGTGATGGAGAATTCACCAAAATGTATGGAAAGTTGTGTCAATGGCAAATTAGCCTGACGGCTAAAAAATTCCACCTTATTGCTTGTCTGAACGTGTCGAGCTTCACCCATTTCCTCAATTCCTCTTCATGAGGCAAAAGAGCCCACGATCAAAGTTTTGTTCCCCATGAGATACTGAGAACTGATGAGAGGTAGAAAATATTTATTAGGCTCAGTTCTCGCTAAGGCCCATGGAATAAGAATTCTGCCTGAATTTGCAGAGAGAAGGATTTGAAAAATAGCACCAATAAAATATTCAAACTGTCTAAAACCTTTTGAAATGGGACTTTCTGTAAAATCTGAGGCGCAAATAAAATAACTGATGCCGTGCACAGTGCGGGGCGTCAGATCACAGGAACTGCCTTACTGGCTCAGCCAAATGATCAATCTAGTTCAGTATCCGGTGACTCCAGTAATGTGCTTCGGAGGAGAGTGCAAGTTTCTTCCTAACTCTTATGAATTACCCATTGGTTTGTGCCCCGAAGCATGAGGCTTTACAGCCTGCCCCATATTTTAAAAACATAGACTCCTAGGGCTGGCAGAGATCTCAAGAAGTTATCAAGTCCAACCCCCTGCCTAAAGTAGGACCAACCTCAACTCAATCATCCCAGCCAGGCTGTCAAGTCGGGGCATAAAAAGCTCTAGGGAGGGAGATTCTACCACCTCCCTAGGGAACCGTTCACAGTGCTTCTCCATCCTCCTAGGGAAATAGTTTTCCTAATATCGACCTAGACCTCCCCCATAGCAACTTGACACCATTGCTGCTTCTTCTGCCATCTGTCACCACTGAGAACAGCCTCTCTCCATCCTCTTTGGAACCCCCTTCAGGTAGTTGAAGGCTGCTCTCAAATCCCCCCTCACTCTTCTCTTCTGCAGTCTAAATAAGCCCAAATCCCTCAGCCTCTCCTCACAGGTCATATGCTTCAGCCCCCTAATCATTTTGGTTGCCCTCCGCTGGACCCTCTCCAATGCGTCCACATCCTTTCTGTAGTGGGAGCCCCAGAACTGGACACAATACTCCAAATGTGGCCTCACCAGAGCCGAATGAAGGGGAATAATCATACCACTGGATCTGCTGGCAATGCTCCTCCTAATGCAACCTAATATGCCATTAGCCTTCTTGGCTACAATGGCACCCTGTTGACTCATAACCACTGTAATCCCTAGTGTAATCCCACTGGGAACTGTACTACTTCCACTGACTTCAACAGGCCTATGAACATGTAAACCACGTCGCTATCTGCTCCTGGGGGTTCTCGTTAGCCACATAAACATCCAATTCTTTCCTGAAGCCTGCAAAGACTTCAGCTGTGATGACGCTGCTGGCATTGAATTCCACCAGCTAACTGCGGGAGAAAGCATCTCCTTTCAATGGCCTGAAATGTGCTGCCCGTATGGTTGGAGTATGAGACCAGGCAGTCCTGATCTACTTTCTCTGTTCCATATGGAACCCTTCGGCCAGGTGGAGCCAGCAGCAGCTGATGCCAGGTTCAATATCTGGGGTTCCTCTGCATCCATCCAACACAGAGCTGGCTCAAGCCACACCCAGTGACCTGGGAAATTCACCTCCCAGCCTTAGGTGCCTCTGAGTGTAGGAAAGAGACTTTTAATAAAAGGGAGGCATGAATTTGGAAAAACTCCACCAGCAGAGTCCAGAACCAAAACCATGAGTAGACGTCCCACCTCGAGTAGGCTGGGCAGAGGCCTTTCCCCCCCAAGTTCTTAAGTCCAGCAATGCAAACATGCTCCTCACATGCCCAACACTTCTCTGCACCCCACCCGTGGTCAGGGCAGACCAGAGTTCAGAGAGGCATCCACAGAGTTCACCTCCCATCCTGGGTGGGAGGAGGTAAAGAAGCATCTTTCTGACCGCGCTGGTCTCCATTCACCTCTGCACTGCCCTCACCTCCACCCTTATGTCCCCATCTGTGGTCATCCGCTTCATGGCCCATTCGTCTCAAATGATTTCTGCTCCTAGCAATTTCAACTCTGAGCAAGCAGGGTAGAAGAAACTCCGCTCCAACATCGTTAGCATAAGAAAAGAGGCACCTAAGGGTACCTATTTAGCTCTGTCCTTTGAATAGTAGAGATGGGGGCAGAAAACAGGTCACACCAGTCCAGGCAGGTGAAGCCAGGGGCTGCCCATGACTATAGGCTGACTCAGCCATCGCCTAAGGCGCCACCTTCAACGGCGCCCGATGATGACATCACAGAGCACCTGGGACACCCGATGATGACGTCACTCCATTGACGGCGGGGGCACCGATCGTGCATTCCACCTGGGGCCGCTCCTGGGTGCAGCCATACTGTCTCCAGACCCAAACAACCATCCCTCACCCCCTTGCCTCTCATAGGGCTCTGAAGGTCCAGCCCCGTCCCAGCAAGATTCTTTCTGCTAACTGTGAGCCCTTTCTTTTCAAACAGTCTAGCACACTCCCAGTTTTCTCTATTCCCACAAAATTACAAACCTTGGTAACCATATTTTAGCTCTCCCTGCATTTAATACAAACATAACTGGTGTTGGTCACAAATTAAGTTGATTACAGTGAGCAAAATCCCCCTCCATCTGCTGAATATCTAACACGTCTAGCAAAGCAGGAGCCAACCGTATTTGCATAGACACGCCCAGGGTTTCTCTCCCATTCCAGCTGGCTGAAATGGAAGTGTTCCTTCAGCTCCTGCTTACACTTAGGTTATTTTCCACCCCTCCGTCCTGTACAGTATTAGCGTATTGCGGTGCTGTTATGCATTGTCAATTCTGGTTGAAAAAAGAAAATGATAGAACAGAATAATTTCATATCAAAGCAAATAACATGGGGCGATTGCACAGTCGGTTATTGCTGTGTAGATTGGATTCATTTACGGCTTCTAATTTCAAGGTAAAAGAAGCCGCCACAGAATTTCCAGCCGACCACATAAGCCGTGGGATCTAGGGACTTTACTGAACAAGTGAAGCCCAATTTGCTGTAGAATTCTCCTCTGCAGGAGGAGGGTCTTGTCATTAAAATACAGATTTTCTATGGCTGTTGCAGTTCTATACCATTCCCTCTGACCTCCCTAGCTACATTTGTTAAATATGTTTTACCCCAGAGCCAATACAGTCTCTTTCTCCATTGGTATTCCATCTGCCTTCCGCAAATTCTGAAAAATCTTGCCTTGGCCGCTTCATTTGTATGCACTTAATCTGGTTTTATCCTGTTTTATGGAGCATCGTCTTTAAATTGATTCAGGCTAAAGCATAGCAGGGGCTTTGCATAGAATTTGCATGCATGACATTTCCGCACTGTCGGGGCCCATTGTACACCTTGCGGCGCACATTTTGCACATAAAAAATTCCGTATTAAAAAAGCAAAATAAATGTCTAAAAATAAATATAGTTGAGGGGAAATGAGACCAACTGATCTCTCCCTGCCGCATCGATATCGGTTACTAGCAGATTTACCCAGCATTGCTCGGGTCCTTAACTCAGGTCATTTTTTTAATAAAAGGAAAGTGTCCATGCTCTATGGAAATGATTGTATTTTTTAAAAAATACAATGTTATTTTTACGACATTAACGTTAGTGGTTTTATTTAAATGAGAATTCATTTAAGTGTATTTTTTTCTTCGTCCCTATCAACTCTTATCATTCACTATCATATATATAGTAGCCCAATGTCTGAGAGTCTGTAACGCTGTAGCGTTACAGACTCACCTCTGGGGGGCGCGTTTGCCTCCCGCTGCGGCGCTCGGCTGAGTTCTGCGGGAAGGGGGCGGGGCGGGGACATACATGGCCAGGGGGCGGGGCCAGGCCAAATGAGAGGCAGAAGGGGGAGGAGAAGAGAAAGGGAGCGTGAGAGGCAAGAGAGGGAGAAGAGAAACAGAAATGGAGAGAGAGGCAGGAAGTGGAGGAGAGTGGAGGAGGAGGAGGCAGGAAGAGGAGGAGAAAGAGAGAAAGAGAGAGAGAGAGAGAGGAGAGTCCCGAAAAATCCCATTGTATGACGGGTTATTGGCTAGTGTTTTAATAAAACAGGCTATATAGTCAGTTTAGTTTCTAATAACATTTTATTCTAGTTTTCATACGTTAAGCACTGAGGTAGCTGTGTCAAAGCAGAGCACTACTCTAAATTTGTCAGTTTTCTCTCCGTTCTGTAAGGTTGATTGAGAAGTGATCCTATTCCAGAGTCATCCTATTTTTCTGGCTCATCTTAGAATCACAGAATACTAGAATTGGAACGTTACGTCTACACTGCATGGATTTTTCAAAATACCTGTTTTGGAATAGGCATTATTCCATGCAGAATGAGGTTTACAGAAGTCGGAATAAGCTGTCCGTTATTTCGAAATTATTTCAAAATAACGGAACTGCTGTGTGGATGCTTGCATAGTTATTTCGGAATAACAGCCGTTATTCTGAAATAACTTTGCTGTGCAGGCACATCTGAAGGGACCTGGAGTTATCGAGTCCAATCTGCTGCCCTCATGGCAAGGAGTTCCACAGGTGAACTGTGCGCTGCGTGAAGAAATACTTCCTTTTGTTTGTAGAATTCTCTTGCCCCTGTTTCCAGGCCCAAATATTCCTTCTCATGGAGAATTTCCAATGAGAGATGAAAGACCCACTCTTTTCTTGAGAACTTAGCGTTCCCTGGCTCTTCAAAGCTATGAAGATGTCCACAAAAGTGCTCAGTGACAATAGGGACAAGGTCCAAATAAACGCCATCTTCACATATTTGCAAGAGCCACATCTGCCGATGAACTTCTGTGCCTTACCGTTCTAAGCCGTCACTTTAGAGAAGACACATTATGGTTGAAGAGTGAAGTCTGCCACACCATTCTAATGAGCTGGAGGGATGTGTGTGTGGCGGAGGAGATCTCCTATAACTTGATTAAGAAAGTGATTGAGAAGCCGCATTGTTGATATCTCTAGGCAAGAGGATTCCAGAGAGAAAATGCTAACTAGCTGAAGCAACATCTGTCTGTTATGGCACATGAAAGCCCTGGAGAAACGGGGGTGCTAGCACTAGATTAAATCATCTGAAAATAGGGGAATAAGAAATAGATCAGAGGCAGAGAGGATAAAAATAAAACTCTGGTCAAGATTTCAGCAGGCTGTCTGAGGGCCTCTGACCTTGAAACTCACTGGTGTAAACGGAGTCTGAACAGGAAACATATAAGCATGTGTTTTATGTTGCCACAGAACCTTGTCAGATGCAGTTTTGATCAGTGGAAAACTGTTAATGTATGTGCCTAGACACCAGCAAAAATGTACAAATCAGTATTTGATTGCTGAGGATTAATATTTCTGCAAAGGGACCTTAATGATTTAACAATAGTATTGTCATATTAGAGACAGAAGAGAGGTAGCAGCAGAGCACTTGTGTTAATGTCGAATCCCATTAAAAGCCCAACTCCATTTAAAGGGGCAATGTTAGGTTAAGAATGCCATAGTTTTAAAAGTCAGATTTCCCTAGCTATGCTGAAAATAACCCCTTAGGTGACTGACTGAAAGAATAGCAACACTCGTCCTTTACTTTTTACTCTTGTGTTCTTTGGCTGATGACTGTATTTCTCAAAACGGGTGATGGGTATAGATTAGTCAGTTTCACTTTTATTTCTAGTCCGTTCCTTGACAGTTTCACTCCAGCATCTCAGGCACTAGACAATTACTGGGAAATTAGCCTGATCCTGAAACCCTCGGCTACTTGAGCAAGGTAGCCATGCGGTCCGGAATGGCTTACACCCAGGCAGGTTGCCAGACGCAGGGCAGACACCCCAAACGGCTGGTATGTTCTATAATGGGAGTTCACCAACCCAGTAATAAGTGTGAACTCCTGGGTCACTGACTCCATGGAGAGACAGTTACAGACCACCAATCTATCTTGCCACCCAAGCAAGTGGAGCATAGTGGTAAATGGTTCCTTACCTGTTCTCCTTGGATGACAGGACAAGAAGCAATGGGCTTAAATTGCAGCAAGGGAGGTTTAGGTTGGACATTAGGAAACACTTCCTGCCTGTCAGGGTGGTTAAACATGGGAATAAATTGCCTGGGGAGGTTGTGGAATCTCCACCCCGGGAGATATTTAAAAGCAGGTTGGATAGACACCTGTCAGGGATGATCTAGACCAAAATTTCTCAACCTTTTTTTGCTCATAGCCCCCTTCCGAGCCTCGTTTACCTCTGTGATCCCCCCTCATCCACTGTTAGTTGGAAAAAAAGGTACATAATTTACCTAATGTTCCGGTTTTTTCCACGTGGCCCCCTAGAGGTAGGGTGTGGCCGCTGGGGTGCCATATGGCCCCCGGTTGAGAACCACTGATCTAGACAATGCTGGGTCCTGCCGTGAGTGCAGGGGACTAGACTCAATGACCTCTCAAGGTCCCTTCCAGTTCCAGTGTTCTATGATTCTATGAACAATCACAAAATACTCAGGTTGTGTCCTGTCCCAAGGGACAAGTCACCCCAGATCCACTGGTACTTTAGATCTCACACCAAAGAGAATGCCCATGCTAAACCAACTGCAGATTTACAAACTAGGCAAATGGAACGAGAATTATTTAAAGGTTAAGACACGTAACCAAAGACACACAAAGGAGCTTCACTCTGTGATGCGAGACATTGGGGATCTCTGCTTTTGTTTCTTGGTTCCAGCCTGTGTGGGAGCCCAAACAGCAAAGAAATGAAAAATCTTTAGGTTTGCTACTTTCATTTCGCTCCTCCAGCTTTCAGAGCGATGGGGGTGAGGCCTTCTGCACAGCACTGAGCCAAGAAAGCCATCAGCGGCCTGAAAAGGCCCGGCTATGGCTCGGGGAGGCACGTCGCCGACCACAGCAGCACTCACCGTAACAGACCCAGGTGTGGCTAACGCTGAAAGCATCGAGGAGGGTTACGTAACAGAGTAGAGGACCGGAAGCAAGCCGTGTGGCTAAGGTAACTCTGCCCATCTCTATCAACCCCCATGGGCACAGCCCCCCTGAGGGCAATTCAGGGGCTAGGCCCATGTGCAAACCTCCACGGGCCGGCATGTTGAAAACGTCTCCAAATGTTAACCAAAGCTCAGGCGGTGACAGCGGAGGGCACAAAGCCCTCCCTTGCCAATGCACTCCCCATCTAGACTGGGAGCTCAGAGGGGGAGGACATGGTGGCCAGCAGGCTAGTCAACGGCTCTGTACAATACGGTTTCCCGCCACGCCGCTTTGGGACAGGACCGGCAGCGCACTAGGTTCTTTTGCAGAGCCATCGCGACACCAAGATGCCTGCAGAGCTGGCTCCTGGGAACTCCCACGAGGAGACCCTGTGGCCTGAGATCGGGCGGCAGCTCCCAGCATCCTCTGCCCCCATCCAGCCCTGGCCTCAGTGAACATCCAGGTGGACGGTGCCTGTGATCAAGCGGGAATCATAGGAAGAAACCTCAGGAGTCATCAAGACCAGCGCACTGCCCAAGGCAGGACCAATCCCAACTCAGTCATCCCAGCCAGGGCTTTGTCAAGGCAGGACGTAAACACCTCGAGGGGTTGTCTAGGCTACAGGGTTTTGTCGACAGAACTATACCTGCGTCCACACTACCGCCGAGTTCTGTCGACATAACGTTGCAGCAAGGCCTAACAAGGTAGAAAGGTCTGGACGGGCCCATAACATGAGCTGTAAAAGAGGCTCCTTCGGCGAAGAACAGAGCTACGACTCCTGAGATTTGCTAGGATGTCTGAGGGGCACATTGTGGGTCAGGACTGAGGTGCTCTGCCTGAGAAGTACAGGGACAGACAGGAACTCTACAAATCATGATGTGGTGTGGGATGAGAAGAGTAATACCCAGCAGGTATTATTTACTACAGACGAGGGTGGCTGTGGGAGCCATCAGTTGAGGATGGCTGTGGAAACCATCAGACAAGGACGGCTGTAGTAACCATCAGAGGAGGATGGGTGTGGAAGTCATCAGATGAGGATGACTGTGATAACCATCAGACAAGGGTGGCTGTGGGAGCCATCAGACGAGGAAGGCTGTGGTAACCATCAGACGATGACGGCTGTGGGAACCATCAGACGATGACGGCTGTGGGAACCATCAGACGATGACGGCTGTGGGAACCATCAGACGATGACGGCTGTGGGAACCATCAGACGAGGATGGCTGTGGGAACCATCAGGAATATCAGGAAGGTTGCCTGATATTTTCTATTGTAGGATCCTGTTTTTCAGTTCTCGCCCTGCTCCTGCACCCTCCGTCCCTATCAGACCCCAGCTCCTCACCCTCTGCTCATTCCTGCACCCGACCTCCCATGCAAATCCGGCATCCCTACACCCAGCCTGCTCCCCCACAGCAACCTCCCACATATCAATCCCTCACTTTTGACCCCAGCCCAGAGCCTGGGAGGGGGAGGGGGGCACAAAATCTACTAGCCCTGGACCCCAAAAGAGTTAATCTGGCCCTGGGACCTTTACCTTCTTTCTCCTCCCTTCCGCCCATGGGGCTGGAGCTTGAGGGACGTGTCTTTTGTCTTGCTTCTCAGTTGGAGGCCACATCTGTGAGGGTTTTTTTCTCCTTCTCACTTGGGGGCCAACTCAGTGAGAGTTGGTGGGTGTTTTTTCTTTTCTTTTTGTGTGTGTGGTGGGGGATCACGAATTTTCCATCCCTCCATTACTTAAGCTTTATGCTTCCAAAAAATTTGGAGAGAAGGCAAACCACGGTGATCTGGTTCATCTGCCTCTTCTTAATGCTCAGGTTTTTCAAATCAGGAAGGACCACCGCGCACATCTGCTTGGGCTCCCTGCAAAGTACCGTTTTTTCCGGCGTATAAGACGACTTTTGATGTTAAAAAACATCCCCCAAAAATCGGGGGTCGTCTTATACGCCGGGTATACAGCTTTGCGGCTTTGCAAAGCCTCGGGGGAATCCGGCGGCGGGGCATCCCAGGCGCGCCTGGACTGCCCCGCCACCGGAGCCCCTCCACGGCTTTGCAAAGCCTTGGGGGAAGCCGGCGGCGCCTGCCCCGCCGCCTTCCCCCGAGGCTTTGCAAAGCCAGGGAGGGGCTCCGGTGGCGGGGCAGCCCAGGCACGCCGGGGCTGTCCCGCTGCCGGGGCGTCCTCAGAGGCTTTGCTCCCGGTGTCCCTGGTCTGCTGGGGACCGTCTCCAGCAGACCAGGGACACCGGGAGCAAAGCCGGGGAGGCGGAGGGGCGCTGGGGTATAAGATGAAACCCTATCTTTTAACTAAAAAATTAGGGGGTCGTCTTATACGCCCAGTAGCCTTATACGCCGGAAAATACGGTAGTGCTTCTCTCTCTGCCATCCCTGCATCAAAGCCAGCAAGGACCACCAGCTCTCTCGCAAAGGCAGGGGGAGCAGGTCTGAAGCATGCAAGAGCAGGGATTAAATGCCGTTTGTTTTGGAAGTTTGTGAGTGAGAAACAAGACGATATTTATCTGCAACCATTTATATAACTGAACTCCAGCTCAAAGACCTGAAAACTTCGTACACGGTGAGATGAATTCAGTAGAAGGTACTGAATCGATTTTTTTAGATGCAGATCATGAATAAATCCTCCACGACGTCCGCTTCAGAACAAAAGTCAGCTATGAAAATCATTAAGTCCTCGGTCAATAATTGATAATACGCATTTCAAATGCTAAAATAAATCGGTTTGTAGCTTTCTTGGACTGCAGGCTGTATCGAATTTCATTAGCCAGGAAATGTAAATGATCAAGGAAGAGCCTTAAATTGTCCTCTTCTTAAGAAAGCATATTTGTTACCCCTTTATCTCCTCGGAAGAGGGGGTTTTGTTGAGGTTATATACCAAGTTGAAGAAGTTACAAGAGACTATTCTCTGTTCCACAGACCTCTGAATTCAGAAGCTTACACACACACACACACACACACACACACACACACACACACACACACCTTCTTCATTTCATCAGTCCACAGGGCCATAGACTCATAGAATCCCAGGGTTGAAAGAGACCTCAGGAAGTCATCGAGTCCAACCCCTGCAAAGATTCTGCACAACCAAAGTACCCTTGAGTTGCTATTAGGACCAGGTGAGGCAAATTCTACCTAATCTTTCCTACTTTGTCTGTCTCTCCCGCTGCCGCCACCGCTTGTTCAAAAGCTTTCAGTCCAAGGACCATAAAGAACTTCCGAGATGAGATGTACAACAGAACGCATTCTATCAGGGATTGTATTATAGACATCCGTCTCGAAAACTTCAGTTGCTTCCAAGGGGATCGGTCTCTGCTCAGAAGCCTTTAGTGTCTTTATAGTCTCGCTAACTTTAAGAAAGAACAACCAATAACCTCCCCCCCCCCAAAAAAAGTGTCATAGCATCAGGATTTCAAACGTATTCGGAACCGCAAGCAGGTTTCAACGTTCAATTTATTTATTTTTTAGAAGAGGAAAAGGGGCACATTTTTTATGATATTTTTGGGAAACCTGACTCTATTTTTTCACTCGGTTCTACTCAGCATCTCCTTAGGAATTCCGATAATAGAGAGGTCCTCACTTTCAAGTGCTTTGATGGATGTGGCTACTAGGTTTACCTATCTGTGAAAGAACATGCACACAGGGAGAGAGAGAGACATTGGTTCAATGTGTTTTCTGGATCTTCAGCATTGCTTGTGACAAAAAGTAGCACTTGAGAGCTTTCTAGTTATTCAGAAATTTGTCGGTGGCTGAAAGAACAGACTGAATGTTGGACTACGGTTTACCAAGCACTACAAAATCAAAACTCTTTTCTCAGTTCTTCAGCCTGGTAGAAGACTGTATAAATGTCATAGGCATCCGTCTGAAAATCCTAAAATGCATAGTGAAAGATACGGCATCTCTTTTCCTTGCTGTGACAATGATCAAGACTCATACCTTCTACAAGAATAAATTAGGGCTCTCAATTAACGTGTGTTAATGCCTGTGATTAACTCAGGGCAGAATTAATGTGTTGATTTTTTTACTGCATGTTAATTGCAGGCATTTCCACATGGTGCTGCCCCTTTGAAATGCTGGGCCTCCGTGCAGCGCTGCCTCTTTGAAACGCCACAGCAGCGTTTCAAAGGAGCAGTACAACGTGGAGCCCGGGGTCAGCTGGAGTCTTATCATTGTTTAACAGCGCGATTAATCATGTGATCGCTTGACAGCCCTAGAATAAATCTCAGGAGGTCTGCAACCAGGTGACCGTCATCAGAACCGAATGTGTGTCTTTTTATTGTCCTTGTAAATTACATTTAAAACACTACATTGGAAGGCCTTTCTTGTTACAAAGTGAAGCGCTCAAAAGGTAGGAAATATCCAATTCCAGGGCAAACATTCACGGGTAATGGTTAGCAAACGTATAAGCAACAGAAAACACCAAGGAACATTGTAATGGAAAACATCGAGGAACCTTAGCTAGCCGCCTTGCTGCCAACAGTGCCCCTGGAAGCATGACTGTAATTATTCATTTGTTTTTAAATTGATTCTTGTGTTAATTTGCCTCCTGTTCCAAAGAAGTGTTTGTCAGGCTCTTCCCTGAATGACGTGTGGAAAGGCATCCATTTCTGCACCAGTTATGGAGAAGTCTTTGCATAGCCAGGGAAACCACCCAATGACCCATGTCGGGAACAACATGCTTGCTCACGGTGAGTGCTGAGTGGGTTCTCCATGCCAGAACACCCTGACGCACAGGTCACACCATTAGCACAAGAAGAAATAACGGAGGGTTTGGAAATTGATAGGAATGGGAGCTCATTGATGATTCGAACAGAACGGGGAGAACCCAGCAATATCAAATGTTTTCGTCTGCTGCTCTGGACCCAAAGTTCAACCCTTATGTAAAATCAATAAGACCCATGTTGAATGGATTTTGTATTTGAGTCAAGTCCAGAATGTTCCAGGAGCTGCCGCTTTCTACCAAACCAAATTAAGAAGGAAGCTCTGAGACACGACAAATTGAGTTGTGTTCCCGTGCACAACATCATCCGCGTTAACCCCCTCATTTAAGTTTTAACCTATTTAGCGCAGCCAGGACTGGTACATTAACATCCAGCTGGCAGTTTCGGGAATTAACAATATCTTAAACAGATGTTACCAATAAACCCTCAAAATACAGGGGATTTTTTTTTCTCCAGCAGGGATTAGGAGGCCATGGAGTAATTAGTTCTGAAATACTTTGTCTGGATTACTGTGCATTGCTGTATGAAAAGAACATAGCTTTTTCTCACTAGTCTGGAGAATACGTTCCATTTTGTGTTTCAAAGGCATTTACTGTCTATGGATGTCTGAGGTGATAGTAAGACTAAGTTCTTTCTCCAGTCTTTGAGACTGAGGCCAGGTCCACACTATGGGGGAAGGTTGGCTTAAAGTACACAATTCCAGCTACATAAAAAACATAGCAGGAATTGACGTTTCTTAAGCTAAGCTATGGTGCAGTCCTCACAGTGGGAGATTGATGGGAGAAACACTCCCGTTCGCTTCCCTTACTCCTTGCGAGGAATAGGAATACCGGTGCCACTGGGAGCACCTCAGCGTTTAATTTAGCGGGTCTTTGCTAGACATGCTAAATCAAACGCTGGAAGATCGATTACCAAAGTGTCGATCTTCCCGTAAGTGGAGATGGGGCCTGAGAGGTTACCACAAAGCATTAAGACACTTGTATGCAATTCCTACAAAGTGACATTTGTTTTCTCATGTTCTTCTAGAGGTGTCAGAGTTGAAACAGACCAATTGTCCCTATCCTTGAGGATAGCCACTGAAAGTAGGAACTGCAGCTGGTTGTAAACGAAGGAGGGTTGGTACCTTGCTCAGCACTTCTAAAGAGCAGATACGAGGGTGATGTTTTGCTAAGGACTTTGAAGAGGACAATATTTCACCCTGTCTCTCTAAACACTAGGCACCAAGAAAACAAGGTACTGACATCTCAACTACATGGCTGTAGAATGCCAGATCATAAGAGAACCATTCTGATTGGCTGCCCATGACCTTGGGCCTTTGTTAGGAATATGCATTAAAATGTCAGAGATCATGATAGCTTTCTTTATTTGTCTGTGTTCGTTCCTTTTGGTCCTAACCGTGACTGAGGCAGCTAGAACAATGCTGGAGGAGGAGCGTTTTGAAATTTCAATAACTCTTTCGCAACAAAAATTGGAAATTCAATGAAAAAATCATCGGGGGGTTAAACGACCAGATTGGAGGTGGAAGAAGATTTCCATTTTTGACCAATTATGAAGACAGTTATCGTTGTTCAGATTGTGAAAGTTGGATGGCATTCCAGTCAGGAAACAGAAACAATGCCTGGTGGCCTCTATAGCCAACCCAACCCAACTCATGGAGCTTGATTTGGAAATATAAAAGACTCACCACCAAGGCTATGTCTAGACTGCAGGCTTCTTTCGAAAGAGGCTCTTTCGAAAGCATCTTTCGAAAGATCGCGTCTAGACTGCAGGCGGATCTTTCGAAAGAGAAATCCGCTTTTTCGAAATAGAGCACCCAGCGAGTCTGGATGCTCTCTTTCGAAGACGGCCTCTTTACATTGAAGAACGCCTTCCTTCAAAAGAGGAACTTTCGAAGGAAGGCGTTCTTCCTCGTGAAACGAGGTTTACCGCCATCGAAAGAAAAGCCGCGTTCTTTCGAAATAATTTCGAAAGAACGCGGCTTGAGTCTGGACGCAGTGGAAGTTTTTTCGGGAAAAGGCTACTTTTCCCGAAAAAACCCCTGAGTCTGGACACGGCCCAACTGTTTGTGGATAAAGTCTACACACCAAGATGTAGTCATAACAATTTGTTGGCAAGAATAAACATGCGACAACTGTGCACTGCCCCCAGGCAACTCAACCGGAAGGCAAGTGGCAAAATATATGAAATGAAGGAATCGCTGTTATGTCCTTATCTCTGTCTGCTACTATGCTACATGAAAACCCGGACACAGACCAGCTTCCAAGCAGAGTGTAAATTGTTCTAACAATTGTCAGACACATCTTCTCGAGAGAGGGAAGAGAAAAGATTCTGTCCTTTCTTCTAGCATCGCTTCCATCTTGTCTGACTCCTCTGCCTGTTGTGCCTTAATGAAAACATATTGGAACAGTTTAGTTTATGTCTGTGGAATCTGGTTTTCCCCACACGCATCAGAGGGACGGTTTTCAACTGGTACATAACACCCTTGAATTCAGATAGCAGCAGGGGAATTTCTGTCCCTGAAAGTCTTGTGTTTGCATTGGAGTGCCAGAGAACAGCGGTCTCCATCTACGCCCTCAAGGTGAAGAACAAGCAGACCCATGCTGTGCTTTTCAATTTCTCATCAGCTCTATGAGCCGTCTAAAAAATTAGTTCATTTTGTTCTCCAGGAACATGTTTCTAGGGAGAAAATGTTCAAATATGATGCCGCCAATAAAATGAACTCGTTCGACACAAGAATTCTCCCTTTGATACTTCCATCTCTCGCGTCTCACTGAGGTGCTAGCAATTTTGGTCTTGGCTCCAGTAACAGAGGATGTGAAATATTTATAACATTGCTCCTTTTATTTTCGAGGCCTACATATCGCTCACATTTGCAAAGCTTGTAAGGGAAAGAAAGCCAAAGATCTTTATTATTCAGTCTTTTAGATATGGGTATAAAGAATTTACAGTCCAAATGAACCAATTTCGAAGAGTAAGAGGAGAGGGGTTTAGAGGTCTTATCAGTTACTTTTCCTTGTTGCGTTCTCTTGGAAGAGTATGTAATATTTATAAAGGGAAGAGCTGGGTACTTTTATGCAGCCGTTCAGAGCCAACCTTTTTGTTTCTAAATATTCATGAAGGAAACTGCAGAATATCAATAGCAAGAGGCATACTTTTTAATATAGTTTCCACATAATTCTCTTTTTACATTTATTACCTGTGCTGTATTTTTTGTATCTTTAAACCTTTTCTCTTCATTACATGGGTTTTGAGATATGGAGATCTGTAAAATTGGCAATCTGCTACAGCGGCAGACAACACACACTCATCCTGTCTGCAATTTCCCGCATCTCTTTACACTGGCTGGCAGCAATCGGAAAGCACACGTTCTACAGAGGTATCTTGCAGGAACCCGTGTTGCGTCATTCGCATCTGCTGCAAAACCTCCCCAGGCATGTAGACGGTGTCATGCCCATGAACCAAACCTGGCTTTGATGTGGTTTCTAACGCCATCTCTGTGATCAGTATCTCAGCCCTATGCGGGACCTGTGGGGACCGTTGTGCTGTCCTCCCCAGCTGGGCTCCTGGCCACTAACTCCACAGCTGACAGCCCCAACTGGATTCCTCTTGCCACCCGACTCCTGGCCACCAGGGCTCACACATTAGAAATCTGCAGTCTTCTACATTTGGAGACCAATAGGCCAATGCCCCTGCCAATCCTCCTGTGAGGTTTGGGTCTTCTCCTTGAACAAAGAGACATGGAAGACCATGAGTCAATTGAAGCTCATCCATTTATACCCTTGTGACGGACCGGGCCGTGTCTGGGCACAGCTGCGGGCATCCGCTCAGGGCGAATTGCTCAAATCTGGGGTTCCTTACAGCCCCCGACTGGCAACCTCTCCACACAGGCCACAAACCAGTCTCACAGAGCGCTTCAGCAGCCTGCCTGAAGCCTCCCGAGCAAAACCCCTCCGACACCCCAGCAATATCCGTGCCCCAGATGGCCCCGGGCCTCATACACAGGTGGGGGGTCCTAGCACCCAATCCCACCTACCCCGAACAAGTCCTGTCCGGTTCCAAGAAACCAGCCACAGATCCCTGGTCAATTTACCCTCTGGATCTTACCCACAAATCACGCTGGGCCAATCCTTTAGAATCTATATCTAAAGGTTTATTATTATAGGAAAGAAAAGCATGAGAGTAAGGTTATTAAAGTACAGTACGTTACATGCACCGAATCTCCCAGTTCTCGATGCAGGCTCTAGCAGAGATGTTACAGCTGCTGGTTTAAAAGTTCTTATTGCACATCCTAAGATCAGGATGGGTTCACAGGTCTTCCGGGCTCTTCAATCCCTGCAGTGCTGCCTCTGGGATGAAGTGCTGAGCTGAGAACAAAATGGCATCGACCACATGGCCTCTTTATACTCCTTCCTGGCCTCTCTTCTAGTCTGCAGCAAGTCACCTGGTCAGAGGCCAATCTCTATATTTCCTGCTGGCTGCCCTCAGGTGACACATCCCATTCTTTGGGTGTGTCCATAGCCTATTGAGAGTCATTGTTCCACAGGGCTTTGCTACTCAGCCTGTCCATAGCCATGCTTAACCACATTCACAGAAATATTCAGCTTCCACACAGATTACAGATTCCTACACACACACATAGACATTATACACTCACATAAATAGCGTATATAAGATTAACAAACAATAATCTCCCATTCAATACCCCACATGGCTCCCCCCATACCAATTTCTGGGGCCAACACCCCCACCTAGGGGTGCAGCAGCAATCTGGCTGCTTCCCTCCAATTCAGCAACGTGACAACCCTTTCTTCCTTTCCTTCCTGGAAAATCCAGCCAGGACCAGTGCATGCAAACCACCCCAGGAAAACTTTTCTGACCACGGATATTGCAAGACCATAGAGTCCTGGATTTTAGAGGTTCAACCTGTAACTACGTGTAAAAATGGTTCATGCATAATTGTGGTCTTTTTTCTCGGGGAGAGTGACCCCCGCTTTTCCAGGAACCTAAACAATAGGGGGTGATTACCCTGGAAACTGTAAATAACTTCAGAAAAGTTCTCCCAATGTGATTTGAATGGATTGGTCCTGGCTGGGTTTTCCAGGGAGAGAGAGAGAGAGAGAGAGAGAGAGAGAGAGAGAGAGAGAGAGAGAGAGAGAAAGAAAGAAAGAAAGAAAGAAAGAAAGAAAGAAAGAAAGAAAGAAAGAAAGAAAGAAAGGGCTTTTGGTATAAAAGGATGAGCCTCAACTGACACGCGATTTTTTTCTTCACTCAGCACATAGTCAACTTGTGGAACTCCTTGCCAGAGGATGTGATGAAGGCTAGAACTTTAACAGGGTTCAAAAAAGGGCTAGATAGATTCATGGAGGTTAGGTCCATCAATGGCTATTAGCCAGGATGGGTAGAAATGGTGTCCCTGGCCTCTGTCCGGAGGTGGGTGACAGGGAAGGGATCACGTGAGGATTCCCTGTAGTGATCCCTCCCTCTGGGGCATCTGATATTGGCCACTGTCTGCAGACAGGACACTGGGCTAGATGGACCGTTGGTCTGACCTAGTATGGCCGTTCGTATGTTCTTATGGCTTATATGACTCTTTGCCCAAGGAGAAGAGCCAAGCCTTACTGGAGGATTGGCAGGGGCATTGGCCTATCAGGGGCATTGGCCTATCAGTGTCCCCATATGGGAGACTGCTGATTTCTGGTAAGTTCAGGGTGGGTTTCAGTTGGTTTTTTGGTTTGCCCTGTTTTCCTTGTAATGCTGTTACCCTACAAATAAACGTGCTTGCTTAGAGCCGTGCGGTCACTTGTAACAGCTGGTCAGACACTGTTCAGAGCCCTCAGAGAGAAAACAACACACGGGCACCATCCCCTAGTATGCTGGCTTGCTGGGATGTAGCAAAGTAAGGCAGGAAGCTGGGAAGCCTTAAAACCGCCAGTCAGAAGGGTACAGGACACGTTCCCGTACCCAGAGATCAATGCGTTGGAGTCTTGACTGAACACTCACGGGGGAGGGTAGATACAGATACAGTCACCCAAAACCTGTGACATCAACTTGACACCACCCAGGAATCCTGCCCTCTAACACAGGTTCCTTCGACGTTCTTTGGTTGGCAGAGGCCACTGTCGGAGGAACCGAAAAGGGCAATTATCGAGTGATCTATCCCATGTTGGGCAGTCCCACCTCAACTATCGTTGTGTCTCTGACCATGGTAGCAATGGCTAAGCACAGATCCATCCTCCCTGAACGGATCTAATTCTTTTTGGAACCCAGTTTATGCTTCTGGCTTTCACAGCATC
Organism: Pelodiscus sinensis; assembly: GCF_052426305.1. Lineage (NCBI taxonomy): Eukaryota > Metazoa > Chordata > Testudines > Trionychidae > Pelodiscus > Pelodiscus sinensis. The sequence goes on along the minus strand of NC_143061.1, from coordinate 54,649,750 downwards.
TCCTGGCAATGAAATTAACCGGGTGACTGTGTGCTGCATGAGGATGTACCAACCTTTGGACAGATTGTTGTGGCAAAGGGGATAAGTCATGAAATGCAATGACTAGTGAAGAACTGAAATTAAAACATCGGAGATGAAGCTTTTCAAAAGCAGATTGAATTTGAATCACCGTATTCGAATATGAAGAGATCCCGGGGTTGACAATCAGCATAAACAGGGAGTGCGCCACCGTATGTGGCATCAACAACTCTTTCTGTGTTTTGTTTTGGGATTTTTTTTTTTTTTTTGCTTTGGATATATATAAAATGTCTGTGAGTTAAAGTGGTCAGAAAACCAAAATATTTGCTGTGACCAATTTCAGCAACAAACTCTCATTCAAAATCTTTCTGCTGAACATTTCCTACACGCAGTTTCAGCTCACATCCAAAGGAATATGTTATTTTTGAATCAGCATTGATATTTTTGGTCTTTCTTTGCTGTTTACCTTCACCAGAAATAATACAAAAAGTAATTTTCTGCGGCACAGTGCAATGTTTTGCTCGTTATGGATGGAAATATAGAACAGGATGTTCTGAGAAAAGACGGTCAGATCTGTGAGGTCTGATTAAGATTCAGGCCTAGTCATGACAAACTGAAATCAACTAGAGTTAGATAATTACAAAACACTTGCAATTAACTTTGTTGCTCATGGAGAATCTACCTTTCTGGCTGGTCTCCCACTTTCTGTTTCACAAAGGTGAACGAGCTAGATTGACATAATTGTTAAATCTGCCTGAAAAGCAGATTTCAAATAATTGTAATAATTAATAGTAATATAATTGATCTATATTGTTCTGTGCGTGACAGAAACTCGCTTAACATTGAACTATCAAATTAAAACAGCATTTAGCATGCCGTGCAATATTGTTTATGAATGCATCTATTTATATCTGCAATCTATTATGTAAATATGAAGTATGCAATTAAGTTATACAATAACCTTGTGGTGCATCAAGCAACGGAGATGTAAATGGTTAAAAAGCAATTGTAATTTTCCAGGAAAATAAATACACCCGTCAGGGTATATCAAAGTAACAGAATTATTTACCTGAAAGTTCAAATTGCAGCCTATCCTTACACTGCCCTAGTAACCCAGAATCACTTTCCAGCATTCTTGAGACTACTGTAGGTCAGAGGATTTTTGTCTATTTTTTTCCCTTTAAAAAAAATAAAAAGTTTTTCCACACACGCACAAAAACCCTGACAGTTTTCGTTTTCCTTGTAAGTTTCTAGTTTTTCAGTGAAGAAACAGAACCTGGAAATTTGCGGGTGAAAAGTAATTTTTTGTGGGGGAAAAAAGTCTTTTTGAACATCAAAACACATTTGGGTTGCGGTCTTTCAAGGAGATCACGGAAATTTGGGAAGGATGCCAGTTTGTCTTCAATATTGCCTGGAGGAAAAAAAATTGGTCTTTTAAAAAAAACCGTTGTGTATAAATGACTTTGCTGTACTACACCAGCCATGAAATTATGTTACAATAGGGAGGCAGTGTTGCTTCAGGGAAAAGATGGGTTAGATGTAACCCTGGAGCCCGCAAGAAGAACTCCACTGAAGCTTGGAGCAGGTTCGAGTCTGGTCTGTGTCATACCGTTGAATCCTACTCCCCCAGCCTCTGTTAATAAAATCAACAGACCCCCTCTCCTAACATGGATCTGGAGGGGGCACTAGGAAACGTGTCTTGGCCTGATAAGCACAAGAACAGCCACCTATCAAGGAACTCAGGCAATCCAGTTTATCAAAGAGAAGGTTAAGAAGTGCCTAGATCGCAATTTTCGATGACTTATACAGGGAGGAGATTGCTGATGCTCTTTAATCTAGTAGGTAAAGGGACAAGAAAGTTCACAGGTTGGAGGACAAATGCAGGCTAGAAATAAGGTGGAAAATGTTAGCAGTGACAGTAATTAACCACTACAACAGTGTACCTGGGGATAGGGTATTGGCATTGGAAAAGGTTCAGAAAAGGCAACGAAATGGTTAGGGGTTTGGAGCGGCTGCGCTATGAAGGGAGATTAAAAAGACCAGGACCTTGGAAAAAAGGAGCCTAAGGGAGGATGTGAGAGAGGTCTATAAAATCATGGTAGGTGTGGCGAAAGGGCAAAAGAAAAAGTTGTTTACTTGTTCCCCTAACATAAGAATGAGGGGTCATCACATGAAATTCATAGGAAGCAGGTTTAAAACAAAAAAAGGGAAGTTTTTCTTTGTGCAGCGCACAACCTGTGGAACTCCTTGCCAGAGGATGTTGTGAAGACCAGGATTTGAACAGGGTTCAAAAACCAACTAGATACATTCGTGGAGGATAAGTCTGTCAATACGTTAGCCAGGAAGGGCAGGAATGGTGTCCCTAGCCTCTGTTTGTCGCAGGCTGGGAATGGGTGACAGGGGAGGAATCACTTGATAATTCCCTGTTCTGTTCACTCCCTCTGGGGCATCTGGTATTGGCCACTGTGGGCAGACAGGACACTGGGCTAGATGGACCTCTGGCCTGACCCAGTCTGGCCGGTCTCATGTTCTTATGCCTGCAAAGGTGCTAGTGCCCATCACCTGGCCTGCTCAGAAAGGGAGTAAAAAATCTAAAAGGCCTGTGCGCTTATGCTCAGACTATCGGGTATAACAGCCGGGGGGGCTGGATGATCACGTTTTAAACTCAGCCCGTCTGTGTGTGCCGCGGTTGGGGCAGGGCACACACCCTGCGCTCCGCCTGTGGGTTATGACCTTAGCAGAAGCTTTTTGATTGAGGTTTACCAGCTAATTTGAGTTAGGGGCTTTAAATCGGAATCCCGTTTCACTGCCGTGTGTAGACACGGGCAGTTACTTCGGGCTAGTCAATTTCTAAAATGGCGACCAGCCGGGAACATGCAAATCAAGCGCGGGATATTTAAATCCCGGGCTTGATTTGCAATTTCGGTGGCCCTCATTAGCATCCCTAGATCGATCTGGGGGGCTAGTGTAGACGTACCCTTAGAAAACCAGGGCGGATTCTTTGTGGCTAACTTGATAGGCTGGCAAAGAACCGGGAGAAGGGAAAGGAGAGGCCTGGCTCTAATCTAGGGATTTACGTGCGACAGTCGGCAGCAGCCTCCTCTGAAACAGCCGCTACCTGCCCCGGGCAGAGAGGGGTGGCCGGAGAAGGCTGGTGCCATGCCGGCTCCGTGAGGGGCACTCGGAGTTGTTTGATCGCTGGGGACAGGGAAGGAGACGGCACATGGGGACATTTCAGTTTCATGCAAAACTTTCTGACAAAAGGACTCGAAAAGCTGAGGAGTTTCGAGAGGGAGGCTGGAGGCAAACGGGTGAATCTAAAGGTCCCGAGTAGTGACAGCCGTGGAGCCCGGAGTCCCAGCCCTTTAAATCGCCACCGCAGCCGGGAATTAAACACCTCTAGGGATGGAGATTCCACCCCCTCCCTAGGGAACCCATCTCAGTGCCTCCCACCTGCCTAGGGAAAGAGTTTTTCCTAATCTCCAACCTAGACCTCCCCCACTGCAACTTGAGCCCATTGCTCCTTGTTCTGCCATCCGCCACCACTGAGAACAGCCTCTCTCCAGCCTCTTTGGAATCCCCTTCAGGAAGTTGAAGGCTGCTATCAAATCCCCCCTCACTCTTCGCTTCTGCAGACTAAACAAACCCAAATCCCTCAGTCTCTCCTCATAGGTCATGTGCTCCAGCCCCCGAATCATTTTGGTCGCCCTCCGTTGGACCCTCTCCAATGCATCCACATCCCTTCTGCAGTGGACACAATATTCCAGCGCTGAATAAAGGGGAATAATGACATCTCTGGATCTGCTGGCAATGCTCCTCCTAATGCAACCTAATATGCCATTAGCCTTCTTGGCTACAAGGGCCCCCTGTTGACTCATCTCCAGCTTCTCAGCCACTGTAACCCCAGGTCCTTTTCTGCTGAACTGCAGCTGAGACCACGGCCCCGTTACGCAAGGGGCTGTACAGGCACATCGGCCAGTGCCTGCCCTGAGGCGTTTACCATGTAATAGAAAGAGCGTGAGGAGAAACTGAGGCACCGAGCCACACCAGCAGGCTGTGAGAGAGGCAGGCCCAGAACTGAAGACTTTTAAGGCCCAGTCCTGTGTCCAAGGAGCCATGTTGCCCTTTTTCTTTCTCCCCAGCTTCAGATTTCCCTGGCCTGTCTGTTCTCCTTCCACCTGCAGCCCGGAGGGAAGATGCTCTAGGAACACCGTCTGCTTGGACACCCCGTGCTCACACAGGGCACTGCCACCAGCCCCTGATGCTTTGGCTTTTGAGTTTCCCCAGCCTCAGACGACTCTCTTCCGCCACCTGCTTCAAGTCACCGGCCTGCGTTAGACCCAGCACCTCTCCCTAGTGCCTCCCTCGCCTTCCCGGCCCCTAACTCCCCATCGCTCTGCATCTCACGCTGTCCTTCCCGCAGCGAGTTCAGTGCACCATGGCTGCCTTCCACACGCAGCTGGCCAGGGTGCAAGCGCTGCAACGAGGGGCCTGGCGGAGCTGAACCGCACTCCAGATCCTTCCCTCTGCCCCACATCTATCCTCAGCCCACCCTGCCTCACTGCCCTCCAGTGTTCCCTCGAATTGTTTCCATCCACGTGCAGAATAAGTTTTGTTCCGTGCACTGAGGCATGTGCAGAGGTGCACCACCAGTAGAGACACATGCTGCCAGCTGGGGGGCTCGTGGGCGCTGTGCGTGGTTTGCTAATCAGCTGGGCGGCATATGGATCTCTCTTGACACGCTCAGCTTACCGGGAACTCTGCTTACCCCCCGGTCTGCTCTCCCCTTCCCAGCCGTCTCTGCTCCCAGCTGTCTGGTTCCATTGGCGACAATGGGTTCTGGATCATCTTCCAGATGTTCTGTCAAGGCCTAGCTACTTTTGGGGTTCACTAGACTGCCAATGGGGGGGGGCAAAGGAGGCCGTGCCCGGGGGCCCAGTGATTTAAAGGAACCAGCTCCCGGAAGGGATTGTGATCTGGGGCAGGAGATTGGGGGGCCAGATCTGGGAGGGGGTATCGGTGCAAGAGGGGGCAGAGGGTTTGGGTATGTTGGGGGGGCAGTGATTGGGGCAGGACAGGGCTGGGGTGCCAGCAGCAGGCTGTGGCCAATAGAGACTTACTTGTCAGCTGCCAAACTCACCTGCCTACCTTCAGAGCTTAAGATGTTCCCAGCCAGCCTGCCTGGCCATGTGCTTCATGAATAACTGAGCCTGGGAGAGGGGGCGTGGTTCTTCTCAGCTGCCTGTTATTCTAACAAGCAGCTGCCATTGGCCGGTTTCTGCCAGAAACCGGCCAATGGAAATGTGCTGGGGGCGGGGCGGCTCCTAAAACTTCCCCCCCTCCTGTTTCACAGAAATGGGGCCCTGCAGCCAACTTTCTGCCTGACGCATGGGGCTGCGGGGCAAACAGGGGAGCCTGCCTGGGGCTTCCCGCTGCCTCCATGGGCCGGAGCTGGCTTGTGGCCGTGTTTTGCCCAGGCCTGAGCTCAGGGCTGGGGGAGGGGGGCATGCTGTGATCTGGGAAGTGCTAAAGTGTGGGGAGTAGGCACACCATGGTTCAGGTAGCACTCTGGGCCAGATGCTCTGCCCTGCCCCTTCCACCTGAGGCCCTGCCCCTTCTGCCTGAGGCCCCGCCCTTTCCACCTGAGTCCCTGCCCCTTCTGCCTGAGGCCCCGCCCCTTCCACCTGAGGCCCCGCCCCTTCCACCTGAGTCCCTGCCCCTTCTGCCTGAGGCTCCGCCCCTTCCGCCTGAGGCTCCGCCCCTTCCACCAGAGCCTGCCCACACCTTGACGAGGGCCCACAGAGGCGGTCAATACCCCACCTGGAAGTACTGCAATAACCATCAGTAATAAATAATGTAGAACTCCAGCCACAGTTGGAGAACATCTGAAAGATATAAGACCTGGTTCAAAACGTAGCTTTACTTTTAACTTCAAAAGTTCCCCCGCCTTCCTCTCATTAACTGGCATTTGTTTCTCAAAGGGAGAAAAAACAGCTAGCGTGCTGGGAGAAAAGACAAACCTATCCTCTAAGGAAAGTGATTAAAACAAGAGCTATAGCCGTACCACAGCAATTAACCTTAAGAGAATATATAAATGAATGAAAATAGAATGACTCCTCTTCCTCAGCTGATCTGTAATACAATCTAGTTATTAGTTTCACCACAGTGCACATTAGCACATTGTCAAGGAAATCGGCTCAATAGTTTCAAAGTTATGAGCATTAGGCAGAGCTAATTTCGTGTGTGCTCAGAGGAAATGTTCTGCTTGATCGTTTGTTTGTTCTTTTGCCGGGGAACTCTTCGGAATTTGGGATTTATGTGCCAACGTGTAGAGTCATCGCTTTTTAAAAGCACCAAACCGCTTCACTCCCAACGTGGCTTGATGGGGAAGTCTTAGAAGTGTCTATGTAACCTACTTATAATTCGCTATTATGATTATTCATTTGTATTACCGTAGCACCTAATACAAATGAATTCATTGGTAATACTGTAGCTCGTGTTAGTCATGGACTTGTCATGCTAGGTGCTCATAGAATCACAGAATCGTGGCGTTGGAAGAGACCTCGGGAGTCATCGAGACCAACCCCCTGCCCAAAGCAGGACCAACCCAACTCAATCATCCCAGCCAGGGCTTTGTCCAACCGGGCCTTAAACACCTCTAAGGATGGAGACTCCGCCACCTCCCTAGGAAACCCATCCCAGTGCTTCTCCACCCTCCTAGGGAAAGAGTTGTTCCAATTCCTATTCCTGTTCAAACAGAGAACAAAAAGATGGCTCCCCGCCCCAAAGGGCCTGCAGTCTTATAGGAATTAACCTCCCCGGCTTGAGCTCTTCATGGAATCAGAACTCTTGTATAGACCAGCCAGTAGAGGGAAACAAAGACCCACAACTTCCTAGTGTAGTGACACTTAGGCCTACAATGAAAGGATGGTAGGGTCGGAAGACATCGGCTGTCTTTCTACAGGTTCTGGAGAAGGGGGAAGTAGGTTTCGTTGGGCAGCAGGGACAATCAGAGAGTGGAAAAATAGAATCCAATATTTGAAGAGGGGATGGAGGAGTTGGGGGACCTACACAAGGACGGAGCCTCATTCTTTATGGATAATATTCTTTATCATACACAGGAACATTTTGTCTCCTTCGCAGATATGCAGCGAGCCTCGACCTCTGAGATTTGCTCATTGATAATTGAATGGGTCCACTTCAGTGCCCCATCCCCACGCAGGGAATATCATTTGGGTCATAAGCACACATTGAACCTCTCTTGTCCAGAACTCTCTGGTCCAGAAACATCCGTAGTCCGGAATGATTTGAGGTAGCTGGATGTCTACTTTTCATGGGTGTGGCCAAGTTTCCTGCAGTCCTATAAAGTTTGTTGACAGCCGCCAATCCTGGCTTTGTGTTCTGGGCTGTTATTTAGCTCTAATTTAACCCCTAAATATCTTCTAACAGACCAATCAGCAGTGGCAGACAATACTGACCTGCCATGGTCTGGAAAATTCTCTGGTTCGGTACCGGTCAGGTCTTGAGGGTGCCGGATTAGAGAGGTTCAACCCTTAGTGTGTTTTATGAATGTATTCAGAGCATGACAACAGTTGGAGCCTGTTAAACAACCGAGGGAGCTCTTATTAATCCCCGTGTAAGCGCCGCGTCCCACCGGCTGCTTTTCGAGGGCAAACTCTTGTAGGATTGTGTTCATGCGTCTGGGTCTGATCTCTTCGGTATTAAAAGCAAAATACCTTGTCCAGATCAATAAGTGAAATCACACACCACGGGCTAAGAGAAAAAAAGAAACAGTAAAAAAAAAAATCAATAGCTCATCGTGTTTTTATTTCAGTTCTGCTAAAAGCCTACGGTTGTTCTTGGGGCCCTGGCAAGTGGATAAGCACCCTTATTTGTGGTTTCCAATCTGACTTTGTTCACACCTGGAAGGTTAGAATGTCACTCCTATTGCTGCCTGCCCACGACGAAACAGCCTGCCTTTTTTGGGGCTCCCAGAAAAGCAGGATTAAGGGCAGTTGTTTTAATTTACTTTTTGGTAATAGTGCGGCCCCCAAGCTCCTTCAATCACCAAACTCTAGTACAACTTGACAGACTAAACTGCCATTCCTTAACCCAGAGGAGAAGCAGGGCCATTTGCACACAGTCCAGCGGCGAGTGAGAAAAATTCATGCTGCTTGCTAATTGCCTCTGGCACCGAGAATTCTTCGACACTCACCGCTTTGCTTTTCATGACCCCATCCATTCCAGCGTCTGTGTCGGTATTACAATGATTTTGCAAAGCATGCGGTGAGAATCTATCTAAATAGGCGGATGAAAACATCGATGATTGTACATCCCCAGGAAGGAAAATTCGTAGGAAACGTTCCAAAGCAAAAGCAAGTCTTGGGTAGGCAGAAGAGACCTTCCAGGACAGGAAGTGTAACGGTGCACCTTACAGACTGCACCATTTTCACCTGTGGGAAACAGGTGCAAAAGGGGTACGAGGTTGGAATCCAGTCTCAAATCCGGATGATAAACAATGGAGGTACCGATATGAAAGTCCCAGGAGAGACGCTACAAAGAGACACTAAGAGCATCTCTCAAGGAAACCGATATGCACATTGCAAGGTGGGAGGAGCAAGCTAGCAACCAACCCCAGTGGCATCGTATCCTCCATCAGTCAGGGGCCCCCTTCAAGGAGACGTGCCTGGTCCTCAATTCTGAAAAGACAGGGAGAGTGAAGGAAAAGGAAAGAACATTCTCTCAACAGGCATAAGAACATAAGAGCAGAAACAATGGGTCAGACCAAAGGTTCATCTAGCCCAGTATCCTGTTGGCCAACAGTGACCAATGCCAGGTGTCCCAGAGGGAGTGAATCGAACAAGTAATGATCAAGCGATCTCTCTCCTGCCATCCATCTCCACCCTCTGACAAACAGAAGCTAGGGACACCATCCTTACCCCACCTAGATAATAGCCATTGGTGGACCTAACCTCCATGAAGTTATCTAGCTCTTTCTTGAACCCTTTTCAAGTTCTGGTCTTCACAACATCCTCTGGCAGGGAGTTCCACAGGTTGACTGCACACAGTGTGATGAAAAACTTCCCTTTGTCTGTTTTAAACCTGCTCCCTATTTATCTCATTAGGTGACCCCTAGTTCTTGTGTTAGGAAAACAAATAAATCACTTTTCCGCATTCACTTTCTCCACACCAGTCATGATTTTATAGACTTCTGACAGACCGCCCCCTGCCCAGTCTCCTCTTTTTGAAGCCAAAAAGTCCCCATCTTGTTAATCTCAGCTCAGACGGCAGCCGTTCCAAATGCCTCATCATTTCTGCTGCCCTTTTCCGAAACATTTCCAATGCCAATGTCGCAAGGTGTGGGCGTACCATGGATTTATACAGGGGGAGTAGGATGTTCTCTGCCTTACTCTCTATCCCTTTTTTAGTGATTCCCAACTTTCAGTTTGCCGTGTTGCACACTGGGTGGCTGTTTCCAGAGAACTATCCACAGAGACTCCAAGATCTTGAGCGGTGTGACAGAGCAGGTTAAAGGACTTGGTGGAAGGGGAGAGAGGCCGCTCTGGTAGAGGGAAGAGCAGCAATCCTGGCTAATTAGGGGCAGCTGACACAGGGTGGCTGAAAATCAATTAAGGGCCAGGTGAAGCTGATTGGGGCCGCCACGGGGCCTCTTTAAAAACCTTCCCTATGAGGTGAGAAAGAGAGAAGAAGCGTGGAGAGGAGCAAACTACCCAGTGTTAAGGAGACTCATAGGGTACGTCTAAACTACATGGCTCCGTCGACGGAGATTTGTTTGTTTGGCAAAGGGAAATGAAGCCGCAATTTAAATAATCATGGCTTCATTTACATTTAAATGGCTGCTGTGCTGAGCCGACAAACAGCTGATCAGCTGGTTGTCGGCTCAGCGCGCTAGTCTGGACGCTCCCCTGCCGACATGAAAGCCCTTTATTGACCTCCCCGGTAAACCTCATCCTACGAGGCATAACGGGGAGGTCGATAAAGGGCTTTCAGGTCGGCGCGGGAGTGTCCAGACTAGCGTGCGGACACGACAAAGAGCTGATCAATTGATTGTCGGCTCAGCACGGCAGCCATTTAAATGTAAATGAAGCTGCGATTATTTAAATCGCAGGGAGTGTTGGAGGGCTCTCTTATCCCCATCCCCCAGGGCAAGAAGAGGGCTTCCTGGTCAGCCGTGACTGGCCCAGGGCTTCAGCCCAATACACCCTCCTTTATGCTAAGGGCCAGGAAGGCCCAGGGACAAAAACTCTGCACGTGAGGGCCCTGCTGCAGCCCTCAAAGGGTGGGACAGTGGACAGAATAGTGGTCAGGGTCTCAAGAGGGAGACTGACCCTGCCACAGTGGTTACAGCTAAATTAGTCCCCATCATTTTATAACAGACCCACCAGGATATGTGTGCCTCTACTACAGGCAGATCTGATGATGGTGGTGATATGCAAGTAGAGTCCAAGGATGGTCTTCCTCTCTGGTGGCCATCAGATGGTTGGAACGACTCGCCCTAGGAAAGGGAAGATTCTATTTCGGTGGGTTGTGTGGGTCACTCCCAAGAAACGTTGGATTAGAGCTTGCTACCACAGCCAGCGCAGGACTGACAGCTATTCCTTTAGCACAGTGGATCGATGTCTATGCCATGGAATCTGAAGGTTCAGGCTTCAAATCCCAATAATGACCCAAGCAGAGAACGGTCTGGGTTGTAAAATTCAATTTTCTTTTTTTTTCACACACTAGAAAAACCCCGTCAGACCAGACCCATTCCCGTTTGGAGATACGCTGCGCGCGTCCAACAACACAGAAATCAGCGAGAACGGTGAATGCTCGGCGCCTCAGGAAAATCAAGTCCTGGCATTAACCAACCACAGAACGGGCACGGACACCAGCTTCTGGAAGGTTCTGGACGGAACATTCAGCCACACAGGTGCCATGACAATGAATGGACGTTTACGATAAAGGGGTGAAATCATAGCTACACGAGCCAATAGGAAAAGGAAACCTTCGCACTGGTAAGGGGATGAAATACAATGAAGAAGTAAGGGTCGCCCCACAGTAAATATGCATTCGACGTGGTAGTGTCAGCATCACATCTTATAAAAGCGGCATCCCAGGGCAGGAAAGGGAGAGCTGTAGACCTTGGGGGGTCGGGGAGCAGGATGGCCACTGGTGAAGAGGAGAAAGGTGAGGGTAATGAGGAAGATGAAGGCTAACATCCAGGTTGGTCTGCAACGCCTGGTGGATGTTCCCAGGCATTTTCTGTGTTATCTCTGTACTATTTCTAGCCACTTTGCTGCGTTAGTAAATACATTATTTACTTGAAAATATACAAGAGTCCCGGGAGTATGAGTGTCACACCTGTGCTCAGTGGGGTTCCCAACCATACCATAATTAAAATAATAATTTTGCGAGGCCTGATCTTGAGATAAGGGCCTGTCACTCCTCAGAGTAATATGTGGGAATGCATAGGATCATGCCGCACGAGCCAGCACTCTCCAGTTTCAATGAAGCCAATCCGGTCCACCGGAGTATGGAAAAATTGGTACAGTCACGTCATTAGCTCATAATACGCCCAGTAGGGGGCTGAATTATGGTTGCCCCGGCTATGTCAACCCAGGCGTTTCTTACCTCTTCTGTGCCTGCCTTTTCAACAGTAACACCTTTCTTTTAGGGAAACGCCAGGCATGTTTTCCATAATATAATGCAAGGCTCTGTGTACGTATCAAAGAAGAATTCAAGGAGCGGAATGATGCTTTCTGGGAAAAAAACCCATCACCTACAGAATGAAAAGTACCCTTAGAGGACGATAATAGAAGCTGGAGCCAGCCTGACTTGTTAAGAAATATAATCTGTGTATTTCTGAACAGCAAAACCTGGCAGTGAAATATGTTCCCCGTCTCATTTTTAAAGGGAGGAAGAGTATGGACCTTGAGTTTCTGCACTTTCCCTTTTTTTACAGATGGTGTTTACAAAGAACCTCTTTTACGGACCCTCTGTTAATTCTTCTCTGAGAGGTTTTTGTGAGTATCATAACCTAAAGTACCACAATGGGGAATGGAATGTATGTATATGAATATACACAGTCACATAAAATATGAAGTGCATTATTATACAAAATGAACCAGAAGGATACAGGAACACAAATTGACATGAGATTTTAAATAGCGAGTTACATTTTTTGTGTGCTAGGCACCCCAATATAAAAGAAATATGGACGGGTCTTGAGCCAGAAATGTATAAACATTTGCAAATCAACATTAAATAGACAAAGGACATCATTATGTCCAAGTACCAAGTCCTGGAAGAAAAGGTTTCTGAATCCGCGCCAGCATCATTTACGATCCAGATGCCACATGCCGACAAAAGTATAATCTCCCTGCCAAAGCAACACCATCCGAACGTGCGTCTGAGGTATTCCAATCAACCAGTGCATTCCTCAGGTAACCCAAACCAGAGGTGGTCTGTTATAGTCTTCAAGCAAAGACGTAAAAGACAGATGCAAGACAATAAGACTTTCTAACATCTGCAGACTGATCTCCATTTAACATCTGTCTGGACCTTCCAGCTCCCAAAGAGCTTGGAAGAGAAGAATTTTTTATTCAGCCGTTGTCACCTTACTGGATTTTGAGGGGAGCAGCCAGATCACTGCTGCACCCATGGGGGGGTGTTGGCCCCAAAAATGGTATAAAAGGGGGCCATGTGGAGTGTTGAATAGAAGCTCACTGTCTGCTAATCCTATGTACGCTAGTCATGTGATTGTATAATGTCTGTGTGTGTAGTTAGGAATCTGTAATCTGTGTGGATACTGAATATTTCCCTGCATGTGGTTGAGCATTGGGCAGAGCCCGGCCTCTGGACATGCTAATCAGCAAGGCCCTGTGGGACAATGGCACTCAATGGGCCAAGGACACACCTAAAGAATGAGTGGTGACTCATACCTAAGGGCTACCAGCCGGGAACACAGGAATAGGCCGTGGGCCAGGTGACCTGCTGTAGCCAAGAAGAGACCAGGAAGGAGGGATAAATAGGCCATGTGGTGGACTCCATCTTGGTCTTCAGCTCAGCACTTCATCCCAGAGGCAGCAGTGCAGGGATCGAAGAGCCAGAAAGAACTGTGGACCTATCCTGATCCTAGGATGTGCAACAAGGACTTTTAAGCCAGCAGTTGTAACATCTCTGTTGAGAGCCTGCATCGAGAACTGGGAGATTCGGTGCATGTAACGTACTATCCGTTAACAACCTCACTCTTATGCTTTTCTTTATTGTAATAAACCTTTAGATGTTAGATGCTAAAGGATTGGCTCAGTGTGATTTGTGGGTAAGATCCAAAGGGTAAATTGACCAGGGATCTGTGGCTGGTTTCTTGGAACCGGACAGAACTTGTTCGGGGTAGGTGGGATTGGGTTCTAAGACCCCCCACCGGTGTATGAGGCCCGGGGCCATCAGGGGCACGGATATTGCTGAGGTGTCGGAGGGGTTTTGCTCATGAGACTTCAGGCAGGCTGCTGAAGCGCTCTGTGGGACTGGTGTGTGGCCTGTTTGGGAAGGTCTCCAGTCTGGGGGCTGTAAGGAGCCCTGAAGTTGAGCAATTCGCCCTGAGCGGACGCCCTCAGTTGTGCCCAGACACGGCCCGGCCCGTCACAGCCGTTATTCAAGACCAAACAGTTGAGGAAAAACCTTCAAATAAGCCCTCACAAAGACAGCTTCTGCAAGCAAGTGGTAACAGGTTGGTCTGAAGTGACCCACACTTAAGCTCAACCTTGGGACAGCAGGAGCCATGTTCTCTGGTCACCAAGAGTACGTCTAGACTACAGGCTTTTGTTGACAGAGGGTTTGTCGACAGATACTGTCGACAAAGCTTCTGTCGACAAAGAGCGTCTAGACTACATCCAGTTCTGTCGACAAAGCAAGCCGCTTTGTCGACATAACAGTGTGGTCGCAAAGGACAGTGTAGATGCAATAACGCCTTCTATTGACAGAACTCTGTCGACAAAAGGCGTTATTCCTCATAGAATGAGGTTTACTGCCGTCGATAAAACTGCCGAGTTCTGTCGACATTATTTCAACATAACTCGGCGGTAGTGTAGATGCAGGTATAGTTTTTGTAGACAAAAGTGGACTTTTGTTGACAAAACCCTCTAGTCTAGACGCACCCCAAGAAGGCACTCACATGTTTATGGAGTTTGGACAAAGTACCACAAAGCGAAGACCGTCCCCCATTTTCTTTGACTCCTTCGGTAGGAATCTAAGGAAGGGATTTGCATAACTGGACACTGCCAGACAGAAGACACGCATGTGATGGATTATAATTGTTTATGGTCTAGCTAGAGAATGATGGTCACGAGGACAGGAATCGGGAGACACTCATCCATGCAGAGCTCCTCCCTGCGGACGGACCACAGGCCAGTCACGTTGGGCACATCTTCACTGCCGCCGGGGGAAGGGTCACTCTGTTCGAACGAGCTCACTGACCTAGCAGTGTGACTAGAGCACGCCAGCCACCCAAGTGCATAGCTCGGATCTGTGAGGGATTCTACCGCCAGAGCGTTGTGTGAGCTGACTCCACAGAGCTAGGCTGAGGAGGTCTACTCCCGCTGGGAGCCACAACATTCCACTGCAGGATAGAAATAACCTTAGTCACGCCGTCCCTCAGTTTCCCACTGGTAAAATGGGGACAAGAGCACTGAGGTACTTCACAGGGGCGGGGCACAGAGCAATACATTTAGACCACGAGGGGCTCACCTTCTGAGGTGATGGGGGCCAGACACGGGAGCCGGTGTTGCGGAAGATTGAACACCGTTGATCACCGATCGAGATAGCTCATCGAATAACGGTTTCATACTGAAGTGCCACAGGTTCTCCCATATTTAAGTACTTATGGTTGAACGCCCATGCTGGTCACATCATCCGTCCTCTCTGCAAACTCTGGAGTTGCCAATTTTCTCTGTGCAAAACACCGAATACCTTTGCCTTGCCCCGCCCCTTTCTCAAGGCCCTGCCCCTTCTCTGGGGAACCACCCCCTCTCACTGCATCCTGCCTCCATCGCTCATCTCCCCTGCTCTTGCTCACACACTTATTTTCACCAGGATGGGGTGAGGGTTTGGGTGTGGGGGGATGAAGGTGGGGTGCAGGCTCTGGTGTGGCGCTGGCGATGAGGGATTAAAGGGGCTGATCTGACCAAGCTGGACTGTGATGTTCAACTCTGCACTCTACCACGGCTGGGCTAGTCCCCAGAATCATTCCACCTGGGGAATGCAGAGCAAAGCAAGGCCACTGGACCAGGAGACAGAGCCCTGCTCACTTTCTGCTAGTACTTCAACCAGATTCCCAGGTTTCCTTCTGCACCGTCTGTACATTTACCCACCTTTGGACCCGGATGCCAGACCTAAAACGGAGACCCACCCCGATTCCGCTCCTCAAATCTCCACTCCTCCACAGGATTGTCGGCCTTTCCTGGGAGGTGCGGTATTTAGGATGCAGGTGTGGAATAGCCATAGTATTTAATTAACGTGGCAACACGGGTCTGTGAGACACTCAGCCACGCAAGGCCGGAGCCCCGAAATAGCTGGGCATGACTCGTTCACCGAGCAATGACCCTATACCTGTAGAATTGCAAGATAACGGTAAACATTGTGGGAATTGCTGATGTGACCGAAAATATGTCACCATGCATCAGTTAATCCCACATGACGACCAGCGGTAGTATCTTGGGGCCTTCAAAACTCACCACAAGTTGCTATGGTAACCATTTGTGGTACGGAACTAGTGAGATAGTCTATGAACAATGGGGCACCCCGACATTAATGGGCTTTGAAAATTCAGACCCCTAATGCTCATGTATGCACCTGGGTGGTCATAAGTGTGATTCAGATCAACAAGCGTTGCTTGTACCATGTGCTGGAGGGGAAAACATGGGGAAATCTCTGGACGACCATCACCGGCGACAAAGAACGTGATGATGAGGAAGATAATGACTAATACTCCAGAGATGCGAGCGATGCCTGATGTCATATTTCACCGTTTGTGGGATTGTTTATCTGCTTGGTGGATCTGTTAACAACGGAACATGGGAGGCCCTCCTCCGAGCCGGGCCTCTCAATGCCACAGCTGAAATAATTTATTTAACATGAACCAAACAACGTATTTCCCTAATCTCATTCTTCTAAATGGCAGGACCAGTTTAGCTGAAACAATCCCCACATTTTTCGCCAGAGGCAAACATCTGATATGGAAAATTTCACTCCGGACTGGTAAACTTTGGCTAAATTAAAAGACACTGAAAATAGGGTCGTAGAATGGGAAGTGTTGGGCAGCAAACCTGGCTTTTCATGTAATAATCAGGGCTTGACAAGTGGTGGCGAGCTTGCTCGCCAGCTGCGCGGTTTGGCACGCTGCGCATGCGCTGACCACACTGCGCAGCCGCACCGGGCTGAAATCTACACTCCACGGGCAAGTAGATTGCCTTAATTGTCAAGCCCTGGCAATAATGTTCCATCTACTATTAAAAGTTCAACTGGTTTTTTATGACATGCATTAGAGTTGCATCCGGAAGCCAGAGCTGCGATTAGGTCCTATAATGATAAGCATTATAGAAACACAAAGTAAAATACGCTCCCCGACGCAAAAGCCCTACAATCTAAAGAGACAAGACCGACACAGAATCATAGAAAACTAGAACTAGACGGGACCTCGAGAGGTCACCAAGTCCAGTCCCCTGCCCTCACGACAGGACCAAGCACCATCTAGACCATCTCTGACAGGTGTCTGTCCAACCTGCTCTTACATATCTCCAGTGATGGAGACTCCACAACCTCCCCAGGCAATTTATTCCGGTGTTTAACCCCCCTGACAGGCAGGAATTTTTTCCTAATGTCCAACCTAAACCTCCCTTGCTGTAATTTAACCCATTGCTTCTTCTTCTATCCTCAGAGGCCATGAAGACCAATTATTCTCCCTTGTCCTTGCAACACCCTGAATACAGGGTGGGAGAAAAATGGGATTCTCTTTGTTTTTATGGGAGAGAAACTGTGGCCAAGAGAAACTAGTTGACACACTTGATGTTGCACCCCTCATCTGAACAGAGCAAGGAATAAAGCCCTGATCTGAAAGCCCAGTCGAGCGTCTTCGATACAACACGGGCATTAAGTCGGACGGCCACTCCACCCCTCCCCGCCAAGCAAGCCAGACTATGGCCAGAAGGCAGATACAATTTTATTCCGAACACTCCTGTAGTTCCCTTACAAAATTACAATGTGCTGGTTTTGGCAACCAGAGTCCAGGCTGGCTTTTTCCTTTTCAGCTGCTCTGTGCGCCCCTCTTTGCTGCTGTCAGGGAAATTCATTCGCACACGCACCCAACCTCCCTAGCACCCTCCCATTGATTATCTGACAAATACGAAGAAAGGGAAAGCTGTGTGTGAGGGATTAATGGCCGAGGAGATTTATTTTCCGAGCTCTTGTTTGCTTTGATTGTAATTTGACCATACAAACTCCAAAGGCAGCAGAACTGGGTGATTTGCATAAGAATGTCATTCTTTTAGGAAAGAACCAATTACAAAGCAAAATACCGTGTGTGGGGGAGGGCAGGCGGGGGAGGGAAGGAGTGGACATGGGGAAAGCTAGAACAAACGACTAAACGGCGCAGTCGTTACATATGGATCTAGATGCAGGGGGAGGCAGAGGGAAAGAAGAAAAGGTGATGTATGAGGAGAACAGTGCGGACGCTACTGCTCTATCAGGGAAAGGGTAGGCATACTGAGTAATAAAGTGAAGCGCTGATATTTCTCTCTTGTCCTGGAATTTTTGGAAGAACAGGGCTTTACAAGTGAACTTGGCTGCATAAATATGGTTAAGAGCTGGATTTTTGTATGTGTTTGTTGCATGATTAGCTGTGGTTTCATCCATGATCCATGCATGCCAGGCTCTTCCAAACCAGGCCATGGTTGCTGGGGCAGCAAGGAGGACCTCTCTTGCCAGTGTTTCGCAACACAGCGTCTCCTCCCAAGCTGGAGACGGGAAAGATGCCCCGAGCCCGTCCGTGTGAGGTCTCTTCCATGGGGTGAGCCAAGAGAGCCACCAGAGGGTCCATTGAGTCGTGAGCCTGAGACATATCCCCACACCTCAGCCCCCTTTGGGACCACCCACACATGAGGGGGAGACAGGCACCTGTTTCCACATGTTCTGAGAGACCGGGTGCAGACAGGGGGCTGTTCAGAAATCCCCCTTTGGGCCTGAGGCAACACCCCCGGAAGTCAATGGAAAAAAGTCTTCCAAGGATTTTCAGTGAGTTTTGGGTCCGGCCCTGACAGAAGAGGCGACCTGGCATCACTTGATGCTTACCCATTTCTGTTCATTCCCTCTGGGACACCTGGTATTGGCCACCGTTGGCAGACAAGGCACAGGGCTGGACAGGCCTACAGTCTGAGTCAAGCTGGCCGCTTTGATGGTCTCATGTTCAAATTCTGCAACCTCCATTTCCACTTAGTTTTTGAAGGCGGTTTCTTAAGCCGGATCTTCTGCCCCAACAGAGGAGCGTCCCCTGGTCCACACACTGCAGACCAGCCAAGAACCAGCGAGAAGCTTCTGTCAGGTGGGGCTGGCTTCTCTCCTTCTCCTTGGCTCCGTCTAGGCTGGCGTGATTTTCCGCAAATGCTTTTAACGGCAAAGTTTTTCCGGTAAAAGCATTTGCGGAAAAGAGCGTCTAGATTGGCACGGACACTTTTCTGCAAAAGCACTTTTTGCGGACAAGCGTCCGTGCCGATGTAGACGTGGTTTTGTGCAAGAAAGGCCCGATCACCATTTTCACCATTGGGGCTTTTTTGCGCAAAACAATACTGCGTTGTCTACACTGGCCCTCTTGCGCAAAAGCATTTGCGCAAGAGGGCTTTTGCCCGAACGGGAGCAGCATAGCATTTTCGCAAGAACACTGACAATCTTACATGAGATCGTCAGTGTTCTTGTGGAAATTCAAGCGGCCAGTGTAGACAGCTGGTAAGTTTTTCCGCAAAAGCAGAAAAACTTGCCAGTCTAGACACAGCCCCTTGGGTCTGGCCTTTACATAATAGGGTACAACTTCTAAAAAGGAAGGACGGATCTTTGCTGGCCAACCATGCCCCTTGGACAACATCCTTCTTCCCCAGGAGAAAGCAAGGGGATGTCCCTTTACTTTTTTTTTTTTTTTTGGTGCATGGAGTCATCTTTCTTACAGCTCGTTTGCACACAGAACATTGGCGCCTTTGCCAGCTGCCACAGGGGAGGGTCTCGCCTGCACCACGTGTAACACGACTGAGGTCGTTCCAATGCCACGGCCCAGGGAATTCGAATAAATCTGGCCTGATTAGGCGACGGTGGTGCTAAACCATCAGGAGCTTGGGCAAACCGTGAGGAGCAACTCTGAGTGATACAAAGCCATCTTTCCACCCTCCTTCCCCGCCCCATCCCCAGAAGTTTGCTGCTGGCTTCGCGCCTCCAGCCACCGTGCCAGCTGGCCTGGCAAGATGGGTGAGAGCTTTTCAGGATGGTTCCCCAGCCCTGTTCTCAGTCTCACGAGGCGGAACATGAGGGCGGCAAGAGAAATAAGCCCTTGAGAATGTCAGCTACCTGCGAGAGGCCAGTCTTAGAGCCTGTTTGGAACTCAGTGCGGATAGGAGAGGACCTCCCAAGGCAGGGTGGGGAACGTCAGGCCCGGGGGCCGGATGTGGCCCCTGGCTAGCCTGGATCTGGCCCCCAACTCTCAAGGCTCCCCCTGCTAACGTTGAGGAGTCCACGCTGGTGCTCCAGCCCCCTTCTGCCTCGCCATGAGGCTGGGTCACACAAAATCTACCAGCCTGGGCTTCCCTAGGCTCTGGTATCAACAGGTGTGTTGTAAGCAAAACTCGTGAAGTCATTCTGCCGCTCTACTCTGCACTAGTTAGGCCTCAGCTGGAGTACTGTGTCCAGTTCTGGGCGCCACATTTCAAGAAAGATGTGGAGAAATTGGAAAGGGTACAGAGAAGAGCGACAAGAATGATTAAAGGTCTAGAGAACATGACCTATGAAGCCAGGCTTCATAAACTGGGCTTGTTTAGTTTGGAAAAAAGAAGATTAAGGGGGGACATGATAGCGGTTTTCAAATATCTAAAAGGGTGTCACAAGGAGGAAGGCGAAAATTTGTTCCTCTTGGTTTCTGAGGACAGGACAAGGAGTAATGGGCTTAAAGTGCAGCAGGGGAGGTTTAGATTGGACATTAGGAAAAAATTCCTAACTGTCAGGGTGGTCAAATATTGGAATAAATTGCCAAGGGAGGTGGTGGAATCTCCCTCTCTGGAGATATTTAAGAACAGGTTAGATAGACATCTGTCAGGGATGGTGTAGACGGAGCTTGGTCCTGCCTTGAGGGCGGGGGGCTGGACTCGATGACCTCTCGAGGTCCCTTCCAGTCCTATGATTCTATGATTCTATGATTCTATGGTGTGTGAGGAGAATGTGAAGCGTGTCTTTCTCCTCCTCAGTCAGGGGCCACGGCGGTAAGAGGTCTGGGGTCGGTGGGGGGGTGTTTTATTTTATTTTTATTATTTTGCTTTCACTCGTGTGCAGCCTCCAACTGATTTTTCTGTGGGTAGGCATGCCGGGTGTCTGATTTTCACCCGGACTGTCTGTTATTTGGGTCCCCTGTCCGGTAAATATAACAGAAAATACCAGACATGTGAAATGTCCAGTATTTCCTGTTTCCCTCGGACGGAAACCCGGCAGGGACAATTTTCCTAGCAGGGGTGGGGGAGCGAGGAGCACAGGGCCATTTAAGCATTTTTTTTTGCTTAACAACTTTAGTCTCCCCTCTTTTTTTCCTCAACAGAATTTTTTCCTTGTGGTTTTTTTGGGGGGGGAGGGTATTCGGTATTTTTTGTTAAAACATCTGTGGGTCAGCGGCCCGCAACCCAAAAAGGTCCCCGGACGCTTGTCCTAAGGTGTGCAGGAACCTTGACACCTCTGGGGAAAAGGCAAAGTCTGCCGCTTATCACAGGTCCCCTTTTCTTCAGGCTAAAACGCTCTGGCTTCATTTGTGTCCCTGTCTGTTGACAGTATATTAACCTCCGGGTGAAATGACAGGCCCCCAGCACTCTCCCAGTGGCCTCTATTCTGTCGACAGCAACTGCTAACTACTCCAGCGGGCAATGTGATTTATTCAGCACATTGCTAATGTCAGATGACAAGGGGACCCCTATCTGGAAACAGAGGGGGCCCTCTGCAAGCGGCTGGCATGAGTTCATTAGGAACCGACGCAGCCAAAATAAAGCCTCCATTGAGAGTATGTGAGCAGTGACCTTCATACAAAATGGATCAAAGAAAGCTTCTATTAATATGATAACACACACAATGAGCAATAAACAAAACAATCAAAATGGGTCTTGAAAACCACCGAGGGGGCTGGCGGCTGGACAGAGGGGAATTACGTCGCCGGGAAGGTGTCGCATGCAAGAAGGGGACTGTTTTTTCTCCCCAATGACTTTTCGAAAACCGGTAACAGAGGGACCACTGCAGTCATTAGCACAGCGGCTGGGGGTCCTAATGGGTCACCCCGGCATTCAATGTTAGGGCACATGTGGCTTGAGCTTGATGGTCTGATCCCATCCCCAGCGGGTAGTTGTCCATGGATCATCACCCATGCCGCAGTCTGGTTGAATTCTACAGCCTCGTCTGTGCCAACATCTGCCCCTCTTATTATTAATATTAGGCACAGACCCAGTGGCCTCTGCCAAGGTACTAAGTGTTATAGACACACAGCAAGACACTGTGTTTGCCTCCCAAAGACTGTACAGCCAAAGCAGAGAAGGCAAAAGTGCTTGTATACCTGTTTCACTGAGGGCTTGTCTTCTCTTACTGGGAGATCAGCGCTGAGATGATCAATCTCCCAGGGTTTGATTTAGTGGGTCTAGTAAGGACCCACTAAATCAACCACTGATGGAACCCCCCATCGACCCCACTACTGCACACGGTCGTAAGGAGTAAGGGAAATTGACAGGAGAATTTCTCCCGTCGACCTCCCGCAGTGAGGAGCTGTGTATCTTAGGCCTAGCGTGTAGACCTGGCCTGAGAAAGGAAGTAATTTACCAAGTCCATGCCAGGTAAGATCAAATGCTGATTTGCAGGCTAGTGGCCCAGCCCCTTAAGGACAGCCACTCAGCACTGCAAGACACACATCAGTAGCTATCACCACCGATTGCCTTCTGTCTCATAGGGTGTGTCAAGACTACAGGGATTTTTCAAAACAAGTGGCCTTTTTTCGAAAAATCTTTACCTGAATCTAGACTGCTGCCGCGTTCTTTTGAAAGTAAATCGAAAGAACGTGGCCGTTTTTTCACCATGGAAAACCTCATTTTACAAGGAAGAATGCCTTTTTTCGAAAGAGCTCTTTCGAAAAATGGCGCTATGGAATGCAAACTGTGCTTTTTCGAAAGAGAGCATCCAGACTGCCTGGGTGCTCTCTTTCAAAACAGCGGCTTGCTTTTTCAAAAGTACTGATTGTAGTCTAGACGCTCTTTTTCGAAAGAGGCTTTTTCGAAAATATCTTTCGAAAAAGCCTCTTTCGAAAAAGGCATGTAGTCTGGACATAGCCATAGAGTACACAAGTGGCGCTGATTGGCCCTCCTGTAAACCCTTCTGCTCCCAGACCCATGTAAATCTCATGAGAGGTGCCCTGAAAGACACACACATCAGCCATCCTGCGGTAGAGCGTGTTATTCATTCCTGACTGGGAACACAGCAATCGCTGGGTGGAGACCTTGAGCCCCAACTCAACAGGAGAAAGAATTGGCTGCCGGACCCCTGTTTTCATGTGAGACACGATGGGTAGTTAGCAAAATGCTGCCATTGGACAGGAGAGAAGGCCAGTGGCTGGCATTCCCAGGGAGTGGAAACACCACAGCTCGTTGTTTGGTTTCTGCAATGCAAGAGAATTCCCCGCTGGCTGGTGGGACTGATGTGTGGGGCTTAGCTAAGCCTAGCAATGTTGTCACCCGACTGTCGGCCTGCCAATGCTAACCCATGGCAGTCCTGGGGCATGACATCTCAACTCCCCTGTCTTGATCAAGTTGCCGGGCCTCGTCACTGCTCTTTCCCTCTCCCTTGAAGGCCACGCTCACTTTTGTTCACTCTACAATCCTTAAATACGAGTGTCCTGCCACATCATCCTTTGTCGCCAACTTCCCCATTCACACATAAGAGCAAAGTGTGTTTGGCCAGGGTAGGAAACAAAGGGAAATTCACAAACAAAATTAATGCCGCCAGATTAATCATCATGGGAATATCTTAAAAGAACATTTCAGCCACTCAGAAGTCTGGAATTGGCAGATTAAAGGATGCCTGAACAACCTTAATTCATCCCTTTCATGTATGTTTTATGCTTTAGAGCAGAGTAAACTTTTTGACCAAACTTTTTTTTCTTTGCTGAAAAATTTGGATTCAACAACACAGTACATAAATTCATGTGGGAATCATCAATTTTTTTTAGACAAAAAAAGTTCCAGGCTAACATAAAAAGGTTGGATATTTTTTTGACATAAAAAGGTTGGATATTTTTTTCCAAAATGATTTCTCATTTCAAATTTTACTTCTACAGGTTGAAACTCCCTAGCCCGGCACTAGTCTAGCATGAGTGTGGCCCAAGGGCACCAGACTAGAAAGGTTCAACCAGTATTTTTGAAAAGGTAAACCCCCTTCAAACTGCTACAAATTCTACCCAAAATGACTTTTGTTTTACTTTGCTTTTTGGGCTTGGTTTTTTTTTTTTTGGAGAATCAGGATTTCTTTTTTGTTATGCCAGAAAAAAATAGAAAAAAGAAACATTTGGGGTCAATTGAAAACAATTTGTTTTTCAATTCAGACAGCAAACTAAAAACAAAAATCAGTTATTTGCACAGCGCTAATGATGAGACAGCCTTAATTACATGGTCACATGCAATTTTTTGCATAGACAACCTTAATTCTGGCTTTGTCTAGTTTTGAGTACTGGACTATGCAACCTTAATCATGTTCTTTTCACACTTTTTTTTTAATTGCTAACTCTATAGAATTCGTCCTGGCCTCTCTTATTTGTCTCCTAACGACACGTTTCCATGGGAGAGATTTTCCAGGCTCCGGAATCCCTTTCCCCATCCTTCTCTAGGTCCTTCCAATTTTGCAATAGATTTTAAAAATGAGATGAATGGAACTGAGCACAGCCCACCAAATGTAGCTTCCATATTACTCTCCGTGCTGTTCCTTACGCATCCTAACGTTGTTCTGGCTTTTTTACTCCATCTGCACGCCGAGCAGAGGGCTTCATGGAACTAGCTACAGAGATGCCCAAATTTCCACAAAACCAATGCCCGCAATTCCCTCGGTCAGCAGAGAGGTTCCTAGATCACTCTGCTACTGGGAGATGAAGGTCTTTTACAAATTCTACTACTGGGCTACCTCTCAGCTGGTAACCTGCTCGTATGCTGGACCCTCTGAAGGAGTGCACGTAGGCTGTGGACAATACTCAGGGTACTGGAAAGACAAGGTGGCTGAGAAATCTCAGAGGGGTCACCAAGTGAGTCTGTATCTGCAAAAATATTGAGGAGTCCTGTGGCACGTTAGGGACTCACAGATTTATCAGGTCTAAGTGTTCGTGGGGAAAACCCACTTTATCAGAAGTATTGGAGTGGAAGTGACAGAAGCAGGGGTATATACAAGGAAGGAAGTTACTTGTGTTAATGAAGCTAATCAAGTGGGTTATCCGCAGTGTTCGGTGTGGAGATGTGAATATCAAGAGAGGGGGAAATTGCCTTTGTAGTGCGTTAACCAGTTGAGATCCTCTTTCGATCCTAAACTGATCATGTTGAATTTGGAATTGGGGTTTGAAGTTCTTTTATAGGACCAACTTCTGCAGGTGAAAGAGACATGCTTTCAAGCTGCAAGAATGGAAGAAGAAATATGTCTGAGCATGAAACTGTATCTTTTGCACCACCAAACACTGGTCTGGTAAAAGCTATTACCTCACTCACTTACACACCCAGAGTTTCTAATATCCTGGGACCAGAACAATTACAGCAACACTGCAAACAATTGGGAGGCTGGACTGCTTCTCTGTGACAGGAAGTCTGGGGTGGGCTAAGTGTGTGACTGAGAGCTAGTGACACCTGTATTCTGGTGCTGGATCGGAGACTGAGTCTCACTGCAGATGCATTTTAGACTTAGCCTTCTTGCCTCAGTTTCCCAATCTCTAAAATGGGGACAGTCATAACTCATAGGAATGTTGTGGCAACTGACATTGGTAAAAAAACCCTGCACGAATGGGGAAATTCACCTGAATGCACAAAGAGGTGTCAGTATCCCATTTTCATTCCTGTCTCTCCCGCAAGAAGAGTGGATTATACAGAGAGCTGCCTCTGAAAACCCCTTTTTTATTATCAACAGTCCTGTTCAACTCACACCGCTGGGAATAGCCCTTCCTTTATATAAAATGCCATTTAAAAAAATCATTCCATCAACACGAAAAGCGAGGCATTCCAAAGACAGGAAATGCCCTTGCAACCTTAACTTTGCCCCTTTGCATGCATGTATCACAACTAGATTGGGAGCTCTTTGGGGCAAGGAATCTCCGTGTTATATCACGTCTATTACAATAGGGCCTTGTTCTCTGCTAGGTACTACGGTAACACATAACAAGGTCTATAATTCTACGGCAGCATGAGATTTTCCTTTGTTCACTTGATCTTTTTCGCAGGGAACAATGAATGAGGTAGCTGTTCAATATATATTTGTACCTCCCTGTTCAGCAAGCCCTTGCCTCGTTCACTGCAAGCCATCCAGCTAATGAAACAGATTTTATACTGAATATTTTCAAGCGGTAACCTTATGTACTTTCCCTGTGCTCAACGCTAATGAAGCTAATAGCACGCTTTCATCAGTGTTCCTTTATATTACATAGTCCATTCATATGCTGAGGGGCATCTTCTATAATGAAAACTATGAAATAGTCATGATAGATATGCTAAGTACTGATGTAACTCAATACTGACTTTAATTGTTGATTCCTCTAGTAATAAAACATGATAGATGGAGAAGACCTCAGAGCTACAGGGTTTCCCCTCACCCCCCCACCCCACCCCTCTAGGCTTTCTATACACCTGAAACATTCAGAACCAATACAAGGAAATACATTTTTCATGCAATGTGCAATTAGCCTGCGTAACTCATTGCCATGGGAAGTAATTCAGGCAAAGAACAAAGTGAGACTCACAAAGGCGTTGGGCATTTAATCAGAATCTACAGAGTTATAATAGCTAATACTTTAAAATAAATTTGGAAGGGATATTAAAGCTCCGGCTTCAAGGTCGAAGCCAACCTCTGACTATTCGAGACCGAGATGAGACGTAATGTGGGGGGACAGATTGGCCCATCACGGCCTAGTGTACGCAGGGCTGGTGGGAGACTTTGCCGGGCGCTGGGGGCAGCTGGCTCCATGCCCTCAGGAAGAGGCGGGGCCTCTGGCAGAAGGGGGCGGGGTTAGAGCTAGCTTCCCTCAGCCACCTGAATGCTCTGGCGGTGATTTAACGAGCCCAGGGTAACAGCAGCTGTTGCCCGGAGCTCTACGCCATTTTAAATCAACAGGCCCTGGGGCAGGTGCCCCTTTACTTCCTCCCTCATCCCGTCAGCAGCCCCGATGGCACAGTATTCCTTCCTCTGGAGCCTGCCTGAAAGGAGGTACTAGGGCAAATGGACCTCAGGGCTCATACAGAGCCCTACAGATCACATTTTCCTCAGAAAAGAAGCACATAACAGGCTACATCGCCTTCATTTCATAGAATCATAGGACTGGAAGGGACCTCGAGAGGTCATCGAGTCCAGCCCCCCGCCCTCAAGGCAGGATTAAGCTCCATCTACACCATCCCTGACAGATGTCTATCTAACCTGTTCTTAAATATCTCCAGAGAGGGAGATTCCACCACCTCCCTTGGCAATTTATTCCAATATTTGACCACCCTGACAGTTAGGAATTTTTTCCTAATGTCCAATGTAAACCTCCCTTGCTGCACTTTAAGCCCATTACTCCTTGTCCTGTCCTCAGAAACCAAGAGGAACAAATTTTCTCCTTCCTCCTTGTGACACCCTTTTAGATATTTGAAAACCGCTATCATGTCCCCTCTTAATCTTCTTTTTTCCAAACTAAACAAGCCCAGTTCATGAAGCCTGGCTTCATAGGCCATGTTCTCTAGACCTTGCATCATTCTTGTCGCTCTTCTCTGTACCCTTTCCAATTTCTCCACATCTTTCTTGAAATGTGGCGCCCAGAACTGGACACAGTATTCCAGCTGAGGCCTAACTAGTGCAGAGTAGAGCGGCTGAATGACTTCACGAGTTTTGCTTACAACACACCTGTTGATACAACCTAGAATCATATTTGCTTTTTTTGCAACAGCATCACACTGTTGACTCATATTCAACTTGTGGTCCACTATGACCCCTAAATCCCTTTCCGCCATGCTCCCTCCTAGACAGTCATCATTTACCCATCTCTAACGGAGCCATTGGCGCACACTCATTGCTCTGCCTTTATAACAACTTAAAATGTCATGTTAGAACTGCCACTCAGAAGCAGACATGCTGGCGTGTAGACCTGCATCTGTAGACCCCTCTTCTCCTGACCATGCACCTGGTGGTAGCGGTGGTTGAAATTTTAGCCTTGAAACTATTTTTCAACTGCAACAAATGTTGTTTTTTCCTGGGGGAGGGGAGACATGTTGCTTTGTTTTCTTGTGGAGGTTTTTTCTGGAAAATATTACATGTAATCAAAATGTTCCATATTTTCAATGAAAAATATTTTGGTTTCCAGTAAATTTTCCAGATTTGGGATTTACCAAAACCTGTGTATTTGTAAAAAAACTAAACATGCTTTTCAAAAGAGAAACGAATGTTGCTTTGTTTTGGTGGGTTGGGTTTTTTTCAGAACATATTACATTTAATCAAAATCTTCCATATTTTCAATGAAAAATATTTTGGTTTCCAGTAAATTTTCCAGATTTGGGATTTACCAAAAACTGAGTATTTGTAAAAAAACTAAACATGCTTTTCAAAAAACAAACCAATGTTGCTTTGTTTTGGTGGGTTGTTTTTTTTTTTTTCAGAACATATTACATTTAATCAAAATTGTCCATATTTTCAATGAAAAATATTTTGGTTTCCAGTAAATTTTCCAGATTTGCGATTTACCAAAAAAGTGTGTTTTTTAAAAAACTAAACATGCTTTTCAAAAAACAAATCAACATGGGGAATTGGTTCTAAGCTGATTTAGAAGGGATTAGGGATATTGAAGAAAATAACTGTCCCCCCCCACAAAATGACTGGCATCTTTGGATCAGATCAACTCAGCAGGCTGCGCTCTTGTGGAAACCTGGCCGCAGCTGTCTGTCTTTGCAATAATAAACTCTGTAGGCTGACATCACCGATGCCTCTCTCCACTTAGAGCTGATGTAACTTGTCACCTTGGTAAACCAATATGCTCTGACTGTTTTGTGCCAAGCCAGCAATGCAAAGCAGGCTTCGACCCAGGTTCCCAGGTTTCGATCACTCAGCCCTCGGGCAGCTGGATTATAGCAGTGAACGCCACCCATTACTGGTTCCGATGGCATCTTAACCAGGAGTAACAACTCGCACGATACTGTCTCAAATCCTCTAGATTTTCCTTTATTCCCAGTGCCTGGGCTCATGCAATGACATACGAATATTTACGTCCAATCGATGACAAGTTTCGAGTTGTTCTGGACGTGGGAAAGAGCTCGAAAATACAATGCAGGAGCCCCCTAAAATTCAGAAACCAAACAGGCCAATATAAGGAATACAGTCTGTATCGCCCATGGGGGGGGACCCATGACTTTGGACCTTTCGGGGCCGTCTGTACCGCGTGCCGGTGTCACCCGAAACGTCTCCTGTACCAATCCAAAGGCCATTCACTAATGGCATGCTGGGAAATGTTCCTTTCGAGGAGCCACAAGCCCATCGTCCCCCTTTTCCTTGCGTCTCCCCCTCTTCTTCCTCCTCCAGTTGGGCGCTTAGCAAGACATGCCTTGGCCCTCTCCCTACTTTCCGTCCCTAATGGAAATTTGAATAGAGCAACACTGCCACCCAGTGGCCAAGAGGGTAACAGCCCCTCCCCCCATTTGCACCAGTGGTGCCAAAAGCCCAGTGGCTTGTGGGAGTGTCCTGAAGCCAGAACCTTTCCCCACTGCCTGCCCCAGGCCGGAGCCTTTGACTGCCCATAACCCTCCATATGCAGTGCCCGTACTGTGCATGCTGCAGGCCAGCACAGATATAGCGGGCGGGGGAAGCGGTAAAAGCAGAGTCAATGGACAGTAGGGTTACCAGATGGGTTAAAAAAAATACTGGACACACTTAATCTAAAATTGGGGGGGTGGGAGCAGGGGGAGTGGGGCTGGCTGGAGGAGATTGGGGCGGAGTGAGGATTGGGGGGAGAATCGGCCAGCAGGAAGCAGGGCTGGCTGGGAGGGGATCGGGGGAAACGGGGCTGGCCAGACGGGGAGTGGGGCGGGGAGAACCGGACGGCGGGGAGTGGGGCTGGCCCAGGCGCACTCAGATACCAGGGTGCTGCTCGTCCCGCACCCAGTCCCGGTGGGGCACACGGGCGAGTCCGGCCCTGGGGATTCCGTCCCGTCCCGTCCCGTCCCGTCCTGTCTCCTGCATAGCTGCGTACTGATACTCATGATAACAATTAAAACCTCACTAGAAAATACCAACATTTCTACGTCCGGTATTTTCTCCATTTGTTTCCTGGACAGAAGGTTCAAAACCGGACACCTGGCAACCCTAATGGACAGCCGCAAGCTGGGCGTTAATGTCACAATCTTTTCAGTGTGTGTGGGGGGGAGATAGCTGGAAGGGGATTATCCCGGAAGTGTCCCAAAATAGCGCCACTGTCTAGACACACCCCTAGCTGGTGCCTTCTTCCTTTATATTTCATACCTGTTCCCACCAGTATTCCCCAATATTGTCCATCCATATGTGGAATAAAATTTGTTGTGTGCACCGGCGCACGTGCACCACCACTAGGAACACACAGTGCTGGCTGTGGGCGCTCGGTTAATCAGTTGGGTGGCTGCCCCAGGGCTCAGTTTACAAGGAACCTTCCACCTTTTATGAAACCACTCAGGATTGCACTGTAAAACAGGGCTGTACATTCCTGGCTGCCCCCAAACAGCACACAATGGGATACACTGAAAATGGGATACACTCGCTAGCCTCTAGCATCAGCGCCCCGGCTCACCTTCCACCGTTTTGAGACAAAACTTGTGAAGATGGAGGGTTAAGTCTACGTGCCATGCACGTCCCGTCGTCTGGGAACGCCCACCGGCACCTACATGGCGGAAGCAGAAGCCATCCAAAGACAGTGTGAATCCTCTTCTCCCCCCACCAGTTTTCGACAATGACTTGCAGGGATTGCCATGTTTCTAGGGTCGTAAGTCTGGCCAGCCACCTCGTTTCTTTCCGCATGTCGTGGGAGGAATTACCGATAGCCACCGAACACGAAGGCTTCCTGTCCGTGGCAGTGAACGCGGCCGTGAGTGGCGGAGGGGAGAGTTACAAACCACAGGAAAACCAACACCGTGCGATTTTGGGGCGGGAGGAGCAGAAGTGATGCAGCTGTTGTCCACTTGCATCGTTAATTATGCCCCTGGCGGGTGCGTTGTTCCTATTGGAGAGTGTATTTCCCAGCCATGTTATTTGTACCCCTCGCAGCAATGGCAGGATGCCCGTCTGGTCTCTGCAGCTGCCCCCACCGTTCCTACACCACCGTGACAACTCCTCCACGCAGTGTGGGGGAGGGAGACCCTTTGCACGTGGGTTGTCCCCTTAGAGTGGAGAACGGGGACTCGGCTCTTTCGGTGGCATCTTTCCCCTGGATTCCCCAGAGAGACTGAGCTGAGCCGGCAGGAGCGGGCTCACAGTGGGTCTGAGGGTCAGGCACCTCGTGCCCCACCGGGACTCTCAGAGACTCAAATGGAAACCTCCTGCGGCTGCTCAGCCTTCCACTCCCATGATGCAGCATGTCTCCCTTTGAAGCACCCTTGGAGTCCCAGGTGCATCATGGGAGATGAGGTCCCTCTGGACTGCCTGGCCTTTAAAAGAGAATGGGGGGGGAAGCGAGGGATCTGGACTACAACTCCCATAAGACATTGCATCAGCGGAGGTGAACACAACACACTGCCAAACTCACCCAAAGCATGACTGTTAGACTTTCTGAACCATGGGGGAGCTTTAAGTCGGGCATTAGCCTGGCAGTGGAAAGACCAGGTTTGGATTCCCTGCTGTCCTACAGACTTCCCATGTGACCTTGGGCATGTCATTTAATCCATGTCCTCAGTTCTCCAGCTACACAGTGGGAAGAGCGCAGGGCTATTCGGAGGTCAAGCAACCTTACGGGTTGTGAGGTGTTCAGACGGAGGTCAAAGAAGTCCCGAGGGTGGAGAGAAAATCAGTTGACCCGAAGTGGCGTCTGGCCCTCACAAATACGGCCGAATTGCCGGAGTTCTGAAAATGACTGTGTGTTTTCTCCTTGCTTACGTCTGTGTTTGTGGCTTCAAATTTCTCTCCCTGTGCACGACAGTCCTTCCCTGGTTGGAATTTGAGTTTCTAAATTATTAAAATGTTATCGGGAGCATGCAGACTTGCTCCTCTTTGCTGCTGCTGAATAAACTGACGTATAATTCAATTCCAACCTTCCCTCCCCCCCCACACACAAACAGTTTCTTTAGTACCACTTAGACATCACAAACACGCCGACTCTCATTGATTCAGAAGTCTAGTCAGGCCGGGGGCTCTGTGTCTTCCTCACCGTAAAACAGTACATGCAGAGCGCTTTGTTTCTGGATTTATCTCCATAACAAATGATAAAAAATGGGTATTTCCACCGAGGAAGGCTCTCATCGCTCATATACCGAACTAAACCTGAGACACGTTATTAATTACTGGAAGATTTACCCAGTGTTGCTCGGGTCCTGTTTTTTTGGAAATTAAACTGAAAGCGTCCAGGCTTCATTTGAATCGCTGCTCGGGGGCGGGGCTGGGGAGGTGGGGTTCAGGGTGCAGGCTGCCTCAGGGAGAGAGGACAACCCCAGTCCTCTCTCACCGCAGCAGCTTGGGGCCAGGTGAGAAACGTCCTGACTCAACCTGGACCATCTCATGGAATGTAGACTGGCCCACCGGATTTCCTTGTCCTCCGTAGGTAGCAACAGGTCCTGCCACTTGCTGTCGGAGCAGGACAGCAGGCCCAAGAAGTGCAGATGTTCTCTGGGTGTGGCAGAGAGGTGGACCAGCTGGATGCCATGAGGCTGGCTCAGGTGGTGTCTCCAGGACGGATGCGGAAGCTCTCAGGGTGGGGGCCTGATGAGGAACTCCAGAAAGCATGGGGTGGGCACCTCCCTGCAACACCTGCTCGAGGAAAGCAGGAGATTCAGGAGGCAAGGTTGTCCTGGAGAACACACCAAAGGGTCTTCAGCATCCACCCAACCCCTCTGAAGCTACATCTACACGACAAGTTTTCTCAGCAAAAAATATGCAAATGAGGGCCTCATTTGCATGAGTCACGATCTCATTTGCATATTTTCTGCCGATCCTTTTTCGTGCTGGGGATTTTGCACAAAAACCAAGCAGCGTAGACATTTTCTTTTTGCGCAAAACCCCCTTTTTCTGCAAGATCCTTATGCCCCCAAAAGGGATGTACACCACTCTTGCGGGGGGAAAGGGTTTTTTGCGCAAAGAGAAACCATCCACACTGCTTGTTTTGGCGCAAAAAACCTCAGCGCAAAAACAGATCGGCACAAAATATGCAAATGAGATCCCAAATGAGTCCCTCATTTGCATATTTTTTGACAAGAAAACTCGTAGTGTAGATGTAGCCACACTGCAGCCCAGGAGGTCTGTGGCTAGTAGCACACGCCAGGGGCATCCGGAGATGCCCTCTGCTGCCTGAAAGTTGGATGGTCAGTAGTGTAACGAGGAGGGAGGTTCCGCGGATCCTGTAGTTGAATCCTCCCTAGGGAACCGGATAGTACCCAGGGCTCTGACACAGCGTTCCCGTGTGACACCAGGCGGGTCATGTCAACCAAACTCTTCACGGGTGCTCACCCATTGCGTGTCCCTCATTTTGCGGGTGCCCACGAAGACAGCCCCCGGGCCTGCTGTGCAGAGTACACGCTGTGGTAACTCGGGTCAACCGGAGCTGTGCTTTGAACATCACGAGCGCCATAAAAATGCAAGGGACTCCGAATGGTCAGGCCTGGGGTGTTTCAAATTCGGCACTTTTCACCAGCGGATGCGTCTGACCATTGTCAGCTCACGCCGCAGAGGCGTGTGGGGTTAGCCCCTAAGGTCGCAGGTTCAATCCCTCCTCCTGCCGACCTGAGTTGGCTTCACACGTGTAACACATACTATAGCCGATGGAACTAGGCAAAGCATGTGAAAAAGAGTGTCTCCCTCCACTCCTCGGCCTACTGGCCAGGCTGTCTACAACTGTTCTATTAACGTCCCCTCCTGCAAGCCACTGCTGAGTCCAGCCCATCTGCTGTCCTCACCAGAGCCTGCCAAGAGTTCTCCTCCCACCCTCTGGAAACTGCTTGGTAAGAGAGCAAGCCCTGGAACGTGAAAGGCGCCTGGAGCCGCCTTCCTGTCAGTGCCGGAGCCAGGGAGCGGCACTCTGAAGCACCTCCAGAACTTGGTCCCACACGGAGCTTAGGGACCGAGGGGAAATGTCCATCAGACCGAGGACCCGACAGAAAATGACACAGCTGGATTGAGTGGACGAGGCAGTTCCTGGGGAAGACGAGGAAGACCGGCTCTTGCTGTGGATCTCAGCACGCACGCCTCCATGAAAAAGCCCGGTCGCACTCGACTGGCTAAAGAGACTGAGGTCAGACGTTTTAAGGGCAAGGGGGAAAAGTAAATCATCACAGAATCGTAGAATTGGCAGGGACCTCGAGAGCTCATCGAGTCCAGGCCCCTGCCCTCGCGGCAGGACCAAGCACCATCTAGACCATCCCTGATAGACGTCTGTCCAACCTGCTCTTAAATATCTCCAGTGATGGAGAATCCACTGCCTCCCTAGGCAATTTATTCCGGTGTTTAACCACCCTGACAGGCAGGAAGTTTTTCCTAATGTCCAACCTAAACCTCCCTTGCTGTAATTTAAGCCCATTGCTTCTTGTCCTATCCTCAGTGGCCAAGGAGAACAAATTCCCCCCCTCCTCTCTGTGACACCCTTTTAGGTACCTGGAAATTACTATCCTGTCCCCTCTCAGGCTACGGCTACACTGCCTTTTTTTGCGGAAAAGGATATGCAAATCGCACTCGCATTTGCATATCTTCTTCCGATTCTTTTTGCGGACGAGATTTTCCGATAAAAAACCCGGTGTAGATGGGGCCATTTGTCGGAAAAAAACCCTTTCGCAAGACCCTGTAAATCTCGATTTATGAGGAATAAGGAGTCTTGCGAAAGGGTTTTTTTTTTTCTGACAAATGTCCCCGTCCACACCGGGCTTTTTATCGGAAAAACCTCTTCTGCAAAAAGAAACGGAAGAAGATATGCAAATGCGAGTGCAATTTGCATACCCTCTTCCACAAAAAAACAGCAGTGTAGCCATAGCTTCCGTCTTCTCTTTTCCAAACTAAACAAGCCCAGTTCCTTCAGCCTTCCCTCCTAGCTCATGTTCTCTAGACCTTTCCTCACTCTTGTTGCTCTTCTCTGGACCTCCTCCAGTTTCTCCACATCTTTCCTGAAATGTGGTGCCTGGAACTGACACACAACTCCAGCTGAGGCCTAAAGAGCTTACCTGCAAGAGACTGGAACAAGGCAATCAAGCAAGAGCAAGGTGCTTGCATTTAATAAACGTCTTGAATAAACTGACTGGAGCCCAGAGCATCAACGTATCAGTTTTCACACCTGGATACTGGCAAATCAGACCGGGAAAGGGAAGTTAATCGTTAACCACATTTACCAGCCAACAGCGTCTGAATGGATTCACCCGTGTTCAAATGTTGCCTAAAAATTACAGTGCTTAGGAAAGCTATATTTGTTTTAATTGGGAATGGAAGCATCCAGATGGTTATTGTGTTAGGGTATGTCTACACTACAAAGTTAATTTGAACTAACAGATGTTAGTTCGAATTAACTTTGATAGGCGCTACACATGCAAACCACTAGTTCGAACTTAATTCGAACTAGCGGAGCGCTTAATTCGAACTAGGGAAACCTCATTCTATGAAGACTAACGCCTAGTTTGAATTAAATAGTTTGAATTAAGGGCTGTGTAGCCACTTAAATCGAACTAGTGGGTGGCTAGCCCTTCCCAGCTTGCCCTGGTGGCCACTCTGGCCACCACCAGGGAAACTCTTCTGCCCCCCTCCCGGCCCCGGAGCCCTTAAAGGGGCACGGTCTGGCTACGGTGCCCATGCCAGGTGCAAGCCTGCCAGCACCCAGCCAGCAGACCCTGCACTTGGCATGGCACGAACCAGCCACCCGCTGCCACCCAGCCCTCCGCCTCTTCCCGGGACCAGGCTGGCGGCTCCCAGGAGCCTGCCCGGGGCCACAAGAGGTGGGCGCCCCCCTGGTCTAGTGCGGACATCGTGGACCTCATCCACGACCTCCGCACTAGGCACAGGAAAGTGGCCGTCTAGGGCAGGAGAGCTGCCAGTCTGGCCACCCAGGAGCAGGTTTGCATGAAAATCAAGGTGGTCCAGTGAGACCCCCGACCCTGAGCCCTGAGCTTACAATGGCCGTCCTGGGTCAGACCAAAGGTCCATCTAGCCCAGTAGCCTGTCTGCCGACAGCGACCAACACTAGGTACCCTGGAGGGGATGGACCGAAGACAGTGACCAAGCCATTTGTCTCGTGCCATCCCTCTCCAGCCTTCCACAAACAGAGGCCAGGGACACCATTTCTATCCCCTGGCTAATACCACTCCATGGACCCAACCTCCATGACTTTATCTCACTTCTCTTTAAACTCTGTTCTAGTTGTAGCCTTCACAGCCTCCTCTGACAAGGAGTTCCACAGGTTGACTATTTGCTTTGTGAAGAAGAACTTTCTGTTATTAGTTTGAAGCCTGCTACCCATTCATTTCCTTTGGTGTCCTCTAGTCCTTCTATTATGGGAACTAATGAAGAACTTTTCTTTATGCACCTTCTCCACACCACTCTTGCTTTTATAGACCTCTATCATATCCCCCCTCAGTCTCCTCTTTTCTAAGCTGAAAAGTCCCAGTCTCTTTAGCCTCTCTTCATATGGGACCTGTTCCAAACCCCTGATCATTTTAGTTGCCCTCCTCTATCCCACCATCTCTCTTCCCCTCTCCCACCTCCTTTTCCCAGTCTCCCCGAGTTTTGTTCAATGAAGAGAGTTTCTATTTTTGACCATACGTGTCCTTTATTTTGTATATCAGGAAGAGGGGCTAGGGAGGGGTAAGTGGAAGGAGGTGAGGGAGGAATGGGGTACGAGCCCCCGATGGGGAGGACTGGGCTGGCTCTGCGGGCTCCTCGGGGTGGAAGCTCTCCTGCAGCCCCCCGATTGACACCCCTCTCCGGATGGCAGCCTGCGGCAAGTGCAGCCGGTCTGATGTCCGAGTGCTATGATGTGCCGAGTGTGGGCACTCAGGGCAATCCAAGCCAGGACTGCTTTGCAAGCGGGGCACCCCTGAGAATTGTCTGTCCGGGGTGGGGGTCGGGTCCCTTTAAGCACAGCCCTCGGCTAGCCTGAGACAGCAGCTCCACGCTCTACGTCCTAACCTGATGCCCTGCCAGCACTGCTTCCGGCCAGCCTTAACTTCGGTTCAGGGTCCACTCAATGTGGACATGCTAGTTCGAATTAGCAAAATGCTAATTCGAACTAGTTTTTAGGTCTAGATGCACTAGTTCGAATTAGCTTAGTTCGAATTAACTAATTCGAATTAAGTTAGTTCGAATTAGTGCTGTAGTGTAGACATGCCCTTACTGAGTAAATATGACTTGATCAGAGTAACCCGTCTTAGTTCTCCTCCTTCCCCATCGGCTGCCACTCAACTTCGCATCTCATGTTCTAAAATATGGGCCAAGAGCAGATTTTGACCTTGGAATGTATATTCCCCACATCAGATCCTTTTGAGCTAAAGGAGTAACTCCATTATCAGGCGCAGCAGTAGACTTTTAGCCCGCTATGCAAACCAGCCACTAGAGGGAGATAAAGAGCCACATGCAACAGGTGTATATTACAGAAATCTTCAAGGCAGAGGCTGTGTTGTTACCAGGGGCCTCTATTAGGGCTTAGAGCTACTCAAAAATACTGAATTCCCTTCCTGAAAAAGTGTGTGTATTTTTAATATACTATCACATGTGCAAGACATTTCTGCCATCTTTAGCCTTTTTAAAAAAGTATTCGTCGGCCATCCCGCCCTGCAAGCGAAACTGATTGTTTAGACGGGAGAAAAGAATGAGGAGGGAGCTGATGCAACAGGATTCTCAATTCAATTAAGCCCTGAAATTAATACAAAGCAAAACATATTATTTTACCTCCGAGTGGGGGCCGGGCCTGAGGTGGAGGAAAAGCTCCCTCGCTGTAATTCAACGCCAGCCCGGAATAAGTTTTGGCAGAGCTCTCTTACACTTCATCATGGAGCAATTTCTATTTTAGGGACAAAGCTGTTACATTGAGGCCTGTCGTTCTGTTTACCGTGCAGACAAATGCTGATTTATTGCCCTCGACTTGCCGGCAAGTCCTTGTTTACTGTGATATCTGCTTTCCAGATAAATGGATAAATTGGATAAATGGGGGGTTGTTCTTTGCTTGAAGAAAGCCTTGTCAGTCCACATGCATTATTGCTGTGATTAGCTGGGGGAATCATATTCATTTTTCATGCTTTTCTCCTTCTATGCTTCCTATAATTCCCTCCTAAGAGCCCATCTGTTTAATGCGCTTGCAATGCTCTCTGATCAATAGTTTTCATCGCTAGGCTGCGGAGTGCAATGCTGCAGGGAGCAGGGAGAGCTGCAGCTGTGGGGCAGATATCATGACTGGAGGGGAAGAGGGGTACGGGAGTATGGGGGAGATGAGAGGAGACACTGGGGTAGCTGAAGAGCGCGTGGGAAGAGGGGAAAGTCCAATAGTTGGGGCAGGGTGGGGGGCAGTGAAGGTGATGAACATTGGGTTTTGGGAAGATGGAAAACGCCTGCCACATGAGAGCAGCTATACAGGGAGAAGGATTGTAGGGTTGCAACTATTTATCACTAGAAAATGCACCTGGCGTTGCTCGCGTCCTTAACTCAAATAAGTTGTAGTTTTCTTCATTTAAATCATTGCTCTGGGATGGGGAGCAGGGATTCAATCTGCAGGCTGCCCTGACAGACACACGGACGGACAATCTCTCTGAAATATATAGCAGATAGCTATCCTTTTCCCCACCCTGGCCCAGTGCAGTTATAGCGGTCTCAGTCCCCATCCTTGGCCCTTGGCTGCCCCCCTGTGGTCATTCTACAGTATAACTATCCTTGCTAGCAGACCTCTCCTTTTCCATTTCATGAGAAACAATTGAATTCCAAGCACATTCCATTGTCCTGGCAGAGTCCAATCCTGACTTTGCTTTAAGTTATGATAAGAGGAAGCTGCACATCAAACTTAGCGGTCCTAGCTCTTACCGTGTAGGAGGAATTCTGGAACAAACGGACTCACAGACAGATGGAAAAAGTTTCTAAAATAGATAGCAGACTAGGGCTATGTCTAGACTGCAAGCCTCTTTCGAAAGAGGCTCTTTCGAAAGCATCTTTCGAAAGAGCCTCTTTCGAAAGAGAGCGTCTAGACTGCACGGAGAAATTTCGAAAAAGCGGCTTGCTTTTTCGAAAGAAAGCATCCAGTGAGTCTGGATGCTCTCTTTCGAAGAAGCCCTATTTACAATGAAGAACGCCTTCTTTCAAAAGAGGAACTTTCGAAAGAAGGCGTTCTTCCTCGTAAATTGAGGTTTACCGCCATCGAAAGAAAAGCCGCGTTCTTTCGAATTAATTTCGAAAGAACGCGGCTTGAGTCTGGACGCAGGGGAAGTTTTTTCGAAAAAAGGCTACTTTTTTCGAAAAAAACCCTGAGTCTGGACACAGCCTAAGTGTAATGCCGTGGGTGACTCCTAGCTGTGAGCTGTACTTATCTAAGGGTTTGCAGGATCAAGTCCTTTGTTCCTAACTACTAGAGGATCAGCAAAGGTTGAAGTGCTCACAGACCACGGTTTCATTGTTCTACCCATAGCTTGGCATGAGAGTGTATCCCGGGTTATAAGGTGGAGGAGAATCTTCTAATGGTGTTTGTTTCTCCAATTCCTGCAGAGCGCTGTTCATTTTGGTGGAAAGGGGGAAGGTGTTTTATTCCACTGAGAGCTGGAACTACCTTTTGAAGGCTTTCTTTAATCACCAGAGCTTTTCCTGGGAACACCGACAGCTCGATAACAGTTCCTGGATCTGTTGGCTGACAGCACAAACAGATTGTGTCTCTTGGCAGTGGTCATCGGCTCCGAAACGAGCTTTTTGAGCTAGCTGAGAAGTTCAGAGACTGCTTCTCCCTGTGTCCTCAGTCTGAACGTCTGGTCCTGGGAATTCTACCGAAAAAGCAGACCCTTCAGGACTTTAAGCTTTGCTGGAGTTATTACGGGAAAGTGTTTTCAAGAAGTCACTGTGATAAAGGGCTGGTTAATGAACTAGATTTTATTTGCTAGGGGGCATAAGCAAAGCTCCCTCTAATCTTTTACATCCATGTGTGGAATAATTTTATATACACTGAGGCATGTGTGAACATGCACCACCAGTAGAAACAAAAAAATCTAGCTGTGATTCTGCTAAACAGCTGGGTGGCATCAGACTCATTCCTGAGTGTCCACACAAGCACCCAGCTTACAGGGACTACGGGGTGTAAGGCTACTGGTGAAATGCACAAC
The DNA here is from genome assembly GCF_052426305.1 of Pelodiscus sinensis. NCBI lineage: Eukaryota > Metazoa > Chordata > Testudines > Trionychidae > Pelodiscus > Pelodiscus sinensis. Next base: position 54,609,773 of record NC_143061.1, on the reverse strand, counting down.
TTTTGAGACACGAGACAGAAACAGACCGTTTTAACTTGCGAAAGAGGCAAGAATGAATCTAAGGGACTGGATGCCCAATGAGAACCCATCTCCTCTTCCATCCCGCTCTGGGGTTGCTTATATCGCAGGATTTATACAGACTTCATTAAATGCCCTTCAATCTGAGGCTCTTTGGCCAAGAACATAGTGTGAGGGAGTTTGCTTGGAATATGCTGGAGTCCTGGACTCTGGGTAAAGTCTTCCATTTCAATTAGAGATTGTGCAGAATGTTTGGCTAATTTGTTAAATGTCGGGTTTATTTGCCCACTTGAGCTCGTCAGTGTAAATATTTGCCCTCTCTTGTCACATTCATTAAATCTTTCCTGTTTGATTTGGAAATGAAATGAGGTAATTCGCACATGCGGGCGGCGATTTATATTTATTTGCGCCAGATCAAATCTGCCTCTGCAAGGGGGGAATGTTGGGTTTGGGAAGCCAGCCTGCTGCCTGGTGGATCCGAGCTGCTGAGAGCCGGGCGGTTCGGAGACCGGCTTCCTAGCAGGGTTTCTGCTGTGCTTCAGTCGACGACAATCTCGTATTTCCATTTCGTCACACCCGCATCCAGGAGCGGGGGTTTTGGGGCCAGCGCAAATGGCTAGGTCTTCCCATTTCTAAACCAAATTTAGTGAAGGCCTCTGGGGTCCCTTGAGGTAATTGTTCCCTCTCTACAACTGGAAACGTTCCAATACCTCAGTTCAGTGAACTAGGCCTGAAACCATCCGTGTTCCCTTCTTCCTTAGACTAGTCTTATTCACTTGTGTCTGGAACCTAGGCCAGCACGCATCCTAGGTGCCTGAGGAATTCATCTTTTGCGCTTGTCCTCTATGCAGGGGAAAATGTCGCCTGAAAGGGCCAACCCTTAGGGGGAAAACCAGCAAGATGTGCCAGAGTGCGATTCTATTCTGAACCTCTGAGGTTTGGTTTGCACGGCAAGTCCCGGCACTGAACGCAGGCCTGAGCCTAACCCCGCAACACACGACTTGTGCTAACCCACGGCTTAGAACCACGATACCACAGGAGTGGAAGGTCTGAGCCAAGACGGGACCTAGGCTTTCATGCCTTTTGCTTTGCAGGATAGGCCTGCCCCCTGGCTTTGTGCTCTGGGAGTCCCTCCAAAACATGCCGTAATCCCTCGGGCCACCTTTCTTTAGGCAGTCAAGTTCCTCCACTCTGCACCCAAACCAAAGGGCTAGCACCTGTGCATTTTGGCAGGGCGCTAGGAAGTCTGGGAGGAAAGTGATTGGGTTCAGGCCCAATTAAAACAGCCTAGATGTGAGATCCCAAAGTTGGGACCTAGGGCGTGACAGCTCCTAAACTGGGGCAACCGATGAGTGTAGATTCCCAAGCTCTAGGTTTTCAGTCCCTCCTGTTCTCTGCCTGTGACACATAATAGTCGACTCTCCTGGGGGCTGTAATAGCAGCTTAGAACCCTACGAAAGGAAGGGACTTCGACAGGTCATCAAGTCTGCTCCTCGGCAGGACCAAGCACCGTCTAGACCATCCCTGACAGGTGTCTGTCCAGCCTGCTCTTACATATCTCCAGTGATGGATATCCTACAACCTCCTTGGGTTTCCCCGGGTGGCCCTAACCGGGCTCTTGAGTCCACGGAGGCTGCGTAATGGGCTATTGATACTTCTCACATTTTTAGCCACCCTCCGTCGTCTCTGCCTTCCCGGTCTGCTGCTGGAAGATCATCCTCAAGAGACCCTGGGGGCCCGGCAGTCAGAGAAGCCGTTTGCTATGCAGACGCTCCAGAAGTGCTTCTAGAATTAGCAACTACCCCCCCGATAGTCCTGATCTCTTTGAAATGTGCCACTTCAGCTCCCTTCGAGGGCCTGATTTGGGAAGGAAATGGGATGCGGAGCAGGTGAAACACGGAGTAATTACAAATTGCTGGAACACTTCACCTCCCGAGAGCTCTTCACATAATTTTAAATTGCTCTGTGCTAATTGTGATCAGTGCTCCATTCACTTCCAACGACCTCTTCAGACAGACAGCAAGGGTGTATTTTAGGGTCTGGTGCACATGGCTTGCTTAGAAAGTCAGGTGTTGGGCTTTTTTTAAACTGAAGTAGCCGTGGAAATACAGGAAAGTCGTTTTTCACCTTTCCAGCTGTCGCCCCCCACACCTTAGAATCATAGAGCTGGAAGAGACCTCAGGAGTCATCAAGTCCAGACCCCTGCCCAAGGCAGGACCAGTCCCAACTAAATCAACCCGGCCAGGGCTTTGTCAAGCCGAGACTTAAAAACCTTTCGGGATGGAAATTCCACCCCCTCCCTAGGGAACCCATCCCCGCGCTTCTGCACCCTCCTAGGGAAATAGTTTTTCCTAATATCCAACCTAGACCTCCCCCGCTGCAACTTGAGACCATTGCTCCTTGTTCTGCCATTCATCACCACTGAGAACAGCCTCTCTCCAGCCTCTTTGGAACCCCCCTTCAGGAAGATGAAGGCTGCTCTCAAATCCCCCCTCACTCTTCTCTTCCACAGACTAAACAAGCCCAAATCCCTCAGCCTCTCCTTCATTCTACCTACCTCTTCAAAGCACAGCCGGGCCGAATTCGTTCCTGTTGTCAACTAGCTTTATTGACTTCCATGAAGCTGCACCAGCATTTGACCCCAGAGCACATGCCGGCAGCATAGTGGGAAAGGGAGTCCTTTAAGAGCTCCCCATTCCTGGTAGAACGTAGAGCGGGGCTGGGCAAGATGCAGCCCGGGGAACGGATCTGGCCCATGCTCGGCATCTGGCCCCTTCCTATTTATATCCTGCTCCCTGGGCCACCGAATTTCCAGGCAGTGGCTCAGGGAGCCGGATCCAATTTAAATGGCTCCCGGCTCCTAGTCACGGCATTACCCATCAGGGGCCAGAGGTGTGAGTCCTTTAAACAGCCGCAGCAACCCTGAGAGGCTGTCAGGTCACCGGATAGCGGCAGCGCCACGAGCTCTTCGCAGTGTTTTTAATTCAAAGCCTCCAGCTCCAGACAATTCTGGGGGGAAGAGGCTAGTCCCCAACCCCGCCCCTTCCACTTCCGGTCCCGCCCCTCCTGGGGGGCGGAGCCTGGCTGGTGACCATGTACCAAAATTCATTGTGTGAAAATTATTGCCTGCCCCGATGTAGAGGAAAAATACATCCCTCTCCCCAACCCCGCCCCTTCCACTTCCGGTCCCGCCCCTCCTGGGGGGCGGAGCCTGGCTGGTGACCATGTACCAAAATTCATTGTGTGAAAATTATTGCCTGCCCCGACGTAGAGGAAAAATACATCCCTCTCCCCAACCCCGCCCCTTCCACTTCCGGTCCCGTCCCTCCTGGGGGGCGGAACCTGGCTGGTGACCATGTACCAAAATTCATTGTGTGAAAATTATTGCCTGCCCCGACGTAGAGGAAAAATACATCCCTCTCCCCAAACACACCCACTCCTGACTAACTTCAAGGCCGGCTCTTTGACAGTCGCGTTTCCTATATTCCATTGTTCCATCTACCAACAATTGCTTCCCGGCGTCTCGCCTGCGTTTCCCAACCTTCATGTTAGATCACTGTCCTTGTCTTATCCATCTGAAATCGTATGAATTATTCATCGGACAGGAGTCGAGTCACGGCGTGCGTTTAGGAAAGTTGTCCTTTAGACAGACCATACAAAACATCCTGCCCTAGGGAGACCGGACTCTCGCTAGTGTAGAGCCGGGTGTATATAGTGCCGCATTTTCTCTTTGTCTTGGCTTCAGATGCATACTGAGCACTTCTTTCACAATGCCTCCCTCGCTCGTTCGGGGAGATGTTAAGTCTGAAGTGTCCCTGCAATCAGCCTTCCAGGGTCCTCGCGTTTGACATCCAAAAGCTGGCAGCACTTACGGTCACCGGGAGATGGTTGGCACATTGTAGAGCAGACGGAGCAGGGATCTAATCAGCGATGGAGCAGCTAGACTGCTCATCATCACCCTTCAAATTCCAAACAAAATCAAGCGGCTTTTCAGGTGTCTCTCTTCCTCTTTGCTCAGACTGGGGATGAGAAACTGAGCCTACTGATTGTGAGTGCCATTCATGGCCAGAGGGAGTTATAACATTCAAAGCAGGACCCTACGCACCCAGGTAACATTCTGAAGACGTGACAGGAAAACCCACCCAGGGAAAACATGACTTGGCTTGGAATGCCAATGTTAAGAATTAGCCGTGAGTCCGCTGCAGGCAGGACAGAGTTGGACTGACTTTCCCGCTTACCTTTCCAGCTGGGAAGTGTTTTGCTGGAACAGAACAGAAGCAAAGGGCAGGGGGAGTGATGTTCGGGAAGGGAGCAGGTTTTCCTACGGGGAGATACTGAGACAAAAGGGAAGCAGACACATACAAGCTACAACTACCTGCTCCTGCAGGTGCCTGGTAAAGACAAAGCCTCTCATGTCAAGATCAAGGGGAATTCTGTGGAGGAATTTTACATTGGAAATCCTGGCCCGTAGCCCATCATTAGAATTCATTTGCAGAACAAATTTGATCCACTCTTTCCAGTGTTAGACCACAACAAAAATCAATGCAAGACAAGGTAATTTGCGACCTAGCAACTTTACCTGTCACGTCAGCTACAACACCCGAGTCCTGTGAAACATGCGCAGGTCATGTAACAGTTTAATAGCACCCGAACACACCTCCAATTAATTTGCATATTAATGCATATTTAATCAAAACACAGCAACCTTAGCCCTGCCTCAAAATACACGGTATTCTGTCAACAGTCACTTCATATGCATATCCTGTTAAAAGAGAAACATACAAATGATGCCTGTATGAATTAAAGACTCGTTTTTCATTATAGGTGTAGTCTTACCATAAATCAATAATGCTTTATACTTTTCTTAGTAAACTAGGTGTGCAAGAAATGCCGGTTCTATGCAAACTGATCCAAAAATCTCTCCCGTCATTTGATCGGGATAGTGCTTGATCATTCTTATTTCAAATTGGCACTTAAAAGAAAATATGAAAAAACGAAAAATCAAGATGAAAATGCATTTAAAAACCCGGCAGTCCATGGATCAGAGTACAGTTTGTGCGGTGATGGAAAAGTATATATATTTTTACATGTCATAAATGTGGTTTTAGGAGTGTTACCCTGGGACGCAGTAACGATTAATTTAAAACCCTGATTGGACGTGCCTTGACTTGTAGTGAAGATGGTAAATATCCCAAGTCCCAGAAGAAGGGATCGCCTGAGGCCGTATCTATCACCGGCGCGTGGTTTACCAAATAAAACTCCGAGTCTCAGTGTAGGGCCAAACCATATATTATAAATTTAAGATATAGAACAGCATGTAATAATAACTCTATAATCCTCCTTATCCCTGACGATGAGTAGACAGTAAAGACCCCTAAACAATAGGACTATACATTACATTCACGTGGCCTAGAACAGCTGAGGCGCTCATTACCTCTATGCCTTGGCTAGTTGCAAGCCGTGGCAGAGGAACAGTGAGGTGATCCCTCGATGTCACTTCAGGATCAGCCTGGATCTGATTTGGACCACAAGGCCGGCTGGACTGGGACTGGAGCGTCACTCCTGATGAGACCGTGGGCTCCAGTGGGGGGCGGTGTTGGACGGGAGGAAGGCAGGGTTGAGTGGTCCTGTATCTGCTGTTTCTTAGGAGGAAGGAGGAGGAAGGGAAGTGGGAGAGCAGACAGCTATGGCAGGAGGAGCGATGGCAAGAAACGAACGGCAGGGTGATGGTGATCCTGTTATTCAACAGCTGCCTGACTCTAGTCTCTTCTGAAAAGGCATCTAACCTTGGGACAGATTCTCCGTGTCATCCATGTTCATCTCTCCTATGGAAGGGTAATGACATTTAGGAGCTGGCAGTGCGCTGGGGACCAGTGGCCCACCGTACGCATGGCGGGGGATGACTTATCACGCGACTCTGGGGCTTACTGCTCATTAGTATTGAAACTGGCGCAGGCAGAGTTCTCTAACAATTTAGGCCTCAATGAGCTTTCCATTTCGACCCTGCACCGCTGTGACTTTATGTCCAACGGAAGCCTCTTCGAGCGCGACCGCACAGACGTCCAAGATGCACACTGGGGCTTCGCTCTCAAAAAGCTGCCTTGTCAGACCATAATTAGATAGGCTTTTAGTGCTTTGAAGGGAGAGAAGAACCCTTTAATAAAAAAAGTCAAATGGTCACTTTTTTGTTCAGTAAGGATACAAACCGTACGGTGTTCTGATTACAGCTGGGAAGGGGTAAGCACCGGGAGAAAAGACACTCGCAAAAGTTTCATTTGCTGGTGCTGTTGGTTGCCTGTAGGTTGGAACATTGCACAAACCTAGTAAATTCCCTTTCCCAAGTACCGGGGTCTTTTTAACTCTTACCTGGGCAGCCTTGAGAGAGAGAGCCAGAAGGGAATTTTCATAGATGAGGGGTTTGGAACAGCTGCCATAGGAAGAGAGGTTAAAAAGACGGGGACTTTTCAGCTTAGAAAAGAGGAAACTAAGTGGGGATGTAATAGAGGTCTAGAAAATCATGACCGGTGTGGAGAAAGTGAAGAAGGAAAAGTTATTTATTGTTTTCATTACATAAGGACTAAGGGGTCACCAAACGAAATGAATAGGTGGTGGGTTTAAAACAAACAAAAGGAATTTTTGCTTCATGCTACACACAGTCAACCTGTGGAACTCCTTGCCAGAGGATGTTGTGAAGACCAGGGCTTTAACAGGCTTCGAAAAAGAACTAGATACATTCATGGAGGATAGGGCCATCAATACTTATTGACAGGGCTTGACAAACCCCGGCAAAAGCCACTCGCCAGCCCCGCACTGTGCATGCGCCAGACCAGCATTGCGCATGCGCAAAGCGCCGGTGAATGTGGCGCTCGGAGCGACCAGCTGAAATCTACTCACCCCGGGCGAGTAGATTCAGCGGTTTGTCGAGCCCTGCTTATTAGCCAGGATGGGTAGGAATGGCCGTTCTTGTGTTCTCATAGAGGAGCATCCCCCACAAAACTGAACTCGTAATGTACTTTTGGGCAAGTGGCAAATAATTTGAGTCAGAGACAGTCGGCATTTAAAGGCAGGTCTTGTCCAGCGCACTTCGGGCCCCTTTAAGGCCAGGACTCTGGGAACTGTAGTTTCCAACGGGTGACTTTTCATGGGACTAGGCTGACAGCAAAGCTTGATGGGAAAGGGGAAAAGTGTCCTTCAAAACAGCAGCCTGAGAGAGATTTGATGCATGTAGCCCTCAGGCGTGCGGGGTGTGTCATCCGCGGGCCCATTCCCATCCCCCTCCTCCATGCACCTTTGTGGCTTGTTTGCCTCAAAGATAAGAACCTACTACTGTAGGGGAGATCACCTCACTCCACAAGGAAGTGAGGTTCCAGGCCATAGGACCCAGCACAAGCACAGCACGCAACTGAACCCGGAGGCTGCAAATCCAGACACTCGTCCCGGTTCCTGAGGTCGAATGCCCACAGGTCAGAACTTCGGGCTCATGCCTACGTAGGTTTTGAATAGACTGAGAGTTTTCAATGCCTCCAAGTGCCACATCTACATTTGGTTAGTTAATCAAACAAACAGGGACCGCAGAGAGAGCCGCACAAGAAAAAAGCTGAGGTGGATCCAAGCAGCATTTGAGTTCACCTGCACGCCAGTAGCACCGTCCATTTTTTCTCCCCCTCTCCCTTCTTTTTCTACTATAAAGTCAGAGCCCCCCCCCCCCTTCTCTCTGCTCATCGGAGGAAATGGTTTTGCCCACAAAAACTCATGATATTACAGGTTGAACCTCTCTAGTCTGGCACCCTGGGGACGTGACTGGTTCCGAACGAGAGAATGTTCCAGACCGTGGGAGGTCAATATTGTCTAGCAGCATTACTAACCCTGCCACTGCTTGCTGGGCTGTTAGAAGACTTTTAGGGGTAAATTAGAGCTAAAGAACAGCCCAGAATCTCGAGAGCCAGGGCTGGGGGCTGTAAACAAACTTATGGGACCAGGGGAAACTTGGCCAGCACCATGAAAAGTGGACATCCGGCTTTAAGAGCAGGTCAGGTAGACATCTATCAGGGATGATCTAGAGGGTGCTTGGTGCTGCCGTGAGGGCAGGGGACAGGACCTGATGACTTCTCGAAGTCCCTTCCAGTTCTAGTGGTCCATGCTGGACGATGGACGTTTATGGACCAGAGAGTTCTGGACTAGAGAGGTTCAACCTCTGGCTATGTCTACACTGGCATGATTTTACGGAAATACTTTTAACGGAAAAGTTTTCCGTTAAAAGCATTTTCGGAAAAAAGCATCTAGATTGGCAGGATGCTTTTCCGCAAATGCACTTTTTGTGGAAAAGCGTCCGTGCCAATCTAGACGCGCTTTTGCACAAAAAAGCCCCGATCGCCATTTTCGCCATCGGTGCTTTTTTGTGCAAAACAAATCTGAGCTGTCTACACTGGCCCTTTTGCGCAAATGATTTGCGCAAGAGGGCTTTTGCCCGAATGGGAGCAGCATAGTATTTCCACAAGAACACTGACGATCTTACATGAGATTGTCAGTGTTCTTGAGGAAATTCAAGCAGCCAGTGTAGACAGCTGGCAAGTTTTTCCGCAAAAGCAGATGATTTTGTGGAAAAATTTGCCAGTCTAGACACAGCCTGTGTGTGTGTGTGTGATAGATAGATAGATAGATAGATAGATAGATAGATAGATAGATAGATAGATAGATAGAGGGGGTAGGTGGGGATAGATAGATAGATAGATAGATAGATAGATAGATAGATAGATAGATAGATAGATAGAGGGGGTAGGTGGGGATAGATAGATAGATAGATAGATAGATAGATAGATAGATAGATAGATAGATAGATAGATAGATAGATAGATAGATAGATATTATACACACATACACACACACACAAGGGTTGTATATAGACAGGACAGCTCGTTTCATTGCTAGTTGTGATGGATAACAGTTCAGGATCCACCCCCACCCCCGCTGATGCCTTCTGATTTGACTCCTATCAATACAGCATGAAGTCCCGGTAAAGTTTTTAATCTCAACGACGTGGGCGCGCTTCGCCCAGGAGAGATCGATGGCTGGACTAATACAGTATTGACCAGGCTGGCGCTTTGCGGCGCGGCTTGGAATCAATACCAAACGCAGCTCGCGTTCAGGGAGAACAGGCAGGTCTCGTTACAGCCGTCAAAAGTTCTCCAGGATGGCAAATGGGAAGGCCGAGCCTTAAGTGCTGAGAATATACAGCCGAGCCCTGTCAGGAGGTGAGGCCACTTTCCGTGTTAGAGAAAGTGGCGAACGGTGCATCAAAGGGAAAACGGATCCATCCACGAGCTTACTCGACGGTTCTGTTTTCCATGTCTGGCGCCCAGCTACGGGGTGGAGGGAAACAGCGGAGTGCCGTTAAGCAAACCCTCGCCACGGCTTTATACCTTGGAAGAGTCCAAAGGGGGCTGCCCCCCTACTTGCTACACTTGCCAGCCCCCCCCTCAGCTGGGGAGCCCGGGGCCAAGGCCACACAGCCCCGGCCCTCCCTCCCGTCCCGGCCGTAGCTCTTCCCCGCTGCCTCTGGCCACCGGGGTGGGCCCAGTCCCGAGGCTGCCCTGGTCTCTTGCCCCTCCCGACGCTGGCTTTTTGCATTCCCCCCGGCTGGCCGCTGGAGAGGGGGTCGGGGTGAGGTGCTGCCCCACTCTCCCCCCAGCGGTAGGGGGTGGGGATGGGCCCAAGCTGCACCGGGCCAGGCATTCCCACACCCCCGGCCGCCGGGAGGGTCCGGGTCCACACCACGCCGGGCCAGGCATTCCCACACCCCCGGCCGCCGGGAGGGTCCGGGTCCACACCACGCCGGGCCAGGCATTCCCACACCCCCAGCCGCCGGGAGGGTCCGGGTCCACACCACGCCGGGCCAGGCATTCCCACACCCCCAGCCGCCGGGAGGGTCCGGGTCCACACCACACTGGGCCAGGCATTCCCACACCCCTAGCCGCCGGGAGGGTCCGGGTCCACACCACGCCGGGCCAGGCATTCCCACACCCCCAGCCGCCGGGAGGGTCCGGGTCCACACCACGCCGGGCCAGGCATTCCCACACCCCCAGCCGCCGGGAGGGTCGGGTCCACACCACACTGGGCCAGGCATTCCCACACCCCTAGCCGCCGGGAGGGTCCGGGCCCACGCCACGCCGGGCCTGGCTGCTCCTCACCCAAGGCTGCCGGGAGGGGAGGGGCCCAAACTGCACCGGGTCCAGCTTTCCCCCCAGCCGCCGGGAGGGGCCAGCCCCAAGCGTGCCGGGCTCGGCTCCCCCCTCCTGGCGGCTGGGGGGCAGGAAGGGCCCGGCCATAGGCAGCCCCAGCCCTCCACATGGGGCGGGTCAGGCTGGGGGCGGGTGGGGCTTGCTCCCGTGGACGCGGAGCGACATGCTGGCATCACCCTGCGGTCCCACAGGACAGCTGTGTCTCTAGAGAGATGCTCCAGACAGTGGCCTGCTGCTCCCCGAGGTGCTGCGGGAGGGTGGACTCCCCGCTGGCGCGCTCCCTCCTGGCTGCATGTGACAGCCCCCCGGCGCCGTCCGCCTCGTGCCCCACCCCTCCTGGGGCAGCCAAGGGTCCAAAGCAGTCTCCACGCCCCTGGCCCGGGGCCTGGCGCTCGGAGGGGCCCGTGGTCCTCACGTCTCTTCTCTCAGGGCTTTCCTCTCGGGGCCGGCTGCCGCCTCCAGCGTGCACGGCACCCAGGCCCCGGCTGAGCACGCGGGGGTGGCCCCAGCCCAGGGAGAAAATGGGGGGCCGAGGAGAGATGAGGCCAGGCCTGTCCAGAGATTTCGGAGCTCAGCGGTGCCCCTCGTGGCATCCAACGGGCCCTGTGTGAGCCGCACGGGTCAGGCTGCTGGGGAAGTCTGGAACAGAACCCGTACTCCTTACGCCAGGCGTGGGAACCTTTGTGGGGTGGACCCACATTAAAATCAGTTGGGGGCCAAAAAAAAGTGAGAAGCAGACCCCCCCCCCCCCCGCTGCCTCCACGCCCCCCCTTCCCTGACGTGGCCCCTGACTGAGAAGCAGAAAGACTCCCACATTCTCCTCACACACCAGAGCCTACGGGGGCCCGGGCTAGTGGATTTTGTGGGCCCCCCTAGGCTCTGGAGTGGAGCCAAAAATGAGGGGTGCGGTGTGGGGAGAGGCCTGCCAGGAAGCAGGCTCGGGGGGGTCTGGGTAGGAGGGAGGGAGAAGGAGAGGGTTGAGGGTGGGGTGCAGGAGCAGGCTGGGGGTAGGGATCTAGGCAGGAGAGGGGTACAGGAGCCACTCCCCCCCTGCCGTGGGTCAGCTCCGGACCCTGCTTGCCTCACTCTGGCCCACGAGTCTTAGGGCTTCCCCGCCCTGCAACGGGAAGGGATTATGGGGTGGAGGAGGCTGCCGGTCTGGGGCACCCCCTGATGCTGGTGCAGAGGGGGGCCCCAAGCTTCAGGGGCTGGATCCAGACAAGCCTGGGGCCGCACCCATCCCCCCCGGGCCTTCGGTTCCCCACTCCGGGCCTTAAGCAATGCTGCTTCATGAGGCGGCCATAAGCACTCGGAGCGAGCCAGGGTATGTGCCTCATCGGATATATCGGGGACCTGACCCTGGCTGAGAAGGGCTGGGAATACTGGGATTGTGGCCGCTCTGCTTGCTTTGTGATGCTCTGTGGGATTCCTTCTGGCCTCTGCTGTTCCCTTGTAACCCCGTGCGTGTGCCTCAGTTTCCCTGGGCACTGTGCTGCAACCCGGCGGGGGATGGGGATGGTGGGTGTGGCTCTCACTGTGGGAGGCTGCCCCCTTTTAGCAGGTACACACGGATCGCTCGGGCTGTCCTGTGACCTGAGCCTGGGTGGGGGGAGCAACCAGGTGACACCTTGCCTGGGAATCTGAACAAAAGAGGGGGTGGGGCTGCCTGCAGGGTGGGTGAGTCGGATTTTTCAGCTGGCTTAGGGAGGAGGGAGTCTAGCTGGTTTGGGGGGGGCAGGCAGGGGCCCAGAGCCCTGGCTCCGGGCCCCCCTATCCCCAGGACTGGCTGCTCCTGTCCTGTACCAACAAGCCCTGTGCTACCCTCTGTCCCTGTGTTGTCCCAGCCCTTGTGTTCTACCTGCCGTCTGGCTGCGGGATGGGGGTGCAGGGCCTGGCGAGTCCCCCGCGCTCCGTGACACGTGGCTACCAAGAAAAGTGCTGAGCCTGCAAGTACGTAATGTCGAGGAGTAAATCTGTGCGTTCGGTGGGTTAGTGCTGGGGCCAACGGTCCTCGTGCATAAAGGAAAGTCCTCGTGCATAAAGGAAAGTCCTCGTGCATAAAGGAAAGTCCTCGTGCATAGAGCGACTGATGTGCACAGCTGAATAGGCCCAAAATCTCACCTCAAAACTTGGTGAAAAACAGCTCCCCCCAGGTCCCTCAGAGCTGGTGTTGCAGGAACTCCTGCCTCAGACAGTGCCCGCCAGGGGTCTCTGGTCCTACTCCGGGTAGCACAAGCTGGGAAAGGTGAGTGGCCCGTTCCTCGTGCTGTGTTGCTCACAGCTGAATGAGAACACCCGGCCCGGGAGCTGCACCCAGCCGGAGACACCGGCGCTGAGATAGGTGAACAGCACCGTCCGGCTCTCTGGGCATTGCCACCCCCCCTCTTGGGTGCCCCAGAGACCGTGGCATGCATGAAGTGGGTCAGGTCTCAGCTCCCCACCCACAAGGGCAGGTCACACCAGCTCACAGAAGGGAATGGATCTCCGAAAAGGACAACAGCCCCTTCCCCCGAACCCAGCTCACGCAAGAGCAATAGGAAGTGGGGGTCCAATCCCTGGAGATGGGCAGCAGCCCCCCTACCCCCAGATCCTGGCATACACATGAGGGGCAAGGTGTCCCCCTACCAGGGCTCAGATCTCCCCGTATGGTGGAGGATGGGGATGCAGTATCGGAGCTGAGGGCTGCAGGAAAACCGGGGTGCTCCAGTAGAGCGTGGGGGTTGGGACGCAGTGCCTCCCTCACGTGATCCTGCACCTTCTCTCTGCTCCCCTAAAAACCCCATAACCCCTCCGCTCCCAGGCAGCTTTCAGTGGTTAATTCCCCACCCCCTAAGCTGTGATTACACCCGTGAGTCATACACATCGATGTAACCTTCCAGCCGCTCTGTTCCCAACTCCTTCTGCGTTGCTCACTTGGGGGGTTGTGATTCATTTATCCCGAGGCCGCTCACTGAAGGGTGAGCACACAGCAAGCAAGAGCTCTGCGATTCATCCAGTCATTAGGAACTCTTAATTTCACAAGGCCGGGCAGTGGCAAGAAACTGATTCCTTGGGGAGGGGGGAGCCATAGCTCAGGGACCCCTTCATCAAATGGCCCCAAATTTGGAACAGGGGTGCAGCCCCATGTCCCCACAAGACCCACCCAACCTCAGAGCCATGCAATCAACCACTTGGATTTTACCCTATCGAGTCTTAAAGCGTATCAAACGGCGAGAAAGGATACCCTGACCGTTGCTTTGTTATGTGCTGCTGCATACGCAGTATAAAAAATAGACATTTTCTTAACTACCATGTTTAGAATGGATTCCCCCAAAGATCTGATGGGTGTCGTGTACTCCCTTTGGGAAAACATGACCAGCTGAGACCGTTGGGCTCATTAGATCTCAAAGTCTGAGCAAAACAACAACAAAAGGGGGTTTTTTTATGGCTATTTTGAGGGTACTTATATCTCTGGCACCCCTAGCTCACAAGACTCCAAATTTGGGTGGTTCATTCCGCCCTACGCTCTCCTGAGGGGCTCCACATTTCAAAGGAATCCACCCAAGCGTGTCAATTTTAGGGAACCGAGGAAGATCACGCTTTAAACAGACGGCGCGATGCGGCCTTATCCACAGCCGCGCCGATACCGCGCTGTAATATGTGCCTGTTCGTTGTTCTGCGTCCTTCCCCCCCGTGCGACAGAGCTAAGCACGTTGCTCCTGGCCAAGAGATGTCAATAATTAATAAGCAATAATGGCAGCCAGTAATAATTCCGGAATGAGGTTAGCGTTGGACCCACCCCCGAGTTGCGGAATATAGCACAGCTACCGAATGGGAAACTAAATCTTGTTTGCTGCTAATTTGGACATCGTCTGGACTGGCTTCATTTCTTGTCTCAGCACCGTTGCGAAAGACGTCTCCTGTGTTCTGTGCTAGGCTCCTTGGGGCAGGGACCTGTTGTTCTGTGTTTGTACAGCGCCTAGCGCATTGGGGCTCAGGCCGGGATACGGGTACCCCGGTTTCCCAGCTCTGACCGACTGCGGCTTTGTGACACTCTGTCTCCTGTAACAAAGGCTGCGTGGGCTTTCACAGAAGAGCAGGGGCTCCCGGGAGGTTGCTTCCTTCCCCCCAAGCAGGGAGAAGGAAGCAGACCAACAAAGTCAGCCTCAGCCGTCCGTGGTTCGACGCTCTGGAGGGGGCTGTGGACCAGTACAGAGGGGCTGGGAAGAGACGTCGCGTTTTTTGAATCTTTATACTGATTTAATACAGGAAAACAGGGCAGCTTGGAGACAAATCCCAGAACAAGCAGTTAAAACTCAGGAATTGTCTCCACTTACCGGGATAACACAGAACCATAGAATCCGAAAACTGAAAGGGACCTCCAGAGGTCATCGAGTCCCTCACGGCAGGACCAAGCACCATCCAGACCATCCCTGACAGGTGTCTGTCTAACCTACTCTTAAATATCTCCAGAGATGGAGATTCCACAACCCCCCTAGGCAACTTATTCCAGTGTTTAACCACCCTGACAGGAAGTTTTTCCTAAAGTTCAACGGGAACCTCCCTCTCTGCAATTTAAGCCCATTGCTCCTTGTCCTAGCCTCAGAGGTTCACGAAAATAATTTTTCTCCCTCCTCCTTGTCATGACTTTTTAGGAACTTGAAAGCTGCCATCATATCCCCTCTCAGTCTTCTCCTTTCCAAACGGAACAAGCCCAGTTCTTTCAGTCTTCCCTCATTGGAACGTGCCAGGATGAAATCGCAAGCCTCTACAGCATACGCACGGTGCCTACTGGCCCTAGTGTCTTCAGCTTTTTCGATCCCATGAGCAGCCTTCCCTCTGGCCACTTCACAACCGAATTCATGCAGCTGGCCGACCGCCCCCGTTTCTCACTGGAAGGCTGTGTCTAGACGGGCACGTTTTTCCGGAAAATCATTTGCTTTTCCGGAAAAACTTGCCAGCTGTCTACACTGGCCACTTGAATTTCCGGAAAAGCACTGACGATCTCCTGTAAAATCATCAGTGCTTTTCCGGAAAAACTATGCTGCTCCCGTTCGGGCAAAAGTCGTTTTCCGAAAGACTTTTGCCCAAACGGGCCAGTGTTGACAGCATAATACTGTTTTCCGCAAAAAAGCCCCGATCCCGAAAATGGCGATCGGGGCTTTTTTGCGGAAAAGCGTCCGTGGCCAATCTAGACGCGGTTTTCCGAAAATGCTTTTAACGGAAAACTTTTCCATTAAAAGCATTTTTGGAAATTCATGCCAGTGTAGACGTAGCCGAAGTGATTTGCAGATGACCCTGTTAGCACTGACAAACAGATGCCAGTATGTCTAAGTTCCCTTTCCAAGATAGTGCCAGGAGGGGTAATTCCTCTTAATTCCATTCTCCGTTCACTTGTCATGCTATTACTACTCAGTACCGCTCCCGTTCTCTGGTGTGATACCCCCAGGCCTCTCTGGGCATCTTGTAGTGCAGTATTTTTCTGTCCAGAGAGTGAGCCAGCCAATGTCCCTTATATTTTAATTTATGCCTAGAAATCCCTTGGTAAAAACCGCTTTGTTTCTTTCAATCAATACTCCCCATTAAGATCCATGTCTAACAGCTCCGAGTCCAAGTGACTAACGGAACGAGCTGCCTTCTGTTCTCTGAAGCCTTTGGAAATGCCGGATACACTGCTGAAAAGGGAGATTTGCGATCCCTGCTCTGTCTTGTTCAGCCCCCCTCACGCGCTTCGTGTGTCAAAACAGAATTGCGTGAGATTTACAGCAGAGAGACAGAGATCGAGGAGAAACCCACCGGCACTCCGAGTGCGCCGGGTTCCGAATGGGTGTAAGTCACCATGGCTCCATCCAATGGTGTTGCACCTTTTCCACCATCTAAGGAACTGGCCTCCTGATTAGACCTCATCTCCACTGAACAGGGTATCTTGTCTTGCGCGGCAGGTAACTTGCATGTCCTCTGGTGTCCGGGTTAACCTGTATAATACCCGCAGATATCCAGGCAATGTGGGAGCAAAGGGCTGTGAAGGTACCAGACCTCCTCCCCATGGGTGTTGATTGGCAAGGCCCCAATCTCACCCCTTCCATTGGAAAAGGTTCAGAAAAGGGCAACAAAAATGATGAGGGGTTTGGAACAGGTGCCACATGAAGAGATTGAAAAGACGGGGACATTTCAGCTTAGAAAAGAGGAGACTGAGGGGGATAGGATCGAGGTCTATAAAATCATGACAGGTGTGGAGAAAGTGAATAAGGAAAAGTTATTTACTTGTTCCCAGAACATAAGAATTAGGAGCCGCCAAAGGAGATGAATAGGGAGCGGGTTTCAAACAAACCAAAGGAAGTTTTTCTTCACGCAGTGCACAGTCAACTTGTGGAACTCCTTGCCGGAGGATGTGGTGAAGGCCAGGATTTTAACAGGGTTCAGAAAAGAGCTAGATACATTCAATCCATGGATGCTTATTAACTAGAATGGGTAGGAATGGTGTCCTGGCCTCTGTTTCTCAGGGGCTGGAAATGGATGACAGAACATAAGAATGGCCGTACTGGGTCAGACCAAAGGTCCATCTAGCCCAGTGTCCTGTCTGCCGACAGTGGCCAGCACCTGGTGCCCCAGAGGGGGTGGACCGAAGACAATGATCAAGCGATTTGTCTCCTGCCATCCCTCTCCAGCCTCTGACAAACAGAGGCCAAGGACACCATTTTATCCCCTGGCTAATAGCCTTTTATGGACCTAACCTCCATGAATTTATCTAGCTTCTCTTTAAACTCTATTATAGTCCTAGCCTTCACCGCCTCCTCTGGCAAGGAGTTCCACAGGTTGGTGACACGCTGTGTGAAGAAGAACTTTCTTTTATTAGTTTTAAACCTGCTCCCCATTCATTTCATTTGGTGTCCTCTAGTCCTTATATGATGGGAACTAAGGAAGAACTTTTCTTTATCGGCCCTCTCACACCACTCATGCTTTTATAGACCTCTATCCTATCCCCCCTCAATCTCCTCTTTTCCAAACTGAAAAGTCCTAGTCTCTTTAACCTCTCCTCATATGGGACCCGTTCCAAACCCCTCATCATTTTAGTTGCCCTTTTCTGAACCCTTTCCAAGGCCAAAATATGAAGAGGGATCACTGGATGATTCCCTGTGCCGTTCACTCCCTCTGGGGCGTCTGGCATTGGCCACCGTCAGAAGACAGGACACTGGTTGGAGGGGTCATTGGTCTGACCCAGACTGGCCGTTCTTATGTTCCACACAAAGCCCCGCTCTTTCCAACTATGGCCCAAAGGTAGGGGCAGGACCCCAGGCCCTCCCACCCACTCCTGAGCAGGCAGTATGCAAGCCCCGCCTCCCTGACCCCAGAGCAAAGGGAGGGCCCGGTGCCTCCATCCGGGAGTGGCGTTAGCCTGGGCAGCCCTGGGAGACTGGCCGGGCAGGGACTCGGGAGCCACGTTGAAGGGGGAAGAGAGCAGAGGCCGGGCTGTGGGCAGGGCAGTTTGGGAAGGCATTGCTCTCTCTTGCCTCTGACACCTGCTGCCCACGCTCCCCTCCCCCTTGTCTCTTCCCTCCTTCCACCCACAGCCGCCCCATTTTACCTCTTCTTGCGCCCCGGCGCAGCATGGCACCGTTGGCGCACAACCCCCCAAAGCCCTGGGCCACAGAGCCGCCCGGTGCACAGCACACAAGTCATTCACAGGCAAGTCTGGTCAGCGGTGAGCATCCTCATGGCAAGGTGGCATCTAAACAAAGCCACGACCCACAGCAGCACGATGCAGCTGGAGCAGAGCCGCTTTGAAACCTCTATGTTCTGAGACAGCAGAGTGGTTGAGATCTTGGCCGTGGCATGGAATGACACCGGAATACAGCTTACTAACCCGGTACCTGGCGCATACCCTCTCCCACGGAGCGTATTTCTCACCCTCCTTCTAGGACTGAGGCTGCCGAAAATTCTGAAATTTGGCGGGTCCGCAAGTCAGATCGGAACAAAAAGCTGCAATCTGGAGATATCTCAGGAGATAAGAATTGCAAACATATCGATTTGGGACCATCGAAACCTTTAGCTTCCCTACCGTCAAAACACTGCATTTCGAAAGAGTTGAAATGTCTCATTTCCATAAAGTAAAAAGGTCTTGTTGGGATGGCAATAGATTTCATTGTGACTTTAGTTATAAAAAGGGATTTTTTTCCCAAGGGAAATTTCATTGAAATCAACACATTCCTGACAAACGTTTTGACTTTGGCAAAAGGCAAACTGTTTTTGGTGGTTTTTTTAATGCAGCCAGCTCTTTCTGGGGTTATTAGAATCACCTGACTGAGAGAGGGAAGAAAGAGAGGACCGGAGAATTCAATTCATCACCAAGGCCAAATCTACGAGAGAAAGTCGAACAAAGATACGGAACTGCAACCATGTGAATAGCATAGCTGGAGGTGACGTATCTTCCCGCAGCATCGGTGGGAGAAATTCTCCTGTTGACTTCCCTTACACCTCATAACCCGGTGGAGTACCAGAATCGATGGGGACGTGATCAGCGGTCAATTTCGCGTATCCTTACTAGACCCACTGAATCGAATGCTGGCAGAGCATTAATGGGAGTGTGGTGAGCAAGACACCAGAAGTCCTTCTTCCCCTCTACTCTGCACTGATTAGGCCTCAGTTGGAGTGTTGTGTCCAGTTCTGGGCACCGCATTTCAGGAAAGATGTGGAGAAATTGGAGAGGGAACAGAGACGAGCAACAAAACCGATGAAAGGTCTAGAGAACATGAGCTAGGAGGGATGGCTGAAAGAATTGGGCTTGTTAATTGGGAAAGGAGAAGACTGAGAGGGGACATGAGAGCAGCTTTCAAGTATCTAAAAAGGTGCTATAGGGAGGAGGGGGAAAATCGTTCTCCTTGGCCTCTGATGACAGGACAAGAAGCAATGGGCTTAAACCGCAGCAAAGGAGGGGAAAGGGTTAGGGAGCAAGGGGATACTTACTGGTGTCCCAGCAGGCAAGATGGCATAGCCCCAGCCTTTCTGGCTTCTCCCTGGATGGTACAGCTTCCCCCAGTGGCCACGCTGCAGGAAACTCTGCCCTAGACTCGCTGCCCCCAGTAGCCACTCTCCTAGTGCGTCCCGCCAAACAGCAGCCCCTCCCTTTGCATGTTCATAGAGTCCATCAGGGAATCCTAGAACTGAAAGGGACCTCGAGTCCAGTCCCCTGCCCTCACGGCAGGACCAAGTACCAACTCGATCATCCCTGACAGGTGTCTGTCCAACCTGCTCTTAAAAGTCTCCAGCGACGGAGATATTTATGGAGATGTTATGGAAACCAGTCTTTTCCCCAGGGCTCCCGGTTGTCCTGGTACAACCAAACCCCGACCTTGCCTTAAGTTAGGGGAAGAGGAAGCTGCCTACCAAATTTGGAGGCCCTGGTCCTTTAGGAGGTGTTTTTAAACAAACAGCCTAGCGGACAGACACACAGCCAGACAGACACACTCACTCTACAATCGACCTAGGTCTAGAGAGGGTGTAACGTCCTGGGGAGAGGAGAGAGCAGGATTGGATCTATCTGACCAGGCCAGGCGGCTGCTTTGTAAAGAGGCCTCTGACACCATTGGGGCCTCTTCATGCTGTTCTTTAGAGACCAAAGCGATTAGACTCAATGAAGAAGCCCTGTTTTTGTGCAGTGACTAGTAGAGCTGTAGAAACTACAATGACACTAAGCCTTAGGCTCTGTCTGCCCTGGCAATTGATCGACAAAACCTTTGCCGTGTGTAGGTGCTTAACACACACACACGCACACACACACACACACACACACACACACACACACCTTGAACCACGACAGCTTTGCCTGGGCAAGTGTGAGTGTGAACACTGCTTTGTCATCGGAAGCACTCTTCTGCCCCAGCAAAACCCACTCATGGGGAGGGGGCAGAAATATTTTGTTGGCAAAGGTGATGGCAAACTGTGTTTGCACATTGATTGGAGTGACAAGGCAAGGCCGGGAGGGGTTGAAAGGTGGTGACGGGGGGCCAGAAATGACCTCCCCTAATCCGGCAAATCCCTCATCTGGGATCAGGCCGGTCCCGAGGGTGCCGGACGAAGGAGGTCCAACTTGTATTACCACTCTATTCAGGCTCTTGATGCATGACTCAAGTATATTCCCTGCTTTTCCTCCTCGCTTAACAAATGTGTTAGCACTTATTAGTGTCAATCACACGGAGGTGACGTTTTGGTGTGATCTCAGCTAAATATATCTGGCAAATCTCTATGTGAATTTCTTGATAGGCACAAAACCCCTTCCCCCACACACACTGATCCTGAACAACTTATCTCAGCTGGATTTTTTTCAAAAGAGATCTGTTGTTATTTGAACCCTAGCTCCTCGGAGACCTTGCCAGGGAAGCCACGTCTGTCTCGGCAATGTTACAAATCATTTGTCATTTGCTGTGTCACCTCCAAGTTCCCCCTTGTGCCCCACACAGACACAAGTCGCCATTAGAACGTTTTCTTCTATGGTTGACTCTGGGGCACAGATAATCCTGGGGAGTTTCTCTCTTGGAGCAAGCCCTGAACTGAATTTAACCAGAATTTCAGATCCCTGGAGGTATAAGAGGGAGCTGTAGAAGTTTTAGTTCATGAAGCAATAGTGCCACCCAGTGATACAAATGATTCCTTCCAACTGAGCAATGCTACATTGTGGGCCATATGTAACAGATTTGCATTTTTGCATGAATTGTATTGAGGATTACCCACTCCAAACATTAAAAAATCATGGGTCAGAGTACAAAACATACCGGCTACGTCTACACGGGCACATTCTCACGCAAAAACTCTTTTGTGGAAGAGTTCTCCTGCAAAAACTCTTCCAGAAGAGAGTATCTATACTGGCATGTGCCTTTGCTCAGGAGATGTGCTTTTGCGCAAGAGCATCCATGCCAGTGTAGACGCTCTCTTGCGCAAGAAAGCTCCGATGGCCATTTTAACCATAGGGCTTTCTTGCGCAAGAAATTCATGTTGCCTGTCTACGCTGGCCTCTTGCGCAAGAACAGTTGCGCAAAAGGGCTTATTCCTGAGCGGGAGCATCAGAGTTCTGACGCAAGAAGCCCTGATTTCATACTTTAGAACGTCAGTTTACTTGCGCAAGAACATGCGGCCAGTGTAGACAGGCAGCAAGTTTTTGCACAAGAGCAGCCGCTTTTGCACAAGATTGCACCAGTGTAGACCCAGCCACCATGGGGTAGGCTAAAAAAAAAATCAGGAGTGTTTTTTTGTTGGTGTTTAAAACCCCCACTATGCTTTGGAAGTCCTTTGGGTTTCTGAGTCGGTCGAGTGTATCCGGGTCGTGTTTTCAAGATTCTCTGGGTGTATCCAGAGCTCTTCAGTGGAGAATGAACAGGACTAACTCTTTCAGTTTTGGGGCTCTCAAAGGCCAGGTTAGACAGAGGCGCTGGTCCCACAGGTCCTGACAATGGCCTGTGCTTAGCAGTTCAAACAGAGGCCTGATTTGGGATCCTTCCCAGGGCCGGCCCGAGCCATTCGCGCGTCCCAGGCCCCAAGAGCGTGGTCCTGCCCCTGGGAGTGCGGCGCATGTGCGGTCCCGCCCCTGGGCACACGGCGCCCTAGGGCTCTGGGCACCCAGCGCATGTGTGGCCCCACCCTGTGCACCTGGCACATGCGCGGCAGTCCCCTACAATGGGGCGCCCCGGACGGTAGCCCGGTTAGCATGTAACTTGGGCTGGCTCTGATCCCGCCCCTCTATTTGAACTTATCACCTCAGGTTCCTCATCGCTACTGTCCTGTCACCTCCAATGGGAGCCGCGTTCACACTCGCTCACCACAGAGAGCAGGCTGATCCTTTGAGATGCTGCGATCGGCATGGCTGCCCTCTGTCCTTGCTTTTGGGAGCCCTCCGCAGACACAGGCTGAGGAGCGGGTGACAGGCTGCCGTGGGGGGTTTTAGGTCACAGGTATACCTGTGGTGGGACCCACACTGATGACCGCAATCAGAAGAACCCTGGTGACTAATGGCTAATGACCATTCTCCCTGTCGTTGGATCAGACCACACCGCGGCTGCAGAGTCTTCTGGAAGATGCTGTAGCCAGACACAAGGGCTGTGTCTAGATTGGCCAGTTTTTCCGGAAAATCAGCCGCTTTTCCGGAAAAACTTGCCAGCTGTCTACACTGGCCGCTTGAATTTCCACAAAAGCACTGACTTCCTACTGCAAGAAATCAGTGCTTTTTGTGGAAATACTAAGCTGCTCCCGTTTGGGCAAAAGTCCCTTTTGCGCAAAACTTTTGCGCAAAAGGGCCAGTGTAGACAGCTCAGATTTGTTTTGCACCAAAAAGCCCCGATCGCGAAAATGGCAATCAGGACTTTTTTGTGCAAAAGCGCGTCTAGATTGGCCACGGACGCTTTTCCACAAAAAGTGCTTTTGCGGAAAAGTGTCCGTGCCATTCTAGATGCTCTTTTCCGAAAATGGTTTTAACGGAAAACTTTTCCGTTAAAAGCATTTCTGGAAAATCATGCCAGTCTAGACGTAGCCAAGCTGCTAAGCTCACGACAGGGGTCCCTGAATGAACTGTCATGGTCTGAGGTACACATGTCAGGGGATAGAATTCCCGACAGAGATCTGCCCTGCCCTGGGTCTTCACTCTTCAGGCCCTAATTGGCTTGGGGTCTGACTGACTTCACCTCGGCAACCATCCTTGACTGAACACGGATGTCCAGCCCCCTGCTCTAGGAGCAGAGGAGGAGAAGCAGAGTTTCAGGACAGCTAATGCAGTCTGACTAACTTGGCTGACCACAGATTTAAACGTGAGGTAACGGCACATTTGGGTAGATTTCCCCACAGTGCATGGGGATCCAGGGAGAAGCTGCTGTCATCGTGAGGAGAAGAGACCTCCTTTCACCACAGGTGTCATGGTGGATGTATGGGTTCAGCAATTCCCCGAGTGCCAGGGCCCGAGCCGGGGTTCATTTCCCAGTTTAATGAGGTTAGCATTTTCAGATTACTGGCCGAAGTTCATGTGTGGACATCACCCTTGCAAAAAACACCCTTGCGGAAACAATCCGGTGCTCAATTGGCTTTTTAAGAAGTGGCTATTTAGCCACAAAAGCCTGGTCTATACTAGGACCTGGGTCCGAAATTAGCCCCCGAGGCTGAATTTGTAAACAATGCGTCCACACCACCAAGCCCGTTATTCCGGAATAAAGGGGCGGCGGAATTCGAACGCTGTAGTCCTGCTTTTCACGGGGAGTAACGCTATTCCCGAAGGTGTAAGTCCGAAATAACGCGAGTGTGGATGCTCCAGTGCCGTTAATTTGGACTAATTGGCTTCTGGGAGGCCTCCCGCCGCTCCCTGGGGCTCTGAGTCTGAGGTAGCGCGTCCACATTCACCGAGCCCGCCTCGGACGACATTTGATGCTTCCCCACAGTGAGGACACGGGACTTCGAATGTTTAAAAGCAGGTGCCCAGAAGTCGAACGTAGTAAATTTGAAATGCTCTCCGAGCGTAGCGATGGCCAAATAAACTGTGTGTTGTGACAGCTGCTATCACAGAAGACGCGAGTGCCGTGATGGGAGATACTGGTAGGGTCTCCTATAATAGCTGGTGCTCAATATTATAATGGCGGGAGCTTCCCTGACACTTTCCATGTTAAAATCCCCATTTCCAGTTGCTCCAACTTTGTCCAAATGTAACTGTTGGGGCTGAAACGTTCTATGCGGCGGACGCACATAGGATCGTCGAATCCAAGGGTGGGAAGAGGCCTCAGGAGGTCACCGAGGCCCAAAGCAGGCTGAGGAGGTCTAGAAAATGTCAAAAAACCAGGGCAGCGGTTTCTCAAGAGGAGCTTGAGGCGAAATACGTGGCTTTGCCCATGATACCACCCCATTTTGGAGCAGCCATTTCAAATTTGGCAGAGGAGGAAAGGGAGAGGGCCGCCCAATATCGGACAGGTGCCTTCCACCCCATCGGTAAATCTATTCAACCTACAGGCCTTTGAAACCCTCCGTTTGCCCGTGGCAGGAAAGGCTTGTTAGAGTGAGCCAGCTAAATTCCCCGGAGCGTCTGTCTGCCCTGAGATGGCTGCAGCCGAGGGTAAAATGGGCAGTTCCTCTGGTGGGCAGCCAATGGCTGATGAGGGTGGCTCACAGGAGCTGAAATCAGGGGATTCTTCTTAGCCTCTGATGTTAGGACAAGAAGCAATGGGCTTAAATTGCAGCAAGGGAGGTTTAGGTTGGACATTAGGAAAAACTTCCTGTCAGGATGGTGAAACACTGGAATAAATTGCCTGGGGAGGTTGAGGAATCCCAATCACTGGAGACATTTAAGAGCAGGTTAGACAGACACCTGTCAGGGATGAGCTACATCTGTGGCGTCCAACCAGTTCTGAAGCAGCAGCCACTAACCGGCCACACGAAACCAGCCGAATAACCACACTCTGGGTACGTCTAGACTACAGGGTTTTGTCGACAAAACTTCTGTCGACATAGAGCGTCTAGACCAGGCATGTCCAAAGTCCGGCCCGCGGGCCAATTGCGGCCCGTGTTCCGGTTTAATACGGCCCCCCAGGTAATTTGGCAATATCTATCTTTTATGGCCCCCCAATGAATCCATATGTATTGAGATGAATACATTGTAAAATCTCAGTTAATGTCAGTTGGTCTAAATCAGTTATCAATATATTTGGACACAACATGTATACTTGGTGTTATGTTCCTGTTCATATTTTTTGAACTTAAAAGTTGACAGACAACCTTTATTACCAATAATATGTACTTTACAATGTTCCTGACATATATTTCAGCCTACTGGATTTTTTTTTTCATCTGGCCTTCAGATATGAAAGGCAGAGTGATTTAACACTGTTTAGATTTGTCATCCATGTGACGAAATGAAAAGTATGCCGTTTGCAATAAACTTTGCATAAAATAGTTAATTTGCATTTAATTTTAATGGTTCAAAGAATGTCAGGCAAAATGGTCGGCCCTCACGCATGTTCACTTCATCAAATCTGGCCCTCTTTGAAAAAAGTTTGGACACCCCTGGTCTAGACACATTCAGTTCTGTCGACAAAGCAAGCTGCTTTGTCGACAAAACCCTGTAGTCTAGACGCAACCCTACAGGCAATAACACCTTCTGTCGACAGAACTCTGTCGACAAAAGGTGTTATGCCTCGTAAAATGAGGTTTACCAGCGTCGACAAAACTGCTGAGTTCTGTCGACGTTATGTCGACAGAACTCAGTGGTAGTGTAGACGCAGGTATAGTTTTGTCGACAAAAGTCCGCTTTTGTTGACAAAACTCAGTAGTCTAGACACACCCATAGAGTCATAGAACCATAGAGCTGGAAGAGACCTCAGAAGGTCACCCAGTCCAGCCCCCTGCTCTAGGCAGGACCAATCCCAAAGCTTCTGTTAACAAAGAGCGTCTAGACGACAGCCGCTTTGTCGACATGACAGTGTAGACGCAAAGGACAGTGTAGATGCAATAACGCCTTCTGTTGACAGCACTCTGTCGATAAAAGGCGTTATTCCTAGTAGAATGAGGTTTACCACCGTTGACAAAACTGCCCAGTTCTGTCGACGTTATGTTGACAGAACTCAGCAGTAGTGTAGACGCAGGGATAGTTTTGTTGACAAAAGTCCACTTTTGTCGACAAAACCTTGTAGTCTAGACACACACTCTGGGTCTAGACGGTGCTTGCTCTTGCCATAAGGGCAGGGGACTGGACTCGATGACCTCTTGAGGTCCCTGACGGTTCTAGGATTTCTCGCAGAACCTGCAAGGCAAGCCGTGCACAAGCCTGGGGTTTTCAAGGAAATAAAAGATGGTCAACAGGTTTAGTGACTGGACTGCTGCCCTGGAGAAGTGAATTCTATCCCTGCCACCGATTTCCTGTTGGATCCTGGGCATGTCATTTACATTAAACTTCCCCCCTTATTTTCTGCATACCTGTCTGGAGACCGCAGGATCTGATGTGCTGCACATCTACTGCAATAGCTGAAATCCACGCGACTTGTACCTTACACATAAAAATACAGTGTACTCTGACACAGTCTGGCCCGCGGTGCCACAAATTGGGCACTTAAAACTCTGGCCGATTTGGGACCCTAATCCCTAGGTCTCAGGTCCCCGTCTGTACAATGGAGGGGAGGAGGTAGCAGCATCTCCATTGTACAGACGGGGACCTGAGACCTAGGGACAATAAACTCATTACGACTCATGAAGCTCTCTGGCAGCCTAGCGGGGAGCGCCAGGCAAAGCCCCGGAGGAAATTAATCATACTGTCGCCCCAGCAGCGGTTGAATAATAAGCAGTAAATAAGGACCGTGGAGAAGGATAAAGATAAAACAAACTGTTGAATTGCGGCTCTTCATTATTAATGAATTACTAATTATTGGCAGTATTTATATCAAGTTTTAATAACTAATCATAATCCCACTACAAATGAATGGTACTGTTGATCATTGTTATTGATTGGTTATTAGTAATTAATTCATTCATGGATGTATCACGCTCAAGACCACCAGCTCTTGATCCATGATTGGGGCTCCTTTTAATAGGTAGCAGGTTTAAACAACCAAAAGGAAGTTTCTCTTCATACAGCGCACAGTCAACCTGTGGAACTCCTCGCCAGAGGATGTGGAGAAGACCAGGAATTTAACTGGGCTCAAAAAAGATCTAGATACATTCATGGAGGTTAGGTCCATCAATGGTTATTAGGCAGGGTGGGCAGGGATGGTGTCTGTAGCCTCTGTTTGTCAGAAGCTGTTTGTTCACTCCTTCTGGGGCAGACAGGACACTAGGCTAGATGGATCTTTGGTCTGACCCAGTCTGGCTGTTCTTATATTCTCCTTGCACTACTGCCTTATGAATCACAAGGAAAATCATTCTTACTCTTCGGAGCAGACCTGCTGGGAACTCTCATATGCCCGCCCAGAGGGCTGTTCCCGGGAGACGTGTCAATCCCTTTGTGACCTCACAGGCGCACAGCGAGGAGGCGGAGAGACACGTGACCCAGGACCAGACCCACTGTAGCTGCGGCGATGACTCAGACATGTAGCTGAGCCACTGGGAAAATGTGGCAAAAGCGGTTCCCGAATTACTCCTGGCAGATGACATGACATGACTGAAAACAAGGTAGCGCTGGAAATGGCGGACTCCCTCGTGGCGCCGGGGTGTATCGAGTCTGCCCATGTCTTGCACGATGCATCCGGGACAGTGGAAAAGGCATTGCAAAAGGGACTGCGGGGATGAAAAGCCCGGGGGTGCGCTGTCCCATGGTGGGATCCTGTTGCTTTCCACCCGGTAGGATACGTCCCAGCAAATCCCTCTCAGATTCTCCTCTAGACTCTTGTGTAGCCTGCGCCTTTTGTCTAGTGTCTCTGGGCATCGCTGGGGCTTTCTGCAGGGCAAAGTGTTCTGGGGAGCATCTGACGCAGCGGAAAGCGGGCGGGAAGGGGAGGCTGGAAGGTGGTGGTAGGACAGGAACATGGAGAGGCATGGCTGCTCCCCGGGGGAGTGCCTCCAGTGGATGAAGGGAAAAGAGATGGAGAAGGGCTGGCATTTCCAGGAGGTTGGGAGCCAAGGGAGCGTAAGGTCATGGTGGGAGTGGCAGAGAGCCTGGAAGGAGGAAGTCCTACACAGATGGTGCTTCTGCAGGAAGTCCACAGTGGGTGAATGCTTGGGTAGACAAGGGGGAGAATATGGAAGAAGATATCAGTAGTGGCTAGGGGTCAAGAAAGGAGGGGAGGAAACGCAGTGGGACTCAAACGTATGCAAGCCCAGAAAAGGAAGATGAGGCGAGCAGGGGGTGAAATGTAGGAACGGAAGGGAACAGAACAGAGACTCGTCATCACATTATTTGGCTTAGATCTGGGAAGCACAGGCATTGGTCCTGTTATTTATATTCCAGGCGCAGACACAGGGTCCCAAACAAGCTCACAACTCTGTTGTGCCAGGCACCAAGGCACACATACCGTCCTGGAGGGCTTGGAGTCTAAACCGACAACCCCCAAAGGGCAGGGAAGTAGAGGCATAAGGTGAGGAAGCAACTTGGTTAAGGTCGCAGTGGTAGAGCCAAGAATAGGACCCTTGTTTTGAACGCCCTGGCCTTGGATCATGCTGCCGGGAGGCACATACAGCAGGGGAGAACTAGACTGCCAACTGCATAGGTTCAGTTCTAATTCTAAAGTATTAAAGAGAAATGATCGTTGCCTGCAGATTTCTGGAGTCCCTGCAGCTGCCGGTGAAGAAACAGATCATTCCTGGTACGTGACACCCCTTATTGTGCTAACTCTGCATTTTGTCAGCCTGCAGACAAGCCCTCCTGGCACTGTTCTACTAATCTGGCTGCCCCTGGAAGCTCATGGTTGAAGCTACCCTGATTTCTCAGCCTGTTCCCCCCATCCTCTCATTCACCCCGCTCCTCTCTGCAGAACATTGTCGGGGGTTGCAGCTTTCCATCACACGCAAGGAAATTGGGGTAGTGGAGGTAAATCTCTAACGATCTATCTCTCCCATCTCTTCCCCTCCAGTGGTCTGCTCATTTGCATACTTTAATTCTATTGGTTAAACACATGCCCCATCCCTTTTCGCTTGTGATATATAAAAACCATTCTCTTTAGAGGTTTGTATCCCATGCTTTTCCTTGTATTAGCTGACTGTCTCCATAATATTTAAGAGCCTTTGATTCATATTCTTAGCGGCATCCCCCTTTACAATAGGTTGGAACAGAACCGTAAAGCGATGGCGTCTGGACATAGTTCAGGGTGCACAAAATCAAATTTATAACTGAGCATTATTAACTGACCGTCCATGTCTTGGACTGGACATAAACACACGCGGCTAGCCAAGAAGCCATATTCCACATTGGCATCATACACCGAACGTGTTTTATGGCCAGGAAATATACCGGGAGGAGCACATCTCAAGTTGTGCAGTTGCTATTCAGCTGCATGGTGTGCGTGTAAAGTGGAGTGGTTTATTCTCAATTAAAAAACACACAAATCTGAGAGCTTGTGAGAAATCCAAAATTTGCCTTCCCTTAATATTAGTCTTTTAGGCTGGGCTTTTCAAAGGAGCATCCACTGAATTTCACTCACACTGTTTGGAAAAATGCAGAAAATTAAAATTGAACTAAATCCCAACATCCTAACAGCTGCAGTGACCCCTACAGTGTCCTTGCCCGCTGTCTCTGAGGTTTCTAAGTAGCCATGTCTCAGGCTGCACTTACTTCTGGGAACTCACCGAACACGCGCCTCGAAAGGCTTTGGAGACTCGGTGTCTCTTGGCTCCGAGTCGGGGCCAGGTACCACAGTGTGGTCCTGGAGCTGTAGACCTGACTATCGTTAAATTCTCCAGCACAGGGTGCATTCTGGGAAGAATTCCCAGCCCATGTGAATTCCCAGCCCACATCTTGAATACTGTGTACAGATGTGGTCTCCTCACCTCAAAAAAGATATTTTGGTCTTGGAACTTGGAAAGGGTTCAGAAAAGGGCAACTAAAATGATGAGGGGTTTGGAATGGGTCCCATATGAGGAGAGGCTAAAGAGACTGGGACTTTTCAGTTTAGAAAAGAGGAGACTGAGTGGGGATATGATAGAGGTCTATAAAATCATGAGTGGTGTGGAGAGGGCTGATAAAGAAAAGTTATTTATTAGTTCCCATAATAGAAGAACTAGAGGACACCAAATGAAATTAATGGGTAGCAGGTTTAAAACTAATAAAAGGAAGTTCTTCTTCACACAGCGTGTAGTCAACCTGTGGAACTCCTTGCCAGAGGAGGCTGTGAAGGCTAGGACTATAATAGAGTTTAAAGAGAAGCTGGATAATTTCATGGAGGTTAGGTCCATAAAAGGCTATTAGCCAGGGGATAAAATGGTGTCCTTGGCCTCTGTTTGTCAGAGGCTGGAGAGGGATGGCAGGAGACAAATCGCTTGATCATTGTCTTCGGTCAACCCTCTCTGGGGCACCTGGTGCTGGCCACTGTCGGTAGACAGGATACTGGGCTAGATGGACCTTTGGTCTGACCCAGTACGGCCGTTCTTATGTTCTTATGTGATCACTCAGACATAGAAGCTCGGCATGATAAAAACGGTGTTCGGAGGGAAACCAGCTCGCCCACCCTGCCTCAGAGAGGGAGTGGCTGCAATTAGCTCCAAGTTCACAGACGCCCCCTGTCATGATTCTGAGGGTTAGCCAGCAGCCTGGGGATTAAGGGGTTAACTACACCTCGCCAGGTGGAGTGACCAGTAGGAATGTAGGTGGGACTTTCAAACTGGGACAAAGGAATTTGGTTTTTTTCCTTTCTCCCTTTTGTCTCTCAGGGGGTATGTCTACACTACCCCGCTAGTTCGAACTAGCGGGGTAATGTATGCATACCGCACTTGCTAATGAAGCCCGGGATTTGAATTTCCCGGGCTTCATTAGCATAAGCGGGGAGCCGCCATTTTTAAATCCCCGCTGCTTCGAACCCCGTGTAGCGCGGCTACACGGGGCTCGAACTAGGTAGTTCGGACTAGGGTCCTATTCCGAACTACCGGTACTCCTCGTGAAACGAGGTGTACCGGTAGTTCGGAATAGGCACCCTAGTCCGAACTACCTAGTTCGAGCCCCGTGTAGCCGCGCTACACGGGGTTCGAAGCAGCGGGGATTTAAAAATGGCGGCTCCCCGCTTATGCTAATGAAGCCCGGGAAATTCAAATCCCGGGCTTCATTAGCAAGTGCGGTATGCATACATTACCCTCCTAGTTCGAACTAGGAGGGTAGTGTAGACATACCCTGGGTGAGTTCTCCGCAGCTACAGAGAGGGACAAGCATCTCTCTCTCTCCAAGACACCATTCTTCATTTTCTGTAAGTAGGGTAAAGTTTAGGTAGTTTCGTTAGGCTTTATTGTTTTATGGGTCGGGTATGGGATCTGAGATCTGGCACTGCTTAAAAGATGTTTTGGCTTTTCTTTGTAACTAAGTTCTAGGCCCATGGAGTTTCTCCAGGAGTATATTTTACCACCTCCCTATCTAGTCATTCTGCTTACAACAGGAATATAGTTGTAATAATAAAAGTTCTTCCCTTTCTTTTTATTAACCTGGCAGTGGTTAATTGTGTGCCCTGATTTTTATCTTAGGGGTGAGATTTCCCAAATGATCTTTCCCCTGATTTCTATATCAACATTTGGGTGGTGGCAGCGGAAGTTTTATTCCCAGGATCTAGGTTTTTAAGATTTTGGGGGAGGTTTTATACCAAAGCCTGGTAGATAAGGGTTTGGGGTACACTTGCTGGCCCCCACTTCTGCATTTATCATGCCAGAGTGAGGAAGGAGCCATGACACCCCCCACCAGCGGAGTGTGTTTGGGTTCCAGTGTGTGTGTGCCAGCCTCAGCTAAGATTCATCAAAGGCCAGTTATGTGGACTGGGTCACCCCAGCACCCCCCACACCCTTGCTGTCCCCTCAGGAACTCCACCGATAGCCCCCCTACGCTGCAGATCTGGTCTACTGAGGTCGCCCTGTGGTCATAGTGGCTCTCCTCTGGCATGCAGGCTGGCCAGGCCCCTCAACAGGCAGGAAGAAGGCTGTGCCTGCTCCTCCATAGGGCGGTACCCCCTACGGCAAAGGGAGGTACGCCTCCTCCCACTGCCAGCCCTCTTAGCTGGCAACTCAGAGCCTCCATATTGCCCCATGTGGTAGGTAGGGAACCTTGGGGGTCTCCTAGCAACCGCCTGTTGGGGAAGAGAAGCCTTCTGCTGCCTGACATGCGGGTGTCACACCGTTGTAGGGGGTTGCCCAGCTATCGCGCGAGGTTGTATGGAATCCCCACAGCCAGCCCCGCGGCCAGGGGAAGGGTTTCCCAGCTGCTGTTGCCACGTTTCCTCACACAGGCCCTTCCAGGGCCTGAGGCACCTGTGGTGCGTGGTGAAGAGCAGAAATGAATGCCAGTGGAAGCAGGAGCCGGAACGAGTCAGAGGCTCTGGCAGTGAGCGGTTGTTCTTCGGCGGGGGGGTCGCTCTCCTCTCCTCTCTCCCACGCCCTGGCGCCTCTCTCCACACCGTCTTGCTTTCCTTTGTTCCGTATCTTCCCCCTTCTGCCTCCCCGCATTCAGCTCCTCTGACCACCCCATTCCTCTCCCTTCCTCCTCCACAGGCTTCTTCTTTTTGCCCCACCCCCACAGTCTCTTGCCGTCCCTCATCTGAGGCGCCCAACATTTTTCCTCACCTCCCTCTCCCCCCAAACTATCGATATTTTCCCCTCGGCCCCTCCCCGTTCCCCTTGAGTTCCATTTCCTGCCCCTCAAGTCTAGCCTCTTCCCCGAGCCCTGAGCATGGGGTCGGGTAAGACTCCTTTGGTCAGCACCTCCAGGCCAACCCACTACCACCTCCCTCTCTGAATGCCTCATTCACACTGTGCTCTCTCAGCCCTCTTCCCTTCTCTCCCGGGTGCCATCAGCAACCCTGGTTTTCCCTCAGGGCTTCCAAGCACACCAAGGGCAGCTTCCCATACACACAGATTCCCCCCATCATTGCACGGATCAGCCAGGGGCTGGTTAGACCTTCACTCTTCAGGATCTATGTCCCTAAATCATAGGTCACTCTCATTTCCTTCTGAAGTACAAGGATGTGGGGTTTTCAGGAGCATCCGTGTGGTTTAACTCTCGCCCCTTGAGTACAATCAAACACATCGTTCTATGTCTCCAGGCATTTGCTGAACCCTCACCCATGTGGTATCTGCATGGGGTTGAGTTTTCTGAGGCTACCATATTCTTTTGTACCCGTGATAGGGACATCTGGAGAGCAGCAAAAGATGACTCGGTCTTCCAGCACCAACACATAAACATCCTGCTGAAAGAGCAACTTCAACGTCTGTGTCAGGAAAGGAACAACATCAAAGCTAGCATTGGAGATGTAAAGAAAGCCACGAGCAGCATGGAAGCGGAGCTGAGCAGGTAAAGGCAAACATCCGGCGCTGTTAGATGAACAGCCAATCCAGTGATGATACACCCACACTTACCAACAACTAGACAGGTCTTGACAAGACTTGATCTACACCTTCCCTGACGAGCTAAGAGAAGAGGGAAAATTTGGGAATAGTAGAAGCTCACTAGGTCAACAGGCCTATCACTTCCCCCTGCCTTTCGTTTCCTTCTATTAGTTTCAAGAGTATTTCCTGGACACTCACTTTTCTCTCAGGAAATGATGCCTTGAGCTGTACACAAAGACCACCAGGCCATCAGCCCATC
Organism: Pelodiscus sinensis; assembly: GCF_052426305.1. NCBI lineage: Eukaryota > Metazoa > Chordata > Testudines > Trionychidae > Pelodiscus > Pelodiscus sinensis. The sequence goes on along the minus strand of NC_143061.1, from coordinate 54,576,323 downwards.
CTTTCTGAGCAACAGTCTCACAGCGTCCCGGGCGTGTGCGCAGAGCATGCAGGAGATCAGGTCTGGGAGGGTTCCGATTGGAGAGTTAAGCTTCTCAGGGATTTCCGTCGGCACTGCGTAGTGCTGGGACTTCCTGAGAATCACAGAATCCTAGAACATTAGAACTGGAAGGGCCCTCAAGGGGTCATCGGGTCCAGTCCCTGCCCTCATGGCGGGACCAAGCACCATCAGAGCTGGGCTCCTTCTCGTGGCCTATCCTGGCTGCTTCAGAGACAGGAGGAAGAACCCCTGCCGTGGGCCATGAGGGGAAGGTTTTCTCTTACCCGCTGGTATTTACAGGTTATTGACAAGCTGCCAAAAATCACAACTGGACTTGAGTCTCTTCTGCAGAGGTAGAACGGTCCCGTTTCCATCTTCCTGCACCTGCGGGCTCAGCACTGGGCACCAGGTCCATCAATGGCTATTGGCCAGGATGGGTAGGTCCCTAGCCTTTGTTTGCCACCATCTGGGAATGGGGGACAGAGGAGGGATCACTTGATGATTCGCTTTTCACTCCCTCTGGGGCACCTGGTATTGGCCACTGTCGGCAGACAGGACAACAGAGCTGGATGGACGTTTGGTCGGACCCAGCCTGGCCATTCCTATGTTCTTATGTTGTAATACTGCCCCCTTCACATCCCTAGGGTCCCCTGGCCTCAGCCCTTGCCGTCTGCTCCCGCAGCTTACAGGCAGAGCGGCCGGGTTGTAGGCTCCAGGAACAGGCCACCTGGGTTCACAGGCTGCTGCGTCTTCACTCGGAGTCAGTGCGTATCAACACCCCGGGGGGTCCTGATGACCAACAATGTTGCTTATCCCTTACATCATGCCCTGCCAAAACCTTCAGTCCCCCAACTCACCCCACTGCATTGAACTGTTCACCCCATAGACTCCCAGCCCTCCCTTCTCACCCCACAACCCCCAACGACTCACACTCAGCCCCCTATCCAGCACCCACACATTCCTGGATACTCATCAGCACCCACCCCACATCTGTCCCCCTCCAGTGCAGTGCTCTGCTACCTGGGGAAACTCCTCTTGATTTGGGCTCCCCGACGGCTCTGTTCACTGCCAACGCCCGCCCACCCAGCCCACGTTTGAGTGACAAGTGGCTTGTGACCTGAGGTACGAGCCCACAGAACCGCTCAGGTTTGGCCTGGCTGCTCATGACATGACGAAGGGGTAACCAGGCCAAACCGGAGCTGTGCCCCTGGTCTCAATACCACTCCAGTTTGGCCCAACTGTCCCTCTGCCCATAGTGGTGCAGTGGAGCCAAATTTGAGGGAGTGGGGTGGTGGCCCCCTGTACTCGGTGACATGCTTGTGGACCTCTCCATCTAGCTGGACCTCATCACTTTGTGGGCCCTGGTGCAAATGCAGCACTTGGATTGTTACCGCTATGCCGTGCAACATGGATTGTGTTACCATAGGCAGGTGGCAATTTCTGGGTTATGTTGTGGGCAAGCTGTGCACTAGGATGTGCTCATTCACTTCATGCACGACCTGAACATCTCCATCCATTACCTGGGAACCAATCCTAGGTCATACAGTGAGAGCCCAGCTGCTTGTTAGAGATACATTCACACCAAGTCATTAATTACACTTGTTCTCCTCCTGTGCGCATTCGTGTTTCCAACTTCAGTTTAGATTAGCAATACATCATCTTGACAGACCATGATACCGGGCAGCATTTCACCAAAATTCCAGGCACGGGCAAAGCTGTGTCAGCAAACAGAATATTCTCCTGTCCAAATAGCGTCATGGACAAGAAAAGCTGGACGCTTATTGTGTCCCAGAGACCACATTCACCGTCTGGGTAGGAGGGAGAGTGCAAAAAGTGGAAGTTATAGTGGAGTAGATAGACCTACGAAAAGATTTTTGGAGCGATGTCGCCATAACACATGACACCTCTACCCACAGATGGTTGGTTCTTTCTTTCCTCACTGTGTCTGACTAGAGCTTTCCAGCAAGAGCTCCCAAACTTTTTGCTGACTTCTCCCATTTTAATGAATTCTTATCTCCGGGAAATACAGATCGCAGTGAGGGCACCATTTGCAGAGCAAAGTGGCACTCTCCATGTATCATAATCACTAAGGGTATGTCTACACTACCCCGCTAGTTCGAACTAGCGGGGGTAATGTAGTCATCCGCACTTGCAAATGAAGCCTGGGAGGCGTACAGCTAATTTGGATTAGAAGCCTAATCCAAACTAGCTAGTCCGTGCCGCGTGTAGCCGCGTGGCACGGAGTCCGAACTAGCCGGCATTTAAAAATGGCGCCGGCTGGCTTCATGCAAATGAAGCCCGGGAAATTCAAGTCCCGGGCTTCATTTGCAAGTGCGGATGACTACATTACCCCTGCTAGTTCAAACTAGCGGGGTAGTGTAGACATACCCTAAAAGAGACCGGTGAATCAAGATACACAACTCCAGCTACATTAATTAGGTAGCTGGAGTCGATATACCTTGGTTTGAGTTTCCCCACTAGCCCCATAGCCATCAGCTTCCCTTACTCCTTGCAGAAGCAGGAGTAGCAGCTGCCAATGGGGGCGCCCTCTGAGTGCAATTTAGGGAGTCTTAATTAGACTCGCTAAATCAAACTCCGGACGATCAATCGTGGCAGCGTTGATCTTCCATTTAGTGAAGACCTGGCCTCATACAGCATACAGGCAGAGTCATGCTGAGTGGCGTGACACAGCAACATCCACGCACAACCCCATTTGAGGATGGTGCGAACTCCTTTAAGAGTCACAAACCACCCTGTGGGAACTGATGCTTTTGAGGCTGAACATCAAAGGCACTTGTACGACTAAGGTAGCCTGCTTCTGAAACCTCCTCCCCTTTAAAGGATGCCGAAAGAGTCAGAAGCACAAAGGATAAGCTGAAATGAAAAAATTAGTGTCACCCAGGGATTCACGCTCGAGCTCAGAATCTGTCCTTAGCAGCCCCATTACAACATTAGCACGCTTTGGATTATAATTTTATTGTCCTGAGTTTCTTCTCCCCCCCCGCTGCATCTAGGATAAAACAGGCAGAAACCATGAAAACGCTTTTAGAAGCAGAGCTCCAAACAGCCAAGAAAACTCTGGAAGAGGAACATGTGTCAGCCTCAGAAAAGGAAATTCACCTGTGGAAGCTGGTAGTGTTCCATCGTACCTAATAATGGAATTATTCAACATTTCGAGTTTCAGTGAGATTCACAACAACAATGGCTAATGTTTTATTATTGTATAGATTGCTCTCATAGGACACTGTGCTATTAACAGCAATCATCTTGTAATTCCCTTACGAAAGGTGCCTCTGCTTATTTTCTGGAAAGACCCTGTGTGCTGCAATACAGCCTCACAGACTACAATTCCCATGAGCCCTTGGGAAAAATAGGAAGGAAGTGACTCTTGTGTGGGAGATGGGGGTTCTCTCCATATGCATGGGAAGAGAGGCCTAGCAGTCTGGGATTCTGCCCTTGGATTTTGGAACAAAAGGGAAGCCAGGCTGCTGTGGAGGAGTTTGATCCAGTCCAGAGGCTGTTAGGGTATGTCTACACTAGCTCCCTAGTTCGAACTAGGGTGGCTAATGTAGGCACTCGAACTTGCAAATGAAGCCCAGGATTTAAATATCCCGGGCTTCATTTGCATGTTCCCGGGCGCCGCCATTTTTAAATGCCCCGTAGTTCGAACTACCTGCCTGCGGCTACATGCGGCACGGGCTAGGTAGTTCGAATTAAAGCTCCTAATTCGAACTACCGTTAAACTTCCTTGCAGGAGGAATAACGGTAGTTCAAATTTAGGAGCATGGCATAGCAGCTCTTCTTGAGCACCCGACGCCAACAACTGCTTCAGTCCTACAGTGCCCCTCCTCTACAGCCCTGCAACCCTCACACCCTCCTCTCAGGCTTTTAACCATCCACCGCCCTTATATCAGGAGCCTCATCTCACCTTCCCTCTGTGGCTGGTAGGGGGAACCAGGCCCTCCCGTGATACTGGGTTACTACAGCCAGGAGCTACTCCATCAGACGCCTTCCTGCTGCCTCCCTGGACATCTCCCTCCCCTACCCATCAGAGGTCCCTCCCAGCGAGCTGAAAGGTTCATCTTTCTTTTGGGGCCAGGGGAGGACCCCAAGGATCAGTTAACTCTCCCTGGGCTTCCTCCTTGCTCCTCCCAGTGGCCCCTGGCTCTCTTGCCAAGTGAGGAACTCAGAGTCCCTCCCTCTGTCCCTGCAACAGCCTTCTGCTCTGAGCGTCCTCTTTATATAGCACCACCCACCTTCTCCTCAGCTGGGCGTCCTCCTTCATCCAGCCTGGCCCTGCCCCTTGCGCCGAGCAGGTGGGTTAACTGGGCTCCAGCGCTTGTTAACCAATGTGGGGTATATATGCCCCCTTCCTGCTCTCCAGTCAACAGCCTCATCCGTGCTATTTGAAATGTCCCCCGCACCAGCACCATACCCAGCCTCCCGCGCTGTTCTGCTGATGTCCAGCCGCCTGGCACAGGACTCACAGGGCTGCCACCGTAGGTTGTGATCTGGGATGGAAGTCACCAGGGCAGAGGGCGAGGCAGGAAGATGGCCCCAGAGAGACCTTTTAGCCTCTCCGTCCTCTTTGGCCTCCTCTCTCCTCCCTTGGCGAAACAAGAAGAACGGGCTTGATGCAGCGCTGCACTACTCTGGTGTGACTCTTGGGTATCAGCGGTGCTACAGGGAAGTAAGCTGGAGTGCAGACGATCTGTTTTGTGGGGCAAGGAAACCACTAGAGGCTGAACCTCTCTAGTCTGGCACCCTCAGGACCTGACTCTTGCTGAAGTAGAGAATTTGCCGGACCACGGGAGGTCAATATTGTCTAGTGGCATCCCCAACCCTTCCACTGGGCAGTTAGAAGACATTTAGGGGCAAAGTAGAGCTAAATAACAGCACAGAACACAGAGCTGTAGACACACTTCATGGGACTGTGGGAAACTTGGCCGTGCCCGGGATACGTGGACATCTGGCTAATTCAAACTGCGGCAGACTCCGGAGGTTGCTGAACCAGAGAGTGCCGGACGTGAGAGGTTCAACCTGTAGTTCTAAATGAATCGTTCTCATCTCTGCCAGCAGCACCGCGGCGCCAGCCCTCTGCATTTCAACCAAGGTATCTTTGTTCCTCCCGCAGGAAAAGGACAATGAAGATTTACATGTGAGAATTCTCATGCTCTCGGAGGAGGTATGTAGGGAAAGCAAGTCATGCCCCTTGGGGATGTTTCCTCTTCTCTCTAGCACAAAAGAGAAGCAGCTTGTCAGCATGTCTGTATACGGCCAGCAGATGTAATGCAGTCCAGGCACGCCCCGGAGAGGTCTGGAGGCAATCACGCACAGCAATGTGCTGAGCTGTGTTTGCAAATGAAATGGCTTCCCCGCCTCCTTGCCTTGTACCATTCATTCGGTTTCACCATCCATTCCCCAGATACCCATTACTGAGGCCTGCTCCACTCCCTGACGGATTCCAACAGCAGACGGCGTCTCGCTTTTGACTGCCCAGCCTCTCTTCCTATGGGAGGAAGGCTGCCCCTTTGGTTAAGGCAGAGCTCTGGCAACCTCGGCTTAATTCCAGCTCTTCTCTAGACTCCAGGGCTGTGTCTATATTGGCAAGATTTTGCTCAAAAGCAGTCTCTTTTGTGCAAAATCTTGCCGCTTGTCAACACTGGCCGCAAGTATTTGCGCAAGAACACTGATGTTGTACTGTATGAAATCAGGGCTTCTGGTGCAAATACTCTGATGCTCCCGCTCAGGGATAAGTCCTCTTGTGCACGTGTTCTTGCGCAAGAGGCCAGTGTAGACAGGTAACATCAATTTCTTGTGCAAGAAAGCCCGATTGCAAAAATGGCCATCGGAGCTTTCTTGCGTAAGAGAGCGTCTACACTGGCACGGATGCTCTTGCACAAAAGCAAATCTTTTGTGCAAAAGCACATTCCAGTATAGACGCTCCCTTGCACAAATACTTTTAACGGAAAAACTTTTCCTGCCCTGACTTTTCCTGTCACCTGACTTTTCCTGCCCTTGAGACCGTAGCTATAAAAGGAGGCAATAATCTCTCCTTTCTTCCACTCTGCCTTGTGGGTTTAAATCACTAGAAGGTTACCCGGCGTTGCCCGGGACCAGTGAAATTACTCCTGACCTATAGCAGGGTAAGTGTGAGGAGATCCATGGCTCAATCGTGGCTCTCACCTTTGTACGCTAGTGACTTCCATGGAGTTACACTTAGAGGAGGGTTAGGCCCATAACAGCTACATCTGTTGGAAGAGCAATGACTTTCCTGGCTACGTGGAAAGGAAGAACAACGGCACTGTCTGATTTCAGATCTCCTCCCTGACCGGATCGAGAAGAGCCAGCCAGCGCAGCCACATGCAGCTCTGGGCTCATGTCCATAAGCTACAGGTGAGTAGAGAACCAGCCAGCTTGAAACACAAATGGAGCTGATTCACGTAAAGGTGGGGTTTGGAGTCAGGCACTGCAAATGTCACTTTTCTCAGACCAAGTGAGCTAGGCACCCAGGACCCTCTGAAATTCAGTAGGAACCTCTTTCCTCTGGGCCCTCGATACATCTCAGTCCAGGGCCCCGCTCCTCATGTTGTTGCACCATTGATTTCAAGTGAGCTCTGTTGATGCACAAGTTCAAGATCTGGGCCTATGCGTCTTTACTGCCAGATTTACCTGGTGTTGATGGGGTCCTTCACTCAATTAAGATATTTTTTTTTTAAATAAAAGGAAAATGTACAAATGATTTCTTGAAAAAAAGAAGTTGTTAAACCTTTTTAGTATTTTTTTTAAATGGAAATTCCATCAAGTGTATTTTTTAATTCATCCCCATAAGTTCTGATATCCCTATAAACTCTTAGCATTTGCTAAGTTTTAACAAAAAAGGGCGATAGTCAATTTGGTTTCTAACAACCTTTTCTTCTAGTTTCCAAACCTTAACTATTGTTGTGGCTGTGCCAAAACACAGTGGGTATGTCTAGACTACATGGCTCTGTCGACACAGCTGACGTAACTGACGTAACTGAGCGAATGTTGAAAGAAACGGAACCAAGATGAGCCAGCAAAATAGAATGAACCTGGAATAGAATTGCTTCTCAATCAACCTTACAGAAAAAACAGAGAAATTTGGAGTCACACTGAGTATGTCTAGACTACATGGTTCCGTCAACGGAGCCAATGCAAACTAGTTTACCCGACATAGTCAATGAAGCAGGGATTTAAATAATCCCTGCTTCATTAAAATAAAAATGGCTGCCACGCTGTGCTGACAGTCAGCTGATCCAGCACAGCACGGCAGTCTAGACGCGGATTGGTCAACAAGGGAAGCCTTTGTCGACTGCTCCTGTAAACCTCGTTTCATGAGGCATAAGGAAGCGGTCGACAAAGGCTTTCCCTGTCGACCGATCTGCATCTAGACTGCCACGCTGTGCCGGATCAGCTGATTATCAGCACAGCGTGGCGGCTATTTTTATTTTAATGAAGCAGGGATTATTTAAATCCCTGCATCATTGACTATGTCAGGTAAACTAGTTTGCGTTGGCTCCGTTGACGGAACCATGTAGTCTAGACATACTCAGTGTGACTCCAAATTTCTCTGTTTTTTCTGTAAGGTTGATTGAGAAGCAATTCTATTCCAGGTTCATTCTATTTTGCTGGCTCATCTTGGTTCCGTTTCTTTCAACATTCGCTCAGTTACGTCAGTTTTAAGGACTGTACTTGATTTGGTGATTCTGTCTCTTTTCTGTTTGGTTTTATGAAACACAAGCCCACACCAAGCACATCCTGTTTTCCTGGCACAACCAAACCCTTACGCTGCTTTAAGTCATGATAACAGGAAGCTGTATATCTAATTTGGTAGTCTTAGCTCTTACAGTTTAGGAGAAGTTCTTGATGAAACAGACAAACACACAAACTCTCTAAAATATATACAGGTTGAACCTCTCTAATCCAGCACTCTGTGGTCTGGCAACCTCCGTGGTCCGGCATGATTTTATTTAGACAGATGCTCACTTATCATGGGTGTGGCCGAGATTCCCGTGAGCCCATAAAGTTTGTTTACAGGCACCAGTCCTTTCGGTAGCTTTCCTGAACCAGTTTGGTTATGAACTTAAGAGAGAAAAATCTAAAGCTGTGCCTTGGTCAGCAAGCATGGTGGGAGCAATATTGTCCTCTCATACCACTGCTGTGGATCCTAGAGGGTGGTTCACCCTTCCCTGGGGGTGCATGGAAGTGAACGGTTTGGGGTGCAAGGGGAGGTAATATTGGCTGGGAAGTTGTATGATCCAAACATATTCATGGAACATTTGTCTCCTATTAGAAAAAGCTCCAGGAATCCAAACTGGCTTCTGATGCGGAAGATGAGATTTTCAGAAAGGTACAGTAAACTCATTTAGGTAGGCATTAATTATTTAGGCGAGGGAAGGATCAGGCCCTCTGACAGAGAGAGGGCAAAGGGGGATATTGCCCCAGGCCAAGGCAAATCAAAATCTATCAGGTCCATTAGGAGGCATGTTAATGTATAGACAGATCAATATATACTAGTCAATATGGGTGTGTCTAGACTACAGGGTTTTTTCGAAAAAAGTGGCCTTTTTTTGAAAAAACTTCCCCTGCATCTAGACTGCTGCGGCGTTTTTTGAAAGTAAATCGAAAGAACGCGGCAGTTTTTTCGACCGCGAAAAACCTTGTTTTACGAGGAAGAATGCTTTTTTTTGAAAGTGCTCTTTCGAAAAAAGGCACTATGTAATGCAATCTGTGCTTTTCCGAAAGACAGCATCCAGACTGAGGCTACGTCTAGACTACGAACCTCTTTCGGAAAAGAGCGTCTAGACTGCAACCAGTACTTTCAAAAAAGGAAGCCACTTTTTCAAAAGAGAGCACCGAGGCCGTCTGGATGCTCTCTTTTGAAAAAGCACAGTTTGAATTACATAGCATCTTTTTTTGAAAGAGCACTTTCGAAAAAAGGAGTTATTCCTCATAAAATGATGTTTTCCGTGGTTGAAACTGCCGCGTTCTTTCTATTTACTTTTGAAAGAACGCAGCAGTCTAGATGCAGGGGAAGTTTTTTTGAAAAAAAGGCCTCCTTTTTCAAAAAAAACCCTGTAGTCTAGACATATCCTGCTTGGGTGCTCTCTTTCGAAAAAGTGGCTTGCTTTTTCGAAAGGACTGGTTGTAGTCTAGATGCTCTTTTTTGAAAGAGGCTTGCAGTCTAGATGTAGCCTACATTACAAGTTTAATTTGATCCAGGTAGAACTGGGTCTCAGCTGTGCCTTCAGTACAAGCTACTACTGCCGGTATGCAATAGGAAGGACATTTTTGGAACATGGTAAAGCCAAATGAGACCTAGAGAAAACAATCAACAGCTCCGTTTCTCACCTAGCCTAAAAACACAGCGCAACTGTGGGTGCAAGTCAACAGCATCACTTCACAGAACCGGAAGGTCCCTTTCTCTCTCTCATCTCTCAGAGCACAGCCTTTACTTAAAGGCCCATCCATGCCAGAAAGCTGTTGATTGACTGGAAGGAATTCAAAGACTTGCATTACTAAGAAACGGCTTGTTTACATATACATAGCTTGTCTCAGGAAGGATGGGATGGGAGGGAGGGAGGGTATAAGAATAGGCCTCCTGTATCTGATAGATATGACAACAAGGAAGAAGAGAAATATTTGGGCTGCTCCACAAAACAGAACTGGGGAGATGGGAGTGAAACCAAGCACATAAATATATTGGCGAGAGAGTTAAAAACCCCAAGCAGCAAGAAACTGCATCTATAATGCACATATAATGACTGAACGACTTTTTTGTTCTTAGGGTTAAGATGGCACAGAAGCCTTCCAGACCTTCCAAATCTTAGAAACACGAATACAAACCATGTAACCAAAATGCATTGTTCTAGAATATGCTGTCGCTACGGCACAGTTGAGTTCCAGCACTCATTTTCCGTTGAAATTTGCACAGTGATTTTTTTCACATTTCAGTCCCCACAGCGTCAGCTGTCAGCTCTTCGACATGTTGGGTTTTCCTGGAAGGTTTGGAGAGTGGAAATTCCCACAATCTGCCCAATTTGAATCGCCTCTGGGGTAGAAGTAACATACAGGCTTGATATAACTTTTCATTCTACAGAGATAGTTGCATGACTGACTGAATAATTCCTAAGCAATATCTATTACTTTCCCATCATTCTTAGGAAGCACAAGCATCGTCATGACTTTCTTATTGACCAGTAATTACTGATTCGTTCTGCAGGAAAAAAAAGGGGAATTCTAAGCAAACTCTAAGCAGCAGGGGGTGAGGAAGTAGCAATTAGCACCCTTGTTACTAGACTGTAACAATGCCAGGTATCTGGCGTTTCTTTCTGTGTGTGAACACACAGAAGGATAGAGTCTTCAGGGCTGTTAAATGAGAACCTTTCACAAATAATACCTTCACCCCTTTTTGTTTTTTAACAAGTATAGGCACAGATAACTTAGGGCCTGTTGAACCGCATGCAGGCAAAGCTCACTGAAGAGTAGTGCACTTGCTTCCGCACAGCCAACGTAAGGAGAACATTTTCACCACCGTTCGTGGGCAAAACCTTCACATTCCTGCTGTCACAGTCGGTGCTGTTTGCTCTCTGCAGCACTATTCAATGGGCGCCCCAGACAAAGGGCACTGGAGTAAGGTAGCCCATCGGCCATATGAAATCATACCTCAATGTGACCTTTTTTAGATGAAACAGCGAATCCGAGAACTGGAGGAATCAATAAAAGAATACGAGGCAGTAATCCAGGTAAGGATTCCACATCTAGCGTGGTTAAAGGTACAAGCCCTACATAATTCAACCTGTAACACCAGATGGATCTTGTAATTAAGGCACTAGATTAGTATAGCATCTGGAAACCTGAGTTTGTTTGGGGTTTTTTTTTGGCTCTCTCACTGCATCCCAGGGTTCTCCATCTGTACGATGAGGGTGCTGCATTTCCTTTGCCTATTGTCATCCCATCTTCTGAGATAGTTACATTTTGGTGGGGGTAGGGACGTCTTTCTCTGCGTGTCTCAGCTGTTCCTAGCACAACAAGGCTGCCACACCTGTGGAGGCCTTCAAATTTATGACAGACAATCAAAACTCCCTGAAGCACATGTCTTTTGGGGTAAAATTGTCAAGACTTGATGTCCATCCCCGAGGGTATGTCTAGACGACAGGCTTTTGTCGGCAGAGGTTTTGTCGACAGATACTGTCAACAAAGCTTCTGTGGACAAAGAGCGTCTAGACTACATCCAGTTCTGTCGACAAAGCAAGCCGCTTTGACGACATGAGAGTGTAGACGCAAAGGACAGTGTAGATGCAATAACGCCTTCTGTCGACAGAACTCTGTTGACAAAAGGTGTTATTCCTCGTAGAATGAGGTTTACCGCCGTCGACAAAACTGCCGAGTTCTGTTGACGTTATGTCGACGGAACTCGGCGGTAGTGTAGACACAGGTATAGTTTTGTCGACAAAAGTCCACCTTTGTCGACAAAACCCTGTAGTCTAGACACACCCCAGGACAGCATCGTGTGCAGGTCTAGGATGGTGACGATACAGCTTTTCCCCTTGCAAACACCCGTTGAGATTTTGGGAGGCGCGTGGAGAAGGGCGAGAGTCACAGAACAGCACCATAATGGCTGACTCTAAAGTCTTCACAATGGTCATTGTCATGGGGTGCATCACTGCCAGGCGGCGCCTGCTCCTGGTACTCTGGGGATTGGCTCAAGACCGGGCTTCCCCATCTGCACTTCACCCAACATCACTGCATCTCTGCTGTCCACCTCTCCTAGCCCCGGGAACCGGTGTCCTCTTCCTGGCTCCTCCTCTGGCCACGTCACTATTTCCCCTTCTCCGGGTGGGATTTCGCTCCTTAAGCATCCTAGGTGGTCTTCCTGGTCATGGCCTTCATTCCACTCACCAGTGACTGATGGGGGACAGAGGCCTGCCCTCGTCTCCAGGATCCAGCCCTGGGCCCTTCAGTTCAGCAGGCTAGGCCTTCTCTCCCCAGCTTCATTGCTCTCGGCTTGGGCTGCTTCCTTTCCTCTGGTTCCCCTTTTCTTCCTGGGCCTGCCAGATCCCCAAGCCTCCCCCTTCTTCTCAGGGAGTGACCAGAGCCTGCAGTCCCCACTTGCTCCTCCCTCTCTCCTTGGAGCGTCTGCCTTTTCCCAGCACCCCCTTCTGCACCCTTCCCTGGGCATTATGGGCCCCACTTTCTCCTGACCGCCTGAGCCACCTTAATCAACTGCCTAACTGGTTATTTGGCCCATCTGGCCTGCCGAGGAGTGGGGGGGGGGATCACAGCGAAGTCCTGCGGGTGTAGAGGAGTGGCGCACCTCACATAGGCTGCTTTCCATTGGCAGCAGCAAGGGCGCAAACGGCGTTTGGTCTGTCCGCACCCTTACTGAACAGAATCCACCCAGATCCCAAAGGGGTGAGATAGAAAAGATTGGGAAAGGAACCCAACCAAGCATGAATTCCTGGATTTGCCCTTTCTAAGGTTCTTCAGGATAAAGAGAAGTCTCTTCAGGACCAGCTCTCGGCTGCTGAGGAAAAGACTCGGTAAGTCTGGACGCAAACCAAAGCTTTCGGTGGCCAGTGTCTGGTGGTAGGTCTGCACTACAAAGCTCCTAGCAACCCCGCTGTGTCAACATAGCTGTGGGCTGAAAGTCAGGCAGTGCAAACACATTTTGCTGGCACTTTTGCCATGAAAAAACTTCCACCCGCTACGAGCTGCGGCGTTGTCAGCAGGAGAACCCGGCTGTGGGCAAAGCGCTGGTTACACTAAACTGTCCAGGGGCAAAGTAGTTCTTGTTCAGGGAGAGGGAGACTAAGCACCTGTGAAGGACAAAAGCTTTGTGGCTCAATTGCCAGTGTGGACAAAGCCTTAGTGATGATACGGGGGGACGTAGTATTGTGTGCAAAGTTGAGAGAGAGCCAGTGCGAGGAATTTCACTTAGAACGGCCAGCCTGAGTCAAGCTGACATGCTAGTCCGCCCATTTGTGTCTGCCATAGCTATTTCAGTCCATCACAGTCATTATCTGTCCGGATACCGGGCCTCTTTCAAACATGGGGTGTCATGTTACTAAGCCCTTCAAGGAACTTATCTCCTTAACTGTGAAACCACGAGAGTTACAAAGAGAGGCTATCTGTGTATGTGTGAGATAATAGCCAGTACTTTCTTCTCCAGCTGCAGCAGGGTGTCACCAGAAGCACTGAGTCAGTGTTTCCTACCTGCGTTTTGGCTATACTTTTGCAAAGGCAGAAATCCGGTTCATTTTCCAAGATTGCTGCATTCTCAGAAATGGCAGCCTGCGAGGAAACTCACATATACACCACAACAAGGACTTAAACAAAAGTCCGACTTCTTTGCTGACAACTAGCCATTGTCTTTCTTTGTGTAAACTTGGAAAATTGTACCTAACACACAAGCATGACTGATAAGCAATACTCTGGCTGGATTGTTATAATCTTCTAATCTCTTCCTATCTGAAGTGGGTTGTGCCCATGAAAGCTCCCGATACAATCTACATTTTTTGTTAGTCTCTAAGGTGCTGCAGAACTATTGTTTGTTTTTTAAGTTTTTTCAATTACAGACTAACACAGCTGAAAATCTTCCTATCTCTTCTTTTCATTGGATATTCACTCACATTTGCCTCTGTACTGAATTCTGAGTGGTAGATCCAGGGTGCTCTCTTGTTCTCCTCTAAATCTTTCTCTTTCTATCCATCTTTGTTCCTATCACAAGGAGACACAGCAAAAATCTAGCAAGAATAGGACATGGGACTGAAAGGGATCTCCTGGGTCATTTCAGGCAACCCTGAATTTTGGGCTGTCTCTTGAGTTGTCTTGTGTAGCATGATGGCTGTGAAGATACAGTCTGAGCATTTGCTGAGAAATTCCAAGGCAGTGATACCGAACCCGTCAAGTGCCGGGACGGGCCATCTCACAAATGTAAAAGTGGATAGCCGAGATGTTTTGTGGGAGGTTATTGCTTATCAAGATGTGGAAAAAAATTGCTTAATGAGAACAGCCAATGTAAGCAGGGGCTCAAAAACCTTATAACGGGCCAAGAGTCTAGACATGTAGATATTTGGTGGCTGGCAATGGGGTAAAACAGCAGTGGAAGGTCCCATTGCCTGCGGTTCAAAGCAGACAGGCCAAGATGGAGAAGACTGGACGTTCTCTTAAGCAAAGTAGGCAAATGCAGTCTTGGGATCTATTGAGCTTTGGTCCTTCTGATTGGTCGAGTCCATTACAACACTGACATTCTACAAACCTGCCACTCGCGAGTGAGTGCGCAAAATAAAACACATCAATCATTCTTTCCCAGGAATGATTTTCTACAACCTTGACAAATAATTTCACCTTTGGCTTCAGACCAAACATAAGACTTTCTAGTAAGATAGGGAAGTGTTTCCATGGAATGTAAGAAGAGGGAGTAGAAAAAGATTCCATCTGCAACTTTTGCTATGGCACTGCATCGCATGGCTAGCTTGGTACCTATGTTGCTGGAAGGGTTTTAACCTCTGGTCCTTTCTACTCGTCCTTTCTTCCAGTGTCTGATGCTCATAGTGTCTTAAATGTATCATCTTTAACAAAGAATACGATGCCCTTCAGAGCTACATGTTTATAGAGACCAAATCGGAAAATTGAATTTTATGGGAATTATTGAAATTTGCAAACAAATCAAGTTTCTTTGATGTTTACAGAACTCTCCCAAAGAAAGCTAGTAACATCCTGAACATTAACCCCAAAAGCCTGATGTTTGAAATAGTCAAAGCTGAGCTGGTAAGTACTTTCATCTTCTCCTTAAGACCACAGGTGGGTAATAAACGGCTCGTGACTGCAGGTACAGCTACTGTGATTTTATACCACTAACAACTTCCACTCACCTTTTCTGTACCTTTTCCCATTCTAATATAGCTTATTTCAAATAGGGTGGCCGGAACTGATACTGTATTCTATGTCTGGGTGCTCTATGGTTTTGGGTGTTGGCATAATATTTTGTCTTATTACCATCTGCTTCCTGAAAGTTTCTAACGTTCTATTTGATTTTTGACTGCTGCTGCACATTGGAGGCTAGCATAATTCAAAATGATCTGGACAAACTGGAGAAATGCTCTGAGGTCAATAGGATGAAGTTAATAAGGATAAATGCAAGGTACTCCACACAGGGTGTGTCTAGACTGAAGGCTTTTTTTTAAAAAAGTGGCCTTTTTTCGAAAAAACTTTACCCGTGTCTAGACTGCTGCTGCGTTTTTTCAGAAGTAAATCGAAAGAATGCGGCTGTTTTTTTGACCATGGTAAACCTCATGCTCTTTTCAAAAAAGGTGCTATGTAATGCAAACTGTGCTTTTCCGAAAGAGAGCATCCAGATTGTCTGGGTGTTCTCTTTCTCCCAAAAAGCGGCTTGCTTTTTCGAAAGTACTGGTTGTAATCTAGATGCTCTTTTTCGAAAGCACCTTTCGAAAAAGCCTCTTTCAAAAGAGGCTTGCAGTCTAGCGGTAGCCTTAGGGAGGAACAAAGAGTTTCACACATACAGAATGGGAAGCGACTGTCTAGGAAGGAGTACGGCAGAAAGGGATCTAGGTGTCCAAGTGGCTCACAGGCTAAACATGAGTCAATAGCGTGAAGCTGTTGCAAAAGAAGCAAACATGATTCTGGGATGTATTAACAGCGGCGTTGTGAGCAAGACACCAGAGGTCATTCTTCCACCTTACTCTGAACTGATTAGGCCTCAGTTGGAGTCTTGTGTCCTGTTCTGGGTGCCACATTTCAGGAAAGATGTGGAGACATGGGAGAAGATCCAGAGAAGAGCAACAGAAATGAGTAAACGCCTAGAAAACATGATCTGTTAGGGAAGACTGAAATAATTGGGCGTGTTTAGTTTGGAAAGGAGAAGACTGAGAGGGGACATTATAGCAGTTTCAAGTATCTGAAAAGGTGTTACAAGGAGGAGGGAGAAAAATTGGTCTCTGAGGACAGAACAAGAAGCAAGGGGCTTAAATTGCAGCAAAGAAGGTTTAGGCTGGACATTAGGAAAAACTTCCTACCTGTCAGGGTGGTTAAACACTGGAATAAATTGCCTAGCGGGGGTTGTGGAATCTCCATCACTGGGGATATTTCAAGGCAGATTGGATAGACATCTACCAGGAATGATCTAGACCAGGGGTGGGCAATAATTTTTGATGGGGTGGGGCAGTCCAAAAGCTTGGAAAGTGGTCGAGGGCCGCACTCCTGCATGACATGAATGGAGATGCGGGATGTGGGGTGGAGGTGGGGTGCAGAAGGGAGCTTGGGGTAAGGGACTGGGCTGCAGGAAGGAGACCAGAGTCTGGGCGGGAGTTGGGATGAAGCAGGCGGTTGTGACTTAGGGCACAGGACTGGAGGGCAGGGGTTTGGGATGTGACCTAGGGGAGGAGGGGATTGTGATCTGGGGCAGGAGATTGGGGGGCCGGATCTGATAGAGGGTATGGCTGTAAGAAAGGTACAGAGGGTTTGGGTATGTTGGGGTGGGGGGCAATGACTGGGGCAGGGAGGGGCTGGGGTGCCAGCAGCAGGCTGTGGCCAAGAGACTTATTTGCCAGCTGTCAAACTAGCCTGCCTGCCTGCAGAGGTTAAAGATTTCCCAGCCAGCCAGTTTGCCTGGCCGTGAGCCCAGGAGAGGGGGCATGATTCTTCATAGCTGCCTGTTATTCTAACAAGCAGCTCACATTGGCTGGTGTCTGCCAGAAACCAGCCAATAGGAATGTGCTGGGGGTGGGGCGGCTCCTAAAACTTCCCCCCTCCTCTCCAGTTTCAAAACAAAAACAGAGCCCTGCAGCTGCTTTTCTGCATGGCCTGTGACAAGCAGGGACGCCTGCCTGGGGCTCCCCGATGCTGCCTTCGAGGGTGGGATCTGGTGGCTTGGCGGGCCAGATTCGGCCGTGAGCTGTATTTTACCCAGGCCTGATCTAGATGGTGCTTGGGGACTGGACTCGGTGACTCTGGAGGCCTCTTCCAGGTCTAGTGTTCTAGGATTCTAGGATTGGGTGGATGCACTGAGAAAACTGTCCACAATGACTTGCAGGGTTACTTGAGGGGCACGATGGAGCCCATTGGTCAGACACACAAGGGAAAGTGACAAATCTCTTCATTTGGAGCAAAGCACCAAAACTAATCGATGGGCGTCACCTGTGAAAACATAAGTCGAATCCTTTTGGTTTTAAGAACATTGCAAAGAATCTCTCATTGGTAACCCAACGGCCTCTTCCAACAACTTCTTGCCAACTTTGCAATTGGAAGCATTTTAAGTCTCTTAAAATTCTCTTTATCTGCAGGAAGACAAAATACGAGGCAAAGGGAAGAAGCAAAGGAAGCACTTTTTTGGTGGTAGGTTAGTGAAGTTCCCATTTACATTTATGAACCAGCTGCAGTTTTAAAAGCTATTTTAGGACCTGACAAGAATGTAAAGAAAGAACAGAACAGAGCAAGGGGGCAGCTTTGGGTGGGTATTTCGATAGCTAGGAATGCAGGCAGGTGTCTAGTGGGTTGCCTTGCATGCTTTTGAAAATCCCATCAGACACTCATCAGTATCTTCAGGTGCCTAAATACCTTTAAAAATCTGGGCTCAAGTCAATACAGAAGCACTTCACTTAGTACAGGTTGAACCTCTCCAGTCTGGCACTTTCTGGTCCAGCAACCCCCGTGGTCCAGCACGATTTTAGTTAGCCGGATGTTCGCTTATCACGGGGGTGACTGAGTTTCCTGCGCTCCTATAAAGTTTGTTTACAGCCACCAGCCCTGGCTCCCAGTGTTCTGTGCTGTGATTTAGCTCCAATTTTCCCTTAAATGTCTTCTAAGAGCTCAGCAAGCAGTGGAAGTGCTGGTGATGCTGCAAGACGGTATTGGCCTCCCGTGGTCCGGCAAATTCTCTGATTCGGCATCAGGCAGGACCCAGAGTGCCGGACTAGGGAGGTTTCACATGTATGAGCAAATCATAATGGATAGGACCCACTAAAGGAAAATACCTTGGGCTAGGAATTTGAAGGCTGCCTTCAGGGATTTAGATGAGGATTAGTGCCGTTTTAAATGTCCATTGACATGGGAATTGGGGACATGGCCCCGTAAGCTCCCTAGGAACTGGGAGTGCCTCTGTTCTGGGCTGTACAGACCCTAGCACAAAGGGATCCTGGTGTACGAAAGGGACCCGGGGGATGAGGTCCATAAAACAGGTGGTAAATCAAAGGGCAATAGCAGGGGGAAATGGGAGGCGAGCCATTTTAAAAAAGCTAAACGTATCTTTGGAACGATGGGATAACAGCAATAATCAGCCCTGCCCATCGGTGTGAAGTGACCAGGGGCCAAGACCAATGAGAAAAACGGAGACACAGCACAGGGCCGACAGTCCCAGCGGGCCCTGGGGCACGGTGTGAGGGGAGCCGGCGCCACGCCCCGGAAGAGGTGGGGCCAAAGGCAGTCAGCCCTTAGCGCCGCCCAGGTCGCGGCCTCCCCCAGACCTCAGAGCCAACGCCGCGCGCCGGCGCTCTGGCAGCGGTTCAGGCGAGTCGGGGGTAACCGCCCCCTCCTCCCCGTCAGCGAGCCTGGAGCACACACGGGAAAGCAGCGAGGGAGGAGAAAGGCAGCGAGAGGGAGAGGAGTCGCTGAGGAGCCAGGCCCAGAGACGTGGATTGACAATAAGACGAGGTTGGGGGGGTGACCCCCAGACTCACAATACAGTCTTAAAAAGTCGTCATGGGCGTCCCCGCCAGTAAATGTGTGTGCGCCGCCTGCAGGGTGTGAGGGTATGTCTACACTACCCCCCAGTTCCAACTAGGGTGGTAATGTAGTCATATGGAGTTGCAAATGAAGCCCGGGATTTGAATTTCCCGGGCTTCATTTGCATAAAGCCGGCCGGCGCCATTTTTAAATGCCACAACCTCTAGGGGTGCATCTAGATTGGCAAGATTTTGCGCAAAAGCAGTTGCTTTTGTGCAAAAACTTGCCAGCTGTCTACACTGGCCTCTTGAATTTGTGCAAGAGCACTGACGTTCTAATGCAAGAATTCAGTGCTTCTTGCGCAAATACTTTCCCGCTCCCGCTCAGGGATAAGCCCTCTTATGCAAGAATACTTGCGCAAGAGAGCCAGTGTAGACAGGCACCTTAATTTTTTGCGCAAGAAAGCCTGATGGCTAAAATGGCCATCGGAGCTTTCTTGCGCAAAAGCGCGTCTATACTGCGCACGGATGTTTTTGCGCAAAAGCATCCGTGCCAATCTAGATGCTTTTTTGCGGAAATACTTTTAACTGAAAAACTTTTCCGTTAAAAGTATTTCTGCAAAATCATGCCAGTCTAGTCGCAGCCCCAGTGCTTCACCACCCTGACAGTTAGGAAATTTTTCCTAATGTCCAACCTAAACCTCCCTTGCAGCAGATGAAGCCCATTGCTTCTTCTTCTATCCTCGGAGGCCAGGAAGAACAAGTTTTCTCCCACCTCATTGCGACACCCTTTTAGATACCTGAAAGCTTCTATCATGTCCCCCCTCGATCTTCTTTTTTCCAAACTAAACAAGCCCAATTCTTTCGGTCTTCCTTCATAGATCATGTTCTCTAGACCTTCCATCATTCTTATTGCTCTTCTCTGGACCCTCTCCAATTTCTCCACCTCTTTCTTGAAATGTGGTGCCCAGAACTGGACACAGTACACACATGCAGTGTGTTTATGTAATGTGTTGTGTGTTTGTGTCGCATGCCATGTGTTTTTGTACTGTGTTGTGTGTCGTGTGTAATGTGTTGTGTGTTTGTGTCGCACGCCATGTGTTTTTGTACTGTGTTGTGTGTCGTGTGTAATGTGTTGTGTGTTTGTGTCACACGCCATGTGTTTTTGTACTGTGTTGTGTGTCGTGTGTAATGTGTTGTGTGTTTGTGTCACACGCCATGTGTTTTTGTACTGTGTTGTGTGTCGTGTGTAATGTGTTGTGTGTTTGTGTCACATGCAGTGTGTTTGTCTAATATGTTATGTGTCGTGCAGTGTGTTTGTGTAATATGTTGTGTGTCACATGCAGTATGTTTGTGTAATGTATTGTGTGTTTATGTAATTGTGCCCTGTGTTTGTGTCTCTTTATCCTGCAGGCTGAACCCCAAGTGGATTCTGGTTGTGTTGTGGCACCTGACGGGCATGCTGCTGGCCATCCTCCTGGCTGCCACCCTAGTCACCCTCTTTGTGCTCTGGACCTGCGTCTCAGAGCACACCGTGACAGAGGCCTATCACCAACCGATCTGGCAGTTTCTGGACTATTACCTCTGGCCTCATATGAAACTGCACAGTTCCGGCATGTTACCCAAGTAACCCCTTTGCAGAACCTATGGATGACTGCGAGTGTATTCGCAGCAAAGCCCTGTCATTCTACAGCCAACCGCCCGGCCTTGGAGACAGCTATTTCCCTCAGACAGTTTGTGATCTGCAACGCCCCGAGCTCTAATTCGACACTGTCCATTCCACAGTCATGATGCGCATAAGAAATTCCAATGTCAGACTCCTCAGGGCAGGGTGGTGGTGGGGAGGAGAGTCACCTACACATTCAGACAGTTAGTGAACCGCTGGGGTCGGAAGAAGCTGTCGTGTTAGGCCGACATCGTACCAGATAAAAGCCAGAATGGAGCTTGAAGTAATAGATCTGAGGTGTTCCGATATTTGCTCCCATATTTTTATCCAAACGTATGCTGTAGGCTTGGCAGACGGTACAGATGTTCCTCGAGAAAGGACAGACGTATTCATTGCATTCCTCTCTGGTGTGACGCGGTCGGGTTCAGGGGACACACTCCGACCCTTGTGTTTCACTGCGGAATGAACTGGAAATTGCGGGCCTAGCCTGCAGGTCTGGGCAAGCCAGGGCTGCCATTTTTGCTGCGTTCAGTCTGGCGCTGAGGTGTTTCTAGGCATGTGCGGTGTAAGGAAAGCTGTACGTGGTGTAAATGAAATCCTCTTGGTATAATCCACAGGCTGTTATTTATCCATTAAGAGCAGCACGCCGAGATAACATATCATGGCACATGTTTGCTGTGCTCCGGTCTGGCAGGATTAAAATGCTACATCCTCCTTGAGCTATTCCAACCAGGAACCACACAGTACCTGTTCAGAAAACAAAGACAACAGGAATGAAGCTGCAACCCTGAGTTTCCAGGGGCGAGGGTGACACACAGGGAGGGGGGGGGGGGGAGCGGAGCACACTCGTATTTCGATGGGAGGAACTCTCTCACTTTTCCTGATGGGCCCTGCGTACCTGAAGCGCTGTGTGCCGTGTGTAAGTTGTTCTGATGAGCTGAGAACAGGCCAGGCGAGCGTCAGACGGGGATGAAGAGAGCAGAGGGGGAGCCCCAGCCAGGGTGCTGTGCACAGCACATGGAGCGGCATGAAATTGCTCTGTCGTGCGGGAACCAGAGAGCACCTCACACCAGCTGCCTGCCATGGCCTCACTGCACCAGCCAGGTCACACTCAGCAGCCAGGGACAAACTAGCATCATGCTCCCGGCTGTGGCCAAAGTCAGGCTCCGCGAGGATGGGAGAAAGGGAAGGAAGAGGTCGTGGTCTCCGTGGCCAGGGCAGGAGCTGATCAGTTCCCAGTCAGCATTTACATACTGTGGCGACGCTCCAGCTGTTCCGCATGGGTCCAGCGCTGGCAGACAGTGTTTGCCTCAGAGCCCAGGCCTGGCCCTAGGGCAAGGCGAGCCAGGCAAATGCCTTGGGCCCTGTAGTGCTGAGTATTCACCATCCCCCGGCTGGTCCCAGGCCCCGCTCCCAGCGTCCTGCCTTGGGCCTTGCACACTCTTTGGCCGGGCCTGTCAGAGGCTCACTGTGCCTTCCACAGAGCCCCTGGCCCTGCTCTAGGGGCAAAGCTGACAGCCTCCTGAGCCCTTCTCATCACAGGCTAGTCCACAGGGAGGTGAAAATCCCCCTCAGAGGCAGACTCGCTAGTGCCATGGGGAGGGGTGGGGGTAACCCAGGCCCACTCACTACTCCGGCTTCCGGTCCAAGGACCCTAAAGCAGTTCTGCTCCCAGTCGGCAGCTTCTTCCCTGGGCCACTTCCCCGAACAACCCCCCATAACCTTTCCTGTGGTATCTGCTCCCCCACAGCACTCTGCCTTGCTCGCAGTCCCCATCTCTCATTCAGACACCTCTCACTCACAGACCCCGGGAACCTTCCCTCCCCCAGACTCCTCACGCGCTCCCAGCTAACTGCAGAGGAGCCTTGTTTAACCAGTCCCAGCTGGCTCTTAATTGACCCCAGAGGCTCTGATTAGTCCCCCCAGTGGACTCCGGAAACATCCCAACTGTCTCCCGGGGCTTCAGTTGGCTTGAATGAGTCCAGAAGGTTCCTTTTGGTTCTGGGTTAGTCCTTGTTAGTTCACACTGGGTACAGAGACTTACTCAGTCTGGGGCTGAATACTTTCCTTCAACCACTCCCCCTCCGGCCTGACCCTGTCACAATATCCTGTAACAAAAGACAGGACTATGTAGCACTTTAAAGACTAACAAGATGGTTTATTAGGTGATGAGCTTTCGTGGGCCAGACCCACTTCCTCAGATCAAATAGTGGAAGAAAATTGGCATGACCATATACACCAAAGGATACAATCAAAAAAATGAACACATATGAAAAGGACAAATCAAATTTCAGAACAGAAGGGGGATGAGGGGGGGAGGTAAATGTCTGTGAGCTAATGATATTAGAGGTGATAATTGGGGAAGCTATCTTTGTAACGGGTAAGATAATTAGCGTCTTTGTTGAGACCTAGGTGCAAAGTGTCAAATTTAAGCATGAATGACAGTTCAGAGGATTCTCTTTCAAGTCTGGTGTTAAAATGCCTTTGAAGCAGGATGCAGGTAGTTAAGTCCTGGAGACAATGCCCTTTCTGGTTGAAATGGCAAGAAACTGTTTTTTCTTTGTGATCCTGTCTAATAGCTGAAATTTGATTTGTCCTTTTCATATGTGTTCATTTTTTTGATTGTATCCTTTGGTATATATGGTCGTGCCAATTTTCTTCCACTATTTGATCTGAGGAAGTGGGTCTGGCCCATGAAAGCTCATCACCTAATAAACCGTCTTGTTAGTCTTTAAAGTGCTGCATAGTCCTGGTTTTTGTTTCAGCTAGACCAGACTAACACGGCTACATTTCTATTACAATATCCTGTGTGAGCTTCGTCAGTAGGATACAGGAGTGATTCTTGCAAAGCCGCACACGGGCCCCAGGTCGCCAGAACTCCTGCCAGGAGTTACAAAGTGAGTCTCCCTCACAGGGGCCACGTTATACCTGAGGGGCTATGGGTCACTAGGCAGGGCTGCCAGACTACAGGCTTCCATTAGAGAACATGCTGGAACTTGTTAGTCAAGATATGGCCTGTCTGAGTGTACTCCCAGCAAAGCCCTGTCATTCTCCAACCTCCCGGTGTGTGGAAATGACTATTTCCCTCAGACAGTTTGAGATCTGCAACGCCCCGAGCTCTAATTTTACACTGTTCATTCTGCAGTCGTGGCACGTGTAAGAAATTCAAATGTCAGACTCCTGAGAGTGGGGGAGGGAAAGTGTTACCTACATATTCAGACACGTAGTGAATTGCTGGGGTAGGAAGATGCTGTCATGTTAGGCCAACATTGTACTAGATAAAAGTTTGTCGTGGGGTTAGTCATTACAGTACCCTATGACAGGCAAGTTATGAGAGAGCTTCCTGGCTTAATCCAAGACCCCATCCGGGGCCCTGTATCCTCCTCAGAGGGCGAGGTTTCCTACGGCAACATGAAGGAGTTCTGCTCTATCGTCACCAGCCACCTCCCCACAGCCGTGGTGTCCCGGACCGGGAGCTTGTCGTGTCTCATCTGAAGAGGCCTAGAGTAGTAAGGGAACTTTCAGACCAGGCATTTATGGTGGCTGGATACCACCAAATGGCCATATCATTGGGGCTGCTGCTGAGGACAACTGCCAGTCCCTCACAGACTCCTCAGGAGTGATTCGTACACCAGGCCGTCCGACTGTACCATGCCATGCCGTCCGACTGTACCATGCCATGCCATCCGACAGTACCATGCCATGCCGTCCGACTGTACCATGCCATGCCATCCGACTGTACCATTCCCTGCCGTCTGACTGTACCATGCCATTCCATCTGACTGTACCTCTCCTTTCTCTGCAGAGGAAGTGGCAGCTCTCCAAGAACATTGCACAAATCGCATGTGACAGCATGTCCCTGTCTCCCATCTCAGGTCCAAGGAGGAATGGTTCCATGTGCTCATCCACATCTAGTTTCCATGTGTTCACAGATAAACCTGTGCCCCAAATAGGTGAAATAAGCTATCATTCTGTGCCCACTTCCACCAGCAGCTCAAAACACCTGTCCTAAGCCCGGGTACAACTTTCTGCTGGGCACGTTGCTCCTTCATTTTGTTAGCAGTGCAACCGTGCACCTTCAAAGCCGCAATTTCCCACTGGAAAGTCCTCATCACTGCGCCGCAAAGGCACATGCTTTGGTGTCTCCTCCTTACTTGTGCTCGCAGTGCTACACCATTGAAAATGTAGCGTTTCTTCTTCTTATCAACAATGCAAATAGAGTGCAAACACCACTGCGTGGCTAGGAAGCAAAGCCAAAGATCCTGCTCCGAAAGTCCTACCTGGCGTGACTGTACTGCATTAGGCAGCCTGCGTTCTTAGGCACCGAGTCTCCGACCTTCCTCGGAAAAATGTCCTATTCAAAATAAATTCAGCATTGGTTTCCAACTGACTGTATTCTCTGTCTGGCTTTTGCTTATCAAAGACGGTGAGTTTTGATTTATTTACAAATACGTCGCAAGAAAACGAGAGGGAAATCGTATCATAAGATTTGGTGTAATGTACTTCATTGGTTTTCATTTCATGGCTGTATTGACTATGGCAGAATGAGGAGCAATGGTCCCAAGTTACAGTGAGGGAGGTCTAGATTGAATATTAGGAAAAACTATTTCCCTAGGAGGGCGGGGAAGCACTGGGATGGGTTCCCTAGGGAAGTGGTGGAATCTCCATCCCTAGAGGTTTTTAAGTCCTGGCTTGACAAAGCCCTGGCTGGGTTGATTGAGTTGGGGCTGGTCCTGCTTTGGGCAGGGGGCTGGACTTGATGACTCCTGAGGTCTCTTCCAGCTCTGGGGTTCTATGATTCTACGAACTAAACTATCTATTAAATATTTTAGAATTTAGAGGTTTCCCAAGGGATTGAAATTTACTATGAGCCCGGGTTGAAATCTTCAAGGCAATTGGCTTTGATGTGCCCGTGTGGGCTTCAACTCTATGTTTCGTATAATTTATAATTAAATCAATAGTTGAGTATAGCAGAATCAGAAAACAGATAACAGCCTGAGCAACTCAGATGCTCAGATGTCTACTACTGTACAAACAACCGTGTCTCTAGGAACCAGCTGCCAGAAGAAGTAAGAACCATCATGAACCACGCTGCGTGCAGAGCCAAATGTCTTCACCCTCACCGCCTCTTAGCTCAGTAGAGTTCCTTGCTTGACTGCAGCATGCAGCTCACTTCGATTCAAGTCTGTTTCTCCTTCCTCTTATGATCTAGGGCCCTTTTCGACGCCAGTGAACTCCACCAAGTTCAACAGAGAACACCTTTGGTTTGAGGGCTGCACCCTTCAGGATTCCAACCCGCAGACGGATGACAAGCCTTTTTCCTAAAGAGCCGCTTGAGTCAAAGAGGCTGATGCCAACTCAGGTCTGTGATTTAGTTTAACTCTTGATTCCCCAGTTTTGCAACAAGCTGTCAATTGCATAAGAAATAATCCAAGGCAATAATAACATTTGAAATCCTCTCCTGTCGTATTTGTCTCCCAGCGATAAACAGTGAACCGTGGACGCTGACTTTGTTTTTATGACTCGCCGGTCCAAGGACAAGCAAGAATGTTGAAGGAGATCCAAATAGTGCTCTGCTTCTTTTTTGTCTTTGTCTTTGTCATTTTGTATGAATTCTCCCTGCAGCCTGTTTGTGTCTTCTCATGCAAGCCTATTGCTAAGCCATTCCTGACAGAAGAGGATGTTATGAACCAGAGCAGAAGCATCATCTTCGTGGAGACCACAGACCGCCTGCAGCCTCCTCCCTTGGTTGCATGTTCTGTGGAATCTGCTGCCAGGATCTACCCTGACAGACCTGTTGTCTTCTTCATGAAAGGGTTGAAAAATAACACACGGCTGGATTCAAATTCCACTTCCTCTGCCTCCTCTCTTCTATCTGCTATGAAGAATGTCTTCCTTTTTCCTCTTCAGATGGAAAGTTTGTTCCAGGGGACACCTCTGCTCCCATGGTACCATAAGGTGAGAGGAAATAGAAAGGAGGAAACATTTTTTAACAAGATTTAAGGTAGAGGTGGTAGAAAATGAAAAGAAACTGGTTGTGATATTTTTAAACATTTTGAAGCTGTTTTATTACCCCCAAATGGACCTCTTTTCATGACATTTTGCCAGGCATTCGTCAAAATATTTCTTGAAATTGTTATGTACATTTTCCATTTCCTGGCGGTAGGATTTATGGCAAATAGAGTATTCCGATAATAATTTTGGTAACTATATTTTCTCAAAATGCTTAATCACCATCTTTTCCAAAAAGGCCATTTTTTGATAAAGAAGGTGTATTTGAATAATTTTAGCAAGCATGAATGTAAAGAGAACTTTTCCTGGTGAGGAAACATGATTTCAGTGCTTGTTAAAGGTGTCTGACAGCAACGAAAATGTTTAAAAACAAACTCTAGAAGTGAGAGGGGAATTCAAAGGTCAATTTTGGAACAACAGAAAAAAAAGGCAGTGGTATTCCACCAGCCATGCCTCTCAGAAGTGTTGGTCACTGCATTTCTCTGCACTTCTCGGTATGGTTCTGTTGGCAGCCATGATAGCTTTGGATCAGACAGTGAGAGTGTCAGTTGCGATGGGCGGTTGTTTGGGGAAATAACGGTTAATGATTCCTAATCTCGTTATTTGATCAATGTTGGATGTTTCTTGGGATTTGCTGTGGCTTGAGCACACTTGTACAATCCCACCGAGTAAAACCTGTATCTGCTCTTGCCCTTTTCCACCAACGTGACTTAGCTGAAAAAGAAAAGCAGCCAATTGCATCTCTGTGCTCCCTTTCCAACTCTGCAGGTTAACGCAGCCCAGGAGAAGCACTGGGTTCATATCATCTCTGACGCCAGCCGACTTGCACTCCTCTGGAAATACGGGGGGATCTACATGGACACTGATGTCATCTCCATCAGGCCTATTCCAGTGGCAAAGTTCCTGGCGGCCCAGGCTTCCCAGTTCTCCAGCAATGGGATTTTGGGCTTTCCTCACCATCACTGGTTCATTTGGGATTGCATGGAGGATTTTGTTCAAAACTACAATGGAGGCATTTGGGGAAATCAAGGCCCCATGTTAATGACAAGGAGACTCCGAGCATTGTGCACCTTGACCGATTTCCATAATGTGGAGGATCTAAGTTGCCAGAATATTTCCTTCTTACATCCTCAGCGATTCTACCCCATCACTTATGAAGGATGGAGACAGTACTATGAGATCTGGGAGACAAGCCCCGACTTCAGCAACTCTTATGCTCTGCATCTGTGGAACTTCATGAACCAGGAACACAAGCCTGTGGTTGCAGGAAGTAACACCTTAGTGGAAAATCTCTTCAAAACACACTGCCCCACCACGTACAAGGCCCTTATTCTAGGCACAGAAGGCCTAGATGTCCATTTGCATCAAAACAAGACTGAATGACGGCATCTAGCAGAACAAGGTGACGCTTCCAGCCCTCATGTTCCTGCGACTAAAACAAACTGCACACAACACGCACATTCTCTTAGTCAGTGACTCTCGGCCATTTTCTCTTTGCAGGTGACTTTGTAGGAGAGAACCTGTCAGAATCCACCTCTTGTCCCAAGTTTTCCCAGGATCTAATTAAATCAGTAGGAAGCGTGGATGGGTGGGGGGTTGGGACGGAGGGTGCGGTATACATATCATGACATCACCAATACTCAGTATGTCTTGTCCTTCAGGGAAAAATTTACCTAAATGACCTAGGAGTCATGTTGGCTTTGTGAACCAGAACTCCACTGAAAATCAGTGTGACTTAGGAACCTAAGGGTCAAATGTTCAAAGGTATTTGGTACCTAGAGATGCCCCTAAGTGCTTTTGAAAATCCCCTTGGGCATCGCTCTGCCTCTGGAGCCTTTCAGAATCTGACCCCCTACATGGGTTTGGAAATTGCAGCATCTTGTGTGATGAAGCCCTTAGCTAGTGAAGGACTCTAGCGGCTACTGTAATGTCCATGTTCAGTCACAAGGCATGTAATGACACTCTGGGAATGGCAGCCCGAACCTCCCCCATGCAAAATGTTCATTGTCATTGATAATTTTTGTCTTTCTTTGCTTCAGCTCTGGATCCTGCCGTCTGCACAGCGACATTTTAAATGCTCCTTTAAATAAAAGCTCCCCCCTGCCCAATGGCTCTGAATTTGTATTTCCCCACCTAAGCCTCCCGGCTGGAGACCCAGTCGTGGAACTGAGGCCTGGAGCCCCACGCGGGACCCAGGGACCCACCCCCAGTGCCAGGCGCTGCCGCCACCCACACAGCCCCAGTCAGCCACGGCCTGGCCCTGCCGCTGCCTGGACTCCTGGTGCCAGATCCCCTGCGCCTCAGTTTCTGCCTCCAGGCCCCTGCAAGGCCCAGTCTGGCAGGTGTGCGCTGAGCTCCCCTCGCTCCGCACAACGCGGGCCGGGGAGGAGCCTCCCTGACAGCCTAGCCCAGGCCTGAGGGGACCCGCGCCCTGAGACGGGGATGCCAGTTCTACTCCCCCCTTTGACTCAGCCTCTGACCCACGGGGCACTCTGGGGCGAGCCTCTCCCGGTGTCGCTCGGTGCGGTGGGTGCAAATAGCTGCGTGTGCGCCGGGGCAGAGGCAGCACGGCCCTCGGTGCATCCTCAGGTGGGTAGCCGGTGCCAGGCTGCGGCGACGGGGCTGTTCCTAGCACGTCCGCTCCCCAGAGCCAGCACTGCACCGTGACCGCAGGGACGGGGCTGGCGGGGGGGGGGGGGGCTGAGCAGGGGCCGCTGGGCTGGGAGCCACCCGGCGGGGCAGTGGGCAGGGGGCTCACGTGCTGCGCTCTGGGGCCGTAACCCTCTGGGCCCGGCTCTGCCCTGTCCCGCTCCGCCCCCCGCCCCCCACAGTAGCAGCACCGCAGTCCCTGCACCCGCGCCCGGGGGCTGCGCGGCCGAGCAGAGCGCAGCCAGGCCCGGCCCGTTGCCATAGCAACCGCTTGGCTGTGGGGCGCGCTCTGCAGTTTGTCGAACCCATGGCCCGAGACCCGGCCCGAGGAGGCTGAGCAGGGTCCTTTTCCCCTCGGGTTCTGAAACCCTCCCTGTGTGTGGGGTGGGGTTACCCCCCATGGCACCTCCACACACAGCCCCTTTGCCAGGCACACACAGTGCAAGAGAGAGAACGGGGGCACCTCCGGGCGCCTCCCTCCCCCGACTCGAGCCCTCTCCCTCCCGCATGCCTGGGCGCTGCCGGGCAGACAGCTGCTGTGAATGCAACAGGCTGGGTCTGGTCCTGCTGAACCCGCGGGCGCAGGAACCTGCCTCTCGCTGCACAGACACTTTCCCGTCCTGCCCCAGCGCCGGTGAGAACGACGCAAATCTCCAGCCCCAGGACAAACCAGCAGATCAAATTATTTAACAGCAACTGGCAAATCCATTGAAAATGGCCAGACGGGTCCAGTGCCGGCCAGGAGGTTGCCCTGGAGCGGGGGCTGGGAATTGAGAGCCACCCCCAAACCCCTTGGCTGTCAGACAGCGGCCGGCAGTTGGGAGCTTTTATCTAGAAGACACATTTCCAAGAAAGCCAGGTGGGGCTGGGGAGAGGCTGCCGGCTGCCGGGTGAGATTAGGATGATTAGGGCGTGTTCGTCTTCCCCACCGGCCGAGTTCCTCTCAGAAGGGCGGAAGAGGCCAGCAAAGCAGGACGACCGTCCCTAGGAAGCTGAGGTAATGAGAGTGGGGGGCAGGAAAGGGATTGATGGGGGGACCCAACGCCGGTGGAAGATTCGATAATAGTGAATAATACTCAACACCCCCTTGCCCCTTCGCAGGCTCAGAGCGCTCCACACACCCGGGCGCTCCGACCTCTGGGCTGTACGTTCCCCTGGCAGGGGCTGGTTTTCGTGGTGGGTTGTGCACGGGGGCCGGGGGGGGCTGCTCCAGGACAGGGGCTGGAAGGTGCTTTGGTGATACAAATGAGGATGAGGAGGGGAAGGCCTCAGCCCCACAATAAGTCCCGGTTTGACCAAGCCCTGGCCGGGTTGATTGAGTTGGGCTGGTCCTGCCTTGGGCAGGGGGCTGGACGTGATGACTCCTGAGGTCTCTGCCCGCTCTAGGATTCTAGGATTCGACGATAATAACCTGCCCCTCGATTATTTCAGCCCTGCCCCTGCTTCCCGCCTTGTCCCACTCCCCAGCACATCGCTGGCCTCCCCACCGAGCTGCCCCTGTTCCTGATGAGCCCACAGGGCCCCGGGGTGCTGGCTGCCGCAGGGCACACTTGCGTGGCTCTGAGGACTGGCCTGGCCTTCTGCCTGCAGCCGCCCATCATGGCCCTGCCCTGCAGAAAGCGGCGGCAAGACAAATGGCTCCCAGACACCCGGGAAGGAGCAGCAGGCCTAGAGCTGCATTGCCGGGCACCCCAGTCATGGTGAAAATCAGCTTCAACTCCTTCCCCTGGGAGCACAAGGGGACAATTAATACTAATGAGCTTGCACAAGGGCACTTCCTCCAGCAACAGCCACGCTGCAGTCGCACTCCTGCCTGGAGTGCACGCCGGGGACCAGCGCGCTCCCAGCGGGGGATTGTGGGACATCTCCTGGAGGCCACTGGAGTCACACAGGCACCGTGCCGACCTTACTACAGCGCCCGAAGCGCGAGGGCCGTGCAGTTATTCAGCTGGCACAGTGGGTGGCTCCTCAGATCCACACAGTCGAGTGTAGGAATAAAACCAGTTTGGGCCTCTACAGCGCTGGCTGTTTGAAGCCCCTGTAAGGGATCTCCTCTGCAGAAAGCTCCTAACTCTCTGGGCACCTTTTAAAGGTGCCGCCACGTGCCAAAAGAGCCATCCAAATACCGACTGGCCAGTCTGGGAAGCTGCTCAAGAGACAAGAGCGCCCCTACAAAAGACACTTCTGTCCGCATGAGGACTGCGAGTGTCCTTTAAACAGCAGCAGATTGGTTGCTGTTGTCTCTTTAATGCATGGTCACATGGTTTCACAGGACACGCTCGAATGATCTGCTCTGATTTGTTTCGTACTTTTGCTCTTCGGTAAAACTGTTTAAACTAGTAAACACATATCGCTGTGTGGGCTGCGTCAGAGAGACATTGAAAGAGAGCGGTTGCTTTGTTTCTGCTTGTAAAATTCAAACCTGTTACAATAACTAGATTGTAGGTGACAGACGCAGCTGCATTTTCCTAAGAAACTTCCTGTGCAGAGCAGAAAGAATGTACGTTGCTGGTTTCCTTTACCAACTTGGGTATGTTTGAAATCACAACTAACTTGACCCCTAGTTTTGGAATCATATTGCACAGCAACCGATTCAGCCCCCAATGTTTGTGACTGCAAATGTACCAATACAAATATGCAAATAACAATCTTACTTATTGAATTGCACCTAACGGTATTACTCTCGTTTCTTACTGCCTGCTACTCACAAGTTCAGAGCGGGGGAGGGTTAGTAAGTGATAAGAGTTTGTTTTCCCTTCTATCCTAACACTAGACGCAGCCCGATGAATCAAGAGGATTCAATTTCAACTCTTTAAGAGGATTAGTGTTAATTTTAATATTATTCTGAGAAAAGCAGTTCACTCTGCCTACTACCTCATTTCCAAACTGCTCAGATACACTTCCCCAGTGGGTGTAATCTGTGAGCCGCTACTCAAACATCCAGTGACCTTTTGCTTCCTGTTGATTTAGAATCCCAAATTAAAAGCAGCGTCTGTCAGACGGACGGCGTACGGAATTTGGATTATAGTCTCTACGACTAAGTGGGGGCTGAGTCTTTGGTACCTCCGGGTAAGTAATGTTTTCTTTTGAACCGTTTGATGCAGCTTAATTTCTTGGCTTGTGAACACCCTGCTTTTGGCGGACGTTTTTGTTTCCTCTCTTTACCCAATACACCTTAGCGGTTTGTGATTCTTGTAAATCCAGAAAACTGCACTTTGTGTTGTTCTGTATATTTCCCCTGACTATACTATTTAAAATCGTAAACATTACATTAAGCCTAGGATCCTGGGTTCACTGCCTAGCTACGCTTTACACTTTACTAAATCTCCGAAACTCCATTCACCTTCAATTCCTATTTCAAATGAGCTCAATTAATAGGTTACTAGCTAATCTAATTAGTGTTATACACACACACACACACACACACACAGGTAACAATTATTTACACTGTGCTTGATAAAAAACAAACGTGTTTTTATTCAATCCAAAGAGTGGGATTTAAGTGGCTGCAAGTGAAAACAGACAGATCAAAGCAAGTTATTTAATTAAAATGACCAAAAAACACTAGCTAACTGTAATCTCCTGAAAAATTTGTTCCACACAAATTTGTATCCTAAGCAGCTGTTCCCATCTCAGGTACAAAACTGCATCCTACGAGGCATAACGGGGAGGTCGATAAAGGGCTTTCAGGTCGGCGCGGGAGCATCCAGACTAGCACACTGAGCCGACAAACAGCTGATCAGCTGTTTGTCGGCTCAGTGCGGCAGCCATTTAAATTTAAATGAAGCCGCGATTATTTAAATCGCGGCTTCATTTCCCTTTGCCGATCAGCCTAATCTATGGAGCCATGTAGTTTAGATACACCCTAGGTTCTTACACCAGCATTCTGATGCGTGGTGACCTGTCTTACCTCAGCGGTAACTTGCCTGGCTCCCCACTGTTTTGTGAGTAGGTTCTTGGGACATTTTATGCACCCCAGGGGGTGCGCTAAGGTATTGTGCCTCCTGTGTGGCCAGTTCCAAGGAGACCGCAATATCAACGGCCTTCGGTAGGGTGAGCAGAGCTTCTGTGAACAGATGCCTCCGTATAGCTTCACTGTGCAGGCCACACACTAACCTGTCCCGTAGGGCATCATTTCACATCTCCTTAAATTCACAGTGTTCAGCAAGCTTTTTCAAATTGGCTACAAATTGTACAATGGTTTCACTTTCTTTTTGGTCTCTGCTATGGACCCTGTACCTTTCTGCAATGACCTGTGGTTTTGGAGCATAACGTGACCCCGGGATTTCCACAATGTCACTGTAAGATTTGGTCTCTGGCTTAACAGGGAGCAGCAAACTGCGTAGCAGAGAGTAGGTCTTAGCCCCTACGACACTTAAAAATATTGGCACCTTCTTCTCTTCGTTAATGTCATTTGCAATAACAAAAAGTTCAACACGCTCAGTATATACCTGCCATTGCGCTAACGTCTCCACAAAAGGTCCCAGTGGCCCTGTAAGTGTAGCCATGGCTGCTGCACTCCCCCCCCCCTTTTTTTTCTTTTCCAGTCTCTTGGCTCCTTGATCTTAGTTTCAGTTTGCACAGTGTCGCCGTCAGTTCTTACCCCCACCTTCCAGAACAGCCAAAAAGAGTTTGTTTCCGCACATTGACTTCTATTTCTTTTGTTGCTGGAGGCAGCACAGGCATCCCACCCTCGTCGCCACTTGTTATGTCGTGGGGAGTTTCAGAGGATAGGAAGAAATCAGTGCAAAGGCAGAGAGCTTGCGTACGTGCAAGTGTCCGTTTTATGGCACAGAACTCACTAGAACAAGCCCAGACTAGCTGGGCTGACCCCAGTGACCTACTCAGTTACCATAACAACAAGATCTATATCTACAACCCAAAGGCCAGCCGCGCTTGGCGGAGGCGGAAGGACACATTGGGCTCAGGCCAGTGGAAGGGAGAAGATCCATGTTTACGTAGAGCTAGTGACTTGCCCGGCTGCTGCAGTGGGACCACTGACTGGAGCAACAACTGTGGGAAGAGGTCTGTGCAACCAACCCGGCATCCTGTCTCTTGGTAAGGGTGGATTTCACCTCCCAAACCCCTCGGTGTGCCCTCCGGATAGTGTCTAAATGCCTGGATAAAGGTGTAAATCTGTCCCCCAGCAGCCTGCTGCACACAACTGCGTGCGTCAAATCTGCTGCCATGCATTCAGGTTCCCCGGCGCAAGCTGATCTGATTGTGAGGACCACCATAGCGGGCCAGTCCAATCGTCCACTAGCCCAGGGTCCTGTTTCCGTCACTGGCCAGAGCCAGGTGCTTCAGAGCGGCTGAAAAGAACAGGGGGTATGTCTCCACTACCACCCTAGCTCGAACTAGGGTGGTAATGTAGTCAACCGGAGTTGCAAATGAAGCCCAGGATTTGAATTTCCCGGGCTTCATTTGCAGCTTGCCGTGCGCCGCCATTTTTAAATGTCCGCTAGTTCGGACTCCGTGCCGCGCGGCTACACGCGGCACAAACTAGGTAGTTCGGACTAGGCTTCGTTTCACGAGGAGTAACGGTAGTTCGGAATAGGAAGCCTAGTCCGAACTACCTAGTTTGTGCTGCGTGTAGCCACGCAGCACGGAGTCCGAACTAGCGGACATTTAAAAATGGTGGCACCCGGCAAGATGCAAATGAAGCCCGGGAAATTCAAATCCCAGGCTTCATTTGCAACTCCGGTTGACTACATTACCACCCTAGTTCGAACTAGGGTGGTAGTGTACACATACCCAGGCAGTTTTGAGGGACCCATCCCCTGTTGGCTGGTCGCCGTGTCTGGCAGTCGGAGGAGCTGCCCCGCTTGGAAAGGGGAGTTGATTGCTGCACACTAGGGAAGGGCTAGTTCATGTCAGCAGGGAGTCACCCGGCCAGTTAGAGCGTGGGAGGCCAGGGATAGATTTACACCCTTGCTTGCCACATGCTACGTTTGTGGAGACAAGCGCTTCATGGTTGTTTCAACCGCCTCCTCTCTGGCCTCTCCCCGTCATTACACGGCATGAGCCAGGCAATCAGTGTTTGCATCTCCAGCCCTGCAGGTAATTCTTGTTCTCTGCAGTGAAACAAGAACACTTGTGTTTTAACAGCTCCATCCTTTTAGCTTAATCCTCACATCACTCCAACCCAACAGCCCCCAGCGCCTGCTGCAAGCCACAGCCAGCTGCTGTCGGCATCACCCCACAAACAACACAACGGCAACCCAGAGCGCTCCAAAGGACAGTCACGCCCCAAAACCATGCGATTGGCTTGAAAAGCAAGAGGTTTTTTTTTAAAAATATACCATCGAATGTTGGTTCTGCTTTCTTTGCTTTCTGGACCCTGACCCCCAGAGTTCTCTCCCTCTTGATTTCAAAGGAAAATGGAGCGCACCGTGAAGAGCTTCAAAAGGACCTCACAAAACGAGGTGATTGGGCAACACAATGGCAGATGAATTTCTCAGGAGATTACAGTTAGCTAGTGTTTTTTGGTCATTTTAATTAAATAACTTGCTTTGATCTGTTTGCACTTGCAGCCACTTAAATCCCACTCTTTGGACTGATTAAAGCCCCTTTCTTTTTTATCAAGCACAGTGAAAATAATTGTTACCTGGGGGGCAGGGAGTAACCACTGTGCATATCTCTCTGACTTTGACAAAGGGGGGCAGACACCTCATAAGCGTTCTCTGTATACAACTTTCAAACATAGTAAGACAGATTTTTTTGGGGACTTTGGTCCCTTTGGAGGGTTGGTTTCTGGGTGCTGAGCCCTAGTAGCTAAGTTCTCCCAGAGCTGAACTGATTCAGCATCTGTGTTGCTCTGCAGGGGGCCGGTAAGGCCAACTTTGTGCTTTTTCTGGGGCAGATCAGAGGATCTGATCCAGGACAGGCTGGTGGGGAGCCCCAGAAAACTAGAAGGCAGATGTCAGTGGCATGATCAGCACCCCAAGGGACATCTCCAAGGGGACCACTGTGATTCTTTTACTCAACCATTGCGGCCTTCCTTACAACACAACACAACACAACACACACACAATACGCCTCCTCAGCCAAACATCAGCTAACTCTAATTCTTTAAGGCGAGGGTGGGCAACCTCAGGCTCTACATCCAGCCCCTGAGGCTCAGGAATCTCCCCACACTAGGGAGCCCACGCTGGCACTCCAGCCCCCCTGCCATCCACCCACAGGGCTGGAGCACAGAACATCTACTAGCCTGGACCCTCGTCGGCTCTGGTGTGCGAGGGAAATGGGAGGAGCGTCTTTTTCTCTCTCAGTCATGGGCTTCTCACTTGTGTGCAGCCCCCAACTCATTTTTTTGTGGGTCAGTGATCCCCCACCCCTGCTTTAATGTTATATTAGCCTACGATGCCCCATAACAAAAGCCAGGTGCAAAGGCTCTTCCCATCCCCGTGAGTTCATACATCAAGAGGCAGGTCTGAAAGAATGATCCCTGAGGGTCTCGTGAGTTTTGTAATCTGGACACTCACCTCCTTGCTCTGTGGGGTTTCTCACTGTGTCCCCCTTCTCCTCTCCCCCGCCAAAGAGCAGCAAACACAGACATTGATCCTCCTCAGATCTGAGGAGAATGCCTTTTCGGGCCCCGCACTCTGGAAACCCACTCCCCAACTGGGCTCAGAACCCCAAATAAATCATTCAGGTAAGGCCCCTTGCACAATCAAAGGAGGATGTACACGCCGATTGCTCCCCCAGATCATATGTATTTCCACTGGGCTCGATGGAAAATAAAGGTGGTTTTATTAAACACAAACAAGGATCGAAGAGGTTGCAAGTGAAAACAGGCAGAGCAAAGTGAATTACAAATTTAAAATAACAAAATCCACATCGGGAGTTCTAACACACTCAGGCTTACTGTAACCTCACCCTAAAACTGTTCTTATTTGGGCCAACCCTCCAAGCCAGGGAAGATCATTTTTCCTGGGGGTCTCGGGTTCATTTTCTTGAGTCGACTGACTGTGTTCTACAATGTCTAACTGCGTCTATGTCTAGACTACGTGGCTCTGCCGACAGAGCCATGTAAAATAGTTTATCTGACACAGTCAATGAAGAGGGGATTTAAATAATCCCCACTTCATTAAAATTAAAAAATGGCCACCGCGCTGTGCTGGCAATCGGCTGATCTGGCACAGTGCGGGAGTCTAGACGCGGATCGGTCGACAAGGGAAGCCTTTGTTGACCGCTCCTGTAAACCTTGTAACCCCCCCCCCCCCATCTCCAGCTGTGTCTAAGAAAAGACACAAGCAGCGATAGGCAGGTTAATCAGTTTTCGGCCCTTCCAAGCCTTCCCTAAGGATGAGCGGCCCCCTTAGACGGGCCAGTTGCTGATCAGGAAACAGGCCCCGAGCCATTAAACTCGGCCTAGTGACCCCAAAACCCTTCCTGTGCCTGCGGGTGCTGGGAGACTCCAGTGTGAGGCAGGGTGGGGGGTCCCCCCGAGGGACTGGGGTCTCTCTGGAGGTCTTACAACTCAGTGACTCCCACCACCTCCCCAGTTTCCCCCCCACACACTGGAATTAGCACCTGGAGGACTGTGCTCCCCTCCCCCAACCCACAATGAAACAGAAACTCAGTCCAGGACCTTGCAGGAAATTGCCCCGTTACAGTGTTTTTACAGCTCTGAATTGTGTATTATCGGCCTGCCCTAGCTCTGGAAACCTGGCGTGTGCAGGCACAGAGCCAACAACCTCCCCCTGGTTGTTTCCATGTCGAGTGTGGGGCCACTACCCCTCGTCATTTAACCATGTCGTTTCACAGACGCCAGATCCCTTCCCAGGCCCTTTGTGCCAGGGACCCTGTCTGTGGCAGAGCCGGTCCCTTATGACCAAGGAGTACCCCATGGCCAGCCCCACAGCTCCATGGTGGCGCCGTTGCAAGCAGGGTGAGGGCAGCGTGCCCCAGGGAATTTCTGGTGTGGGGCAGCAGGGGCCACGTGGGCCCGTTGGGGTGGAACACGCTGGTGCGGACTAAGCAGCCCCCTAAACAGACGCAGGCCGAAGGGAGGGCCGCGTGTCTGTCTCCCTGGGAACGGGTGTGTCTGGCTCTGGGTACGTCGCCCTGCCCGCAGCCTCCCAGCCTGGGCCGACCCACTGGGGTGAGCGAGCCTGGCGCTAGCGCTCCCCACACAGCTGTGCACACGGCACTGCGGGGTTGTGGCTTGGGCTGGGGCGGAGATTGTGAAGACCAGAGAGAGGGGAATGTGGCCCAGGGCTGGACACCTCCAACCACCCACAGGGCCAACTTGCAGGGGCATTTTCTGGAGGAAATATAAAACTCAAAGATTGAAACTACTAGAGGGCGTGTGTGTGAAATGTGGCTTCCTGAGCACCAGAGCCCATCGAGCTCTCAGGTCTGAATTTCCACCCAGAGGCCAGTGTTTGCAGGGACCTCCCAGGAGAATTCTGATGAAGTTTAAGAACATAAGAGCAGCCATTCTAGGTCAGAGCATGTAGCCCAGAGCCTGGTCTTCCGACTGCCATGGGGTGTCCACTCACGCAGGACTGGTAGCCAGGTAGGCCTGTTACCTGCACAGCCTGCCCCTGAAAGGAGAGCCAGAGGGGCAGGGGCCTTTCTGGTGGCTTTGCATGACCCAGAATCCTGCAGGAAGAAAGGAAGAGATGCCCTGCACTGGGGGTGAGTGACACTGGGCAGGAGGGGGGGGGATCTCTGGGGTTAGCTATGTCAGAGGCAGGGGAGACGATACCTGCCCCTCCCACGGGGAGACATCTGGAGTGGGGGAGTCTGTGATGGGGTGTCCAGCAAACACAGACTGGAGGGGGGTAGGACTGAGCCCACAGCCGGCACCTGGAGGAAGAGCCAGGGAGCAGGCTACTGAGTGCTAACAGTTTGCAGCAGAAGGCTGCAGGTGGAAAGGGCAGGGAGCTGGATCTGGAGCAGATTGAACCAGAACCAGGAGCTGTAGGAAGCCGGGCAGGGCAGACAGTGGGGGCTGGGAGAGGAAAGAACAGAGCTGCTGGGTTGAGGAACCCTGGATGGGAAAGCACCTGGATCCCCCCACCCAGCCCTGGGAAGTAGCCCCAGCAGGGCAGCGAATGAGCAGAGCCCTTGGGTCACTGTGGGAGGGAGAGATTGGACGAGCCGCACTTGGCAGGGCGGGCGGTGAGGGTATGTCTACCCAGCAACATTCTCTTGAAATGACCAGCGGTTCTTTCGCAGTAACTGAGTCGAAATCATGTCGACATGTCACGCTGCAGGGCTTCTTCCTCCAACTCTTGTAGCCCTCGCTGCACGAGGAGTAAGGGAAGCCGGGGGAAGAGGCTCTGTTTCAAATAAGCGCTGCGTCCACGCTCCCAATTTCGCACTAAGCTACGTGACTGAGGTAGCTCAGTTTCCGTCACTGATTTCGAGTGAAGCCCTGCTGTGTAGACACACCCTGAGTGACCTGGCTGGAGTGAAGTGCCTTGCTGGGTGCCAGGCAGGAGCAGAGCAAGGCAATGCTGAGGGGTCCTGTCACCCCACCCCGGCTTGGGGCAGCCCGCGTGTCCCTGCGGCTCCGAGCACGGGGCTCCCCTCCGGGCCCTCCTGGCCAACAGCCAGCGAGGAACCTGCCCTCCCGGAACCGACCTAATTCTTGTGTGAGCCCAGCTCTGCTTCTGGCCTGTGCACGTCCCCGGCAATGAACTCCACAGGCTGCCTGGACGTTGGGAGGGAAAGTTACTCCTCTCTGTTTGAAACCTGCTGCCTAATTATTGCATTCGCTGACCCCTTAGTTTTATATTACGTGGAGGATTCTCTATTCACTTTCTCCACACATTCACGAATTTCTCCCCCTCTGTCATACCTTTTGTTGCCCTTTTCTGCAACCTTTTTCCAATTCTAAATTCTCTGTTTTTCAGTTGGGGCAAACTGAACTGCCTGCAGTATTCAATGTGTGGGTACAGGGCATATCAGAGAGTTATATAGTGACATAATGATAGTTGATGTCTTCTTATCTATCCTTTTCCTATGGTTTCTAGCAATCTATTAGCTTTTTTGACTGCTGCTGCAGATTGAGTGTTTTCAGAGATCGATCCACATTGACTCCAAGATATTCCTTGAGTAGTAATAGCTAATTTACTATATCCTACAAATAGCTAGGATTAGGTGTGACAATGGGCGTTTCTTTGCACATATCAACACTGAATTGCATCTGCCATTTTGTTCCCCCATCACCCCATTTTGTGAGATCCCTTTGTAACATTTCTCAGTCCGCTTTGGACTTAAGATTTTGATTAACTGTGTATTAACTGGAACCATCGTCACATTGCCGTTTGCTTGCATACAGCCTGCTGCTCCAGTAGAGTCCCGGCAATTTCTCCTCCCTGTTATGATCTAGGGCCCTGTTTGTTGCCATTAAGTTGAGCAGAAAACACCTTTGGTTTCAGGACTGCAGACTCCAAGGCTTCAGCCCACGGACAGCAGACCAGCCTTTTTCCTAAACTGCTGCCAGAGCTTAATGCCAGCTCAGGTCTGTGATTTGGTTTAACTCTTGATTCCCCAGTTTTGCAATGAGCTGTCAAATTGAATAACAAGTAATCAGGGTGGACTGATTTCAATCAAGGATGTAAATCACCAAAAAAATCATTGATTTAAATCAAGCTACCAAAAAAAGAAAAAAATCAGCTCAGACTGACTGTGCTTACAGAGCATTTAATTTTGGTAAAACAATGAGTCTAGTGAACACCTGAGAGACAGATTTCTTAGGGCATAAGTTTTCGTGGGGAAAACCCACTTCATCAGCTGGACTGGGGTGGAAGTTCCAGAGCCAGGGGGAATATAAGGACGATAAAGGAAAGAAGTGACTTGTATTAATGAAGCTAACAAGTCAGTGTGGAAGTGACTCGTTCACAGCAGCTGATGTGGAGATCAAAAGAGGGGAAACGGCCTTTGCAGCATGTTAACCAGCATGGCAAAGGTCTCTCTTACCCAGGCCTCCCTGGCTGCTTCTGTTCTAGTGTTAATCTGAATTGCTCTCTAACCTTTTGCTTTCTGTCTCTCCTTCACCTCCCTGCCATCCTCTCACTCTCCCCCCCCAGCTGCCAACTGCTGAGGCTTTTAAAGGTCTTCAGACAGCCAGCAGAGGAATCAGCTGGCTCCAATCTTCCTGAGCCAGCTTCCTCCCAGCTGCATCTAATTGTCCTGCAGCCCTCTGCTTTGAATTACAGGTTTTTACCCTTTTTGGGGCTGCCTTTCTTCCCCTCTGCAGCAGCTCTCTGGCCTGAACCTGCCACACCAGTTAAGATCTTTATTCAATCCTCAATTGATTGTATTGAACTTGCAAAGGAACTCCAGGTCAGCTGTCTCCCTTTGCCATCAGGTTGGGACACTCTTTTGCAGAAGGATGGCTACTTTCAAACCCATTCCTTCCTACCTGTCTGGGTGGTTACACGTTGGAACAAGTTGCACAGGGAAGTTGTGGAATCTCCATCCCTGGAGATATTTAGGAGCAGGTTGGATAGTCCAACCCCCAACACTGCACGCCCCAGGGAAATGCTCTGTCCCCTAGGCCAGTGTTTCTCAACCTTTTTTAAAAAATCCCCCCTTTTTAAAAAAAATGATAAGTACCTGCAGTACCTACAGTTTTCAGACACACCATTTTTTTTCTACCAACGTTTGTTTAAACATCTTAATTGTAGCCGGGTGGGTGATGACATTTTTGGGTACAAAAAGTACAAAAATAATAAAGCGCTGTAAAACTTAAAACAAAAAACTCAGTTTTCTCCAAATTTCAGTTTTGTTGAGGTACCCTCCAGATGCCTCTCAAGGTCTCTTCCAGTTCTAGTGCTCTATGGTTGTATGATTCTACTGACCATCCAGGGAGGTTCAAATGTTCCCCTACAGGTTTGTGTGTGTTCCCAGTCTGATCTGGGTCCATTTATCGTTTAGCACAGAGACTGTCCGGTTTCGCCAATATCCATGCCACAGCTGGCACAGGATGGCAGACAGCAAATGAGAGGATGTGCAGGTGGATGAGCCCGTAATACTGTAGCTTATGTGGTTAGATCCTGTGATGGAGTCTCTTGTATAGATATGTGGACAGAAGTGGCAATGGGGTACGTAGCAGGGATTGTTGTATGTTAGCCCCAAATTCTGTACAAAGTGGTAAGTGGTAAGTAAGGCGTCTATTGGAAGCTGATGCTTTGCCGATTCCCTTTACACTATTCGTGCGCATGTCT
This sequence comes from Pelodiscus sinensis, assembly GCF_052426305.1. Taxonomy (NCBI): domain Eukaryota; kingdom Metazoa; phylum Chordata; order Testudines; family Trionychidae; genus Pelodiscus; species Pelodiscus sinensis. Next base: position 54,534,069 of record NC_143061.1, on the reverse strand, counting down.
GATTGTTCTATTTAGGGTGATAAGTATTGGAGATGTACTGACACTCCGAGTATTTGCTCTTGAGGGAGTTCAACCGGCTTTACCCGCCTATTGTAACAGGGTGGCTAGTCTAGTGAATCGAAGTACTTGACGGACAATGAACCATAGGTGTTGCCAATACACATCTGAAGAATTTTGCAGTGAACTTGCAGTCAAGTGTGTACGCCATGGCTGCTTGCCGAAAAAGGACCCAGACAGGTGACTTAGTCATGTGACAAACTGCATTTTGGGAGTTACTGCACACAAGGGCTGTGTCCAGACTCAGGGGTTTTTTCGAAAAAAGTAGCCTTTTTTCGAAAAAACATCACCTGCGTCTAGACTGCAGCTGCGTTCTTTCGAAATTAAATCGAAAGAACGCGGCTTTTCTTTCGACGGCGGTAAACCTCATTTCACGAGGAAGAATGCCTTTTTTCGAAAGTGCTCTTTTGAAAAAAGGCGTTCTTGAATGCCAACAGGGCTTTTTAGAAAGAGAGCATCCAGACTCACTCGCTGCTTTCTTTCGAAAAAGCGGCTTGCTTTTTCGAAAGTACTGCTTGCAGTCTAGACGCTCTTTTTCGAAAGAGGCTTTTTCGAAAGATACTTTCGAAAAAGCCTCTTTCGAAAGAGGCTTGCAGTCTAGACATAGCCAAGGAGAATAATGATAGAAATGTAGCCGTGTTAGTCTGGTTTAGTTGAAACAAAAAACAGGACTATGTGGTACTTTAAAGACTAACAAGATGGTTTATTAGACGATGAGTTTTCGTGGGCCAGACCCACTTCCTCAGATCAAATAGTGGAAGAAAATCGTCACAACCATATATACCAAAGGATACAATTAAAAAAATGAATGCATATGAAAAGGACAAATCAAATTTCAGAACAGGAGGATGGGCACATGATGGCATGAATTATATTTCTGGATGAGAAGGAATATGTGTTCTTGCTATCATGTGCCAAAAGTGTCCGTCTGCTATGTACATTGGACAAACGTCTCAGACACTTCGCCAAAGGATCAATGCCCACAAAACAGATATTAGACCAGATCACAAAGAAAAAACAGTTTCTTGCCATTTCAACCAGAAAGGACATTGTCTCAACGACTTGATTACCTGCATCCTGCTTCAAAGTCCTTTTAAGACTGCACTTGAAAGAGAATCCTCTGAACTGTCATTCATGCTTAAATTCGACACTTTACACCTAAGCTTAAACAAAGACGCTAATTATCTTACCCATTACAAAGATAGCTTCCCCAATTATCACCTCTAATATCATTAGCTCACAGACATTTACCTTTCCCCTCCACCCCATCCCCCTTCTGTTCTGAAATTTGATTTGTCCTTTTCATATATTTTCATTTTTTTAATTGTATCCTTTAGTATATATGGTCATGACAATTTTCTTCCACTATTTGATCTGAGGAAGTGGGTCTGGCCCACGAAAGCTCATCACCTAATAAACCATCTTGTTAGTCTTTAAAGTGCTGCATATTCCTGTTTTTTGTTTCAAGGAGAATAATGGAATTCCCTTAAAAAGGGCCCCAGAGTTTCCTCCGATTGTCGTCACTCCAGCTCGTCAGGTCAGAAGCAGTTGTGCCACGAATTGGGCCTGGAAGGACTGATGCCCCCTGTTAGCACACAATGTATTCCAGAGACTTATAAGAAAACAGACTTTCCACCTCAGTTATAAGCCTGCACCAGGAACACTGCAATTCTGCACCAGCAACTTGGCAACCAAAATGATTAGGGGGCTGAAGCATATGACTTATGAGGAGACGCTGAGGGAATTGTGTCTGTTTAGTCTGCAGAAGTGAAGAGTGAGGGGGGATTTGAGAGCAGCCTTCAACTTCCTGAAGGGAGGTTCTAAGGAGGATGGAGAGAGGCTGTTCTCAGTGGTGATGGCAGAACAAGGAACAATGGTCTCAAGTTGTGGTGGGAGAGGTCCAGGTTGGATATTAGGAAGAACTATTTCCCTAGGAGGATGGTGAAGCACTGGGATGGGTTACCTAGGGAAGTAGTGGAGTCTCCGTCGCTAGAGGTGTTTAAGTCTCGGCTTGACAAAGCCCTAGCCGGGTTGATTTAGTTGGGATTGGTCCTGCCTAGAGCAGGAGTCTGGACTTGATGGTCTTCTGAGGTCTCTTCCAGCTCTATGGTTGTATGGTTCTATGACGTACATATGTAACTTGATTTCTTTAAATTTTACTCTCAGCCTTTTCTTTCTTCTTTTCATTAATAAACCTTTCAATGTTAGATACTAAAGGATTGGGCCAGCCTGCGCTTTTGGGTAAGATCTGAGGTAAAAGTTGACCTGGAAATGGGACTTCTCCTTTGGGATTGGAAAAACCTGTTCAGAGTTGGTGGGACTGGTTTTCATAACCTCTCATCCGAGTGAGGTGCGGTGCTGGCTGTGACACAGGGAAAGCTGGAGTATCTAAGGGAATTGCTCATGTGACTTCTTGCTGACCAATGCAGCAAACAGAAGTGCTCTTTGTGACTGGTTCGGGGTCTTATAGTGGAAGTCCCCTGTTCTAAACATTTACCCTCTCAGTGGTGACCCCAGAAACTGTTATAGTCACACTTGGATCTACAGAACCAGATCAGTGAAGCTTTGGATCAGGACCCCCACGTGCTTCTAAATTTGGATTTTGGGATTGAGAGTTTGGTTGGTTAAAGTGTAGCCACGTAGCTAAAGTGTAGCTTTATGCAAAGTCATGTGAACTCTGCCAGCCACCCTTTCTGAGAGCAGAAAGGACCTTTACCTTCTGGTAAAGCTGCACCAGCCAGAATATTGTGTCTAAAGCTGATTCGAAGGCAGAGATAGAGTCTGATAATTTTGTTTTACGTTTTAAAATTAGTATTGTCAAACAAGTAAAAGGGCATGATGATTGGGGGGTTTTAAATTGTAATTTGATATTCCTACTTAAATATTCATATTGTGTCTAAGCACCAAAGAAATCAGTTCTGGTTTGTGTGTGTGAATGAGGCATGTGTGTTAAGAGATAAGGATGAAGGCCAGATACTCTAGGAAGAAGCGGAGGACAGATGTAAAAGCGCCCGGAGATTGCTGTATCTCCCCACCGAACTGCGGATGATGGGCAGATAAAGATGAGGCAAGCACCTATCCATTGGGACAAGATAACTGTGATACGAGAAGAACAACGTAAGCAAACAAGCACACTTCAAAGCACGGTTGATTACAGCATGATGTAAACTTACCGATCCCAGTGAAGTAAAACGACTATGAAAAGGGACAACTTTGGCACGAAACTTTGGGGTACGTCCTGTCAAAGACGGGAGCATCGGTCTGGACTGCCAGAGCCCCCGCTCCTCCATCTGTGATCAATCCAGTTGGCCATGGACCACGGACTGGTAAATATAACGGACTGGTAAATATAACATCAACTGGTGGGACAGTTTGTGTGTGTGTGTCTGTGTGTAAGCATATGCTAACTGCTTTGCCGTGGTATTCTCAATAAACAGGGCATATTGCCTTTTGCCCCTATAAAAATCCCCCCCCCCCCACCGCGCTTCTTGCAAGCATAACAAAAGAGCAGTTGCCATGAGTCAGCAATGAAAGGAGGATCTTAGAATAAAAGACCAGAGAGACCCATGCTCAGAGAAAGGAATCACCTTCAGAAAGAATCAAAAAACAGGACTATGCAGCACTTTAAAGACTAACAAGATGGTTTATTAGGTGATGAGCTTTCGTGGGCCAGACCCACTTCCTCAGATCAAATAGTGGAAGAAAATAGTCACACTATTTGATCTGAGGAAGTGGGTCTGGCCCACGAAAGCTCATCACCTAATAAACCATCTTGTTAGTCTTTAAAGTGCTACCCAGCCCTGTTTTTTGATTCAGCTAGACCAGACTAACACGGCTACATTACTATCACTACTCCAGAAAGAAAGCCGCTAAGTGCGAACTGCAATCTTTGCTAATGGACAGAGATGCTGTAGAAGAAATCTCAGAGTTCAGGACATCCTGAAAAAAGCAGAGCTCGATTAGGAAGAAATATTTGCCGAGATTCATGTAAGGGAGAAGCAAAGGAGCGCTGAGCTGGAGAGAGGAGCTGCTGAAAGAGAGAAAGAAGTCCAGGCCAGGCGAATGGAGCGACCAGCAGCAGAGGAGAGACTCAGCGAAGCTGAGCAGGGAGTTGCCAGACTAAACTCCAGATCAAGGGGGAAATGGGAAGAGTGGCAGAGACGGTATCCGCTTGGGAGTCGTGTGTCACTGTGTTGCTCTGTGCTTTGATGATGACATGGCAGAAATGTGCAATCCGGCTGATGTCATAACCCAGCCCCCAGAGGAGTCTGAATGCAATTCTGCTGTCCCCTGTGACTACCAGGGAGATTTGGGAAGGGTGAGGGGGGAATTGACTTGGGGTAGTTGTCTGTGTCTAGCCAGTTTTACTGTAACCCAGGGGAGAGTTTCTCTCAGTGTCTGCCTGAGGGAGAGAGCTGTGTGTCTGGCAGGAGGTTGCTGAAGGCCTGTCCAGGCTCAGAGGCGAGGCTGGAATTCATTCAAGGACAGGAGGCACTCAGAGATCAGGACGATGTTTCTGTGCAGCAGATTCCAGTCCGGCTGAAGCCGTGACTGAGGGAGAAGATCAAGTTTGTGGCGCTGTTGGACGGAGGTGATAGGCCCTAGAAATATCATGCTAAGAAAGGATGGAAAAGTACAACTCACTAGCAAAAAAAAATAAAAATAAAGAAGGAGGAGGGGTTGGGGTAAATGCTTAGGAGCTGAGGGCTAGAGATACAATGTTGGGACATAGTGTGCTCAGAAAAGTTGCTAAATGAAATGTAAACAAAAGAATGCAAGAAAACAGCGCTTTGTACCCGTTATGCACAACACTTACAGATAAGAAACTTGCTCGCTTAAGAAATTATGTGTTGTAGGAACTTGCAAAGTCTCTTGCTCAAGGAACAGAGAAGGAACTCGCGTTGTATGACCACAAGGCGTGTTGCTATGCACAAATGCAGGAAGTTGCTGATTGATTGTGTGATTAGTTACCCAACCTATGATGTAAATTTTATTATAAAAACTTTGTGTGTTACTACGGAAGGCTGCTGGTTCTTCGGTGGGGGCGGGATTACTCTGTATTGCTGTGTGCACCTGCAATAAAGAGTTGTGGAAAGTGACCTTGCTGGTTTTGCCTGTCTCTCGTGGTCAGACAACTAACCTGGAGAGTCCGGGCTAAGAGTCCCTGACAGAGGGCTAGTAAAACTTGTGGAAGAGAAACCTGCCCAGGAAGAACCCGATTTGTGCAAATAACTCCGTGGGATCAGCTCCGGTATGTGGAGACCAGCTGGAGCAGCCAAGGCGCTGGGATAGAGAAGAGACTGTCTCCAAGGGTTGGTCTGTGTGGAGCAGGAGCAGCTCGGCTGGGAAGGCAGAATTTCTCTCCAGTGCTTTGGGTGGGGAAGGGGCCTCTCAGCTCACCAGGGTCGGGGCTGGATCCAGCTGAAGCCCAGAAAGGGAATGATCCTAAACCTGTGTCTGCTGGGGAGAATGTTTTGCCTGTCTCTGGGAGAGGGTAAGGCAGCTCAGCCTGGGTAGGGCAGGGGTCTTCAACCTTTCCAAGCAGGAGATCACTGTTTGAACTGTAGGGCAATCTGCGATCTACCTCACACTCAACTACCCACCCTGCCTCCTTCTTGCCCCTTCTGCGAGGCCCTGCCCCTGCTCACTCCGTCCTCCCTGCCCCATTCTCCCTCCCTTTCACCAGGCTGGGTGCAGGGTCTGGTCTTGGGCTAAGGGATTTGGAGTGTGAGCGGCTCTGAGCTGAGCTGGGGCAGGGAGTTGGGTGCAGGAGGGGCTCAGGGGGCAGGCTCTGGGAGGGAGTTTGGGTCCAGGGGGCTCAGGGAAAGGGCAGGGGCTTGGGGTGCAGGTGGGGTTCATGACTGTGGCAGGGGTCCAGAGCCAGCTCCAGCTGGGCCCTGCTGACCTCAGGGGGCTCCTGGGTGGTGGTGCATGGGGCTAAGGCAGGCTCACCCTGCCCTGGCCCCGTCCTGCTCTCCAAAGCAGCAAACTGCCTCCATCCCGCGCCCTGTTGTGGCCCCCCTGTTCTGTGGGGACAGAATACAGGGTGGGAGGGGGGCCTGACATCAGCGCCCTCCTCTCCATGGCACAGCAAGCAGGAGGCTGGGGGTGGGGGGAGGAGGAGGCAGCTCCAAGGCGATGGGCAGGAGGGGGAGGGGCCGCTGAAGTGCTGTGCTTGGTAGCCTCTTGGCCAAACCAGCAGGGTCCCCTGTCAGAGGCTCCCAAATCGACCAGTGGATCCCGATCTCCTGGCTGGTGACCAGGGGATTAGGGTGGTACCCTCGCCAGGCCACAGAGAGCATAATGGTGAGTTGATTGTGCACCTGCGGGCTGTGGAAACGTGTAGCCAGGAGGACACGATTCCTACCCTGTGTGTGCTGAGCCAGGTGACCTCCCTGGGACCAGCGTGGAAGGCTGCAAAGCGGAGGAGAACGTCTCTGACTTTTTACCTAGTGAGTCTGCCTGTTTGCCTGGCGGGGACTGTATAAAAATCCACCTGACAGGCCAGAAATGATCCTGGGTGGCAGGGAAACCAGCAGGAATTCATTGTGGCTGAGCAGAGCGACGCTTCTGAATTGTTGCTGAAAGCTGCCGAGGAACAGCCGCCTGCTGGGGATTTGGGCAGGCAGTTTGCGGTGGCCGAGGAGGGTGGAAGTGATTGGACTGAGGGAGATCCGGAGGAAAGTCTGTCTGTGGAAGGCAGCAGTGTGATCGTTGAGAGCCTGGTTCCAGTTCCTAACAGCCAGAATGTTTCAGTTAAGAGGGACTCTGTTGACCTTAGTGTGGGAAAACCCAGCCTGGACAGATCTGAGGTTGTTTCAGGTGAGCTGAAAGTTGTTTCAGATGAGGTGAAAACTGTCAGAGAATGGGAACAGGTCTGTGGGCCCCGAGAGACTGTGTCAGACCAGCTTGCTGGGAAGTCAGTGCTGTTGGGACAGTGAAGTTTCCAGGTGGATTGGGAAAGCAGACATTGTGTGTTTTAGTCCAAAAGATTAGAAAGATGAGTATGCAGAACAGAACAGCTGTGCAGTTAATCTCTCAGGATTACAGGGAATGGCCGTTAAAAACCCCCATCTACAGACACTGAGAACTCTGGCAATCTCTTAGGCTGTGTCTACTCTAGGAAATGATTTTGAAACTAGTACATTTGATTAATACCTCCCCATTTAACAGAATCGAACTAGCGGGGAAACATCAAAATTAGTCCAAGGCTGGCTCTGTTAATGTAGACACGCTACCTCGGATTTAGAGCCCCAAGAAGCACTGGGGAGTAATTAGTTTGAATTACTCTGGGAACTAATTAATTGGAATAAGCGGTACCTGAGCATCGACGCTACTGTTATTTCAGAATACCTATTTTGGAATTAGAGTTACTCCCGATAAAAACCAGGAGTACAGAGTTCAAATTCCGTGGCCCATTATTTTGAAATAACAGGCTTGGTAGTGTGGATGCTCCGCTTATAAATTCGATTTAGCGGGGGCATTATTTTGAAATTAAGCCCTGATGTAGATGAGGGCTTAGTGAACTTAATGTCTGATTTCATGTGGAAGCAGGGGTAGGTGATGGCAAGACGAAAGAACTGTGGGTCTTTCTTACATGCCAGTGGACAAAGTCCCCGTCTCTTCAAGACAGAGGCCAGCTTTGCACATGGTGACTCTTAAGCTAAAAACTGAGGAAAAGAGTAATGTTTGTGTTGATACCTGACAGACTGGGGGGAGACAGACTCCATAGCAATTGCTAGAAGAGAGGACACACCCAGCCAGCCAGCTGCTGCTGTTCAGGAAGGAACGTCAGAGTTCCAGTCCATAAAACAAGGAGGCAGGAAAAAGAAAGCTGCAGGTTAACCCTAAAATGCCAGCCCTCCAATGGTATTGAGCCAAGGATGACAAAAAGAACGGTACATGTGCACTTGCAATGGATTTGTTCTTGGTGCTGGTGTCCACTTCTGTAACCAATGTGCTGCTGCTACCCAGAACTGTAAACCTGCCCAATGCGCATGATCTTTTGGAGAAACTCCAGAACATGTCCAGAGTGGCACATAATGACACACTGTTCTGTAAGGGACCTAGTAATACTGATATTTCCCGGTTGTTGGTGCCTGTAACTTGTGTGGGAGCTTCTCACATGAGAGAGGGCATTCCACACTTAATGTGCTGTATGAACAGGGAAACTGAGGCACACCGCCATCTTGCTTTCATGGCTAAATTCCAGGATTCCTACACTATGGAGAACATGAATATCTACATTAACTTGGTGTTTATTTGGTTCCAGACATTGGCCAGAGCTTCTAGAGAGAAATTACACTTAGCTTTTGGCCGGCTCACCTAAGAAATCATATATAGAAATCATGGTACAAAAGCAGATCAGATCCACTGTTGTTCTAAGCAATTATTGCCCTGCATTTGTCACAGAGTTCAGTGATATTATGACGATCGTATTGAACCTTACAATGATGAACCCTGTTTTAGACAAACACGGTTTTCACAAACCTTTCAAGTCACACGCTGCTATTTCTGATACAGAATTAAAACCTGTAGCAACACAGCATCCCTTCCAGCATCACTCTGGCCGTGGTGGGGTGACATTCTTGGCTTCTCGGCGTGAACATGCAGAATATTGTTGTACCCGCCGTTGTAGGTTTGCCCCACGTTTTGTACAAAGTGGCCAAGTGAGGTGTCTATTGAAAGCTGATGCTTTGCTAATTGTGTTTCTACTTTTCATGTGCATGTCAAAGTCTTGTATTTAGAGTGATAAGTATTGGCCATGTTCTAACATTCTAAGTATTTGCTTCAGAGAGATATCAACAGGCTTCACCCGCCTATTGTAACAGGGTGGCTACTCAACTGAATCCAAGTACTTGACTGGCAGTGAACCTTAACCGTTGCCAATACACATTTGAGGAATGTTGCTGTGAACCTCAATCTCTACTTTCTTTAATAAACCTTTAGATGTTAGATTGCAAAGAACTGGCCCAGCGTGCTCTTCTGGGTAAGCTCTGAGGTATAAATTGACCTGGTAACAGGGCTGATCCTTTGGCATTGGAAGAACCTGTTGGGAGTTGGTGCGATTGGTTTTCATAACCTCTCATCCGTAAAGGGTGCGGTGCTGGCTGAGACACAGGGAAAGCTGGAGTGTCTGAGGGGATTCTCGGTGCGGCAAACAGAAGTGCTCTTTGTGACTGGTTCAGTCGCGTTTTAGTGGAGGTCCCCCGCTCTTGTGCTGTAAGTAGCCCCATTTCTAGCATTCACCCTGATGTGACCCTCTCAGCAGTGCCCCCAGAACCCGTTCTATTACAGTAGATAGGAGGACAGAGCTGGCATCGGGGTGTGTGGCAGAGAGCCGTTCCCTGGGTAAGCGTTTCTGTGGTGTGTTGTGTGGCTGCTGGTATTTACTTCAGATTGGGGGGCAAATACTCAGCAGCAGCCACACAACACACCACAGAAACACTCGCCCAGGAACCTACTCCTGCAACAAAGCCCATTGCCAGTTCTGTCCACAAACCCATACTAGCAACACCATCACAGGAGCTAACCACATATGCCCCAACATCAGGGGTTCATCCATCTGCACATCCTCCAATGTGGTGTGTGCAATCCTGTGCCAGCAATGCTCCTCTGCCATGGATAATGGTCAAACCAGACTGTCTCTGCACCAAAGGATTAATGGACCCAAATCACACACCAGGAATGGGAACAGACACAAACCTGTAGGGGAACATTTTAACCTCCCTGGACAGACAGTACTGGATTTGAAAGTAGCCATCCTTCTGCAAAAGAATTTCAATGGGAGACAGCTGAACTAACGTTCATTAGCTAATCAACACAATCAACTTAAGACTGAAAAGCATCTTCACTGATTACTGCACTACAAAGACAATTTTCCCCTCTCTTGATATTCACATCAACTGCTGTGAATGAGCCGTTTCCACCCTGACTTGATTACCAGAAGTAACTTCTTTCTTTTGTTGTCCTTATATACACCCATTTCCCTGTAACTTCCATTGCAATTCATCTGATGAAGTAGGTTTTATCTACAAGGAGCTTACGCCCTAATAAAACTGTTGGCCTCTAAGGGTACTTCTAGACAGTGGTGCTATTTCGGGATATGTCTGATATCCCAAAACAGCATTTTCCATGTTTTAACAGTATGCCTGTTATTTTGAAATGAAGTTGAAATAACGGGCTTGCTATTCCGACGTCCTGGTAAACTTTGTTTTATGAGGATTAAGGCACTTGTCGGAAAGGGGGTCTATGTCGAAATTTGGCAATAAGTTCGAAATAAGCTACACAATTTGCATAGCTCAAATTGTGTAGCTTTTGAGCTTGTGCCACTATGTAGATGCACCCTATGTTGCCATAAGACTTCTTGTTGCTTTTGCAGATACAGACTAACCCAGCTACCCTTCTGTGACTTAATTTTGGAGTAAGACTCATTGAACTCATTGGCATTTCTGGTTTTTGAAAACACAAGTGCATGTTGGGGTTCCCTTTTGGAGAGCTGAGTTCTGCAGAAGTAAAACAGGGAATAGACTCATGGCATCACCATTGTGGTCTGTGTCCATCATGTTCCAAAATATGGGGCCTGTCTTATGTAATATAAAATAAGAAAACAACACTCTGTGGCAACTGGCAACTGTAGATTTCTCTTACTGCAGCTTTCTGCATTGTGTAGTTGGGGGAGAGATTCTAAACCTAGTTCATTAATTTAAAAAGCCACAACGTTTTGCAAGGCTACACTTATTTTTTCTATCAACACCCAACACCGCAAACAACTTGGGAATTTAGCCATCAAATCAGATTTCTATGAAAAGGCACAGAGAGGGTCTTGAAGAATGGTGCATTGCAAAGTGAATTAGTGGAGTTACTAGCCAGTTGACCCTCTCAGCGATATCCACATCCTAAGCCACATCATTTTCTCTGAGGGTATGTTTACATTGCAAGCTTATTTCGGAAAAAGCCATTCTGGAAGGTATCTTCCGGAATATCTTATTTCAAAATAGAGCATTAACAGAACAGGGAAGCCTCAAAATTAGTCCGAGGCAGACTCTCCTTATGTGATTGTGCAACCTCGATTTAGCGCCTTAGATTGGCTCTGGGGAGGGGCTATTTCAACATAGCAGCAGTGGAGCGTCTACACACACCCTCTTCCTAAAGAGCTTTTTCGGAAGAGGTGTTATTCCTCAGGGAATCAGGTTTACCAATGTCAGAAAAACCCTCCGTTATTTCGATTTTCTTTTGAAATAACAGTTGTTGTGTGAATACTAGTATAGTATTCTTTTTTCAGAATGACCATTATTCCAGAAAAATGGTGAAGCATAGACGCATCCTCAATTAGCAGTTTTCCTTTTCATGTTTCATAGTCTCAACTAGGCCCTGCATTATCTTCTTGCCCTGCTTCTGCTTGACACGTTTTCCTTTTTTACCCAGGGAACGGAATGCTTCGAAATGTTCCCAGATTAGGTCTCTCTTACACCCAGGAGCCAGGACAGTTTTTTGTGGCAAAAGTGTGGGGGGAACATAGAAAGCCATCTTTGATATATATATATATATATATTGTCTGTCTGTAAGACCATGTCTTAATTAACTCCTCTGCCCTGCTTAGCCAAGATCAGCCACCATGTAAGCACAGAACAAAACAATCTGACCAACATGTTACTAGAAATTAAAAGCCAAGAACTCTCAAGAAACAAGAGCTGGTAGTTAAGCTGGGTACACGAGAGCCAAAATTTAGTATTTTATTGATAAATCTTAAAAAAAAGCCATTTTAAATAAATTAAAAACTTGATTTTTAATTTTATTTAAAAAATCATTGATTTGTATCCACCCTGGAAATAATCCGAAGCAATAACACCATTTGAAATCCTGCCTTGTTGTCTTTGTCTCCCAGCGACAATGAAAGAACCACTAACACTGACTCTGTTTGTTTTGGTTAAGACTCGTCTGCCCAAGGACAAGCAAGAATGTTGAAGTGGATCAAAATAGGGCTCGGGCTCACTTTTCTCTTTGTCCTGGCCTTTGTCTATAAACGTTCCCTGTTGCCTGACCACGTCGTCTTACGTGAGCCAAGTCCTGAGCCGTTCCTGAAGGAAGAGGATGACTTGAGCATCATCTTTGTGGAGACCACAGACCACCTGCAGATTCCTCCATTGGCTTCATGTTCTGTGGAATCTGCTGCCAGGGCCTACCCCAACAGATCCATTCGTTTCTTCATAAAAGGGCTGAAGAATAACACGTTGCAAGATTTAAATTCCAAATCCGCAGCATTTGCTCTTCTATCCAGGATGAAGAATGTCTTCCTTCTTCCTTTCCCAATGGAAACTGTTTTCCAGGAGACACCTCTGCGCCAATGGTATCACAAGGTGAGAGGAAATACTAGGGAAAATATTTTTGGGAACAAGATTCAATGAAGAAGTGGAAGGAAATGAAGGGCTTGCACAATTTATTCCAGTTTTGAAGCTGTTGTCATTTTGCTGCACCCAGCGTGGACCATTTTTCATGACACTGTGCCCTGCATTAGTCAAAATATTGATTGAAATTGTTATGGAGATTGTCCATTTCCTGATGGCAGGAGCTATGGCAAATGGAGCATTTCCATCATAATTTCCATAATTATATTTTCTCAAAGTGGTTAATCACCATCTTTTCCAGAAAGGCAAGAAGCCGATACAAATGTTGTATTTGTAACATTTCAGTCAGCATGAATGTAAAAGGAGGATTTGCTGTTTGGGAAACTTGATTTCAGTGCTTGTTGAAGGTGTCTGACAGCCACAAAAATGTCTGGGCACAAGCTCCTCCCCCGATTTGTATGGGGATGTTGCTGGCCTGCTCCCCTTTGTCAGTGAGAGGGGGAAAAATCCAGATGAACCTGGACCTGCCCCAGCGGGGGACATGTGCCCTTCCCCCGGCTGTGCCCGCAGGAGCTGCAGAGGCCATGGAGAGGTGCTTCTCACCTGGCCCCAAGCTCCTGCAGTGAGAGAGGTCTGGGGTTGTCCTCTCTCCCTGTACACTGGAGCCCTCCTCCCCGACCCCACCCCAGAGCAATCATTTAATAAAGAAAACAAAAATTAGTTGAATTAAGGCCCCAAGCAAGGCCGGGTAAATCTTCTAGTTTGTTTGTAAATGAAAGCAGGGTGTCTGAGAATAAATCAGCAGCTGGATGCACTATTGGTACACCCGCCCTCCCTCCCCACGCGTCACCCAAAGTCTGAATTTCTCTCTATTTTTATGCTCTGCAAAGATTGAAAGAAGGGGTCCGTTCCAAAGCCCCTTGGAGCCGATGAGACTCTCTCAATGGATTCATATGGGCTTTGGATCAGACACTGAGTGTGTCAGTTGAGATGTGGGGGCGTTGTTTGGGAAAATAACAGTTCACAGTTAATGCTAATGAAGGGTAATAATGAGGAAGGAGAACTGCATACAACTGAGGTGGTTAGTTAGAAATGAAAAGGCACAGTGCCAAAAGTGACATCTCTGCAAGCTGCATGAGAACTTTTTAAAGTCACCAGAATAGAGGTTCGTCTTAAATGTATAACAGAAATTTTAAAAATAAATAAATAAATAAAACCCAAAGTGCCACAGTGGCTAAACAACAAAGAAAGGAGCAGTGAGACGCAAAAAAAACCCAACAAAAAAACAACACCTTTAAAAACGGAAGTGAAATCCAAGTGAAGACAGTAGAAAAGAACATAAACTCCAGCAAGGGAAGTGTAAAAACATACTTTTTGAGACTGTGGCTTTTTTAATTAATAGCAAAAATGACATTAGAAGCAGGAAGCCAACTAACCAACCAGTGGGGCCACTGGACGATGGAGATGCTAAAGGAGCACTTGAGGGCGATGAGACTATTGCACAGAAACTAAATTAATTCTTTGCATCGGACTTCATGTTCCCAAATGGGAGTCATTCTTTTTAGGTGACAGATCTGAGGCACTGTTCCAGATTGAGGTGCCATTAAAAGAAATTACGGAATAAAGTGATAAACTGTAATGAGTCACTAACCGCAGACGGCATTCCCCCAAAACTTCTGAAGGGCCTCAGATATGAAATTGCAGAATTACTAATTGTAGTGTCAGCGGGGTAGCCATATTAGTCTGCGTTTGGAAAAACGACGAGTCCTTTAGCACCATAAAGATGAACAAATTTATTTGGGCATAAACTTGCACGGGGAAAGACGATGAATCTGACGAAGTGGGTCTTTGCCCACAAAAGCCTATGCCCAAATAAATGTGTTAGTCTTTAAGGTGCCACAGGACTACAGGTGCCACTGTACTTTGTAAATGATCCTTTAATTCAACTTCTCTACCAAATAACTAGAGAATAGCTAATGTGACACCAATCTTTAAAAAAGTGCTCCAGAGGCAATCCCGACAACTACAGGCTGAAAAACCTGACTTCAGTACCAGGCAAACTGGTTTTAATTATAATAAAGAACAAAATTTCCAGAAATGTAGATGACCATAGTTTGTTTGGGAAATGTCAACATAGTTTTTGTAAAGGGAAATCCTGCCATACCTATCTACTAGAATTCTTTGTGCGGGGCAACAAGCATGTGGACAAAGGGGATCCAGTGGATGTAGCGTACTTATATTCTCAGAAAGCTTTCGAGCAGGTCTCTCACCAGAAGCTCTTATGCATAGTAAGCAGTCATGGGACAAAAGGGAAGGTCTTCTCATGAACGGGTAACTGGTTAAAAGATAGGAATTAAAGGGTTGGAGTAAGTGGTCACTTTTCAGAATAGAGAGAGGTAAATATTGGTGTCCCCCAAAAGTCTGTTCTGGAATCAATCCTATTCCTGTATAAATGAACTGGAAAATCATGGCCAAAAGTTAGGTGGCAAATTCTGCAGATGATACAAAGCTGCTCAAGATAGGTAGGTCCTGGGCAGAGGATGAAGACCTCCAAAAGGATCTCTCAAAACTGGTGACTGAGCAACAAAATAGCAGATGAAATTCAATGTTGAGAAATGCAAAGTAATGCACCTCGCCAGACATAATCCCAATTATACATATAAAATGATGGGGACTAAATTAGCTGTTTACAGTCAAGAACGAGATCTTGGAGTCATTCTGAATAGTTCTCCAAAAACATCTCCTCAATGTGCCACGGCAGTCAAAAAAGCAAACAGAATGTTGAGAATCATTAGGAAAGGGATAGAAGACAGAAAATACATAAATCCATGCTGTGCCCACATCTTGATGTGGTCGCTTCAGAACAGAACACCTAGCCATTAATTGATTAAGGGTTTACAGTTAAGACAGGCTGAGAGTTTTGTAGAGCACATAGCTAACAGGAGCAGGTGTTGAGATGTTTCGAAGTGCAGTCAATTGCATCTCTGTGATCCCTTTCCACCTCTGCAGGTAAATCCAGCCCAGGAAAGGTACTGGCTGCATGTCAGCGCTGACGCAAGCAGACTTGCACTCGTCTGGAAATACGGCGGGATCTACATGGACACCGATGTCATCTCCATCAGGCCTATTTCGCTGAAAAACTTCCTGACGGCCGAGACTCCCCATGTCGCTGGCAATGCAATTTTTGGCTTTTCTGACCATCACTGGTTCATTTGGGATTGCATGAAGGATTTTGTTGCCAACTACAAAGGAGACATTTGGGGATACCAGGGTCCCACCTTACTGACAAGGATGTTCAAAGCATTGTGCAGCGTGACCGATTTCCATATCGTGGAAGATATAAGCTGTAAGAACATTTCCTTCTTACAACCTGAGCGTTTCTACCCCATCCCCTATCCACAGTGGAAGGAGTACTTCAGGGTCTGGGAGAGAAGCCCCGACTTCAACCACTCCTATTCTCTGCATCTGTGGAACTTCATGAACAAGGAACACAAGCGTGTGGTTGCAGGAAGTAACACCTTGGTGGAAAATCTCTTCAAAACATACTGCCCCACCACGTACAAGGTCCTTATTCAAGACTCAGAAAACAGTGGTCCATAGGCAGTGAAATAAGACTGAATGACTGGATCTAGTAGAATGAGGTGACCCTTCCAGACCTGACTGTCCTGGGACTAAATAAATTGTGCACAAAACGGATCTCCTCTGAGTCAGTGACTCTCAGCCATTTTTTTCTGTGCTAACCACTTTGTAAGAGAGAAACTCTCCGAGTCCACCTCTACTCCCAAGTAGAATCCCATTGAAAATCCCATTGGGCATCTGTCCTTCCCTTTAGATGCCTAAATGCCTTTCAGAATCCGTCCCCTTTGATACATTTGGAAATTTTGCCCAGTCATTTGCTGTGTGTCCTGCAGCACCTTGTGCGATGAGGCTGAGGCTTCGCCCTGCTACTGTAATACTCATGTTCAATAAATGTGAATACAATGACTTCTGGGATGGGCAAAGGAAAGGGGGGGAGGGTCTGTGCTCAGTGATGGTTTCTGTGTGAGTCTCTCTCAGTCCTTATATGGCCCCGTTCTTGCAGCATGTGGGCGTCTCGCCGCAGCCCCGTGTGGCTGGGAAGCTCTGTTCTCCCTGCTGGAGACCCCGTCGTGGAACTGAGGCCTGGAGCCCCACGCGGGACCCAGGGACCCACCCCCAGTGCCAGGCGCTGCCGCCACCCACACAGCCCCAGTCAGCCACGGCCTGGCCCTGCCGCTGCCTGGACTCCTGGGGCCAGATCCCCTGCGCCTCAGTTTCTGCCTCCAGGCCCCTGCAAGGCCCAGTCTGGCAGGTGTGCGCTGAGCTCTCCTCGCTCCGCACAACACGGGCCGGGGAGGAGCCTCCCTGACAGCCTAGCCCAGGCCTGAGGGGACCCGCGCCCTGGGACGGGGATGCCAGTTCGACTCCCCCCCTTTGACCCAGCCTGTGACCCACGGGGCACTCTGGGGCGAGCCTCTCCCGGTGTCGCTCGGTGTGGTGGGTGCAAATAGCTGCGTGTGCGCCGGGGCAGAGGCAGCACGGCCCTCGGTGCATCCTCAGGCGGGTAGCCGGTGCCAGGCTGCGGCGCCGGGGCTGTTCCTAGCACGTCCGCTCCCCAGAGCCAGCACTGCACCGTGACCGCAGGGACGGGGCTGGCGGGGGGGGGGGGCTGAGCAGGGGCCGCTGGGCTGGGAGCCACCCGGCGGGGCAGTAGGCAGAGGGCTCACTGGAGCCAGGCTCAGTCTGACAGAGTCCGGCCAGGCCCAGAGACAGGGCCAGGCCCAGAGCAGAGAGAGAAGCTGGGAGAAGACTGACGAGCTCTTTCACCCTCCCTTCCCTTCACCCACCCACTGTTATTCACCACGAGGCTTCCCGTCACGCTGGGCAAGATGTGCCAGACACGGCTGCAGCCGGGCTCCCCAGCGCTCCCTCGCCTGGCCTGTCCC
Source organism: Pelodiscus sinensis (assembly GCF_052426305.1). Taxonomy (NCBI): domain Eukaryota; kingdom Metazoa; phylum Chordata; order Testudines; family Trionychidae; genus Pelodiscus; species Pelodiscus sinensis. The sequence continues at coordinate 54,516,701 of NC_143061.1, read as the reverse complement.
TGCGGTTCCATTGACTGGAAAGTATTTCAGCTGGATTCTTTCCCAGTATGAACTGAAACCCTTTCACTCCCGTGCAGCTAGCCACTCGCCAGGGCAGATCCCGCCTGCTCCGCGGGACGGGCCGTTTGGAAACCCGCAGCCCATTGGCCGGTGTCCCGGCTGCCACACGGTGTCATTGGCAGACACAGCCGGAGACAGGCAGACGGCGCCTGTCCCTTCTCCCTGCACCGCCAGCCTCACAACAGTCAATGGGGGGAGGCCACAGACACACAAGTGGCCCGCAGGGACCCACATCCCCGGGGCCGTAACCCTCTGGGCCCAGCCCTGCCCTCCCCCCCCCCCGCCCGCACACAGTAGCGGCACCGCCGTCCCTACGGCTGTACCCGCGCCCGGAGGCTGCGAGGCAGAGTGGAGTGCAGCCAGGCCCGGCCCGTTGCCATAGCAACCACTTGTTTTCCCCAGAGACGCCGGGGGGGGGGGGGAGGGGAGCGGCTGTTTTCCGCGGGCGGGGCCAGCCAGGCCGGGCTGAGCGGGGCTTTCTCCTTGGGCCGGGCCACAGGAACCCAGATTTTGCGGGGGCGCTGCACTGGCAGTTGGTTTCCCGGGTGGCTTTGAATTCCCGGGCGGGGGGAGGGTGCAGGGTTACAGCGGGAAACCCTCCCTGTTCCCAGCAGCTGTGCAGGGCACGGTGCCTCCGCAGCCACGTTGGGACCCTCCGCGCCCGTCACCCCGAGCCGCCCTGCCAGGCTCTTTGCAAACTGTGTCTCCATGGGACCACGTCGGGGTTCACTTCTCTTGCTTCCCGGCGCCGGGAGGGGCCATCTCGCTGGGCTGGGCCAGTCACAGAGATCCCAAGGGAACAGGCTGGCGCAGCATGATGACCTCTTTCCCAACGGGCCAGGCCCGTTTCTCAGCCCTTCACATCCCCAGGACAGGCTGGCTGCCTTCCTCACTGTGCCACAGAGCACGTGCCCAGGTTGGCCCTTGCAAAGCCCCGTGTCAAGCGGGAACCGCATCCCTGTGCTCCCCTGCAGTGGGAAAGGCAGCTCCCGAGAAGTGAGCTTGGGTAAGTGCCGGCTGCGGGGCCCGCTCTGGAGCAGGCTCACCCACTGGGGCGCAGGGGGTGGGTTGCAGGTGGGGGGAGAATTTTCACAGCCAGGAGACACATTTCCAAATAATCTAGATGGGAACAGGGTGTGATAGGCTTCCCCACAGGCCGAGTTCCTCTCCAAAGGGCGGAAGAGGCCAGCAACGCAGGCCGAACGTCCCTAGGAAGCTGATGTAGCAGGGGAGGATGGGGGGGGGGTAGGACATAACGTTGTGGGAGGTTTGATGGTAATCAGGGCCAATGATGCGGGCGCAAAGGGCGCAGTAGGCCTGGGCCTGTTAAGTCAGGGCACTGACTGCTCGCTGACCCTTGCCCTGCCTCCCCCTCTGAGGCCCGGCCTGTTCAGGGGTCTGGAGCTGAGCCCCCACTCACTCCCATTGCCCAGGGCCGGGCAACGTGTCACCAGTTAACTCTCCCTTGCCCCCTTCGCAGGCTCAGAGCGTTCCACACACCTGGGCGCTCCGACCTCTGGGCTGTACGTTCCCCAGCGCAGGGTCTGTCTGTTACTGGTGGGTTGTGCAGTGGGGCCCCTAGGTGCTCGGGGTGCAATGAGGAAGAGGAGGGGAAGGCCCAGTATTGCAGAACGCAGCAGTGATGCGCTCAAGGTGCAATTTTCCAGCATTCGCCAGCTACCTCTGCTGCTCTTCCTCTCTAGGCTCCATCCACCCCTTCTGCCCCCCCCCATGCTATTAGGGTCAGCCACCCTGATTGACAGAGCAGTTCACTCTTATCTCCCCTCCCCCTGCCCTCCCTCACTGGCTCTACTTTGCTCTACCAGCAGCAATGCAGACGTGTCCCTGGCGGAGCCGCTAGCAGGGCTGGGAGCTTCAGCTGCACTTGTCCCGCACATCCATTGGGACAGGCAGGCTGAGGGAGCGGTGGGTGGGCCTGGAAACTCAGAAGATAACTGCTTAGCATTTCACCATGATCTGCCCCCATCCTCCCAGGAAGGCTGGAAGGAGCAAGCCCCCTGTGACACCAGCAGACACGGGGCTGCTCAGGCAAGAGGGGGCAGGCCCCGGCACATTCAGGGTTGCCCGGCTTTGGAGGTGTCAGTGTGTCCCTGAAAGAGCAGCAGAGCTAAAGCGTCACCCCGGGATCTCTCCCTGCTGTCAGGAAACGCTCATGAGGTGAGAGGGCAAACATTGCTTCAACGTCACTGAAAACGTTCCCATTTGTTCCAATCTGGGGAATGGCCATACTCCAGGGTGGCCATCTCTTCTTCCATTCAGCCCACTTTTCTGGGAGGGTTCGTCTACACAGCAGCATTATTTTGGCATAACTGAGGTGTCACATAAAAAGTCATATGTGGGGGAGCCTGTAGGTCAGCAGGCCCAGGATGGAAATTTCCATCCTAGCAGTACGCAGCATTGGCGTCTGCAAACGCAAACAGCAGCTGGGCTTTATCAGCTTTACCCCATGCCTTGAGCTGGGAAACTACTAGCGGTAAACAAGTTTGACCTCGGTCTCAGCACATAAGGGTGATAAGAATAGTGTAGAGCCAATACGCGCACACCAGTAAACAACTGTAGTATTCCTAGTGCAGAGAGTCCCGAGCCCAGTGAGTCTCACCGGGGACCTAGACCTCTGAGGGTACCCTGGATTCCCCAAGCTGGAACCATGTCCACTGCGGCCTGGTGAGAAGTGGCAGGAACAGAACTCCCCGCAGACTGAAGGCGAGTAAGCATTTCTAAGTGCCTCTTGTTCTCTTTTATGCATTGCTCTGCTTCGAGCTTGTTGACGTGTTACTTTGCAGCAGCTGTGTAACCATCTGGCAGTATTAAGCCTGTAATAGTAGTGACATGGTCAGATGAATAAAAGCAACGATCCCTAATCGACTCTCTTGAAGCGAATCCATAACCTGTTTGGCCCTGGCCTTGTGAATTGACATGAGGTTATTCCGATAACAAAGAGCACGTCTACTCCGCAAGCCATTCTTTCAAAATAATGTCGAGCTGGAGGACTTCTTGCTCCTACTCCTGGAACCCTCATTTCACGAGGAGTAAGGGCAGTTGGAGGGAGAGTGTTCTTCCTGCGACTTCCTGCCGTGTCGACAACGCCAAAAGCCGAATTCAGCTATTTCAGCTTCAGCTACGCAATTGACGTAGCTCAGGTTGCATAACTTAATTCAGCTTTTGCCCTGCTGTGTAGATGGGCCCTCGGAGACTTTCTTTTGACCACATTGGGCTTTGGGTCTGACTACCAGGTAGGGCCTACACAGAGTGTTACACTCAAATGCTGATTCCTCAGCAGCTTGGCAATTGCACTTTCTAATTCTAGGGCTTTTCCCCCGAAAACTTTTAAGGAGCTGCTGGTCTTTTACATGCGCAGATTCAAATAAAAGCTGCTCTAAGCAGCCGGCCATTTTATAGCGGTGTGGCTGCTGTGCTATACGTGCTTCTCTGCCAACTGGTAACTCGTCGTAGCGCCTGTTGACTTCCTCTGTAATGTTTCTGAGGGTGGCTGAGGCGACATCTGGACTGCTGGCTTCTTTCGGAAGAAGCTTTTTTCGGAAAAGATCTTCCAAAAAATCAATTCTGAAAGAGCGCGTCCACACACAAAAGCGCATTGAAAAAGCGATCTGATTTTTCGAAAGAGAGCGTTCAGACTGATTGGATGCTCTCTCTCATAAAAGGCACCACTTCAGCCAGGGCTTTAGATCACCAGTTGCTTTTGAGTGTTGGTGCAGGAGCCTTACAGAGACACACGCTTAAAGGGACCCCGCTGGACAGCCGTGTCTCTGCTTCTGCTGCATGCTTGCCTACCTCTTTGAGGGACAGCAAAGCTCTCGCAGTGTCTGCTTTGGTTGCCCTGCTTTTGTAGACGCCACAGCTTTTTCCTTTCTGCCATGGAGCCGGAGCTGCCCCTGGGCATGCGATGGCCCCACATGGCCATGCTGCCATTTCTGCAGCACTTTGTGCCGGCTGCCTTCCTGGTCCTAATTGAGCTTGACCCCAAGCTCATTCTGGGGGCCCTCTCCCTGGGTGCGGGAGCTACACTCTGGCAAACGTACCCCACAGTGGAGAGGCGTTTCTTGAGGCTGGATACCAGTTTGGACTGGTGGGACCGGCTGGTCATGGAGCGGTGGGACAACCCGCAGTGGCTCCAAAACTTCCGCATGCGGAAGGCCACCTTTTTGGAGCTGTGTGCCTGGCTTGCCCCTGCCCTCTGGAGATGGGACAGCCACCTGTGGCCCGCCAACCCCTGGAGAAGCAGGTCGCAATCACCCTCTGGAAGCTCGCCACCCCCAACTACTACCGGTCGGTGGGCAACGTGTTTGGCGGGAGGAAGTCCACCGTTGGGACCCTCCTCATGGAAGTAAGGCACTCTGGGCTGCAGTCCCTGCACAGGGTTGACGAGTCCTGAAAAAGGGGAAACCTATGGAAAGGGAAGTTGGAGGCTGGGGGGACTGGAGTGGGGGGGGAAGCCCTGTCCTGGGGGGTTGTGCATTCCCGCTCTCACAGCCCTGCTGCATGAGGGGTGGCCTCAAAAGGGGTGGCTCCTGGGCTGTTTGGGGGAGGAGAGGGGATGGGAGGGAGATGGGCACCTCCCAAGGGCTCAGGCACTCCCTCTCTCATTCTGTTTTGTGTGTGTGTTTGTCTCCTTCTGCAGGTGGTGAGAGCCTGCATGTCTGCAGGACGCTGACATGCTGGTGCATGACGTCTTCCTGGACCCTGGGCTCTGGCGGCTGGCTTGGGTGGTGTGGCTCAGCCCTCAGTCCCAGCTGGTCCGCCTGTGGAGAGCACACAGAGGGCGAGGCAGTCAGTCATCCCTGCAGACTGTCCCTGAGGCCGAGCCTTCCTCTGTGAGCAGCAACCAACGGTCCTCGGGGCAGAGGAGGGGGTGTCCCGGGAGCAAGGCCTTGTGCAGCCTGTACAGTGGGCCATGCCTCTCCGGGGCCCAGAACTACCCAGGGGACTGTTCTGCCCACTTCCCACACTCCCCACCCCAGCCCATGGACAAGCAGGCAAGGGACGTGTCCGGTCACAGTGGGATCCCCTCATGGGCAGCAGAGCAGCCTGGCCTCCCTGGTCTCTACACACACACCTGTGGCTCACAGCACTGCCCGTGGGAGCGGGTGGTGTCTCACACGTACAGTCATGCCCATGTGCCATGTGCGGCAATCCTCCGTGTCTCTCGGTGTATCTCTGGAAGCAGGCCTGTGCCCTTGTGGCTAGTCTGCTTCCAGCCGTGGCAGGTGCTACAAGGGCACCTTCCCCCCCGCAGCAGGACGTGTATGGCCTCCTCTGAGCCTGGCAGCAGGATCCCACCCGTGCTCAGGGGCTGCCTGCTGAGACAGCGTGGTGCACACTAACCCTACACGTGGTGACAGTGTCTGTCTCTTCCTCCTCCTCCGGCTGGCCCTGGTCCTCCTCTGCCGTGACCTCGGGCTGGGCAACAATGGGGGCTGGAGGCCGGAATCCACCACGACGGGTGGGGAAGATGTTTTCTCACCCCCCACGATCTGGTGCACCTCCTGGTAACAGAGGCAGGTGTGGGGTCCTGCCCGAGTGCAAGCTGCGCTCTCTGGCCCAGACGAATCCCTGGCGGAGCCTCTTAACCTTACTCTGGACCTGTTCCAAGGTCCGGGGCGGGTGTCCGCACTCCGCCAGGGACTCGGCCATGTGCTCAAAAATATCAGCGTTGAGCCACTTGGAGTGGAGATCCTGCAATGTCTCCTCCTCGCCCCACAGTTCAAGGAGAGACAGGATCTCCGCTCCTGACCAGGAGGGTGCCTGCCCCCTGGTTCCCCTGGGTGGGTCTTGGGACCCCTGGGGCTGCTCCCTGTGAGAGTGAGGGAGGTCTCGGGGGGCTTGTGGCTCTGCCATGGGTGGCAAGGACTGTGGCAGGGAAAGCTGCATGGTAAGTTGCTGCTCTCAGGCCGGCTTCCTGCCATAAGGCTTGTCTGGGGTGCCTGCAGCTTTAAGAGGGGCCAGGAGACAGGAACTATAGAGTTCTGATTAATTTGGACGGAGTGGCCACCAGGGCACCTGTGTTATTTCTTGGGCTATGTCTAGACTGCAAGCCTCTTTTGAAAGAGGCTCTTTCGAAAGATACTTTCGAAAGAGCGCGTCTAGACTGCACGCGGAACTTTCGAAAGAGCAAGCCGCTTTTTCGAAAGAAAGCACCCAGTGAGTCTGGATGCTCTCTTTCGAAGAAGCCCTATTTACATTCAAGAACGCCTTCTTTCGAAAGAAGCACTTTCGAAAGAAGGCGTTCTTCCTCGTGAAATGAGGTTTACCACCGTCGAAAGAAAAGCCGTGTTCTTTCGATTTAATTTCGAAAGAACGTGGCTGCAGTCTAGACGCAGGTGAAGTTTTTTCGAAAAAAGGCTACTTTTTTCGAAAAAAACCCTGAGTCTGGACACAGCCTTGGAGGCCTCTTCTTTCAAAAAAACCCTCCTCTCCGTCCACACACGCCCTTTTCCGAAAGAGCTCTTCCAGAAAAAGGCTTCTTTCTCGTACAAGGAGGATTACCAATGCTGGAAAAACCCCTCTGTTCTTTCAATTACTTTCAAGAGAACGCAATTGCAGTGTCTCAAAAATCAGATTTTGTCGGGAATACGGCTTACCAGTAGTTCATATATGGAGTGGCGTTTGTTTTTCAGTAATTTATTTATTTTTAAACATTCCTAAGCAGATTTAATTTATCTGTACTAAAGACAGTGTACCAAAATACCAAACTTGTGTTAAGGCTCCAAAACTGACTGCTCAAGATTTGCAATTGGAAATATCTTGCTGTTGAGTGTCCTAAATTTACAAATAAACTGAAAATATGGCTTTAATTGGTATGTGATATATTTTTGCCTCTAACCCTCTCATTTGAAATAGTGCCTCTGTTGAGGGGTGATATCATTGTTCTGTATCAATACATCCAATGGAGAACTATCAGGGAAGATGAGGAGTAATTGAAGTTAATGGCCAATGTAGACACAAAACCAAATGGCTATGAACTGGCCATGAACAAAGTTGGCCTCGAAATTAGGGAAAGTTTTCCAAAAGTCGAAAGAATGCAATTCTAGAAGAGTGTTTCAAGGGGAGCAGTGGGAGCAAAAAAAAAACCTGACTGGCTCCAAGAATGGGCTTGATACATTTCTGGAGGGGATGCCTGTGATGGCATGAAGGCCAGTGGCAACTGCTAGTAGCAAAATTCCTCAATGGCTGGCGACTGGACACTCGGCAGTGAGGGCTCTCCTGGGAAGGGGCTGTGCTGGACAAAGACAAGGGAAGCTGTGTGACCTGCCACCCTGTCCCATTGGCATGACCAGACCCTGTCCCCCATTCCGCCCGCAGGCTCCTGCAGGCAGGATGGGAAATAGCACTGGCCGGGGAAGCAGGATGTGACAGACATGGAGGGGAGCCTTGTGCCTAACTGCCCTGCCCCACTGGCACAACTGGACCCCGGCCTCTCTCCTACCCCTAGGATCAGACCCTAACAGGCCCCTTCCAATGCCTGTCTCTAAATTGCCTGAATCCAGTTTCCCCTTGAGAGCGTTGCTGGGTACCTGCTGGACAGTGGCCACTTAAAAGCACAGCCTTGGCCTTGCACAGAACACGTCTCCATTGGCTTTAGAGAGACCTTCACTGGATGGTAACAGATTAGGGTTTTGGCTCCACAATGTCACGTGTGCCTTGGTATCGTTTCCTTACAGCTGGAACAGCAGGGAGCCTGCTGCGCACTCCCCCGGCCCCGCCAGCTGTGTGGCTCACACAAACCCGCAGGTGACAATAGCCAAGGAAGACATGTTTAAAGAGAAAAGGGAGAGGAGATCTCGCCATTGGAGAGGATGTGAGCAGTGCGGCAGGAATGGAGAGCGAGCAGGGAAGTGCAAGTGCAGCACCAGGGGACTGTCTAGTCATTCCTCACAGCTGTGGCAGAGCGCATGGAGATGTACCTGTACAGGCTCCCCTCTCCCTTGCAGCAAAACTTTCCCTCCTCACCCAGTTCTGTAGCCTCCAGCCCCAGGTGCCCTAGGACACAGGGTTGGGGAGACTCCAGAGCAGCCTCCCACTCAGCCTCCAGGGTGTCGTGAAGCAAAAGGTCGTCCTCCTCTCATTTCTCATTGCTCTCCCCCACCCCCGAGGATCCCACCATGGAATCCTTCTCCTGAAATAACAACACCTAATTTATGAACAACAGTCTCTGTATTACTTGTAGTACTGGAGTGTGTGTGTGTCGGGGGGAGGGGGGTATTACAGGCAAACATACTGAATGCAGGGCACCTCATCAAGAGCAACGTGCATGACCCTCAACACTGGCCACTCAGAAAACCTTCCTTTCCCAGCCTCTCTGATTTGCACTGCACCTCGCTGTGCTCTCCTTATCGCTCTGGTGTCTGGCTGCTCAAACTCTCTAGCTAGGCGCTCTGACTCCGCCCCCACCTGCCAGAGAACGTCCCCCCTTGCGCTCACAAATATTATGGAGCACACGGCAGGCAGCCATTGCAAAGGGAACGTGGCATTCGCTGAGGACTAACCCAGTCAGTGGACTCCTAAACCTTCCCTTTAAATGGCCCAAAAGCGCATTCTGCCACCATTCTGCACTTGCTCAGCTGTAGCTGAACTGCTCCTTCTGCAGTCCCGGCTGCCAGTGTACAGCTTCATGGGCCACAGGAGAAAGTCTCGTTCTCATGTTCCTGTGCTTCAGGGCAGGGGAAAGCCATTTGCAAAGTCCCATGAAAGTGGCCTTCCGCACTGGGATGTTTTGCAGCCACTGCTGCTCATCCCGCACCTGCAGTGCTACGTGGTCCCACGCGGCGTGTCTCACGCCACCAAAACCAGCATTGCACGGTGTCCAGATGCTCAGATGCTGGCTAGATAGCCAATTCGCTCGACCCAAGGGCTTGCCTGAACAACGTGTCCATGGCATCCCGAGATTCATACTCATCTTCTTCCTGGAGGGCCAGGCATGTGCTCTCAGAATACTCCACCCTTAGGGGCCCCAGGGTAAACATCATTATCACAGTGCTGTAATGCACAACGGGATTCACTAGGGGGCCTAAGAGGATACAAAAAGAGTTTCCCTTTGATCTCACACAAGGTGGGAGGGAGGAGACGAGTGCATTATGGGATGCTGACAATATGAACCTCGGACCACGCACTGCACAGTTTGGGTCCCAGCATGCACCGGGAACATAACCCAGAATGCAAAGCAGCACAGGCACTGGGGGCTAGCTACCCACAGTGCACTGCTCTCAATGTTGAGGGCACTGTCCCTACTGGGGAAGCACTACTTCAAACAACATCTAATTCTTGCACACAGTGGGGATGAGTCCTCTCCTTGGAATTGGTGAGGCCTGCACTGGAGTCTGGTGTCCAGTTTTGCTCACCACTACGGTGAATGTCTGTAGAGAAACTGGAAAGCATCCAGAGGCGAGTGGCAAGGAGGCTGAACGGGATGGAACACGAGCCGTATGGGCGAAGGCTGACAAAATGGGGTAGGCTCAGTTGGAAAAGAGGAGATTACGGGGGGGACGTGGTCGCAGTTTTCACACAGATGAAAGGCTGCCATATGAAAGACGGAGAAAAGCTGTTCCCTCCCGCCACAGAGGGCAGGAGGAGCAGCAGTGAATGCAAACCACAGCCCAGCAGATATAGATTGTATCTCAGGGGAAACTTCCTAATTGCAATAACAGCAGAACAATGGGACAGACGCCTCAGGAGGTTGTAGAAGATCCTTCACTGGACCTTCAAATGGAGGCTGGGTACTTAACCTGTGTTGGATGGTTTCGAGTGGTGGGAGGGCCGCTGACCACCAAAAAAATCAACTGAGAGAGCTCACATAAGTTCGAAGTAAAAAAATCCCAAATAAACCCCCATTGACATATCCCCCAAATGAGGAGAAAGGCTCTCCCCACGTTCTCCTTCCACACCACAGACTAGCAAGGCCCCACAATGCTGGAGTGGGAGCTCTGAGCCTTGAGGGCCAGATCCAGGCAAGCCAGGGGTGGATCTGGCCCCTGGGCCTTAGGTTCCACACCCCTGGTTTAGAACAACAACCCCTGCATCTTGGCAGTGGGTGGAACTAGAGGGCCCTTGCGGTGCCTTCTCATCCAAACCCTTTCAATGCTGCCACATTTCATGCGACAATGCTGAGCAACAAACCCTGCATAGTCAAACGATCCCTTCTGATGCACACTGCGTACAAAGGTTATTACAGTTGTGCAGCGGTGTGGCTGCGAAGGTGTGTTCTATCAACTGAGCCTTGGGTGCTCAGGCCTTGTGGTGGCAGGGAGAATTCAGCCTAGCAGTGAGAGCTCGGTGCATGGTGGGCAGAGTCCAGGAAGCAAGCTGCATGTCAGTACTAGAGGGACTCAGAAGACAAAGGAGAGAGGAGGAGCGTGGAGAAGAGGCAGAGCTGGGACTGAACGCAGGAGGCTGAGGATGAAGGGGCCGAGGGAGGTTGTGGACTCTCCATCACTAGAGATACTGAAGAGCACATTGGACAGACGTCTACCAGGGATGGTCTAGATGGTAATGGGTCCTGCCGTGAGGGCAGGGACTGGACTGGATGACCTCTCGAGGGCCGAGTGTTCTATGGTTCTACAGGAACTGGCAGGGGCTGGCGCAAGGCCTGGAAGGAGGACAAACACAGCTGTAGGCATGGCACTGATTGAAAAGCAGCCAATCTTCTGCGGGGCCATCTTGAACAGGGCTGCTACACCGGAAACAAGACAGGGGTAAGTGCCCCCCTCCTGGTTGGAGAACCAGAGGGGGCTGGACTCTGTTGCCCCATTTTGTCCTCGTGTGAATGGAGCTGGCTGGGAGTGAGGCCGGCCCGGCTCTTTCCAGCAGGAATGTCCCAAAAACAAACAAATCAATAATGTGCCAATGACGTTCCCTTCTCTGTTTGATTCATGGGCCAGGCTGGTGCAGTCGGTCGCCCGGCTTCTAGTTGGTTGCCTGTTGAACCTGCCGGGTGTAAGTTTGGGTGTGGCTGAGAGCGATCTTGTGCAGGCGGAGGCTGACTTTATGGTGGCCCTAAAGTGTTAGCAGAGGGATCTAGATCAACATACAGGCTGAACCTCTCTGGTCCGGGACTCTCTGGTCTGGCAACCTCCATGGTCTGGCAAGACCTAGGGACCCCCAGGAGCAGCTGCCACCCTGTACACAGGGCCATGTCTGGCAGTCAGAGAAGCTACCCTACTTTGAAAGTTAACCGATTTATATGGGATGGGTTGGTTGGGGGTGGGAGGTCTGATCCGCCCTAGACAGGCAGGAGTGGTCTCCTGGGCAACAGACAGGGGCTGTTTCATACCAGTGGGAGCTGCCGCTGTCTGTGGCATGTCAGGGATGGTGAATTCTGCAGGGCTGGAGCAGCCCCCTGCCTGCACCCACTGTGCGGGGTGGAGAAAAGGAGAAGGAAAACAAACAATCGTAGTATAAGCTTTCGTGGGCAAAGACCCACTTCGTCAGATGCATGTGACGTGCATCTGACGAAGTGGGTCTTTGCCCACGAAAGCTTATGCTCCTACACTTCAGTTAGTCTATAAGGTGCCACAGGACTCCTTGTCGCTTTTGCAGATTCAGACTAACACGGCTACCCCTCTGATACTTGAAACAATCGTAGTGAACATCTGGAGGGTGCGGGAGGTGTGGGCTGTTGTTCATGGAGCGTTATTGTATTCACAGTTACTGAACATCAATATTACAGTAGCAGGGCGAAGCCTCAGGCTCATTGCACAGGGTGCTATAGACACTCGCAGCAAGCAGCTGGGCAAAATTTCCAAAGACATCTAAAGGAACAAATTCTGAAAGGCATTGAGGCACCTGAGGGGGAGGACAGATGCCCAATGGGATTTTCTAGTACACTTAGGGGCATCTCTAGGCATTAAACGCTGTTGAACATCTGGCCCTTTGGTTCCTGAGTCGCCCTGATTTTCAGAGGAGCTTTGGACCCCAAAGCCAATGTGACCTTTCACACTAGTACTCAGGCTCCCAGATCACTTAGGTGCTTATCAAGTCATCCACAATGGTATTTACACCCTTGCTTGCCTACTGATTTCATTCACTCCTGGAGAACCTTGGGAGAAGAGATGGATTCTTAGTGGTTCTCTCCTACCAAGTCACTAACAGACAGAAAATGGCTGGGAGTCACTGACTCAGAGGAGATCCGTGTTGTGCACAATTGATTTAGTCCCAGGGCTGTCAGGGCTGGAAGAGTCACGTTGTTCTGCTAATGCCGTCATTCAGTCTTGATTTGTTGCCTATGGAACACTGACTTCTGGGCCTTGAATAAGGAACTTGTACGTGGTGGGACAGTATGTTTTGAAGAGAATTTCCACTAAGGTGTTACTTCCTGCAACCACACGCTTGTGTTCCCGGTTCATGTAGTTCCACAGATGCAGGGAATAGGAGTTGTTGAAGTTGAAGCTCTTCTCCCAGACCTCAAAGTACCGATTCCAAGCCGAGTAGGGGATGGGGTAGAAACGCTGAGGATGCAGGAAGGAAATGTTTTGACAGTTTATATCCTCTACGTTATGGAAATCGGTCAGGGTGCACAACGCTTTGAGCCTCCTTGTTAGTAAGCTGGGCCCTTGGTATCCCCAAATGTCTCCTTTGTAATTTTGAACAAAATCCTCCATGCAATCCCAGAGGAACCCATGATGGCGAGAAAAGCCAAAAATCGCACTTCCGGAGACCTGGGACGCCTCGGCCGCCACAAAGTTTTCCATTAAAATAGGCCTCATGGAGATGACATCGGTGTCCATGTAGATCCCACCGTATTTCCAGACGAGGGCAAGTCTGCTAGCGTCAGAGCTGACATGAAGCCAGTACCTTTCCTGGGCTGGATTAACCTGCAGAGGTGGAAAGGGATCACAGAGATGCAATTGACTCCACTTCGAAACATCTCAATATCTGCTTTCGTTAGCTATGTCCTCTACAAAACTCTCAGCCGTGTCTGTCCTAACTGTAATCCCTTCCTCAAATAACGGCCGTTTTTCTTGCTCAGGTGTGACACACTGTTGGAAAAAGGCAAGAGCACATGTAGCTTTTGTTCAGTGTCATTGTACAAGTGTCCCAGGCACAGGAAACCCCAAGGAAACACCCAAGAATTATAACATCTGAATCTTAGTAACATAACAAGGGCCATACTAGGTCACACTAAGTATCTAGCCCAGGATCCTATTTTCAGACAGTGGCCACTGCCAGGTGCCCCAGAGGGAATGAACAGAATGTAGGGACACTATTCCTGCCCATCAGATCCATCCTCTTTGGCCACAAAAGGTTATGCCCCAATAAATGTGTTTGTCTTTAAGGTGCCACAGGACTCCTCATTGGTTTTGCCAGTGCAGACTAAAATAGCCACCCCGCTGACACTATAGTTAGTAGTTCTGCAAATTCATATTTGAGTTCCTTCAGAACTCTGGGGTGAATGCCATCTGGTGTGGGGTGTCTTATTACAGGGTAATTTATCTGTTTGATCCGTTTATCTCGAGTGCTCCTTTAGCATCTGGATCGTTCAGTGGCCCCATTGGTGGGTTAGTTGGCTTCCTGCTTCTACTGTCCTTTTCGCTATTACTTTTAGAGACTTTGGCGAGCTGTTCTTCACATTCTTTTCGGCTTTTTAAAATTGTATTTTTACACTTGTCAGAGTTTATGCTCCGTTCCACTGTCTTCACTTGGATTTCACTTCCATTTTGTTAAGTTTCTTTTATTTTGTTTTTATTTTATTTTATTTTTTTGCCTCTCACTGTTTCTTTGACTTTATTGCTTGTCAAGATGTCAGTTTTGGCACTGGGCCTTTTCATTTCTGCCTCAGTTTTATGCAGTTCTCCTTCATTATTATTACCCTTCATTATCACTAACCCTTAACTGTTATTTCCCCCAAACAGCCCCCCATGTCAATTGGCACACGCAATGTCTGACCAAAAGCCCCTATGATTCCACTGAGAGATTCTCACTGACTTTCAGGGCTTTGGAAGGGGCCTCTGCTGGTAATCTCTGCAGAGGATAAGAAGTGAGAGAGAACTTCAGGCCTTATTGAGGGCAGGGCGGGCCGGTGTACCAATATTGCAGCCAGGTGCTTGCTCGTTCCCACGACTCCCCGCTTTCATTTACAAACAAACTAGAAGATTTTCCCGGCCTGGCTCAGGGCCTTAATTCAACTAATTCTTGTTTTTCTTCATTTAAATACTGGACCTGGGGAGGAGGGGTTCAGGATGCTGGGGAGGGGAGGACTAACCCAGCGCTCTCTCACTGCAGGAGCTTGGTGCTAAGTGGGAAGCATCTCTCCATGGCTGCTCCAGCTCCAGCCAGTAAAACAGAGGGAAGGGCGCATGTCCCCAGCTGGGGCTGGTCCAGGTACATCTGCCCTTTGTACTCCCCAGCCAGAGTGGGGAATGCAACCAACTGTGCACTTTCCCCTCACTCCCTGACAAAGGGGAACAGCTAGCAATGTCCCCCTCTGAATCGGGGGGGGGGGGAGACTATCTCCCTCTAAAGAACACCTGGGGGAAGGTCCAGAGATGGGGCAGTCCCCAATGGGGAGAAGGGAGCTCGCCCCCAGCATCTCCTTTCACCTGCCTTTTCTGTACAGTTTTGTGAGGAGCAATCCCATTCTAGGAACATCCCAATTTCCTGGCACAACTGAAGTCTTACCTTGTTTTTAAGTTATGAGAAGAGAAAGCTTCCTACCAACTTTAGTGATCCTAGCTCCTAACATTTAGGAGGATTCCAGCCTGTGTTTTCAAATAGGCCAAAGCAAGAACTCCAAGGGGAGTGAACTCTCAAAATAACCCTTCTGAAAGGAGCTGGTAAAGACTAGAACACCCCACCCAAACTGACCTCTGCATTTCTCTCTTGCTTCTAAATCTTGTGCCCAGACATTTCTGTGACTCCCAGACATTCAACAAGCACTGAAATCATATTTCCCAAACAGCAAATCCTCACTTTACATTCATGATGCCTGAAATGTGTCAAAAACATTTGAATCGACCTCTTGCCTTTCTGGAAAAAGGGGGATTCACCACTTTGAGACAATATAAATACTGAAATGACGATGGAAATGCTCCATTTGCCATAACTCCTGCCCCCAGGAAATGGACAATGTCCGTAACAATTCCAATGAATATATAATGCATGGGAAAATGTCATGAAAAAGGGGCCCACACTCTGTACAGCAAAATGACAACGGCTTCAAAACTTGAATAAAGTGTAAAAACCTTCATTTCCCTCCACTTCTACTTTGAATCTTGTTCAAAAATATTTCCCCCTTCGTGTTTCCCCTCACCTTATGATACCATGGGAGCAGAGGTGTCTCCTGGAAAACAGTTTCCATCAGGAGAGGAAGAAGGAAGACATTCTCCATTGCAGATAGCAGAGCCAAGGCTGTGGAATTGGAACTTGAATCCCGCCATGTGTTATTTTTCAGCCCTTTCATGAAGAAAAGAACAGGTCTGTCGGGGTAGGCCCTGGCAGCAGATTCCACAGAACATGAAGCCAACGGAGGAATCTGCAAGCGGTATGTGGTCTCCACAAAGATGATGCTGCTGGTCTGGTTCACATCATCCTTTTGTGTCGCGAAGAGCTCAGGACTCGGCGTCCAAAAGAAGCTGTGGCCACGCGGCAGGAAACGTTTATAGACAAAGGCCAGGACAAAGACAAAAGTGAGTGCGAGCCCTATTTTGATCCCCTTCAACATTCTTGCTTCTCTTTGGACAGACGAATCTTGACAAAAACAAACAATGTGTCAGTGAATCTTTCATTACCGCTGGGAGACAAGACAGGATTTCAAATGGTGTCATTGCTTTGGATAATTTCCAGGGTGGACACAAAGCAATGATTAAAAAAATATATTAAAAATCAGTTTTTTAATTTAAATCGTATTTTTTTGTTTTTTAAAATCATTGATAAAATACTAAATTTTGTGTTTTCAAAGTAACAGTTACAATTACATCTCATCACTAACATGCTGGACATACACTTACAACCTCATAAAACGGGAATGAACGGCTCTAATCTGCCCTGTTTAACTACCTGCTCTTCTTCTTGAGAGTTCTCGCCTTACAATTTCCGTTTCTCAGCAGACTGCGGGAACACATGCAAAGACACACAGGTTGGGCAGATTCACTTTGCAAAGCACCCTCTCTCTGCTGTTTCGTATAAATATGATTTGACGAGTAAATTCCCAAGCTGTTTGCTCTGTTGGGTGTTGATAGAAAAAAAGTTTTAGCTTCTGAAATCCCTATGGCTTGTTCAATTAGTGAACTACATTTAGAATCGCTCCTCCAACTACACAATGCAGAAAGCTGCAGTAAGAGAAATCTACAGTTGCCAGTTGCCACCGTATGTCGTTTTCATATGTTATATTACATAAGACAGACCCCTTATTTAAGATCATGATGGCTACAGACCACAATAGTGATGCCATGAGTCTATTCCTTGTTTTACTTCTGCAGAACTCAGCTCTCCAAAGGGAACCCCATTCTGTACTCGTTTTCTCAAGAAAGAGAAGAGCCGATGAATTCAATGGGTTTTACTCCAAAAATAATTCAGAGGGTGTTAGCTGGGTTAGTCTGTATTTACAAAAGCAAGGAGGAGTCCTGTGGCAATTTACGCTGTATCTACACAGCAGCATTATTGCAGAAAAGCTGATGTTCTGAAATAACTTAGTCTGTGTCTACACAACAAACAGCAAACAGTTATTTTGACATAATGTTGAAATAATGTCGAGCTGGAGGACATCTTACTCCAACTCCTGCAACCCTATCTTTACGAGGAGTAAGGGAAGTTGGAGGAAGAGTGCTCTAATTCGGACTTCCTGCTGTGTAGAGAGTGCCAAAATCCGAAATAAGCTATTGCAACTTAAGCTACGCAATTGATGTTACTCAAGTTGTGTGGCTGATTCTGACTTTAGCCTTGCTGTGTAGACGTGACCCTAGAGACCAACAGACTTCATAGGGCATAAGTGTCCATGGGTAAAATTCACTTCGTCAGATGAATCGGAGTGGAAGATTCAGAGGCGGAGGCTACCTATAAGGACAACAAAAGAGAGAAGTTACTTGCGTTAATCAAATCTGCATGGAAGTGATTCATTCACAGCAGTTGAAGTGGAGATGAGACTATCAAAAGAGGGGGAAATTGCCTTTGTAGTGCGTTAACCAGTTAAGATGCTTATTCAGTTTTAAGTTGATTGTGCTGAATTTGCAAATGAACGTTAGTTCAGCTTACACTTAAAAAACAAGAAATGGTCTGGTAGCACCTTAAAGATTAACAAAACATGTAAACGGTATCAGGAGCTTTCGTAGGTACAGCCCACTTCCTCAGATAACAGGAGTTTTGAGTTTAGGATGTGCAGAACCAAAATAAAGAGAAGAGAGGGGAGAGGAGGGAAGAAAAAAAATATTAGCTTCTTCTAACTATCCAGTCCTTAGGTGCTTATAGATTGCCAGTTCTGCCTACTTGATTTTCCCTTTGATAATTTTATACCCTCTGCTTCTTGTTTCCCGCTCCCTTCCTTTTTTCTCCTTCCCCCATCTTCCTTCTTCCCTATTTATTTTGGGTCTGCACATAGAATCATAGAACCATAGAGCTGGAAGAGACCTAAGAAGGTCATTAAGTCCAGCTCCCTGCTCTAGGCAGGACCAATTCCAACTAAATCAACCTGGCCAGGGCTTTGTCAAGCCGAGATTTAAACTCCTCTAGGGAAGGAGACTCCACTACTTCCCTAGCGAACCCATCTCAGTGCTTCACCACCCTCCTAGTGAAATAGTTTTTCCTAATATCCAACCTGGACCTCTCCCACCACAACTTGAGACCATTGCTCCTTGTTCTGCCATCGGTCACCACTGAGAACAGCCTCTCTCCATCCTCTTTGGAACCTCCCTTCAAGAAGTTGAAGGCTGTTCTCAAATCCCCCCTCACTCTTCACTTCTGCAGACTAAACAGACCCAACTCCCTCAGCCTCTCCTCATAGCTCATGTGCTCCAGCCACCTAATCATTTTGGTTGCCCTCCGCTAGACCCTCTCCAATGCGTCCACATCCTTTTTGTAGTGGGGGGTCCAGAACTGGACACAAGACTCCAGATGTGGCCTCACCAGAGCCGAATAAAGGGGAATAATGACATCTCTGGATCTGCTGGCAATGCTCCTCTTAATGCAAACTAATATGCCATTAGCCTTCTTGGATACAAGGGTGCACTGTTGACTCATATCCAGCTTCTCATCCACTGTAACCCCCAGGTCCTTTTCTGCAGAACTGCTACTTAGCTGGTTGGTCCCCAGCCTGTAACAATGCTTGGGATTCTTCCGTCCCAAGTGCAGGACTCTGCACTTGTCCTTGTTGAACCTCATCAGATTTCTTGTGGCCCAATCCTCCAATTTGTCTAAATCACTCTGGACCCTATGTCTGCCCTCAAGCATATCTACCTCTCCCCCCAGCTTAGTGTCATCCGCAAACTTGCTGAGGGTGCAATCCATCCCCTCATCCAGGTCATTAATAAAGATATTGAGCAAAACTGGTCCTAGAACCGAACCTTGGGGCACTCTGCTAGAAACCGACCGCCATCCTGACATCCAGCCGTTGATCACTATCCGCTGGGCCCAGTCTTCTAGCCATCTCTCTATCCATCTTACTGTCCATTTATCTAATCCACATTCCCTTAACTTTCTGGCAAGAATATTGTGGGAGACCGTATCAAAAGCCTTGCTAAAGTCAAGGTATATCACATCCACATCCTAAACTCAAAACCCCAGTCATCTGAAGAAGTGGGCTGTGCCCACGCAAGTTCCTGATACCATCTACATGTTCTGTTCGTCTATAAAGTGCTACCAGGCCATTTGTTGTTTTCTAAGTTTATTCTGTTCAGACTCACTTGGCTGCCCCCTGAAGCTTTAGTTCAGCTGTCTCCCATTGAGAAAGGTTTTGAAATTGTTTTGTAGAAAGATGGCTACTTTCAAAGCCATTATTGACTGTCCAGGCAGGTTAAAATGTTCCTCTACAGGTTTAATAGTAATAGAGAGGTACAGGTATGTGTGTGTTCCCATTCTTGATGTCTGATTTGGGTCCATTAATCTTTTGAAGCGCAGGATTTAAATATCCCATGATTGATTAGCATATTTGCGTCCGGTTGTCATTTAAAAAAACCGGTAGCACGAATTACTGCGCCGCGTGTAGACACGGTTTTTCATTAAAAAACCCTTCCCTTGATTTAACTGTTACTTCTCATTGCATGAGGAGAAACAGTTAAATTTAGGGAACCTTTCCTAACGGAATACTGCGTCTACACGCGGCGTGGTAATTCGGGCTACTGACTTTTTAAAATGGCGACCGGCCACGAAAATGCTAATCAAGCGCAGGATATTTAAATCCTGCGCATCATTAGCAACTTTGGTATGCTTCATTTGCCTCCTTAGTCCGAACTAAGGGGCAAGTGGAGACATACCCTGGACAAGTTCTTTGTAATCTAACATCTAAAGGTTTATTAAAGAAAGAAGAGGCTGATGTTTACAGCAACATTCCTCAAATGTGTATTGGCAAAGGTTAAGTTTCATTGCCAGTCAAGTACTTTGATTCACTTAACTAGCCACCCTGTTACAATAGGCAGGTGAAGCCTGTTGATATCTCTCTGAAGCAAATACTTAGAATGTCAGAACATGGCCAATACTTATCACTCTAAATAGAAGACTCTGACATGCACATGAATAGTAGAAACACAACCAGCAAAGTATCAGCTTTCAATAGACACCTCCCTTGACCCACTTTGTACAAAACGTTGGGCAAACCTACAACGGCAGGTACAACAATATTCTGCATGTTCACACCGAGAAGCCAAGAATGTCACCCCACCACGGCCAGAGTGATGCCGGAAGGGATGCCAGTAGCATGGCTGCGTGTGTCACAGGGCTGTCCCACGCCTGGCTCTGTGTTGCTACAGGTTCTAATTCTGTATCAGAAATAGCAGCGTGTGACTGGAAAGGTTTGTGAAAACCATGTTTGTCTAAAACAGGGTTCATCATTGTAAGGTTCAATACGATCGTCATAATATCACTGAACTCTGTGACAAATGCAGGACAATAATTGCTCAGATCAACAGTGGATCTGATCTGCTTTTGTACCATGATTTCTATATATGATTTCTTAGGTGAGTCGGCCAAAAGCTAAAGTTAATTTCTCTCTACAAGCTCTGGCCAATGTCTGGAACCAAATAAACACCAAGTTAATGTAGATATTCATATTCTCCATAGTGTAGCAATCCCGGCATTTAGCCATGAAAGCAAGATGGCGGCGTGCCTCATTTTCCCTGCTCATATAGCACGTTAAGTGTGGAATGCCCTCTCTCATGTGAGAAGCTCCAACACAAGTTACAGGCACCAACAACTGGGAAATATCAGTATTACTAGATCTCTTACCGTACGGTGTGGCATTATGTACCACTCTGAACATGTCCCAGGGTTTTTCCAAAAGATCATGCGCATTGGGCAGGTTTACAGTTCTGGGTAGCAGCAGCACATTGGTTACAAAAGTGGAAACCAGCAACAAGAACAAATCCATTGCAAGCGCACATGTACCGTTCTTTTTGTCATCCTTGGCTCAATACCATTGGCGGGCGAGCATTTTAGGGTTAACCTGTGGGACAGCTGTGTTATTCTCAGCTATGGTGAGCTGAGAGGCCCCTTCCACACACAAAGCACTGGAGAGAAATTCTGCCTTCCCAGCCGAGCTGCTTCTGCTCCACACAGACCAACCCTTGAAGACAGTCTTTCCTCTGTCCCTGGCTCCAGCTGGTCTCCACACACCGGGGTTTATCCCACAAAGCTATTTGCAACAAATCGAGTTCTTCCTGGGCAGGTTTCTCTTCCACAAGCTTTACTAGGCCTCCGTCCAGCAGTACGACAAACTTGATCTTGTCCCTTAGTCACGGCTTCAGCCGGACTGGAATCTGCTGCACAGAAACATCGTCCTGATCTCTGAGTTACTCCTGTCCTTGAATGAATTCCAGCCTCGCCTCTGAGCCTGAGACAGGCCTTCAGCAACCTCCTGCCAGACACACAGCTCTCTCCCCCAGGCAGACACTGAGAGAAACTCTCCACTTGGTCACAGTAAAATTGGCTAGACACAGACAACTGCCCGGAGTCAATTCCCCCCGACCCTCCTTCCCAAATCTCCCTGGTAGTCACAGGGGACAGCAGAGTTGCATTCAGACTCCTCTGGGGGCTGGGTTATGACATCAGCCGGATTGCACATTTCTGCCATGTCATCATCAAAGCACAGAGCAACACAGTGACACACGACTCCCAAGCGGATACCGTCTCTGCCGCTCTTCCCATTTCCCCCTTGATCTGGAGTTTAGTCTGGCAACTCCCTGCTCAGCTTCGCTGAGTCTCTCCTCTGCTGCTGGTCGCTCCATTCGCCTGGCCTGGACTTCTTTCTCTCTTTCAGCAGCTCCTCTCTCCAGCTCAGGGCTCCTTTACTTCTCCCTTACATGAATCTCGGCAAATATTTCTTCCTAATCGAGCTCCGCTTTTTTCAAAACCTCCTGCGCTCTGAGATTTCTTCTACAGCATCTCTGTCCATTAGCAAAGATTGCAGTTCGCTCTTAGCGGCTTTCTTTCTGGAAGTGATTCCTTTCTCTGAGCATGGGTCCCTCAGGTCTTTTATTCTAAGATCCTCATTTCATTGCTGACTCATGGCAACTGTTCTTTTGTTATGCTTATAACACGCGGGGCGGAGGACTTTATGGGGCAAAAGGCAACATGCCCTGTTTATTGAGAATACCACGGCAAAGCAGTTAGCATATGCTTACACACACACAAACATACAGACACACACACGCACACTGTCCCACCAGTTGATGTTATATTTACCAGTCCGTGGTCCACGGCCAACCGGATTGATCACAGATGGAGGAGCGGGGGCTCTGGCAGTCCAGATCGATGCTCCCGTCTTTGGCAGGATGTACCCCAAAGTTTCATACCAAAGATGAGAGTAAACTTTAAAGAAATCAGGTTACATACGTACGCCAGTTGCAAAGTTCCTGGTGCAGGCTTATAGCCGAGGTGGAAAGTCTGCTGTCTCATAAGTCTCTGGAATACATCCTGTGCTAGGAGGGGGCATCAGTCCTTCCAGGCCCAATTCATGGCAAAACTGCTTCTGACCTGATGAGCTGGAGTGACGACAAATGGAGGAAACTCTGGGCCCCTTTTTATACCCTTGCCCAGCTGGAGGGAATTCCATTGTTCTCCTTGTGTGCAGGAACTTCCAAAATGCAGTTTTTCACATGACTAAGTCACCTGTCCGGGTCCTTTTTTGGCAAGCAGCTAAGGCGTACATGCTTGAATGCAGGTTCACAGCAAAATTCTTCAGATGTGTATTGGCAACACTTATGGTTCATTGTCCGTCAAGTACTTCGATTCACTAGACTAGCCACCCTGTTACAATAGGCAGGTGATGCCGGTTGATCTCTCTCAGGAGCAAATACTTGGAATGTCAGAAAATTGCCAATGCTTATCACTCTAAAAGTAACAATCAGACATGCGCACAAATAGTATGAAGAGAATCAGCAGCTTTCAATAGATGCCTTACTTACCAATTTGTACAGAATTTGGGGCTAACATACAACAGTGGGCACAATCATATTCTGCATGGTCACATCAGAACTCCAGTAAGGTCACACTATCCCTGCTATGTACCCCATTGCCATCTCTGGCCAAAGAAGAAACACCATTGCAGGACTAACCACATAAGCCACAGTATTACAGACTCATCCACCTGCACATCCTCTCATGTGCTGTCTGCAATGGATAATGGCCAAACCAGACAGTCTCTCCCCTCAAAGATAACTGGACCCAGATCAGAGAACCCACCCCACCAGTCTACTTTCAGGGTGACCTTATCCTGCATTTCTGCTGCTGGAGCTGGCTCTAGTTCTGTCAGTTTTCTCCCAGGGCGAGGATGGGACTAAAACCCACCCGCCAGCAAGCTTTAGGTGAACACCCTAGCCGCTAAGCCACACGGGAACCTACCTCTGTGATGTAAAAACTGTAACAGAGCATTTTAACCAGCCTGGACAGTCAGTTATGGATTTGAAAGAAGCCTCTTTCTGCAAAAGAATTTTACAACCCTATGACAAAGGGAGACAGCTGCATTCAAATTCCTTTGTAAATTCAATACTATCCACTTAGCACTGAGTAAAGATCTTACAGCCTATATTGGAACAGGATACCATACTCAAAGAGGCTCTGGGAGACAGACCCATAGTCTCCTATAGACAACCACCTAACCTCAAGATGATTCTTACCAACCACCACAGGACATACCACACTAATACCAACCCTGGTACCTTCCCTTGCAACAAACCCCGTTGCCAGCTTTGTCCACATATTCATTCTGCTGATACCATTATTGGACCTAACCAAGTGAGTTATAAGATCAAGAACACATATTCCTGCGCATCCAGAAATATAATCTACGCTATCATGTGCCGAAAGTGTCCGTCTGCTATGTACATTGGACAAACATCTCAGACACTTCGCCAAAGGATTAATGCCCACAAAACAGATATCAGACAAGATCACAAAGAGAAAACAGTTTCTTGCCATTTTAACCAGAAAGGACACTCTCTCAATGACTTAACCACCTGCATTCTGCTACAAAGACCTTTTACATCTGCACTTGAAAGGGAATCCTCTGAACTGTCATTCATGTTAAAATTCGACACTTTCCAACAAGGACTTAACAAACATTTGAACTATCTCACCCATTACCAAGATAGTTTCCCCAATTATCACCTCTAATACCATTAACTCACAAACATCCCACTCTCCCTACCTTTAATATCAGCAATTCACAGACACTTACCTTCCTTCCTCCCTCTTCCCACCCCCCCGCATCCCCCTTCTGTTCTGCAATGTGATTTGTCCTTTTCATATTTGTTCATTTTTTTAAATTGTATCCTTTGGTATATATGGTTGTGACTACTTTCTTCCACTATTTGATATGAGGAAGTGGGTCTGGCCCACGAAAGCTCATCATCTAATAAACCATCTTGTTAGTCTTTAAAGTGCTACATTGTCCTGCATTTTGCCTTAACTGGTTAGTGCACTACAAAGGCAGTTTCCCCTCTCTTGATAGCCACATCTCCACATCAACTGCTGTGAATGAACCTCTTCCACCCTGAGATGATTAGCTTCATTAACACAAGTCACTTCTTTCCTTTGTTGTCCTTATATATCCCCCTCCCTCTGTAACTTCCACTCCAGTTCACCTGATGAAGTGGGTTTTCCCCCATGAAAGCTTATGCCCTAATAAAGCTGTCTCTTAGCTGCCACTGGACTCATTAGTGTACCAAAATTAAGTGCACTTTAAGCACAGTCAGTCTGAGCTGATTTTTTGGGTAACGTGATTTAAATCAATTTTTTTTGGAGATTTAAATCCTTGATTGAAATCAATACACCGTGATTATTTGTTATTCGATTGACCGCACATTGCAAAATGGGGGAAACAAAAGTTAAAACAAATCACAGAACTGAGTTGGAATTAATCTTTCTGACATTGGCAGCAGTTTAGGAAAAAGGCTTGTCAACTGTCCGCTGGTTGAAGCCTTGGAGTTTCCAGTTCTGAAACCAGAGGTATTTTCTGCTCAACTTAACGGCAATGAAAAGGGCCGCAGATCATAACAGGGAGGAGAAACTGCCTGGAGAAACTGGAGCAGCAGGCTGCGTGCAAGCAAAGGACTCTACTGAGCTAAGGTGCTGTGTATTTGGAAAAGAGAAGGAAAAAGACCCAGAAAAAAGAACAACTGGCTGTCTTGTCTGGGGGACTCCATACGAGGGAGCCAAAGAGACAACAGTCGCTCGCACCTTTCAGGAAGTGGTTCATGTATTTTTCTATGTAGATTCTCACTGCAGAGCATTGGTAAAATTAGAACGAACATCATCTACTTGACTGTGCAGTCCCTGTGGGAGCAGAGTTATTATCCATTTGTCCTCTGTTTTCTCTTGGCTGCATAAAATGAAAAATAAACGCATAGGCTAAACTCACCCTTAGTGCACAACCTCAGTGGATCAGAAGTTGCTGCATGAAGGAGTCAGAATTTGGCCCCATGTCTGGACTGAGCAGTGTTCTAGGTGTGCTCCCTCTGCGTGGCTCACTTGATTGCATGTTTCTAGTGCATCTCCATTACTGACAGTTCTGCCAATGCTCACGAGCCTGCCAGAGCTTCGTGAACAGCAGTCTGTGCCAAAGAGTCCACTTGTGTTATCTTAAGGGTAAGGCTGTAAGAGAGAAAGCGAGACCTGCCTGGACTCCATTCCAGTGTCTGGCAAGAGGGCAATTGTTTGGCAATTGCGGATTTGAGGTGTCTGAAGGGGAAAATCTGCAGTAACCATCTATAATACTCACTAAGCCTGTGGATAAACTGAGTACATTGCACTTCTACAGCAAGGAGCTACACCTGCATTGGTTTATCTGGTAATGTGTCTTATTAATGAATTAATCAGATCAGAATACAAAGTACCAAGTACTGCACATTGATTATCAGAGATAGAAGGACATAACAAGCTGGGGAAGAGTCAGCATGACTTTATTTAAAGGGAAATCCTGTCACACCAATCTATTAGAATTCTTTGAAGGGGATCAACCACCATGTGGACCAGGATGACCTGGTAGTGATAGGGTACTTAGATTTTAAGAAAGCCTCTGACAAGATCCCTCACCAAAGGCTCTTAAGCGCAGTGAGCTGTCATGGGATAAAAGGGAAGGGCTTCTTCTGGATTGGTACCTGGTCAAAAGATAGGAAACAAAAGGTAGGAATAAATGGTCTGTTTTCAGAGTGGGGAGAAGAAAATATCAGGATCCACCTTAAGAATTGGTACTGAGACTGATGCTGTTTTACACACTCATAAGAGATCGGGAAGAACATGGCACATTGTGTTGTACCAAAGTTTTCAGATAATAGAAAATTAAGCTGCTGTCCCTGAGTGTTTGGCTGGCATGTGACTCCCAAGAGAAAAATGATCTTCCCTGGCTTGCAGGGTTAGCCCAAATAAGAACAGTTTTAGGGTGAGGTTACAGTAAGCCTGAGTGTGTGTTAGAACTTCCTGTGCGGGTTTTGTTATTTTAAATTTGTAATTCACTTTGCTCTGCCTGTTTTCACTTGCAACCACTTCAATCCTATTGTTTGTGCTTAATAAAACCACTTTTATTTTCCATCGAGCCCAGTGGAAATACGTGTTGCCTTGGAGAGCAATCGGCGCTTCATTTCCATATTCACATCCGAGCACTTTTTCGAAAAAGGGTTTTTCAAAAGTAAAAGTGCAGTTTAGATGTGGCTCTTTCAAAACAAACCCCTTTTTCGAAAGAACCCCTACTCGTTTTTTCAGGAGTACAGGTTCTTTTGAAAAAGGGGTTGCTGGACTGCACTTTCACTTTAGAAAAACCCTTTTTCGAAAAAGCGCTCGAACACGAATATGCAAAAGAAACACGGGATATTTAAATCTGCGCTTCATTTGCACTTTAGTCGTGTCCTGGATGTTTTCAGAGACCTATCCACAGTCACCATGAGATCGCTCTCTTGAGTGGTCACAGTTAATTTAGTCCCCTCGTTTTATACGTATAGTTGGGATGATGTTCTCCAATGGGCATTACTCTGCATTTATCAACATTCAAATTCATCTGCCATTTTGTTGACCAATCACCTCATTTTGTGAGATCCTTTTGAAGCTCTTCACAGTGCGCTCCATTTTACTTTCGGAGAAAGGAAGTGTTCGCCCTTGGGGCTGCAGAGAAAAACTTGAAATCAAGTGCAAGAGAACTCGGAGGGTGAGGAACCAGAAAGCAAAGAAAGCAGAACCAACATTTTTTATGATTTAAAAAAAAAAAAACCTCTTGATTTTGAAGTCAATCGTGTAATTTTGGGGAGTGACTGCTCTTTGTAGCTCTCTGGGCTGCCGTTGTATTGTTCGTGGGGCAGGGCAGGGCCGGTAGCTGCTGGCTGTGGCTTGCAGCAGGCGCTGGAGGCTGTCGGGTTGGAGTGATGTGAGAATTAAGCTAAAAGGATGGAGCTGTTAAAACACAAGTGCTCTTGTTTCACTGCAGAGAACAGGAATTACCTGCCGGGCAGGAGATGCAAACATGGATTTCCCGGCTCATGTCATGTACCGATGGGGAGAGGCCAGAAAGGAGGCGGCTGGAACAACTATGAAGCCCTGATCCCCACAAACATTTATACCAGATTCCTCTCGCGGTGTTCATGTGCCTGCCACCCCTTTTTGGTGACTCTTGACGTTTCTTGATGGAGATTTCAGGTCCAGGGAGGGGAGGGCTGACAGGGTATGTGACAGGCACACACTGCTCCCTGGCTGTCTCCAGCTGGCAGGTAGTCCCTGGAGGCTTTCCCTAGCTCCAGCCTACACCGGGGACAGGGCTGTGGGGACGTGGGCTAATGAACCAGGGCGCTGTGACTGGTTCCCTGAGTGTCTCCTGTCTGCCACACGGAGCAGAGAGCAGCCTTTCCTCAGGGAGTGCAGGCCTCGTTTAACCACAGCACCAGTGTCAGTGCAAATACCCGCATTGATGTGGCCGCCGGAGCATCACACCACGCTCAGGGCCGGCAGGGGTGGGGCACACTTCAGCCAGCGCTGGAGGCAGGGGGGGTGCCGCTATCCCAGGTGGTGGTGGGGGCCAGCTGTGTTGGCCCCTCCTCTTCTGTCTGAGGCCCCACCACTTCCCGGAGCATGGAGCTGGCTGCTCCCCCCCACAAACACACACCTTGCCTAGGCTCCCAGCGAGGCTCTCGGCTCCCCTGCTTTTGAGTCCGGCATATGTCATCCCTGCGCCCTGAAAGAAAACCTACAGAACTCACCAGCCGTGCCCCTCAGTCCTGGCTACTCCCTGGGCAGGGCAGAGGCCAATCAGCACTCGGCCTTGGCTTCAGAACTCCCGCTGCCGATGGAAACATGTTGGCTGCATCGCTGGGTCCCGTTTTACCTCAGACCAAAAGCTTCCATGGGACTCGTCACGATGGGGGCAGTTTACACGGCCTGGCTCCCCGGACGCTCGTCTCACTAGACACATGCTCAGGCCCTTGGGCAGACTATTGTGTGCGCCAGTGCACGAGTGGGGCTTGGGGAGCCATTACTGGAAGGGCCGGGCCAGGAGAGAGAGTTCATGGAGATTCTCAAGCAGGCCTCACAGAGGGACTGGATGTAAATACACAGAGTGTGTCTAGTGAGACCAACACCTGGGGAGCCAGACCATGTAAACTGCCCCCATCGTGATGAGTCCCGTGGAAGCAGGGGAGGATGGGAGGTGGGGGCTGGCTGGCTGGCTGTGTGCTGAGGCAGGGGCGAACTGGCCCAATGGGCCATCCGCTGAAGGGCTGGCTGGTGGCGGATACGCAGGGCGCCGGTGCGCCACAGCCTGAGCATGGCACCGGCACTTTAAATTCCCCGGCACTGGCCGGGGCACTGTGTGGGGCCGAGGGAGTGCATGCGTGGTGTTCTTAAATGCCACGGAACAGCTGAGAGGGAAGAAGCCCGGGCATCTTCCCTCTCAGCTGGTTTGAGCTCCGCAAGTGGACACTGCCGCTGGAGAAAGAAGAGAGGCAGGTCTGGGGCTGAGGGAGTGATCGGGGGGAGGGAGCGCTGAGTGCTCAGCCTGTGTGGGAGGCTTGGACTGGGGATCCAGGAGGGGCAAGCACCCCCCCCCCCCCAGTACTGAGGAGTGGGGGAGGGAATAAGGCTGTCTCCGTCTTGTTGTCAATTTGTGTTGGGGGGGTGGTTGTTTTGGGGGCGAGGGAAGCTCTGGGTCCATAAATCCCCAGCTCCTGCAGTCCTGTTACTACATGATGCTCTCCGTTTTCTTCAAACATTCCTAAGCTTCATGGTTAAAGAGAAATCTTCAAGAGGAGACATTATGCATGTTGGGATTACAGATTTATGAGCATATCTGGATCTTTAAGAGGTAATTTCGAGGGGTGGGAGTGGAGGGGGGAGAGGTTACAAAATAAAAGGGAAATGGACATGCTTTATTTAAATGATAGAATTCTTCAAAAATGAAGGGGAAAAGGAAGTTTGTATTAATATCAGAAGGAAAGTGATTAAAACATCAAATATCGTTTTTTGGTGGACAATATTTGCAAGTTTTGTCTTTTGCTAGAATAAAAAGGGGTGGAGGTACAGGAGTGAGGGCAGGGGGCCCAGGGCAGGGGTTGAAGGGTGCTGCAGCAAAGGCAGGAGGTAGGGGGAGAGGGCACAGGGTTTGGTGTGGGGCGTTAGGGCAGGAGTATAAGGTTGCGGGGCTGGAGTCAGAGCAGAGATATGGGGGACTCTTGGTAAGGGGTAGGGGTTAAGATGTGTGGGCAGGGGGCTGGAAGGTTTGTGGGGGCAGCTCAGGGCAGAAGGTGATAGAGTGAGGGCAGGAAGGGTGGATTCAGGGCACAGGGTCTGATTGGGGGGGCTCAGGGTTGGAAGGTGGGGGAGCAGGAGTCAGGGCAGGAGGTAGAGGATGCAGAACTCAGAGGAGGGATCTGGAAAAGATTACGGGGCTTACGAGGGTGACAATGCTGTACTGACGACTCCTCCCGGGGGGACAGAGTTTCGCTTTCCTGTCAGCGGCTCCTCTGAGAGGGGAGGGGGGCCTGCATGGGCTGGGCCTTGCCTCAAGTTTGTCTGGGGCGAGCAGGGCTCCATGGGCCAACCCTGGCCTTCAGCTGGCCCCCATCTTGCAGCTGGTGAAGGAGGGCAGAGTTCTTCATGTGCATTTATGAGAGTCTATAGGCATCAAAGGCCTGATTTTCAGTGGAGCTTTGGAACCCAAAGCCAATGTGACTTTTCACAATAGGACACAGGCTCCTAGATCTCTTAGGTGCTTTGGGAAACGTCCCCTAAAGGACAAGACATACTTATCAAGTCATCCCCAATGGTATTTACACTCTTGCTTTCCTACTAAATTTACAAGGTCCTCAGGAATCTGGGGAGAAGAGGTGAATTCTGAGAGGTTCTGTCCTACAAAGTCACCTGAAGAGAGAAAAAGGCTGAGAGTCACTGCCTTAGGAGATCCGTATTGTGCACAATTTATTTAAGTACCAGGACCATGAGGGCTGGAAGAGTCACCTTGTTCTGCTAGATGCCGTCATAGAATCATAGAATAATAGGACTGGAAGGGACCTCGAGAGGTCATCGAGTCCAGCCCCCCGCCCTCAAGGCAGGACCAAGCTCCGTCTACACCATCCCTGACAGATGTCTATCTAACCTGTTCTTAAATATCTCCAGAGAGGGAGATTCCACCACCTCCCTTGGCAATTTATTCCAATATTTGACCACCCTGACAGTTAGGAATTTTTTCCTAATGTCCAATCTAAACCTCCCCTGCTGCACTTTAAGCCCATTACTCCTTGTCCTGTCCTCAGAAACCAAGAGGAACAAATTTTCTCCTTCCTCCTTGTGACACCCTTTTAGATATTTGAAAACCACTATAATGTCCCCCCTTAATCTTCTTTTTTCCAAACTAAACAAGCCCAGTTCATGAAGCCTGGCTTCATAGGTCATGTTCTCTAAACCTTTAATCATTCTTGTCGCTCTTCTCTGTACCCTTTCCAATTTCTCCACATCTTTCTTGAAATGTGGCGCCCAGAACTGGACACAGTACTCCAGCAGAGGCCTAACTAGTGCAGAGTAGAGCGGCAGAATGACTTCACGAGTTTTGCTTACAACACACCTGTTGATACAACCTAGAATCATATTTGCTTTTTTTGCAACAGCATCACACTGTTGACTCATATTCAACTTGTGGTCCACTATGATCCCTAGATCCCTTTCCGCCATGCTCCTTCCTAGACAGTCGCTTCCCATCTTGTATGTATGGAACTGATTGTTCCTTCCTAAGTGGAGCACTTTGCATTTCTCTTTATTAAACCTCATCCTGTTTACCTCTGACCACTTCTCTAACTTGCTAAGGTCATTTTGAATTATGTCCATATCCTCCAAAGAAGTTGCAACCCCACCCAGTTTGGTATCATCTGCAAACTTAATAAGCGTACTCTCTATCCCAATATCTACATCATAGATGAAGATATTGAACAGTACGGGTCCCAAAACAGACCCTTGAGGAACTCCACTTGTTATCCCTTTCCAGCAGGATTTAGAACCGTTAACAACAACTCTCTGACTACGGTTATCCAGCCAATTATGCACCCACCTTATCGTGGCCCTATCTAAGTTATATTTGCCTAGTTTATCAATAAGAATATCATGCGAGACCGTATCAAATGCCTTACTAACGTCTAGGTATATGACATCCACCGCTTCTCCCTTATCCACAAGGCTCGTTATCCTATCAAAGAAAGCTATCAGATTAGTTTGGCATGACTTGTTCTTCACAAACCCATGCTGGCTATTCTCTATCACTTTATTATCTTCCAAGTGTTTGCATATGATTTCCTTAATTACCTGCTCCATTATCTTCCCTGGGACAGACGTCTGTAGTTTCCTGGGCTGTTCTTATTCCCCTTTTTATAGATGGGCACAATATTTGCCCTTTTCCAGTCTTCTGGAATCTCCCCTGTCTGCCATGATTTTTCAAAAATCGTAGCTAAAGGCTCAGATACCTCCTCTATCAGCTTCTTGAGTAGCCTGGGATGCATTTCGTCAGGACCTGGTGACTTGCTGACATCTAACTTTCCTAAGTGATTTTTAACTTGTTCTGTGTGTATCCTATCTTCTAAACTTACCCTCTCTCTGCTTGTATTCACTATGTTAGGCACACCTCCATACTTCTCGGTGAAGACCGAAACAAAGAAGTCATTGAGCATCTCTGCCATTTCCAAGTTTCCTGTTACTGCTTCTCCCTCTTCACTAAGCAGTGGGCCTACCCTGTCCTTGGTCTTCCTCTTGCTTTTAATGTATTTATGAAAGGTCTTCTTGTTTCCCTTTATGCCTGTAGCTAGTTTGATCTCATTTTGTGCCTTTGCCTTTCTAATCTTGCCCTTGCATTCCCGTGTTGCTTGCCTATATTCATCCTTTGTTATTTGTCCTAGTTTCCATTTTTTATATGACTCCTTTTTTATTTTGAGATCATGCAAGATCTCCTTGTTAAGCCAAGCTGGTCTTTTGCCATATTTTCTATCTTTCCTACACAGCTGAATTGTTTGCTTTTGGGCCCTTAACAATGTCCCTTTGAAATACTTCCAACTCTCCTCAGTTGTTTTTCCCATGGGACCCTACCTACAAGTTCCCATGTCTTGCTTCCCATGGGACCTTACCTACAAGTTCTCTGAGCTTATCAAAATCTGCCTTCCTGAAATCCATTACTTCAATTGTGCTGGTCTCCCTTCTACCTTTCCTTAAGATCATGAACTCTATTACTTCATGATCACTGTCCCCTATACTGTCTTCCACTTTCAAGTTTTCAACTAGTTCCTCCCTATTTGTTAAAACCAAATCCAGAACAGCTTCTCCTCTGGTAGCTTTTTCAACCTTCTGAAACAGAAAGTTGTCTCCATTGCAGTCCAGAAACTTATTGGATAGCCTGTGCCCCGCTGTGTTAGCTTCCCAACATATGTCTCGATAGTTGTTCAGTCTTGTTTTGTTACCTATGGACCACTGCCTCTGGGCCTTGAATAAGGACTTTGTACGTGGTGGGACAGTATGTTTTGAAGAGTTTTTCCACTAAGGTGTTATTTCCTGCAACCACAGGCTTGTGTTCTCGGTTCATGTAGTTCCACAGATGCAGAGAATAGGAGTTGCTGAAGTCGAAGCTTTTCTCCTAGACTTGGAAGTACCGATTCCTTTCTCCGCAGGCAATAGGTCGTAACGCTGAGGATGTAAGTAGGAAATGTTCTGACCGTTTATATCCTCCACTTTATGGAAATTGGTTACAGGGCACAATGCCTTGAGCC
This sequence comes from Pelodiscus sinensis, assembly GCF_052426305.1. NCBI lineage: Eukaryota > Metazoa > Chordata > Testudines > Trionychidae > Pelodiscus > Pelodiscus sinensis. Next base: position 54,483,756 of record NC_143061.1, on the reverse strand, counting down.
TCCTTGTCAATAAGCTGGGACCTTGGTGGCCCCAAATGTCTCCTCTGTAGTTTTGAACAAAATCCCCCATGCAATCCCATGTGAACTTGTGATGGCGAGAAAAGCCAAAAATTGCATTGCCGGCTAACTGGAAATCCTCAGCTATCAGGAAGTCTTCTAGTGAAATAGGCCTGATGGAGATGACATCAGTGTCCATGTAGATCCCACCATTTTTCCAGATGAGTGAAAGTCTCATACCGTCGGCGCTAATGTGCCTCCAGTACCTTTCCTGCGCTGGATTTACCTGAAGAGTTGGAAAAGGATCTTGGAGATGCAATTGATACCACTTCGAAATATCTCAACACCTGCTTCTGTTAGCTATGTCCTGTAGAAAACTCTCAGCAGTGTCTGTTCTAACTGTAATCCCTTCCTCAATTAATGGACGTATTTCTTGTTCGGGTGTGACACAGTGCTGGAAAAAGGCAAGAACAGATGTAGCTTTCGTTTGGTGTTATTGTACGAGTGTGTCCAAGGCACAATTGGTTAGAAACATCCAACCAATACAAAATACTGAGAATCTGAATCATAATAACATAAGAAAGATCTTAGTGGGTAACACTCGGTATCTAGCTCAGTATCCTGTCAGAGAGTATTAGTCAGAGAGTGACTAATGCCAGGTGCTCCACAGGGAGTGAACAGAACGCTGAACCGTCAAGTGATCCCTCCCCTGTCACCCATTCCCAGCTTCTGGTCGACAGAATGTAGGGACACTATTCCTGCCCCTACTGGCCAATAGCCATTGATGAACTTAATTTCCATGATTTTATCTAGTTCCTTTTTGAACCCTGTTATAGTCCTGGCCTTCACAACATCCTCTGGCCAAAAACACAGGTTGACTATGCCCTGTGTGAAGAAATACTTTCTTTTTTGTTTCAACCTGCTGCCTGTTTTCATTTGGTGACCCCTTCTTGTGTAATAAGGAGTAAATATCACTTCCTTACTGCTACTTAATGTTACTGACCTCAATCATATCTCCTCCCCAAGATGAGAAGTCCCAGTTTCTTCTCACGCACAATCTGTTCCCTACCCATTATTGTTTCTGTTGCACTTTTCTGAACATTTTCCAATTCCAGTATATCTTTTGTGGGATGAGGCAACCACACCGGCATGCCATATTCAGGATGTGGGCACAGCATGGATTTATGTATTTTCTATCTTTCTATCTATCACTTTCCTAATTAATCCCAAGATTATGTTTGCTTTTTTGACTGCTGCTGCACACTGAGCAGACGTTGTCAGAGGACTATCCACAATAACTCCAAGATCTCGTTCCTGAGTGGTAAGAGCTAATTTTGCTCCCATGATTTTACTTGTATAGTTTGAGATTAAGTTTTGCAAGGTGGTTTACTTTGCATTTCCCAACATTAAATTTCATCTGCCATTTTGTTGCTCAGTCACCCAGGTTTGATAGACCCTTTTGGAGCTCTTCACCATTTTCCTGGAGCTTAACGATCTTGAGCAGTCTTCTATCATCTGCTGACTTTGCCACCTCACTGTTGGCCCTGGTTTTTCAGATCAGTTATGACTTGTTTGAATAGGATGGATCCCAGAACAGACTTTTGGGGGACACCGATATTTACCTCTCTCTATTCTGAAAACTGACCACTTATTCCTACCTATTAAATCCTATCTTTTAACCAGTTACCAGTCCGTGAGAAGACCTTCCCTTTTACCCCATGACCGCTAACTTTGCATAAGAGCTTTTGGTAAGGGACCTTGTCAAAGGCTTTCTGAAAATCTAAGTACACTATATCCACTGGATCACCCTCGTTCACATGATTGTTTGCCCACAGAAAGTATTCTAGTAGATTGGTGAGGCATTTCCCTTTACAAAAACTATGTTGACTCGTCCCCAATTAATTATGTTCGTCTACATGTCTGGAAATATGGTCCTTCACTATAATTTCCACCAGACAGCCGGGTACTGAAGTCAGGTTTATTGGCCTGAAATTGCTGGGACCATCTCTGGAGCCCTTTCTAAAAACTGGTGTCACATTAGCTATCCTCCAAAAATTGAATTAAAGGATAGGTTGCAAAGTACAGTGAAGAGTCCTGTGGCACCTTAAACACTAAGGCTACGTCTACACTGGCATCCCTTTCCGGAAAAGGGATGCTAATGTGACAAGTTGGCATTGCAAATCCGCGGGGATTTAAATATCCCCCGCGGCATTTGCATTTACATGGCTGCCGCTTTTTTCCGGCTTAGGGATAAGCCGGAGAAAAGCACCAGTCTAGACGCGATTCTCCAGAAAATAAGCCCTTTTCCGGAGGATTTCTTATTCCTACTTTTAAGAAATCCTCCGGAAAAGGGCTTATTTTCCGGAGAATCGCATCTAGACTGGCGCTTTTCTCCGGTTTATTCCCAAGCCGGAAAAAAGCAGCAGCCATGTAAATGCAAATGCCGCGGGGATATTTAAATCCCCTGCGGATTTGCAATTCCGAAGTGTCTAATCTGCATCCCTTTTCCGGAAAAGGGGTGCAGTGTAGACACAGCCTAACAGTTAAACACTAACACGGCATAGGCTTTTGTGGGCAAAGACCCACTTCGTCATGGATCGTCTTATGCCCAAATGTATTTGTTCATCTTTAAGGTGCCACAGCACTCCTCCTTGTTTTTGAAAATGCAGACTAACACGGACACCCCACTGGCACTAAAGTTAGTAGTTCTGCGTCTGCATAGCTGAGTTGCTTCAGAACTCTTGGGTGAATGCCATCTGCTGTCAGTGTCTTATTACAGTTTAACTTGACTGTTTTATGCAGTTCCCCTTCATCCTTGTTACCCTTCATTATCATGAATCATTAGCTCTTGCTTCCCCAAACAGCCCCCCATCTCAAATAACACAGTCACTGTCGAACCCAAAGCCCGTGTGAATCCACTGAGAGATTCTCATTGAATTCGAGAGCTTTGGAATGGGCCCCTCCTGGCAATCTTTGCAGAGCATAAAAAGCGAGAGAATTCAGGTCTCGGGTGATAGGGGGCAGGGAGGGCGGGTGTAGCAATAGTACACCCAGCTGCTGATTTAATCTCCAGACTCTCAGATTTCATTTACAAACAAACTTAACGATTTACCCAGCCTTGCTCGGGGCCTTAACTTGATTCATTTTTGTTGTTCCTCCTTGAAATCATTGCTTCGGGATGGAGAGGAGGGGTTCAGGATGCAGGCTGCCCCAGGGAGGGAGGACTACCCCAGCCCTCTCTCACAGTAGCAGCTTGGGACCAGGTGAGAAGTGTCTCTCCATGGCCGATTCAGTTTCCGCGGGCACAACTGGGGGACGGGCTCATGTCCAATGGCTGGGGCAGGTCCACAGTCATCTGTACTTTGTACTCCCCAGACAGAGTGAGGAATGCAGCCAACTGTGCACTTCCCCCTCGCTCCCTGACAAAGGGGAACAGCCAGCAATGTCCCCCTATGAATTGGGAGGGAAGGAGCTTCAGCTCCCTGCCTTTCTTAAAGAGCGCCTGATGGGTGGGAGACACAGGGCGGGGAAAGTTCCCAACAGGGATGGGGAGCTCGCCCCCTGGCAGCTCCTTGCACATCCTTGGTGATTCTCTTTTCTATGTGGTTTCCTGAGACACAATCCCATTCCAGGCACATCCTGTATTCCTAGCACAACCACACCCTGACCTTCCTTTAAGTTATGAGAAGAGAAAGCTTTCTACCAACTTTAGCGATCCTAGCTCTTAACGTTAAAGAGGATGCCAGCCTGTGTTTTCAAACAGGCCAAAACAAGAACTCAAAGGGGAGTGAACTCTCAAAACAACCCTTCTGAGAGGAGCGGGTAAAGATTGGAACTCACTGCCTAAACTGACCTCTCAGTTTCTCTCTTGCTTCTAAATCTTGTGCCCAGACATTTTCGTGACTGTCAGACACCTTCACCAAGCAAGAGAGTCGTGTTTCCCCAACTATAAATCCTCAATTTACATTCATGCTCACTGAAATTTTTCAGATTCAACATTTGTATCAACCTCTGGCCTTTTTAGAAAGGCTACCAGTCCTGTGTGGGTAGACACCCCATGACGGTCGGAAGACAGGGCTGTGGGCTACACGGTCTGCTCTAGAATGTCTGTTCTTATTTTCTTAAACTGCATCAGAATTCTCCGGAGAGGACCCTGGAAGCTCTGGCCTATGAGTGCAAATTCAGCCTCTGCCAGGTTATTTATTTTAAAGTACAGTTAGTGAACAAAGAATGTTGAAATGAAATTCGCTGTCCAGGAAACATCTCGTTCACTGTCCCGGGATTTTTTAAAACCTTCTTTAACACTAACTTTGAAATAAATTGGGAAAGGAAAAGTTGTTCTGCATCCCAGCCCGTTGTTTCAATCATGTTGGGAGCAAAGCATGTTGATCTTCTTGGAGTTTGGTTTCCCCAACCAACACACTCTGGTGAATTCTGGGTACATTTGTCAAATGTTTCAGTTCACCCACTTTTTCACATTTCAGGGGGAAAAAAAGAAAAAAAAATGTTCAAAATATTTCACCCAGTTTTTTTAAGAGAGCTGAAGTCCCTTAAGGAAAACCACAGCCAAAGGTTAAAATCAGAGCTAAGCCTGATTTTAATTAATCAGAGGGCAGACGTTTATCTAAAAGGGGAGTGCACATGTCATCTTAGGGGGTCCAAATAGCCCCAGACCTTTGGCTTTTGGGGGACCACATGTAAAATATCTGTTCCAGGGATGTGGAAAATCAGCATCTACAACGTGTGCCTACAGGAGACTTGGGGAGCCTGGGGGTGCCCAGGGTTGGGGAGTATCCATGTCATTCTATCTCCATGTCTCCTTTCAGTGCCATGGGCTGATCAGCATTCTGTCCTGTGGCCTCCAAATAAACTGTGTTTTCAGCTCTTCACCTTGACTCAAACAGGCGCAGAGGTGACCTTGGAGCTTGAAGAGCAATGGGCTGTGGTGCACAGGAAGCCACATTCCCCCTCCGCCCCGTCTCCCTAAGGCAATGATTCAGGTAGTTTCAAGGTTTCAGTTTTATATTTCCTCCATAAAAAGCCCTACCAGCCCCCTCCCATGCCGGCCCCGTGGAGGGTGAGGAGTGGGGTGTGCCCGGCTCTGGGCTGCAGCCCCGTCTCTCTGGGCTTCACAGCCTCAGCCCCAGCCAAAGTCACAACCCCGCAGTGCCATGTGCACAGCTGTGTGGGGAGCGCTAGCGCCAACCTCGCACACCCCAGTGGGTCGGCCCAGGCTGCGAGGCCGTGGGCAGGGCGACGTACCCAGAACCAGACACACCCGTTCCCAGGGAGACAAACACGGGGCCCTCCCTTCTGCCTGCGTCTGTGACACACGTTCTCCCTCAGCTAGAGAGGGACACGGACCTCATACCCCACAGCCTGGGGGTCCCAGCAGGCTCAGAGGAACCCCTGTGTGTGCCTGTAGCCCAGCCTCAGCCTCTCCCAGACCCCAGTGTGGGCCCTGGCACAGCTAGACCCATGGACTGATGTTTGTTCCCCTCAGGGGAGGGCGCAACTTGGTGCCCTGGGATGGAAGGAGGGTCCAGTCATCAAGGCCTGGCCTGGGGCTCAGAGACAAGGGCCTGTCGACATGGCACTTCACTCCACAGCAAAGGGTTCGTTTAGTCTGCACCAATGTGTTCCACACCAACGGGCGCACATGGCCTCTCCTGTCCCACACCAGAACGTCCTTGGGGCACGCTGCCTTCACCCTGCTTGCAATGGTGACCCCTTGGAGCTGTGGGGCCGGCCACGGGGTGCTCCTTGTCCGCAGGGGACCGGCTCTGCCACAGACAGGGCCCCTGGCACAAAAGGCCTGGGAAGGGATCTGGCGTCTGTGAAACAACATGGTTAAATGACGAGGTGCAGCAGCCCCACGGTCGACAGGGAAACAACTAGATTGGAGGTTGTTGGCTCTTTGCCTGCTCACACCGGGTTTCCAGAGCTAGCGCAGGCCAATAACACACAATTCTGAGCTGTAAAAACACTGTAACAGGCCAATTTCCTGCAAGAGCCTGGGCAAACCTGATTGGACTGAATTCCTGCTTTTGTTGTCGGCTTCGGGCGGGGAGCTCAGTCTTGCAGATGCTAATAAAAGTGTGTGTGGGGGGTGGGGTGGGGAGTCACTCACGTGTAAGTCCTCCAGAGCGAACCCAGCCCCTTGGGGGGACTCCCCACCCTGCTTCACAATTCAGTCTCCCGGCACCCACAGGCACAGGAAGGGTTTTGGGGTCAATAGGCCGAGTTTAAACTGGCTCGGGGTCTGCTTCTTGATCCAGAAACCGGATCATCTAAGGGGACCGTTCATCCTTAGGGAAGGCTTGGAAGGGCCGACGCTGAGTACTGGCCTGCTAGAGATGCCGGGGTGGGAGGGGGGTCAGGCCTCTGACAAACTGATTGACATGCGTGTAGTTGCTTGTATGGTTAACAGATGATTCAACCAAAAATAACAAAACCACCCTCCCCCAAAAAAAACACCGTGGAAAAAAAAAGTGGGAGACCAAAGTTGTCGAGTAAAACAAAAAATGACCCTGACAGCAGTTATTAAGCATGGCACCTTTAAAAGGAGGCTTTTTTTGCTGACGGCCATCTTGTTTTTCTGTTTCAGCCAGAAGAGAATCCTCTGCAGAACCAAGTAAGAGGTAAGTGGCGGAGGGGTGGGGGTAGCATCCTGGGGCTCCTGGCGAGAAGACTGGGGGATCCAGGGCCTGGGCCCGGTTGCTGATTGTGTTGTAGGGTTGCCAGGTATCCAGTATTTTGGCCTCCTGGCAGGGAAAAAAAACAGAAAATACCGGACATTTTAGGTGTCCAGTATTTTCTGAATTTTTTTACCAGACAAGAGGTGAAAATACCAGACAGTCAGGGTCAATACCAGACACCTGGCAACCCTAGCTGCTTGTAGGGTTTTTTTGTAACGCTTTCACTGTCACAAGCCAAGTGCTTGCTTAGAAACAGCTGGGGGAACAAATTCTGAAAGGCATTCAGGTACCTGAAGGGGAGGACAGATGCCCAATGGGATTTTCTAAAGCCCTATGGGACATCTGTTGTCATTAAACGCTGTTGAACATCTGGCCCTTTGGTTCCTGAGTCGCCCTTATTTCCAGTGGAGCTTTGGAACCCACAGACAATGTGACCTTTCACATGAGGACTCAGGCTCCTAGATCACTTAGGTGCTCTGGAAAATGTTCCCTAAAACCAGACATACTTATGAAGTCATCCCCAATGGTATTTACACCCTTGCTTGCCAACTGATTTCATTCGCTCCTGGCGAACCTTGGGAGAAGAGGTGGATTCTGAGAGGTTCTCTCCTACCAAGTCACCTGCAGACAGAAAAAGGCTGAGAGTCACTGACTCAGAGGAGATTCATGTTGTGCACAATTGATTTAGTCCCAGGACTGTCAGGGCTGCTGGGGTCACCTCATTCTGCTAGATGCCGTCAATCAGTTTTGTTTTGTTGCCTATGGACCACTGCCTTCTGGGCCTTGAATAAGGGCCTTGTACGTGGTGGGGCAGTGTGTTTTGAAGAGATTTTCCACTAAGGTGTTACTTCCTGCAATCATAGGCTTGTGTTCCTGGTCCACGTACTTGCATAGATGCATAGAATAGGAGTTGTTGAAGTTGGGGCTTCTCTCCCAGACCTCAAAGTACCGATTCCATGATAAGTAGGGGATGGGGTAGAAACACTGAAGATGCAGGAAGGAAATGTTCTGACAATTTATATCCTCCACGTTATGGAAATCGGTCAAGTTGCACAGACAGCAATGTCCCCCTATGAATCGGGGAGGCTATCTCCCTCTAAAGGTACACCGGGGGGGGGCTCAGAGACGGGGCAGTCCCCAATGGGGAGAAGGGAGCTCACCCCTGGCGTCTCCTTTCACCGGCCTTTTCTGTACAGTTTTGTGAGGAGCAATCCCATTCTAGGAACATCCCAATTTCCTGGCACAACTGAAGTCTTACCTTGTTTTTAAGTTATGAGAAGAGAAAGCTTCCTACCAACTTTAGATCCTAGCTCCTAACATTTAGGAGGATTCTTAAAACAATCCTTCTGAGAGGAGCTGGTAAAGACTAGAGCTCCCCACCCAAACTGACCTCTGAATTTCTCTCTTGCTTCTAAATCTTGTGCCCAGACATTTCCGTGACTGCCGGACATCTTCACCAAGCGCTGAAATCATATTTCCCAAACAGCAAATCTTCACTTTACATTCATGATGTGTGAAATACGTTTGTATTGACCTCTTGCCTTTCTGGAAAGGGGGCGATTCACCACTTTGAGACAATATAAATACTGAAATGACGATGGAAATGCTCCATTTGCCAGAACTCCTGCCCTCAGGAAATGGACAATGCCCATTACAATTTCAATGAATATTTAATGCATGGGAAAATTTCATGAAAAGGGACCCACACTCTGTGCAACAAAATAACAGCTTCAAAACCTGAATAAATTGTGCAAAACCTTCATTTCCCTCCACTTCTATTTTGAATCTTGTTAAAAAATATTTCCCCTTTCATGTTTCCTCTGACTTTATGATACCATGGGAACAGAGGTGTCTCTTGGAAAACAGTTTCCTTCGGGAGAGGAAGACATTCTCCATCGCAGATAGAAGAGCCCAGGCTGCGGAAGTGGAATTTGAATCCCGCCATGTGTATGTAAGCAGGGGCTGAATTACTGCTTGCTATCAGCCAGCTAAAAGGAGAGAGCTGTCCTGGGGGTGGGTATGCTCACTCCAACTGTTTAGCCCTGCAAGATAATTAACTGTTAACTGTTGATATGTAAATACAGCTCATGCTAGGAGGGGGAAGGAATCTGAGGTGTGGCTTTGTAAATCCAATTCAGCCAGGGCTGAGGGAAGATCAGTGTTGGAATGGAATGTAATGTATTGTAACTAATTCAGGGCCATTGTGGAGGTCACAAACCATGCTACCCCTAAATGTGGGAACTGTAAAATATGACACCAGTGCTTGCAGGAGAGACACCATCATTGTAAGAGGTCTCCGAGGAACAAGCCCCCCCCCCCCCTTCTAGAGTGAGTGCACTGAAATGGGGGAGGAGAGAGCTTGCTTTATGCCTGCCAGGTGTGAGCGTAAGACTGGCTCAACCTGCCTCTTTCCCCCTTGTTTTTAAGGCTAGACCTAAAGCAGACTCCGTGAGGAGTCTTTTTGCTAGTCCAGTGGAAGCTGGAATCTTTTGCCAACCTAGGTGGTGGCTAAAGAGTTGAAATCACTAAGAGCTGATTTGGTTTGGCCTGGAGCCAGACCTATCACAGCCAGCAGAGCGGCTGGTGGGTTCAGGTAGGATTGGGCAGCCGGTAGGAGCAGCGGCAGGTGGCCAGCAGAGCGGCTGGTGGGAACGACCGGAGGGCAGCAAGGCAGCACACAGGTGGCATCACAACAGGCTCTATGAAGGAAGTCGTCAGGGTGATGTGTCTCGGTCTGCACTGAGTGGATAGAGCTGTAAGTGGGGCATTTGAAGTGGGATACGGGGAAAGTTTAGGTAAGTGAATGGAATCCTTACCTTGTTGGACTAGTGAACCTGAGAGGCCAAGGTCATTGCTCAATCCATTTGATCTGGGATGGTTACTCATAGGGAGTTATACACTCTGTTCATGGTATTTTCCCAAGTTAATGCCATGTCACTTCTTTCTCTCTCTTTCATTAAAAGTTCTTTTCTACACTCAGACTCTGTGCTTGCGAGTGGGGAAGCATTGATTCTCAGAGGTGCCCAGAGATGTGTGAATTTCCCAGGCTACTGGGTGGGAGCGTGAGCTGATTCTGTGTGGGATGGACCGCTAGGTATTAAACCCGGCCCTGGTTGCTGCCAGCCCTATCCAGAAGATGGGTTACACGTTATTTTTCAGCCCTTTTATGAAGAAACAAACGGGACTGTTGGGGTAGGCCCTGGCAGCAGATTCCACAGAATATGAAGCCAACGGAGGAATGTGCAAGCGGTCTGCGGTCTCCACAAAGATGATGCCACTGGTCTGTTTCACATCATCCTTTTGTGACGGGAACGGCTCAGGACTCGGCGTCCAAAAGAAGGTGTGGCCACGTGGCAGGGAACGTTTATAGACAAAGGCCAGGACGAAGACAAAAAAGAACCCGAGCCCTATTTTGACCCCCTTTAACATTCTTGCTTGTCCTTGGACAAATGAGTCTTGACAAAAACAAAGTCAGTGATTCTTTCATTACCGCTGAAATACAAGACAGGATTTCAAATGATGTCATTGCTTTGGATTATTTCCAGGGTGGATACAAATAAATGATTTTTTAAAATAAATATTAAAAATCAGTTTTTTAATTTACATCAGATTTTTTTTAAATCATAACCTCTGCTCCTTGTTTCCCACTCCCTTCCTTTTTTCTACTCCCCACTTCTCCTCTATTTATTTTGCTGAGAGGGTGAAATGAGGGTGAATGCTAGAAACAGGGCTACTTACAGCCCAAGAGCGGTGGACTTACACTAAAACGCGACTGAACCAGTCACAAAGAGCACTTCTGTTTGCCGCACTGGCCAGCAGGAAGTCCTATGAGAAACCCCTCAGACACTCTCTGTGTCACAACCAGCACCGCACCCAACACGGATGAGAGGTTCTGAAAACTAATTGTACCAACCTTGAATAGGTTCTTCCAATCCCAAAGGACTAGCTCCATTCCCAGGTCAATTTATACCTCAGATCTTATCCAGGAGAGCACACTGTGTCAGTTCTTTGCAATCTAACATCTAAAGGTTTATTAAAGAAAGAACGAAAAGGCTGAGGTTTACAGCAACATTCCTCAAATGTGTATTGGCAACAGTTAAGGTTCATTGCCAATCAAGTACTTTGTTTCACTTGACTAGTCACCCTGTTACAATAGGCGAGTGAAGCCTGTTGATAGCTCTATGAAGCAAATACTTGGAATGTCAGAACATGGCCAATATTTATCACTCTAAATACAAGACTCTGACATGCACATGAATAGCAGAATAGCACATTAACAGTAGAAACACAATATGATAAGTCATAATACTCCGGTTTCTCTTCAAATCGTATAAATCTTTCGCCTTTCACTGAATACTGTGACAAATCCAAGGCAATAATTGCTTAGAACAACATTGGATTTGATCTACTTTTGCAGCATGATTTCTATACGTCTTAGGTGAGTCGGCCAAGAGCTAAAGAAAATAGTTAATTTATCCCTACAAGCTCTGGCCGATGTCTGGAACCAAATAAACACCACGTTAATGTAGATATTCGTATTCTCCATAGTGTAGAATTCTTGGCATTTTCCCATGAAAGAAAGATGGCGGTGTGCCTCAGTTTTCCTGCTCATGTAGCACAAATTACAGGCACCAACAACTGGGAAATATAAGTATTAGTAGGTCTTTTACAGTACAGTGTGTCATTATGTACCACGCTGAACATGTTCTGGGATTTTTCCAAAAGATCATGCGCATTGGGCAGGTTTACAGTTCTGGGTAGCAGCAGCACATTGGTTACAAAAGTGGACACCAGCAACAAGAACAAAACCATTGCAAGTGCACATGTACCGTTCTTTTTGTCATCCTTGGCTCAATACCTTTCGAGGGCTACAATCTAGAGTTAACCTATGGGACAGCTGCATTATCCTCAGCTATAGCAAGCTGAGAGGCCCCTTCCCCACCCAAAGCACTGGAGAGAAACTCTGCCCTCCAGGCAGATGAACCCTTGGAGACAGTCTCCCCTCTGTCCCAGCATCTGGCTGGCTCCAGCTGGTCTCCACACACCGGGGCTGATCCCACAGAGCTATTTGCAACAAATCGGGTTCTTCCTGGGCAGGTTTCTCTTCCACAAGCTTTACTAGGCCTCCGTCCAGCAGCGCCACAAACTTGATCTTTTCCTCAGTCACGGCTTCAGCCGGACTGGAATCTGCTGCACAGAAACATCGTCCTGATCTCTGAGTGCCTCCTGTCCTTGAATGAATTCCAGCCTCGCCTCTGAGCCTGACACAGGCCTTCAGCAACCTCCTGCCAGACACACAGCTCTCTCCCTCAGGCAGACACTGAGAGAAACTCTCCCATTGGTCACAGTAAAACTGGCTAGACACAGACAACTGCCCCAAGTCAATTCCCTCCTCCCCCTTCCCAAAATCTCCCTGGTAGTCACAGGGGACAGGAGAGTTAGACCAGCCCCAAAGGAGTCTGAATGCATGACATCAGCCGGATTGCACATTTCTACCATGTCATCATCAAAGCACAGAGCAACACAGTGACACACGACTCCCAAGCGGATACCGTCTCTGTCCCTCTTCCCATTTCCCTCTTGATCTGGAGTTCAGTGTGGCAACTCCCTCCTCAGCTTCCCTGAGTCTCTCCTCTGCTGCTGGTCGCTCCATTCGCCTGGCCTGGACTTCTTTCTCTCTTTCAGCAGCTCCTCTCTCCAGCTCAGCGCTCCTTTGCTTCTCCCTTACATGAATCTCGGCAAGTTTTTGTTCCTAATAGAGCTCCGCTTTTTTCAACATCTCCTGCACTCTGAGATTTCTTCTGCAGCATCTCTGTCCATTAGCAAAGATTGCAGTTCACACTTTGCGGCTTTCTCTGGGTATGGGTCTCTCAGGTCTTTTATTCTAAGATCCTCATATTCTTGTTGACTCATGGCAACTGCTCTTTTGTTATGCTTACAAGAAGTACGGCTGTGGGGAGGGAGGGGATCTTTATGGGGTAAAAGGCAATATGCCCTGTTTATTGAGAATACCATGGCAAAGCAATTAGCATAGGCTTACACGCATTCAGACATACACATGCACACTGTCCCACCAGTTGATGTTATATTTAGCAGTGCGTGGTCCATCGCCAACTGGATGGATCACGGATGGAGAAGCGGGGGCTCTAGCAGTCCAGACCGATGCTCCTGTCTTTGACAGGACATAGCCCAAAGTTTCATGCCAAAGTTGTCCCTTCTCATAGTCATTTTCCTTCGTAAGTTTTACATCATGCTGTAATTAACTGTGCTTTTAAGAGTGCTTGTTTGCTTACGTTGTTCTTCTCGTATCATAGTTATCTTGTCCCAATGGATAGGTGCTTGCCTCATCTTTATCTGCCCATCATCCGCAGTTCGGTGGGGGCATACAGGAATCTCCTGGCACTTTTACATATGTCCTCCGCTCCTTCCTAGAGTAGCTGGCCTTCACGCTTATCTCGTAACACACATGCCTCATTCACACACACAAACCAGAATTGATTTCTTTGGTACATAGACACAATATGAATATTTAAGCAGGAATATCTAATTACAATTAAAAAAAACCCTAATCATCATGCCATTTTACATGTTTGACAATACTAATTTTAAAACATAAAACAAAATAATCAGACTATCTCTGCCTTGGAATCAGCTTTAGACACAATATTCTGGCTGGTGCAGCTTTACCAGAAGGTAAAGGTCCTTTCTGCTCTCAGAAAGGGTGGCTGGCAGAGTTCACATGACTTTGCATAAAGCTACACTTTAGCTACGTGGCTACACTTTAACCAACCAAACTCTCAATCCCAAAGTCCAAATTTAGAAGCACGTGGGGGTCCTGATCCAAAGCTTCACTGACCTGGTTCTGTGGATCCAAGCGTGACTATAACAGATTCTGGGGGCACCGCCGAGAGGGTAAGTGTTTAGGACCAGGGCTGCTTATAACCCACGAGGGGGGACTTCCACTGTAGGACCCCGAACCAGTCACAAAGAGCACTTCTGTTTGCCGCACTGGCCAGCAAGAAGTCACACGAGCAATCCCCTGAGACACTCCAGCTTTCCCTGTGTCACAGCCAGCACCGCACCTCACTCGGATGAGAGGTTATGAAAACCAATCCCACAATCTCTGAACAGATCCTTCCAATCCTAAAGCAGCAGTCCCATTTCCAGGTCAACTTTTACCTCAGATCTTATCCAAAAGCGCAGGCTGGCCCAATCCTTTAGTATCTAACATCGAAAGGTTTATTAATGAAAGGAAGAAAGAAAAGGTTGAGAGTAAAGTTTAAAGTAATCAGGTTACATACGTACGCCAGTTGCAAAGTTCCTGGTGCAGGCTTATAGCCGACATGGAAAGTCTGCTGTCTCATAAGTCTCTGGAATACATCCTGTGCTAGGAGGGGGCATCAGTCCTGGGCCCAATTCATGGCAAAACTGCTTCTGACATGACGAGCTGGAGTGAAGACAAATGGAGGAAACTCTGGGGCCCTTTTTATACCCTTGCCCAACTGGAGGGAATTCCATTGTTCTCCTTGTGTGAAGGTAACTCTCAAAATACCGTTTGTCACATGACTAAGTCACCTGTCTGGGTCCTTTTTCGGCAAGCAGCCATGGCGTACACACTTGACTGCAAGGTCACAGCCAAATTATTCAAATGTGTATTGGCCACGCTTACAGTTCATTGTTCGTCAAGTAAAAAAAATAATGAACTGAGATACCTATCTTCTAGAATTGGAAGGGACCCTGAAATGTTTTTGATTCCAGTCCCCTGCCTTCACAGCAGGACCAAGTACCATCCCTGACAGATTTTGCACCAAATAGCCCCTTCAAGGACTGAGCTCACAACCTTGGGTTTAGCAGGCCAATGCTCAAAACACTAAGGGTATGTCTACACTACAACGTTAATTCGGAAGCAGTGCCGGCAGGGCATCAGATGAGGACTTAGAACGTGGAGATGCTGTCTCAGGCTAGCTGAGGGCTGTGCTTAAAGGGTCCCGACCCCCACCCCGGACAGACAGTTCTCAGGGGTGCCCCGCTTGCAAAGCAGTCCTGGCTTGGATTGCCCGGACTACCCACACTGGGCACATCACAGCATTCGGCCATCAGCCCGGCTGCACTTGCCGCAGGCTGCCATCTCGGGAGAGAGGGCAATTGGGGGGCTGCAGGAGAGGTTCCACCCCCAGAAGCCCGCAGAGCCAGCCCAGTCCTCCTCATCGGGGGCTCGTGCCCCATTCTTCCCTCACCTCCTTCCACTTACCCTTCCCTAGCCCCTCTTCTTGATGTACAAAATAAAGATAAAGTGTCTTCCAAAATGGAATCTGTCTTTATTGAACAAAAGTGGGGGAGACTGGGAAAAGGAGGTGGGAGAGGGGAAGAGAGAGGCTGGGAGAGGGGAGGGCAACTAAAATGATCAGGGGTTGGGAACAGGTCCCATATGAAGAGAGGCTAAAGAGACTGGGACTTTTCAGCTTAGAAAAGAGGAGACGGAGGGGGGACAGGATAGAGGTCTCTAAAAGCAGGAGTTGGGTGGAGAGGGTGCATACAGAAAAGTTCTTCATTAGTTCCCATAAAGAAGGACTAGAGGACACCAAAGGAAAGGAATGGGTAGCAAGCTTCAAACTAGTAACAGAAAGTTGTTCTTCACAAAGCAAAGAGTCAACCTGTGGAACTCCTTGCTGCAGGAGGCTGTGAAGGCTAGAACTAGAACAGAGTTTAAAGGGAAGTGAGATCAAGTCATGGAGGTTGGGTCCATGGAGTGCTATTAGCCAGGGGGTAGGAGTGGTGTCCCTGCCCAAGGTTTGTGGAAGGCTGGAGAGGGATGGAACGAGACAAATGGCTTGGTCACTGTCTTCGGTCCAGCCCCTCCAGGGTCCCTAGGGTTGGCCGCTGTCGGCAGACAGGCTACTGGGCTAGATGGACCTTTGGTCTGACCCAGGACGGCCATTGTAAGCTCAGGGCTCAGGGTCGGGGGTCTCAGTGGACCCCCTTGATTCTCTTGCACACCTGCTCCTGGGTGGCCAGGCTGGCAGCTCTCCTGCCCTAGACGGCCACTTTCCTGTGCCTAGTGCGGAGATCGTGGATGAGGTCCACGATGTTTGCACTAGCCCAGGCGGGAGCCCGCCTCTTGCGGTCTCGGGCTAGCTCCCAGGAGCCGCCAGCCTGGTCCCGGGAAGAGGGGGAGGGCTGGGGGGCATCGGGTGGGTGGCTCGATCCGTGCCAGGTGCAGGGTCTGCTGGCTGGGTGCTGGCAGGCTTCCACCTGGCACGAGCACCGTAGTCAGCCCGTGCCCCTTTAAGGGGTCCGGTGCTGGGAGGGGAGCAGATGAGTTTTCCTGGTGTTGGCCAGAGTGGCCACCAGGGAAACCTGGAGAGGGCTAGTCTCCCACTAGTTCGAATTAAGGGTCTACACACCCCTTAATTCGAACTAGCTAGTTCGAACTAGGCTTAATCCTCGTGGAATGATGATTACCTAGTTCGAACTTAGCGCTCCGTTAGTTCGAATTAAATAAGCGCTCCGTTAGTTCGAATTAAATTCGAACTAACGGAGCGCTAGTGTAGCGCCTATGAAAGTTAGTTCAAACTAACGTCCGTTAGTTCGAACTAACTTTGTAGTGTAGACATACCCTGAGAGAGAACAGGACTAGAATCCACCACCCTATACTCACTAGGTGAATGCCCTAGCCACTAAGCCACACTGAGACCTACTTCTGCGGTGTAAAATCTGTAGGGGAACATTTTAACCAGCCTGGACAGTCAGTTATGGATTTGAAAGTAGCCATCTTTCTGCAAAAGAATTTCTCATCCCTATGACAAAGGGAGACAGCTGCATTCAAATTCCTTTGCAAATTCAATACTAGCCACTTAGGACTGAGTAAAGATTGTAACTGGTTAGCACACTACAAAGGCTGTTTCCCCTCTCTTGATATCTAAATCTCCACATCAACTGCTGTGAATGAACCTCTTCCACCCTGAGATGATTAGCTTCATTAACACAAGTCACTTCTTTCTTTTCTTGCCCTTATATATCCCCCTCCCTCTGTAACTTCCACTCCAGTTCACCTGATGAAGTGGGTTTTCCCCCACAAAAACTTATGCCCAAATAAAGCTGTCTCTCAGGTGCCACTAGACTCATTGTTTTACCAAAATTAAGTGCACTTTAAGCACAGTCAGGCTGAGCTTATTTTTTGGGTAACTTGATTTAAGTCAATTTTTTTTTTAGATTTAAATCCTTGATTGAAATCAATACACCCTTTGATTATTTGATTGACCGCATATTGCAAAACGGGGGAATCAAGAGTTAAAACAAATCACAGAACTGAGTTGGCATTAATCTTTCTGACTCTGGCAGCAGTTTAGGGAAAAGGCTTGTCAACTGTCCGTTGGTTGAAGCCTTGGAGTTTCCAGTCCTGAAACCAGAGGTATTTTCTGCTCAACTTAATGGCAATGAAAATGGCTGCAGATCGTAACAGGGAGGAGAAACTGCCTGGAGAAACTGGAGCAGCAGGCTGCATGCAAGCAAAGGACTCTACTAAGCTAAGGTGCTGTGTGTTTGGAAAAGAGCAGGGGAAAGACCCAGAAAAAAGAACAACTGGCTGTCTTGTCTGGGGGACTCCATACGAGGGAGCCAAAGAGCCAACAGTTGCTCGCACCTTTCAGAAAGTGGTTCATGTATTTTTTTATTTAGATTCTCACTTCAGAGCATTGGTAAAATTAGAACGAACATCATCTACTTGACTGTGCAGTCCCTGTGGGAGCAGAGTTATTATCCATGTGTCCTCTGTTTTCTCTCGGCTTCATGAAATGAAAAATAAACGCATAGGTCAAATTCAGCTTTACTGCACCACCTCAGTGGATCAGAAGTTGCTGCATGAAGGAGGCAGAATTTGGCCCCATGTTTGGACTGACCAGTGTTTTGGGTGTGCTCCCTCTGCCCACTTGATTGCATGTCTCCATTATCGACGGTTCTACCAGTGCTCACGATCCTGCCAGAGCTTCATGAACAGCAGTCTGTGCCGAAGAGTCCACTTGTGTTATATTGAGGATAAGGCTGTAAGAGAGAAAGCTAGACCTGCCTGGTCTCCATTCCAGTGTCTGGCAAGAGGGCGATTGTTTGGCAGTTGCGGACTTGAGTCTGAAGGGGAAAATCTGCAGTAACCATCTATAATACTCACTAAACCAGCAAATAAACTGAGTACATTGCACTTCTACAGCAAGGAGATCCACCTGCATTAGTTTATCTGGTAATGTGTCTTATTAATGAATTAATCAGATCAGAATACAAAGTACCAAGTACTGCACATTGATTATCAGAGACAGAAGGACACAACAAGCTGGGGAGGAGTCAGCATGACTTTATGTAAAGGGAAATCCTGCCGCACCATCTATTAGAATTCTTTGAGGAGGATCAACCACCATGTGGACCAGGATGACCTGGTAGAGATAGGGTACTTAGACTTTCAGAAAGCCTCTGACAAGATCCCTCACCAAAGGCTATTAACTATAGTGAGCTGTCATGGGATAAAAGGGAAGGACTTCTCGTGGATTGGTGCCTAGTCAAACAACAGGAAACAAAAGGAAGGAATAAATGGTCTGTTTTCAGAGTGGGGAGGAGAAAATATCACGATCCATCTGAAGAACTGGTCCTCAGACCCAAGCTGTTCGACATACAGGCAGTCCGCGGGTTACATGGATCCGACTTACATCGGAACCCTACTTACAAACAGGCTGAGGCAACCCCACACTAGCTGCTTCCCCCCAGCAGACCAGGGAGATGCGAAGCGGCTTTTCTCAGCAGACACCTCAGCTTGAGAATAAAGGACTGAGGGAAGTGAGGTGTGGGAGAATAAAACTGAGCTCTGGAGAAATGTTTGGCTAGAGTTTCCCCTACAATATGTACCAGTTCCGACTTACATACAAATTCAACTTAAGAACAAACCTACAGTCCCTAACTTGTACGTAACCCGGGGACTGCCTGTATTCATAAGAGACCTGGAAAAACATGGCACATTGTGATGTGGAAAAGTTTTCAGATAATAGAGAATTAATCAAAACATTAAGTCTAAAGCAGACCAAGAAATGCTTCCTGTTCCCTGGCTCACCTTTCAGGTGCAGGCTGTGCAGTTAATAGGCCTACCTGGCCCACATGGGTAGACACCCCATGGTATGGGAAGACAGTGTTCTGGTCGATGTGTTGTGACTAAGAATGGCCGTTCTTATGTTCTTAAATTACATCAAAGTTCTCCTGTGAGTTCCCTGGAAGCTCTGGCCTAGTGGTGGAAATTCTGCCAGATTATTTATATTTCAAAATACTTTTGGTGAACCAAAACCACTGAAATGAAATTGCATTTCAAATGCTGAATTCAACCTGAAAGGAAACATGTCCCTCGGTGGGACTCCCCACGCTGCCTCACACTGGAGTCTCCCAGCACCCACAGGCACAGAATGGGTTTTGGGGTCACTAGGCCGAGTTTAAACTGGCTCAGGGCCTGCTTCCTGATCCAGCAACCGGACCGTCTAAGGGGGTCGCTCATCCTCAGGGAAGATTTGGAAGGGCCAACATAGAGCCCTGGCATGCTAAAGATGGTGGCAGGGGGGCCTCCCACAAACCGATTGACATGCGTGTAGCTGCTTCTATGGTTGCCAGATGGTTCAACGAAAAATACCGAAATAGCCCCCTCCCGAAAAAAAAAAAGTGAAAAAAGAAAAGGGGGGAGATCACAGATGTTGAGCAAAACAAAAAGCAAAAAAATGACCCCAACAGCAGTTATTAAGCATGACCCCTTTAAAAGGAGGCTTTTTTGTTGTCGGCCATCTTGTTTTTCTGTTTCAGCCACAAGAGAAGTCTCTGCGGAACCAGGTAAATGGGGGGGGGGGATGGGAGGGCATCATCCAGAGGGGTCTGGCGAGAGGTCTGGGGGGTCCTGGGGCTGGGCCTGGTTGCTGAGTATGTCATAGGGTTGCCAGGTATCCGGTATTTTCGCCTCCTGGCAGGGAAAAAAACCAGAAAATCCCGGACATTTTAGGTGTCCGGTATTTTCTGAATTTTTTTTTACCAGACAAGAGGCGAAAATACCGGAGTGTCAGGGTCAATACTGGACACCTGGCAACCCTAGCTGCTTGTTGTTTTCCTTTGTAATGCTTTCACTGTCACAAGCCAATTGCTTGCTTAGAAAAAGTCAAGGGCATGGAGTTCAGTTGTGGTTGTGTCAAGAGCTGTAATGAGACAGTTTCAGTGCCCTGGGCAACAAGCATATTTGCATCCCCTCCTGCTTTCCCCAGCGTTTCCCCTTTCGGGTTTCCTGCCCCATGGTTTTGTTCCCTGTCCCTCCCCCACCACACTGCTTACAGCTAGGGTTGACAGATGCTTTAACCAAAAATACCGAGCACTCCTCAGCCTCCCCCCCCCAAAAAAACAGGGGAGAGTGAGGCGCCCAGAGGTGGCTCACTCCCCTGACTGCAGAACCGACTGGGCACTTCAGGACGTGGGGCCTGGTTCCAGTACTGCTTAGCAGGCTACCAGCTGCCCCCCAGCCAGCAGGGAATGACAGCTCTGCTTCCCCCTTGGAATTCAAAAGGCTGAGAAACAGGGGCCTAGCCTGCTCATACCGCACCAGCCTGTTCCCTTGTGATCTCTGTGACTGGCTCAGCCAAGCGAGATGGCCACTCCCAGCTCCAGGGCGCAAGAGAAGCAAACCCCGACCTGGCCTGACAGAGGCAGAGTTTGCAAAGCGCCTGGCCAGGCGGCTCGGGGCAACAAGCGCAGAGGGTCACAACGTGGCTGCTGAGGCACCGGGCCCTACATAGCTGCTGGGGAACAGAAAGGGTTTCCCATGCCATAACCTTGCACCCTGGCCTGCACCCCCCAGGGAATTCAAAGCCACCCAGGAAAGCAGCTGCAGGCGCTAAGCTCCCACAAAATCCGGATTCCCGTGGGCCGGCCCAAGGAGAAAACCCCGCTCACCCTGGCCTGGATGCCCCTTCCCGCTGAAAGCAGCCACTCCCTCTCCCCCCCCTCGGGCGTCTGTGGGGAAAAAAAACTGCAGAGCACGCCCCACAGCCATGAGAGCCTCAGGAGTGTAAGTTAATTCGTTCAGATACCATGTAAATGTGAGTTTCACAGTAAGTCGACTGACCTTGTGTTGTACTACTGCCTAGTAACATAGTCACCCATTCTAATGGGTTAATAAGTAAAGGCCTCATCTACACTGGAGCACTATTTCGGGATACTGGAGTATCCCAAAATACCTATCCCATGTCTTAATTGAAAATCTGTTATACTGGGCACTGAAACTGACTTGATACGGCTCTAGACTACGATGATTCTAAGGTTCTATGGGGTGTTGAGGCCTGGCACAAGGCCTGGAATGAGGACAAAGGCAGCTGCAGGCATGGCACCGAGTGAAGAACAGCCGTTCTGCTGCGGGGCCGCTACCCCAGCAGCCAGGAAGGGTGTGTGGCCACTTCCCCATTCCTGAGACAGTTCAGCTAGTTAGTCGGAGGCAGCAGCTGGTCCTAGCCGGTCTGTCCCAGCCAGTCCCTGCGGCTGGTAACGCCTTCCAAAGCCAGAATGGGCCATGGGCAGACGGGACTCGGAACGATTCCCTGCAGGGGGCTTCTGACAGGAGCCGTGGCTGGGCGACTGCTCAATCCGTCACCGCTTGGCACAGATGCTCCCTTTGGACACCGCGGCCCACAGGCTGCTCACAGCCCTGCAGCCTCTTCTGGGGAGGGGCTGACCCTTCCCTGTCTCCCTCTACCAGCCACCAGCGCTCTCACTGGGCATGCTCAGAAATTGCCATGTGCCCCCGTCCTGGGCAGAGAACCAGAGAGGGCTGGACTCTGTTGCCCCATTTTGTCCTTGTGTGAATGGGGCTGGCTGGGAGTATGGCTGGCATTGCTCCTTCCAGCAGGGAGGTCTCAAATAAAAACAAATCGATAATGTGCCAGTGACGTTCCCTTCTCTGTCTGATTCGAGGGCCGGGCCGGTGTAGCCGATTGCCTGGCTTCTGGTGGATTGCCTGTTTAACCTGCCACTTGTCACTTTGGGTTTGGCTGAGAGAGATCTTGTCCAGGCGAAGGCTGACGTTATGGTGGCCTTAAAGTGTTAGCAGAGGGATCTAGATGAATATACAGGCCGAACGTCTCTGGTCCAGAAACCTCTGTGGTCCGGAAAGACCTAGGCAACCCCGGGAGCAGCTGCTGCCTTGTACACAGGGGAGCTACCCTGCTTTGAACCATTTTAGATGGGCTGGGGTGGTTTGGGATGAGGGACCTCATCCCTCGTGGACAGGCTGGAGCAGCCTCCAGGGCCACAGATAGGGGCTGCTTCATGCCAGCGGGAGCTGCCCCTTTCTGCCGCATGTCAGGGATGGTGATTTCTCCAGGGCTGGAGCAGCCGCCTGCCTGTACCCACTGTGCAGAGCTGAAGCAAAGGAGAAGGAAAACAAACAATCTCTTTGTCTCTGTCTGTGGGATCGGAGCAAATCCGGTTGTATCTTAGGGCTTTGCTGTATACAGTAGATTGAGAAATGTGTCTGGGATGGAAGCTGGAGGCATGAAGGTAAGTGTAGAGGTCGGTACGGTTCTGGCATAGATGGGTTTGTGGTATAGAGTGGTGGAAATTTGCCCATTATTTAATTGTACTGTAGTGTAAGTAATGGACAAATTTCTACCACCCTATAGCGAGTGAAAAAACAGATTGACGAAGCCAAATAAGTACCCAGACATGAACTCCTTCAAATAGACCCAAAAGAGAAAACAACAGAATTCCACTTGTCATCACCTATGGTCCACAACTTAACCCCCCTCTCCCCCACCCAACACATTATCTGCAGTCTATAACCTATGTTGGAAAATGATCCCTCACTCTCAGAGTCCTTGGGGGGAAAAGCCAATTTTCGCTTGCAGACAAACCTCCCAAATTGAAACAAATTCTCTCTGGTAACCATGCTACACAGCTACATCATCAACATAGAGACATAGAGCTAGAAGAGACCTCAGAAGGTCATCAAGTCCAGCTCCCTGCCCAAGGCAGGACCAATCCAAGCTAAATCAACCCAGCCAGGGATTTCTGAAGTTGAAACTTAAAAACCTCTCGGGACGGAGATTCACCACCTTCCTAAGTAAACCATTCCAGTACTTCACCACCCTCCTAGTGAAACAGTTTTTCCTAATATCCCACCTGGACCTCTCCCACCGCAAACTGAGACCATTATTCCTTGTTCTGCCATTTGTCACTACTAAGAACAGCCTCTCTCCATCCTCTTTGGAACCCCCCTTCAGGAAGTTGAAGGCTGCTATCAAATCCCCCCTCACTCTTCTCTTCTGCAGACTAAACAGACCCAAATCCCTCAGTCTCTCCTCTTAGGTCATGCGCTCCAGCTCCCTAATCATTTTGGTTGCCCTCTGCTGGACCCTCTCCAATGCGTCCACATCCCTTCTGTAGTGGGGAGGCCAGGACACAATACTCCAGATGTGGCCTCACCAGAGCTGAATAAAGGGGAATAATCACTTCTCCAGATCTGCTGGCAATGCTCCTCCTAATGCAACCTAATATGTCATTAGCCTTCTTGGATACAAGGGCACCCTGTTGACTCATATCCAGCTTCTCACCCACTATAATCCCCAGGTCCTTTTGTGAAGAACTACTACTTAGCCAATTGGTCCCCAGCCTGTAACAATGCTTGGGAGTCTTCCATCCCAAGTGCAGGACTCTACATTTGTCCTTGTTGAATCTTATCAGATTTTTTGTGGCCCAATCCTCTAATCTGCCTAGTTCTCTCTGGACTCTATTCCTGTCGTCCAGCATATCTACCTCTCCACCTATATTTGTGTCATCTGCACTGAGGGTGCTATCCATTCCCCCATCCAGGTCATTAATAAAGATATTGAACAAAACCAGTCCTAGAACCGATCCTTGGGGCACTCCACTAGAAACTGACCACCAACCTGACATCGAGCCTTTGATCAGTACCCATTTGGCTTTTGCAGATCCAGACTAACACGACTACCCCCCTGATACTTGATCTTGCAGGAGGAATAATGGTAGTACAAATTAGGAGGTTTAATTCGAACTACCTAGTCTGTGCCGCGTGTAGCTGCTGGCAGGTAGTTCGAACTACGGGGCATTTAAAAATGGCGGAGCCCGGGAACACTTTGAAGTGCTACCAGACTACCTGTTGAATTGTATTCACAGTTACTGAACATCAATATTACCGTAGAAGAGCAAAGCCTCGGGCTCATTGCACAAGGTGCTATAGACACTCACAGCAAGTGGCTGGGTAAACTATCCAAACACATGTAAGGGGACAGATTCTGAAAGGCATTTAGGCACCTTGAGTGGAGCACAGACGCCCAATGGGATTTTCGAAAGCAGTTACGGGCATCTGTAGGCACCAAAGGCCTGATTTTCAGTGGAGCTTTGGAACCCAAAGCCAACGTGACTTTTCATAATAAGAATCAGGCTCCTAGATCACTTAGCCACTTTGGGAAATGTTCCCTAAAGGACAACACACACTTATCAAGTCATCCACAATGGTATTTACACTCTTGCTTTCCTACTAAATTCATTAGGCTTTCGGGAATCTGGGAAGAAGAGGTGAATTCTGAGAGGTTCTGTCCTAAAAAATCACCTGCAGACAGAAAAAAGGCTGAGAGTCACTGACTCAGAAGAGATGCATGTGATGCACAATTTATTTAGTCGCAGGTCCATGAGGGCTGGAAGAGTCACCTTCTTCTGCTAGATGCCATCATTCATTCTTCTTTTCTTACCTATGGACTGCTGCCTTCTGGGCCTTGAATAAGGACCTTGTATGTGGTGGGGCAGTATGTTTTGAAGAGATTTTCCACTAAGGTGTTACTTCCTGCAACCACACGCTTGTGTTGCCGGTTCATGTAGTTCCACAGATGCAGAGAATAGGAGTTGTTGAAGTCGACGCTTTTCTCCCAGACCTCAAAGAACCGATTCCATTCTCCACAGGGGATGGGGTAGTAACGCTGAGGATGTAAGTAGGAAATGTTCAGACAGTTTATATCCTCCACTTTATGGAAATTGGTTACGGGGCACAACGCCTTGAGCCTCCTTGTCAGTAAGCCGGGCCCTTGGTGGCCCCAAATGTCTCCTCTGTAGTTTTGAACAAAATCCTTCATACAATCCCATATGAACTTGTGATGGCGAGAAAAGCCAAAAATCGCATTGCCGGCTAACCGGAAATCCTCGGCTGTCAGGAAGTCTTCTAGTGAAATAGGCCTGATGGAGATGACATCGGTGTCCATGTAGATCCCACCGTTTTTCCAGATGAGTGCAAGCCTGATACCGTCAGCGCTGACATGCAGCCAGTACCTCTCCTGGGCTGGATTTACCTGCAGAGTAGGAAAAGGACCACAGTGATGCAATTGATCTCAACACCTGTTTCTGTTAGCTATGTCCTGTATGAAACTCTCAGCAGTGTCTGTCCTAACTGTAATCCCTTCCCCAATTAATGGATATTGTTCTTGTTTGGGTGTGACACAGTGCTGGAAAAAGGCAAGAACAGATGTAGCTTTCGTTCGGTGTTATTGTATGAGTGTGTCCAAGGCACAATTGGTTGGAAACATCGAACCAATAT
This sequence comes from Pelodiscus sinensis, assembly GCF_052426305.1. Taxonomy (NCBI): domain Eukaryota; kingdom Metazoa; phylum Chordata; order Testudines; family Trionychidae; genus Pelodiscus; species Pelodiscus sinensis. The sequence continues at coordinate 54,458,463 of NC_143061.1, read as the reverse complement.
AATAACGTAAGAGCGACCTTACTGGGTAACACTCGGTATCTAGCCCAGTATCCTGTCTTCAGAGAGTGACTAATGCCAGGTGCTCCACAGAGAGGGTATGTCTACACTACCCCACTAGTTCGAACTAGCGGGGTAATATAGGCATACCGCACTTGCAAATGAAGCCCGGGATTTGAATTTCCCGGGCTTCATTTGCATAAGCGGCGGAGCCGCCATTTTTAAAACCCCGCTGGTTCGAACCCCGTGCAGCGCGGCTACACGGGGCACGAACTAGGTAGTTCGAACTAGGCTTCCTAGTTCGAACTACCGTTACTCCTCGTGAAATGAGGAGTAACGGTAGTTCGAACTAGGAAGCCTAGTGGAAGCCTGGTTAGTTGTCTTCCTGCTTCTACTTTCCGTTTCGCTATTACTTTTAGAGACTTTGGCGAGCTGTTCTTCACATTCTTTTTGTCTTTTATAAATTGTATTTTTACACTTGTCAGAGTTTATGCTCCTTTCCACTGTCTTCACCTGGATTTCACTTCCATTTTTAAGGATTTTTTTCCCTCAGTCACTGCTTCATTTAGTTTGTTGTTCAGCCACAGTGACGCATTTTTTTTTTTAATTTAAGGTATGCATTTAAGACGAGCCTTTCTACCAGTCACTTTAAGAGTCTCCATGCAGATGTCACTTTTGGCACTGTGCCTTTTCATTTCTGTTTAACTAACCACCTCAGTTTTATGCAGTTCCCCTGCATCCAGACTCTCAGATTTCATTTACAAACAAACTTAACCATTTACCCAGCCTTGCTCGGGGCCTTAACTTGATTCATTTTTGTTGTTCCTCCTTGAAATCATTGCTTGGGGCTGGGGAGGAGGGGTTCAGGATGCAGGCTGCCCCAGGGTCAGAGGACTAAACCAGCCCTCTCTCACTATAGCAGCTTTGGACCAGGTGAGAAGTGTCTCTCCATGGCTGATATAGTTCCAGCGGGCACACCTGGGGGAAGGGCTCATGTCCTATGGCTAGGGCAGGTCCACAGTCATCTGTACTTTCTACTTCCCAGCCAGAGGGAGGAATGCAGCCAACTGTGCACTTCCCCCTCGCTCCCTGACAAAGGGGAACAGCCAGCAATGTCCCCCTATGAATCGGGAGGGAAGGAGCTTCAGCCCCCTGCATTTCCTAAAGAGCACATGACGGGTTGGAGACTCAGGGCTGGGAAAGTCCCCAGTAGGGAGGAGGAGCTCACCCCCTGGCAGCTCCTTGCATCACCCTGGTAATTCTGTCTCTTTTCTATGTCATTTTCTGAGACACAACTCTATTCCAGGCACATCCTGCCTTCCTGGCACAACCACACCCTGACCTTCCTTTAAGTTATGAGAAGAGAAAGCTTTCTACCAACTTTAGCGATCCTAGCTCTTAATGTTAAAGAGGATGCCAGCCTGTGTTTTCAAACAGGCCAAAACAAGAACTCAAAGGGGAGTGAACTCTCAAAACAACCCTTCTGAGAGGAGCGGGTAAAGACTGGAGTTCGCTGCCCAAATTGAGCTTTCAATTTCTCTCTCACTTCTAAATCTTGTGCCCAGACATTTTCGTGACTATCAGACACCTTCACCAAGCACTAAATCATGTTTTCCCAACTATAAATCCTCACTTTACATCAATGCTAACTAAAATTTTTCAAATGCAACGTTTGTATCGACCTCTGGCTTGTTTGGTAAAGGGGGTTGTTCACCATTTCAAGAAAATAGGATTGTCAGGACTATAATGGGAATGGTCTATTTCCTCTAACTCCCGCCTTCAGGAACTGTGCAATGTCCATAACAATTTCAATCGATATTTTGACTAATGCATGGCTAAGTGTCATGGAAAATGGGGTCCACATCTGGTGCAGCATAAAGACAACAGCTTCAAAACGTTAATAAAAGTGTGCAAACCCTTCATTTCCCGCCACTTCTACTTTCAATCTGGTTTTAAAAAATATTTTCCTCCTTAATATTTTCTCTCACCTTATGATACCATGGGAGCAGAGGTGTGTCCTGGAAAACAGTTTCCATGTGGAGAGGAAGAAGGAAGACATTCTTCATCGCAGACAGAAGAGCAAAGGCTGGGGAAGTGGAAACTGAATCCATCGATGTGTTATTTTTCAGACCTTTCATGAAGAAACGAACTGGTCTGTTGGGGTAGGCCCTGGCAGCAGATTCCACAGAACATGAAACCAACGGAGGAGGCTCAAGACGGTCGGTGGTCTCCACAAAGATGATGCCGCTGCTCTGACTCACGTCATCCTTTTGCATTGGGAATAGCTCAGCACACGGCTGGCATGGGTAGATGCAGCCAGACGGCTGGGAACGTTTATAGACAAAGGCCAGGAGAAAGACACAAGTGATCCCGAGCCCTATTTTGACCCACTTCATCATTCTTGCTTTTTCTCGGATAGATGAGGCTTAACAAAAAGAAAGTGTCAGTGATTCATTGATTGTCGCTGGAAGACAAATAAAAGAAGACAGGATTTCAAATTGTGTTATTACTTTGGATTATTTCCAGGGTGGATAAAAAAAATCAGATTTTTAAATTTGAACTGGATTTTGTCAATTTAAAAATAGAATACAAAGAGTTACAATAACATCTCAGCAAAAACATGCTGCACATACACTTACAACCTCATGAAACATGAATGACTGGTGTTATTCTGCCCAGCTTAACTATCAGCTCTTGGTTCTTGCGAGGTCTCGGCTTGAAATTTCTGTTTCTCAGCAGACTGCAGTAACATGTGTAAACACGTGCAGCTTGGGTCGGATTGTTTTGTTCTGTGCTTACATGCTGGCTGATTTTGGCTAAGCAGGGCAGAGGAGTTAGTTAGTTAAGACATTGTCTTACCAACAGAGAGACAAATATAGAAAAAAGGGCTGAGGCAGCATAGAAAGGAACCGTGGAGTGGACAGAAAAGAAAAAGAGAAAACTTTCCTCCCCAACATCCAGGCAGCCTGTGGAGTTCATTGCTGGGGACATGCACAGGCCAGAGGCAGAGCTGGGCTCACAAAAGAATTAGGTCGGTTCCGGGAGGGCAGGTTCCTCACTGGCTGTTGGCCAGGAGGGCCCGGAGGGGAGCCCCGTGCTCGGAGGCGCAGGGACACGCAGGCTGCCCCAAGATGGGATGGGATGATAGGACCCCTCAGCGTTGCCTTGTTCTGCTCCTGCCTTCCGACGCACCTGGCACCACCAAGGCGGGGTCCCAGGACGCTCCACTCACCTCTTGTCTGGCGCTTCCCGCCGCTCAGCCTGGGGGTTAGCGCGTCAGGCCCCCTCTCCTCCACGGTTTGTTCACTGCCACTCCCTCCGTCCCGTCCTCTCTTGCTCTGCCCTGCAGCCCCTCGCCCACTGCTGAACCAAATCTCTGTTCTGTGCCCGACAGCCCGGTCCCGCAGCACTTCTCCTGCGAGGGCGCGGCTCATCCAATCTCTCCCTCACACAGTGACCCAAGGGCTCTGCTCATTCGCTGCCCTACTGGGGCCGCTTCCCCAAGGCTGGGTGGGGCAATCATCAACCGAGCAGCTCTGTTCTTTCCTCCCCCCGCCCTAACTGCCTGCCCTGCCTGGCTTCCTACAGCTCCTAGGTCTGCTTCAATCCGCTCCAGACACTCCTCCCTCTATGCAGGGTGTGACCGCCGTTTCTGAGTGGCAGTCTCTACGGGGCAAATTTCCAGCTTCCCTGAGCCTGTTAGCACTCAGTTTACTGCTCCCTGGCTCTTCCTCCAGGTGCTGGCTATGGGCTCAGTTCTATCCCCCTCCAGCCTGTGTCGCTGGACGCCCTGTCACAGACACCCCAACTCCAGATGGCTAACTGTGGGAGGGGGCAGGTATCGTCTTCACTGCCTCTGACATAGCTAGGCCCAGAGACCCTCCCTCTTCTGCCCAGCGTCACCCACCCCCATTGCATGCCATCTCTTCATTTCTTCCCCCAGGATTCCAAGTCATGCTGAGCCTTCGGAAAGTCCCCATCTCTAGCTAGTGCCCTGGCTCTCCTTTCAGGGGCAGGCTGTGCAGGTAACAGGCCTACCTGGCTACCAGTCCTGCGTGGGGAGACACCCCATGACAGTCGGAAGACAGGGCTGTGAGCTACACGGTCTGACCTAGAATGTCTGTTGTTATGTTCTTAAACTTCATCAGAATTCTCTGGAGAGGTCCCTGCAAGCTCTGGCCTATGGGTAGAAATTCAGCCTCTGCCAGATTATTTATTTCAAGGTACACTTAGTGAACAAAGAATACTGAAATGAAATTTGCAGTCCAGGAAACATCTCGTTCTCTGTCCTGGGATTTTTTAAAACCTTCTTTAATACTAACTTTGAAGTAAAATGTTTCCTTTCGATGCCATCTGCTGATCAATGCTCTAGACTTTGGCCTCTCGTTAAGCTGTATTTTGAGCTCATGACCTTGATTCAAACTGGCATCATGTTAACCTGAGAGCTTGAACAGCAATAGACTGTAGTGCGCAGGAAGCCACATTTCCCCCCTCCGCACTCCCCTGCCCTCTGGCAAAGATTCACAGAGTTTCAAGGTTTGAGTTTTATAATTCTTCCATAAAAAGGCTCTAATATGCCCATCATAACTACCTGCTCTTCTTCTTGAGAGTTCCCGCCTTACAATTTCCGTTTCTCAGCAGTCTGCGGGAACACAAGCAAAGACACACAGATTGGGCAGATTCACTTGGCAATGGACCCTCTCTGTGCTGTTTCGTATAAATGTGATCTGACGAGTAAATTCCCAAGCTGTTTACTGTGTTGAGAGGGAAAAAGTTTTAGCTTCTCAAATCCTTATGGCTTGTTCAATTAGTGAAGTAGGTTTAGAATCTCTCCCCCAACTACACAATGCAGAAAGCTTCAGTAACAGAAATCTCCAGTTGCCACCGTTTGTTGTTCTCCTATGTTATAACACATAAGACAGGCCCCTATTTAGGAACATGATGGCCACAGACCACAATGGTGATGCCATGAGTCTATTCCCTGTTTTACTTCTGCAGAACTCAGTTCTCCAAAGGGAACCCCATTATGTACTTGTTTTCTCAAGAAAGAGAAGAGCCAGTGAATTCAAGGGTCTTACTCCAAAAATAAGTGACAGGGAGTTAGCTGGATTAGGCTGTATTTACAAAAGTAAGGAGGAGTCCTGCGGCAATTTACACTGTATCTACACAGCAGGATTATTTCAGAATAGCTGACGTCCTGAAATAATTTAGTTTGTGTCTACACAGCAAACAGTTATTTTGACTTAATGTTGAAATAATGTTGAGCTGGAGGACATCTTACTCCGACACCTGTAACCCTCACTTTACAAGGAGTAAGGGAAGTTGGAGGAAGAGTGTTCTAACTCGGACTTCCTGCGGTGTAGACAGTGCCAAAATCCGAAATAAGCTATTGCAACTTAAGCTACGCAATCGATGTTACTCAAGTAGTGTGGCTGATTCTGACTTTAGCCTTGCTGTGTAGACGTGTCCCTACAGACCAACAGACTTCATAGGGCACAAGCTTCCATGGAAAAAATCCACTTCATCAGATGAATTGGAGTGAAAAATACAGAGGTGGAACAACAAAAGAGAGAAGTTACTTGGGTTAATCAAATCAGGATGGAAGTGACTCATTCACAGCAGTTGATGTGGAGATGAAACTATCAAAAGAGGGGGAAATTGCCTTTGTAGTGCATTAACCAGTCAAAATACTCATTTAGGCTTGTTGATGGTGTTGAATTTGCAACACAGCTTAAATTTAAAAAACAACACATGGTGTGGAAGCACCTTAAAGATTAACAAAACATGTAAATGATATCATCAGCTTTCATGGGCACAACTCACTTCTTCAGATGACCGGAGTTTTGAATTTAGGATGTGTAGACCCAAAATAAATAGGGGAGAGGGGAGTGGTGGAAAAAAAGATAAGCTGCTTTTTACAATCCATAGATTGCAAGTTCTGCCTACTTGTTTTTCCCTTTGATATTTTTATACCCCTCTGCTTCTTGTTTCCTGCTCCCTTCCTTTTTTCTACTTCCTCCTTCTCCCCTATTTATTTTGCTGAGAGGGTCAAATGAGGGTGAATGCTAGAAACAGGGCTACTTACAGCCCCAAAGCAGAGGACCTCTATTAAAACTCACACTGAACCAGTCACAAAGAGCACTTCTGTTTGCCGTACTGGCGGCAGGAAGTCCTATGAGAATCCTCTGAGATACTCCAGCTTTTCCTGTGTCACAACCAACAGCGCACCCGACACGGATAAGAGGTTATGAAAACTAATCGCACCAACCTTGAATAGGTTCTTCCAATCCTAAAGGACCAGTCCCGTTCCCAGGTCAATTTATACCTCAGATCTTATCCAGGAGAGCACACTGGGTCAGTTCTTTGCAATCTAACAGACAGACAGACAGACAGATAGATAGATTAAGGTTCATTGCCAATCAAGTACTTTGATTCATTTGACTAGCCCCCGTTACAATAGGCGGGTGAAGCCTGTTGATATCTCTCTGAAACAAAATACTTGGAATGTCAGAACATGGTCAATATTTATCACTCTAAATACAAGACTCTGACATGCACATGAATAGTAGAAACACAATATGATAAGTCATAATATCACTGAATTCTGTGACAAATCCAAGGCAATAATTGCTTTGAACAACATTGGATTTGATCTACTTTTGCAGCATGATTTCTATACCTCTTAGGTGAGTCGGCCAAGAGCTAAAGAAAATAGTTAATTTATCCCTACAAGCTCTGGCCGATGTCTGGAACCAAATAAACACCACGTTAATGTAGATATTGGTGTTCTCCGTAGTGTAAGATTCTTGGTATTTAGCCATGAAAGCAAGATGGCGGTGTGCCTCAGTTTCTCTGCTCATGTAGCACATTACGTGTGGAATAGGGTTGCCTGGTGTCTGGTTTTGAAGTGGACAGGATTCACTTGTGCTCCTCTGAGACCGTGCGCGGGACGGGCAGCACCACGGGGTCTGCATGCGCCCGGGTCAGCCCCGCTTCCTGCTGGCCAGTTCCTCCCCGCTCCATTCGTCCCCCGGCCAGCCGCACATCTCCCCCACCCGCCCCCAACCCCTTTCTGGCCAGCCACGCTTCCCAGCAGCCAATTCTCTACTTCCCAGTCTGCCTCGCTCCCTCTGACCTCCTCCTGGCCAGCCCCACTCCCCCCCATGCCCTCCTGGCTAGCCCTGCTTCCCACCAGATGGTTCTCCTCCTTCCCCATTCTCCCCCAGTGAGCCCTGCTTTCCCTTGACCTCCTCCTGGCTAGCACCACTCCCCTCCCGCCTGGTCTCCCTCCCCCACATCTGAGATCAAGTGTATCTGGTATTTATTTTGAAGCCATCTGGTAGTCCTAGTGTGGAATGCTCTCTCTCTCACGTGAGACGTTCCAACACAAATTACAGGCACCGACAACTGGGAAATATAAGTATTAGTAGGTCTTTTACCGTATAGTGTGACATTATGTACCACACTGAACATGTTCTGGGGATTTCCTAAAAGATCATGCGCATTCGGCAGGTTTACAGTTCTGGGTAGCAGCAGCACATTGGTTACAAAAGTGAACACCATCAACAAGAACAAAGCCATTGCAAGCGCACATGTACCGTTCTTTTTTTCATCCTTGGCTCAATACCTTTCGAGGGCTGCAATTTAGAGTTAACCCGTGAGACAGCTGCATTATCCACAGCTACGGCAAGCTCAGAGGCCCCTTCCCCACCCAAAGCACTGGACAAAAACTCTGCCTTCCACGCAAACAAACCCTTAGACCACCCTGGCTGGTTCAAGCTAGTCTCCACACACTGGGACTGATTCCATGGAACTATTTGCAACAAATGGAGTTCTTCCTGAGCAGGTTTCTCTTCCACAAGCTTTACTAGGTCTCCGTCCAGCAGCGCCACAAACTTGATCATATCCTCAGTCACGGTTTCAGCCAGACAGGAATCTGCTGCACAGAAACATCGTCCTGATCTCTGAGTGCCTCCTGTCCTTGAATGAATTCCAGCCTCGCCTCTGAGCCTGAGACAGGCCTTCAGCAACCTCCTGCCAGACACACAGCTCTCTCCCTCAGGCAGACACTGAGAGAAACTCTCCCCTGGGTCACAGTAAAACTGGCTAGACACAGACAACTGCCCGGAGTCAATTCTTCTCCCGCCCCTTCTTCTCATATCTCCCTGGTAGTCACAGGGGACAGCAGAGTTGCATTCAGACTCCTTTGGGGCTGGTCTATGACATCAGCCGGATTGCACATTTCTGCCATGTCATCATCAAAGGACAGAACAACACAGTGACACACGACTCCCAAGCGGATACCGTCTCTGCCGCTCTTCCCATTTCCCCCTTGATCTGGAGTTCAGTCTGGGAACTCCCTCCTCAGCTTCGCTGAGTCTCTCCTCTGCTGCTGGTCGCTCCATTCACCTTGCCTGGACTTCTTTCTCTCTTTCAGCAGCTCCTCTCTCCAGCTCAGGGCTCCTTTGCTTCTCCCTTACATGAATCTCAGCAAATATTTCTTCCTAATCGAGCTCCACTTTGATTAATTCTGCAGCATCTCTGTCCATTAGCAAAGATTGCAGTTCGTACTTAGTGGCTTTCTTTCTGGAGGTGATTCCTTTCGCTGAGCATGGGTCTCTCAGGTCTTTTATTTTAAGATCCTCATTTCATTGCTGACTCATGGCAACTGCTCTTTGGTTAAGCTGATAAGAAGTGGGGGAGGGGGTAGGTATCTTTATAGGGGCAAAAGGCAATATGCCCTGTTTATTGAGAATACCATGGCAAAGCAGTTAGCATATGCCTACACACACACAAACATACAGACACACACACGCACACTGTACCACCAGTTGATGATATATTTACCAGTCCGTGGTCCATGGTCAACCGGATTGATCATGTATAAAAAAGAGCGGGGGCTCTGGCAGTCCAGACCGATGCTCCCATCTTTGACAGGACGTACCCCAAAGTTATATGCCAAAGTTGTCTCTTTTCATAGTCATTTTACTTCGCTGGGATCGGTAAGTTTACATCATGCTGTAATCAACTGCGCTTTGAAGAGTGCTTGTTTGCTTAAGCTGTTCTTCTCCTATCACAGCTATCTTGTCCCAATGGATAGGTGCTTGCCTCATCTTTATCTGCCCATCATCTGCAGTTTGGTGGGAGCAAACCACAATCTCCTGGCACTTTTACATCTGTCCTCCGCTCCTTCCTAGAGTATCTGGCCTTCACGCTTATCTCGTAACACACATGCCTCATTCACACACACAAACCAGAATTGATTTCTTTGGTACATAGACCCAATATGAATATTTAAGCAGCAATATCTACTTACAATGAAAAAAACCCAGTCATCGAGCCATTTTACTTGTTTGACAATACTAATTTTAAAACATAAAACAAAATAATCAGACTCTATCTCTGCCTTGGAATCAGCTTTAGACACAATATTCTGGCTGGTGCAGCTTTACCAGAAGGTAAAGGTCCTTTCTGCTCTCAGAAAGGGTGGCTGGCAAACTACACATGACTTTGCATAAAGCTACACTTTAGCTACGTGGCTACACTTTAACCAACCAAACTCTCAATCCCAAAATCCAAATTTAGAAGCACGTGGGGGTCCTGATCCAAAGCTTCACTGACCTGGTTCTGTGGATCCAAGCGTGACTATAACAGATTCTGGGGGCACCGCTGAGAGGGTAAGTGTTTAGGACCAGGGCTCTTTACAACCCACAAAGGGGGACTTCCACTGTAAGACCCCGAGCCAGTCACAAAGAGCACTTCTGTTTGCTGAACTGGCCAGCAAGAAGTCACATGAGCAATCCCCTGAGACACTCCAGCTTTCCCTGTGTCACAGCCAGCACCGCACCTCACTCGGATGAGAGGTTATGAAAACCAGTCCCACCAACTCTGAACAGGTTCTTCCAATCCCAAAGGAGCAGCCCCATTTCCAGGTCAACTTTTACCTTAGATCTTATCCAAAAGCGCAGGCTGGCCCAATCCTTTAGTATCTAACATCGAAAGGTTTATTAATGAAAGGAAGAAAGAAAAGGCTGAGAGTAAAATTTATAGAAATCAAGTTACATACGTCAATTGCAAAGTTCCTGGTGCAGGCTTATAGCCGAGGTGGAAAGTCTGCTGTCTCATAAGTCTCTGGAATATATCCTGTGCTAGAAGGGGGCATTAGTCCTTCCGGGCCCAATTCATGGCAAAACTGCTTCTGACATGATGAGGTGGAGTGAAGACAAATGGACGAAACTCTGGGGCCCTTTTTATACGCTTGCCCAAGTGGAGAGAATTCCACTGTCCTCCTTGTGTGAAGGTAACTCCCAAAATGCAGTTTGTCACATGACTAAGTCACCTGTCCGGGTCCTTTTTTGGCCATCAGCCATGGCGTACATGCTTGACTGCAGGTTTACAGGAAAATTCTTCAGATGTGTATTGGCAACACTATCGGGTCATTGTTCGTCAAGTACTTTGATTCACTAGACTAGCCACCCTGTTACAATAGGCGGGTGAAGCCGGTCAATCCCTCTCAGGAGAAAATACTTGGAATGTCAGAACATTGTCAATGCTTATCACTCTAAATGTAACAATCAGACATGCGCACGGATAGTATAAAGAGAATCAGGAAAACATTGGCTTCCAATAGAATCCTCACATACCACTTTGCACAGAATTCGGGGCTAACATGCAACAGTGGGCGCAACCATTTTCTGCATGGACACATCAGAAATCCAGTAAGGTCACACTAACCCTGCTTTGTACCCCATTGCCACCTCTGGCCACATAGCTACAAAAGAAACACAATCACAGGACTAACCACATAAGCCACAGTATTACAGGCTCACCCACCTGCACATCCTCTCATGTGCTGTCTTCCATCCTGTCCCGATAATGCCCCTCTGGCTTGGATACTGGCCAAACCAGACAGTCTCTGCACCAAAGGATAACTGGACCCAGATCAGAAAACCCACCCCAACACTCTACAGTGCCCCTTATCCTGCATTCCCCCTGCTAGGGCTGACTCTAGTTCTGTCAGTCTTCTCCTGAGGTCCGGCACGGGCGGTGGGTGGGGGGAAGGAGGAAGGGAAAGTTTGGAACTAGAACCAACACCCAGTGCTCACCAGGTGAATGCCCTAGCCACTAAGTGATCTACCTCTATGGTGTAAAATCTATAGGGGAGCATTTTAACCAGCCTGGACAGTCAGTTATGGATTTGAAAGCAGCCTCTTTCTGCAAAATAGTGATAGAAATGTAGCCGTGTTAGTCTGGGGTAGTTGAAGCAAAATGCAGGCAATGTAGCACTTTAAAGACTAACAAGATGGTTTATTAGATGATGAGCTTTCGTGGGCCAGACCCACTTCCTCAGATCAAAACCATTCTTTCTGCAAAAGAATTTTACAATCCTATGACAAAGGGAGACAGCTGCATTCAAATTCCTTTGCAAATTCAATACTAGCCACTTAGGACTGCGTAAAGATTGTAACTGGTTAGCGCACTACAAAGGCAGTTTCCCCTCTCTTGATATCCACATCTCCACATCAACTGCTGTGAATGAACCTCTTCCACCCTGAGATGATTAGCTTCATTAACACAAGTTACTTCTTTCTTTTGTTGTCATTATGTATCCCCCTCCCTCTGTAACTTCCACTCCAGTTCACCTGATGAAGTGGGTTTTCCCTCATGAAAGCTTATGCCCAAATAAAGCTGTCTCTCAGGTGCCACTGGACTCAGTAGTGTACCAAAATTAAGTGCACTTTAAGCACAGTCAGTCTTAGCTGATTTTTTGGGTAACTTGATTTAAATCAATGATTTTTGTGGTGATTTAAATCCTTGATTGAAATCAATACACCCTGATTATTTGTTAGTTGATTGACCGCACATTGGAAAACCGGAGAATCAAGAGTTAAACCAAATCACAAAACTGAGTTGGCATTAATCTCTCTGAGTGGCAGAAGTTTAAGAAAAGGCTTGTCAACTATACGTTGGTTGAAGCCTTGGAGTTTCCAGTCCTGAAACCAGAAGTGTTTTCTGCTCAACATAATGGCAATGAAAAGGACCGCAAATCATAACAGGGAGGAAAAACTGCCTGGAGAAACTGGAACAGCAGGCTGCGTGCAAGCAAAAGACTCTACTGAGCTAAGGTGCTGTGTGTTTGGAAAAGAGCAGGGGAAAGCCCTAGAAAAAAGAACAACTGGCTGTCTTGTCTGGTGAGCTCCATATGAGGGAGCCAAAGAGCCAACAGTCACTCACACCTTTCAGGAAGTGGTTCATGTATTTTTCTGTATAGATTCTCACTGCAGGGCATTGGTAAAATTAGAATGAACACCATCTACTTGTGGGAGCAGATTTATTATCCAGTCTGTGCCGAAGAGTCCACTTGTGTTATCTTGAGGATAAGGCTGTAAGAGAGAAAGCGAGACCTGCCTGGACTCCATTCCAGTGTCTGGCAGGAAGGCAACTGTGTGGCAGTTGTGGATTTGAGGTGTCTGAACGGGAAAAGCTTCAGTAATTAACTATCATATTCACTAATCCTGTGGATAAACTGAGTACATTGCACTTCTACAGCAAGGAGATACACCTGCATTGGTTGATCTGGAAATGTGTCTTATTAATGAATTAATCAGATCAGAATACAAAGAACCATGTACTGCATATCGATTATCAGAGACAGGATACAACAAGCTGGGGAGGAGTCAGCATGACTTTATGTAAAGGGAAATCCTGCCACACCAATCTATTAGAATTCTTTGAAGTGGATCAACCGCCATGTGGACCAGGATGACCTGGTAGAGATAGGGTACTTAGATTTTCAGAAAGCCTCTGACAAGATCCCTCACCAAAGGCTCTTAAGCACAGTGAGCTGTCATGGGATAAAAGGGAAGGACTTCTTGTGGAATGGTACCGGGTCAAAAGATAGGAAACAAACGGTAGGAATAAACGGTCTCTTTTTAAAGCGGGGAGAAGAAAATATCAGGATCCACCTGAAGAACCGGTCCTGAGACCCATGCTGTTCAACATATTTATAAGAGACCTGAAAGAACATGGCACATTGTGATGTGCCACAGTTTTCAGATAATAGAAAACTAATCAAAACATTGAGTCCAAAGCTGACCAAGAAATGCTTCCTGTTCCCTGGCTCACCTTTCAGGTACAGGCTGTGCAGTTAATAGGCCTACCTGGCCCACATGGGTAGACACCCCATGGTATGGGAAGACAGTGATGTGTTGTGACTAAGAATGGCTGTTCTTATCTTCTTAAATTACATCAGAGTTCTCCTGGGAACGCCCTGGAAGCTCTGGCCTAGTGGTAGAAATTCTGCCAGATTATTTATATTTCAAAATACTTTTGGTGAACCAAAAGCACTGAAATGAAATTGAATTTCAAATGTTGAATTTAACCTGAAAGGAAACATGTCCACGCGCACTGTGAGTTTTTTAAACCTTCTTTAACTGTAACATTGACGTAAAATTAGAAAAGAGAAGATGTTTTTCATCAAAGCACCCTGTTTCGAAAATGCTGAAAACAGCTCGTGTTGATCTTTTTTGGAGTCTGGTTTCCCCAATTAACACAATCTGGTGAATTCTGCATAAATGTTTCAATTCACACAAAACTTCCCATTTCAGTAAAAAACAAAATGCAAAATACTTCACCCGGCTCTTGTTAATAGTGCTCAAATCGCATAAGGAAACCTGCAGCCAAAGATTAAAAGCAGAGCTAAGCCTGTCAGAGGGCAGATGTTTACCTAAAAGGGGAGTAGACACATCATCCTAGGGGGTCCAAATAGCCCCAGACCTTTGGCTTTTGGGGGTCCAGGTGTAAAACATCTGTGCCAGGGATGTGGAAAATCAGCATCTACAGCCTGTGCCTACAGGAGACTTGGGGAGCCTGGAGGTGGCCAGGGTTGGGGAGTACCCATGTTGTGTTTTCAGCTCTCCACCTTGACTCAAACAGGTGCAGAGGTGACCTGGGAGCTTGAAGAACAATGGGCTGTGGTGCCCAGGAAGCCACATTCACCCTCCGCCCCTTCTCCCTAAGGCAATGATTCAGGGAGTTTCAAGGTTTCAGTTTTATATTTCCTCCATAAATAGCCCTACTAGGCCCCTCCCATGCCGGCCTTACCGGGGGGGGGGGGGGGGGAGGCGAGGGGCAGAACAGTGTGCCCGGCTCTGGGCCACAGCCTCTGCTCCAGCTGAAGCCATAACCCCGCAGTGCCGTATGCACAGCTGTGTGGGGAGCGCTAGCGCCAGCCTTGCTGACCCCAGTGGGTCAGCCGAGGGTGGGAGGCCGCAGGCAGGGCGACGTACCCAGAGCCAGACACACCCGTTCCCAGGGAGTCAGACACGTGGCCCTCCCTTTGGTCTGCGTCTCTGACACACATTCTCCCTCCGCAAGAGAGGGACACGGACCTCGTACCCCACAGCCTGGGGGTTAAATGAAGAGGTGTAGTAGGGTTGCCAGGTGTCCGATATTCACCCGGACAGTCCGGTATTTTTGCCTCCTGTCTGGTAAAAAAATTCAGAGAATATTGGACACCTAAGATGTTTGTGTGACGGCGCGTTGGGGGTTCCCCGTCTCCTGCACCCCGAAATGGCACAAACAGACTGCACCAGCCAGTGGAATTGAGGGTGGTTTATTGCTCCTCCAGCACAGCGCAGCACAGATGTAATCTGGTTACAGGAACTGGGGCTAAGAGGCCTCAGTGCCCCCCCTTGAGATAGGGGAGTCCCAGCCCCCTCCCCAGCTCCTTATTACCTGCCTTCCAGCCAGCAACTAACTAACCCTCATCCAGCCCTGCCCCCCAGCCAGGACAGCATCCACCTTCCTTTGTTCCTCTCCATGGGGGGTGTCTGGCCACTGGTTCAACAAGTTTGGCCTTACCTCTGCCTAGTGAGGCTTTCCCTGCTGGGTCTTGCTCCAGACAGCTGGGGTCACAACAGCCCAGCAAGTACCCCCACTACGTCACAGTTCTCCCCCCTCCAAGAGCGAACTGAGCAGGGTCACTCCGCTCATGACCTAGGGAAGTTCGGGTCCTCTGCGTGGGAACCCGCCCTGGGGACATGGGTGCTCCCCTTGACTCGGGCCGGCCGTGGCGAGGACCCACATGAGTTGGCTTCCCTCTGTCCACTCGCCGCCCCACTCCAGGGCGACTGGCACAGGCCTGTCCTCGGGGGTCACTCCCACCCTTCCACTGGCCTTGAGCCCTGGCCAGGGTCTCTCGGGCCGGGGCCATGAGCCCAGTGAGCCTTCTCTGGACAGCCAGGGCGGCTTCCATCCCCGATGCTCCATCCAGGGAGGTCTTCCCCTCCCATAACTCTCTCAGCAAGCCCAGAGGGTCCTCTATCTGGGGTAGAGACCCCCAAGCTGCTTTCCTACTGTCTTGGGCCTTCCCGCCCCTCTGGCAGGAGTCACAGGACCAGCAGTACCGCTGCACGGCTGTAAAGATTCCCGGCCAATAGAAGTGCTGGAGCAGCCTCAGCCGGGTGCTCCGGATCCCCCGGTGGCCCCCAACGGGGACATCGTGGGCCAAATACAGCAGCTTGAGGCGATACTTTCGGGGGACGACCAGCTGCCGCTGGACCCCCCCATGCCCTCGCCTTCCTGGGGGGAAGCCATTCACGGAACAGGAGTCCACGCCCCCGCAGGAATCTCTCCTGGCCACCTCTCCCCCGGGGCTGAGCTGCACAGAGGCCAGCCTGGTCCCTCAGCCTCTGCAAGGAGGGGTCTGCCTGCACCTCAGCCTGGAATTCAGCTGCTGAGGCAGGGATCAGGACCTGTTCCTCGCCCCTGCCTAGGTCCGGAGTCCCAGCCTGGCTGGACCCCGTGTCCACTGGGATGGGACCCTGAGGACGCTGCCCGGAGTCCTTCCCTGGACCCAGGTTGTCAGGCCCCCGCTGGCTCTGGCTCCGGGTAGTGACTAGAGCCCGCTGGGATTCATGGGGCCACTCCTCTAGGTCATTCCCCATCAGCATCTCGGTGGGCAAGTGCGGGTGCACCCCCACTTCCTTGAGGCCTTCCTTCGCCCCCCATTTCAGATGCACCCTGGCTACAGGCACCTTAAACGGGGACCCGTCTATGCCCTTCAGGGCACAAACAGACTGCACCAGCCAGTGGAATTTAGGGTGGTTTATTGCTCCTCCAGCACAGCGCAGCACAGATGTAATCTGGTTACAGGAACTGGGGCTAAGAGGCCTCAGTGCCCCCCCTTGCGATAGGGGAGTCCCAGCCCCCTCCCCAGCTCCTTATTCCCTGCCTTCCAGCCAGCAACTAACTAACCCTCTTCCAGCCCTGCCCCCCAGCCAGGGCAGCATCCACCTTCCTTTGTTCCTCTCCATGGGGGGTGTCTGGCCACTGGTTCAACAAGTTTGGCATTACCTTGGCCTAGTGAGGTTTTCCCTGCTGGGTCTTGCTCCAGACAGCAGGGGTCACAACAGCCCAGCAAGTACCCCCACTACGTCACAGTTTGGTACTCTGAATTTTTTCCCAGCCAGGAGGCGAAAATGCCAGGAACCTGGCAACCCTCCAAACAATCAGCACCTGGCCTCCCCCCCTCAGACTCTCTCCTGGCTCCCAACACCCCCAGCCTCCATGATTACCTGGTTCGCCAAGGCTGCCAGCACAAAATGGCTGCTGGCCAAATGGCCTAGGGGAAGCAATGCTTCCCCTATGTTTTAGTGCTCAACTGCTCCCCTGTTCCTATCCCTGCACTCATTCTTCAAAGGGACAAGCTGTTTTAATGCTATTTATATATATATATACATATGTTTTGCTTAGTAAGTCTTGGATTTTTTTTTCCTCAGCAACTTTAGTCTCCCCTCCCACCCTTTTTTTTCCCTTCAACAGAATTTTTTCCTGGTGTTTTTTTGGGGGGGAGGGGGAGTTCGGTATTTTTTTTCAACCATCTGCCAACCCTAGATATAGTGGCCCCACGGTTGAGAGAGAAACAACCAGGGGGAGGTTGTTGGCTCTTTGCCTGCACACGCTGGGTTTCCAGAGCTAGCGCAGGCCGATAATACACAATTCAGAGCTGTAAAAACACTGTAACGGGGCAATTTCTTGCAAGATCCTGGTCAAACCTGATTGGACGGAGTTTCTGCTTTTGTTGTCGGCTTGGGGCGGGAAGCAGAGCCCTCCAGGTGCTAATATCAGTGCATGTGAGGGGTAAGGGGAGAGTCATTCAGTTGTAAGACCAGCAGAGACCCCAGCCCCTCGGGGGTTCTCCCCACCCTGCTTCACACTGGAGTCTCCCAGCACCTGAAGGCACAGGAAGGGTTTTGGGGTCACTAAGCTGAGTTTAAACTGGTTCTGGGCCTGCTTCCTGATCAGCAACCAGACCGTCTAAGGGGCCGCTCATCCTTAGGGAAGAATTGGAAGGGCCAACGCGGAGCACTGGCCTGCTTGGGGGAGGAGTGGGGCTCTGACAAACTGATTAACCTGCCTCTCGCTACTTGTATTTTTTCTTTGTAACACTTTCACTGGCACCAGCCCATGTGCCGCCGTCCTGGGCAGAGAACCAGAGAGGGCTGGACTCTGTTGCCCCATTTTGTCCTCGTGTGGACGGGGCTGGCTGAGAGTGTGACTGGCCCGGCTTTTCCAGCAGGGACGTAACAAAGACAAACAAATCAATAATGTGCCAGTGACATTCCCTTCCCTATCCAATTCATGGGCCGGGCTCGTACAGCCAATTGCCTGTTGAACTTTCCGGGTGTCAATCTGGGCTTCGCTGAGAGTTATCATAGAATCATAGGACTGGAAGGGACCTCGAGAGGTCATCGAGTCCAGCCCCCCACCCTCAAGGCAGGACCAAGCTCTGTCTACACCATCCCTGACAGATGTCTATCTAACCTGTTCTTAAATATCTCCAGAGAGGGAGATTCCACCACCTCCCTTGGCAATTTATTCCAATATTTGACCACCCTGACAGTTAGGAATTTTTTCCTAATGTCCAATCTAAACCTCCCTTGCTGCACTTTAAGCCCATTACTCCTTGTCCTGTCCTCAGAAACCAAGAGGAACAAATTTTCTCCTTCCTCCTTGTGACACCCTTTTAGATATTTGAAAACCGCTATCATCTTCTTTTTTCCAAACTAAACAAGCCCAGTTCATGAAGCCTGGCTTCATAGGTCATGTTCTCTAAACCTTTAATCATTCTTGTCGCTCTTCTCTGTACCCTTTCCAATTTCTCCACATCTTTCTTGAAATGTGGCGCCCAGAACTGGACACAGTTCTCCAGCTGAGGCCTAACTAGTGCAGAGTAGAGCGGCAGAATGACTTCACGAGTTTTGCTTACAACACACCTGTTGATACAACCTAGAATCATATTTGCTTTTTTTGCAACAGCATCACACTGTTGACTCATATTCAACTTGTGGTCCACTATGACCCCAGATCCCTTTCCGCCATGCTCCTTCCTAGACAGTCGCTTCCCATCTTGTATGTATGGAACTGATTGTTCCTTCCTAAGTGGAGCACTTTGCATTTCTCTTTATTAAACTTCATCCTGTTTACCTCTGACCATTTCTCTAACTTGCTAAGGTCATTTTGAATTATGTCCATATCCTCCAAAGAAGTTGCAACCCCACCCAGTTTGGTATCATCTGCAAACTTAATAAGCGTACTCTCTATCCCAATATCTACATCATTGATGAAGATATTGAACAGTACGGGTCCCAAAACAGACCCTTGAGGAACTCCACTTGTTATCCCTTTCCTGCAGGATTTAGCACCATTAACAACAACTCTCTGACTACGGTTATCCAACCAATTATGCACCCACCTTATCGTGGCCCTATCTAAGTTATATTTGCCTAGTTTATCAATAAGAATATCATGCGAGACCATATCAAATGCCTTACTAAAGTCTAGGTATATGACATCCACCGCTTCTCCCTTATCCACAAGGCTCGTTATCCTATCAAAGAAAGCTATCAGATTAGTTTGGCATGACTTGTTCTTCACAAACCCATGCTGGCTATTCCCTATCACTTTATTACCTTCCAAGTGTTTGCATATGATTTCCTTAATTACCTGCTCCATTAGCTTCCCTGGGACAGACGTTAAACTGACCGGTCTGTAGTTTCCTGGGTTGTTCTTATTCCCCTTTTTATAGATGGGCACAATATTTGCCCTTTTCCAGTCTTCTGGAATCTCCCCTGTCTGCCATGATTTTTCAAAGATCATAGCTAAAGGCTCAGATACCTCCTCTATCAGCTCCTTGAGTATCCTGGGATGCATTTCATCAGGACCTGGTGACTTGCTGACATCTAACTTTCCTAAGTGATTTTTAACTTGTGTATCCTATCTTCTAAACTTACCCTCTCTCTGCTTGTATTCACTACGTTAGGCAGAGCCTGACATTGTGGTGGCCCTAAAGTGTTAGCAGAAGGATCTAGATCAACATACAGGCTGAACCTCCCTGGTCTAGGACTCTCTGGTCCGGCAACCTCCGTAGTCTGGCAAGACCTAGGGAATCCCGGGTGCAGCTGCTGCCCTGTACACAGGGCTGTGTCTGGCAGTCAAAGAAGCTACCCTGCTATGAAAGGTAACCGATTTATATGGGTCGAAGTGGTTGGGGATGCGGGACCCCATCCCTCGTGGACAGGCTGGAGTGGCCTCCCGGGACACAAAAAGGGGCTGCTTCATGACAGCGGGAGCTGCCCCTTTCTGCTGCATGTCAGGGATGGCAAGTTCTCTAGGGCTGGAGCAGATGCCTGCCTGCACCCACTGTGCAGAGCTGAAGCAAAGGAGAAGGAAAACAAACAATCTGTTTGTCTCTGTCTGTGGGATCGGAGGAAATCTGGTTGTATCTTAGGGCTTTGCTGTATACAGTAGATTGAGAAATGTGTCTGGGATGGAAGCTGGAGGCATGAAGGTAAGTGTAGAGGTCGGTAGGGTTCTGGCATAGACTGGTAGAAATTTGTCCATTATTTAATTGTTCTGTAGTGTAAGTAATGGACAAATTTCCACCACTCCATACTGAGTAAAAAAAACAGATTGACGGAGCCAAAAAAGTACCCAGACATGAACTCCTTCAAGACAGACCCAAAAGAGAAAACAACAGAATTCCACTTGTCATCACCTAGGCTACGTCTAGACTACAGGCTTTTGTCAACAGAGGCTTTGTCGACAGATAGGTTGTGTCTAGACTACATGGCTCCATCAACGGAGCCATGTAGATTAGGGTTGTAGCCAAAGGGAAATGAAGCGGCGATTTAAATAATCGCCGCTTCATTTAAATGGCTGCTGCGCTGAGCTGGCAAACAGCTGATCAGCTGTTTGTCAGCTCGGCGCGCTAGTCTAGACACTCCACGGTCGACGTCAAAGCCCTTTGTCGACCGCCCTGTTATTCCTCGTGGGATGAGGTTTACCGGGGCGGTCGACAAAGGGTTTTGATGTCGACCGCGGAGCGTCCAGACTAGCGCGCTGAGCCGACATACAGCGGATCAGCTCTTTGTCGGCTCAGCGCAGCAGCCATTTAAATTTAAATGAAGTGGCGATTATTTAAATCCCCACTTCATTTCCCTTTGGCCAATAAACAAATCTACATGGCTCCGTCGACAGAGCCATGTAGTCTAGACATACCCATACTGTCGACAAAGCTTCTGTCGACAAAGAGCATCTAGACTACATCCAGTTCTGTCGAAAAAGCAAGCCTCTTTGTCGACATGAGAGTGTAAACGGAAAGGACAGTGCAGATGCAATAACGCCTTCTGTTGTCAGAACTCTGTTGACAAAAGGCATTATCTCCCGTAGAATGAGGTTTACTGCCGTCAACAAAACTGCTGAGTTCTCTCTTATGTCAACAGAACTTGGCGGTAGTGTAGACGCAGGTATAGTTTTGTCGAGCAAAGTCTACTTTAGTCGCATTATCCACAATCTACAACCTATCTTGGAAAATGATCCCTCCCTCTCAGAAGCCTTGGGGGAAAGGCCAATTCTCGCTTGCACACAACCTTCCAAATTGAAACAAATTCTCTCCTGTAACCATTCTAGACAGCTACATCATAAACATAGGGTATGTCTACACTAGCCCCCTAGTTTGAACTAGGGTGGTTAATGTAGGCATTCGAACTTGCAAACGAAGCCGGGATTTAAATATCCTGGGCTTCATTTGCATATTCCCGGGCGGGCGTCATTTTTAAATCCCCTGCAATGAGGTATAACAGTTAATCCGAACTAAAGACTTAGTTCGGATTAACTTCTGACTGCCGCATGTAGCCACGGGCTGTCAGTTCGAACTAAGGGGATTTAAAAATGGCGCCCGCCCGGGAACATGCAAATGAAGCCTGGGATATTTAAATCCCGGGCTTCATTTGCAAGTTCGAATGCCTACATTAGCCACCCTAGTTCAAACTAGGGGGCTAGTGTAGACCTACCCATAGAGTCATAGAGGTGGAAGAGACCTCAGGAGGTCATCAAGTCCAGCCCCCTGCCCAAGGCAGGACCAATCCCAATTAATTAAACCCAGGTAGGGCTTTCACAAGCTGAAACTTGAAAACCTCTAGGGATGGAGATTCCACCACCTCCCTAAGTAATCCATTTCAGTACTTCATCACCTCCTAGTTTTTCTTAATATACAACCTAGACCTCACTCACTGTAACTCGAGACCATTGTTCCTTGTTCTGTCATCCGTCACTACTGTGAACAGCCTCTCTCCATCCTCTTTGGAACCTCCCTTCAGGAAGTTGAAGGCTGCTATCAAATCCCCCCTCACTCTTCTCTTCTGCAGACAAAACAAACCCAGATCCCTCAGTCTCTCCTCATAGGTCACGCACTCCAGCCCCCTAATCATTCTGGTCACCCCTCTGCTGGACCCTCTCCAATGAGGCCACATCCTTTCTATAGTGGGGGACCCAGGACACAATACTCCAGATGTGGCCTCACCAGAGCTGAATAAAGGGGAATAATCACTTCTCTCGATCTGCTGGCAATGCTCCTCCTAATGCAACCTGATATGTCATTAGCCTTCTTGGCTACAAGGGCACACTGTTGACTCATCTCCAGCTTCTCATCCACTGTAATCCCCAGGTCCTTTTGTGCAGAACTGCTACTTAGCCGGTTGGTCCCCAGCCTGTAACAATGCTTGGGATTCTTCCGTCCCAAGTGCAGGACTCTACATTTTTCCTTGTTGATCCTTATCATATATTTTGTGGCCCAATCCTCTAATCCGTCTAGTTCTCTCTGGACTCTATTCCTGACCTCAAGCATATCTACCTCTCCACCTAGATTAGTGTCATCTGCAAACTTGCTGAGGGTGCAATCCATTCCCTCATCCAGGTCATACTGGCTGGCTACATCTACACTGGCATGATTTTCCGGAAATGCTTTTAACGGAAAAGTTTTCCGTTAAAAGCATTTTCGGAAAAGCGCATCTAGTTTGGCAGGACGCTTTTCCGGAAAAGCACTTTTTCCGGAAAAGCATCCATGGCCAATCTAGACGCGCTTTTCCGCAAAAAAGCCCCGATCGCCATTTTCGTAATCATGGCTTTTTTGCGGAAAACAGTACTGTGGTGTCTACACTGGCCCTTTTGCCCGAACGGGAGCAGCATAGTATTTCCGAAAAATCACTGACGATCTTACATGAGATCATCAGTGCTTTTCTGGAAATTCAAGCAGCCAGTGTAGACAGCTGGCAAGTTTTTCCGGAAAAGCAGCTGCTTTTCCAGAAAAAGTGGCCAGTCTAGACACAGCCACTGTGTCTAGACTATATCCCTTTTCTCAAAAAAGGGATGTAAATTAGACAGTTCGAAATAGCAAATGAAGCCAGGATTTAAATTTCCCGTGTTTCATTTGCATAATGGCAGCTATGGTTTTTCTGAAAAGAGGCGTTTTGAAAGAAAAACAGCTGTTTAGACCGGGATCTTTCAAAAACAAAGATCCTGTACTCTTCAAAAAATGAGGACTGGGGTGAGACTGACTGTTCTGTAGTTCACTGGATTGTCCTCCTTCCCTTTTTAAAGATGGGCACTACATTTGCCTTTTTCCAACATCCAGGAATGTGATCTATGCCAGCAATGCCCCACTGCAATATATATTGAACAAACTGGATAATCCCTACGGGAAAGAATTAATGGGCACAAATCAGATATCCCTAAAGGGAACATACAAAAACCTGTTGGGGAGCACTTCAATCTTCCTGGGCATTCATTAATACAGTGGTCTCCAACCTTTTTAAGCATGAGATCACTTTTTTAAATTTAAGTGCAATCCAAGATCTACCTCAAACGCAAATACCTTTGCCCTGCCTCCTTTGTGACCCTTCTCCAAGACCCCTCCCCTGCTCACTCCAGTCTCCCTCCCTCCCCATCCTCCCTCTCTTTCACCAGGCAGGGGCAGTGAGTTGAGGTGCTGGCTCTGGTCTTGGATTAAGGGATTTGGAGCGTGAGAGGGGCTCTGATCTGACGTTGGGGCAGGCAGTTGTGATGTAGGAGGGGGTTCTAGGTGCAGGCAGTGGTGGGAGGGCCAGCTGAAGTGTCAGCACTTGGTGGCCTCTTGGCCAAACCAGTCAAGATCACCTGTCAGAGGCTCCAAGCTCTACCAGTAGGTCCCAATCTACTGGTTGGTGACCACTGCATTAATAGATCTTCAAGTGGCTGTTGTGTTACAGACCAATTCCGCAAGCAAAATACACAGGGAAGGACCGGAACTACAATTCATTCACAAGGTTGATCCTCATGCTAATGGATTAAATAAAGATACTGGATGGGTGGGGCATTATCAACCTACCAAACAATGAAGGTGCCAATGGTTCTTTGTCTGTATGGTATCTGCTGTTAGTACTCTTCCTCTCTAATTGACTAATGGTTTTTATCTGCCTCTTCTGACTATCCAGTCTTTAGGTGCTTATAGACCAGGGGTGGCCAACCCCCCAGGCTCCCGACCCGCATGTAGTTGCAAAGAAGATTGTGGCTCCCGACAGAACCGGGATGGAACCCAGATCCGTTTAGGTCAGCCATTCTCACGGCTGTGCCACTATGAGTTGCATGCGTGCTCACGGCCCACACCATTCTGCTCACTGTCCCCAGTGCACAGTGTCATATCCTGCAGGGGCTTCGGGACACGGGCATAATGTTGCGTGGGGGGGGGGGGGGGGAAGAGAGATGCCTGGCACTGGAGAAGGAGAGAGATATCGGGAAGCAGGGGCGGTGCACATAGCATCTCGGATGCAGCGCAGTGGCTCTGGCTCCCGAGCATAATGTGGGGGGGGAGAAGAGGAGGATTGGTTTACAGCGGGGGAGAGGGGAAGATATCTGGCTCTGAGGAAGGAAAGGGAAGGGAAGGGACAGGGGATTGGGTTGTGCATGGTGTCCCGGCCAGCTTATGCTCAAGGCCGGCCACTCTCCGCATGTTCCTCAGCGCCTGGAGAGAGACAGATGGCTATAGCAGCGGTGGTGGCTCCGGGACCCAAGAATTAGGTTAGAGCGGGAGGGAAGGGGATTGGGTTGGCGGGGATGTGCCTGGCTTTGGGGAAGGGGAGGAGTAGGAGGATTGGGTTGGGGGAGTGTGCTTGGCTTTGGGGAAAGGGAAGAGAGGGAGATTGGGTAGTGGGGGGGGGGGTGTCTGGCTTCGGAGAAGGGGAGGGGGACTGGGTTAGAGTAGGCTGTTCTTCCCCTCCACTAAACAGCTGGCGTGCTTCCTTAAATGCCAGGTCTGTCTCACCCTTGGAGACTTTTCTCCCTGCTGCCTGCCTGTGAAGGGGGGGAGGGGAGGGAAGGAGGAAGGGAGTAGGAATCCTGGGACTTCCTGAGAAGTTGGAGCTGGCATGCAGTCCTGGGACTGACACTGACACACGCAGCAAGGGGGAAGGAAGTCCCTGACGGAGCAACAGACCAGGCATTTTAGGAAGCACACCAGCTGTTTAGGGGAGGGGAAGAGCAGCCCGTGTGCTTCCTGAGACCTGGGTACTGGCCCCAGCTGTCTCTGTCCTTTCCCCTGGCCAGACCTCCCTCCCGTGAGTACCCTGCCCCAGCACCAGCACCCTGTCTGCTGCCCCCACCAACACAATTAGGACCACATTAGTGAGGCTTAGGGGATTTGGGAGGGGTTTTTGTTATTGGATCTCACGTGTGTAACCCCAACTGACTTTTCTGTGGGTCAGTGACTCCTGACTGAAAACAGGTTCCCCGCCCCTCCCATAAATAAAGACAACGCTGAAACATTTTGTGTTTGAAATAACGTTTTTTTAAAAATCAAGCCTGGCCAACAAGCCCCCAATTGGGGCCAAGACCCCTTCTGGCCACAGCATCATAACACTCCTGCACCCCGCAGACTCCTAACCTGAGCCTGTCATACACTGGAACCCCCTGTCCTGAGCCTCTCACATCCCCAAACTCCTGCACCCCCACATCCCCAGTCTTCTGCCACCACACTCCTGCACCATCCACACATCACAAATCTGTGTCCTGAGCGTATCATATTCCCAGCCTCTCTGCCCTGAGCCCCTCACGACCCCAGCCCAAACTCCTGCAGCCCCACACCCACAAGCCTGTGGCTTGCTCAGCACCCCAACACTCCCCAACCCCAAAACTCTCCAGCCTGGAGCCCCCTCTCTGAGCCAGCATCCTCTTCTCTACTTCCTCCCGCACCCAAATTCCCTCCCAGAGATTGAACCTCTCACCCCTTCCCAGTGCTTTTTTTGTGAGCCACAATAGCAGTGGACACAGTGTGAAGAGCCGGGGCAAAGTTGTAGAGCACACCCCCCCCCCCCCCAAAATGCAGGGCCACGAAGACCAGGAGAAAAGTTGTTGGCAAAAAACATGCAGAACCAGCACCTATTTTCCCCCCAGTGCGGCTCAACAACGTTGCCCCGGCTGTTCATGTTGTCTCCACTGCTAGTGTGGCTCTTCGTCTGGAATGAACAGGACAGGCCCCTCCCCCCCGCTACAGACCATGCGTTTTTACAGTTACATTCCAGCTCAGCTTTCTCCTTGTCATTTTTATACCTACTGCTTCTTCTCCTCCCCCCACCTTTCCCCCACTTCTCTCCTACTTATTTTAGTCCTGGGCGGTGCCTAAGAAAGCTCAGGATACCATCTGCATGTTTCATTAGTATTTCAAGTGCTACCAGACTATCTGTTGTATTGTATTCACAGTTACTCAACAACATCAATATTACAGTAATAGGGCAAAGACTCAGGCTCATCACACAAGGTGCTATAGACACTCTCAGCAAGTGACTGGGTAAAATTTCCAAACATATGTAAAGGGACCGATTCTGAAAGGCATTAAGGCACCTCAAGGGAGCACGGATGACCACTGTCATTTTCAAAAGCAGTTACGGGCATCTGTAGGCACCAAAGGCCTGATTTTCAATGGAGCTTTGAAACCCAAAGCCAACGTGACTTTTCACAATAGGACTCAGTCTCCTAGATCACTTAGGTGCTATGGGAAACATTCCCTAAAGGACAAGACATACTTATCAAGTCATCCCCAATGGTATTTACACCCTTGCTTTCCTACTAAATTCACTAGGCCCTCGGGAATCTGGGGAGAAGAGGTGAATTCTGAGAGGTTCTGTCCTACAAAGTCACCTGCAGACAGAAAAAAGGCTGAGTCACTGACTCAGACGAAATCTGTGTAGTGAACAATTTATTTTAGGACCAGGACCATGAGGGCTGGAAGAGTCACCTTGTTTTGCTAGATGCCGTCATTCAGTCTTGTTTTGTTACCTACGGACCACTGCCTTCTGGGCCTTGAATAAGGGCCCTGTACGTGATAGGACAGTATGTTTTGAAGAGATTTTCCATTAAGGTGTTACTTCCTGCAACCACACGCTTGTGTTCCCGGTTCATGAAGTTCCACACATGCAGAGAAAAGGAGTTGTTGAAGTCGGGGCTTTTCTCCCAGACCTGGAAGTACCGATTCCATTCTCCACAGGGGATGGGGTAGTAACGCTGAGGATGTAAGTAGGAAATGTTCTGACAGTTTATATCTTCCATGTTACGGAAACTGGTTACAGGGCACAACGCCTTGAGCCTCCTGGTCAGTAACCTGGGCCCTTGGTGGCCCCAAATGTCTCCTCTGTAGTTTTGAACAAAATCCTCCATGCAATCCCAGATGAACTTGTGATGGTGAGAAAAGCCAAAAATTGCATTGCCAGCGAACCGGACATCCTCAGCTGTAAGGAAGTTTTCCAGTGAAATAGGCCTGATGGAGATGACATCAGTATCCATGTAGATCCCACCGTTTTTCCAGATGAGTGCAAGCCTGATACTGTCAGCACTGACATGCAGCCAGTATCTTTCCTGGGCTGGATTTACCTGCAGAGTTGGAAAAGGACCACACAGATGCAATTGACACCACCTTAAAACATCTCAATACCTGCTTCTGTTAGCTATGTCCTGTATAAAACTCTCAGCTGTGTCTGTCCTAACTGTAATCCCATCCTCAATTAATAGACTTTTTCTTGTTTGGGTGTGACAGTGCTGGAAAAACGCAAGAACAGATGTAGCTTTTGTTCAGTGTCATTGTAGGAGTGTGTCCAAGGCACAAATGGTTGGAAAAATCCAACCAATATAAAATACTGAGAATCTGAATCATAACATAAAAACGACCTTAGTGGGCAACACTCGTATCTAGCCCAGTATCCTGTCTTCAGAGAGTGACTAATGCCAGGTGCTCCACGGGGAGTGAACAGAACACTGAACCGTCAAGTGATCCCTCTCCTGCCACCCATTTAAAGCTTCTGGCCGACAAAGTAGGGACACTATTCCTGCCCATATGGGCCAATAGCCATTGATGAACTTAATTTCCATGATTTTATCTACTTCCTTTTTGAACTCTGTCATAGTCCTGGCCTTCATAACATCCTCTGGCCAAAAATCCAGGTTGACGGTGCCCTGTGTGAAGAAATACTTTTTTTTTGGTTTAAATCTGCTGCCTGTTTTCGTTTGGTGACCCCTTCTTCTGGTGTAATAAGAAGGAGTAAATATCACTTCCTTACTGTTACTTAATGTTACTGACCTCAGTGATATCTCCCTTTAGTGGTCTCCTCCCAAAGCTGAGAATTCCCAATTTCTTCTCATGCACAATCTGTTCCCTACCCCTTCTCATTTTTGTTGCACTTTTCTGAAGTTTTTCCAATTCCAGTATATCTATTGTGATATGAGGCAACCACCTGCCATATTCAGGATGCGGGCACAGCATGGATTTATGCATTTTCTGTCTTTCTATCTATCACTTTCCAATTGAATCCCAAGATTCTGTTTGTTTCTTGACTGCCGCTGCAGATTTTGCAGACGTCAGAGGACTATCCACAATAACCCCAAGATCTCGTTCTTGAGTGGTAAGAGCTAATTTAGTCCCCATCATTTTACTTTACCTTTTGGAGCTCTTCACCGTTTTCCTGGAGCTTAACCATCTTGAGCAGTGTTGTATTATCTGCAGAGTTTGCCACCTCACTGTTGGCCCTGATTTTCCAGTTCATTTATGACTTGTTTGAATAGAATAGGTCCCAGAACAGACTTTTGGCGGACACCAATATTTACCTCTCTCTTCTGAAAATGGCCACTGAAAATGGCCACTTATTCCTACCTATTACCACCCTTTTAATCAGTTACCAGTCCTTGAGAAGACCTTCCCTTTTATCCCATGGCCGCTAACTTTGCATAAGAGCTTTTGGTGAGGGACTTTGTCAAAGGCTTTCTGGAAATCTAAGTACACTATATCCACTGGATCCTCCTCGTTCGCATGACTGTTAGCCCACCCAAAGTATTCTAGTAGATTGGTGAGGCATTTTCCCTTAGAAAAACTGTTTACTCGTCCCCAATAAATTATGTTCATGTACATGGCTGGATATATTGTCCTTCACTATAATTTCCACCAGACAGCTGAGTACTGAAGTCAGGTTTATCAGCCTGTAATTGCTAGGACCATCTCTAGAGCCCTTTCTAAAAATTGGTGTCACATTAGCTATCCTTCAGAAGTTGAATTAAAGGATAGGTTGCAAAGTACAGTGATGAGTCCCGTGGCACCTTAAATACTAAGGGTATGTCTACACTTCCACCGTAGTTCGAACTAGAGTGGCTAATGTAGGCATTCGAACTTGCAAATGAAGCCTGGGATTTAAATATCCCAGGCTTCATTTGCATGTTCCCGGGCGCCGCCATTTTTAAATGCCCCGTAGTTCAAACTACCTGCCCGCAGCTACACGCGGCACAGACTAGGTAGTTCGAATTAAAACTCCTCTGGGCTTCATTTGCAAGTTTGAATGCCTACATTAACCACTCTAGTTAGAACTGGGGTGTCCGTATAGACATACCCGAACAAATTGACTTGGGCATAGGCTTTTGTGGGCAAAGACCCACTTCGTCAGATGCATCGTCTTTCCCCATGAAAACTTATGCCCAAATGAATTTGGGCATCTTTAAGGTGCCACAGGACTCCTTGTTTTTTTTAAAAATGCAGACTAACATGGCCACCTGGCTGACACTACAGTTAGTAAATATGAGACTTCATAGTTGAATTGCTTCAGAATTCTTGGGTGAATGCCATCTGCTGTTGGTGTCTTATTACAGTTTAACTCAACCGTTTGTTCCAAAAAACCTCCTTTAATAACACCTCAATCTGGAACAGCGCCTCAGATTTGTCACCTAAAACCTATTTGTGTCACCTATTGGTGTTTTCAAACAGTCCAAAACAAGAACTCAAAGGGGAGTGAACTCTCAAAACTAGCCTTCTGAGAGGAACTCGCTGCCCAAACTGACCTCTCAATTTCTCTTGCTTCTAAACCTTGTGCCCAGACATTTCTGTGATTGTCAGACACCTTCACCAAGCACTAAAGTCACGTTTTCCCAACTATAAATCCTCACTTTACATTCATGCTCACTGACATTTTTCAAATACAAAATTTATATCGACCTCTTGCATTTTTGGAAAAGAGTGTGGTTCACCATTTGGAGAAAATAGGATTGTCAGCACTGTGATGGGAATGATCCATTTGCCCTAACTCCTGCCTTCAGGAACTGTGCAATGTCCATAACAATTTCAATTGATATTTTGACTAATGCATGGCTAAGTCTCATGGAAAAAGGGGTCCACACTCGGTGTAGCACAATGACAACAGCTTCAAAACTTGAGTAAGTGTGTAAACTCTTCATTTACCTCCACTTCTACCTTGTTTAAAAAATATATTTCCCCCTTAATATTTCCTCTCACCTTATGATACCATGGGAGCAGAGGTGTATCCTGGAAAACAGTTTCCATGTGGAGAGGAAGAAGGAAGACATTCTCCATGGCAGACAGAAGAGCGAAGGCTGTGGAAGTGGAAACTGAATCTACCGTGGTGTTATTTTTCAGCCCTTTCATGAAGAAACGAACTGGTCTGTTCGGATAGGCCTTGGCAGCAGATTCTATAGAACATGAAACCAACGGAGGAGGCTCAAGACGGTCTGTGGTCTCCACAAAGATGATGCCGCTGCTCTGGCTCACGTCATCCTCTTGCATCGGCAATGGCTCATGACTCTGCTCACATGAGTAGAGGCAGCCAGGCAGCCGGGAACGTTTATAGACAAGGACCAGGAGAAAGACAAAAGTGATCCCGAGCCCTATTTTGACCCCCTTCAACATTCTTCCTTGGACAGGGGACTCTTCATAAAAAGAAAGTCAGTGTCAGTGATTCATTGATTGTCGCTAGGACAAAATACAACAAGACATGATGTTAAATGGTGTTATTACTTTGGATTATTTCCAGGGTGGATAAAAAAAAAAAAAAAAATAATAATAATCAGATTTTTTAATTTAAATTGGATTTTATCGATTTTTAAAAAATCATCAATAAAATACAAAATGTGTATTTCAAAGTAACAGTTACAATTACATCTCGTCACAAACATGCCACATTTACATGTGCAACCCCATGAAACATGAATGAATGGCGCTAGTCTGTCCAGCTTAACTATCAGCTCTTGCTTCTTGCGAGGTCTTGGCTTTCAATTTCTGTTTCTCAGCAGACTGCAGTAACATGTGCAAAGACACGCAGGTTGGGTCAGATTGTCTGAGCCTGCGAAGGGGGCAAAGGAGTGTTAACTGGGATTGATTCGTATAAGGGTGGGGATTGGGTTTGTCCTGGGGCTGGAGATTTGCATAATTCTCACCAGCACTGGGGTAGCGATGGGAAAGTGTCTGTGTCCAGCGAGAGAGGCAGGGTTCCTGTGCCCATGGTTTCAGCAGGAACAGACTAAACCTATTGAATAGAGAGCAGCTGTCTACCCAGCAGCACCCAGGCGCCCGTGGGTGTGAGAGGGCTAGAGTCGGAAGAGAGTGAGGTGCCCAGAGGCGTATCCCTCTCATCTCCAGTGCTGTCTTGGCCTGTTGATGGGAGGGGCTGTGGATTTACCTCAGAGGTGGGTGTGGGAGTTGCAGGAGGCCTGTCTTGGGGTGAGCCCCACTTCCCTCAGACAAAACTCTTGCTGGCTGCAGACCCAACTGTGCCCTTCAGGACGTGGAGCCTAGTTCTGAAACTGCTTAGCAGGCTGCCAGCCTCCCCCAGCCTGGCAGCGAGTGACAGCCCTGCTTCCCCCACTCTACTGCCCAAAGGCAGGAATGCCTGCTCCAGCCTTCCCTGCCTGGGGACACCCCTGGTGCAGACACAAAACTGGCTTTCTCCTGGATGGAGTCAACAGGAACACGCTCGCAACTGCTCCAGCCAAGCAGGGACTCCTGGTACGGCTCCCAGGTCTCCTGGGCTGGCTGTAAAAAAATCCCCCCTTTCCTCCTCCCCACCATCTCTGTCCTTCCTCCCACCCCGGTGGGTGAGGCTGCTCCAAGCAGGATACCGCAGGCAGCCAACACTTCTGCAGCACTGCTTTCCCGCTGCTGGGGAGCACAGAGAACCAGGTTCCCACTAGACACGGGGCTTCGTAAGAGCCGGACTGGACAGGGCTCCTGGCCGAGTGCTCCGTGGCACAGTTAGGAAGGCAGCCAGCCCATCCCGGGGATGCAAAGGGCTGAGAAATACAGGTACATAAACCTAAGCAGATAAAAATCAAAGTCAATAGATAGATTCCCATGTCAGGAAGCATACTACTCAGAGAGCTGTTGGCACCTTCAATGGTCACAAACCAGCTCTACAAGCCAGATCCACAGGGAAGCCTTGGAATTACAGCTCATCTGCAAACTCAATTCACATGCTAATGGACTCAATCATGATAAAGGTTGGTTGGGATATTACGGCTATGTCTAGACTGGCATGATTTTCCGCAAATGCTTTTAACTGAAAAGTTTTTCTATTAAAAGCATTTGCGGAAAAGAGCGTCTAGATTGGCACGGACGCTTTTGCGCAAAAGCCTCTGTGCCATTCTAGACGTGGTTTTGCGCAAGAAAGCCCCAATCGCCATTTTCGTCATCGGGGCTTTTTTGCTCAAAACACTTTTTAGCTGTCTATACTGGCCCTCTTGCGCAAATATATTTGCGCAAGAGGGCTTTCCCCCCCCCGAACGGGAGTAGCATAGTATTTGCGCAAGAACTCTGACAATCTTACATTAGATCGTCAGTGTTCTTGTGCAAATTCAAGCAGCCAGTGTAGACAGCTGGCAAGTTTTTTCCGTAAAAGCATCTGCTTTTGCAGAAACTTGCCAGTCTAGATGCAGCCTACCAGTTTAACAACCACTGAAGGTACTAACAGGTCTGAGTGGTATCCTTCCTGACCTGGGAATCTATCTATCGACTTTGATTTTTATCTGCTTAGGTTTAAGTACCCATTCTCCAGATACTGATGCTTTGCTTCCAAACCCCTCCCTCTTTCTTCCCCCCTCCCTTCTCCTATTTATTTCAAGTGTTCACATCCCAAATTCATAATTCCAGTCATCTGAGGAAGTGGACTGTGCCCACAAAAGCTCATGATACCATCTACACATTATGTTAGTCTATAAATTGCTACCAGACTATTTGTTGTTTTTTTTCTGTCACAGACTAACTCGTATGAACTTCAGGGGTTAGCCAACAGATTGTGCAACCATATTCTGCATGGTCACATAAAAAGTCCTGTAATGTCACATTATCCCTGATACATACCCCATTGCCACCTCTGTCCACATAACTATACAAGCGACACCGTTGCAGGACTAACCCCATATGTAACATCATTAGGGGCTCATCCACCAGCACACCTCTAATGTGCTATCTGCCATCCAGTGCCAGCAATGCCCCTCTGCCATGGATATTGGCCAAACCTGACTGTTTCTGCACCAAAGAATTAATGGACCAATGGGAAACAGCTGAGCTGGAGTTCCTTTACAAATTCAAGCCCATCAATCTAGGACTGAGTAAGGGTCTTAACTGGTTAACGCACAACAAAGGCAATTTCCCCCCTTGACTTTCACATCAACTGCTGTGAATGAGCCACTTCTACCCTGACTTGATTAGCTGCATTAACACAAGTAACTTGATTCTTTTCTTGTCCATCTATATCTATATCTAATCTGCAGTAACCATCTATAATACTCACTAAACCCGTGAATTAACTGAGTACATTCTACTGCTAAATTGGGAGATATACCCACATTAGTTTATCTTGTAACATGTCTTATTAATTACTCAGATCAGAATGCCAAGTACCAATTATCAGAAACAGAAGAACATAACATGTTGGGGGAAGAGTCAGCATGCCTTATTAAAAGGGAAATCCTACCTCACCAATCTATTAGAATTCTTTGAGGGGGTCAACCACCATGTGGACCAGGATGATCAAGTAGTGACAGAGTACTTAGATTTTTCAGAAAGCCTCTGACAAGGTCCCTCACTCAAAGGCCCTTAAGCACAGTCAGCTGCTATGGGATAAAAGGGAAGGACTTCTTATGGATTGGTACCTGGTCAAAAGATAGGAAACAAAAGGAAAGAATAAATGGTCTGTTTTCAGAGTGGGGAGAAGAAAATATCAGGATCCACTTGAACTGCTACTTAGACCAATGGTGGTCAACATATTCATAAGAAACCTGGAAGAACATTGCAAATTTTGATGTGGCAGAGTTTCTAGATAATAGAAAATTAATCAAAATATGCAGTCCAAAGCTGACTGAGAAATGTTACAAAGGGAATTCACAAAATGGAGTGACTGGGGAACAAATTGGCAAATGGAATTCAGTGGTGATGTGTGAAGAAATGCACATTGTCACACAATCCTAATCACAAATAAAACTGCTGAGATCTAAATAATCTATTAGTGGTAGAGATGTAGCCGTGTTAGTCTGGGGTAGCTGAAGCATGCTTCAAATAATCTATTAGTACTCAAGAAAGTCATTGTGGATAGTGCTCTGAAAACAGCCACTAAATATGAAGCAACAGTCTAAAAAGCAAACATTGCTAGGAAGCCTTAGGAAAACAACAGATGAGACATCAAATATTATAAAGGCACAATATAAATTCATTATATGATTGCATGTTGAATACTGCAGGCTGTCTGGTTTGCCACATCTCAAAAAACAAATTAAAAGATAATTTATAATTGGGAAAAGGTTCAGAAAAGGGCAACAAAACAAGTAAGAGTCCAGAACAGTTGCAGCATGAGAAATGAAAAACTGATCAGTTTAGAAATGGGACGACCAAAGGGGGAGATGATTGAGGGGGAAAAATTCATGACTGTTCGGAGAAAGTGAATAAGAGAAAAGTTGTTTAATCCTTCATGTAATGTAAGAATCAGGGGTCATCCAATGCAATGAATAGGCAGCAGGTTTCAAACAAAAAGAGGGGAGGAACTGCCCCCTCCCCGCCCCCGCCCCTGCCATTCAGGCAGCCTGTGGAGTTCATTGCCGGGGACGTGCACAGACCAGAAGCAGAGCTGGGCTCACAAAAGAATTAGGTCGGTTCCGGGAGAGCAGGTTCCTTGCTGGCTGTTGGCCAAGAGGGTCCGGAGGGGAGCCCCGTGCTCGGAGGCGCAGGGACACACAGGCTGCCCCAAGATGGGATGGGATGATAGGACCCCTCAGCGTTGCTTTGTTCTGCTCCTGCCTTCCAACGCACCTGGCACCACCAAGGCGGAGTCCCAGGATGCTCCACTCACCTCTTGTCTGATGCCTTCCGCCGCTCAGCCTGGGGTTTAGCGCGTCAGGCCCCCTCTCCTCCACGGTTTTTTCACTGCCGCTCCCTTTCTCCCATCCTCTCTTTCGCTTTGCCCTGCAGCCCCTCACCCACTGCGGAACCAAATCTCCTCTGTTCCTTGCCCGCCAGCCCAGTCCCACAGCGCTCCCCTGCCAGGGCGCGGCTGGTCCAATCTCTCCCTCCCACAGTGACCCAAGGGTTCTGCTCATTCACTGCCCTGCTGGGGCCGCTTCCCCAGGGCTGGGTGGGGGGACGTTCAACCCAGCAGCTCTGTTCTTTCCTCTCCACACCCTCACTGCCTGCTCTGTCCGGCTTCCTACAGCTCCTGGTTCTGGTTTAATCCGCTCCAGACGCTCCTCCCTCTATCCTGGGCGTGACCGCACTTTCTGGGCAGATGCCTCTACGAGGCAAATTTCCTCCTTCCATGAGCCTGCTAGCATTGTTTTCTGCGCCCTGGCTCTTCCTCCAGGTGCCGGCTGTGGGATACCCCCACTCGTTTGTGTCGGCTGGATGCCACATCACAGACTCTTCCACTCCAGATGGCTACCCGTGGGAGGGGCAGGTATCGTCTCCCCTGTCTTTGACACAGCTAAGCCCAGAGACCCTCCCCTACTGCCCAGTGTCACCCACCCCCAGCCCAGGGCATCTCTTCATTTCTTCCCATAAGATTCCAGGTAGTGCAGGGCCACCCGAAAGGTTCATTCTATAGCTACCCCCGAGATCTCCTATCAGGGGCAGGCTGTGCAGGTAACAGGCCTACCTGGCTACCAGTCCTGTGTGAGCGGAGACCCCATGACAGTCGGAAAACAGGGCTCCGGGCTACATGCTCTGACCTAGAATGCCTGCTCTTATGTTCTTAAACTGCATGAAAGTTCTCCTGGGAGGTCCCTGGAAGTTCTGGCCTATTGGTGGAAATTCAGTCTCCATCTACCTGCAAAAATTGTACAAAATATTTCACCCAGGTCTTGTCAACAGTACTTAAATCCCCTAAGAAAAGGTGCAGCCAAAGATTGAAATCAGAACTAAGCTTGTCTGTGGGCAGATGTTTGTCTAAAAGGGGAGTGCACATGTCATCTTATGTGGGTCTAAATAGCCCCAGAACTTTGCCTTTTGGGGGCCCAGGTGTAAAATATCTGTGCCAAGGACGTGGAAAATCAGCATCTACAGGGTGTGCCTACAGGAGAGTCTGGAGGTGCCCAGAGTTCAGGAGGAACCCATGTCCTTCTATCTGCACGTCTCCTTTCAATGTCATCTGCTGATCAGTGCCCTAGACTTTGGCCTCTGGATAGGCTGTTTTTTCAAACAGGCACCGAAGTGATCTGGGAGCTTAAAAACAATGGGCCGTGGTACTCAGGACGCCTTGTTCCCCCACTACCCTCAGGTAATGATTCAGGGAGGCAAACAGATACACAGCCCTCCCTTCGGCCTGCGTCTGGGACACACGTTCTCCCTCAGCAAGAGAGGGACACGGACCTCGTACCCGACAGCCTGGGAATGCCAGCAGCTAGACCCATGGATTGCTGTTTGTTCCCCTCGGGGGAGGGCATGACTTGGTGCCCTGGGATGGAAGGAGGGTCCAGTGGTCAAGGCCTAGCTTGGGGCTCAGAGACAAGGGCCTGTCGACGTGGCACTTCACACCACACCAGAGGGGGCGTTTAGTCCACACCAGCGTGTTCCACCCCAACAGGACTCCTCACCCTCTTCTCACTGGAATCTCCTGGTACCAACGGCACAGAAAGGATTTGGGGTCAAAAGGCTCGGGACCTGCTTCCTGATCCATCAAATGGGCTGTCTAAGCAGGCCCGCTCTTCCTTAGGGAAGGCTTGGGAGGGCCGATGTGGAGCAGAGGCCTGATGGAGATGGGGACGGGGGGGGAGATGGCTCTGACAAACCAATTAATGTGCGTGTTGGTTCCCCCAGAGGCCTTGCCCCTTCTGGGAGCATCCTGCATCTTGCCTTTTGGGCCCACAGACGCTGTCAGCCCCTCCAGTCTGGGGGCAGGCTGGATTCTGCGCCAACTAACAGTGAAGTAATGAGTTCATTTCTAGTGTTGCTGGCGGGGGTCATTCCAGGCATGGGCAGCAGGTTTGGAAAATTTTTGGTGGTGCCCCATTAGCCACACACTCTGGCCCCGTTAGCCACACCGCCTGCCCCCCCATTAGCAATGCCTCCTGATCCTGACCCCCTCTCCCCGTTAGCTACGCCTCTGAAGGTAACACGCTCGGGGCAAGATGGACACATGACCAGAAGTAAAAGGTGTCACGTCACTCGTCTCGAAGGGCTTTTCCCACCATCCTCCTACCAACAGGGATTAGTTTGGCCCCCACCAAACCCCACTCGTGCAACTATCCTGCATTAACCCAATGTATGTGACATTAACTCAGGGGCAGAGAGGCTGGGGGAAGTGTTCCCTCTAAGGCTAGGTCTACACTCTCGGCATCTTGCGCAAGTACAGCCACACTGCCCGCCTGCTCTTGCGCAAGGAAATTTACAGTACGCTGTGGTAAGAGAAGGCGTCTTGCGTGGATGCTCGGCAGGGATTTCTTGCGCAAGAAACCCCTATGGCTAAAATGGTCATCGGAACTTTCTAGGCGGGCCGGGGGAAAGACTCAACTGCAAATATTGGTGGAGCAGGGCCCCGCGGCTCTGAATATTGCTGGAGCCGGGGCACCACGAGCCCATAGAACTTGCCTCCAGGAGGTTACTCGCTCTGCCCTCGCATGCTGCGCCTTTGGCAAAGACCTTACCTGCGGCGGGGTATCTTGCGTTGGGGCGTCGCACTCTCTCCGTACACTGAGCAACAGGGAAGCCGGGTTCGGGCTGCCAGTGGAAGCCATCAGAGGGGTCTGGGCGAGCCCCTGTAAACAGCCCTTTTATCTGCCCCTCTGAGCAGCGGTTGGGCTGAGGAAGTCATGTGATCGCCCCACCTGGTTGGGGCAGAGCAGGTAATTCCCCTGGAGGGTGGGGGAGGGGAGAGAGCGCCAGTTCCCGCCCAAAGGGGAGCCTATCAAACCCAGGAACGCTGCTGTCCGCGCGCCTTCGGCTGGCACGTGACTCCCCGAGAGCGAGGCGAGGCCAGGGCGGCGCGGCCCGTTAGCCGCTCCCCAGAGCCCGCCGGGCGGGGCGGGGGGCTCACTCGAGCCAGGCCCGGTCTGTCAGAGCCAGGCCCAAGCGGGGGAGCAGGGACCCCCCACGGCTGGGGGAAGACTGAGGCGCTTCCACCCTCCCGCCCCCTGCGGTTCCCCAGGAGCCTCCCCCGCGCCGGGCGTGACGCGCCAGCCACGGCTGCAGCCGGGCCCCCCCCGCGCCAGGCCATGGACGCGCCCGGACACGTCCGCTGCGAATCCCCCCCCGTCTCTCACCGCTCGCCGGGGTCCGCGGGACAGGGCTCGTCGCGAGCCGCAGCCCATTGGCCGGCTCCGCAATCCCTGCCGCTGCGAGGCAACAAGGCCCGGCCCGTGGCCATGGCAACCGCTTGTTTTCGCGGGGGGGGGGCGGGGCGGCGGCTCTGCGCGGGGTTTTCTCCCCGCCCGGCCCGCGGGAGCCCGGATTTCGCGGGGGGGGGGGGTGGGTAGAGCGGGGAACCCCCTGTGCCCAGGGCCCGGGGCCTCCGCAGCCACGAGGGGACCCCCCCCCGCGCCTCGGGGGCCGCTCCTGTTCTCCCAGACCTGGAAGTAGCGAGCCGTTGTGCCCCAGGGGTACTAGGAACGTCCTGGCAGTTTCCACCCTCCACCGTATGGAAAGTGGTGACGGGGCACAAGGCCTTGAGCCTCCTGGTCAGTAAGCTGGGCCCTTGGTGGCCCCAAATGTCTCTCCTGAAGTTTGGAACGAAATCCTCCGTACAATCCCAGAGGAACCCGTGATGGCGAGAAAACCCCAAAATCACACTGCCAACGAAGCAGGAACCCTCGGCCGTCAGGAAGTTTTCCAGCAAAAGACGCCTGATGGAGATGTCCACGTAGATCCCACCGTATTTCCAGACGAATGCAAGCCGGCTAGCGTCAGAGGTGACAATAAGAAAGCACCTTTCCTGGGCTGGATTTGCCTGCAGAGTTGGAAAAGCACCACACAGATGCAATTGACACCACTTCGAAACATGTCAACACCTGCTCCTATGAGCTACGCACTGTATAAAACGCTCAGGAGTGTCTGTCCTAACTGTAATCCCTTTGTCAATTAATGGATGAGCAAAGCAGGCTGTGAAGAGCTTCGAACGATTACTTAAAACTAGGAGACTGAGCAACAAAATGGCAGGTGAATTTTAATGCTGATAAATGCAAAGTAATGCCCATTGGAAAACACAGTATGAACTCTAGGTACAAGTTGATGGGAACTAAATTAGCTGTTACCACTCAAGAGTGAGATTACTGTGGATAGTTCTCTGAAAACATCCACTCAACGTGCAGCAGCAGTCAAAAAAGCAACCAGAATGCTAGGAATCATTAAAATAGGGATAGAGAATAAGAGAACATCTTATTCCCCATGGATGACTCTATGGTGCACCCACATCTTGAATTCTGCTTACAGATGTGGTCACCTCATCTAAAAAAAACCAATGGTATCTTAGCATTGGAAAAAGTTCAAAAAAGAGCAACAAAAATTATGAGGGCTTTGGAACCGGTGCCCTATGAAGAGAAATTAAAAAGACGGGGACTTTTCACCTTAGAAAAGAGGAGACAAAGGGGGGGATATGATAGTTTTATAAAATCATGAGTGGGGTGGAGAAAGTGAATAAAGAAAAATTATTTAATTGTTCCCATAACTTAAGAACTAGGGCTCAAGGCTCCAGAGTTCAAACCACATGTCATCCCCTCGTGCTTTCGGAACATTTTCCAGCTATGAACGTGCACAGCTCAAGGACGCTTTCTGCAGAACAGGTCACGTAACGTATACGTGTTACTGTTACAATCTGCTGAATCTGTTGGGGAGATTCCCAAACCTGCACCGTCCTCTGTGGGAGATAATCTGAGGAACTGTCCTGGATTGAAGTGTCATTAGAGGAGGTTTTGGAACAAATAGAAAAACTTAACGTTAACAAATCACCGGGACCGGATGGCATTCACCCAAGGGTTCTAAAAGAACTCAAATGGGAAATTGCAGAACTGTTAACTGTGGTTTGTAATCTATCCTTTAAATTGGCTTCCGTACCTAATGACTGGAAGATAGCTAACGTGACACCAATATTTAAAAAGAGCTCTAGAGGTGATCCCGGCAATTACAGACCGGTAAGTCTAACGTCAGTACCGGGCAAATTAGCCGAAACAATAGTTAAGAACAAAATTGCTGGGCATGTAGAAGAACATAATTTGTTGAGCAAAAGTCAACATGGTTTCTGTAAAGGGAAATCATGTCTTACTAATCTATTAGAGTTCTTTGAAGGGGTTAACAAACTTGCGGACAAGGGGCATCCAGTAGATATAGTATACTTAGATTTTCAGAAAGCCTTTGACCAGGTCCCTCACCAAAAGCTCTTGTGTAAATTACATTGTCATGGGATAAGAGGGAAGGTCCTTTCATGGACTGAGAACTGGTTAAAAGATAGGAAATAAAGGGTAGGAATAAATGGTAAATTTTCAGAATGGAGAGGGGTAACTAGTGGTGTCCCCCAAGGGTCAGTCCTAGAACCAAACCTATTCAACTTATTCATAAACGATCTAGAGAAAGGGGCAAGCAGTGAGGTAGTAAAGTTTGCGGATGATACTAACCCGTTCAAGATAGTCAAGACAGAAATAGACTGTGAAGAACTTCCAAAAGATCTCACAAAACTAAGCGATTGGACAACAAAATCGCAAATGAAGTTTAATGTGGATAATAAGTGTAAAGTAATGCAGGTTGGAAAAAATAACCACAACTATACATATAGTATGATAGGGTATGTCTACACTACAAAGTTAATTCGAACTAACAGACGTTAGTTTGAATTAACTT
This sequence comes from Pelodiscus sinensis, assembly GCF_052426305.1. NCBI lineage: Eukaryota > Metazoa > Chordata > Testudines > Trionychidae > Pelodiscus > Pelodiscus sinensis. The sequence goes on along the minus strand of NC_143061.1, from coordinate 54,417,524 downwards.
TGATAGGCGCTACACAGGCAAACCGCTAGTTCGAACTTAATTCGAACTAGCGGAGCGCTTAATTCGAACTAGGTAAACCTCATTCTACAAGGACTAATGCCTAGTTCAAATTAAGTAGTTCGAATTAAGGGCTGTGTAGCCACTTAATTCGAACTAGTGAGAGGCTAGCCCTCCCCAGCTTTCCCTGGTGGCCACTCTGGGCACCACCAGGGAAACTCTTCTGCCCCCCCTCCTGGCCCCAGAGCCCTTAAAGGGGCACGGTCTGGCTACGATACCCGTGCCAGGTGCAAGCCTGCCAGTGCCCAGCCAGCAGACCCTGCACCTGGCATGGCACGAACCAGCCATCCGCTCAGGGAAGGGGGCTGGAGGTGTAGGGTGGTGGAGGAGTCAGGGCAGGAGCTTGCAGATGTGAGGGGCTCACAGCCAGGGGGGCTAGGAGGAGCTCAAGGAGGAATTGGGTGTGTGGGGGCGGCAGGGGCTAGAGTACAAGTGGGGTGCTCAGAGCAGCAGATGGGAGGGCAGGAATTAGGGCAGGAGGTTGGGAGATGTGGGAGAGCTCAGGGCAGGAGGAGGGGGCAAACAGCATCACTACCAGGGCTCTAAGCAGGGAGGAGAGGGAGGGGCAGAGCACAAAATGATGGGGTAGAAAAATGGGGAGGAGAAACGATGGGGAAAGTGGGAGGGGGTGCAAATATGCCTGTTGCTCAGGTCACTGAAACTGCCTCCTTACTGCTCTGGACAGACACAACTGAGTCCCCTCCCCCCTCCGCCCCTCCCCTCCCCTCTGTTTCTAAGCAAGCACTTGGCTTGTGACAGTGAAAGTGTTACAAAGAAAAGACACAAGCAGCGACAGGCAGGTTAATCAGTTTGTCAGAGCCCCCCCGCCCCCCAATCTCCAGCAGGCCCCTGCTCAGCGTCGGCCCTTCCAAGCCTTCCCTAAGGACGAGCGGCCCCCTTAGACGGTCCGGTTGCTGGATCAGGAAGCAGGCCCAGAGCCAGTTTAAACTCAGCCTAGTGACCCCAAAACCCTTCCTGTGCCTGCGGGTGTTGGGAGATTCCAGTGTGAGGCAGGGTGGGGAGTCCCCCCATGCGGTTAGGGTCTCTCTGCTGGTCTTACAACTCAGTGACTCCCGCCCCCTCACAGAATATTACTAGCACCTGGAAGGCTGGGCTCCCACTCTCCCATGGATCACACACAATCCCAGCCCACAATGAAAACAGAAACTCCGTCCAATCAGGTTTGTCCAGGATCTTGCAGGAAATTGCCCTGTTAAGGCCTTTTTACAGCTCAGAATTGTGTACTATCGGCCTGCGCTAGCTCTGGAAACTTGGCGTGTGCAGGCACAGAGCCAACAACCTCCCATGTGGTTGTTTCCCTGTCAACCGTGGGGCTGCTGCACCTCGTCATTTAACCATGTCGTTTCACAGCCGCCAGATCCCTTCCCAGGCCCTTTGTGCCAGGGGCCCTTTCTGTGGCAGAGCCGGTCCTCTGCGGACAAGGAGCACCCCATGGGCGGCCCCACAGCTCCATGGTGGTGCAGTTGCAAGCAGGGTGAGGGCAGCGTGCCCCAGGGAAGTTCTGGTGTGGGGCAGTAGGGGCCACGTGGGCCCGTTGGGGTGGAACACGCTGGTGCAGACTAAACGCCCCCTCTGGTGTGGAGTGAAGCGCCATGTCGACAGGCCCTGACGACTGGACCCTCCTTCCATCCCAGGGCACCAAGTCGCACCCTCCCCTGAGGGGAACAAACAGCAGTCCATGGGTCTGGCTGTGTCAGGGCCCACGCCGGGGTCTGGGACAGGCTGAGGCTGGGCTACAGGCACACATAGGGGCTCCTGCCAGCCTGCTGGGACCCCCAGACTGTGGAGTATAAGGTTCGTGTCCCTCTCTTGCTGAGGCAGAATGTGTCAGAGACGCAGGCCGAAGGGAGGGCCCCGTGTCTGTCTCCCTGAATCATTACCTGAAGGTGAAGGGGGAACCTGGCATGTTGAGCACCACAGCCCACTGTTTTCCAGCTTCCTGATCACCTCTGTGTCCATTTGAATGATGGCTGTGAGCTGAAAACAGCCTATCGAGAGGCCAGAGTCTAGGGCACTGATCAGCAGCTGGCATAGAAAGGAGACGTGGAGATAGAATGACGTGGGCCCCCCACCAACCCTGGGCACCCCCAGACTCCCCAGCTCTCCTGTAGGCACACACTGCAGATGCTGAGTTTCCAAGTCCCTGCAACAGATGTTTTACACATGGGCCCCCAAAAGCCAATATTCTGCAGCTATTGGGACCCCAGAAGTTGACGTGTGCACTCCCCATGTAAACAAACGTCTGCTCTCCAATGGGCTTGGTTCTGATTTCAGCACCGTTTACAAGACCCTGGTGAAATATTTTGTAAAAATTTTTAGGGGGGAAGGAGGCAAAATTTCCACCCAGAGGCCAGTGTTTGCAGGGACCTCCCAGGGGAATTCTGATGCAGTTTAAGAACATAAGAACAGCCATTCTAGGTCAGAGCATGTAGCCCAGAGCCCTGTTTTCCGACTGTCATGGGGTCTCCGCTCACACAGGACTGGTAGCCAGGTAGGCCTGTTACCTGCACAGCCTGCCTCTGATAGGAGAGCCAGGGCGGTATCTATAGAAGGGACCTTTTAGGTGGGTCTGTATGACCTGGAATCCTGGGAAAGAAATGAAGAGATGCTATGGGCTGGGGATGGGTGACGCTGGGCAGGAGAGGAAGGGTCTCTCTGGGCTTAGCTATGTCAGAGGCAAAGGAGACGATACCTGCCCCTCCCACGGGTAGACATCTGGAGTGGGGGAGTCTGTGATGGGGCATCCAACTGACACAGACTGGAGTGGAGTAGGACTGAATCCACAGCCAGCACCTGGAGGAAGAGCCAGGGAGCAGGAAACTGAGTGCTAACAGGCTCAGGGAAGCTGGAAATTTGCCCTGTAGAGGCTGATGCCCATAAACTGCAGTCACACCCAGGATAGAGGGAGGAGCGTCTGGAGCGGATTGAACCAGAACCAGGAGCTGTAGGAAGCTGGGCAGGGCAGGGCAGTGAGGGCTGGGAGAGGAAAGAACAGGAGGAGCGCTGCGGGACCGGGCTGGTGGGCAGGGAGGAGATTTGGTTCCGCAGTGGCGAGGGGCTGCAGGGCAGAGCGAGAGAGAGGACGGGACGGAGGGAGCGGCAGTGAACAAACCGTGGAGGAGAGGGGGCCTGACGCGCTAACCCCCAGGCTGAGCGGTGGGAGGCACCAGACAAGAGGTGAGTGGAGCGCCTTCGGACTCTGCCTTGGTGGTGCCAGGTGCATCGGAAGGCAGGAGCAGAACAAGGCAACGCTGAGTGGTCCTGTCATCCCATCCCAACTTGGGGCAGCCCATGTGTTCCTGCGCCTCCGAGCACGGGGCTCCCCTCCGGGCCCTCCTGGCCAACAGCCAGTGAGGAACCTGCCCTCCCACGACCTACCTAATTCTTTTGTGAGCCCAGCTCTGCTTCTGGCTTGTGCACGTCCCCGGTAAAGAACTCCACAGGCTGCCTGGATGTTGGGGGGGGGGGGTAGATTTCCCATTTTCTTTCCCGTCTAATCCACGGTTCCTTTCTATGGTGCCTCAGCCCTTTTTTCAATATTTTCTCTCTGTCTGTAAGACAATGTCTTAACTAACACCTCTGCCCTGCTTAGACAAGATCACCCAGCATGTAAGCACAGAACAAAAGAATCCCACTCAACCTGCATGTGTTTGCACATGTTACTGCAGTCTGCTATAAAATAGAAAGCCGAGACCTCTTAAGAAGCAAGAGCTGGTAGTTAAGCTGGGCCGGCCAGCACCAGTCATTCGTGTTTCATGAGGTTCTACGTGTATGTGGTGCATGTTTGTGACGAAATGTAATTGTAACTGTTATTTTCAAATACAAATTTTGTATGTTATTGATGATTTTTTTAAAAATCAACAAAATCCAGTTAAAATTTAAAAATCTGATTTTTGTATCTACCCTGGAAATAATCCAAAGCAATAACACCATTCGATATCCTGTCTTGTTGTATTTGTGTCCGAGTGACCATCAATGAATCACTGACACTGACTTTCTTTTTATTAAGAGTCATCTGTCCAAAGACAAGGAAGAATGTTGAAGGGGGTCAAAATAGGGCTCGGGATCACTTTTGTCTTTCTCCTGGCCTTTGTCTATAAACGTTCCCAGCTGCCTGGCTGCCTCTACTCATGCAAGCCGAGTCCTGAGCTATTCCCAATGCAAAAGGATGACGTGAGCCAGAGCAGTGGCATCATCTTTGTGGAGAGCACAGACCGTCTTGATCCTCCTCCGTTGGTTTCATGTTCTGTGGAATCTGCTGCCAGGGCCTACCCCAACAGACCAATTCGTTTCTTCATGAAAGGTCTGAAAAATAAAACATCAGTGGATTCAGTTTCCACTTCCACAGCCTTCGCTCTTCTGTCTGCCATGGAGAATGTCTTCCTTCTTCCTCTCCACATGGAAACTGTTTTCCAGGATACACCTCTGCTCTCATGGTATCATAAGGTGAGAGGAAATATTAAGGGGAAAATATTTTTTTGAACAGGACTGAAAGTAGAAGTGGAAGGAAATGAAGGATTTGCATGCACTTATTCACATTTTGAAGCTGTTGTCATTGTGCTGCACCGAGTGTGGACCCCTTTTTCCATGACACTTAGCCATGCATTAGTCAAAATATCGATTGAAATTGTTATGGACATTGCACAGTTCCTGAAGGCAGGAGTTAGGGCAAATGGACCATTCCATCACAATGCTGACAATCCTATTTTCTCGAAATGGTGAACCACCCTCTTTTCCAAAAAGGCAGGAGAAATTTGTTGTTGTATTTGAAAAATGTCAGTGAGCATGAATGTAAAGTGAGGATTTATAGCTGGGGAAACGTGACTTTAGTGCTTGGTGAAGGTGCCTGATAGTCACGAACATGTCCGGGCACAAGATTTAGAAGCGAGAGAGAAATTGAGAGGTCAATTTGGGCAGCGAGTTCCTTTCAGAAGGCTAGCTTTGAGAGTTCACTCCCCTTTGAGTTATTGTTTTGGACTGTTTGAAAACACAGGCTGGCATCCTCTTAAATGTTAAGAGCTAGGATCACCAAAGTTGGTAGAAAGCTTTCTCTTCTCATAACTTAAAGGAAGGTCAGGGTGAGGTTGTGCCAGGAAAACAGGATGTGCCTGGAATGGGATTGTGTCTCAGAAAACCACATAGAAAAGAGAGAGAATCACCAGGGAGGTGCAAGGAGCTGCCATGGGGGGAGCTCCCCTCCCTTGTGGGGACTTTTCCAGCCCTGAGTCTCCCACCCGTCATGCGCTCTTTAGGAAATGCAGGGGGCAGAAGCTCCTTTCCTCCCGGTTCATGGGGGGACATTGCTGGCTGTTCCCCTTTGTCAGGGAGCGAGGGGGAAGTGCACAGTTGGCTGCATTCCTCCCTCTGGGTTGGAAGTAGAAAGTACAGATGACTGTGGACCTGCCCTAGCCATAGGACATGAGCCCTTCCCCCAGGTGTGCCCGCTGGAACTATATCAGCCATGGAGAGACACTTCTCACCTGGTCCCAAGCTGCTACAGTGAGAGAGGGCTGCGGTAGTCCTCCCTCCCTGCCCCCACATCACTCAAGGCCTGAATTTCTCTCCCTTCTTATGCTCTGCAAAGATTGCCAGGAGGGGCCCATTCCAAAGCCCTCGAATTCAATGAGAATCTCTCCGTTGATTCACACAGGATTTGGGTTCGACGGTGAGTGTGTCATTTGAGATGGGGGACTGTTTGGGGAAGCAACAGCTAATCATTAATGGTAATGAAGGGTAACAATGATGAAGGGGAACTGCATACATCTGAGGTGGTTAGTTAAACAGAAAAGAAAACGCACGGTGTCAAAAGTGACATCTGCATGGAGACTTTTAAAGTCACCGGACTAGAGGCTCATCTTAAATGCAAACCCCAAATTAAAAAAAAAATCACTGTGGCTGAACAACAAACTATATGAAGCAGAGACTGAGGGAAAAAATCCTTAAAAAATGGAAGTGAAATCCAAGTGAAGACAGTGGAAAGGAGCATTAACTCTGACAAGTGTAAAAGTTCAATTTAAAAAAGCCCAAAAGATTGTGAAGAACAGCTCGCCAAAGTCTCAAAAAGTAATAGTGAAAAGGAGATTAGAAGCAGGAAGTCAACTAACCAAACGGTGGGGCCACTGGATGATCGACATGCTAAAGACGCACTCAAGGACAATAACGCTATTGTAGAGAAAATACATTAGCTCATTACATCAATCTTCATGACTGGCAATGTGAGGCAGATTCCCAAACCCGAGTCACTGGTTGTAGGTGAGAAATCTGAGGCTCTGTTCCAGATTGAGGTGTCATTAAAGGTGTTTCTTTGGAACAAACAGTTAAGTTAAACTATAATAAGACGCCAACAGCAGATGGCATTCACCCAAGAGTTCTGAAGCAACTCAAATATGAATTTGCAGAACTACAAACTGTAGTGACAGCGGGGTAGCCATTTTAGTCTGCATTTTCAAAAACTAGGAGTCCTGTGGCACCTTAAAGATGAACAAATTCATTTGGGCATAAGCTTTCCTGGGCAAAGATGATGCATCTGACGAAGTGGGTCTTTGCTCACAAAAGCCTATGCTCAAGTCAATCTGTTCGGGTATATCTAGTCTACATCTCTCTGTCGCCAGAGGGATGTAAATTAGACATACCGAAATTGCTAAGGAAGCGGGGATTTAAGTATCCTATGCTTCATTAGAATAAAAATGGCCACCGCTTTTTGCTAACACAGCACTTTCCCAGCAAAAAGCAGCAGTCTAAACGGAGATCCGTTGATAAGGAAAGCCTTTTCTGACCGCTCCTTTATGCCACATGCTATGAGGTTTACAATGTCTGTGCAGTGTGCAGTGGCAGTTAAAAAAGCAAACAGAATCTTGGGAATCATTAGGAAAGTGATAGATAGAAAGACAGAAAATACATAAATCCATTCTGTACCCGCATCCTGAATATGGCATGCCGGTGTGGTTTCCTCATCTCACAAAAGATATATTGGAATTGAAAACCTTCAGAAAAGTGCAACAGAAACGATAATGGATAGAGAACAGATTCTGTCTGAGAAGAAATTGGGACTTCTCAGCTTGGGGAGGAGATATCACTGAGGTCAGTAACAGTAAGTAACAGTAAGGAAGTGATATTTACTCCTTCTTATTACACCAGAAGAAGGGGTCACCAAATGAAAACAGGCAGCAGATTGAAACAAAAAAAGAAAGTATTTCTTCACACAGGGCACAGTCAACCTGCATTTTTGACCAGAGGATGTTATGAAGGCCAAGACTATAACAGGGTTCAAAAAAGAACTATATAAAATCATGGAAATTAAGTTCATCAATGGCTATTGGCCAGTAGGGGCAGGACATTGTTCTGTTCACTCCCCGTGGAGCACCTGACATTAGTCACTCTCTGAAGACAGGATACTGGGCTAGATACTGAGTGTTACCCACTAAGGTCGTTTTTATGTTATTATTCTCAGTACTTTATATTGGTTGGAGGTTTCCAACCAATTGTGCCTTGGACACACTCGTACAATGACACCAAACAAAAGCTACATCTGTTCTTGTGTTTTTCCAGCACTGTGTCACGCCCGCAAAAAGAAAAACGTCCATTAATTATTGAAGGGATTACAGTTAGGACAGACACAGCTGAGAGTTTTCTACAGGACATAGCTAACAGGAGCAGGTTTTGAGATATTTCAAAGTGGTGTTAACTACATCTCTGTGGTCCTTTTCCAACTCTACAGGTTAATCCAGCCCAGGAAATGTACTGGAGACATGTCAGCGCTGACGGTATCAGGCTTGCACTCATCTGGAAAAACGGTGGGATCTACATGGACACTGATGTCATCTCCATCAGGCCTATTTCACTGGAAAACTTCCTGACAGCTGAGGATGTCCGGTTCGCCGGCAATGCGATTTTTGGCTTTTCTCGCCATCACAAGTTCATCTGGGATTGCATGGAGGATTTTGTTCAAAACTACAGAGGAAATGTTTGGGGCCACCAAGGGCCCAGGTTACTGACAAGGAGGCTCAAGGCATTGTGCCCTGTAACCAGTTTCCGTAACGTGGAGGATATAAACTGTCAGAACATTTCCTACTTACATCCTCAGCGTTACTACCCCATCCCCTGCGTAGAATGGAATCGGTACTTCCAGGTCTGGGAGAAAAGCCCCGACTTCAAGAACTCCTTTTCTCTGCATGTGTGGAACTTCATGAACCGGCAACACAAACCTGTGGTTGCAGGAAGTAACACCTTAATGGAAAATCTCTTCAAAACATACTGCCCCAGCACGTACAGGGCCCTTATTCAAGGCCCAGAAGGCAGTGGTCCATAGGCAACAAAACAAGACTGAATGACGGCATCTAGCAGAACAAGGTGACTCTTCCAGCCCTTATGATCCTGGGACTAAAATAAATTGTGCGCAATACGGATCGCCTCTGAATCAGTGACTCTCAGCCTTTTTTCTGTCTGCTGGTGACTTTGTAGGACAGAACCTCTCAGAAGTCACCTCTTCTCCTTAGATTCCTGAGGGCCTAGTGAATTTTGTAGGAAAGCAAGAGTGTAAATACAATCGGGGATGACTTAATAAGTATGTCTTGTCCTTTAGGGGAATGTTTCCCAAACCACCTAAGTGAGGGTATGTCTACACTACAAAGTTAATTCGAACTAACGGACGTGCTAGCACCCAGCTAGCAGACCCTGCACCTGGCACGGTTCGAGCCAGCCACCCGCTGCCACCCAGCCCTCCCCCTCTTCCCGGGACTAGGCTGACGGCTCCCGGGAGCTTGCCTGGGACCGCAAGAGGTGGGCACCCGCCTGGTCTAGTGCAGACATCGTGGACCTTGTCCACGACCTCCACACTAGGCACAGGAAAGTGGCTGTCTAGGGCAGGAGAGCTGCCAGTCTGGCCACCCAGGAGCAGGTGTGCATGGAAATCAAGGTGGTCCACTGAGACCCCCAACCCTGAGTTTACAATGGCCGTACTGGGTCAGGCCAAAGGTCCATCTAGCCCAGTAGCCTGTCTGCCGACAGCGGCCAACACTAGGGACCCTGGAGGGGATGGACCGAAGACAGTGACCAAGCCATTTGTCTCGTGCCATCCCTCTCCAGCCTTCCACAAACTTTGGGCAGGGACACTACTCCTACACCCTGGCTAATACCATTCCATGGACCCAACCTCCATGACTTTATCTCACTTCTCTTTAAACTCTGTTCTAGTTCTAGCCTTCACAGCCTCCTGCAGCAAGGAGTTCCACAGGTTGACTCTTTGATTTGTGAAGAACAACTTTCTGTTACTAGTTTGAAGCCTGCTACCCATTCCTTTCCTTTGGTGTCCTCTAGTCCTTCTATTATGGGAACTAATGAAGAACTTTTCTTTATGCACCCTCTCCACCCCACTCATGCTTTTATAGACCTGTATCCTATCCCCCCTCAGTCTCCTCTTTTATAAACTGAAAAGTCCCAGTCTCTTTAGCCTCTCTTCATATGGGACCTGTTCCAAACCTCTGATCATTTTAGTTGCCCTCTCCTCTCCCACCCTCTCTCGTCCCCTCTCCCACCTCCTTTTCCCAGTCTCCCCAAGTTTTGTTCAATAAAGAGAGATTCTATTTTTGACCACACGTTTTCTTTATTTTGTACATCAGGAAGGGGGGCTAGGGAAGGGTAAGTGGAAGGAGGTGAGGGAGGAATGGGGTACGAGCCCCCCATGGGGAGGACTGGGCTGGCTCTGCGGGCTTCTGGGGGTGGAAGCTCTCCTGCAGCCCCCCAATTGCCCCCTCTCCCCAGATGGCAGCCTGCGGCAAGTGCAGCCGGTCTGATGGCCGAGTGCTGTGATGTGCCCAGTGTGGGCACTCAGGGCACTCCAAGCCAGGACTGCTTTGCAAGTGGGGCACCCCTGAGAACTGTCTGTCTGGGGTGGGGGTCGGGTCCCTTTAAGCACAGCCCTCGGCTAGCCTGAGGCAGCAGCTCCACGCTCTAAGTCCTCATCTGATGCCCTGCCGGCACTGCTTCCGGCCATCCTTAACCCCGGTTCAGGGTCCACTTAATGTGGACATGCTAGTTCGAATTAGCAAAACGCTAATTCAAACTAGTTTTTTAGTCTGGATCCGTTAGTTCGAATTAGCTTAGTTCGAATTAACTAAGTTAGTTCGAATTAGTGCTGTAGTGTAGACATACCCTGATCTAGGAGCCTGAGTCCTATTGTGAAAAGTCATATTGGCTTTGAATTCCAAAGCTTCACTAAAAATCAGGCCTTTGGTGCCTACAGATGCCTGTAACTGGTTTTGAAAATCCCATTGGTCATCTGTGCTCCCCTTGAGGTGCCTAAATGCCTTTCAGAATCTGTCCCCTTAGATGTGTTTGGAAATTTTACCCAGTCACTTGCTGTGAGTGTCTATAGCACCTTGTGCAATGTGCCTGAGGCTTCACCCTGCTACTGTAACATGGATGTTCAGTAACTGTGAATACAATACAACAAATAGTCTGGTAGCACTTTAAAGACTAATGAAACATGTGCATGGTATCCTGAGCTTTCGAGGGCACAGCCCACTTCTTCAGATGACCAGAGTGTTAGAGATCTAGGATTAAAATAAATAGGGGAGAAGGGAGGGAAAGCGTGGGGATGGGATGCAGGGGACAGAAGGAAATAAATGGGAGTGGGAAAACAAGAAGAGGCAATGCGTATAAAAACAACAAGGAGAAAGCCGAGCTTGAAACAGTAAAACAAAGAGTCTATAAGTGCCTAAAGACTGGATAGTCAAAAGAGGCAAAGAAGAATCATAGTAGTCAATTAGAGAGGAAGAGTACTTACAGGAGATACTACACAGATGAAGAACCATTGGCACCATCATTGTTTGATAGGTTGATAATGTCCCAGCCATCCAGTATCTTTATTTAATCCGTTAGCTTGAATCCATTACCATGAGTATCAACCTTGTGAATGAATTGTAATTCCAGTCCTTTCCTGTGTATTTGGCTTGTGTAATTGGTCTGTAACAAAACAGCCACTTGAAGATCTATTAATGAACTAGCCAACAGCCCATCCTAAGACGGGATTTACGGGTCTCTCCTCTACATCCTATTCCCTTTCAATCTCACACTTCTCTCCTGAACCTCCGGCCTCTCGTTCCATCTCTCTCTCCTCCTCCTACTTCCTCCCCCTCTCCCTGTCTCAGCTCTCCTCCACCTCCTGCCTCTCTCTCCATCTCTCTCTTTCTCTTCTCCCCCTCCTGCCTCTCACTCTCTCTTTCTCTTCTCCTCCTCCTCGTGCACGGAGAGCACAGAGCCCAAACGGCCGCTTGCGCCACTTGCTCCCGCGCAGTGGCCCAGTTGAGTGGCGCAGAAGTCGGCCGAGCGCCACGGTGAGAGGCAACAGAACCGCCCACAGGGAACAGCCAGCGTTTCAGCGTTACAGAGTCACAGACATTGGGATACTATATATATGATGCCCAGGCAGATTGAAGTGTTCCCCAACAGGTTTTTGTATGTTCCCTTTACGGATATCTGATTTGTGTTCCTTAATTCTTTCCTGTAGGGACTGTCCAGTTAGTCCAATATATATTAAAGTGGTGAATTGCTGGCATTTGATGGCATAGATCACATTCCTGGATGCACAGTTAAATGAACCTCTGATTTGGTGGCTTATGTGGTTGGCTGCAATAATTAATGCGCTTGTATAGATATGTGGGTAGAATTGGCATTGGGGCTGATTGCAGGGCTGGGTTCCTGGATGTTGAATAAAGGCAAATGTAGTACCCATCTTTAAAAAAGGGAAGAAGGATAATCCAGGGAACTACTAACTAGTCAGCCTTACGTCAGTCCCCGGAAAAATCATGGAGAGGATTCTGAAGGAATCCATTCTGAAGCACTTGGAAGAGGGAAAAGTGATCAGGAATAGTCAACATGAATTCACGAAGGGCAAGTCATGCCTCACCAATGTGATTAGCTTCTATGATGAGGTAACTGGTGCTGTGGATATGGGAAAGTCAGTGGATATGGGAAAGTTAGAAAAACTTTTGATACTGTCTCCCACAATATTCTTGCCAGAAACTTAAAGAAATATGGATTTGATAAATGGACTATAAGATAGATAGAAAGCTGAATAGACTGTTAGGCCCAATGGGTAGTGATCAAAGGCTCGATGTCAGGTTGGCAGCCGGTTTCTAGGGGAGTGCCCCAAGGATCGTTTCTAGGACCGGTTTTGTACAATATCTTTGTTAATGACCTGGATGAGGGAATGGATAGCACCCTCAGCAAGTTTGCAGATGACAGTAAGCTAGGCAGAGAGGTAGCTATGCTGGAGGGAAGGAATAGTGTACAGAATGACCTAGACAGATTAGAGGATTGGGCCAAAAGAAATCTGATGAGGTTCAATAAGGACGAGTGTAGAGTCCTGCATTTGGGACGGAAGAATCCCAAGCATTGTTACAGGCTAGGGATCGAATGGCTAAGCATTAGTTCTGCAGAAAAGGACCTGGGGATTACAATGGCTGAGAAGCTGGATATGAGTTAACAGGGGGCCCTTGTAGCCAAGAAGGCTAATGGCATATCAGGCTGCATTAGGAGGAGCATTGCCAGTAGATCTAGAGAAGTGATTATTCCCTTTTATTCAGCTCTGGTGAGGCCACATCTGGAGTATTGTGTCCTGGCCCCCCCCACTATAGAACGGATGTGGTCACATTGGAGAGGGTCCAGCGGAGGGCAACCAAAATGATTAGGGGGCTGGAGCGCATGACCTATGAGGAGAGACTGAGGGATTTGGGTTTGTTTAGTCTGCAGAAGAGAAAAGCGAGGGGGGATTTAACAGCAGCCTTCAACTCCCTGAAGTGGGGTTCCAGAGAGGATGGAGAGAGGCTGGTCTCAGTGGTGGCAGATGGCAGAATGGGAAGCAATAGTCTCAAGTTGCAGTGCGGGAGGTCTAGGTTGGGGTATGTCTACACTACCCCGCTAGTGCGAACTAGCGGGGTAATGTATGCATACCGAACGTGCAAATGAAGCCCAGGATTTGAATTTCCCGGGCTTTATTTGCATAAGCCGGCCGGCGCCATTTTTAAATGCCGGCTTGTTCGAACCCCGTGCCGCGCGGGGCTAGATAGTTCGGACTAGCAAGCTATTCCGAACTATCTAGCCCGTGCCGCGTGTAGCCGCGCGGCACGGGGTTCGAACAAGCCGGCATTTAAAAATGGCGCCGGCCAGCTTATGCAAATAAAGCCCGGGAAATTCAAATCCCAGGCTTCATTTGCACGTTCGGTATGCATACATTACCCCGCTAGTTCGCACTAGCGGGGTAGTGTAGACATGCCCTCGGAGATTAGGAAAAACTATTTCCCTAGGTGGGTGGTGAAGCACTGGGATTGGTTCCCTAGGGAGGTGGCTGGAAAATAATCTAATCTGCTGGTTTGTCCTGGGGCTGGAGATTTGCATCGTTCTCACCGGCACTGGGGCAGCGACGGGAAAGTGTCTGTGCAGCGAGAGGCAGGTTCTTGCACCCGGGGTTTCAGCAGGAACAGACCCAGCCTGTTGAATACACAGCAGCTGTCTGCCCGGCAGCACCCAGGCGCCCGCGAGTGCGAGAGGGCTCTAGTCAGGGAGAGTGAGGTGCCCAGAGGTTTATCCCTCTCATCCCCAGTGTGTCTGGGCCTGCTGGGGAGAGGGGGCTGTGGACTTACCTCAGGGTTTTGGTGGGAGTAACAGAGGGCATGCCATAGGGGCTCCCCCCCCCTTTTTTTTTTGTATTTCCAAGTATTCCCTCAGCCAAAACTCTCCCTGGCTGCATACCCAACTGTGCACTTCAGGGTGTGGAGCCTGGTTCTGAAACTGCTGATCATGCTGCCAGCCTCTTCCAGCCGGCAGGGAGTGACACCCCTGCTTTCCCCCTGGGGATGCAAAGGGCTGAAGAGTTCCTATTGTGCCGGCCGATTCCCTTGGGATCTCTGTGACTTACCCAGCCCGGCGAGACGGCCCCTCCCGGCCCCGGGGCGCAAGAGACGCGAACCACAACTGGCCCTGCAGAGGCAGAGTTTGCAAAGCGCCTGGCCGGGCGGCTTGGGGTGATGGGCACAGAGGGTCACAATGTGGCTGCAGTGGCACCGGGCCCTGCATAGCCACTGGGAACAGGGAGGGTTTCCCGCACTGTAACCCTGCAACCTCCCCCCCACCGGGAATTCAAAGCCACCTGGGAAAGCAGCTGCCAGCGCGGAGTCTCCGCAAAATCCGGGTTCCCGTGGGCCGGCCCCAGGAGAAAACCCCACTCAGCCCGGCCCGGCTGGCCCCACCCACGGAAAACAGCCATCCCCGCTTCCCCACCCCACCGTCTGGGCATCTGTGAGGAAAACAAACTGCAGAGTGCAACCCATACCCATGGGAGCCACAGGAGCATAAGTTAATTCATTCAGTTACCATGTAGATGTGAGTTTCAAAGCAAGTTGACTGACCTTGTGTTCTATAACTGGCTAATAACATAGTCACCCGATCCTAACGGGTTAATAAGCTCAGGCTACTTCTACACTGCAGTGCTATTTCGAGATACTGGATTATCCCAAAATATCTATCACACGTCTTAAGAGAAGCTCGTTATTTTTGGCTCGCTATTCCGATGTTAAAGTGTAGCCACGAAGCTAAAGTGTAGCTTTATGCAAAGTCATGTGTATGCTGCCGGCCACCCTTTCTGAGATCAGAAAGGACCTTGACCTTCTGGTAAAGCTACGTCAGCCAGAATATTGTGTCTAAAGTCGATTCCAAGGCAGAGATAGAGTCTGATAATTTTTTGTTTTATGTTTTAAAATTAGTATTGTCAAACAAGTAAAAGGGCATGATGATTGGGTGGTGAGGAGGTGAGGTTTAATTGTAATTTGATATTCCTGCTTAAATAATCATATTGTGTCTATGTACCAAAGAAATCAATTCTGGTTTGTGCGTGTGAATGAGGCATGTGTGTTGCGAGAAAAGGATGAAGGCCAAACATTCTAGAAAGAAGCGGAGGACAGATATAAAAGCGCCAGGAGATTGCGGTATGCTCCCACCGAACTGCGGATGATGGGCAAATAAAGATGAGGCAAGCACCTATCCATTGGGACAAGATAGCTGTGATATGAGAGGAACAACGTAAGCAAACAAACGCTTCAAAGCGCAGTTGATTACAGTATAATGTAAAACTTACCGATCCCAGCGAAGTAAAACGACTATGAAAAGGGACAACTTTGGCATGAAACTTTGGGGTACGTCTTGCCAAGGACGGGAGCATCGGTCTGGACTGCCAGAGCCCCCGCTCCTCCAGTTAGCCGTGGACTGGTAAATATAACGTCAACTGGTGGAACAGTGTGCGTGTGCGTGTCTGTATGTGTGTGCATGTGTAAGCATATGCTAACAGCTTTGATGTGGTATTTTCAATAAACAGAGAATATTGCCTTTTGCCCCTATAAATATCACCCCCTCTCTCCCGCTTCTTGCAAGCATAACAAAAGAGCAGTTGCCATGAGTCAGCAATGAAATGAGGATCTTAGAATAAAAGACCTGAGAGACCCATGCTCAGAGAAAGAAATCACTTCCAGAAAGAAAGCCACTAAGTGCGAACTGCAATCTTTGCTAATGGACAGAGATGCTGCAGAAGAAATCTCAGAGCGCAGGAGGTTTTGAAAAAAGCGGAGCTCGATTAGGAAGAAATATTTGCCGAGATTCATGTAAGGGAGAAGCAAAGGAGCGCTGAGCTGGAGAGAGGAGCTGCTGAAAGAGAGAAAGAAGTCCAGGCCAGGCGAATAGAGCGACCAGCAGCAGAGGAGAGACTCAGCGAAGCTGAGCAGGGAGTTGCCAGACTAAACTCCAGATCAAGGGGGAAATGGGAAGAGCGGCAGAGACGGTATCCGCTTGGGAGTCGTGTGTCACTGTGTTGCTCTGTGCTTTAATGATGACATGGCAGAAATGTGCAATCCGGCTGATGTCATAACCCAGCCCCCAGAGGAGTCTGAATGCAACTCTGCTGTCCCCTGTGACTACCAGGGAGATTTGGGAAGGAGGGTCGGGGGGGGGGGGGAATTGACTTGGGGCAGTTGTCTATGTCTAGCCAATTTTACTGTGACCAAGTGGAGAGTTTCTCTCAGTGTCTGCCTGGGGGAGAGAGCTGTGTGTCTGGCAGGAGGTTGCTGAAGGCCTGTGTCAGGCTCAGAGGCGAGGCTGGAATTCATTCAAGGACAGGAGGAACTCAGAGATCAGGACGATGTTTCTGTGCAGCAGATTCCAGTCCGGCTGAAGCCGTGACTGAGGAAAAGATCAAGTTTGTGGCGCTGCTGGACGGAGGCCTAGTAAAGCTTGTGGAAGAGAAACCTGCCCAGGAAGAACCCGATTTGTTGCAAATAGCTCTGTAGGATCAAGCCCCGGTGTGTGGAGACCAGCTGGAACTAGCCAAGGCGCTGGGACAGAGGAGAGACTGTCCCCAAAGGTTGGTCTGTGTGGAGCAGAAGCAGCTCGGCTGGGAAGGCAGAATTTCTCTCCAGTGCTTTGTGTGTGGAAGTGGCCTCTTAGTTCGTCATAGCTGAGAATAACACAGCTGTCCCACAAGTTAACCCTAAAATGCTCGCCCGCCAATGGTATTGAGCCAAGGATGACAAAAAGAACGGTACATGTGCGCTTGCAACGGATTTGTTCTTGTTGCTGGTTTCCACTTTTGTAACCAATGTGCTGCTGCTACCCAGAACTGTAAACCTACCCAATGCGCATGATCTTTTGGTAAAATCCCGGAACATGTTCAGATTGGCACGTAATGCCACACCGTACGGTAAGAGATCTAGTAATGCTTATATTTCCCAGTTGTTGGTGCCTATAACTTGTGTTGGAACTTATCACGAGAGAAGGCATTCCACACTTAACGTGCTATATGAGCAGGGAAACTGAGGCACACCGCCATCTTGCTTTCATGGCTAAATTCCAGGATTCCTACATTATGGAGAACATGAATATCTATATTCACTTGGTGTTTATTTGGTTCCAGACATTGGCCAGAGCTTCTAGAGAGAAATTACCTTTAGCTTTTGGCCGGCTCACCTAAGAAATCATATATAGAAATCATGGTACAAAAGAAGATCAAATCCACTGTTGTTTTAAGCAATTATTGCCTTGCATTTGTCACAAAGTTCAGGGATATTATGATGATCATATTGAACCTTACAATGATGAACCCTGTTTTAGACAAACATGGTTTTCACAAACCTTTCCAGTCACACGCTGTTATTTCTAATACTGAATTAGAACCTGTAGCAATACAGAGGCAGGCATGGGATAGCCCTGTGACACACGCAGCCATGTTACTGGCATCCCTTCCGGCATCACTTTGGCCGTGGTGGGGTGACATTCTTGGCTTCTTGATGTGAATGTGCAGAATTTTGTTGTACCTGCCGTTGTAGGTTTGCTCAACGTTTTGTACAAAGTGGGTCAAGGGAGGTGTCTATTGAAAGCTGATACTTTGCTGGTTGTGTTTCTACTATTCATGTGCATGTCAGAGTCTTCTATGTAGAGTGATAAGTATTGGCCATGTTCTGACATTCTAAGTATTTGCTTCAGAGAGATATCAACAGGCTTCACCCGCCTATTGTAACAGGGTGGCTACTCAAGTGAATTAAAGTTCTTGACTGGCAATGAACCTTAACTGTTGCCAATACACATTTGAGGAATGTTGCTGTAAACCTCAGCCTCTTCTTTCTTTAATAAACCTTTAGAGGTTAGATTGAAAAGAACTGGCCCAGCGTATATCTGCACTTGCCCCCTAGTTAGGACTAAGGAGGCAAATGAAGCATACCGAAGTTGCTAATGAAGCTCAGGATTTAAATATCCCACGCTTGATTAGCATATTTGCGGCCTATCGTCATTTTTAGAAGCTGGTAGGCTGAATTACTGTGCCACGTGTAGACGCCATATTCCATCAGAAAACCCTTCCCTCGATTTAACTGTTACTCCTCGTTCAATGAGAAATAACAGATAAATCAAGGAAAGGGTTTTCTAACGGAAAACTGCATCTACACACGACGCAGTAATTCGGGTTACTGGCTTTTTTAAATGGCGTCCGGCTGCGAATATGCTAATCAAGCGCGGGATATTTAAATTCTGCACTTCATTAGCAACTTCAGTATACATCATTTGCCTCCCCAGTCCAAACTAGGGGGCAAGTGTAGGGTGCAAGAGCATACCCCCAGCGTGCTCTTCTGGATAAGCTCTGAGGCTGTGTCTAGACTACATGCCTCTGTGTCAGCCGACGGTCAGGGCTCCCTGTATCTGTCCCTTAAGACCGGCTGAAGTTCTTTTAAATTGTGCCTGGTTCTGTTACAGCAACTGAAGGAGTCAGGTTAAAACTTAAACAGTTACAGGTTTATTAAAGAAGCTTATAAATCATATGGTTACAATGGCTATTGTTCTATTTCTTAACTACTAGCAAAATATAGATCTTAAAAATGGTTACAAAAAAGATAAAGATAGAAAAATAGAAATAATGGTACCAAGTAACAGCTTACTCTTTCTATGTGTACACTTAAGACAGAGGACCACATCCAGGTACAATTTTTACCCCCTTCTGTGCCTCTCGACTCCAGCATGTCAGGCCGGGGCCGGTCCCTCAATTCCTAGGAAAGACGAAAATACGAGGTGGGCGTCCCCATAGAACCTCGGGAGGTCAAACACCTAACCCGACCAGCAGGTAGAGGGTAGAATGTCACTCAAAGTGAGTGTGTGCTGGGCCCATCTTATATACCCATGGGGTCACGTATTTCTCTTTCTTGTCTGTAATGCCAATTGATGCTGGTCTGTCTGCTGTGAGACCAGTTCTTACAAGGGAGTTGTGAACTTAATTTACACTTGTAAGAGAGAATTGAGATGATTAAATTGGAAGTACGGGACATTGTTTTCTCAGTGGGAAATTCCTCTCCCAGGGACTGTGTGTGTGTTCGAATCAACATAGGTGCCAGCCGCAGCCTCGAGGCCAGCTTATTGCCTTAATCGCTCTCTATCCACATATCTGGTTTTTTTTTAGCTCCTCAGGATCAGATGAGCCAGCATAGACTATGCTGATATTATTGCTCCTTCTCTGCCCTGTGCTTCAGAGAGGCAAATAAGATGGATGATATGGGGTTAGTCTGTCTGGCTACACTCTGTCGTCAGAGGCATGTAGATTAGACACATAGGCAAAGGCAAATGAAGCCGGGATTTAAATGATCGCAGCTTCATTTAAATTTACATGGCTGCCACGCTGAGCCGACAAACAGCTAATCAGCTGTTTGTCCGCTCAGCGTGCTAGTCTGGACGCTCCCCTGCTGACATCAAAGCACTTTGTCGGCAGCCCCATTATTCTTCGTGGGATGAGGTTTACCGGGGCTGCCGACAAAGGGCTTTGATGTCGGCAGGGGAGCGTCCAGACTAGCGCGCTGAGTGGACAAACAGCTGATCAGCTGTTTGTCGGCTCAGCGCGGCAGCCATGTAAATTTAAATGAAGCCGCGATCATTTAAATCGCGGCTTCATTTGCGTTTCCCAAAACAACAAATCTACATGGCTCCTTCAACGGAGCCATGTAGTTTAGACGTACCCTGAGGTATAAATTGGCCTGAGAATGGAGCTGGTCCTTTAGCATTGGAAGAACCTGTTTGGAGTTGGTGCGATTGGTTTTCATAACCTCTCATCCATGTAGGGTGCCGTGCTGGCTGAGACAATGGGAAAGCTGGAGTGTCTGAGGGGATTCTCAGTGCGGCAAACAGAAGTGCTCTTTTTGACTGGTTCAGTGCGCATTTTAGTGGAGGTCCTCCGCTCTTGGGCTGTAAGTAGCCCCATTTCTAGCATTCACCCTGATTTGACCCTCTCATCGGTGTCCCCAGAACCCGTGGCTGCTGGTATTTGCGTCAGACTGGGGGAAAAATACTCAGCAGCAGCCACACAACACACCACAGAAACACTTCCCCAGGAACCTACTCCTGCAACATAGCCCATTGCCAGTTCTGTCCACACACCCATACTAGCAACATCATCACAGGAGCTAACCACATACGCCCCAACATCAGGGGCTCATCCACCTGCACATCCTCTAATGTGATATGTGCCATCCTGTGCCACAATGCACCTCTGCCATGAGTATTGGCCAGACCAGACTATCTCTGCACCAAAGGATTAATGGACCCAAATCAGACATCAAGAATGGGAACATACACAAACCTGTACCTCTCTATTACTATTAAACCTGTAGAGGAACATTTTAACCTCCCTGGACAGTCAATAATGGATGTGAAAGTAGCCATCTTTCTACAAAACAATTTCAAAACCTTTCTCAATGGGAGACAGCTGAACTAAAGCTTCAGGGGGCAGCCAAGTGAGTCTGAACAGAATAAACTTAGAAAACAACAAATGGTCTGGTAGCACTTTATAGACTAACAAAACATGTAGATGGTATCATGAGCTTTCATGGGCACAGCCCACTTCTTCAGATGACCGGGGTCTTGAATTTAGGATGTGCAGACCCACAATAAATAGGGGAGAAAGAAGAGGGGGAAGGAGAAAAAAGAAAGGGAGCGGGAAACAAGAAGCAGAGGGTATAAAAATATCAAAGGGAAAAACAAGTAGGCAGGACTGGCAATCTATAAACACCTAAGGACTGGATAGTTAAAAAAAGCTAATCTTTTTTTTCCTTCCCTCCTCTCCTCTCCCCTCTCTTCTCTTTATTTTGGGTCTGCACGTCCTAAACTCAAAACTCCGGTCATCTGAGGAAGTGGGCTGGGCCCATGAAAGCTCCTGATACCATTTACATGTTTTGTTAATCTGTAAAGTGCTACCAGACCATTTGTTGTTTTTTAAATATAAGCTGAACTAACGTTCATTTGCAAATTCAACACAATCAATTTAAGACTGAATAAGCATCTTAACTGGTTAACGCACTACTCTTTTGATAGTCTCATCTCCACATCAACTGCTGTGAATGAGTCACTTCCATCCGGATTTGATTAACGCAAGTAACGTCTCTCTTTTGTTGTCCTTATAGGTAGTCGCTGCCTCTGTATCTTCCACTCCGATTCACCTGATGAAGTGAATTTTACCCATGGCCACTTGTGCCTTATGAAGTCTGTTGGTCTCTAGGGACATGTCTACACAGCAAGGCTAAAGTCAGAATCAGCCACACTACTTGAGTAACATCGATTGCGTAGCTTAAGTTGCAATAGCTTATTTCGGATTTTGGCACTGTCTGCACAGCAGGAAGTCCGAATTAGAGCACTCTTCCTCCAACTTCCCTTACTCCTTGTAAAGTGAGAGTTACAGGAGTCGGAGTAAGATGTCCTTCAGCTCGACATTATTTCAACATTATGTCAAAATAACTGTTTTCTGTGGTCATAACATCAGCTTTTCTGAAATAATCCTGCTGTGCAGATACAGCCTAAAACGCCATAGGACTCCTCCTTGCTTTTGTAAATACAGACTAACCCAGCTAACACCCTCTGACTTATTTTTGGAGTAAGACCCATTGAATTCACCGGCTCTTCTCTTTTTTGAGAAAACGAGTACAGAATGGGGTTCCCTTTGGAGAGCTGAGTTCTGCAGAAGTAAAACAGGGAATAGACTCATGGCATCACTATTGTGGTCTGTAGCCATCATGTTCCTAAATATGGGGTCTGTCTTATGTAATATAACATATGAAAACGACATACGGTGGCAACTGGCAACTGTAGATTTCTCTTACTGCAGTTTTCTGTATTGTGTAGTTGGGGGAGCGATTCTAAACCTAGTTCACTAATTGAACAAGCCATAAGGATTTGCGAAGCTAAAACTTTTTTTCTATCAACACCCAACACAGCAAACAGCTTGGGAATTTACTCGTCAAATCACATTTATACGAAACAGCACAGAGAGGGTGCTTTGCCAAATGAATCTGCCCAATCTGTGTGTCTTTGCATGTGTTCCCGCAGTCTGCTGAGAAACGGAAATTGTAAGGCGAGAACTCTCAGGAAGAAGAGCAGGTAGTTAAACAGGGCAGATTAGAGCCGTTCATTCCCGTTTTATGAGGTTGTAAGTGTATGTCCAGCATGTTATTGATGAGATGTAATTGTAACTGTTACTTTGAAAACACAAAATTTAGTATTTCATCGATTTTAAAGAACAAAAAAATACGATTTAAATTAAAAAACTGATTTTTAATATATTTTTTTAATAATTGCTTTGTGTCCACCCTGGAAATTATCCAAAGCAATGACACCATTTGAAATCCTGTCTTGTCTCCCAGCGGTAATGAAAGATTCACTGACACTTTGTTTGTTTTTGTCAAGATTCGTCTGTCCAAAGAGAAGCAAGAATGTTGAAGGGGATCAAAATAGGGCTCGCACTCACTTTTGTCTTTGTCCTGGCCTTTGTCTATAAACGTTTCCTGCCGCGTGGCCACAGCTTCTTTTGGACGCCGAGTCCTGAGCTCTTCGCGACACAAAAGGATGATGTGAACCAGACCAGCGGCATCATCTTTGTGGAGACCACATACCGCTTGCAGATTCCTCCGTTGGCTTCATGTTCTGTGGAATCTGCTGCCAGGGCCTACCCTGACAGACCTGTTCTTTTCTTCATGAAAGGGCTGAAAAATAACACATGGCGGGATTCAAGTTCCAATTCCACAGCCTTGGCTCTGCTATCTGCAATGGAGAATGTCTTCCTTCTTCCTCTCCTGATGGAAACTGTTTTCCAGGAGACACCTCTTCTCCCATGGTATCATAAGGTGAGAGGAAACACGAAGGGGGAAATATTTTTGAACAAGATTCAAAGTAGAAGTGGAGGGAAATGAAGGTTTTTACACTTTATTCAAGTTTTGAAGCCGTTGTCATTTTGCTGTACAGAGTGTGGGCCCCTTTTTCATGACATTTTCCCATGCATTAAATATTCATTGGAATTGTTACGGTCATTGTCCATTTCCTGGGGGCAGGAGTTATGGCAAATGGAGCATTTCCATCGTCATTTCAGTATTTATATTGTCTCAAAGTGGTGAATCCCCCTTTTTCCAGAAAGGCAAGAGGTCGATTCAAATGTTTTTGACACATTTCAGGCATCATGAATGTAAAGTGAGGATTTGCTGTTTGGGAAATATGATTTCAGTGCTTGTTGAAGGTGTCTGGGAGTCACGGAAATGTCTGGGCACAAGATTTAGAAGCAAGAGAGAAATGCAGAGGTCAGTTTGGGTGGGGTGTTCTAGTCTTTACCAGCTCCTTTCAGAAGGGTTATTTTGAGAGTTCACTCCCCTTGGAGTTCTTGCTTTGGCCTATTTGAAAACACAGGCTGGAATCCTCCTAAACGTTAGGAGCTAGGATCACTAAAGTTGGTAGGAAGCTTTCTCTTCTCATAACTTAAAAACAAGGTAAGACTTCAGTTGTGCCAGGAAATTGGGATGTTCCTAGAATGGGATTGCTCCTCACAAAACTGTACAGAAAAGGCAGGTGAAAGGAGACACCGGGGTGAGCTCCCTTCTCCCCATTGGGGACTGCCCCATCTCTGGACCTTCCCCTAGGTGTTCTTTAGAGGGAGATAGTGTCCCCCCCCCGATTCAGAGGGGGACATTGCTGGCTGTTCCCCTTTGTCAGGGAGTGAGGGGAAAGTGCACAGTTGGCTGCATTCCCCACTCTGGCTGGGGAGTACAAAGGGCAGATGTACCTGGACCAGCCCCAGCTGGGGACATGCGCCCTTCCCTCTGTTTTACTGGCTGGAGCTGGAGCAGCCATGGAGAGATGCTTCCCACTTAGCACCAAGCTCCTGCAGTGAGAGAGCGCTGGGTTAGTCCTCCCCTCCCCAGCATCCTGAACCCCTCCTCCCCAGGTCCAGTATTTAAATGAAGAAAATCAAGAATTAGTTGAATTAAGGCCCTGAGCCAGGCCGGGAAAATCTTCTAGTTCGTTTGTAAATGAAAGCAGGGAGTCGTGGGAATGAGCAAGCACCTGGCTGCAATATTGGTACACCGGCCCGCCCTGCCCCCAATAAGGCCTGAAGTTCTCTCTCACTTTTTATCCTCTGCAGAGATTACCAGCAGAGGCCCCTTCCAAAGCCCTCAAAGTCAGTGAGAATCTCTCAGTGGAATCATAGGGACTTTTGGTCAGTCATTGCGTGTGCCAATTGACATGGGGGGCTGTTTGGGGGAAATTACAGTTAAGGGTTAGTGATAATGAAGGGTAATAATAATGAAGGAGAACTGCATAAAACTGAAGCAGAAATGAAAAGGCCCAGTGCCAAAACTGACATCTTGACAAGCAATAAAGTAAAAGAAACAGTGAGAGGCAAAAAACAAAACGAAACAAAATAAAAGAAACTTAACAAAAGGGAAGTGAAATCCAAGTGAAGACAGTGGAACGGAGCATAAACTCTGACAAGTGTAAAAATACAATTTTAAAAAGCCGAAAAGAATGTGACGAACAGCTCGCCAAAGTCTCTAAAAGTAATAGCGAAAAGGACAGTAGAAGCAGGAAGCCAACTAACCCACCAATGGGGCCACTGAACAATCCAGATGCTAAAGGAGCACTCGAGATAAACGGATCAAACAGATAAATTACCCTGTAATAAGACACCCCACACCAGATGGCATTCACCCCAGAGTTCTGAAGGAACTCAAATATGATTTTGCAGAACTACTAACTATAGTGTCAGCGGGGTGGCTATTTTAGTCTGCACTGGCAAAACCAATGAGGAGTCCTGTGGCACCTTAAAGACAAACACATTTATTGGGGCATAACCTTTTGTGGGCAAAGAGGATGGATCTGATGGGCAGGAATAGTGTCCCTACATTCTGTTCACTCCCTCTGGGGCACCTGGCAGTGGCCACTGTCTGAAAATAGGATCCTGGGCTAGATACTTAGTGTGACCTAGTATGGCCCTTGTTATGTTACTAAGATTCAGATGTTATAATTCTTGGGTGTTTCCTTGGGGTTTCCTGTGCCTGGGACACTTGTACAAAGACACTGAACAAAAGCTACATGTGCTCTTGCCTTTTTCCAACAGTGTGTCACACCTGAGCAAGAAAAACGGCCGTTATTTGAGGAAGGGATTACAGTTAGGACAGACACGGCTGAGAGTTTTGTAGAGGACATAGCTAACGAAAGCAGATGTTGAGATGTTTTGAAGTGGAGTCAATTGCATCTCTGTGATCCCTTTCCACCTCTGCAGGTAAATCCAGCCCAGGAAAGGTACTGGCTTCATGTCAGCTCTGACGCTAGCAGACTTGCCCTCGTCTGGAAATACGGTGGGATCTACATGGACACCGATGTCATCTCCATGAGGCCTATTTTAATGGAAAACTTTGTGGCGGCCGAGGCTTCCCAGGTCTCCGGAAGTGCGATTTTTGGCTTTTCTCGCCATCATGGGTTCCTCTGGGATTGCATGGAGGATTTTGTTCAAAATTACAAAGGAGACATTTGGGGATACCAAGGGCCCAGCTTACTAACAAGGAGGCTCAAAGCGTTGTGCACCCTGACCGATTTCCATAATGTAGAGGATATAAACTGTCAAAACATTTCCTTCCTGCATCCTCAGCGTTTCTACTCCATCCCCTACTCGGCTTGGAATCGGTACTTTGAGGTCTGGGAGAAGAGCTTCAACTTCAACAACTCCTATTCCCTGCATCTGTGGAACTACATGAACCGGGAACACAAGCGTGTGGTTGCAGGAAGTAACACCTTAGTGGAAATTCTCTTCAAAACACACTGCCCCACCACGTACAAGGTCCTTATTCAAGGCCCAGAAGGCAGTGTTCCATAGGCAACAAATCAAGACTGAGTGACGGCATTAGCAGAACAACGTGACTCTTCCAGCCCTGACAGCCCTGGGACTAAATCAATTGTGCACAACACGAATCTGCTCTGAGTCAGTGACTCCCAGCCATTTTCTGTCTGTGAGTGACTTGGTAGGAGAGAACCTCTCAGAATCCATCTCTTCTCCCAAGGTTCTCCAGGAGTGAATGAAATCAGTAGGCAAGCAAGGGTGTAAATACCATTGTGGATGACTTGATAAGCACCTAAGTAATCTGGGAGCCTGAGTACTAGTGTGAAAGGTCACATTGGCTTTGGTGTCCAAAGCTCCTCTGAAAATCAGGGCGACTCAGGAACCAAAGGGCCAGATGTTCAACAGCGTTTAATGCCTAGAGATGCCCCTAAGTGTACTAGAAAATCCCATTGGGCATCTGTCCTCCCCCTCAGGTGCCTCAATGCCTTTCAGAATTTGTTCCTTTAGATGTCTTTGGAAATTTTGCCCAGCCACTTGCTGCGAGTGTCTATAGCACCCTGTGCAATGAGCCTGAGGCTTCGCCCTGCTACTGTAATATTGATGTTAAGTAACTGTGAATACAATAACGCTCCATGAACAACAGCCCACACCTCCCGCCTCCTCCAGATGTTCACTACGATTGTTTGTTTTCCTTCTCCTTTTCTCCACCCCGCACAGTGGGTGCAGGCAGGAGGCTGCTCCAGCCCTGCAGAACTCACCATCCCTGACATGCCACAGACAGGGGCAGCTCCCACTGGTATGAAACAGCCCCTGTATGTTGCCCCGGAGACCACTCCTGCCTGTCCAGGGCGGATCGGACCTCCCAGCCCCAACCAACCCATCCCATATAAATCGGTTAACTTTCAAAGTAGGGTAGCTCCTCTGACTGCCAGACATGGCCCTGTGTACAGGGTGGCAGCTGCTCCTGGGGGTCCCTAGGTCTTGCCGGACCACGGAGGTTGCCAGACCAGAGAGTCCCGGACCAGAGAGGTTCAGCCTATATGTTGATCTAAATCCCTTTGCTAACACTTTAGGGCCACCATAAAGTCAGCCTCCGCCTGCACAAGATCGCTCTCAGCCACACCCAAACTTACACCCGGCAGGTTCAACAGGCAACCAACTAGAAGCCGGGCGACCGACTGCACCAGCCTGGCCCATGAATCAGACAGAATTATTGGCACGTTATTGATTTGTTTGTTTTTGGGACATTCCTGCTGGAAAGAGCCGGGCTAGCCACACTCCCAGCCAGCTCCGTTCTCACAAGGACAAAATGGGGCAACAGAGTCCAGCCCCCTCTGGTTCTCCAACCAGGACGGGGGCACTTACCCCTGTCTTGCTTCCGGTGTAGCAGCCCTGTTTAAGATGGCCCCGCAGAAGATTGGCTGCTTTTCAATCAGTGCCATGCCTACAGCTGTGTTTGTCCTCCTTCCAGGCCTTGCGCCAGCCCCTGCCAGTTCCTGTAGAACCATAGAACACTCGGCCCTCAAGAGGTCATCCAGTCCAGTCCCTGCCCTCACGGCAGGACCCATTACCATCTAGACCATCCCTGATAGACGTCTGTCCAACGTGCTCTTCAGTATCTCCAGTGATGGAGATTCCACAATCTCCCTCGGCCCCTTCATCCTCAGCCTCCTGCGTTCAGTCCCAGCTCTGCCTCTTCTCCACTCTCCTCCTCTCTCCTTTGTCTTCTGAGTCCCTCTAGTACTGATATGCAGTTTGCTTCCTGGACTCTGCCCCCTGGACCCTGCTCTCACTGCTAGGCTGAACTCCCCCTGCCACCATGAGATCTGAGCACCCAAGGCCCAGTTGATAGAACACACCCTTGCAGCCACACCGCTGCACCACTGTAATAACCTTTGTACGCAGTGTGCATCGGAAGGGATCGTTTGACTATGCAGGGTTTGTTGCTCAGCATTGTCCTCATGAAATGTGGCAGCATTGAAAGGGTTTGGGCCCTCTAGTTCCACCCACTGCCAAGATGCAGGGGTTGTTGTTCTAAACCAGGGGTGGGGAATCTAAGACCCAGGGGCCAGATCCACCCCTGGCTTGCCTGGATCTGGCCACACTCGAGCATTGTGGGGCCTTGCTAGTCTGTGGTGTGGAAGGAGAACGTGGGGAGAGCCTTTCTCCTCATTCGGGGGATATGTTAATGGGAGTTTATTTAGGATTTTTTCACTTCCAAGTTGTGTGAGCTCTCTCAGTTGATCTTTTCGGTGGTCAGTGGTCCCCCACCTCACCCCTCGAAACCATCCAACACAGCCCAGCAGACATAGATTGTATCTCAGGGGAAACTTCCTAATTGCAATAACAGCAGTACAATGTTGAGAGCAGTGCACTGTGGGTAGCTAGCCCCCAGTGCCTGTGCTGCTTTGCATTCTGCGTTATGTTCCCGGTGCATGCTGGGACCCAAGCTGTGCAGTGGGTGATCCTAGGTTCATGGTGTCAGCATCCCATCATGCACTTGTCTCCTCCCTCCTGCCTTGCATGAGATCAAAGCAACCAAAGCAGGCACTGCGAGAGCTTTGCTGTCCCTCAAAGAGGTAGGCAAGCATGCAGCAGAAGCAGAGACACAGCTGTCCAGCGGGGTCCCTTTAAGCGTGTGTCTCTGTAAGGCTCCTGCACCAACGCTCAGAAGCAACTGGTGATCTAAAGCCCTGGCTGAAGTGGTGCCTTTTATGAGAGAGAGCGTCCAATCAGTCTGAACGCTCTCTTTCGAAAAATCAGATCGCTTTTTCAATGCGCTTTTGTGTGTGGACGCGCTCTTTCGGAATAAGATTTTTTGGAAGATCTTTTCCGAAAAAAGCTTCTTCCGAAAGAAGCCAGCAGTCCAGATGTCGCCTCAGCCACCCTCAGAAAATTACAGAGGAAGTCAACAGGCGCTACGATGAGTTACCAGTTGGCAGAGAAGCACGTACAGCACAGCAGCCACACCGCTATAAAATGGCCGGCTGCTTAGAGCAGCTTTTATTTGAATCTGCGCATGTAAAAGACCAGCAGCTCCTTAGAAGTTTTCGGGGGAAAAGCCCTAGAATTAGAAAGTGCAATTGCCAAGCTGCTGAGGAATCAGCATTTGAGTGTAACACTCTGTGTAGACCCTACCTGGTAGTCAGACCCAAAGCCCAGTGTGGTCAAAAGAAAGTCTCCGAGGGCCTATCTACACAGCAGGGCAAAAGCTGAATTAAGTTATGCAACCTGAGTTACGTCAATTGCGTAGCTGAATCTAAAATAGCTTAATTTGGATTTTTGGCACTGCCGACACAGCAGAAAGTCGCAGGAAGAACACGCAGTAAGAACTGCCCTTACTCCTCATGAAACGAGGGTTCCAAGAGTAGGAGCAAGAAGTCCTCCAGCTCGACATTATTTTGAAAGAATGGCTTGCGGAGTAGACGTGCTCTTTGTTATCGGAATAACCTCATGTCAATTCACAAGGCCAGGGCCAAACAGGTTATGGATTCGCTTCAAGAGAGTTGATTAGGGATCGTTGCTTTTATTCATCTGACCATGTCACTACTATTACAGGCTTAATACTGCCAGATGGTTACACAGCTGCTGCAAAGTAACACCTCAACAAGCTCGAAGCAGAGCAATGCATAAAAGAGAACAAGAGGAACTTAGAAATGCTTACACCCCTTCAGTTTGCGGGGAGTCCTG
The DNA here is from genome assembly GCF_052426305.1 of Pelodiscus sinensis. NCBI lineage: Eukaryota > Metazoa > Chordata > Testudines > Trionychidae > Pelodiscus > Pelodiscus sinensis. Next base: position 54,388,090 of record NC_143061.1, on the reverse strand, counting down.
TTCCTGCCACTTCTCACCAGGCCGCAGTGGACGTGGATCCAGCTTGGGGAATCCAGGGCACCCTCAGAGGTCTAGGTCCCTGGTGAGACTCACTGGGCTCGGGACTCTCTGCACTAGTTATACTACAGTTGTTTACTGGTGTGCACGTATTGGCTCTACACCATTCTTATCACCCTTATGAGCTGAGACCAAGATCAAACCTGTTTACCGTTAGTAGTTTCCCAGCTCAAGGTATGGGTTAAAGCTGATAAAGCCCAGCTGCTGTTTGCGTTTGCAGACGCCAATGCTGTGTACTGCTAGGATGGAAACTTCCATCCTGGGCCTGCTGACCTACAGGCTCCCCCACATATGACTTTTTATGTGACACCTCAGTTATGCCAAAATAATGCTGCTGTGTAGACGAACCCTCCCAGAAAAGTGGGCTGAATGGAAGAAGAGATGGCCACCCTGGAGTATGGCCATTCCCCAGATTGGAACAAACGGGAGTTTTCAGTGACGTTGAAGCAGTGTTTGCGCTCTGACACCTCATGAGCGTTTCTTGACAGCAGGGAGAGATCCCGGGGTGACGCTTTAGCTCTGTTGCTCTTTCAGGAACACACTGACACCTCCAAAGCCGGGCGACCCTGAATGTGCCGGGGGCTGCCCCCTCTTGCCTGAGCAGCCCCGTGTCTGCTGGTGTCACGGGGGGCTCGCTCCTTCCAGCCTCCCTGGGAGGATGGGGGCAGATCATGGTGAAATGCGAAGCAGTTATCTTCTGAGTTTCCAGGCCCACCCACCGCTCCCTCAGCCTGCCTGTCCCAATGGATGTGCGGGACAAGTGCAGCTGAAGCTCCCAGCCCTGCTAGTGGCTCCGCCAGGGACACGTCTGCATTGCTGCTGGTAGAGCAAAGTAGAGCCAGTGAGGGAGGGCAGGGGGAGGGGAGATAAGAGTGAACTGCTCTGTCAATCAGGGTGGCTGACCCTAATAGCATGGGGGGGGGGCAGGAGGGGTGGATGGAGCCTAGAGAGGAAGAGCAGCAGAGGTAGTTGGCGAATGCTGGAAAATTGCACCTTGAGCGCATCACTGCTGCGTTCTGCAATACTGGGCCTTCCCCATCTCTTCCTCATTGCACCCCGAGCACCTAGGGGCCCCACTGCACAAACCCACCAGTAACAGACAGACCCTGCGCTGGGGAACGTACAGCCCAGAGGTCGGAGCGCCCAGGTGTGTGGAGCGCTCTGAGCCTGCGAAGGGGGCAAGGGAGTTAACTGGTGACACGTTGCCCGGCCCTGGGCAATGGGAGTGAGTGGGGGCTCAGCTCCAGACCCCTGAACAGGCCGGGCCTCAGAGGGGGAGGCAGGGCAAGGGTCAGCGAGCAGTCAGTGCCCTGACTTAACAGGCCCAGGCCTACTGCGCCCTTTGCACCCGCATCATTGGCCCTGATTACCATCAAACCTCCCACAGCGTTATGTCCTACCCCCCCATCCTCTCCTGCTACATCAGCTTCCTAGGGACGTTCGGCCTGCGTTGCTGGCCTCTTCCGCCCTTTGGAGAGGAACTCGGCCTGTGGGGAAGCCTAACACACCCTGTTCCCACAGAGCAGCCTCTCCAGCCCCATCTAGATTATTTGGAAATGTGTCTCCTGGCTGTGAAAATTCCCCCCCCCCCACCCAACTGCAACCCACCCCCTGCGCCCCAGTGGGTGAGACTGCTCCAGAGCGGGCCCCGCAGCCAGCACTTACCCAAGCTCACTGCTGCGGTGCTGCCTGTCCATGCAGGGGAGCCCAGGGACGTGGTTCCCGCTCGACACGGGGCTACGCAAGGGCCGGGCTGGGCACGTGCTCTGTGGCACAGTGAGGAAGGCAGCCAGCCTGTCCCAGAGATGTGAAGGGCTGAGAAACCGGGGTCTGGCCTGCTGCTGCCGTGCTGGCCTGTTCCCTGGGGATCTCCGTGACTGGCCCAGCCCGTCGAGACGGCCCTTCCTGGCCCCGGGCGCAAGGGAAGTGAACCCCAACCTGGCCTCGCAGAGGCAGAGTTTGCAAAGCGCCTGGCTGGGCCTTGGGGCGGCAGGTGCGGAGAGTCACAATGTGGCTGCAGAGGCACCGTGCTCTGCACAGCCGCTAGGGACAGGGAGGGTTTCCCGCTGTAACCCTGCACCCCAGCTGTACCGCCCGGGAATTCAAAGCCACCTGGGAAAGCAGCTACCAGTGAGGAGCCCCCGCAAAATCTGAGTTCCCGTGGGCCCAACAGGGAGAAAACCCCACTCAGCCCGGCCCAGCTGGCCCCACCCGTGAAAAGCAGCCTCCCCTCTCCCCGAATCGTCTGTGGGAAAAACAAGCAGTTGCTATGGCAATTGGACAGGCCTGGCTGCACTCCACTCTGCCTGGCAGCCTCCGGGCATGGGTGCAGCTGCAGGGACTGCGGTGCCGCTATTGCGTGCGGATGGCGGAGCAGGGCAGGGTAGAGCTGGGCCCAGAGGATTACAGCCCCGGAGCGCAGCATGAGGGGGTGGGTGCCTGCGGGCCACATGTGTGTTTCTGCCCTCCACACGTTAACTGTTGTGTGGCTGGCGGCGCAGGGAGAAGGGACAGGCGCCGTCTGCCTGTCTCCGGCTGTGTTTGCCAATGACACCGTGTGGCAGCCGGGACACCGGCCAATGGGCTGCGGGTTTCCAAACAGCCCGTCCCGCGGAGCAGGCAGGATCTGCCCTGGCGAGTGGCTAGCTGCACGGGAGTGAAAGGGTTTCAGTTCATACTGGGAAAGAATCCAGCTGAAATACTTTCCAGTCAATGTAACCGCAGGGACGGGCCAGGCGAGGGAGCGCTGGGGAGCCCAGCTGCAGCCGTGGCTGGCACATCTTGCCCAGCGTGACGGGAAGCCTCGTGGTGAATAACAGTGGGTGGGTGAAAGGAAGGGAGGGTGAAAGAGCTCGTCAGTCTTCTCCCAGCTTTGGGTGGGCGGTCGCCTGCTCTCGGCCCTCTGCTCTGGGCCTGGCCCTGTCTCTGGGCCTGGCCGGACTCTGACAGACTGAGCCTGGCTCGAGTGAGCCCTCTGCCCACTGCCCTGCCGGGTGGCTCCCAGCCCAGCGGCCCCTGCTCGGCCCCCAATCTGCCAGCCCCGTCCCTGCGGTCACTGTGCAGTGCTGGCTCTGAGGAGCGGACATGCTAGAAACAGTCTCGTCGCCGCAGCCTGGCACCGGCTACCCGCCTGAGGATGCACCGAGGGTCGTGCTGCCTGTGCCCCGGCGCACACGCAGCTATTTGTACCCACCGCACTGAGCGACACCAGGAGAGGCTCTCGCCCCAGAATGTGCTAAGCTCGGCGTACTCAGCACACACCTGCCAGACTGGGCCTTGCAGGGGCCTAGATGCAGAAACTGAGGTGCCCGGGGATCTGGAACCATGAGTCAAAGCAGTTCCGGAGCCAGGCAGTGGCTGACTGGGGCTCTGTGGATGGCGGCAGCGCCTGGCACTGGGAGTAGGTCCCTGGGTCCCGCGTTGGGCTCCAGGCCTCAGTTCCACGACTGGGTCTCCTCCCATTTGTGCAGTTGAACAGAGCTTCCCAGCCACACGGGGCTATGGGGAGACGCCCACATGCTGCAAGAACAGGGCCATATAAGGACAGTTAGAGAGACACACACAGAAAGAATCACTAAGCACAGACCCTCCACCCCCTTCTTCTCTCACCCCAGAAGCCTGAGAGAGGCTTATGTGGGGAAATACAAATTCAGAGCCATTGGGTGGGGTGGAACTTTTATTTAAAGGAGCATTTAAAATGTCACTGTGCAGAAGGCAGGATGCAGAGCTGAAGCAAAGGAGAGGGAAAATAAACAATCGTAATGAACACCTGGACAGAGGCAGGAGTTGTGGGCCGTTGTTCGTGGAGAGTCATTGTATTCACAGTTATTGAACATGAGTATTACAGTAGCAGGGCGAAGCCTCAGCCTCATCGCACAAGATGCTGCAGGACACACAGCAAATGACTGGGCAAAATTTCCAAATGCATCAAAGGGGACGGATTCTGAAAGACATTTAGGCGTCTAAAGAGGAGGACAGACGCCCAATGGGATTTTCAAAAGCAGTTACGGGCATCTGTAGGCAGCAAATACTTTTGAAAATCTGACCCTTGGGTTCCTAAGTCACCCCTGATTTTCAGTGGAGCTTTTTACAGTGGGACTCAGGCTCCTAGATCACTTAGGGTACATTTTTCCAAAAGGGCATGACATACTTATCTATTTCTCCCCACTGGTATTTGCACCTTTGCTTTCCTACTGAATTCATTAGGTCCTGGGGAAACTTGAGGATAGAGGTGGACTCGGAGAGTTTCTCTCTTACAAAGTGGTTAGCACAGAAAAAAATGGCTGACAGTCACTGACTCAGAGGAGATCCGTTTTGTGCACAATTTATTTAGTCCCAGGACAGTCAGGTCTGGAAGGGTCACCTCATTCTACTAGATACAGTCATTCAGTTTTATTTCACTGCCTGTGGACCACTGTCTTCTGAGTCTTGAATAAGGACCTTGTATGTGGTGGGACAGTATGTTTTGAAGAGATTTTCCACCAAGGTGTTACTTCCTGCAACTACAGACTCATGTTCCTTGTTCATGAAGTTCCACAGATGCAGAGAATAGGAGTTGTTGAAGTTGGGGCTTTTCTCCCAGACCCTGAAGTAGTCCTTCCACTGTGTATAGGGGATGGGGTAGAAACGCTCAGGTTGTAAGAAGGAAATGTTCTTACAGCTTATATCTTCCACGATATGGAAATCGGTCACGCTGCACAATGCTTTGAACATCCTTGTCAGTAAGGTGGGACCCTGGTATCCCCAAACGTCTCCTTTGTAGTTGGCAACAAAATCTTCCATGCAGTCCCAAATGAACCAGTGATGGCGAGAAAAGCCAAAAATCGCACTACCAGAGACCTCGGGAGCCTCGGCCGTCAGGAAGTTTTTCAGCGAAATAGGCCTGATGGAGATGACATCGGTGTCCATGTAGATCCCACCGTATTCCCAGACGAGTGCAAGCCTGCTAGCGTCAGAACTGACATGCAGCCAGTACATTTCCTGGGCTGGATTTACCTGCAGAGTGGAAAAGGGATCACAGTGATTCAATTGACTCCACTTCGAAACATCTCAACACCTGCTCCTGTTAGCTATGTCCTCCACAAAACTCTTAGCCTGTCTTAACTGTAAACCCTTAATCAATTACAGCCTCTCTCCAAGTTCCGAACGAGTTATGGACCAAACACGTGGCCATAACTCGATCTGTTCATAACTCGGACCCCACTGAGTTACACGCGACCGCACTGTTCGTAAGCGCGGGTTGCGTTCGTAACTCGGGGACCGCCGTTACGACCGCTCCATGGGAGCTTTACTCGTAAGTGCGAACGGTCGTAACTCGACCATTCACAATTTGGGGAGCGGCTGTAATGACTAGGTTTTTTGTTTGAAGTGACCACACCAAGATGTGGGCACAGCATGGATTTATGTATTTATTATCACTTTCCTAATGATTCCCAACATTCTGTTTGCTTTTTTGACTGCCGTGGCATATCGAGGAGATGTTTTTGGAGAACTATCCAGAATTACTCCAAGATCTCACTCTTGACTGTAAACAGCTAATTTAGTCCCCATCATTTTATATGTATAATTTGGATTATGTGTGGCAAGGTGCATTAATTTGCATTTCTCAACATTGAATTTCATCTGCTATTTTGTTGCTCAGTCACCAGTTTTGAGAGATCCTTTTGGAGGTCTTCATCCTCTGCCCAGGACCTAACTATCTTGAGCAGTTTTGTATTATCTGTAGAATTTGCCACCTCACTTTTGGCCATGATTTTCCAGTTCATTTATACGGGAATAGGATTGATTCCAGAACAGACTTTTGGGGGACACCAATATTTACCCCTCTCTATTCTGAAAAGTGACCACTTACTCCAGCCCTTTAATTCCTATCTTTTAACCAGTTACCCGTTCATGAGAAGACCTTCCCTTTTGTCCCATGACTGCTTACTATGCATAAGAGCTTCTGGTGAGAGACCTGCTCAAAAGCTTTCTGAGAATATAAGCACACTACGTCCACTGGATCCCCTTTGTCCACATGCTTGTTGCCCCGCACAAAGAATTCTAGTAGATAGGTATGGCAGGATTTCCCTTTACAAAAACTATGTTGACATTTCCCAAACAAACTATGTTCATCTACATTTCTGGAAATTTTGTTCTTTATTATAATTAAAACCAGTTTGCCTGGTACTGAAGACAGGTTTTTCAGCCTGTAGTTGTCGGGATTGCCTCTGGAGCACTTTTTTAAAGATTGGTGTCACATTAGCTATTCTCTAGTTATTTGGTAGAGAAGTTGAATTAAAGGATCATTTACAAAGTACAGTGGCACCTGTAGTCCTGTGGCACCTTAAAGACTAACACATTTATTTGGGCATAGGCTTTTGTGGGCAAAGACCCAGTTCGTCAGATTCATCGTCTTTCCCCGTGCAAGCTTATGCCCAAATAAATTTGTTCATCTTTATGGTGCTAAAGGACTCGTTGTTTTTCCAAACGCAGACTAATATGGCTACCCCGCTGACACTAGAATTAGTAATTCTGCAATTTCATATCTGAGGTCCTTCAGAAGTTTTGGGGGAATGCCGTCTGCGGTTGGTGACTCATTACAGTTTATCACTTTATTCCCTAATTTCTTTTAATGGCACCTCAATTTGGAACAGTGCCTCAGATCTGTCACCTAAAAAGAATGACTCGCATTTGGGAACATGAAGTCCGATGCAAAGAATTAATTTAGTTTCTGTGCAATAGTCTTATCGCCCTCAAGTGCTCCTTTAGCATCTCATAGACTCATAGACTTTAAGGTCAGAAGGGACCATTATGATCATCTAGTCTGACCCCCTGCACAGTGCAGGCCACAAAATCTCACCCACCTCTCCTAGAATAATCCTTTCACCTATATCTCAGATATTGAAGCCTTCAAATACTTTGAAGACCCCAAGATGCAGAGAATCCTCTAGCTGTGATCTGTACCCCATGCTACAGAGGAAGGCGAAAAACCTCCAGGGCCTCTGCCAATCTACCTGGAGGAAAATTCCTTCCCGACCCCAAATATGGCGATCAGCTAAACCCTGAGCACGTGGGCAAGACTCATCAGCCAGACACCCAGAAAGTTCTCTATAGTAACTCCTATCATCCCTCCATTGACCTATTTCCCACTGATAATGAATGGTCAATTAGTTACCAAGATCATGTTATCTCATCAAACTATCCCCTTCATAAACCCATCTTGTTTAATCTTGAAACCAGATAGATCTTTTGCCCCCACTACTTCCCTTGAAAGGCCGTTCCAGAACTTCACTCCTCTAATGGTTGAAACCTTCTTCCAATCTGAAGTCTAAACTTCCTACTAGCCAGCTTATATCCATTTGTTCGTCCATATTGGTATTAAACTTAAATAATTCCTCTCCCTCCCTGGTATTTATCCCTCTAATATATTTAAAAAGTGCAATCATGTCCCCCCTCAGCCTTCTTTTGGTTAAAGTGAACAAGCCAAGCTCCTTGAGTCTCCTTTCATAAGACAGGTTTTCCATTCCTCGGATCATCCTAGTGGCCCTTCTTTGTATCTGTTCTAGTTTGAATTCATCCTTCTTAAACATGGGAGACCAGAACTGCACACAGTATTCCAAATAGGATCTCCCCAATGCCTTGTATAATGGCACTAACACCTCCTTATCCCTACTGGAAATACCTCGCCTAATACATCCCAAGATCGTATTAGCCTTTTTCACGGCCATGTCACAATGGCGGCTCATAGTCATTCTATAATCAACCAGGACTCCGAGGTCCTTCTCCTCCTCCGTTACTTCCAACTGATGTGTCCCCAGCTTATAACTAAAATTCTTGTTATTAATCCCTAAATGCATAACCTTACACTTCTCACTATTAAATTTCATCCTATTGCTATCACTCCAATTTACAAGATCATCCAGATCTTCCTGTATGATATCCCGATCCTTTTCTGAATTGGCAATAGTTCCCAACTTTGTGTCATCCGCAAATTTTATTAGGACACTTCCACTTTTGGTGCCAAGATCAGCAATAAAAAGATTAAATAAAATTGGCCCCAAAACTGATCCCTGAGGAACTCCGCTAGTAACCTTCCTCCAATCTGACAGTTCACTTTTCAGTATGACCCGCTGTAGTCTCCCCTTTAACCAGTTGCTTATCCACCTCTCAACTTTCATATTAATCCCTATCTTTTCCAATTTAACCAATAATTCCCCATGTGGTACTGTATCAAATGCCTTACTAAAGTCAAGGTAGATTAGATCCACTGCATTTCCATTATCTAAAAAATCTGTTACTTTCTCAAAATAGGAGATCAGGTTGGTTTGGCATGATCTACCTTTTGTAAAACCATGTTGTAATTTGTCCCAATTGCTATTAGCTTCAATGTCTCTAACTACTTTCTCCTTCAAAATTTTTTCCAGGATCTTACATACTACAGATGTCAAACTAACAGGCCTATAGTTACCCGGGTCGCTTTTTTTCCCTTTCTTAAAAATCGGAACTATATTAGCAATTCTCCAGTCAAATGGTACAACCCCTGAGTTTAGAGATTTATTAAAAAATTTTGCTAATGGACTTGCAAGTTCATGTGCCAGTTCCTTTAATATTCTTGGATGAAGACCATCTGGGCCCCCCGATTTACTCCCATTAAGCTGTTCAGGTTTGGCTTTCACCTCGGATATGGTAATATCTACCTCCTTATCCTCAGTCCCATTTGTTAACTTACCATTATCCCTAAGATCTTCATTAGCCTCATTAAAGACTGAAGCAAAGTATTTGTTCAAATATTGGGCCATTCCTAGATTATCCTTAACCTCCACTCCATCCTTAGTAATTAGTGGTCCTACTTCTTCTTTTTTTGTTTTTTTCCTATTTATATGGCTATAAAACCTTTTACTATTGGTTTTAATTCCCTTTGCAAGGTCCAACTCTACCTGACTTTTAGCCTCTCTCACTTTATCCCTACATGCTCGAACCTCAATAAGGTAGCTTTCTTTACTGATCCCTCCCATTTTCCACTCCTTATATTCTTTCTGCTTTTTCTTAATCACTTCTCTGAGATGCTTGCTCATCCAGCTTGGTCTAACACACCTGCCTATAAATTTTTTCCCTTTTCTAGGGATACAGGCTTCTGACAGCTTCTGCAACTTTAACTTAAAATAATTCCAGGCCTCCTCCACTTTAAGATCCATAATTTCTTTAGTCCAATCAACTTCCCTAACGAATTTCCTTAATTTACTAAAGTTAGCCCTTTTGAAATCAAAAACCCTAGTCTCAGATTTATTTTTGTTTATCCTTCCATTTAATTTAAACTGAATTAGCTCATGATCACTCGAGCCAAGGTTGTCTCCTACAACCATTTCATCCATTGTCCAGTGGCCCCACTGGTTGGTTAGTTGGCTTCCTGCTTCTAATGTCATGTTTGCTATTAATTAAAAAAGCCAAAGTCTCAAAAAGTATGTTTTTACACTTCCCTTGCTGGAGTTTATGTTCTTTTCTACTGTCTTCACTTGGATTTCACTTCCGTTTTTAAAGAGGGTTTTTTTGGTTTTGGGGGGTTTCTTTGCATCTCACTGCTTCTTTACTTTGTTGTTTAGCCACAGTGGCACTTACTTTGGGGGTATTTATTTTTAATTTTTTTTAAATTTCTGTTATACATTTAAGACAAACCTCTGTTCTGGTGACTTTAAAAAGTTCTCATGCAGCTTGCAGAGATGTCACTTTTGGCACTGTGCCTTTTCATTTCTAACTAACCACCTCAGTTGTATGCAGTTCTCCTTCCTCATTATTACCCTTCATTAGCATTAACTGTGAACTGTTATTTTCCCAAACAACGCCCCCACATCTCAACTGACACACTCAGTGTCTGATCCAAAGCCCATATGAATCCATTGAGAGAGTCTCATCGGCTCCAAGGGGCTTTGGAACGGACCCCTTCTTTCAATCTTTGCAGAGCATAAAAATAGAGAGAAATTCAGACTTTGGGTGACGCGTGGGGAGGGAGGGCGGGTGTACCAATAGCGCATCCAGCTGCTGATTTATTCTCAGACACCCAGCTTTCATTTACAAACAAACTAGAAGATTTACCCGGCCTTGCTTGGGGCCTTAATTCAACTATTTTTTGTTTTCTTCATTAAATGATTGCTCTGGGGTGGGGTCGGGGAGGAGGGCTCCAGTGTACAGGGAGAGAGGACAACCCCAGACCTCTCTCACTGCAGGAGCTTGGGGCCAGGTGAGAAGCACCTCTCCATGGCCGCTGCAGCTCCTGCGGGCACAGCCGGGGGAAGGGCACATGTCCCCCGCTGGGGCAGGTCCAGGTTCATCTGGATTTTTCCCCCTCTCACTGACAAAGGGGAGCAGCCAGCAACATCCCCATACAAATCGGGGGAGGAGCTTGTGCCCAGACATTTTTGTGGCTGTCAGACACCTTCAACAAGCACTGAAATCGTGTTTCCCAAACAGCAAATCCTCCTTTTACATTCATGCTGACTGAAATGTTACAAATACAACATTTGTATCGGCTTCTTGCCTTTCTGGAAAAGATGGTGATTAACCACTTTGAGAAAATATAATTATGGAAATTATGATGGAAATGCTCCATTTGCCATAGCTCCTGCCATCAGGAAATGGACAATCTCCATAACAATTTCAATCAATATTTTGACTAATGCAGGGCACAGTGTCATGAAAAAGGGGTCCACGCTGGGACAACAGCTTCAAAACTGGAATAAATTGTGCAAGCCCTTCATTTCCTTCCACTTCTTCATTGAATCTTGTTCCAAAAAATATTTTCCCTAGTATTTCCTCTCACCTTGTGATACCATTGGCGCAGAGGTGTCTCCTGGAAAACAGTTTCCATTGGGAAAGGAAGAAGGAAGACATTCTTCATCCTGGATAGAAGAGCAAATGCTGCGGAATTGGAATTTAAATCTTGCAACGTGTTATTTTTCAGCCCTTTTATGAAGAAACGAATGGATCTGTTGGGGTAGGCCCTGGCAGCAGATTCCACAGAACATGAAGCCAACGGAGGAATCTTCAGGTCTTCTGTGGTCTCCACAAAGATGATGCTCAAGTCATCCTCTTCCTTCAGGAACGGCTCAGGACTTGGCTCATGTGAGACGACGTGGTCAGGCAACAGGGAACGTTTATAGACAAAGGCCAGGACAAAGAGAAAAGTGAGCCCGAGACCAATTTTGATCCACTTCAACATTCTTGCTTGTCCTTGTGCAGACGAGTCTTAACCAAAACAAACAAAGTCAGTGTTAGTGGTTCTTTCATTATCGCTGGGAGACAAAGACAACAAGGCAGGATTTCAAATGGTGTTATTGCTTCGGATTATTTCCAGGGTGGATACAAATCAATGATTTTTTAAATAAAATTAAATCAAGTTTTTAATTTTTTTAAAATGGCTTTTTTTTTAAGATTTATCAATAAAATTCTAAATTTTGTGTTTTCAAAAAGCAACAGTTACAATTACATCTCATCACAAACATGCTGCACTTACAACCCAAAAAACATGAATGAATGGCTCTCGTGTGGCCAGCTTCACTACCAGCTCTTGTTTCTTGAGAGTTCTTGGCTTTTACTTTCTAGTAACATGTTGGTCAGATTGTTTTGTTCTGTGCTTACATGGTGGCTGATCTTGGCTAAGCAGGGCAGAGGAGTTAATTAAGATATGGTCTTACAGACAGACATTATATATATATATATATAAAGACTTAAGATTTATCAATAAAATACTAAATTTTGGCTCTCTTGTACCCAGCTTAACTACCAGCTCTTGTTTCTTGAGCGTTCTTGGCTTTTAATTTCTAGTAACATGTTGGTCAGATTGTTTTGTTCTGTGCTTACATCGTGGCTGATCTTGGCTAAGCCGGGCAGAGGAGTTAATTGCTTTCTATGTTCCCCCCACACTTTTGCCACAAAAAACTGTCCTGGCTCCTGGGTGTAAGAGAGACCTAATCTGGGAACATTTCGAAGCATTCCGTTCCCTGGGTAAAAAAGGAAAACGTGTCAAGCAGAAGCAGGGCAAGAAGATAATGCAGGGCCTAGTTGAGACTATGAAACATGAAAAGGAAAACTGCTAATTGAGGATGCGTCTATGCTTCACCATTTTTCTGGAATAATGGTCATTATTCTGGAAAAAGAATACTATACTAGTATTCACACAACAACTGTTATTTCAAAAGAAAATCGAAATAACAGAGGGTTTTTCCGACATTGGTAAACCTGATTCCCTGAGGAATAACACCTCTTCCGAAAAAGCTCTTTAGGAAGAGGGTGTGTGTAGATGCTCCACTGCTGCTATGTTGAAATAGCCCCTCCCTAGAGCCATTCTAAGGCACTAAATCAAGGTTACACAATCACATAAGGAGAGTCTGCCTCGGACTAATTTTAAGGCTTCCCTGTTCTGTTAATGCTCTATTTTGAAATAAGATATTCCGGAAGATATCTTCCAGAATGGCTTTTTCTGAAATAAGCTTGCAATGTAAACATACCCTCAGAGAAAATGATGTGGCTTAGGATGTGGATATCGCTGAGAGGGTCAACTGGCTAGTAACTCCACTAATTCACTTTGCAATGCACCATTCTTCAAGACCCTCTCTGTGCCTTTTTATAGAAATCTGATTTGATGGCTAAATTCCCAAGTTGTTTGCGGTGTTGGGTGTTGATAGAAAAAATAAGTGTAGCCTTGCAAAACGTTGTGGCTTTTTAAATTAATGAACTAGGTTTAGAATCTCTCCCCCAGCTACACAATGCAGAAAGCTGCAGTAAGAGAAATCTACAGTTGCCAGTTGCCACAGAGTGTTGTTTTCTTATTTTATATTACATAAGACAGGCCCCATATTTTGGAACATGATGGACACAGACCACAATGGTGATGCCATGAGTCTATTCCCTGTTTTACTTCTGCAGAACTCAGCTCTCCAAAAGGGAACCCCAACATGCACTTGTGTTTTCAAAAACCAGAAATGCCAATGAGTTCAATGAGTCTTACTCCAAAATTAAGTCACAGAAGGGTAGCTGGGTTAGTCTGTATCTGCAAAAGCAACAAGAAGTCTTATGGCAACATAGGGTGCATCTACATAGTGGCACAAGCTCAAAAGCTACACAATTTGAGCTATGCAAATTGTGTAGCTTATTTCGAACTTATTGCCAAATTTCGACATAGACCCCCTATTCCGACAAGTGCCTTAATCCTCATAAAACAAGGTTTACTAGCACGTCGGAATAGCAAGCCCATAATTTCAACTTCATTTCAAAATAACAGGCATACTGTTAAAACATGGAAAATGATGTTTTGGGATATCAGACATATCCCGAAATAGCACCACTGTCTAGAAGTACCCTTAGAGGCCAACAGTTTTATTAGGGCGTAAGCTGTTGTAGATAAAACCTACTTCATCAGATGAATTGCAATGGAAGTTACAGGGAAATGGGTGTATATAAGGACAACAAAAGAAAGAAGTTACTTCTGGTAATCAAGTCAGGGTGGAAATGGCTCATTCACAGCAGTTGATGTGAATATCAAGAGAGGGGAAAATTGTCTTTGTAGTGCAGTAATCAGTGAAGATGCTTTTCAGTCTTAAGTTGATTGTTTTGATTAGCAAATGAACTTTAGTTCAGCTGTCTCCCATTGAAATTCTTTTGCAGAAGGATGGCTACTTTCAAATCCAGTACTGTCTGTCCAGGGAGGTTAAAATGTTCCCCTACAGGTTTGTGTCTGTTCCCATTCCTGGTGTTTGATTTGGGTCCATTAATCCTTTGGTGCAGAGACAGTCTGGTTTGACCATTATCCATGGCAGAGGAGCATTGCTGGCACAGGATTGCACACACCACATTGGAGGATGTGCAGATGGATGAACCCCTGATGTTGGGGCGTATGTGGTTAGCTCCTGTGATGGTGTTGCTAGTATGGGTGTGTGGACAGAACTGGCAATGGGCTTTGTTGCAGGGGTAGGTTCCTGGGCGAGTGTTTCTGTGGTGTGTTCTGTGGCTGCTTCTGAGTATTTGCCCCCCAATCTGAAGTAAATACCAGCAGCCACACAACACACCACAGAAACGCTTACCCAGGGAACGGCTCTCTGCCACACACCCCGATGCCAGCTCTGTCCTCCTATCTACTGTAATAGAACGGGTTCTGGGGGCACTGCTGAGAGGGTCGCATCAGGGTGAATGCTAGAAACGGGGCTACTTACAGCACAAGAGCGGGGGACCTCCACTAAAACGCGACTGAACCAGTCACAGAGCACTTCTGTTTGCCACACTGAGAATCCCCTCAGACACTCCAGCTTTCTCTGTGTCTCAGCCAGCACCGCACCCTACATGGATGAGAGGTTATGAAAACCAATCGCACCAACTCCCAACAGGTTCTTCCAATGCCAAAGGACCAGCCCCGTTCCCAGATCAATGTATACCTCAGAGCTTACCCAGAAGAGCACGTTGGGCCAGTTCTTTGTAATCTAACATCTAAAGGTTTATTAAAGAAAGTAGAGGTTGAGGTTTACAGCAACATTCCTCAAATGTGTATTGGCAAAGGTTAAGGTTCACTGCCAGTCAAGTACTTTGATTCACTTGAGTAGCCACCCTGTTACAATAGGCGGGTGAAGCCTGTTGATATCTCTCTGAAGCAAATACTTAGAATGTCAGAACATGGCCAATACTTATCACTCTAAATACAAGACTTTGACATGCACATGAAAAGTAGAAACACAACCAGCAAAGCATCAGCTTTCAATAGACACCTCGCTTGGCCCACTTTGTACAAAACGTGGGGCAAACCTACAGCGGCAGGTACAACAATATTCTGCATGTTCACACCGAGAAGCCAAGAATGTCACCCCACCACTGCCAGAGTGATGCCGGAAGGGATGCCAGTAACATGGCTGTGTGTGTCACAGGGCTGTCCCACGCCTGGCTCTGTGTTGCTACAGGTTCTAATTCTGTATCAGAAATAGCAGCGTGTGACTGGAAAGGTTTGTGAAAACCATGTTTGTCTAAAACAGGGTTCATCATTGTAAGGTTCAATACGATCGTCATAATATCACTGAACTGTGTGACAAATGCAGGGCAATAATTGCTCAGATCAACAGTGGATCTGATCTGCTTTTGTACCATGATTTCTATATATGATTTCTTAGGTGAGCCGGCCAAAAGCTAAAGGTAATTTCTCTCTACAAGCTCTGGCCAATGTCTGGAACCAAATAAACACCAAGTTAATGTAGATATTCATGTTCTCCATAGTGTAGGAATCCTGGCATTTAGCCATGAAAGCAAGATGGCGGTGTGCCTCAGTTTCCCTGTTCATACAGCACATTAAGTGTGGAATGCCCTCTCTCATGTGAGAAGCTCCCACAAAAGTTACGGGCACCAACAACTGGGAAATATCAGTATTACTACGTCCCTTACAATACAGTGTGTCATTATGTGCCACTCTGAACATGTTCTGGAGTTTCTCCAAAAGATCAAGCGCATTGGGCAGGTTTACAGTTCTGGGTAGCAGCAGCACATTGGTTACAGAAGTGGACACCAGCACCAAGAACAAATCCATTGCAAGCGCACATGTACCGATCTTTTTGTCATCCTTGGCTCAATACCATTGGAGGGCTGGCATTTTAGGGTTAACCTGCAGTTTTCTTTTTCCTGCCTCCTTGTTTTATGGACTGGAACTCTGAAATTCCTTCCTGAACAGCAGCAGCTGGCTGGCTGGATGTGTCCTCTCTCCTAGCAATTGCTATGGAGTCTGTCTCCCCCCAGTCTGTCAGGTATCAACACAAACATTACTCTTTTCCTCAGTTTTCAGCTTAAGAGTCACCATGTGCAAAGCTGGCCTCTGTCTTGAAGAGACGGGGACTTTGTCCACTGGCATGTAAGAAAGACCCACAGTTCTTTCATCTTGCCATCACCAACCCCTGCTTCCACATGAAATCAGACATTAAGTTCACTAAGCCCTCATCTACATCAGGGCTTAATTTCAAAATAATGCCCCCGCTAAATCGAATTTATAAGCGGAGCATCCACACTACCAAGCCTGTTATTTCAAAATAATGGGCCATGGAATTTGAACTCTGTACTCCTGGTTTTCATCGGGAGTAGCTCTAATTCCAAAATAGGTATTCTGAAATAACAGTAACGTCGATGCTCGGGTACCGCTTATTCCAATTAATTAGTTCCCAGAGTAATTCAAACTAATTACTCCCCAGTGCTTCTTGGGGCTCTAAATCCGAGGTAGCGTGTCTACATTAACAGAGCCAGCTTTGGACTAATTTTGATGTTTCCCCGCTAATTCGATTCTGTTAAATGGGGAGATATTAATCAAATGTACTAGTTTCAAAATCATTTCCTAGAGTAGACACAGCCTAAGAGGTTGCCAGAGTTCTCAGTGTCTGGAGAAGGGGGTTTAACAGCTATTCCCTGTAATCCTGAGAGATTAACTGCACAGCTGTTCTGTTCTGCATACTCAGCTTTCTAACCTTTTGGACTAAAACACCCAATCTCTGCTTACCCAATCCGCCTGGAAACTTCACTGTCCCAACAGCACTGACTTCCCAGCAAGCTGGTCTGACACAGTCACTCGGGGCCCACAGACCTGTTCCCATTCTCTGACAGTTTTCACCTCATCTGAAACAACTTTCAGCTCACCTGAAACAACCTCAGATCTGTCCAGGCTGGGTTTTCCCACACTAAGGTCAACAGAGTCCCTCTTAACTGAAACATTCTCGTTGTTAGGAACTGGAACCAGGCTCTCAATGATCACACTCCTGCCTTCCACAGACAGACTTTCCTCCGGATCTCCCTCAGTCCAATCACTTCCACCCTCCTCTGCCACCGCAAACTGCCTGCCCAAATCCCCAGCAGGCGGCTGTTCCTCGGCAGCTTTCAGCAACAATTCAGAAGCGTCGCTCTGCTCAGCCACAATGAATTCCTGCTGGTTTCCCTGCCACCCAGGATCATTTCTGGCCCGTCAGGTGGATTTTTATACAGTCCCCGCCAGGCAAACAGGCAGACTCACTAGGTAAAAAGTCAGAGACGTTCTCCTCCGCTTTGCAGCCTTCCACGCTGGTCCCAGGAAGGTCACCTGGCTCAGCACACACAGGGTAGGAATCGTGTCCTCCTGGCTACACGTTTCCACAGCCCGCAGGTGCACAATCAACTCACCATTATGCTCTCTGTGGCCTGGCGAGGGTACCACCCTAATCCCCTGGTCACCAGCCAGGAGATCGGGATCCACTGGTCGATCTTGGAGCCTCTGACAGGGGACCCTGCTGGTTTGGCCAAGAGGCTACCAAGCACAGCACTTCAGCGGCCCCTCCCTCTCCTGCCCATCGCCTTGGAGCTGCCTCCTCCTCCCCCCACCCCCAGCCTCCTGCTTGCTGTGTCATGGAGAGGAGGGCGCTGATGTCAGGCCCCCCTCCCACCCTGTATTCTGTCCCCACAGAACAGGGGGGGCACAACAGGGCGCGGGATGGAGGCAGTTTGCTGCTTTGGAGAGCAGGACGGGGCCACGGCAGGGTGAGCCTGCCTTAGCCCCATGCACCACCACCCAGGAGCCCCCTGAGGTCAGCAGGGCCCAGCTGGAGCTGGCTCTGGACCCCTGCCACAGTCATGAACCCCACCTGCACCCCAAGCCCCTGCCCTTTCCCTGAGCCCCTCCTGCACCCAACTCTCTGCCCCAGCTCAGCTCAGAGCCGCTCACACTCCAAATCCCTTAGCCCAAGACCAGACCCTGCACCCAGCCTGGTGAAAGGGAGGGAGAATGGGGCAGGGAGGATGGAGTGAGCAGGGGCAGGGCCTCGCAGAAGGGGCAAGAAGGAGGCAGGGCGGGTAGTTGAGTGTGAGGTAGATCGCGGATTGCCCTACAGTTCAAACAGTGATCTCCTGCTTGGAAAGGTTGAAGACCCCTGCCCTACCCAGGCTGAGCTGCCTTACCCTCTCCCAGAGACAGGCAAAACACCCGCATGAGAACTGCTTGGCCTCTGGGTTCTGCCAGGTCACTAATTGGATTTGACCAAGTTAATCATTCTCCCCAGCAGACACAGGTTTAGGATCATTCCCTTTCTGGGCTTCAGCTGGATCCAGCCCCAACCCTGGGGCAGCTGCGTTAGCCTCAGCTACGGTGAGCTGAGAGGCCCCTTCCCCACCCAAAGCACTGGAGAGAAATTCTGCCTTCCCAGCCGAGCTGCTCCTGCTCCACACAGACCAACCCTTGGAGACAGTCTCCTGGCTGGCTCCAGCTGGTCTCCACACACCGGGGCTGATCCCACGGAGCTATTTGCAACAAATCGGGTTCTTCCTGGGCAGGTTTCTCTTCCACAAGCTTTATTAGGTCTCCGTCCAGCAGCGCCACAAACTCGATCTTTTCCTCAGTCACGGCTTCAGCCGGACTGGAATCTGCTGCACAGAAACATCGTCCTGATCTCTGAGTTCCTCCTGTCCTTGAATGAATTCCAGCCTCGCCTCTGAGCCTGAGACAGGCCTTCAGCAACCTCCTGCCAGACACACAGCTCTCTCCCCCAGGCAGACACTGAGAGAAACTCTCCACTTGGTCACAGTAAAATTGGCTAGACACAGACAACTGCCTGGAGTCAATTCTCCCCGCCCCTTTCCCAAATCTCCCTGGTAGTCACAGGGGACAGCAGAGTTGCATTCAGACTTCTCTGGGGGCTGGGTTATGACATCAGCCGGATTGCACATTTCTGCCATGTCATCATCAAAGCACAGAGCAACACAGTGACACACGACTCCCAAGCGGATACCGTCTCCGCCGCTCTTCCCATTTCCCCCTTGATCTGGAGTTTAGTCTGGCAACTCCCTGCTCAGCTTCGCTGAGTCTCTCCTCTGCTGCTGGTCGCTCCATTCGCCTGGCCTGGACTTCTTCTCTCTTTCAGCAGCTCCTCTCTCCAGCTCAGCGCTCCTTTGCTTCTCCCTTACATGAATCTCGGCAAATATTTCTTCCTAATCGAGCTCCGCTTTTTTCAAAACCTCCTGCGCTCTGAGATTTCTTCTGCAGCATCTCTGTCCATTAGCAAAGATTGCAGTTCGCTCTTAGCGGCTTTCTTTCTGGAAGTGATTCCTTTCTCTGAGCATGGGTCCCTCAGGTCTTTTATTCTAAGATCCTCATTTCATTGCTGACTCATGGCAACTGCTCTTTTGTTATGCTTATAACACGCAGGGCCGAGGACTTTATGGGGCAAAAGGCAACATGCCCTGTTTATTGAGAATACCACGGCAAAGCAGTTAGCATATGCCTACACACACACAAACATACAGACACACACACGCACACTGTCCCACCAGCTGATGTTATATTTACCAGTCCGTGGTCCATGGCCAAACAGATGGATCACAGATGGAGGAGCGGGGGTTCTGGCAGTCCAGACCGATGCTCCCGTCTTTGACAGGATGTACCCCAAAGTTTCATGCCAAAGTTGTCCCTTTTCATAGTCGTTTTACTTCGCTGGGATCGGTAAGTTTACATCATGCTGTAATTAACTACGCTTTGAAGAGTGCTTGTTTGCTTAAGCTGTTCTTCTCATATCACAGCTATCTTGTCCCAATGGATAGGTGCTTTCCTTATCTTTATCTGCCCATCATCCGCAGTTTGGTGGGAGCATACCGCAATCTCCTGGCGTTTTTACATCTGTCCTCCGCTTCTTCCTAGAATATCTGGCCTTCATCCTTATCTCTTAACACACATGTCTCATACACACACACAAGTCAGAACTGATTTCTTTGGTACATAGACACAATATGAATATTCAAGCAGGAATATCAAATTACAATTAAACCTCCCCTCCCCAATCATCATGCCATTTTACTTGTTTGACAATACTAATTTTAAAACATAAAAAAATTATCAGACTCTATCTCTGCCTTGGAATCAGCTTTAGACACAATATTCTGGCTGGTGCAGCTTTACCAGAAGGTAAAGGTCCTTTCTGCTCTCAGAAAGGGTGGCTGGCAGACTACACATGACTTTGCACACTGTAGCTACATGGCTAAACTTTAACCTATCAAACGCTCAATGACAAAGTCCAAATTTAGAAGCACATGGGGGTTCTGATCCAAAGCTTCACTGACCTGGTTCTGTGGATCCAAGCGTGACTATAACAGATTTTTGGGGCACCGCTGATAGGGTAAGTGTTTAGGACCAGGGCTGCTTATAACCCACGAGGGGGGACTTCCACTGTAAGACCCCCAACCAGTCACAAAGAGCACTTCTGTTTGCCACACTGGCCAGCAAGAAGTCACACGAGAATCGCCTCAGACACTCCAGCTTTCCCTGTGTCACAGCCAGCACCGCACCTCACTCGGATGAGAGGTTATGAAATCCAGTCGCACCAACTCTGAACAGGTTCTTCCAATCCCAAAGGAGCAGCCCCATTCCCAGGTCAACTTTTACCTCAGATCTTACCCAAAAGTGCATCCTTTAATATCTAACATCGAAAGGTTTATTAATGAAAGGAAGAAAGAAAGGGCTGAGAGTAAAATTTAAAGCAATCAGGTTACATACATACGCCAGTTGCAAAGTTCCTGGTGCAGGCTTATAGCCGAGGTGGAAAGTCTGCTGTCTCATAAGTCTCTGGAATACATCCTGTGCTAGGAGGGGCATCAGTCCTTCCAGGCCCAATTCATGGCAAAACTGCTTCTGACCTGACAAGCTGGAGTGAAGACAATTGGAGGAAACACTGGGGCCCTTTTTATACCCTTGCCCAAGTGGAGGGAATTCCATTGTTCTCCTTGTGTGCAGGAACTTCCAAAATGCAGTTTGTCACATGACTAAGTCACCTGTCTGGGTCCTTTTTCAGCAAGCAGCCATGGCGTACACACTTGACTGCAAGTTCACTGCAAAATTCTTCAGATGTGTATTGGCAACACTTATGGTTCATTGTCCGTCAAGTACTTCGATTCACTAGACTAGCCACCCTGTTACAATAGGCGGGTAAAGCCGGTTGATCTCCCTCAAGAGCAAATACTCGGAGTGTCAGTACATCTCCAATACTTATCACCCTAAATAGAACAATCAGACATGCGCACGAATAGTGTAAAGAGAATCGGCAAAGCATCAGCTTCCAATAGACGCCTTACTTACCACTTACCAGTTTGTACAGAATTTGGGGCTAACATACAACATCCCTGCTACGTACCCCATTGCCACTTCTGTCCACATATCTATACAAGAGACTCCATCACAGGATCTAACCACATAAGCTACAGTATTACGGGCTCATCCACCTGCACATCCTCTCATTTGCTGTCTGCCATCCTGTGCCAGCAATGCCCCTGTGGCATGGATATTGGCGAAACCAGACAGTCTCAAGAATGTCCCAACCCGATGGCAAAGGGAGACAGCTGACCTGGAGTTCCTTTGCAAGTTCAATACAATCAATTGAGGATTGAATAAAGATCTTAACTGGTGTGGCAGGTTCAGGCCAGAGAGCTGCTGCAGAGGGGAAGAAAGGCAGCCCCAAAAAGGGTAAAAACCTGTAATTCAAAGCAGAGGGCTGCAGGACAATTAGATGCAGCTGGGAGGAAGCTGGCTCAGGAAGATTGGAGCCAGCTGATTCCTCTGCTGTCTGTCTGAAGACCTTTAAAAGCCTCAGCAGTTGGCAGCTGGGGGGGGGGGGGGGAGAGTGAGAGGATGGCAGGGAGGTGAAGGAGAGACAGAAAGCAAAAGGTTAGAGAGCAATTCAGATCAACACTAGAACAGAAGCAGCCAGGGAGGCCTGGGTAAGAGAGACCTTTGCCATGCTGGTTAACATGCTGCAAAGGCCGTTTCCCCTCTTTTGATCTCCACATCAGCTGCTGTGAACGAGTCACTTCCACACTGACTTGATTAGCTTCATTAATACAAGTCACTTCTTTCCTTTATCGTCCTTATATTCCCCCTGGCTCTGGAACTTCCACCCCAGTCCAGCTGATGAAGTGGGTTTTCCCCATGAAAACTTATGCCCTAAGAAATCTGTCTCTCAGGTGTCACTAGACTCATTGTTTTACCAAAATTAAATGCTCTGTAAGCACAGTCAGTCTGAGCTGGGGTTTTTTTTTTTTGGTAGCTTGATTTAAATCACTGATTTTTTTGGTGATTTAAATCCTTGATTGAAATCAATCCACCCTGATTACTTGTTATTCAATTTGACAGCTCATTGCAAAACTGGGGATTCAAGAGTTAAACCAAATCACAGACCTGAGCTGGCATTAAGCTCTGGCTGTAGTTTAGGAAAAAGGCTGGTCTGCCGTCTGTGGGTTGAAACCATCGAGTCTGCAGTCCTGAAACCAAAGGTGTTTTCTGCTCAACTTAATGGCAACAAACAGGGCCCTAGATCATAACAGGGAGGAGAAATTGCTGGGACTCTACTGGAGCAGCAGGCTGTATGCAAGCAAACGGCAATGTGACGATGGTTCCAGATAATACACAGTTAATCAAAATCTTAAGTCCAAAGCGGACTGAGAAATGTTACAAAGGGATCTCACAAAATGGGGTGATGGGGGAACAAAATGGCAGATGCAATTCAGTGTTGATATGTGCAAAGAAACGCCCATTGTCACACCTAATCCTAGCTATTTGTAGGATATAGTAAATTAGCTATTACTACTCAAGGAATATCTTGGAGTCAATGTGGATCGATCTCTGAAAACACTCAATCTGCAGCAGCAGTCAAAAAAGCTAATAGATTGCTAGAAACCATAGGAAAAGGATAGATAAGAAGACATCAACTATCATTATGTCACTATATAACTCTATGATATGCCCTGTACCCACACATTGAATACTGCAGGCAGTTCAGTTTGCCCCAACTGAAAAACAGAGAATTTAGAATTGGAAAAAGGTTGCAGAAAAGGGCAAGAAAAGGTATGACAGAGGGGGAGAAATTCGTGAATGTGTGGAGAAAGTGAATAGAGAATCCTCCACGTAATATAAAACTAAGGGGTCAGCGAATGCAATAATTAGGCAGCAGGTTTCAAACAGAGAGGAGTAACTTTCCCTCCCAAAGTCCAGGCAGCCTGTGGAGTTCATTGCCGGGGATGTGCACAGGCCAGAAGCAGAGCTGGGCTCACACAAGAATTAGGTCGGTTCCGGGAGGGCAGGTTCCTCGCTGGCTGTTGGCCAGGAGGGCCCGGAGGGGAGCCCCGTGCTCGGAGGCGCAGGGACACGCGGGCTGCCCCAAGCCAGGGTAGGGTGACAGGACCCCTCAGCATTGCCTTGCTCTGCTCCTGCCTGGCACCCAGCAAGGCACTTCACTCCAGCCAGGTCACTCAGGGTGTGTCTACACAGCAGGGCTTCACTCGAAATCAGTGATGGAAACTGAGCTACATCAGTCGCGTAGCTTATTGCGAAATTGGGAGCGTGGACGCAGCGCTTATTTGAAACAGAGCCTCTTCCCCCGGCTTCCCTTACTCCTCGTGCAGCGAGGGCTACAAGAGTTGGAGGAAGAAGCCCTGCAGCGTGACATGTCGACATGATTTCGACTCAGTTACTGCGAAAGAACCGCTGGTCATTTCAAGATAATGTTGCTGGGTAGACATACCCTCACCGCCCGCCCTGCCAAGCGCGGCTCGTCCAATCTCTCCCTCCCACAGTGACCCAAGGGCTCTGCTCGTTCGCTGCCCTGCTGGGGCCACTTCCCAGGGCTGGGTGGGAGGATCCAGGTGCTTTCCCATCCAGGGTTCCTCAACCCAGCAGCTCTGTTCTTTCCTCTCCCAGCCCCCACTGCCTGCCCTGCCCGGCTTCCTACAGCTCCTGGTTCTGGTTCAATCCGCTCCAGACACAGCTCCCTGCCCTTTCCACCTGCAGCCCTTCTGCTGCAAACTTCTTGGTTTATAGGCCCAGCTTATTCTCGCCTCCGGGAGCCTGTTAGCACTCAGTTGCGTGCTCCCTGGCTCTTCCTCCAGGTGCCGGCCTGTGTCAGCTGGATGTCCTATCACAGACTCCCCCACTCCAGATGTCTCCCCATGGGAGGGGCAGGTATCATCTCCCCTGCCTCTGACATAGCTAAGCCCAGAGACCCCCCCCCCCCTCCTGCCCAGTGTCACTCACCCCCAGCCCAGGGCATCTCTTCCTTTCTTCCCCCAGGATTCCAGGTCATGCAAAGCCACCAGAAAGGCCCCTGCCCCCCTGTCTCTCCTATCAGGGGCAGGCTGTGCAGGTAACAGACCTACCTGGCTACCAATCCTGCGTGAGTGGACACCCCATGGCAGTCGGAAGACCAGGCTCTGGGCTACATGCTCTGACCTAGCATGGCTGCTCTTATGTTCTTAAACTTCATCAGAATTCTCCTGGGAGGTCCCTGCAAGCTCTGGCCTATGGGTGGAAATTCAGCCTCTGCCACGCTCGAGAGGGAAACGACTAGATGGGAGGTTGTTGGCTCTTTGCCTGCACACGCCGGGTTTCCAGAGCTAGGGCAGGCCGATAATACACAATTCGGAGCTGTGAAAACACTGTAACGGGGCAATTTCCTGCAAGATCCTGGGCAAACCTGACTGGACGGAGTTTCTGTTTTCATGGTGGGCTGGGGGAGGGGAGCAGAGTCCTGCGCTGGTAATTTCACACCAATACGCCCCGGCGTGGGCCCGACACAGCTAGACCCAGGCACTGCTGTTTGTCCCCTCAGGGGAGGGCGCGACTTGGTGCCCTGGGATGGAAGGAGGGTCCAGTCGTCAAGGCCTGGCCTGGGGCTCAGAGACAAGGGCCTGTCGACATGGTGCTTCACTCCACACCAGAGGGGGCGTTTAGTCCGCACCAGCGTGTTCCACCTCAACGGGCCCACGTGGCCCCTGCTGCCCCACCCCAGAGCTTCCCTGGGGCACGCTGCCCTCACCCTGCTTGCAACGGCGCCACCATGGAGCTGTGGGGCCGGCCATGGGGTGTTTCTGGTCCTCAAGGGACCGGCTCTGGGGGTATGTCTACACTACAAAGTTAATTCGAATTAACAGCTGTTAGTTCGAATTAACTTTAATAGGGGCTACACAGGCAAACCGCTAGTTTGAATTTAATTGGAACTAGCGGAGCGCTTCATTCGAACTAGGGAAACCTCATTCTACGAGGACTAACGCCTAGTTTGAATTAAGGGCTGTGTAGCCCCTTAATTCGAACTAGTGAGAGGCTAGCCCTCCCCAGCTTGCCCTGGTGGCCACTCTGGGCCAAACCAGGGAAACTCTTCTGCCCCCCCTCCCGGCCCCGGAGCCCTTAAAGGGGCACGCTCTGGCTACAGTGCTTGTGCCAGTTGCAAGCCTGGCAGCACCCAGCCAGCAGACCCTGCACCTGGCACGGGATGAGCCAGCCACCCGCTGCCACCCAGCCCTCCACCTCTTCCCAGGACCAGGCTGGCGGCTCCCGGGAGCCTCCCGAGGGCCGCAGGAGGCAGGCGCCCACCTGGTCTAGTGCGGAGACCGTGGACCTCATAGAGGTTTGGGGGAGGCCTCCAATGTCCACAATCTCCGCACTAGGCACAGGAATGCGGCCGTCTAGGGCAGGATAGCTGCCAGCCTGGCCACCAAAGGCCACAAGCAGGGTTTCCAGAGCTAGCGCAGGCCGATAATACACAATTCTGAGCTGTAAAAACACTGTAACGGGGCAATTTCCTGCAAGGTCCTGGGCAAACCTGACTGGACTGAGTTTCTGTTTTCATGGTGGGCTGGGGGAAGGGAGCACAGTGCTCTAGGTGCTAATACCAGTGTGTGCGTGGGGCGGGGGCAGAGATCCTCAGTTGTAAGACCTGCAGAGAGACCCCCCCCCCCACTCTGCCTCACACTGGAGTCTCCCGACACCCGCAGGCACAGGAAGGGTTTTGGGGTCACTAGGCTGAGTTTAAACTGGCTCGGGGCCTGTTTCCTGATCCAGCAACCAGACCGTCTAAGGGGGCCGCTCATCCTTGGGGAAGGCTTGGAAGGGCCGACGCGGAGCAGGGGCCTGCTGGGTGGAGGACGGGGGGGGGGCAGGCGAGGTGGGAGGGGGCTCTGACAAACTGATTAACCTGCCCGTCGCTGCTTGTGTTTTTCCTTTGTAACACTTTCACTGCAGTTTCAGTGCGCTGGGCACCAGGCATATTTACACCCCCTCCCGCTTTCCCCAGCGTTTCTCCTCCCCGTTTTTCTGCCCCAGGGTTTTGTGCCCTGCCCCCCCCCTCCAGCCTGCTTAGGGCCCCGGCAGAGAGGCCAAGCGGCCGGCTTGCTGAGTCAGCCTGGCCACTGGGGAATTCAGAGAGGAGGCGGAGAGCTGTGCAGCCTGGAAATACCCGTCAGGAGGGAGGGAGAGGAAGACGCGTGTTTCCACCCAGGAGGGGTGAGGGCTGGGAGCCAGCAGCCTGTGGCAATGGGGCCGGGGGGAGTGGGGTGCACCATGGTCCTAGGGGCACCGAGGGCTGGTCCACCCCTTCCGCCGGAGGTCCCACCCGTTTGGGGAGCACGGAGCCGGGTCCCCCTGCTCAGCTTGCTGTCGGCCCCTCCGGCCTGGGGACAATCTGAGCTCAGTTCTAGGGGTGCTGGCGGGGGGGGGGGCCCTTCCTGGAGTCACTCCGCGCTGCCCTCGTATGCTGGGCCTTTGGCATGGACCTGCCTGGAGCTGGAGGCCGGTGGCATCTAGGCCCTTGCCAGCCGGGATTCACTCCTTGGACTCACGTCCGGTGAAGGGGAAAACCTTCTACCCCAGGGCAAGATTTTGCTCCAGGTTTCCAAGTCGGGGAGGGAGAGGACGGGAGGCTCAGGCTGGGGCTATTTGTGACTTTTCAGAGGACCCCAAACTCAGTGATACTCAGACTGTGGCTTGAGAGACAACATGTCTCCTGTTGCTCTTTGCAGCGCATGCTCTGCAATCCCTGTGTGATTTCAGTATCCCCCCTCTGAGGGTACGTCTAGACTACATGGCTCTGTCGACAGAGCCACGTAAACTAGTTTACTCGACATAGTCAATGAAGCGGGGATTTAAATAATCTCCCCTTCATTAAAATGGGGGGGACTATGGGGGCAGGGACTGGACTCGATGACTCTCGAGGTCCCTTCCAGTCCTAGTATTCTATGATTCTAGTATTCTATGAAAATAAACATGGCCGCCGCACTGTGCCGACAATCAGCTGATCCGGCACAGCGCGGCAGTCTAGACGCGGATCAGGTGACAAGGGAAGCCTTTGTCAACCGCTCCATTATGCCTCGTGAAACAAGCTTTACAGGAGCGGTCAACAAAGGCTTCCCTTGTCGACCGATCTGCATCTAGACTCCCGCACTGTGCCAGATCAGCCGATTGCCAGCACAGCGCGGCGGCCATTTTTTTATTTTAATGAAGCGGGGATTATTTAAATCCCCTCTTCATTGACTGTGTCAGATAAACTATTTTACATGGCTCTGTCGGCAGAGCCACGTAGTCTAGACATAGACGCAGTTAGACATTGTAGAACACAGTCAGTCGACCTGCTGTGAAACTCACATGTACGTGGTAAATTAAACAAGGAACTTACTCGGCTGTGGCTCTCGCAGCCAATGACGATTGTTAATGTGGCTCCTGAACCGTTGAGGATTGTACGTCACTCCCCTAACTAGGTTTGCCTTTGTGCCATCAATGTCACTTGAGTTCCATCCAGATACGAGGCGAGCGAAACCTGAAGGGGTAATACAGCAAAACGTGACGGAAAATAAGACCAAGATGGTAGCTGTGTACAGCCACAAAAATATACAGCGATAATAGATGTCCAATAGCAGACAACAATGCCCATTCCGTTCCTCTTCCCCATGCCAGACCAGAGCCCTCCTCTTAGCTGCCAGGAAGAAAACGGAGGCCCAAGCCTTCCCTTCACAACCACGTTCCTGGAACGGGGGGAGGGGAGGGGGCAGTCCCTCAAGATTACAAAACTCATGAGATCATCAGTGATCATTGTGACGGTTTCACCCCTTCCACCATGCTGCATGGAACTGACTTATGGACACAAATATGCTTAACTCGGAGATGCTTTGGGCCAAATGCCGCATGTAACTGAGCGATCTTAATGTCACAGTCTGCTGTGTCTGTGTATCTTGTTTTGTTGTGTGTTTCACTCTTGTGTGTAATGTTAGAAATACGGCGCATGGCATGGTTTATGCATGTAAATGTGCAAATGGAAGCCATCAAGGGTGTTTCCCTCCATGTCTGGGCGATCACCTGTAATCAGCCCCTTTTGTCCTCTCAGTCTTAGTAGTGGTTGGTCTCAGGAAGTCATGTGATCACCCTCCCCGCCCCCAGTAGGGTCAGACCAGGTTATTTTCCATAGGAGGTGGGGGAGAGATCTCCAAGTTCCCGCCCAAAGTGGAATCTATAAAACAAGGGGAAGCTGCTGTCCCTGCATCTTTGGCTGGCACGTGAGACTCAAGAAAATGAACCCGAGGCCCCCAGGAAAAATGATCTTCCCTGGCTTGCAGGGTTGGCCCAAATAACAACAGTTTTAGGGTGAGGTTACAGTAAGCCTGAGTGTGTTAGAACTCCCGATGTGGATTTTGTTATTTTAAGTTTGTAATTCACTTTGCTCTGCCTGTTTTCACTTGCAACCACTTCGATCCTACTGTTTGTGTTTAATAAAACCACCTTAATTTTCCATCGAGCCCAGTGGAAATACATATGACCAGGGGGAGCAATCAGCGTGTACATCCTCCTTTGATTGTGCAAGGGGCCTTACCTGAATGATTTATTTGGGGATCTGAGCCCAGTTGGGGAGTGGGTTTCCAGAGTGCGGGGCCCGAAAAGGCATTCTCCTCAGATCTGAGGAGGATCAATGTCTGTGTTTGCTGCTCTTTGGCAGGGGAGAGGAGAAGGGGGGAGCAGTGAGACACCCCACAGAGCAAGGAGGTGAGTGTCCAGATTACAAAACTAACGAGACCCTCAGGGATCATTCTTTCAGACCTGCCTCTTGATGTATGAACTCACGGGGATGGGAAGAGCCTTTGCACCTGGCTTTTGTTATGGGGCATCGTAGGCTAATATAACATTAAAGCAGGGGTGGGGAATCACTGGCCACTGACCCACAGAAAAATGAGTCGGGGGCTGCACACAAGTGAGAAGCCCATGACTGAGAGAGAAAAAGACGCTCCTCCCATTTCCCTCGCACACCAGAGCCGAGGAGGGTCCAGGCTAGTAGATGTTCTGTGCTCCAGCCCTGTGGGTGGATGGCAGGGGGGCTGGAGTGCCAGCGTGGGCTCCCTAGTGTGGGGAGATTCCTGAGCTTCAGGGGCTGGATGTAGAGCCTGAGGTTGCCCACCCTCGCCTTAAAGAATTAGAGTTAGGTGATACTTGGCTGAGGAGGCGTATTGTGTGTGTGTTGTGTTGTGTTGTAAGGAAGGCCGCAATGGTTGAGTAAAAGAATCACAGTGGTCCCCTTGGAGATGTCCCTTGGGGTGCTGATCATGCCACTGACATCTGCCTTCTAGTTTTCTGGGGCTCCCCACCAGCCTGTCCTGGGCCAGATCCTCTGATCTGCCCCAGAAAAAGCACAAAGTTGGGCTTCCGGCCCCCTGCAGAGCAACACAGATGCTGAATCAGTTCAGCTCCGGGACAACTTAGCTACTAGGGCTCAGCACCCAGAAACCAACCCTCCAAAGGGACCAAAGTCCCCAAAAAATCTGTCTTACTATGTTTGAAAGTTGTATACAGAGAACGCTTATGAGGTGTCTGCCCCCCTTTGTCAAAGTCAGAGAGATATGCACAGTGGTTACTCCCTGCCCCCCAGGTAACAATTATTTTCACTGTGCTTGATAAAAAAGAAAGGGGTTTCTTGCTTTTCAAGCCAATCGCATGGTTTTGGGGCGTGACTGTCCTTTGGAGCGCTCTGGGTTGCCGTTGTGTTGTTTGTGGGGTGATGCTGACAGCAGCTGGCTGAGGCTTGCAGCAGGCGCTGGGGGCTGTTGGGTTGGAGTGATGTGAGGATTAAGCTAAAAGGATGGAGCTGTTAAAACACAAGTGTTCTTGTTTCACTGCAGAGAACAAGAATTACCTGCAGGGCTGGAGATGCAAACACTGATTGCCTGGCTCATGCTGTGTAATGACGGGGAGAGGCCAGAGAGGAGGCGGTTGAAAGAACCATGAAGCACTTGTCTCCACAAATGTAGCATGTGGCAAGCAAGGGTGTAAATCTATCCCTGGCCTCCCACGCTCTAACTGGCCGGGTGACTCCCTGCTGACATGAACTAGCCCTTCCCTAGTGTGCAGCAATCAACTCCCCTTTCCAAGCGGGGCAGCTCCTCCGACTGCCAGACACGGTAACCAGCCAACAGGGGATAGAATCATAGAATCATAGAATCATAGGACTGGAAGGGACCTCGAGAGGTCATCGAGTCCAGCCCCCCGCCCTCAAGGCAGGACCAAGCTCCGTCTACACCATCCCTGACAGATGTCTATCTAACCTGTTCTTAAATATCTCCAGAGAGGGAGATTCCACCACCTCCCTTGGCAATTTATTCCAATATTTGACCACCCTGACAGTTAGGAATTTTTTCCTAATGTCCAATCTAAACCTCCCCTGCTGCACTTTAAGCCCATTACTCCTTGTCCTGTCCTCAGAAACCAAGAGGAACAAACTTTCTCCTTCCTCCTTGTGACACCCTTGTGGATATTTGAAAACCGCTATCATGTCCCCCCTTAATCTTCTTTTTTCCAAACTAAACAAGCCCAGTTCATGAAGCCTGGCTTCATAGGTCATGTTCTCTAAACCTTTAATCATTCTTGTCGCTCTTCTCTGTACCCTTTCCAATTTCTCCACATCTTTCTTGAAATGTGGCGCCCAGAACTGGACACAGTACTCCAGCTGAGGCCTAACTAGTGCAGAGTAGAGCGGCAGAATGACTTCACGAGTTTTGCTTACAACACACCTGTTGATACAACCTAGAATCATATTTGCTTTTTTTGCAACAGCATCACACTGTTGACTCATATTCAACTTGTGGTCCACTATGATCCCTAGATCCCTTTCCGCCATGCTCCTTCCTAGGGTCCCTCAAAACTGCCTGTTCTGTGCAGCCCCTCTGAAGCACCTGGCTCTGGCCAGTGATGGAAACAGGACCCTGGGCTAGTGGACGATTGGACTGGCCCGCTATGGTGGTCCTCACAATCAGATCAGCTTGCGCCAGGGAACCTGAATGCATGGCAGCAGATTTGACGCACGCAGTTGTGTGCAGCAGGCTGCTGGGGGACAGATTTACACCTTTATCCGGGCATTTAGACACTATCCGGAGGGCACACCGAGGGGTTTGGGAGGTGAAATCCACCCTTACCAAGAGTCAGGATGCCGGGTTGGTTGCACAGACCTCTTCCCACAGTTGTTGCTCCAGTCAGTGGTCCCACTGCAGCAGCCGGGCAAGTCACTAGGTCTACGTAAACATGGATCTTCTCCCTTCCACTGGCCTGAGCCCAATGTGTCCTTCCGCCTCCGCCAAGTGCGGCTGGTCTTGAGCCCACATCCATGGCGTGTAGGGGTGCACAGAACCTGGGGCACCATCCCGTGTCATTACTCAGCCAGTAAATCCCTCGCGCAGTCCAGTTTAGCCCCCCAAACCATCCACTCAAGCCTGAGGAGAATGGGAAAGCGAGTGGGCGGGGCCATGTTTGCTGGTGTAGCTAGAGCGGTGTAGCAATGCCGCCAAGCCGCCCCTACCATAGAGAACAACCCGTCTCCGATGCCTACAACCTCTCAGGACAAGGCTTGTACTGAGACATTCCCACCGTGCTTATGTTTGCTAATGATCTGCATGGTGCATGTTATCCTGGATGGTTACCTTTAAGTCCAGCGGGAGCTCTTTTTGTACCACAAAACTCAGGGCTGGCCTTACCATGAGGAGAACTGAAGTGGCCGCCTCAGGTGCCAGCCTGTTGGGGGCGCCCCTAGGACCCAGAGTGTAGAAAATTGTGTCTGCTGCTGGTGCAGCGAGCGGGCATGGGGGCGTCATTTGAGCTCCCCGCCTCAGGTGCCAAAATATTGTGGGCAGGTTTTGTCCAAACCTCTCCTGTGCATACGCAAGAGATACGTTAATGGCCACACTGTGTCTCCTTGTAAGCAGGTCCGGAGAGTAATGCCAGACACCACCACCTACTTCTCCATCCTGAGGAACCCGGTTTCACCGATGGAATCTTCCTGTGCCTATCATAAATGTTCAACACCAGCCTTTGGAAGGTCCAAGGATGTGACCGAGTTTCCAGCATCTCCATGGACATATTACAAGCTGAGTGAAATCAGAAGAGTACGTGTGTGCCAGGAACTGCATGTGGTTTGACTTTGGCTATGATAACTATGCAGTCGGCATGGAGGATTGTGTCCAGGGTGTCATATCGGAGGTGGAGCAGGCGTCTCAGCTGCTGCTGCTCCCCGAGTACTTTGATGAGTGCATGGTCCTGCTGAGGGACACGCTGGCTGGGAGCTGGACGAGGTGGTTTCCTTCATGCTGAACTCCCGAAGCCCAGACACCTTCCAGAATATGACCCCCGAGAGCAAGGAAAAGGTGAAAGAATGGTGCTGGTTGGACTGGATGCTCTACCAGCACTTCAACAGGTCCTTCTGGAGGAGAATTCTGTAGGCAGTAGGGCTGGACAGATTGGTTTGGGAGGTGACGCTCCTGAGAATGAGACTAAAGGAACTCACGGAACAAAAGGAACTGTGTCTCTTGGACCCCGCGCCCGTAGACAGGACCAAGATCAAAGACAAAAATCCTCAGCTCTTGAAGTCAGGGAGTGGAAATATTCCGGGCGATAGCCTTAAAGAAGACCTGACGAATGAGACTCAGCGAGCCTGCCTGAGACTGATCATGCCCAAACTATGTCCTATCTGTATGCGCGTCAGTTCCCAGAGAAGAAGAGGAAGAACATGCCTTTCCCCTCGTGGTAAGGCCTGGCTCCCCGGGAGCTCGCCTCACTAGACACACTCTGTATTTACATGCAATCCAATCCAATCCCTCCCTCTGTGATGCCTCACAGTATGCTTGAGAATCTCCATGAACTCTCTCTCCCGGCCCGACCTGGCCAGTAACGGCCCCCCAAGCCCCACTCGTGCATTGGCGCACACAACCGTCATGCGGGTACCAGGTTGTACCAAGAGGCCCTGGGACATTAGCAGACTATAGACCCCGAAGCACAAGCCCCGCCAGTGGAGCGAAAGGAATTAAGCCATGAGCCGTCGCTAGGTTGCAGGCCGCGAGCTCCGTGGAGACCAGAACATGACCACACACTAAGCTGGGCCCTCTGACTCAGAACCAGACCCTCCCACCCCCGCAGAGGAGCGAGCCCAGTCCAGGACGCCAGCCCAACGCGGAGAAGCCAGGAGAGCGCGGCAGTTTCAGTCAGCAGAACATGCCGCAAGCTTGTCTCCCCTTCTGCTGCCAAATAAGACTAGAGCACAACGCGATTTCACACGGTGGATCCCATCCTCCAGCCAGCGCAGTGGTGCAAGGAAGCACGGGGCCGAGGCAGGCAGAGTATTACCCTGAGCTGGGGGAGATAGACGTCAGTGTGAGAGGAAGGGCAGATGTGAGATTATGCAAATGCTCTTTTGAGGCGGCAGCGTGGTCTCATGGCTAAGGGATGTGACTCGACATCAGGATACTCAGCTCCGCCACTGACCTACTCGGCAATCTGTGTTTAATCACTTCTCCCCCTCCCTGATCTTTGTCTGGCTCATCTGTTCACGCTGCAGCTTCCCTGATGGTGTCTGTCTCTGATCAGGTGTTTAGTCAGCGAGACCCCAGCCTTAGCTTATACTCTAGGACAGTGGTCCCCAGCCTTTTGGGGCTGCCAGGTGCCTGGGGGTGGGGCCACTCACATGCCAGGCATCCAGGAGCGAGGCTGCTCATGTGCCACGCGCCCGAGGCAGGGGCCACCCATGTGCCACGCGCCTGGGGCCGGCACTGTGCATGTGCCGCATGCCTGGGGCAGGGGCTGGCCCAGATCATTCGGTGGGCTCACATAAATGCCCCTGCAGGCACTGCAGTGGGGACCACTGCTCTAAGAGCTCCTCTGATAGAAATGACACTGCTAACCAAAGAGGAACCCACTGAACAATTTGGAAGGCGAACCAGCTGGCAGCCGGACCCCTCTGAGCCTGCCGATCCATCCACTACAAACTTAGGCTTCTAAGATGTCGCTGGGACATTGCCAAGGAAAATATTGTGGGTTCGGGAGGGGAAGCAGAGGAGACACCCCCAGGTGTGTCACTTGTCACAGCTCCATTTCAGTCCAACGATCAGTGACATTGCTCCCATCTGGGAATTTGCCCCGGTCTTGGTTGTCCAAGAAAGGCCGTAAGATGTAAAACATCCTGGCTTCCTCTGTGGGAGCGAGAGAGGGTTAACTCTGCAGTGTCAGGCTGTTTCCGCAGCATGGCATTTCCTCCCTTCATTTCCTGTTAGTTTCCATTTGCCTTGCAACTCACTGAATGATTGTCCTCCGTCCTCCAGCCTGAGCTGTTTAAAGGTTGCTGCTTTCTGCCTGGGAGGGGGCTGCGTATCAGACAGGGGTGAAATGATGACCATGTGGACATTGTACAGTTTGTCCTCTGCTCTGGGTTTTTCCAATGAAAGGTACACAAGTGGCCCGCAGGACAACGGTTACTATGCTAATCATTAATAGTGCAGACGGCATCATATTAACCCCATTGCTCTGTGCACACATCAAGCCGTTAAGCCCCACCGATTGGGGTAGCTTTGGAATCAACGTCTGGAGAGACGGCCCCGCGGCTGTGTGTACACCCCTCGTGGCAAGTCCTACAACGCGCCTGGCACCGTGGCACTTCTCATCGCAGCCGCTGGTTCCTGCCTCGGGGCAGGGTGAGCATTGATTACACAATAAACCCATCACAAATCAGGGACACCTGTTTCAGGAATGCATTGAGCATGTTTCCCCAGGACCAGCTGTCCTTCCCACTCAGCAGCGCTGCCGCGGGCATGATGGTGAGGGTTAATACAGGCCCCATACACACGTGTGTGTGTGTGTGTGTGTGTGTGTGTGTACACTCACACGCATGCAAAGGGTGCAAATGCACCCCCCATGGTCCTCCAAGTAAACTGCTTTGGCCAGCCGGGAAAAGGCAGGAACAGCAAACCTCCCGAGCCTCCCTCTCCTGTGCTCCTGCCAGCTGGGAAAAGGCTGGGGCCGAACTCCCCCCCCACCCCCCCCACTCCGTTCCTGCGTATGGGCCTGTAATAATGCTAGGCCAGTGGGGATGGGCCATGTTTGCTGGTATAGCTCAGTAACTCAGAGCTTGTATGATTCAAGCTGCCTTATTTCAGTCCCGTCAACTCCCCCGGGCTGCGACCAGCTCCCTCTCCTTCAGCTTCTGCCTTGCTGCTTGGAAGGTCCCGATTAGGTAATAACCTCTGGATCAGCTAAACGCTTATTATCCATCGAGGGAAGGGGTAGGGAGACGACTTCCCCCTTTTTGCAGATTTGTTTAAGTAATTGTTGAAACCGGTTAAGGGGTTATTTATTTAAAGAGAAATGTCTCTGTGAATGTTGTTTTGTGTGTGTGTGTGTGTGTATAACACTAATTAGATTAGCTAGTAACCAATTAATTGAGCTCATTTGAAATAGGAATTGAAGGTGAATGGAGTTTCGGAGATCAAGGGTATGTCTACACTACCCCGCTAGTTCGAACTAGCGGGGTAATGTATGCATACCGCACTTGCTAATGAAGCCCGGGATTTGAATTTCCCGGGCTTCATTAGCATAAGCGGGGAGCCGCCATTTTTAAATCCCCGCTGCTTCGAACCCCGTGTAGCGCGGCTACACGGGGCTCGAACTAGGTAGTTCGGACTAGGGTGCCTATTCCGAACTACCGGTACACCTCGTTTCACGAGGAGTACCGGTAGTTCGGAATAGGACCCTAGTCCGAACTACCTAGTTCGAGCCCCGTGTAGCCGCGCTACACGGGGTTCGAAGCAGCGGGGATTTAAAAATGGCGGCTCCCCGCTTATGCTAATGAAGCCCGGGAAATTCAAATCCCGGGCTTCATTAGCAAGTGCGGTATGCATACATTACCCCGCTAGTTCGAACTAGCGGGGTAGTGTAGACATACCCTTAGTAAAGTGTAAAGCGTAGCTAGGCAGTGAACCCAGGATCCTAGGCTTAATGTAATGTTTACGATTTTAAATAGTATAGTCAGGGGAAATATACAGAACAACACAAAGTGCAGTTTTCTGGATTTACAAGAATCACAAACCGCTAAGGTGTAATGGGTAAAGAGAGGAAACGAAAACGTCTGCCAAAAGCAGGGTGTTCACAAGCCAAGAAATTAAGCTGCATCAAACGGTTCAAAAGAAAACATTACTTACCCGGAGGTACCAAAGACTCAGCCCCCACTTAGTCGTAGAGACTATAATCCAAATTCCGTACGCCGTCCGTCTGACAGACGCTGCTTTTAATTTGGGATTCTAAATCAACAGGAAGCAAAAGGTCACTGGATGTTTGAGTAGCGGCTCACAGATTACACCCACTGGGGAAGTGTATCTGAGCAGTTTGGAAATGAGGAAGTAGGCAGATTGAACTGCTTTTCTCAGAATAATATTAAAATTAACACTAATCCTCTTAAAGAGTCGAAATTGAATCCTCTTGATTCATTGGGCTGCATCTAGAGTTAGGATAGAAGGGAAAACAAACTCTTATCACTTACTAACCCTCCCCCGCTCTGAACTTGTGAGTGGCAGGCAGTAAGAAACGAGAGTAATACCGTTAGGTGCAATTCAATTAGTAAGATTGTTATTTGCATATTTGTATTGGTACATTTGCAGTCACAAACATTGGGGTCTGAATCGGTTGCTGTGCAATATGATTCCAAAACTAGGGGTCAAGTTAGTTGTGGTTTCAAACATACCCAATTTGGTAAAGGAAACCAGCAATGTACATTCTTTCTGCTCTGCACAGGAAGTGTCTTAGGAAAATGCAGCTGCGTTTGTCACCTACAATCTAGTTATTGTAACAGGTTTGAATTTTACAAGCAGAAACAAAGCAACCGCTTCTTGCGATGTCTCTCTGACGCAGCCCACACAACGATATGTGTTTACTTGTTTAAACATTTTTACCGAAGAGCAAAAGTACGAAACAAAACAGAGCAGATCATTCGAGCGTGTCCTGTGAAACCATGTGACCATGCATTAAAGAGACAACAGCAAACAATCTGCTGCTGCTTAAAGGACACTCGCAGTCCTCATGCGGACAGAAGTGTCTTTTGTAGGGGCGCTCTTGTCTCTTGAGCAGCTTCCCAGACTGGCCAGTCGGTATTTGGATGGCTCTTTTGGCACGTGGCGGCACCTTTAAAAGGTGCCCAGAGAGTTAGGAGCTTTCTGCAGAGGAGATCCGTTACAGGGGCTTCAAACAGCCAGCGCTGTAGAGGCCTAAACTGGTTTTATTCCTACACTCGACTGTGTGGATCTGAGGAGCCACCCACTGTGCCAGCTGAATAGCTGCACGGCCCTCGCGCTTCGGGCGCTGTAGTAAGGTCGGCACGGTGCCTGTGTGACTCCAGTGGCCTCCAGGAGATGTCCCACAATCCCCCGCTGGGAGCGCACTGGTCCCCGGCGTGCACTCCAGGCAGGAGTGTGACTGCAGCGTGGCTGTTGCTGGAGGAAGTGCCCTTGTGCAAGCTCATTAGTATTAATTGTCCCCTTGTGCTCCCAGGGGAAGGAGTTGAAGCTGATTTTCACCATGACTGGGGTGCCCGGCGATGCAGCTCTAGGCCTGCTGCTCCTTCCCGGGTGTCTGGGAGCCATTTGTCTTGCTGTCGCTTTCTGCAGGGCAGGGCCATGATGGGCGGCTGAAGCAAAAGTTCAACCCAACTTTGTTTTGTACCATCCAACTCTATTTCCCATGGTCTCAGGCGCCGCCAAGGGAGCCCGTAGACTGGCCAGCATCCCAGCCCCAGCTGAGGCCCCTGGGCGGCAGGAGAGACAGAGCAAGGCAGGGCTGTCCCCACCCAAGGAGAGACACCTCAACTGCTGGGGCAGCACTGAGGGCTCCAACTCTGGACCAACCCTCAGCTGGTGTAAACTGTGGGGGGAAGGGAGGCAAGAAACTCCCCAGGGTCCTGGCCAATACATGCAGGCACCCAGCTCCACCCTGCCCGGAGAGGCAGGGCTACAGGCAGAAGGCCAGGCCAGTCCTGAGAGCCACGCAAGTGTGCCCTGCGGCAGCCAGCACCCCGGGGCCCTGTGGGCTCATCAGGAACAGGGGCAGCTCAGTGGGGAGGCCAGCGATGTGCTGGGGAGTGGGACAAGGCGGGAAGCAGGGGCAGGGCTGAAATAATCGAGGGGCAGGTTATTATCGTCGAATCCTAGAATCCTAGAGCGGGCAGAGACCTCAGGAGTCATCACGTCCAGCCCCCTGCCCAAGGCAGGACCAGCCCAACTCAATCAACCCAGCCAGGGCTTGGTCAAACCGGGACTTATTGTGGGGCTGAGGCCTTCCCCTCCTCATCCTCATTTGTATCACCAAAGCACCTTCCAGCCCCTGTCCTGGAGCAGCCCCCCCCCCCATGCCCCGTGCACAACCCACCACGAAAACCAGCCCCTGCGCGGGGGAACGTACAGCCCAGAGGTCGGAGCGCCCGGGTGTGTGGAGCGCTCTGAGCCTGCGAAGGGGCAAGGGGGTGTTGAGTATTATTCACTATTATCGAATCTTCCACCGGTGTTAGGTCCCCCCATCAATCCCTTTCCTGCCCCCCACTCTCATTACCTCAGCTTCCTAGGGACGGTCGTCCTGCTTTGCTGGCCTCGTCCGCCCTTCGGAGAGGAACTCGGCCGGTGGGGAAGACGAACACGCCCTAATCATCCTAATCTCACCCGGCAGCCGGCAGCCTCTCCCCAGCCCCACCTGGCTTTCTTGGAAATGTGTCTTCTAGATAAAAGCTCCCAACTGCTGGCCGCTGTCTGACAGCCAAGGGGTTTGGGGGTGGCTCTCAATTCCCAGCCCCCGCTCCAGGGCTACCTCCTGGCCGGCACTGGACCCGTCTGGCCATTTTCAATGGATTTGCCAGTTGCTGTTAAATAATTTGATCTGCTGGGTTTGTCCTGGGGCTGGAGATTTGCGTCGTTCTCACCGGCGCTGGGGCAGGACGGGAAAGTGTCTGTGCAGCGAGAGGCAGGTTCCTGCGCCCGCGGGTTCAGCAGGACCAGACCCAGCCTGTTGCATGCACAGCAGCTGTCTGCCCGGCAGCGCCCAGGCATGCGGGTGCGAGAGGGCTCGAGTCGGGGGAGGGAGGCGCCCGGAGGTGCCCCCGTTCTCTCTCTTGCACTGTGTGTGCCTGGCAAAGGGGCTGTGTGTGGAGGTGCCATGGGGGGTAACCCCACCCCACACACAGGGAGGGTTTCAGAACCCGAGGGGAAAAGGACCCTGCTCAGCCTCCTCGGGCCGGGTCTCGGGCCGTGGGTTCGACAAACTGCAGAGCGCGCCCCACAGCCAAGCGATTGCTATGGCAACGGGCCGGGCCTGGCTGCGCTCTGCTCGGCCGCGCAGCCCCCGGGCGCGGGTGCAGGGACTGCGGTGCCGCTACTGCGGGGGGGCGGGGGCGGAGCGGGGCAGGGCAGAGCCGGGCCCAGAGGGTTACGGCCCCAGAGCGCAGCACGTGAGCCCCCTGCCCACTGCCCCGCCGGGTGGCTCCCAGCCCAGCGGCCCCTGCTCAGCCCCCCCCCCCCGCCAGCCCCGTCCCTGCGGTCACGGTGCAGTGCTGGCTCTGGGGAGCGGACGTGCTAGGAACAGCCCCGTCGCCGCAGCCTGGCACCGGCTACCCGCCTGAGGATGCACCGAGGGCCGTGCTGCCTCTGCCCTGGCGCACACGCAGCTATTTGCACCCACCGCACCGAGCGACACCGGGAGAGGCTCGCCCCAGAGTGCCCCGGGGGTCAGAGTCTGGGTCAAAGGGGGGAGTCGAACTGGCATCCCCGTCTCAGGGCGCGGGTCCCCTCAGGCCTGGGCTGAGGCTGTCAGGGAGGCTCCTCCCTGGCCCGCGTTGTGTGGAGCGAGGGGAGCTCAGCGCACACCTGCCAGACTGGGCCTTGCAGGGGCCTGGAGGAAGAAACTGAGGTGCAGGGGATCTGGCACCAGGAGTCCGGGCAGCGGCAGGGCCAGGCCGTGGCTGACTGGGGCTGTGTGGGTGGCGGCAGTGCCTGGCACTGGGGGTGGCTCCCTGGGTCCCACGTGGGGCTCCAGGCCTCAGTTCCACGACGGGGTCTCCAGCAGGGAGAACAGAGCTTCCCAGCCACACGGGGCTGCGGGGAGACGCCCACATGCTGCAAGAACGGGGCCATTTAAGGACTGAGAGAGACTCACACAGAAACCATCACTGAGCACAGACCCTCCCCCCCTTTCCTTTGCCCATCCCAGATGCTGGAGGGAGGCTTAGGTGGGGAAATGCAAATTCAGAGCCATTGGGCGGGGTGGAACTTTTATTTAAAGGAGCATTTAAAATGTCGCTGTGCAGACGGCAGGGTCCAGAGCTGAAGCAAAGAAAGACAAAAATTATCAATGACAATGAACATTTTGCATGGGGGAGGTTCGGGCTGCCATTCACAGAGTGTCATTACATGCCTTGTGACTGAGCATGGACATTACAGTAGCCGCTAGAGTCCTTCACTAGCTAAGGGCTTCATCACACAAGATGCTGCAATTTCCAAACCCATGTAGGGGGACAGATTCTGAAAGGCTCCAGAGGCAGAGCGATGCCCAATGGGATTTTCAAAAGCACTTAGGGGCATCTCTAGGTATCAAATACCTTTGAACATTTGACCCTTAGGTTCCTAAGTCACACTGATTTTCAGTGGAGTTCTGGTTCACAAAGCCAACGTGACTCCTAGGTCATTTGGGTAAATTTTTCCCTGAAGGACAAGACATACTGAGTATTGGTGATGTCATGATATGTATACCGCACCCTCCGTCCTACCCCCCCACGCTTCCTACTGATTTAATTAGATCCTGGGAAAACTTGGGAGAAGAGGTGGATTCTGACAGGTTCTCTCCTACAAAGTCACCTGCAAAGAGAAAATGGCCGAGAGTCACTGACTAAGAGAACGTGCGTCTTGTGCACAGTTTGTTTTAGTCGCAGGAACATGAGGGCTGGAAGGGTCACCTTGTTCTTCTAGATGCCGTCATTCATTCTTGTTTTGATGCACATGGACCACTGCGTTTTGTGCCTAGAATAAGGGCCTTGTACGTGGTGGGGCAGTGTGTTCTGAAGAGATTTTCCACCAAGGTGTTACTTCCTGCAACCACAGGCTTGTGTTCCTGGTTCATGAAGTTCCACAGATGCAGAGCATAAGAGTTGCTGAAGTCGGGGCTTGTCTCCCAGATCTCATAGTACTGTCTCCATCCTTCATAAGCGATGGGGTAGAATCGCTGAGGATGTAAGAAGGAAATATTCTGGCAACTTAGATCCTCCACATTATGGAAATCGCTCAAGGTGCACAATGCTCGGAGTCTCCTTGTCATTAACATGGGGCCTTGATTTCCCCAAATGCCTCCATTGTAGTTTTCTACAAAATCCTCCATGCAATCCCAAATGAACCAGTGATGGTGAGGAAAGCCCAAAATCCCATTGCTGGAGAACTGGGAAGCCTGGGCCGCCAGGAACTTTGCCACTGGAATAGGCCTGATGGAGATGACGTCAGTGTCCATGTAGATCCCCCCGTATTTCCAGAGGAGTGCAAGTCGGCTGGCGTCAGAGATGATATGAACCCAGTGCTTCTCCTGGGCTGCGTTAACCTGCAGAGTTGGAAAGGGAGCACAGAGATGCAATTGGCTGCTTTTCTTTTTCAGCTAAGTCACGTTGGTGGAAAAGGGCAAGAGCAGATACAGGTTTTACTCGGTGGGATTGTACAAGTGTGCTCAAGCCACAGCAAATCCCAAGAAACATCCAACATTGATCAAATAACGAGATTAGGAATCATTAACCGTTATTTCCCCAAACAACCCCCCATCGCAACTGACACTCTCACTGTCTGATCCAAAGCTGTCATGGCTGCCAACAGAACCATACCGAGAAGTGCAGAGAAATGCAGTGACCAACACTTCTGAGAGGCATGGCTGGTGGAATACCACTGCCTTTTTTTTCTGTTGTTCCAAAATGGACCTTTGAATTCCCCTCTCACTTCCAGAGCTTGTTTTTAAACATTTTCGTTGCTGTCAGACACCTTTAACAAGCACTGAAATCATGTTTCCCCACCAGGAAAAGTTCTCTTTACATTCATGCTTGCTAAAATTATTCAAATACACCTTCTTTATCAAAAAATGGCCTTTTTGGAAAAGATGGTGATTAAGCATTTTGAGAAAATATGGCTACCAAAATTATTATCGGAATACTCTATTTGCCATAAATCCTACCGCCAGGAAATGGAAAATGTACATAACAATTTCAAGAAATATTCTGACCAATGCCTGGCAAAATGTCATGAAAAGAGGTCCATTTGGGGGTAATAAAACTGCTTCAAAATGTTTAAAAATATCACAACCAGTTTCTTTTCATTTTCTACCACCTCTACCTTAAATCTTGTTAAAAAATGTTTCCTCCTTTCTATTTCCTCTCACCTTATGGTACCATGGGAGCAGAGGTGTCCCCTGGAACAAACTTTCCATCTGAAGAGGAAAAAGGAAGACATTCTTCATAGCAGATAGAAGAGAGGAGGCAGAGGAAGTGGAATTTGAATCCAGCCGTGTGTTATTTTTCAACCCTTTCATGAAGAAGACAACAGGTCTGTCAGGGTAGATCCTGGCAGCAGATTCCACAGAACATGCAACCAAGGGAGGAGGCTGCAGGCGGTCTGTGGTCTCCACAAAGATGATGCTTCTGCTCTGGTTCATAACATCCTCTTCTGTCAGGAATGGCTTAGCAATAGGCTTGCGTGAAAAGA
Organism: Pelodiscus sinensis; assembly: GCF_052426305.1. Lineage (NCBI taxonomy): Eukaryota > Metazoa > Chordata > Testudines > Trionychidae > Pelodiscus > Pelodiscus sinensis. The sequence goes on along the minus strand of NC_143061.1, from coordinate 54,345,223 downwards.
CACAAACGGGCTGCAGGGAGAATTCATACAAAATGACAAAGACAAAGACAAAAAAGAAGCAGAGCACTATCTGGATCTCCTTCAACATTCTTGCTTGTCCTTGGACCGGCGAGTCTTAAAAACAAAGTCAGCGTCCACGGTTCACTGTTTATCGCTGGGAGACAAATACGACAGGAGAGGATTTCAAATGTTATTATTGCCTTGGATTATTTCTTTTGCAATTGACAGCTTGTTGCAAAACTGGGGAATCAAGAGTTAAACTAAATCACAGACCTGAGTTGGCATCAGCCTCTTTGACTCAAGCGGCTCTTTAGGAAAAAGGCTTGTCATCCGTCTGCGGGTTGGAATCCTGAAGGGTGCAGTCCTCAAACCAAAGGTGTTCTCTGTTGAACTCGGTGGAGTTCACTGGCATCGAAAAGGGCCCTAGATCATAAGAGGAAGGAGAAACAGACTTGAATCGAAGTGAGCTGCATGCTGCAGTCAAGCAAGGAACTCTACCGAGCTAAGAGGCGGTGAGTGTGAAGACATTTGCCTCTGCACGCAGCGTGGTTCATGATGGTTCTTACTTCTTCTGGCAGCTGGTTCCTAGAGACACGGTTGTTTGTACAGTAGTAGACATCTGAGCATCTGAGTTGCGCAGGCTGTTATCTGCTTTCTGATTCTGCTATACTCAACTACTGATTCAATTATAAAACATAGAGTTGAAGCCCACACGGGCACATCAAAGCCAATTGCCTCGAAGATTTCAACCCGGACTCATAGTAAATTTCAATCCCTTGGGAAACCTCTAAATTCTAAAATATTTAACAGATCGTCTAGTTCGTAGAATCATAGAGTCCCAGGGCTGGGAGAGACCTCAGGAGTCATCAAATCCAGCCCCCTGCCCAAAGCAGGACCAGCCCCAACTCAATCAGCCCAGCCAGGGCTTTGTCAAGCCGGGACTTAAAAACCTCTAGCGATGGAGATTCCACCACTTCCCTAGGGAACCCATCCCAGGGTTTCACCCCCTCCTAGGGAAATAGTTTTTCCTAATATCCAACGTAGACCTCCCCCACTGTAACTTGAGACTATTGCTCCTCGTTCTGCCATAGTCAATACAGCCATGAAATGAAAACCAATGAAGTACATTACATCAAATCTTATGATACGATTTCCCTCTCGTTTTCTTGCGACGTATTTGTAAATAAATCAAAACTCACCGTCTTTGATAAGCAAAAGCCAGACAGAGAATATAGTCGGTTGGAAACCAATGCTGAATTTATTTTGAATAGGACATTTTTCCGAGGTAGGTCGGAGACTCGGTGCCTAAGAACGCAGGCTGCCTAATGCAGTACAGTCACGCCAGGTAGGACTTTCGGAACGGGATCTTTGGCTTTGCTTCCTAGCCACGCAGTGGTGTTTGCACTCTATTTGCATTGTTGATAAGAAGAGGAAACGCTACATTTTCAATGGTGTAGGACTGCGAGCACAAGTAAGGAGGTGACACCAAAGCATGTGCCTTTGCGGCGCAGTGATGAGGACTTTCCAGTGGGAAATTGCGGCTTTGAAGGTGCACGGTTGCACTGCTAACAAAATGAAGGAGCAACGTGCCCAGCAGAAAGTTGTACCCGGGCTTAGGACAGGTGTTTTGAGCTGCTGGTGGAAGTGGGCACAGAATGATAGCTTATTTCACCTATTTGGGGCACAGGTTTATCTGTGAACACATGGAAACTAGATGTGGATGAGCACATGGAACCATTCCTCCTTGGACCTGAGATGGGAGACAGGGACATGCTGTCACATGCGATTTGTGCAATGTTCTTGGAGAGCTGCCACTTCCTCTGCAGAGAAAGGAGAGGTACAGTCGGATGGCATGGCATGGTACAGTCGGACGTCATGGCATGGTACAGTCAGACGGCCTGGTGATTAATGCCTGGTCTGAAAGTTCCCTTACTACACTAGGCCTCTTCAGATGAGACACGACACGCTCCCGGTCCGGGACACCACGGCTGTGGGGAGGTGGCTGGTGACGATAGAGCAGAACTCCTTCATGTTGCCGTAGGAAACCTCGCCCTCTGAGGAGGATACAGGGCCCCGGATGGGGTCTTGGATTAAGCCAGGAAGCTCTCTCATAACTTGCCTGTCATAGAGTACTGTAATGACTAACCCCCCGACAAGCTTTTATCTAGTACAATGTTGGCCTAACATGACAGCGTCTTCTTTCCCCAGCAATTCACTACGGTCTCTGAATGTGTAGGTAACACTTCCCTTTCCCCCTCCCCCAGCTCTCAGGAGTCTGACATTTGAATTTCTTACACGTGCCATGACTTCAGAATGAACAGTGTAAAATTAGAGCTCGGGGCGTTGCAGATCTCAAACTGTCTGAGGGAAATAGTCATTTCCACACACCGGGAGGTTGGAGAATGACAAGGCTTTGCTGGGAATACACTCAGACAGGCCATATCATGACTAACAAGTTCCGGCATGTTCTCTGATGGAAGCCTGTAGTCTGGCAGCCCTGCCTAGTGACCCATAGCCCCTCAGGTATAGCGTGGCCCCCGTGAGGGAGACTCACTTTGTAACTCCTGGCAGGAGTTCTGGTGACCTGGGGCCCATGTGCGGCTTTGCAAGAATCACTCCTGTATCCTACTGACGAAGCTCACACAGGATATTGTAATAGAAATGTAGCCGTGTTAGTCTGGTCTAGCTGAAACAAAAACCAGGACTATGCAGCACTTTAAAGACTAACAAGACGGTTTATTAGGTGATGAGCTTTCATGGGCCAGACCCACTTCCTCAGATCAAATAGTGGAAGAAAATTGGCACGACCATATATACCAAAGGATACAATCAAAAAAATGAACACATATGAAAAGGACAAATCAAATTTCAGCTATTGGACAGGATCTCAAAGAAAAAACAGTTTCTTGCCATTTCAACCAGAAAGGACATTGTCTCCAGGACTTAACTACCTGCATCCTGCTTCAAAGACATTTTAACACCAGACTTGAAAGAGAATCCTCTGAACTGTCATTCATGCTTAAATTTGACACTTTGCACCTAGGTCTCAACAAAGACGCTAATTATCTTACCCATTACAAAGATAGCTTCCCCAATTATCACCTCTAATATCATTAGCTCACAGACACTTACCTCGCCATCTTCCCCCCCTCTGTTCTGAAATTTGATTTGTCCTTTTCATATGTGTTCATTTTTTTGATTGTATTCTTTGGTGTATATGGTCATGCCAATTTTCTTCCACTATTTGATCTGAGGAAGTGGGTCTGGCCCATGAAAGCTCATCACCGAATAAATCATCTTGTTAGTCTTTAAAGTGCTACATAGTCCTGTCTTTTGTTACAGGATATTGTGACAGAGTCAGGACAGAGGGGGAGTGGTTGAAGGAAAGTATATCAGCCCCAGACTGAGTAAGTCTCTGTACCCAGTGTGAACTAACAAGGACTAACCCAGAACCAAAAGGAACCTTCTGGACTCAGTCAAGCCAACTGAAGCCCCGGGAGACAGTTGGGATGTTTCCGGAGTCCACTGGGGGGACTAATCAGAGCCTCTGGGGTCAATTAAGAGCCAGCTGGGACTGGTTAAACAAGGCTCCTCTTCAGTTAGCTGGGAGCGCGTGAGGAGTCTGGGGGAGGGAAGGTTCCCAGGGTCTGTGAGTGAGAGGTGTCTGAATGAGAGATGGGGACTGCGAGCAAGGCAGAGTGCTGTGGGGGAGCAGATACCACAGGAAAGGTTATGGGGGGTTGTTCGGGGAAGTGGCCCAGGGAAGAAGCTGCCGACTGGGAGCAGAACTGCTTTAGGGTCCTTGGACCGGAAGCCGGAGTAGTGAGTGGGCCTGGGTTACCCCCACCCCTCCCCATGCTGCTACAGAGTCTGCCTCTGAGGGGGATTTTCACCTCCCTGAGGACTAGCCTGTGATGAAAAGGGCTCAGGAGGCTGTCAGCTTTGCCCCTAGAGCAGGGCCAGGGGCTCTGTGGAAGGCACAGTGAGCCTCTGACAGGCCCGGCCAAAGAGTGTGCAAGGCCCAAGGCAGGATGCTGGGAGCGGGGCCTGGGACCAGCCGGGGGATGGTGAATACTCAGCACTACAGGGCCCAAGGCATTTGCCTGGCTCGCCTTGCCCTAGGGCCAGGCCTGGGCTCTGAGGCAAACACTGTCTGCCAGCGCTGGACCCATGCGGAACGGCTGGAGCGTCGCCCCAGTATGTAAATGCTGACTGGGAACTGATCAGCTCCTGCCCTGGCCACGGAGACCACGACCTCTTCCTTCCCTTTCTCCCATCCTCGCGGAGCCTGACTTTGGCCACAGCCGGGAGCATGATGCTAGTTTGTCCCTGGCTGCTGAGTGTGACCTGGCTGGTGCAGTGAGGCCATGGCAGGCAGCTGGTGTGAGGTGCTCTCTGGTTCCCGCACGACAGAGCAATTTCATGCCGCTCCATGTGCTGTGCACAGCACCCTGGCTGGGGCTCCCCCTCTCCTCTTCATCCCCGTCTGACGCGCGCCTGGCCTGTTCCCAGCTCATCAGAACAAGCTACACACGGCACACAGAGCTTCAGGTACGCAGGGCCCATCAGGAAAAGTGAGAGAGTTCCTCCCATCGAAATACGACTGTGCTCCGCTCACCCCCCTCCCCTCCCTGTGTGTCACCCTCGCCCCTGGAAACTCAGGGTTGCAGCTTCATTCCTGTTGTCTTTGTTTTCTGAACAGGTACTGTGTGGTTCCTGGTTGGAATAGCTCAAGGAGGATGTAGCATTTTAATCCTGCCAGACCGGAGCACAGCAAACATGTGCCATGATATGTTATCTCGGCGTGCTGCTCTTAATGGATAAATAACAGCCTGTGGATTATACCAAGAGGATTTCATTTACACCACGTACAGCTTTCCTTACACCGCACATGCCTAGAAACACCTCAGCGCCAGACTGAACGCAGCAAAAATGGCAGCCCTGGCTTGCCCAGACCTGCAGGCTAGGCCCAGTTCATTCCACAGTGAAACACAAGGGTCGGAGTGTGTCCCCTGAACCTGGCCGCGTCACACCAGAGAGGAATGCAATGAATACGTCTGTCCTTTCTCGAGGAACATCTGTACCGTCTGCCGAGCCTACAGCATACGTTTGGATAAAAATATGGGAGCAAATATCGGAACACCTCACATCTATTACTTCAAGCTCCATTCTGGCTTTTATCTGGTACGATGTCGGCCTAACACGACAGCTTCTTCCGACCCCAGCGGTTCACTAACTGTCTGAATGTGTAGGTGACTCTCCTCCCCACCACCACCCTGCCCTGAGGAGTCTGACATTGGAATTTCTTATGCGCATCACGACTGTGGAATGGACCGTGTCGAATTAGAGCTCGGGGCGTTGCAGATCACCTCCCAACCTCGTCTTATTGTCAATCCACGTCTCTGGGCCTGGCTCCTCAGCGACTCCTCTCCCTCTCGCTGCCTTTCTCCTCCCTCGCTGCTTTCCTGTGTGTGCTCCAGGCTCGCTGACGGGGAGGAGGGGGCGTTTACCCCCGACTCGCCTGAACCGCTGCCAGAGCGCCGGCGCACGGCGTTGGCTCTGAGGTCTGGGGGAGGCCGCGATCTGGGCGGTGCTAAGGGCTGACTGCCTTTGGCCCCACCTCTTCCGGGGCGTGGCGCCGGCTCCCCTCACACCGTGCCCCAGGGCCCGCTGGGACTGTCGGCCCTGCGCTGTGTCTCCGTTTTTCTCAATGGTCTTGGCCCCGGTCACTTCACACTGATGGGCAGGGCTGATTGTTGCTGTTACCCCATAGTTCCAAAGATACGTTCAGCTTTTTTAAAATGGCTCACCTCCCATTTCCCCCTGCTATCGCCCTTTGATTTATCACCTGTTTTATGGCCCCCCCCCGGGTCCCTTTCGTACACCAGGATCCCTTTGTGCTAGGGTCTGTACAGCCCAGAACAGAGGTGCTCCCAGTTCCTAGCTTACGGGGCCATGTCCCCAATTCCCATGTCAATGAACATTTAAAACGGCACTAATCCTCATCTAAATCCCTGAAGGCAGCCTTCAAATTCCTAGCCCAAGGTATTTTCCTTTAGTGGATCCTGTCCATTATGATTTGCTCATACATGTGGAACCTCCCTAGTCCGGCACTCTGGGTCCTGCCTGATGCCGAATCAGAGAATTTGCCGGACCACGGGAGGCCAATACCGTCTAGCAACATCACCAGCACTTCCACTGCTTGCTGGGCTCTTAGAAGACATTTAAGGGAAAATTGGAGCTAAATCACAGCACAGAACACTGGGAGCCAGGGCTGGTGGCTGTAAACAAACTTTATAGGAGCGCAGGAAACTCAGCCACCCCTGTGATAAGCGAACATCCGGCTAACTAAAATTGTGCTGGACCACGGGGGTTGCTGGACCAGAAAGTGCCAGACTGGAGAGGTTCAACCTGTACTAAGTGAAATGCTTCTGTATTGACTTGAGCCCAGATTTTTAAAGGTATTTAGGCACCTGAAGATACTGATGAGTGTCTGATGGGATTTTCAAAAGCATGCAAGGCAACCCACTAGACACCTGCCTGCATTCCTAGCTATCGAAATACCCACCCAAAGCTGCCCCCTTGCTCTGTTCTGTTCTTTCTTTACATTCCTGTCAGGTCCTAAAATAGCTTTTAAAAATGCAGCTGGTTCATAAATGTAAATGGGAACTTCACTAACCTACCACCAAAAAAGTGCTTCCTTTGCTTCTTCCCTTTGCCTCGTATTTTGTCTTCCTGCAGATAAAGAGAATTTTAAGAGACTTAAAATGCTTCCAATTGCAAAGTTGGCAAGAAGTTGTTGGAAGAGGCCGTTGGGTTACCAATGAGAGATTCTTTGCAATGTTCTTAAAACCAAAAGGATTTGACTTATGTTTTCACAGGTGACGCCCATCGATTAGTTTTGGTGCTTTGCTCCAAATGAAGAGATTTGTCACTTTCCCTTGTGTGTCTGACCAATGGGCTCCATTGTGCCCCTCAAGTAACCCTGCAAGTCATTGTGGGCAGTTTTCTCAGTGCATCCACCCAATCCTAGAATCCTAGAACACTAGACCTGGAAGAGGCCTCCAGAGTCACCGAGTCCAGTCCCCAAGCACCATCTAGATCAGGCCTGGGTAAAATACAGCTCACGGCCGAATCTGGCCCGCCAAGCCACCAGATCCCGCCAAGCCACCAGATCCCGCCCTCGGAGGCAGCATCGGGGAGCCCCAGGCAGGCGTCCCTGCTTGTCACAGGCCATGCAGAAAAGCAGCTGCAGGGCTCTGTTTTTGTTTTGAAACTGGAGAGGAGGGGGGAAGTTTTAGGAGCCGCCCCGCCCTCAGCACATTCCTATTGGCTGGTTTCTGGCACACACCAGCCAATGTGAGCTGCTTGTTAGAATAACAGGCAGCTATGAAGAATCACGCCCCCTCTCCTGGGCTCAGGGCCAGGCAAACTGGCTGGCTGGGAAATCTTTAACCTCTGCAGGCAGGCAGGCTAGTTTGACAGCTGGCAAGTAAGTCTCTTGGCCACAGCCTGCTGCTGGCACCCCAGCCCCTCCCTGCCCCAATCATTGCCCCCCACCCCAACATACCCAAACCCTCTGTACCTTTCTTACAGCCATACCCTCTATCAGATCCGCCCCCCCAATCTCCTGCCCCAGATCACAATCCCCTCCTCCCCATGGTCACATCCCAAACCCCTGCCCTCCAGTCCTCTGCCCTAAGTCACAACCGCCTGCTTCATCCCAACTCCCGCCCAGACTCCGGTCTCCTTCCTGCAGCCCAGTCCCTTACCCCAAGCTCCCTTCTGCACCCCACCTCCACCCCACACCCCGCATCTCCATTCAGTCATGCAGGAGTGCGGCCCTCGACCACTTTCCAAGCTTTTGGACTGCCCCTCCCCATCAAAAATTATTGCCCACCCCTGGTCTAGATCATTCCTGGTAGATGTCTATCCAATCTGCCTTGAAATATCCCCAGTGATGGAGATTCCATAACCCCCGCTAGGCAATTTATTCCAGTGTTTAACCACCCTGACAGGTAGGAAGTTTTTCCTAATGTCCAGCCTAAACCTTCCTTGCTGCAATTTAAGCCCCTTGCTTCTTGTTCTGTCCTCAGAGACCAATTTTTCTCCCTCCTCCTTGTAACACCTTTTTAGATACTTGAAACTGCTATAATGTCCCCTCTCAGTCTTCTCCTTTCCAAACTAAACACGCCCCATTATTTCAGTCTTCCCTAACAGATCATGTTTTCTAGGCCTTTACTCATTTCTGTTGCTCTTCTCTGGATCTTCTCCCATGTCTCCACATCTTTCCTGAAATGTGGCACCCAGAACAGGACTCAAGACTCCAACTGAGGCCTAATCAGTTCAGAGTAAGGTGGAAGAATGACCTCTGGTGTCTTGCTCACAACACCCCTGTTAATACATCCCAGAGTCATGTTTGCTTCTTTTGCAACAGCTTCACGCTATTGACTCATGTTTAGCCTGTGAGCCACTCGGACACCTAGATCCCTTTCTGCCGTACTCCTTCCTAGACAGTCACTTCCCATTCTGTATGTGTGAAACTCTTTGTTCCTCCCTAAGGCTACCTCTAGACTGCAAGCCTCTTTTGAAACAGGCTTTTTGGAAAGGTGCTTTCGAAAAAGAGCATCTAGATTACAACCAGTACTTTCGAAAAAGCAAGCCGCTTTTTTGAAAGAGAACACCCAGGCAATCTGGATGCTCTCTTCCAAAAAAGCACAGTTTGCATTACATAGCGCCTTTTTTCGAAAGAGCATAAGCTTTACCATGGTCAAAAAAACAGCCGTATTCTTTCAATTTACTTCTGAAAGAACGCAGCAGCAGTCTAGACACAGGTAAAGTTTTTTCGAAAAAAGGCCACTTTTTTTTTGAAAAAAGCCTTCAGTCTAGACACACCCTATGTGGAGTACTTTGCATTTATCCTTATTAACTTCATCCTATTGACCTCAGAGCATTTCTCCTGTTTGTCCAGATCATTTTGACTTATGCTAGCCTCCAATGTGCAGCAGCAGTCAAAAATCAAATAGAATGTTAGCAACTTTCAGGAAGCAGATGGTAATAAGACAAAATATTATAAGCCACCACCCAAAACCATAGAGCACCCAGACATAGAATACAGTATCAGTTCTGGCCACCCTGTCTGAAATAAGCTATATTAGAATTGGAAAAGGTACAGAAAAGGTCAGTGAAAGTTGTAAGTGGTATAAAACCACAGTGGCTGTACATGCAGTCACGAGCCGTTTATTGCCCACCCGTGGTCTTAAGGAGAAGATGAAAGTACTTACCAGCTCAGCTTTGACTATTTCAGACATCAGGCTTTTGGGGTTAATGTTCAGGATGTTACTAGCTTTCCTTGGGAGAGTTCTGTAAACATCAAAGGAACTTGATTTGTTTGCAAATTTCAATAATTCCCATAAAATTCAATTTTCCGATTTGGTCTCTATAAACATGTGGCTCTGAAGGGCATCGTATTCTTTGTTAAAGATGATACATTTAAGACACTATGAGCATCGGACAATGGAAGAAAGGACGAGTAGAAAGGACCAGAGGTTAAAAACCTTCCAGCAACATAGGTACCAAGCTAGCCATACGATGCAGTGCCGTAGCAAAAGTTGCAGATGGAATCTTTTTCTACTCCCTCTTCTTACATTCCATGGAAACACTTCCCTATATGACTAGAAAGTCTTATGTTTGGTCTGAAGCCAAAGGTGAAATTATTTGTCAAGATTGCAGAAAATCATTCCTGGGAAAGAATGATTGATGTGTTTTATTTTGCGCACTCACTCGCGAGTGGCAGGTTTGTAGAATGTCAGTGTTGTAATGGACTCGACCAATCAGAAGGACCAAAGCTCAATAGATCCCAAGACTGCATTTCCCTACTTTGCTTAAGAGAATGTCCAGTCTTCTCCATCTCGGCCTGTCTGCTTTGAACCGCAGGCAATGGGACCTTCCACTGCTGTTTTGCCCCATTGCCAACCACCAAATATCTACATGTCTAGACTCTTGGCCCGTTATAAGGTTTTTGAGCCCCTGCTTACATTGGCTGTTCTCATTAAGCAATTTTTTTCCACGTCTTGATAAGCAATAACCTGCCACGAAACATCTCGGCTATCCATTTTTACGTTTGTGAGATGGCCCGTCCCGGCACTTGGCGGGTTCTGTATCACTGCCTTGGAATTTCTCAGCAAATGCTCAGACTGTATCTTCACAGCCATTATGCTACACAAGACAACTCAAGAGACAGCCCAAAATTCAGGGTTGCCTGAAATGACCCAGGAGATCCCTTTCAGTCCCATGTCCTATTCTTGCTAGATTTTTGCTGTGTCTCCTTGTGATAGGAACAAAGATGGATAGAAAAAGAAAGATTTAGAGGAGAACAAGAGAGCACCCTGGATCTACCACTCAGAATTCAGTACAGAGGCAAATGTGAGTGAATATCCAATGAAAAGAAGAGATAGGAAGATTTTCAGAGGGTGTTAGCTGCGTTAGTCTGTAATTGAAAAAACTTTAAAAACAACAAATAGTTCTGCAGCACCTTAGAGACTAACAAAAAATGTAGATTGTATCGGGAGCTTTCATGGGCACAACCCACTTCAGATAGGAAGAGATTAGAAGATTAAAACAATCCAGCCAGAGTATTGCTTATCAGCCATGATTGTGTGTTAGGTACAATTTTCCAAGTTTACACAAAGAAAGACAATGGCTAGTTGTCAGCAAAGAAGTCGGACTTTTGTTTAAGTCCTTGTTGTGGTGTATATGTGAGTTTCCTCGCAGGCTGCCATTTCTGAGAATGCAGCAATCTTGGAAAATGAACCGGATTTCTGCCTTTGCAAAACTATAGCCAAAACACAGCTAGGAAACACTGACTCAGTGCTTCTGGTGACACCCTGCTGCAGCTGGAGAAGAAAGTACTGGCTATTATCTCACACATACACAGAGAGCCTCTCTTTTTAACTCTCGTGGTTTCACAGTTAAGGAGATAAGTTCCTTGAAGGGCTTAGTAACATGACACCCCATGTTTGAAAGAGGCCCGGTATCCGGACAGATAATGACTGTGATGGACTGAAATAGCTATGGCAGACACAAATGGGCGGACTAGCATGTCAGCTTGACTCAGGCTGGCCGTTCTAAGTGAAATTCCTCGCACTGGCTCTCTCTCAACTTTGCACACAATACTACGTCCCCCCGTATCATCACTAAGGCTTTGTCCACACTGGCAATTGAGCCACAAAGCTTTTGTCCTTCACAGATGCTTAGTCTCCCTCTCCCTGAACAAGAAATACTTTGCCCCTGGACAGTTTAGTGTAACCAGTGCTTTGCCCACAGCCGTGTTCTCCTGCTGACAACGCCGCAGCTCGTAGCGGGTGGAAGTTTTTTCATGGCAAAAGTGCCAACAAAATGTGTTTGCACTGCCTGACTTTCAGCCCACAGCTATGTTGACACAGCGGGGTTGCTAGAAGCTTTGTAGTGCAGACCTACCACCAGACACTGGCCACCGAAAGCTTTGGTTTGTGTCCAGACTTACCGAGTCTTTTCCTCAGCAGCCGAGAGCTGGTCCTGAAGAGACTTCTCTTTATCCTGAAGAACCTTAGAAAGGGCAAATCCAGGAATTCATGCTTGGTTGGGTTCCTTTCCCAATCTTTCCTATCTCACCCGTTTGGGATCTGGGTGGATTCTGTTCAGTAAGGGTGCAGACAGAGCAAACGCCATTTGCGCCCTTGCTGCTGCCAATGGAAAGCAGCCTATGTGAGGTGCGCCACTCCTCTACACCCGCAGGACACCGCTGTGATTCCCCCCCCCCCACTCCCCGGCAGGCCAGATGGGCCAAATAACCAGTTAGGCAGTTGATTAAGGTGGCTCAGGCGGTCAGGAGAAAGTGGGGCCCATAATGCCCAGGGAAGGGTGCAGAAGGGGGTGCTGGGAAAAGGCAGACGCTCCAAGGAGAGAGGGAGGAGCAGGTGGGGACTGCAGGCTCTGGTCACTCCCTGAGAAGAAGGGGGAGGCTTGGGGATCTGGCAGGCCCAGGAAGAAAAGGGGAACCAGAGGAAAGGAAGCAGCCCAAGCCGAGAGCAATGAGGCTGGGGAGAGAAGGCCTAGCCTGCTGAGCTGAAGGGCCCAGGACTGGATCCTGGAGACGAGGGCAGGCCTCTGTCCCCCTATCAGTCACTGGCGAGTGGAATGAAGGCCATGCCCAGGAAGACCGCCTAGGATGCTTGAGGAGCGAAATTCCAGCCGGAGAAGGGGAAATAGTGACGTGGCCGGAGGAGGAGCCAGGAAGAGGACACCGGTTCCCGGGGCTAGGAGAGGTGGACAGCAGAGATGCAGTGATGTTGGGAGAAATGCAGATGGGGAAGCCCGGTCTTGAGCCAATCCCCAGAGTACCAGGAGCAGGCGCCGCCTGGCAGTGATGCACCCCATGACAATGACCATTGTGAAGACTTTAGAGTCAGCCATTATGGTGCTGTTCTGTGACTCCCGCCCTTCTCCACGCGCCTCCCAAAATCTCAACGGGTGTTTGCAAGGGGAAAAGCTGTATCGTCACCATCCTAGACCTGCACACGATGCTGTCCTGGGGTGTGTCTAGACTACAGGGTTTTGTCGACGAAAGTGGACTTTTGTCAACAAAACTATACCCGTGTCTACACTACCGCCAAGTTCCGTCGACATAACGTCAACAGAACTCGGAAGGTTTGTCGACAGTGGTAAACCTCATTCTACAAGGAATAACACCTTTTGTCAACAGAGTTCTGTCAACAGAAGGCTTTATTGCATCTACACTGTCCTTTGCGTCTACACTCTCATGTCGACAAAGCAACTTGCCTTGTCGACAGAACTGGATGTAGTCTAGACGCTCTTTGTCCACAGAAGCTTTGTTGACAGTATCTGTTGACAAAACCTCTGCCGACAAAAGCCTGTCGTCTAGACATACCCTCGGGGATGGACATCAAGTCTTGATAATTTTAGCCCAAAAGACATGTGCTTCAGGGAGTTTTGATTGTCTGTCATAAGTCTGAAGGCCTCCGCAGATGTGTCAGTCTTGTTGTGCTAGGAACAGTTGAGATACGCAGAGAAAGACAGTCCCTACCCCCACCAAAACGTAACTATCTCAGAAGATGGGATGACAATAGGCAAAGGAAATGCAGCACCCTCATCGTACAGATGGAGAACCCTGGGATGCAGTGAGAGAGCCAAACAAACAAACAAACTCAGGTTTCCAGATGCTATACTAATCTAGTGCCTTAATTACAAGATCCATCTGGTGTTACAGGTTGAATTATGTAGGGCTTGCTACCTTTAACCACACTAGATGTGGAATCCTTACCTGGATTACTGCCTCGTATTCTTTTATTGATTCCTCCAGTTCTCGGATTCGCTGTTTCATCTAAAAAAGGTCATACTGAGGTATGATTTCATATGGCCGATAGGCTACCTTACTCCAGTGCCCTTTGTCTGGGGCGCCCATTGAATAGTGCTGCAGAGAGCAAACAGCACCGACTGTGACAGCAGGAATGTGAAGGTTTTGCCCACGAACGGTGGTGAAAATGTTCTCCTTACGTTGGCTGTGCGGAAGCAAGTGCACTACTCTTCAATGAGCTTTGCCTGCATGCGGTTCAACAGGCCCTAAGTTATCTGTGCCTATACTTGTTAAAAAACAAAAAGGGGTGAAGGTATTATTTGTGAAAGGTTCTCATTTAACAGCCCTGAAGACTCTATCCTTCTGTGTGTTCACACACAGAAAGAAACGCCAGATACCTGGCATTGTTACAGTCTAGTAACAAGGGTGCTAATTGCTACTTCCTCACCCCCTGCTGCTTAGAGTTTCCTTAGAATTCCCCTTTTTTTCCTGCAGAACGGATCAGTAATTACTGGTCAATAAGAAAGTCATGACGATGCTTGTGCTTCCTAAGAATGATGGGAAAGTAATAGATATTGCTTAGGAATTATTCAGTCAGTCATGCAAATATCTCTGTAGAATGAAAAGTTATATCAAGCCTGTATGTTACTTCTACCCCAGAGGCGATACAAATTGAGCAGATTGTGGGAATTTCCACTCTCCAAACCTTCCAGGAAAACCCAACATGTCGAAGAGCTGACAGCTGGCGCTGTGGGGACTGAAATGTGAAAAAAATCACTGTGCAAATTTCAACGGAAAATGAGTGCTGGAACTCAACTGTGCCGTAGCGACAGCATATTCTAGAACAATGCATTTTGGTTACATGGTTTGTATTCGTGTTTCTAAGATTTGGAAGGTCTGGAAGGCTTCTGTGCCATCCTAACCCTAAGAACAAAAAAGTCGCTCAGTCATTATATGTGCATTATAGATGCAGTTTCTTGCTGCTTGGGGTTTTTAACTCTCTCGCCAATATATTTATGTGCTTGGTTTCACTCCCATCTCCCCAGTTCTGTTTTGTGGAGCAGCCCAAATATTTCTCTTCTTCCTTGTTGTCATATCTATCAGATACAGGAGGTCTATTCTTATACCCTCCCTCCCATCCCATCCCATCCTTCCTGAGACAAGCTATGTATATGTAAACAAGCCGTTTCTTAGTAATGCAAGTCTTTGAATTCCTTCCAGTCAATCAACAGCTTTCTGGCATGGATGGGCCTTTAAGTAAAGGCTGTGCTCTGAGAGATGAAAGAGAGAAAGGGACCTTCTGGTTCTGTGAAGTGATGCTGTTGATTTGCACCCACTGTTGCACTGTGTTTTTAGGCTAGGTGAGAAACGGAGCTGTTGATTGTTTTCTCTAGGTCTCATTTGGCTTTACCATGTTCCAAAAATGTCCTTCCTATTGCATACCGGCAGTAGTAGCTTGTACTGAAGGCCCAGCTGAGACCCAGTTCTACCTGGATCAAATTAAGCTTGTAATGTAGGCTACATCTAGACTGCAAGCCTCTTTCGCAAAAGAGCATCTAGACTACAACCAGTCCTTTCGAAAAAGCAAGCTGCTTTTTCGAAAGAGAGCACCCAGGCAGGATGTGTCTAGACTACAGGGTTTTTTCGAAAAAAGTGGCCTTTTTTCCAAAAAAACTTCCCCTGCGTCTAGATTGCTGCATTCTTTCAAAAGTAAATCGAAAGAACGCGGCAGTTTTGACCACAGAAAACATGGTTTAATATAGAATAACTCCTTTTTTCGAAAGTGCTCTTTTGGAAAATGGTGCTATATAATTCAAACTGTGCTTTTTCAAAAGAGAGCATCCAGATGGCCTAGGTGCTCTCTTTTGAAAAAGCGGCTTCCTTTTTTGAAAGTACTGGTTGCAGTCTAGACGCTCTTTTCCGAAAGATGTTTGTAGTCTAGACGTAGCCTCAGTCTGGATGCTGTCTTTCGAAAAAGCACAGATTGCATTACATAGTGCCTTTTTTCGAAAGAGCACTTTCAAAAAAAAGCATTCTTCCTCGTAAAACAAGGTTTTTTGCGGTCAAAAAAACTGCCACATTCTTTTGATTTACTTTAAAAAAATGCAGCAGCAGTCTAGATGCAGGGGAAGTTTTTTCAAAAAAAGGCCCCTTTTTTCGAAAAAACCCTGTAGTCTAGACACACCCATATTGACTAGTATATATTGATCTGTCTATACATTAACATGCCTCCTAATGGACCTGATAGATTTTGATTTGCCTTGGCCTAGGGCAATATCCCCCTTTGCCCTCTCCCTGTCAGAGGGCCTGATCCTTCCCTCGCCTAAATAATTAATGCCTACCTAAATGAGTTTACTGTACCTTTCTGAAAATCTCATCTTCCGCACCAGAAGCCAGTTTGGATTCCTGGAGCTTTTTCTAATAGGAGACAAATGTTCCATGAGTATGTTCCCAGCCAATATTCCCTCCCCTTGCACCCTAAACCATTCACTTCCATGCACCCTCAGGGAAGGGTGAACCACCCTCTAGGATCCACAGCAGTGGTATGAGAGGACAATATTGCTCCCACCATGCTTGCTGACCAAGACACAGCTTTAGATTTTTCTCTCTTAAGTTCATAACCAAGTTGGTTCATGAAAGCTACCAAAAGGACTGGTGCCTGTAAACAAACTTTATGGGATCACGGGAATCTTGGCCACACCCATGATAAGTGAGCATCTGTCTAAATAAAATCATGCCGGACCACGGAGGTTGCCAGACCACAGAATGCTGGATTAGAGAGGTTCAACTTGTATATATTTTAGAGAGTTTGTGTGTGTGTCTATTTCATCAAGAATTTCTCCTAAACTGTAAGAGCTAAGACCACCAAATTAGATATACAGCTTGCTGTTATCATAACTTAAAGCAGCGTAAGGGTTTTGTTGTGCCAGGAAAACAGGATGTGCTTGGTGTGGGCTTGTGTCTCATAAAACCAAACAGAAAAGAGACAGAATCACCAAATCAAGTACAGTCCTTAAAACTGACGTAACTGAGCAAATGTTGAAAGAAACGGAACCAAGATGAGCCAGCAAAATAGAATGAACCTGGAATAGAATTGCTTCTCAATCAACCCTACAGAAAAAACAGAGAAATTTGGAATCATACTGGGTCAATGAAGCCATGTAAACTAGTTTACCCGACATAGTCAATGAAGTGGGGATTTAAATAATCCCCATTTCATTAAAATAAAAATGGCTGCTGCGCTGTGCCGACGATCAGCTCCCTTATCGACCACTCCCTTGTCGAGATTTACAGGAGCAGTCGACAAAGGCTTCCCTTGTCGACCAATCGGCATCTAGACTGCCGCACTGTGCCAGATCAACTTATTGTCAGCACAGCGCGGCAGCCATTTTTATTTTAATGAAGTGGGGATTATTTAAATCCCCGCTTCATTGACTATGTCGGGTAAACTAGTTTACATGGCTTCATTGATGGACCCATGTATGATTCCAAATTTCTCTGTTTTTTCTGTAAGGTTGATTGAGATTATTTAAATCCCCACTTCATTGACTATGTCGGGTACACTAGTTTATATGGCTGTGTCGACAGAGCCGTGTAGTCTAGACATACCCACTGTGTTTTGGCACAGCCACATCAATAGTTAAGGTTTGGAAACTAGAAGAAAATGTTGTTAGAAACCAAATTGACTATCGCCCTTTTTTGTTAAAACTTAGCAAATGCTAAGAGTTTATAGGGATATCAGAACTTATGGGGATGAATTAAAAAATACACTTGATGGAATTCCCATTTAAAAAAACTACTAAAAAGGTTTAACAACTTTTTTTTTTCAAGAAATCATTTGTACATTTTCCTTTTATTAAAAAAAAAAATCTTAATTGAGTGAAGGACCCCATCAACACCAGGTAAATCTGGCAGTAAAGACGCATAGGCCCAGAACTTGAACTTGTGCATCAACAGAGCTCACTTGAAATCAATGGTGCTACAACATTAAGCTAGGGGGAGAGGTAGATACGCTTGAGGGCAGAGATAAGGTCCAGAGTGACTTAGACAAATTGGAGGATTGGGCCACAAGAAATCTGATGAGGTTGAACAAGGACAAGTGCAGAGTCTTGCCCTTGGGACGGAAAAATCCCAAGCATAGTTACAAGCTGGAGACCAACCAGTTAAGTAGTAGTTCTGCAGAAAAGGACCTGGGGGTTACAGTGGATGAGAAGCTAGATATAGTCAACAGTGTGCCCTTGTAGCCAAGAAGGCTAATGGCATATTACGTTGCATTAAGAGGAGCATTGCCAGCTGATCCAGAGATGTCATTATTCCCCTTTATTCGGCTCTGGTGAGGCCACATCTGGAGTATTGTGTCCAGTTCTGGGCCCCCCACTACAAAAAGGATGTGGACACATTGGAGAGGGTCCAGCGAAGGGCAACCAAAATGTTTGGGGGCTGGAGCACATGACCTATGAGGAGAGGCTGAGGGACTTGGGTCTGTTTAGTCTGCAGAAGAGAAGAGTGAGGGGGGATTTGAGAGCAGCCTTCAACTTCCTGAAGGGAGGTTCCAAAGAGGCTGGAGAGAGGCTGTTCTCAGTAGTGACAGATGGCAGAACAAGGAGCAATGGGCTCAAGTTGTGGTGGGAGAGGACCAGGTTGGATATTAGAAAAAACTATTTCACTAGGAGGGTGGTGAAGCACTGGAATGGGTTACCTAGGGAAGTAGTGGAGTCTCCATCCCTAGAGGTGTTTAAGTCTCGGCTTGACAAAGCCCTTCCTGGGTTGATTTAGTTGGGATTGGTCCTGCCTAGAGCAGGGGGCTGGACTTGATGCCTTCTGAGGTCTCTTCCAGCTCTATGGTTCTATGATTCTATGATAACATGAGGAGCGGGGCCCTTGGCTGAGATGTAACGAGGGCCCAGAGGAAAGAGGTTCCTACTGAATTTCAGAGGGTCCTGGGTGCCTAACTCACTTGGTCTGAGAAAAGTGACATTTGCAGCCATGCAGTGCCTGACTCCAAACCCCACTGCGGTCAATAGAAAGTCCACTACGGTGGGCTAAGGGCCAGGGCCCAGATTCCTTTACGTGAATCGTCTTCATTTGTGTTTCAAGCTGGCTGGTTCTCTACTCACCTGTAGCTTATGGACATGAGCCCAGAGCTGCATGTGGCTGCGCTGGCTGGCTCTTCTCGATCCGGTCAGGGAGGAGATCTGAAATCAGACGGTGCCATTGTTCTTCCTTTCCACATAGCCAGGAAAGTCATTGCTCTTCCAACAGACGTAGCTGTTATGGGCCTAACCCTCCTCTAAGTGTAACTCCATGGAAGTCACTAGCGTACAGAGGTGAGAGCCACGATTGAGCCATGGATCTCCTCACACTTACCCTGCTATAGGTCAGGAGTAATTTCACTGGTCCCGGGCAACGCCGGGTAACCTTCTAGTGATTTAAACCCACAAGGCAGAGTGGAAGAAAGGAGAGATTATTGCCTCCTTTTATAGCTACGGTCTCAAGGGCAGGAAAAGTCAGGTGACTCTCTCAGTTACATCTGGGCTGCGTCTACACTGGCATGATTTTGCGCAAATACTTTTAAGTTTTTCCATTAAAAGTATTTGCGCATGAGAGCGTCTATACTGGCATGTGCCTTTGCACAAAAGCATCCATGCCAGTGTAGACGCTATCTTGCTCAAGCCATCGAGCTTTCTTGTGCAAGAAATTGATGTTACCTGTCTACACTGGCCTCTTGCGCAAGAACACTTGCACAAGAGGACTTATCCCTGAGTGGGAGCATCAGAGTATTTGCACAAGAAGCCCTGATTTCATACAGTAGAACATCAGTGTTCTTGCACAAATACTTGCGGCCAGTGTTGCCCTGTGAGTCCTGTGCCAGGCGGCTGGACATCAGCAGAACAGCGCGGGAGGCTGGGTATGGTGCTGGTGCGGGGGACATTTCAAATAGCAGGGATGAGGCTGTTGACTGGAGAGCAGGAAGGGGGCGTATAAACCCCACATTGGTTAACAAGCGCTGGAGCCCAGTTAACCCACCTGCTCGGTGCAAGGGGCAGGGCCAGGCTGGATGAAGGAGGACGCCCAGCTGAGGAGAAGGTGGGTGGTGCTATATAAAGAGGACGCTCGGAGCAGAAGGCTGTTGCAGGGAGAGAGGGAGGGACTCTGAGTTCCTCACTTGGCAAGAGAGCCAGGGGCCACTGGGAGGAGCAAGGTGAAAGCCCAGGGAGAGTTAACTGATCCTTGGGGTCCTTCCCAGGCCCCGATAGAAAGATGAACCTTGCAGCTCGCTGGGAGGGACCTCTGATGGGTAGGGGAGGGAGATGTCCAGGGAGGCAGCAGGAAGGCGTCTGATGGAGTAGCTCCTGGCTGTAGTAACCCAGTATCATGGGAGGGCCTGGTTCCCCTTACCAGCCACAGAGGGAAGGTGAGATGAGGCTCCTGATATAAGGGCGGTGGATGGTTAAAAGCCTGAGAGGAGGGTGTGAGGGTTGCAGGGCGGAAGGGGAGGGGCACTGTAGGACTGAAGCAGTTGTTGGCGTCGGGTGCTCAGGAAGAGCTGCTCTGCCATGTCGTCTTAAAAGGGGACACGAGTCAGTTCTTAAACAGAGCACTTGATCTTGGTAGTTGTACAGCTCGTGCTTTGTGTGAGCTAACATGGGGTTCCTTGGTTTGCCCCTTCCTCTGGACACGCTTGGACCTATTGTTACCCTGGTAGCCAAGGCTGAACTAACCAGCTACTTTCTTGCCTCCTCCTGGACTCCTCTGAGTTCCCAAACTAACACATCCAGACACAACTTGTGGGATGGGCCAAAGAGACTCATCCCACTGACATAGAAGAAGGCTGGAGAGCACGCCTCTCTCGTCTGGACCAGGAGAATCTGAGAAAAGCCTTGCGTGGCGATTTCAGTGGCCATATACACGCTTCCTGGCGTGGTCTACACGACATGGGAAGCTCAAAGTCAGACACTCAGCTCCAGCTATGTAAATTATGTCGCTGGAGTCGACGTATCTTAAATCCCTGTCCACACAACGCAAATGCTCCCATCGGCTTCCCTTACTCCTCGCAAGGAGTAGGAGTACCTGTGCTGACAGAGACACCTTTTGGCTGTGTCTAGACTGGCAAGGTTTTCCGGAAATCAGCCGCTTTTCCGGAAAAACTTGCCAGCTGTCTACACTGGCCGCTTGAATTTCCGCAAAAGCACTGACTTCCTACTGTAAGAAATCAGTGCTTTTTGCGGAAATACTATGCTGCTCCCGTTCGGGCAAAAGTCCCTTTTGCGCAAAACTTTTGCGCAAAAGGGCCAGTGTAGACAGCTGAGATTTGTTTTGCGCAAAAAATCTCCGATCGCGAAAATGATTGGCCACGGATGATTTTCCGTGAAAAGTGCTTTTGAGGAAAAGCGTCCTGCCGATCTAGATGCTCTTTTCCGCAAATGCTTTTAACGGAAAACTTTTCCGTTAAAAGCATTTCCGGAAAATCATGCCAGTCTAGATGTAGCCTTTGAGTTTGAGCTAGCGGGTCTATACTAGACCGAAGGCAGCATCCATCTTTGGTGTAGTGTAGATGTGCCCTCTGAGAGCAATCCTTTTTATTCTGCTTGGGAATCACTGCATATGAATTTTGAAATTCGCCCCTTATTTTACTTGCTTTCACGCTCCTTTTTCTGCCATCACATAGCCCCATGTTTTAACAAAATTCATCTCAGCAACTTCCCCTCAAAAACTACAGCAACACCAATAATAATGCTAATCTCTTTTATTATTGGGATATATTCCTCTACTAGGTTCCACTTAATATTGTAACCCCCTTTTTCCTCCCTGGGTTACTCGGGAGCAGGTTACACTCACAGGTGTGCTTGGGCACCTGATGGTCTTGACATAAAAGGAGACCCTGAGTATCCCAGTGGTGATGTTGTTTGGTTGGGGAAAACCTACCCACCCCCTTGCTGCTGTCCCTTGCTTGCAAAGAACATACAATGGCGGTGCCTCCACCTGACTGGCCTTGTACACACTTACTGGTGTGCCTTGGGAGCCTCCAAGAATAAACTCATTCCAGAAATAATCTGGATCTAATTCCAGAACAACTACAAATCATAGACATCTAATAGATTGTATTCAAATAAACAATCTTTACTTAACTTAAATAAACAGGGGTTAACAGATTAACAATGAATAGCACGAACAAAGTACACAACAATAATTGGAACATATCTATCTAGCATTTGCACTGTCAATATTGACCCCACCCCAGAGTGTGCACACCCCTGGACTCAGAGTCCCAGACTCTTGCTTGCGTGAGCGCGCTTGAAGAACTGCAGAGTCTCATGCTGTGCCTACCAGCTCCAAAGGCATCTAGTCCCAGTCAGTAGCTGCACTCTAAGGCTGTGTCTAGACTACATGCCTCTGTCATCATAGGCATGTAGATTAGACACATAGGCAAAGGCAAATGAAGCCGCGATTTAAATGATCGCGGCTTCATTTACATTTACATGACTGCCGCGCTGAGCCGACAAACAGCTGATCAGCTGTTTGTCCACTCAGTGCACTAGTCTGGACACTCCCCTGCCGACATCAAAGCCCTTTGTCGGCAGCCCCGTTATTCCTCGTGGGATGATTAATTCGAACTACCTAGCCCGTGCCGCATGCAGCCGCGGACAGGTACTTGAAACTATGGGGCATTTGAAAATGGCGGCGCCCAGGAACATGCAAATATTTAAATCCCAGGCTTCATTTGCAAGGTCGAATGCCTACATTAGTCACCCCAGTTCGAACTAGGGTGGCTAGTGTAGACATACCCTAACAGCCTCTGGACTGGATCAAACTCCTCCACAGCAGCCTGGCTCCCCTTCTGTTCCAAAATCCAAGGGCAGAATCCCAGACTGCTAGGCCTCTCTTCCCATGCATGTGGAGAGAACCCCCATCTCCCACACAAGAGTCACTTCCTTCATGTTTTTCCCAAGGGCTCATGGGAACTGTAGTCTGTGAGACTGGATTGCAGCACACAGGGTCTTTCCAGAAAATAAGCAGAGGCACCTTTAGTAAGGGAATTACAATATGATTGCTGTTAATAGCACAGTGTCGTATGAGAGGAATCTACACAATAATAAAACATTAGCCATTGTTGTTGTGAATCTCACTGAAACACAAAATGTTGAATAATTCCATTATTAGGTGCGATGGAACACTACCAGCTTCCACAGGTGAATTTCCTTTTCTGAGGCTGACACATGCTTCTCTTCCAGAGTTTTCTTGGCTGTTTGGAGCTCTGCTTCTAAAAGCGTTTTCATGGCTTCTGCCTGTTTTATCCTAGATGCAGCACAGGAGGGGAGAATGCCCAGTGAGAGCGCTGGTGGCTGGCGGAGGGAGACAGGGAAGGGGTCGGCCTGTGGGCCGCGGTGTCCAAACGGAGCATTTGTGCCGAGCAGTGATGGATTGAGCAGTCTCCCAGCCACGGCTCCTGTCAGAAGCCCCCTGCAGGGAATCGTTCCGAGTCCCGTCTGCCCATGGCCCATTCTGGCTCTGGAAGGCGTTACCAGCCGGCAGTGACTGTCTGGGACAGACCGGCTAGGACCAGCCGCTGCCCCCGATGAACCAGCAGAACCGCCTCAGCAATGGGGAAGTGGCCACACCCCCTGCCTGGCCGCTGGGGTAGCGGCCCTGTTGAGCTGGCCCCGCAGCAGACCGGCTGCTCTTCACTCGGTGCCAGGCCTGCAGCTGCCTTTGTCCTTCCAGGCCTTGCGCCAGCCCCTGGCAGCCGCTTTAGAACCGTAGAATCAACGTAGTTCGATGCAGCGCTTCCTCGGTAGGGAGACGGCTTTCGACTTTGAGAGCAATGCACCGTGGGTAGCTAACCCACAGTTCCAGCGCTGCTTTGCAGCCAAGGAGCTTGGGGTTGGTTCTCAATTCTCAGCCCCCCTCCAGGATTACCTCATCGTACTGAACTGGACATTCTTTTTTTTTTTTTTTGCCAGGTGCCTGGAAAATAATCTAATCTGCTGGTTTGTCCTGCGGCTGGAGATTTGCATCGTTCCCACCGGCACTGGGGCAGCGACGGGAAAGTGTCTGTCCAGCGAGAGGCAGGTTCCTGCGCCCGCGGGCTCAGCAGAACCAGACCCAGCCTGTTGCATTCACAGCAGCTGTCTGCCCGGCAGCGCCCAGGCATGCGGGTGGGAGAGGGCTCGAGTCGGGGAGAGAGAGGCATTCAGAGGTGCATCCCTCTCATCTACAGTACAGTCTGGGCCTGTTGATTTGGGAGGAGGCTGTGGATTTACCTCAGGGGTTTGGTGAGAGTAACAGAGGGCATGCCATGGGGGCTCCCTTTTTTTTTTTTTTTTTTTTTTTTGTATTTCCAAATATTCCCTCAGGCAAAACTCTCACTGGCTGCAGACCCGACTGCACTTCAGGACGTGGACCCTGGTTCTGAAACTGCTGTATTTCTACTGTCCTTATTCCTTCTATTTTGCCCATTGGGCTCCAAACCTCTTACCCACTTTCACATGCTTTTTCCTTCTTATCGTCCTTCTTATCGCCTCCAGTTCTTCCTGTTTGTTACCCAGACTTCTCGCATTGGTGTACCAACACCTTAGATAACCAGTTGATCGCCCTACGCTCTCCATTTGAATCAGGAGTCCTCCTTTGTTGCTCATTCCTCTTTGCATTTCTTCCCGGTATCCGACTTCCCTACTCCCCTCAGGGTTTTGGTCACAGTCCCGCAGTGAACCTAGTTTAAAGCCCTCCTCACTAGGTTTGCAAGCCTGCCCGCAAAGATGCTCCTTCCTCTCTTTGTTAGGTGGATCCCATCTCTTCCTATCAATCCTTGTGACTGGAACAGCATCCCATGGTCGAAGAAACCAAAGCCCTCTCTCCGACACCACCTGCACAACCACGCATTTACTTCCTCAATTCGACGATCCCTACCCAGTCCTTTCCTTTCAACAGAAAGGATGGACGAGAACACCACTTACGCTCTGAATTCTTTGATCCTTCTTCCCAACTCTACGTAATCCGCAGTAACCCGCTCAAGGTCATTCTTGGCCGTATCGTTAGTTCCCACATGGAGAAGCAGGAAGGGGCAGCGATCCGAAGGTTTGATCAGTTGTGTAAGACTCTCGGTCACATCCTAAATTTGAGCAGCACACCTCTCAAGATTCACGGCAGATGGATGGCTCAGTCCCTCTTAGGAGGGAGTCCCCAACCAAGACTACTCGCCTTCTTCTTTTGCGGGTGGTGGTTGTGGAACCCCCATCCGTAGGACTATGCATCCCGTGCCTTCCAGTAGAAGTGGTTCCCTTCCGATTTCTTTCTTGTGAGGTCCCTTCCAAAGCATTCACCATTACAGATCCCATGGAGAGAGCCTGAAAGCGATTACTTACCTCTGTAGCAATGAGGGATTCCTGGGCTGGCCTTTTTTTCCTTCTAGAAGTTACATGCTGCCAGATCTCTTCCTCGTCCTGTACTGCCCTCTCTGGCTCTTCTGCCTGCGTGCTTGCAGGATTAAACACTGCCTTCTAGCGAGGAAGTCTTCATTCTCTTTGATCAAGCGTAGGGTTGACACTTAGGCCTCCAGTCCTCTAATTTTTTCCTCCATAATTTTTTCTTTCCAGTCCTAGTATTCTATGATTCTCTGATTAACATAAGTAACTTCTTTCTTTTGTTGTCCTTATAGATCCCACTCTCTCTGTAACTTCCACTCCAGTTCACCTGATGAAGTGGGTTTTCCCCACTAATGCCCCAGTAAATGTGTTAGTCTCTCAGGTGCCACAGGACACCTTGTTTTACCAAAATTAAGTGCACTTTAAGCACAGTCAGTCTTAGCTGATTTTTTTGGTAACTTTGATTGACAGCTCATTACAAAACAGGAGAATCAAGAATTAAACAAAATCACAGAACTGAGTTGGCATTAATCTCTCTCACTCTGGCAGCAGTTTAGGGAAAAGGCTTGTCAAGCGTCCGTTGGTTCAAGTCTTGGAGTTTCCAGTCCTGAAACCAAAGGTGTTTTCTGCTTGTCTTAATGGCAATGAAAAGGGCCACAGATCATAACAGGGAGGAGAAACTGCCTGGAGAAACTGGAACAGCAGGCTGTGTGCAAGCAAAGGACTCTACTGAGCTAAGGTGCTGTGTGTTTGGAAAAGAGCTGGGGAAAGACCCAGAAAAAAGAACAACTGTCTGTCTTGTCTGGTGAGCTCCATACGAGGGAGCCAAAGAGCCAACACTTGCTCACACCTTTCAGGAAGTGGTTCATGTATTTTTCTATGTTGATTCTCACTGCAGAGCATTGGTAAACTTAGAATGAACACCACCTACTTGACTGTGCAGTCCCTGTGGGAGCAGAGTTATTATCCATGTGTCCTCTGTTTTCTCTCGGCTGCATGAAATGAAAAATAAACGCATAGGTCAAATTCAGCCTTACTGCACAACCTCAGTGGATCAGAAGTTGCTGCATGAAGGAGGCAGAATTTGGCCCCATGTCTGGACTGTCCAGTGTTTTGGGTGTGCTCCCTCTGCGTGGCCCACTTGATCACATGTTTTCATTATCGACAGTTCTGCCAGTGCTCACGAGCCAGCCAGAGCTTTGTGAACAGCAGCCTGTGCCGAAGGGGCCACTTGTGTTCTCTTGACGATGGGCCAGCTCTAGGCACCAGCAAATCAAGCTCGTGCTTGGGGTGGCACATTGCCAGGGGTGCCATTCCGGCCAGCTTTTGTTCCTGGAAGTGCCACCCCACCCGGCTCTGGCCCCGAGGGCTTTGCAGTTCCACTGTGCGCTGCGTGTTCTGGTGCCGGTGCCGTGCCACGGCCGGGCCTGGAGGCATACAGGGCACTGTTGGGGGCATGGGATGTCTGTGCCCCGGCACCCCCCCTTGGCCACCGCATCCCCCTCCCTATCCCGCCCACGCCGTGAACATGGCGGAGATAAGAGCCCGGCTCTGGGGTGGGGGCTGGCCAGGGGCATCCCGCAAGTTAGTTCCCCGGGCGGGGAGGCCACCCTGTATCCCTCCCGTGGCCCTCTGCCCCGGTGGTGGAGGTCCTACATGAGGACAGGGACGGGAATGCTGAGGTGAGGGACGCACACCTTGCTGCGCGGGGTGGAGACAGAGACGCAGCCGGGGATGAAGCGGCCCTGCCCTGCAGGGGGCGGCCGGCCATGGGGGTGCTGTGACGGAGCCGATGGGCGCCGCACTCTCAGGGCAGGGACCTTGGGGGGGGCGGGCTCAGAGACCGGAGCGGAGGCACCCATGCTGGCTCCACTTGCAGCGAATCTGCCCGGAGCCGGAGCTGACACTGGTGAAGGTGGGGAGGTGGCAGAGAACCCATGCAGGTACGGAAGGGGTGAATGGTGGCGGCAGGCTAGCCCTGCCCCCACGTAGAGGGACACACGCTCCGTAGGGACAAGCCAACACTGCGGCATGGTCTTTAAAACGGGCCGGGCCCTGGTCAAAAGGGGAGAGCTGGGCAGAGTGAGTGGAGGGGGCGGAGTGGTGTCCGGAGAAGCGGGAGGAATGGGTCTGGTGGGGGGCTGTGACGGGACGAGTGGGGCATGGGAAGGAGGTGAGTAGGGAGTAATCCAGCCCAGGGCAGGGCGTCCTGCTGTGGGTCGACCGTTAGGAGAGGAGAGAGATCTCCCCTTCCTTAGGGCTCTGGGCTGGGACCCGGAGGAGTGGGTGGCCTGGGTTCCCCTACTCCCCGCATCGCTGGTGGGAAGCGGGGTGGCAAAAGGGGGGCCAGTTGTAGTGGGCAAGAGTAAGTCTCAGGTCCGACACTGGGCTCTCAAAGTACAAAGGACGCTACACAGGTATCTGTCAAACACAAGTCGTTTATTTCCTGACAGCTAACAGCTGTGCCCCATAACTGGAAGAACAATATAACAGAGAAGGGGCATATCTTGTGTCCGTCTCTGAAAGCCTGGAACCCCAGATAGGCTGCGGACGAAGTGGGAGGTTGTCTCAGCTTCCAAGGAGCCAGTACCCAAAGCCCGTCGGTGAGGTTCAATTTGTTAGGCGTTGAGGCAGCCTTAAATACAGTTTTCCTGCCTTGTTTGGCAGCTTGGAAATTTCCAGAAATTACTCATTACGTGCTGATGTAGGACTGAACTGTAAGTTATCAGTCTGGTTCTGTTCTGGATCTACTTGCTCTTTGGCCCTGTTTACGTGATCAGTACTTTAGGGTAAACAAGATTGTTATGTTCCTGCCCTTATCTACAATTCGTTCTTTCTATAATGGCGTATGTTCCCAAAGACTTGCTTCTGGCTCATCTGTTGTAGGGAATATGGAAAGAGGAGAAAGAATGCAGGCCTCACCACCCCTAAACTGGCAGGTACAAAGTTCTTCCGCAATTGACCCCTATACCAGTGTATTGGCAAAAGAAACTAGTAACAGTATTAAAGACACCGGTTCCGCCCTTGGGCAGCTGTAATATTGACTGGGGAAGGACTAACGGAACTCGGAAGGGGTGGGCAGGAGGTACCCGACTGAGACCCATGCTGTTCAACATATTCATGAGAGACCTGGAAGAACATGGCACACTGTGATGTGGCAACGTTTTCAGATAATAGAAAACTAATCAAAACATTAGTTTTGATTAACATGGCCCCATAATACGCCAACATTTTTATGGCTGACCTGGAACAATGCTTCCTCAGCTCTCGTCCACTTATGCCCCTTCTCTACCTACGCTACATCGATGACATCTTCATCATCTGGACCCATGGGAAGGAGACTCTGGAAGAATTTCACCATGATTTCAACAGCTTCCACCCCACCATCAACCTCAGCATCAACCAGTCTACACGGGAGGTCCATTTCCTGGACACCACGGTGCAAATAAGTGACGGTCACATCAATACCATCCTATACCAAAAGCTTACCGACCACTATGTTTACCTGCATGCCTCCAGCTTCCATCCCGAACACACCACACGATCCATTGTTTACAGCCAAGCACTGAGGTACAACTGCATATGCTCCAACCCCTCAGACAGAGACCTACACCTACAAGATCTTCAACAAGCATTCTGTAAACTACGATACCCACACGAGGAAGTGAAGAGACAGATTGACAGAGCCTGACGTGTACCCAGAAGCCTCCTGCTACGGGACAAGCCCAAGAAAGAAACCAACAGAACACCTACAGTCCTCAGCTAAAACCTCTCCAACGCATCATTAGTGATCTACAACCCATCCTGGACAATGATCCCTCACTTTCACAGGCCTTGGGAGGTAGGCCAGTCCTTGCTCACAGACAACCCGCCAACCTAAAGCATATTCTCACCAGCAACTACATACCGCACCAAAATAACTCTAACTCAGGAACCAATCCATGCAACAAACCTCGGTGCCAACTCTGCCCACATATATACACCAGCAACACCATCACAGGACCTAACCAGATCAGCCATACTGTCACTGGTTCATTCTCCTGCACATCTACTAACGTAATATATGCCATCATGTGCCAACAATGCCCCACTGCTATATACATCGGCCAAACTGGACAGTCCCTACGTAAAAGAATCAATGGACACAAATCAGATATTAGGAATGGCAACATACAAAAACCTGTAGGAGAACACTTCAATCTCCCTGGACGCACAATTGCAGATCTAAAGGTAGCCATCCTGCAGCAAAAAAACTTCAGGACCAGACTTCAAAGAGAAACTGCTGAGCTACAGTTCATCTTCAAGTTTGACACAATCAGCTCAGGATTAAACAAAGACTGTGAATGGCTTGCTAACTACAAAAGCAGCTTCTCCTCTCTTGGAATTCACACCTCCAGATCAGCTACTAGAAGTGGGCCTCATCCTCCCTGATTGGATCCACCTCTTCATCCCCAGCCTGATTCTGGCCTGCATATTTATACCTGGGTCTGGAAATTTCCACTACATGCATCTGACGAAGTGGGTCTTTGCCCACAAAAGCTTATGCTCCAACACTTCAGTTAGTCTATAAGGTGCCACAGGACTCCTCGCTGTTTTTGCAGATTCAGATTAACGCAGCTACCCCTCTGATACTAATCAAAACATTGAGTCCAAAGCTGACCAAGAAATGCTTCCTGTTCCCTGGCTCACCTTTCAGGTACAGGCTGTGCAGTTTATAGGCCTACCTGGCCCACATGTGTGAATATCCGATGGCAGTGGGAAGACAGAGTTCTGGTCTATGTGTTCTGACCGAGAATGGCCGTTCTTATGTTCTTAAATTACGTCAAAGTTCTCCTGAGAGGTTCTTGGAAGATCTGGCCTATTGGTAGAAATTCAGCCTCTGCCAGATTATTTATCTTTCAAAATACTTTTGGTGAACCAAAACCATTCAAATGAAATTGCATTTCAAATGCTGAATTCAACCTGAAAGGAAACATGTTGTTTTTTTTTAAACTTTCTAAAAATTAGAAAGGAGAAGATGTTTTGCATCAAAGCACCCTGTTTCAAAAATGCTTAGAAACACCTCGTGTTGATCTTTCTGGAGTCTCGTTTCCCCAATCAACACAATCTGGTGAATTCTGCATAAATGTTTCAGTTCATACAAAACTTCACATTTCAGTTTAAAAAAATGCAAAACTTTTCACCCGGCTCTTGTTAATGGTACTCAAATTGTGTAAGGAAACCTGCACCACCAAGATTTGGTGGTGACGGGGGACTTCAACTATCCAGATATATGTTGGGAAAATAACACAGTGGGGCACAGACTATCCAATAAGTTATTGGACTGCATTGGAGACAACTTTTTATTTCAGAAGGTTGAAAAAGCTACCTGGGGAAGCTGTTCTAGATTTGATCCTAACAAATACGGAGGAACTGGTTGAGAATTTGAAAGTGGAAGGCAGCTTGGGAGAAAGTGATCATGAAATCATAGAGTTCACAATTCTAAGGAAGAATAGAAGGGAGAACAACAAAATAGAGACTATGGATTTCGGGAAGACAGATTTTGGCAAACTCAGAGAGCTGATAGGTAAGGTCCCATGGGAATCAAGACTGAGGGGAAAAAAATGAGGAGAGTTGGAAGTTTTTCAAAGGGACATTGTTAAGGGCCCAAAAGCAAGCTATTCTGCTGCATCAGAAAGATAGACAATATGACAAAAGACCGCCTTGGCTTAACCACGAGATTTTGCATGATCTAAAAATAAAAAAGGAGTCATATAAAAAGTGGAAAGTAGGACAAAGTACAAAGGATGAATATAGGCAAACAGCACAGGAATACAGAGGCAAGATTAGAAAGGCAAAGGCACAAAATGAGCTCAAACTAGCTACGGGCATAAAGGGAAACAAGAAGATTTTTTATAAATACATTAGAAGCAAGAGGAAGACCAAGGACAGGGTAGGCCCACTGGTCAGTGAGGAGGGAGAAACAGTAACAGGAAACTTGGAAATGGCAGAGATGCTTAATGACTTCTTTGTTTCGGTCTTCACCGAGAAGTCTGTAGGAATGCCTAACATAGTGAATGTTAGTGGGAAGGGGGTAGGTTTAGAAGATAAAATAAAAAAAGAACAAGTTAAAAATCACCTAGAAAAGTTAGATGCCTGCAAGTCACCAGGGCCTGATGAAATGCATCCCAGGATACTCAAGGAGCTGATAGAGGAGGTATCTGAGCCTCTAGGTATCATCTTTGGAAAATCATGGGAGACAGGTGTGGGGAAAATCAAATAACTCCAATTGTGTCTAAAGGGGGGACTGTGCAGGAAATCAAAACTCTCTAAAAGAAAACTGCTGTAAGGGTTAAAAGTTTTCCAGACCTCTCTCCCTGTATCAGAGTGAAATCAAGTTAACTCTAATCAAGACCCTTACAATGCCTATCTCAAGTTCATGAATACTCCTAGTCTGTCACAAATTATCATGTATACTCTTATCTTTGTCACCGTTTGCCTTGTAAGACTACTCACTCCACATTCTCATGTGCCTTTGTTTTGTAAAACTTACTTCTAGCACTCCTGGGGTGAACAGAAGTCTCAGAGTACTTCTGCTGAGACTTTGATATGTTAAGGAAAACAATCAACAACTGAGCTGTCTAAGCATTCTGTATAAAGGATCCCAAAACCTGTAACTCAGGGCTGACTGCTATTGTTCTCTAGTAGCTGTCAGACTGCATGCATGCATAATAAAGTTTTCCCTTCTAGGTTTCTCTCCTGCCTCGCTGATTTGATTTGACCTCCGGCCTTGAACCCTTCTGGGGGCTCTGTACCCCAGGGGAGCGAGATTTCCCCCTCACAGGAGAGATTCCAGAAGACTGGAAAAGGGCAAATCTAGTGCCCGTTTATAAAAAGGGAAACAAGAACAACCCAGGAAACTACAGACCAGTTAGTTTAACTTCTGTGCCAGGAAAGATAATGGAGCAAGTAATTAAGGAAATCATCTGTAAACACTTGGAAGGTGGCAAGGTGATAGGGAAGAGCCAGCATGGATTTGTAAAGAACAAATCATGTCAAGCCAATCTGATAGTTTTCTTTAATAGGATAACGAGTCTTGTGGCTAAGGGAGAAACGGTGGATGTGGTATACCTAGACTTTAGTAAGGCATTTGATACGGTCTCGCATGATATTCCTATCAATAAACTAGGCAAATACAACTTAGATGGGGCTACTATAAGGTGGGTGCATAACTGGCTGGATAACCGTACTCAGGGTATGTCTACACTACAGCACTAATTCGAACTAACTTAATTCGAATTAGTTAATTCGAACTAAGCTAATTCAAACTAGTGCATCTAGACCTAAAATCTAGTTCGAATTAGCGTTTTGCTAATTCGAACTAGCATGTCCACATTGAGTGGACCCTGAACCGAGGTTAAGGCTGGCCGGAAGCAATGCCAGCAGGGCATCAGGTTAGGACTTAGAGCGTGGAGCTGCTGTCTCAGGCTAGCCGAGGGCTGTGCTTAAAGGGACCCGACCCCCACCCTGGACAGACAGTTCTCAGAGGTTCCCCACTCGCTTGTCTAACTTGATGAGGGACAGCAAAGCAGTCCTGGCTTGGAGTGCCCTGAGTGCCCACACTCAGCATATCACAGGACTCGGCCATCAGCCCAGCTGCACTTGCCGCAGGCTGCCATCCGGGGGGGGGGTGGTTAATCGGGAGGCTGCAGGAGAGCTTCCACCCTGAGGAGCCCGCAGAGCCACCCCAGTCCTCCCCATCGGGGGCTCGTACCCCATTCCTCCCTCATCTCCTTCCATTTATCCCTCCCTAGCCCCCCTTCCTAATGTACAAAATAAAGGACACGTGTGTTCAAAAATAGAAACTCTCTTTATTGAACAAAACTCAGGGAGACTGGGAAAGGGAGGTGGGAGAGGGGAAGAGAGAGGGTGGGAGAGGGGAGGGCAACTAAAATGATCAGGGGTTTGGAACAGGTCCCATATGGAGAGAGGCTAAAGAGACTGGGACTTTTCAGCTTAGAAAAGAGGAGACTGAGGGGGGATATGATAGAGGTCTATAAAAGTATGAGTGGTGTGGAGAGGGTGCATAAAGAAAAGTTCTTCATTAGTTCCCATAATAGAAGGACTAGAGGACACCAAAGGAAAGGAATGGGTAGCAGGCTTCAAACTAATAACAGAAAGTTCTTCTTCACAAAGCAAATAGTCAACCTGTGGAACTCCTTGTCAGAGGAGGCTGTGAAGGCTAGAACTAGAACAGAGTTTAAAGAGAAGTGAGATCAAGTCGTGGAGGTTGGGTCCATGGAGTGGTATTAGCCAGAGGGTAGAAATGGTGTCCCTGCCCAAAGTTTGTGGAAGGCTGGAGATGGATGGCACGAGACAAATGGCTTGGTCATTGTTTCGGTCCATCCCCTCCAGGGTCCCTAGTGTTAGCCACTGTCGGCAGACAGGATACTGGGCTAGATGGACCTTTGGTCTGACCCAGTACGGCTGTTCTAAGCTCAGGGCTCAGGGTCGGGGGTCTCACTGGACCACCCTGATTTTCATGCAAACCTGCTCCTGGGTGGCCAGGCTGGCAGCTCTCCTGCCCTAGATGGCCACTTTCCTGTGCCTAGTGCGGGGGTCGTGGATGAGGTCCACGATGTCCGCACTAGACCTGGTGGGCACCCGCCTCTTGCGGCCCCGAGCAGGCTCCTGGGAGCCGCCAGCCTGGTCCCGGGAAGAGGCAGAGGGCTGGGTGGCAGCGGGTGGCTGGCTCATCTTGTGCCAGGTGCAGGGTCTGCTGGCTGGGCGCTGGCAGGCTTGCACCTGGCACAGGCACCGTAGCCAGACCGTGCCCCTTTAAGGGCTCCGGGGCCGGGAGGGGGGCAGACGAGTTTCCCTGGTGGTGCCCAGAGTGGCCACCAGGGCAAGCTGGGGAGGGCTAGCCTCCCACTAGTTCGAATTAAGTGGCTACACAGCCCTTAATTCTAACTACTTAATTCGAACTAGGCGTTAGTCCTCGTGGAATGAGGTTTACCTAGTTTGAATTAAGCGCTCCGCTAGTTCGAATTAAGTTCGAACTAGCGGTTTGCCTGTGTAGCGCCTCTGAAAGTTAATTCGAACAAATGTCTGTTAGTTCAAATTAACTTTGTAGTGTAGACATACCCTCAGAGAGGAATTATTAATGGTTCACAATCCTGCCACAAAGGGGGGCTTCGCAAGGGTCTTTTCTGGGACCGGCTCTGTTCAATATCTTCATCAACGATTTAGATATTGGCATAGAAAGTACGCTTATTAAGTTCTCAGTCAATTCCAAGCTGGGAGGAGTTGCAATTGCTCCCTGGGGCAGGGAGGCCCGTCCATACAGGCGAACTAGGGTGCCAAGTTAAATGGGGTGCCAAATGATGGCGCAATATCTTTGAGGGGTTTGGAGGCAGGGGCACCGATTGCATGATTTGCCTAGGGCGCCAGTTGCAGGCAGCTAGTCTAGGGCTGCCCCTGCCCTGGGGCACGCTGCCCTCCCCCTATTTGCAACGTCACCACCATGGAGCTGTGGGGACGTCCATGGGGTGCTCCTTGTCTGCAGGGGACCGGCTCTGCCACTGGCACAAAAGGCCTGGGAAGGGATCTGACGTCTGTGAAATGAAATGGTTAAATGACGAGGTGCAGTTGCTCTTTGGTCGACAGGGAAACAACCAGGGGGCGGTTGTTGGCTCTTTGCCTGCACACGCCGGTTTCCAGAGCTAGCGCAGGCCGATAGTACACAATTCAGAGCTGTAAAAACACTGTAACGGGGCAATTTCCTGCAAGAGCCTGGGCAACCGGATTAGACGGAGTTTCTGTTTTCACTGTCAGCTTGGGGCGGGGAGAGAGCCCTCCAGGTGCTAATACCAGTGTGTGTGGGGGTGGTGGGGCGGGGGCAGAGATCCTCAGTTGTAAGTCCTGCAGAGAGACCCCAGCCCCTCGGGGGGACCCCCCACCCTGCCTCACACTGGAGTCTCCCGGCACCCGCAGGCACAGGAAGGGTTTTGGGGTCACTAGGCCGAGTTTAATGGCTCGGGGCCTGCTTCCTGATCAGCAACCGGCCCGTCTAAGGGGGCTGCTCATCCTTAGGGAAGGCTTGGAAGGGCCAATGCAGTAGGGTTGCAGCCGAGGGGGTGGGGGGGGGGGGATCAGTTGTGGTTGTGTCAAGAGCCGTAAGGAGGCAGTTTCAGTGCCCTGGGCAGCAAACATATTTACACCCCCTCCCGCTTTCCCCAGCGTTTCTCCTCCTTGTTTTTCTGCCCCAGGGTTTTGTGCCCTGCCCCTCTCCCTCCCCCTCCACTCTGCTTCGGGCCCCGGCAGAGAGGCCGTTTGCCGTCTCTGAGGAGAAAAGTGAGGCAGGCCTGCTGACTTGGTGGAGTGGGTGGGCCCCCACACTTGGCCGGCAGTCTGCCCCTCGGCTGTGCCCGAACCGCAGCCTGGACCTCGCCTGAGCAAGGCATCCAGTTGGGTGCTCCCGCTAAGACTGTTGGTCTGTGTGTTTGTTTGGCCGCCCCAGGCTGGGCTTTGAACTATTTGTTGCCGCCCGCCCTGAGCAAGGGCCTGGGCTCCAGACCAAAGCCACCGTTAACTCCCCAAAAGACTAAACAGGGTGTTGTGGGGCGGAGTGGCCGCCCCTGACCCCGAGGGGGAGGCACCTCTCCCAGAGCCCGACCGGCTCACAGGCAGGGATGAAAAGCCCAAGCCTTGGGCCTTCTAAATGGCCACTGGAGCAGCTCTGAGGTGCGGGGAGGGAGGGCACCATGGTCCCAGTGGCACCGAGGGCTGCTGGGATTCACTCCTTGGACACACGTCAGGTAAAGGGGAAGAGGGAAAAACCTTCTACGAGGGGCAAGATTTTGTTCCAGGTTACTGGGTCGGGGCGGGGGGGCCAGGCAGAGGCTGTTTGTGAATTTTCAGAGCCCCCCCCCCACCCCTCCCCGGGTCAGTGATACTCAGATTGTGGCACCTTTGACGTCTCTCCTGCTGCTCTTTGCAGCACGTGCTCTTCAATCCCTGTGGGATTCCGGTGTTCACCCATCCGGGGTGCGTCTACACGGCACCGTGGCTTGAAACAAGATACCCAATGTGAGCCATGCAAATTGCACATCTTATTTCGATCTCATTTCAAAATAGCTTATTTCAAAACCTGGTGCTGTGTAAAATAACCGCCTGATCCGAAGCGTCCCTTGCTCCTCGTGGAACGGGGTTTAGAAGGACATTGGAATAGTGAAATAACGGGCTTGCTCTTAAGACACGGGACAGGTATTTTGGGATATTCCCTTACTAGCCAGCTGTCAGACACAAGGTCAGTCGACTTGCTGTGAAACTCACATCTACATGGTCCCTGAACGAATTAACGTAAACTCTGGTGGCTTTTATGGCTGTGGGGCGCGCTCTGCAGTTTGTTTTCCCCACAGACGCCAGGGGTGGGGAGAGGCTTTCACCAGGAAAATGCCAGCAAGGAACAAGCTGAGCGGGGTTTTCTCCTCGGGCCGGCCCACAGGAACCCGGATTTTGCGGGGGGTCAGCACTGGCAGCTTTGAATTCCCTGGGGGGGGGGGGGTTACACCATGGGAAACCTTCCCTGTGTCCCAGCAGCTGTGCAGGGCCCGGTGCCTCCGTAGCCACGTTGGGACCCTCCACGCCTGTCGCCCCGAGCCCCCGGCCCGGCGCTTTGCAAACTCTGCCTCCGCAGGGCCAGGTCGTGGTTCGCTTCCCTTGCTCCCTGAGGCCAGGACGGGCCGGGTAGCCAGGCTGGGCCAGTCACAGAGATCCCAAGGGAACAGGCCGGCGTGGTAGGAGCAGGCCAGGCCCATGTTTCTCAGTCCTTTGCATCCCCGGGAGGATGCAGGGGTGTCACTCGCTGCCAGGCTGGGGGAGGCTGGCAGCCTGCTAAGCAGTTTCAGAACCAGGCCCCACACCCTGAAGGGCACAGTCGGGTCTGCAGCCAGCGAGAGTTTTTCCTGAGGGAGGTGGGGCTACCACCTTCGACATGCAAAAAAACAACAAAAAAAGGCAGCCCCCAATGCAAGCCCCCTGTTACTCCCACCCCTGAGGTAAATCCACAGCCCCTCCCCCCGAACAGGGCCAGACAGCACTGGAGATGAGAGAGATACATCTCCAGGGGCCTCACTCTCCCCCAACTCGAGCCCTCTCGCACCCGCATGCCTGGGCGCTGCCGGGCAGACAGCTGCTGTGCATGCAACAGGCTGGGTCTGGTCCTGCTGAGCCCGCGGGCGCAGGAACCTGCCTCTCGCTCCACGGACACTTTCCCGTCCTGCCCCAGCGCCGGTGAGAACGATGCAAATCTCCAGCCCCAGGACAAACCCAGCAGATTAGATTATTTTCCAGGCACTTGGCAAAAAAAAGGGGGAAAAAAGAATGTCAGAGTGCCAAACGATTTATGTGGGACGGAGTGGTAGGGAATGGGGGGCCCATCCGCTGTGGACTGGCTGGAGGAGACTCCCGGGCCATAAACAGGAATTGCCTCATGTCAGCATGGTAGCCCTTGCGTGTCATGCCAGGAACGGCAGGTTCTGCAGGACTGCAGCAGCCGCCTGTCTGCACACACTGTGCAAAGGCGGGGTCCGGAGCTGAAGCAAAGGAGAAACAAACAATCGTAGTGAACACCTCGAGGGGGGCGGGAGGTGCGGGCCGTTGTTCGCTGAGCGCCACTGTATTCACCGTTATTGAACATCAATATTACAGTAACACGGTGAAGCCTCAGTCTCATTGCACAGGGTGCTATAGACACTCACAGCAAATGACCGGGCACAATTTCCAAAAGCATCCAAGAGGACGAATGATGAAAGGCATTTAGACACCTCCAGGGGAGGAGAGATGCCCAATGGGATTTTCAAAAGCAGTTACAGGCATCTGTAGGCACCAAAGGCCTGATTTTCAGTGGAGCTTTGGAACCCAAAGCCAACGTGACTTTTCACAAGAGGACTCAGGTTCCTCGATCTCTTCAGTGCTTTGGAAAACATTCCCAAAAGGACAAGACACACTTATCAAGTCATCCCCAGAGGAATTTACACCCTTGCTTGCCTACTGATTTCATTAGCTCCTGGGGAATCTTCAGAGAAGAGGTGGATTGTGAGAGGTTCTGTCCTACAAAGTCACCGGCAGACAGAAAAAGGCTGAGAGTCACTGACTCAGGAGATCCGTGTTGTGCACAATTTATTTCAGTCCCAGGATCATGAGGGCTGGAAGAGTCACGTTGTTCCGCTAAATGCTGTCATTCAGTCTTGTTTTGTTACTTACGGAACACTGCCTTCTGGGCCTTGAATAAGGACTTTATACGTGGTGGGGCAATATGTTTTGAAGAGGTTTTCCACTAAGGTGTTACTTCCTGCAACCACACGCTTGTGTTTCCAGTTCTTGTAGTTCCACAGATGCAGAGAATAGGAATTGTTGAAGTCGACGCTTTTCTCCCAGACCTGGAAGTACCGATTCCATTGTACGTAGGGGATGGGGTAGTAACGCTGAGGATGTAAGTAAGAAATGTTCTGACAGTTTATATCCGTAACCACTTTATGGAAATTGGTTACGGGGCACAATGCCTTGAGCCTCCTTGTCAGTAACCTGGGCCCTTGGTAGCCCCAAATGCGTCCTCTGTAGTTTTGAACAAAATCCTCCATGCAATCCCACATGAACTTGTGATGGCG
This sequence comes from Pelodiscus sinensis, assembly GCF_052426305.1. Lineage (NCBI taxonomy): Eukaryota > Metazoa > Chordata > Testudines > Trionychidae > Pelodiscus > Pelodiscus sinensis. Next base: position 54,306,857 of record NC_143061.1, on the reverse strand, counting down.
AGAAAAGCCAAAAATCGCATTGCCGGCCAACTGGAAATCCTCGGCCGTGAGGAAGTTTGCTACTGGAACAGGCCTGATGGAGATGACATCAGTGTCCATGTAAATCCCACCATATTTCCAGATGAGCGCAAGCCTGATACCATCTGCGCTGACATGCAGCCAGTACCTCTCCCGGGCTGGATTTACCTGCAGAGTTGGAAAGGGATCACAGAGATGCAATTGACTCCACTTCGAAACATCTCAACTCCTGCTTCTGTTAGCTATATACTGTACAAAACTCCCAGACGTGTCTGTCCTAACTGTAATCCCTTTGTCAATGACTGGCTGATTTTCTTGTTCAGGTGTGACACGGCGCTGGAAAAAGGCAAGAGCAGATGTAACTTTTGTTCAGTGTCATTGTACGAGTGTGTCCCAGGCACAGGAAACCCCAAGGAAATACCCAAGAATTATAACATAAAGAGAATCTGAATCATAATAACATAACAACGGCTACACTGGGTCACATTAAGTATCTAGCCCAGGATCCTGTCTTCAGACAGTGGCCAGGGCCAGGTGCTCATGGGGGAATGAACAGAAGAGGCAACCATCAAGTCATCCCTCCCCTGTCATCCATTTCCATCTTCTGGCCGACAGAATGTAGGGACACTATTCCTGCCCATACTGGCCGATAGCCATTGAGGAACTTAATTTCCATGATTTTATTTAGTTCTTTTTTGAACCCTGTTATAGACTTGGCCTTCAAACATCCTTTGCCTAAAAATACAGGTTGACCATGCACTGCGTGAAGAAACACTTCATTTTGTTTGTTTTAAACCTGATGCCAGTTTTCATTTGATGACCACTTGTCCTTGTATAATTAGGAGTAAATATCAACTTTGTCTACAGCAGTCACAACGGCTACGTCTAGACTGCAAGCCTCTTTCAAAAGAGGCTTTTTCGAAAGAATAAAAAGCCTCTTTTGAAAGAGAGCATGGAGACTACCAGCAGATTTTTCCAAAAAGCACAGTTTGCATGCAATAGCGTCTTTTTTTGAAAGAGTACTTTCGAAAAAAAGGCGTTATTCCTCGTAAAATGAGGTTTACCGCGATCGAAAAAACTGCCGTGTTCTTTCAATTTACGTTAGAAAGAACATGACTGCAGTCTAGATGGAGGTGAAGTTTTTTCAAAAAAACCCTGTAGTCTAGACACACCCTACTTTACAGACCTCAGCCATATCTCCCTATAGTGGTCTCTTTCCCAAGCTGAAAAGTATCAGTTTCTTCTCATACAGAATCTGTTCCTTACCTGTTATCGTTTTTGTTGCACTTTTCTATACAATTACAATATCTCTTTACACTGATGCAGCAACCACATTCCCATGCCATACTCAGCATGGATTTATTTATTTTCTGCCTTTCTACCACTTTCCAAATGATTCCCAACATTCTGTTTCATTTTTCGACTGCCGCTGCACCTTGAGCAAATGTTTTTAGAGAACTTTCCATAATGACTCCAAGATCTCACTCTTGAGTGGTAACAGCTAATTTAGCCCCCATCATTTTACTTGTGTAATTGGGATTATGTTTGGTAAGGTGCATTATTTTGCATCTCCCAACATTGAATTTCATCTGCCATTTTGTTGCCTAGTCACCCAGTTTTGAGGGATCCTTTTGGAGGATTTGTCTGGGACTTAACTATTTTCAGTAGTTTGGGATCAGCTGCAGAGTTTCCTGTCTCACTGTTGCCATGACTTTCCAGAACATTTATGACTCTGTTGACTAGGTTTGGTCCCAGAAGAGACTTTTGTGGGACACCAGTATTTACCTCTCTCTATTCTGAAAAGTGACTTCTTGTTTCTACCTTTTAATTCCTATCTTTTAACCAATTATCAGTCCATGAGGAGTCCTTTCCTTTTCTTCCATGACCACTAACTGTGCATAAGAGCTTTTGGTGAGGGACCTTGTCAAAGGCTTTCTGGAAATGTAAGTACAGGCAGTCCCCGGGTTACATGGATCCGACTTACATCGGATCCCTACTTACAAACGGGGTGAGGCAACCCCGCACTAGCTGCTTCCCCCCAGCAGACCAGGGAGACGCGAAGCTAGCGCCCCCCTCAGCAGACCAGGGAGACGTGGAGCGGCTTTTCTCAGCAGACACCTCATCTTGAGAATAAAGGACTGAGGGAAGTGAGGTGTGGGAGAATAAAACTGAGCTCTGGAGAAATGTTTGGCTAGAGTTTCCCCTACAGTATGTACCAGTTCCGACTTACATACAAATTCAACTTAAGAACAAACCTACAGTCCCTATCTTGTACGTAACCTGGGGACTGCCTGTACACTGGATCACCCTTGTTCACGAGATTGTTGGCCACACAACGAATTCTAATAGGTTGATGATGCATGATTTCCCTTTACAAAAAATATGTTGACTTATCCCCAATAAATTATGTTCATCTACATGTCTGGATATATTGTCTTTCACTATAATTTCAACCAGACAGCTGGGTACTGACGTCAGGTTTATCGGCCTGTAATTGCTGGGGCCAGCTCTGGAACCCTTTTTAAAAATGTGTGTCACATTAGCTATCTGCCAGTCATCCAGTCATTTGGTAGAGAAGTTGAATTAAAGGATAGGTTGCAAAGTACAACGAGGAGTCCTATGGCACCTATAAAAGTAACAGATTTACATGGGCATACGCTTTTGTGGGCAAATCTTCACTTTGTCGGATGCATCGTCTTTGCCCGTGAACGCTTATGACCAAATAAATGTCTTAATCTTTAAGGTGCCAAAGGGCTCCTCGTGCGTTTTTCCAGTGTAGACTAACATGGCCATCCCTCTGACACTACCGTTAGTAGTTCTGCATATTCATATTTGAGTTCCTTCAGAACTCTGGGGTGAATACCGTCCGGTGACTTATCACATCTTGTTCCAGAGCTTCCTTTAATGGCACCTCAATCTGGACCAGCGCCTCAGATTTGTCACCTAGAATAAGTGATTCGGGTTTGTGAAATTCCTTCACACTGTCAATCATGAAGATTGATGCCAAGAGCTAATGTATTTTCTCTGCAAAAGCCTTATCGCTCTTGAGTGCTCCTTTAGCATCTTGATCGTCCAGTGGCCCCACTGGTTGGTTAGTAGGCTTCTTGCTTCTCGTGTCCTTTTCGCAATTATTCCTTGAGACAGGCCTGGGCAAAATACGGCCCGCAGACCGGATCCAGCCCGCTGAGGCTGCAGGGCTCCATTTCTGTTTTGAAGCTGCGGGGAAGGGGAGAAGTTTTAGGAACTGCTCTTCCCCAAGCACATTCCCATTGGCCAGTTTCTGGCAGAAACTAGCCAATGCGAGCCATTTGTTAGAATAACAGGCAGCTAAGAAGAATCACGCCCCCACTTCTGGGTAAAGATTGGAGCTCTCTGCTCAAATTGACCTCTGAATTTCTCTCTTGCTTCTAAATCTTGTACCCAGACATTTTTGTGGCAGTCAGACACCTTCACCAAGCCCTAAAACCATGTTTCTCCAGCAGTAAATCCTCACTTTAAATTCATGCTGACTGAAATTTTTCAAATACAACACTTGAATCGATCTCTTGCCTTTTTGGAAAAGGGGGTGATTCACCATTTGGAGAAAATAGGATTGTGAACATTATGATAAGAATAGTCTATTTGCCATGACTCCTGCCATCAGGAACTGTGCAATGTCCATAACAATTTCAATCAATATTTTGACTAATACACGGCAAAGTGTCATAAAAAAGGAGTCCACACTGGGTGCAGCAAAATGACAACAGCTTCAAAACTTGAATAAAAATGTTCCAAGCCCTTCATTTCCCTCCATTTCTACTTTGAATTTTAATCAATAATATTTCCCCCTTAATAGTTCCTCTCACCTTGCAATACCATGGGAGCAGAGGTGTCTCGTAGAAAATAGTTTTCATCGGGAGAGGCAGAAAGAAGACGTTCTCCATGGCAGATAGAAGAGCCAAGGCTGTGGAAGTGGAATTTAAATCGCGCCACATGTTACTGTTCAGCCCTTTCATGAAGAAACGAACGGGTCTGTCGGGGTAGGCCCTGGCAGCAGATTCCACAGAACACGAAGCCAACGGAGAAGGCTCAAGACGGTCTGTGGTCTCCACAAAAATGATGCCGCTGCTCCGTTTCACGTCATCCTCCTGCATCAGGTACGGCTCAGGACTTAGCTCGCATGAGAAGTTGTAGTCAGGGGACCAGAAATGTTTACAGACAAAGAAAAGGGCAAAGACAAAAGTGATCCAGAGCCCTATTTTGCTTTTCTTCATCATTCTTCCTTGTCTTTGTCTCCCAGCGATAATGAAAGAACTGCTGAAACTGACTTTGTTTGCTTTGGTTAAGACTCTTCTGTCAAATACAACAAGACAGGATTTCAAATGGTGTTATTGCTCTGGATTATTTCTGGTGTAGATTAAAAATCAGATTTTCAAATGTATATTGGATTTTTTCATTTAAAAATATTCTCAATAAAATACTAAATTTTGTATTTCAAAGTAACAGTTACAAATACATCTCATCACAAACATGCTGCACATACACTTACAACCTCATGAAACATGAATGACTGGTGCTATTCTGCCCAGCTTAACTATCAGCTCTTGGTTCTTGCGAGGTCTCGGCTTGCAATTTCTGTTTCTCAGCAGACTGCAGTAACATGTGTAAACACGTGCAGCTTGGGTCGGATTGTTTTGTTCTGTGCTTACATGCTGGCTGATTTTGGCTAAGCAGGGCAGAGGAGTTAGTTAGTTAAGACATTGTCTTACCGACAGAGAGACAAATATAGAAAAAAGGGCTGAGGCAGCATAGAAAGGAACCGTGGAGTGGACAGGAAAGAAAAAGGGAAAACTTTCCCCCCAACATCCAGGCAGCCTGTGGAGTTCATTGCCGGGGATGTGCACAGGCCAGAAGCAGAGCTGGGCTCACAAAAGAATTAGGTCGGTTCTGGGAGGGCAGGTTCCTCACTGGCTGTTGGCCAGGAGGGTCTGGAGGGGAGCCCCGTGCTCGGAGGCGCAGGGACACGCGGGCTTCCCCAAGCTGGGATGGGGTGACAAGATCCCTCACTGTTGCCTTGTTCTGCTCCTGCCTTCCGACGCACCTGGCACCACCAAGGCGGAGTCCCAGGACGCTCCACTCACCTCTTGTCTAGCGCCTCCCGCCGCTCAGCCTGGGGGTTAGCGCGTCAGGCCCCCTCTCCTCCACGGTTTGTTCACTGCCGCTCCCTCTGTCCCGTCCTCTCCCTCGCTCTGCCCTGCAGCCCCTCGCCCACTGCGGAACCAAATCTCCTCTGTTCCCTGCCCGCCAGCCCGGTCCCACAGTGCTCCCCTGCCAGGGCGCGGCTCGTCCAATCTCTCCCTCCCACAGTGACCCAAGAGCTCTGCTCATTCGCTGCCCTGCTGGGGCCGCTTCCCCAGGGCTGGGTGGGGGGACGTTCAACCCAGCAGCTCTGTTCTTTCCTCTCCCAGCCCTCACTGCCTGCCCTGCCCGGCTTCCTACAGCTCCTGGTTCTGGTTCAATCCGCTCCAGACGCTCCTCCCTCTATCCTGGGCGTGTTTCCTGCTCCCTGGCTCTTCCTCCAGGTGCCGGTTGTGAGCTCAGTCCTACCCCCCTCCAGCCTGTGTTGGCTGGACGCCCCATCACAGACTCCCCCACTCCACATGGCTCCTGGTGGGAGGGGCAGGTATCATCTTCCCTGCCTCTGACATAGCTAAGCCCAGAGCCCCTCCCTCTCCTGCCCCGTGTCAGCCATTCCCATCCCTTGGCACCTTCTTCCCAGAGGTTTCCACGTCATGCAGGGACACTTAACAGGGCCCCTCTGTAGTTACCCCCCAGGCTCTCCTATCAGGGGCAGGCTGTGCAGGTAACAGACCTACCTGGCTACCAATCCTGCGTGGGTGGACACCCCATGACAGTCGGAAGACCGGGCTCTGGGCTACATGCGCTGACCCAGAATGCCTGCTCTTATGTTCAGAATTCTCCTGGCAGGTCCCTGCAAGCTCTGGCCTATTGGCTGAAATTCAGCCTCCTTCCCCCCACAAAAAGTGTACAAAATATTATCCCCAGGTCTTGTCAACGGTGCTTAAATCCCCTAAGAAAAACTGCAGCAAAGATTGAAATCAGAGCTGAGCCTGTCGGAGAACAGACGTTCATCTAAAAGGCGAGTGCACCCGTCATCTTCTGGGGGTCCCAATAGCTGCAGAATATTGGCTTTTGGGGGCCCCCGTGTAAAAGGACTGTGCCAGGGACTTGGAAAATCAGCATCTGCAGCGTGTGCCTACAAGAGAGCTGGGGAGTCTGGGGGTGAACAGGGTTGGTGGGGGGCCCACGTCATTCTATCTCCACGTCTCCTTTAAATGCCAGTTGCTGATCAGTGCCCTAGACTTTGGCCTCTCGATAGGCTGTTTTCAGCTCACAGCCCTCATTCAAATGGGCACAGAGGTGATCTGGGACCTTGAAAACAATGGGCTGTGGTGAGCAGGAAGCAACGTTCCCCCTCCACCCTCAGGTAATGATTCAGGGAGGCAAACAGATACACAAACCTCCCTTCAGCCTGCGTCTGGGACACACATTCTCCCTCCGCAAGAGAGGGACACGGACCTCGTACCCGACAGCCTGGGAGTGCCAGCAGGCTGGCAGGAGCCCCTGTGTGCGCCTGTAGCCCAGCCCCAGCCTCTCCCGGACCCCGGCATGGGCCCTGACACAGCTAGACCCATGGACTGCTGTTTGTTCCCCTCAGGGCAGGGTGCGACTTGGTGCCCTGGGATGGAAGGAGGGTCCAGTCGTCAGGGCCTGTCGACATGGCACTTCTCTCCACACCAGAGGGGGCATTTAGTCTGCACCAGCGTGTTCCATCCCAACGGGCCCACATGGCCCCGGCTGCCCCACACCAGAACTTCCCTGGGGCACGCTGCCCTCACCCTGCTTGCAATGGCGCCACCATGGAGCTGTGGGGCCAGCCATGGGGTGCTCCTTGTCCGCAGGGGACCGGCTCTGCCACAGACAGGGGCCGTGGCACAAAGGGCCTGGGAAGGGATTTGGTGGCTGAGAAACGACATGGTTAAATGATGAGGGGTAGCGGCTCTACATAGGGTTACCAGGTTAGTTCAGAAAAAATACCACTTGATCTCAGGTGGGGGCAGGGGACCGGCTGGGAGGGGAGCGGGGCTGGCCAGGAGGAGGCGGTGTGGGGGAGAACCAGCCGCCAGGAATCAGGGCTGGGGGGGGTCAAGGGCAGCGGGGTTGTCCGGGGGAGATCGGGAGGAGAAGAAGGGCAGAACCAGATTCCGGAAGCAGGGCTGGTCGGGGGCAGCAGAGCTGGCCAGGAGAGATCAGGAGGAGAAGGGGGGAGAACCGTCCAGCCAGGAAGGGATCGAGGGGAGCAGGGCTGGCAGGGAGAGGGTAGTGGGGGGGAGAGAATCAGCCAGCAGGGACCAGGACTGACCCGGGCTCACACAGATCTCAGGGTCCTGCTAGTTCCGTGCAAGGTCCTGGTGACGCACGAGTGAGTCCGGCCCCGGGGATTCCATCCCGACCCGGCCCCTTGCGTAGTTGTGCACTGCCTGGCTTGTAGACACGCGCATGCAGCATGAGCATGTCTACCAGCCAGGCAGTGCGCAACTACCTACTGTAACTCCTAGTTATAATAGACTGACCTAATTAGAAAATACCCGACATTTTATACGTCCGGTATTTTCTCAATTTGTTTCCCGGACAGAACCCTCAAATACCGGAGTGTCCAATACAAAACAGACACCTGGCAACCCTCGCTCCACGGCTGAGAAGGAAACAACCAGATGGGAGGTTGTTGGCTCTTTGCCTGCACCTGCCAGGTTTCTAGAGCCACCACAGGCCGATAATACACAATTCAGAGCTGTAAAAACACTGTAACGGGGCAATTTCCTGCAAGATCCTGGGCAACCTGATAGGACAGATTTTCTGCTTTCATTGTCCGCTTGGGGTGGGGAGCAGAGCCCTCCAGGTGCTAATACCAGTGTGTGTGGGACAGAGGGGGCAGAGTCCCTCAGTTGTAAGACCCTCAGAGAGACCCCAGCCCCTCGGGAGGGACTCCCCACCCTGCTTCACACTGAAGTCTCCTGGCACAAGCAGAACAGAAAGGGTTTTGGGCTCCATAAGCCGAGTTTAACTAGCTCGGGGCCTGCTTCCTGGTCCAGCAAGCGGACCCTCTAAGTAGGCCGCTCATCCTTAGGGAAGGCTTGGAAAGGCCTACGCGGAGCACTGGCCTGCTGGAGACTGGGGAAGAGGGGCGATGGCTCTGACAAACCGATTAGTGTGCGTGTTGGTTTCCCCAGAGGCCCCGCCCCCTCTGGGAGCACCCAGCATCTTGCCTTTGGGCCCACGAAGGCTGTCAGCCCCTCCGGTGTGGGGGCAGGCCGGATTCTGTGCCACCAAACCCTGAAGTAATGTGTTCAGCTCTAGTGGTGCTGGTGATGGGTGCGGGGGGTCCTTCCTGGAGGTTACTCCCTTCTGTCCTCGCATGCTGTGCCTTTGGCAAAGACACTGTCTGTAGCGGTGTATCTTGTTTTGGTGTGTGTAGCACTCTTGTGCATAACATTAGAAATATGGAACATGGGACAGGTCATGGTTGTAAATGCAAGTGGAAGCCATCAGAGGTGTTTCCCTCCGTGTCTGGGCGATCCCCTGTCCTTCCCGTCTTAGCAGTGGTTGGTCTTAGGAAGTCATGTGATCGCCCCACCTGGACGGGTCAGAGCAGGTAATTTCCCTAGAAGGTGGGGGGGGGGATCTCCAAGTTACCGCCCAAAGGGGAACCTATAAAACCAGGGGAAACAGCTGTCCCTGCGCCTTCAGCTGGCACGTGACTCCTCGAGAATGAACTGAGGCGGCACGGTGGTGTGGGCCAGTTAACCAGTTCTCCTTTCCAGCCCCTAGTGGCGACGGGGCTGTTCCTAGCACGTCCGCTCCCCAGAGCCCGCACCTGCACGGTGACCGCAGGGACGGGGCTGGCCGGGCGGGGCTGAGCAGGGGCCGCTGGGCTGGGAGCCACCCGGGGGGGCTCACTCGAGCCAGGCTCAGTCTGTCAGAGTCCGGCTCCACGTCAGGCCAGAGACAGGCCAGGCCCAGAGCGGGGGGGAAAGCAGGGACTGCCCCCCCCCAGGCTCTTTCACCCTCCCTTCCCCGCCCCCGCCCCCTGCAGTTCCCCAGGAGCCTCCCCCCGCGCTGGGCGTGATGTGCAGCCACGGCTGCAGCCGGGCCCCCCCGCACTCCCGTGCCAGGCCTGCCCTGCGGTTCCACTGACTCGCACGGACATGTCAGCTGCATTCCTCCCCGCTGCGCATCCACCGCCCGCCCCACTGCTCGCCAGGGCAGATCCTGCCTGCTCCACAGGACAGGCCGTTTGGAAACCCGCAGCCCATTGGCCGGTGTCCCGGCTGCCACACGGTGTCATTGGCAGACACAGCCGGGGACAGGCAGACGGCGCCTGTCCCTTCTCCCTGCGCCGCCAGCCACAGCACAGTCAACGCGGGGAGGCCACAGACACACACGTGGCCCGCAGGCATCCGCCCCCCCCAGGGCCGTAACCCACTGGGCCCAGCCCTGCCCCCCCCTCCGCCGCCCACACGCAGTAGCAGTACCGCAGTCCCTGCTGCTGCGCCCGGAGGCTGCGAGGCCGAGCGGAGTGCAGCCAGGCCTGGCCTGTTGCCATAGCGACCACTTGACACCGGGAGAGGGGGAGCGGCTGTTTTTCGTGGGTGGGGTCCAGCCGGGCCAGGCCGAGCGGGGTTTTCTCCTCGGGCTGGCCCACGGGAACCCGGATTTTGCGGGTGCTAAGCGCTGGCAGCTGCTTTCCCTGGGTTGCTTTGAATTCCCTGCGGGGTGCAGCCGGGGTGTAGGGCTACAGTGCGGGAAACCCTCCCTGTTCCCAGCAGCTGTGCAGGTCCCCGTGTTATGCTTAAATGAAGCACGCAAGATCTTTTATAGGGGAAGAGGCAGTACGTCGCAATTATTGAGAATACAACAGTGGCACATGCTTTTCAATCACACACACACACACACACACACACACACACACACACACACACAAAACATCACGCATACACAATCCTGCCAGATGATGTCATAGTTACCAGTCCAGAGTCTGTGTCAATTTAGTGGCCAGATAGATCGAACACAGGGCGGAGCAGGGCCTTTGTCAGTCGCAATCCGATGCTCCTCTGGAATTGGTGGCAAGACGAACCCAAAGTTCCATAGCAAAGCACCCTGCTTTTAGAATCCTTTTCTCTGTTGAAATGCATGGATTCCCCTCTGTCAGCCTGTGACCGGAATGTTATCTTGTTGATGTCAATCGTTCCCAAATATCTCTAGAAGGCTCATCCTGCCATCAATTGTCTTTTGGGGGTGCTCGCTCCGCTTCAAGGCGCGCCCGTCTGCCACTCTGCCAATCCTCTTGTGAGTAGGGGGTACACGTCGATGGTTATAGGTGGGTTCTCTGCAGCCAGGTTGTCTTGTGTTCTGGCCTTCGCCCATGCTCACTCACCCCCGTTCTCTGGCCATCTGGTTCTAAGCAATATAACTTTGCATCTTATCTCGACACATTCACACTCCTCTCACATGGATGAGCAATGATACAAGGACTTGAAAGTGGAAGACAGTATAGGGGACAGTGATCATGAAATAATAGAGTTCATGATCTTAAGGAAAGGTAGAAGGGAGACCAGCACAATTGAGGCAATGGATTTCAGGAAGGCAGATTTTGATAAGCTCAGAGAACTTGTAGGTAAGGTCCCATGGGAAGCAAGACTGAAGGGAAAAACAACTGAGGAGAGTTGGAAGTATTTCAAAGGGACGTTGTTAAGGGCCCAAAAGCAAACAATTCCGCTGTGTAGGAAAGATAGAAAATATGGCAAAAGACCAGCTTGGCTTAACAAGGAGATCTTGCATGATCTCAAAATAAAAAAGGAGTCATATAAAAAATGGAAACTAGGACAAATAACAAAGGATGAATATAGGCAAGCAACACGGGAATGCAGGGGCAAGATTAGAAAGGCAAAGGCACAAAATGAGATCAAACTAGCTACAGGCATAAAGGGAAACAAGAAGACCTTTTATAAATACATTAAAAGCAAGAGGAAGACCAAGGACAGGGTAGGCCCACTGCTTAGTGAGGAGGGAGAAGCAGTAACAGGGAACTTGGAAATGGCGGAGATGCTCAATGACTTCTTTGTTTCGGTCTTCACCGAGAAGTCTGGAGGTGTGCCTAACATAGTGAATACAAGCAGAGAGAGGGTAAGTTTAGAAGATAGGATACACAAAGAACAAGTTAAAAATCACTTAGGAAAGTTAGATGTCAGCAAGTCACCAGGTCCTGATGAAATGCATCCCAGGATACTCAAGGAGCTGATAGAGGAGGTATCTGAGCCTTTAGCTATGATTTTTGAAAAATCATGGCAGACAGGGGAGATTCCAGAAGACTGGAAAAGGGCAAATATTGTGCCCATCTATAAAAAGGGGAATAAGAACAACCCAGGAAACTACAGACCTGTCAGTTTAACGTCTGTCCCAGGGAAGATAATGGAGCAGGTAATTAAGGAAATCATATGCAAACACTTGGAAGGTAATAAAGTGATAGGGAATAGCCAGCATGGGTTTGTGAAGAACAAGTCATGCCAAACTAATCTGACAGCTTTCTTTGATAGGATAACGAGCCTTGTGGATAAGGGAGAAGCGGTGGATGTCATATACCTAGACTTTAGTAAGGCATTTGATACGGTCTCGCATGATATTCTTATTGATAAACTAGGCAAATATAACTTAGATGGGAAGCGACTGTCTAGGAAGGAGCATGGCGGAAAGGGATCTAGGGGTCATAGTGGACCACAAGTTGAATATGAGTCAACAGTGTGATGCTGTTGCAAAAAAAGCAAATATGATTCTAGGTTGTATCAACAGGTGTGTTGTAAGCAAAACTCGTGAAGTCATTCTGCCACTCTACTCTGCACTAGTTAGGCCTCAGCTGGAGTACTGTGTCCAGTTCTGGGCGCCACATTTCAAGAAAGATGTGGAGAAATTGGAAAGGGTACAGAGAAGAGCGACAAGAATGATTAAAGGTTTAGAGAACATGACCTATGAAGCCAGGCTTCATGAACTGGGCTTGTTTAGTTTGGAAAAAAGAAGATTAAGGGGGGACATGATAGCAGTTTTCAAATACTAAAAGGGTGTCACAAGGAGGAAGGAGAAAATTTGTTCCTCTTGGTTTCTGAGGACAGGACAAGGAGTAATGGGCTTAAAGTGCAGCAAGGGAGGTTTAGATTGGACATTAAGAAAAAATTCCTAACTGTCAGGGTGGTCAAATATTGGAATAAATTGCCAAGGGAGGTGGTGGAATCTCCCTCTCTGGAGATATTTAAGAACAGGTTAGATAGACATCTGTCAGGGATGGTGTAGACGGAGCTCGGTTCTGCCTTGAGGGCGGGGGGCTGGACTCGATGACCTCTCGAGGTCCCTTCCAGTTCTATTATTCTGGCTGGTGCTGGCCACTGTCGGTAGACAGGATACTGGGCTAGATGGACCTTTGGTCTGACCCAGTACGGCCGTTCTTATGTTCTTATGTTCTTATGGGAGGGAGTTGGGATGAAGCAGGCGGTTGTGACCTTGGTTAGGGACTGGAGGGCAGGGGTTTGGGATGTGACCTGGGGGGGAGGTGATTGTGATCTGGGGTAGGAGATTGGGGGGGCCAGATCTGGGTGCAAGAGGGGGATGGAGGGCAGAGGTTGAGAGCGTCTGGGAGCGGAGCCAGTCTGCTCAGTGGCAGCCTGCAGAGCCAGTGACCTGGGGGCAGGGAGCCCTGGAAGTAGCTGCAGTTGCCTGTGGATCTCAGGAACCCGGGACCAGCTGCCGGCCCATCCGCAGGGCCATGTCTGGCAGCCAGAGGAGTGTCCCCACTTTGAATGTAAACGATTTATTTGGTTCCCAAACCCAACATGACTTTTCACAACAGGACTCAGGCTCTAAGGTCACTTAGGTGCTTTGGAAAACCATTCCCGAAAGGACAAGCCCTACTTATCAAATCGTCACAATGGTATTTGCAATCTCCCCCCTTCCTACTGAATTCATTACGCCCTGGGGAATCTTAGGAGAAGAGGTGGATTCTGAGAGGCTCTGTCCTACCAAGTCACCGGCAGACAGAAAAAGGCTGAGAGTCTGACGAAGAAGAGCTATGTGTTGTGCACAATTGATTTAGTGCCAGGTCCGTAAGGGCTTCATTCTGCTAATGCCGTCATTCAGTCTTCATTTGTTGCCTATGGACCACTGCCGTCTGGGCCTTGAATAAGAACCTTGTACGTGGTGGGGCAGTATGTTTTGAAGAGATTTTCCACTAAGGTGTTACTTCCTGCAACCACACGCTTGTGCTCCCGGTTCATGTGATTCCACAGATGCAGAGCGTAGGAGTTGTTGAACTCGGGGCTTTTCTCCCAGACCTCGAAGTACCGATGCCATTGTGCGCAGGGGATGGGGTAGAAACGCTGAGGGTGTAAGTAGGAAATATTCTGACAGTTTACATCCTCCACGTTATGGAAAGTGGTTACGGGGCACAAGGCCTTGAGCCTCCTTGTCAGTAACCTGGGCCCTTGGTAGCCCCAAATGTCTCCTCTGTAGTTTTGAACAAAATCCTCCATGCAATCCCACATGAACTTGTGATGGCGAGAAAAGCCAAAAATGCCACTGCTGGACCACTGGAAATCCTCGGCCGTCAGGAAGTTTTCCAGCAAAATAGGCTTGATGGAGATGACATCCGTGTCCATATAGATCCCACCGTATTTCCAGACGAGTGCAAGCCGGCTAGCGTCGGAGGTGACAATAAGCCAGTACCTTTCCTGGGCTGGATTTGCCTGCAGAGTTGGGAAAGGATCACACAGATGCAATTAATTCCATTTCGAAACTTGTCAATACCTGCTCCTATTAGCTACGTACTGCATAAAACTCTCAGCCGTGTCTGTCCTAACTGTAATCCCTTTGTCAAATAATGGACGTTTTTCTTGTTCAGGCATGACACGGTGCTGGAAAAAGCCAAGAGCAGATGGAGCTTTTGTTCAGTGTCATTCTATGAGTGTGTCCAAGGTAAAGAAAACACCCAACAATTACAACATAATGAGAATCTGAATCATAATAACATAACAAGGCCCATACTGGGTCATACTAAGTATCTAGCCCAGGAACCTGTCTTCAGACAGTGTCCAATGCCAGGTGCCCCCGACGGAATGAACAGAACAGGTAACCATCACACTGTAGGGACAGACTGTAGGGACACCATTCCTACCCCTCCTGGCTAATTGCAGTTGATGGACCTATCTGCCATGAATGTATCTAGCTCTTTTTTGAACCCTGTTATTTATAGTCTTCGCCTTCACAACATTCTCTGGGGGTATGTCTAGACTACATGGCTCTGTCGATGGAGCCATGTAGATTAGGTTTCTAGACGTAGGAAAATGAAGCAGCGATTTAAATAATCGACACTTCATTTACATCAAAATGGCTGCTGCGCTGTGCCAATCATCTGTGCCTTGTCGACCGCCCCGTTATGTCTCGTGGAATGAGGTTTACCGGGGAGGTTGACAAGGGCTTCCCTTGTCGACCGCGGAGCATCCAGACTATCGTGCTGTGCCGCTAAACAGCTGATCGGTACAGCGTGGCAGCCATTTTGATGTAAATTAAGCAGCGATTCTCTAAATCGCCACTTCATTTTCCTATGTCTAGTAAACTAATCTACATGGCTCCGTCAACGGAGCCATGTAGTCTAGAGATACCCTGGCAAAAAATACCGGTTGACTGTGCACTCGCTGAAGAAATGTTTCCTTTTGTTTGTTTTAAAGCAGCTGCCTTTTAATTTCTTTTGGTGACTCCTAGTTCTTGTGTAATGAGAAGGAGTAAATATCTCTTCCTTTGTCTACACCAGCCCTGTTAGTGGCCTCTTTCCCAAGCAGAAAAGTACCAGTCTTATTCGTGTCTTCTCATGCAGGATCTGTTCCATACCCATTATTGGTTTTATTGCTCTTTTCTGAAGGCTTTCCAATGTCAATATAACTTTTTTGATATGAGGCAACAACATCACCATGCCGTATTCAGGATTGGTGTGTCTAGACGACAGGGTTTTTTCGAAAAAAGTGGCCTTTTTTTTTAATTTCCCCTGCATCATGACAGACTTTGGGGGGACTCCAATATTTACCTCTGTATTCTGAAAAGTGACCACTTACTCCTACCCTTTAATATCTACCTTTTAACCAGTTACCAATCCATGAGAAGACTTTCTCTTTTATCCTTTGAGCATTTGCTGTTCTTAAGGGCCTTTGGTGAGGGAACTTGTCAATGGCTTTCTGGGAATCTAAGTATCCACTGGATCCCCCTGGTCCTCATGCTTGTTGACCCCCTCAAAGAATTCTAGTAGATTGATGATGCTTCGTTTCCTTTTACAAAAACTATGTTGACTCATCCCCAACAAATTATATTCACCTATAGGTCTGGCAATATTTACACTATAATTTCAACCAAATAGCTGAGTAGTGAAGTCAGGATTATTGGTCTGTAAATGCTGGGACCGGCTATGGACCCTTTTTAAAAAATTGGTGTCACATTAGCTATCCGCCAGTCATTTGGTAGAGAAGTTGAATTAAGGATAGGTTACAGGGCATCCCCGCTATAAGTTGACCCAGCATACATCCCTTCCCCACGAAAGGTGTTGACACCTGTAGGAATCGATACCTTGTAAGTCCTCCCGTTCCCTGTTCTTAAGCCGTGCCAAGCCCCCCTCCCCAGTTTGCGGAAATGGAATGGAAAACAATTCCCCGCTTTCAGTTGTTTTGCTATAAAGCCAAGATTCTTGGTACATCTGTTGGACGTACAGCGAGGACAGCCTGTACAAGGTACAGCAACTGGCACCTTAAAGACTAATGGATTTATTGGCCATAGGCTTTTGTGGGCAAAGACCCGCTTTGTCAGATGCATCGGCTTGTCCATGAAAGCCTCTACCCAAATGGATCGGTCTGTCGCATTGACTTTGCAACAGGTCCCTCCTGGAAATCTGTACAGAGCATAAAGAGTGAAGAGGACTTCAGCTCTTGGGCAATGCGGGGGGGGGGGGGAGGGCGGAAGAGGGAGAATGGGTGTATCAATAGCGCACTCTGCTGCTTGTTTATTCTCCAGACTCTCCGCTTTCATTTCCCCTTCTCACTGACAAAGCCAGCGACGTCCCTGTACACACTGGGGAGAGGAGCTTGTTCCCAGACATTTTCATGCCTGTCAAATGCCCTCAGCAAGCAGTGAAGTCATGTTTCCAAACAGCAAATCCTGCCTTTGAATTCATGCTGCCTGAAATGTTTCAAATACAATGTTTGTATCGACCTCTTGCCTTTCTGGAAAAGGGGTGATTCACCATTTGGAGAAAATGTGGTTATCGAAATTATGATAGGAATGGTCCATTTGCCATATCTCCCGCCACCAGGAAATGGACAGTGCCCATAACAATTTCACTAAATAGTTTGACTAATACAGGGCATAGTGTCATGAAAAGGGGTCCACACTGGGTGCAGCAAAACGACGACAAGCTTCAAAACTTGAACAAAAATGTGCCAAGCCTTTCATTTCCCTCCAATTCTACATGAATGTTGTTCAAAAAATATTCCCCCCTTAATATTCCTCCTCACCTTACGATACCATGAGAGCAGAGGTGTGTCCTCGAAAAAAGCTTCTGTCTGGAGCGGAAGAAGGAAGACATTCTTCATAGCAGACAGAGACGATAAGGCTGCGGGCATGGACTCTGAATCCAGCGATGTGTTATTGTTCAGCCCTTTCATGAAGAAACGAATGGGTTTGTCGGGGTAGATCCTGGCAGCAGATTCCACAGAACATGAAACCAACGGAGGAGGCTCAAGACGGTCTGTGGTCTCCACAAAGATGATGCCGCTCTCCCGGCTCATGACGTCCCTTTCTGTCAGGAACGGCTCAGGACTCCGCTCGCATGAGAAGAGGCAGCCAGGCGGCTGGGAACGTTTATAGACAAAGGCCAGGGCAAAGAGAAAAGTGAGCCCGAGCCCTATTTTCATTTTCTTAAACATTCTTGCTTGTCCTTGGACAGATGAGTCTTAACCAAAACAAAGAGTCAGTGTTAGCGGTTCATTGACTATCGATGGGAGACAAATACAAGAAGACAGGATTTCAAGTGTTATTATTACTTTGGATTATTTCTAGGGGAGATAAAAAAATCCGATTTTTTTTTAAATTTAAATTGGATTTTTTTAAAATCCTCTATAAAATACCAAATTTTGTATTTGAAAGTAACAGTTACAATTACGCCTCATCACAGACATGTTGCACTCACACTGACAGCTCATTCACAGTTGACATGGAGATGTGGATATCAGGAGACGGGAAAATTGCCTTTCTGCACAACCTCAGTGGATCAAAAGTTGCTGCATGAAGGAGGGAGAATTGCCCCTATGCCTGGACTGGCCAGTATTTCAGGTATATTCCCTGTGGCTGGGCCACCTGACTGCTTGTTACTAGTGCATCTCCATTATAGACGGGTCTCACAATGCTCATGAGCCATCCAGAGCTTTGCGAACAGCAGCCTGTGATGAAGGGGCCACTTGTGTTATCTTGAGGATAAGGCTGTCAGGCTACGTCTACACTGCAAGGTTTTTGGAGCGTCCACACTTCAAATGCACTTTTGCGCAAGGAAATCAAGAGTAAAATGGCAGAACAGAGGGCTTTTCCCGCCATAGCTAAACCTCCTTTTACAAGGCATAACTCCCTTTTACGCAAGAGTTCTTGCACAAAAAGGCAAGTGTGGATGCTCCAGAGGGAAAAAGCACAGGTGCTGTGATGGCCATTCTGGGAATGGCCATCAGAGCTTTCTTGCGCAAGAGCATCTATGTAGTGCGGACACTCTCTTGCGGAAAAGCACACCCCTTTTGCCATGTGCTTTGAGGTGTGGAGGTGCTCTTGAGCAAGACGTTTTTGTGCAAGAACTCTTCCGCAAAAGACGTTTTGCGCAAGAAGCATGTAGTGTAGGCATAGCCTAAGAGAAAAAGCCAGACCTTCCTGGACTCCATTCCAGTGTCTAGCATGAGGGCAATTGTTTGGCACTCTTGGATTTAAGGTGTCTTCATTAACCATCTAAATATTCGCTAAGCCTGTGAATAAACTGAGTACACTGTATTTCTACCACAAGGAGATACACCCGAATTAATTTGTCTGCAACATATCTTCTTAATGAATTAATCAGATCAGAATACAAAGTACCAGGTACTGCACACCTATTATAAGACACAGAAGAACATACTATGTTGGGGAAGAGTCAACATGGCTTTTTGCAAAGGGAAATCCTGCCTCACCAATCCAGTAGAATTCTTTGAGGAGGGTCAACCACCATGTGGACCAGGATGATCCAGTAGAGATAGCGTACTTAGATTTTCAGAAAGCCTCGGACGAGATCCCTCATCAAAGACCCTTAAGGGCTTGTCATGGATCGGTCCCTGGTTAAAAGATAGGAAACAAAGGGTAGGAATAAATGGTCTGTTTTCAGAGTGGAGAGAAATAAATATCAGGTTCCACCTGAAGAATCTGTCCGATGCTCTTCAACATATTCATATGTGATCTGGAAAACCAAGGCAAACCACGATGTGGCAAAGTTTCCAGATAATACACAATCAATCAAAATATTAAGTCCAAAGCAGACTGAGAAATGTTACAAAAGAAACTCACAAAATGGGGTGATGGCAGAACAAATTGGCAGATGCAAATCAGTGTTGATATGTGCAAAGAAATGCCCATTGTCACACATAATCCTCACTATACATGGAATATGCTGAGGTCTAAATTAGCTATTGCTACACAGGAACAATTGTGGAGTCATTGGGGAGCGTTCTCTGAAATCATCCACTTAATGAGCAGCAGCAGCCAAAAAAAAATAACAGGCAGCTAAGGTTAGATAAGGAGACATCAAATATCATCACACTGTTACATAAATCCATGATTTGGCCTATGTCCTCAGCCTGAATAGTGCCGGCAGTTGAGTTTGCCCCATATAAAAAAAATAGAATTGGGACAAGGTTCAGAAAAGGGCAACAAAAACAAATAAGAGTCCGCAACAGCTGCAGCATGAAGAGAGACGAAAAACTGGGGACTGCTCAGCTTAGAAATCATTTTACCAAGGCGGGATATGATAGAGGGGGAGAAATTCATGAACATGTGGAGAAAGTGAATAGAGAAATGTTGTTTAATCCTCCACGTCCTATAAGAATCAGGGATCTCCCAATGCAACGAATAGGCGGCAGGTTTCAAACATACCAAAGGAAGGACCTTTCCCCCCAACATCCAGGCAGCCTGTGGAGTTCATTGCCGGGGACGTGCACAGGCCAGAAGCAGAGCTGGGCTCACAAAAGAATTAGGTCGGTTCCGGGAGGGCAGGTTCCTCACTGGCTGTTGGCCAGGAGGGTCCGGAGGGGAGCCCCGTGCTCGGAGGCGCAGGGACACGCGGGCTGCCCCAAGCCGGGATGGGATGACAGGACCCCTCAGCGTTGCCTTGCTCTGCTCCTGCCTTCCAACGCACCTGGCACCACCAAGGCGGGTCCCAGGACGCTCCACTCACCTCTTGTCTGGCGCCTCCTGCCGCTCAGCCTGGGGGTTAGCGCGTCAGGCCCCCTCTCCTCCACGGTTTGTTCACTGCCGCTCCCTCTCTCCTGTCCTCTCTCTCACTCTGCCCTGCAGCCCCTCGCCCACTGTGGGAACCAAATCTCCTCTGTTCCCGGCCCGCCAGCCCGGTCCCGCAGCGTTCCCCTGCCAGGGCGCGGCTCGTTCAATCTCTCCCTTCCACAGTGACCCAAGAGCTCTGCTCATTAGCTGCCCTGCTGGGGCCGCTTCCCAGGGCTGGGTGGGGGGAAGTTCAGCCCAGCAGCTCTGTTCTTTCCTCTCCCAGCCCTCACTGCCTGCCCTGCCCGGCTTCCTACAGCTCCTGGTTCAATCTGCTCCAGACGCTCCTCCCTCTATATAGGGCTTGACCATCCTTTCTGGGAAGAAGCCTTTCTTGTACAAACTTTTTCATTTTATAGACCCAGCCTATTCCTGCTTGGGTGAGCCTGCTTGAACTCAGTTGTGTGCTCCCTGGCTCTTCCTCACATTATAGGCTTTAGAGTTAATCCTATTATACTGCAATCTGTGTTGGGTGGGTGCTCTATCCCAGACACTCCCCACTCCAAATTGCTACCCATGGGAGGGGCAGGTATCTTCTCTCCTCCCTATGACATAGCTAAACCCAGAGACGCTCCCACTTCTTCCCAGGGTCACCCACCCCCCCAACCCATGGCACCTTCTTCCCCAAGGCCTCCAGGTCATGCTAAGCCATCTGAGAAGTCCCCTCTGTAGCTACCACCCTCTTTCTCCTTTCAGGGGCAGGCTGTGCAGGTAACAGGCCTACCTGGCTACCAGACCTGCATGAGTGGACGTCCCATGACAGTCAGAAAACAGGGCTCTGAGCTACATGTTATGACCTAGAATGCCTGTTCTTACATTCTTAAACTACATCAAAATTCTTCTGGGTGGTCCCTGCAAACTCTGGCCTATTGATGGAAATTCAACCTTTCCCAGATTATTTATTTCAAAATACAGTTAGTGAACCAAGGATATGTCTAGACTACATGGCTCCGTCGACGAAGCCATGTAGATTAGGTTTCTAGACATAGGAAAATGAAGCGGTGATTTAAACAATCGTCACTTCATTTACATCAAAATGGCCACCACGCTGTGCCGATCATCTGTTTGGTGGCACAGCGCAGTAGTCTGGACACTCCGTTATGCCTTGTGGAATGAGGTGTACTGGGGCGGTCAACAAGGACTTCTCTTGTCGACTGTGGAGCATCCAGACTACCACACTGTGCCGCCAAACAGCTGATCGGCACAGCACAGCAGCCATTTTGATGTAAATGAAGCAGCGATTATTTAAATCGCCACTTTATTTTCCTATGTCTAGTAAACTAATCTGCATGGCTCTGTTGACGGAACCATGTAGTCTAGACATACCCCAAGAATGTTGAAATGAAATTGCATTTCAAATGCTGAGTTCAACCTCACAGGAAACGTCCCGTTCACTGTCCAGGCGTGGGGTTTTTGTATGTTTCTTTCTTTCCTTGTTTTCTTTTTGGCCAGGAGAAATGGTTTTGCATTGAAGAACCCTGTTTTGAAAATGTAGAGAACAACTCGTGTTGATCTTTTTTGAAGTTTGGTTTTCCTAATCCATACAGTCTGGTGACTTCTGTAGAACTTTGCCAAGTGTTTTAGTTCATACAAATCTTCACATTTTCAGGGGAAAAAATGTAAAACATTTCACCCAGCTCCTGTTAACAGAGCTCAAACTTGGGGGTCAATGTTGGTTGCGTCCAGAGCTGTAACGAGGCAGTTTCAGTGCCCTGGGCAACAAGCATATTTGCACCCCCCCCCCTCCTGCTTTCCCCATCATTTATCTCCATCAAGGTGGAGAGCTGAAAACACAGCCTATGAAGATGTCCCATTACCGGATTTTAGGGGAGCAGCCAGGTCACTGCTGTGCTCATGGGGGGGGGGGGGGGTGTTTGCCCCAAAAGTTGGTACAAAGGGGGCCATGTGAGGTGTCAAACAAAAGCTTATTGTCTACTGATTCTGAATATGCTCTTCATATACCTGTATAATGTCTGTGTGAAGTTATAAATATGTACTCTGTGTTGATGCTGAAAGATTCCCTGTCTGAAGCAGATCCATGGGCCGGGAATGTTTGCCTTGGACATGCTAATTAGCAAAGCTCTAGGGAACAACTTCCTACCCGTCAGGGTGGTTAAACTCCGGGATAAATTGCCTGGGGAGGTTGTGGAATCTCCATCCCTGGAGATATTTAAGGGCATATTAAACAGACACCTGTCAGGGACGGTCTAGACAGTGCTGGGTCCTGCCGTGAGGGCAGGGACTGGACTCGAGCTCTTGAGGTTCCTTCCAGTTCTATGATTCTGTGATTCTCCTCCCCGTTTTTCCGCCCCATGGTTTTGTGCCCTGCCCCTCTTCCTGCAGGCTGGTTTGGGCCCCGGCAGTGAGGCCTTTACCTGCATTGCGAATTCCCCAGCGGTCAGACTGCCTCAGCAGGCCTGCCTGGCGTTTCTCCTCAGAGACAGCCGAGAGCTGTGCTGCCTGGAAATACCCGTCAGGAAGGAGGGAGGGGAGAGGGAGACGCGTCTTTGCACCCGGGAGAGGGGAGGGCTGGGGAGCCAGCAGCCTGTGGCAGTGGTGACAGCCAAAGCCCTGGACCCATTAAATGGCTGCCAGAGCACCATGACATGCAGGCCAGACATGGTCGGGGGCAGTGGGGTGCACCACGGTCCTAGTGGCACTGAGGGCTGGCCCACCCCTTCCACCAGAGGTTCCACCCATTTAGGGAGCACACAGCTGGGTCTCCCTCCTCACCATGCTGTCGGCTCCTCTGGTCTGGGGACAATGTGGGGGCTGCACTAGCTCACCCTGAAGTTATGAGCTGAGTTCTAGGGATGCTGGCGAGGGGGGGGGCCCTTCCTGGAGTCGCTCCGCCCTGCCCTCGCATGCTGGGCCTTTGGCATGGACCTGCCTGGAGCTGGAGGCCGGTGGCATCTAGGCCCTTGCCAGCCGGGATTCACTCCTTGGACACACGTCCGGTAAAGGGGAAAAACCTTCTACTGAGGGGCAAGATTTTGTTCCAGGTTTCCAGGTTGGGGGTTCAGGCTGGGGCTGTTTGTGAATTTTCAGAGCCCCCCCCCCTCCCCCAGGCCGGTGACTCTCAGACTTTGGCATCTTTGAGGTGCCTCCTGCTGCTCTTTGCAGCACATGCCCCATGGCTGGGATTTGCTCTCTCATGGCTGGTTAATCTAGAGATGCCATCGCATAAACAACCGTGCAATTAACCAATAACCCAGGCTTAACGGGTAATCCTGCCAACTGCACATGTGCACAGGGTGTGACTCACAGCTTCCAATGCAACCAACTGGAAGGGAGAGGAGTCCTGGGTGTGGTTATGCTTACTCAGATGCTTAGCCCTGTAAGGTATTCAGCTGTTGTTATGTAAATACAGTTCCTGCTGGAATGGGGAAGAAATTCGGGGCCTGCTTGTGTAAATCCAGATCAGTCCGTTGGTCTGCCCTGACCAAGCACGGCGACTGTGAGTGGGGTACAGAGAAAGGGCGTGTGAGTGGGACACTTACATTGCTGAGCTTGTGAGCCTAAGAGACAAAGGACGCTGCTCAGCCCTCTTGATCTGGGACATTCCCGCGTGGGCTGGTTCTGAACTCTGTCTGTGGTGCTTTCCCACGTTAATGCCACGTTGCTTCTCGCCCTCTTCCGTGAAAAGTTTCTTTAAAAGTGTCTAGGCTCAGACTCTGTGCGTGTGAGTAGGGAAGCGTTGCCTCTCAGAGGCGTCCAGGGGTGTGTGAATTTCCCAGGTTACTGGGTGGGGGCTCGAGCCGGTTCTGTGTGGGATGCATGGAGAGGAACTCCTAGATATTGATCCCAGCCCTGGTTGCTACTGGCTCCAGTAGGGTTACACACACATTCCCTGCACACACACACTTGCTGCCTCTATATCAAGCGATACAGGCGAACTGGTGCCCTTGGGGAACTGGGTTTAAGCGAGCACCGGATCTGCCTGCCCCATCCCATCCCCGTGTTGCTGACCCTCACGCACTGGCTGCTGGCCCAACCACCGGGGCTGTCAAAAAGTCATGTAACCGCTAAAATTGGATGCAGTTACACAACTATTCAATGACTCGCCATCGAACATCCCGAACCCAGTCACAGAGATCGCAAGGGAGCAGGCTGGTGCGGTACGAGTAGGCCAGTCCCGTTTCTCAGCCTTTTGCATCCCAAGGCGGGCTGGCTGCCTTCCTCACTGGGCCACAGAGCGCCTACCCGGCCTGGGCTTTGCAAAGCCTCATGTCTAGCGGGAACCCACTTCTTTGTGCTACACTGCAGCGGGAAAGGCAGCGCCCCAGAAGTGAGCTTGGGTAAGTGTAGATTGAGGTGTCCGCTCTGGAGCAGGGATGGTAGAGGGTGGGGGATTTTTTACAGCCAGCCCAAGTGATCTGGGAGCCGCACCAGGAAGCCCTGCCTTGCTGGAGTGCTTGGGAGCGTGTTCCTGTTGCCTCCATCCTGGAGAAAGAGAGTTCTGTCTGCGCACCAGGGGTGCTCCCAGGCAGGGAAGGGAAGGGGCAGTAGAGAGGGGGGACGCAGGGCTGTCGCTGCCGGGCTGAGGGAGGGCTGGTAACAGTTTCGAAACTGGTCTCCACATCCCGAAGTCCACAGTCTAGTAAATCTGGTCCCCTGAGGTAAATCCACAGCCCCCTCCCACTGCAAAAGGTCCCTGATACTAATCGATCCAGTGAACTCTCCCTTGCCCCTTCGCAGGCTCAGAGCGCTCCACACACCTGGACGCTTCGACCTCTGGGCTGTACATTCCCCAGCGCAGGGTCTGTCTGTTCCTGGTGGGTTTGTGCAGTGGGGCTCTGCTCCACACCAGGGGCCCCTGGGTGCTCGGGTGCAATGAGGAAGAGGAGGGGAAGGCCCCGTATTGCAGTATGGAGCAGTGATGAGCTCAAGGTGCAACTTTCCAGCATTCTCCAGCTCCCTCTGCTGCTCTTCCTCTCTGGGCTTCGCCTGCCTCCGCCCCTTCCCCCCCATGCCTCTTGGGTCAGCCCCACTGATTGACAGGGCAGTTCCCTCTTCTCTCCATTCCCCACCCTTCTTGGCTGGCGCTTCTCTGCTTTACCACAGCAATGCAGAGGTGTCTCTGGTGCACCCAAGAACAGGGCTGGGAGCTTTGGCAGCTATGTTTCCCCCATCTATTGGGACACAGGCTGAGGGAGAAGTGTGCAGGGAAGGACGCGCTCAGAAGGTGATTGCTGCTGATTTCACCATGATCTGCCCTCAGTCCCACAGGAAGGCTGGAAGGAGCGAGCCCCCTGTGACACCAGCAGACACGGGGCTGCTCAGGCGGGAGGGGGCGACCCCTGGCATATTCAGGGTCACCCGGCTTTGGAGGTGTCAGTGCGTCCCTGCAAGAGCAGCAGAGCTAAAGCATCACCCTGGGGATCTCTCCCTGATTTCAGGAAACACCCATGAGGTGTCACATGTCAACCATTGCTCCAATTACACTGACATTTTTTCCAGCTCTCCAATTCTGGGGGGAAGAGCAACACCTCCGGGTGGGCGTCTCTTCTTCCAGTTAGTCCCACTGATCTCGGAGAGTGCAGGGTGACCCTTGCACTTTCTAATTCTTTTCCCCAGAACACTCTTGAGGAGCTGCTGGTCTTTGACATGCGCAGATATAAATAAATATTGCCTTGCACAGGCGGCCATTTTACAGCGGTGTGGCTGCTGTGCTATACGTCCTCTGCCAACTGGTGACCCATCGCAGCGCCTCTTTACTTCCTCTGTAATGTTTCTGAGGGTATGTCTAGACTAGACTGCTGGCTTCTTTGGAAGAACCTTTTTTCGGAAGAAATCTTCCAAAAAACTTCTTCCGAAAGAGAGCATCCGCACGCAAACGCGCATTGAGAATGCAAACTGCTATTTTGCCAGATAGCGTCCACAGTGAACGGACGCTGTCTCGCATTTAAGCTGTGGACGGAGTGGTCCACAGCACTTTCAGAAAAAGGCTTCTTCCTCATAGAAAGACAACCAATGCCGGAACAACCCCTCTCTTCTTTCGATTTACTTTTGGAAGAATGCAGTTGCCGTGTGGACATAACTCAGGTTTTGTTGGAAAAATGGCCGTTTTTTTGACAAAACTCTGAAGGGCAGACATACCCTGAATCTCACACCTTCCTTGCCTTCTGTGAATTCCATGGAGGTGATGTTTATACTCAAATCCTTAGAGCAACGCACTAGGAACTTCCTTCCAGTCCTTAGTATTAATTCATTACACTTTGCGAATGCCATTCAGTGCACGTAAATAAACCCAAGCCAAGACCTGGCCAACAAAATGTGTTTCCTATAGATCTGTGCTGCTAACATCCATCATTTAGTTCTACTCTGGATAGTGATTCTTTTTAAAGAAAGGCATTGTTTAAAATTTGGGGCTACTGTTTTTTGTGTGACTGTTGATTCAGTTGAAATCTGGCACTTTGAATTTTGCTGATTTTTTCCTGCCCAGGTGAGACCATGGTGTTATCCAGTGCTTTCCCTCATATCTAGAGTGTTGCTTGTTTTTCAGTAATGTATTTACTTGTAAATATTCCTGGAAGAAATTAGCTCTTTCATTCTCTTCTTCACAATGTGGATCATAAGACATTTACAAAACAACAATAATTGCAGGGCTGTGCAGATTTTACGCAGATTTGATTGATCACTTCTAAAGACAGTGTACAAAGTGTCAAACTGGTGTTAAGGCTCCAAAACGGACACCTCAAGGTTTGCGATTAGAAATATCTTGCTGTTGATTGTTCTAAAGTGACAAATAAACTTAAAATACGGCTTTAATTAGTATTTGATGTATTTTCGACTTTACGTAAGATTTAGGCACACTGATCCTCTCAGTTAATTTCTAGATTATCGTCTGAACCCCCCCTCCCCCCCAGTTTTCACGTGCGTAAGTGGTCTCTGGAATGAAATCCTGGTTAAAGCTGCCCCCTGCACCTAAATCGGAAGTGGCACCGCTGTTGAGGGGTGAAAGCATTGCTCTGTATCAATTCACGCAAAGAGAACTATCAGGGAGGGTGAGGAGTCATTTAAGTGTATGGCCAATGTGGACACAGAACCAAATGGCTGTAAACTGGCCAGGAACAAGTTTTGCCCCCAAATTATGCTAATAATGAGAGGAGTGTGATTCTGGAAGAGTTTTTCCAGGGCGGCAGTGCGGGTAAAAGCACCTGACTGGCTTCAGGAATGAGCTAGATACGTTTCTGGAGCGGATGCCTCTGATGGCACGAGGGCCATTGGCAACTGCCAGTAGCAAAATTCCCCAGTGGCTGGAGATTGGACACTCGGCGGTGAGGGCTCTCCTGGGAAGCGGCTGTGCTGGACACAGAGACGTGAAGCTGCGTGACCTGCCTGCCACCCTGTCCTACCCGCATGACCACCCCCTGCCCTCATTCCACCCGCTGGCTCCTGCCCGTTGGAAAAGTGGCACTTTCCTTAAAATCACAGTGTGGCAGACACAGCAGAGGGAAGCCTTGTGACTCACTACCCTGCCCCAACAGCATGATCAGACCCCTGCCACTCTCCCACCCACAGGATCATAATCTATCTGGCCCTCACTGTGCCTGCTTCAAAGCACATGAGTCCAGTTTCCCCTTGAGAGCGTTGCTGGGTACCACTTTAAAGCACAGCCTTGGCCTTGCACAGAACACGTCTCCATTGGCTTTAGAGAGACCATCACTGGTTGGTAACAGATTAGGGTTTTGGCTCCACAATGTCACGTGTGCCCTGGTATCGTTTCGTTACAGCTGGAAAAGCAGCGCACTCCCCCGGCCCCGCCAGCTGTGTGGCTCACACAAACCCGCAGGCAACAATGGCCAAGGAAAGACATGTTTAAAGAGCAAAGGGAGAGGCGATCTCACCATTGGAGAGGATGTGAGCAGCGCGGCAGGAATGGAGAGTGAGCAGGGAAGTGCAAGAGCAGCACCAGGGAAATGTCTTTTTGACTCTGCTGGGGGCGCATGGAATTATGCCTGGAGAGGACTCCACTCCCAAACCTTGCAGCAAATCTTTCCCTCCTTGCCCAGTTCCGTAGCCCCCAGCTGCAGGGGCCTAGGACACAGGGTGGGGGAGACTCAAGGGCAGCCTCACACGTAAAGAAGCAAAAGGCTGTCCTCCTCTCATTCTGATTCCGCCCCTTTGCCCCCCCACCCAGAGGATTCTTTTCCCTAGTTACAGTCCCTAGGGGTTTCTGAACAACCGTCTCTTCATCGCTCGTCTTGCAGGAGTGGGGTGGGGAGTGCAGGCCCACGTACCGAATGCAGGGCAGAGGGGAACCAAGAGAGGGCCCCCTGCTGCGCAGCTCTGGCAAGTGTTGGCTGAGTTGCAAGAAGAGCCGGGGGTTAGGGACGGGAGAGCTATTGAAAGAGCTGGCAGGGACCCGGGTTGCACTAGGACAGCCCCTGTAAGAAATGTTGAGTCACTGTCACTGCTTTTCGGTTTGTGTGCGCGTGTTGGTATGTACCTGGGCATCTCTTTCATTTGGAATCTCTGGCTCGCATGCAAAGTTTGCTTTTTTCTCCCTTTCATCCTCACTTATATGACCTGAGGAGCTGGATCTTCCAACTCCCTTGTGCAAGAGGGTGCCTCACTTTCACATGCCTGATTTGGCTGGGGAAGAAGGTTAGGCAAGGTGAGGAGGAGTGCTCGGGCTGACTCAGCGGCAACGTAGTATAAGGAGATATTTCTCTGCCAGGGTATGTCTACACTACAAAGTTAGTTCGAACTAACGGACGTTAGTTCGAACTAACTTTAATAGGCGCTACACTAGCGCTCTGCTAGTTCGAATTTGAATCGAACTAGCGGAGCGCTTAGTTCGAACTAGGAAAACCTCATTTTACAAGGATTAAGCCTAGTTTGAACTAGCTAGTTCGAATTAAGGGGTGTGTAGCCCCTTAATTCGAACTAGTGGGAGGCTAGCCCTCCCCAGGTTTCCCTGGTGGCCACTCTGGCCAACACCAGGGAAACTCTATGCCCCCCTCCCGGCCCCGGACCCCTTAAAGGGTCACGGGCTGGCTGCAGTGCCCGTGCCAGGTGCAAGCCTGCCAGCACCCAGCCAGCAGACCCTGCACCTGGCACGGCACAGAGCCACCCACCCGATGTCCCCCAGCTCACCCCCTCTTCCCGGGACCAGGCTGGCGGCTCCCGGGATCTTGCCCTGGACCGCAAGAGGCGGGCACCTTCCTGGGCTAGTGCGGACATTGTGGACCTCGTCCACGATCTCCGCACTAGGCACAGGAAAGTGGCCGTCTAGGGCAGGAGAGCTGCCAGCCTGGCCACCCAGGAGCAGGTGTGCATGAAAATCAAGGGGGTCCACTGAGATCCCCGACCCTGAGCTCTGAGCTTACAATGGCCGTCCTGGGTCAGACCAAAGGTCCATCTAGCCCAGTAGCCTGTCTGCCGACAGCGGCCAACCCTAGGGACCCTGGAGGGGATGGACCAAAGACAGTGACCAAGCCATTTGTCTCGTGCCATCCCTCTCCAACCTTCCACAAACTTTGGGCAGGGACACCACTCCTACCCCCTGGCTAAGACTACTCCATGGACCCAACCTCCATGACTTGATCTCACTTCCCTTTCAACTCTGTTCTAGTTGTAGCCTTCACAGCCTCCTGCAGCAAGGAGTTCCGCAGGATAACTATTTGCTTTGTGAAGAAGAACAACTTTCTCTTACTAGTTTGAAGCCTGCTACCCATTCCTTTCCTTTGGTGTCCTCTAGTCCTTCTTTATGGGAACTCAGGAAGAACTTTTCTGAATGCACCCTCTCCACCCAACCCCTGCTTTTAGAGACCTCTATCCTGTCCCCCCTCCGTCTCCTCTTTTCTAAGCTGAACAGTCCCAGTCTCTGTAGCCTTTTTTCATCTGGGACCTGTTCCCAACCCCTGATCATGTTAGTTGCCCTCCCTTCTCCCAGCCTTTCTCTTCCCCTCTCCCACCTCCTTTTCCCAGTCTCCCCCCATTTTTGTTCAATAAAGACAGAGTCAATGTTGGAAGAAACGTTATCTTTATTTTGTACATCAATAAGAAGGGGGGCTAGGGAAGGGTAAGTGGAAGGAGGTGAGGGAGGAATGGGGTACGAGCCCCCGATGGGGAGGACTGGGCTGGCTCTGCGGGCTTCTGGGGGTGGAAGCTCTCCTGCAGCCCCCCAATTACCCCCTCTCCCCAGATGGCAGCCTGCGGCAAGTGCAGCCGGACTGATGGCCGAGTGGTATGATGTGCCCAGTGTGGGTACTCCGGGCACTCCAAGCCAGAACTTCTTTGCAAGCGGGGCACCCCTTAGAACTGTGTGTCCGGGGTGGGGGTCGGGACCCTTTAAGCGCAGCCCTCGGCTAGCCTGAGACAGCATCTCCATGCTCTAAGTCCTCCTCTGATGCCCTGCCGGCACTGCTTCCGGCCATCCTTAAGCCCTGTTCAGAGTCCACTCAATGTGGACTTGCTAGTTCGAATTAGCAAAATGCTAATTCGAACTAGTTTTTAGTTCTAGACGCGTTAGTTCGAATTAGCTTAGTTCGAATTAACTAATTCGAACTAAGTTAGTTCGAACTAGCGCTGTAGTGTAGACGTACCCCCAGTGAGTTGCTTGACGAGCAAACCCACAGGATATTTCGCTTAGGCACGAGGAGTGTTGTTGCAGAGGAGAAGGGTGGAAGAGAGATCGCACCAGTCTGGGAAACGTGGTGATGGTAGCGGGGGGGTCCAGAGTGCTGGAGACAGGCAGAGCAGAGCAAACCCCCCAGCAAGCTCAGTGAGAAGATGACGTCCCAGTGGAACTGACGCAGACTCTAGATCCAGGCATCAGAACCCTCTTCCTGAGCAAGGCTGGGAGTTCTTGCAGGGACACAGCACTGGGTCGATGGGAACCCAGGACTTGTTTATGGGTGAGCACATAGTTCAGGGAGTATCCTGATGTTTTTTGGTTTAAGTTTCACAATTCAAATTGCTGGCTATGGGTGGTGTTCTATCACCTCCCGTGACTTCTGTGCTTTGCCTCCATTAACGCAACATGCAATTTTCATTTGCTTCTTTTGCAACAGCTCCACATTGGTGACTCATGTATCAATTCATGCAAAGAGAACTATCAGGGAGGGCGAGGAGTCATTTAAGTGAATGGCCAATGTGGACACAGAACCAAATGGCTATAAACTGGCCAGGAACAAGTTTTGCCCCCAAATTATGCTAATAATGAGAGGAGTGTGATTCTGGAAGAGTTTTTCCAGGGCGGCAGTGCGGGTAAAAGCACCTGACTGGCTTCAGGAATGAGCTAGATACGTTTCTGGAGGGGATGCCTCTGATGGCACGAGGGCCATTGGCAACTGCCAGTAGCAAAATTCCCCAGTGTCTGGCGACTGGACACTCGGCAGTGAGGGCTCTCCTGGGAAGCAGCTGTGCTGGACACAGAGAAGTGAAGCTGTGTGACCTGCCACCCTGTCCTACCCGCATGACCACCCCCTGCCCTCATTCCTCCCGCTGGCTCCTGCCCGTTGGAAAAGTGGCACTTTCCTTAAAATCACAGTGTGGCAGACACAGAGGAGGGAAGCCTTGTGACTCACTACCCTGCCCCCCCAGCACAATCAGACCCCTGCCACTCTCCCACCCACAGGATCATAATCTATCTGGCCCTCACTGTGCCTGCTTCAAAGCACATGAGTCCAGTTTCCCCTTGAGAGCGTTGCTGGGTACCTGCTGGACAGTGGCCACTTTAAAGCACAGCCTTGGCCTTGCACAGAACACGTCTCCATTGGCTTTAGAGAGACCTTCACTGGTTGGTAACAGAATAGGGTTTTGGCTCCACAATGTCACGTGTGCCCTGGTATCGTTTCGTTACAGCTGGAACAGCAGCGCACTCCCCCGGCCCCGCCAGCTGTGTGGCTCACACAAACCCGCAGGCGACAATGGCCAAGGAAAGACATGTTTAAAGAGCAAAGGGAGAGGAGAACTCGCCCCTGGAGGGGATGTGAGCAGCGCGGCAGGAATGGAGAGTGAGCAGGGAAGTGCAAGAGCAGCACCAGGGAAATGTCTTTTTGACTCTGCTGGGGGCGCATGGAATTATGCCTGGAGAAGACTCCACTCCCAAACCTTGCAGGAAAACTTTCCCTCCTTGCCCAGTTCCGTAGCCCCCAGCTGCAGGGGCCCAAGGACACAGGGTGGGGGAGACTCAAGGGCAGCCTCACACGTAAAGAAGCAAAAGGCTGTCCTCCTCTCATTCTGATTCCGCCCCTTTGCCCCCCCACCCAGAGGATTCTTTTCCCTAGTTACAGTCCCTAGGGGTTTCTGAACAACCGTCTCTTCATCGCTCGTCTTGCAGGAGTGGGGTGGGGAGTGCAGGCCCACGTACCGAATGCAGGGCAGAGGGGAACCAAGAGAGGGCCCCCTGCTGCGCAGCTCTGGCAAGTGTTGGCTGAGTTGCAAGAAGAGCCGGGGGTTAGGGACGGGAGAGCTATTGAAAGAGCTGGCAGGGACCCGGGTTGCACTAGGACAGTCCCTGTAAGAAATGTTGAGTCACTGTCACTGCTTTTCGGTTTGTGTGCGCGTGTTGGTATGTACCTGGGCATCTCTTTCATTTGGAATCTCTGGCTCGCATGCAAAGTTTGCTTTTTTCTCCCTTTCATCCTCACTTATATGACCAACTCCCTTATGCAAGAGGGTACCTCACTTTCACATGCCTGATTTGGCTAGGGAAGAGGGTTAGGCAAGGTGAGGAGGAGTGCTCGGGCTGACTCAGCGGCAACATAATATAAGGAGATATACCACCTCATAGAGCTGGACAGGACCTCAAGTCCAGTCCCCTACCCTCAAGTACTATCCTTGACACATTTGCCCCAGCTCCCTAAACACCCCCTCAAGGATTGAGCTCACAATTCTGGGTTTAGCAGGTCAATGCTCAAACCACTGAGCTATCCCTCCCCCCAAACCTTTCAAACAGCCCATCAGGCACTGTAGAGCAGTGCACCTCCCACCGCCTGTACTTGTGACAAATACAATTTTCTAGGGAGACCTAGAGAACAATGAAACAAAATGTGAAAACTCTCTGAGGGTATGTCTACACTACAAAGTTAGTTCGAACTAACGGACGTTAGTTCGAACTAACTTTAATAGGTGCTACACTAGCGCTCCGCTAGTTCGAATTTGAATCGAACTAGCGGAGCGCTTAGTTCGAACTAGGTAAACCTCATTTTACGAGGACTAACGCCTAGTTCGAACTAGCTAGTTCGAACTAAGGGCTGTGTAGCCCTTTAGTTCGAACTAGTGGGAGGCTAGCCCTCCCCAGGTTTCCCTGGTGGCCACTCTGGCCAACACCAGGGAAACTCTATGCCCCCCTCCCGGCCCCGGACCCCTTAAAGGGGCACGGGCTGGCTACGGTGCCCGTGCCAGGTGCAAGCCTGCCAGCACCCAGCTAGCAGACCCTGCACCTGGCACGGCACAGAGCCACCCACCCGATGCCCCCCAGCCCACCCCCTCTTGCCGGGACCAGGCTGGCGGCTCCCGGGAGCTTGCCCTGGACCGCAAGAGGCGGGCACCTTCCTGGGCTAGTGCGGACATCGTGGACCTCGTCCACGATCTCCGCACTAGGCACAGGAAAGTGGCTGTCTAGGGCAGGAGAGCTGCCAGCCTGGCCACCCAGGACCAGGTGTGCATGAAAATCAAGGGGGTCCACTGAGACCCCCGACACTGAGCCCTGAGCTTACAATGGCCGTCCTGGGTCAGACCAAAGGTCCATCTAGCCCAGTAGCCTGTCTGCCAACAGCGGCCAACCCTAGGGACCCTGGAGGGGATGGACTGAAGACAATGACCAAGCCATTTGTCTCGTGCCATCCCTCTCCAGCCTTCCACAAACTTTGGGCAGGGACACCACTCCTACCCTCTGGCTAATAGGACTCCATGGACCCAACCTCCATCACTTTATCTCACTTCCCTTTAAACTCTGTTCTAGTTGTAGCCTTCACAGCCTCCTGCAGCAAGGAGTTCCACAGGTTAACTATTTGCTTTGTCAAGAAGAACAACTTTCTCTTACTAGTTTCAAGCCTGCTACCCATTCCTTTCCTTTGGTGTCCTCTAGTCCTTCTTTATGGGAACTCAGGAAGAACTTTTCTGAATGCACCCTCTCCACCCAACCCCTGCTTTTAGAGACCTCTATCCTGTCCCCCCTCCATCTCCTCTTTTCTAAGCTGAACAGTCCCAGTCTCTGTAGCCTTTCTTCATCTGGGACCTGTTCCCAACCCCTGATCATGTTAGTTGCCCTCCCCTCTCCCAGCCTTTCTCTTCCCCTCTCCCACCTCCTTTTCCCAGTGTCCCCCAGTTTTTTTCAATAAAGACAGAGTCAATGTTGGAAGAAACGTTATCTTTATTTTGTACATCAATAAGAAGAGGGGCTAGGGAAGGGTAAGTGGAAGGAGGTGAGGGAGGAATGGGGTACGAGCCCCCGATGGGGAGGACTGGGCTGGCTCTGCGGGCTTCTGGGGGTGGAAGCTCTCCTGCAGCCCCCCAATTACTCCCTCTCCCCAGATGGCAGCCTGCGGCAAGTGCAGCCGGGCTGATGGCCGAGTGGTGTGATGTGCCCAGTGTGGGCACTCCAAGCCAGAACTTCTTTGGAAGCGGGGCACCCCTTAGAACTGTGTGTCCGGGGTGGGGGTCGGGACCCTTTAAGCGCAGCCCTCGGCTAGCCTGAGACAGCATCTCCATGCTCTAAGTCCTCCTCTGATGCCCTGCCGGCACTGCTTCCGGCCATCCTTAAGCCCTGTTCAGAGTCCACTCAATGTGGACTTACTAGTTCGAACTAGCAAAACGCTAGTTCGAACTAGTTTTTAGTTCTAGACGCGTTAGTTCGAACTAGCGCTGTAGTGTAGACGTACCCTGAGAAATAATAGAGAGACACCTTCAGAGGTGGTGGCTGAGGGTCAGCACACCTTCGTCTCTTTCTCACACACACTCCTTCCGTAACGTGTGTAGCTCTTGTAAAACGGAGCTCTACTTCTCCCTCCCTCCCCATGGGGCTCTGCTGCAGGGTCTAGGTCCCCCAGAACTGGGTTCTTCTCCCCTTAGAAGCAGAGGAGCTCACCGACACTCACACCCACTACCAGAGCGCCTGTGGGAGGGGCGGTTAATCAGCGCTCACCGGCTGACCCCTTGGTGTCCCTGGACTCAGCAGGCTGGGTGCACAGCAATGCCAGGCGGTGACCTCCTGGGCCCTTGCACTCCGTGGACTGATTTAACAGCACTTCAAGCTGCCACCTCGTAGGCCCCCGGGTTGAGCACCTCCCTGTCCCCACTGTCACCCGGCAACTGCTCTGCCAGTGAGCTGCTTGACGAACAAACCCTCAGGATGTTTGGCTTAGGCACGAGGAGTGTTGTTGCAGAGGAGAAGGGGGGAAGAGAGATTGCACCAGTCTGGGAAACGTGGTGATGGTAGCGGGGGATCCAGCGTGCTGGAGACAGGCAGAGCAGAGCAGACCCCCCAGCAGGCTCAGTGAGAAGATGACGTCCTAGTGGAACTGACGCAGACTCTAGATCCAGGCATCAGAACACTTCTCTTGAGCAAGGCTGGGAGTTCTTGCAGGGACACAGCACTGGGTCGAGGGGAACCTGGACTTGTTTATGGGTGAGCAGATGGTTCAGGGAGTATCCTGATGTTTTTTGGTTGAGGTTTCACAATTCAAATTGATCATTGCTGGCTATGGGTGGTGTTCGATCACCTCCCGTGACTTCTGTGCTTTGCCTCCATTAACGCAACATGCAATTTTCATTTGCTTCTTTTGCAACAGCTCCACGTTGGTGACTCCTGTTGAGATTGAGATCCACCAAGGCTCCCATATCTATATCAGCTGTGCTACTGCCAAGCCAGTGTTTCCCCATTCCAGATTTTACATTTGGGTTTTCCTCTGTAGATTCAGCACCCTCCATTTGTCTTGGGTCACGTCTTCATTCTGGGATAAGGTCGAATTTGTTAAGGTCAATTTCTTACCACCTGATTTTGGAAAGTGGAAGGTCCATGTCCGCACTGTGTGCAAGAATTCCATGCAGTTCACAGTTCCCAGACTAATGTGCTAAGTGACGCAAGATGGGATGAGGATGGACAGCCCGTGGTGGGTAGAGAACAGGTTAGGAACTATTTAGAAAAGCTAAACGTACACAAATCCATGGGTCCAGACTTAATGCATCTGAGGGTGCTGAGGGAGTTGGCAAATGTCATTGAGGAGGTTTTGGCCATTATTTTTGAAAAGTCGTAGAGATTGGGAGAGATCCCAGATGATTGGAAAAAAGGCAAATGTAGTGCCCATCTTCAAAAAAGGGAAGAAGGACGATCCAGGGAACTATAGGCCGGTCAGTCTTACCTTGGATCATGGAAAAATCATGGAAGGGATCCTTAAGGAATCCATTTTGAGGCACTTGGAAGAGAGGAAAGTGATTAGGAATAGTCAGCATGAATTCACAAAGGGCAAGTCGTGCCTGACCAATCTGTTTAGTTTCTATATGAGGTAACTGACCCTGTGGACATGAGAAAGTCAGTGGATGTGACATACCTTGACTTTAGGAAGACTTTTGATACCGTCGCCCATAATATTCTTGCCAGTAAGTTAAGGGAATGTGGATTGAATAAATGGACAGTAGGATGAATAGAAAGGCTGGGCCCAGTGGGTAATGATCAACGGCTGGATGTCAGGATGGCTGTCAGTTTCTAGCGGAGTGCCCCAAAGTTTGGTTCTAGGACCGGTTTTGTTCAATATCTTCATTAATGACCTGGAGGGGGGGATGGATTGCACCCTCAGTAAGTTTGCAGAGGACACTAAGATAGGGGGAGAGGTAGATACGCTTGAGGGTAGAGATAGGGTCCAGAGTGACATAGACAAATTGGAGGATTGGGCCACAAGAAATCTGATGAGGTTCAACAAGGACAAGTGCAGAGTCCTGCACTTGAGATGGAAGAATCCCAAGCAATGTTACAGGCTGGGGACCAACCAGCTAAGTAGCAGTTCTGCAGAAAAGGACCTGGGGGTTACAGTGGATGAGAAGCTGGATAGGAGTCAACAGGGCGCCCTTGTAGCCAAGAAGGCTAATGGCATATTAGGTTGCATTAAGAGGAGCATTGCCAGCAGATCCAGAGATGTCATCATTCCCCTTTATTCAGCTCTGGTGAGGCCACATCTGGAGTATTGTGTCCAGTTCTGGGCCCTCCACTACAAAGAGGATGTGGACACATTGGAGAGGGTCCAGTGGAGGGCAACCAAAATGATTAGGGGGCTGAAGCACATGACCTATGAGGAGACACTGAGGGACTTGGGTCTGTTTAGTCTGCAGATGCGGAGAGTGAGGGGGGATTTAACAGCAGCTTTCAATTTCCTGAAGGGAGGTTCCAAAGAGGCTGGAGAGAGGCTGTTCTCAGTGGTGACCGATGGCAGAACAAGGAGCAATGGGCTCAAGTTGTGGTGGGAGAGGTCCAGGTTGGATATTAGGAAAAACTATTTCCCTTGGAGGGTGGTGAAGCACTGGAATGGGTTCCCTAGGGAAGTAGTGGAGTCTCCTTCCCTAGAGGTGTTTAAGTTTCGGCTTGACAAAGCCCTTCCTGGGTTGATTTAGTTGGGATTGGTCCTGCCTAGAACAGGGGGCTGGACTTGATGACCTTCTGAGGTCTTTTCCAGCTCTATGATTCTATGATTTTATGATGTAGCGCTACCCCAGTCTAGATGGGCCAAATGGCAGAAAAGCCTCTTCTGGAAAAGCAATCAGCAAAAGCTATGCAAATTGTGAAGAAAGGCTGTAGTGTAGATGCCGGTTTGGGTGCCGGGAAAGAAGCACAGACCGGTGGGAGCCCCTAGTGCTGCAGCTACCGAACAATCAGCAGTGGCCTCAACACTTCCCAATGCACAAGGCCACCTCCATGGGACGTCCTGCGGGACTGAGGTCAGATCGTGGTGAAATCGGCAGTAATCACCTTCTGAGCGCATCCTTCCCCACCCACTGCCCCCTCAGCCTGTGTTCCAAAGGATGGGAAAAAAACCCTGCCAAAGAGCCCAGCCCTGCTATGGCTGTGCCAGAGACACCTCTGCATTGCTGTGGTAGAGCAGAGACGCGCCAGCCAAGAAGGGTGGGGAGCGGAGAGAAGAGGGAACTGCCCTGTCAATCAGTGGGACTGATCTAAGGGGTGTACGTGTGGGGCGGGGTGTAGAGCCTGGAGAGGAAGAGCAGGAGAGGGAGCTGGAAAATGCTGGCAAGTTGCACCTTGAGCGCATCACTGCTGCGTACTGCAATACGGGGCCTTCCCCTCGTCTTCCTCATTGCATCCGAGCACCCAGGGGCCCCTGGTGTGGAGCAGGCACCACTGCACAAACCCACCAGGAACAGACAGACCCTGTGCTGGGGAACGTACAGCCCAGAGGTCGAAGTGTCCAGGCTCTGAGTCTGCGTATGAGGCAAGGGATCGTTAACGGGGATTGATTAGTATCACGGCTGGGGACACACGTTGCCTACCAGGGCCTACTGTGCCCTTTGCTACCCCTGTCAGCAGCCGTGATTACTATTGAATCTCTCACCAGTGCTGTGTCCTACCCCCCATCTTCCCCTGCTACCTCAGCTTTCCAGGGATAAAAGCTCCCAACTGTCGGCCACTGTCCTACAGCTAAGAGGTTTGGGGGTGGCTCTCAATTCTCTTCAAAACACGCTGCCCCACCACGTATAAGGCCCTTATTCAAGGCACAGAAGGCAGTGGTCTATAGGCAACAAAATAAGACTGAATGACGGCATCTAGCAGAACAAGGTGACTCTTCCAGCCCTGACAGTCCTGGGACTAAAATAAACTGTGCACAAGAGGTACATTCTCTTAGGGTGTGTCTAGACTACAGGATTTTGTCTACAAAAGTGGCCTTTTGTCAACAAAACCCCCAGTGCCAGGCGCTGCCGCCATCCACACAGCCCCAGTCAGCCACAGCCTGGCCCTGCCGCTGCCTGGACTCCTGGTGCCAGATCCCCGGGCACCTCAGTTTCTGCCTCCAGGCCCCTGCAAGGCCCAGTCTGGCAGGTGTGCGCTGAGCTCCCCTCGCTCCGCACAACGCGGGCCAGGGAGGAGCCTCCCTGACAGCCTCAGCCCAGGCCTGAGGGGACCCGCGGGGTTTGCTCCCCTCCCCCCCGCCCAGCCAGGGGAAGGGCTGGACCCTAAGGGTA
The DNA here is from genome assembly GCF_052426305.1 of Pelodiscus sinensis. Lineage (NCBI taxonomy): Eukaryota > Metazoa > Chordata > Testudines > Trionychidae > Pelodiscus > Pelodiscus sinensis. The sequence goes on along the minus strand of NC_143061.1, from coordinate 54,267,998 downwards.
TGTCTACACTACCCCGCTAGTTCGAACTAGCGGGGTAATGTATGCATACCGCACTTGCTAATGAAGCCCGGGATTTGAATTTCCCGGGCTTCATTAGCATAAGCGGGGAGCCGCCATTTTTAAATCCCCGCTGCTTCGAACCCCGTGTAGCGCGGCTACACGGGGCTCGAACTAGGTAGTTCGGACTAGGGTCCTATTCCGAACTACCGGTACTCCTCGTGAAACGAGGTGTACCGGCAGTTCGGAATAGGCACCCTAGTCCGAACTACCTAGTTCGAGCCCCGTGTAGCCGCGCTACACGGGGTTCGAAGCAGCGGGGATTTAAAAATGGCGGCTCCCCGCTTATGCTAATGAAGCCCGGGAAATTCAAATCCCGGGCTTCATTAGCAAGTGCGGTATGCATACATTACCCTCCTAGTTCGAACTAGGAGGGTAGTGTAGACATACCCTAAGTGTCCCTGCTCCCAGGGGAGAGACCCGGCCTCTGAACTGCCGCATGCACGTGCTCAGGCACTTAGCCAGTGCCAGGCTGCGGCTCCTGGGGATGGAAAATCCTGTGCAATGGGTTAGGGGCAGTGCAGAACTGGGTAACCCATTGGGGGGCTGCCCATTGTGGCTGAGCTACAGGGGTTTCCCCCACCACAGGCAGGGGCTGCTCCATGCCGACCGGGCTGCGCTGACCCTCTCTGTGGCAGTCCCCGCAGGGCCGGGCGCTTCGCAAACTGCCTCCGGGGGCCGCTCGGGGCTCGCTCCCATGTGCCCGGTGCCCGGGGGAGCCGGGCCCGGGGATCCCCAGGGAGCAGGCCGGGCCCCGGCGCCTCGGCCCGTCGCATCCCCGGCCAGGCGGGGCCCTTCCCCCGGGCGCTCGGCGGGAGCCCGGCCTGGCTCCCCTGCAGGGACGGGCGGCGCCGTGGCAGGGAGCTCGGGTAAGTGCCGGCTGGGGGCCCGCTCGGAGCAGCCTCCCCCGTGGGGGGGTCCAGCCCGGGAGCCGCACTGGGAGGCCCTGCCTGGCTGCAGCGCTCGGCAGCGGGGTCATGGCCCGGCCCGGACAGAGCCAGTGGGGGGGCACCCCAGGTGGGGGGGGGGCCTGGAGCAGGCACCCCGCTTTGGGCAGCGGAGGGGGAGCAGGGCGGTCACTCGCTGCTGGGCGGGAGGAGGCTGGCAGGCTGCTAAGTGGTTTCGGAACCAGGCCCCAAGTCCTGGAGTCTGCAGTCTGGTAAATCCAGTCCCCTGAGGTGAATCCACAGCCCCCTGCCCCAGCAACCCCAGACACACTGAGGACGGGAGGGGGGCACCTCCGGGCGCCTCCCTCCCCCCGACTCCCACCCGCATGCCTGGGCGCTGCCGGGCAGACAGCTGCTGTGAATGCAACAGGCTGGGTCTGGTCCTGCTGAACCCGCGGGCGCAGGAACCTGCCTCTCGCTGCACAGACACTTTCCCGTCCTGCCCCAGCGCCGGTGAGAACGACGCAAATCTCCAGCCCCAGGACAAACCAGCAGATCAAATTATTTAATTCTTTAAATTATTTTCCAAGCACCTGGCAAATCCATTTTAAAATGGCCAGAGCGATCCAGTGCCGGCCGTGAGGTAGCCCTGGTGCAGGAGCTGAGAATTGAGAGCCACCCTGAAGTGCCTTGCCGGCAGTTGGGAGCTTTTATCCCTAGAAAGCTGAAGTAGCTGGGGAAGTTGGGGGGCAGGTAGGAATGGGAAAAGGGGGGGGACACAGCACTGGTAGGAGATTCAATAGTAATCAGGGCCACTGACGGGGCGGCAAAGGGCGCAGTAGGCCCGGCAGGCAACGTGTGTCCCCAGCCCTGATGCTAATCGATCCAGTGAACACTCCCTTGCCCCTTCGCAGGCTCAGAGCGCTCCACGCACCTGGGCGCTCCGACCTCTGGGCTGTACGTTCCCCAGCGCAGAGGCTGTCTGTTCCTGGTGGGTTTGTGCAGTGGGGCGCTGGGTGCTCGGGGTGCAATGAGCAAGAGGAGGGGAAGGCCCACTATTGTTATATAGAGCAGTGATTCCCTCAAGGTGCAACTTTGCAATATTTTCCAGCTCCCTCTACCGCTCTTCCTCTCCTGGCTCTACACCCCGCCCCACACACACACCTCTTGGCTCAGCCCCACTGATTGACAGGGCAGTTCCCGCTTCTCTCCACTCCCCACCCTTCTTGGCTGGCGTGTGTCTGCTCTACCCACAGCAAGAGAGAGAGAGAGATGCAGCATGAATGACAGTTAAGATTCGACACTTGCCAACAAGGACTTAACAAGAATTTGAACTATCTCACCCATTACCAAAACAGTTTCCCCAATTATCACCTGTAATACCATTAACTCACAAACATCCCACTCTCCCTACCTTTAATATCAGCAATTCACAGACACTTACCTTCCTTCTTCCCCCTCCCCCCCCCGCATCCCCCTTCTGTTCTGCAATGTGATTTGTCCTTTTCATATTTGTTCATTTTTTTAATTGTATCCTTTGGTATATATGGTTGTGACTACTTTCTTCCACTATTTGATCTGAGGAAGTGGGTCTGGCCCACGAAAGCTCATCATCTAATAAACCATCTTGTTAGTCTTTAAAGTGCTACATTGTCCTGCATTTTATATCTGAGGTCTTTCAGAACTCAGGGGTGCGTGCCGTCTGCTCATTATAGTTTAATTTACAGTTTCTTACAAAACCTCCTTGAATGACACATCAATCTGGAACCGCGCCTCAGATTTGTCTCCTAAAACAAGTGACTCGGGTTTGGGAGTCTCCCTCACATTGTCAGTCATGAAACCCGATGCCAAGAGTTACTGTATTTTCTCTGCAAAAGCCTTATTGCCCTGGAGTGCTTCTTTAGCATCTCGATCATCCAGTGACCCCACTGGTTGGTTAGTTGGCTTCCTACTTCTCATGTCCTTTTCGCTATTACTGTTTGAGACTTTGGTGAGCTGTTCTTCACATTCTTTTGGGCTTTTTAAAATTGTATTTTTACACTTGTCAGAATGTATCCTCCTTTCCACTGTCTTCACAGTTTTTTAAGGATTTTTTTTCCCTCTCACTTCTTCTTTTATTTTGTTGTATAGCCACAGTGGCTCTTTTTTGGTTGGTTTTGCCCAGACATTTTCATGCCTGTTACACACTTTCAGCAAGCACAGAAATCATGTTTCCCCAACAGCAAATCCGCCCTTTACTTTCATGCTGCCTGTAATATTTCAAACACATTTGTATTGACCTCTTGCCTTTCTGGAAATGGGGATGATTCACCACTTTTAGAAAATATAATTATTCAAATTATGATGAAAATGCTCCCTTTGCCATAACTCCTCCCATCAGGAACTGTGCAATGTCCATAACAATTTCACTAAATACTTAGACTAATACACGGCAAAGTGTCATCAAAACGGGGTCCACACTGGGTGGAACAAAACAACAACAGCTGCAAAACTTGAATAAATGGTGCCGGCCCTTCATTTCCCTCCAATTCTACTTTGAATCTTGTTCAAAAAATATCTCCCCCTTAATATTTCCTCTCACCTTACGATACCATGGGATCATAGGTGTCTCCTGGAAAACAGTTTCCATGTGGAGCGGAAGAAGGAAGACATTCTCCATCGCAGACAGAAGGGTGAAAGCTGTGGAAGTGGAAACTGGATCCTTCCATGTGTTATTGTTCAGCCCTTTCATGAAGAAACGAATGGTTTTGTCAAGGTAGATCCTGGCAGCAGATTCCACAGAACATGAAACCAATGGAGGAAGCTCAAGACGGTCAGTGTCTCCCGAAAGATGATGCCGCTCCCCCAGCTCATGACGTCCCTTTCTGTCAGAAACAGCTCAGGACTGCGCTCGCATGAGAAGAGGCAGCCAGACGAGAGGGAACGTTTATAGAGAAAGGCAAAAATGAGCCCGAGTCCCATTTTGATTTTCTTAAACATTCTTGCTTGTCCTTGGACAGATGAGTCTTTACGAAAACAAACAAAGTCAGTGTCAGCGGTTCATTGATTATCTCTGGGAGACAAATGCAACAAGACAGGATTTCAAGTGTTCTTAATACTCTGAATTATTTCTAGGGTGGATAAAAAAAACAGATTTTTTATTTAAATTGAATGTTGTTGATTTTTAAAAAAAACACCAATAAACATTAAATTTCATATTTCAAAGTAGCAGTTACAATTACATCTCATCAGAAACACGCTGCACTTACACTTCTAACCTCCAGCCTCATGAAACATGAATGACTGGCTCTAGTCTGCCCAGCTTAACTACCAGCTCTTGCTTCTTGTGAGGTCTCGGCTTACAACTACCGTTTCTCAGCAGACTGCAGTAATGTGCAAAGACACGCAAGTAGGGTTGGATTGGTTTGTTCTGTGCTAAGGTGGTGTCTGATCTTGGCTGAGCAGGCCAGAGGAGCTAGTTAAGACATTGTCTTACAGACAGAAAGACAATACAGAAAACAGGCCCGAGGCAGCAAAGAAAGGAACCATGGAGTAGACTGGAAAGAAAAAGGGAAGGTCACACACAGATTACGATATCCTTCCCACACTTTTACTACAGAAAAACTGTCCTGGCTTCTGCGTGTAAAAGTGACCCGCTCTGTGGAAATTTTGAAACATTCCATTTCCTGGGGCTAATATGTTAACTGGGACAAGAAGGGTATGTCTAGACTACAGGGTTTTGTCGGCAGAAGTTTTGTCGACAGATACTGTCGACAAAGCTTCTGTCGACAAAGAGCATCTAGACTACATCCAGTTCTGTCGACAAAGCAAGCCGCTTTGTCGAGATAACAGTGTGGATGCAAAGGACAGTGTAGATACAATAATGCCTTCTATCGACAGAACTCTGTCAACAAAAGGCGTTATTCCTCGTAGAATGAGGTTTACAGACGTCGACAAAACTGCTGAGTTTTGTCAACGTTATGTCGACATAACTCAAAGGCAGTGTGGACGCAGGTATAGTTTTGTCGATAAAAGTCCACTTTTGTCGACAAAACCCTGTGGTCTAGACACACCCGAAGATGCAGGACCTAGTTCTGAGAATGAAACATCAAAAGGAAAACTGTTCACTGGGAGAAAATGATGTAGCGGAGATGTAGATATGGCTGAGAGGATCAACTGGCTAGTATCTTAGTTAATTCACTTTGCAATGCACCAGTCTTCAAGACCCTCTCTGTGCCTTTTCATATAAATGTGATTTGACAAGTTAATTCCCAAACCCTTTGCTCTGTTGGGTGTTGATAGAAAAAAAAATTTAGCTGAGCTAATCCTTATGGCTTGTTCAAGTAGTGAACTAGGTTTAGAATCGCTCCCCCAACTACACCATGCAGAAAGCTGCAGTAAGAGAAATCTAAAAATGCCAGTTGCTGAGTGTCATTTTCTTATTTTATATTACATAACACAAGCTTCTTATTTTGGAACATCGTATCCACAGATCACAACGGTCTATTCCCTGTTTTACTTGGGCAGAACTCAACTCTCCATTCTGTACTTGTTTTCTCTAAAAACGGAAGAGCCAGGGAGTTCAATGGTGCTTACTCCAAAATTAAGTCAGAGAGGGGTATCTGGGTTAGTCTGTATCTGGAAAAACAAAAAGGAATCCAGTAGTTACTTTTACGGCACATCTACACAGTGGGGCTAATGTTGGAATAAGCTGCACAACTACAGATACATCATCTGTGTAGCTGGAGTCGAAATAGCTTATTTCGGTGAACCCTCAACATGCCAAGTTGTTCACAATGGTGTCTTGACTGAATCTTTCAGTGTACTCTCTGGAGTGCAACAAGGGTGCCTATTGTCACCTTTCCTGTAATTGATCAAAATGGACTGGAGTATGAGCCGCACAACAGATGGCCATCAACAGGGCATTCAATGGACACTTTTCAAAGAGGTAGAGGACATTGATTTTGCTGACGATATCGCCCTCCTTTCACACCAACAAGAAAGCATGGAAGAAAAGGTCGCAACCCTAGAAAAAACTGCCTCAGTGATTGGACAGAGCATTAACAAGGGAAAGATCAAGACCATGAGGATCAATCAGTCCAACAACAACACCATCACAGTGGGAGGGGATGACCTGGAAGATGTGGAGCAGTTCATCCACTTGGGGAGTATTATGGGCAGAGACGGAGGAATAGACAAGGGTATCAATGCTAGGATAGGGAAAGCAACAGCTGCATTCAAGACTCTTCATCCCCTATGGAGTTCACAAATAATATCTGCGAAGATGAAACTGCATATCTTTAATACAAATGTGAAGAGTGTGCTCTTGTATGGATGCTAAAAAGTCTTCAAATCACAAGCTACTGGCAACTTCCTGAAGGGAGGTTCCAAAGAGGATGGAGAGAGGCTGTTCTCAGTAGTGACAGATGCAGAACAAGGAGCAATGGTCTCAAGTTGCAGTGGGGGAGGTTTAGGTTGGATATTAGGAAAAACTATTTCCCTAGGAGGGTGGGGAAGCACTGGGATGGGTTCCCTAGGGAGGGGGTGGAATGTCCATCCTTACAGGTTAAGTCTTAGCTTGCCCAAGCCCAGGCTGGGATAATTTACTTGGGATCAGTCCTGCTTTGGGCAGGGGGCTGGACTCGATGACCTCCTGGTCTATTCCAGCCCTAGGATTCTATGACTTAAAAACAATTTGCACCTCCATTGGTTGGTTGGTTGTTTATCAGCCTCTTGTAACTTGAATAATCTATTTACGACCTTTTTTCTCCTCCCCCCCCCACCTCTCACTTCCTCTTCTCCTCCATCCCTTCCCTTATTATTCTTGGATCTGGACTTTCAATATTCCACTCATCTGAAGAAGTGGCCTTGCCCACGAAAACCCATGATTCCATCTACGAGTTTTTTTAGTCTTTAAGGTGCCACTAGACTATTCATTGTTTTTTAAGTTTTTTCTAATTAAGACTAACTTGGCTACCCCTCTGAAGATTTATCAGGGCATAACCTTTTATGGGGAAAACCTCCTTAATCAGATGAATCGGAGTGGGAGTTACAGAGACAGGGGATATATAACGACAACAAACGAAAGAAGTTTCTTGTGTTAGTGAGGCTAATCAAGTCAGGGTGGAAGTCATTCATTCACATCAGTTGATGTGGAGATATGAATATAGAGAGAAGGGAAATTGCCTTATTGCACAAGCTCAGTGGATCAGAAATTGCAGCATGAAGAAAGTATAATTTGGCAGCATGTCTGGACAGGTTTCAGGTGTGTCCCCTCTGCATGGGCCACTTGATTGCATGTTTCCAGTGCATCTCCATTGTAGACAGCAAGGAGACAAACCTGCATTAGTTTATCTGATACTGCTTCTTATTAATTAATAAATCAGATCAGAATACAAAGTACCAAGTCCTTCACACCAATTATAAGATACAGAAGAGCATAATATGTTGGGGAAGAGTCAGCATGGCTTTTTGTGAAGGAAATCTGGCCTCATTAATCCACTAGAATACTTTGAGGGAGTCAACCACCATGTGGACCAGGATGATCGGGTAGAGATAGTGTACTTAGATTTTCAGAAAGCCTCTAACAAGGTCCCTCACCAAAGACTCTTAAGTACAATAAGCTGTCACAGGGTAAAAGGAAGGGTTTCTTGTGGATTGCTACCTGCTTAAAAGATAGAAAACAAAGGGTAGGAATAAATGGTCAGTTTTTAGAGTAGACAGAAGTAAATATCAGGATCCACCCGAAGAATCAGTACTGAGACCCATGGTGTTCAACATATTCATAAGTGATCTGGAGAAACATGGCAAATTGTGAAGTGGCAAAGTTTACAGATAATATAAAATTAATCAAAATATTAAGTCCTAAGAAGACTGAGAAATGTTACAAAGGGATCTCACAAAATTGGGTGACTGGGGAACAAATTGGCAGATGAAATTTAGTGTTGATATGTGCAAAGAAATGCACATTGGCACACATGATCCTAACTATACATACAATATGCTGAGGTCTAAATCATCTCTCAGTACTCAAGAAAATCTTGGAGTCATTGTGGATGGTTCTTTCAAAAGATCCACTTAATGTGCAGAAGCAACCAAAAACCCTACGAAGCCTTAAACAAAGGACAGATAATGAGACATCAAATATCATAACACCTCTATTTAAATCCATTATATGGCCTATGCCTACACATTGAATACTGCAGACAGTTCAGTTTACCCCAGCTCAAAAAAAGATCATATAGAAATGGGAAAAGGTTCAGAAAAGGGCAACAAAACTGACCGGGAGTGGGGAACAGCTGCAAACTGAGGAGTGATTAAAAACTGGGGACTGCTCAGCTTAGAAATGGGACGACCAAGGGGAAATATGACAGAGGGGCAGAAATTCATGACTATGTGGAGAAAGTGAATAGAGAAATGTTGTTTAATCCTTCACGTAATGTAAGAATCAGGGATCTCCCAATGCAATGAATAGGCGACAGGTTTCAAACAAACCAAAGGAAGGACCTTTCCCCCCAACATCCAGGCAGCCTGTGGAGTTCATTGCCGGGAACGTGCACAGGCCAGAAGCAGAGCTGGGCTCACAAAAGAATTAGGTCGGTTCCGGGCGGGCAGGTTCCTCACTGGTTGTTGGCCAGGAGGGCCCGGAGGGGAGCCCCGTGGTCGGAGGCGCAGGGACACGCAGGCTGCCCCAAGCCGGGATGGGGTGACAGGACCACTCAGTGTTGCCTTGTTCTGTTCCTGCCTTCCGACGCACCTGGCACCACCAAGGCGGGTCCCAGGATGCTCCACTCACCTCTTGTCTGGCGCCTCCCGCCGCTCAGCCTGGGGTTTAGCGCGTCAGGCCCCCCTCTCCTCCACGGTTTGTTCACTGCCGCTCCCTCTGTCCCGTCCTCTCTCTCGCTCTGCCCTGCAGCCCCTCGCCCACTGTGGGAACCAAATCTCCTCTGTTCCCTGCCCGCCAGCCCGGTTCCGCAGCGCTCCCCTGCCAGGGCGCGGCTCGTCCAATCTCTCCCTCCCACAGTGACCCAAGAGCTCTGCTCATTCGCTGCCCTGCTGGGGCCACTTCCCCAGGGCTGGGTGGGGGGACCCAGGTGGTTTTCCATCAAGGGGTCCTGAACATAGCAGCCCTGTTCTTTCCTCTCCCAGCCCTCATTGCCTTGTACTGCCCGGCTTCCTACAGCTCCTGGTTCTGGTTCAATCGGCTTCAGACACAGCTCCCTGCCCTTTCCACCAGCAGCCCCCCTGCTGCAAACTTCTTCTTTTTATAAGCCCAGCCTACTACTGTGTTGGTGAGCCTGCTTGCAATCAGTTGTCTGCCCCTGGGCTCTTCGAAAAAGTGTGGGCTGTAGAGTTAATCCTATCACATTGCAATATGTGTAGGGTGGACAACCTATCGCAGACTCTCCCCACTCCAGATGGCTACCCATGGAAGAGGGCAGGTGTCATCTCCCTGCCTCTTACATAGATAAGACCAGAAACTCTCCCTCTTCTCTCCAGTGTCACCCACCCCTATCCCAGGGCATCTCTTCCTTTCTTCCTGCAGGTCATGCTGAGCCACCCAAAGGCCCCCTCTGTAGTTATCATCCTGTCTCTCCTATCAGGGGCAGTCTGTGCAGGTAACAGGCCTACCTGGCTACCAGTCATGCTTGTGTGGACACCCCATGACAGTCAGAAGACCAGGCTCTGGGCTACCTGGTCTGACCTAGAATGGCTGCTCTTATGTTCAGAATTCTCCTGGGAGGTCCCTGCAAGCTCTGGCCTATTGGTGGAAATTCAGCCTCTGCCAGATTATTTATTTCAAAATGCAGTTGGTGAACCAAGAATGTTGAAATGAAGGCTGAGTTCAACCTGACAGGAAAAATCTCATTCACTGTCTAGGGTTTTTTAAAACCCTTTTTAACTCTAACATTAAAGTAAAATTGGAAAAGAGAAGTTGTTTTGCGTTGGAGCACCCTGTATTGAAAATGTTGAGAACAACGCGTGCTGGCCTTTCCTGAAGTGTTTTTTCCACAATCAGTACGACGTGGTGAATGCTGCATAAGATGCCAAATGTTTCAATTCTTCCAAAGCTTCACATTTCAGAAAAAAAACGTGCAAAACATTTCACCCGACTCTTGTTCACGGAACTCAAACCCCCTAAGGAAAACCGCAGCCAAAGATTGAAACCAGAGCCAAGTCTGTCGGAGGGTAGACGTTTATCTAAAAGGGGAATGCAAACAACATTTTAGGGTGGGTCCCAATAACCCCAGACCTTTGGCTTTTGGGGCCCAAGTGTAAAACATCTGTGCCAGGGACGTGGAAAATCAGCATCTGCAGCGTGTGCCTACAGGAGAGTTGGGGAGTCTGGGGGTGCCCATGGTTGGGGGGTACCCACGTCATTCTATCTCCATGTCTCCTTTCAATGCCATCTGCTCATCAGCATCCTGTCCTGTGGCCTCTCGGAAAGCTGTTGTGGTTGCGTCCAGAGCTGTAGCGAGGTAGTTCAGTGCCCTGGGCAACAAGCAAATTTGCACCCCTCCCACTTTCCCCATCATTTCTCCCCGTCAAGGCAGAGAGCTGAAAACACAGCCTATCCAGAGCCCACAAGAAAAGACCAGGGTCTGATGAAATGCACCCTAGAATACTCAAGGAGCTGAGAGAGGAAGTATCTGAGCCTCTAGCTTTCATCTTTGAAAAATCATGGAAGACGGGAGAGATTCCAGAAGACCGGAAAAGGGCAAATCTAGAGTCCATTTATAAAAAGGGAAATAAGACCAGCCCAGGAAACTACAGACCAGTCAGTTTAACTTCTGTGCTAGGAAAGAGAATGTAGTAAATAATTAAGAAATTCATTGGCAAACACTTGGAAGATAATAAGGTGATAGGTAAGTGCCAGCATGGGTTTGTAAAGAACAAATCACGTCAAACCAAGCTGTTAGCTTTCTTTGATAGGATAGCGAGTCTTGTAGATAAGGGGGAAGCGGTGGACATGGTGTACCTAGAATTTAATAAGGCATTTGGAACGGTTTCACATGATCTTCTTATCAGTAAACTAGGGAAATACAACTTAAATGGGGCTCATACGGTGGGTGCATAACTGGATGCATAAACATTCTCAGAGCGTAGTTATTAACGGTTCACAGCCCAGCTGGAAGGGCAGAAGTGGGGTTCCGCAGGTGATACCAGGGTGGGAGGGCTTGCAACTGCTTTGGAGGATGGGTCATAATTCAAACTGATCTGGACAAACTGGAGAAATGGTCGGAGGTAAACAGGATGAAGTTTAATAAGGACAAATACAAAGTGCTCCGCTTAGGAAGGAACAATCCATCCTTCCTCGAGAGATTTCCGTGTGGGTGCTCCACACTATATTGGTGCATCATTGCTGAGCCTCAGAGAGGAGCTTTCATAGCTGTGTCCCTGGGGCCGCACACGCTCGAAGAACGTCAGTTACTATGGAGGTGAGTAACCTCCTCTTCACACACACAGAACGGGAAGCGCCTGTCTAGGAAGGAGTCCTGCAGAAAGGGATTTAGGGATCATAGTGAAGCACAAGTTAAACATGACCCAACACTGTAACGCTGTTGGAAAAAAAGCAAACATGATTCTGGGAGGGATTCACAGGAGTGATGTGAGCAAGACACGAGAAGTCTTCTTCCGCTCTACTCTGTGCTTCTTAGGCCTCCGTTGGAGTATTGTATCTGGTTCTGGGTACCACATTTCAAGAAAGATGTGGAGAAACTGGAGAAAGTCCAGAGAAGACCAACAAGAACGATGAAAGAACATGAGCTATGAGGGAAGACTGAGGGTATGTCTACACTACCCTCCTAGTTCGAACTAGGAGGGTAATGTAGGCATACCGCACTTGCAAATGAAGCCCGGGATTTGAATTTCCCGGGCTTCATTTGCATAAGCGGGGAGCCGCCATTTTTAAAACCCCGCTGGTTCGAACCTCGTGCAGCGCGGCTACATGGGGCTCGAACTAGGTAGGTGTAACGGTAGTTCGGAATAGGAATCCTAGTCTGAACTACCTAGTTCGAGCCCCGTGTAGCCGCGCTACACGGGGTTTGAACCAGCGGGGATTTAAAAATGGCGGCTCCCCGCTTATGCAAATGAAGCCCGGGAAATTCAAATCCCAGGCTTCATTTGCACGTTCGGTATGCATACATTACCCTGCTAGTTCGAACTAGCGGGGTAGTGTAGACATACCCCTAGTCCGAACTACCTAGTTCGAGCCCCGTGTAGCCGCGCTGCACGGGGTTCGATCCAGCGGGGTTTTAAAAATGGTGGCTCCCCGCTTATACAAATGAAGCCCGGGAAATTCAAATCCCGGGCTTCATTTGCAAGTGCGGTATGCCTACATTACCCCGCTAGTTCGAACTAGCGGGGTAGTGTAGACATACCCTGAAAGAATTGGGGCTGTTTAGTTTGGAAAAGAGAAGACTGAGAGGGGACATGATAGTGGTTGTCAAGTACCTAAAAAGGGGGTTACAAGGAGGAGGAAGAAAAATTGTTTTCATTGGCCTTTTGGGATAGGACAAGCAGCAATGGGCTTAAATTGCAGCAAGGGAGGTTTGGGTTGGACATGAGGAAAAAAAGTTGAATAAATTGCCTAGGGAGGTTGTGGAATCTCCATCTCTGGAGATATTTAAGAGCAGGATGGACACCATTCAGGGACGATCTAGATGGTACTGGGTCCTGCCGTGAGGGCAGGGGACTGGACTCGATGACCTCTCGAGGTCCCTTGTAGTTCTAGTGTTCTAGGATTCTATGATTCTCCTTCCTGTTTTTCCTCCCCATGGTTTTGTGCCCTGCCCCTCTCCCTCCACCCTGGTTGGGGCCCCGGCAGTGTGGCCGTTTGCCTGCACCGCGAATTGCCCAGCCCTCAGCAGGCCTGCCTCACTTTTCTCCTCAGAGACGGCCGAGAGCTGTGCAGCCTGGAAATACCCGTCAGGAAGGAGAGAGAAAGAGACACGTGTTTCCACCCAGGAGAGGGGAGAGCTGGGAAGCCAGCAGCCTGCGGCAGTGGTGACAGCCAAAGCCCTGGACCCATTAAATGGCTGCCAGAGCACCATGACACCCACGCCAGACATGGCCGGGGGCAGTGGGGTGCACCACGGTCCTAGTGGCACTGAGGGCTGGCCCACCCCTTCCACCAGAGGTTCCATCCCTTCTGGGAGCACAGAGCTGGGTCTCCCTGCTCACCATGCTGTTGGCCCCTCCAGTCTGGGGGCAATCTGGAGGCTCCACCTGCTCACCCTGAAGTTATGAGCTCAGTTCTAGGGATGCTGGCGAGGAGGGCGGGGGCCCTTCCTGGAGTCACTCCGACCTGCCCTCGCATGCTGCACCTTCGGCACGGACCTGCCTGGAGCTGGAGGCCGGTGGCATCTAGGCCCTTGCCAGCCGGGATTCACTCCTTGGACACACGTCAGGTGAAGGGAGAAACCTTCTAGCGAGGGGCAAGATTTTGTTCCAGGTTTCCAAGTCGGGAGGGGGGGAGCTCAGGCTGGGGCTGTTTGTGACTTTTCAGAGGCCTCCCTCAGATCCGTGACACTCACACTGTGGCACCTTTGAGTCTCTCCTGCTGCTCTTTGCAGCACATGCCCCGGGGCTGGGATTTGCTCTCTCCTGACTGGGTTAATCTAGGGATGCCATCGCATGGACAACTGTGCAATTAGCCAATAACCCAGGCTTATCTGGTAATCCTGCCAATTACACAGGGTGTGACTCACAGCTTCCAATGCAGCTAGCTGGAAGGGGAGAGGAGTCCTGGGTGTGGTTATACTCACTGGGGTGTTTCGCCCTGTAAAATATTCAGCTGTTGTTATGTAAATACAGTTCCTGCTGGAATGGAGAAGAAATCCGGGGCCTGCGTGTGTGAATCCAGTTCAGTCAGTGCAGTAGGACTGATGGATGCTCAGTTGTTAGAATGGTGTTTTGCCTGTTGTAACTCATTTGGCTGTTGTGGGGTCACAAACCATGAAACCCCCAAATGTAGGAATTGTAGAATATGACACCTGGGCTTGCAGGAGAGACACTGTCACTGCCAAGACTCTTGTTAGGACAAGACTCCCCCCTCCAGACTCAATTACTCGCTATCTAACATCCCTAGACCAGTCACAGACATCGCAAGGGAACAGGCCGGCATGGTCAAGCAGGCCAAGCCCTTGTTTCTCAGCCCTTTGAATCCCCAGGACGGCCTGGCTGCCTTCCTCACTGTGCCACGGAGCACTCGGCCAGGAGCCTGGCCCATGCGAAGCCCCGTGACTAGCGGGAACCCGCGTCTCTGTGCTCCCCTGCACGGGAAAGGCAGCACCGCAGAAGTGAGCTTGGGTAAGTGCCAGCTGCAGTGTCCGCTCTGGAGCAGCCTCACCCACTGGAATGGGGGGGATGGGAACGGCAGAGGGTGGGGTATTTTTTAGAGCCAACCCAGGAGACTTGGGAGCCACACCGGGAATCCCTGCCTTGCTGGAGCAGTTGGGAGCAAGTTCCTGTTGCCTCCATCCAGGAGAAAGTGAGTTTTGTGTCTGCCCAGGGTGTCCCACCCAATGCAAACTCCTGATACTCCCACCGCCACCTCTGAGGTGAATCCACACCCTGCTCCCACCCCAACACGCCCAGACACACTGAGGACGAGAGGGGGGCACCTCTGGGTGCCTCCCTCCCCCCGACTCCCACCCACATGCCTGGGCGCTGCCGGGCAGACAGCTGCTGTGAATTCAACAGGCTGGGTCTGGTCCTGCTGAACCCGCGGGCGCAGGAACCTGCCTCTCGCTGCACAGACACTTTCCCGTCCTGCCCCAGCGCTGGTGAGAACGACGCAAATCTCCAGCCCCAGGACAAACCAGCAGATCAAATTATTTAACAGGCACCTGGCAAATCCATTAAAAATGGCCAGACTGGTCCAGTGCCGGCCAGGAGGTAACCCTGGAGCGGGGGCTGGGAATTGAGAGACACCCCAAATCTCCTTGGCTGTCAGACAGCTGCCAGCTGGTGGGAGCTTTTATCCCTGGAAAGCTGAGGTAGCTGGTGGGATGGGGGGGTAGGAATGGGAAAAGGGGGGTGGGACACAGCACTGGTGAGAGATTCGATAGTAATCACGGCCGCTGATGGGGCGGCAAAGGGCGCAGTAGGCCCGGCAGGCAACGTGTGTCCCCAGCCCTGATGCTAATCGATCCAGTGAACACTCCCTTGCCCCTTCGCAGGCTCAGAGCGCTCCATGCACCTGGGCGCTCCGACCTCTGGGCTGTACGTTCCCCAACGCAGGGTCTGTCTGTTCCTGGTGGGTTTGTGCAGTGGGACCCTGCTCCACACCAGGGGCCCCTGGGTGCTTGGGTGCAATGAGGAAGAGGAGGGGAAGGCCCCGTATTGCAGTGCAGTAATTGCTCATTTAACACGGTAGATACGTTTCAGAAAAATTATCGTGTTAAGTGAAAACGTGCTATGTGGGGTCAATTTTCCCACTGAAAATAATGGAAAAGGTGGCGGTTGCGTTTCAAGCGGTGGTGTCGAAGTCAGTTTTCTGTTGGTGCTGAGTCGTCTCCAGCCTGCACTTGCTAGCAGCCGGCTGCTGAGCACAGGCAGCTGCCTGGGGACCGGGACATAAGGTTGGAGGAGAAAGGGGGCTGGGTTACAGCAGGGAGGGGAAGTGTTTGGCTCTGGGGAAGGGAAGGGGAGGAGAGGGGAGAGGGACATGGTTGGAGGCATGCACCTGTGACGGGTCTGCCGGTTCCCGCACTGCGTCCAGTGAGGGAGGGTCAGCGAGGAACGGCCCGGCAAGGGCAAACCCTCTGCCGCTTTGACTGGTGTGGAAAAAGTGAATAAGGAAACTTTATTTACTTATTCCCACAATATAAGAACTAGGGGTCACCAAATGAAATGAATCGGCAGCAGGTTTAAAACAAACAAAAGGAAGTTTTTCTTCACTCAACGCACAGTCAACCTGTGGAACTCCTTGCCAGAGGATGTGGTGAAGGGTAAGACTTTATCAGGGTTCAAGAGAGAGCTAAATGGATTCATGGAGGTTAGGTCATAGAATCATAGAGCTGGAAGAGCCCTCAGAAGCTCATCAAGTTCAGCCCCCTGATCTAGGCAGGACCAATCCCAACTAAATCAACCTGTCCAGGGCTTTGTCAAGCCAGGATTTAAACTCCTCTAGGGAAGGAGACTCCACTACTTCCCTAGTAACCCATTCCAGTGCTTCACCACCCTCCTAAGGAAATAGTTTTTCCTAATATCCAACCTGGACCTCTCCCACCACAACTTGAGACCATTGCTCCTTGTTCTGCCATCTGTCACTACTGAGAACAGCCTTTCGCCAGCCTCTTTGGAACCTCCCTTCAGGAAGTTGAAGGCTGCTATCAAATCACCCCTCGCTCTTCGCTTCTGCAGACTAAACAAACCCAACTCCCTCAGCCTCTCCTCATAAGTCATATGCTTCAGCCCCTAATCATTTTGGTTGCCCTCCGCTGGACCCTCTCCAATGCGTCCACATCCTTTTTGTAGTGGGGAGCCCAGAACTGGACACAATACTCCAGATGTGGCCTCACCAGAGCCGAATGAAGGGGAATAATCATACCACTGGATCTGCTGGCAATGCTCCTCCTTGTGAAACCTAATATGCCATTAGCCTTCTTGGCTACAATGGCACCCTGTTGACTCATATCCAGCTTCTCATCCACTGTAACCCCCAGGACCTTTTCTGCAGAACTACTACTTAGCTGGTTGGTCCCCAGCCTGTAACAATACTTGGGATTCTTCCGTCCCAAGTGCAGGACTCTGCCCTTATCCTTGTTGAACCTCATCAGATTTCTTGTGGCCCAATCCTCCAATTTGTCTATGTCACTTTGTACCCTATCTCTGCCCTCAACCGTATCTACCTCTCCCCCCACCTTAGTGTCATCTACAAACTTACTGAGGGTACGTCTACACTAGCTCGTTCGTTCGAGCTAGGTAGGGTAATTAGGGCAAGCGGAGTTGCAAATGAAGCTCAGGATTCAAATATCCCGGGCTTCATTTGCATGTTTCCGGGCACTGCCATTTTTAAATCCCTCTTAGTCCGAACTCCGTGCCCACGGCTACACGTGGCACGGAGTAGGTAGTTGGAATTAAAGATCCTAATTTGAACTATTATTACTCCTCGTTCTACGAGGAGTAACGGTAATTGGAATTAGGATCTCTAATTCGAACTACTAACTCCGTGCTACGGGTAGCCAAGGTGTGTATTTTACTACTCTCTTTTCCTCCTTTGGTCAGGATCTACCATCTCATGATCACTGCTTCCCAGGTTGTCACCCACCTCCACTTCCCCTATTAATTCCTCCCTGTTTGTGAGCAGAAGGTCAAGCTGCGCACGGCCCCTGGTCGGATCCTTCAGCACTTGTACCAAGAAGTTATCCCCACCATTCTCCAAAAACTTCCTGGATTGCCTGTTTAGTGCTGCATTGGTCTCCTAACAGATGTCAGGGTTATGAAAGTCCCCCACGAGAACCAGGGTCTGCAATCTGGAAGCTTCTCTCAGTTGTCCAAAGAAAGCCTCATCTACCTCATCCACCTGATCTGGTGGTCTATAGCAGATGCCAACCACAACATCCCTGCTGTAGCTAACACCTCTAAACTTGACCCATAGCCTCTCTATAAGCTTTTCTCCCTCTATATACCGGAGTTCTGAGCAATCATACTGCTCTCTTAGGGTACGTCTAGACTACAGGCTTTTGTCGACAGAAGTTTTGTCGACAGATACTGTCAACAAAGCTTCTGTCGACAAAGAGTATCTAGACTACATTCAGTTCTGTTGACAAAGCAAGCTGCTTTGTCGACATGGCAGTGTAGACGCAAAGGACAGTTTAGATGCAATAACGCCTTCTGTCGACAGAACTCTGTCGACAAAAGGCGTTATTCCTCGTAAAATGAGGTATACCAGCGTCGACAAAACTTCTGAGTTCTGTCGACGTTATGTCGACAGAACTCAGCGGTAGTGTAGCCGCAGGTATAGTTTTGTCGACAAAAGTCCACTTTTGTCGACAAAACTCTGTCGTCTAGACACACCCTTACATACAGTGTGTAGGATAAACTTAATTTGTTGTCAGTATGACCTCTGTGTGACCTGGATGTTAAGTCTGGTCTTTGTAAAGAGGTACGTGCTTGAACACAGGTATACAAAAGGAGGGGATCGGTGAAACTGGTTTGAACCTGTTGTAAGGCCTGCAAAGGGACTGTGGGGGGACAAATAATGATTGGAGGGAATTTGGTGCAAAAGGGCATGACCTGTATATGCATGCAATTGTAAGTGGTCAGTGAAAAAGGGGTAATTACCATATAAGGTAGTACAAAAGACCATGCCTTGCTTGGGTGTAAAGAGCTTGCTTCTCATGGGGTTCCATTATTCCTGAGAGTAGCATGTCAATGTCTCTGTGGGTAGGCTGATAAACTTCAAAAATCTGGCAAGCCCACAGATTTGCAAAAAATCTTTGCAAGCCCACAGGATCGTCTCCTAATTTTGGGAGAGTAAGTCTAAAAGTCATGATGTCATTAGGTGTCCAGGGGACATGGACAAGTGCGGGAGCGCCCCCTGCTGGATTAGGAAATTGTCTTAGTGGGAAAAGTTTAATAGTCTCTTTAAACAATCCAGGAAAACTTTTAGGTCCAACTTCACTAATCACATCCTTGTTTACTTCATTACGTATAGTCACTGAGTTATTTTCAGGATCTATTTTAGTTATAAGAAACCCCAGGTCCTTTAAGTCTTTTGCCAATGTTTGCTGCAACATTTTTGAGGAGACTTCTGACAGCTTTAGAATTACTGGACTCTGTTTCATTGTTTTCTAGGTCTCCCTAGCAAATTGTATTTGTCACAAGTACAGGCGGCGGGAGGTGCACTATTCTATGGTGCCTGACGGTCTGGTTGAAAAGTTGCTGATGGTTGATTGCTGAGTCAGCCATAGTGCTCCTCCTCACCTTGCCTAACCCTCTCCCCCCGCCAAATCAGGCATGTGAAAGTGAGGCATCCTTTTGCACAAGGGAGTTGGAAGATCCAGCTCCTCCAACCTCAGCCCCTCGGGTCATTTGTTAAGTGAGAATGAAAGGAAAAAACCCAACAAAGGAAACTTTGCAATGAGCCAGAGATTCGAAATCAAAGATAAGCCCACGTACGTACCCACGCACCAACACGCACACACAAACCAAATAGCATATTGGACTCGTCCTTCCCCTGTACTGCACATTCAGGCTGTGGCCAATCCTGCCTTTTCTGTTTCCAGAACTAATCAGGAAGCCTACCCCTCTCGCCTGCTGGGCTGAAGGTCTCTGGATCCTAGAGCGGGGTGTGGACCCGGGATCCCTACCCACTTCTGGGGAAGTGGCAGCAGCGAGGAGACTGCCAGAGTCAGCGTGATGCTGACAGAGGACTTGAAGGCAGAAGGGGGAAGGCTGAAGGACCCACCCAGAAGGCTAAGGCATGAAGAGGGCTCTGTGGTTCCTGGCGTGAGAGCGGCTCCAGGCCAGAGACAGGGGTGTGACACTGTGCAGGGGCCTACAGGTGGGAGACAGGGGACGGGAGAAGGGCTCCGTGGGGACTCAGGCCCTGGGAGAGAGGGTGCTGCCGGGGGACTTGCTGGGGAAGTGAAGCAGGTGAGGACGGGGCCTTTCGGGTGGCTCTGCATGACCCGGGATCCTGGGGGAAGAAAGGAAGAGATGCCCTGGGATGGGGGTGGGTGACACTGGGCAGGAAAGGGAGGGGCTCTGGGCTTAGCTATGCCAGAGACAGGGGAGACGATACCTGCCCCTCCCACGTGGAGCCATCTGGAGTCTGTGATGGGGTGTGCAGCCGACACAGACAGGAGTAGGTGGGACTGAGCCCAGAGCGAACACCTGGAGGAAGAGCCAGGGAGCAGGAAACTGAGTACTAGCAGGCTCCCAGAGGCAGGAATATGCTGGGCCTATCTAACAATGATCAGGTTCTGTTGTCACTTTTCCAGGATGTCTGGCTGATGAGTCTTGCCCACATGCTCAGGGTTTAGCTGATCGCCATATTTGGGGTCGGGAAGGAATTTTCCTCCAGGGTAGATTGGCAGAGGCCCTGGAGGTTTTTCGCCTTCCTCTGTAGCATGGGGCACAGATCACAGCTGGAGGACTCTCTGCATCTTGGGGTCTTTAAATCATTTGAGGACTTCAGTATCTGAGATATAGGTGAGAGGATTATTCTAGGAGGGGTAGGTGAGATTCTGTGGCCTGCACTGTGCAGGGGGTCAGACTAGATGATCATAATGGTCCCTTCTGACCTTAAAGTCTATGGCTACGTCTACACTGGCCCCTTTTCCGGAAGGGGCATGTAAATTTCATGAGTCGTAGTAGGGAAATGCGCGGGGGATTTAAATATCCCCCGCGGCATTTAAACAAAAATGTCCGCCGCTTTTTTCCGGCTTTTAAAAAAGCCGGAAAAGAGCGTCTACACTGGCCCCGATCCTCCGGAAAAAGTGCCCTTTTCCGGATGATCTTATTCCTACTTTGAACTTTGAAGTAGGAATAAGATCCTCCGGAAAAGGGCACTTTTTCCGGAGGATCGGGGCCAGTGTAGATGCTCTTTTCCGGCTTTTTTAAAAGCCGGAAAAAAGCGGCAGACATTTTTATTTAAATGCCGCGGGGGATATTTAAATCCCCCGCGCATTTCCCTACTACGACTCATGAAATTTACATGCCCCTTCCGGAAAAGGGGCCAGTGTAGACGTAGCCTATGAGTCTAGCCCTGGAATGGGGGAACTTCAGGCCAGATGTGGCCCCCAGCTTTCCTGGATCTGGCCCTCGAGGTTGAGGCCCTCCCACCCCCACCAAGCACTGGGGCGCCTGTCCTGGCACTCCAGTCCTCCCTCCACTCCCTGACCTGCAAGGCTGGAGCACACAAAATCTACTAGGCTGGGCCCCGTTAGGCTCTGGGGTGGGTAGGAATTGTGGGGGCCACAGCAGTGGGTTGTTTCTCTTTTTGCTTCTCACTTTTGTGTGGCTCCTGACTGGTTTTTCTGTGGGTCAGCGGCCCCCAGCCCATAGAAGGTTCCCCAGCGCTGGTCTAGCCTAAATCAGTCAAGTTCAGAACCTTCCCATGAACCATCTGCTCACCCATAAACAAGTCCAGGTTCCCCTCGACCCAGTGCTGTGTCCCTACAGGAACTCCCAGCCTTGCTCAGGAGAAGGGTTCTGATGCCTGGATCTAGAGTCTGCGTCAGTTCCACTGGGACGTCACCTTCTCGCTGAGCCTGGTGGGGGCTCTGCTCTGCTCTGCCTGTCTCCAGCACGCTGGACCCCTGCTACCATCACCACCTGGGAACTCTGATCCATTCAAGCTTCACAAAGTGCTGCAATTTTTCTCCAAGCCTTGCTCCCCCATCCGCTCTCCACCGATAGGCTCCTGACCCTGCCTTATGTGAGCAGCCATCGTTTGTCGCCCAACGTTGGTAATCAGCTTTCACTTACACTGAATAGTGTCACTCTTGTGTTTGTTTGGCTCCACTTGTATGGCTCTACCTGGAAAGAAATAACTTTCACTGTTAAGCTGGTTGCTTTTCTCATAAGAACATAAGCATGGCCGTACTGGGTCAGACCAAAGATCCATCTAGTCCAGTAGTCTGTCTGCCGAGAGTGGCCAACGCCTATTTTCACCGCCTCCAATTGAAGGAACATTTCCAGCACACCACTGTACATCTCACTGACACACAGGATCCCTCCTATAAACACAAGAAGAAGATGAATTCTACGGGGTCTCCTCCGGACCCTCGAAACGACAGCATTGACTTCCACACCACGTACTTCCGCAGACACTCACAGGCTGTCATTGTAAACAAACAACACTGGGTGACACATAACCTCAGCCACGCACAATGCAACACTATCCACAGCCTTAAAAACAGAAGGCCAAAGCATGAAGAGGGCTCTGCGGTTCCTGGAGTGAGAGCGGCTCCAGACCAGGGACAGAGGGTGTGACACTGTGCAGGGGCCTACAGGTGGGAAACAGGGGACGGGGGAAGGGCTCTGTGGGGGCTCAGGCCCTGGAAGAGAGGCTGCTGCCAGGGGACTCACTGGGGAAGTGAAGCAGGTGAGGACGGGGCCTTTCGGGTGGCTCCTCATGACCCGGAATCCTGGGGAAAGAAAGGAAGAGATGCCCTGGACTGGGGGTGGGTGACGCTGGGCAGGAAAGGGAGGGGCTCTGGGCTTAGCTATGTCAGAGGCAGGGGAGACGATACCTGCCCCTCCCACGGGGAGACGTCTGGAGTGGGGGAGTCTGTGATGGGGCGTCCAGCCGACAGACTGGAGGGGGGTAGGACTGAGCTCACAGCCAGCACCTGGAGGAACAGCCAGGGAGCAGGAAACTGAGTGCTAACAGGCTCCCGGAGGCAGGAATAGGCTGGGCCCATAAAACCAAGAACTTTGCAATAGCAGCTCTGCTGCCCATAAAGTGCGGTCATGCCCTGGATAGAGGGAGGAGCGTCTGGAGCGGATTGAACCAGAACCAGGAGCTGTAGGAAGCCGGGCAGGGCAGGCAGTGAGGGCGGGGAGGAAAGAACAGAGCTGCTGGGCTGAACATCCCCCCACCCAGCCCTGGGGACGTGGCCCCAGCAGGGCAGCGAATGAGCAGAGCCCTTGGGTCACTGTGGGAGGGAGAGATTGGACGAGCTGCGCCCTGGCAAGGGAGTGCTGTGGGACCGGGCTGGCGGGCAGGGAACAGAGGAGATTTGGTTCCCACAGTGGGCGAGAGGCTGCAGGGCAGAGCGAGAGAGAGGACGGGAGAAAGGGAGCGGCAGTGAACAAACCGTGGAGGAGAGGGGGCCTGACCCGCTAACCCCCAGGCTGAGTGGCGGGAGGCGCCAGACAAGAGGTGAGTGGAGCATCCTGGGACCCCACTTTGGTGGTGCCAGGTGCGTTGGAAGGCAGGAACAGAACAAGGCAACGCTGAGGGGTCCTGTCACCCCATCCCGGCTTGGGGCAGCCTGCGTGTCCCTGCGCCTCCGAGCACGGGGCTCCCCTCCGGACCCTCTTGGCCAAAAGCCAGTGAGGAACCTGCCCTCCCGGAACCGACCTAATTCTTTTGTGAGCCCAGCTCTGCTTCTGGCCTGTGCCCGTCCCCGGCAATGAACTCCACAGGCTGCCTGGATGTTGGAAGGGAAAGTTACTCCCCTCTGTTCGTTTGAAACCTGCCACCTATACATTGCATTGGGCGACCCCTGATTCTTACATTACGTAAAGGATTAAACAACATTTCTCTATTCACTTTCTCCACATGTTCATGAATTTTTCCTCCTCTATCATCTCCCCCTTTGGTCGTCCCATTTCTAAGCTGAGCAGTCCCCAGTTTTTCATTGCTTTTCATGCTGTAGCTGTCCTGGACTCTTACTTGTTTTGTTGCCCTTTTCTGAACCTTTTCCCAATTCTAAATTATCTTTTTATTTGTTTTGGAGATGTGACAAACCGGACAGCCTGCAGTATTCAACATGCGATCATATAATGAATTTATATTGTGCCTTTATGATATTTGATGTCTTATTATCTGTTGTTTTCCTAAGGTTTCCTAGCAGTGTTTGCTTTTTAGACTGTTGCTGTGCATTAAGTGGATGTTTTCAGAGAACTATCATAAGAACATAAGAACTCAAGAATATCCACAATGACTCCAAGATCTTCCTTGAGTAGTAATAGATTATTTAGATCTCAGCATATTTTATTTGTGCTTAGAATTATGTGTGACAATGTGCATTTCTACGCACATATCACCACTGATTTTCATTTCCCAGTCACTCCATTTTGTGAATTCCCTTTGTAACATTTTTCAGTCCGCTTTGACTTAATATTTTGATTAATTTTCTATTATCTAGAAACTTTACCACATCACAATTTGCCATGTTTTTCCAGATCTCGTATGAATATGTCAAACAGTATGGGTCTCAGTACTGATTCTTCAGGTAGATCCTGACATTTTCTTCTCCCCGCTCTGAAAACAGACCATTTATTCCTACCTTTTGTTTCCTATCTTTTGACCAGGTACCAATCCATAAGAAGTCCTTCCCTTTTATCCCATAGCAGCTGACTGTGCTTGTGTGTGTTTCTGATCATTGGTACTTGGCATTCTGATATGATTAATTAATTAATAAGACACATTACAAGATAAACCAATGTGGGTATATCTCCGAATTTAGCAGTAAAATAAACTCAGTTAATTCACAGGCTTAGTGAGTATTATAGATTGTTAGTGCAGATTAGATATAGATATAGATATAGATATAGATATAGATATAGATATAGATATAGATAGACTAGGAAAGAATCAAGTTACTTGTGTAAATGAAGGTAATCAAGTCAGGGTAGAAGTGGCTCATTCACAGCAGTTGATGTGGGGATGTGAAAGTCAAGAGCAGGGGAAATTGCCTTTGTAGTACGTTAACCAGTTAAGACCCTTATTCAATCCTAGGTTGATGGAGTTCAATTTGTAAATGAACTCCACCTCAGCTGTCTCCCATTGGATTTAGGTTTTGAAATTCTTTTTTAGAAAGATGTCCACTTTGAAATCCCTTATGGAATGTCCAGGCTGATTAAAATGCTCCCCTACAGGCTTGTTTGTGTTCCCGTGCTGATGTCTTATTTGTGTTCCCGTGCTGATGTCCATTAATCCTTTGGTGCAGAGACTGTCCAGTTTGGCCAATATCCATGGCAGAGGGGCATTGCTGGGATAGGATGGCTGGTAGCACGGTAAAGGGTATGCTGGAGTATGAGCCCCCAATGATGTTACATATGGGGTTAGTCCTGCCATAGTGTCGCTTGTATAGATGTGTGGCCAGAGGTGGCAATGAGGTACGTAGCAGGGATAATGTGAGATTACAGGATTTTTGATGTGACCATGCAGAATATGGTAGCACTCTCTTTTGTTTGTTAGCCCAAACTCTGTCCAAAGTGGATAAGTGGGTAAGTCTATTGAAAGCTGATGCTTTGCTGATTCTCTTCATACTATTCAAACGCACGTGTGATTTTTGCATTTAAAGTTATAAGAATTGACAATTTTCTGGTATCTCAAGTATTTGCTTGGTTGCTCGGTGCTGGCTGTGACACAGGGAAAGCTGGAGTGTCTGAGGGGATTGCTCATGGGACTTTCTGCTGGCTAGTGCAGCAAACAGAAGTGCTCTTTGTGACTGGTTCAGTCGCGTTTTAGTGGAGGTCCCCCGCTCTTGTGCTGTAAGTAGCCCCATTTCTAGCATTCACCCTCATTTGACCCTCCCAGCAGTGCCCCCAGAACCCGTTCTATTACAGTAGATAGTAGGACAGAGCTGGCATCGGGGTGTGTGGCAGAGAGCCGTTCCCTGGGTAAGCGTTTCTGTGGTGTGTTGTGTGGCTGCTGGTATTTGCTTCATGTTGGCGGGCAAGTACTCAGCAGCAGCCACACAACACACCACAGAAACACTCGCCCAGGAACCTACTCCTGCAACAAAGCCCATTGCCAGTTCTGTCCACACACCCATACTAGCAACACCATCAGAGGAGCTAACCACATACACCCCAACATCAGGGGCTCATCCACCTGAACATCCTCTTGTGTGCTGTCTGTCCTCCTGTGCCAGCAATGCCCCTCTGCTATTGACATTGGCCAGACGAGACAGTCTCTACACATTGAGAATGGGAACACACACACCTGTAGGGGAACATTTTAACCTCGCAGGACCTTCAAGAATGGATTTGAAAGTAGCCATCCTTCTTCGAAAGAATTTCAGAACCTGATTTCAAAGGGAGACAGCTGAACTGAAGAAGTTCATTTGCAAATTCAACACAATCAACTTACGATTGAACAAGGATCTTAACGGGTTAGTGCACAACAAAGGCAATTTTCCCATCTCTTGACTTTCGCATCCCCACATCAACTGCTGAAAATGGGCCACTTCCACCCTGACTTGATTAGCCTCATTAACACAAGTAACTTATGTATCCTCCCCCCCGTACCTTCCACTCCAATTCATCTGATGAAGTGGGTTTCCCCAACGAAAACCAGTGCTCAAAGGCTACATCTATACTGTAGCCTTCTTGCAGAAAATCATATGCAAATAAAGCGCAGCATGGAATATCACCGCACTTCATTTGCATAAGTAATGAGCAGCCGTTTTTGCGCAAGAGCCATTCTTTCTTACTTTCTGAGGTGGTGGTGGTTGGGGTCTCCCTCTTGAGCAGGGCCAGCCCAAGCCATTCTTGTGCCCTGGGCAGCGGGAGCGCAGCGCATACGTGGCCCCGCCCCAAGTGCGTGGCACCTGATTGACATGTACAGGGTGCTGCGGCCCCATCCCTGAGTGGCAACTTATGGGGGGCGCCTGATGCAGCGCCCCCTACCACTTCAATCAGACACCCCCCCCCCCATAGGTTGGCACCCCGGGCAGATGCCCGGCTAGCCCCCCCCCTCTGTTATTTTGGCCCTGCTCCTAAGATTGACAGAGTCATCCATCTGCCATCCAGACCTGGAATCTCAAGAAGTGTGCTGCTTACTGGGAGCTTGAATTCAGGATGTGACTGAGACTCTTCCAAAAGTCATCAAACCTTCAGGTCGCCACCCCTTTCTGCTGCTCCATGTGGGAACTAACGATATGGCCAAGAATGACCTTGAGCGGGTCACTGCAGATTATGTAGCACTGGGAAGAAGGATGAAGGAATTTGAAGCACAAGTGGTGTTCTCCTCCATCCTCCCTGGTGAAGGAAAAGGTCCAGGTAGGGATCGTCGAATTGAGGAAGTAAATGCGTGGTTGTGCAGGTGGTGTCCGAGAGACGGCTTTGGTTTCTTTGACCATGGGACTCTGTTCTGGGCACAAGGATTGGTAGGAAGAGATGGGATCCACCTAACCAAGAGAGGAAAGAGCATCTTCTTGGGCAAGCTTGCAAACCTAGTGAGGAAGGCTTTAAACTAGGTTCATTGGAGGATGGTGACCAAATTCCTCAAGTAAGTGGGGAAGTCGGTTACTGGGAAGAAACACAAGGAGGAAGGAGCAATAAAGGAGGACCCCTGATTTGAATGCAGAAGGTAGGGCTATCAACTGCTTATCTAAGGTGTTTCTTCACAAATGCAAGAAGCCTGTTGAGAGTCTATGGCTTAAGCTTAGAGGTGTAAGTAAGAGGGGTGATGTTGCAGTTGGCGTATGCTACAGGCCACCGGATCAGGTGGATGAGGTAGACGAGGCTTTCTTCAGACAACTGAGAGAAGCTTCCAGATTGGAGGCCCTGGTTCTCGTGGGCAACTTTAATCATCCTGACATCTCTTGGAAGACCAATACAGCAGCACACAGACAATCCAGGAAGTTTTTGGAGAATGTTGGGGATAACTTCTTGGTACAAGTGCAGAAGGAACCGGCCAGGGGCCATGCGCAGCTTGACCTGCTGCTCACAAACAGGGAGGAACTAATAGGAGAAGTAGGGGTGGGTGACAACCAGAGACGCAGTGATCATGAGATGGTAGATTTCAGGATCCTGACCAAAGGAAGAAAGGAAAGTAGCAAAATACACACCCTGGACTTCAGAAAAGCAGACTTTGACTCCCCCAGAGAACTGATAGGCAGGATTCCCTGCAGTGCTTACATGAAGGTGAAAGGAGCCCAGGAGAGTATTTTAAAGAAGCCTTATTGAAGGCACAGGAAGAAACCATTCCGATGCTCAGTAAGAAAAGCAAAAATGGTAGGCGACCAGATTGGCTTATCAGGGAAATCCTTGGTGAACTTAAGCACAAAAAGGAAGCTTACAAGAAGTGGAAACTTGGACAGATGGACTAGGGAGTCGTATAAATATATTGCTCTAGAATGCAGGGAAGTTATCAGTAAGGTGAAAGCGCAATTGGAATAGCAGCTAGCAAGCGATGTGAAGGGGAGCAAGAAAGGTTTCTACAGGCATGTTAGCAATAAGAGGGTGATCATAGAGGGTGTGGGACCCTTACTAGATGAAGGAGATAACCTAGTGACAGATGATATGGGAAAAGCTGAAGTACTCGATGCTTTCTTTGCCTCTGTCTTCACAGACTAGGTCAGCTCCCAGACTACTGCACTAGGCAACTCAGTATGGCAAGGAGGTGGACAGCCCTTCGTGGGGGAAAAACAGGTTAGGATTTATTTAGAAAAGCTAAACATACACAAATCCATGGGCCCCGATTTAATGCACACGAGGGTTCTGAGGAAGTTGGCAAATGACATTTCAGAGTTTTGGCCATTATTTTTGAAAACTCATGGAGATCAGGAGAGATCCCGGATGACTGGAAAAAGGCAAATGTAGTGCCCATCTTTTAAAAAGAGAAGAAGGAAGATCCAGGGAACTACAGACCAGTCAGCCTCACCTCAGTCCCCGGAAAAATCACGGAGGGGATCCTCAAGGAATCCATTTTGAAGCACTTGGAAGAGGGGAAAGTGATCAAGAATAGTCAACATGGAATCACAAAGGGCAAGTCGTGACTGACCAATCTGATTAGCTTCTATGATGAGGTAATGGGCTCTGTGGACGTGGGAAAGGCAGGGGATGTGAGATACCTCGACTTTAGCAAAGCTTTTGATACGGTCTTCCACAATATTCTTGCCAGTAAGTTAAGGGAGTATGGATTGGATAAATGGACTGTGAGATGGATAGAAAGCTGGATAGAATATCGGGCCCAATGGGTTGTGATCAATGGATTGATATCAGGTTTCTAGTGGAGTGCCCCAAGGATCGGTTCTAGGACTGGTTTTGTTCAACATCTTTATTAATGACCTGGATGAGGGGATGGATTGCACCCTCAACAAGTTTGCAGATGACACTAAGGCTGTGTCCAGACTCCATGCCTCCGTCGACGGAGGCATGTAGATTAGCCAGCTCGGAAGAGGGAAATGAAGCCGCGATTAAAATAATCGCGGCTTCATTTAAATTTAAATGGCTGCCCCGATCTGCCGATCAGCTGTTTGTCGGCAGATCGGGAGAGTCTGGACGCGATGCCCCGACAAAGAAGCCTTTCTTCATCGACACAGGTAAGCCTCGTGAAACCAGGTTTACCTGTGTCGATGAAGAAAGGCTTCTTTGTCGGGGCATCGCGTCCAGACTCTCCCGATCTGCCGACAAACAGCTGATCGGCAGATCGGGGCAGCCATTTAAATTTAAATGAAGCCGCGATTATTTTAATCGCGGCTTCATTTCCCTCTTCCGAGCTGGCTAATCTACATGCCTCCGTCGACGGAGGCATGGAGTCTGGACACAGCCTAAGCTAGGGGGAGAGGTAGATACGCTGGGGGGTAGGAATAGGGTCCAGATTGACCTAGACAGATTAGAGGATTGGGCCACAAGAAATATGATGAGGTTCAACAAGGACAAATGCAGAGTCCTGCACTTGGGACGGAAGATTCCCAAGCATTGTTACAGGCTGGGGACCAACTGGCTAAGTAGCAGTTCTGCAGAAAAGGACCTGGGGGTTATAGTGGATGAGAAGCTGGAGATGAGTCAACAGGGGGCCCTTGTAGCCAAGAAGGCTAATGGCATATTAGGGTGCATTAGGAGGAGTATTGCCAGCAGATCTAGAGAAGTGATTATTCCCCTTTATTTGGCTCTGATGAGGCCACATCTGGAGTATTGTGTCCAGTTCTGGGCCCCCCACTACAGTAAGGATGTGGACACATTGGAAAGCATCCACAGGATGACAACCAAAATGATGAGGGGGCTGGAGCATATGACCTATGAGGAGAGGATGAAGGATTTGGCTTTGTTTAGTCTGCAAAAGAGAAGAGTGAGGGGGGATTTGATAGCAGCCTTCAACTTCCTGAAGGGAGAGTCCAAAGAGGATTGAGAGAGGCTGTTCACAGTAGTCATGGATGGCAGAACTAGGAGCAATGGTCTCAAATTACAGTGAGGGAGGTCAAGAGCTGGTAGTTATGCTGGATAGATGAGAGCCGTTCATTCACATTTTACGAGGTTGTAAGTGTAAGTGCAGCATATTTGTGATGAGATGTAATTGTAACTGCTACCTTTAAATACAAAATTTAGTATTTTATTGAGTATTTTTTTAAATCAAAAAAATCCTATTTAAATTTTTAAAAATCTGGTTGTTTTTATCCACCCTGGACATAATCCGAACTAATAACAACACTTGAAATCCTGTCTTCTTGTAGTTGTCTCCCAGAAGTAATCAATGAACCACTGACACTGACTTTCTTTGTTTCTGTTAAGACTCCTCTGTCCAAGGACAAGCAAGAATGTTGACGAGGGTCAAAATAGGGCTCGCACTCACTTTTCTCTTTGTCCTGGCCTTTGTCTATAAACGTTCCCTCTCGCCTGGCTGCATCTTCTCATGCAAGCCGAGTCCTGAGCCGTTCCTCGTTGAAGAGGATGACGTGAGCCAGAGCAGCGGCATCATCTTTGTGGAGACCACAGATGACCTCAGGATTCCTCCGTTGGCTTCGTGTTCTGTGGAATCTGCTGCCAGGGCCTACCCAGACAGACCCGTTCGTTTCTTCATAAAAGGGATGAAAAATAACACGTGGCGGGATTTAAATTCCACTTCCGCTGCCTTCGCTCTTCTATCTGCCATGGAGAACGTCTTCCTTCTGCCTCTCCCGATGGAAACTGTTTTCCAGGACACACCTCTGCTCCCATGGTATCATAAGGTGAGAGGAAATATTAAGGGAAAAATATTTCAGCCGCCAAACAGAATTGAAAATGAGGGGTTCTTTGGCACAGTTTTTTTTCAAGTTTTTAAGCTGTTGTCATTTTGCTGCACCTAATGTGGACCCCTTTTTCATGACACTTAACCATGCATTAGTCAAAATATTGATTGAAATTGTTATGGACGTTGCACAGTTCCTGATGGCAGGAGTTATAGCAAATAGACCAATTCCATCACAATTTCGATAACCATATTTTCCCGAAGTGGTGAACCGCCCTCTTTTCCGAAAAGGGAAGAGATTGATAAAAATGTTGTACTTGAAAAAAATTCAGTCAGCATGAATTTAAAGTGAGGATTTACTGTTTGGGAAACATGATTTCTGTGTCTGGTAGCAACGAAAACATCACCAGCTTTAGAAGTGAGAGAGGAATTCAGAGGTCAATCCCGGGGGAAAGGCTCCACTCTTTACCCGCTCCTCTCAGGAGTGTTGTTCTGAGAGTTCACACCCCTCCGAGTTTTTACTTTGGCCTGTTTGAAAACACAGGCTGGCATCCTCCTACACGGTAAGAGCTAGGATCACGACATTTGGTGGGAAGCTCTCTTATAACTTAAAACAAGGTCGGGGTTTGATTGTGCCAGGACAATGGGATGTGCCTGGACTGTGATTGCGTCTCTGAAAATCATACAGAAGAGAGACAAAATCACCAGGCTGGTGAAAGGGGCTGGCTGGGGGCGAGCTCCCCCTCCCTGTTGGGGACTTCCCCAGCCCTGAGCCCCCCCACCCTCCAGGGGCTCTTTCGGGAGGGCAGGGAGCTGAAGCCCTTGCCCCAGATTCAGGCATGTCATTGGCTGTTCCCCTTTGTTAGGGAGCAAGGGGAAAGTGCACAGTTTGCTACATTCCTCCCTCTGACTGAGCAGTACAAGGGGCAGAAGAACCTGGACCTGCCCCAGCTGGGAACTTGCATCCCTCCCCTAATTATGCCTGCTAGAACTGCAGCAGCCATGGAGAGATGCTTCTCACCTGGCCCCACACTGCTCCAGTGAGAGAGCGCTGGGTTAGTCCTCCCTCCCTGGGGCAGCCCCAAGCAATGATGTCAATGATGAGAAACATTGGGTTCGTCCTCTCTTCCTTGGGACAGACTGCACCCTAAATCCCTCCTCCCCAGCCTGACCTCAGAATCACTGTTTACAAAAAGAGAACCAAAAATGGATTGAGTTAAAGTCCCAAGCAAGGCTGGGTAAATCTTCTAGTTTATTTTTAAATAAATGCCGAGAGTCTGGAGAATCCTAGAACACTAGAACCGGAAGGGACCTGGAGAGGTCATCGAGTCCAGTCCGCTGCCCCCACGGCAGGACCCGGCATCGTCTAGATCAGCAGTTCCCATCCTTTTCCAGATGGGGACCCATTTTGACAATTCAGGAAGACTTGGTGACTCACGGCAATTCAAAAAAAATGTGTGAATGGCTCCTTAAGAGCCCCCTGCGGAGCTACCTGGTAACTCTTTCGAAATGTAATGGCGACCCATATGTGGGTCCCGACCCATAGGTTGGGAACCCCTGATATAGATCATCCCTGACAAGTGTCTGTCTAACCTGCTCTTGATGGACATTCTACCACTTCCCCAGGCAATTTATTCCTGTGTTTCACCACCCTGACAGGTAGGAAGTTTTCCTAAAACCCACTTGCTGTAGTTTAAGCCCATAGCTTTTTGTCCTATCCTCAGGGGCCAAGGAGAACAATTTTTCCCCTTCCTCCCTGTAACACTCTTTTAGATACTTGAAAATTTCTATCATGC
The DNA here is from genome assembly GCF_052426305.1 of Pelodiscus sinensis. Lineage (NCBI taxonomy): Eukaryota > Metazoa > Chordata > Testudines > Trionychidae > Pelodiscus > Pelodiscus sinensis. Next base: position 54,235,692 of record NC_143061.1, on the reverse strand, counting down.
ACCCTCTTAGCCTTCTCTTTTCTAAATTTAACAAGCCCAATTAGTTCAGCCGTCCCTCCTAGCTCATGTTCTCTAGACCTTTAATCATTTTTGTTGCTCTTCTCTAGACTCTCTCCAATTTCTCCACATCTTTCTTGAAATGTGCTGCCCGGAACTGGACACAAGACTCCAACTGAGTCCTAATCAGCACAGAATAGAGCGGAAGAATGACTTCTCGTGTCTTGCTCATAAGACACCTGTCAATGCATCCCAGAATCATGTTTGCTTTTTTTGCAGCAGTGTCACACTGCTGACTCATATTCAGCTTGTGGTCCACTATGACCCCTAGATCCCTTTCTGCTGTACTTCTTCCTAGACAGTCACTTCCCATTCTGTATGTGTGAAACTGATTGTGTCTTCCTAAGTGGAGCACTTTGCATTTTTCCTAATTAAACGTCATCCTTTTTACCTCAGGCCATTTCTCCAGTTTGTCTAGATCATTTTGCATTTTGACCACATCCTCCAAAGCACTGGCAACTCCTCCCAACTTGGTATCATCTGCCAAGCATAATAATCATACTTTCAATGCCAATATCTAAATCATTGATGAAGATATTGAACAGAACCAGGCCCAAAACAGACCCCTGTGAAATAAATTGGCAGCTGGGTACAATATTGGTACATCTTCGCTCTCTGGCCCCACAAAACCCACAGCCAGAATTTCTCTTTCCTTTTTATGCTCTGCAAAGAGTACCAGGAGGGGACTGCCCCTGGAGTCAATAAAAATCTTTCCATTGATTCACATGGGCTTTGGATCAGACATTGAGTGTGTCAGTTGAGATGGGAGGTCTGTTTGGGGAAACAACAGTTCACGATTAATACTAATGAGGGGTCATAATAATGAAGGAGAGCTACATAAAACTCAGGTGATTAGTTAGACAAAAATGACAAGGCACATTTCTGCAAGCTACACTGAAACTTTTAAGGTCACCAGAATAAAGGCTCTACCAAATGACTGGAGGATAGCTAACGTGACACCTATTTTTAAAAAGGGCTCAGAAGTGATCTGAGCAATTACAGGTCGAAAAACCTGACTTCAGTGTCAGGCAAACTGGCTGAAATTATGGTAAAGAACAATATTGCCAGACATGCAGATGAACATAATTTTAGGGGGATGAGTCAACATAGTTTCTGTAAAGGGAAATCCTGCTTCACCAATCTAATAAAATTCTTTGAGGGGGTCTACAAGCCTGTGGACAAGGGGGATCCAGTGGATGTAGTGTACTTAAATTCCCAGAAAGTATGGGATAAAAGGGAAGGTCTTTTCATGGACTGGTAACTGGTTAAAAGGTAGGAATTAAAGGGTAGGAATAAGAGGTCACTCTCCAGAATAGAGAGAGGTAAATATTGGTGGGCCGAGAAGTCTGTTCTGGGACTCAACCTATTCAACAGAGTGATAAATTCCTTGCCTGAGGAGGTCGTGAAGGCTAGGACTGTAACAGGGTTCGAAAACGAACTAGATAAATTCATGGAGGTGAAGTCCATAAATGGCTATTAGCCACTATGGGTAAGGAATGGTGTCCCCAGCCTCTGTTTGTCAGAGGGTGGAGATGGATGGCAGGAGAGAGATCGCTTGATCATTACCTGTACGGTTCATTCCCTCTGGGGCATCTGGCATTGGCCACTGTCAGCAGACAGGATACTGGGCTGGATGGACCTTTGGTCTGACTCAGTATGGCCGTTCTCATGTTCTTATGTTCTTAAATGATCTGGAAAATCATGGTAGTGAGGTGGTAAACTCTGCAGATGATACAAAACTGCTCAAGATAGTTAAATACAAGGCAGGTGGTGAAGAGTTCCAAAGGGAGCTTTCAAAACTGGATACTGGGCAACAAAATGGCAAATGAATTTTAACATTGATAACTGCAAACTAATACACCTTGGAAACATAATCCCAACTGTACTTATAGAATGAAGGGCACTAAGTTAGTTATTACCACTCAAGAGCAAGATCTTTGGGTAGGTCTAGACTACATGCCTCTGGCGACAGAGGCATGTAGATTAGACTACCCGGCATAGGAAAATGAAACGGCGATTTCAATAATCGCCGCTTCATTTAAATTTACATGGCTGCCGCGCTCAGCCGATCAGCTGTTTGTCGGCTCAGCACGGTAGTCTGGACATTCCGCGGGCGACATCAAAGGCATTTGTCAACCTCCCAGGTATGCCTCATCTAGACGTACCCTTAGAATCATTGTGGATAGTTCTCTGCCAACATCTGCTCAATGTGAAGTGGCCGTCAAAAAAGTAGTGCACAGTAAACCTGTGGAATTCCTTGCCAGCGTATGTTGTGAAGACTAGGATTTTCAGAGAGTTTAAAAAAATAGATAAATTGACGGAGGACAGGTCCATCAATAGCTATTGGCTAGGATGGGTAGAAATGATGCCCCTACATTCTGTCTTCCAGAAGCTGGGAATTGGCAACAGGATATGGATCACCTGATGATTCCCTGTTCTGTTCATTCCCTCTGGAGCACCTGGCTTTGGTTACTGTCTGAAGACAAAATCTTGGGCTAGATATTTAGTGTGACCCAGTATGGCCACTCTTATGTTATTATGATTCATATTCTCATTATGTTATAGTTGTTGGATGATTCCTTGGGGTTTACTGTGCCTTGGACCCACTCATACAATGATATTGAACAAAAGCGATATCTGTTCTTACCTTTTTCCTGAACAAGAAAAACGGCCATTAATTGATGCAGGGATTACAGTTACGACACACACGGCTGAGAGTTTTGTAGAGGACATAGATAACGGGTGTTGAGATGTTTCAAAGTGGAGTCAATTGCATCTTTGTGATCCCTTTCCGCCTCTGCAGGTAAATCCAGCCCAGGAAAGGTACTGGCTGCATGTCAGCGCTGACGCTAGCCGGCTAGCACTCGTCTGGAAATACGGTGGGATCTACATGGACACCGATGTCATCTCCATCAGGCCTATCTCTCTGGAAAACTTTGTGGCGGCCGAGGGTTCCCAGGTCTCTGGCAATGCGGTTTTTGGCTTTTCTCACCATCACGGGTTCCTCTGGGATTGCATGGAGGATTTTGTTCGAAACTATAGAGGACACATTTGGGGCCACCAAGGGCCCAGCTTACTGACAAGGAGACTCAAAGCGTTGTGCAACTTGACCAATTTCCATAACGTAGAGGATATAAACTGCCAGAACATTTCCTTCCTGCATCCTCAGCGTTTCTACCCCATCCCCTACCCCGCATGGAGGCGGTACTTCCAGGTCTGGAAGACAAGCCCCAACTTCAACCACTCCTATTCTCTGCATCTGTGGAACTACATGAACCAGGAACACAAGCCTGTGGTTGCAGGAAGTAACACCTTAGTGGAAAATCTCTTCAAAACACACTGCCCCACCACGTACAAGGTCCTTATTCAAGGCCCAGAAGGCAGTGTTCCATAGGCAACAAATCAAGACTGAATGACGGCATTAGCAGAACAACGTGACTCTTCCAGCCCTGACAGCCCTGGGACTAAATCAATTGTGCACAACACGGATCTCCTCTGAGTCAGTGACTCCCAGCCATTTTCTGTCTGCGGGTGACTTGGTAGGGCCTAATGAATCCAGTAATTTCACAGGGGTATAAATACCATTGGGGATGACTTGATAAGTATGTCGTGCCCTTTAGGGTACATTTTTCCAAAGCACCGAAGTGATCTAAGTGAGTCCCTTTGTGAAAAATCACATTTGCTTTGGGAACCAAAGCTCCACTGAAAATTAAGATGACTTAGGAACCGAGGAGTCAGATGTTCAAAGGTATTTGGTGCCTACAGATGCCATTAAGTGCTTTTGAAAATCCCCTTGGGCATCGCTCTACCTCAGTAAGTGTCTCAATGCCTTTCAAAATCTGTCCCCTTAGATACTTCTGGAAATTTTGCGCAGTCCTAGAGCACCATGTGCAATGAGCCTGAGGCTGCACCATGCTACTAAAATATTGATGTCACTGTGAATATAATGACACTCAGCAAACATACCCATACCTCCAGCCCCTCTCCTAGTGTTCATTACTGTTGTTTATTTTCCTCCTCCTTTGCTTCAGCTCCGGACCCTGCCTTCTGCACTGTGATATTTAATGCCCCTATAAATAAACGCTCTACCCCACCCAATGGCTCTGAATTGGTATTTCCCCACTTAAGCTTCCCTCAGGCTTCTGGGATGGGTGAAAAAGAAAGGGGGTCTGTGCTCAGTGATTGTTTCTGTCTGTGGTGTCCAACACACCAGCCGCAAGTGGCTATGTGGCCGGCTGAGTGGGCGTAGTTCGCCAAGTAGTAGCCAGAATATTGGCTACTGCTTCAGAACTGCTTGGACACCACAGCTATGTCAGTCTCTCTAAGACTCTCTAAGCCCCATTCTTAGAGCATTTGGGCATCTCACTTCAACTCTTGAATTTCATCTCCCACAGCCCCGTGTGGCTGGGAAGCTCTGTTCTCCCGGCTGGAGACCCCGTCGTGGAACTGAGGCCTGGAGCCCCACGTGGGACCCAGGGACCTAACCCCAGTGCCAGGCGCTGCCGCCACCCACACAGCCCCAGTCAGCCACGGCCTGGCCCTGCCGCTGCCTGGACTCCTGGTGCCAGATCCCCTGCGCCTCAGTTTCTGCCTCCAGGCCCCTGCAAGGCCCAGTCTGGCAGGTGTGCACTGAGCTCCCCTCGCTCGGCACAACACGGGCTGGGGAGGAGCCTCCCTGACAGCCTCAGCCCAGGCCTGAGGGGACCCACTACTGCTTCAGAACTGCTTGGACACCACAGCAATGTCAGTCTCTCTAAGTCCCGCTCTTATAGCATTTGGGCATCTCTTGAAATTCATCTCCCCACAGCCCCGTGCGGTTGAGAAGTGCTGTTCTCCCCGTTCTGCGGCTGGAGACTCCAGCCATGGAATTAAAGGCCTGAAGCCTTTAAAAATTCTGTTGAGGAAAAAAAATGAAATTCTTTTGAGGCTTTTTGGCCCTAACAGGCTGCCACCAGCCAGCTGCCACCTTGTCTCCCTGCTCCGGGCTTGGATTTTTGCCTCCTGGCTGGGAAAAAATCAGAAAATACCGGACATTTTAGGGCATTTTAGGTGTCTGGTATTTTCTGAATTTTTTTATTGGACAGGAGGCGAAAATACAAGACTGTCCGGGTCCATACTGGATACCCGGCAAACACGCTCTGCAGTTTGTTCTCTCTACAGACGCCCGGGGGGCGGGGAGGCGGCTACTTTCAGTGGGAAGGGTCCAGCTGGGCCGGGCTGAGCGGGGTTTTCTCCTTGCCCGGCCCACGGGAACCCGGATTTTGTGGGGGCTCCTCGCTGATGGCTGCTTTCCCGGGTGGCTTTGAATTCCCTTGCGGGGGGGAGGTTGCAGGGTTACAGCGGGAAACCCTCCCTGTTCCCAGCAGCTGTGCAGGGCCTGGTGCCTCTGCAGCCACGTTGGACCCTCCGCGCCCGTCGCCCCAAGCTCCCGGCCAGGCACTTTGCAAACTCTTCCTCTGTGGGGCCAGGTCGGGGTTCGCTTCCCTTGCGCCCCGGGGCCTTCTCTCTGGAGCAGGCATCCCGCCTGTGGGCAGCGGAGGGGGAGCAGGGCTGTCACTCGCTGCCAGGCTGGGGGTGGCTGGCAGCCTGCTAAGCAGTTTCGGAACCAGGCCCCACACCCTGAAGGGCACAGTTGAGTCTGCAGACAGCGAGAGTTTTTCCTGAGGGAGGTGGGGCTCACCTCAAGACAGGCCCCCTGCAACTCCCACACCCACCCCTGAGGTAAATCCACAGACCCCTCCCCCCAGCAGGCCCAGACACACTGGGGATGAGAGGGATGCACCTCCGGGCACCTCACTCTCCCCCAACTCGAGCCCTCTCATACCCGCATGCCTGGGCGCTGCCGGGCAGACAGCTGCTGTGAATGCAACAGGCTGGGTCTGGTCCTGCTGAGCCCGCGGGCGCAGGAGCCTGCCTCTCGCTGGACAGACACTTTCCCGTCCTGCCCCAGCGCCGGTGAGAACGACGCAAATCTCCAGCCCCAGGACAAACCAGCAGATCAAATTATTTAACAGCAACTGGCAAATCCATTAAAAATGGCCAAACCAGTCCAGTGCCGGCCAGGAGGTAGCCCTGGAGCAGGGGCTGGGAATTGAGAGCCACCCTCAAACTCCTTGGCTGTCAGACAGCGGCCGGCAGTTGGGAGCTTTTATCCCTGGAAAACTGAGGTAGCTGGTGGGGATGCGGGGGTTAGAATGGGAAAGGGGTGGGGAGGTGTCAGTGCGTCCCTGCAAGAGCAGCGGAGCTAAAGCATCATCCCTGGGATCTCTCCCTGCTGCCAGGAAACAACCATGAGGTGTCACACGTCAACCATTGCTCCAATTACACGACATTTTTCCCATTTTTTCCCAGCATTCCGATTGTGTGTGTGTGGGGGGGGGGGGACAGCAACACCTTCCGGTGGCCGTCTCTTCTTCCAGTTAGCCCCATTGGCCTGTGAGAGCAGCCGGCCATTTTATAGCTCTGTGTCTGCTGGGCTGCACGTCCTTCTCTGCCAACTGGTGACCCATCAATCATAGCGCCTTTTTACTTCCTCTCTAATGTCTCTCAGGGTGGCCAAGTCTCACTCCCTTGAGTCCCTTGTAAATACTCAAATCCTTAGATCAACATGCTAGGAACGTCCTTCTAATCCTTAGTATTTGTTCATTATACTTTGCGAATGCCATTCAATGCACATAAATAAACCCAAGCCAAGGTGTGGCCGACAAAATGCGTTTCCTATAGATCTGTGCTGCTAACATCCATCATTTAGTTCTACTCTGGATAGTGATTCTTTTTAAATAAAGACATTGTTTAAATAAATACATTGGGCAAATTTGGGGCTACTGTTTTTTTGTTTAAGTGACTGTGGACTATTGATTCAGCAGAAATCTGGCAATTCAATTGTTGGTGATTTTTCCCTGCCTAGAGGAGACCACAGTGTTAGCCATTGCTTTCGCGCTTATCTAGAGTGCTGCTTGTTTTTCAGTAATTTATTTACTTGTAAATATTCCTGGAAGAAATGAACTCTCTCATTCTCCTCTTCACAATGTGGATCATAAGACATTTACAAAACAGCAATTGCAAGGCAGAGCAGATTTTAAGCAGATTTGATTTATTGCTACTAAAGACAATGTACAAAGTGTCAAACTTGTGTCAATGCTCCAAAACTGACATCTCAGATTTCTTCTGCTGATTGTTTTAAATTGACAAATAAACTTAAAATACAGTTTTAATGGGTATTTGATATATTTTTGACTTTACATAAGATTTAGGCACACGGTCCCTGTCAAGTGTCAGAGGGGTAGCTGAGTTAGTCTGAATCTGCAAGAACAATGAGAAATCCCGTGGCACCTCATAGACTAACAGATTTATTGGAGCATAAGCTTTCATGGGCAAAGTGGGTCTTTGTCCACGAAAGCTTATGGTCCAATAAATCTGTTAGTCTATAAGATGCCACAGGACTTCTCGTTGTTCCTCTCAGTTAATTTCTAGATTATCACCTGAAACCCCCCCACGACACACAAGTTTTCACGAGCCTAAGTAGCCTCTGGAATGGAATCCTGGTTAAAGCTGTCTCTGCCCCCCGCACCAAAATCAGAAATGCTATTGAGGGGTGATAGTTCTCTTTGGATGTATTGATACAGAGCAATGCTATCAGGGAGGGTGAGCAGTTATTTAAGAGAATGGCCAATGGGAGCACAAAACCAAAGGCTATAAACTAGCCAGGAACAACTTTAGCCCCCAAATTAGGCTACGAATGAGAGGAGTGCGATTCTGGAAGAGTTTTTCCAGGACAGCAGTGAGGGTAAAAGCACCTGACTGGCGTCAGGAATGACCGAGATACGTTTCTGGAGGGGATGCCTCTGATGGCATGAGGGACATTGGCAACTGCCAGTAGCAAAATACCCCAGTGGCTGGCGACTGGACACTTGGCGGTGAGGGCTCTCCTGGGAACAGCTGTGCTGGAGACAGACAAGGGAAGCTGTGTGACCTGCCGCCCTGTCCCACCCACATGACCAGACCCTGTCCCAAATTGTATCCGCAGGCTCCTGCCCATTGGGAAAATGGCACTTTCCTTGGAAGCGGTGTGTGGCAGACACAGACGAGGGAAGCCTTGGGACTCACTACCCTACCCAACCAGCACAACCGGCCCCAGGCTGCTCTCCCACCCACAGAATCATACCCTGGTTGACCCCTCATTGTTCCTGCTTCCAAAGTGCATGAGTCCAGTTTCCCCTCGAGAGCGTTGCTGGGTACCTGCTGGACAGTGGCCACTTTAAAGCACAGCCTTGGCCTTGCACAGAACACGTCTCCATTGGCTTTAGTGAGATCTTTGCTGGATGGGAACAGATTAGGGTTTCGGCTCCACAATGTCACGTGTGCCCTGGTATCGTTTCCTTACAGCTGGAACAGCAGGGAGCCTGCTGCGCACTCCCCTGACCCCACCAGCTGTGCAGCTCACACAAACCCGCAGGCGACAATGTCCAAGGAAAGACATGTTTAAAGAGCAAATGGAGAGGAGAACTCGCCACTGGAGGGGATGTGAGCAGCGCGGCAGGAATGGAGAGCGAGCAGGGAAGTGCAAGAGCAGCACCAGGGGAATGTCTTTTCATCCCTGATGAGACACATGTTGGCATGCCTGGAGAGGACTCCGCTGCCACCCCTTGCAGCGAAATTTTCCCTCCTCATCCAGTTCCGCAGCCTCCAGCTCCCGGAGCCTTCTATCAGAAAGAGGCAGCAAGGAGGGGAGGAAGAAGAGGGTTGCTTCAAAACGGTAGCACCACGTGCAGCTCAGAGTCCCTGTGCTTCCACTTGGAAACACCATGGGGAGCATGGGGCCAACAGAGGACTGTTTGAGTCTCCCGCTGGCCCGGCGCTCCCTACAGCGCTTTCCCCTTTGAAGTGTAGCCACTGGGAATAGGGCTGTTGCTACAATTCAAAGGCACAGGCGTCCTTATCGACTAATCGAACAGTCGATGAGAATTGCAATGAATTTTCAATTAACCAGTTCATCTAAGTTTAACATCCGTAGTTCACTGAACATCGATATTACAGCAGCAGGGCAAGGCCTTGGACTCATCGCACAAGGTGCTGCAGGACACTCACAGCAAGCGACTGGGAAAAATTTTCAGCGCACCAAAGGGGGCGGATTTTGAAAGGCTTTGAGACACCTCCAGAGGCAGAGCGATGCCCAGTGGGATTTTCAAAAGCACGTAGGGGCATCTGTAGGCACCAAATACCTTTAGACGTCTGACCCTTGGACTCCTAAATTGCCCTGATTTTCAGTGGAGCTTTGGAACCCAAAGCCAACGTAAGTTTTCCTAGATCACTTAGGGGCTTTGGAAAAATGTACCCAAAAGGGCACAAAAATGCTTATCAAGTCACCTCCAATGGTATTTACACTCCGCTCCCTTCCTACTCATTTCATTAGGTCCTGGGAAGAGGTGGATTCTGAGAGGTTCTGTCCTACACAGACAGAAAATAGCTGAGAGTCACTGACTCAGAGGAGATCCATGTAGTGCACAGTTAATTTAGTCCCAGGACTGTCAGGGCTGGAATGGTCACCTCGTTCTGCTAGATGCCGTCAGTCAGTCTTGTTTCGTTGCCTATGGACCACTGCCTTCTGGACCTTAAATAAGGGCCTTGTACGTGGTGGGGCAGTGTGTTCTGAAGAGATTTTCCACTAAGGTGTTACTTCTTGCCACCACACGTTTGTGTTCCCGGTTCATGTTGTTCCACAGATGCAGAGAATAGGAGTTGCTCAAGTCGGGGCTCTTCTCCCAGACCTGGAAGTACCGATTCCATTCTCCGCAGGGGATGGGGTAGTAACGCTGAGGATGTAAATAGGAAATGTTCTGACAGTTTATATCCTCCAGGTTTCGGAAATTGGTTACAGGGCACAATGCCTTGAGCCTCCTTGTCAGTAACCTGGGACCTTGGTGACCCCAAATGTCTCCTCTGAAGTTTGGAACAAAATCCTCCATGCAATCCCACATGAAACTGTGATGGCATTTCCATTTCCCAGCACTGAATTCCACCTGCCATTTTGTTGTCCTGTCACCCAGTTTTGAGAAATCCTTGTAGACTCAGAGTTCTTCACCATCTGCCTGGGACTTACCTATCTTGAGCAGTTTTGTATCAGCTGCAGAGTTTGCCACCTCACTGTTGGCCATGATTTTCTAATACATTTATGACTCTGTCGAATAGGTTTGGTCCCAGAAGAGACTTTTGGGGGACACCAGTATTTACCTCTCTCTATTCTGAAAAGTGACCATTTACTCCTACCCTTTAATTTCTATGTTTTAACTAATTACCTGCCTGTCGGGGTGGTTAAACACTGGAATAAATTGCCGAGGGAGGTTGTGGAATCTCCATCACTGGAGATATTTAAGAGCAGGATGGACACCATTCAGGGACGATCTAGACGGTGCTGGGTCCTGCCGTGAGGGCAGGGGACTGGACTCGATGAGCTCTCAAGGTCCCTTGTAGTTCTAGTGTTCTATGATTCTATGATTCTCCTTCCTGTTTTTCTGCCCCATGGTTTTGTGCCCTGCCCCTCTCCCTCCACCCTGGTTGGGGCCCCGGCAGTGTGGCTGTTTGCCTGCACTGCGAATTGCCCAGCCCTCAGCAGGCCTGCCTCACTTTTCTCCTCAGAGACGGCCGAGAGCTGTGCAGCCTGGAAATACCTGGTCAGGAAGGAGGAAGAGAGAGAGAGGGGAGGGCTGGGGAGCCAGCAGCCTGTGGCAGTGGTGACAGCCAAGCCCTGGACCCATAAAATGGCTGCCAGAGCACCATGTCACGCAGGCAGGTATGGTCGGGGCAGCGCCACTGAGGGCTGGCTCACCCCTTCTGCAAGAGGTCCCATCCCTTCAGGGAGCACAGAGACAGGTTCCCCTCCGCACCTTGTATGGGGCCCAAAGAGGCTGTTGGCTCCTCCGGTCTGGGGACAATCTGAGCTCAGTTCTAGGGGTGCTGGCGAGGGGGGCGGGGGACCTTCCTGGAGTCACTCCGCCCTGCCCTCGCATGCTGGGCCTTCGGCATGGACCTGCCTGGAGCTGGAGGCCGGTGGCATCTAGGCCCTTGCCAGCCGGGATTCACTCCTTGGACGCATGTCCGGTAAAGGGGAAAAATGTCTAGCGAGGGGCAAGCTTGTGTTCCAGGTTTCCAAGTCGGGGGCGGGGAGGAGGTGCTCAGGCTGGGACTGTGTGTAAATTTTCAGAGGCCCTCCCCACCCCGGTCAGTGACTCTCAGACTGTGGCATCTTTGAGTCTCTCCTGCTGCTCTATGCAGCACATGCCCCGGGGCTGGGATTTGCTCTCTCCTGACTGGGTTAATCTAGAGATGCCTTCGCATGAACAACTGTGCAATTAACCAATAAACCAGGCTTATCTGGTAATCCTGCCAACTACACATGTACACAGGGTGTGACTCTCTGCTTCTGGAAGGGGAGAGGAGTCCTGGGTGTGGTTATGTTCACTGGGGTGTTTCGCCCTGTAAGGTATTCAGCTGTTGTTATCGAAATACAGTTCCTGCTGGAATGGAGAAGAAATCCGGGGCCTGCGTGTGTGAATCCAGTTCAGTCAGTGCAGTAGGACTGATGGATACTCAGTTGTTGGAATGGTGTTTTGCCTGTTGTAACTCATTTGGCTGTTGTGGGGTCACAAACCATGAAACCCCCAAATGTAGGAATTGTAGAATACGACACCTGGGCTTGCAGGAGAGACACTGTCACTGCCAAGACTCTTGTTTGGACAAGACTCCCCCCTCCAGACTCAATGACTTGCCATTTAACATCCCTAGTCCAGCCACAGACATCCCAAGGGAACAGGCCGGTGCCTTAGGAGCAGGCCTCTAGGTTCCTTTTTCTCAGCTGTTTGCATCCCCGGGTCAGGCTGGCTGCCTTCCTAATTGTGACATGGAGCACTCGGCCTGCAGTCCTGCCCAGCCCTTGCGAAGCCCCGTGTCTAGTGGGAACCCGCATCTCTGTGCTCCCCTGCAGGGAAAGGCGGCGCCGCAGAAGCGAGCTTGTGTAAGTGTCGGCTGCAGCTGCGGTGTCCTGTCTGGAGCAGCCTTGCCCACCAGAGTGTGGGGGACTGGGGATGGCTGTGGGTGGGGGATTTATTACAGTCAGCCCAGGAGACCTGGGAGCCGCACCAGGAATCCCTGCCTTGCTGGAGCAGTTGGGAGCATGTTCCTGTTGCCTCCATGCAGCAGAAAGTGAGTTTTGTGTCTGCACCAGGGTATCCTACCCAATGCAAACTCCTGATACTCCCACCGCCACCTCTGAGGTAAATCCACACCCTGCTCCCATCCCAACACGCCCAGACACACTGGGAATGAGAGGGATGCACCTCCGGGCACCTCACTGTCCCCCAACTCGAGCCCTCTCACACCCGCATGCCTGGGCGCTGCCGGGCAGACAGCTGCTGTGAATGCAACAGGCTGGGTCTGGTCCTGCTGAACCCGCGGGTGCAGGAACCTGCCTCTCGCTGCACAGACACTTTCCTGTCGCTGCCCCAGCGCCGGTGAGAACGATGCAAATCTCCAGCCCCCGGAGCAACCAGCAGATCAAATTATTTAACAGCAACTGGCAAATCCATTAAAAATGACCAGGCCGGTCCAGTGCTGGCCATGAGGTAGCCCTGGAGCGGGGGCTGGGAATTCAGAGCCAAGCTCCGTGGCTGTAAGTCAGCTGCCAGCTGTTGAGAGCTGGTGAGGATGGGAGGGGGAGGGGAGGAATGGAAAAGGGGGGGGACACAGCACTGGTGAGAGATTTGACAGTAATCAGGGCCGCTGACGGGGCGGCAAAGGGCGCAGTAGGCCCGGCAGGCAACGTGTGTCCCCAGCCCTGATGCTAATCGATCCAGTGAACACTCCCTTGCCCCTTCGCAGGCTCAGAGCGCTCCACGCACCTGGGCGCTCCGACCTCTGGGCTGTACGTTCCCCAGCGCAGGGTCTGTCTGTCCCCGGTGGGTTTGTGCAGTGGGGCCCTGCTCGGGGTGCAATGAGGAAGAGGAGGGGAAGGCCCCATATTGCAATATGGAGCAGTGATGCGCTCAAGGTGCAACTTTCCAGCATTCTCCAGCTCCCTCTGCTGCACTTCCTCTCCAGGCCTGCCCCCCCTTCCTCCCTGCCACACACACACCCCTTGGCTCAGCCCCACTGACTGACACGGCAGTTCCCTCTTCTCTCCACTCCCCACCCTTCTTGGCTGGCGTGTGTCTGCTCCACCCACAGCAATGCAGAGGTGTCTCTGGCACAGCCATAGCAGGGCTGGGCGCTTTGGCAGCTCTTTTTCCCCCATCCATGGGAACACAGGCTGAGGGGGCGGTGGCTGGGGAAGGACGCGCTCAGAAGGTGATTGCTGCAGATTTCACCATGATCGGCGCTCAGTCCCGCAGGACGTCCCATGGAGGTGGCCTTGTGCATTGGGAAGTGTTGAGGCCACTGCTGATTGTTCGGTAGCTGCAGCACTAGGGGGTCCCACCGGTCTGTGCTTCTTTCCCGGCACCCGAACTAGCATCTACACTACAGCCTTTCTTCAGAATTTATGTAGCTTTTTCCGACTGCTTTTCCAGGAGAGGCTTTTCTGCCACTTGGCCCCGTCTAGACTGGGGTAGCGCTACATTGAACTACATGGAATTCCTGCACACGGTGGGGACAGGGACCATCCACTTTATAAAATCAGGTGGTAAGAAATCAACCTTAACAAACACGACCTTATCCCAGAGTGCAGACGTGGCCCAAGACAAACGGAGGGCGCTGAACCTACGGAGGAAAACCCAAATGTAAAATACAGAACAGGGAAACACTGGCTTGGCAGTAGCATGGCTGATAATGATACGAGAGCTTCGGTGGATCTCACTCTCACCCTGAGTCACCAAGGTGGAGCTACGGTAAACAAATAAATGAAAATTGCATGTTGCGTTAAGGGCGGCAAGGCACGCACGTCACGGGAGGTGATAGAATCCCTCTGCTTGGGCCTCAGCTGGAGTCTGGTGTCTGATTTTGCAAACCAATGTATTGAAAGCATGTAGAGCAGGGGTGGACAATAAGGCACTGGGGGGTGGAAGAGTGCATGAAGACTTTGCCCCACACACTCCGGGGCCTAGAGAGAATCATCAGCTGCTTTAAACAGGTGGTGGTTTCCTCTAGATGCCTCATGCTCCTGATGGGAGGGAGGAGACTTCACGTGCTCCCCCGTCCCCAGGTCTCGATTGACCCACGCAGGCTCTGTTGCCTTCCCCGATGCAGAGAACCAGGAAAGTTTCCAGAGGCGAGTGGCAAGGAGGCTGAACGGGATGGAACACGAGCTGTATCGGAAAGGCTGACCAAATGGAGAAGGATCAGCTGGAAAAGAGGCGATTACGTTGGAACATGGTCACCGTTTCCCATACTTAAAAGGCTGCCATATGAAAGACGGAGAAAAGTTGTTCTCTGCCGCCACAGAGGGCAGGAGGAGCGGCCGTGGATGCAAACAACAGCCCAGCAGATTTAGACTCAGGGAAAACAGAAGAATGGGACAGATGCCTCAGCAGGTTGTAGAAGATCCTTCCCTGGACCTTGAAATGGAGGCTGGATACTCACCTGTCTTGACAGGTTTCAGGGGGTCGGGGCTGCAGACCCACAGGAAATCAGTTGGGGGCCACACATGAGTGAGAAGCAAAAAAACCAAACCAAAACACCGACTGACGTGGCCACCAACTGAGAAGGAGACACTCCCCATATTCCCCTTGCACACCGGAGCCTAGGATGTCCCTGGCGTGTAGCTTTGTGTGCTTCAGCCCCGCAGGGAGACAGTGGGAAAGGGGCAGCTGGAGTGTCAGGGTGGGGTCTGCAATGCTGGAGTGGGAGCTCCGAGCCTCAGAGGCCAAGTCCAGGCAAGCCAGGGCCCCATCTGGCCCCCAGATTCCCCACCCCCGACAAACCATGCGTGGTCAAATTATACCAGTGGTGCAGAGGGTGTGACCACGGGGCTGTGTTCTATCACGCTGGGCCTTGGGCTATCAGGCCTCGCGGTGGCAGGAGAATTCAGCCTATGAGTTAGAGCTGGGTCCATGGTGGGCGGAGTCCAGGAATCAAGCTGCATGTCAGTACTCGAGGGACTCAGAAGACGTAGTTAACTAGGTGATGGGGCAACAATATGGCAAATGAAATCTAATGCTGACAAATGTAAAGTAATGCACATTGGAAAACATAATCCCAACTATACACACAATCCCATGGGGTACGTCTAAACTACATGGCTCCGTCGACAGAGCCATGTAGATGAGTTTACTCGAAAAAGGGAAATGAAGCGGCGATTTACATAATCGCCGCTTCATTTAAATCAAAATGGCCACCGCGCTGTGCTGATCAGCTGTTTGTCAGCACAGCGCAACAGTCTAGACCGGGATCTGCCTACCTCAGAATCCTTCGTCAGCAGATCCTCTAAGCTTCGTTTCATGAGGCATAAAGGATCTGCTGATGAAGGATTCTGGGGTCGGTAGATCCCCATCTAGATTGCCGCACTGATTATTCTAGGAGGGGTGGGTGAGATTTTGTGGCCTGCACTGTGCAGGGGGTCAGACTAGATGATCCTAATGGTCTCTTCTGACCTTAAAGTCTATGAGTCTATGAGTCATAGGTCATATGCTCCAGCCCCCTAATCATTTTGGTTGCCCTCCGCTGGACCCTCTCCAATGCGTCCACATCCTTTTTGTAGTGGGGGGCCCAGAACTGGACACAATACTCCAGATGTGGCCTCATCAGAGCCGAATAAAGGGGAATAATCACATCTCTGGATCTGCTGGCAATGCTCCTCCTAATGCACCCTAATATGTCATTAGCCTTCTTGGCTACAAGGGCCCCTTGTTGACTCATACCCAGCTTCTCATCCACAATATTGTGGGAGACCGTATCAAAAGCCTTGCTAAAGTCAAGGTATGTCACATCCACTGACTTCCCCATGTCCACAAAGCCAGTTACCTCATCATAGAAGCTAATCACATTGGTCAGTCACGACTTGCCCTTTGTGAATCCATGCTGACTATTCCTGATCACTTTCCTCTCTTCCAAGTGCCTCAAAATGGATTCCTTAAGGATCCCTTCCATGATTTTTCCAGGAACTGAGGTAAGACTGACTGGCCTATAGTTCTCTGGATCGTCCTTCTTCCCTTTTTTTGAAGCTGGGCACCACATTTGCTTTTTCCAGTCTTCCGGGATCTCTCCCGACCTCCATGACTTTTCAAAGATAATGGCCAAAGGCTCCTCGATGACATTTGCCAACGCCCTCAGTACACTCGGATGCATTAAGTCCGGACCCATGGATTTGTGTACGTTTAGCTTTTCTAAATAGTTCCTAACCTGTTCTTTACCCACCAAGGGCTGTCGATCTTCATCCCATCTGCGTCACTTAGCGCCTTAGTCCAGTAGTCGACCTTGTCCGTGAATACAGAGGCAAAGAAAGCATTGAGTACTTCAGCCTTCCCCACATCAACTGTCACTAGGTTACCTCCTTCATCCAGTAGGGGCCCCTCACCCTCTCTGATCACCTTCTTCTTGTTAACATGCCTGTAGACACCTTTCTTGTTATCCTTCATATCCTTTGCCAGCTGCAATTCCAATTGTGCTTTTGCCTTCCTGATAACCCCCCGGCATTCTTGAGCAATATATTTATACTCGCTGGTCATTTGTCCACTTTTTGTAAGCTTCCTTTTTGTGCTTAAGTTCACCAAGGATTTCCCCTGTAAGCCAATCCAGTCTCCTACCATGTTTGCCTCTCTTGCTATACTTCGTGATGGTATCTTTCTGTGCCTTCAATAAGGCTTCTTTAAAATACTGCCGGCTGTCCTGGACTCCTTTCCCCTTCATGTAAGCATCCCAGGGGATTTTGCCCATCAGGTCTCTGAGGTGTCAAAATCTGCTTTTCTGAAGTCCAAGGTGTGTATATTACTACTCTCTTTTCTTCCTTTAGTCAGGATCCTGAAATCTACCATCTCATGATCACTGCTTCTGAGGCTGTCACCCACCTCCACTTCCCCTATTAGTTCCTCCCTGTTTGTGAGCAGAAGGTCAAGCTGCGCACGGCCCCATGTCAGATCCTTCAGCACTTGTACCAAGAAGTTATCCCCACCATTCTCCAAAAACTTCCTGGATTGCCTGTGTAGTGCTGCATTGGTCTCCCAACAGATGTCAGGGTTATGAAAATCCCCCATGAGAACCAGGGCCTGCGATCTGCAAGCTTCTCTCAGTTGTCCAAAGAAAGCCTCATCCACCTGATTCGGTGGCCTGTAGCAGACACCAACCACAACATCACTGCTGTTGTTTGCACCTCTAAACTTAACCCATAGTCTCTCTATAGGCTTTTCTCCCTCTATATACTGGAGTTCTGATCAATCATAGTGCTCTCTTACGTACAGTGAAACTCCTCCTCCTTTTCTCCCCTGCTTGTTCTTCCTGAACAGTCTATCCCCTTCCATGACAGCGCTCCAATCATGCGAGTCATCCCACCGAGTCTCTGTTATCCCAATTAAATCATATTTCTTGGACGCGGCCAGGTCCTCCAGTTCTTCCTGTTTGTTTCTCAGGCTTCTCGCATTAGTGTACAAACACCTCAGATAACCAACTGATCGCCCTATCGTCTCCATTTGAATCAGGGGTCCTCTTTTCTTGCTCGTTCCTCTTTGCATTTCTTCCCAGTATCCAACTTTCCCACTCCCTTCAGGGTTTTGGTCACCGTCCCCCAAGGAACCTAGTTTAAAGCCCTCCTCACTAGGTTTGCAAGCCTGCCCGCGAAGATGCTCCTTCCTCTTTTGGTTAGGTGGATCCCATATCTTCCTAACAATCCTTGTGACCCATGGTCGAAGAAACCAAAGCCCTCTCTGTGACACCACCTGCTGAACCATGCATTGACTTCCTCAATTCAACTATCCCTACCTAGACCTTTTCCCTCACCAGGGAGGAGGGATGAGAACACCACTTGCACTCCGAATTCTTTGATTCTTCTTCCCAACTCTCCGTAATCCACAGTAACCTGCTCAAGGTCATTCTTGGCCGTATTGTTATACTTATTTGCCAGGATGGGTAGGAATGGTGACCCGAGGCTCTGTTTCTCTGGAAGTGGAAGATAGGGGAGGGAGCATGTGAGAATTTTCAGTTGTGATCCCTCCCTCTGGGGCATCTGGTGTTGGCCACTGTGGGCAAACAAGACACTGGGCTAGATGGACCTTTGGTTTGACTCAGTATGGCTGTTCTGATGTTCTGATGTTCCAAAGGACAAAGGAGGAGGGTAAATAAAAGTCGTAAAGCAGAGTCAGAGCTGGAGTGGAAGGCAGGAGGCTGAAGATGAAGGGGCTGAGGGAGGTTGTGGAATCTCCATCACTGGAGATATTTCAAAGAAGGTTGGACAGACACCTGTCAGGGATGATCAAGATGGTGCTTGGCCCTGCCGTGAGACCAGGGGACTGGACTGGATGCCCTCTTGAACTCCCTGCCAGTTCTATGATTCTATGGTGATGTAGGGGCTTCCAGGGATGGCACAAGTCCTAGAAAGAGGACAAAGGCAGCTGCAGGTGTGGTACCGAGTGAACAGCAGCCGGTCTGCTGTGGGGCCAGCTCAACAAGGCCACTACACCAGTGGCCAGGCAGGGGGTGTGACCACCTCCCCTTTGCTGAGGCGGTTCAGCTGGTCAGTCGGGGCCAGCGGCTGGTCCTAGCCGGTCTGTCCCAGACAGTCACTGCGGCTGGTAACGCCTTCCAGAGCCAGAATGGGCCATGGGCAGACGGGACTCGGAACGATTCCCTGCACGGAGCTTCTGACAGGAGCTGTGGCACAGATGCTCCGTTTGGACACCGCGGTCCACAGGCTGCTCACAGCCCTGCAGCCTCTGCCGGGGAGAGACCGACCCTTCCCTGTCTCCCTTGGCCAGTGCATCAGTAGCCTTATCCAGATGGCAGCTGATGTTACAATGGCCCTAAGGTGTTTGCAGAGGGACCTGGATGAACGTACTGCTTCTGGAGTCTTGGATGAGAAGCCGCGTTAGTCGTAACTTTGAAAGCAAGTCGCAGTCCTGTGGCACCTTAGAGACTTGCACATTTATGAGGTCATGAGCTTTCATCAGATGTGCTGGAGTGAAAACTACCAGCTCTGTGTTCTTGGAGAACCAGGGCATATTACTCATGGATGTCAATACCTTCCAAGGCCTCTGCTTGAATCAGTCAATGCAATGAAAAGGCAGAGGCAGACACATCTAATACTTCCCAGCAAGAGGGATGAGCTTATGGAAATACCCCTGGTATCATCTACATCGAAGATAGGACAGAAAAATATCTCCAGTATCATAGAGAGTGCTGACCAGCACATCCAAAGCAGGAACCGCACGGCATTGTGGGATACAGAAAGCAGGAAAACACGGCCTGGTGGGAAATCTCTCTTCCAGAGGCTAATGAATCCACGCCTGCCCACACCCAGCTCAGTAATGATCAGATCAATGGTAGAAATAATTTCTCTGTTGGCATTCAAAATAGTGAAACTTCCTGGGTACGTCTAAACTACATGCCTCCGTCGACGGAGGCATGTAGATTAGACAGATCGGCAGAGGGAAATGAAGCCGCGATTAAAATAATCGCGGCTTCATTTAAATTTAAATGGCTGCCCTGCTCTGCCAATCAGCTGTTTGTCGGCAGATTGGGGCAGTCTGGACGCGCCGCGTCGACAAAGAAGCCTTTCTTGATCGGCACAGGTAAACCTGGTTTCACGAGGCATACTCTTCTAAGGGGAGAAGAACCCAGTTCTGGGGGACCTAGACCCTGCAGCAGAGCCCCATGGGGAGGGAGGAAGAAGCAGAGGTCCAGAGGATGGCGCAAGTAACACAACAGCATCCTTGTAGAATTATTAACCTTGCCCCTCCCCAGTAAGAGTGACCCTGATGAATGAGACTACCCCACCATAATGGGCACATCTGGTAACTAGAGACGCTTTTGAAAAACCCAGCTTTCACACAAACTTTTACGTGTCTGGACCTCACACAAACCAAACAAGCCATTTTCAGCACTCACCTACAGAAGAAAAAAGGACAATACACTATCTACACTCCTACATACCACGGGAAACTACAGCTATGGTACCCTCAGCTCACCTACCAACACGGTCAATCCAGCCACTTACACAAGGAGCCCGGTAGAAGAGTCTGTTCTAGCTTGAGGACTCTCTTTCTGCCCCATGCCCGCCCCCTCCCTCCCCCCCCCCAGGATATAGTTCTGTGGTGACCTGGAAGCCTATTTTCACTGCCTCCAACTGAAGGATCATTTCCAGCACACCACTGAACATCTCGCTGACTGTCCCACCATCTCATTGACCCACAGGATCCCTCCTACACACACTACAAGAAGAAGAATTCTATGTGGTCTCCTCCTGACGATCGAAATGACGGCCTGGACTTCCACAATGAGTGCTTCCGCAAACATGAACAGGCTGTAGTTGTAAACAAATGACATTGGGTAACACACACCCTCAGCCATGCACAACGCCACACTATCCACAGCCTCAAAAACAACTCTGACATTCTCATCACAGGGGTGCTGTAGTCATCATGAACAGGTCAGCGTATCACCAGGAGGCTGCCAATCTACTCACCAACATCACATTCTAGAGGCCTCTTCCCTCTGGGTTCACTGAGGAATGCCAAAAGAAACTCTACCATCTGCTGAAGAAACTCCCAGCTATAGCGTGGGACCAAATCTACACAACCCCTACCCCCCCCCCCCCGGCCCCAAGTCTTTTCTCGGCTACCCAAGATCCATAAACTTGGAAATCCCAGACATCCCATCATCTCAGGCATTGGCACCCTCCCAGCAGAATTATCCGGCTATATTGACTCTTTCCTCAGACCCTATGCTACCAGCACTCCTAGCTACCTTCAAGACACCATTGACTTCCTGAGGAAACTACAGAGCATCAGTGATATTCCTGAAAAAAAAAAAATTCCTGAGAGTTTGTAGTCCATCCTCGTGTGGACTATTGGTGTAAAGAGCTTCTACATCCTCGGTGGCCAGGATGGTGTTTTTCAGAAAGTTTTGGCAGAAAGGAAGACTTGAAGAGACGGAAGTAGATGAAAAAACTCTCTGGCTTCGGTAGAGCCAGGATTTCGTTCTATGTTTGGGCGTTTTACAAGACCGAGACACATTACGGAAGGAGTGTGTGTAAGAGAGATACATCTTCAGAGGCTGTAGGTGAGAGAATGGAGTCCCGGCAGGTCTCGCTTTCTCTCTTACGGCATTATGCTCAAGATAACACAAATGGCCCCCTTGGGCACAGGCTGCTGTTCACAAAGCTCTGGTTGGCTCCTGAGCATTTGGCAGAACCGTCGATAATGGAGATGCACTGGAAACAGGCAATCAAGTGGGCTAGGTAGAGGGAGCACACCTGAAACACTGGCCAGTCTAGACACAGGGCCAAAATCTGCCTCCTTCATGTAGCAACTTCTGATCCTCTGAGGTCGTGCAGAAAGGCTGAATTTGGCCTGTGCGTCTATTTTGCATTTCACACAGAAAAAAGGAAACAGAGGACAAATGGATAATAGATCTGCTTTCACAGGGACTGCACAACCAAACAGACCATGTTAATTCTAATATTACCAATGCCCTGAAGTAAGAATATGCATGGAAAAATACATGAAATACTTCCTGAAAGATGCGAGTGACTGTTGGCTCTTTGGCTCCCTCATATGGAGCTCCCCAGACAAGACAGCGGGTTGTTCTATTTTCTGGGCCTTTCTCCGGCTCTTTTCCAAACACACACCACGGTAGCTCAGCAGGGTCCATTCCTTGCATGCAGTCTGCTGCTCCAACAGAGTCCAGGCAGTTTCTCCTCCCTGTTAGGATCTGGGGCCCTTTTCATTGCCATTACGTTCAGCAGAAAACACCTCCGGTTTCAGGACTGCAAACTCCAGGACTGGAAACCCCCCAGACGGTTGACAGGAGTTTTTCATAAACCGCAGCCTCAGTCAGAGAGGTTAATGCCGACTCAGTTATGTGATCTGGTTTAACTCCTGTCTCTGCAGTTATGCAATCAGCTGTCAATCACATAAGAAATAATCCAAAGGAATAATAACATTTGAAATCCTACCCTGTCATATTTGACTCCCTGGGATCGTCAATGAACCACTAATGCTGACTTTGTTTGTTTTTATTAAGATTCCTCTGTCCAAGACAAAGCACGAATGTTGAAGTAGATCAAAATAGGGCTTTTGTTCTTTTTTGCCTTTGCCATGGCCGTCATCTATAAACTTTCCCTGTCGCCTGGCTGTGTGTTCTTATGCAAGCCGAGTCCTGAGACGTTCCTGGTTGAAGAGGATGACGTGAGCCAGACCAGCGGCATCATCTTTCTGGAGAGCACAGACCACCTGAATCTTCCTCTGTTGGCTTCATGTTCTGTGGAATCTGCTGGCAGGATCTGCCCCGACAGCGCCGTTCCTTTCTTCTTGAAAGGGCTGAAAAATCACACATCATTTGATTCAAATTCATTCTTCTATCTGGGTACGTCTAGACTACATGCCTCCGTCGACGGAGGCATGTAGATTAGACAGATCAGCAGAGGGAAATGAAGCCGCGATTAAAATAATCGCGGCTTCATTTAAATTTAAATGGCTGCCCTGCTCTGCCGATCAGCTGTTTGTCGGCAGATCGGGGCAGTCTGGACGCGCCGCGTCGACAAAGTAGCCTTTCTTGATCAGCACAGGTAAACCTGGTTTCACGAGGCATACCTGTGCCGATCAAGAAAGGCTTCTTTGTCGACGCGGCGTGTCCAGACTGCCCCGATCTGCCGACAAACAGCTGATCGGCAGAGCGGGGCAGCCATTTAAATTTAAATGAAGCCGCGATTATTTTAATCGCGGCTTCATTTCCCTCTGCCGATCTGTCTAATCTACATGCCTCCGTCGACGGAGGCATGTAGTCTAGACGTACCCTCTGGGATGAAGAATGTCTTCCTTCTTCCTTTCCCGATGGAAACTTTTTTCCAGGAGACACCTCTGCTCCAATGGTATTGTAAGGTGAGAGGAAGTATTGAGGGGGAAATATTTTTGAACAAGAGTCAAACAAGAAGTGGAGGAAAAGGAAGGCCTTGGCACATTTTTATTCAAGTGTCGAAGCTGTTGTCCTTTTGTTGCAACCAGTGTGGACCCCTTTTTCATGACACTTTGCGGTGCAATTGTCAAAATATTGATAGAAATTGTTATGAACACTGCGTATTTCCTGATGACAGGCGTTATGGCAAATGGAGCAGACTGAACCCCTCTTCCCCAGCCCTACTCCAGAGCAATGATTTAAATGAAGAGAAACAAAAATTGAGTTAAAGACCTGAGCAAGGCCAGGTAAATCTTCTAGTTTATTTTTAAATGAAGGCTGAGACTCTGAAGAATAAGCAGGCAGCTGGGTGGAATATTGGAACACCTGCCCACTCTGCCCCTGCATACCCCGAAGCCTGAATTTCTCTCTCACTTTTTAACCTCTGTCGAGATTGCCAGGAGGGGTCTATTCCAAAGCTCCGGGAAGTCAAAGAGAATCTCTCAACTGATTCATTCAGACAGTGAGTGTGTCAATTGAGATGGGAGAGGGGCATTTGTTTGTTGAAATAGCAGTTAATGATCAATGATAATGAAGAGTAATAATAATGAAGGAAAACTACCTAAAACGGAGGAGGTTAATTAAACTGAAATGAAAAAGCACAGTACCAAATGTGATATCTCTGCAAGCTGCATGGAAACTTTTTAAAGTCACCAGAATAGAGGCTCATCTTAAATATATACCTCAACTTTAAACAAAAAAAAGCATCAAAAGAAACCCAAAAAATGCCACTGTGGCTGAACAACAAAACAAAGGAAGCGGTGAGAGAAAAAAAGATGCCCTTTAAAAAAATGGAAGTTACATCCTAGTGCAGAGAGTAGAAAGGAGCATAAACTCTGGGAAATCATGTCTAAAAATATAATTAAAAAGGCCAAAAAACAATTAGAAGAACAGCTAGCTAAAGACTCAAAAAGAAATAGCAAAAAATATTGTAAGTACATCAGAAACAGGAAGCTGGCTAAACAACCAGGCCCCTGCATGATTGAGATGTTAAAGGACACTCGGGCTATGTCTAGACTACAAGCCTCTTTCGAAAGAGCGCGTCTAGACTGCACGCGGAACTTTCGAAAGAGCAAGCCGCTTTTTCGAAAGAAAGCACCCAGTGAGTCTGGATGCTCTCTTTCGAAGAAGCCCTATTTACATTCAAGAACGCCTTCTTTCGAAAGAAGCACTTTCGAAAGAAGGCGTTCTTCCTCGTGAAATGAGGTTTACCGCCGTCGAAAGAAAAGCCACGTTCTTTTGATTTAATTTCGAAAGAACGCGGCTGCAGTCTAGACGCAGGTGAAGTTTTTTCGGAAAAAGGCTACTTTTCCCGAAAAAACCCCTGAGTCTGGACACAGCCCAGAGGATGATAAGGCCAATGGAAGAAACTAAATGAATTCAATGTGTCGAGGATGGGAGGGTGTTTTCCAAACGTTTTAAGGAGACAAATCTGAGGAATTGTTCCAGATCAAGGTGCCATGAAAGGAGGTTTTGGAACGAACTCATAAAAGAAACGGTAATAAGTCACCAACACCAGACAGCACTCACCCCAGAGTTCTGAAGGAACTCAAATATGAAATCGCAGAACTACTAACGGTAGTGTCAGAGGGGTCACCATTTTAGTCTGTATCTGCAAAAACAACGAGGCGTCCTGTGGCAGCTTGAAAACAGATTTATTTGGGCATCAGCTTTTGTGGGGAAAGACGATGCATTTAAAGAGTTCTATGCCCAGGAAAGCTGATGCCCAAATAAACGTGTTCATCGTTATGATGCCACGGGACTACTCAGTGTGGTTTCTGACCTACCCTTTAATTCAGCTTCTCTACTAAAGGACTGGAGGATAGCTAATGTGATACCAATTTTTAAAAAGTGTTCAGAAGTGATCTGAGCAATGACAGGCTGAAAAACCTGACTTCAGTGTCAGGCAAACTGGCAATATTATTCGTTACCATAATTTCAGCCAGACATGCAGATGAACGTAATTTTGGGGGGATGAGTCAACATAGTTTCTGTAAAGGGAAATCCTGCTTCGCCAATCTACTAGAATTCTAGAGGGGGGCAGCCAGCCTGTGGACAAGGGGGATCCAGTGGACGTAGTGCACTTAGATTCCCAGAAATCTTTTGACAAGGTCCCTCCCCAAAGGCTCTTACGCCCAGTAAGCGGCCCTGGGACAGAAGGGACTGGTAACTGGTACAAAAACACAGGACTTACCATTGGGGAGCGGAGTGGAGCCAGGCCTGGCCCGTTGCCATAGCAACCGCTTGGCTGTGGGGTGCGCTCTGCAGTTTGTTTTCCTCGAAAACGCTCGGGGGGCGGAGGCTGCTTTCCCGGGGGGCTTTGAATCCCGTGGAGGATGCAGGGTTACAGCGGGAAAACCTCCCTGTCCCCAACGGCGGTGCAGGGCCCGGGGCCTCCGCAGCCACGTGGGGACCCCCCGCACCCTCAGCCGGGTGCTTTGCAAACTCTGCCTCCGGGGGCCGCTTGGGGCTCGCTCCCATGCACCTGGGGCCGGGCGGGGCCGGGCCCGGGGATCCCAAGGGAGCAGGCCGGGCCCCGGCGCCTCGGCCCGTCGCATCCCCGGCCGGGTGGGGCCCTTCCCCCGGGGCCGCGGGGCGCTCGGTGGGAGCCCAGCCTGGCTCCCCTGCAGGGACGGGCGGCGCCGTGGCAGCGAGCTCAGGTAAGTGCCGGCTGGGGGGGGTGCAGCCCGGGAGTCCTGCCTGGCGGGGTCCTGGCCCAGCCCGGAGAGAGCCAGTGGGGGGCGCCCCGGGCGGAGGGGCTGGAGCAGGGGGGTCACAGAGCTGGGCTTGCCCCAAGGCAGCCCCCTGCAACACCCCCCCAGGTGAATCCACAGCCCCCTGCAACGCCCCCCCAGGTGAATCTACAGCCCCCTGCAACGCCCCCCCAGAGGTGAATCCACAGCCCCCTGCAACGCCCCCCCAGAGGTGAATCCACAGCCCCCTGCAACGCCCCCCCAGGTGAATCTACAGCCCCCTGCAACGCCCCCCCAGGTGAATCCACAGCCCCCTGCAACGCCCCCCCAGAGGTGAATCCACAGCCCCCTGCAACCCCCCCCAGGTGAATCTACAGCCCCCTGCAACGCCCCCCCAGGTGAATCCACAGCCCCCGCCCAGACACACTGGGGGCGGGAGGGGTGCACCTCCGGGTGCCTCCCTCCCCCTGACTCCCACCCGCATGCCTGGGCGCTGCCGGGCAGACAGCTGCTGTGAATGCAACAGGCTGGGTCTGGTCCTGCTGAAAGTTCGCCCTTAGAAAGCTGAAGTAGCTGGAAAGGTTGGGGGGTAGGAATGGGAATAGGGGGCAGGATCAACACTCATGGGAGATTCAATAATCATCACGGCCGCTGACGGGGCGGCAAAGGGCGCAGTAGGCCCGGCAGGCAACGTGTGTCCCCAGCCCTGATACTAATCGATCCCAGTGAACACTCCCTTGTCCCTTCGCAGGCTCAGAGCGCTCCATGCACCTGGGCGCTCCGACCTCTGGGCAGTGAAGTCCCTCGTGCAGGGTCCGTCTTTTCGTTGTGGGTTTGTGCAGCCCCTGGCGCGGTGGGGCCCTGCTCCCAGGTGCTTTGGTGACACAGATGAGGAAGAGGAGGGGAAGACCCACTATTGCCATATGCAGCAGTGATGAGCTCAAGGTGCAATTTCCCAATATTTTCCAGCAACCTCAGCTGCTCTTCCTCTCTGGGCCCTTCCCCCTCCACACGCCTCCAGACTCAGCCCCACTGAGTGACAGGGCAGTTCCCTCCTCTCCTCCCCCATGTCACCCTCGCTCTTCCCACAGCAATGCAGAGGTGCCTCTGGTGGAGCCAATAGCGGGGCTGGGCATTTTGGTAGCCATTTTTTTCCCCATCTATGGAGGGACACAGGCTGAGGGGGCGGTGGGTGAGGAAGGATGTGCTCAGAAGGTGATTGCTGCAGATTTCACCATGATCTGCCCTCAGTCCCACAGGGAGGCTGGAAGGAGCGAGCCCCGTGACACCAGCAGACACAAGGCTGCTCTGGCGGGAGGGGGCGACCCCTGGCACGTTCAGGGTCACCCGGCTTTGGAGGTGTCAGTGAGTCCCTGCAAGAGCAGCAGAGCTAAAGTGTCACCCTGGGATCTCTCCCTGCTGTCAGGAAACGCCCCTGAGCCGTCACAGCACAAACATTGCTTCAACTTCGCTGAAAACTCTCCTGTTTGCTCCCGCGGGGACTTTCCATGCAAAGAGACAAACAAATGCTCCACTAAGCAGCCGGACATTTTATAGCTGGGTTTGCTGGGCTGCACGCCCTTCTCTGCCAACCGGTGACCCATCAATCATAGCGCCTCTTTACTTCCTCTCTAATCGCTCTCAGGGTGGCCAAGTCTCACTCCCTTGAGTCCCTTGTAAATACTCAAATCCTTAGATCAACATGCTAGGAACTTCCTTCTAATCCTTAGTATTTATTCATTACACTTTGCGAATGCCATTCAGTGCACGTAAATAAACCCAAGTCAAGACGTGGCTGACAAAATCCGTTTCCTATAGATCTGAGCTGCTAACATCCATCATTTACTTATACTCTTCATAGTGATTCTTTTAAAATACAGTGAACCCTCGTTTATCGCGGTAGATAGGTTCCAAACCCGACCGCGATAGCTGAAAATCCGCGAAGTAGGGACACCATATTTACGTATTTATTTAACATGTATATTCAGACTTTTAAAACCCTCCCTTTACGTAGTACTGTTAACAAACCACCCTTTAATGTACAGAACACTTAATGCATGTACTACAGTACCCTAAACTAAAACAGGCACAAATATTAAAAAAATCCGCGATATATATCTTTTATAATATATACATACGTAATGAAAAAAGTCCGCGAAGTCGTGAATCCGCGATGGTCGAACCGCGAAGTAGCGAGGGCTCACTGTAAACACATTGTTTAAATGAATAGATTTCCCTACTTTAGGGCTACTGTTTTTTGTTTAAATGACTGTGGACTATTGATTGAGAAAAAATCTGGCAAATTGAATTTTGCTGATTATTCCCTGCCCAGATGAGAACATGGCATTAAGCATGCGTATTTTGTATCTGGAGTGTTGTTTGTTTTTCAGTAATTTATTTAATTTTAATCATTCCTGGAAGAAATTAATTCTCTCGTTGTCCTCTTCACAATGTGGATCAAAAGACATTTACAAAATCACAGTAATTGCAAGGCTGAGCAGATTTTAAACAGATTTGATTTATCGCTGCTAAAGACAGTGTACAAAGCATCACACTTGTGTTAAGGTTCCAAACCTGACCCCTCAAGCTCTGCGATTGGAAATCCCTTGCTAGTGATTGTTCTAAATTGACACATACACTGAAAATACGGCATAATTGGCATTTGTTCTATTTTTGCGTGTATATAAGAATTAGGCAAACTGATCCGGTCCATTAATTTCTAAATTATCACCTGCAAAAAAACCAAAAGTTTTCAGGTGCCCTGTGGAATGGGATCCTGGTTAAAGCCCCTTCCCCAAAGAAATCGGAAATGGCGCCGCTGTTGAGGGGTGATAGCATTGCTCTGTATCAACTCATGCAAAGAGAACTATCGGGGAGGGCGAGGAGTTATTTAAGTGAATGGCCAATGTGGACACAGAACCAAATGGCTATAAACTGTCCAGGAACAAGGTTTGCCTCCAAATTAGGCAACCGTTTCTAAGAATGAGAGGAGTGCGATTCTGGAAGAGTATTTCCAGGGCAGCAGTGGGGGTAAAAGCACCTGACTGGCTTCAGGAATGAGCTAGATACGTTTCTGCCTCTGATGGCACGAGGGCCATTGGCAACTGCCAGTAGCAAAATTCCCCAGTGGCTGGAGACTGGACACTCGGCGGTGAGGGCTCTCCTGGGAAGGGGATGTGCTGGAGACAGAGACGTGAAGCTGCGTGACCTGCCGCACTGTCCCACCCGCATGACCACCCCCTACCCCCATTCCGCCCGCAGGCTCCTGCAGGGTTGGAAATAGCACTGTCCGTGGAAGCAGGGTGTGGCAGACATGGAGGGAAAGCACTTCACATGCTGCCCTGCCCCACCAGCACAACCGGCCCCCAGCCAATCTCCCACCTGCAGAATTGTACCCTGTCTGGCCCTCAGTGTGCCTGCTTCCAGAGTGCATGAGTCCAGTTTTGCCCTTGTGTGCTCCAGCCCCGTGGGGACACAGCGGGGGAGAGAGGGCTCTGCAATGCTGGGAGTTGTGAGCCTCCGAGGCCGGATCCAGGCGAGCCAAGGGCCGAATCTGGCCCCCGGGCCTTAGGTTCCCCACCCCTGGTTTAGATCTTGGCCGTGCATGGAACTAGAGGTCCCTCGTGGTGTCTTCTCACCCAACCCCTTTCAATGCTGCCCCCGTCCTGGGCGGAGAACCAGAGGGGGCTGGACTCTGTTGCCCTGTTTTGTCCTCGTGTGAACGGGGCTGGCTGGGAGTGTGGCTGGCCCGGCTCTTTCCACCAGGGACGTCTCAAAGACGAACAAATCGATAATGTGCCAACGACGTTCCCCTCTCTGTCCGATTCGTGGGCCAGGCTGGTGCAGCCGACTGCCCGGCTTCTAGCTGATTGCCTGTTGAACCTGCCGGGTGTGAGTTTGGCCCTGGCTGAGAGCGATCTTGTGCAGGCGGAGGCTGACGTTATGATGGCCCTAAAGCAGGGGTGGCCAATAATTTTTGATGGGGAGGGGCAGTCCAAGATTTTGGAAAGTGGTTGAGGGCTGCACTCCTGCATGACGTGAATGGAGATGTGGGGTCTGGGATGGAGGTGGGGTGCAGGAGGGAGCTTGGGGTAAGGGACTGGGGTGCGGGAGTCTGGGATGGAGTTGGGATGAAGCAGGCGGTTGTGACCTCGGGCAGGGGACTGGAGTGCAGGGGTTTGGGATGTGACCTAGGAGAGGAGGGGATTGTGATCTGGGGCAGGGGTGCCAGATGTGGGAGGGGCTGTGGGCGCAAGAGGGGGACAGAGGGTAGAGGTTGGGAGCAGAGCTGATCTGCTCAGTGGCAGCCTGCAGAGCCAGTGACCTGGGGGCAGGGAGCCCTGGAAGCAGCTGCAGCTGCCTGTGGATCTCAGGAACCCGGGACCAGCTGCCGGCCCGTCCGTGGGGCCGTGTCTGGCAGCCGGAGGAGCGTCCCCACTTTGAATGTAATTGATTTATATGGGATGGGGTTGGGGATGTGTGCCCATCCACCATCCCTCCAGGGCCACAGACAGAGGCTGCTGCGGACAAGCACAAGAAGCCCCTGCCTGCGGCATGCGAGGGATGGGAGTAGTCTCTCCAGGCCTGGAGCACCCCCTGCCTGCACCCACTGTACGGGGGGGGAAGCAAAGGAGAAGGAAGCAAACAATCATAGTGAACACCTGGAGGGGGCGGGAGGTGTGGGCTGTTGTTCGCTGGGCATCCTTGTGTTCACAGTCACTGAACATCGATATTTCAGTAGCAGGGCAAAGCCTCAGGCTCATCGCACAAGGTGCTGCAGGACACTCACAGCAAGTGACTGGGCAAAATGTCCAAATGCATCTACGGGGACAGATTCTGAAAGGCATTTCGGCAGACAGATGCAGACAGATGCCCAATGGGATTTTCAAAAGCACTTAGGGGCATCTGCAGACACCAAATGCCTGGGAACGTCTGGCCCTTGGGTTCCTGAGTGGCCCCGATTTTCAATGGAGTTTTGGTTCCCAAACCCAACATGACTTTTCACAACAGGACTCAGGCTCTAAGGTCACTTAGGTGCTTTGGAAAACCATTCCCGAAAGGACAAGCCCTACTTATCAAATCATCACAATGGTATTTGCAACCTCCCCGCTTCCTACTGAATTCATTACGCCCTGGGGAATCTTAGGAGAAGAGGTGGATTCTGAGAGGCTCTGTCCTACCAAGTCACCGGCAGACAGAAAAAGGCTGAGAGTCTGACGAAGAAGAGCTATGTGTTGTGCACAATTGATTTAGTCCCAGGTCCGTAAGGGCTTCATTCTGCTAATGCTGTCATTCGGTCTTCATTTGTTGCCTATGGACCACTGCCGTCTGGGCCCTGAATAAGAACCTTGTACGTGGTGGGGCAGTATGTTTTGAAGAGATTTTCCACTAAGGTGTTACTTCCTGCAACCACACGCTTGTGCTCCCGGTTCATGTGATTCCACAGATGCAGAGCGTAGGAGTTGTTGAACTCGGGGCTTTTCTCCCAGACCTCGAAGTACCGATGCCATTGTGCGCAGGGGATGGGGTAGAAACGCTGAGGGTGTAAGTAGGAAATATTCTGACAGTTTACATCCTCCACGTTATGGAAAGTGGTTACAGGGCACAACGCCTTGAGCCTCCTTGTCAGTAACCTGGGCCCTTGGTAGCCCCAAATGTCTCCTCTGTAGTTTTGAACAAAATCCTCCATGCAATCCCACATGAACTTGTGATGGCGAGAAAAGCCAAAAATGCCACTGCTGGACCACTGGAAATCCTCGGCCGTCAGGAAGTTTTCCAGCAAAATAGGCTTGATGGAGATGACATCGGTGTCCATGTAGATCCCACCGTATTTCCAGACGAGTGCAAGCCGGCTAGCGTCGGACGTGACAATAAGCCAGTACCTTTCCTGGGCTGGATTTGCCTGTAGAGTTGGGAAAGGATCACACAGATGCAATTAATTCCATTTCGAAACTTGTCAACACCTGCTCCTATTAGCTACGTACTGCATAAAACTCTCAGCCGCGACTGTCCTAACTGTAATCCCTTTGTCAAATAATGGATGTTTTTCTTGTTCAGGCATGACACGGTGCTGGAAAAAGCCAAGAGCAGATGGAGCTTTTGTTCAGTGTCATTGTACGAGTGTGCCCAAGGTAAAGAAAACACCCAACAATTACAACATAAAGAGAATCTGAATCGTAATAACATAACAAGGGCCATACTGGGTCTCACTAAATATCTAGCCCACGATCCTGTCTTCAGACAGTGGCCAATGCCAGGTGCCCCAAAGGGAATGAACAGAACAGGTAACCATCAAGTGATTCATTCCCTGTCGGCCATTCTAGCTTCTGGCAGACAGACTGTAGGGACACCATTCCTACCCCTCCTGGCTAATTGTAGTTGATGGATGTACCTGCCATGAATGTATCTAGCTCTTTTTTGAACCCTGTTATTTATAGTCTTGGCCTTCACAACATTCTCTGGCAAAAAATACCGGTTGACTGTGCACTCGCTGAAGAAATGTTTCCTTTTGTTTGTTTTAAAGCAGCTGCCTTTTAATTTCTTTTGGTGACTCCTAGTTCTTGTGTAATGAGAAGGAGTAAATATCTCTTCCTTTGTCTACACCAGCCCTGTTAGTGGCCTCTTTCCCAAGCAGAAAAGTACCAGTCTTATTCATGTCTTCTCATGCAGGATCTGTTCCATACCCATTATTGGTTTTATTGCTCTTTTCTGAAGCTTTTCCAATGTCAATATAACTTTTTTGATATGAGGCAACAGCATCGCCATGCTGTATTCAGGATTGGTGTGTCTAGACAACAGGTTTCTTTTTAAAAAAAGTCGCCTTTTTTCCAACAAATTTCCCCTGTGTCTAGACTGCTGCTGCGTTCTTTTGAAAGCAAATCAAAAGGACATGGCAGTTTTTTCAGTCACGGTAAACATCATGTTACAAGGAATAATGCCTTTTTTCGAAAGTGCTCTTTCAAAAAAAGGCGCCATTGCATGCAAACTGTGCTTTCTTGAAAAATCTGCTGGTAGTCTCAATGCTTTCTTTCGAAAGAGGCTTTTTATTCTTTCCAAAAAAGCCCCTTTTGAAAGAGGATTGCAGTCCAGACGTAGCCGATGTGGGCACAGCATGGATTTGTATATTTTCTGCCTTACTAAATTCACTTTCCAAATCATTCCCAACATTGTGTTTGTTTTCTTTGACTGCCACTGCACACTGAGCGGATGTTGTCAGACATCTATCCACAATGACTCCAAGATCTCGCTCTTGAGTGGTAACAGCTAATTTAGTCCCCATCATTTTACTTGTACAGTTGGGATTATGTTTGGCAAGGTGCATTACTTTGCATTTCCCAACATTGAATTTCATCCGCCAATTTGTTGCTCCGTCACCCAGTTTTGAGAGATCCTTTTGGAGCGCTTCACCATCTGCCTGGGACTTACCTATCTTGAGCAGTTTTGTAGCAGCTGCAGAGTTTGCCACCTCACGGTTGGCCATGATTTGCCAGTACATTTATGACTCTGTTGGATAGGTTTGGTCCCAGGACAGACTTTGGGGGGACTCCAATATTTACTTCTATATTCTGAAAAGTGACCACTAACTCCTACCCTTCAATTTCTATCTTTTAACCAGATACCAATCCATGAGAAGACTTTCTCTTTTATCCTTTGAGCATTTGCTGTACTTAAGGGCCTTTGGTGAGGGACCTTGTCAATGGCATTCTGGGAATCTAAGTATCCACTGGATCCCCCTGGTGCACATGCTTGTTGACCCCCTCAAAGAATTCTAGTGGATTGATGATGCTTCGTTTCCTTTTACAAAAACTATGTTGACTCATCCCCAACAAATTATATTCACCTATAGGTCTGGCAATATTTACACTATAATTTCAACCAAATAGCTGAGTAGTGAAGTCAGGATTATTGGCCTGTAATTGCTGGGACCGGCTCTGGACCCTTTTTAAAAAATTGGTGTCACATTAGCTATCCGCCAGTCATTTGGTAGAGAAGTTGAATTAAAGGATAGGTTACAGGGCATCCCCGCTATAAGTTGACCCGGCATACATCCCTTCCCCACGAAAGGCGTTGACGCCTGTAGGAATCGATACCTTGTAAGTCCTCCCGTTCCCTGTTCTTAAGCCGTGTCAAGCCCCCCTCCCCAGTTTGCGGAAATGGAATGGAAAACAATTCCCCGCTTTCCGTTGTTTTGCTATAAAGCCAAGATTCTTGGTACATCTGTTGGACGTACAGCGAGGACAGCCTGTACAAGGTACAGCAACTGGCACCTTAAAGACTAATGGATTTATTGGCCATAGGCTTTTGTGGGCAAAGATCCGCTTTGTCAGATGCATCAGCTTGTCCATGAAAGCCTCTACCCAGATGGATCGGTCTGTCGCATTCACTTTGCAACAGGCCCCTCCTGGAAATTTGTACAGAGCATAAAGAGTGAGAGAGGAATTCAGCCCTTGGGCAATGCGGGGGGGCAGAAGGGGGAGAATGGGTGTATCAATAGCGCACTCTGATGCTTGTTTATTCTCCAGACTCTCCGCTTTCATTTCCCCTTCTCACTGACAAAGGGGAACAGCCAGCGACATCTGTGTACACACTGGGGAGAAGAGCTTGTGCCCAGATATTTTCATGCCTGTCAAACGCCCTCAGCAAGCAGTGAAGTCGTGTTTCCCAAACAGCAAATCCTAAGAACATAAGAACGGCCGTACTGGGTCAGACCAAAGGTCCATCTAGCCCAGTATCCTGTCTACCGACAGTGGCCAGCACTAGGTACCCCAGAGAGGGTGGACCGAAGACAATGATCAAGCGATTTGTCTCCTGCCATCCCTCTCCAGCCTCTGACAAACAGAGGCCAGGGACACCATTTTATCCCCTGGCTAATAGCCTTTTATGGACCTAACCTCCATGAAATTATCTAGCTTCTCTTTAAACTCTATTATAGTCCTAGCCTTCACCGCCTCCTCTGGCAAGGAGTTCCACAGGTTGACAACACGCTGTGTGAAGAAGAACTTCCTTTTATTAGTTTTAAACCTGCTACCCATTAATTTCATTTGGTGTCCTCTAGTTCTTCTATTATGGGAACTAATAAATAACTTTTCTTTATCAGCCCTCTCCACACCACTCATGATTTTATAGACCTCTATCATATCTCCCCTCAGTCTCCTCTTTTCTAAACTGAAAAGTCCCAGTCTCTTTAGCCTCTCCTCATATGGGACCCGTTCCAAACCCCTAATCATTTTAGTTGCCCTTTTCTGAACCCTTTCCAAGGCCAAAATATCTTTTTTGAGGTGAGGAGACCACATCTGTACACAGTATTCAAGATGTGGGCGTACCATAGTTTTATACAGGGGCAGTAAGATGTTCTGGGTCTTATTTTCTATCCCTTTCCTAATAATTCCTAGCATCCTATTTGCCTTTTTGACCGCCGCTGCACTCTGTGTGGAAGTTTTCAGAGAACTGTCC
This sequence comes from Pelodiscus sinensis, assembly GCF_052426305.1. Classification (NCBI taxonomy): domain Eukaryota; kingdom Metazoa; phylum Chordata; order Testudines; family Trionychidae; genus Pelodiscus; species Pelodiscus sinensis. The sequence goes on along the minus strand of NC_143061.1, from coordinate 54,200,404 downwards.
ACGATAACTCCAAGATCTCTTTCCTGATTTGTCGTAGCCAAATTAGCCCCCATCTAAATCCTGCCTTTGAATTCATGCTGCCTGAAATGTTTCAAATACAATGTTAGTATCGACCTCTTGCCTTTCTGGAAAAGGGGTGATTCACCATTTGGAGAAAATGTGGTTATCGAAATTATGATAGGAATGGTCCATTTGCCATATCTCCCGCCACCAGGAAATGGACAGCGCCCATAACAATTTCACTAAATAGTTGGACTAATAAAGGGCAAAGTGTCATGAAAAGGGGTCCACACTGAGTGCAGCAAAACGACGACAAGCTTCAAAACTTGAACAAAAATGTGCCAAGCCTTTCATTTCCCTCCAATTCTACATGAATCTTGTTCAAAAAATATTCCCCCCTTAATATTCCCTCTCACCTTACGATACCATGAGAGCAGAGGTGTGTCCTCGAAAAAAGCTTCTGTCTGGAGAGGAAGAAGGAAGACATTCTTCATGGCAGACAGAGACGATAAGGCTGCGGGCATAGACTCTGAATCCAGCGATGTGTTATTGTTCAGCCCTTTCATGAAGAAACGAATGGGTTTGTCGGGGTGGATCCTGGCAGCAGATTCCACAGAACATGAAACCAACGGAGGAGGCTCAAGACGGTCTGTGGTCTCCACAAAGATGATGCCGCTCTCCCGGCTCATGACGTCCCTTTCTGTCAGGAACGGCTCAGGACTCCGCTCGCATGAGAAGAGGCAGCCAGGCGGCCGGGAACGTTTATAGACAAAGGCCAGGGCAAAGAGAAGAGTGAGCCCGAGCCCTATTTTCATTTTCTTAAACATTCTTGCTTGTCCTTGGACAGATGAGTCTTAACCAAAACAAAGAGTCAGAGTTAGCGGTTCATTGACTATCGATGGGAGACAAATACAAGAAGACAGGATTTCAAGTGTTATTATTACTTTGGATTATTTCTAGGGCAGATAAAAAAAATCCGATTTTTTTTTAAATGTAAATTGGATTTTTTTGATTTTTTAAAAATCCTCAATAAAATAGCAAATTTTGTATTTGAAAGTAAGTTACAATTACGCCTCATCACAAACATGTTGCGCTCACACTGACAGTCTCATAAAACAGGAATGACTGGCTCTAGTCTGCCCAGCCTCACTACCTGCTCTTGCTTCTTGAGAGTCCTCGGCTTACAATTTCCATTTGTCAGCAAACTACAGTGACAAGTGCAAAGGCACACAGGTCGGGTCGGATTGGTTTGTTCTGTGCTTACATGGTGGCTGATCTTGGGGCAGAGGAGTTAGTTAAGACTTTGTCTTAAAGGCAGAGAGACAACAGAGATAGAAAAAGGACTGAGGCAACATAGAAAGGAACCGTGGATTGACTGGAAGGAAAAAGAGAAGGCATTGTTCAGGACACCCACAGATTTCTCTATTCCCTCCACACTTTCGCTACAGAAAAAAACTTTCCTGGCTCCGGCATGTAAAAGAGACCCTCTTTGGGAACATTTTGAAACATTCCATTCCCTGGGGAAAACGTGTCAACTGGAAGCAAGGCAAGAAGAAGATGCGGGGGCTAATTCTGAGACTGAAACATCAGAAGGAAAATTGTTCACTGGGAGAAAATGTCGTGTCTGAAGATGTGGATATGGCAGAGACGATCAACTGGCGAGTCTCGTAAGTAATTCACTCTGCAATGCTTCATTGCTCAGGACTCTCTTTATAGTTTTAGTATAAATGTGAGTTGACAAGTAAACTCCCAGGTTGTTTGCTGTGTTGGGTGTTGCTAGAAAAAGAGATTTAGCTTTGCTCATCCTTATAGCTTGTTAAATTACCACCCAAGCACACAGTGCAGGAAGCTGCAGTAAGAGAAATCTATTTTACATAAGACAGGCCCGGGTGAAATAAGATATGCAATTTTGAGTTTAGGGTGCTGTGTACATGCACCCTTAGAAACTAACAGTTTTCTTAGGGCATAAACTTTTGTGGGGAAAACCCACTTCATCAGGTGAATTGGAGTGGAAGTCACAGAGACAGGGCACTATATAAGGACAACAAAAGGAAAAAGTTACGTGTGTTAGTGAGGCTAATCAAGTCAGGATGGAAGTGGCTCATTCACAGTTGACGTGGAGATGTGGATATCAGGAGAGGGGAAAATTGCCTTTCTGCAGAACCTCGGTGGATCAAAAGTTGCTGCATGAAGGAGGGAGAATTGCCCCTATGTCTGGACTGGCCAGTATTTCAGGTATGTTCCCTGTGGTTGGGCCACTTGACTGCTTGTTACTAGTGCATCTCCATTATAGATAGTTCTCACAATGCTCATGAGCCAGCCAGAGCTTTGTGAACAGCAGCCTGTGCTGAAGGGGCCACTTGTGTTATCTTGAGGATAAGGCTGTCAGGCTACGTCTACACTGGAAAGTTTTTGCGCAAAAGCCCGTGGAGCGTCCACACCTCAAATGTACTTTTGCACAAGGAAATCAAGAGTAAAACAGCAGAACAGAGGGTATTTTCTGCCATAACTAAACCTCCTTTTACAAGGCATAACTCCCTTTTACGCAAGAGTTCTTCACGTGTGCTTTTACGCAAGAGCTTTTGCGATGTGCTTTGAGGTGTGGAGGTGCTCTTGCGCAAGACGTTTTTGTGCAAGAACTCTTCCGCAAAAGACGTTTTGCGCAAGAAGCATGTAGTGTAGGCATAGCCTAAAAGAGAAAGCCAGACCTTCCTGGATTCCATTCCAGTGTCTAGCATGAGGGCAATTGTTGGCAGCTGTGGATTTGAGGTGTCTGCATTAACCATCTAAATATTCACTAAGCCTGCGAATAAACTGAGTGCATTCTACTTCTACCACAAGGAGATACACCTGAATTGATTTGTCTGCAACATATCTTCTTAATGAATTAATCAGATCAGAATACAAAGTACCAGGTACTGCACACCTATTATAAGACACAGAAGAACATAATATGTTGGGGAAGAGTCAACATGGCTTTCTGTAAAGGGAAATCCTGCCTCACCAATCCAGTAGAATTCTTTGAAGAGGGTCAACCACCACGTGGACCAGGATGATCCAGTAGAGATAGCGTACTTAGATTTTCAGAAAGCCTCGGACAAGGTCCCTCACCAAAGACCATTAAGGGCTTGTCGTGGATCGGTCCCTGGTTAAAAGACAGGAAACAAAGGGTAGGAATAAATGGTCTGTTTTCAGAGTGGAGAGAAATAAATATCAGGTTCCACCTGAAGAATCTGTCCTGAGCCCGATGCTCTTCAACATATTCATATGTGATCTGGAAAACCAAGGCAAACCATGATGTGGCAAAGTTTCCAGATAATACACAATTAATCAAAATATTAAGTCCAAAGCAGACTGAGAAATGTTACAAAAGAAACTCACAAAATGGGGTGATGGCGGAACAAATTGGCAGCTGCAAATCAGTGTTGATATGTGCAAAGAAACGCCCATTGTCACACATAATCCTCACTATACATGGAATATGCTGAGGTCTAAATTAGCTATTGCTACACAGGAACAATTGTGGAGTCATTGGGGAGCGTTCTCTGAAATCATCCACTTAATGCGCAGCAGCGGCCAAAAAAATTAACAGGCAGCTAAGGTTAGATAAGGAGACATCAAATATCATCACACTGTTACATAAATCCATGATTTGGCCTATGCCCCCAGCCTGAATAGTGCCGGCAGTTGAGTTTGCCCCATATAAAAAACATAGAATTGGGACAAGGTTCAGAAAAGGGCAAGAAAAACAATTAAGAGTCCGCAACAGCTGCAGCATGAAGAGAGATGAAAAAATGGGGACTGCTGAGATTAGAAATCATTTTACCAAGGCAGGAGATGATAGAGGAGGAGAAATTCATGAACATGTGGAGAAAGTGAATAGAGAAATGTTGTTTAATCCTCCACATAATATAAGAATCAGGGATCTCCCAATGCAATGAATAGGCGGCAGGTTCCAAACAAACCAAAGGAAGGACCTTTCCCCCCAACATCCAGGCAGCCTGTGGAGTTCATTGCCGGGGACGTGCACAGGCCAGAAGCAGAGCTGGGCTCACAAAAGAATTAGGTCGGTTCTGGGAGGGCAGGTTCCTCACTGGCTGTTGGCCAGGAGGGCCCGGAGGGGAGCCCCGTGCTCGGAGGCGCAGGGACACGCAGGCTGCCCCAAGCCGGGATGGGGTGACAGGACCCCTCAGCATTGCCTTGCTCTGCTCCTGCCTTCCGACGCACCTGGCACCACCAAGGCGGGGTCCCAGGACGCTCCACTCACCTCTTGTCTGGTGCCTCCCGCCGCTCAGCCTGGGGGTTAGCGCGTCAGGCCCCCCTCTCCTCCACGGTTTGTTCACTGCCGCTCCCTCCGTCCCGTCCTCTCTCTCGCTCTGCCCTGCAGCCCCTCGCCCACTGCGGAACCAAATCTCCTCTGGTCCCTGCCCGCCAGCCCGGTCCTGCAGCGCTCCCCTGCCAGGGCGCGGCTCGTTCAATCTCTCCCTCCCACAGTGACCCAAGGGCTCTGCTCATTCGCTGCCCTGCTGGGGCCACTTCCCCAGGGCTGGGTGGGGGGACGTTCAGCCCAGCAGCTCTGTTCTTTCCTCTCCCCGCCTTCACTGCCTGCCCTGCCCGGCTTCCTACAGCTCCTGGTTCTGGTTCAATCCGCTCCAGACGCTCCTCCCTCTATCCAGGGTGTGACCGCCCTGTATGGGCAGCAGCCTCTCTGGTGCAAACTTTTTTGTTGTATATTCCTGCTTACATGAGCCTGCTTGCACTCAGGTGTCTGCTCCTGGGCTCTTCCTCAAAGTGTGGGCTGTAGAGTTAATCCTATTGCTTTGTAATCTGTGTTGGGTGGATGCCCTATCGCAGACACTCCCCGCTCCAGATGGCTCCCCGTGGGAGGGGCAGGTATCGTCTCCTCTGCCTCTGACATAGCTAAGCCCAGAGGCCCCCCCCCACTGCCCAGAGTCACCCACCCCCAGCCCATGGCACCTTCTTCCCAAAGGACTCAAGGTCATGCTGAGCCATCTGAAAAGTCCCCTCTGTAGCTACCACCCTCTTTCTCCTTTCAGGGGCAGGCTACCAGGTAGGTAATAGGCCTACCTGGCTACCAGTCCTGCATGAGTGACACTCCATAACAGTCGGAAAACAGGGTTCTGGGCTACGTGTTATGACCTAGAATGGCTGCTCTTATGGTCTTAAACTACATCAAGATTTTTCTGGGAGGTCCCTGCTAATTCTGGCCTATTGGTGGAAATTCAACCTCTGCCAGATTATTTATTTCAAAATACAGTTAGCGAACCAAGAACATTGAAATGAAATTGCATTTCAAAGGCTGAGTTCAACCACACAGAAAACACCCCATTCACTGTCCAGGCGTGGGGTTTTTCTCTTTCTTTCTTTCTTTCTTTCTTTCTTTTTGGCCAGGAGAAGTTGAGGTTGGACATTAGGGAAAACTTCCTGCCTGTCAGGGTGGTGAAACACTGGAATAAATCGCCTAGGGAGGTTGTGGAATCTCCATCGCCGGAGATATTTAAGGGCAAATTAGATAGGGCAGGGGACTGGACTCAATGAGCTCTTGAGGTCCCTTCCAGTTCTATGATTCTATGATTCTCCTCCCTGTTTTTCTGCCCCATGGCTTTGTGCCCTGCCCCCTCCCTCCACCCTGGTCAGGGCCCTGGCTGAAAGACCATTTGCCTGCACTATGAATTCCCCAGTGGTCAGACTTCCTCTGCTGGCCTGCCTGGCGTTTCTCCTCAGAGATGGCCGAGAGCTGTGCTGCCTGGAAATACCCGGTCAGGAAGGAGAGAGAAAGAGACGTGTGTTTCCACCCAAGAGATGGGAGGGCTGGGGAGCCAGCAGCCTGCAGTAGTGGTGACAGCCAAAGCCCTGGACCCATAAAATGGCCACTGGATCATCACGTCACGTGCTCCAGCAGCTCTGAAGTGGGGGGCAGTGGGGTGCACCATGGTCCTACTGGCACTGAGGGCTGGCCCACCCCTTCCACCAGAGGTTCCATCCCTTCTGGGAGCACACAGCTGTGTCCCCCTCCTCATCTTTCCTGTGGCCTATGGAGGCTCTTGGCTCTTCCGGTCTGGGAACAATCTGGAGGCTCCACCTACTCACCCTGAAGTTATGAGCTCAGTTCTAGGGGTGCTGGTGGGGGGGCGGGGGCCCTTCCTGGAGTCACTCTGCCCTGCCCTCGCATGCTGGGCCTTTGGCATGGACCTGCCTGGAGCTGGAGGCCGGTGGCATCTAGGCCCTTGCCAGCTGGGATTCACTCCTTGGACACACGTCCGGTAAAGGGGAAGGGGGAAAACCTACCGTGGGGCGAGGTTTTGTTCCAGACTTTGGCATCTTTGAGGTGTCTCCTGCTGCTCTTTGCAGCACATGCCCCGTGGCTGGGATTTGCTCTCTCCTGACTGGGTTAATTTAGGGATGCCATCGCATGAACAACTGTGCAATTAACCAATAAACCAGGCTTATCTGGTAATCCTGCCAACTACACATGTGCACAGGGTGTGACTCTCAGCTTCCAATGCAGCTAGCTGGAAGGGAGAGAAGTCCTGGGTGTGATTATGCTCACTCAGGGGCTTAGCCCTGTAAGGTATTCAGCTGTTATGTAAATCCAGTTCCTGCTGAAATGGGGAAGAAATCCGGGGTGTGGTTTGTAAATCCAGTTCAATTACTGCTGTCTGGCTGATAGCTGCTCAGTTATTAGAATGATGTTTTGCCTGTTGTAACTAATTTGGCTATTGTGAGGGTCACAAACCATGTTAACCCTAAATGTAGGAATTGTAGACTATGACACCAGTGCTTGCAGGAGAGACACTGTCACTGCGAAGAGTCTCAGATGGACAAGTCTCCCCCTTCCAGACCTGAGTGGATTGGATGGGGTGGGGAGAAGCACCACACGACGTTAGCTGGCTATATGCTCTGCAGGCATGAGCTGTGAGACTGGTTCAACCTGTCTCACTTCCCCCCTGTTCTAAGGATAGACCTAAAACATATTCCATAAGGGGTGTGTCTAGACTACAGGGTTTTGTCGACAAAAATGGACTTTTGTCGACAAAACTATACCTGCGTCCACACTGCCTTTGAGTTATGTCAACATAACGTCGACAAAACTCAGCAGTTTTGTCGACGTATGTAAACTTCATTCTACGAGGAATAACACCTTTTGTTGACAGAGTTCTGTCAATAGAAGGCGTTATTGTATCTACACTGTCCTTTGCGTCCACACTGTTATGTCGACAAAGCAGCTTGCTTTGTCGACAGAACTGGTTGTAGTCTAGACGCTCTTTGTCAACAGAAGCTTTGTCGACAGTATCTGTCGACAAAACTTCTGTCGACAAAACCCTGTAGTCTAGACGTACCCAAGGAGTCTCTTTATTTTCTGCTGGCCTGCCCTGCGGATAAAGAGCTGAAATCACCGCAACGTTCATTTGAAATAAGAGCCATTATTTCGAATGAACTTTAATAGCGTCTATACAAGCAAACCGCTATTTCGAAATGAATTCGAAGCGCTTAATTCGAATTTGGTAAACCTCATTCTATGAGGAGTAATGCCAAAATCAAAATAGCTATTTCGAATTAAGAGCGGTGTAGACACTTCATTCGAAATAGGGGGCCTCCAGCCTATCCCAGGGAGCCCTGGTGGCCACTCTGGGCACAACCAGGAAAACTTACTCTCCTCTCCCCCAGCCCCGGAGCCATTAAAGGGGTAGACTTTGGCCACAGTGCCTGTGCCAGTTCCAAGCCTGCCAGCCCAGAGCCAGCAGTGGCCACCAGGGCCCCTGATCCAGTGGCCCCAAAACATGAGCCAGCAAGCCACTGGCAGCCAGCCCTCCACTGCTCCCCAGGAGCAGTCTGCCAGCTCCCAGGAGCCTGACAGGGGCTGGAGAAGGTGGGCGCCTTCCTGGTCCAGGGTGGAGATCATGGACCTTATTCAGTTAGGGGGGATGCCCCCAATGTCCATGATCTCTGCACTAGATGGAAGAATGTGGCCATCTATGGCAGGATAGCTGCCAGGCTGGCCACCAAAGGCCACATGTGAACCCAGGAGCAGGTTTGCATGAAAATCAAGTTGGTCCGGCGAGACCCCCAACCCTGGGCCCTGAGCTTCCCCTCCCCCTTCTTCCCCTTGCTTCCCCCTTCCAGCTCCCTCCTCCAAAGTTTCCCTCTCCCACCCTTTCTCTTCCCCTCTCCCACCTCCAAGCGGCTGGCAGGAGCAGGTGGCCAGTAGGGCGGCTGGCGGGAGTAGCAGCAAGTGACCAAGGAAGTGGGTGAGATGCTTGCTATCACCACTGCCTAAGGATGGGAGATGAGCTCTGCCGATCACCTCTGAGCTCTGGTCTGCTCTGACCAAGGGCAGTGACCATGAGTGGAGTACGGAGAAAATTTGGGCGTGTGAGTGGGACACCTACATTGCTGGACTTGTGAGCCTGAGAGGCAAAGGACACTGCTCAACCTGCTTGAGCAGGGATGTTCACTCCTGGGCAGCTGTAGAGGGCTGGCTGCCAGTGGCTTGCAGGCTCATGTTTTGGGGCCACTGGGTCAGGGGCAGTGACTGCTGGCTCTGGGCTGGCAGGCTTGCAGCTGCCACAGGCCAGCGTCAACCCCTTTCAGAGTGGGAGAGGGAGAGGAGTGTTCTTGGTTGAGGCTGGAATGGCCACCGGGGCACCCTGGGAAGGCTGGAGGCCCCCTAGTTTGAAATAAGTGTCTACACAGCACTTATTTTGAAATAGCCATTTCGAATTTGGCATGGAATAAGGTTTACGAAATTCGAAGTAAGCGCTCCGCTATTTTGACTTAATTTCAAAATAACGATTTGGCTGTGTAGATGCTAGTAAAGTTATTTTGAAATAACAGCTGTCATTTCGAAATAACTTTGCTGTGTAGACATACCCTAAGAGAGACAAGGTATAGAGCATGCTGTCAGAAATCTTAAAAGAACAACACTTTGATATGGAAACTTCAGAACTCGAACCCTCAGAAAAGAAAATCAACCTTCTGCTGATGGCATCTGACTTAGATAGTGAAATGAACATTAATTAGTCCCCACTGGTTTGGATTGTTATTGAGCAGAACCCGTCTCCGCATGGACACATCTCCTCTGGAATGATGGTTGAAGCATGAAAGGACACACAAATCCTTAGAGCATCTGGCACGTAAATACCTTGCAATGCAGGCTACAGAAGTGCCATGCGAACACCTGTTCTCACTTTCAAGTGACATTGTAAATAAAAAGAGTCAACATTATCTCCTGCAAATGAAAACAAACACGTTTGTCTATGCATTTGACTAAACAAAAAGTAGGACTGAGTGGACTTCTAGCCTCTACGGTTTTACATAGTTTTATTTTGTACAAAATTCTACATTTGTAACTTGAATTTTCTTGGCCAAAAGATTGCATTACAGTACTTGCAATGGGAGAAATTGATTTATTTACTTTTACAGTACAAATATTTGTAATCAAAAATAAAGTGAGCACTCTCTGAATATGTAGGAAACATCCAAAAATATTGAAATCAAGGGTATTCTATTATTGTTTAACAGTGCAATTAATCAGATGATCTATCACGATGATTAATTATATGATTAGTCATGAAGGCATGCAAAGGAAGGATGGCTCTGTGTCCACGCACGGTCGATGTGGACACTCAGTGCAGATCAGTGTGTGAAGAACAATAAATAAACTTACCGGCCTTTCCCTTCTTATTTTCCAGCCTTTCTTCCAAAATACATACTACCCCTTGCATTGTCCTGTCTTCACACCTCCGTGGCTGGCTATGCCTGGGCACACACACACACACACACACAGACGTACCCAACTAGCGGGGTTGTCTTTGGGAACATGCCGGCCAATGCTGGCGGAATTCCCACCTTCAAATTCCAGTCCCGCCGAGACAGAGATGGTTCAGTGCCATTGACATGGAGTGGGTGGCCCGGGAGCTGGACGTGACCACGCTCCAGGAGAACATTGTCGGCGTCACCTTCTGTAACCTGGACTCGGAGAAGTGCCCGCACTGCCAGCAGCCTGTAGACCCAGTTCTCCTGAAGGTCCTGAAGATGGCGCAGCTGACCATCGAGTACTTGCTGCACTCGCAGGAGTACCTGAGCGCCAGCGTGACGCTGCAGCTGCAGATGGCCCAGGAGGAGCTGAAGCGCACCAGGCAGGAGCTGGACAAGCAGGCGGAGGAGCTGAAGGGGGTGAAGGAGGAGAGCCGGAGGCGGAAGAAGATGATTGCCACCCAACAACTCCTCCTGCAGGCTGGGACCAATAACTACCACAAGGTGAGCTCCAGGCAGAGGGCAAAAATAACCTCCCAGCCTAGATTGTTCTGGGGAAAGGGGGGAGTGAGGGGAAGGAGCCTTTTCCCCACTCACCTCAGCAACCCTGGCAACTTGGTCCCTTGCTGCTGTGCCCTAGACCCGGCGCTAGGGGGAAAACTTCCCCGTTATGCCCTCATCCATCCTGTGTGAGACATGCGCTTACGTTTTTGGCTGTGTCATGGCCCTAGTGGCTCGTGCGCTCACCCAGGTGCTGGGAGACCTTGGTCAAGCCCCTCTGCCCATTGAGGACAAAGGATGTGACATCTCAGGTGAGCCCCCTGAACGATGGGGCCGTGGGATGCTCCAGGTGGGTCTCCCCCAGGCTCTCCTGTTGGAGCCATTTCTCTTTCACTAAACATCAGTTGGGCCTGAGCCAGTGCGAATGGATTTCTAGCCCTGGGGCTGGAGCAGCCCCTAGCAGGTGGCAGATCCCTGGTCAGCTCCCTTCTCCCCAACCAGAGGAGGGTTCTGAGCGGAGGTCCCCCACATTTGGGGGGGGGCTCTTTACTACTGTCTAATTCCTCCCCCTTCCAGTGGGCCAGGGAGGCACCAGTGGAGTCAGTAGGGCAGCAGGGTCTGCAGGAGGTGGGGGGCTGGCTGGGAGGCCGATGGGCCAGGCCGGGTCTGGGGGTGGAGATTGTGGGTGGGGAGCCAGAAACGACCTCCCCTGGTCCGGAAAAATCCTTTATCTGGGACCGATCAGGTCCTGAGGGGGACCAGGGAGATCTAGCCTGTATTTGGTTTACCACAATCTGTGAGCTGCTAGTCAAACATTCATCCAGTGGCCTTTTACTTCCTGTAGATTTAGAAATCCCGTATTAAAAGCATCGTCTGTCAGACTGACAGAGTATGGAATTTGGACCGAGTGGAGGCTGGGTCTTTGGTACCTCTGGGTAAGTAACGTTTTCTTTTGAACAATTTGTTTAACAATATTTATGCAGCTTAATTTCCTGGCTTTGAACACCCTGCTTTTGGTGGATGTTTTCCTTTCCCCTCCTTACCCACAATTCCTTAGCTATTTGTGATTCTTGTAAGTCCAGAAAACTGTGGTTTGTGTTGTTCATTACATTTCCCCTGACTATATTATTAAATGTCTTAAACATTACATTAAACATAGGATCATAGAACACTAGAACCAGAAGGGACCTCACGAGGTCATCGAGTCCAGACCCCTGCCCTCACGGCAGGACCAAGCACCAACTAGATCAGTGTTTCTCAACCTTTTTTTAAATCAAATACTCCTTTAAAAAAATTACCTACCCCCCTTTTTTAAAAACTATTTGTAAGTACCCCAAGTACCTATAAGTTTTCAGATGCACAATTTTTTTTCCTACCATTGCAACACATTTGTTTAAACAACTTAATCGTAGCTGGGTGGGTGATGAAATTTTTGGGTGCAAAAAGTACCAAAATAAGAAAGCGTTGTAAAACTTAAAACAAAAACTCAGTTTTCTCCAAATTTCAGTTGGGTTGACGTACCCCCCAGACTTCCCTCGAGTACCCCTAAGGGTTCTCGTACCACTGGTTGAGAAACACTGATCTAGATCATCCCTCACAGATATCTATCCAAACTTCTCTTAAATATCTCCAGTGATGGAGATTCCAAAACCTCCCTAGGCAATTTATTCCAGTGTTTAACCACCCTGACAATTAGGAAGTTTTTCCTAATGTCCAACCTAAACCTCCCTGACTGCAATTTAAGCCCATTGCATCTTGTCCTATAATCAGAGCCAAAGAGAACAATTTTTCTTCCTCCTCCTCGTAACACCCTTTTAGGTACTTGAAAAACGCTATCATGTCCCCTCTCAGTCTTATCTTTTCCAATCTAAACAAGCCCATTTCTTTCAGCCTTCCCTCCTAGTTCATGTTCTCTAGACCTTCTTCATTCTTGTTGCTCTTCTCTGGACCTTCTCCAATTTCTAAACATCTTTCTTGAAATGTGGTGCTCAGAACTGGACACAACACTCCAGTTGAGGCCCGATCAGCACAGAGTAGAGCAGAAGAATGACTTCTCGTGTCTTGCTCACCACACTCCTGGTTCATAGGATCCTGGGATCACTGCCTAGCTGATTACTTGGCTACATTTTATCCTCTACTAAACCTCCTAAACTCCATTCACCTTCACTTCCTATTTCAAATGAGCTCAATTAATACTTTGCTAGCTAGTCAAATTTGTGTTCTTCTTCGGGTGATGTCCTCGTGAGTGCTCCACTGTAGGTGACGGGTCTTCCCCGGAGCCATAGATGGGAGACTTTTTCATAGCATTAGGGGGTAGCCGATTTAGTCTGTACAGAAAAAAAGCAACAAATGGTCTGGTAGCACTTTATAGATTAACAAAACATGTAGATGGTATCATGGGCTTTCTTGGGCACAGCCCACTTCTTCAGATGACCAGAGTTTTGAGTTTAGGATGTGCAGAACCAAAATAAATAGGAGAGAAGGGTGGGGGGAGGGAAAAAAGGAGGAGAGTGGGAACAGGGGGCTAGAGGGAATCAGTAAGTATCTGAAGATTGGGTAGTTAAAACTAAGCAGATAAGAATCAAAGTCAATTGATGGTATCCTTCCAGACATAGGAGTCTATACAAAGAGCTGTTTGCACCTTCAACGACTATTAAGTTGATAGTGACCCAACCATTCTTCATCATGATTGAGTCCATTAGCATCCAGCAATTTGATCTATGCCATAAAATACCAGTAATGCCCCACCGCTATATATATTGGACAAACGGGACAGTCTCTGCAAAAAGAATCAATGGACACAAATCAGATATACGTAAAGGAAACATACAGACATCTATTGGGGAACACTTTAATCTTCCTAATCACTGTTTAAAAGATCTTCAAGTGGCTGTCTTGTCACAAACCAGTTCTACTAGCCAGATACACAGAGAAACATTGGAATTAGAGTTCATCCGCAAATTCAATTCACATGCTAATGGACTCAATCATGATGAAGGATGGTTGGGACACTATCAACTTAACAGTCGTTGAAGGTGCAAACAGCTCTTTGTGTAGACTCCCTGTCTCTCACTCCCCTCCTTTTCTTTCCTCGCCCCCCCTCTCTCCTATTTATTTTGGGTCTGCACATCCTAAACTCAAAACTCCAGTCATCTGAAGAAGTGGGCTGTGCCCACGAATGCTCATGACGCCATCGACATGTTTTGTTAGTCTTCAAAGTGCTACCAGACCATTTGTTTTTTCATAGCAGTTAGCAGTCAGGCTGCGCGAGCTCAGAGAGCCTCTTGTGCTAGTGGCAGGTGACAGTTGAGCGCGGTCGGACCCCCTCCCCTCAGTTCCTCATCTACCACCCTTGGCTATAGACGGAGTCTTCCCACCGCTTCAGGCAATTTTCTCCTCATAGATAAAACCTTCAACCTTTTGACCTCAATTCATCTTAGATCACTGATACTTTATTACCACTTCAAAGGCAAACAAAATAAGGTGGGGAACACTCTGTTCCCTCAGTGCTAGTGTCTGTCCAACCTGCTCTTAAATATCTCCAAAGATGGAGATGCCACAACCTCCCTAGGCAATTTATTCCAGTGTTTCACCACCCTGACGGGAAATTTTCCTAAGGGCCAACCTAAACCTATCTAACCTGCTCTCCAGGGGAGATGCATTCTTAATCCCCTTCATCTCCATGCCCAGCTTCTGTCCGGTTTTGAGGCACAGAAGCAGCCTGTTCGGAACAGGTCACAAACGTTCTCATGCATAGCGAGACGCACCTCTAGAGCAATTTACCAGCAAAAAGAAACGCTTGGCATCGTAGTGTCATCAAAGAGAACCCAGTCCAGACAAATCACCAATCCACATGACACTTGACTACTTATACAAAGAGTGAAGGCCTGTCAATGTCTTTCATACAAGAACACTTGTCAGCCATTACAGCCTTTCACGACTGCAGGGAAGACTCACTGGGGTTTGCGCATTCTGTGATAAAAAGATTCCTTAAGGGCCTTCAGAACTTCTTCCCACCGCGTAGAGTACGATGCCCCTTGGGATCTGAATTTGGTCCTGAAGACCCTTATGAGGGCCCCCTTTGAAACTATGGCCACATGCCCTCGCCTGTTCTTCACAATGAAGGTGCTTTCTCTGGGGGACGATCATGTCAGCAAGGACGGTGGGCGAGTTAGGAGCCGTAATGGTGGGGCCCCCATACCCGGTCTCCACTAAAGATGAAGTGACTTTGAGACCACATCCAGCCTTTATACCTAAAGTCAACACCTGATTTCACATTAACGAATCTATAGTAATACCTGCGTTCTTTCCAAAGCCACATTCATTGACTACACATGCCATGCTTCACATCCTCGATGTCAGAAGGGCCTGGCTTTTTTACATCAACACAACGCAGACGTTCTCGCCAGTTCCCACGCCTCTTTGTCTCTGTCGCAAACTACTCCAGGAGCAACCCACTCTCCACACCACACATGTCGAAGTTAATAACGAGTTGCATCCTCTCATGTCACTCCCTTGGTAACAAACCACTAAAGATGGCCCTAAGGGCACACACCACCCGTGATACAGTAACATCTGCGGCATTCCTTAAGGGGGTGCCTCTTAAAGACATTTATCGGGCACCCACATGGTCACTGGACCTCACATTCTCAAACATTACGCCTCAACTGGTGACTGACACATCCGCGTCTAAGGCAGTTCTATCTGCCGCTTCGAAGCAGTGACTCCGAGTCCCGCCAGCCACAGCAAGTATCGCTTTGTAGTCACCTACAGTGGACATCACCTGAAGAAGAAAAGGAAGTTACCACTGTTCCCCGTGGATGCTCCAGGACTCTCCCTTCCTCCCTGCTACTCAGAGTCCAATCGCTCTGCGGTAGATGAGGAACTGAAGGGAGGGGGTTGGCCATGCTTAACTGTCAACTGCCACCAGCACGAGAGGCTCTGTGTGCACGTGTGGCTCGACTGCTAACTGCTATGAAAAAGTCTCCGATCTGCGGTTCTGGGGAAGACCCGTCACCTACAGTGGAGCACCCACGGGAACACACACCTCGAAGAACAGTCGTTACTGCACGAGGTGAGTAACTTCCTTTTATATATATACACACACACATAAAACAAAAGAACGTTCACAGCAATGTCTTTCCTTAAATAAATAACCCCTTAACCGGTGTCATCAATTACTTAAACAAGACTGCAAAAAGAGCAGAGAGGAGCAGGGGGTGGAGATCGTATCTCTCCACCTTCCCTTGATGGCTGATTAGCTGATCGAGAGGTTATTACCCAGTCGGGATCTATCAAGCAGCAAGGCAGAAGCTGAAGAAGAGGGAGCTGATCGCAGCCCGGGGGAGTTGACGGGACTGAAATAAGGCAGCTTGAACCATACAAGCTCTGAGTTACTGAGCTACACCAGCAGACATGGTCCGTCCCCACTGCCCTGGCATTATTAACCCTCTCCATTATGCCGATCGCAGTGCTGCTGAGCGGAAAAGGCAAGGGTGTAATTTATGAGGGGCCAGGGGATCAGTAGCTGCCCTAAAGTTTGAATCCCTGGATTTCATAGTTGAGATCTGCTTAAAGCACCTGCCTTAGCTCCAGAGTCAGCTCTTTACTGCAATAGTTTGCCTGCTCCCAGCTTTGCCTTTGGAGGAGGCAGGGTGATTAAGATAACAAGAGTTATAAGATCAAGAACACATATTTCTGCGCATCCAGAAATATAATCTATGCTATCATGTGCCGAAAGTGTCCGTCTGCTATGTACATTGGACAAACGTCTCAGACACTTCGCCAAAGGATCAATGCCCACAAAACAGATATTAGATAGGGTCACAAAGAAAAAACAGTTTCTTGCCTTTTCAACCAGAAAGGACATTGTCTCAACGACTTAATTACATGCATCCTGCTTCAACGGCATTTTAAGACCACACTTGAAAGAGAATCCTCTGAACTGTCATTCATGCTTAAATTCAACACTTCACGACTGAGTTTGAATAAAGAATCTAATTATCTTACCCATTACAAAGATAGCTTCCCCAATTATCACCTCTAATATCATTAGCTCACAGACATTTACCTCCCTCCCCCCCCATCCTCCTTCTGTTCTGAAAATTTGATTTGTCCTTTTCATATGTGTTCATTTTTTTAAATTGTATCCTTTGGTATATATGGTTGTGACAATTTCCTTCTACTATTTGATCTGAGGAAGTGGGTCTGGCCCACGAAAGCTCATCACCTAATAAACCATCTTGTTAGTCTTTAAAGTACTACATAGTTCTGTTTTTTGATTAAGATAACAAAAGACCTTGATATTGAAGCAACTTAAGGATCATTAGAGCATCATGAAAACACAGCGGCTGTGTCTAGACTGGCAAGTTTTACGGCAAAATCATCTGCTTTTGCGGAAAAACTTGCCAGTTGTCTACACTGGCCGCTTGAATTTCCGCATGAACACTGACGATCTCATGTAAGATCTGGCAGTCGGAGGAGCTGCCCCGCTTGGAAAAGAGAGTTGATTGCTGCACACAAGGGAAGGGCTAGTTCATGTCAGCAGGGAGTCACCCAGCCAGTTAGAGCGTGGGAGGCCAGGGATAGATTTACAGCCTTGCTTGCCACATGCTACATTTGTGGAGACAACCGCCTCCTCTCTGGCCTCTCCCCGTCCTAACATGGCATGAATCGAGTAATCAGTGTTTGCATCTCCTGCCCGGCAGGTAATTCCTGATCTCTGCAGTGAAACAAGAGCACTTGTGTTTTAACAGCTCCATCCTTTTAGCTTAATCCTCACATCACTCCAACCCAACAGCCTCCAGCGCCTGCTGCAAGCCACAGCCAGCTGCTGTCGATCCCGTCCCAGGCACAACACAACGGCAGCCCAGAGAACAGTCCTGCTCAAAACCACGTGATTGGCTTGAAAAGCAAGACGGTATTTTAAAAAAACATATAACACCTAACGTTGGTTCTGCTTTCTTTGCTTTCTGGGTCCTGACCCCCAGCGTTCTCTCGCTCTTGATTTCAGGCTTTTCTCTTGATTTCAGGCTTTTCGCCCCCAGGGCGAAAGCGGAGCGTCGCTGGTAACGTGACTCCAGCAGCTGGGGCTTTAAGAGAAACACTTTTGATCAAATCCCAAGATTTGGCAGCGCTGATTTAGAATCCCTCCTTCCGAAGTGGAGAGCGACCTTTGAACTCTGCAGCCCCTCCCACGGCCCTCAGCAGCCAAGTCGGCTCCTCCGCCCAGCAACTATGCCCCAAAGGGTCCATACTGGGACCTGATCCTTTTCAACCTATTTATAAATGATCTGGAGAAAGGGGTAAGCAGCCAGGTGGCAAAATGTGCAGATGATACTAAACTACTCAAGATAGTTAAGAGCAAAGCAGGCTGTGAAGAGCTTCAAAGGATTTCATAAAACTAGGAGCCTGGGCAACAAAATGGCAGATGAATTTTAATGCTGATAAATGCAAAGTAATGCCCATTGGAAAACATAGTCCTAACTCTAGGTACAAGTTCATGGGGACTTGGGCCGTGTCCACACTCAGGGGTTCTTTCGAAAAAACTTCCCCTGCGTCCAGACTCAAGCCGCGTTCTTTCGAAATTATTTCAAAAGAATGCGGCTTTTCTTTCGATGGCGGTAAACCTCGTTTCACAAGGAAGAACGCCTTCTTTCGAAAGTTCCTCTTTCGAAAGAAGGCGTTCTACAATGTAAAGAGGCCGTCTTCGAAAGAGAGCATCCAGACTCGCTGGGTGCTCTCTTTCGAAAAAGCGGATTTCCTCTATCGAAAGATCCGCCTGCTGTCTAGACGCGATCTTTCGAAAGAGGCTCTTTCGAAAGAAGCCTGCAGTCTAGACACAGCCTCAATTAGCTGTTAGCGCTCAAGAGCGAGATCTTGGAGTCACTGTGGATAGTTCTCTGACAACGTCCACTCAACGTGCAGCGGCAGTCAAAAAAGCAACCAGAATGCTAGGAATCATTAAAAAAGGGATAGAGAATAAGACAGAGAACATCTTATTGCCCATGTATAAATCCATGGTGCACCCACTTCTTGAATGCTGCGTACAGATGCGGTCACCTCATCTAAAACAAACCAAAAAAAAGGTATCTTAGTATTGAGGAAAAAGTTAAAAAAAGAGCAACAATAATGCTGAGGGGTTTGGAACAGGTACCCTATGAAGAGAGATTAAAAAGACGGGGACCTTTCAGCTTAGAAAAGAGGAGACTAAGAGGGGATGTGATCGAGTTTTATTAAATCACGACGGGTGTGCAGAAAGTGAATAAGGAAAAGTTATTGACTTGTTCCCATAACTTAAGAAGTAGGGGTCACCAAATGAAATGAATAGGTAGCAGGTTTAACCAACCAAAGAAAGTTTTTCATCACGCAGCGCACAGTCAGCCTGTGGAACTCCTTGCCAAAGGATATTGTGAAGACCAGAACTTTAACAGGGTTCAAAAAAGAGCTAGATAGATTCATGGAGGTTAGGTCCATCAATGGCTACTAGCCAGAATGGGTAGGAATGTCCCTAGCCTGTTTGTCAGAAACTGGGAATGGGTGACAGTGCTTCACGTAAGAGTCCCCTTCTGGCAGTGCGCTGCTGGGGGCGACTGCGTTCTGCCCTACAGAGCTGTTCTCCAGTGGTGCAACCTGACACCACTCTCCCGAAGCCAACTGGACGGTCTCCCCGGTGTCAAAGGAGCTGGGTGTGAAGATCCAGCTGGGTGTGAATAACAAATGACTCATTTTGTCTCGCTGTTGGACAAATCACTATGACAAACTCAACAGTGTTCGTTACTCGGTATTGCCTGGGTCCTGTGGGGCAGTGGATGTGGGGTGCTCAGGGAAGGGGGCTGGAGGTGGGGGGGTAAAGGAGTCAGGGCAGCGGCTTGCAGATGTGAGGGGCTCAGGGCTGGGGGATTAGAAGGAGCTCAGTGAGGGGTTGGGCGTGTGGGGGTGGCAGGGGTTAGAGTACAAGTGGGGTGCTCAGGCAGCTGAGGGGAGGGCAGGAATTAGGGCAGGAGGTTGGGAGATGTGGGAGAGCTCAATGCAGGAGGAGGGGGCAAAGAGCATCAATGCCGGGGTCCTAAGCGGGGTGGAGTGGGGGAGGGGCAGAGCATAAAACCCTGGGGCAGAAAAACGGGGAGGAGAAACGATGGGGAAAGTGGGAGGGGGTGTAAATATGCCTGTTGCCCAGCGCATTGAAACTGCCTCATTGCAGCTCTGGACACAAACACAACTGAACCAGATCCCCCCCCCCGCCGGGCTGTTTCTAAGCAGGCACTGGCCTTGTGACAGTGAAAGACACAAGCAGCGACAGGCAGGTTAATCAGTTTGTCAGAGCCCCCTCCCCCCCAATCTCCAGCAGGCCCCTGCTCCGCGTCGGCCGTTCCAAGCCTTCCCTAAGGACGAGCGGCCCCCTTAGATGGTCCAGTTGCTGGATCAGGAAACAGGCCCTGAGCCAGTTTAAACTCAGCCTAGTGACCCCAAAACCCTTCCTGTTCCTGCGGGTGCCGGGAGACTCCAGTGTGAGGCAGGGTGGAGGGTCCCCCTGAGGGGCTGGGGTCTCTCTGCAGGACTTACAACTGAGGGACTCCCCGTCCCCCCACAGAATATTACTAGCACCTGGAAGGCTGGGCTCCCACTCTCCCATGGAGCACACACAATCCCAGCCCACAATGAAAACAGAAACTCAGGTTTGCCCAGAATATTGCAGGAAATTGCCCTGTTCCGGCCTTTTTACAGCTCTGAATTGTGTACTATCGGCCTGCGCTAGCTCTGGAAACCCGGCGTGTGCAGGCAAAGAGCCAACAACCTCCCCCTCTCGACCGTGGGGCCCCTACCCATCGTCATTTAACCATGTCATTTCACAGCCGCCAGATCCCTTCCCAGGCCCTTTGTGCCAGGGGCCCTGTCTGTGGCAGAGCCGGTCCCCTGCGGACAGGGAGCACCCCATGGTCGGCCCCACAGCTCCATGGTGGTGCCGTTGCAAGCAGGGTGAGGACTAAACGCCCCCTCTGGTGTGGAGTGAAGCACCATGTCGACAGGCCCTTGTCTCTGAGCCCCAGGCCAGGCCTTGACGACTGGACCCTCCTTCCATCCCAGGGCACCAAGTCGCGCCCTCCCCTGAGGGGACAAACAGCAGTGCCTGGGTCTAGCTGTGTCAGGGCCCACGCCGGGGTCCGGGACAGGCTGAGGCTGGGCTACAGGCACACACAGGGGTTCCTGCCAGCCTGCTGGGACCCCCAGGCTGTGGGGTACAAGGTCCGTGTCCCTCTCTTGCTGAGGCAGAATGTGTCAGAGACGCAGGCCGAAGGGAGGGCCCCGTGTCTGTCTCCCTGAATCATTACCTGAAGGTGAAGGGGGAACCTGGCATGTTGAGCACCACAGCCCATTGTTTTCAAGGTCCCTGATCACCTCTGTGCCCATTTGAATGATGGCTGTGAGCTGAAAACAGCCTATTGAGAGGCCAGAGTCTAGGGCACTGATCAGCAGCTGGCATAGAAAGGAGACGTGGAGATAGAATGACGTGGGCCCCCCACCAACCCTGGACACCCCCAGACTCCCCAGCTCTCCTGTAGGCACACACTGAAGATGCTGATTATCTACGTCCCTGGCACAGTCCTTTTACACGTGGGCCCCCAAAAGCCAATATTCTGCAGCTATTGGGACCCCCAGAAGACTATGTGTGCTCTCCCCATGTAGACAAACGTCTGCTCTCCAATGGGCTTAGCTCTGATTTCAATCTTTGGCTGCACCTTTTCTTAGGGGATTTAAGCACCTTGACAAGACCTGGGTGAAATATTTTGTACAATTTTTGCGGGACGATGGAGGCTGAATTTCCACGAATAGGCCAGAGCTTCCAGAGACCTCCCAGGAGAACTTTCATGCAGTTCAAGACCATAAGAACAGCTATTCAGGGTCAGAACATGTAGCCGAGAGCCCTGTCTTCCGACTGTCATGGGGTGTTCACCCACGCAGGACAGGTAGGCCTGTTACCTGCACAGCCTGCCCCTGAAAGGAGAGCCAGGGCGGTAGCTACAGAGGGGACCTTTCAGGTGGCTCTGCACAATCTGGAATCCTGGAGGAAGAAAGGAAGAGATGCCCTGGGCTGGGGTGTGTGACACAAGGCAGGAGAGGGAGGGTCTCTGGGCTTAGCTATGTCAGAGGCAGAGGGGACGATACCTGCCCCTCCCACGGGGAGACATCTGGAGTGGGGGAGTCTGTGCTGGGGCGTAGAGCCAACACAGGCTGGAGGGCGGTAGGACTGAGCCCACAGCAAGCACCTGAAGGAAGAGCCAGGGAGCAGGAAACTGAGTGCTAACAGGCTCAGGGAAGCTGGAAATTTACCCTGTAGAGGCTGATGCCCATAAACTGCAGTCACACCCTGAATACAGGGAGGAGTATCTAGAGCAGATTAAACTTGAACCAGGAGCTGTAGGAAGCCGGGCAGGGCAGGCAGTGAGGGCGGGGAGAGGAAAGAACAGAGCTGCTGGGTTGAACGTCCCCCCACCCAGCCCTGGGGAAGCGGCCCCAGCAGGGCAGCGAATGAGCAGAGCCCTTGGGTCACTGTGGGAGGGAGAGATTGGATGAGCCGCGCCCTGGCAGGGGGAGCGCTGTGGGACCGGGCTGGCGGGCAGGGAACAGAGTAGATTTGGTTCCGCAGTGGGTGAGGAGCTGCAGGGCAGAGCGAGAGAGAGGACGGGACAGAGGGAGTGGCAGTGAACAAACCGTGGAGGAGAGGGGGCCTGACGCACTAAACCCCAGGCTGAGCGGTGGGAGGCGCCAGACAAGAGGTGAGTGGAGCGTCCTGGGACTCCGCCTTGGTGGTGCCAGGTGCGTCGGAAGGCAGGAGCAGAACAAGGCAACTGTGAGGGATCCTGTCACCCCATCCCAGCTTGGGGCAGCCTGCGTGTCCCTGCGCCTCCGAGCACGGGGCTCCCCTATGGGCCCTCCTGGCCAATAGCCAGCAAGGAACCTGCCCTCCCGGAACCGACCTAATTCTTTTGTGAGCCTGGCTCTATTTCTGGCCTGTGCACGTCCCCGGCAATGAACTCCACAGGCTGTCTGGATGTTGGGGGGAAAGGTCCTTCCTTTGGTTTGTTTGAAACCTGCCGCCTATTCATTGCATTGGGAGATCCGTGATTCTTATAGGACGTGGAGGATTAAACAACATTTCTCTATTCACTTTCTCCACGTTCATCAATTTTTCCCACCTCTATCATCTCCTTTTTTAGTCGATCCATTTCTAAGCTGAGCAGTCCCCAGTTTTTCATTTCTTCTCATGCTGCAGCTGTTCCGGACTCTTACTTGGTTCTGTTGCCCTTTTCCAAACCTTTTCTCAATTCTAAATAATCTTTTTATTTGTTCTGGAGATGGGGCAAACCGGACAGCCTGCAATATTCAACATATGGTCATGAAGTGAATTTATATTGTGCCTTTATGATATTTGATGTCTTCTTATCTATTGTTTTCCTAAAGCTTGTTTGCTTTTTAGATTGTTCCTGCATGACAAGAAGATATTTTCAGAGAACTATCCACAATGACGCCAAGATCTTTCTTGAGTACTAATAGATGATTTAGATCTCAGCATATTTTATTTGTGCTTAGTATTACGTGTGACAATGTGCATTTCTTCACACATCTCACCACTGAATTTCATTTGCCAATTTGTTCCCCGGTCAACCCATTTTGTGAATTCCTTTGGTAACATTTCTCAGTCCGCTTTGGACTTAATATTTTGATTAATTTTATATTATCTAGTGTAACCCCCCTTTTCCTCCCCGGGTTACTGGGAGCAGGTCACACTCACAGGTGTGCCTGGGCGCCTGGTGTTTTAACCCAAAAGAGATCCTGAGCACCCTAGTGGTGATGGTGTTTAGTTGGGGAAAGCCCTATCCACTCCCTTGCTGCGGTCCCTTGCTTGTGATGAATGTAAAATGGCGGTGCCTCCGCCTGGCTGGCCTTGTACACACACTGGTGCCTTGAGAGCCTCCAGGAACACACTCATTCCAACTATCATCTGGATCTAATTCCAGAACAGCTACAAATCATAGACATCTAATAGAATATCTTAAAATAAACAATCTTTACATAACTTAAATAAACAGGGATTAACAGTTTAGCAATGAACAGCATTATCAAAACTTAGCAATAATGGAAGCTTCTACAGCTAACATTTGTACAACAGTGACCCCACCCCAGAGTGTGCACACCCCTGGACTCAGAGTCCGGACGCTTGCTTGCGTTGGCGCTGATGTTGCAGCAGTAGTGGAGATTCTGTCCAGGCTAGACAGCAGCTCTGTCCCAGGCAGCACTTTTTCAACAAGGCCCAGAAACTTACTGCCTCATGCTGTGCCTATCGGAAGCAGCCTGCTAGATCCCAGTTTCAAAGGCATCTAGTCCCGGTCTGTAGCTGCATCCAACAGCCCCTGCAATGGATCAATCTCCTTGACAGCAGCCTGGCTCCCCTTCCGTTCCAAACTCCAAGGCAGAGTCCCAGACTCCTAGGCCTCTTTCTTCAAGCACCTGGAGAGAGAGTCATCTCCCCCACAAGACTCCTTCCTTCCTGTTTTTCCCAAGGGCTCATGGGAATTGTAGTCTGGATTGCAGCACACAGGGTCTTTCCAGGGAAAAAAGAGAGGCCCCTTTAGTAAGGGGACTACAACTAGAAACTCTGCCACATCACAATTTGCCATGTTCTTCCAGGTCTCTTATGAATATGTTGACCATCATAGGTCTCAGAACCAATTCTACAAGTGGATCCTGATGTTTTCTTCCCTCTCCTCTGAAAACTGACCATTTATTCCTACCCTTTGTTTCCTATCTTTTGACCAGGTACCAATCCATAAGAAGTCCTTCCCTTTTATCCCATGACAACTGACTGTGCTTAAGAGCCTTTGATGAGGGACTTTGTCAGAGACTTTCTGAAAATCTAAGTACCCTATCACTAGCAGATCATCCTGGTCCAGAAGGTGGCTGACCCCCTCAAAGAATACTAATAGTTTGGTGAGGCAGGATTTCCCTTTTCAATAGGCTGGTTGACTTTTCCCCTACATGTTATGTTTTTCTGTGGCTCATAATTGGTGTGCAGTACCTGGTACTTGGCATTCTGATTTGATTAATTAATTAATAAGACATGTTACAAGATAAACCAATATGGGTATATTTCCCAATTTAGCAGTAGAATGTACTCAGTTAATTCACAGGCTTAGTGAGTATTATAGATGGTTACTGCAGATTAGATATAGATATAGATATAGATATAGATATAGATAGACAAGAAAAGAATCAAGTTACTTCTGTTAATGAAGCTAATCAAGTCAGGGTAGAAGTGGCTCATTCACAGCAGTTGATGTGGGATGTGAAAGTCAAGGGGGGGGGGAATTGCCTTTGTAGTCCGTTAACCAGTTAAGACCCCTTATTCAATCCTAGGTTGATGGAGTTGAATTTGTAAAGGAACTCCAGCTCAGCTGTCTCCCATTGGATTTAGGTTTTGAAATCCTTTTTTGGTAAGATGGCCACTTTGAAATCCATTATTGAATGTCCAGGCTGGTTAAAATGCTCCCCTACAGTTTGGGCTCGTCTACATTGGCCCCTTTTCCAGAAGGGGCATGTTAATTTCAGGCATCGTAGCAGGGAAATGCGCGGGGGATTTAAATATCCCCCGCGGCATTTAAATAAAAATGTCCGCCGCTTTTTCCCGGCTTTTAGAAAAGCCGGAAAAGAGCGTCTACACTGGCCCTGATCCTCCGGAAAAAGCGCCCTTTTCCGGAGGCTCTTATTCCTACTTCAAAGGCAGGAATAGGGTTAGGAATAGGGTTCCTTCAAAGTAGGAATAAGATACACCTTCAGACTGCTCTACGGTGCCTGACGGTCTGCTTGAAAAGTTGCCGCCAGTTGATTTCTGAGTCCGCCATAGCACTCCTCCTCACCTTCCCTTAACTTCCGTCCTCCGTCAGTCAAGTGAAAGTGAGGCACCCTCTTGCTCAAGGGAGTTGGAAGATCCAGCTCCTCTAATCTCAGCCCCTCGGGTCATTTGCTAAGTGACGATGAAAGGAAAAAAACCAACAAAGGAAACTTTGCAATGAGCCAGACATTCAAAATCAAAGATAAGCCCACGTACGTACCCACGCACCAACACGCACACACAAACCAAATAGCATATTTGACTCGTCCTTCCCCTGTGCTGCACATTCAGGCTGTGGCCAATCCTGCCTTTTCTGTTTCCAGAACTCATCAGGAAGCCTACCCCTCTCGTCTGCTGGGCTGAAGGTCTCTGGATCTTAGAGCGGAGCATAGGCCCAGGAGCCCTACCCACTCCTGGGGAAGTGGCACCAGTGGGGAGACTGCCAGAGTCACCGTGGCTCCGACAGAGGGCTTGAAGGCTGGTAGAGCAGAAGGGGGAACGCTGAGGGACCCACCCAGAAGGCCGAGGCATGAAGAGGGCTCAGTGGTTCCTGGCATGAGAGCAGCTCCAGACCAGGGACAGAGGGTGTGACACTGTGCAGGGGCCCACAGGTGGGAAAGAGGGGACGGGGGAAGGGCTCTGTGGGGACTCAGGCCCTGGGAGAGAGGGTGCTGCTGGGGGACTCGCTGGGGAAGGGAAGCAGGTGAGGACGGGGCCTTTCGGATGGCTCTGCATGACCCAGAATCCTGGGGGAAGAAAGGAAGAGATGCCCTGGGCTGGGGGTGGGTGACGCTGGGCAGGAGAGGGAGGGGCTCTGGTGTTAGCTATGTCAGAGGCAGGGGAGACGATACCTGCCCCTCCCACGGGGAGACATCTGGAGTGGGGGAGTCTGTGATGGGGCGTCCAGCCGACAAATTATGTTCTTCTATGTGTCTGACAATTTTATTCTTTACTATTGTTTCAATTAATTTGCCCAGTACTTACATTTGACTTACTGCTCTGTAAGTGCTGGGATCGCCTCTAGAGCCCTTTTAAAATATTGGCGTTACATTAGCTATCTTCCAGTCATTGGGTACTAAAGCTGATTTAAAGGCTAGGTTACAAACAATAGTTAATAGTTCTGCAATTTCACATTTGAGTTCTTTCAGAACTCTTGGGTAAATGCCATCTGGTCCCGGTGACTTGTTACTGTTACGTTTATCAATTAATTCCAAAACCTCCATTAATGACACTTCAATCTGTGACAATTCCTCAGATTTCTCTCCTCCAAAGATGGGTCGGGTTTGGGAATCTCCCTAACATCCTCAGCCATGAAGACTGAAACAAAGAATTCATTTAGTTTCTCCTCAATGACTTTATCGTCTTTAAGTGCTGCTTTTGTATCTCGATCGTCCAGGGGCCCCACTGGTTGTTTAGCAGGCTTCCTGCTTCTGATGTACTTAAAAAACATTTTGTTATTACCTTTTGAGTTTTTAGCTAGCTGCTCTTCACACTCCTTTTTGGCTTTTCTAATTACATTTTTACACTTAATTTGGCAGTGTTTATGCATCTTTCTGTTTTCTTCACTAGGATTGGACTTTCACTTTTTAAAAGATGCCCGTTTATCTCTCACTGCTTCTTTTACATGGTTGTTAAGCCACAGTGGCGCTTTGGGGCATATGTTTATGTTGGGCCTCTATTATTGTGTCTTTGAAAAGTGTCCATGCAGCTTACAGGGATTTTACTTTAGTCATTCTACCTTTTAATTTCTGTTTAACTAACCTCCTCATTTTTGCTTAGTTTCTCTTTCTGAAATTAAATGCCACAGTGCTGGGCTGCTGAGGTGTTCTTCCCACCACAGGAATGTTAAGTGTTATTATATTATGGTCACTATTTCCCAACGGTCCTGTTACAGTTGCCTCTTGGACCAGATCCTGAGTGCCACTCGGGACTAAATCGAGAATTGCCTCGTCCCTTGTGGGTTCCTGTACCAGCTGCTCCAAGAAGCAGTCATTTAAGGTATTGAGAAATTTTGTCTCTGCATTTCATCTTGAAGTGACATGTACCCAGTCAATATGGGGGTAACTGAAATCCCCTATTATTATTAAAAAACAACAAATGGTCTGGTAGCAGTTTATAGACTAACAAAACATGTAGATGTCACCATGAGCTTTCGTGGGCACAGCCCACTTCTTTAGATGACTGGAGTTATGAGTAGGGGATATGAAAACTGGAAATAAATAGGAGAGGGGAAGAGAAAGGAAAAAGGAAGGGGTGGGGAATGGGAAACAAGGCGTTATTAAGTATCTGGAGAATGGGTACTTAAACCTAGGGAGATAAAGATCAAAGTCAATAGATAGATTGCTGAGACAGGAAGGATACCGCTCAGAAAGCTGTTCACACCTTCAGTGGTAGAGACCCCACCAGCCCATATCCTCTCTAATCTCCTTTAGCATGACAAGCCTTTTTCATAAACCACTGCCAGATTCAAAGAGGCTGATGCCAACTCAGGTCTGTGATTTGGTTTAACTCTTGATTCCCCACTATTGTGACAAGCTGTCAAGCGCATAAGAAATAATCCAAGATAAAAATAAACATTTGAAATCCCGTCCTGTCCCAGCCATAAACAGTGAACCGCTGATACTGACTTTGTTTGTTTTTATTAAGACTCATCGGTCCAAGGAAAAGCAGCAATGCTGAAGGAGATCAAATTCGTGCTCTGGTTCTTTTTTGTCTTTGTCTTTTCCGTTGTTTATAAACTTTCCCGGCCGTCTGGCTGCTTCTTCTCATGCGAGCCCACTCCTGAGCCACTCCCAATGCAAGAGGAGGATTTGAGCCAGAGTAGAAGCATCATCTTCGTGGAGACCACAGACCGCCTGGAGCCTCCTCCCTTGGTTTCATGTTCTGTAGAATCTGCTGCCAGGATCTATCCCGACAGACCCATTCGTTTCTTCATGAAAGGGCTGAAAAATAACACACGGTGGGATTCAAATTCCACTTCCGCGGCCTTCTCTCTTCTATCTGCGATGGAGAATGTCTTCATCCGTCCTTTCCAGATGGAAACTTTGTTTGAGGAGACACCTCTGCTCCCATGGTACCGTAAGGTGAGAGGAAATATATGGAGTGGGAGGCAGGATATTTTTGAACAATATTTGAAGTAGAGGTGGTTGAAAATAAGTGGTGTTTTGGCACCTTTTTTTCAAGTTTTGAAGCTGTTGTCATTTCGTTGCACCCAGTGTGGACTCCTTTTTCATGACTGTTTGCTATGCACAGTCAAAATATTGATTGAAATTGTTATGGATCTTTTCTATTTCCTGGCAGGATTTATGGCAAATGCAACATTTCAAATGATTTTGATCACCTTATTTTATGAAAACGGTTAATCACCGTTGTGACAAGTTGGAACACAGAAGTCCACTTGGGGTTGTCTCCCTGTGTGCTGATCAAGCCACTGATGTCCTGCATCCTGCCCTCTGGGATTCCTCACCTCCCTGTCCTGCTGGGCCAGAAGCTCTGGTCTTCCCCAGAGGCATAAAGTTGGGGCAACCGTCCCCCTGCAGAGTAACACAAATGCAGAATCAGTTCAGCGTGAGGAGGGCTAAACTATAAGGGCTCAGCACCCAGGAAACCAACCTGCAAAAGAAACCAAAATCCCTAATAAAAATCCATCTTAGTCCAAGTAAAGGTTTTACACAGAGAAAGCTCATAAGGGAAGCTCTCTTTAGCTATGAGAGAGAGAGATGCACAATGGTTGCTTCCCCCACCCCGGTAACAATTATTTACACTCGGCTTGATAATAAACAAAAGAGTTTTACTAAGTAATAAAAAGTAAGACTTAAGTGGTTGTACGTGATAAAAGTCAGATCATAGGGTATGTCTACACTACCCCGCTAGTTCGAACTAGCGGGGTAATGTATGCATACCGCACTTGCTAATGAAGCCTGGGATTTGAATTTCCCAGGCTTCATTAGCATAAGCGGGGAGCCGCCATTTTTAAATCCCCGCTGCTTCGAACCCCGTGTAGCGCGGCTACACGGGGCTCGAACTAGGTAGTTTGGACTAGGGTCCTATTCCGAACTACCGTTACTCCTCGTGAAACTACACGAGGGTTCGAAGCAGCGGGGATTTAAAAATGGCGGCTCCCCGCTTATGCTAATGAAGCCCGGGAAATTCAAATCCCAGGCTTCATTAGCAAGTGCGGTATGCATACATTACCCTCCTAGTTCGAACTAGGAGGGTAGTGTAGACATACCCAAAGTAAGTTACTAAATTAAAGTAACTAAAAACACCAGCTAATCCTAATCCACTCAAGGTGTGTCTAGACTGCAGGGTTTTTTCGAAATAAGTAGCTTTTTTTCAAAAAAACGTCACCTGCGTCTAGACTACAGCCACGTTCTTTCAAAAGTAAATCAAAAGAATGCAGCAGTTTTGTCGACTTCAGTAAACTTCATTTTCTGAGGAATAATGCCTTTTTTTAAAAGTCATCTTTCGAAAAAAGATGCTATTGAACGAAAACAGAGCTTTTTTGAAAGAGAGCATCTAGATTCTTTTTCGAAAAAGCAAGCCGCTTTTTTGAAAAATCTTCTTTTAGTCTACATCTAGATTGCAAGCCTCTTTTGAAAAAGCCCCTTTCGAAAAAGAGCGTCTAGACTGCAAGCAGTACTTTCGAAAAAGCACTGTTTGCATTCAAGAATGTCTTTTTTCAAAAGAGCATTTTCAAAAAAAAGCGTTCTTCCTCGTGAAAAGAGGAGTGCCGCCGTCGAAAGAAAAGCCGCGTTCTTCTGATTTAATTTCAAAAGAACGCGGCTGTAGTCTAGACGCAGGTGAAGTTTTTTTGAAAAAAGGCTACTTTTTTCGAAAAAAACCCTGCAGTCTAGAAACGGCCTTAGTCTAGACGCTCTCTTTCGAAAGAGGCTTTTTTGAAAGTCTCTTTCGAAAAAGCCACTATTGAAAGAGGCTTGTAGTCTAAGAAGTACGCTCTTAGACGTACCCTAAGAAACTTGATAAATGCAAATACTTATCCTAAACTCTAAACATCTCTTTCACAAGCTAAGAAGCCTCCTATCTTGGCCCTGATCTTTCCTCCTTTTCAGTTTTAGATATTTCCAGCAGGCATCCTAGGTGGTAAGTCGTGGAGTAAGGTGGAATCTCCTGGCATCTGGTAATTGCCCCTATTGTTTGATTCCCCCTCCCTCCTAAACCTTTTGCCAAAGGTGGGAATTCTTTGTGCTCAATTCAATCTTTTCTCACCACCAGTGGAAAAGTACAAGATCCAAAATGGGTTTCCTCATAAGGTGGTCTTGGCTCAGACCCAGGCATGACCAACCACAATCCAGGCTTACAGGAAAAACAGACCCATTCACAGATCATTGACTTGATCACCGAGCCATTAAGTTTCTTTAGCACATTTCAAAACATCAATAGATCCACACTATATACTGTATTTTCGCGAATATACCCTGCACCCGAATATGCCACGCGATTTTTCCCGTTTGAGTTTAGAAATCCCTGTATACCCCGCGCATGAGTATGGCCCATGGGGGAGGAGGGTGGGGTTTATTCGGGTGCGGATATATTCCTGCCTGCCCCACTCCTGTGCACCGTAGCCGCCTGCAGCCTCCCGCTGCTGCTGCTGGCCGCTGAACCCTGTGCCCACAACTGCGCTGAGGTATGGCAAGTGGGCTCAAAGGTGGGTTTGCAAGGGGGCACAGGGGAGATTGCAAGCAGGTTGCCAGGGGGCATGGGCGGTTTGCAGCGATCTGCAGCGCGGGCCACCCGCTGCCCGGGACAGGGCTCCGGGCTCCTTCCCTTTGTCAGCCCAGGCTGGGAGCCTCCCACCTTGCGCCTCTGCTGGGGATGCCTCTACCCCAGTTCCAGAGCGTTCCCAGTGAGTGAGCCGGGCTCCCGGGAAGACTTTGTCCCTCACCTCCCCTTCTGGGAGAGCCACTCCGGGAAAAAGTTACTGGGCTGCGCCCTCCTCCCTTGTAAGTTTCCCCTCATTGTTCAGCCGTGGGTTGTTCCATCCGGCACCGACTCTCTGCAGGGGCAAAGCTGGTTGCAGCTCTCAACCCCAGCCCAGCAAAGGTTCAGCCGGGAGGGGCTCTCAGAGCAGGGGGAAGAGGGAAAGGCATTCTCCAAGGCATGGGCAGCACGGCCTGCCTGGCACTGTGCCCCGTGATGCCTGCCTGTGAGCCTGATCCAGGCAAGGGAGCACTCACCTTCCTGGTAGCTTTCGGAGACCAAGCCTCTGACCGGAGAAACACTCACCGCCCAGTTCCTGCACAGCTGCACTCACCCCCAGGTGAGTAGACAAAGTTTTGTATACCCTGCACTCGAGTATACCCCACGGGGGCGGGGGGCGGGGTTTGTAAAAACTAATATAACCCGCCTGTTATATTCGCTAAAATACGGTAGTTCTAAAAGCACATACTACAATGAAAAACACACAAAAATAAGATATACGCATTAAGCAGATTGTGACATTAAAATTTATGTTATCTGAGATTATTTGTTTAAAAGCTCTGCAAATCATGCATAGTCATATTCGTCAGCCCATTTTCATAAAGCACGGGGAGCATGGCCACCATATTTTCCAAAAAGACAATATATTGATAAAAATGTGTATATTAAAAAAATTTCAGTCAGCATGAATTTAAAGCAAGCATATACTGTTGGGGAAACATGAGTTCAGTGCTTGTTAAAGGTGTCTGACAGCAACGAAAATGTCTGGGGACAAGCTCCAGAAACAAGAGGAGATTGGAACTCCTTGCCAGAAGATATTGTGAAGGCCAGGACTTTAACAGGGTTCATAAAAGAACTAGAGAAATGTATGAAGGATAAGTCCATCAATGGCTGTTAGTCAAGATAGACAAAATCACATCGAACAAAAGCTACATCTGCTCTTACCTTTTCCTAGCAAAGTTTCATAGCTGAACAAGAAAAACGTCCATTAATTGACAAAGGGATTACAGTTAGGACACAGCTGAGAGTTTTGTACAGGACATAGCTAACGGGAGCAGGTGTTGAGATGTTTCGAAGTAGAGTCAATTACATCTGTGTGATTCCTTTCCACCTCTGCAGGTAAATCCAGCCAAGGAAAGGTACTGGGTTCATGTCAGCTCTGACGCGAGCCGGCTAGCACTCATCTGGAAATATGGTGGGATCTACTTGGACACTGATGTCATCTCCATCAGGCCTATTCCAGTAGCAAACTTCTTGGCGGCTCAGTCTTCCCAGTACTCCAGCAATGGGGTTTTTGGCTTTCCTCACCATCACGGGTTCATTTGGGGTTGCATGGAGGATTTTGTTCGAAATTACAGAGGATACATTTGGGGTCACCAAGGCCCCAGCTTAATGACAAGAAATCTCAAGGCATTGTGCAATTTGACCAATTTCCATAAAGTGGAGGATATAAGCTGTCAGAACATTACCTTCTTACATCCTCAGCGATTCTACCCCATCCCCTACCCGGCATGGAGGCGGTACTATGACGTCTGGAAGAAACGCCCCGACTTCAATGACTCCTATGCTCTGCACCTGTGGAACTACATGAACAGTGAACGCAAAACTGCGGTTGCAGGAAGTAACACGTTAGCAGAAAATCTGTACAAAACATACTGCCCCACCACATATAAAACCCTTATTCAAGGCCCAGAAGGCAGTGGTCATCTGCAACAAAACAAGACTGTATGACGGCATCTAGGAGAATGAAGCGACCCTTCTGTCCTTTGACAGTGCTGTGACTGAATCAACTGTGCACAACGTGTATCACCTCTTAGCCAGTGACTCTCGCAATTTTCTCTCTGCAGGTGACTTTGTAAGAGAGAACCTCTGAGAATCCACCTCTTCTCCCAAGGTTCCCCATGACCTAATGAAATGACTGGGAAGCCGGGGGTGTAAAAACCATTCATGATGACTTGATAAGTATGTCTCCTTCTTTAGGAGGTACATTTTCCCAATGTACCCAAGAGATGACCAGTGGTGTTCTGTTGGTTTCTTTCTTGGGCTTGTCCCGTAGCAGGAGGCTTCTGGGTACACGTCTGGCTCCGTTAATCTGTCTCCTCACTTCCTCGTGTGGGTATCGTAGTTTACAGAATGCTTGTTGAAGATCTTGTAGGTGTAGGTCTCTGTCTGAGAAGTTGGAGCATATGCGGTTGTATCTCAGTGCTTGGCTGTAAACAATGGATCGTGTGGTGTGTCTGGGATGGTGTGTCTGAATCTGCAAAAGCGATGAGGAGACCTGTGGCACCTTATAGACTAACTGAAGTGTAGGAGCATAAGCTTTCATGGGCAAAGACCCACTTTGTCAGAAGGCTTTCGGCATAGGGTGGTGTTTATGTGACCATCACTTCTTTGAAACCAACAGAACACCACTGGCCAACACCTACAGTCCTCAGCTAAAACCTCTCCAACGCATCATTAGTGATCTACAACCCATCCTGGACAATAATCCCTCACTTTCACAGGCCTTGGGAGGCAGGCCAGTCCTTGCCCACAGACAACCCGCCAACCTGAAGCATATGCTCACCAGCAATTATATATCGCACCACAGTAACTCTAACTCAGGAACCAATCCATGCAACAAACCTCAGTGCCAACTCTGCCTTCGTATCTACACCAGCGACACCATCACAGGACCTAACCAGATCAGCCATACTGTCACTGCACAGCCATTCTCCTGCACATCTACTAACCTAATATATGCCATCATGTGCCAGCAGTGCCCCTCTGCTATATACATCGGCCAAACTGGACAGTCCCTACGTAAAAGAATCAATGGACACAAATCAGATATTAGGAATGGCAACATACAAAAACCTGTAGGGGACACACAGTAGCAGATCTAAAAGTAGCCATCCTGCAGCAAAAAAATGTCAGGACCAGACTTCAAAGAGAAACTGCTGAGCTACAGTTCATCTTCAAGTTTGACACAATCAGCTCAGGACTAAACACAGACTGTGAATGGCTTGCTAACTACAAAAGCAGCTTCTCCTCTCTTGGTATTCACACCTCCAGATCAGCTACTAGAAGTGGGCCTCATCCTCCCTGATTGGATCCACCTCGTCATTTCCAGCCTGATTCTGGCCTGCGTATTTATACCTGCCTCTGGAAATTTCCACTACATGCATCTGACAAAGTGGGTCTTTGCCCATGAAAGCTTATGCTCCAACACCTCGGTTAGTCTATAA
This sequence comes from Pelodiscus sinensis, assembly GCF_052426305.1. Taxonomy (NCBI): domain Eukaryota; kingdom Metazoa; phylum Chordata; order Testudines; family Trionychidae; genus Pelodiscus; species Pelodiscus sinensis. The sequence continues at coordinate 54,166,069 of NC_143061.1, read as the reverse complement.
GGTGCCACAGGACTCCTTGCCGCTTTTGCAGATTCAGACTAACACGGCTACCCCTCTGATACTCTTGATAGTGATTCCTTTTAAATGAAGAATTGTTTAAATAAATAAATTGGGCAAATTTACAATTTGGGCAAATTTACAAATGTATTTACTCTTTTTTTGTTTAAGTGACCATGGACTATTGATTCAGTTGAAATCTGGCAATTTGATTTTTGCTGATTTTTCCCTGCCCCGATGACACCAGGTTAGCCATTGCTTTCGCTCATATCTAGAGCGTAGCTTGTTTCTTCAGTAATTTATTTACTTGTAGAATAGTAGTAGAGAGGTATCACATCCCCTCTTAGTCTCCTCTTTTCTAAGCTGAAAGGTCCCCGTCTTTTTAATCTCTCTTCATAGGGTACCTGTTCCAAACCCCTCAGCATTATTGTTGCTCTTTTTTTAACTTTTTCCTCAATACTAAGATAGCTTTTTTTGGTTTGTTTTAGATGAGGTGACCGCATCTGTACGCAGCATTCAAGAAGTGGGCGTACCATGGATTTATACATGGGCAATAAGATGTTCTCTGTCTTATTCTCTATCCCTTTTTTAATGATTCCTAGCATTCTGGTTGCTTTTTTGACTGTCGCTGCACGTTGAGTGGATGTTTTCAGAGACCTATCCACAGTGACTCCAAGATCTCGCTCTTGAGCGCTAACAGCTAATTTAGTCCCCATGAACTTGTACCTAGAGTTAGGACTATGTTTTCCAATGGGCATTACTTTGCATTTATCAGCATTAAAAGTCATCGGCCATTTTGTTGGCCAGGCTCCTAGTTTTATGAAATCCTTTGAAGCTCTTCACAGCCTGCTTTGCTCTTAACTATCTTGAGTAGTTTAGTATCATCTGCACATTTTGCCACCTGGCTGCTTACCCCTTTCTCCAGATCATTTATAAATAGGTTGAAAAGGATCAGGTCCCAGTATGGACCCTTTGGGGCATAGTTGCTGGGCGGAGGAGCCGACTGGGCTGCCGAGGGCCGTGGGAGGGGCTGCAGAGTTCAAAGGTCGCTCTCCACTTCGGAAGGAGGGATTCTAAATCAGCGCTGCCAACTCTTGGGATTTGATCAAAAGTGTTTCTCTTAAAGCCCCAGCTGCTGGAGTCACGTTACCAGCAACGGTCCGCTTTCGCTTTCAGCGTGGTTAATCGCTATCTTTTCCAGAAAGGCAAGAGATTGATACAAACGTTGTATCCGAAACATTTCAGTCAGCATGAATGTAAAAGGAGGATTCACTATTTGGGAAACATGACTTCAGTGCTTGTTGAAGGTGTTTGACAACACCTAGTCCCAAGCTCCTGCAGTGAGAGGGGGCTGGGTTGCCCTCTCTCCTTGGAGCAGCCTGTGTACTGGACCCCTCTCGCCCAACCACACCCCGGAGCAATGACTTAATGAAGAAAAATAAAAATGAATTGAGTTAAGGCCCTGAGGAAGGCTGGCTAAATCTCTAGTTTGTTTGTAAATGAAAGTGAAGAGTCTGGGGAATAAATCTGCAGTTGGGTGCGATATTGGTACACCCGGCCCGCTCTGCCCCCAATAACCTGAGACCTGAATTTTTCTCTCACTTTTTCATCCTCTGCAGAGATTGCCAGGAGGGGCCTGTTCCAGAGCCCCCTGGATTTAATGAGAATTTCTCAGTGGATTCATACGGGCTTTGGATCAGACAGTGAGTGTGTCAGTGAAGATGTGGGGGGGGGGGGGAGTTGTTTGGGGAAATAACAGTTCACAGGTAATGATAATGAAGGGTAATAGTAATGGAGAGCTACATACAACTGAGGTGGTTAGTTAGAGAGATATGAAAAAGCATTGTGCCAAAAGTGACATCTCTGCATCCTGCATGGAGTTTTTTTAAAGTCCCCAGATTAGAAGCTCGTCTTAAAGGCATACCCCACTTTAAAAAAAAAAAAAAAAAAAAAAAAAAAGAACACCAGAAGTGTGCCACTGTAGCTGAACAACAAAATAAAAGAAGCAGTGAGGGGCAAAAAATAAAAATAAAAAAATCCTTAAATCATGTGAAGACAGAGGAAAGGAGCATAAACTCTGCCAAGTGTAAAAATACAATTAAAAAAGTCAAAAAAAGAATGTGAAGAACAGCTCGCCAAAGTCTCAAACAGTAATAGTGAAAAGAACATTAGAAGCAAGAAGCCAATTTCCATAATGTGGAGAATGTAAACTGTCAGAATATTTCCTACTTACATCTTCAGCATTTCTACCCCATCCCCTGTGCACAATGGAATCGGTACTTCGAGGTTTGGGAGAAGAGCCCCGACCTCAGCCACTCCTATTCTATGCACGTGTGGAATGACATGAACCGGGAACACAAGCGTGTGGTTGCAGGAAGTAACACCTTAGTGGAAAATCTCTTCAAAACATACTGCCCCACCACGTATAAAGTCCTTATTCAAGGCCCAGAAGGCAGTGGTCCATAGGCAACAAAACAAGACTGAATGATAGCATAGAATCATAGAACTGGAAGAGACCTCAGAAGGTTATCGAGTACAGCCCCCTGCTCTAGGTAGGACCAATCCCAACTAAATCAACCCAGCCAGGGCTTTGTCAAGCCAAGACTTAAATACCCCTAGGGACGGAGACTCCACTACTTCCCTAAGGAACCCATTCCAGTGCTTTACCACTCTCCAGTGAAATAGTTTTTCCTAATATCCAACGTAGACCTCCCTCACTGCAACTTGAGACCATTGTTCCTTGTTCTGCCATCTGTCACCACTGAGAACAGCTTCTCTCCATCCTCTTTGGAACCCCCCTTCAGGAAGTTGAAGGCTGCTCTCAAATCCCCCCTCACTCTTCTCTTCTGCAGACTAAACAGACACAACTCCCTCAGCCTCTCCTCGTGGATCATGTGCTCCAGCCCCCTAATCATTTTGGTTGCCCTCCACTGGATCTTCTCCAATGCGTCCACATCCTTTTTGTAGTAGTCACAATACTGGACACAGAACTGGACACAATACTCCAGGGCTGTGTCTACATTGGCGCGATCTTGCGCCAAAGCGGCCACTTTTGTGCAAAAACAATGCCCCCTGTCTACACTGGCGGGGAGTTCTTGTGCAAGAACACTGCCGTTCTAACGTGTGAAATTAGTGCTTCTTGCGCAAAAACTATGATGCTCCCACTCAGGAATAAGCCCTCTTGTGCAACTGGTCTTGCGCAAGAGGCCAGTGTAGACAGGCAACATGAATTTCTTGCGTAAGAAAGCCTGATGGCTACAATGGCCATTGGAGCTTTCTTGCCCAAGAGAGCGTCTACACTGGCACAGATGCTCTTGCGCAAAAGCACATGTCAGTGTAGATGCTCTCTTGCGCAAATACTTTAACGCAAGGACTCTTGCGTTAAAGAGTATTTGTGCAAGATCATGCCAATGTAGACGTAGCCCAGATGTGGCCTCACTAGAGCCAAATTAAGGGGAATAATCACTTCTCTGGATCTGCTGGCAATGCATCCAGCAGAACAAGGTGACTCTTCCAGCCCTGACAATCCTGGGACAAAATGAATTGTGCACAACACGGATCTCCCCTGAGTCAGTAGCTCTCAGCTTTTTTCTGTCTGCAGGTGACTTTATAGGAAGGAACCTCTCAGAATCCACCTCTTCTCCCAAGATTCCCAGGGTCTTTCTCCACACCTGTCATGATTTAATAAAACTCTACCACTGCTGCCCAGGTTGTCACCCACCTCCACTTCCCCTATTAGTTCCTCCCTGTTTGTGAGCAGAAGGTCAAGCTGCGCACGGCCCCTGGTCGGATCCTTCAGCACCTGTGTCAAGAAGTTATCCCCAACATTCTCCAGAAACTTCCTGGATTGCCTGTGTACTGCCGTATAGGTTTCCCAGCAGATATCAGGGTGATTAAAGACCCCCACGAGAACCAGGGCCTGCGATCTGGAAGCTTCGCTCAGTTGTCCGAAGAAAGCCTCATCTACCTCATCCACCTGATTCGGTGGCCTGTAGCAAACACCAACCACAACATCACTGCTGTTGTTTGCTCCTTTAAACTTAACCCATAGATTCTCAACAGGTTTTTCTCCCTCTTTATACTGGAGTTCAGAGCAATCGTAGTGCTCTCTTACATATAGTACAACTCCTCCTCCTTTCCTCCCTTGCCTGTTCTTCCTGAACAGTCTATACCCTTTCCATGACAGCGCTCCAGTCATGCGAGTCATCCCACCAAGTCTCTATTATCCCAATTAAATCATATTTCTTGGTCTGGGCCAGGGCCTCCAGTTCTCCTGTTTGTTGCCCAGGCTTCTCGCAGTAGTGTACAAACACTTCAGGTAACCAGTTGATCGTCCTCCTTTCTTGCCCCTTCCTCTCTGCATTTCTTCCCGGTATCCGACTTTCCCACTCCCCTCAGGGTTTTGGTCACCGTCCCCCGACGAACCTAGTTTAAAGCCTCCTCACTAGGTTTGCAAGCCTGCCCGCGAAGATGCTCCTTCCTCTCTTCCCATCTCTTCCTAACAATCCTAACATATACGTGCTACTGTTACAATGTGCTGAATCTGTATCTCCTACTAGAAGATTTACTCGGTATTGCCTGGGTCCTGCGGGGCAGCGGATGTGGGGTGCTCAGGGAAGGGGGCTGGAGGTGGGGGGGTAAAGGAGTCAGGGCAGCGGCTTGCAGATGTGAGGGGCTCAGGGCTGGGGGGGTTAGGGGGAGCTCAGGGAGGGGTTGGGTGTGTGGGGGCGGCAGGGGTTAGAGTAGAAGTGGGGTGCTCAGGCAGCTGAGGGGAGGGCAGGAATTAGGGCAGGAGGTTGGGAGATGTGGGAGAGCTCAATGCAGGAGGAGGGGGCAAAGAGCATCAATGCCGGGGTCCTAAGCGGGGTGGAGGGGGAGGGGCAGGGCATAAAACCCTGGGGCAGAAAAACGGGGAGGAGAAACGCTGGGGAAAGCGGGAGGGGGTGTAAATATGCCTGTTGTTCAGGGCACTGAAACTGCCTCCTTACAGCTCTGGACACAGACACAACTGAACCAGATCCCCCCCCGGGCTGTTTCTAAGCCAGATGCCCCTCCCCCCTCCCATTTCTAAGCAGGCACTTGGCTTGTGACAGTGAAAGTGTTACAAAGGAAAAACACAAGCAGCGACGGGCAGGTTAATCAGTTTGTCAGAGCCCCCCGCCCCCCGGCCCCCAATCTCCAGCAGGCCCCTGCTCCGCGTCGGCCCTTCCAAGCCTTCCCTAAGGATGAGCGGCCCCCTTAGACGGTCCGGTTGCTGGATCAGGAAGCAGGCCCCGAGCCATTAAACTTGGCCTAGTGACCCCAAAACACCAGATCCCTTCCCAGGCCCTTTGTGCCACGGGCCCTGTCTGTGGCAGAACCGGTCCCCTGCGGACAAGGAGCACCCCATGGCTCTGAGCCCCAGGCCAGGCCTTGACGACTGGACCCTCCTTCCATCCCAGGGCACCAAGTCGCGCCCTCCCCTGAGGGGACAAACAGCAGTGCCTGGGTCTAGCTGTGACAGACCCACACCGGGTTCCGGGAGAGGCTGAGGCTGGGCTACAGGCGCCCAGGCTGTGGGGTACGAGGTCCGTGTCCCTCTCTTGCTGAGGGAGAACGTGTGCCACAGACGCAGGCCGAAGGGAGGGCTGTGTATCTGTTTGCCTCCCTGAATCATTACCTGAGGGTGGAGGGGGAACGTTGCTTCCTGCTCACCACAGCCCATTGTTTTCAAGGTCCCAGATCACCTCTGTGCCCATTTGAATGAGGACTGTGAGCTGAAAACAGCCTATCGAGAGGCCAAAGTCTAGGGCACTGATCAGCAACTGGCATTTAAAGGAAACATGCAGATAGAATGATGTGGGCCCCACCAACCCTGGGCACCCCCAGACTCCCCAGCTCTCCTGTAGGCACACGCTGAAGATGCTGATTTTCCATGTCCCTGGCACAGTCCTTTTACACGTGGGCCCCCAAAAGCCAATGTTCTTGGGCTATTGGGACCCCCAGAAGATTATGTGTGCTCTCCCCATGTAGACAAACGTCTGCTCTCCAATGGGCTTAGCTCTGATTTCAATCTTTGCCTGCAGTTTTTCTTAGGGGATTTAAGCACCTTGACAAAGACCTGGGTGAAATATTTTGTACAATTTTTTAGGGGGAAGGAGGCTGAATTTCCACCCATAGGCCAGAGCTTCCCATGAGAACTTTCATGCAGTTTAAGACCATAAGAACAGCCATTCAGGGTCAGAACACGAAGCCCAGAGCCCTGTCTTCTGACTGTCATGGGGTGTTCACCCACGCAGGACAGGTAGGCCTGTTACCTGCACAGCCTGCCCCGAAAGGAGAGCCAGGGCAGTAGCTACAGAGGGAAACTTTCAGGTGGCTCTGCATGACCCAGAATCCTGGGGGAAGAAATGAAGAGATGCCCTGGGCTGGGGGTGGGTGATGCTGGGCAGGAGGGGGGGGGGTCTCTGGGCTTAGCTATGTCAGAGTCAGGGGAGTCGATACCTGCCCCTTCCACAAGGAGCCATCTGGAGTGGGGGAGTCTGTGATGGGCCGTAGATTCGACACAGGCTGGAGGTGGGTAGGACTGAGCCCACAGCCGGCACCTGGAGGAAGAGCCAGGGAGCAGGAAACTGAGTGCTAACAGGCTCAGGGAAGCTGGAAATTTGCCCTGTAGAGGCTGATGCCCATAAACTGAGGTCATGCCCAGGATAGAGGGAGGAGCGTCTGGAGCGGATTGAACCAGGAGCCGTAGGAAGCCGGGCAGGGCAGGCAGTGAGGGCTGGGAGAGGAAAGAACAGAGCTGCTGCGTTGAACGTCCCCCCCACCCCGCCCTGGGGAAGTGGCCCCAGCAGGGCAGCGAATGAGCAGAGCCCTTGGGTCACTGTGGGAGGGAGAGATTGGACGAGTTGCGCCCTGGCAGCGGAGCGCTGTGGGACCGGGCTGGCGGGCAGGGACCAGAGGAGATTTGGTTCCGCAGTGGGCGAGGGGCTGCAGGGCAGAGCGAGAGAGGACGGGACGGAGGGAGCGGCAGTGAACAAACCGTGGAGGAGAGGGGGCCTGATGCGCTAAACCCCAAGCTGAGCGGCGGGAGGCGCCAGACAAGAGGTGAGTGGAGAGTCCTGGGACTCCTCCTTGGTGGTGCCAGGTGCGTTGGAAGGCAGGAGCAGAACAAGGAATCGCTGAGGGGTCCTGTCACCCCATCCCAGCTTGGGGCAGCCCGCGTGTCCCTGCGCCTCTGAGCACGGGGCTCCCCTCTGGGCCCTTCTGGCCAACAGCCAGTGAGGAACCTGCCCTCCCGGAACCGACCAAATTCTTTTGCGAGCCCAGCTCTGCTTCTGGCCTGTGCACGTCCCCGGCAATGAACTCCACAGGCTGCCTGGATGTTGGGGGGGAAAGGTCCTTCCTTTGGTTTGTTTGAAACCTGCCACCTATTCATTGCATTGGTTGACCCCTGATTTTTATATTACGTAGAGGATTAAACAACATTTCTCTATTCACTTTCTCCACGTTCATGAATTTTTCCTCCTCTATCATCTCTCCTTTTGGTCGTCCCATTTCTAAGCTGAGCAGTCCCCAGTTTTTCATTTCTTCTCATGCTGCAGCTGTCCTGGACTCTTACTTGGTTCTGTTGCCCTTTTCCAAACCTTTTCCCAATTCTAAATTCTCTTTTTATTTGTTCTGGAGATGGGGCAAACCGGACAGCCTGCAGTATTCAACATATGGTCATGTAGTGAATTTATATTGAGCCTTTATGATATATGATGTCTTCTTATCTTTTGTTTTCCTAAGTCTTCCTAGCAATGTTTGCTTTTGAGATTGTTGCTGCAAGATAAGAGGATGTTTTCAGAGAACTATCCACAATGACGCCAAGATCTTTCTTGAGTACTAAGAGATGCTTTAGATCTCAGCATATTTTATTTGTGCTTAGGATTACGTGTGACAATGTGCCTTTCTTCACCACTGAATTTCATTTGCCAATTTGTTCCCCGGTCAACCCATTTTGTGAATTCTCTTTGTAACATTTCTCAGTCCACTTTGGACTTAATATTTTGATTAATTTAATATTATCTGGTGTAACTCCCCTTTTCCTCCCCGGGTTACTGGGAGCAGGTCACACTCACAGGTGTGCCTGGGTGCCTGCTGTTTTAACCCAAAAGAGATCCTGAGCACCCTAGTGGTGATGGTGTTTAGTTGCGGAAAGTCCTGTCCACCCCCTTGCTGCAGTCCCATGCTTGTGATGAATGTAAAATGGCGGTGCCTCCGCCTACCTGGCCTTGTACACACACTGGTGCCTTGAGAGCCTCTAGGAACATATTCATTCCAACTATCATCTGGATCTAATTCCAGAACAGCTACAAATCATAGACATCTAATAGAATATTTTAAAATAAACCATCTTTACTTAACTTAAATAAACAGGGATTAACAGTTTAGCAATGAATAGCATTATCAAAACTTAGCAATAATGGAAGCTTCTACAGCTAACATTTGTACAACAGTGACCCCACCCCAGAGTGTACACACTCCTGGACTCAGAGTCCAGACGCTTGCTTGCGTTGCCGCTGATGTTGCAGCTGTAGTGGAGTGTAGTGGTCTGTGCTTCTTTCCCGGCACCCAAACCGGCGTCTACACTACAGCCTTTTTTCAGAATTTGCGTAGCTTTTTCCGATTGCTTTTCTGGAAGAGGCTTTTCCACCATTTGGCCCATCTAGACTAGGGTAGCGCTACATCGAACTACATGGAATTCCTGCACACGGTGGGGACATAGACCTTCCACTTTCCAAAATCAGGTGGTAAGAAATCGACCTTAACAAACACGACCTTATCCCATAGTGCAGATGTGGCCCAAGACAAACGGAGGGCGCTGAACCTATGGAGAAAAACCCAAATGTAAAATACAGAACGGGGAAACACTGGCTTGGCAGCAGCATGGCTGATAAAGATACGGGAGCTTCGGTGGATCTCACTCTCACCCTGAGTCACCAACGTGAAGCTATTGTAAAAGAAGCAAATGAAAATTGCATGTTCCGTTAATGGAGGCAAAGCACGCACGTCATGCGAGGTGATAGAACACCACCCATAGCCAGCAATGATCAATTTGAATTCTGAAACCTCAACCAAAAAACATCAGAACAGACTTTCCCAGACTGGTGTGATCTCTCTTCCCCCCCTTCCCCTCTGCAACAACACTCCTCGTGCCTACGCCAACATCCTGTGGGTTTGCTCATCAAGCAGCTCACTGGCAGAGCAGTTGCCGGGTGACAGTGGGGACAGGGAGGTGCTGAACCTGGGGGCCTACGAGGTGGCCGCTTAAAGTGCTGTTGAATCAGTCCACGGAGTGCAAGGGCCCAGGAGGTCACCGCTTGGCATTGCTGTGCACCCAGCCTGCTGAGTCCAGGGACACCAAGGGGTCAGCCGGTGAGCGCTGATTAACCGCCCCTCCCACAGGCGCTCTGGTAGTGGGTGTGAGTGTCGGTGGGCTCCTCTGCTTCCAAGGGGAGAAGAACCCAGTTCTGGGGGACCTAGACCCTGCAGCAGAGCCCCATGGGGAGGGAGGGAGAAGCAGAGCTCCGTTTTACAAGAACTACACACATTACAGAAGGAGTGTGTGAGAGAGATACACCCTCAGAGGTAGTGGCTGAGGGTCAGCAAACGTTTGTCACTGCTCTACGGTGCCTGACGGTCTGCTTGAAACGTTGCTGCCGGTTGATTTCTGAGTCAGCCATAGCACTCCTCCTCACCTTCCCTTAACTTCCCTCCCCCGTCAGTCAAGTGAAAGTGAGGCACCCTCTTGCACAAGGAAGTTGGAAGATCCAGCTCCTCTAATCTCAGCCCCTCGGGTCATTTGCTAAGTGCCGATGAAAGGAAAAAAAACCCAACAAAGGAAACTTTGCAATGAGCCAGAGATTCGAAATCAAAGATAAGCCCACGTACGTACTCACGCACCAACACGCACACACAAACCAAATAGCATATTGGACTCGTCCTTCCCCTGTGCTGCACATTCAGGCTGTGGCCAATCCTGCCTTTTCTGTTTCCAGAACTCATCAGGAAGCCTACCCCTCTCTCCTGCTGGGCTGAAGGTCTCTGGAGCCCAGAGCGGAGTGTGGGCCCGGGATCCCTACCCACTCCTGGGAAAGTGGCAGCAGCGGGGAGATAGCCAGAGTCAGCGTGGTGCCAACAGAGGGCTTGAAGGCCGGTAGTGCAGAAGGGGGAACGCTGAGGGACCCACCCAGAAGGCCGAGGCATGAAGAGGGCTCTGCGGTTCCTGGCATGAAAGCGGCTCCAGACCAGGGACAGTGGGTGTGACACTGTGCAGGGGCCTACAGGTCTGAAACAGGGGACGGGGGAAGGGCTCTGTGAGGACTCAGGCCCTGGGAGAGAGGGTGCTGCTGGGGGACCCGCTGGGGAAGTGAAGCAGGTGAGGACGGGGCCTTTCGGGTGGCTCCACATGACCCGGAATCCTGGGGGAAGAAAGGAAGACATGCCCTGGACGGGGGGTGGGTGACGCTGGGCAGGAGAGGGAGGGTCTCTGGGCTTAGCTATGTCAGAGGCAGGGGAGACGATACCTGCCCCTCCCACGGGGAGATATCTGGAGTGGGGGAGTTTGTGATGGGGCATCCAGCCGACACAGACAGGAGTGGGGTGGAACTGAGCCCAGAGCCAACACCTGGAGGAAGAGCCAGGGAGCAGGCAAGTGAGTGCTAGCAGGCTCCCGGAGGCGGGAATAGGTTGGGCATATCTAACTAAGAAGTTTGCATGGGAGGGGCTGCTCCTTGGAACGGGCAGTCACACCTTGGGAAAGGGAGGAGCACCTGGAGCTGACCTACCCAGAGCTAGGAGTGGGAGGAAGCTGCCCAGGGACGGAGCAGGCAGGGCTGGGAGAGGAAAGCCCAGGACTGCTGGAACCCACCTGGGTAAGTGGCACCAAGAGGGCAGTGGATGGGAGGCCCCCCTGAGTCACTGTGGACGTGAGAGATTTGAGTGGGGAACGCGGAGTGAACGGGCTGAAGGGCCAAGTAACAAACAGGAGATTGTGGTTGCTGGAGCGAGAGAGGGGCTGCAGGCCAGCGAGAGATGGAGTGACTGTGGGCAATAGGTGGAAGGAAACATTGTCCTCGACCGCTAAACCTCAGGCTGAGCGGCGGGAGGTGCCAGACAAGAGGTGAGTGGAGCATCCTGGGACCCCCCCTTGGTGGTGCCAGGTGCGTCGGAAGGCAGGAGCAGAGCAAGGCATCGCTGAGGGGTCCTGTCACCCCATCCCAGCTTGGGGCAGCCCACGTGTCCCTGCGCCTCCGAGCACGGGGCTCCCCTCTGGTCCCGCTTCGCCAACAGCCAGTGAGGAACCTGCCCTCCCGCAACCGACCTAATTCTTCTGTGAGCCCAGCTCTGCTTCTGGCCTGTGCATGTCCCCGGCAATGAACTCCACAGGTTGTTGGCGCACACAGAACTGCCTGCAATATTCAAGGTGTGGGCATAGGGGATATCATAGATTAACACAGTGGCATTATGCTATCTGATGCCTGATTATCTGTCCTTTTCCTAATGCTCCCTGGCAGTCTGTTAGCTTTTAGAGACTGCACCTATGCACTGAGCAGAAGTTCGGAGGGAAATCTCCACAATGACTCCAAGAACTTTCTTGAGCGGTAATAGCTTATTTAGATCTCACCACATCGTGTGTATAGCTGGGATTATGCGTGACAATGTGCATTGCTTTGCATTTGTCACCACTGACTTCCATCTGACATTTTCTTTCCCCGTTACCCAAAGTTGTGAAATCTCTTTGTAACATTTCACAGTCAGGTTATGACTGTGATTTTTTATCATCTATTGATTTTGTATCATCTGCAAACTTTGCCCTCTCATCGCTTATAAATATGTTGATCAGCCTGGGTCTCCGTACTCACTCCTCATGGGGACGCTAGTATTTGCTTCTCGTGATTACAGATATTTCTCTCTATAATGTGAAAACTGCCCATTTATTCCTACCCTTTGTTCTCTGTCTTTTAACCAGGTACCAGTCCATTGGAGGATCTTCCCTATTATCACACAATCCATCATTTTTAAAGAACCTTTGGGTCTTGTCACAGGCTTCCTGAAAGCCCAAGTCCACACTATCAATTGGAACATCATTGTCCACGTGCTTGTTGACCCGCTCAAAGAATTCTAGTAGATTGGTGAGTCGTGATTTCCTTTTCCAAAAAGCCATGTGGACTCTTCTCCATCAGGGCTTTAACCCATAAGAACATAAGATTCATCCAGCCCAGTACCCTGTCAGACCAAAGATTCATCCAGCCCAGTACCCTGTCTGCCAACAGTGGCCAATACCAGGAGCCCAAGAGGGAGCGAATTGAACAAGTAATGATCAAGCGATCTTTCTCCTGCCATCCATCTCCACCCTCTGACAAACAGAGGCTGGGGACACCATTCCTTACCCATCCTGGCTAATAGCCATTAATAGACCTAACCTCCATGAATTTATCTAGTTCTCTTTTAAAGCCTGTTATAGTGCTAGCCTTCACAACCTCCTCAGGCAAGGAGTTCCACAGATTGAGTATGCGCTGTGTGAAGAAGAACTTCCTTTTATTTGTTTTAAACCTGCTGCCCATTAATTTCATTTGGTGGTCCCTAGTTCTTATATTATGGGAACAAGTAAATAACTTTTCCTTATTCACTTTCTCCACACCACTCATGATTTTATAGACCTCTATTATATCCCCCCTCAGTCTCCTCTTTTCCAAGATGAAAGGCCTAATCTCTGTAATCTCTCCTCCTATGGCACCCCTTCCAAACCCCTAAAGTTGCTCTTCTCTGAACCTTTCTAATGCCAGTATATCTTTTTTGAGATGAGGAGACCACATCTGTATACAGTATTCAAGATGTGGGTGTACCATGGATTTAAATAAGGGCAATAAGATACTCTCTGTCTTATTCTCTATCCCTTTTTTAATTATTCCTAACATCTTGTTTGCTTTTTTGTTTGTCTCTGCATAATGCGTAGATGTCTTCAGAGAACTATCCACGATGACTCCAAGATCTCTTTACTTATTAGTTGTAGCTCATTTTGTCCCCATCATATTGTATGTATAGTTGGGGTTATTTTTTCCAATGTGCAATACTTTACATTTATCCACATTAAATTTTATTTGCCATTTTGTTGCCCAATCACTTAGTTTTGTGAGATCTTTCTGAAGTTCTTCACAATCTGTTTTGGTCTTAACTACCTTGAGCACTTTAGTATCGGCTACAGACTTTGCCACCTCACTGTTTACCCCTTTCTCCAGATCATTTATGAATAAATTGAATAGGATTGATCCTAGAACTGACCTAGAGGAGCACCACTAGTTACCCCTCTCCATTCTGAAAATTTACCATTTATTCCTACCCTTTGTTTCCTATCTTTTAACCATGTTCTGAATCCATTAAAGGATCTTCCCTCTTATACCTTGACATCTTAATTTACGTAAGAGCCATTGGTGAGGGACTTTATCAAAGGCTTTCTGGAAATCTAAGTACACTATATCCACTGGATCCCCTTTGTCCACATGTTTGTTGACCCTTTATAAGAACTCTAAGGCTACGTCTACACTGGCACCCTTTTCTGGAAATGCTTAAAATGGAACAGTTTTCCATTATAAGTATTTCCAGAAAAAGCGCGTCTACATTGGCAGGATGCTTTTCCAGAAAAGCACTTTTTCCGGAAAAGCGTCCGTGGCCAATGTAGATGTGCTTTTCCGGAAAAAAGCCCCAATCGTCATTTTCGCGATCGAGGCTTTTTTGCGGAAAAGACTACTGTGCTGTCTACACTGGCCCTTTTCTGGAACAGTTTTTCCGGAAAAGGATTTTTGCCCGAACGGGAGCAGCATAGTTTTTCCTGGAAAAACACTGTCAATTTTACAGTAGATCGTTATTGCTTTTCCGGAAAAGCAAGCAGCCAGTGTAGACAGCTGGCAAGTTATTCCAGAAAAGTGGCTGCTTTTCTGGAATAAGTGGCCCAGTGTAGACACAGCCTAATAGATTAGTAAAACATGATTTCCCTTTACAGAAACCATGTGGACTTTTGCCCAACAAATTATGTTCTTCTATTATGTTCTTCTATTCTGACAATTTTATTCTTTACTATTGTTTCAATTAATTTGCCCAGTACTTACATTTGACTTACTGCTCTGTAAGTGCCGGGATTGCCTCTAGAGCCCTTTTTAAATATTAGCTTTACATTAGCTATCTTCCAGTCATTGGGTACTAAAGCTGATTTAAAGGCTAGGTTACAAACAATAGTTAATAGTTCTGCAATTTCACATTTGAGTTCTTTCAGAACTCTTGGGTGAATGCCATCTGGTCCCGGTGATTTGTTAACGTTAAGTTTATCAATTCATTCCAAAATCTCCACTAATGACACTTCAATCTGTGACAATTCCTCAGATTTCTCTCCTCCAAAGATGGGTCGGGTTTGGGAATCTCCCTAACATCTTCAGCCATGAAGACTGAAACAAAGAATTCATTTAGTTTCTCCTCAATGACTTTATCGTCTTTAAGTGCTGCTTTTGTATCTCGATCGTCCAGGGGCCCCACTGGTTGTTTAGCAGGCTTCCTGCTTCTGATGTACAGGCAGTCCCCGGGTTACATACAAGATAGGGACTGTAGGTTTGTTCTTAAGTTGAATTTGTATGTAAGTCGGAACTGGTACATATTGTAGGGGAAACTCTAGCCAAACATTTCTCCAGAGCTCAGTATTATTCTCCCACACCTCACTTCCCTCAGTCCTTTATTCTCAAGCTGAGGTGTCTGCTGAGAAAAGCCGCTCCGCGTCTCCCTGGTCTGCTGGAGGGGGCGGGGGGCGCTAGCTTCGCGTCTCCCTGGTCTGCTGCGTCTCCCTGGTTGCCTCACCCCGTCTGTAAGTAGGGATCCGATGTAAGTCAGATCCATGTAACCCGGGGACTGCCTGTACTTAAAAAACATTTTGTTGTTACCTGTAGAGTTTTTGGCTAGCTGCTCTTCACACTCCTTTTTGGCTTTTCTAATGACATTTTTACACTCAATTTTGCAGTGTTTATGCGTCTTTCTGTTTTCCTCACTAGGATTTGACTTCCACTTTTTAAAAGATGTCTTTTTATCTCTCACTGCTTCTTTTACATGGTTGTTAAGCCACGGTGGCTCTTTGAGGCCTCCTCATTTTTGCTTAGTTTCTCTTTCTGAAATGAAATGCCACAGTGCTGGGCTGCTGAGGTGTTCTTCTCACCACAGGAATGTTAAGTGTTATTATATTATGGTCACTATTTCCCAACGGTCCTGTTACAGTTACCTCTTGGACCAGATCCTGCGTTTCACTCAGGACTAAATCAAGAATTGCCTCGTCCCTTGTGGGTTCCTGTACCAGCTGCTCCAAGAAGCAGTCATTTAAGGTATTGAGAAATTTTGTCTCTGCATTTCATCCTGAGGTGACAGTCAATATGGGGGTAATTGAAATCCCCTATTATTATTAAAAAACAACAAATGGTCTGGTAGCAGTTTATAGACTAACAAAACATGTAGATGGCACCATGAGCTTTCGTGGGCACAGCCCACTTCTTCAGATGACCAGAGTTATGAGTAGGGGATATGAAAACTGGAAATAAATAGGAGAGGGGAAGAGAAAGGAAAAAGGAAGGGGTGGGGAATGGGAAACAAGGCGTTATTAAGTATCTGGAGAATGGGTACTTAAACCTAGGGAGATAAAGATCAAAGTCAATAGATAGATTGCTGAGACAGGAAGGATACCGCTCAGAAAGCTGTTCGTACCTTCAGTGGTAGAGACCCCACCAGCCCATATTCTCTCTAATCTCCTTTAGCATGACAAGCCTTTTTCATAAACCACTGCCAGATTCAAAGAGGCTGATGCCAACTCAGGTCTGTGATTTGGTTTAACTCTTGATTCCCCACTATTGTGACAAGCTGTCAAGCGCATAAGAAATAATCCAAGATAAAAATAAACATTTGAACTCCTCTCCTGACATATTTGTCTCCCAGCGATAAACAGTGAACCGCTGATAATGACTTTGTTTGTTTTTATTAAGGCTCATCGGTCCAAGGAAAAGCAGCAATGCTGAAGGAGATCAAATTCATGCTCTGGTTCTTTTTTGTCTTTGTCTTTTCCGTTGTTTATAAACTTTCTCGGCCGTCTGGCTGCATCTTCTCATGCGAGCCCACTCCTGAGCCACTCCCAATGCAAGAGGAGGATTTGAGCCAGAGCAGAAGCATCTTCTTTGTGGAGACCACAGACCGCCTGGAGCCTCCTCCCTTGGTTTCATGTTCTGTGGAATCTGCTGCCAGGATCTATCCCGACAGACCCATTCGTTTCTTCATGAAAGGGCTGAAAAATAACACACGGCGGGATTCAAATTCCACTTCTGCGGCCTTCGCTCTTCTATCTGCGATGGAGAATGTCTTCATCCGTCCTTTCCAGATGGAAACTTTGTTTGAGGAGACACCTCTGCTCTCATGGTACCGTAAGGTGAGAGGAAATATATGGAGTGGGAGGCAGGATATTTTTGAACAATATTTGAAGTAGAGGTGGTTGAAAATAAGTGGTGTTTTGGCACCTTTTTTTCAAGTTTTGAAGCTGTTGTCATTTTGTTGCACCCAGTGTGGACTCCTTTTTCGTGACTGTTTGCTATGCACAGTCAAAATATTGATTGAAATTGTTATGGATCTTTTCTATTTCCTGGCAGGATTTATGGCAAATGCAACATTTCAAATGATTTTGATCACCTTATTTTATGAAAATGGTTAATCACCGTTGTGACAAGTTGGATCACAGAAGTCCACTTGGGGTTGTCTCCCTGTGTGCTGATCAAGCCACTGATGTCCTCCATCCTGCCCTCTGGGATTCCTCACCTCCCTGTCCTGCTGGGTCAGAAGCTCTGGTCTTCCCCAGAGGCATAAAGTTGGGGCAACTGTCCCCCTGCAAAGTAACACAAATGCAGAACCAGTTCAGCGTGAGGAGGGCTAAGCTAGAAGGGCTCAGCACCCAGGAAACCAACCCGCAAAAGAAACCAAAATCCCTAATAAAAATCCATCTTAGTCCAAGTAAAGGTTTTACACAGAGGAAGTTCATAAGGGAAGCTCTTTATAGCTATGAAAGAGAGAGATGCACAATGGTTGCTTCCCCCACCCCAGTAACAATTACTTACACTGGGCTTGATAATAAACAAAAGAGTTTTACTAAGTAATAAAAAGTAAGACTTAAGTGGTTGTAAGTGATAAAAGTCAGATCAAAGTAAGTTACTAAATTAAAGTAACTAAAAGCACCAGCTAATCCTAATTCACTCAAGGTGTGTCCAGACTACAGGGTTTTTTCGAAAAATGTAGCCTTTTTTCAAAAAATCTTCACCTGCATCTAGACTACAGCTGCATTCTTTCAAAAGTAAATCAAAAGAACAGGGCAGTCTTGTCAACTGCAGTAAACTTCATTTTATGAGGAATAACACCTTTTTTTGAAAGTCATCTTTCGAAAAAAGACGCTATTGAATGAAAACAGGGCTTATTTGAAAGAGAGCATCTAGATTCTTTTTCGAAAAAGCAAGCCGCTTTTTGAAAAATCTTCTTTTAGTCTGGATGCTCTCTTTGGGTATGTCTACACTACCCTCCTAGTTCGAACTAGCGGGGTAATGTAGGCATACCGCACTTGCAAATGAAGCCCGGGATTTGAATTTTCCGGGCTTCATTTGCATAAGCGGGGAGCCGCCATTTTTAAAACCCCGCTGGTTCGAACCCCGTGCAGCGTGGCTACACGGGGCACGAACTAGGTAGTTCGAACTAGGAAGCCTAGTTCGAAGTACCTAGTTCGTGCCCAGTGTAGCCAGCGGGGTTTTAAAAATGGCAGCTCCCCATTTTGTACAGGACATAGCTAACGGGCGCAGGTGTTGAGATGTTTCGAAGTAGAGTCAATTACATCTGTGTGATTCCTTTCCACCTCTGCAGGTAAATCCAGCCCAGGAAAGGTACTGGGTTCATGTCAGCTCTGACGCTAGCCGGCTTGCACTCATCTGGAAATACGGTGGGATCTACTTGGACACCGATGTCATCTCCATCCGGTCTATTCCTGTAACAAACTTCTTGGCGGCTGAGGCTTCCCAGGTCTCCAGCAATGGGATTTTTGGCTTTCCTCGCCATCACGGGTTCATTTGGGATTGTATGGAGGATTTTGTTCGAAACTACAAAGGACACATTTGGGGTTACCAAGGCCCCAGCTTAATGACAAGAAATCTCAAGGCATTGTGCAACTTGACCAATTTCCATAAAGTGGAGGATATAAGCTGTCAGAATATTTCCTTCTTACATCCTCAGCGATTCTACCCCATCCCCTACCCGGCATGGAGGCGGTACTATGAGGTCTGGAAGAAACGCCCTGACTTCAATGACTCCTATGCTCTGCACCTGTGGAACTACATGAACAGTGAACGCAAAACTGCGGTTGCAGGAAGTAACACGTTAGCAGAAAATCTGTACAAAACATACTGCCCCACCACATATAAAACCCTTATTCAAGGCCCAGAGGGCAGTGGTCATCTGCAACAAAACAAGACTGTATGACGGCATCTAGGAGAATGAAGCGACCCTTCCGTCCTTTGACAGTGCTGTGACTGAATCAGCTGTGCACAACGTGTATCTCCTCTTAGCCAGTGACTCCCAGCCATTTTCTCTCTGCAGGTGACTTTGTAAGAGAGAAACTCTGAGAATCCACCTCTTCTCCCAACGTTCCCCATGACCTAATGAAATGACTGGGAAGCCGGGGGTGTAAATACCATTCATGATGACTTGATAAGTATGTCTTCTTCTTTAGGAGGTACATTTTCCCAATGTACCCAAGGGATGGCCAGTGGTGTTCTGTTGGTTTCTTTCTTGGGCTTGTCCCGTAGCAGGAGGCTTCTGGGTACACGTCTGGTTCCGTTAATCTGTCTCCTCACTTCCTCGTGTGGGTATCATACTTTACAGAATGCTTGTTGGAGATCTTGTAGGGGTGTAGGTCTCTGTCTAAGGAGTTGGAGCATATGCGGTAGTATCTCAATGCTTACTGTAAACAATGGATCATGTGGTGTGTCCGGGATGGAAGCTGGAGGCATGCAGGTAAGCATAGTGGTCTGTATGTTTTCGGCATAGTGTTTATGTGACCATTACTTGTTTGAAACCAACAGAACACCACTGGCCATCTACAGTCCTCAGCTAAAACCTCCCCAACGCATCATTAGTGACCTACAACCCATTCTGGACAATGATCCCTCGCTTTCACAGGCCTTGGGAAGCAGGCCAGTCCTCGCCCACAGACAACCCGCCAACCTGAAGCATATTCTCACCAGCAACTACATACCGCACCATAATAACTCTAACTCAGGAACCAATCCATGCAACAAACCTCGGTGCCAACTCTGCCCACATATATACACCAGTAACACCATCACAGGACCTAACCAGATCAGCCATACTGTTACTGCACAGCCATTCTCCTGCACATCTACTAACCTAATATATGCCATCATGTGCCAACAATGCCCCACTGCTGTATACATCGGCCAAACTGGAAAGTCCCTACGTAAAAGAATCAATGGACACAAATCAGATATTAGGAATGGCAACATACAAAAACCTGTAGGAAAACACTTCAATCTCCCTGGACACACAATTGCAGATCTAAAGGTAGCCATCCTGCAGCAAAAAAACGTCAGGACCAGACTTCAAAGAGAAACTGCTGAGCTACAGTTCATCTTCAAGTTTGACACAATCAGCTCTGGATTAAACACAGACTGTGAATGGCTCGCTAACTACAAAAGCAGCTTCTGCTCTCTTGGAATTCACACCTCCAGATCAGCTACTAGAAGTGGGCCTCATCCTCCCTGATTGGATCCACCTCGTCATTTCCAGCCTGATTCTGGCCTGCGTATTTATACCTGCCTCTGGAAATTTCCACTACATGCATCTGACAAAGTGGGTCTTTGCCCATGAAAGCTTATGCTCCAACACCTCGGTTAGTCTATAAGGTGCCACAGGACTCCTCGCCGCTTTTGCAGATTCAGACTAACACGGCTACCCCTCTGATACTCTTGATAGTGATTCCTTTTAAATGAAGAATTGTTTAAATAAATAAATTGGGCAAATTTACAATTTGGGCAAATTTACAAATGTATTTACTCTTTTTTTGTTTAAGTGACCATGGACTATTGATTCAGTTGAAATCTGGCAATTTGATTTTTGCTGAATTTTCCCTGCCCCGATGACACCAGGTTAGCCATTGCTTTCGCTCATATCTAAAGCGTAGCTTGTTTCTTCAGGAATTTATTTACTTGTAGAATAGTAGTAGAGAGTTAGCTGTGTTAGTCTGATCTTGCTAAAACAAAAGGAAACACTATGCAGCACTTTAAAGACTAAGAAGATGGTTTAATAGGGATGACCTTTCATCGCCTATTAAGCCATCTTGTTAGTCTTTAAAGTGCTGCCTAGTGTTTCCTTTTATTTACTTGTAAATATTCCTGGAAGAAATTAACTTTCATTCTCCTCTTCACAATGTGGATTAAAATACATTTACAAAATAACTACACAGCAGGACCAAATACCATCCCTGACAGATTTGCCCCAGATCCCTAAGATTTAGGCATGCTGTTCCAGTCCGGTCAGTTAATTTCTAGATTATTATCTGAAAAAAAACCCCACAACTGTTCACGTGCCTAAGTAGCCTCTGAAATGGAATCCTAGTTACTGCTGCCCCTTAGCCTCCATACCAAAATTCGGAAATGGCACCCCGTTGAGGGATGATAGCGTTCCTTTGTATCCAGTGGCGGGCCCGTCAATACAGGTGACGTAGGCAGTCACGTGGGGCACCAAAAAAACAATCATTGAGGGTTTTGGAGGCGAGGGTGTCGATCGCGCATTTCGCCTAGGGCACCAGTTGCCAGCAGCTCGTCTAGGGCCGCTCCTGTCTGTATCAATACATCCAAACAGAACTATCAGGGAGGGTGAGGAGTTATTTAAGTGAATGGCCAATATGGACACAAAACCAAATGGCTATGGAGTGGCCAGGAACACGTTTAGCCCCCAAATAAGGCAAAGTTTTCTAAGAATCGAAGGAGTGAAATTCCTGCGGAGCAGTGGGGGTAAAAACACCTGACTGGCGTCAGGAATGAGCTAGATACGTTTCTGGAGTGGATGCCTCTGATGGCACAAGGGCCATTGGCAACTGCCGGTAGCAAAATTCCCCAGTGGCTGGAGACTGGACACTTGGCGGTGAGGGCTCTCCTGGGAAGCGGCTGTGCTGGACACAGAGAAGGGAAGCTGTGTGACATGCCACCCTCTCCCACTGATATGATCAGACCCTGTCCCTCATTCCGCCCACAGTCTCCAGTGGGATGGGAAATAGCACTGTCCGGAGAAGCAGGGTGTGGGAGAGACAGAGGAGAGAAACCATGTGACTCACTGCCCTAACCGACTGGCACAATCAGACTCCTGCTAATCTCCCACCTGCAGGATCATACCCTGCCGTGCCTGCTTCCAAAGCACATGAGTCCAGTTTCCCCTTGAGATCGTTGCTGGGTACCTGCTGTACAGTGGCCACTTTAAAGCACAGCCTTGGCCTTGCACAGAACACTTCTCCATTGGCTTTAGAGAGACCATCACTGGTTGGTAACAGAGTAGGGTTTCGGCTCCACAATGTCTCGTGTGCCCTGGTATCGTTTCGTTACAGCTGGAACAGCAGGGAGCCTCCTTCACTCTCCCCCCGGCCCTACCAGCTGTGCAGCTCACACAAACCCGCAGGCAACAATGTCCAAGGGAAGACATGTTTAAAGAGCAAAGGGAGAGGAGAACTCGCCCCTGGAGGGGATGTGAGCAGCGCGGCAGGAATGGAGAGCGAGCAGGGAAGTGCAAGTGTAGCACCAGGGGAATGTCTTTTCATCCCTGCTGGCTGTGATGGGGACACATGGCGGCATGCTTGCAGAGGACCCTATCCCCCACCCTCCTCACCCAGTTCTGCAGCCTCCACCCCCTGGGGCCCTAGGACACAGGGGTGATGGAGATTCAAGCCTTCAGTGTGTCATAAAGCAAAAAACCATCCTTTCCTCATTTCTGATTAACATCCCCACCCTCCCCCGTGGATCCCACCATGGACTCCTTTTCCCTAATTAAAAACACAAGATTTCTGAACAACGGTCTCTTCATCGCTCGTCTTGCAGGAGTGGGGTGGGGAGTGCAGGCCCACGTACCGAATGCAGGGCAGAGGGAAACCAAGTGAGGGCCCCCTGCTGTGCAGCTCTGGCAAGTGTTGCAAGAAGAGGCAGAGGGGAGTTATTGAAAGAGCTGGCAGGGACCCGGGTTGCACTAGGACAGTCCCTATAAGAAATGTTAAGTCGCTGTCACTGCTGACGCAGGGCACCTCATCGAGAGCAACGCGCACGACCCTCAACACTGGCCACTCAGGAAACCTTCCTTTCCCAGCCTCTCTGATTTGCACTGCACCTCACTGTGCTCTCCTTATCGCCCTGGTGTCTGGCTGCTCAAACTCTCTAGCTAGGCGCTCTGCCTCTGCCCCCACCTGCCAGAGAACGTCCCCCCTGGCACTCACAAATATTATGGAGCACACGGCAGGCAGCCACGACAAAGGGAATGGTGCATTCGCTGAGATCTAACCTAAGCCCTATACTCCTAAACCTTCCCTTTAAATGGCCCAAAACACATTCTGCCACCATTCTGCACTTGCTCAGCCTACAGCTGAACCGCTCTTTACTGCGGCCCAGGCTGCCTGTGTACGGTTTCATTAGACACCAGCCCTAGGGGGAGGCTGGGTCGCCAAGGCTCACAACAGGCATTTTCACCTCTCCAATCTGATTTTTCTATCTAGGAAAAAAGTTCCTGGGTGCATCTTTCAGAAGAGGCCGGAGTTGTTAAAAATGTGCGTATCCTGCTCCTTCCCCAGCCATCCCACCTTGATGTCAGTGAACCTGCCCCTGGGCTTCACCAGCGCCTGCCGCGTGATTGAGAAGTACCCCTTGTGGTTTACTCCTTGGCAATGTGGCTGGGTGCCAAGATGGGGATGTGGGTTCCGTCTATCACCCCGCCGCAGTGAGGGAACCCCATCGCGGCAATGCCCCCCACTGTGGCACCCACGTTCCCCAGAGTCACCTCCTCCATAGCAAAGCGGTATGGATTGGTTTGGCTACTTGTATAGCAGCAGCTCCCCCTGTAGATTTCCTCACTCCACACGGCTTCCCAACTGGCCGGTAGCTGTCTGCCCTTGCAAGCTCCACAGGACAATTGCTACTCACTTCTCCACAGTCAGAGCAGGTCTCATTCCCGTGTCCCTGCACTTTAGGGCAGGGGAAAACCATTTGCAAAGTCCCATGAAAGTGGCCTTGTGCATTCGGAAGTTTTGCGGCCACTGCTGATGGTCCCGTAGCTGCAGCACTATGCGGTCCCACCGATCTGTGCTTGTTCCCCAGCCCCAGAAGCAGCATTGCACTGTGTCCAGGCCATCAGGTGCAGGCTGCATTTCCAATTCGCTCATCCTAAGGGCTTGCCTGAACAGCGTGTCCATGGCATCCCAAGATTCATACTCATCCCCGTCCTGGAGGGCCAGGCATGCGCTCTCGAAATGCTTCACCAAGATAAACATCATCATGGCAGTGCTGTGATGCAAAATGGGATTCATGAGGGGGCCATGCACACACAGCTTGTGGCATCTGCGGAGGTAACCAGGACCTAAAAGGACATGAAAGGACAGTTTCCCTTGGATCCCAAGCAAACGGGGAGGGAGCAGACAAGCGCAATATGGGATGCTGACAACATGAACCCAGAACCACCCACTGCACAGTTTTGGTGCCAGTGTGCATAACGGAGAATGCAAAGCAGTGACACTGGGGGCTAGCTACCCACAGTGCACTGCTCTCAATGTCGACCGCCTGTCCCTACTGGGGAAGTGCTACTTCAAACTACATGGAATTCTTGCACACGGTGGGGACCTGGACCTTTGACTTTATAAAATCAGGTGGTAAGAAATCAACCTTAACAAACACGACCTTATCCCAGAGTGCAGACGTGGCCAAAGACCAACAGAGGGCGCTGAGCCTACAGAGGAAAACCCAGATGTACAAATTCAGAACGGGGAAACACTGGCTTGGCAGTAGCACGGCGATAAAGATACGGGAGCTTCGGTGGATCTCACTCTCACCATGAGTCACCAATGTGGAGCTGTTGTAAAAGAAGCAAATGAAAATTGCACGTTGCCTTAAGGGAGGCAAGGCACGCACGTCACGGGAGGTGATAGAATCCCTCTGCTTGGGCCTCAGCTGGAATCTGGTGTCCAGTTTTACTCACCAATGTATTGAAAGCGTGTAGAGTGGGGGCAGGCAATAAGGTACTCTCCACCGCCCACAAGCTCTGATTGGACTGGGGAGCACGTGAAGACTTTGCCTCACACACTCCAGGGCATAGAGAGACTCACCAGCTGTTTTAAACAGCTGTCAGTTCCCTCTAAATGCTGCATGCTCCTGGTGGGGGGAGGAAACTTTGCGTGCTCCCCCGTCCCCTTGTCTCGATTGACCCAAGGAGGCTCTGTTGCGAACAGCAGAATAATGGGACGGACGCCTCAGGAGGTAGAAGGTCTTTCACTGGAATGTTTCAAATGGAGGCTGGATTCTCACCCATCTTGAAAGAGGTGCGGGGACTAAGACCCACAGGAAATCAGTCGGGGGCCACACACAAGTGAGAAGCAAAAAAAACCCAAAACAAAACATCAACTGACGTGGCCACTAGCTGAGAAGGAGAGAGACACTCCCCACAATCCCCTTGCACACCAGAGCCTAGGAGGTCCCTGGCTAAGAGATTTTGTGTGCTTCAGCCCCACAAAGCTGTGGTGGGCGCTTCAAGCCTTGGGGGCCAGATCCAGGCAAGCCAGGGCCGCATATGGCCCCAGCGTCTTAGGTTCCCCAGCCCTAGTTTAGAAAAAAAGTACCCTGCATCTTGGCAGTGGGTGAAACTAGAGGGCCCTCGTGCTGCCTTCTCACCCAAACCCTTTCAGTGCTGCCACAACATTTCACGAGGACAATGCTGAGCAACAAACTATACTTAGTCAAACGATCCCTTCTGATGCACACTGCCTACAAAGGTTATTACAGTGGTGCAGAGGTGTGACTGCGAGGGTGTGTTCTATCAACTGGGCCTTGAGCACACAGGTCTCGAGGTGGCAGGGGGAGTTCAGCCTAGCAGTGAGAGCTGGGTGCATGGTGGGCAGAGTCCAGGAAGCAAGCTGCATGTCAGTACTAGAGGGACTCCGAAGGGAAAGGCGAGAGGAGGAGAGTGAAGAAGAGGCAGAGCTGGGGTGGAAGGCAGGAGGCTGAGGATGAAGGGGCCGAGGCAGGTTGTGGATTCTCCATCACTAGAGATATTGAAGAGCAGGTTGGACAGACACCTGTCAGGGATGGGCTAGAGGGTGCTTGGCCGTGCTGTGAGGCAGAGGACTGGACTGGATGCCGTCCTGAGGTCCTGCCAGTTTCCGTGTTCTGTGATTCTGGGACTGCCATAGGCTGGCGCAAGGCCTGGAAGGACAAAGGCAGCTGCAGGCCTGGCACCGAGTGAAGAGCAGCCGGTCTGCTGCGGGGCCAGCTCAATAGGGCCGCTACCCCAGCAGCCAGGCAGGGGGTGTGGCCACTTCCCCATTGCTGAGGCGGTTCAGTTGGTCAGTTGGGGGCAGTGGCTGGTCCTAGCCGGTCTGTCCCAGCCAGTCACTGCCGGCTGGTAACGCCTTCCAGAGCCAGAATCTATAGTAATACCTGCGTTCTTTCCAAAGCCACATTCATTGACTACACATGCCATGCTTCACATCCTCGATGTCAGAAGGGCCTGGCTTTTTTACATCAACACAACGCAGACGTTCTCGCCAGTTCCCACGCCTCTTTGTCTCTGTCGCAAACTACTCCAGGGGCAACCCACTCTTCACACCACACATGTCGAAGTTCATAACGAGCTGCAACCTCCCGTGTCACTCCCTTGGTAACAAACCACTAAAGATGGCCCTAAGGGCACACACTACCCGTGATACAGTAACATCCGCGGCATTCCTTAAGGGGGTGCCTCTTAAAGACATTTATCGGGCACCCACATGATCACTGGACCTCACATTCTCAAACATTACACCTCAACTGGCGGCTGACACATCCGCGTCTAAGGCAGGTCTATCTGCCACTTCGAAGCTGTGACTCCGAGTCCCACCAGCCACAGCGAGTACCGCTTTGTAGTCACCTACAGAGGAGCAGCCATGGGGACATCCCCTGAAGAAGAAAAGGAAGTTACCTCGTGCAGTAACCACTGTTCTTCGCGGTGTGAGTCCCCGTGGTTGCTCCAGGACTCTCCCTTCCTCCCTGCTACTCAGAGTCCAATCGCTCTGCAGTAGATGAGGAACTGAAGGGAGGGGGTTGGGCCATGCTCAACTGTCAACTGCCACCAGCACGAGAGGCTCTGTGTGCACGTGCGGCTCGACTGCTAACTGCTATGAAAAAGTCTCTGATCTGCGGTTCCGGGGAAGACCCATCACCTACAGTGGAGCACCCACGGGAACACACACCTCGAAGAACAGTCGTTACTACACGAGGTGAGTAACTTCCTTTATATATATACACACACACATAAAACAAAACAACGTTCACAGCAATGTCTTTCCTTAAATAAATAACCCCTTAACCGGTGTCATCAATTACTTAAGTCCACAAAAAGAGCAGAGGGGAGCAGGGGGTGGAGATCGTGTCCCTCCACCTTCCCTTGATGGCTGATTAGCTGATCCAGAGGTTATTACCCAGTCGGGACCTATCAAGCAGCAAGGCAGAAGCTGAAGGACAGGGAGCTGGTCGCAGCCCGGGGGAGTTGACGGGACTGAAATAAGGCAGCTTGAACCATACAAGCTCTGAGTTACTGAACTACACCAGCAAACATGGTCCGTCCCCACTGCCCTGGCATTATTAACCCTCTCCATTATGCCGATCGCAGTGCTGCTGAGCGGAAAAGGCAAGGGTGTAATTTATTCGGGGCCGGGGGGTCAGTAGCTGCCCTAAAGTTTGAATCCCTGGATTTCATAGTTGAGATCTGCTTAAAGCACCTGCCTTAGCTCCAGAGGCAGATCTTTACTGCAATAGTTTGCCTGCTCCCAGCTTTGCCTTTGGAGGAGGCAGGGTGATTAAGATAACAAGAGACTTTGATATTCAAGCAACTGAAGGATCATTAGAGCATCATGAAAACACTGTCAGTAACTCCACTGCAAAGATAGGGACATTTGCAGATGATAAGAAATTACTGGAAGCAGTTAAGTCCAAAGCTGACTGCAAAGTGTTACAAAGGTATCTTGCAAAACTGGGGGTATGCCTACACTACAGAGGGGTTTTTCCACCATTGGGAATCCTTTTTCTATGAGGAAGAAGCCTTTCTCTGAAAGAGCTCTTTCTGAAAAAGGCGTGTGTGGATGGGAAAGAGGGAGGGTGACGGACCGGGCTGGGTCTGGGCACAGCTGAGGGCATCCGCTCAGGGCGAATTGCTCTAATTCGGGAGTCCTCACAGCCCCCAGACTGGTGACCTTTCCAAACAGGCCACAAACCAGTCCCATGGAGCACTTCAGCTGCCTGCCTGAAGCCTCACAAGCAAAACCCCTCCGACACACCAGCAATATCCGTGCCCCACATGGCCCCAGGCCTCATACACAGGTGAGGGGTTTTAGAACCCAGCTCACCTACCCCGAACAAGTTCTGTCCGGTTCCAAGAAACCAGCCACAGATCCCGGGTCAATGTACACTCTGGATCTTACCCACAAATCACGCTGAGACAATCCCTTACAGTCTACAATCTAAAGGTTTATTACTACAAGAAAGAAAAGCATGAGAGTAAGGTTGTTAAAGAATCCTACATTACATGCATCGAATCTCCCAGTTCTCGATGCAGGCTCTAGCAGAGATGTTATAGCGGCTGGCTTAAAAGTTCTTGGTGCACATCCTATGTCAGGATGGGTCCACAGTTCTACCCGGCTCATGGTTCCCTGCGAGGCCGCATCTGGGGTCAGAAGCAGATCTGAAGACCCACATGGCATTTTTATACCCTCCTTCCAGGTTTCTTCCAAGCTGGCTAGAGTCACATGGCCAGTGGCCAGCTGTGTCTTTAGCCTCCAGGGATCCATTGTTCCCTGGAGACTTGCTCATTACCATGTCAATAGCCAAACATTCCTGGCCCATTACTCAACCACATATAGAGAAATATTCAGTACTCATACAAAGTACATGCTCATAACTTCACACACAGACATTATACAATCACATGAATAGCATATAGAGAATCAGAAGAAAGTAAGCTTCTATTTGACACCTCACTTGGCCCCCTTTGTGCCACTTTTGGGGTCAACACCCCCACCTATGGGTGCAGCAGTGAGCTGGCTGTTTCCCTAAAGTTCAGTAACGTGACAGGGAGTTCTTTTGGAAGAAGAGGAAAGAGGAAAAAGCACAGGTGCCCTAGTGACCACTCCATCCATAGTAATCCCAGCTGAAATGCGAAACAGCGTCCATTCAGTGTGGACGCTCTCTTTTGAAAAAGCAGACCGCTTTTTCAATGCGCTTTTGAGTGTGTGCACTCCCCATGTAGACAAACGTCTGCTCTCCAATGGGCTCAGTTCTGATTTCAATCTTTGGCTGCAGTTTTTCATAGGGGATTTAAGCACCGTTGACAAGACCTGGATGAAATATTTTGTACAATTTTTGCGGGACGATGGAGGCTGAATTTCCACCAATAGGCCAGAACTTCCCATGAGAACTTTCATGCAGTTTAAGAACATAAGAACAGCCATTCAAGGTCAGAAAATGTAGCCGAGAGCCCTGTCTTCCGACTGTCATGGTCTGTCCACTCACGCAGGACAGGTAGGCCTGTTACCTGCACAGCCTGCCCCTGGTAGGAAAGCCAGGGCGGTAGCTACAGAGGGGACCTTTCAGGTGGCTCTGCACGACCTGAAATCCTGGGGGAAGAAAGGAAGAGATGCCCTGGGCTGGGGTGTGTGACACTAGGCAGCAGAGAGAGGGTCTCTGGGCTTAGCTATGTCAGAGGCAAGGGAGATGATACCTGCCCCTCCCATGGGGAGACATCTGGAGTGGGGGAGTCTGTGATGGGCTGGAGAACCAACACAGGCTGGAGGGGGGTAGGACTGAGCCCACAGCCGTCACCTAGACGAAGAGCCAGGGAGCAGGCGACTGAGTGCTAACAGGCTCAGGGAAGCTGGAAATTTGCCCCGTAGAGGCTGATGCCCATAAATGTCAGTCACACCCCGGATAGAGGGAGCTGGGTCTGGAGCGGATTGAACCAGAACCAGGAGCTGTAGGAAGCCAGGCAGGGCAGGCAGTGGGGGCTGGGAGAGGAAAGAACAGAGCTGCTGGGCTGAACGTCCCCCCACCCAGCCCTGGAAAGCGGCCCCAGCAGGGCAGCGAATGAGCAGAGCTCTTGGGTCACTGTGGGAGGGAGAGATTGGACGAGCCGCGCCCTGGCAGGGGGAGCGCTGTGGGACCGGGCTGGCGGGCAGGGAACAGAGGAGATTTGGTTCCCACAGTGGGCGAGGGGCTGCAGGGCAGAGCGAGAGAGAGGACGGGACAGAGGGAGCGGCAGTGAACAAACCGTGGAGGAGAGGGGGCCTGACGCGCTAAACCCCAGGCTGAGCGGCGGGAGGCGCCAGACAAGAGGTGAGTGGAGTGTCCTGGGACCCGCCTTGGTGGTGCCACGTGTGTACGAAGGTAGGAGCAGAACAAGGCATCGCTGAGGGGTCCTGTCACCCCATCCCGGCTTGGGGCAGCCCGCGTGTCCCTGTGCCTCCGAGCACGGGGCTCCCCTCCGGGCCCTCCTGGCCAACAGCCAGTGAGGAACCTGCCCTCCCGGAACCGACCTAATTCTTTTGTGAGCCCAGCTCTGCTTCTGGCCTGTGCACGTCCCCGGCAATGAACTCCACAGGCTGCCTGGATGTTGGGAGGGAAAGTTACTCCCCTCTGTTTGTTTGAAACCTGCCGCCTATTCATTGTATTGGGCGACCCCTTACTTTTATATTATGTGGATGATAAAACAACATTTCTCTATTCACTTTCTACACACGTTCATGAATTTTTCCCCGTTCATCATCTCCCCCTTTGGTCGATCCATTTGTAAGCTGAGCTGTCCCCAGTTTTTCATTGCTTCTCATGCTGCAGCTGTTCCGTATTCTTACTTGGTTCTGTTGCCCTTTTCCAAACCCTTTCCCAATTCTAAATTATCTTTTTATTTTTTCTGGAGATGGGGCAAACCGGACAGCCTGCAGTATTCAACATATGGTCATGAAGTGAATTTATATTGTGCCTTTATGATATTTGATGTCTTATTATCTTTTGTTTTCCTAAGGCTTCCTAGCAATGTTTGCTTTTTAGACTGTTGCTGCATGGTAAGAGGATGTTTTCAGAGAACTATCCACAATGACTCCAAGATCTTTCTTGAGTACTAAGAGATGATTTAGATCTCAGCAGTTTTATTTGTGCTTAGGATTACGTGTGCCAATGTGCATTTCTTCACACATCTCACCACTGAATTTCATTTGCCAATTTGTTCCCTGGTCAACCCATTTTGTGAATTCCCTTTGTAACATTTCTCAGTCCGCTTTTGATTAATTTTATATTATCTAGTGTAACCCCCCTTTTCCTCCCCGGGTTACTGGGAGCAGGTCACACTCACAGGTGTGCCTGGGCGCCTGATGTTTTAACCCAAAAGAGATCCTGAGCACCCTAGTGGTGATGGTGTTAGTTGGGGAAAGCCCTATCCACCCCCTTGCTGCAGTCCCTTGCTTGTGATGAATGTAGAATGGCGGTGCCTCCGCCTGGCTGGCCTTGTACACACACGGGTGCCTTGAGAGCCTCCAGGAACATACTCATTCCAACTATCATCTGGATCTAATTCAGAACAGCTACAAATCATAGACATCTAATAGAATATCTTAAAATAAACCATCTTTACTTAACTTAAATAAACAGGGATTAACAGTTTAGCAATGAACAGCATTATCAAAACTTAGCAATAATGGAAGCTTCTACAGCTAACATTTGTACAACAGTGACCCCACCCCGGAGTGTGCACACCCCTGGACTCAGAGTCCGGACGCTTGCTTGCGTTGGCGCTGATGTTGCAGCTGTAGTGGAGATTCTGTCCAGGCTAGACAGCAGCTCTGTCCCAGGCAGCACTTTCCCTACAAGGCCCAGAAACTTACTGCCTCATGCTGTGCCTATCGGAAGCAGCCTGCTAGATCCCAGTTTCAAAGGCATCTAGTCCCGGTCTGTAGCTGCAGCCAACAGCCCCTGCACTGGATCAATGTCCTTGGCAGCAGCCTGGCTCCCCTTCCATTCCAAACTCCAAGGTAGAGTCCCAGACTCCTAGGCCTCCTTTCTCCATGCACATGGAGAGAGAGTCATCTTCCCCACAAGAGTCCTTCCTTCCTGTTTTTCCCAAGGGCTCATGGGAATTGTAGTCTGGATTGCAGCACACAGGGTCTTTCCAGGGAAAAAACAGAGGCCCCTTTATTAAGGGGACTACACTAGAAACTTTGCCACATCACAATTTGCCATGTTCTTCCAGGTCTCTTATGAATATGTTGACCATCATAGGTCTCAGTACCAATTCTACAAGTGGATCCTGATATTTTCTTCTCTCTCCTCTGAAAACTGACCATTTATTCCTACCCTTTGTTTCCTATCTTTTGACCAGGTACCAAGCCATAAGAAGTCCTTCCCTTTTAACCCGTGACAGCTGACTGTACTTAAGGGCCTTTGGTAAGGGACCTTATCAGAGGCTTTCTGAAAATCTAAGTACCCTCTCACTACCAGATCATCCTGGTCCAAGTGGTGGTTGACCCCCTCAAAGAATTCTAATACAGTAGACTTCCGATAATCCGGCACCCTTGGGACCCAGGTGGTGCCGGATTATTAGAAATGCCGGACTATCAGGAGGTACTCTGGCAGGGGCGGGTCTTGTTGGACGGGAAGCGGGGGAGGGGGTGGGGTGTGCCAAACCCTCCCTCCTGCTGCAGGGAGGCAGAGCCTGCGAGCGGTGGAAGAGGAGAGGCGGTGACAGGCAGGCAGCCGCATTCAGGACGTTCTGGTCAGTTACAGTCACTCCGGCTGGATCCACAGCTGACACGCAATTAATGTAACGTTCCTCTCTACTGCCGGGAGGAGGGGGGGCAGGGGAAGGTAGGGATAGGTGGGAGAGGGACCCCCGCCCCCCCCTCCCGGCAGTAGAGAGGAAAGTTACATTAACTGCGTGTCGGCTGTGGATCCAGCCGGAGCGACTATAACTGACCAGAAAGTCCTGAATGCGGCTGCTTTGGCACACCCTCGCCCCCTCCTCTTCCCTCTCCCCCTCTACCACCGACCCCTACCCCCCCTCCTCCTGGCAGTAGAGAGGAAAGTTACATTAACTGCGTGTCGGCTGTGGATCCCGCCGCAGTTCATCAATTACTCTAACAACTTGAAGCAGCTGCCGGAGCACTTCCGGGTTGCAGTTGGTGCCGGACCATCAGGTGTACCGGACCACTGGATGCCGGACCACCGGAGTTTTACTGTAGATTGGTGAGGTAGGGTTTCCCTTTTCAAAAGCTTGGTTGACTTTTCCCCTACATGTTATGTTCTTCTGTTTCTGATAATTGGTGTGCAGTACCTGGTACTTAGCATTTTGATTTGATTAATTAATTATAAGACATGTTACAAGATAAACCAATATGGGTATATTTCCCAATGTAGAATGTACTCAGTTAATTCACAGGCTTAGTGAGTATTATAGATGGTTACTGCAGATTAGATATAGATATAGATAGACAAGAAAAGAATCAAGTTACTTCTGTTAATGAAGCTAATCAAGTCAGGGTAGAAGTGGCTCATTCACAGCAGTTGATGTGGGGATGTGAAAGTCAAGAGGGGAGAAAATTGTCTTTGTAGTGCGTTAACCAGTTTAGACCCTTATTCAATCCTAGGTTGATGGACTTGAATTTTAAATGAACTCCAGTTCAGCTGTCTCCCATTGGAATTGGGTTTTGAAATTCTTTTTTAGAAAGATGTCCACTTTGAAATCCATTATGCAATGTCCAGGCTGGTTAAAATACTCCCCTATAGTTTGTGTGTGTTCCCATGCTGATGTCTGATTTGGGTCCATTAATCCTTTGGCGCAGAGACAGTCAGGTTTGGCCAATATCCATTGCAGAGGGGCATTGCTGGCACTGGATGGCAGATAGCACATTAGAGGTGTGCCGGTGATTGAGCCCCTAATGATGTTACAAATGGGGTTAGTGCTGCGACGGTGTTGCTTGTATAGTTATGTGGACAGAGGTGGCAATGGGGTATGTAGCAGGGATAAGGTGACATTACAGGATTTTTTATGTGACCATGCAGAATATGGTTGCACAATCTGTTGTATGAGCTTCAAGGGTTAGCCGAGTTAGTCTATTAGGGTATGTCTACACTACAGCACTAATTCGAACTAACTTAGTTTGAATTAGTTAATTCGAACTAAGCTAATTCGAACTAGGCGTTAGTCCTCGTAGAATGAGGTTTACCTAGTTCGAATTAAGTGCTCCGCTAGTTCGAATTAAGTTCGAACTAGCGGAGCGCTAGTGTAGCGCCTATCAAAGTTAATTCGAACTAACGTCTGTTAGTTCGAATTAACTTTGTAGTGTAGACATACCCTCACAGAAAAAAACAACAAATAGTCTGGTAGCACTTTGTAGACTAACATAACATGTAGATGGTACCATGAGCTTGCGTGGGCACAGCCCACTTCTTCAGATGACTGGAGTTATGAGTTTGGGATGTGAACACTCAAAATAAATAGGAGAGGGGAGGAGGAGTAAGAAACAGGGAGGGGGTAGGAGGTGGAGCATCAGTATCTGGAGAATGGGTACTTAAACCTAAGCAGATAAAAATCAAAGTCAATAGATAGATTCCCATGTCAGGAAGGAAGGGTTTACCTACCCCTGTTTCTCAGCCCTTTGCATCTCTGGGATGGGCTGGCTGCCTTCCTAACTGTGCCACAGAGCACTCGGCCTGGAGCCCTGCCCGGCCCGGCCCTTGCGAATCCCCGTGTCTAGTGATAACCCCCTTCTCTGTGCTCCCCAACAGCGGGAAAGGCAGCGCCGCAGAAGTGAGCTTAGGTAAGTGTTGGCTACGGTGTCCTGTCTGGAGCAGCCTCACCCACCGGGGTCAGGACTGTCATTCGCTGGCAGGCGGGGGCAGGGGAGGCTGGCAGCCTGCCAAGCAGTTTCAAAACCAGGCTCCACACCCTGAAGTGCACAGCTGGGTCTGCAGCCAGCGAGAGTTTTGGCTGAGGGAGGTGGGGCTCGCCCCAAGGCAGGCCCCTTGTAACTCCCACACCCAATCTGACGGGGCGGCAAAGGGAGCAGTAGGCCCCGGGCAGGAAACGTGTGTCCCCAGCCCTGATACTAATCGATCCAGTGAACACTCCCTTGCCCCTTCGCAGGCTCAGAGCGCTCCACGCAGCTGGGCGCTCCGACCTCTGGGCTGTACATTCCCCAGCGCAGGGTCTGTCTGTTCCTCGTGGGTTTGTGCAGCGGGGCCTGCTCCACACCAGGGGCCCTGGGTGCTCGGGATTCAATGAGGAAGAGGAGGGGAAGGCCCCGTATTGCAGTACGCAGCAGTGATGCCCTCAAGGTGCAACTTTCCAGCATTCTCCAGCTCCCTCTGCTGCTCTTCCTCTCTGAGCCCTCCCCCCCTCCACACGCCCCTTGGCTCAGCCCCACTGATTGACAGGGCAGTTCCCTCTTCTCTCCACTCCCCACCCTTCTTGGCTGGCGCTTCTCTGCTCTACCGAGAGCAAAGCAGAGGTGTCTCTGGTGCAGCCATAGCACTTTGGCAGCTATTCTTTCCCATCCATTGGGACACAGGCTGAGGGAGCGGTGGGTGGGGAAGGACGCGCTCAGAAGGTGATTGCTGCAGATTTCACTATGACCTGCCCTCAGTCCTGCAGGACGTCCCATGGAGGTGGCCTTGTGCATTGGGAAGTGTTGAGGCCACTGCTGGTTGTTCTGTAGCTGCAGCACTATGGTGTCCCACCGGTCTGTGCTTCTTTCCCGGCACCTGAACTGGCATCTACACTACAGCCTTTCTTCAGAATTTGCGTAGCTTTTCCCGATTGCTTTTCTGGAAGAGGCTTTTCTACCATTTGGCCCGTCTAGACTGGGGTAGCGCTACATTGAACTACATGGAATTCTTGCACACAGTGCGGACATGGACCTTCCACTTTCCAAAATCAGGTGGTAAGAAATCAACCTTAACAAACACGACCTTATCCCAGAGTGCAGACGTGGCCCAAGACAAACGGAGGGCGCTGAACCTACGGAGGAAAACCCAAATGTAAAATACAGAACGGGGAAACACTGGCTTGGCAGTAGCATGGCTGATAAAGATACGGGAGCTTCGGAGGAATCTCAATCTCACCCAGAGTCACCAACGTGGAGCTGTTGTAAAAGAAGCAAATGAAAATTGCAGGTTGCGTTAACGGAGGCGAAGCACAGAAATCACGGGAGGTGATAGAACACCACCCATAGCCAGCAATGATAAATTTGAATTGTGAAACCTCAACCATAAAACATCAGGATACTCCCTGAACCATCTGCTCACCCATAAACAAGTCCTGGGTTCCCATCGACCCAGTGCTGTGTCCCTACAAGAACTCCCAGCCTTGCTCAAGAGAAGGTTCTGATGCCTGGATCTAGAGTCTGTGTCAGTTCCATTGGGATGCCATCTTCTCGCTGAGCCTGCTGGGGGCTCTGCTCTGCTCTGCCTCTCTCCAGCACGCTGGACCCCCCGCTACCATCACCACGTTTCCCAGACTGGTGCAATCTCTCTTCTCCCTTCCCCTCTGCAACAACACTCCTCGTGCCTTAGCCAAACATCCTGTGGGTTTGCTCGTAAGCAAGTCACTGGCAGAGCAGTTGCCGGGTGACACTGGGGACAGGGAGGTTCTGAACCCAGGGGCCTATGAGGTGGCCGCTTGAAGTGCTGTTGAATCAGTCCACATAGTGCAAGGGCCCAGGAGGTCACCGCTTGGCGTTGCTGTGCACCCAGCCTGCTGAGTCCAGGGACACCAAGGGGTCAGCCGGTGAGCGCTGATTAACCGCCCCTCCCACAGGTGCTCTGGTAGTGGGTGTGAGTGTCAGTGGACTCCTCTGCTTCCAAGGGGAGAAGAACCCAGTTCTGGGGGACCTAGACCCTGCAGCAGAGCCCCATGGGGAGGGAGGGAGAAGCAGAGCTCCGTTTTACAAGAGCTAGACACGTTACGGAAGGAGTGTGTGAGAGAGATACACCCTCCGAGCTTGTGGCTGAGGGTCAGCACACCTTCGTCACTGCTCTACGGTGCCTGACGGTCTGCTTGAAAAGTTGCCAATGGCTGATTGCTGAGTCAGCCATAGCGCTCCTCCTCACCTTCCCTTAACTCACCTTCCCCGTCAGTCAGATCAGGCATGTGAAAGTGAGGCATCCACTTTCACAAGGATGTTGGAAGATCCGGCTCCTCTAATCTCAGCCCCTCGGGTCATTTGCTAAGTGACAATGAAAGGAAAAAAACCAACAAAGGAAACTTTGCACATGAGCCAGAGATTCGAAATCAAAGATAAGCCCACGTACGTACCCACGCACCAACACGCACACACAAACCGAATAGCATATTGGACTCGTCCTTCCCCTGTGCCTGCACATTCAGGCTGCGGCCAATCCTGCCTTTTCTGTTTCCAGAACTCTCCAGGAAGCCTACCCCTCTCTCCTGCTGGGCTGCAGAGAGGGGCTGCAGGCCAGCGAGAGATGGAGTGACTGTGGGCAATAGGTGGAAGGAAGCATTGTCCTCGACTGCTAAAGCCCAGGCTGTGCAGCAAGAGGCGCCAGACAAGAGGTGAGTGGAGCGCCCTGGGATACTGCCTTGGTAGTGCCAGGTGCGTTGGAAGGCAGGAGCAGAACAAGGCAACGCTGAGGGGTCCTGTCATCCCATCTCAGCTTGGGGCAGCCCGTGTGTCCCTGCGCCTCCGAGCACAGGGCTCCCCTCCGGACCCTCCTGGCCAACAGCCAGTGAGGAACCTGCCCTCCCGGAACCGACCTAATTTTTTTGTGAGCCCAGCTCTGCTTCTGGCCTGTGCACATCCCGGGCAATGAACTCCACAGGTTGTTGGCGCACACAGAACTGCCTGCAATATTCAAGGTGTGGGCATAGGGGATATCATAGATTAACACAGTGGCATTATGCTATCTGATGCCTGATTATCTGTCCTTTTCCTAATGCTCCCTGGCAGTCTGTTAGCTTTTAGAGACTGCACCTATGCACTGAGCAGAAGTTTGGAGGGAAATCTCCACAATGACTCCAAGAACTTTCTTGAGCGGTAATAGCTTATTTAGCTCTCACCACATTGTATGTATAGCTGGGATTATGCGTGACAATGTGCATTGCTTTGCATTTGTCACCACTGACTTCCATCTGACATTTTCTTGCCCCGTTACCCAAAGTTGTGAGATCCCTTTGTAACAATTCACAGTCAGGTTACAACTGTGATTTTTTATCATCTATTGATTTTGTATCATCTGCAAACTTTGCCCTCTCATCGCTTATAAATATGTTGATCAGCCTGTGTCTCCGTACTCACTCCTCATGGGGACACTAGTATTTGCTTCTCGTGATTACAGATATTTCTCTCTACAATGTGAAAACTGCCCATTTATTCCTACCCTTTGTTCCCTGTCTTTTAACCAGGTACCAGTCCATTGGAGGATCTTCCCTATTATCACACAATCCATCATTTTTAAAGAACCTTTGGGTCTTGTCACAGGCTTCCTGAAAGCCCAAGTCCACACTATCAATTGGAACATCCTTGTCCACGTGCTTGTTGACCCGCACAAAGAATTCTAGTAGATTGGTGAGTCGTGATTTCCTTTTCCAAAAAGCCATGTGGACTCTTCTCCATCAGGGCTTTAATCCATAAGAACATAAGAAGAACATAAGAACGGCCGTACTGGGTCAGACCAAAGATTCATCCAGCCCAGTATCCTGTCTGCCGACAGTGGCCAATGCCAGGTGTTCCAGAGGGAGTGAATCGAACAAGTAATGATCAAGCGATCTTTCTCCTGCCATCCATCTCCACCCTCTGACAAACAGAGGCTGGGGACACCATTCCTTACCCATCCTGGCTAATAGCCAATAATGGACTTAACCCCCATGAATTTATCTACTTCTCTTTTAAAGCCTGTTATAATGCTAGCCTTCATAACCTCCTCAGGCAAGGAGTTCCTATGAGATTGACTATGCGCTGTGTGAAGAACTTCCTTTTATTTGTTTTAAACTGCTGCCCGTTAATTTCATTATGGGAACAAGTAAATAACTTTTCTTTATTCACCCTCTCCACACCACTCATGATTTTATAGATCTCTAACATATCCCCTCTTAGTCTCTCCTCCTATGGCACCCATTCCAAACCCCTAAAGTTACCCTTCTCTGAACCTTTCTAATGCCAGTATATCTTTTTTGAAATGAGGAGACCACATCTGTATACAGTATTCAAGATGTGGGCGTACCATGGATTTAAATAAGGGCAATAAGATATTCTCCGTCTTATTCTCTATCCCTTTTTTAATGATTCCTAACATTTTGTTTGCTTTTTTGTTTGTCTCTGCATATTGCGTAGATGTCTTCAGAGAACTATCCAC
The DNA here is from genome assembly GCF_052426305.1 of Pelodiscus sinensis. Taxonomy (NCBI): domain Eukaryota; kingdom Metazoa; phylum Chordata; order Testudines; family Trionychidae; genus Pelodiscus; species Pelodiscus sinensis. Next base: position 54,127,355 of record NC_143061.1, on the reverse strand, counting down.
GATGACTCCAAGATCTCTTTACTTATTAGTTGTAGCTCATTTTGTCCCCATCATATTGTATGTAAGTTGGGGTTATTTTTTCCAATGTGCATTACTTTACATTTATCCACATTAAATTTTATTTGCCATTTTGTTGCCCAATCACTTAGTTTTGTGAGATCTTTCTGAAGATCTTCACAATCTGTTTTGGTCTTAACGATCTTGAGCACTTTAGTATCGGCTACAGACTTTGCCACCTCACTGTTTACCCCTTTCTCCAGGTCATTTATGAATAAATTGAATAGGATTGATCCTAGGACTGACCTAGAGGAGCACCACTAGTTACCCCTCTCCATTCTGAAAATTTACCATTTATTCCCACCCTTTGTTTCCTCTCTTTTAACCATGTTCTGAATCCATTAAAGGATCTTCCCTCTTATCCCATGACATCTTAATTTACGTAAGAGCCGTTGGTGAGGGACTTTATCAAAGGCTTTCTGGAAATCTAAGTACACTGTATCCACTGGATCCCCCTTGTCCACATGTTTGTTGACCCCTTATAAGAACTGTAATAGATTAGTAAAACATGATTTCCCTTTACAGAAACCATGTGGACTTTTGCCCAACAAATTATGTTCTTCTATTATGTTCTTCTATTCTGACAATTTTATTCTTTACTATTGTTTCAATTAATTTGCCCAGTACTGATATTAGACTTAATGCTCTGTAATTGCCGGGATTGCCTCTAGAGCCCTTTTTAAATATTGGCGTTGCATTAGCAATCTTCCAGTCATTGGATACTGAAGCTGATTTAAAGGCTAGGTTACAAACCATAGTCAATAGTTCTGCAATTTCACATGTGAGTTCTTTCAGAACTCTTGGGTGAATGCCATCCAGTCTCGGTGACTTGTTACTGTTACGTTTATCAATTCATTCCAAAACCTCCATTAATGACACTTCAATCTGTGACAATTCCTCAGATTTCTCTCCTCCAAAGATGGGTCGGGTTTGGGAATCTCCCTAACATCCTCAGCCATGAAGACTGAAACAAAGAATTCAGTTAGTTTCTCCGCAATGACTTTATCGTCTTTAAGTGCTGCTTTTGTATCTCGATCGTCTAGGGGCCCCACTGGTTGTTTAGCAGGCTTCCTGCTTCTGATGTACTTAAAAAACATTTTGTTGTTACCTGTAGAGTTTTTGGCTAGGTGCTCTTCACACTCCTTTTTGGCTTTTCTAATTACATTTTTACATTTAATTTGACAGTGTTTATGTATCTTTCTGTTTTCCTCACTAGGCTTTGACTTCCACTTTTTAAAAGAGGCCTTTTTCTCTCCCATTGCTTCTTTTACATGGTTGTTAAGCCACAGTGGCTCTTTGAAAAGTGTCCATGCAGCTTGCAGGGATTTTACTTTAGTCATTCTACCTTTTAATTTCTGTTTAACTAACCTCCTCATTTTTTTTGCTTAGTTTCTCTTTCTGAAATTAAATGCCACAGTGCTGGGCTGCAGAGGTGTTCTTCTCACCACAGGAATGTTAAGTGTTATTATATTATGGTCACTATTTCCCAACGGTCCTGTTACAGTTACCTCTTGGACCAGATCCTGCACGCCGCTCAGGAATAAATTGAGAATTGCCTCGTCCCTTGTGGGTTCCTGTACCAGCTGCTCCAAGAAGCAGTAATTTAAGGTATTGAGAAATTTTGTCTCTGCATTTCATCCTGAGGTGACATGTACCCAGTCAATATGGGGGTAATTGAAATCCCCTATTAGTATTAAAAAACAACAAATGGTCTGGTAGCAGTTTATAGACTAACAAAACATGTAGATGTCACCAGGTGCTTTCATGGGCACAGCACACTTCTTCAGATGACCGGAGTTATGAGTAGGGGATATGAAAACTGGAAATAAATAGGGGAGGGGAAGAGAAAGGAAAAAGGAAGGGGTCGGAGGTGGGAAACAAGGCGTCATTAAGTATTTGGAGAATGGGTACTTAAACCTAAGGGCTGCATCTAGACTGGCATGATTTTGCGGAAATACTTTTAATGGAAAAGTTTTTCTGTTAAAAGTATTTCTGCAAAAGAGCATCTAGATTGGCACAGATGCTTTTGCGCAAAAAGTGCTTTTGCGCAAAAGCATCCATGCCCAGTATAGACGCGCTTTTGCGCAAGAAAGCTCTGATGGCCATTTTAGCCATCAGGCTTTCTTGCACAAAAAATTAAGGTGCCTGTCTACACTGGCCCTCTTGAGCAAGTATTCTTGCCCAAGAGGGCTTATCCCCGAGCTGGAGCGTCAAAGTATTTGCGCAAGAAGCACTGAATTCTTACATTAGAACGTCAGTGCTCTTGCGCAAATTCAAGTGGCCAGTGTAGACAGCTGGCAAGTTTAGACACAGCCAAGGAGATAAAGATTAAAGTCAATAGATTGATTGCTGAGACAGGAAGGATACTGCTCAGAAAGCTGCTCGCACCTTCAGTGGTAGAATCCCCACCAGCCCATATCCTCTCTAATCTCCTTTAGCATGACAAGCCTTTTTCATAAACCACTGCCAGATTCAAAGAGGCTGATGCCAACTCAGGTCTGTGATTTGGTTTAACTCTTGATTCCCCAGTATTGTGACAAGCTGTCAATTGCATAAGAAATAATCCAAGGTAAAAATAACATTAGAAATCCTCTCCTGTCGTATTTGTCTCCCAGTGATAAACAGTAAACTGCTGATACTGACTTTGTTTGTTTTTATTATGGCTCATCGGTCCAAGGAAAAGCAGCAATGCTAAAGAAGATCAAATTCATGCTCTGGATCCTTTCTGTCTTTGTCTTTTCCATTGTTTATAAACTTTCCCGGCCGCCTGGCTGCATCTTCTCATGCGAGCCCACTCCTGAGCCACTCCCAATGCAAGAGGAGGATTTGAGCCAGAGCAGAAGCATCTTCTTTGTGGAGACCACAGACCGCCTGGAGCCTCCTCCCTTGGTTTCATGTTCTGTGGAATCTGCTGCCAGAATCTATCCCGACAGACCCATTCGTTTCTTCATGAAAGGGCTGAAAAATAACACAAAGTGGGATTCAAATTCCACTTCCGTGGCCTTCGCTCTTCTATCTGCGATGGAGAATGTCTTCATCCGTCCTTTCCAGATGGAAACTTTGTTTGAGGAGACACCTCTGCTCCCATGGTACCGTAAGGTGAGAGGAAATATATGGAGTGGGAGGCAGGATATTTTTGAACAATATTTGAAGTAGAGGTGGTTGAAAATAAGTGGTGTTTTGGCACCTTTTTTTCAAGTTTTGAAGCTGTTGTCATTTCGTTGCACCCAGCGTGGATTCCTTTTTCGTGACTGTTTGCTATGCACAGTCAAAATATTGATTGAAATTGTTATGGATCTTTTCTATTTCCTGGCAGGATTTATGGCAAATGGAACATTTCAAATGATTTTGATCACCTTATTTTATGAAAATGGTTAATCACCGTTGTGACAAGTTGGATCACAGAAGTCCACTTGGGGTTTTCTCCCTGTGTGCTGATCAAGCCACTGATGTCCTCCAACCTGCCCTCTGGGATTCCTCACCTTCCTGTCCTGCTGGATCAGAAGTTCTGGTCTCCCCCAGAGGCATAAAGTTGGGGCAACTGTCCCCCTGCAGAGTAACACAAATGCAGAACCAGTTCAGCGTGAGGAGGGCTAAACTATAAGGGCTCAGCACCCAGGAAACCAACCTGCAAAAGAAACCAAAATCCCTAATAAAAATCCATCTTAGTCCAAGTAAAGGTTTTACACGGAGAAAGCTCATAAAGTAAGTTCTTTTTAGCTATGAGAGAGAGATGCACAATGGTTGCTTCCCCCACCCCGGTAACAATTATTTATACTGGGCTTGATAATAAACAAAAGAGTTTTACTAAGTAATAAAAAGTAAGACTTAAGTGGTTGTAAGTGATAAAAGTCAGATCAAAGTAAGTTACTAAGTTAAAGTAACTAAAAACACCAGCTAATCCTAATCTACTTCAAGGTGTGTCTAGACTACAGGGTTTTTTTCGAAATAAGTAGCTTTTTTTCAAAAAAACTTCACCTGCATCTAGACTACAGCCACGTTCTTTCAAAAGTAAATCAAAAGAACACGGCAGTTTTGTCGACTGCAGTAAACTTCATTTTCTGAGGAATAACGCCTTTTTTTTAAAGTCATCTTTTGAAAAAAGGCGCTATTGAATGAAAACAGGGCTTTTTTGAAAAAGAGCATGTAGATTCTCTTTCGAAAAAGCAAACCGCTTTTTTGAAAAATCTTCTTTTAGGCTACGTCTAGATTGCAAGCCTCTTTCGAAAAAGAGCGTCTAGACTGCAAGCAGTGCTTTCGAAAAAGCAAGCAGCTTTTTCGAAAGAGAGCACCCAGGTAGTATGGATGCTCTCTTTCGAAAAAGCACTGTTTGCATTCAAGAACACCTTTTTTCGAAAGAGCATTTTCAAAAAAAAAAGCGTTCTTCCTCGTGAAATGAGGAGTACCATCGTCGAAAGAAAAGCCGCGTTCTTCCAATTTAATTTCAAAAGAACACGGCTGTAGTCTAGAAGCAGGTGAAGTTTTTTCGAAAAAAGGCTCCTTTTTTCGAAAAAAAACCCTGTAGTCTAGACACGGCCTTAGTCTGGACGCTCTCTTTCGAAAGAGTCTTTTTTGAACGTCTCTTTCAAAAAAGCCACTATTGAAAGAGGCTTGTAGTCTAAGAAGTACGCTCTTAGATGTACCCTAAGAAACTTGATGAATGCAAATACTTACCCTAAACTCTAAACATCTCTACCTTGGCCCTGATCTTTCCTCCTTTTCAGTCTTAGATATTTCCAGCAGGCATCCTAGGTGGTAAGTCGTGGAGTAAGGTGGAATCTCCTGACATCTGGTAATTGCCCCTATTGTTTGATTCCCCCTCCCTTCTAAACCTTTTGCCAAAGGTGGGAATTCTTTGTGCTCAATTCAATCTTTTCTCACCACCAGTGGAAAAGTACAAGATCCAAAATGGGTTTCCACATAAGGTGGTCTAGCCACAGACCCAGGCATGACCAACCACAATCCAGGCTTACAGGAAAAACAGAACCATTCACAGATCATTGACTTGATCACCGAGCCATTAAGTTTCTTTAGCACATTTCAAATCATCAATAGATCCACACTATATACTGTATTTTCGCGAATATACCCTGCACGCGAATATACCCCGCAATTTTTCCCGTTTGACTTTAGAAATCCCTATATACCCCGTGCATGAGTATGGCCCATGGGGGAGGGAGGTGGGGTTTATTCGGGTGCAGATATATTCCTGCCTGCCCCACTCCTGTGCACCGTAGCCACCTGCAGCCTCCCGCTGCTGCTGCTGGCCGCTGAACCCTGTGCCCACAACTGCTCCGAGGTGTGGCAAGCAGGCTCAAAGGAGGGTTTGCAAGGGGGCACAGGGGAGATTGCAAGCAGGTTGCCAGGGGGCGCGGGCGGTTTGCAGCGATCTGCAGCGCGGGCCACCCGTTGTCCGGGACAGGGCTCCGGGCTCCTTCCCTTTGTCAGCCCAGGCTGGGAGCCTCCCACCTTGAGCCTCTGCTGTGGATGCCTCTGCCCCGGCTCCAGAGCGTTCCCAGTGAGTGAGCCGGGCTCCCGGGCAGACTTTGTCCCTCGCCTCCCCTTCTGGGAGAGCCACTCCGGGAAAAAATTATTGGGCTTGTAAGTTTCCCCACGTTGTTCAGCCATGGACTGTTCAATCCGGCCCCGGCTCTCTGCAGGGACAAAGCTGGTTGCAGCTCTCAACCCCAGCCCAGCAAAGGTTCAGCCGGGAGGGGCTCTCAGAGTGGGGGGGAGAGGGGAAGGCATTCTCCAAGGCACGTGCAGCACGGCCTGCCTGGCACTGTGTCCCGTGATGCCTGCCTGTGAGCCTGATCCAGGCAAGGGAGCACTCACCTTCCTGGTAGCTTTCGGAGGCCAAGCCTCCTGATGGGAGAAACACTCACCGCCCGGTTCCTGCACAGCTGCACTCTCCCCCAGGTGAGTAAAGAAAGTTTTGTATACCCCGCACTCGAGTATACCCCACGGGGGTGTCTGCGGGGTTTGTAAAAACTAATATAACCCGCCTGTTATATTTGCTAAAATACGGTAGTTCTAAAAGCACATACTACAATGAAACACACACAAAAATAAGATATACGCATTAAGCAGATTGTGACATTAAAATTTATGTTATCTGAGATTATTTGTTTAAAAGCTCTGCAAATCATGCATAGTCATATTCGTCAGCCCATTTTCATAAAGCACGGGGAGCATGGCCACCATATTTTCCAAAAGAAAATATATTGATAAAAATGTGTATATTAAAAAATTTTTTAAAACAAGCATATGCTGTTGCGGAAACATGAGTTCAGTGCTTGTTAAAGGTGTCTGACAGCAACGAAAATGTCTGGGGACAAGCTCCAGAAACAAGAGGAGATTGGAACTCCTTGCCAGAAGATATTGTGAAGGCCAGGACTTTAACAGGGTTCATAAAAGAACTAGAGAAATGCATGGAGGATAAGTCCATCAATGGCTGTTAGTCAAGATAGACAAAATCACATCGAACAAAAGCTACATCTGCTCTTACCTTTTCCTAGCAAAGTTTCATAGCTGAACAAGAAAAACGTCCATTAATGGACAAAGGGATTACAGTTAGGACACACACGGCTGAGAGTTTTGTACAGGACATAGCTAACGGGAGCAGGTGTTGAGATGTTTCGAAGTGGAGTCAATTACATCTGTGTGATTCCTTTCCACCTCTGCAGGTAAATCCAGCCCAGGAAAGGTACTGGGTTCATGTCAGTTCTGATGCTAGCCGGCTTGCACTCATCTGGAAATACGGTGGGATCTACTTGGACACTGATGTCATCTCCATCAGGCCTATTCCAGTAGCAAACTTCTTGGCGGCTCAGGCTTCGCAGTTCTCCAGCAATGGGATTTTTGGCTTTCCTCGCCATCACGGGTTCATTTGGGATTGCATGGAGGATTTTGTTCGAAATTACAAAGGACACATTTGGGGCTACCAAGGCCCCAGTTTAATGACAAGAAATCTCAAGGCATTGTGCAACTTGACCAATTTCCATAAAGTGGAGGATATAAGCTGTCAGAACATTTCCTTCCTGCATCCTCAGCGATTCTACCCCATCCCCTTCTCGGCATGGAGGCTGTACTATGAAGTCTGGAAGAAACGCCCCGACTTCAATGACTCCTATGCTCTGCACCTGTGGAACTACATGAATAGCCAACGCAAAACTGCAATTGCAGGAAGTAACACGTTAGCGGAAAATCTGTACAAAACATACTGCCCCACCACATATAAAACCCTTATTCAAGGCCCAGAAGGCAGTGGTCATCTGCAACAAAACAAGACTGTATGACGGCATCTAGGAGAATGAAGCGACCCTTCCGTCCTTTGACAGTGCTGTGACTGAATCAACTGTGCACAACGCGTATCTCCTCTTAGCCAGTGACTCTCGGCCATTTTCTCTCTGCAGGTGACTTTGTAAGAGAGAACCTCTGAGAATCCACCTCTTCTCCCAAGGTTCCCCAGGCCCTAATGAAATGACTGGGAAGCCGGGGGTGTAAATACCATTCGTGATGACTTGATAAGTATTGTCATGGCTCCTTCCCCACTCTGGCATGATAAATGCAGAAGTGAGGGCCAGCAAGTGTACCCCAAAGCCTTATCTACCAGGCTTTGGTATAAAACTTCCCCCAAAATCTTAAAAACCTAGATCTTGGGAATAAAACTTCTGCTGCCACCACCCAAATGTTGATAAAGAAATCAGGGGAAAGATCATTTGGGAAATTTTCCCCCTAAAATAAAAATCAGGGCACACAATTAACCAATGCCAGGTTAATAAAAAGAAAATAAAGAACTTTTATTATTACAACAATATTCCTGTTGCAAGCATAATGACTAGATGGGAAGTAACAAAATATACTCATGGAGAAACTCCATGGGCCTAGAACTTAGGGTATGTCTACACTACCACCCTAGTTCGAACTAGGGTGGTTAATGTAGGCAACCGAAGTTGCAAATGAAGCCCGGGATTTAAATATCCTGGGCTTCATTTGTATCTTGCCAGGCGCCGCCATTTTTAAAGCCCCAGTAGTTCGGACTCCGTGCCCGTGGCTACACGCGGTACGGAGTAGGTAGTTCGGATTAGGCCCGGGCTTCATTTGCAACTTCGGTTGCCTACATTAACCACCCTAGTTCGAACTAGGGTGGTAGTGTAGACATACCCTTAGTTACAAAGAAAAGCCAAAACATCTTTTAAACAGTGCCAGATCTCAGATCCCGTCCCCAACCCTTAAAACAATAAAGCCTAACGAAACTACCTAAACTTTACCCTACTTACAGAAAATGAAGAATGGTGTCTTGGAGAGAGAGAGACATGCTTGTCCCTCTCTGTAGCTGCAGAGAGCACACCCAGAGAGACAAAAGGGAGAAAGGAAAAAATCCAAATTCCTTTGTCCCAGTTTGAAAGTCCCACCTACATTCCTACTGGTCACTCCACCTGGCTAGGTGTAGTTAACCCCTTAATCCCCAGGCTGCTGGCTAACCCTCATAATCATGACAAGTATGTCTCCTTCTTTAGGAGGTACATTTTCCCAATGTACCCAAGGGATGGCCAGTGGTGTTCTGTTGGTTTCTTTCTTGGGCTTGTCCCATACCAGGAGGCTTCTGGGTATACATCTGGCTCTGTTAATCTGTCTCCTCACTTCCTCGTATGGGTATCGTAGTTTACAGAATGCTTGTTGAAGATCTTGTAGGTGTAGGTCTCTGTCTGAGGAGTTGGAGCATATGCGGTTGTACCTCAGTGCTTGGCTGTAAACAATGGATCGTGTGGTGTGTCTGGGATGGAAGCTGGAGGAATGCAGGTAAGCATAGTGGTCGGTAGGTTTTCGATATTGGGTGGTGTTTATGTGACCGTCACTTATTTGAAACCAACAGAACACCACTGGCCATCACCTACAGTCCTCAGCTAAAACCTCTCCAACGCATCATTAGTGATCTACAACCCATCCTGGACAATAATCCCTCACTTTCACAGGCCTTGGGAAGCAGGCCAGTCCTTGCCCACAGACAACCCGCCAACCTGAAGCATATTCTCACCAGCAACTACACACCGCACCATAATAACTCTAACTCAGGAACCAATCCATGCAACAAACTTCGGTGCCAACTCTGCCCACATATATACACCAGTAACACCATCACAGGACCTAACCAGATCAGCCATACTGTCACTGGTACATTCTCCTGCACATCTACTAAGGTAACATATGCCATCATGTGCCAACAATGCCCCACTGCTGTATACATCGGCCAAACTGGAAAGTCCCTACGTAAAAGAATCAATGGACACAAATCAGATATTAGGAATGGCAACATACAAAAACCTGTAGGGAAACACTTCAATCTCCCTGGACGCACAATTGCAGATCTCAAGGTAGCCATCCTGCAGCAAAAAAACGTCAGGACCAGACTTCAAAGAGAAACTGCTGAGCTCCAGTTCATCTGCAAGTTTGACACAATCAACTCTGGATTAAACAAAGACTGTGAATGGCTCGCTAACTACAAAAGCAGCTTCTGCTCTCTTGGAATTCACACCTCCAGATCAGCTACTAGAAGTGGGCCTCATCCTCCCTGATTGGATCCACCTCGTCATCTCTAGCCTGATTCTGGCCTGCGTATTTATATCTGGGTCTGGAAATTTCCACTACATGCATCTGACAAAGTGGGTCTTTGCCCACGAAAGCTTATGCTCCTACACTTCAGTTAGTCTATAAGGTGCCACAGGACTCCTCGCTGCTTTTGCAGATTCAGACTAACACAGCCGTCCCTCTGATACTCTTGATAGTGATTCTTTTTAAATGAAGAAATTGTTTAAATAAATAAATTAGACAAATTTACAATTTGGGCAAATTTACAAATGTATTTACTCTTTTTTTGTTTAAGTGAGCATGGACTATTGATTCAGTTGAAATCTGGCAATTTGATTTTTGCTGTTTTTTCCCTGCCCCGATGACACCAGGTTAGCCATTGCTTTCGCTCATATCTAGAGCGTAGCTTGTTTTTTCAGTAATTTATTTACTTGTAGAATAGTAGTAGAGAGGTAGCTGTGTTAGTCCGATCTTGCTAAAACAAAAGGAAACACTATGCAGCACTTTAAAGACTAGGAAGATGGTTTAATAGGGATGACTTTTCATCACCTATTAAGCCATCTTGTTAGTCTTTAAAGTGCTGCATACTTGTAAATATTCCTGGAAGAAATTAACATTCATTCTCCTCTTCACAATGTGGATTATAATATATTTACAAAATAACAACACAGCAGGACCAAATACCATCCCTGACAGATTTGCCCCAGGTCCCTAAGTGGCCCGCTTAAGGATTGAACTCACAACCCTGGGTTTACCAGGTCAATGCTCAAACCACTGAGATCTCCCTCCCCTGAGTAACTGGGAAGCAAATTTGATTTATCACTCCTAGGCTGTGTCCAGACTCAGGGGTTTTTTCGGGAAAAGTAGCCTTTTCCCGAAAAAACTTCCCCTGCATCCAGACTCAAGCCGCGTTCTTTCGAAATAATTTCGAAAGAACGCGGCTTTTCTTTCGATGGCGGTAAACCTCGTTTCACGAGGAAGAACGCCTTCTTTCGAAAGTTCCTCTTTCGAAAGAAGGCGTTCTTCAATGTAAATAGGGCTTCCTCGAAAGAGAGCATCCAGACTCGCTGGGTGCTCTCTTTCGAAAAAGCGGATTGCTCTTTCGAAAGATCCGCCTGCAGTCTAGACGCGATCTTTCGAAAGAGGCTCTTTCGAAAGATGCTTTCGAAAGAGCCTCTTCCGAAAGAAGCCTGCAGTCTAGACATAGCCCTATAGACAGTGTACCACATGTCAAACTTGTGTTAAGGCTTCAAAATGGACACCTCAAGGTTTGCAACTGGAAATATCTTGCTGGTGATTGTTCTAAATTGACAAATAAACTTACAATATGGCATAATTGGGATTTGATGTATTTTTGACTTTACATAAGATTTAGGCACGCTGTTCCAGTCCGGTCAGTTAATTTCTAGATTATTATCTGAAAAAAAAACCCCACAACTGTTCATGTGCCTAAGTAGCCTCTGAAATGGAATCCTAGTTAAAGCTGCCCCTTAGCCTCCGCACCAAAATTCGGAAATGGCGCCCCTGTATCCAGTGGCAGGCCCATCACTACAGGCAACATAAGCGGTTGCCTGGGGTGCAAAAAAAACAGCCGTTGAGGGCTTTGGAGGCAGGGACGCCGATCGCGCATTTCACCTAGGGCGCCAGTTGCTGGCAGCTTGTCTAGGGCTGCTCCTGTCTGTATCAATACAGCCAAAGACAACTATCAGGGAGGGTGAGGAGTTATTTAAGTGAATGGCCAATATGGACATGAAACCAAATGGCTATAAAGTGGCCAGGAACAAGTTTGGCCCCCAAATTAGGCAAAGTTTTCTAAGAATCGAAGGAGTGAAATTCCAGGGGAGCTAGATACGTTTCTGGGGGGGATGCCTCTGATGGCATGAGGGCCATTGGCAACTGCCGGTAGCAAAATTCCCCAGTGGCTGGAGACTGGACACTCAGCGGTGAGGGCTCTCCTGGGAAGCGGCTGTGCTGGACACAGAGAAGAGAAGCTATGTGACCTGTCACCCTGTCCCACTGGCATGACCAGACCCTGTCCCCCATTCCGCTCGCAGGCTCCAGTGGGATGGGAAATAGCACTGGCCGGGGAAGTAGGGTGTGGGAGACACAGAGGAGAAAAACCACGTGTCTCACTGCCCTAACCGACTGGCACAATCAGACTCCTGCTACTCTCCCACCTGCAGGATCATACCCTGCCGTGCCTGCTTCCAGAGCACATGAGTCCAGTTTCCCCTTGAGAGCGTTGCTGGGTACCTGCTGTACAGTAGCCACTTTAAAGCACAGCCTTGGCCTTGCACAGAACACATCTCCATTGGCTTTAGAGAGACCTTCACTGGATGGTAACAGATTAGGGTTTCATCTCCACAATGTCACATGTGCCCTGCTATCGTTTCCTTACAGCTGGAACAGCAGGGAGCCTCCTTCACTCTCCCCCCGGCCCTACCAGCTGTGCAGCTCACACAAACCCGCAGGCAACAATGTCCAAGGGAAGACATGTTTAAAGAGCAAAGGGAGAGGAGAACTCGCCCCTGGAGGGGACGTGAGCAGCGCGGCAGGAATGGAGAGCGAGCAGGGAAGTGCAAGTGTAGCACCAGGGGAATGTCTTTTCATCCCTGCTGGCTGTGATGGGGACACATGGCGGTATGCTTGCAGAGGACCCTATCCCCCACCCTCCTCACCCAGTTCTGCAGCCTCCACCCCCTGGGGCCCTAGGACACAGGGGTGATGGAGATTCAAACCTTCAGTGTGTCATAAAGTAAAAAACCATCCTTTCCTCATTTCTGATTAACATCCCCACCCTCCCCCGTGGATCCCACCACGGACTCCTTTTCCCTAATTAAAAACGCAAGATTTCTGAACAGCGGTCTCTTCATCGCTCGTCTTGCAGGAGTGGGGTGGGGAGTGCAGGCCCACGTACCGAATGCAGGGCAGAGGGAAACCAAGTGAGGGCCCCCTGCTGTGCAGCTCTGCCAAGTGTTGCAAGAAGAGGCAGAGGGGAGTTATTGAAAGAGCTGGCAGGGACCCGGGTTGCACTAGGACAGTCCCTATAAGAAATGTTAAGTCGCTGTCACTGCTGACGCAGGGCACCTCATCGAGAGCAACGCGCAGGACCCTCAACACTGGCCACTCAGGAAACCTTCCTTTCCCAGCCTCTCTGATTTGCACTGCACCTCGCTGTGCTCTCCTTATCGCCCTGGTGTCTGGCTGCTCAAACTCTCTAGCTAGGCGCTCTGACTCCGCCCCCACCTGCCAGAGAACGTCCCCCCTTGCGCTCACAAATATTATGGAGCACACGGCAGGCAGCCACGACAAAGGGAATGGTGCATTCGCTGAGCTCTAACCTAAGCCCTATACTCCTAAACCTTCCCTTTAAATGGCCCAAAACACATTCTGCCACCATTCTGCACTTGCTCAGCCTGCAGCTGAACTGCTCTTTACTGCGGCCCAGGCTGCCTGTGTACGGTTTCATTAGACACCAGCCCTAGGGGGAGGCTGGGTCGCCAAGGCTCACAACAGGCATTTTCACCTCTCCAATCTGATTTTTCTATCTAGGAAAAAAGTTCCTGGGTGCATCTTTCAGAAGAGGCCGGAGTTGTTAAAAGTGTGCGTATCCTGCTCCTTCCCCAGCCATCCCACCTTGATGTCAGTGAACCTGCCCCTGGGCTTCACCAGCGCCTGCCGCGTGATTGAGAAGTACCCCTTGTGGTTTACTCCTTGGCAATGTGGCTGGGTGCCAAGATGGGGATGTGGGTTCCGTCTATCACCCCGCCGCAGTGAGGGAACCCCATCGCGGCAATGCCCCCCACTGTGGCACCCACGTTCCCCAGAGTCACCTCCTCCATAGCAAAGCGGTATGGATTGGTTTGGCTACTTGTATAGCAGCAGCTCCCCCTGTAGATTTCCTCACTCCACACGGCTTCCCAACTGGCCGGTAGCTGTCTGCCCTTGCAAGCTCCACAGGACAATTGCTACTCACTTCTCCACAGTCAGAGCAGGTCTCATTCCCGTGTCCCTGCACTTTAGGGCAGGGGAAAACCATTTGCAAAGTCCCATGAAAGTGGCCTTGTGCATTCGGAAGTTTTGCGGCCACTGCTGCTAGTCCCGTAGCTGCAGCACTATGCGGTCCCACCGATCTGTGCTTGTTCCCCAGCCCCAGAAGCAGCATTGCACTGTGTCCAGGCCATCAGGTGCAGGCTGCATTTCCAATTCGCTCATCCTAAGGGCTTGCCTGAACAGCGTGTCCATGGCATCCCAAGATTCATACTCATCCCCTTCATGGAGGGCCAGGCATGCGCTCTCGAAATGCTTCACCAAGATAAACATCATCATGGCAGTGCTGTGATGCAAAATGGGATTCATGAGGGGGCCATGCACACACAGCTTGTGGCATCTGCGGAGGTAACCAGGACCTAAAAGGACATGAAAGGACAGTTTCCCTTGGATCCCAAGCAAACGGGGAGGGAGCAGACAAGCGCAATATGGGATGCTGACAACATGAACCCAGAACCACCCACTGCACAGTTTTGGTGCCAGTGTGCATAACGGAGAATGCAAAGCAGTGACACTGGGGGCTAGCTACCCACAGTGCACTGCTCTCAATGTCGACCGCCTGTCCCTACTGGGGAAGTGCTACTTCAAACTACATGGAATTCTTGCACACGGTGGGGACCTGGACCTTTGACTTTATAAAATCAGGTGGTAAGAAATCAACCTTAACAAACACGACCTTATCCCAGAGTGCAGACGTGGCCAAAGACCAACAGAGGGCGCTGAGCCTACAGAGGAAAACCCAGATGTACAAATTCAGAACGGGGAAACACTGGCTTGGCAGTAGCACGGCGATAAAGATATGGGAGCTTCGGTGGATCTCACTCTCACCATGAGTCACCAATGTGGAGCTGTTGTAAAAGAAGCAAATGAAAATTGCACGTTGCCTTAAGGGAGGCAAGGCACGCACGTCACGGGAGGTGATAGAATCCCTCTGCTTGGGCCTCAGCTGGAATCTGGTGTCCAGTTTTACTCACCAATGTATTGAAAGCGTGTAGAGTGGGGGCAGGCAATAAGGTACTCTCCACCGCCCACAAGCTCTGATTGGACTGGGGAGCACGTGAAGACTTTGCCTCACACACTCCAGGGCATAGAGAGACTCACCAGCTGTTTTAAACAGCTGTCAGTTCCCTCTAAATGCTGCATGCTCCTGGTGGGGGGAGGAAACTTTGCGTGCTCCCCCGTCCCCTTGTCTCAATTGACCCAAGGAGGCTCTGTTGCGAACAGCAGAATAATGGGACGGACGCCTCAGGAGGTAGAAGGTCTTTCACTGGAATGTTTCAAATGGAGGCTGGATTCTCACCCATCTTGAAAGAGGTGCGGGGACTAAGACCCACAGGAAATCAGTCGGGGGCCACACACAAGTGAGAAGCAAAAAAAACCCAAAACAAAACATCAACTGACGTGGCCACTAGCTGAGAAGGAGAGAGACACTCCCCACAATCCCCTTGCACACCAGAGCCTAGGAGGTCCCTGGCTAAGAGATTTTGTGTGCTTCAGCCCCACAAAGCTGTGGTGGGCGCTTCAAGCCTTGGGGGCCAGATCCAGGCAAGCCAGGGCCGCATATGGCCCCAGCGTCTTAGGTTCCCCAGCCCTAGTTTAGAAAAAAAGTACCCTGCATCTTGGCAGTGGGTGAAACTAGAGGGCCCTCGTGCTGCCTTCTCACCCAAACCCTTTCAGTGCTGCCACAACATTTCATGAGGACAATGCTGAGCAACAAACTATACTTAGTCAAACGATCCCTTCTGATGCACACTGCCTACAAAGGTTATTACAGTGGTGCAGAGGTGTGACTGCGAGGGTGTGTTCTATCAACTGGGCCTTGAGCACACAGGTCTCGAGGTGGCAGGGGGAGTTCAGCCTAGCAGTGAGAGCTGGGTGAATGGTGGCCAGAGTCCAGGAAGCAAGCTGCATGTCAGTACTAGAGGGACTCCGAAGGGAAAGGCGAGAGGAGGAGAGTGAAGAAGAGGCAGAGCTGGGGTTGAAGGCAGGAGGCTGAGGATGAAGGGGCCGAGGGAGGTTGTGGATTCTCCATCACTAGAGATATTGAAGAGCAGGTTGGACAGACACCTGTCAGGGATGGGCTAGAGGGTGCTTGGCCGTGCTGTGAGGCAGAGGACTGGACTGGATGCCGTCCTGAGGTCCTGCCAGTTTCCGTGTTCTGTGATTCTGGGACTGCCATAGGCTGGCGCAAGGCCTGGAAGGACAAAGGCAGCTGCAGGCCTGGCACCGAGTGAAGAGCAGCCGGTCTGCTGCGGGGCCAGCTCAACAGGGCTGCTACCCCAGCAGCCAGGCAGGGGGTGTGGCCACTTCCCCTTTGCTGAGGCGGTTCAGCTGGTCAGTTGGGGGCAGCGGCTGGTCCTAGCCGGTCTGTCCCAGCCAGTCCCTGCGGCTGGTAACGCCTTCCAGAGCCAGAATGGGCCATGGGCAGACGGGACTCGGAACGATTCCCTGCAGGGGGCTTCTGACAGGAGCCGTGGCTGGGCGACTGCTCAATCCGTCACCGCTCGGCACAAATGCTCCCTTTGGACACCGCGGCCCACAGGCTGCTCACAGCCCTGCAGCCTCTGCCAGGGAGGGGCCGACCCTTCCCTGTCTCCCTCCGCCAGCCACCAGCGCTCTCACTGGGCATGCTCAGAAATTGCCGTGTGCCCCCGTCCTGGGCAGAGAGCCAGTGGGGGCTGCAGTCTGTTGCCCCATTTTGTCCTCGTGTGGACGGGGTTGGCTGGGAGTGTGACCGGCCCGGCTCTTTCCAGCAGGGACGTCTCAAAGACAAACAAATCGATAATGTGCCAGTGACGTTCCCTTCCCTATCTGAGTCGTGGGCTGGGCTGGTACAGCCGATTGCCCGGCTTCTAGTTGGTTGCCTGTTGAACCTGCCGGGTGTCAGTCTGGGCTTGGCTGAGAGCGACCTTGTCCAGGCGGAGGCTGGTGTTATGGTGGCCCTAAAGTATTAGCAGAGGGATCTAGATCAACACACAGGCTGAACCTCTCTGGTCCAGGACTCTCTGGTCCAGCAACCTCCGTGGTCTGGCAAGACCTACGAACCCCAGGAGCAACTGCTGCACCCTACACAGGGGCGTGTCTGGAATTTGGAAGAGCTCCCCTCCTTTGAAAGTGAACCGATTTATATGGGGGGTTGTTGGGGGTGGGTCCTCCATCTGCTGTGGACAGGATGGAGCAGCCTCCCAGGCCACAGACAAGAGATGCTGCATGCCAGTGGGAGCAGCCCCTGCCTGCAACATGCCCAGTGTGGCGGGTTCTGCAGGGTTCGAGCATCCTCCTGCCTGCACCCACCGTGCGGAGCTGAAGGGAAGAGAATTAAATAAATCAATTGTAGGGAACACCTGGAGGGAAGCGGGAGGTCTGGGCTGTTGTTCACAGAGCGTTGGCGTATTCACACTAGGGATGTGAACGACTGGTCCAATACCCGATAAGCATTTTAGTCAATACACTAGGGCTCCGTCTAGACTGGCATGATTTTCCAGAAATGCTTTTAACGGAAAAGTTTTCCGTTAAAAGCATTTTCGGAAAAGCACGTCTAGATTGGCAGGACGCTTTTCCGCAAAAGCACTTTTTGCAGAAAAGCGTCCGTGGCCAATCTAGATGCGCTTTTCCGCAAAAAAGCCCCGATCCTCATTTTTGCGATCGGGGCTTTTTTGCGGAAAACACTACTGTGCTGTCTACACTGGCCCTTTTCCGGAACAGTTTTCCGGAAAAAGACTTTTGCCTGGATGGGAGCAGCATAGTTTTTCCAGAAAAGCACTGATGATATTACATTAGATCATCAGTGCTTTTCCGGAAATTCAAGCGGCCAGTGTAGACAGCTGGCAAGTTTTTCCGGAAAAGCGGCTGATTTTCCGGAATAACTTGCCAGTGTAGACACAGCCTAGTTGACCAGTTGCTTCCCCTCCCTTAGTGTCTGTATTGGCAAGGAGGGGGAGAAGAGGGGATGCTTCAAAGCAACAGGGCCGTGTGGAGCCTCGGGTCTGCTGATTTGAAATGCTGTATGTAGCCCGGGGTCCCCAGCTGACCCATGGCTCCATGCGGCACTGCCTCTTTCAAACACCGTGGTGTAGCCAGACAGGAACCCCCCTGCAACTTCAATCTTGCTTGCCTCAAAGCGCACAGGGCACAGAGAGCAATGAAATCAGCATAGTCTTTGAAGCCTTGACAGAAAGCCCGGATATGCTGGCTGCTGTGACCCTGGATGGCTGTAAACAACAGATAGAAGGGGCCATCAGCCATTTGTTAACCCGCAAGGGCGACAGAAACTGCCCGTGGCTGGCACTGTTATTGATACGATCACACAACAGTCTCCAGGGAGGAATCTCCCGCTGAGAAAAAAAAATGCCCAGCACTCCTAATTTAGTTATCTTTCTTACAAGTATAAATTATGCTCACAACTCCCTTGTAAGAGCTGGCATCACAAAGACGGACCAGCACAATTTGGCATCTTAGATAAGAAAGAGGATATGTGTCCCTATAGGTATAAAGGTATAAGCACGCTTATTTGAGCTTCGATCCACCAACTGCCTGCTGGTCGGGTAATGTGATTGAACTCCTGGGGACGCCCTGCCTCATATTCGTCTTTCTAAGACGCTGGAATTGAGAGGCACAGAAGGGGGTAAAAATTGTACCTGTATGTATCCTTTGTTTAAGTGCATGCATAGATGTAGAGCTCTTTAAAGATTAAGCTGTCATTTGGTACCATTATTTGTGTTTTATATTGTTTTATTTTTCCTTTTTTTAAATTTTATTTATTTTTGTTGTTGTTTTATTTTTCCTTTGCAACCATTTTAAGATCTGTATTTGCTAGCAGTTAAGAAATAGAGCAATAGCCACTGTCACCACATGCTTTAGAAACCTCTTTAATACATTTGTAACTGTTTAAGTTTTTAATCTGACTCCTTCAGTCGCTGTAACAGAACCAAGCACAATTTAAAAGAACTCCAGCTGGTCAAAGAGGTAGACGCAGGCAGAGCTGGGCGTTTGGTTCATGTCGCCTCCAGGGGACAGATCCGTGGGGCACCTGTCAGCCTTCCCTAGGCTGCCCGTTGCGAAGGGACCGTGTGTCCTTGCAGTTAAAGTCTCGGGTGTAATAAGCTCTCCTGTAAATTTTTGGGGCACCTATCAGCCTCTCTGGGCTGCCCACTGCGAAGGGACCCTGTGTCCTAGCAGTTGAAGTCTCGGGTGTATAATAGAACTCACACACACACACTACTCACTACCCCGACTGTCGGTTGACATCTGGGAAGCATGGAGACTGCTTGAGTCCCCCACTAGCCCTGTGCTCCCTGCAGCACTTTCACCTTTGAAGTGTAGCAGCAGCCTCTAAGGCTGTGGCTAAGTTTCAGAGGCGCAGTCGCCCTTATCGACTCATTGAAGAGTCAATGCAAATTTCATCAACTATTCAATTAAATGTAACCTTTCTGCCAGGCCGAGTTAATAGCAGCAAGGGCCAGGTTCAGTATCTAGGGGCCTCCTCCCAACAACATAATACAACACCGGCTCAAGCCCCCACCCAGTGACCTGGGAAATCTTACACACACCCCTGGGTGCCTCAAAAAGGAAATTCTTCCCCTTTCACAAGCACAGAGCCTCGGTATAGCAGCAAATCTTTATAACATGAGGTAACCGACATCTGCATTAAATGGGGGAATCACCACAACTCAAATTCATAGATCAAGCATGAGCAAAGACCCTCCTCCCAGCCACGAATCACCCAAAGTCCCCAAAAGTCTGACACCCCAAGAGTCTCTTGAGTCCAGCAACCCAAAAATCACCCGAAGTCCCAAAGTCGAACACCCCAAAAGTCTCTGCCCCGGGTCAGTGCCACCCCAGGGTTCAAAAGTTCACCCGGCAGGGTTTTACCATCCCAACCTGGGTGGAATGGCGGGGGCGGGGCGTTGATACACCTTACGTGGTCCACCGACGGCTCTGCCTCTCCATAGGGTTCTGCTGCCGCCGTCAATGCGAGTCACTTCACCACACTCCACCTGCTGTCCTGTGAGCCGCTCCAGCCATCCCATGAACTGCCCTGCTCCAAGCTGGGATGGGGTGACAGGACCACTCAGCGTTGCCTTGCTCTGCTCCTGCCTTCCGACGCACCTGGCACCACCAAGGGGGGTCCCAGGACGCTCCACTCACCTCTTGTCTGGCGCCTCCCGTCGCTCAGCTTGGGGTTTAGCGCGTCAGGCCCCCTCTCCTCCACGGTTTGTTCACTGCCGCTCCCTCCGTCCCGTCCTCTCTCTCGCTCTGCCCTGCAGCCCCTCAGCCACTGCGGAACCAAATCTCCTCTGTTCCCTGCCCGCCAGCCCGGTCCTGCAGCGCTCCCCTGCCAGGGCGCGGCTCGTCCAATCTCTCCCTCCCACAGTGACCCAAGGGCTCTGCTCATTCGCTGCCCTGCTGGAGCCACTTCCCCAGGGCTGGGTGGGGGGACGTTCAGCCCAGCAGCTCTGTTCTTTCCTCTCCCAGCCCTCACTGCCTGCCCTGCTCGGCTTCCTACAGCTCCTGGTTCTGGTTCAATCCGCTCCAGACCCAGCTCCCTGCCCTTTCCACCAGCAGCCCCTCTGCTGCAAACTTCTTAGTTTATAGGCCCAGCCTATTCCTGCTTAGGTGAGCCTGCTAGCACTCAGTTGCCTGCTCCCTGGCTGTTCTCCAAAGTGTAGAGTTAATCCTTTAGCATTACAGTCTGTTTTGGGTGGACGCCTTATCGCAGGCATGCCCCACTCCAGATATCTAACCCGTGGGAGGGGCAGGTATCGTCTCCCCTGCCTCTGACATAGCTAAGCCCAGAGACCCTCCCACTCCTGCCCAATGTCACCTAAACTCATCCCAGGGCATCTCTTAGTTTCTTCCCCCAGGATTCCAGGTCATGTAAGACAGCCAAAAGGCCTCCTTTTTAGCTACCACCCTGGTTCTCCTTTCAGGGGCAGGCTATGCAGGTAACAGGCTGGTTATCAGTCCCGCGTGGGTAGACACCCCATGACAGTCGGAAAACAGGGCTCTGGGCTACATGCTCTGACCTAGAATGACTGTTCTTATGTTCTTAAACCACATCAATGTTCTCCTGGGAGGTGCCTGGAAGCTCTGGCCCATTGGTGGAAATTCAGCCTCCATCAGATTATTTATTTTAAAATACCTTTCGTGAAGCAAGAACGTTGACATGAAATTGCATTTCGAATGCTGAGTTCAGCCTGAAAGGAAACATCCCGTTCACTGCCCAGGGTTTTTTCAAACCTTCTTTAACTTTAACGTCGAAGTAAAATTAGGAAGCAGGAGTTGTTTTGTGTCTGAGCCCCCTGTTTCGAAAACGTTGGGAACAGCCCCAAGTGTTGTTCTTTTTAGCGGTTTAGTTTCCCCAATCAGCACGAATTGGTGAATGCCAAATGTTTCAAGGCACCCACATCTTCACATTTCAGAAAATAAAGAAAAAAAAAAGAAGAAAAAGTACAATGCATTCCGCTTGGCTCTTGCTAATGGGGCTTAAACCCCATAAGGAAAACCGCAGGCAAAGATTGAAACCAGAACTAAGCCTGTTGGAGGGCAGATGTTTATTGAAAGGGGGAGTGCACATGCCATCTTAGGGGGGTCCAAATAACCCCCGAACTTTGGCTTTTTGGGGCCCATGTGTAAAATATCTGTGTGAAATCTGTGGAAACTCAGCATCTGCAGCGTGTGCCTACAGGAGAGTTGGGGAGCCTGGGGGTGCCCAGAGTTGGGGGGTACCCACGTCATTCTGTCTCCATGTCTCCTTTCAATGCCAGCTGCTCATCAGCATCTTTTCCTGTGGCCTCTCGGAAAGCTGTGTTTTCAGCTCTGCACTTTGCCTCACACTGGCACCAAGGTGACCTGAGAGCCTGAGGAGCTCCCCCTCCGCCATCCCATCTCCCCACCCTCAGTAATGAGTCAGGGAGTTTCAAGGGTTGGGTTTATATTTCCTCCATAAAAACCCCTGCCAGGCCCCTCCCACACCGGCCCTGTGGGTGGAGGTGCCCGGCCCTGGACCGCATCCCCCTCTCTCTGGGCTTCACAGCCTCCACCCCAGCCCAAGCCACAACCCCGCAGTGCCGTGTGCACAGCTGTGTGGGGAGCACTAGCGCCAGGCTCGCTCACCCCAGTGGGTCGGCCCAGGCTGGGAGGCCGCGGGCAGGGCGACGTACCCAGAGCCAGACACGCCCGTTCCCAGGGAGACAGACACGCGGCCCTCCCTTCGGCCTGCGTCTGGGACACACGTTCTCCCTCCACAAGAGAGGGACTCGGACCTCGTACCCCACAGCCTAGGGGTCCCGGCCGGCTGGCAGGAACCCCTGTGTGCGCCTGTAGCCCAACCTCAGCCTGTCCCGGACCCCTATTTTCATTGTGGGCTGGGGGCAGGGAGCACAGCCCTCTAATACCAGTGTGTGGGGAAGGAGTAGGGGGGAGTCCCTCAGTTGTAAGACCCCCATAGAGACCCCAGCCCCTCGGGGGGACCCCCCACGCTGCCTCACACTGGAGTCTCCCGGCACCCGCAGGCACAGGGAGGGTTTTGGGGTCACTAGGCTGAGTTTAAACTGGCTCTGGGTCTGTTTCCTGATCCAGCAACCGGACCGTTTAAGGGGGCCGCTCATCCTTAGGGAAGGCTTGGAAGGGCCGACGCGGAGCAGGGGCCTGCTGGAGATTGGGGGGAGGCTCTGACAAACTGTGTCCCCCTCCTCATCTTTCCTGGGGCCCATGGAGGCTGTTGGCTCCTCCGGTCTGGGGACAATGTGGGGGCTGTACCCGCTCACCCTGAAGTTATGAGCTCAGTTCTAGGGGTGCTGGTGGGGGGGGGGCCCTTCCTGGAGTCACTCCGACCTGCCCTCGCATGCTGGGCCTTTGGCATGGACCTGCCTGGAGCTGGAGGCCGGTGGCATCTAGGCCCTTGCCAGCCGGGATTCACTCCTTGGACGCACGTCCGGTAAAGGGGGAAACCTTCTACCCCAGGGCAAGATTTTGCTCCAGGTTTCCAGGTGGGGGGGTCACGCTGGGGCTGTTTGTGAATTTTTTAAAAGATCCCCAAGGTCTGTGACTCTCAGACTGTGGCACCTTTGAGGCTCTCCTGCTGCTCTTTGCAGCACAACCCCCGTGGCTGGGATTTGCTCTCTCCTCGTGGGCTAGTCTAGAGATGCCTTCGCATAAACAACTGTGCAATTAACCAATAAGCCTGGGCTTATAGATTAATCCTGTCAACTACACAGGTACACAGGGTGTGACTCACAGTTTCCAATGCAGCTAGCTGGAAGGGAGAGGAGTCCTGGGTGTGGTTATGCTCACTCAGGTGCTTAGCCCTGTAAGGTATTCAGCTGTTGTTATGTAAATACAGTTCCTGCTGGGTTGGGGAAGAAATCCAGGACCAGTTTGTGTGTGAATCCAGTTCAGTCAGTGCTGGGGGGCTGATGGATGCTCAGTTGTTAGAATCGGTGACGAGTCCTGTGGCACCTTATAGACTAACTGACGTGTAGGAGCATCAGCTTTCGTGGGCAAGGACCTTTGACGTCTCTCCTGCAGTTGTTAGAATGGTGTTTTGCCTGTTGTAACTCCTTTGGCTGTTGTGGGGTCAAAAGCCTTGAAACCCCCAAATGTAGGAATTGTAGAATATGACACCTGGGCTTGCAGGAGAGACACTGTCACTGCCAAGAGCTCCGATGGACAAGCCTCCTCCCTCCAGATTCAATTACTCGCCATCTAATAACCCCAGTCCAGCCACAGAGATCCAAAGGGAACAGGCTGGTGTGGAAGGAGCAGACCAGGCTCCTGTTTCTCAGCCATTTGCATCCCCGGGATGGCCTGGCTGCCTTCCTCGCTGTGCCACGGAGCATTCGGCCTGGGGCCCTGCCCATGCGAAGCCCCGTGTCTAGCGGGAACCCGCATCTCTGTGCTCCCCTGCAGGGAAAGGCAGCGCCGAGGCAGTGAGCTTGGGTAAGTGTCGGCTGCGGTGTCCGCTCTGGAGCAGCCAGGGCCGGTCTCTCAATTCCTAGGAAAGACAAATACGAGGTGGGCGTCCCCTTGGAACCTCGGGAGATCAAACATCTAACCTGACCAGCAGATAGATGGTAGATTGACACTCAGAGTAAGTGTGCTGCTGGGCCTATCTTTATATCCCTGGGGGCCCTTATTCTCTTTCTTATCTTAAGAGGCCAAATTGTACTGGTCCGTTTTGTGGCGCCAGTTCTTACAAGAAGTTTCAAGTTAATTTACACTTGTAAGAGAGGAAGATAGCTAAATTAGGAGTGCTGGGTGTTCTTTGTTGGGCGGGAGATTCCTCCCCCCGCGGACGGCTGTGTGTTCGTATCAATATGGGTTAAGTCAAGGGCACTCCTTGGCAGCTTCTTGGTCAGCAATTGGCGTATCTCTGTTTACAGCCATTCACGGTCACACAGCCTGGGCCTTCTGCTCTGTGTGCCCTGCATGCTCCAGGCAAGCAAAAATGGATGTTAAAAGGGGGGTTCATGTCTGGCTACACTTGCTCAGGAGAAGGGTTCTGATGCCTGGATCTAGAGTTTGCATCAGTTCCACTAGGACGTCATCTTCTCGCTGAGCCTGGTGGGGGCTCTGCTCTGCTCTGCCTGTCTCCAGCATGCTGGACCCCCCGCTACCATCACCACGTTTCCCAGACTGGTGCGATCTCTCTTCCCCCCTTCCCCTCTGCAACAACACTCCTCGTGCCTAAGCCAAACATCCTGTGGGTTTGCTCGTCAAGCAGCTCACTGGCAGAGCAGTTGCTGGGTGACAGTGGGGACAGGGAGGTGCTGAACCCGGAGGCCTATGAGGTGGCAGCTTGAAGTGCTGTTAAATCAGTCCACGGAGTGCAAGGGCCCAGGAGGTCACCGCTTGGCGTTGCTGTGCACCCAGCCTGCTCAGTCCAGGGACACCAAGGGGTCAGCTGGTGAGCGCTGATTAACCGCCCCTCCCACAGAGCTCTGGTAGTGGGTGTGAGTGTCGGTGAGCTCCTCTGCTTCTAAGGGGAGAAGAACCCAGTTCTGGGGGCCGTAGACCCTACAGCAGAGCCTCATGGGGAAGGAGGGAGAAGCAGAGCTCTGTTTTACAAGAGCTACACACGTTACGGGAGGAGTGTGTGAGAGAGATACACCTTCAGAGGTGGTGGCTGAGGGTCAGCACACCTTCGTCCCTTTATTATTTCTCAGGGAGTTTTCACATTTTGTTTCATTGTTCTCTAGGGCTCCCTAGCAAATTGTATTTGTCACAAGTACAGGCGGCAGGAGGTGCACTGTTCTACGGTGCCTGACGGTCTTTTTGAAAAGTCGGGGGGAGGGATGGTTCAGTGGTTTGAGCAATGATCTGCTAAACCCAGGATTGTGAGTTCAGTTCTTGAGGGGGGACATTTAGGATTTGGGGGCAAATGTGTCAAGGATGGTATTCACTCCTGCTGTGAGAGTAGGGGACTGGACTTGATGACCTCTTGAGGTCCCTTCCAGCTCTCTGAGATGGTCTATCTTCATACATTAACTTGCTACTGGTTGATTGCTGATTCAGCCACAGCACTTCTCGCCTTGCCTAACCCTTTCCCCCAGCCAAATCAGGCATTTGAAGTGAGGCACCCTGTTGCACAAGGGAGTTGGAAGATCCAGCTCTTCCCCCCCTCAGGTCATTTGTTAAGTGAGGATGAAAGGGAAAAAAACAAAACAAACTTTGCACGTGAGCCAGAGATTCCAACTGAAAGAGATGCCCATGTACAGACATGCACACACAAACCAAATAGCATATTGGACTCGTCCTTCCCCTTGTGCCTGCACATTCAGGCTGCGGCCAATCCTGCCTTTTCTGTTTCCAGAACTTATCAGGAAGCCTACCCCTCTCGCCTGCTGGGCTGAAGGTCTCTGGATCCCAGAGCGGAGCGTGGACCCGGGATCCTTACCCATTCCTGGGGAAGTGGCACCAGCGGGGAGATAGCCAGAGTCAGCGTGGCGCCGACAGAGGGATTGAAGGCCGGTACTGCAGTAGGGGGAACGCTGAGGGACCCAGCCAGAAGGCTGAGGCACGAAGAGGGTTCTGCGGTTCATGGCATGAGAGTGGCTCCAGACCAGAGAGAAGGGGTATGTTGGGGTATGTCTAGACTATATGGCTCTGTCGACGGAGCCATGTAGATTTGTGTACTCGATAAAGGGAAATGAAGCGGCAATTTAAATAATCGCCGCTTCATTTACATCAAGATGGCTGCCACACTGTGCCGATCAGCTGTTTGGTGGCACAGCGCGGTAGTCTGGATGCTCCGCTGTTGACAAAGGAAACCTTTGTCAACCGCCCCGGTGAACCTCATTCCACGTGGCATAATGAGACGGTCGACAAAGGCTTCCGTTGTCGACCGCAGAGCGTCTAGACTACCGCGCTATGCCGCCAAACAGCTGATCGGCACAACGCAGCAGCCATTTTGATGTAAATGAAGCGGCGATTAGTTAAATTGCCGCTTCATTTCCCTGGCTGTGTCTACACTGGCAAGAATTTCCGGATCTGCTTAAAACAGAATAGTTTTCGTTATAAGTATTTCCGGAAAAGGAAATACATTGGCAGGCTGCTTTTCCGGAAAAGCCCTTTTTCCGGAAAAGCATCTGTGGCCAATGTAGACGCGCTTTTCCGGAAAAGAGCCCCGATCGCCATTTTCGTGATCGGGGCTTTTTTCCGGAAAAGACTACTGGGCTGTCTACACTGGCCCTTTTCCGGAACAGTGTTCCGGAATAAGGACTTATGCCCGAGTGGGAGCAGAATAGTTTTTCTGGAATAGCGGCTGATTTTGTATAGTAGAGCATCATTGCTTTTCCGGAAATTCAAGGGCCAGTGTAGACAGCTCGCAGCTTATTCCGGAAAAGCGGCTGATTTTCTGGAATAAGTGGCCCAGTGTAGACACAGCCCCTATGTCTAGAAACCTCATTTATATGGCTGTGTCGACGGCGCCATGTAGTCTAGACATACCCTCAGTGTGCAGGGGCCCACAGGTGGGAAACAGGGGACGGGGGAAGGGCTTTGTGGGGACTCAGGCCCTGGGAGAGAGGGTGCTGCTGGGGGACTCGCTGGGGAAGTGAAGCAGGTGAGGACGGGGCCTTTCTGGTGGCTCCGCATGACCCGGAATCCTGGGGGAAGAAAGGAAAAGATGCCCTGGGCTGGGGGTGGGTGACGCTGGGCAGGAGAGGGAGGGACTCTGGGGTTAGCTATGTCAGAGGCAGGGGAGACGATACCTGCCCCCCTCCCACGGGGAGCCATCTGGAGTGGGGGAGTCTGTGATGCGGCATCCAGCCAACACAGACAGGAAGGGGGTGGGACTGAGCCCAAAGCCAACACCTGGAGGAAGAGCCAGGGAGCAGGCAAGTGAGTACTAGCAGGCTCCCGGAGTTGGGAATAGGCTGGGCCTATCTAACTAAGAAGTTTTCACGAGAGGGGCTGCTCCTTGGAACGGGCAGTCACACCTTGGGAAAGGGAGGAGCACCTGGAGCTGACTTACCCAGAGAAAGGAGGAGAGCCAGGAGTGGGAGGAAGCTGCCCAGGGACGGAGCAGGCAGGGCTGGGAGAGGAAAGCCCAGGACGGCTGGAACCCACCTGGGTAAGTGGCACCAAGAGGGCAGTGGATGGGAGGCCCCCAGGAGTCACTGTGGACGTGAGAGATTTGAGTGGGGAACGCGGAGTGACCAGGTAATAGCTTATTTAGACCTCAACATATTCTATGTATAGCTGGGATTATGTGTGACAACGTGCATTCTTTGCATTTATCACCACTGACTTTCATCGGACATTTTCTTGGCCCGTTACCCAATGTTGTGAGATCCCTTTGTAACATTTCAGTCAGGTTTGGACTTCATATTTCCATTAATTTTGTATCATCTGCAAACTTTGCCATGTTATCACTTGTGAATATGTTGACCAGCCCGGGTCTCCGTACTCACTCTTCATGGGGGCACTGGTATTTCCTTCTCTGAGGCTGTGTCGAAACTACACCCTTTTTTCGATAAAGGGATGTAGATTAGACACGTCGATATTGCAAATGAAGCCAGGATTTAAATATTCCATGCTTCATTTGCATAAATGGTGGCTGCCGTTTTTTTCTGAAATGGGGCTTTTTTTGGGGAAAAAAAGGGCAGTTTAGACTGGGCATTTTTGACAGAAATGCCCCATTTTGAAAGTTCCTGTACTTCTCAAAAAAAAAAGGGGGGGTTCGATAAAGCTCCGTTTTGAAAAAAAGCGACAGCTGCCATTATGCAAATGAAGCGTGGGATATTTAAATCCTGGCTTCATTTGCAATTTTGACATGCCTAATCTACATCCCTTTATCAAAAAAGGGATGTAGTTCTGACATAGCCTTAGTTACAGATATTTCTCACTCTACAATGTGACAACTGGCTATTTATTCCTACCCTTTGTTTCCTGTCTTTTAACCAGGTAACAGTCCATTGAAGGAACTTTCTTCTTACTACACAATCCAGCACTTTTTAAAAGAACCTTTGGGTCTTGTTATAGGCTTCCTCCACACCCAAATCCATAAAATCCACTGGCTTCCCCTTGTCCACGTGCTTGTTGATCCCCCTCAAAGAATTCTAGTAGATTGGTGAATCGTTATTTCCCTTTACAAAAAGCCATATTGAGTCTTCTCCAAGATACTATGTTCTTTTGTGTCTGATAATTTGTGTGCAGTACCTGGTACTTTGTATTTTGGTCTGATTAATTCATTAAAAGGCACATTACCAGATAAACCAATGCAGGTATATCTCCTTACTTTAGAAGTGCAATGTACTCCATTTATTCACAGACTTAGTGAGTATTATAGACAGTTCCTGCAGATTTTCCCCTTCCGACACCTCAAATCCACAACTGCCAGAAAATTGCTCTTATGCCAGATACTGGAATGGAGTCCAGGCAGGTCTCACTTTCTCTCTTACAGCCTTATCTTAAAGATAACACAAGTGGTCCTCTTCGGCATTGAGGCTGCTGTTCACAAAGCTCTGGCTGACTTGGGAACATTGGCAGAACTGTCTATAATGGAGATGCACTGGTAATATCAATCAAGCGGGCCACGCAGAGGAAGCACACCTGAAACACTGGCCAGTCCAGACACGGGGCCAAATTCTGCTTCCTTCATGAGGCAACTTCAGATCCATTGAGGTTGTGTAGAAAGGGTGAATTTGGCCTGTGCGTTTATTTTTCATTTCACACAGACAAAAGAAAACAGAGGACAAATGGATAGTAACTCTGCTCCCACAGGGACTGCACAGCCAAGTAGACCATGTGAATTCTAATATTACCAATGCCCTGCAGTGAGAATCTACACGGAAAAATACACGAACCACTTCCTGAAAGGTGTGAATTACTTTGGCTCTTCTGCTCCCTCATAGGGAGCTCCCCAGACAAGACAGCGGGTTGTTCTGTTTTCTGGGCCTTTCCCTTGCTCTTTTTCAAACACACACCACTGTAGCTCAGTAGGGTCCTTTGCTTGCATGCAGTCTGCCGCTCCAGTAGAGTCCAGGCAGTTTCTCCTTCCTGTTATGTTCAGGGACCCTTTTCATTGCCACTACGTTCAGCAGAAAACTCCTCTGGTTTCAGGACTGCAAACTCCAGGGCTTTGCCCCACAGACGGTTCACAGGAGTTTTTCATAAATCATGGCATCAGTTGGAGAGATTAATGCCAACTCAGTTCTGTGATTTGGTTTAACTCCATGATTCCCACATTTTGCAATCAGCTGTCAATCACATAAGAAATAATCCAAAGGAATAATAACATTTGAAATCCTACCCTGTCGTATTTGACTCCCAGGGACGATCAATGAACCAGTAACACTGACTTTATTTGTTTCTTTTTATTAAGATTCATCTGCCCAAGGCAAAGCAACAATGTTGAAAATTGAAATAGGGCTTTGGCTCTTTTTTTTCTTTGCCATGGCCGTTGTCTATAAACTTTCTCCATCACCTGGCTGCAGCTTCTCATTCAAGCTGAGTCCTGAGCCATTCCTGACGCACAAGGCTGATGTGAACCAGAGCAGCGGCATCATCTTTGTGGAGACCACAGACCGCCTGAAGCTTTCTCCATTGGCTACATGTTCTGTGGAGTCTGCTGCCAGGGCCTACCCAGACAGACCTGTTCTTTTCTTCATGAAAGGGCTGAAAAATAACACATGGCAAGATTCAGATTCCACTTCTGCAGCCTTCGCTCTTCTGTCTGCAATGAAGAATGTCTTCCTTCTTCCTTTTGAGATGGAAACTTTTTTCGAGAACACACCTCTGTTCTCATGGTATCATAAGGTGAGAGGAAATATTAAGGGGGAAATATTTTAGATCAAGTAGAAATAGAGGGCAATGAAGGGCTTGGCACATTTTTATTCAAGTTTTGAAGCTGTTGTCCTTTTCTTGCAACCAGTGTGGACCCATTTTTCATGACTCTTTGCCATGCAAAAGTCAAAATATTGACTGAAATTGTTATGGCCATTGTGTATTTCCTGATGGATGAGTTATGGCAAATGGACTACTTCCATCATAATTTTATCAAAATGGGGAATCACCCCCTTTTCCAAAAAGGCAAGAGACTGATAAAAATGTTGTATTTGAAAAATTTCAGTCAGCATGAATTTAAAGTGAGGATTTACTGTTTGGGAAACATTATTTCAGTGCTTGTTAAATGTGCCTGACAGCAACAAAAATGTCTGGGCACAAGCTTTAGAAGTGAGAGAAGAATTCAGAGGTCAATTTGGGGGGAAAAGCCTCCACTCTTTACCCACTCGTCTCAGAAGTGTTTTTCTGAGAGTTCACACCCCTCTGAGTTTTTGTTTTGAAAACGTAGGCAGGCATCCTCCTAAACAGGAAGGGTACGTCTACACTAGCCCCCTAGTTTGAACTAGGGTGGCAATTGAGGGTGACCGAATTTGCAAATGAAGACAGGATTTAAATATCCCGCGCTTCATTAGCATGTTCCCAGGCGGTCGCCATTTTGGAAACTGACTAGCCCGGAATAACTGCCCGTGTCCACATGCGGCAGAGAAGCGTGATTCCGAGATAAACCCCTTAGTTCGAATTAACAGTTAAACCTCATTCCATGAGGATCACCAAAGAATGAGGTGATCACCAAATTCAGTATAAAGCTTCCCCTTATCGTAACTTAAGGCAAGGTCAGGATCCGGTTGTGCCAGGACAATGGGATGTGCCTGGAATGGGATTGCTTCTCAAAGCCATACAGAAAAGAGACAGAATCAATAGGCAGGTGAAAGGGGCTGGCTAGGGTGAGCCCCTGCCCACCCATCATGGACTGCCCCATCCCTGAGCCTCCCACCCCCCACAGCACTTTAGGGAGGGCATTAGGGGCTCAAGCTCTCCTTCTGCTCTTCCCTCAATTCATATGGAGACACTGCTGGCTGTTCCCCTTTATCAGGGAGCGAGGGAAAAGTGCACAGTTGGCTGCATTCCTCACTCTGGCTGGGGAGTGCAAGGGAGAGATGAACCATGGAGAGGCTCTTTTCATCTGACCCCAAGCTGCTGCGGTGAGAGAGGACTGGGGTCGTCCTCTCTCCTCGGGCAGCCTGAACCCCTCCTCCCTAGCCCCACCCCACAGCAATGATTGAAATGAAGAGAAACAAAAATTAACTGAGTTAAGGACCCAAGCAAAGCCGAGTAAATCTTCGTTTATTTTTAAATGAAAGAGGAGACTGAATAATAAGCAGCAGCTGGGTGGAATATTGGTACACCAGCCCACCCTGCCACTGCATAACTCAAAGCCTGAATTTCTCTCTCACTTTTTAACCTCTGTTGAGATTGCCAGGAGGGGTCTATTCCAAAGTTCCGGGAAGTCAATGAGACTCTCTCAACTGATTCATAGAAGCTTTGAATAAGACAGGGAGTGTGTCAATTCAGATGGGAAGGGGATTTGTTTGTGGAAGTAACAATTAATGATCAATGCTAATGAAAGGTAATAATAATGGAGAACTACATAAAACTGAGGAGGTTAATTAAAGAGAAATAAAAAGGCACAGTACCAAATGTGATAGCTCTGCAAGCTGCATGGAGACTTTTTAAAGTCACCAGAATAGAGGCTTGTCTTAAATATATACCCCAAATTAAAAAAAAAAAAAGAAAGAAAACCAAAATTGCCACTGTGGCTGAACAACAAAACAAAGGAAGCAGTGAGAGAAAAAAAGATGGAAGTTAAATCTTAGTAAAGACAGTAGAAAGGAGCATAACTTCTGGCAAATTATATCTAAAAATATAATTAAAACCAAAAAACAATTAGAAGAACAGCTAGCCAAAGACTCAAAAAGTAATAGCAAAAAATATTGTCAGTACATCAGAAGCAGGAAGCTTGCTAAACAACCAGTGGGGTGACTGCATAATTGAGATGTGAAAGGACACTCAAGGATGATAAAGCCAATGTGAAGAAACGAAATTTATTCTTTGTATCGAGGATGTGAGGGAGATTCCCAAAAGATTTAAGGTGACAAATCTGAGGAACTGTTCTAGATCGAGGTGTCATTAAAGGAGGTTTTGGAACAAACACATATAATAAACGGTAATAAGTCACCAACACCACATGGCATTCACCCAAGAGTTCTGAAGGAACTCAAAGATGAAATCACAGGCCTACTACTGGTAGTGTCAGAGGGGTCACTATTTTAGTCTTGTGGAAGAAAACATTGTCCTCACTCTGAGTTTGTAAGCAACAAGTAGCCAGAGGCAGTTTTATTACGAGCTGCAGCAAGGGAAAAACTGGTTCGGACAGGGAGGAAGCCCTCCCCCCCCCCCCCTCCGAGGCAGATCTTCGAATACAAGCAATTATGAAGCAGTTTATATACTGTCTATTAAATATAATAACAATAACAATTAGTCTCCTTCCCATTACAAACACCAATGGCTAACAGTTATTTAGTTCCACCCAGATGCTCCTTATCTCAAGGTCCCTACCAGAGTCAGCATTCTATCCTTATCTCCGTATGGAGGCGAGAGGCGAAGGCAGCGTCTAATTACAGATCTCGCGTTGTCAGGCCACAGACTTAGCCTGACTCTTGCTCTCTTGTTAACAAGACCAAGATGGCTGCACACAAATTCCCTTATTCCCTTTTCCTGCCTCCACAATCCCCCCTTTTGTGCCCACAGCACAACTATCCCTCCAAACCTTTATCTTCATTAAACATTACACAATTAGCACAAACACAAAAGCTATCTCTACCACCACATCCCTTACAACAATCAAATATGAAACTTTTAATAAGCAAAAGCAATATAATCATTAATATCCCCAATATAATTCTATGATGGGGGTGTTCTATAATTTTAGTAACATCATACAACATATAATTAGTAACCAAATTAGGGAGGGCAGGTACATGCTGATGGTACCTGTCCATAAGCACAGAGTCCAGATCAAAGGGAGAAACCCAAACCACTCCCACAAGTTTCTCCTTGGCAATATACAATACTTCGCTTCTTTCACCAAGGTCAGTTCTTAATGTCCTTTTGTAGTCAGAAATCTTTGGGCTTTGGCGGTGTCAGAGGAGCGGACTTTTCCTCTTTTTTTTTCTTGAAACAGTCGTGGTTCAGCATCATGCAGGGGAGAGGTTACCAGCACATCACCCTGTAATGTTTTGGTTCTTCTGGGCTACGTCTACACTGGCCCCTTTTCCGGAAGGGGCATGTAAATTTCACTAGTCATCGTAGGGAAATCCACGGGGGATTTAAATATCCCCCGCGGCATTTAAATAAAAATGTCCGCCGCTTTTTTCCGGCTTTTAAAAAAGCCGGAAAAGAGCGTCTAGACTGGCCCCGATCCTCCGGAAAAAGTGCCCTTTTCCGGAGGCTCTTATTCCTACTGTAGAGCCTTTTTCCGGAGGATCGGGGCACTTTTTCCGGAGGATCGGGGCCAGTCTAGACGCTCTTTTCCGGCTTTTTTAAAAGCCGGCGGACATTTAAAAAAGCGGCGGACATTTAAAAGCGGCAGACATTTTTATTTAAATGCCGCGGGGGATATTTAAATCCCCCGCGGATTTCCCTACGACAACTAGTGAAATTTACATGCCCCTTCCAGAAAAGGGGCCAGTGTAGACGTAGCCCTGGTGTCCAGCAGGTAGGAAAGCAGGACCAGAAGAGAGAGGCTTATCAGCAATTGGGGTAGGATCATTTCGAGATGGAGGGATCTTTTTGCAGTGAGAAGCATTGGCCAACAGTCAGTTCTTGGCACTTCACAGCGGTGTTGGTGGTTAGCAAAACTTGGTAAAGGTCTTTCTAGAGCAGTCTTTTGCTGATGGACATAAGAGTCTCTATTCTCTGAGCTAAAAGCCAGCTAGCTCCTTTGGAACCAAGGTTATTTCCTAGGAATAAAGCAAATTGTAAAAACAATCCCGCGCGGTTGTTTGGTTGTTTGGTACCAGCCTTATCAAAGTGAGGCCCTTTTGCAATGTGGTTGCCAGGGGAACCAGGGTCACAGTAACTGTTGAACTGTTTTACTTCCCAAGCTGGCCTAATACTTTCAGGTTTGAGTTGTCAGTTCTCAGCAAGATACCATGGATTGCCTCAGTTTACTCCTATAGTTCCTTTCTCTTGACTTTGGGGTTCTCCTTAACCCACCAGGTTAAATACAATTTAAGGGGTTTTAATTTACTCTGGAAGTACCAGTATATCACCAGCATTATTATAAATGTTAAAATCAAAACTTCCCACATAATTTGGCAAACACAATTTAAATCCATCTTTAAGATATTTCATCACCTTACTGGCGCTGCCCATGATTATAGGTTTGACCTCTACTGCCTGGTTGAGTGCTGCAGAGGTAGGTGTTTGGCATGGCCCACGGTGTTTCCCTATCTGTGTGTACCTCAGACGGCCAGCCCCAACATATCTTTGGGCATTGGCCACCAACTCCTCGATCTTCGCCTGCAGGGCCAGTAAACCCTCCTCTAGGTACTTACTTCCGCCGTGCCACTCAGAATCTCATGTTAGGTTACTCATCACTGCCGAAGTGCGATAGAGCCGCATTCCATCAACGGTCAGGATCATCCGGCGAGGGGCTGTTATACACACAGACGGATATGTAGAGGGGCAGGATGGAGTGATCTGTCTGGGTAGTCAAACACCAGTAGGTACCGTTTATTTGGACCAGCTCGATGTTTTTGTTTCTCTGAGACAACCACATCAAACCTAGGCAGATTCGTCATGATGTTAAATGGGCAGGTACATAAAATTTCCTTATCCAAGTGGATGCAACAATCCCTGGGTATAGGGAGGCTCCCACACCTTCAGAATAAGCGATGCCCTTGATCTATCTATATGCTCCTGCTTTGGTACAGGTAGGGAGGTTACCATTCTGATCTGATCTGAGTGAGGAATCCCCAGAGGGGCCAAAAACGAACTGTTATACTATGCCCTGTCCAGGTGGGCCTTTGGGTCCTCATGGATTCTCTACTTCCCCACTCCCGTGGGTAGGACGGGGGAGATGGGGACTCATCACCATAAGGGCTGGGTGGTTAAAGCTATCCTATTCTTCAATACTGGCCGTCTAATACCTTTAATTTAGTTCCATTAATTAACAATCCAATTAGTCTCTGGTCCAAATATCTGGTTAGGTTTAGTGAAATGGACACAGAGCTGGACAGATCCTTCAAACTATTCAGGATCAATCGGTTGGCTTGGCTGGTGTCTAGGCCTTTACGAGCACTGGATATTACTGCATCTACCAGCCTGGATTCTCATACAATTTCTGGGCTATGACATAAGTGTTGCTGACGGAGTTTCCAGGCCCAAACCAATCTGCGATGGTATCTGCTAAGCCCCTTCGTTGCCTAATCAGGCACTTGCCAATTTGATTAGCCAGTTTAGCACACAGCTGGTCTATACCAGTGTGGAACATCACCAATGTAAGGACCAGTGACAGTTGTCCTGGTTCTGAGACGGGTCTGTTCAGGGCATGATGCACAATTGGGAGGCTCTATTTTGTCCTTAAGGACCTGGTTAATAATATCCAAATGAGGGCAAGTTAGCAATGGCCATTGTTTAACAAATGACAGCCATGCCTCAGGGGTTACCTTTGTCTGGGCTTTAAGTGGTAAGCCTCAGTGGGAGTCAGTAGGTCCAACTTCAGTGGCCTAATGTTAGTGTTTAGCTTCTTTCCCACAATATTCCATACAAACTTTAACTCAGAGGACTGTGTATTCTTTGTCCTCGTAGTGTTCATGTTGTTACAATAAACAAAATAAATGTGTGAATGAGGGGTGGCCCAAGGCCATGTATTCCCCATTGCTATTAGTGTGTATTTGTTCTATGTATGTGACTTGAAGGAGGTTACATTGACTAGAGTCACTGTTTCTCTTATAGGACCAAGCATGGTTCACAGATGTTTAATTGTTAATAGGAACCCATGCAATTCCATAATTCTTGAGGCCTTTTAAGGCATCAGGCACCAATGAGTAGCAGGGCAAGTAGCTGTTATTGCAATGGTGAGGTTACTAGTTTCCTCATTGTTGTGGGCATCTTTACTTAAATATGCTGATGTCCCACTTGCCCGTGTTGTTTCTTATAAATTTCTTATTATCTCTGGCCAAACCACTTTATGGTTGGTGTGCAAATTTACAGAAGCTAAATATTTCATTTGTGTAGCCATTAAAGCAAAACCAATCCGGTGGGGGAGAGGGCTGGTACCCCACTCCCAGTCCTTCTGTTCACGTGATGCACTCCTTGCTTCCTTCCAGTTCCTTTTTTGTTCACCTGTGGAGACATTGTTAACATTCTCCTAGCCTAAACAATTTCCAAACTATTATCCTTTCACTGAATTTTAAAGTTGCCAATTGATTGGGCCCAATTATTAATTTTGATGGTTTAAATTAATGCTTCTGCTTTACTCAAATTATCCTTTCATTAAAACAATATCCTACACACAACAATATTTGCAATACGTATTACAATTAAGACACACAAGACAAACTTGGACAGAACACAAACTTATTGTGTCATGACACAGAACCATGGTTTTTTGTTGTTGTTTGTTGTTTTTCTTCAGCTGGCACCAGTGCTTTCTGATGATCTGAAAGACAAGAAAATATTTCTACCCCCGTCGGGGTGGCCCATTATAACTTAAAATACTGCCTAAGATCTGCTAGGGGAACCTGTTACAGGTAGTTCCTTACCACTTCCATGGGCGAATGAGCTATAACTTTACGAGAACAAGGGCGCTTCATCGGTACTCTTGACCTTCCACTCCCTCGAATTACCTCTAGAGTTGCTAGCCCTCCCCAACAGTGACATGCCTCAGTTTCCCTCTTGTACCACAGATCAGGCTTAATGTGTGAAGCTATAATGCTTCTCCTTAGCACAAGGTGTTGGTTAGTTATTGTTCCAGCAAGCAAAAAGCTTTTCTTTTCCTGAAAAGAATCATATACAGTGTTACTTATTAAGACTATAGTAATAATAATATTGACATTAAATTTTGTTAAATGGGCGCTTATAAATATTTTGTTTGTATTTGGACAATTTACTTGAGGGGACAGGTGTTTTATATTCCTTTGAAATAGCCAGGCAGCCTGTATTCACATATAATGTTGGATTTGAAAGCAAGCCAAAAGTGTTATCAACTCAGCCTTGAACAGAGACACAGTGAAGTTTCAGGGCTTGGATTCTTAAAACAAAGATTTGTTTTCTTAAAGAGTAAATTTAACCTTAAGGATTGAATGTATAGATTTCATTCTTTTATACAGTTAACCAGTTAAGTGTCAATAGAATTCCTTCTTTTCCTTTTGCAGATTTAACAAAAGAGTCCGTAGCCAAATAGTTAAATTTGATTGTTTCTTTGCCTGGATTATTGAAAAAGGCTGCAAGAAACAAGGAGCCACTTTTTAAAGCAGGTTTCCCTTCATATATTACAATAATCGCTTAATTCCTTCTTATGATCTGTCCTGATTCCTGCTAAATGACCCTTCCCAATGACACATGTTTGTCCAGTATTAATGTGGTAAGGAGGATGGGCTTTCCCATTAGCCCCCTCACCTCCTAATTCTTTTCAATAGGTAAATCCAAATGTGTATTATTGCAGTCAGCTATTACTAATTTTAAACTTCTCAGTATAGGGTTTTCATAACATCCATGCTGCAGCAGTTGATCTATGCTGCTGACTCTGGGGTGGATCACTCGACCATGCTCTGTAAGGAGATTTATTTTGCAGAATGTGTCTCCTTGTTAGGGCAGATTTAGCTTCTAGTGATTACATCTTCAAATTCAATTCCCACTAGTTGGCTTTTAGGGTGGCTTTTAGGTTACGTCCTCCCACGCCCTCAAGCTAATTATAACAGTGTGTGAGGGAAAGGTTTTAACTGTTTTTTTTTCTGGACGGCCCCCACTTGTGCGTTGAGAAACATCCTTGGGTAGCCTGCGATTCCAGCCAGAGAGGCTGTAGTTATCTATCTATTTGCTAACAAGGGCTTGAGAATCTCCTAAAGTTGCTTGGCAGCCCTTTCCTACTCCTGCGTTGTGTTCCGTGTATATGTTTCCAACCAAAATGCCTAGGGCCAATATGGCTTGATGGTCGGCAGGCATTCCTTCCTTGAGAATTTGGAGGAATACTTCCCACAAGCTGTTAAGTCTATTCCAAAACTCAGTATTTTGCTTTGGATCGGACAGATTTGTAACTAGAGCCCGTTCTTCCAAAGGGAAGATCTGACACCTTTCAATTATCTTCTGTGCCTCCTCTTTATCTTCAGTAATGTGTGATAAGGGCCCATATAGGGTTGGGCATAGAAAGGAGTGGAGGGGGTAATGTTGGGCCAAATTCCCCCCTAAGCTTGGGAGAGGCTGTGCACTTGCGTGTAAGTTACATTTCTCACTGCAGGGCAGATTTTTGCTTTTCTGAGCTTCAATCTCATCCCTCAAGGCTTTAATTTCTTTCTCTGTCAATCTGTCAAATGCTTACAGGTCCTTGGACCATGATGCACGTACATGTAGTACGCAGGGGTGCCTTTCAGCGGTCTGGGAGGGTATGCTTAGACTGATCCCCATCCATTTTAGTCATTCAGGGGAGCATCCTGTCCATTCCCTGTCTGTTCAGTGGCTTATAGGAAACTAAATCTACACACTCCAAAGAAGGGGTCTGCTGGGTCTAGAGTGTCAGACCTTATCAGCAGCTCATGAAATAAGAGGAGTCGTCACTCCCTCACATATCTGCTCAGTCTCGAGGTTTGGCTGACCCCCCTTGCGTTCAGAACTCCCTTGTGGGAGAGCCCTGGTGCGGCTGGAATCAGCTTACTTTTCAGAGACCTGGGCAGCGGCATTCACACTCCACTCATTACATTCACCCTCAGCATGCTTTTCACACAAAAATTTTCCCACTTTTAGATGCATCTCTCATTATGGACCTCGTCCATATTTGGGGCGGCAAACAACACTGTTCCCCCCAGGGGCGGCAAACAACACGTTTCCCCCCAGAACCACAGCAGTTCCCAGCACTGCATAAACCTAGGTGCCTTATGTCCGGACGCAATACAACCTTCTTCCCGTACCCGGGGCGGCACCACCAATATCACAGCAGTTCCCAGCACTGCGTAAACTTAGGCCTACTCGGGGATGACAAAACAACCTCCCCGGAACCGTTTTGCGTCTGACCTTGTTGCAGATTCAAGAAGTTCGGATGGCGTGAGCCCACAAGAAGCAGACGACCCTACAGGCAGTCCTCCTCCAAACCCCAGTAGAGATTTCAAAAGGTCTTTTACCTCTCGTTTGGCGCCATGGGGGTGAAGGGGGATGGTCTGCAGCCACTGTCGCTGTCTTCAATCGGGCATTGCCATCCGAGTCACGGCACCAAATTGTGGAAGAAAACATTGTCCTCACTCTGAGTTTGTAAGCAACAAGTAGCCAGAGGCAGTTTTATTACGAGCTGCAGCAAGGGAAAAACTGGTTCGGACAGGGGGGAAGCCCCTCCCCCCCCGAGGCAGATCTTCGAATACAAGCAATTATGAAGCAGTTTATATACTGTCTATTAAATATAATAACAAAAGCAATTAGTCTCCTTCCCATTACAAACACCAATGGCTAACAGTTATTTAGTTCCACCCAGATGCTCCTTATCTCAAGGTCCCTACCACAGTCAGCATTCTATCCTTATCTCCGTATGGAGGCGAGAGGCGAAGGCAGCGTCTAATTACAGATCTCGCGTTGTCAGGCCACAGACTTAGCCTGACTCTTGCTCTCTTGTTAACAAGACCAAGATGGCTGCACACAAATTCCCTTATTCCCTTTTCCTGCCTCCACAGTCTATATTTGCAAAAACGAAGAAGCCTGTGGTAGCTTGAAAACAGATGTATTTGGGCATTTGTGGGGAAAGACGATGCATTTAAAGAGTTCTGTGCCCAGGAAAGCTTATGCCCAAATAAATTTGTTCATCTTTATGATGTCGCAGGACTACTCACTGTGGTTTATAACCTATCCTTTAATTCAATTTCTCTGCTAAATGACTGGAGGATAGCTAATGTGACACCATTTTTTTAAAAGGGCCCCAGAAGTGATTTGATCAATTACAGGCTGAAAAACTTGACTTCAGTATCAGGCAAAGTGCTTAAAATTATGGTAAAGAAAAATATTGCCAGACATGCAGATGAGCATACTTTGTTGAGGCTCAATCAACAAAGATTTTGTAAATGGAAATCATGACTCATCAATCTACTAGAATTCTTGCGGAGAAGGGGGATCCAGTGGACGTAGTGCACTTAGAATCCCAGAAAGCTTTTGACAAGGTCCCTCACCAAAGGCTCTTATGCAAAGTAAGTGGTCATGGGATAAAAAGGAAAATCTTGTCATGGACTGGTAACTGATACAAAAATAGGAATTAAAGGGTAGGAGTAAGTGGTCACTTTTCAGAATAGAGAGAAGTAAATATTAGTGACCCCAGAAGACCAATCCTATTCAACACAGTCATAAATGATCTGGAAAATCATGGCAAACAGTGAGGTGGTAAACTTTGCAGATGATACAAAACTACTCAAGTTAGTTAAGGCAGATGGTGAAGAGCTCCAAAAGGATCTCTCAAAACTGGTGACTGGGCAACAAAATAGCAGGTGAAATTCAAGGTCCACAAATGCAAAGTAATGCACCTTGCAAAATTTAATCCCAATTATCCATATAAAATGATGGAGTCAAAAGTAGCAGTTACCACTCAAGACAGAAATCTTGGAGTTATTGTGGATAGTTCTCTGAAAACGTCTGCTCAATGTGCAGTGGCAGTCAAAAAAAGCAAACAGAATGTTGGGAATCATTAGGAAAGTGATAGATGGTAACAGAGAAAATACATAAATCCAGGCTGAATACGGCATGCCAATGTGATTGCCTCATCTCACAAAAGATACACTGGAATTGGAAAAGGTTCAGAAAAGTGCAACAAAAATGTTAAGGGGTATATGCAACAGCTTCTGTACGAGGATTGATTAATAAGACAAGTACTTTTCAGCTAGGGAGATATGGCTGAAGTCTAAAATGTTGTAACTGGGGTAGACAAAGAAGATAAGGAACTGATATTTACACCTTCTCATTACACAAGAACAGGGGGTCACCAAATGAAATGAATAGGTAGCAGGTTTAAAACAAAACAAAAAAAAAGAAATATTTCTTCTCACAACTCACAGTCAACCTGTGGAACACCTTGCCAGAGGAAGTTACGATGGCCAAGACTGTAATAGGGTTCAAAAAAGAACTAGATAAATTCATGGAGGATAGGTCCATCAATGGCGATTAGCCAGGAAGGGTAGGAATGGTGTCCCTAGTCTCTGTCAGAAGTTGGGAATGGATGAATGGATGTAAAGTAATGCACATTGGAAAAAATAACCCCAACTATACATATAATATGATGGGGGATAATCTAGCTACAACTAATCAGGAAAGAGATCTTGGAGTCATCGTGGATAGTTCTCTGAAGACGTCCATACAGTGTGCAGTGGCAGTCAAAAAAGCAAACAGGATGTAAGGAATCATTAAAAAAGGGATAGAGAATAAGACGGAGAATATCTTCTTGCCCTTATATAAATCCATGGTACGCCCACATCTGGCATACTGCGTACAGATGTGGTCTCCTCATGAGGAGTAACGGTAGTTCGAACTAGGAAGCCTAGTTCGAACTACCTAGTTCGTGCTGCGTGTAGCCGCGCAGCACAGGGTTCGAATGAGCGGGGATTTAAAAATGGCGGAGCCCCGCTTATGCAAATGAAGCCCGGGAAATTCAAATCCCAGGCTTCATTTGCAAGTGCGGTATGCCTACATTACCCTCCTAGTTCGAACTAGGAGGGTAGTGTAGACATACCCGAGGAGACTAAGGGGGGATATGTTACAGGTCTATAAAATCATGAGTGGTGTGGAGAAAGTGAATAAGTAAAAGTTATTTATTTGTTCCTATAATATAAGAACTAAGGGCCACCAAATGAAACTCATGGGCAGCAGGTTTAAAACAAATAAAAGGAAGTTCTTCTTCACACAGCGCATAGTCAATCTATGGAACTCCTTGCCTGAGGAAGTTATGAAGCCTAGGACTAGAACAGGGTTTAAAAGAGAACTAGATATATTCATGGAGGTTTAAGTCCATAAATGGCTATTAGCCAGTATGGGTAAGGAATGGTGTCCCTAGTCTCTGTTTGTCAGAGGGTGGAGATGGATGGCAGGAGAGAGATCGCTTGATCATTACTTGTTCGATTCACTCCCTCTGGGACACGTGGCATTGGCTACTGTTGGCAGACAGGATACGGGGCTGGATGGACCTTTGGTCTGACGCAGTACGGCCGTTCTTATGTTCTTATGACGGGAGGGATCACTCGATGATTCCCTGTTCTGTTCATTTCCTCTGGAGCACTTGGGGTCAGCAGACAAAATCCTGAGCTAGATGGATATTTAGTGTGACCTAGTATGGCTATTGTTGTGTTATTATGATTCAGATTCTCATTATTTCATAACTGTCGAATGTTTCCTTGGGGTTTCCTGTGCCTTGGACACACTCGTACTATGACAATGAACAAAAGCAACATCTGCTCTTGCCTTTTTCCAGCAACATTTCATACCTGAAAAAGAAAAATGGACATTAATTAGGGTAGACACGTCTGGGAGTTTTGTACAGTATATAGCTAACAGGAGCAGGTGTTGAGATGTTTCAAAGTGGTGTCAATTGCATCTTTGTGATCCCTTTCCAACTCTGCAGGTAAATCCAGCCCAGGAAAGGTACTGGCTGCATGTCAGCTCTGACGCTAGCAGATTTGCACTCATCTGGAAATACGGTGGGATCTACATGGACACCGATGTCATCTCCATCAGGCCTATTCAAGTGGAAAACTTCCTGACAGCCGAGGCATCCCAGGTCTCTGGCAGTGCGATTTTTGGCTTTTCTCGCCATCACGGGTTCCTCTGGGATTGCATGGAGGATTTTGTTCAAAACTACAAAGGACACATTTGGGGCTACCAAGGTCCTAGCTTACTGACAAGGAGGCTTAAAGCGTTGTGCAGCCTGACCAATTTCCAGAACATGGAGGATATAAACTGCCAGAACATTTCCTTCCTGCATCCTCAGCGTTTCTACCCCATCCCGTACTCGGCATGGAATCGGTACTTCAAGGTCTGGGAGAAGATGCCGAACTTCAAGAACTCCTATTCTCTGCATCTGTGGAACTACATGAACCGGAAACAGAAGCCTGTGGTTGCAGGAAGTAACACCTTAGTGGAAAACCTCTTCAAAACATATTGCCCCACCACGTATACGGTCCTTATTCAAGGCCCAGAAGGCAGTGGTCCATATGCAACAAAACAAGACTGAATGATGGCATCTAGAAGAACGAGGTAACCCTTCCAGCCCTGAGAGTCCGGTAATTAAAATAAATTGTGCGCAACACGGATCACGGATCTCCTCTGCGTCAGTGACTCAGAATACAGCTCTTCTTCCAAGTTTCCCCAGGACCTAATGAATTGAGTAGGAAGATAGGGGTATAAATACAATTTTTGCCTCTCCTTTGCTTCAGCTCTGGACCCTGCCGTCTGCACAGCGACATTTTAAATGTCTCTATAAATAAAAGCTCCACCCCACCCAATGGCTCTGAATTTGTATTTCCTCACCTAAGCCTCCCTCCAGCATCTGGGATGGGCAAAGGAAAGGGGGGGAGGGTCTGTGCTCAGTGATGGTTTCTGTGTGAGTCTCTCTCAGTCCTTAAATGGCCCCGTTCTTGCAGCATGTGGGCGTCTCCCCGCAGCCCCGTGCGGCTGGGAAGCTCTGTTCTCCCTGCTGGAGACCCCGTCGTGGAACTGAGGCCTGGAGCCCCACGTGGGACCCAGGGACCCACCCCCAGTGCCAGGCACTGCCGCCACCCACACAGCCCCAGTCAGCCACGGCCTGGCCCTGCCGCTGCCCGGACTCCTGCTGCCAGATCCCCTGCGCCTCAGTTTCTGCCTCCAGGCCCCTGCAAGGCCCAGTCTGGCAGGCGTGCGCTGAGCTCCCCTCGCTCCGCACAACACGGGCCGGGGAGGAGCCTCCCTGACAGCCTCAGCCCAGGCCTGAGGGGACCGCGGGGTTCGCCCCCCCCCCCCGCCCGGCCGGGGGAAGGGCTGGAGCCCGGGGCGGGGGGCCGCTGGAGCCCCAGTGCGATGGGCCGGGGGCACCGCTCAGACGCTGCGCCAGCCCCTTGCCCGGTGTCGCGGGCAGACCCAGCCGGGGGCGGGGCCGCAGACACACACGGGCCCCGCCCCGCGCCCGGCCGGCGAGGCAGCCAGGCCCGGCCCGTTGCCACAGCAACCGCTTGTTTTCGCGGGGGGGGGGGCGGCTCTGCGCGGGGTTTTCTCTCCGCCCCGCCCGCGGGACTGCGCGGGGGGCTGCGCGCGGGCGGCGGCTT
The DNA here is from genome assembly GCF_052426305.1 of Pelodiscus sinensis. Classification (NCBI taxonomy): domain Eukaryota; kingdom Metazoa; phylum Chordata; order Testudines; family Trionychidae; genus Pelodiscus; species Pelodiscus sinensis. The sequence goes on along the minus strand of NC_143061.1, from coordinate 54,082,836 downwards.
TCCCGGGGGGGGAGGGGTTGAGCGGGAACCCCCCTGTCCCCGCGGCGGGGCCGGGCCCGGGGATCCCCAGGGAGCAGGCCGGGCCCCGGCGCCTCGGCCCGTCGCATCCCCGGCCGGGTGGGGCCCTTCCCCCGGGGCCGCAGGGCACTCGGCGGGAGCCCGGCCTGGCTCCCCTGCAGGGACGGGCGGCGCCGTGGCAGCGAGCTCAGGTAAGTGCCGGCTGGGGGGGTGCAGCCCGGGAGTCCTGCCTGGCGGGGTCCTGGCCCAGCCCGGAGAGAGCCAGTGGGGGGCGCCCGGGCAGAGGGGCTGGAGCAGGGGGGTCACAGAGCTGGGCTCGCCCCAAGGCAGCCCCCTGCAACACCCCCCCAGGTGAATCCACAGCCCCCTGCAACACCCCCTCCCCCCCCCGGTGAATCCACAGCCCCCTGCAATGCCCCCCCCTAGGTGAATCCACAGCCCCCGCCCAGACACACTGGGGACGGGAGGGGTGCACCTCCGGGCGCCTCCCTCCCCCGACTCCCACCCGCATGCCTGGGCGCTGCCGGGCAGACAGCTGCTGTGAATGCAACAGGCTGGGTCTGGTCCTGCTGAGCCCGCGGGCGCAGGAACCTGCCTCTCGCTGCACAGACACTTTCCCGTCCTGCCCCAGCGCCGGTGAGAACGATGCAAATCTCCAGCCCCAGGACAAACCAGCAGATCAAATTATTTAACAGGCAACTGGCAAATCCATTGAAAATGGTCAAACCAGTCCAGTGCCGGCCAGGAGGAAGCCCTGGAGCAGGGGCTGAGAATTGAGAGCCAAGCCCTCTCAATGGCTGTGTCTAGACGGGCCACTTTTTCCAGAAAAGCAGCCGCTTTTCCGGAAAAACTTGCCAGCTGTCTACACTGGCTGCCTGAATTTTCACAAAAGCACTGACGATCTCATGTAAGATTGTCAGTGTTTTTGCGGAAATACTATGCTGCTCCCGTTCGGGCAAAAGTCTTTTTCCGAAAAACTTTTGCGCAAAAGGGCCAGTGCAGACAGCACAGTACTGTTTTCCACAAAAAAGTCCCGATCGCGAAAATGGCCATCGGGGCTTTTTTGTGGAAAAGCGCGTCTAGATTGGCCACGGACACTTTTCCGCAAAAAGTGCTTTTGCAGAAAAGTGTCCTGCCAATCTAGACGCACTTTTCCGAAAATGTTTTAACTTTTCCGTTAAAAGCATTTCCGGAAAATGATGCCAGTCTAGACGTAGCCATAGTGTCTCCTGGATAAAAGCTCCCAACTGTAAGACAGCTGCTGGCAGTTGGGAGCGTTTATCCAGGAGATGCATTTCCACATAAACTGGGGGAGGGGTTGGGGAGAGGCTGCTGGCTGCTCTGTGCAATTGGGAGGCGTTCATCTTCCCCACAGCCTGCGTTCCTCCGAAGAGTGGAAGAGGCCAGCAAAGCAGGCCGAACATCCCTAGAAACCTGAGGTAACTTGGGAGAAGGGGATAGGACACAACGCTGTGGGAGTTTTGATAATGAATCAGGGCCACTGATGGGGTGGCTAAAGGGCACAGGAGGCCCGGGCCTGTTGAGTCGGCACTGGAGCCCCGCACAGCACAGTCCAGGCGGCACTGACGGCTTGCTGACCCTTGCCCTGCTTTCTCCTCCTGAGGCTTCGCCTGTTTGGAGGTCTGGAGTTGACCCCACTGCTCACTTCCATTCCCCAGGGCCAGGCAATGTGTGTGGGCCAACCCTGATACTAATCCATCACAGTTAACACTCCCTTGCCCCCTTTACAGGGTCAGAGCGCTCCATGCGCCTGGATACTCCATCCTTTGGGCTGTAAATTCTCCAGCGCAGGGTCTGTCTGTTTGTGGTGGGTTTGTGCAGCCCCTGATGCAGTGGTGCCCTGTTCCAAAACAGGGTCTCCTAGGTGCTTTGGTGATACAAATGAGGATGAGGAGGGGTAAGGTCTCAGCTCCCCAGTAACCTGCCCCTCGATTATTTTATTCCTGCTCCTGCTTTGTCCCACCTTGTCCCACTCCACAGCACATCACTGGCCTCCCCACTGTGCTCCTTGGTAAACTATTAGGGATGCCAATTAATCCTCGTTAAATCACACAACCAACTCAAATTAATTAGGGTTAAAATTTAATGACGATTAACCTCCATTTTAATTATACTTAAAAATAGAAAATCAGATGAAATGTATAAAATATTTTTGGATATTTTTTGACATTTTCAAATATACTGTTTTCAGCTGCAATATAGAATGCCGTCCGTGCTTCTGCCACCAATCCAGAGGACAGTCTTGCATGCTGATGACACTCATTAATAACCTTGTGTTGCTTACATTCACGACTGAACTTCTTAGGGGAGAATTGTGTGATTCTTATTCTGCCTTATATTGCATATTATTTTTATTTTTGGATGATGACCCAGCACGTTCTGTCCATCTTAAGAACACTCTCATTGTCGATGTGACAAAATGCAAAGAGGTACCCTTGTGAGATTTCTAGTGACAGCTGCAGCATTCGAGCCAAGGTTTAAGAATCCAAAGTGCCTTCTGAAATCTGAGAGGGACAAGGTGTAGAGCATGCTGTCAGAAATTTTAAAAGAACAACACTTTGGTACGGAAACTACAGAAGCCGAACCCTCAGAAAAGAAAATCAGCCTTTTGCAGGTGGCATCCGACTTAGATGGTGAAATGAACATGAATTAGTCCCTACTGCTTTGGACTGTTATTGAGCAGAACCCGTCTCCGCATGGACACATCTCCTCTGGAATGGTGGTTGAAGCATGAAAGGACACATGGATCCTTTGAGCATCTGGCACGTAAATATCTTGCAATGCCAGCTACAAAAGAGCCATATGAGCACCTGTTCTCACTTTCAGGTGACATTGTAAATAAAAGGGAAGCAGCATTGTCTCCTGCAAATGTAAAAAAACTTGTTTGCACAGTTGACTGAACAAGATGTAGGACTGAGTGGACTTGTAGCCTCTAAAGTTTTACAATGTTTTATTTTTGAATGCAGCTTTTTGTACATAATTCTACATTTGTAGGTTGAATTTTCATGGCCAAAAGATTGCATTACAGTGCTTAGAATGGGAGAAATTGAAAAATACTATTTCTTTTAGTTTTACAGTGCAAATATTTGTAATAAAAAATAAAGTGAGCACTCTCTGAAAATGTAGGAAACATCCAAAATGATTTAAATCAAAGGTATTCTGTTATTATTTAACAGTGCAATTAATCACACTATCAATCACAATTTTTAATTGTATGACTAATCATTATTTTTTTAAATTGCTTGATAACCCTAGATATTATTGAGGGGGTCAGACAGTAGGGGGAAAAAACAATATTTAATTATAATGAACATCGAGATTCAGAAATTTAGAGTTTTCTAACTATTAAAATGATCTGTCAACATCCCCATACAATATATGGCAGAAATGTTGTTAAATCAGACCCTAATAAGTTCTCAAACATTATTTTTCTTCCTTTGACTTCCTCTATATTTTGATTATTATCTATTGAAATGGTTTATTGGTTTGTAAGTGTACAGGGAAATCACAGATTCATGGAATACGAGAACAAGAAGGGTCCTCCAGAGGTCATCAAGTCCAGTCCCCTGCCCTCAAGGCAGGACCAAGCACCACCTAGAAATGTTTGCCAACATTTGCTGATAACAATCCAGTACTTCCAAACCTAGTTGTAGATTTACAGGTAGCCTCTTTTCAGAACAATACACAGGAGAGGCAGCATTTCTCAGCCATTCTGTCTCTCACAATGGCTAGATGGGTGTGGGGAAGGGTTGTTTCTCAAAGTTCAAAGGAAACTACTCATTCCATTTCTAAAAGTCAGGGCCTTTTCTTTTATTACTAATCTATGACCAGTTTTCTCTTTGGAATCTGAAGATGAACTCAAAGTATTAACCCTGACTTAATGCCATGGACGCCAAAATGATCCCTGTTTAGAGGGGAGGTCAGATTTACACACTGGAGTGTAAATACCGCTGTGATGCCATGTCCTGGCTCTTGTGTGGGTCATGGTAAAACACTTTGCTGGGGAAGGATTTTGCGCAGAGCTCCTCAGCTGGTGTAAATCCCCAGTGTCCTGGAAATGCACAGAGTGCTGCGGGTTTACCATAGCCAAGGATCTGACTCCGACCTAGTGCCCGCAGTGTCTGCCCCATCAGCTGAGGTATCTCTTCTCGGGTGGGGACAGCTCCTGCCATCCAGGGTCCTCAGCTGGGACATTGGCCAATCAGGGGCTCCCTTGGCAGAGCCAGATACCATGGGAAATAGAGTTTGACTCTACAAAACAAAGTTGTGTTGAACTTTTGCTTCAAAAAGCCACCCATGCAGAAAATGACAGCCTGGCAGAGCGTTCCCAGACACCCAGAGGCCCACTTGCAGGAAGGAATCTCATGCTCTGGGCTGTACAGCCCGGCACCTATTCAAGCTGCTTCCTTAAAGACCTTTCCCACGGAGCACTATGAGACTATTAATATTAGTGAGGTTGCACAGCAACACCTGCTTCCAGCGTCTTGGAGCAGCTCGTTAGTGGTTCCTAATGAGCCCTCTGACAATACCCAGGAAGTGCACCAGGGATGAGGGAACTTTCGAGACGCTCAGAGTCAGGCTGAGTTGGTAGATAGGCAGTTTGATGGAGAGCCACATTTGGACTCAGCCTTAGATGCTTCTTTTCATCTGTGTTCCAGAGCTGGGAGGAGCTTCCAGAGAAGTAGAGGAGACATTCTCCTTAGCCCTACATGCTGAGGCAGAAAATCACGCCTCTCCAGCTGTGATATGGCAGGGCAAGTCCTGGGGCACAGGCAAACTAAGTGTATAGGGCCACATCCTCAGCTGATGTAAATCAGTACTGCTCCCTCAGTGCAGCAGGAGAGGGTTGTCTTTTGCGTTGTACACAACATAAATACTACATCGAAACGACAAAGCCACTGCGGGCTTCAAATAGCCGAGCTGACCAACAACACACAATACAACAGATCTAGTGACACAGCATACTGCAAAGCCTATATTAAAAATACTAGTTAGGTTGCAAAAGTCAGGCAGTGCCCGAAGTATGCGGTCCCTATTCGTATATGATGATGTAATGAAAGACCATGTCACCGTGCTCATCAGGGCTACATTAAGGTTAGATAGACCACCTCAGTTCTGGCAACTCTTAGCATTTGTGTGCTTGCCTTTGACACCCCAGGAATGTTCTGTGAATGCTGGGTTTGTGGCTGGAATTTCCCAGGTTTTATAACAAGCAAAGGGCAAAACAGAATTTCTGGACTTTTAGAGATAAGCAACCAGGTCTTTTCTCCTCTTGCCCGATCCCTCTTGCCTACCCCTGGACTGGGAAAGTTCCATCATGGGCGGGTTTCCCTCATGGAAGAGAACACCCCAGCCAACCACTTTGACTGGGATGGCAGGAATATAGGATTTGTCATAGGGAACTGGCCCCCTAGGAGTGGCTAAGGCAGCTCATGATGCTTTAGTTTCGAAGTTCCCATAAGGAACTCCGCCAGTCGTACCCTGCAATACACCTCCTGACCCACACAGTGAGCTGTGTATGTCCCGGGGTAACTGATTCCCCATCGTCTTCTGCGGCAGGATTATAGTCTCTCTGTCATGCTCTCCGACATACTATAAAGAGATGCCATTTACTGCAGCATTGTGTTCTCTATATTGCTGTATTTCTGCAGCAGCCCTGCTGTTACCTTTGCTATATGTAAACAGCATGGGGTGCTTTCCACACTGTTAGTCCCTAGGTAACCATAACAACCAGAGCTGGTAACCCCAGGCTAGAAGCCGTCCCCGCTGGTTTCGATTTCACAGAGCAGGGCTCCGCATTCACACCCCAGATCCTATTGCCGGTCACATTGCAGGACACAGACAACGGCCAGCAGCCGAGTGGTTAATCTCAGCTCACTGGCTGTGACTAACTGGAGTTTGTACCTGTCTTGTCTCAGCACCTGTCACATCAGGGTTCTGATCTCAACTGGATGCTACCACAAAGCAAAGAAATAAAAGATGAATAGTGGACATTTCTTCCGCAGGCCAGAGACTCTGTCCATCCTGGTATTACTCGCGGGAGCGAACCCTGTCCCAGTGAGTGTGGGTTTGAATTCCCCTCCAGAGAAGAGACGAAGCAGGAAGCGAACCTACCCATGTTTAGGTCATAAAAGCAAATTGTAGTCAGTCGTGTGTGACCCAGGCCAGCTGCTGGGGAGAGGCACCTGTGACAAACGTAGTGGGGAGCGGATTTGCATGTCCTGTGTTCCTCGGATGCAGGACGAGCATCTCAGCGTGAGTCACAGCCCAGCCAATTCTCCTCCTGCTGACATGTGCAGTGAGGGGCCATGGACACCCACATGGGGGTCTTCTGTGTCCCATGGGTGTAGGTGAGAGTCAGATTGTGCTTCGTGAGGCTCTGGGTGGGAAGAACTCAGGCTGAGTTCTCTCCGCCGGGCTCCCTCCTGTTGCCTCGTGTCCCCCCTGTTTTACTCCCTTGGGCCCAGCACAGGAGAAAAACACTGGCGTGAACCCTCACCTTTGAAGTCGACAAGCCAATGTGGATTTACACCAGCAGAGGCTGGCCCACGAGTCTCTATGTCAGGGTGCAATAATCTGTGAACAAGGGCCTCCTTGTCTGTCCCTGGGGGTATGTGTACACTGCAGAGTTTTTCCGGAAAAACAGCCTTTTTTCCAGAAAAACTACACTTACATCTGCACTGCAGTTGTGTTCTTTCAACAGAAAGTCGAAAAAACAGAGGGGTTTTTCTGACGACGGTAAACCTCATTCGAGGAGAAAGAAACCTTTTTCTGAAAGAGCTCTTTCGGAAAAAGGCACGTGTGGATGGGGAAGAGGGGGTTTTTCAAAAGAAGAGGCCACCAGGAAAAAGCACAGGTGCCATGGTGGCCACTCGGGCCACAGTAATCAGAACTTCATTGTGAGATAGTGTCCAATCAATGTGGACACTAACATTTGAAAAAGCTGATCGCTTTTTTGTTGCGCTTTTGCTGCGTGGACACTCTCTTTCGAAAGATGCTTTTCTGGAAGATCTCTTCTGGAAAAGCTTCTTCCGAAAGAAGCTCGCAGTCTAGACATAGCCTGGGAGCTAAGCTGGACAGCAGCTCAGGAAAATCTGAGAGAGCTCAGCTTTGGTGATAGGGCCCCAGCTATATCAGCCCCCACCCTGTTTCCTGGCCCTGTCGCGTCGGAGACACGCACCCACACTGCACCCTCCACAGGAGTGGCCCGAGGTTGGCTGTGGCAGCTGGCGACCTGGGCGGAAGGCGTGATCAGCGCCCCCACCTCACGGCCGTCAATGACCGTGACGTAATCACGGAGTGCCCCTGACCCTCCAACAACTCCAAATGGGACGCCGATTCATTTCAACTACCTGCCAATCTCAGACTGGCTGCCGTGTAAGCCTGCAACTGGCCCTTCTTAGGTGTCTTTGTTACTATTGCACGACACACCTAGTAACATGCTGTTGCTCCACACAACTCTCTGTTGTCAGTCCTCTTGGTGTACAGGGTCCATCTGAAAACATGGTATGTAGCATTTTATTAACGGCAACTTTTCTCAGTATCTTCTCCGGGGACTATAGAACAGCCGGGTTCCCATCCCACTCTGCAAACTTTGAGGGCAGAATTTTAGACTCCTGCAACTGAGGTCCTGACTTTACCAGTTAAACAGCTGTTCCATTTTACAGGTTATGGATTTTAACCGCTTTCAGAATTTCCAGCTGCCAAGGCTAATGAGAAACATTCCTTGAAACTAGAAAGAGATTTGCAGATTTTTAAACTATCTTTTAAACCTGCTTATTCAACGGCTCTAATATGTATGTCTGTGTTTTAGGTAGGGTTGCCAGGTGTCTGGTTTTGAACTGGACAGTCCAGTACTTGAGCGTTCTGTTTGGGAAACAAATTGAGAAAATATAAATGAGAAAATATAAATGTCCAGTATTTTCTAAATAAGATGTAATGTAGATTGTGATATAATGTCAAGTGTGTCCGATATTTTTGTTGAAACCATCTGGAAACCCTAGTTTTAGGACACAGCATGACCAAACCGGGTATCAGCGAGTGACAGATTTAAGTCAGAACTGAGTAATACAAAAAGTGTTGGCCTAGGAATGGCAAATAAAAACATGCTGCAATATTTAAATACAATGAATCTGTTTAACATGTGGGCTACGTCTACACTGGCACCCTTTTCTGGAAATGCTTAAAACGGAACAGTTTTCCGTTATAAGTATTTCCGGAAAAAGCGTGTCTACATCAGCTACTTTTACCCAAACAGGAGCAGCATAGTTTTTCCGGAAAAACAATGACGATTTTACATTAGATCGTCATTGCTTTTCCGGAAAAGCAAGCGGCCAGTGTAGACAGCTGGCAAGTTATTCCGGAAAAGCGGCTGCTTTTCCGGAATAAGTGGCCAGTGTAGACACAGCCGTGGTTTTTAAAAGCAGTCAGAACTGTGTGTGGGAGAAAGAGAGACAGATCATTGAAGCACTAGTAAGTCAAAAAGGATGGGTTTCTTTTTAAAGTTTCTACTTTAAACTACTAAAAGCTGAAAAGTGTGCTTCAGCATATTTACCATCTGTTGATTTTTGCTCGGTCTTCAATATGCCAGTAGCTGACATGTATTTCCCCGCAGAATTTAACAAAATCTACTGATACCACTTCCTCACAGTGAGAATCATTTTCTAATAGCCTCTGCTATTCACTGTGGCTATTTAGATGGGTATGTGCATTGCTACACACATGTACGTGTGTATACAGTGTAGTTGTAGTCATGCGTTATTGGATTTCACACTGGACATACATGCATACGCTTTAGGTGTGTATGCAGGATTTAAATATAGATGCTCTGTCTTAGGCGTACACGTATATGCAGAAACCATGGCTCTGTGTATTTTCAGTATCTTGATGAGATCTATACAGAGTTATCAAATACCAACAAAATACTACAAAAAAGATGACATTTTCCCTCAAAATAATTTGGTTTTTTGTCATTGAAAACCCAAATGAGTAAAGGATTGAGTGGTGGTGATCTTTTTAAACAAAAATCCAAAATATTCCAACAAAACCAGATTTTTTTGGAAAATTTCAAAAACCCATTTTTTTTGTTCTCAAAAGTATTTGACCAAATGTTGCACTTAGCCATAGGATCATAGAGATTTGAAGGTGTGCAAAGGAAGGGTGGCTCTGTGTCCGCACACGGTCGATGTGGACACTCAGTGCAGATCGGTTTATGAAGAACAATAAATGAACTTACCGGCCTTTCCCTCCTTATTTTCCAGGCTTTCTTCCAAAATACATTCTACCCCTGGCACTGTCCTGTCTTCACACCTCCGTGGCTGGCTATGCCTGGGCATACGACCCCCCTGACGTACCCTACTAGCGGGGTTGTCTTTGGGAACATGCCGGCCAACGCTGGCGGAATTCCCGCCTTCAAATTCCAGTCCCGCCGAGACAGCGTTGACTGGAGGCGGTTCAGTGCCATTGACGTGGAGCGGGTGGCCCGGGAGCTGGACGTGACCACGCTCCAGGAGAACATTGTCGGCGTCACCTTCTGTAACCTGGACTCTGAAAAGTGCCCGCACTGCCAGCAGCCCATAGACCCAGTTCTCCTGAAGGTCCTGAAGATGGCGCAGCTGACCATCGAGTACTTGCTGCACTCGCAGGAGTACCTGAGCGCCAGCGTGGCGCTGCAGGAGGAGCATCTGCGGATGGCCCAGGAGGAGCTGAAGCGCACCAGGCAGGAGCTGGACAAGCAGGCGGAGGAGCTGAAGGGGGTAAAGGAGGAGAGCCGGAGGCGGAAGAAGATGATTGCCACCCAACAACTCCTCCTGCAGGCTGGGACCAATAACTACCACAAGGTGAGCTCCAGGCAGAGGGCAAAAATAGCCTCCCAGCCTAGATTGTTCTGGGGAAAGGGGAGAGTGAGGGGAAGGAGCCTTTTCCCCACTCACCTCAGAAACCCTGGCAACTTGGTCAACGGAAAGGGCAATAAAAATGATGAGGGGTTTGGAATGGGTCCCAGATGAGAGATTAAAAAGACTTGGACTTTTCAGCTTAGAAAAAGAGACTAAGGAGGGATAGGACAGAGGTCTATAAAATCATGACTGAAAAAGTGAACAAGGAAAAGTTATGTACTTATTCCCACAATATAAGAACTAGGAGTCACCAAATGAAATGAATCGGCAGCAGGTTTAAAACAAACAAAAGGAAGTTTTTCTTCACTCGGCGCACAGTCAACCTGTGGAACTCCTCGCCAGAGGATGAGGTGAAAACTAGGACTTAACAAAGTTCAAAAAAGTTCTAGATAGATTCATGGAGGTTAGGTCCACCAATGGCTATTGACCAGGATGGGTAGGAATGGTGTCCCTAGCCTCTGTTTCTCTGGAGGTGGGTGACAGGGGAGGGGTCATGTGAGGATTCCCTGTTGTGTGCCCTCCCTCTTGGGCATCTGGCATTGGCCACTGTTGGCAGACAGGGTACTGGGCTGGATGGACTGACCCAGTCTGGCCATTCTTATGTCCCCGGCTGCTGTGCCCTAGACCCTGCACTAGAGAGAAAACTTCCCCGTTAGGCCCTGATCCGGCCTGACTCCACCCTGCGTGCGACGTGCGCTTACGTTCTTGGCAGCCCCTCAGCTGCTCTGCCCCCGGTGTCCCCAAGTCAGCCGCTGCTGATACTGATCAGTGGCTGACTCAAGGAAGCCTGAGGCAGAGCTGCTCTGGTCAGTTTCAACAGCAGCTAAATCGGGATGCCTGGGACAGAGCAGCTGGGGCGCTGCAGGGTTGGTCCCGCAGCGCCGCACCTCAGTGCTGCGGGACCAACCCGGCAGCACCCCAGCTGCTCTGTCCCAGGTGTACCCAAGTCAGCTGCTGCTGAAACTGACCAGCGGCTGATTCCAGGAAGCCGGGGCAAAGCAGCTCTGCCTCTGGCTTCCTGGAGTCAGCCGCTGGTCAGTTTTAGCAGCGGCTGAATCGGGGAAGCCGGGGGCAGAGCAGCTCCAATGGTCCGGCTGCCCGGAGCACTTCGGGTTCCTGATGGTGCTGGACCATCAGGAGTGCCGGACCATCAGATTCCGGACCATCGGAGTCTTCTCCAGCAGGACAGTTTTCGCTTTCAATTGCAGTACCCCAGCTGAAACCTTAATTCATGCTCCTCCTCTTTTGTTAATGGGCCTGCTTTCTTCCCCGTGCTTCTTTTAGCCTGGCTATCTTTACAAAAGCCTTTTCTTTTTGCCCCTTGGGACTGTGTGGCTAATATTGATTCATTTTGCTTGTCTGCAGCCCTAAGTTTTCCCAGGAAGCCTGAGCGACCTCTGACTTTTCTCCTTGGATTGCCCTCTTTTATCCAACCCTATGGCAGGTTCTTTTTTGGCTTCCAAGTGAAGCTGCTCCTGACAGTCGCACTGTGATAAGGTCCTGAGTCAGATCTCCAAGCATGTCGGGTTCTCTGGTTTCAGCTAGCAGAATGAAGCCGTCTTGTCTGGATTGGATGGGATGGGGCGAACACGCCACGGTGAGGCTCTGACCCCTTTCACTCCTTCGCTTCCTCAGTGTCAGCTGTGTGACAAGGCCTTCATGAACTACTCCTACCTCCAAGCCCACGTTCAGCGCAGACACATTGAGGCCAGTGACGCGGGTGAGTAAGGGGCTGAGTTTTTCTCCTTCAGCTTCTTTTTGAAAGGGTTTTGGTCGGACCTCCCCGCTGCAGGGGATGGCCTTCATGGGGGGGGAGCTGCTAGGGTGATTCCAGCGGATTGCCACTCAGCATCTAGTCTACATATGTTTCTCCCCCCACAGTAGAGGTGACAGATCCAGGGCTGGGACCTAGAGTGGGTGCTGCCAAAAAGACCAGGGGCTACATGAGGGAAAGTGAGAGCAACAGCTATAATACTCAGCCCTGCTGAAAATCAAACCTCATATTTCAGTTGATAGAAACGGATCTATGTGGATAACATTACACCACCAGGTTTGAAATATACCATCTGCGCTGCTGAACATCCCAAATCAGCGATGCAGCACGAGCATTTCAAATGAGAAACAACAGCTTGGAAAACACCTTTAGACCCAGACAGACAGAGAGAGAGAGAGAGAGAGAGAGAGAGAGAGAGAGAGAGAGTGGATGGGGATAGATAGATAGATAGATAGATAGATAGATAGATAGATAGATAGATAGATAGATAGATAGATAGATAGATAGATAGATAGATAGATAGATAGATAGATAGATAGAAGAGAGGCAGGGTGGTCTACTGGCTAGAACAATGGACACAGTGGATTGAGGTTCTGGTACATGCTGCTGGATGACCTTGGGCAAGTCACTGCCCCTTCTATGCCTCAGTTTCCCTGTTTGTAAAATGGAGATGCTGCCACTGATCTCCTTTGTAAAGCTTTATCTAGGGATCTATTTAGTCAGGGTATGTCTACACTACCCCGCTAGTTCGAACTAGCGGGGTAATGTATGCATACCGCACTTGCTAATGAAGCCCGGGATTTGAATTTCCCGGGCTTCATTAGCATAAGCGGGGAGCCGCCATTTTTAAATCCCCGCTGCTTCGAACCCCGTGTAGCGCGGCTACACGGGGCTCGAACTAGGTAGTTCGGACTAGGGTCCTATTCCGAACTACCGGTACTCCTCGTGAAACGAGGTGTACCGGTAGTTCGGAATAGGCACCCTAGTCCGAACTACCTAGTTCGAGCCCCGTGTAGCCGCGCTACACGGGGTTCGAAGCAGCGGGGATTTAAAAATGGCGGCTCCCCGCTTATGCTAATGAAGCCCGGGAAATTCAAATCCCGGGCTTCATTAGCAAGTGCGGTATGCATACATTACCCCGCTAGTTCGAACTAGCGGGGTAGTGTAGACATACCCTCACTTAGCAAGGCCAGAATTCTGATGCTTCAGCTTGGCTGATACAAGACGTGAGAACTGTCTCTCTGCAAAACAGACACCGTAGTCACCTGTTCCACTTCCCAGAAACAAGTGGAGGACAGAAATCACAACAAAAAATGCAAGCTGAGCTCAGCTAAAGGCTGGCTCTCCAGCTGCTGTGATATTTATTCTGTCCAGCAGAGGGCAGTGTTGTCACACATAGCTCTTCCATACAGGTGTGAGATCCTTAAGTCACTTTCCCAAGTATTCTATTTTAATACAACCTGTAGTGAAAAGCAAAAAGAAAAAGAACAAACAAAAAATAAAACAAAAACAAAAAATCCCAACACCCCACCCCCACCCCAACTGCTTGGTGTTTTTAATTTTGTTACCCTTTTGAACAAGTGCAAACAGAGAAAACTGAGCCCCTTTTCTGGGGTAAATGAGTCAGCTTTAAAGTCAGGGAGCGCTTTGCCATGGGCTTTAATGAAAATGGGATCCGATCCTAAATGCCCCAGATAAATCACAGTGGAAGCATCAGGCCATTCCGGCCATCACTCATGCATCCTCGGTTTGAATGGCTTTCGCAGAGAGACAGAAGAAGAAACAGGTGGAGCATATGGAGGATGAGATTCAAGAACTAAGGATGAAGCTGAAAGAGACCCATGCCCAGCTGGAAATTGAGAGAGAGGCTGAGACTCAGCTCAGGGTTCAGGTATGGACACCAAAAAAGTATTTCCAAGGGTCTGGGGGGAAACCGAGGTGGGAAGGGGGTTGGAGAACATTTATTTCACTTTGATTGGAAACAAAATGAAAATCTCAGCAAAAAGTTTCCAACATCAAGAAAAAGTTGAATTTCTTTTAAAATTGTTCACAGAAAATCTGCAATGAAAGACAAAACTGCTTGAGAGTCACCAAATTGTTGGTATATCCTAATAGTAACTGCCCTTAAAAACAAACTGTCATATAAAAGCAGGCCTAGGCTGCATTCAGAGAGACTTGCGGGGGTCATTATACAGGTATATACAGTCAGTGTCAAATCTCCAAGCCCTCCTGCTTGTGCTAGTCCTCCCTTGCTGCCAAATGACTTCTCTGCCCATGTAACTATGGCTACACTGGGGCTTTTGCTGCTATAAAAATGTCAAAAAGCCTCACTGACGTGTTGTGCCGGCTTTAGCCCCAGGCCAGCTCCACACGTGTCTCGTGGAGGGAAGGTATGTCTACTCAGTGATCACAGGGGGTGACTGAGTTCGGTTTCATCTAGCTAGCTTGGGTACCAGAACAGTGATGCTGAGACAGCATGAGCTGTACAAGCCCACTCAGAATTCTGGGTAATTCACACTTGCCTCATAAACAAACTAGGGAAACAGAACTTCTATACGGTGGGGACGTAATTGTTTGAGGACAATACCAAGCTGGGAGGAGTTGGAAGTGCTTTGGAGCACAGGATTATAATTCAAAATGATCACATAAGAATGGCCAGACTGGGTCAGACCAAAGATCCATCCAGCCGCAGTGTCCTGTCTGTCGACAGTGGCCAATGCCAGGTACCCCAGAGGGAGTGAACAGAACAGAGAATCCTCACACGATCTCTCTCCTATCGTCCATTTCCAGACACACAGAGGCTAGGGACACTATCCCTGCCCATCCTAGCTAATAGCCATTGATGGACGTAACCTCCATGAATTTATCTAGTTCTTTTTTAACCCTGTTACAGTCCTGGTCTTCACCACATCCTCTGGCAAGGAGAACTGTTTTGCGCAAATGGCGATCGGGCCTTTCTTGCGCAAAATCGGGGGCCACCTGGAAAATCGCGTCTAGAGTGGCCATGAATGCTTTTGCGCAAAGGCACTTGCCAATCTTGACGCGTTTTTGCGGAAATACTTTAAACGGAAAAACTTTTCTGTTAAAAGTATTTCCGCAAAATCATGCCAGTCTAGACGCAGCCACTGAGTGCTGGCCTTTAAGTTTATGTTTCCCTGGATTGATTGAAAGAGTGAAGCTTGTCGGGCACAGACTGCTTTGGTGCACTTCCAAGGGCTACATCCTGCATCAACCAGCTGCTCAACCAGCAACCAGCCCTGCATTTCAAGAGACCCCTCGCCCAGTCGCTGATCCAACAGAATGTCCATTCCCAGCACTGTATCCACAGCACCCTGTCTGCTGGAGCATTAACCCTTCTCGCGTTTGGACTTGAACCTTACTGCAGAAAAGCCCCCTGCAAACACACCTCCATGGCAAAGGGAGCGTTCCAACCCGGTAGGGTCAGGAGTGGTCCCCTGGCCTGCCCTCATCTAATTGGTTAATTAATTTAATTGTTTTTACTTCTCAACTAAGCACTATGCAGAAGCATTTTACTGCCATATCTCACACACAGATCAATACCTGGTCTGGATGCCCCTTTTGTGAACTTCATAGCCCTGCTGATAAACACATAGGCTATGTCTACACTGCACCCCTTTTCCGGAAAAGGGATGCAGATTAGCCAAGTCGGAATTGCAAATGCAGCGGGGATTTAAATTTTCCCCGTTCCATTTGTATGAACATGGCTGCCGCTTTTTTCCAGCTCGGGGCTTTGCCGGAAAAAAGCGCCATTCTAGACAGGGATCTTTCGGAAAATAAAGCCTTTTCTGAAAGGTCCCTTATTCCTCTTAAAATCAGGAATAAGGAACCTTTCAGAAAAGGGTTTATTTTCCGAAAGATCCCTGTCTAGAATGGCGCTTTTTTCCGGCAAAGCCCCGAGCCAGAAAAAAGCGGCAGCCATGTTCATGCAAATGCAGCGGGGAAAATTTAAATCCCCGCTGCATTTGCAATTCCGACTTGGCTAATCTGCATCCCTTTTCCGGAAAAGGGTGCCAGTGTAGACACAGCCAATAAGCGTACTTTCTATGCCAATATCTAAATCGTTGATGAAGATATTGAACAGAGCCGGTCCCAAAACAGACCCCTGCGGAACCCCACTTGTTATACCTTTCTGGCAGGATTGTGAACCATTAATAATTACTCTCTGAGTACAGTTATCCAGCCAGTTATACACCCACCTTATAGTAGCCCCATCTAAGTTGTATTTGCCTAGTTTATTGATAGGAATATCATGCGAGACCATATCAAATGCCTTACTAAAGTCTAAGTATACCACATCCACCGCTTCTCCCTTAGCCACAAGACTCGTTATCCTATCAAAGAAAGCTATCAGATTGGTTTGACATGATTTATTCTTTACAAATCCATGCTGGCTGTTCCCTATCACCTTGCCACCTTCCAAGTGTTTACAGAGGATTTCCTTAATTACTTGCTCCATTATCTTCCCTGGCACTGAAGTTAAACTAACTGGTCTGTAGTTTCCTGGGTTGTTCTTATTTCCCTTTTTATAAATGGGCACTATATACTTGTAGAAGCACTAGTATGGTTGTAGGTACACTGGCATAACTATGCCTGGTGCTCACTACGTCCTTGCGTGAATGGGGAGGCTCCTCTTTAGTGGTAATGCTAGTGTTAAACCAGTACAAAATTTGGGTCCAGATAGACCTAAGCTCGCAGACCAGCCAGCCTCTCTGAAGCGAGATTGTCAGGGCTCATTTCATGGAGAGAAGGTCCAGGGGGAAGGGGGTCTGAATCACTGGACGGAGTTTTCTTCTCAGCCCCCTGCATGGTGTTTGTGTTTCCTTGGCAGGAAGCAGAGAAAAGTCGCCAGAGAGAAGAGGAGGCAAGAAGGGAATTTGAGAGATGGAAAGAGGAGGAGAGGACAAAGTTCCAGCAGGAAATGGAGGGCCTGCGGCAGTTGTTCCTGTCAGAATTCAAGGAAATTGCCAGCAAGAACTCTGCCCTCGAAGGGGTGAGTGAAACGGGAGAGTCGCCGCTCCGCTGGGAAGGAGATGCTCGGCTTTCTTCCTGTGTGGGCCTCAGTTTGTCCCATTGCTTTCAGGCCAGTACAGAGCGCCAGAGGCTGGCTAGGGTGCTTTTCCTCACGGTCGCTCAGCGCAGCTCCCCTTTATCCCACTGGGGCAGGGGAACGAGGGCGTTGCACGAGGACATGTCAGTGAAACTAGGAAGCAAAGCACTGGACTTAAAATAGCGAGGGGAACCCAAACCAGTATCAAGGCAGGCTCGCTTGTGTCTAGTTCCGCTGCATCATGAAGGTGAGTCTCACCGAAAGGGAAACCATATTCGAAGGTCAAACACTCCCATCTGACAGGCAACGCGGCAATTTAACCAGTGAGTTACAGACCTCAGTGCTCGAGTGCCCTCCCCTTCGGGTGCCATAGCGAGCTGGTTCTGACACCGCTTCCAATCCCTCCTTCCGTCCTCTCCAGAAACTGAAGGAGCTGCAGGCCCAAAATCTGGCGGCGTCCAACCTTGGAGTCCTGCGGGACGACGACTCTGACGACAAGCAGCAGCGGGCGCTGACTCAGCGAGAGCTTCAGGGCATGAGGGAGAAGATGGACTTACAGGTGAGGAAGTACCTCCGGCGGCAGCTGCCTTTTTGGCTCTGCCTCGGTGGGAGCTTCTCCCATGATTGCGTAACACAGCGAGGGGAAGGGACAAGCCAGTGCATTGCATGGTTGACCATGCCCTCCGTTTTCAACAGTCATGGGCCAGCTGAAATATAGAACCTGCACTCTCCAGTCTCCTACCCTGTCTGCTAAATTAGGGGGCTGTTGACCATCCTCCCAGTGAGGGAAGCTGGAAACAGAGCCCCCAGTGACCATCACAATATATTTGACTACAGTTGTTTGACTGCACACGTGGCTCATTCTTTACAGCGTTCAACAGACCCAACCACCAAATGTATTGTCTAAAGACAAAGCAGCAGACTATGAAAAGGGGACCTGAAAGCCCTTTATCGACCTCCCCGGTAAACCTCATCCTACGAGGCATAACGGGGAGGTCGATAAAGGGCTTTCAGGTCGGTGCGGGAGCTTTCAGACTAGCGCACTGATCAGCTGTTTGTCGGCTCAGCCCGGCAGCCATTTACATTTAAATGAAGCCGCGATTATTTAAATATCAGCTTCATTTCCCTTTGCCGATCAGCCTAATCTACATGGCTCCATCGATGGAGCCATGTAGTTTAGACACACCCTAAGTGAGCAAGAATAAGCATAGTACAATTTAGCAACCTGAACCATGCACGTACATGGTGTCTGGGTGGGTGCGTGTGTAAAGAATGAGCTATATGCATTGGCATATAGGTGTAATGAGGAGTAACGTTAGTTTGAACCAAGGGGTTTGGTTCGAACTAACACGTCTCGGTGGGCGCTTTCACTTTCGGAACAGCTGTTGAGCGGAGTAACGCGCCAGCGCGATCGTGCTAATAAAGTGTGGGATATTTAAATCCATGCTTCATTAGCAATTTCGATCGCCTACATTTGCATCCCTAGTTCGAAGTAGGGCACAAGTGTAGACGTACCCTTAGGGAATGGAAACATTGGGGCTCTCACCTGTACCGGCCTTCACCACTGACACTTTGGATAACAGCAATCTCTTGTATTTGAGAGAGTTTCTCTGTGTCTGTCTGTTCAAAAACTCCTCCTATACTGGCGGTTCCCAACCTTTTCCACATGGGGACCCATTTTGACAATTCAGGAAGACTTAGTGACCCGAGGTAATTCAAAAATGGGGGGAGAAAGGAGGGCAGAGCCACCGGGGGAGACACTTGGCGACCCTTTTGAAATGTAATGGTGACCCATATTTGGGTCCCGACCCAGAGGTTGGGAAACCCTGTCCCAATCCGTAAGAGCTGGGACCACCAAATTCGGTACGCAGCTTCCTCTTTTCATAGCTTAAAGCAAGGTCTGGCTTTGGCTGTCCCAGGACAATGGGATGTGCCTGGAATGGGATTGCTTCTCCTAAAATGGAAAGGGAGGGCGTTGCTATATAATGACCATAGGGAGCAGCAGTGGGCCAGAGATAGGGACCGGGACGGCTATCCCCCATTGGAGCAGAAGTGGAGAAAGGGACAGCTACCTACTATGTATCTGAGAGAGTTTTTGTCTGTCTGTCTGTTCCCTAATGGGGGGGACATGCACCCCTCCTCCCAGATGTGCCTGCTGGAGCTGCAGCAGCCATGGAAAGATGGTTTTCACCCAGACCCAACCAGCTGTAGTGAGAGAGGGCTGGGGTTGTCCTCTCTCCCCAGGGTAGCCTGCAGACTGAACCCCTCCTCAGCCCCATCCCAGAGCAGTGATTCAAATGAAGAAAAACAATAATTGAGTGAAGGAACCGAGCCACGCCGGGTAAATCTTCTGGTGGTGAATAGTGACACACTCGTGGCAAACAGGGTGAGGAAGAGCTAACGGTGTTTTTGGATTCTCAGAAAACAGAGTGGAAGAGGAAGCTGAAGGAACTCCAGAAGGAGCACCAGGCGGAAAAGGAAGAGGTAAGTATTTGGCGGAAGTTAAAAGCAGTGACTCGGAGTTCTCTCTGGGCAGCACATCAGGCATACGTTCCTGAGGCACACAGTAACTTTCTTCATTTGGCTTTGCCATGTTATGTGGTGAAACTCCAAAGTATAACTGGGCTCAATAGAGAATCTGAGGAGTTCATGGAATGGCTAGTTCCATCCATGCCTAGTATGCGCCATAGGCCCCTAAAATCTCCCAGCTGGGAGTGGCTGAAAGGATGACTCACACACAAGGCCCCTGTTCTGTTCGCGCCTTCTGAATCATCTGCCACTGGCCCATCAGAAGACACAATGTTGGTCTAAATGGACCCTTGGTCAGACCCAGTGTGGCCATTCTTGTGTTCTTTCTCAATAGCAGCTCTCTCACAAAGTCACGTTAGGGATTTTTCAGTGCGGAGGTGCCGTAGGGTGGCCAAAAGCCCCTTCTTACAAAGGGACATCGCTTATTTTTTCATCTCTGGACCACAAGATTGGGAGTTGCCAAGTATTACAAAAAGCTGCAAGAAATAGCCCCGGTGCACGTAGGTGAGAACTTGATAATCATAATAAATAACAATAATAGCGGGGAGAGGAGGGTGGAGTAGGCGTACTACGAAAACCATTCCTGACGTTTGAAACACAGTGTTGGCACCCCTACAATATAAAAATACCCCACTTCGCAGAGCTGTTCAAGGACTCATTTGGGGAAACAAAAATGTAACTTGAAATGTAACAAGCCAATCTGACTCCATTTAAAGTCAACGGGAAGAGTCCCACGGTGCCCTCAGTTGTGACATTGGCTTTGTGAGGCATCCATGTGTGCTCCCAGAGGTGGAACAGGACCCTCCGCCGACCTTTCGCAGAGAACAACCACCAGCATCAGGCAGCAGCAGGCGGGGGTCGCTTTCCACTAGAGCCGCTGGGAAAACGGAATTTCCACGTCAGGAGAAAGTCCGGAACTTTGAAATGTGAAATGAAAGGGTGTATCTAGACTACAGGGTTTTGTCGACAAAAGTGGACTTTTGTCAATAAAACTATACCTGCGTCCACACTGCCTTTGAGTTACGTCGACATAACGTCGACAAAATTCAACAGTTTTGTCGACGTATGTAAACCTCATTCTACGAGGAATAACGCCTTTTGTTGACAGAGTTCTGTCGATAGAAGGCGTTATTGCATCTACACTGTCCTTTGCGTCCACACTGTTATTCGACAAAGTGGCTTGCTTTGTCGACAGAACTGGCTGTAGTCTAGACGCTCTTTGTCGACAGAGGCTTTGTCGACAGTATCTGTCGACAAAACTTCTGTCGACAAAACCCTGTAGTCTAGACATACCCAAAATGTTAATTTTAGGGTATGTCTAGACTACATGGTTCCGTCGACTGAGCCATGTAAACTAGTTTACCCGGCATAGGAAAAGAAGCGGGGATTTAAATAATCCCCCCTTCATTAAAATAAACATGGCTGCCACTCTGTGCCGACGATCAGCTGATCCAGCACAGCTCGATAGTCTAGACACAGATCGGTCGGCTGGGGAAGCGTTTGCCGACTGATCCCTAATGCCTACCCATCATGTCTAGGCTCATCATAATCACTTATTGTCTCTCTCAGCTAAAGAGTGAAAACGAGAGACTCCAGGCCTCCCTGTCGCAGGACCAACAGATCGCAGCTGACCGCTTCCAGCAGCAAATGGGGACGCTCGCTGCTCGGCTCAAAGAGCAGACCAAGGTTATCAGGTCGCAGGAGAAAACAGTAAGTGAGCTATGTTCGTATGGGCCTGTGAACACCGCCCAGCTCTCTGTCCTGCTCTAGAGGCTAATCCGCACCTAGTTTATGAGACTGCCACAGCCTTTGAGCTTTAGATTGGTCTCCAGCTGAGGCAGTAACCGTTGGGAACCAAACAGGCCCCTCTCCTCAAGAAGGACCATTCACCCAGCATATCTCCACTCTTGCACAAATGGCTGATGTGCAAGACAAGTGGAGGATTTTCATACACAACGGGGAAAATGTTGAGGGTTTGGGGTTTTTTCACTTAGTCTCAAAAATGCCTAGTTTTGCAGAAATGGACACTTATAAGGAGGCAAGAAGGTCTTTCAGGTTTCTCACTCTAACTGCTGCTTGTGCTTGAGCTAAGAATATAATGATGATACAATTAAGGAAGTTTGGCCCCGATTCAGCAACAGATCCTTGACTTTAAGCACCTGCTTAAATGTTTTAGTAACTTGGGATGGATTGAAGCAGGAGCTAAAACGATTTGTTGTATCAGGGACTCAGATCTGGGTGACACTTCAAAATTTAGGATGGCCTATGCTGCATTACTCTGGGGTGTCTTTTTTTTTCACATCCTTGAGCTCTATAATAAAGCCAACTTAATTCCTAGTACAGAGGAGGCTAAATTGATCAAAGAATTCTATTAACCTAGCTACCACTGCTGGGGAGATGGTTTAACTACATGGACGGGAAAACCTCTTCTGTAGATGTAGGGAGTGTCGACACTACAGTGCTACTGTGGCTTTATACTTCCCGGAGTGTGATCTACATCCCTCAAAACCACACACATGTGGGAATGAGCTGGCACGAGCCAGGAACAGAAAAATAATGCAGTCCCGTTTTGTGGCTTGCAGATTATTTTATTCTTTTCCAGACTTTTAAGACACAATTAGTAAAGCTTTTTCTTTTGCCTACTGGCAAGGCCTCCTTCTGGGAACCATCTGGGAAATCATTCCAGCAAACATGTCTCCCTCACATGTCTGATGAACTCAATTCCACTTTGGCCTGTCTCCAAATCATTTTGTGCACCCATTGAAATTGTGCCCAAATGGTGCAGACTCCAGGCCGAGATAAAAATGCTTCTAGACTTTGCAGACAAAAGACACTGGTCTTTGAGTGGTGGTAATGATAGATCATGTCTTTGCAGATCAAGATGCTGTCTGCAAGAAAAGCTGAAGGTAATGGTCCGTCTTTGGAGTTAACGAGAGTGAGAACAGATACGATTTCCATAGTGGTTAACACGTGGTCGACAGACTTTACCACATACTTGCTGGCTCAGGCAAGCAAGAAAGGAAAATGTCTCGTGAGCATCTCAAGTTTTTTGACCCTTGTGTCTAAGGGCGGGTGGATACCACTGCTTAAGTCGGTGTAACTTACACCCTTGGAGGTATGAGATAGACACTCTCCGAGAGCATTGTCCACACTGGTGCTGTGTCAGTGGGAGACGTGGGGTAATTACACTGACAGGAGGGTGCCCTACCATCGGCATATAGCATTTGTATTTGGTGGGCTACAATAGTGCAGATGCCCCGGCAGCAGTGTAGACTTTCCCCCAGGGATTCAGATATAAACCAGGGTCTGGTGAGAAAAGCGAGCACCCCTCCCAGATGACTCTTCATTCCAGAAAATCGGTTGCACGAGAATAAGGAATTGTTCCATCCCCGATTATCTCCTGGAGATCGCGGTTTCCCGCAGTCCCAGTGCCGAGGCAGAGCGAGGACTTCCCTGCCGGTGCTGTGGCTACTAAGCTGCAGAGAACCCCCAAGTGTCCGAGTTGTAGCATCCAAACTTGGCAGCAAAGGGATGTTGAAACTCTGCCAACTCTGTAAAGCCCGCTCCTGACTGGGCATGCCCTGGCTGGGGGACAGCTCTCACCCTGGGCCTGCACCACCTCCTGCCGACCATCACGCCAGCGCCATGGCTGTGGGTTGGCGAACGCGGCTGTCAACTCGGGTCAGAATTTTAGCATCACCCCTTCCGGAGTCCCAACCATCCCAGCTTCTAGGTCCCTGGTTTCCTTAAGAAAAACAAAAAGTAACCTTCCTCCGTCTTCTCTGGGCCTCCTTGCTGGGCCCAGCTACCTTTGGAAGGGACTTGTGCCCCTCGGGGAACCCCACCTCAGCCCCGTCTCTCGGTTGGATCCTCGACCTGTACTGCAGTTTTCCTGGGAACGCTTCCTACCTTGATGGTCTCCCAATCGGTTCTGAATGTAGTCAGGGTCGGTCGCTGCCTGGAGAGCTTTCCTCTCTGCCTGCTCGTGGCCCTGCAAGATCTCTCTCCCTGCAGTTCTGTCCCTCCAACCTTTCCCCCACCAGGCCCTCAGGGCACTTAACCCTGGCCCCTTTTATGTCATAATCAGCTAATTCCTCTTGCATGGGGCCCATCCTGTAATCAGGGCTGGCTCAGACCTACAGACACAGGCTCCCGGGTTCCAGTGCTGGACTCAAGCGCATGGGACAGACCTTCTGACCTCCTCACCTCTTGCAAGGCCCTAAGAGCCTGTGCAGAGCACTTATCTGTGGCATTACTAGCTGTGGAAGCCTCAGTTTTCACAGCGTTCCTCAGAGGGGCGAGTCTGCCTTTTCCGGGGAGGAGACTCTTCCCAGCGAGATAGGTAGCCAGTCGTACATAGGACTCTGCTGGCGTAACCCAGGTTTCTCTCTTCTGCAGTGACCCAGGAAGCACCCAAGGCACCAGATCTAGAGGAATCTTCTGACGAAGGTAACTATCCTAGAAGTGAAAGCCCTTCTTTCCTGGTGCCATTCTTGGGCTTTGGACATGGATCAGTGGGTGCAAAAATGAGGAATGACAGGACAAAACAGGCCTTGGGTGAGGTACTCTCTCCCTGGTATTCTCTCCACAAAATTGGTGAACAGGGAGCTACCAATCCATCCTCTCTAGAGAAGGGGATCTTCGGGAGGGACCACGCCTCTGGACCCAGACTCTCTGGTTCTGATTTCCTGTGGGGCGTTCGGTCCATCCAAACCCAGCCTTGTGATTTGGGGTTTAGACACGGACCTGGAGGACACCCTGGACAGGAAGCAGAGGCTCCTGGAAGCCCTGAAGAGGAATCCCAACCTGCTGAAGCAGTTCCGCCCCATCCTGGAGGAGACGTTGGAGGAGAAGCTGGAGAACATGGGTGTGAAGAAGGTGAGAGTTGTGAGAGGGGAAGTGGGTCTCTTCCCGCCTCGTCCCTTACACGCCTTCCATTGCTTTCTATGTGAGTTACCTCGCTGGGGCACAGTTGACGGGGGAGGAGCACTGCATGGATAGAAAGAGCAGCTCCAGTTTCTTAGAGTGACCTGGCTAAGGGGAGGCCCTCACAGAACGGGGTCCCATTGTAACGGGCTGTGTAGACAGTCCCTGCCCAGAGCCTGTCATCCAGTTTGTGTGTCCTCCCTTCCAGCTCCGGAGGGAGGATGGGCCTCTCTCAGGGATCCCCGGCAGAGCCAAAAGAAACAGGGCTCTGTGTTGCAGTGGGGCATTAAAGAGGGGAGCACCCCTTGTCCACCCCATTTCCTCTAGGGCAGGTGAGTGACCCCAGAGGGGACAGAGTCGACTCTCTGAGCTTGTTCCTAACCCCTCAGGGATAGGTGAGATTGCACTGAGAGGACTAGCTGCACCGTTGATACTGGGTCCCCGCTGTATGCTGAAGAACATCCTGGGCATAAGACCAGATCCAGCGCCCAGGCTGATGGACAGCTGGATGAGGCCCATCGTCCGGAGAAGGCCATGTTCTCTGTCAGAGATAACGGAGACCGGTTTCGCCCTCTGAGGCAGCGTCAGAATTAAACCGGGGTGATTGCCATGTTACCCACAATTCTCTCTGCTTTAGGCCACAAAGGGGATTCCACCTCAGTCCTACAAAAATCTGAGCTCCCTCATACGGACTCAGCAGCAGCAGAAGGCCAGGAAGTTTCCAAATCTCCTCAGCTTAAGGGACAAGCTCGTCCGAGAGGTCACCTGGAAAGTCAAGGAGCGCCAGAAGGATGAAGGCGTGTTCCCACCGCAGCTTTCGGTAGTGCCAGGTAACGGGCTGCGATGCTCTCCTTGAACCCTGTCCGCGCCACAATCCCAGCGTGGAGCTGTTGTCTCAAGACATCATGTCTGGGACCCCTTGTGCACCCCCAAGGAAAACTGGGCAAGAGAGATATTGTGTTCAGCCCCCCCACTACAGAAAGGATGTGGACGCATTGTAGAGGGTCCAGCGGAGGCACCCAAAATGATGAGGGGGCTGGAGCACATGACCTACGAGGAGAGGCTGAGGGAGTTGGGTCTGTTTAGTCTGCAGAAGCGAAGAGTGAGGGGGGATTTGAGAGCAGCCTTCAACTTCCTGAAGGGAGGTTCCAAAGAGGATGGGGAGAGGCTGTTCTCAGTGGTGGCAGGTGGCAGAACAAGGAGCAATGGTCTCAAGTTGCAGTGGGGGAGGTCTAGGTTGGAGATTCAGAAAAACTCTTTCCCTAGGAGGATGGTGAAGCACTGGGATGGGTTACCTAGGGAGCTGGTGGAATCTCCATCCCTAGAGGTGTGTAAGTCCCAACTTGACAAGCCCTGGCTGGGATGATGGAGTTGAGGTTGGTCCTGCTTTGGGCAGGGGGCTGGACTCCATGACTCCTAAGGTCTCTGCCAGCCCTGGGATTCTATGATTCAAAGCCTGGGGATTCTCAGCAGCCATCTTGTACCTCTGCTTGCTTTTCCTAAGCCAGTCCCGTTTGCCAGGCTGGCTTAGTGCGTTGTCAATCCGTGCTGCTAGACACTTGCGTGGGCCAGGCCGCTCGCCGATCCTTCACTCCTTGACTCTCAGTGTCCCTTCTTCCTTTCCAGCTAAAGGTCAGAGGAGCCCCACGTCGCCTCGCCGGGTCACCTCTGCCAAGCCCCAAGTGCTGCAAGTGGAGTTACAGCCCTATGCGGAGGAGACGCCCAGGCCAGCTCCTCGGAGCAAAGCCAGCCTCTCCCACAGCCTACCAGAGCTGCCCCGAGGAACCCCACAAACCAAAGCCAGAAGCCCACACCGGGCCGCCAGCCAGCAGCCGAGGTGAGGCCGTTGACACCACTTGTCTTCGCCGTAGACATTGCTCTCATGCCTTCCACTTGGTGCTCTCTGGGGCCCGCGGCCTGGCAGAGCGTAGACACCCCTAGTCTATGACACACGCTCCGCCCACACGCTGACAAAAATAGGAACATTTTGGTTCCAGTCTGACCGTTATGCTTTTCAAATGTTATGCTGCATAAGGCCCCCCTCATGCATTTCACTTTGAACTGCACAATCTAGAACTTTCCGTTCCATGAGCGTCGCGCCAGGGCGTTCTGACCTGATCCGAAGCCTTTGTTTCAGGCTCTCTCCTGTCCCGGGAGTTTCACCCCCACTTTCTGAGAATATTTCCGTTTTGAGAAAAGTATCGTTCTTTAAGCAACAGTGTCTCGATGACAAATGTCCACATAGGCCCTAAGGACAAGAATGGAGAGGCCCTGCTGTGTGGGTAGAAAGAAGGGCTCACCTGGGCGAGGATAAGAGATGACAGAGGAGAGATCTGGGGCAGCGGCGTTGGGTGGGGTTGTGGAAGGAAGAAGCCAATGGAGGGGTTTGAAGACGGGCTGGAAGTAGGCCAAGCAATGGGCAAGGGACTTGAGTTTTTGTGGCAGCATTTTGCCCCGAGGGGGATGGACTGGCAGTCCGAGATTCCTGCTCTGCCCGTTGGTGGGGAACTAGCTAGGTCTCTTCACCAATAGCTCCAGATACCCTCTGCCAAGAATCCTCCACTTCCTCCGCATCTGACTGTTCCTTCTCCCATCTTTTCAATCGCAGCACCCCGCCGTTCAGTTCTGAGGAGGACTCTGAGGGGCACCGTGCCGGCTTCACCCCAGTGAAACCCAAGTATCCCACCCCCCTGAGGCAAGCGCCCACCGCTTCCAGCCGGATCCCGAATGACAATACCATGTCCGACTGGTCTGACCTGGAGTCCTCCGAGGGAAAAGCCAGCCCGCCTCTAGGAACCACTCCGAAAGGTGAAGCATGGATCATTTTCCTCTCCGGGAAGGCAGCTATGGTACTAGAAACAGAAATCGCCATTGTAGTCCGGGCCCTGAGGAAAGGGGGGTTTGTCTACACTACCCTCCTAATTCGAACTAGGAGGGTAATGTAGGCATACCGCACTTGCAAATGAAGCCCGGGATTTGAATTTCCCGGGCTTCATTTGCATGAAGCCGGCCGGCGCCATTTTTAAATGCCGGCAGTTCGAACCCCGTGCCGTGCAGCTACACGCGGCACGGAGTAGCTAGTCCGGATTAGGCTTCCTAGGAGTACAGCTAGTTCGGATTAGGAAGCCTAATCCGAACTAGCTACTCCGTGCCGCATGTAGCCGTGCGGCACGGGGTTCGGACTGCCGGCATTTAAAAATGGCGCCGGCCGGCTTCATGCAAATGAAGCCCGGGAAATTCAAATCCCGGGCTTCATTTGCAAGTGCGGTATGCCTACATTACCCTCCTAGTTTGAATTAGGAGGGTAGTGTAGACATACCCAGGGAGATTTGCATGCACGTCAGTTGCCATCTTTGACAGCTCCTCTCAACCAAAGAGCCAGCTGAGTGTTCCCATCTGTTCAGCCTGTTCTCCGTCTAGGAGGAAACTGTGAAGCAGGATCACCGACCGGAGGAGTAAAGGGGGAAGCTGCTGGGGGGGCCCAGAAATATAAAGGGGTCTGGGGCTTCTGGCTACCACTTGGCGTTTTTAATGGACACTAGTGTTTGCTCAGTGTGCTGTCTTTTTCCAACATGCTTTTGGGGAACCAATATCAGGTTTGCTGCTGAGGCTGATATGGGGAGAGGGGTTTAAGCAAGATAGAAACTGACTATTCCGGGAAACAGTGAAACAAACCTTATGCAAATGGCTGTCAAACGCCCCACAGAAAGAACCACTGATTTTAGCTTGCTCCCTGAGAAGCCTTAGGTGCCCGAGTAGATTCCAGTTCCCAGAGGGGAATAAATCCAGGACTTTCTTTAACCCCACCAAGCTGGCTTCTACTGCTTGAGCTAAAAGACGTCCGTTTACATGGCCCCTTTCATCACTACCTCTGCCCCAGTCTTTGGCAAGCGTGTTACGTGGGGACCATATTTGCAGTCCCAAATCTTGACGCCATCCCTTTGAACGACACTCCTCTTGCACATTATTTGCAAAGGTGTGTGCCCTGGAGGTGTTTTACCAGCACCCTTGTAAAGGCGGGTGTGCATGCTCCCCAAGAGTTTACTGCAGGATGTAAATATCACACTCAAGGTGAACCGCAGGCCGGGCTAGGCTGTTGATCTCACCTATCTTCCCCACAGTAAAAGTCAGAGACTTGTCTCCACCGGAGTCTTCCAGCAGGGTAGCGAGTGTGGTATCCCACTGTAAAAACAGTGGGGTTTTGGCAGTAAAAACGATAGAATTTTGACTATGGAGTTGGGTAGAGGGGGAGCCAAAATTACAAGCACTTTTATCCTGGAACAGGCATTCGAGGCATGACAAGACTATGCCTTACACGCACGTGTTGAGTTACCTGGCACCCGATGAGCTGGAAGTTACTAGACAAGCGCTAACCCATTAGAGCTGCCGGCCAAGGGTGGTGGTGGATTGTCCCTCGCTGACAAGTGTCAACACCAGATGGGTTGTGTTTCTGAAAGCTCTGATCTGGAAATTACTTTGGGGAGTTCTCTGGTGAGATCAGCCTGGAGGGTCCCAGCGGTCCTTTCCGGCGTGCTATGCCCGGAAACGACCTGCGGGCTCCACCCCCCAAGAGGCCAGAACTTTGCCCCGACATTTCAATCAGCGATGGACCGTGAGCTGCGGCAGCAAAGCGTAGCAGGAGCTGTAGCAATTTCAGATTGAGGTGCATGGGGGCAGTCATCGGCAGCTGGTTGTATTTGCCCTATGGGGGAGCGGAGGCTGGAAGTTGGAAGACGGTTTCTAACCAGTCTGGGAGGCACGGGCATGGGGGGTGGAGGGCTCTATCCGCCCTGTGGTCTGGAAGGAAATCCGTTCCCACCCACGCTGGGTCCTGGGGAGCAGCTCAGCGATGCAGCGACATTGAGCGTGTGATGGCAGGGCCCCGCATTCCCCTCCTACCGAGCTGTGCTCTCCGCAGGGACGCTGGTGTCGGCCATGGCTAGAAACCTGGAGCGCACGCTGAGCATGCCCGGGAGGAAGCCTGTCGGCGGGTTCAAACTCCTCCCCGCGCCGCCCTCCGACTCGCCCCACGCCAGCCACTCAGCCAAGCAACTGCAGGTATCGTGCCTTTTGGAGAAAGCGGCGACCCGGAAGTGGGGGGTAGCTACAGGTGGGCCAGGTCCACAGCCTGGCCGTGTTGCTGGTGCAGTGCCCTCCTGCCCCAGTCTCCGGCCCCAGCGCCAGCCCCGTGGGAGGGTGCCTCCTGGTGGAACGTCTGGAAAGGCCAACACGGGCTGGAAATTGGGGCAGCAGCGTATGGCCCAGGTAGGAGGGCACTGTGGCTGCTGAGCAGTAAGGGAGGTTGGGGGGAGGCAGGACGCTCATTCTTCCTGCCCCCACTTGCCAAGGCCACGGATCCCACTGCACCCCTTCCCCTTCCTGCCCTTCTCCCCGGGGCGCCGGATCCCTCCTGCCCCACTCCTCAGGGCGCCGGATCCTTCCTGCCCCACTCCTCGGGGTGCCAGATCCTTCCTGCCCCACTCCTCAGGGCTCCAGATCCCTTCTGCCTGTCTCCCCAGGGCTCCAGATCCCTTCTCCCCGGGGCGCCGGATCCCTCCTGCCCCACTCCTCAGGGCGCCGGATCCCTCCTGCCTTTGTCCCCAGGGCGCCGGATCCCTCCTGCCCCACTCCTCAGGGCGCCGGATCCCTCCTGCCCTTCTCCCCAGGGCTCCGGATCCTTCCTGCCCTTCTCCCCAGGGCTCCAGATCCCTTCTCCCCGGGGCACGGGATCCCTCCTGCCCCACTCCTCAGGGCACCGGATTCCTCCTGCCCCACTCCTCAGGGCGCCGGATCCTTCCTTCCCCACTCCTCAGGGCGCCGGATCCCTCCTGCCCCTCTCCCCAGGGCGCCGGATCCTTCCTTCCCCACTCCTCAGGGCGCCGGATCCCTCCTGCCCCTCTCCCCAGGGCGCCGGATCCCTCCTGCCCCACTCCTCAGGGCGCCGGATCCCTCCTGCCCCACTCCTCAGGGCACCGGATCCCTCCTGCCCCACTCCTCAGGGTGCCAGATCCTTCCTGCCCCACTCCTCAGGGCACCGGATCCCTCCTGCCCCACTCCTCAGGGCGCCGGATCCTTCCTGCCCCACTCCTCAGGGCGCCGGATCCTTCCTGCCCCACTCCTCAGGGCGCCGGATCCCTCCTGCCCCACTCCTCAGGGCGCCGGATCCTTCCTGCCCCACTCCTCAGGGCGCCGGATCCTTCCTGCCCCACTCCTCAGGGCGCCGGATCCCTCCTGCCCCACTCCTCAGGGCACCGGATCCTTCCTGCCCCACTCCTCAGGGCGCTGGATCCCTCCTGCCCCAGTCCTCAGGGCGCCGGATCCCTTCTGCCCTTCTCCCCATAGAAATTCTGTCCCTTGACACGCCTCACGCAGCTCTGCCCACTCCCTCTCCCAGGCCTGGGAAACAAGGCCTGCAGGCCATCCTGAAGTAGGCCCCCTAGCTCAGCCCCCCGGAGATGGGCTCGGTGTGGGACTCCCGGGGGGACTCTGGGCCTCTGTTAGGCAAGAAATCGGACCAGCGGTCCAGGCAGGCCCATGGCTACATGCCAGCGATGCTGAGGGACCTCGGCCTTCATGCTCCATGACACGCATTTGACCCTCTCCGTGGTTCTGCCGATGGGCAGCGCCGCGACCTAGGAGCTGCTACCACACCAGCCAGGAGCTGGAGGGAGCA
This sequence comes from Pelodiscus sinensis, assembly GCF_052426305.1. Classification (NCBI taxonomy): domain Eukaryota; kingdom Metazoa; phylum Chordata; order Testudines; family Trionychidae; genus Pelodiscus; species Pelodiscus sinensis. Next base: position 54,051,931 of record NC_143061.1, on the reverse strand, counting down.
TTAATAAACCCAGCCGGGGCCCTGAACGCCAGGGATGGTCTGTCCCCCGCTCCACAGGCCCCAGGCCAGCCTGGGTCACTGTCAGCAGCGACCGTGCCGATGCCAGCTCATTCGGTCTCTTCCCGTTCCCCGTGCAGATCGCGGAGGACAGCGACGTGGCGAGCTCCTCGCTGGAGGAGATCACCCAGCTGCTGGAGCCCGGGCGCCAGACGAAGCAGCCGCCGGGCGTGAGGCGCAGCGGGGACTCGGCCGGGTCGCAGGGCACCAGTGTCTGGAGCTCCGGCAGCACGAGGGCTGGCGTCTGGTGAGGCGCTTGATGGCCCCTTCGCCGGACCCGGCAGAGTGCTGGGATTTCAGGGGCCAGCCGCCACGCCGACAGCTCCTGCCACTCGCGGGAGGATCAGGCACCGGGCTCCAGTGCAGGAACAAGCCACTGGCGTAGCGTGAGCCGAAGGGCCCCCAGCACTTGCTGGCCAGGATGCATTCGTGCGACGGCTGCCCAGTCGCACTCCCCCCCAGCGCGCGGGCCGGTGTGTCCTGGGGGAGTGGCAGGCTCGTCGGCCCGCACCCCTGTGTGCGCGTGGAGGGCGCGTTCTGCCGGCGAGGAGAGCAGGGGGAGGGGATGGGTCAGCGTTCGGGGCATGCGGGGCTCTGACCAGTCTGGAGCATGGAGGCCACTGAGGCACCAAAGCGCCTCCTCAGCTGGGGTGGGGGGGCTGAAGCAGTGCCCGACTCCTCCCACCCCACAGGGGACCCCCCGCAGGCAGCTCACTGTGCTGGGTGTCGCAGGATCGGGCCCCGAGGGAGCCCGATGGGGCTGCAGAACTCCAGGCGTGCAGCGGGGATGTTTCTCGTGCCGAGGGCCCCTTCCATGTAGCAACCGAGCCAGCTGCCATGGGAGGGATGGAGAGGCCTTTGGGATGCCCCCCAGCCCTGCACAGGCCCCAGCTTCCCCACTGCCTGCACGGAGCCCCCCACGAGGGGTCCTAGAGGCAGCTGCTGCCTGTGAGGCCCCATCAGGCCGGTTCCATGGAGGGGAGGGGTTGAGGCCACCCACCAGGGCCACAGATGGGTGCCTGGCCCTCCCTCCCTGTGGGACGCAGCCTGTTCTGTGGGGGACCCCCCCCCACTAGAGACTCCTTCCTAGGGGAGCCTCCATGGGTTTCCACCCCTCCCCTGCCTCATCTGGGGCTGTGCCCTCAGAGCCAGAATCGGGCTTGATTTCACAGCCAGGGAGCAGAAGATCAAATCCACGGAACATGACTGGTGACCCCTCGGCTGCAGGCACAGGCCCTCAGCGTCGGCCTCTCCCAGGCGTGCCAGCGCCGAGGAGCCGGGTCCCAGCGCAGAGGGTGGCAGTGTCCAGGAATGCTGGGAATTCTCTGAGGGCTGATGTCCAGAAGCGCCCACTGGATGGCGCCAGAGCCCCAGAAACAGGCAGGGCGGCAGGTGGCAGGCGGCCGAGCACATGACAGAAAGCAGCAGAGCTGCGTCAGGTCCACACGCCAGGCCCGGCTCCCGGCCGGCTTCCACCTTGGCCCGTCTCTCACACCCAGCCGCCTGAACTGTTGCCTGGGAGAACGGCAGCCACATATCCCTCCATTCGCTGAAGGGCCTGGGAAGTGCACAGGAAACCAGGAAGTGCGGTGGGGACCGAGAAGGCCCAAAGGTCAGCAGGGCCTCTGGACTCCTCGCTGCCCCAGAGGGATACAGCCCCCGGCCAGCAGGGCCTCTGGACTCCTCGCTGCCCCAGAGGGATACAGCCGCCGGCCAGCAGGGCCTCTGGACTCCTCGCTGCCCCAGAGGGATACAGCCCCCAGCCAGCAGGGCCTCTGGACTCCTCGCTGCCCCAGAGGGATACAGCCGCCGGCCAGCAGGGCCTCTGGACTCCTCGCTGCCCCAGAGGGATACAGCCGCCGGCCAGCAGGGCCTCTGGACTCCTCGCTGCCCCAGAGGGATACAGCAACCGGCCAGCAGGGCCTCTGGACTCCTCGCTGCCCCAGAGGGATACAGCCGCCGGCCAGCAGGGCCTCTGGACTCCTTGCTGCCCCAGAGGGATACAGCCCCCGGCCAGCAGGGCCTCTGGACTCCTCGCTGCCCCAGAGGGATACAGCCGCCGGCCAGCAGGGCCTCTGGACTCCTCGGTGCCCCAGAGGGATACAGCCGCCGGCCAGCAGGGCCTCTGGACTCCTCGCTGCCCCAGAGGGATACAGCCCCCGGCCAGCAGGGCCTCTGGACTCCTCGCTGCCCCAGAGGGATACAGCCACCGGCCAGCAGGGCCTCTGGACTCCTTGCTGCCCCAGAGGGATACAGCCACCAGCCAGCAGGGCCTCTGGACTCCTCGCTGCCCCACAGGGATACAGCCACCGGCCAGCAGGGCCTCTGGACTCCTCGCTGCCCCAGAGGGATACAGCCACCGGCCAGCAGGGCCTCTGGACTCCTCGCTGCCCCACAGGGATACAGCCACCGGCCAGCAGGGCCTCTGGACTCCTCGCTGCCCCAGAGGGATACAGCCGCCGGCCAGCAGGGCCTCTGGACTCCTCGCTGCCCCACAGGGATACAGCTGCCGGCCAGCAGGGCGTCTGGACTCCTCACTGCCCCAGAGGGATACAGCCCCCGGCCAGCAGGGCCTCTGGACTCCTCGCTGCCCCAGAGGGATACAGCTGCCGGCCAGCAGGGCCGGTGAGGCTGGACTGAAGGGCTGTCTGCAAGGTGGCTTGTGGCTGTGCCTTGCTCAGGAGCACAAAGGAGAAGGATGCGAACGCTTTCCTAGCGGCCCGCTTTGCAGGGACCTTCCCGGTCTGGGGCCACTCCCGGATGTCAGTAGTCAGGAAAGGCTCACGCAGAGCAGCTCCATGTCACCCCAAAAGGGGCAGGGGAGCCCAATTGCGCAGCCCCAGACTTGTGAGGCAGAATTGTGCCTTAATGACACATCTGACCCCGCGTGTGTAACACCCCAAGGGGGTTCCAGAGGAGATGGAGAGAGGCTGAGGGATCGGGGCTTATTTAGTCTGCAGAAGAGAAGAATGAGGGGGGATTTTAGAGCAGCCTTCAACTTCCTGAGAGAGGCTGGTCTCAGTGGTGACAGATGGCAGAACGAGGAGCAATGGGCTCAAGTTACAGTGGGGGAGGTCTAGGTTGGATATTAGGAAAAACTATTTCCCTAGGAGTGTGTCTATACAACAGGGTTTTTTCAAAAAACCTGTACCTGCGTCTACACTACCGCCACGTTCTGTCGACAGTAAATCGAAAGAACGCAGAGTTTTTGTCGACGGCGGTAACCCTCATTCTACAAGGAATAACAACTTTTTTCGAAAGTCATCTTCGAAAAAAGGCGCTATTGCATGACAGGGCTTTTTCGAAAGAGAGTGGCTAGAGCGAGCCGCTTTTTCGAAAAATCTTCTTGTTGTCTAGACGCTCTTTTTCGAAAGAGGCTTTCAGTCTAGACGTAGCCTAGGCGGGTGGGGAAGCGCTGGGCTGGGTTCCCTAGGGCGGGAGGGCGTGGAGTCTCCATCCTTAGATGTGTAGAAGTCCCGGCTTGACAAAGCCCTGGCTGGGATGATCGAGTTGGGGTAGGTCCTGCCTTGCGCAGGGGGTTGGATTCAGTGACCTCCTGAGCTCTCTTCCAGCCCTAGGATTCTAACTGTGGACTAAAATGGCCGAGTACGGCACAACGATCGTTATACAAGTAAAGAATACAACAGCCTTCCAACATACTACCTCCCGCTCACTTGATGCTTTTCCTGGTACTTTTATGAGGCTGTGATCTACTTCCGCAGACTCCAATGGGGATTAACAAGGTTGCATTGCATTTGCTCTAGCACTCTCCTTTCTACTCTGGTTATTTTTTCATCTTTGTACTTTTGTAAATTTGTAAAATGAACAGGAGAAAAAAAATCACAGGAACAGTTGCACAAACTCCCCCCACCCCCCCACACACACTTTTTTCCCAGTCAAATATAGAGCTACATAGAATTTTTACATGTTCATAATTTTTTTTAAGAGAAAAAAGGTCAAATTGAAGGCCAAAATGCATTATATTTCCCCCCTTTTTCAACCAGCTTTATTTCTAATGCCTCTGTCTTTAGGCAAGAAATATTTTACACTGACATTTTACATGGCTGGTCTCATCATCTGTGGAATGCAAGAGTCTGAGTTTAGGAGAATTCAAATAGAAATTCACTCCAAAATGCTGTTTTCGAGCTTTTATAAAATATCAAGCACACCTGCTCACCGGCAGTCTCAAAACTCTTAAGAAATTCCACGTAGCTCTCAAAACAAGCGCAAACAAACCCTGTTTGAAAACACAGATGCATGGCCCACCCATGCCCATAACTAATTTATGTTCCCCGGTTAAGGGAGAATTATGATTTATTTGTATTAATTATTTATTATGGCTACAGTGTCCTACCTAAATCTGATTCTCTACAATTACTTTAAACAGACATTATCCTTCTTTCTGGAAGATAAATCAGGCTATTTTGAATACTTCCTTCAATAAAACGTGTGTTTCAGCGATGGGATTTGCTTTTAAATCATTCCTTCCGGAGGCGGTGTCTGAGGACATAAAATGAAGGAGTCCCACCAAACATGCTGTGAAATAGCAAATGAGTTTACATTGTCACAGGTCCAGGGTATTAGCCGGAATGCACAGGTTGCACCTCTATAAATTGGAACTCTCTGGTAAAGCACAATCTGTGGTCCGGAAGGACCATGGATGTTCCAGGATCAGAGTCCCAGCAGGCTACAGAGGGGGGAAACCTGGTGGGGTAGTAGGGCAGGAAAGGGTCAGCAGCAGGGAGACCAGAAATGACTTCCCTTGGCCCGGGAAAAATCCATTTGGGAACAGTCAGGTCCCCAGGGTGCCGGACCAGAGAGGTCCCACCTGTACCCGAAGCTGCAATCGATACACATAGGCTAAGAAAGTCAACTCCAGTTTCCAGTGTATGGGCCAAAGGCTGTCATTCCCCAGCTGGCGCTCCCATTGTATTTCTGGTAGCTCCACCTGACCACCGTGTGCTAGGTGCTGTACAAACACGAAATAAGGGACGGACCCTCCCCTTAGATCTTCTACTCCAAAGAACCGGGACCCAGGCACACAGAGTGAAGGGACTCACGCAGCACGGAACTGGAGGAGCTCAGCTCGCTTCCTGCTGCCTTGGTCATTGGACCACACGGGCTCTCGCCCCTGGAGAGGCCGCCCGCAATCCTGCCAGCATGGACTCCCACTGCCACTCTCCCCCACGCCATGGCACTCGGGATGGTGTCGGGGCGGCCCGCGCTCTGCAGGAGGCCAGGAGAGAGGATCACAGTGGTCTCTTCTGGCCTTGGAGGGCTCTCGTGGAGAGGCCTAACGACGACCTCCGCACCGACACCCACTTTGTACCGGGGAGTCCGAGGTCCAGCGGCCCTGCCCCGTGTGTTTAACCATTTCAGCGCCGAGAGTGGCCGTAACCATAAAACCTACTCGGGGGGAGAGGGAGAGATTCCCAGCAGACCCGACCCAGGGGAGAGTCAAAACTCAGGGACAGGAGCTGGTAGCCCACCGTCTGCAAAGGAGGGGAAGGAGAAATGGGTCTGTGTGCCGGAGCGAGGGATGGTTGCAGGCGAGAGGCACCGCCCCGGGGGCAACGCGGATATTCTACAGATGGATCAATCCCGGATCTGAGGAGCCCTCCCCACCCTCAGACAGACACCCTGGAAATGGACTTTTCTGTTATTCAATTAGCCTCTCGTGGAGCCCGGCACCATTAATTAAACATCACCCTGGGTTGCAACAGTCCTTAGATCAAAATCAATTCTGGCTGACCTGGCTACGTGATTTCCAACCCCGCAGTCAATGCAGCCCTATGCTTGAAAGGGTCTCTGCCACGCCCCCACACATTAGATAAAATAACCGGCAAGCCCCCAGCCCCACCCCTAGCCCCGCCCCTTCTGCCCAGGCCCCGCCCCCGGGAGCCAGTGTTGACTGGGTACATTCCGTCTCAGGACAGAACGCAGAGATGAAGCGTCTAGATGTTATTAATGGCTGCGTCTCGGAGCGGCTAGTCCTGCAACCCGCAGGGGAGAGGCAATTCTTGCTTTAGGCTGAAGTGGTGCACAGGATCTGGTCCCCAGGTGTACCGATCTTGCGGGGAAAGGGGTTTTTGCGCAAAAACCCCAGCGCAACAACGGATCGGCAGAAAATATGCAAATGAGATCACGGCTCATGCAAATAAGTCCCTCATTTGCATATTTTGGCCGAGAAAACGCTTAGCGTAGACGTAGCCTTATAGGCTATGTAAGTGCCTGGAAAAACGAACAGGTAATCAGACAGCACACACACCCCCCTCCGGAACACAGCACACACCCCCAACCCACAAAAGCGGAAAAATACAGGAAAAGAAAAATCCTATCGCACTTATGCAGCTGGAATCTCTCCCCCAGCGAGCCGCACTCCCAGAATATTTGGGCAGCGCAGTGTCATAAATCTTAGCGCTATTAATCCACAGCCTCATTCATTTCGGCTCAGCTATATAAAAGCAGTAACCTTGTCACTAAAGGCAGGGAGATAGGGCTTTTAATTGCATATAGATTTCAGGAGAGTTCTTATCTCCCAGTCCAATTTGGAGCTCCCGAGATGGGCCTGTGCTTCCCTCGCTCAAAGTCAATACAAATTCACCGCACTCCGGAAAGTCAGAAATGTCTCGGGGGCCCACGTGCCTTCGGAATGAACGTGGGGAACAGGGGCACCGTTTAGAGCCTGTTGGATTGGGTGAGACTAGAAGGACGGTCCCGGATCTTTTACACTAGCTGACCAAATTGTGCGACAACAAAACCAGTCAGTAGCAAAGCAGGCACCTAATTCGTTCCAGCAAGGAATGTCTCAGGCCCCAAAGCCACCTGACTCCCAGGCTACGTCTACACTGGCATGAATTTCCGAAAATGCTTTTAACGGAAAAGTTTTCCGTTAAAAGCATTTTCGGAAAAGCGCGTCTAGATTGGCAGGATGCTTTTCCGCAAAAGCACTTTTTGTGGAAAAGCGTCCGTGGCCAATCTAGACGGGCTTTTCCGCAAAAAAGCCCCGATCGCCATTTTCGCGATCGGGGCTTTTTTGCGGAAAACAGTACTGTGCTGTCTACACTGGCCCTTTTGGGCAAAAGTCTTTCGGAAAAAGACTTTTGCCCGAATGGGAGCAGCATAGTTTTTCTGGAAAAGCACTGATGATTTTACATGAGATCGTCAGTGCTTTTCCAGAAATTCAAGTGGCCAGTGTAGACAGCTAGCAAGTTTTTCTGGGAAAGCAGATGATTTTCCGGAAAAACTTGCCAGTCTAGACACAGCCCCAGTGTCTGGGATCTGCTGATGGATCGCAAGTGACTCAGCACATCCCTTTCTGGACAATATTTCTCAGTGGTTACGTGAGGCAGCTCCCCATTTAGCATGCTGGCTTGATAGATTACTTTCTAAGATGCCAGTGCCCCACATTCGTTGCATGAGGAACCTAGGCACCAAACCCAGCTCAAAAAGACCTCTTGACATTGGAAAAGGTTCAGAAAAGGGCAACAGAAATGGTGAGAGGTTTGGAACAGCTGCTGTATGAAGAGGGATTAAAAAGACTGGGAGTTTTCAGCTTAGAAAAGAGGAGACTAAAGGGGGGATATGATAGGGGTCTATAAAATCGTGACAGGTATGGAGAAATTGAATCAGGAAAAGCTATGTAGTTGTTCCCATAACATAAGAAGTGGGGGCCACCAAATGAAATTAATAGGGAGCAGGTTTAAAACAAATAGAAGGAAGTTTTTTCTTCATGCAGCGCACAGTCAACCTGTGGAACTCCTTGCCAGAGGATCTTTTAACGGGATTCAGAAAAGAGCTAGATACATTCATGGAGGATAGGTCCACCAATATGTATTAGTCAGGATGGGTAAGGATGGGGTCCCTAGCCTCTAGAACATAAGAGCGGCCAGACTGGGTTAGACCAAAGGTCCATCTAGCCCAGCGTCCTGTCCCACGACAGTGGCCAACGCCAGGTGCCCCAGAGGGACGGAACACAACAGGGAACCATCACATGATCCCTCCCCGTCACTTATTTAAGGACAACATCGGGGCACCTGGCTTTGGCCACTGTCGGCCGACAGGACCCTGGGCTGGGTGGAGCTTTGGTCTGACCCAGTCTGGCTGTTCTTACCGGGATCACAGTGGGGTGCCATGATTTTTCTAGGTGGGGTTGGGATGCTCAAGTCATTTTTTGGATCCCGCATGACTACGGCTGCCTCGTGAACCATATAGTCCAGCCAGGGAGTCTGGCCAACCGCGGGTAATGGCCCGTGGAACACCGAAACTACAACTCCCATGAGGCACTGGGGCAAACTCGGCCGGTGCCGTTTCATACTGAACAGCTTCAGAAGGAAGCATTTTGATATCTCGGAACTGAATGTTTTCAGAAATGCCTATTCCATGAAAAATGCGGGTGGTTTGATTTCTCTTCCTGCTTCAGGAAAAAACCAAACAGTTCCCATTTGGAATTTCCCTGGGAGCGTATGCTCTTGTGATTCGGTTACTCACTTGAAATCACTACAAATTTTGCCTCCATAATATCAGGGTCAGAGAGCTAACCGTGCTGTGTTAAAAAAAAAAAAAAAGTACTACACTTCTGTATAATTTAACTGGGTTGCCTTTTGTTCTAGGACGGTCGAAAATGTATTCGTGTGATTATTCCATTGTTCGATTTGATTTCTCGTTATTGTACGTAACATGCTACCAAGTCTCTGCCTGTTATCAAAACTAAACAGTCCCAAGCGTTTCAATCTCTCCCCAGACAGAATCTAGCAGCAGAAGTGGGTACATACCAGCCATTTTTGTCCCTTTCAAAGCACCATGAAGTGCTCAGAAGTATTTGGTTTTTTTTCCCTGGAGGGCTATTGAGTGCTAAAGAATAGCAGAGCCTGAAGTGGCTAGGACCCCGATCCTGCAAGAATGTTTATCTTTATCATCGTAGGAATATAAGACATGACGTAGTTCAGTCTTTGGTCCCCTTTCAAGAACCATTCAAATATCCTTTACCGCTGCGAATAGACTCTCTGAGTTCAATGCGGCTGTTCACGTGGCGTCAGTTAAACTTCTGCATAAGGATTCGCTGGCTTGGGACCTGTGATTTCTGTGATTCGAGGCTTCTGCACAGTCAGCTGGTCAATGTTCTTTGTCCAACTGTTAGATCTGGGGCAGGTTGGAGGCTTAATTCATCACTACGTTCCTTCAGTTCCAAGCCGGGGGAAATCCGCTCATTTGGGGTGCATCTACACAGCCCCCTAAGCGCAAAGTAATTGCCATCTTATTTTGATTGAATTTCGAAACAGCGGGTTTCAAAATGTGGCGTGTCTCCACAGTGTCAAATTTGGAAATAATGCGCTATTTCGAGACAGCCCTTAACCCCTGTGCAATGAGGGTTACAGATATGCTGAAATAGGTCTCAAAATAGTGGGTGCAGTCACAAGACATGAGATAGGTATTTCGGGGTGTTTCCGGTATCCCGAAATAGCTTCGCTGTATAGACGTACCCTTGCTATGCTGAATCAAGCCCATGGCCTTGTGATAAAGTGATACAGGTTAAATATCACCGGTCCGAGAGCCCCTGGACCAGAGAGTCCTGGGAACAGCTGGGAGGGGGGGCAGCTGGGGGTCTAACAGCAAAGGGACCAGCATCTGGGGCCAGGAGCAGAGCCTATCTGGCAGCCAGGGGGCTGGAGGCCAGGAGCCCACACAGGGCTGACTGCAGAGCCAGGCCAGCAGCCCAGGGGCAGGGAGCCTAGTGGTTGGAACTGGCAGTGGTGTTACATAAGTCCAGCCATACTGGGTGAAACCAAACGTCCATTTAGCCCAGTGTCCTGTCTGCCCACAGTGGCCAAGGAAGGGTTAGCGGCCAGGAAGGGATTCTGGCCAGGAGCAGAGAGGCTGGAATTGACCCCCCTGGTCCGGCAAACTCCTGAGGACGCCGGACCAGGGAGGTCCAACCTGTACTGCCTTCTTAAGAGACACACGAGGGATGGAACCGGAACCTCCATAGCTAAAAGCAAGAGCTGTTGTTGGAAAAATGAAAGAATCAGTCATTTTTAGCTTGGGTTGTAACAGAATCCTGCCCTCTGTGAATGGGACATAGAGACGCCTTTAACATTTACTCACCAGCGAGTTATAGTAGCATCTCTTCTGGGTTGTCATATAGAGTCCCAGAGGGTATTTTAATGCTTCTTGAAAGATGACCAAAGCCTGAACTACAACGTTTCTTATATTCCTACGATGATGAACCATGGCAGTAGCAATACAACTGGATGAAAGACACACCCGATCCTTTGGAGATCGCGGGTTGGACTGTGCAGTTTGTGAGATTAGACCCTTGAGCTGCCGAACAGGAAACGATGAGAAAACCCAAGCTACCTTTTGCACGTGTGCAGAATGAGTGTGTGAACCAGACTGGTGGTGAAAACTAGCAGCCCTCCGAGTCTCTGTTATCAGAACAAACCTTTCTTGTGCTTTGCTGTTACAGGTTCTCTGTGTTTACCCAGGAAAAGCAGCCACCTGCAAATATGTGATTGATTTGCTTTTTAATAAGAGGCACCTGGCATGGCTACATCTCCTGGTAATGCACTATAGTAGATCTACATTTTTTGCAAAGGGTAATAGGAGAGTTCTTTGCATTTGTTGGGCAAAATGTGGTCCTTGGAGTTGATGGGCTAATTCACATAACTCTTGAAAGCTCGGGTGTAGATTCCTGATTTATTGTCCCAGATCCTATGCAGTGTTTTGTACAGAGCACATATACATTTGGAGCACAAAGCAACCTTACATATGAAACTATATTTCCAATGTAACAACAAGCAGGAAAGAAACTCTGAAAACCCAAGAAGAAAACGACCTTCTAGCTCTTCTTTAGACACCTAGGAGAAGCAAAAAAGAAGAAAGGACCCATTTTCCCCTCTCTGGCAGATCACACTCAGGGGAACTCGAGCGGTCCAAAACTACAGTAAACTTCCGATAATCTGGCACCTTTAGGACCCAGGGGGTGCCAGATTATCAGCTGTGCTGGACTATCGGCAGGGGGGGCTCTGAGGGGTCTAGGGTGGGGTGGAGGGAGATGCCACCCCAAATCCCTCATAGCCCCCCCTTCCGATAGTCAAGCTCTGCCCCAGGCGTCTCCGATTCAGCCGCTGCTGGTCAATTTCAGTAGCAGCTGAATCGCGGATGCCTGCAGCAGAGCAGCTGGGGTGCTGCCAAGTTGGTCCGGTAGCACCACTCCTCGGCGCTGCGGGACCAACCTGGCAGCACCCCAGCTGCTCTGTCCCAGGCGTCCCCAAAAGCAGTTGGGGTGCTGCCGGGTTGGTCTCGCAGCGCCGAGGAGCGGCTCTACTGGACCAACTCAGCAGCACCCCAGCTGCTCTGCCCCGGGCTTTCCCGATTCAGCTGCTGGTCAGTTTCAGCAGCGGCTGAATCAGAGAAGCCGGGCACAGAGCAGCTCCAATGGTCCGGCTGCTCAGAGCACTTCCAGGTTCCCGATGGTGCCGGACCATCAGGAGTGCCAGAGCATTGGATGCCGGACCAATGGAGTTTTACTGTAGAATGAATTGAGTAATCCCGACGAACTTCAAAGAACGCCAACACAAAAGCCAAAGAAGTGAACCAACGCTTTGGGATCGTAACATCACTTTCTTTAATATTCAAGTAACAAAAACATTAACCAAGCACAATATTTCCAGCATGCAAAACACAGACACAAAAGCAAATGATGTATCAGAGCGGTATGAAAATCTAGTCTTCAAAGTAACAAAGACAGCTGTTAAAAAACACCCCACCAAACATACGCGATAGAGCCATGTGACTCAACGGCCCTGTAAAAAGAATTCCCCCAGTGGTGTAAGCCAGCAAAGTTCCATGGAGTTCCTTAGTATTATGCAGATTTGCATTTTCTCGGGCTTGGGACTTACGTGAGAGTTCTTTGAGCTTCATCGGTGACGGTCATGTGGTCCCGCCCCAAGGCAGTACAATGAGACTTCGTTTTGGGGTCTACACTAGGGCTAGGGGATGCAACTCAACCTCACTGAGCCTTATGTCTCTACCCCATCCCACTTCCATACTCCCTTTACACTCTCTCCTCTTTGGAGCTAGTCTGGAGATACTCATGGAGTTCATAGTCCTCCCCCTCCAGCGTGGGCTCTCTGCGGGGCTTCGGTCATGTGATGGGCCTCGTTCATGAGTGTGGGCTACTATGCTCAGGAGCTGAACAGACACACACCCAATGCATGCTGAAAGGGGATGCTGTCAAGGCCTCCAGACACCGCAAGGATCCAGTTGTGGAGGAACCCTTCTGCCTTCATTTCTGCTCCAGAGAGCAGAGAACTTAGAGCTGTTCCCAAGAACAAGGGCAACGTCCCTGCTAGCTCTCAACGTGGCGGGTTGAGGGAAGGGCTTCTGGGATCCCTCTTTTGCTTATCCCTTTAAACCATCAAAGCCCCACAACAGAAAATCCTCACACTGCTAGGGAGTCGCTGTCCAGAGACCCATCCAAGATACCCCTTGAGTCAAGCCTGCTGAGGGAAGAGTTGAGGCTTCCCATGCTCTGGATTGGGACAGATCCCTTTTCTGGGATCTTGGCCTACAATACTCACAGCAGGTTGGATTGTCCATTGACCACCGAGAAGATAATAGTGACCCTTTAAGGGGTGAATATTCAAATCAGCATGGAAAGAATTCATGAGGAAGCCCTAATGCCAGGGAAGAGAATCACTCATCTAATCTTCCCTGGGATTCCTGCTCCGAATGTAACTCTAATTCATTCCACATGGGGACAGTCAGCTGGCTTCCTTAGAGATGACATCTGCAGGAGTACCAATGATGCACAAAGCTTCTCAGCTCTCACATCAAATACCAGGCATAGGAATAACAATGGGGTTTATATATATATATATATATATATATATATGTTCCCTGTCTAAGGACAATCAAATTAAATATCACACCAACTCAGCGTTGTATGGTACGTGACGGGATGAGGCAAGGAAGTGTCTGGGTACAAGTGATGGCCCATTGCAAATGTTGGATCTGCCCACTATGCTTAAAGAAAGGCCACTGGAACTAAAGCACACAGCATAAAACACATCAGGCCATGATATTTCCTCTCTTCAACCTGCCATGGCAAAGCTGGGTTACAAAACTCGGGCAAAGATACACTAGGGTTTAAACACGGCACCGTTGCTTTCTTTGAACATCACTAGAAGTTGCGTTAAGGTCTCCACACTCCCCAAGAGGCTTGGGTGAACTCTATACCTTGCATGAACTTCCCTTTGTATGAGGAGATGGGCGAATTGTTGTGTTGTTTTTACACCCTGCTCTGTAACCAAGATCAGCCACCAGCATTTCTGCAAACAATTTCCTTTGGTAGCTCATCAGCACAGGCCTTTGGGGCTAGCAACCTGACTCGCAAAGGCCTTTCGTGCCTACCGTCAGTGGTGTGTGGCTTTTCGTCACAGCTGCAAATGCAACCGGCATTGATTTACGTGGGTTGGCAGACTTCCGCTTTGTTGTGTTATGAAATAGAAATGTCAATTGATTAAAAGAAATGGGTAATGGTGCATGGAAGAACCATGCTTTTGGCTTTCACAAGCTGTATTTGAAATATTAACCATCGCTTTTAAAGATGAGAACAATTAGAACACACTGGTGTTTTTATGGACCTCATCACACTGGGAACACCAGTAAAAAGTCAAATCAAGGTCACACGAATAGACAATGAAAATGCCCTACACCTCATCACAGCAAACCAAACACAATAAGGAAGAGTAAACCAATGTATATTTTGTCTGAGTATTCCTTTCGGTTTCTTTTTGGACTGAAAAGTGGTATAAACCGATAGTGTATCTTTGACCCCTACAGGATTTTTAGACATAGTCATACTTTGAAGGGTACGAGCGTTTCCCATCATCACTACGAGCAGTGTCATCGTATGCTGAGACTTTTTTACTTTTGGCTTCAGATTCGTAGCCAGTACCAGCCTTGTAGGGTGCGGTCTTGTAGGCGATATTCCGTCCTGACGCATTGTAGGACACTGTTTTATAACTGAAAGAGAAATAAAATACAACGTCGGCGATTCAGACCCTGAGAACCTCCAATGTCCGTTCCACTGTGAACTTTATTCCTGTGAGTTCCTGGATTAAACACAACTGATTAAGCACTATATTTATTCCTGTTATTTGTATTATAATAACCCTTGAGTCCCTGAGGAAGATGAACGTCCACAAACAGATTTGCATAATTCTCTCCTCTAAATTTACTATTTGAAATGCTTCACCGGTTTCTTCCACAAATAAATTCCTGGACCGCAAATTGTTTGCATTGCCATTTGAAAATGTAACAGTGAAACACACAGGGACAGATTCTCACGCTTTAGCTCCTTTGGCTTGGGAGGCTGCATGACAGGTTACCAAATTTGCAAGCCATGCTGTGATTTGTGTAACCAAGTTAGCTAACAAACACAGTGCACATTTTGAATTGTGTATTTGACTGTAAAAATTGCAGTTCGTACCTTGTTGATATATGTATATATAATCCCCCAGTCCGGGAAAAATACAATACCCGTGGTCATTCATGTAAGTAATCAATAGAGGTTGAACCTCTCTAGTCCGGAACTTTTTGGTCTGGAAACATCCATGGTCTGGAATGAATTTAGGTAGCCGGATGTTCACTTTTCATGCGTGTGGCCAAGTTTCCCGTGGTCCCATAAAGTTTGTTTACAGCCACCAGTCTGGCGCTCAGTGTCTGTGCTGTTAATTAGCTCTAATCAACTCCTAAATTTCCTCTAACAGCACAGGAAGCAGCAGAAGTGTTGATAATGAAGTTAAACAATATTGACTTCCTGTCATTTGACCTCCTGTGATCTGGAAAATTTGTTCGGAACCAGTCAGGTCCTGAGGGTGCCGGACTAGAGAGGTTGAACTTGTACTTTACAAGTGTACTGAACTCTTAGGGGGCCCACAGACATCATGATCACAGCTGAGCAAATAATTGGTTTTGAGTGCCGGGGCCAAAATGCACAATCCCTTCTCCCTCTCCCCCAACAGTTGGCTTCAATTCAAACCCAAACCCATTTTTTTCCAAATGTTTCACTGACTTGAAAAGCTTGAGAAAATGAAGTTTTGGTGAGCTTATTATGAATGCTTTGCGGGTTTCCATTTTGGTTCTTTTTCGCTGTTTTTTCACAGTTGTTCATTTAAAAAAAAAAGTGGCCGCATTTCAAAATGAAGCAACGTTTCAAAATAAAACAAAACAAAAAATCGAAAAGAAGTGTTTTTTACTTAAAAAAACATTTTTGGCCAAAGTCATGCATCATTCTCAGCATGAATTTGTGAATAGTTTGTGCCCCTAAATGCATTTTTCAGTGAAATTACTGTTCTCTGAAAAAAACCTGCCAAGCTCTAATCATTATATCCTTTGTAACCAGGGTGTGCTAGACAGAGTAGTCTAAGCTAGAAATTTACCATGTGCCATATAATACTGCAACCTGCAAAAGAGTGCCCATTTCTTCCTGATACATGCTCAAAGGGTATGTCTAGACTGCGGAATTTTTCTGCATCTGTCGCGTCCAAGGAACGCATCTGCTTTTCCGGAAAAAAAACCTTCAGAAAAGCAGACGTGTTTTTTCGGCACCCCTGTAAACCTCGTTTTATAAGGAAGAAGGGATGTTCTGAAAGAGGCTTTTTTCCCCGACATTTGGTGCAGCGTAGATGAGCTAAATGTTGGAAAAGCCTCTTTCCGAAGAAAAGTGGAAAAAGGTATGCATATTGCAATTTGCGTATCTTTTTCCGACTTTTCTTTGTCATCTAGACCCAGCCAAACACTATTTCATCACCAGCAAAACTTACAAGGTAGAACCAAACACAACTTACTGGGTTTCTTCTGGGACCAGTCCCCTGCAGGCAATGCACATCATGACGCCCCCTACCAGGGACAAGCCGCCAGCAACCCAGCCAACGAATAAGGCTGAGCCAAAGGTGTATCTACAAAATAAAAAACCAAAGGGCCCGTACTTCAATGAGGGTGTAGGAAATTGCCGTGCTAATTGCTTTGAAGTGTATGTAAGACACAGAATTCTGGCCTGGAACAAGACCTGCTTTCTGCCATGTTGTTCTCTTAGCGGAGATCTCTCTTCGTTTTTGCCTTCCGATTTCCCTCTGTCACAACAGCAATGAGTGTGACTATGTTTCATCCCCACCACACTAGTGTGATCCACGTCGTAGAGTGGGCAGATGTGTTCTCCCTACTCCCCTCGTTTAATGAGTGAGCATAGACACCACATTGTTTGCGTTGCTTGCTTGTTCATTTCAGTCTTCAAAGTGCCCACTGAAGGTATAGACAGACTCCCATTAACTACCCTGGGCTTTGGGTCAGATCTTAAAGCAGGATTAACTAGCCACAGGGGGCTTGTCTACACTACGGAGAAGATCAACCTCCAGAGGTTGATCTTCTAGCACTCAACTTAGTGGGTCTAGTGAAGACCCACTCATTCGAACTCAGAGGGTGCTCCCATCAGTGCCAGTACTCCTGGTCCTCATGAGGAGTAAGGGAAGCCAATGGGAGTGTTTGCTCCTGTTGACCTCCCTCTGTGAGGATGGCCCAAAAACAAGATTTAAGATATATTGACTCCAGGTACGTAATTAACGAAGCTGGAGTTGCATATCTGAAGTCGACTTTCTCCTTTAGTGTAGACCTGGCCAGGAAGACCTCCCCACTTCCTTGGTCCCACCCCATGTAGGGGAACGATCAAGTGTCTCCTCACGATAGTGACTTCTACATTGTGCCCCCTTCCGTGCAGCCATACTAGAAAGATGACATTGCTAGGTAGACCTGTCCCCAGCTGAGTAGATGCTTGGGGAACTGGCATTGGAAAGAGCAGACCTGATGGATGTCAGGGGACCCCAAAGGTGGTTTCAAGCTACACTGTGTGCCCATCACAGCTAAAGATCAGTCCTCACAAATCCATCAGTACACGGCATCCAAACTCGTCTTCAAGCACAGACTAGACTCCATTGCTGCAAGCTTGGTCATTCTAGGGCAGCCATGGCTAGCTACCGCATGCCCAAGCGAAGATTTTGCTCCCGAGCTGTACCAACCTCCCCCGACTGTTCTGCACAAGAAGAGAAAGTTACCTCGTCTGGATCGTCTGCATCGATCCTTGGTACATATTGGCTGTCGACATCCAGAAGTTTGTGACCAGCATGTTGGCAAATACGGACACTCCCGCAATGGCGCATAGACCTGGGAACAGGGAGAAGGTGGGAGCATGATTCCCCACTGCCTCCTGTGGCATGGAGTGATTCAGATCTTGCAAGAATAGGCATCAAGGGCTACCTCCCCTTCCGATGGCACTCGCTTTGCCCAAGCTGTGCCATGGCAGTGAGACCAAGAGTCATCAGGTTTCTATGTAAATTGCTCAATGATAGAGCACTCCAGAATCAAAGCATCCACTACCTCATCCCTTCTCTTTCCCCAACCCTCCCAAAAACCATCTTTCTAGGAGCGCTGGTAGATGCTCTCTCCATTCAGCCTTTTCTCAACAGCAAATCTGCGGGTCACGTAAGCCGTGATTGCTAAAAAACCCACCTTTTTCCTGGTTTTGAACGTTCCGTTTTCCAACAAAACACTTCAAAGAAAGAATTTTCATTGTTGCCCACATTTTTCACGGGGAAAACCAAAATCATTTTGCCCCCCGTTGCGATAGTGAGAAAGGTGCAAATAGCAAATACCTGCTGTGAAGGTTTGCTGGGGTTGGAGTGAGGAATCCAAACCATGCACTTGCATATCTAAAGTCACAGATATCCGTGTCCCAAAGTGGGGAGGGAAAGACTCAACCCCCGGAAAAACCCCTCTGCTTGCCAACCAGCAATGCTGATGGTGACATCTTCCAAAAGCCCCATCTATCCTTAATCCAGACAGCAAAGTCTCTGGCTCCTCTCCAAGGAGCCCTGTCTAAAGCATGCTGCCCACTGAAAAGTTGAGGGCTGTGGAAATGAAATGGAATTTAATAGCAAATAAATATGCAAGGAGTACCCGATTGATGGCCTGGATGGGAAGGCTTAAGGAGCCAGGACCACAGAAACCAGTGGTGTTAATAAAAGCATCAGAAATATTGCTAGAGTTGGGGTTCCTGCCACTCGAAATTCTGAAACGTTCTTTCCCTGTGCATCTTGACTGTATTTGTTCTTTTGCTTTTTGTTTTACGGAGACTTTCCTAGTCTCAAATTCAGCAGATGAACATAAGAACGAACATATTTGGTCAGACCCAGGGTATGTCTACACTACCCCGCTAGTTCGAACTAGCGGGGTAATGTAGGCATACCGCACTTGCAAATGAAGCCCGGGATTTGAATTTCCCGGGCTTCATTTGCATAAGCGGGGCTCCGCCATTTTTAAATCCCCGCTGGTTCGAACCCTGTGCTGCACGGCTACACGTGGCACGAACTAGGTAGTTCGAACTAGGCTTCCTAGTTCGAACTACCGTTACTCCTCGTGGAATGAGGGTCCACTCGTGGAATGAGGAGTAACGGTAGTTTGAACTAGGAAGCCTAGTTCGAACTACCTAGTTCGTGCTGCGTGTAGCCACGCGGCACGGGGTTCGAACCAGCGGGGATTTAAAAATGGCGGAGCCCCGCTTATGCAAATGAAGCCCGGGAAATTCAAATCCCGGGCTTCATTTGCAAGTGCGGTATGCCTACATTACCCTCCTAGTTCGAACTAGGAGGGTAGTGTAGACATACCCCAAAGGTCCATCTAGCCCAATGTCCTGTCTTCCAGCAGTGGCCAATGCCAGGTGGCCCAAAGAGAATGAACAGAACAGGGAACCATCAGGTGATCCATCCCCTGTCACCCATTCCTACCTATCCTGGCTAATAAGCATTGATGCACCTAATCTCCATGAATGTATCTAGCTGGCTGAGCTTTGCATGCAACAGAAGAAATCGTGTCGCGCACAAGGATGCCTGAACTTACCAGCCACAATAAACATGATGCCAGAGGTCAGGGTCATGTTGGCTTTTGCAGAGTCCTCCATATTGCCAATGCGGATGCATTTCAGGGCAAAAATGGACACGAGAAGACCAAGGACGCCCAAGACGATGCCCACGATCATTAGGGCTCGCACTGCCTGGAACATGGCTGCAAAACAAGTCAAGAAAAGAAACATCGGACTTCACAGCATGCGGCTGTAGCCCACGTGTCAAATTGTGGATGGATGCAGTCACACATACATTTGCAAAGTACTATGGGTAATTTGATATTGATGCATTTGGGCCTCTTTTTGTCCTTCTATGATTATACAGTGACTGAGTTCTCTTTATCTCAACGCTCTCATGGGTATGAACAGCTGTATTTCTGCAAACACAAGAGTAATCATGTGACCAAGAGGGCAGGAGTCTCTAGTGTGATGCCATCAGCTGGGAAGTCCCTTGGTATCTAGTTGTTCTCAGCTGGCAAAGAGCTGTCAAGGCCATCTTCTACACCACTCTGTACCCTCGCCTCAGCCGAGTGAGTGGAGTGAAGGACGGGGGAGTGTCTAGAGACAGAAAGTTTTCTAGATGTTCATGTGTTGCTACCAACCGGTGCTGGCTGTGATAAAAGCTCCTATTGACTTGTATGGCCATCGGTTGACAGTGTATATCAGCTGACAGAGAGGGAGAAGACACCATATGGAAAAGAGCCAGAAGTGAGCCATGATGCACTGCACAGAGGAGAAGCCACGATTCAGTGGCCATTCCCTCCAGCGCCACTCTGAGGTGAATTGAACGTTTTGAACGAGTGTTGCTCAGGGCTTTGGGGCCCCCTTTGTCAATTATTCTTTCCACCCCGCACATCGCCAAGACCGTGGGTTGCCTCACAACCACAGAATTTTAACAATAATAACAATGGAGATTGCCTATCTCCTAGAACTGGAAGGGACCTTGATAGGTTATTGAGTCCAGTCCCCTGCCTTCTCAGCAGGACCAAGTACCATCCCTGATGAATTTTTGCCCCAAATCCCTAAACGGCCTCCGCAAGGATTGAATGCACAACCCTGGGTTTAGCAGGCCAATGCTCAAACCACTGAGCTATCCCTCCCCCCTGCCATAGTGACCATAGGAAAAAATTACATCGCACAACAAGTTGGCCAGGCGTGAAGGGGGAATCGGCAATTCTGCCAGCTTTGCCCGACCTTCCTGACCCACGTCGGATGAGGAGGTGGTCAGGGGACCATGACACCTCCCCGCCATTCGGTGGGTTACCTCATGTGTGGGTAGAACCAGTAGCTTTGTCAGCTCCGCACAATGAACGTGACACACAGCAGTGGACGCATGGAGAGACCCAACCTAAATAACCACAGCTTTCAATGGGATTCGGCCATCTTGGCCATTCCGGCCTACTGCTGCCATGAGTCATTCTGCTCATCAAGCATGCCCTTATCAGGTGATAACCAGTGTTAACAAAGCAGGCATTTTCAGCCTCCCACTCATCAGCGCAGAGGTGCGATTTCATTGTTATTCATCAGAAACCCAGCGGCTGATGGATACCTGTTATCAGCCCCGAAGGGTGTTCCCGGGGCGCAGGCGGAAGCCGCGAGAAGAAAATCACCATGTGTCTTTGCACATTTTGCTTTACAAAGGCTGCAGTTTCATTTCAGCCGCTGTGGTTTCGGCGAGAGAGCAGAAGTAGCCCGTGATATCCCCAGGCAAGGCCTGTGTTGCTTGGTGTTTTGACATCCGGTGAAATTAACGCTCCATTGCGGTGAGTAAGCCACACCGGAACAGAGTCTGCACCTCTGGCTTCCTCTCAGGGAGCAAGGAGCCCTCCAGCGTGACACTGTTTTCCTTCCTACGAATGTCCTTAAAAGATTAATAACGAGCAGTCCTGGGGCAGCTTAGAGACTCACACACATATATATACTATCGTGAGCTTTCGTGGGCAAACCCCACTTCTTTCGAGGAGCCTGAGAAGTGGGGTTTGCCCACGAAAGCACATGATATATAATTTTGTGAGTCTCTAAAGTGCCACGGGACGACTTGTTGTTTTCAAAGTTACAGACTTACATGGGGACCCTTCTGAGACACTTAAGGTGTGTCTGCATTGCACTCTTCACTCAAAACAAGCTATGCAATTTGCACTACGCAAGTTGCGTAGCTTATTTCGATCTTCTTTCAAAATAGCTCATTTCGAAATTTGGCGCTGTCTACACAACGCCAAATTTTGAAATAAAGCGCCATTCCGAAATGTTCCTTAACCCTCATAGAACAAGGGTTACAGGCATGCCGGGATAGCCCGCCTGTTATGTATAACAGGCGTGTTATGTATAACAGGCGTGCTCAAAAGACGTGGAATAGCTATTTCACGATACTGATGGACACCTGAAAAAGCACCGCTGTCTAGACGTAGCCTAAAAGATTACAATCTCTGGGAGTGAGCAAGATGGCAGGAGGGTGTATTGATAGATGCTGCTAGCACATTCTAGATGAGATAAATTGGTACATTTCAGTTGCGTTGTATCTCTCTGGTCTGGGGTGAAGCAGCCGGAACCACCCTGGATTTGACCTTGTGTTACAAAACACATGAGTCCCGACACTGTGAGTCCTTGTGGAAGAAGAATCTTTGGGTGAAGTCCAGCCTGGACTGGTGGATTGGGGCCAGAGCTAAGGAACGGACTCCTTTGAGCTGGGGAGTTTTAAAATCGGCAGTGGCATTCTGTCCCGATGCAGCTGAGTGGCAGAAGGCCAGGTAGGTGCGGACATGGCTTGGCTATGGGATGGTTGAGACATCATGGCTGTGTCTACACTGACAAGTTATTCCAGAAAATCAGCCGCTTTTCCGGAAAAACTTGCCAGCTGTCTACACTGGCCGCTTGAATTTCCGGAAAAGCACTGACGATCTCATGTAAAATCATCAGTGCTTTTCCGGAAAAACTATGCTGCTCCCGTTGGGGCAAAAGTCTTTTTCCGGAAAACTGTTCCGGAAAAGGGCCAGTGTAGACAGCACAGTAGTGTTTTCCGCAAAAAATCCCCAATCGCGAAAATGACTTTTCCGGAAAAGCGTCCTGCCAATCTAGACGCGCTTTTCCAAAAATGCTTTTAACGGAAAACTTTTCTGTTAAAAGCATTTCCGGAAAATCATGCCAGTGTAGACGGAGCCCATGAGCTTTTCGACTCTGTCGTTCACGCCAACAGAAGCAAAAATGAAGGATTATGCACTCAGATCTCTCTCTCGCCTTGTAGTCCCACCTGGGGTGGGAAAGAGCAAGACACCTCATCCTCTGTGCCACAAAGATAGGCCTTACATTCACCTCCTGGTGGCCTACATCCCTTTGAAAGGCGGGACTTCGGCTCCACCCCTCTCCTGAGCATTTCCTCAGCGCCAGCCTCGACCTCTTTGTGGCTCAAGCCCCTTGTCGTTCGAAATGGAGTGAGTTAGCGCACCCATGGTGGGCCACCTCCCCAGCTGGTGTAAATCAGTATGGGGCCATCAAGCATGGCCATTGTCTATGGGACTGCAATGGAGGGACGCCGATTTACGGCTGTATCCCACTCTGGGCTTGGTTCCTACCCATTCCCACCGGGCAGAAGACCACAGAAGAAGTGCCACCTGAGCTGATGCCACGTTATGTTCATATTATGGGCCTTGTGCTATCTCTCACCCTGAACACGGGCTGGTGAGTGGAAACAGTTGGGATCGGAAGCATTGTCATTTTCAGCAAAAGAATGAAACAATCAGTAACCGTTTTAATAAAATGATGTCTAAGAGGATAGTTGTTTCAACGGTGGAAGGAACGAAGAGTTCCTCCAAACGGAGAGTATAAAACATTCTAAAGGTGTCAGCTGGAGCACTTAATAATCCATAGCCATATTTTTAAACCAAGCCTATGAAATATACATACACTTATCACGCACGGACCTGCTTGGAACATACATGGACAGTCAGCTGCACAAATGTCTATTTGCACCTCTTATTGGCATGCACACCTCAAGGGGTTGCGTGCACAAGATAGGAACAAGAGATACATCCATGCAATGGCATAGACCTCCTTTGAAAAATCCAACCAGTGATATAAATGAACCTGAACAGAAAATATTTTGACATTAAATAACAAAATCCCTTACCCACCCACCCACCCACCCACCCACTTCCCAATCAAGAACAATGGAATTATCCATCAGCCACATCACTATAAAATGGAAGTTTTCCAATGATCTGTCAGTCAAGCAATCTGATTGGCTGAACCAGCCGTGAATGATCTGTAATAATTAATATTGTAGCTCATCATTGGGTTGTTCAGCCCAAAGAGATGTGAAAGAGACTTCTCTCTCTTTTCCCAATGTTGCTATAAATAATATGCATTGAGACCTATACATTCAAAGGTTTTTAGGCACCAATAGGAGTTAAGCTCCTAAATACCTTTGAAGATTTGGGCCTACATCATCTGTATTCCTTCAAATATAAGTCATAAAAACCCTACGGCCATTTACAGTTACTAGACTATGAATATCTTTCGAAAAATCTGCCAATTTAAAGTCAAGTCATTCCAAGTTTACATTTTAGCAATGCACTATAGAAAATAACACTGATTGAACGTCTGTTTTTGCACTATGGTGTTTCTTTGTCTGTCTAATGCATGTTCTTATTCCTAGAGATTAGGACCGAAACAGTTTCCCCTCCTGCAAAAATAATTGAAATTTAGATAAAAAGTTTCCCAACTTTAATTGAGACAAAAATTCAGACTCTCAACATTTTCACAAACCAAAAATCCAACAACGTCATTTTAAGCCAAACAAAATGTTTTACTTAATTAATTTTCGCTGTTTCAATTGGATATTGACCTTTCAAATTTTGGTGTATTGCTTTACTACCAAAACAGTTTACATTTCTCCGTGAAAAGGCATCTCAGACTGAAAAACAACATGTTGCTTCACACACATACACATAGAAAATTTGTTAGAACTTGACCGTTTCTGGCATAAAGTTTTGGTTTTAATGAGTGGACATTTTTCCTGCAAAAATGTATTTCATCAAAAAACTCCTGATTGTCTCTACATATTGCAATATGACTTAAAGAGTAACCTAATTAAAATCTGTCTCCTGACAGTGATAAATCAGTGAAGTCAAACCTAATCATCACTGTCTCAACGGGAAAATATATTGCCCTCTTAAACCATAATCAGTCTTGTACAACTTTATTAGAGATCATTATTAAAATAAAAGGACAGCACCGACTTCAAACGCTTTTTTTGTTTTTCCAAAACCAAATAACATGTTGTCTACCAGCCATAATGAACCTGGGTGTATTTATTAAATCACTTCTCTGGAGAGACATCCCAAACTTTATCAAGCAACAAACACAAAAACAAAAATGTTTGTCTTCAGCTGTACAGTCTCTGGTGGCTTCTCAAAGACCAAGCAAGTCAGCCATCCAAACGCACAGAACAGGTGAAAAATTCTAGGATCTGTTCTCTGCTTTACACAAGTCAATATGAACATAAAAGGCCATGATCTGTCACTGCCCTGCATCCTGGGCACTGATTTGCACCTGGGCAAGGAAAAATGGATGTCAAATGAGCCAGTGACGCAGTGTTAATTTTTTATTCCACCCTGAACGGGTGTAAATAACTGCGCACAGTAATGGTGAATCATACTGATCATTCTGGTCAGTTTCAACGTGGATCCAACCTCAGTATCTCCTAGGGCTTCGTAAATTACTCAAATGCTCTAAGGCGGGTATAAAATGTTTGGATATTTTTTTAACAAAATGCTTTGGTAATAGGGACTGTCCCCTGATTTCAACACTCCTAAGTTTCCTCCCAACTCCTCTCAATACCTTGCTCTGAGTTCTTTACTCCGTTGCCCCTCTACAACTGGGTACAGTGACTGCAAAATGCTACTGGATCCAAATGGGTTTGAAACCAAATTTGCATTTACCTTGCAAGGGCGCAAATCATTATACAAATAGCTCAGCCACAGAGGATCAGGCCCCAGGAATAATGGCATGGTAACCAAATGATCCAGTGGGACATAGACGACGCCATATTTTAATACAAGCTTTCATACACCCGTCCTTATCCATCCGAATCAGCTTTGGGTGAGATGCTGTAAAGGTCACAGATCAGGTGAGCTGGTTTGCCTCCATTTACAAAAATACCCTAAAGATCCAAAACTTTTACAATTAAAATCAAATCAAATCAAATCAACCACTACCTTCCAGTGACACTTCATGTACAAAAAAGGGGCCCTTCAATTACCCTCTAGACTCTTGCGTGCCAATTCCTCTATGTCTGCTTTCAGCATCGGCTTTCTCCACAGAATAACCTCTTTCCTTGGGGAGCTGGGGGGATGTTTCCACTGGTCTCTTGCTGGAAATTATCAGTATGATCAGCCAACAAGACTGGAACAGTTAAATACAATTCCAGAATGGTTCTGATCCCCCGTTTCATGTATGTTTAAATCCAAAGAGTCAGAATCGCTGCAGAATCAACGGAGGTGTGCTAATTTATTTCTAGCAGAGGACAACAATTGTGGTACAAGACAGATCTGCCTCAATCTGTAATATTTGCCATGTCAGATTATTATTTATAGTAATACAATGTACACGTGTTGTTATGCACATATGCTAAATACTTTGGAGAGCCCCTCCTCCTTCCCCCCTATGCAAAGCGCTTTAAAATAGCCTCTCCTACAATTCAGTGAAAACAGTGTTGGATTTATCCTTCAAGAAAACTCCAGTGGTTCTCCTGGGTCCGTCTTTTGCCCCTACCTGGTAGCCCAAGAATGGTGTAATAAGGCCGGCATTCTGTGAAACCCGAACTCTGCCTCACACAGCTTCTCCAGAGACCCTGGTACTGGAACACGGCCGTGACTGGGTTGTCGTACAAGTCCTGGGTGCTCCACATGTCCAGTCCAGTGGCCGCGATGCACCCTGCCACACCCAAAGACGAGACGACAAAGCCCATCACTTGGCAAAGGGTCGTCGACATGTCTCTCCCTTGGCCAGGATCGGAGCTACCTCTGTGGAAGCCGGAGACCTTCTGGGAACACTCAAGTCCTCTCGACTGAGTCACCAGAAACGCAGCTGCTCTTATCAGATGGTGCCTGCTCCGTGGCTTTGTTTGCTCAAAGTGTTTTTGCAAGATAGTCCAGTTTCGCTCTCGTTGGGTAGGGTTGTGTGTTGTTTTTGGTTGGCGAGGCTTGAGATAGGGGCTTTTGTCCTTTCCGAGCACTTGTTCTCAGAGTTAAGCAGTCACTGCTGGTCAAGTGTAGGGCAAACCCGCTTTGAACCAAGTTCGGAGGCACGTTCCCTTGCCTGAACGTGCCTGTTTCTCTCACCGTGCCTAGCTAGGCTGGAGTCTGCTCCACTTATTCTCTGTGTGTGGCGCATGGTGGAGGAGAGGGACCAAGGGAGAACTGGACACACAAATGAATTCCCCATTTTGGGGTAGACATACCGTGCCAGTGTTGCCCAACACAGCTCCCTCCAAAGGCCCTCACGGATTACAAGGATCTCATTCTCACACCTTGCTCCTTCTGTCGTTCTTAACCCCCTATCCAAACAGGCACCCGTAGCTCAGGCTGGTGGTACAACCTATGCTCCCCTTGCGTTCATTTCCCACCGTCACAGCTTCACAGGGGGAAATCGGGCCATGTGTGTTTTACGTGAGTGCTTCCAAAGATCTGCCACCAAGAGCGGGAAAGGAAGGAGCTGTAATAAGGATAAAATGGAAAGGACTAGCTGCCGCTCTCCTGGGCACCAGAGGTATCCCCAGCATGCCTTAGAGGAGTCGCGTGCGTTTCAACCACCTTCCCCCATCTCCGACGCCGAGTTCAGGCAGGAGCTGGGCTGCGGTTGCTACCGGCACCAAACAGTTCCTCAGAGGAGCGAAGCAGATCCTGGCCATGCCTATCAGCAGCACAAGCAGGTGCAGCCTAGCCCCAGTTTTACATCATCTGGAGAGCTGCCCATAGCTAGCCTGGTTACCAGATGGGTAGCTACATGTTCATACAGGAACAATCCAAATGGGAAGGTCAATTGTCCATAAGAATCACAGAACCGGAAGGGACCTCGAGGGGTCGTCAAGTCCAGCCCCCGACCCTCACGACAGGACCAAACACCATCTAGACCCTCCCTGACAGGTGTCTGTCCAACCCACTCTGAAATATCTCCAGTGATGGAGATTCCACAACCTCCCCAGGTGATTTATTCCAGGGTTCCACCATCCTGACAGTTAGGAAGCTTTTCTTAATGTCCGACCTAAGCCTCCCTGGCTGCAGTGTAAGCCCATTGCTTCTTGTCCTAACCTCAGAGGTCAAGGAGAACAATTTTTCTCCCTCCTCCTTGTGACACCCTTTTAGATACTTGAAAACTGCTCTCACGTCCCCTCTCAGTCTTCCCCTTTCCAAACTAAACAAGCCCAGTTCTTTCAGTCTTGCCTCATCGCTCATGTTCTCTAGACCTTTCCTCGTTTTTGTTGCTCGGCCAGACCGGGTCAGACCAAAGGTCCGTCTAGTCCTGTGTCCTGTCTGCCCACAGTGGCCGATGCCAGGTCCCCAGAGGGGGTGAACAAAACAGGGAACCATCACGCGATACCACCCCACTTGGCCCCCACTTGTGACACCTCCCAGTGTCAATGCGCATTGTCCGGGTGTGCGCTGTCAGGAGAACCGACGCTGGGAGAGGTTTGGCTCAGGAGTAGTTCTTCATGAAGGCAGAGGGGATGCGAAAAGGAGGAAATCAATTCTCTCTCCCCCCCCGTGGCCAAGGGCTCTGCTCCGGGGAGCAATATCAATTTGCCAGGCTGCTATGAGTTACAGGAGCGTCCCGACTCCCCGCTCGTCCATTCTGATTGACTGCGCTGTCCCGGCTGATTTACTTCAGCCTTGACCTAGAAACAAATTCTGTCTTTATCCAATCCAGAGCGCGCTCTGTGCGGTGGGATAGTGACCGTGATCGCCTCGTTAGGAAGCAGAAGGCAAGCTACCAGGAAGAGCGGTGAGGTTACTACAAGGATGGGTGATTTACAGGGGGTTATTATAAACCTTGCCTCTGTATCCTATATAATGACATCCCCAAGACGTCCCTTTTAAGATTTTACGTGCACCAGAGCAAATGCATCCTGATCTTGACAAAGGAGAGAGATTTACAAGGAGGAATACCGCACGAAAATCGTGGTCCATTTAGGCCTAGGTTTATAATCAGAAGGTGAAGGAAATCATATGGAACCCTGGTGGAACAGCCGCAAGAATTAGCTAGCAGCTGTGTCTTTTGTTTAGATCGCTCCCCCTGAGAAAGGATGATGTTGGGGTTGCCCTCTGAGCTGATTCGCGTGGCTTTCTCTTCTTGCTTTAATGGAGTCCACAGGGGATTGCTTCAATTGTCCACCCCGAGACAAGCAGGAACATCTGCTCATAGAGGGACACCCCTACACTTTTGCACAATCCGAGAAGTCGAACTTTGCAAATTAGCTGCTAGTGGTTGCCTCTTGCAACTGACTGGCAGCAAACAGAATGCTTTCTGCCTGTATTTTAAAGTTTCAATGATAAAGTTGAGCCTCTCTAATCCAGCACCCTTGGGACCTGACCAGTTCTGAACCAGAAAATAATCCAGACCATGAGAGGTCAATATTGTCTAGCAGCATTACCAACCCTTCCACTGCTTGCTAGGCTGTTCAAGGTCATTTAGGGGTAAATTAGAATTAAATACAGAGCCAGGATGGGTGGATGTTAACAGACTTTATGGAACTGCTGGAAACTTGGCCATGAAAGTGGACATGCAGCTAATTATAAATCGTTCCGGATGACGGAGGTTTCTGGACAAGCAAGTTCTGGATTAGAGAGGTTCAACCTGTAGGTGAGAATCCCGTAAAAGGCCCGATATCAATCTCTAGCATAATCGCAAATCACACGCAGTGCAGCAAAGTCAGCTCACAAATTGCTTGTGGGCTAGCGAATTTCACAAGGAGGCCCTCAGCTTGTATAAATTGGCATCGCTTCATTGATGTTACTAGAATTACATCAGTAAGGATCTATTCCCCAGGCAGCTAAAATGAGAATTGGGCCTTAAATTTACACAACGAATGCAATAAATGGGAATGAGGTAAGGGCAGAAACGCTCGCAAGAGGAGGAGTTGATCTCATGGGATAGTCAAATCTTTTGTTAACCCGCCAGTTCAGCATCTGAACAAAAACAATTTTAAAAGCAATCTTTCAAGTTGACCTGAAATAACATTTTTTAAAAATGTTTAGCAAACTGAAAACATACAAAGCCTCTCATTTTGGGTTGAACAAAACATTTCATTTGCTCCACCATAAATTATTCTGTTTATTTGGGTGGGGGGGTGGGATTTTTTCCCCCTTTTTATAAAACTGATTTAAAATTCAAAAATAGTTGCTCAATTAAAAATGGAAACATTTCTTTCAGAAAACAGAGAAATGAAATGATTTTTGGGGTGGGGGAGGGATTTTTAGATATTTTGTATGGTTGTTTCTGGCAGTGAGATTCTGGCGCATTCGGCCTTGGGGTACGTCTAGACTACAGGGTTTTGTCGACAGAAGTTTTGTCGACAGATACTGTCGACAAAGCTTCTGTCGACAAAGAGCGTCTAGACTACATTCAGTTCTGTCGACAAAGCAAGCTGCTTTGTCGACAAAACCCTGTAGTCTAGACACAACCCTACAGGCAATAACACCTTCTGTCAACAGAACTGTCAACAGAAGGCGTTATGCCTCGTAAAATGAGGTTTACCAGCGTCGACAAAACTGCTGAGTTCTGTCGACGTTATGTCGACAGAACTCAGCAGTAGTGTAGACGCAGGTATAGTTTTGTCGACAAAAGTCCACTTTTGTCGACAAAACTCTGTAGTCTAGACACACCCTTGCTCTTGACTGATCATACGTTCTAGTTCTAACTTGTAGATTGAGTCACTGACTCTGACCCTTGACCCCTGACCTTTACCCCTGCTCTAACACGTGGGGTTGACCACCCAAGCTCTGGTCATGACCCTAGGGTAATTTAGGGACCATTTTCGGAACACAGTGTGCCCCTGACACTTCATTTTGAAAACGCCTGCCTGGCTGAGAAAGAGCCGCAAGATGGGAGATGAATGAACAACATACCGGGTTAGGGTCCGGACGTGTCTTCTAAGGCAGTGGCTCTCACCTGCTCCATATTACGGCACCCCTTCAGGAGTCTGATTTCTCTTGCGTGTCCCTCCAAAGTTTCACCTCGCCTAACGTCTAAAAACTCAGCCGTACAAACGGGTTGCAGAACACAACTGCTGAAAAATGCCACCTTTCACATTCCTACCAGATAATTATCAGATAAACCCAGTGGAGTAGACATCTTGTACTTACATTTCAGTGACCAGTATACAGAGCCGTATAACCAACTCGTTGTCTGTATGAAATTGGGGTTTGTACTGACCGCGCTAGGGATTTTCATGTAGCCTGTGGTAAAACTAGGCCAAGACCTAAAAGAGTTGTTGTATCTCTGGAAGGCCTCTGGGTAGCACTGCCTAAGAAGCACCCCTCGAAGGGACATGGCGGAACCTCCAAGGCTTGGGGTTGTTACAGTGACCCTAAAAAACCGCTAGTGAATGCACCGGAGGAGGCAGTCTTGCATGGGCCAAGAAATGGGTTGGCGGACCTCCCATCTATCAGAACAAACACGTGGCAAGCAAAAATCCCAAGCCAGAGAGCGACTCCCCGCAGAAAATGAAGAAAGGGATGAGTGCGCTACCTCTCTCCCAGAACGCAGCGGCTCAAGTACAGCTGTTCCAGAGGTGACAGCTGTTTGTACCTCCACCCACCGTTTTGTCCAGCACGGTTAGCTTTCTCTGGGGGCATGCTAGGCTTTGCCATTCGCCCTTTGCCGTCGGAGTGTGCTGTGGCCTACAACTTTCAGTATCGCCTGCTCCCTTCAGAGGTAATCTGCCCCCTAGCTCTTCCCATCCCCGAGACTGGAACCAGAGTCCTTTGGGGGGATGTGGCGTTAGGTGTTGACTAAGTTTGCAGATGATACCAAACTGGGTGGGGTTGCGACTTCTTTGGAGGATAGGGACATAATTCAAAATGACCTTAGCAAGTTAGAGAAATAGTCAGAGGTAAACAGGATGAGGTTTAATAAAGAGAAATGCAAAGTGCTCCACTTAGGAAGGAACAATCAGTTCCATACATACAAGATGGGAAGCGACTGTCTAGGAAGGAGCATGGCGGAAAGGGATCTAGGGGTCATAGTGGACCACAGGTTGAATATGAGTCAGCAGTGTGATGCTGTTGCAAAAAAAGCAAATATGATTTTAGGTTGTATCAACAGGTGTGTTGTAAGCAAAACTCGTGAAGTCATTCTGCCGCTCTACTCTGCACTAGTTAGGCCTCAGCTTGAGTACTGTGTCCAGTTCTGGGCGCCACATTTCAAGAAAGATGTGGAGAAATTGGAAAGGGTCCAGAGAAGAGCGACAAGAATGATTAAAGGTTTAGAGAACATGACCTATGAAGCCAGGCTTCATGAACTGGGCTTGTTTAGTTTGGAAAAAAGAAGATTAAGGGGGGACATGATAGCGGTTTTCAAATATCTAAAAGGGTGTCACAAGGAGGAAGGCGAAAATTTGTTCCTCTTGGTTTCTGAGGACAGGACAAGGAGTAATGGGCTTAAAGTGCAGCAGGGGAGGTTTAGATTGGACATTAGGAAAAAATTCCTAACTGTCAGGGTGGTCAAATATTGGACTAAATTGCCAAGGGAGGTGGTGGAATCTCCCTCTCTGGAGATATTTAAGAACAGGTTAGATAGACATCTGTCAGGGATGGTGTAGATGGAGCTTGGTCCTGCCTTGAGGGCGGGGGGCTGGACTCGATGACCTCTTGAGGTCCCTTCCAGTCCTATGATTCTATGATTCTATGAAGAAGGCCACCGGTGGTTTCAGTGTTTCAGGCTTCTGCTAGGGAGCTCGAGCGGGTGTTATTTAAGTTTTCAGAAGGAGTCCCAAAGAAAGGGGACATGACCCGGCCGAAGGATTACACATGCCAGCATACAAGGAGACCCGCTTGCCTTGTGATGAAACATCTCAGCCTGAGCCAATGGAAATCGCTCCGGAATAGTTGTGGGTGAAACAGTCTGTGGGTTTGAATTTCCATCCCCATTTGGGACCAAACTGAAAGTCAAAATCTTTGTTTCAGGACACGCCTCCTTTATCTGGCCGGTGCTAATTTATCTCCAACCTAATCGCTGGGCCCATTACCGCCGGTGAATGTTATCTCGGCTGCTCCCGTGGAGTTACTTGTTGCTCATAGGTACTTTGTGGTTGGCAAACACAAAACCACACCCACAACAGCCGTTCCCGACTCAGACTGAGTCAAAAGACACCCACCCTCTTCTCCTGCTCTACGTGACTTGCAAAACCGGAGTCGCCAGAACCCCCCATGGCACCATGAAGGTCTCCTGGTACCTGGTATTGGGGGAATGGAGGGGCTTATTTCTCGGAAGCTCTCGGTGGGGGTTTCAGGAGCATTTGGAGTTTGCTAGATGCCCCTCGTGCATCAATGGGTTGGTGCCTTTAACGTTAGCGGGAGCAAAGCAGAACTCCGGGCAGTCTGCTGGAGACTGAAGGCGCCTTGGCCTCCTCCGGGCCCTGGACTCCCCTTCAGGCTGGTTTATCTTTGACGGCCCCAGGGGCTTGGGGCAGAGGGATGGTGGCAGGATGGGTTGAGTCGAGGACACATAGTGACACGATGCCCCCAGTTTCTGAAGAGTTTAAACTTTGGAGTCACCCTGCCCACTTCAGTGCAGCGCCACCAATATACGGCAACTTGGGACCTAGCTCCCTGCAAACTTCTAGCTCTTCTGCGCATGAAGAAAGCCTTCTGGCCGTAAACCGCGGCAGCGAGACTGAACCAGCCCTTCTAAGTGAGTTGAGAACTGCCCCCCTGCATCACATCAGATCGTGTTAACTCTGGTCCCTACTGACCACACTCTTAACTCTTTCATCCCAGATGTTTGCACAAGAACATCCAGCCGCATTGGGGACAGGGTACTGCAGGCAGAGTGTAAGCCGAGTACTACCACCTCCTCTGCCTCCCGACCTCTTGGAGTGTCTGAGTCAGGTCAGGAGGGAGTTAGGATAGCCTGAAAAAGCAGCGGGGTTACTCTGACACTTTCCACTGCGGGTTGGGAGGGGATCGGGCCATTTTGTAAATGGCTCAGCAGAGACACGCTGGCGTCGGGTTGTTTTCTGTTGGCCTGATTGAAGACTGACGCCGGAGGGGCTGGTTTGGGGATGGGCTGGAAAGTGTATTTCTGAGTTTTTCATTATGGCCCAGGTCACGAGACCCAGTTCACTCTGCCCCCAGCGTCCCTGCTTCCAAACCTAGAGCAATCTGGGGGGAGCCCCATTGCTTTCATAGAAGAGGACAAGTCGTATCCCCTAGCATGGAGGTCTCCTTTCTGTGTGTTGGTCTCTTTGGCCTCTGGTCATTCTGAGGCCTCCTTATCTCCTCTGGGAAGTCCATAGGCTTGTCCCTAGGAGGCTCACATCCCTGCCATCCACAAAGCTGGCCTTGGAAGATGTTTAAGTCGTTCCCCTACTGGTGTGTCCAACTCAGGAGCGGAACTGCCTGGGGCAAAGGGTTTTAGGCAGAGCACAGGCCTCGCGTTGATGAAACCGCTGCACTTCCTGCCCGTTGAGGAAGACACAATGCCCATTAGCACTGCCGTGATCACTTAGTGGTTAAAAACGGTCCTACTCAGCACAGATGTCAGCAGAGGTCCCTGACTTCTGTTCCAATAAGAACGGCCGCACTGCTCAGACCAAAGGTCCATCTAGCCCAGTATCCTGCCTGCTGACAGTGGCCAATGCCAGGTGCCCCAGAGGGAGGGAACACAACTGGTAATCCTCACGTGATCCCTCCCCTGTCACCCACCTCCAGACAAACAGAGGCTAGGGACACCATTCCTACCCACCCTGGCTAATAGCCATTGATGGATCTAACCTCCACGAATCTATTTTTTTGAACCCTGTTCAATCTTTTTTGAACCCTGTTCAAGTCCTAGCCTTCACCACATCCTCTGGCAAGGAGTTCCACAGGTTGACTGTGCGCTGAGTAAAGAAAAACTTCCTTTTGTTTGTTTTAAATCTACTGCCTATTCATTTCGTTTGGTGACCCCTGGTTCTAATATTGTGGGAGTAAGTAAATAACTTTTCCTTATTCACTTTTTCCACACCCGTCATGATTTTATAGACCTCTATCGTGGAAGCTTTTCTAATGCCAATATATCTTTTTTGAGATGAGGTGACCACATCTATTCGCAGTATTCAAGATCTGGGCATACCATGATTTTCTATAGAGGCAATAAAATATTCTCTGTCTTATTCTCTACCCCTTTAAAAATAATTCCTAACATTCAGCTTGCTTTTTTCACTGCTGCTGCACGCTGAGTGGAAGTTTTCAGAGAACTATCCACAATGACTCCAAGATTTCCCTCTTGAGTAGTTGTAGCCAAATTAGTCCCCATCATACTATACGTATTTTTTCCAACGTGCATTACTTTATGTTTATCAACATTAAAATTCGTTTGCCGTTTTGTTGCCTAATCACTTAGTTATAAAGGCTGAATTTTAAATATGTATCAATAACATAAGCCAGAAATCTTATTAGACTATTGTTGGTGTCACACACGTGCCCATTCACACTCAGGGGAAATTTCACTTTTCAAAATTCCAAGCACCAAATTCTGTGCTCATATAATATGAGGTTCCTCCTCAGCCTCACAGTTTATAATGCACAAGGTGTGAAACCTGGCTGTTCATGACAATGAGAACTCAGACATCATATCTTCCAGACTTATTCAAGAAACAACTTCTCTATCCACCCGGATGCTATTAGCCAGAGAGCCCAGTGTTTATAAAGCCAGCCTTATTCCTACTGATGAATACCTTCTGCCTCTACATGTAACTATGGAACGCCCACATCTTGAATTCTGCGGACACATGTGGTTGCCTCATCTCCAAAAAGATATATTGGCACTGGAAAAGGTTCAGAAAAGGGCAACAGAAATGATGAGGGGTTTGGAACGGGTCCCACACGAGGAGAGATTAAAAAGATGGGGACTTTTCAGCTTAGAAAAGAGGAGATTAAGGCGGGGATAGGATGGAGGTCTATAAAATCATGACTGGTGTGGAAAAAGTGAATAAGGAAAAGTTGTTTACTTGTTCCCATAATAGAAGACTGAGGGGTCACCAAGTGAAATGAATAGGTAGCAGGTTTAAAACAAACAAAAGGACATTTTTCTTCACTCAGTGCACAGTCAACTTGTGGAACTCCTTGCCAAAGGATGTGATGAAGGCCAGGATTTTAACAGGGTTCAAGAAAAAGCTAAATAAATTCAGAGAGGTTAGGTCTATCAATACTTTTTAGCCAGGATGGGTAGGAATGGTGTCCCTAGCCTCTGTTTGTCTGGAAATGGGTGTATAGGGAGGGATAACACAAGGATTACCTGTTGAGTTCCCTCCCTCTGGGGCATCTGGCATTGGCCACTGTGGGCAGACAGGACACTGGGCTAAATGGATCTTTAGTCTGACCCAGTCTGGCCATTCTCCTGTTCTTACTCCATGAGGCTGCTGAAATCAGCAGAGATCCTTGCCACAGAAGGCGTCACTGAACGTGAGTCGGGTGGCCAAATAGGGCTCTTTGGGACTCTAGTACTCCTCGTTCACCTCCTGATACGACTCAGACCCTGCACCGGAGAAGACTTATCACTGACCTATGTGAACTCCCAAACATACAATGAAATCCCAGCCCCACCATAGTCAAAAGGAGTTTCATTATTGATCTCTGTATTTTGCTAGTCCCTAATCCCTGTCTAACTCTTGGATATACAGCATGACCAGCCAGGGTGGAGGCAATGAGGTAATGGCTGTTGAATTTTAACTATGATTTCTTTGGCTTTCAAACTTTGCTGCTCTATAACTAACATGCTCTGACAAGTCTTAGTGTTAAGGAACAGATGTGCATTCGTTATTCATGATTATGTCCCAAACACTATGGGTGTGTCTAGACTACATGCCTCCGTCGATGGAGGCATGTAGATTAGCCAGATCGGCAGAGGGAAATGAAGCCGCGATTAAAATAATCGCGGCTTCATTTAAATTTAAATGGCTGCCCCGCTCTGCCGATCAGCTGTTTGTCGGCAGAGCGGGGCAGTCTGGACGCGACGCGCCGACAAAGAAGCCTTTCTTGATCGGCACAGGTAAACCTGGTTTCACGAGGCATACCTGTGCCGATCAAGAAAGGCTTCTTTGTCGGCGCGTCGCGTCCAGACTGCCCCGATCTGCCGACAAACAGCTGATCGGCAGAGCGGGGCAGCCATTTAAATTTAAATGAAGCCGCGATTATTTTAATCGCGGCTTCATTTCCCTCTGCCGATCTGGCTAATCTACATGCCTCCGTCGACGGAGGCATGTAGTTTAGACGTACCCTATGTGAAAAGGTTGTTACGGTTGTAGAATCAAGGAGTTATCATTTAGGTGATGCCACAATTAAATTTCTCCTTATGCCTTTGACAAGGGAAACCTTCATTCGGGCATTTTTCCATGCTTGGCTTTGCCATATCATTGTTCTTTTCATGTAGAATTGTAATGTAAGTTCCTATTTCAAACAAACGGACAGACAGAAGAGATAAAGGCTCTAGCATGTGGCGCTATATTGGCGCTCAACGTTTGTCGTCAGCAGGTTGGAACTCTTAGGTCCACCACACAAAATTCTGCCATTTGAGCTAACGGGATAACTGGTAAAAGTAGAAGCTCTTCTCTTCTATGTTGTAGACTAGCCACTGCAGGAAGAGGTAGGACACACTTCTTTCCCAGTGGGTTTCATAAGTCTTTTCTGGCATAGTCAACCTGTGGAACTCCTTGCCTGAGGAGATTGTGAAGGCTAGGACTATAACAGCATTTAAAAGAGAACTAGATAAATTTTTGGAGGTTAAGTCCATTAATGGCTATTAGCCAGGATGGGTAGGAATGGTGTCCCTAGCCTCTTTTTGTCAGAGGGTGGAGATGGATGGCAGTAGAGAGATCGCTTGATCATTAGCTGTTCGGTCCACTCCCTCTGAGGCACCTGGCATTGGCCACTTTCAGCAGACAGGACTCCGGTCTGGATGGACCTTTGGTCTGACCCAGTATGGCCATGCTTATGTTCTTATGTAGCAGAGTAATATAGAGATTCAGAACAACTGGTTTCAATTTTGGGGTTTGGAGGGGAGTATGATCTAGTGGTTATAGAGTATTCTGTCTCTGTGTGCCCACCTGTCTCCCTCCCCCTTTCCTTCTATCCACACCCATCACTCTGGTTTCAGCTCCCTCAAGCTGTACCCTCCTTCCATCCCTGCTCTCAGCTTTGGTACCCAGCACCCCATGAGCCGGGAGCAGCAATTGCAGAGACCCTCCTGGGATGGAGCATGCCCGTCACTCTGTGGGGATGGCACATGCAGAGTATAGTCACACACCGCCAATTGGAGAATGATCAGTGAAGATGGAAACTCTGGAGAACTTAGCTGCCAAACACTAGCACATCTGTACTGAGCACATAGGGATGTTTCTTTGGACCACAATGGGATGCCAACGGGATGCAAACACTCCTGTCAGCTTCCCTTACTCCTTGCTAGAGCAGGAGTACTGGATGCAGGTGTGGCCGTTCTCTGAGTTTGATTTAGCAAGTCTTAACCAGACTCACTAAATAGAACTCTGGAAGATGGATCAAGACAGCAGCAATTTTCCATGGAGTGACGATGTGGCTTCATTCGCTGACTGGCTGAACCAATGTCACTGAAACTTCCCAGAAAAATTCAGCCTGAAACAGACATCTGATGTGGAAAATTTCATCCTGAATTAGTAACGTGTGGCCAAGTTATAACCAACTGAAAACTATGGTATATAATGGAACGTGTCCAGCTGAATTTAATACAGTTAATAAAATGCCGCCAAGAATTAGTAATGGTTATTTATTATTTTTATGTATTTGTTTATTTTGTTTATTTACCTCTCTATTTATTGTATATTTAAATCCAGATCATGTGCCTCAGATGATCACAAAAGAGTATTTTTGTCCAGAAAATCTACCAGAAAAAATAATATTCAGAAACAAAATGAGACCAAACAAGCTTGGTCCTT
Source organism: Pelodiscus sinensis (assembly GCF_052426305.1). NCBI lineage: Eukaryota > Metazoa > Chordata > Testudines > Trionychidae > Pelodiscus > Pelodiscus sinensis. The sequence goes on along the minus strand of NC_143061.1, from coordinate 54,013,754 downwards.
GGATGACAAATTTCTTCCCAGACAGAATGTTTATAATGGAACAGCTGAAGTCAGAGCAATAAACTACAGAAGTTATTTCTCGTTTTCAAATTTCCTATATTGATTTCTCCCCAGTACATTCAAAATTTAAAAGTCCAGAAAAATTAGAGACATGCTAAAAGATGGAAAATTACAACTCTGCTGTTTGTCTTATGCTACGGGTTGAGAAGTGAAAAGTAAAATACAGAAACTCAAAATTCAATCATGCACTCGGGTCACCTGGCTGACCTGTTTTACTGTTTTTATTCACTACGGCCCCATTGTTCATAATATAAATTGCCATTGTCGGGATAATAAATAGAGGTTTATAATGGAAATACTGACATACCATTAATTATAGCACGACTTGCAAGGCGGCTGTAATGCAAATCAGGGGGTGAAATAGTTAAAACGGGTGGGCGGGCTGATCATCTTCAATAAAATAGATTAAGAAAAAGAGATAGGGGTTTGTTTAATTTTCACACGCTTTTTTTCTAGCTGAAAACCAGCCCCACAGTTGCAAGTGCAAAAGTGTTTCTGTGCAGCAGAATTAGCTCAGATACGAAGCCAATGTTGCGACAGATCCAATGGGGAGGCTGTCGGATTTCCCTCCCCGCCCCCCACTGTCACTAGAGACTTGAAATGTCATGCAGTATAACAGGCAAGGAAAGTCTCTTTCACTTCCCTCCCCTTAAGGAAAGCCAGGTTCCTTTTCATCGGATAGTGCAGACACTGTCTGCCGCAGATCTCAGAGGGGCAGACACGTTAGTCTGTGTCTGCCAAAGTGGTTTTGACCCACGAAAGCTGCTGCCCACATAAATCTGCGCGTCTTTAAGGTATCACAAGACTCCTGGTTGCGTCTGACGTAATGATCAGCAAATCAGAAAGACAGAACATAAATATTCATATGTATCTGCGTGCCCCCTCCCCCCCATGGCGATATTCACATCCCATTGACTGAGGCCTGCGTATCACCCCCATTTTTTTTACAAGAGATTTACCCCCACTGTCAGTGGTTGCAATGAGCCCGAGAATTCAAGTGGGCTGTGCCTACGAAAGCTCATGAGATCATCTACATGTTTTGTTAGTCTTAAAATGCTACCGGACCATTTGTTGTTTTTTAAGTTTATCCTGCACAGACTCACTCGGCTACTCCCTGAAGCTTCTGATTCTAACTGGTAGGACTTGAAAATGATGAATTAATTAAAAGCCTGTTTGCACTGTGGGATGCTCTTTGGATTGATTGTCTTTTGGCCCACCAAAAACGCCTTGCTTTCTGATGATTTGGAAAATCACCGAGTGTTTGGTGAGTTGATCAGTTTGATCCCCCCTGCTTTATGTTTGCAGAGTGAAATAGCTTCTTCTTGTAGGTATCAACCCAAGATCTCAAGAACCAGGAGAAATGTGGGGAACTGGAAAAGCTGTGCAAGGAACGGCACAATCGTAAACTGCTTTTTCCAGCTCGTTCGGGGGCGTCGGAACTGTCTCTTTGAGACCCGAGTGTAAAATAAGCCTCAGTCCAGCAAAACAAGTGAACAAAAAACATTTCCTGGAAGATAGCACTGGTGAATTCCAAACTTTGCACAGAGGAAGAGTTGCAAAATGAAAATTGGGAGCTTTCTATGACTCTGTATCCTTCCCTCCATTACGCTAATCATATGCATTTTGCGAACTCTAGAACCTACCACTATTTAATGGCATCGTTTTGGGGGCTCCCGTCTGCATTCATTATGGCTCTGACTGATTGAATCTCATTGTGCTTGAATAATGTGTGAGTGTATTGAAATATAATCCCAGCCTACTGCCTTTTACCTCTGCTCTACTTTGCTGATTGTATGGCAAACGGCGCACTTTACACATTCAGGCCTGGTCTACATGAGGACCTTAGTCCGAAATACCTCCCCCCCCACAGTAAAATTTGTAAGCAGTGTGTCCGCACTACCACGCCCGTTATTCCGAAATAAGGGGAAGTGGTATTCAAACGCCGTAGTTCTGCTTTTCACTGCGTGAGTCCAAAATAACGTGTTTAGATGTGACGGGTGCTTTTTGGATACACAGGCTGAGGCATTTTGAGGGAACCCTGCTCTTCAGAACAACAGGCCTTTTGCCCGCCCCTCAGTTTGGAAAACCCCAAACGACGTGTCCCTCTGCAAGATTTAGTCCTCAATCACTACAGAAATGGGGGAAACGGTAGGGGGAAGAAGACAGACGGCAGGCCCAGCTCTTTCCGATCTAGAGCCCCCACCCCGACTCCCACCTCTGCCCCTCAGGGACGTTATAAGACCAGCAGGCCCCTACCTGGCAGCCCAAGGATGGTGAAGTAAGAGCGGCATTCAGTGAAACCCGAGCTCTCCCTGACACAGGTGCGCCACAGGCCTTGGTAGGTGTACACGGCGGTCACGGGGTTGTTGTACATGTCCTGAGTGCTCCACATGTCCATGCCCGTCGCCGCGAGGATCCCGCCGACCCCTAAAACGGACACCACAAAACCCAGGGATTGGCACATTGTCACCGACATGCTGACGGCTCGCTCTCCGAATGGGCACGCGCACCCTCCGAATCGCGCCTGGGCTCCCCGCGAACACAAAGCTTCTTGTAGCTGCAGTCGCCGGCCACGTCAGGAATGGAGGCAGGAAGGAGCCGGCCTGTGCACCATGGGCTTGCCCAGTTCCCTTTATCTGTTTGGGGAGATAACCGGTACCAAGAGCCATTTGTTAGTCACTTTGTTAACACTTTGCTCTCTGTTTACCTTGCCGGGCAGTTTCACTCTGACTCATGAGGTGCGCCAGCCCCTGCAGTGACCGGCAGGGCCAGAAATCTGCCCAGGATCCTGAAGGGTATCCAGGCCGGAGGGAAAGGCGCCTTCCCAGCTCTTCTCCTTTTGATTTGGCCTGCCAGGAGCAGTGTGTGGAGGCTCGGTGCGAGGGCACGAAACGTGCCTGTAGACAGGACTATTTCAGACGGAAGGCAACCAGGGTACGTCTCCACTGCACAGGGAAGCCTCAAGATGAGTCGGAGGCAGGTTCCCCTAATGTAGACGTGCTCTCTCGTTTGAGAGCCCCAGGAGGAAAACTTAGAACAGCCATGGCAACGGGCTATTTCCAAATAGCAGAGGCGGAGCATCTCCGCACGCTGTATTTTGAAATAGCTATTTCGGAAGAGGCGTTATTCCTCAGAGAATGAGGTTCACAGAAGTTGGAATAAGCCGTCCGTTATTTCGAAAACAGTTTCGAAATAGTTATCTTGGAATAGCAGCTGTTATAACTTTGCTGTGTAGACGCACCCCGAGGCAGAGCCAAAGTCCGCCTCTTCATCTGCTTCCCTCAAGTCCTAGGCGGGTCCCCTGCATCAGAACACAAGAACGGCCAGACTGGGTCAGGCCAAAGGTCCATCTAGTCCTGTCTGCCCACAGTGGCCGATGCCAGAAGAAGTGACCAGAACAGGTAACCGTTACGTGAACCCTCTCCTGTCATCCATTTCCAGTCTCTGACAAACAGACATTAGGGACACCTTTCCTACCCATCCTGGCTAATAGCCATTGATGGACCTGTCCTCCGTGAATGTATCTAGGTCTATTTTGAACCCTGATGAAGTCCTGGTTTTCACAACATCCTCTGGCGAGGAGTTCCACAGTTTGACTTTGCGCGGCATGAAGAAAAACTTCCTTTTGTGTCTTTTAAACCTGCTACCTATTAATTTCATTGGGTGACCCCCCTAGCTCTTAATCTTAATCGGGATTAATGCTGAAGCGTAAACAAGACCTAACTAATAGGAAGGCACAGAAAAACAGAGGCTAGGGATACCATTCCTACCCATCCTGGCCATTGATAGACCTATCCACCATGAATTTATCTAGTTCTTTTTTTGAACCCTTTTAACGTCCTGGTCTTCACAACATCCTCTAGCAAGGAGTTCCACAGATTGACTGCATGGGCCATTAGTCTGAATTCCTTCAAACTAGGGAGGACAACGCAATATCCTTCCACCATCTTAGGCATAGATTTCTTAAAGAGTGAAAGGTGTTTTGAAGTGAAAGTCCCATTTCAATGGGTAGTCCCTTGAATCCCTTGAAATCTTAGCTCCGCCCCCAATAGCACATCGTCTCTTAATGGCTGTAGACACATCTCTCCCCTACAGGTAATTCTTTCAACTTGGCTTGTTATAAGAGACACAGTCAACCTAGTAAGGGTGTAACCTGAACTTGCAAGATGAGTCTGAGACAGGGGTGGTCAATAATTTTTAAGGAGGGGGGGCACTTAATTTTGGTACATGGTCATGGGCCAGTTCCACCCCCAGAAGGGGCGGGGCCTGCATCAGAAGGGGCGGGGCCTGTTGCAGAAGGGGCGGGGCCTGTTGCAGAAGGGGCGTGGCCTGCAGCAGAAGGGGCGGGGCCGGGGACTACCCTTCTCCCAGAGCTGTCTGAGGCCGGAGGCTTTGAATTAAAGACACAGCAAAGGGCTCACGACTCCCGACCCTGCTGCTACCATGTTGCATGGCAGCCGCCTGGGGTTGCTATGGTGATTTAAGAGGCTCACAGCTCCAGGCCCTGCTGGGGTAGCACCATGCCCAGGAGCCATTCAAATAGGATCCTGCTGCCTGAGCCACCACCTGGAAATTCGATGGCAGGGGCAGCAGGACACAAACAGAAAGCAGCCAGGTGTAGTCCACAGGCCGGATCAAAGTGTTTGGAGGGCCGGATCCAGCCCCTGAGCCGATCTTGCCCAGCCCTCGTCTGAGATCACATTCCTTACGGCCTGATCCTGATTTATGGCACCAACCACAGTCTTTCGGTGGGTTTTCCTAGGTTTTGGATCAGGCCCGGGACATGTATATTTCCAGTCCAACAAGGTCAAGGGTTTCTTCCAGCCGGGCCTCCTTGCGACCTCGTTCCTTCCCCCGGCGTCAGCGGCAGCACATCCCTCCCGGCGACCAGATTTGTCCCTGCAAGGGCTGACGAATTATTTGATTCCCCCGTCTGCGGCCGTTTCAAAGACATCTCGTTGCCCTATCTAAAGCCGAGCGAGTCGCTCGTGCCGGCAGAGGCTCTTTCAGCGCGATCCCTCTGGGGACGCGGCGAGGTGGGGTGGCAGGAAGTCCTCTCCGGCCGGACAATGAGGCGCGCCTTGACAGAGTGCTCACATCACGGGCGGCAGGGCTCGCATCAGTCACTCATTCACAAGCACAAGGTCTAAATTGCAGAACCAATTAACGGCACTAATCGCCCTTGCCTGAATTAATCTCGGAGACAAAAGGGGCGAGAAAGTGTAAGTGCTATTAGCAAATCAAACCCTACCATCCCTGCTTTATTGTGGGAATCTAAGTGTCTGCATTTGGCTATTATGAAGTGACTGCAATTATAGCCCTCATTTAAAATGATTAAATGGTTATAATTATTTTTCAATTAAAACTTAGATCTTCCATTTATACAACATTGTGGGCTTCAATTAAAGATATTCTCTTTTTTTTCCCGGGGAAAAAAGTGCCAAAAGATTCCTTGTGCTTTCGCCAGCTGTTCAGAGCCAAAGAACATGCTAATACTGCTCTCGTGTTTATCCTTTCGCTCCAGCCTCACTGTACTTGTGCCCAGTGGAGGCAGCTTAATCACCAATCGGCAGCAACAGACACTCAGGGTACGCCTACACGGCACAGTTCTTTCGGCATAAGCTATTCCGGAATAGTTATTCCAAAATAGCTTCTTTCGAAATAGCACATCTACACTACAGGGAAGCCTCAACATGAGTCCAAGGCAGGGTTCCCTAATGTGGACGTGCTATCTCGATTTAGAGGAATACCTTAGAATAGCCCTGGGGAGGGGCTATTTCCAAATAGCAGAAGTGAGGCGTCGCCACCCGCTTTATTTCAAAAGAGGCATTATTCCTTGTAGAAGGAGGTTTTCCTATTTTGGAATCAGCCGCCCATTATTTTGGAATGGTTTCGAAATAACGGAATGGCTGTGTAGACGCTCGCACCAGTTCTCTCGAAATAACGGTGCAGTGTAGACGCACCCTTAGAGACTTGTCCAGGTCTCCACCACCTCTCGGCATCTGAAACACCTTTTGGACATGGGGTGGCGGAAGGGCATAACACAGCAGCGGACGCATCCCCCATATGATGACATTACCTTCCCAAGTCAACAGTTGCTGCGGTTGACTTGCAACCATTATTTAGTTCCTAATGGGAGAAGAGGATGTCTGCGGGACCATGAATGTCTCCGTTAATGTGGCCCAAAGTTGGACACGTTTTGCCCAATCAATGCAAATGGTTCTTCTTTGCGTGTATGTCCACGGACAGCATAAAGTAGGAGAAGAACCCGAAAGGGGAGAGCTGTGGGGTGAAGAGGAGAAGGTAAAATGGGGGTGAAGGGTGGAAGAGGAGAGACAAGAAGAACAAGAAGAAAAGGAAAAAAGGAAACAGAGAAGAGGAAAGGAAAAAAAAACCAGCAGGAAAACTTCAACCGGCCCGCATAGCAGAGTTCTACTTATCCTGCCCAGCTGCAAGACGAGTTTGCAAATCATGGCCCGGTTCCTGACAGGTGTCATGCGGGGAACCAAAATTCCATTTCACAAAGAATTTCAAACTTGCTTTCAGGGAAGATATTGAAATTTTCAAAAATGAAAACACCCCTCTGCGCCCTTTCAGGTGCATCAAAATGGTTGATGGATTTGGGCTTTTTCTGTGATACTGAATTTAAAACAACAAAGACAAAATGGGACGTTGTTTCCAAATGAAAAATCAAAACGTTTTCTTCAGGAAACGACAGCAATGTTGAAACTCTTAGATCTTTGCTTCTTCCCCCTCCCCTTTTTTTTTTTACCTTAAGAGTGAACTTTTGGCAACATCCACATGATTTCACAAATGATTTGGATCAGTCTCCAATAGAAAATGATTCCATCAAAGTTTTTCTAACCAGCTCCAATCAATAGTTCAGTCGCAGCTAAGAGACTTCTCTGGATTTGCCCCCTCTCTAAGTGATGAACTAAGGACTCACAAGGATGGATTGGGACATATTTCCCGAATTACGAGTTATCAACTTAATTGCACGCAGAATCGTGTAATAGACTGGGCATGCAATAATGGTAATAGTGCATGCAAACTAAGCTAATTAATTCTAGCATGTTATTGGGGGAGTTGTGTAAACCATGAGCCTTGAAATGAATGTTTCTTGGGGATTATTAAATTTCTCAATGGGTGGCTGAGGCTGTTTGCATGCACTAAGAAACCGGACAACAATAGCTGATTGTCCACCAGCTTGCTCCTAGAGATTATAAGATGTTTCTTTGAAAAGGAAGATCCTTGATAACTATAAAGACTTTCCGCAGCCAGCTGGAAGATCTGAGAGCCCCGAACTGAGAAAGAATCTGTTTTACCACCTTGATTGCAGCTCTTCTAACATTCACGAGGCAAAAACCAGACGGGCAATGGAGGTCATTCATTCAGATCCACTCAACCCAGTTTTTCTCGGGTTGTCTGTTTGCAAAAAACATTTGCGACGTTGACCTGTCATCCTGCCTCAGAGCGAGCAAAGTGAAATCTCATTCATGTTCCGAGCGGAGGAATATCTTTTCTTTACTTTGGTAAACTTTCTGCCCTGAAACACTCGGGGAGTAGGGTAATTAACACACGCGGCGCTGCCAATGGGGTTGTGACGCAGTGGGGGTGCTGCCCGCTCTTGTGGCCCTGGATTTGCTCTGGTTTTGCATTCACTGGTTGCTCTGTTGTGCTGTGGGTGATCCCTACTGCCCTACAGTGGTCTGCAGCGACTGCATGTGTGTCTGTGTGTGCAGCACAAAGCAGGGGATGGGTTCCTGAGCGGAGGCATGTAGGAAGTGGCCAAGCCACCAGCCACCTGGCCTAGGTGGAGGGATCTGAACAGAGCAAGGGGCGTGGCCGCCTGGGGGCTTAGGGACCAGTTGCTGGGAGTGTGAGTTAGTCTCGGCTGGTAGGATGAGGAGAGTAGACTGAGAGCAGGAAATGGGGGTTTGGGACCCATGAGCTCTACCCTGGATCCTGTGCTAACATCACTCCTATGCTGCACTGTCTCTCTGAGAAGCAATAAAACCTACTCTACTGGCCACCTGAGTGTCACATCTAGCCAGCCAGTAGAGTGGAAGGTTTTATTGCTTCTCAAAGACACAGCGTAGCAGGTGTTTAAAGGTTCGTAGGCAGAGAGAGGTCATCATTTAGCCAGCTAAATATGTATTTGGGAGTTCAATTTTAGACACCAAGCTGACACATTTCGCCTTAAATCTATGATTTTCTAAATTTTCAAAATGACCTACTGTTTTATTTAGCAGCTCTTGAGTCTGCTAAGGAACGCACCTGGTTTGAAGATGTGGCAGATACCCAAATATCACAGTCATCCTCTCAAATGTCGGTGATTAATTACATATTCTCCTGCATAAGCTTGGATCACACCTCCCCTCCCCTGTGTTCGTTAGTGAGGATGATTTCTTGATTACTTACCTATTACTGTTATTACTAGGAGCAGTATCAGCACTGGGTTTCTTGAGTTTAGGAAAGCTTGTCTGGAGGTGAAAATAGGATCCTCTAGGCCGGTAGGTCCACTGCCCTCACAGTGTTCCTGTCTAGTCTCATTTTAAACACCGCGAATGTTACTACTTCAGCAGCATCAATTGCATTGTCGAAATTGACCGGTCTGGAACACAAGGTTTTCCTAATGTCTGGTTTCTGTTCCTTTTCCCCCCCGCCCAGGTTTGCGTCCCTCCTTCTTTTACCACCATAAATAAATCATCTGCCCCGTTAGCGCTATTTCCTCTCAAGTGTTTCTATGCAGTTATCCTATGTGCCTCCTTTGTCATCTTTTCTCTAGGCTGCCCACGATAAAATTCCCTTAATCTCTCTTCATGAGCCATACCCTCTAATCCTTTTATCAGACTTGTCGGCCATTGCTGGATTCCCTCCAGTTCAGCAACGTTTCTGCGGTTAGTAATTAGATGGAAAACCCCAATGCTAGTGTGATGTTAATGTTGCACGTTTCAGCTGGCCAAACCGAGAAGTGCCAAGATGAAGAAATGCACGGCCATGCCCACAATCCTGCGCACATGCATTAAGATCGGTGGGCCCGGCCTCTTTCAAGGTAAGCTCCCATTAAAGGTCAAAAGAGTTTTATTGGGTAGGAACTGCCAGCCAAAGTTTCAGGCTCAATCATTATTTCATGTTTCCCATCCCAGTTCTCAATGGCATATTATAATGCTCTGTCGTCTTACATTTCTCAACTTGGTTGTCTCTATGAACGGCCAGTTTGCAGCAAGCCGGACTCAACCTCGCCTAGATTAACTAGCAGTGTGGACTGGGTGTAGACCGTGTTGAATGCTCTTTAATCTAGTTCTCTAGTTCTAATGCCGTTGCTTAATGCTCTTTAATCTAGTTCTCTAGTTCTAATGCCGTTGCTTAATGCTCTTTAATCTAGTTCTTTTTTAGATAGGGGATTGGCAGAGAGGGTATTTTCTCATGGGATAGTCTTCATTCTGGCTATGTCTAGACAGCAGGCTACTTTCGGAAGAAGCTTCTTCTGAAGAGATCTTCCGGAGAAACTTCTTCCGAAAGAGCGTGTCCACACTGCAAAAGCGCATCGAAAAAGCCATCTGCTTTTTCGAAAGATAGCGTCCACACTAAATGGATGCTCCCTCGCATTTCAGCTGTGATTACTATGGATGGAGTGGCCACCAAGGCACCTGTGCTTTTTCCTCTTTCCTCTTCTTTCGGAAGAACTTCTTCTTCCCCGTCCATGCATGCCTTTTTCCGAAAGCTCTTTCGGAAAAAGACTACTTCGTAGAATGAGGATTACCAATGTCGGAAAAAACCCTCTTTTCTTTCAATTTTCTTTTGGGAGAACGTGATTGCAGTGTGGACGTAATTGTTTTTTCAGGAAAACGGCCGTTTTTCTGAAAAAGAAACCCCCTCTGTAGTGTAGACATAACCTCAGTGTGCAGCGGCAGTCAACAAAGCAAATTGAATGTTAGGAATCACTTTTAAAGGGATAGAGAGTAAGAGAGAATATCTTAGTGCCTCAATATAAAGCCATGCTATGCCCACATCTTGAATACTATGTACAGATGTGGTTGCCTCATCTCAAAAAAGATCTCTTGGCATTGGAAAGGGTTCAGAAAAGGGCAACAAAAATGATTAGGGGTTTGGAAGGGATCCCATATGAAGAGTGATTATAAAGACTGGAACATTTCAGCTTAGAAAAGAGGAGACTAAGGGGGGATAGGATAGAGGTCTACAAAATTATGGCTGGTGTGGAAAAAGTCAATAATGAAAAGTTATTTACTTATTCCCACAATATAAAAACTATGAGGTCACTAAATGGAATAAATAGGCAACTGTTTTAAAACAGACAAAAGAAACTTTTTCCTCATGCAGTGCACAGTCAACCTGGGGAACTCCTTGCCAGAGGATGTGGTGAAGGCCAGGATTTAACAGGGTTCAAAAAAAGAGTTAGATAGCCATTGATGGACCTAACCTCCATGAAGCTATTAGCCAGGATGGGTAGGCATGGTGTCCCTAGCCACTGTTTCTCTGGAGATGGGTGACAGGGGCGGAATCACATGAGGATTACCTGTTGTGTTCCCTCCTTCTGGGGCATCTGGCATTGGCCACTATCGGTACATAGGATACTGGGATAGATAGATCTTTGGTCTGACCTGATATGGCCATTCCTATGTTCTTATGTTCTCTTCCTGGCAAAAATTAGCTCAAAGCCAACCTCTTTGTGGGAAAAGTTTCCACTCCGACAAATATCCGTGTTAGTCTGAATCTGCAAAAGCGGCAAGGAGTCCTGTGGCACCTTATAGACTAACAGAAGTGTTGGAGCATAAGCTTTCATCTTTGCCCACGAAAGCTTATGCTCCGACACTTCTGTTAGACTATAAGATGCCACTGGACTCCTCGTCACTCCGACGAAGTGATATTTTCCAGGGCAAACCTGTTGAGCTGAAATTCACTTGGTCAACTCTACTTTTCACTGACCCTCCGACCCCTGAGAGGTGATGGATTGTCAGTGGGAGAACACAGACCCGGCGAAGTAGGGAAGACCTCACCAGTTGGCCAACTGGAAGTGGCCTTCCTAGCAGGCTGCCAAGCCGAAGGCTCGAAATAAGCTGGGGTGAAATGGCACCGATTTCTCCCTCCCGAGGGGCAGGTGGGCCTGTCTGAATGGGCTGTGATTAGGTAGGTTGTATAGCTTCTTCCTGTTTGATTTTCTCTCTTTCTTCATGATAAAGCAGGTGTCAGATTCCCAGAGTGCTGGGGACCATGCCTGTTCACTCCCCGTAGTTAGCAGGGGCGCCTTTACGGGTGCTAACACCCTCTCTCTGTGGCTTGGCCAAGAAAGTCACATGTCTTAGGCTCCTATTTGATTGCACCATGAGTGAACCCCTTAGCAGCTTTATCCTCCTCCTTTCTGGAAGTGACCTAGGAGGGAAGGCTGAAAGCATTAGGTTTGTTTAGCGTGGAAAAGAGAAGACTGAGGGTACGTCTCGACTAAGTTTTATTTTCAAAAGGAGATATGCAAATTCAGTGCTAATTTCCATATCTTCTTCCAATCGCCTTTTCAAAAGCGGGTTTTTTACAAGTGAACGTAGTCTGGACGCATCTTTTTCAGAAAAAAAAACCCCTTTTTTGAAAAACTGTGTAGACCTCTTTTTTTTTTTTGGAAGAGCGTTTTTTTCAAAAAAGGGTTCCCCCCCCAAAAAATGCATCCAGACTACTTTCACTGTCGAAAAACCTAGTCTGGACGTACCCTGAGAGGGGACATGAGAGCAGGTTTCAAGTGCCTAAAAGGGTGTCACAAGGAAGAGGGAGGAAAATTGTTCTCCTTGGCCTCTGAGAAGAGGAGAAGAAACAATGGGCTTACATTGCAGCAAGGGAGATTTGGGTTGGACATTAGGAAAAACTTCCTGCCTGTCAGGGTGGTTAAACGCTGGAATAAATTGCCTGGGGAGGTTGTGGATTCTCCATCACTGGAGATATCTCAGAGCAGGTTGGACAGACGCCTGTCAGGGATGATCTAGAGGGTGCTTGGTCCTGCCGTGAGGGCAGAGGGCTGGAATCGATGACCTCTCAAGGTCTAGGATTCTGTGAAAAACGGGAGATTTAAGAGAGACAGAGACAGAGACATACTGGCGCTGGGCATTCTCTGTCCACCGGCTCCGAGGCCCTGCCAATGTATATTTTATCTTTCCAAAAACCTGGGAGGCAGACGACTGGTTTGTTCAGTGCCCAGCGTCTGGCCTCTGGAAGGCTGGGCTGTATTATTTGCAAACACAATTCCTGGGGTTCCCAGGGAAATCTGACGGCACCAAAGCAATGAGTGAAGACAAAGGCTTGGTGCAGCAACAAGCGTGAAATGGTGTTTGTGACAGATGCTTTGAGCTTTTATATTTTACTGACAAACCCTTAAGCTGGGAATTGGCCGCCTGGTTCAGCCTGAGCATTGATGTTACCAGCAACCGTCACTGCCCGGGGGGGCCATATGGACGGCTGCCGATGAGGTGACTAGGAAGTTTAGGAGGGATGTGCCGCTTTGACTCATCTGTCCAAACGGTCCCCTGGAAACCAATGGGACTCTGTAGTACATGACTCTTCTCGGCGCAGCTGGGATGGCTGGGCCGAGGAGGAGGGCGAACTCCTACGGGGGCCCTTTGTGGAGGGCAGATGGGGCTCGTGCCTGTGGGGCCGTTCATATAGCTGCTGCCCCTATAGGCGTCTCCTCTCCGCCCCCTCAGGGCAGAGGTTTCTCCCATAGGGGAGGAGGAGTCAGGCTCCTTGTATGCCTCCTCCCCCCAGGCCTTCCCCTCACTTTGGCCCCATCCTGTGCATCTCCCCACAGCAGTGGGCGTGAGTTGGGGGCATACACGGAGTTTGCCCGGAAGGCGGACAATTCGGGCCTCGGGAATACACTAGGCAGGCGCCATAATGGCTCCCATGGTGCCGGTCCCAGCAGCCTCGCAGAGCCAGGCAGGCCATGTCGACGTCCTCAGGCCGCTTGGGGCCTGGGCCTGCTGTGCGGCAGGACACGAGGCGGGTGGAGTCGCAGCCGTTGCAACGGCGGAAGGAGGAGAATTCTAGAAGTTTCCACCTTCCCTCGCAGACAGCGCAAGAGGGGAGGAGCGGGCGTGGGGAAACCGAGGGAGCTGGCGGGGGAGGGAGAAGATGAGTGGGCCTGGCACCGGTGTCCCCTTTCATTTTTCCCTCAATGAATTTTCCTACGTGCACCCGGGTGGGGCTGAGGGCCCATGTCACCTTCATATCGGTGCACGTCACAAAATTCAGGGGGCGGGAGTGGGGTTGCGGGAGAGAGGTAGTCAGATGTTACCAGCTCTTACGATTGATCATTTGCTATACTTGGTGTTTTGTAAATCCCCAGCTCCCGGAGTCACGTGACTAGGTTAGCATGTCAAATTTTCTTTACGTTTCTAGCCTTTATGACTGTAGAAGAAATGCTTGCAAATGTGACCCAATTACCTTTACAATCGTACACTTTTAAAGCTACAGGGCTACGTCTACACTGGCCCCTTTTCCGGAAGGGGCATGTAAATTTCATGAGTCGTAGTAGGGAAATGCGCGGGGGATTTAAATATCCCCCGCGGCATTTAAATAAAAATGTCCGCCGCTTTTTTCCGGCTTTTAAAAAAGCCGGAAAAGAGCGTCTACACTGGCCCCTATCCTCCGGAAAAAGTGCCCTTCAAAGTAGGAATAAGAGCCTCCGGAAAAGGGCACTTTTTCCGGAGGATCGGGGCCAGTGTAGACGCTCTTTTCCGGCTTTTTTAAAAGCCGGAAAAAAGCGGCGGACATTTTTATTTAAATGCCGCGGGGGATATTTAAATCCCCCGCGCATTTCCCTACTACGACTCATGAAATTTACATGCCCCTTCCGGAAAAGGGGCCAGTGTAGACGTAGCCCAGGTGTGTGTTTGTTTTTAATAATCTCAATGTTTGAGCCACGCTCAGAATCTGGGGGGCTCGACTCCTGATTCTCGAATAGTAGGGGCGGGCAATATTGTAACCACGACAAGCAACAATCCGAACACAAATGCCGGCATTGAGGGGAGAGACCTTTTGCCCCGATCTGTAGATAGTGACGACCGAATTCATTACTCCTGGGGATAAAAATCTCTGTTTGGCTTTGAGGGCCCTGTTAAAGGCCAATTTCCCTCCGTGGGAGCCACAAAGCAACTTGTATCCCAGCCACAAGATGGCAGCAAAAACTTGCGGATGGCGGGCAGCCTGAATCCCTCAGCACAGCCTGTGAAGATGGACTCTCTGGGTGCATTGAGCCGTTTCATTGTCTGGAAGAATGTTCTGCCGGTTTCCATCGACAGACCCACGACAACCGAGGCGGCACCAGAATTTCAAGGAGGCGGGAACGACAAACGAGTAACGGTCCCCGGCTGCCCCTCGCCCCAGGGCATCGGATTCTCCCGTTGCATGACGGCAGAGCAGCTAGGGAACAGGCTGTCTGCAGGGACGGAGGGTTCATTGATGGGCCGACTCAGACGCTTCCTTCATAGCAGCACTGAAGTGAGCTAGGAAACACCTTGTCTGTCCTCTCGCCCGTCCCCTGACAGTGCAGGATTCTTCACTTCTCTGCCCCGACTCGTGGGAAATGGCTCGAGCAGTAGGGTACCCATCGCTTTCCGGGGAGAACCATCCCTGTTAAAGAGAGCTAGCTAGCTGGAGACTTTCCCTGCCTTTCCCTTCCATTTCCTTGTGGCTCCCTTGAACCTCTAGGCGCTTTGCAAGTTGCTTGTCCCACCCAACTCAGGGTCACGCTGTCAGATAGCCCTGCAAAAGGCTCGGAGAGGGAGCTGATGGCTTTTTGGCCCTAGTTGAGTGGTCGTCAACCAGGAGGTCGGGATCTACCGGTAGATCTTGGAGCCTCTGACAGCTTCCTGGCCAAACCAGTCAGGATCACTTGAAAAGGGCTTTTGCCCAAATGGGAACGTCAAAGCATTCGCGCAAGAAGCACTGATTTCGGACAGTAGAACGTCAGTGCTTTTGCGCAAAATCAAGCGGCCAGTGTAGACAGCGGCCAGTGTAGACAGCTCGCAAGTTTTTGTGTAAAAGCAGGTGCTTTTGTGGAAAAACTTGCCAGTCTCGCTGCAGCCACAGTGTGTGTGTGTGTCATTCTCACAAACACACACGGTCCTTCCCTCTCTTCTCCCGACCCAACTCACGTGTGGGGGGTTGTTACTCCTGTTACTGCTTGCAAAGTGGGTTCGTTTCGGTTTCTGACGGGTCTGTGCATTTCAGCATTTTCATTTCTCTTACGCTTACATTTAAGGCTTTGAGTAGTGAGTTGGAAAATGCCGAACCTGGCGTGGCTGGAGTCATTATCCCTGTGGGGATGGCTGCTTCTGGAAGTGGCTGGCACATCCCTGCAGCCCCTGAGAAAGGCAGAGCAGCAGATCTGACTTGGCCTGCAGACACTGCTCCTGCAGCTCTTACTGATCGGTAATAGGGAACCGTGGCCAGTAGACGCTGTGGGATCAGTGCCTGTGTGGGAGGGGCCATGGAGTCATTGCTGTACATGCCGGCTGCTTTCAGGAGTGCTCAAGGCCGGAGTCAGCTGCCTTAACCCACTGCTCCACCACCCGGAAACTGTCTGGCTATGACTACACTGGCATGATTTTCCGGAAATGCTTTTAACAGAAAAGTTTTCCGTTAAAAGCATTTTCAGAAAATCGCGTCTAGATTGGCACGGGCGCTTTTCTGCAAAAGCACTTTCCGTGCCCATCTAGATGCGCTTTTCCGCAAAAAAGCCCCGATCGCCATTTTCACAATCGGGGCTTTTTTTGCGCAAAACAAATCTGAGTTGTCTACACTGGCCCTTTTGCACAAAAGGACTTTTGCCCGAACGGGAGCAGCATCATATTTCCGCAAGAAGCACTGATTTCTTACAGTAGGAAGTCAGTGCTTTTGTAGAAATTCAAGCAGCCAGTGTAGACAGCTGGCAAGTTTTTCCGGAAAAGCGGCTGATTTTCCGGAAAAACTGGCCAGTCTAGACACAGCCTATAAGTGCAGTGTAAGATCTATCTCCAACCCAAATATCCTTGAGGGCTTCCTTCCCGCCCCTTCTTTGAAGCCCTGTCTCCGAAGCCTCACCCTGCTCACTCCATCCCTCTTCCTCCACCGTCCTCACTCACTTGCACCAGGCTGGGTAGCGGGTTGGGGGGCAGGCTCTGGGCTTGGGCCAAGGGGTTTGGAGTGTGGAAGGGGCTTGCGGCTTATCCCAGGGCAGAGGATTGGGGTCTAGCTGGGGGTTCAGGGTGCACGCTCCGGGGAGGAGTTTGGGCGCAGGGGGTCGGTGCAGGACGGAGATCAAGGCTGGGATGGGGTAGCGGAAACAGGCCCTGGCTGGGCACCATTTAACTGAGAGGCTGCGTCTAGACTGGCCAGTTTTTTTGGGAAATCAGCCGCTTTTCCGGAAAAACTTGCCAGCTGTCTACACTGGCCGCTTGAATTTCCGTACAAGCACTGACTTCCTACTGTAAGAAATCAGTGCTTTTTGCGGAAATACTATGCTGCTCCCATTCGGGCAAAAGTCCCTTTTGCGCAAAAGGGCCAGTGTAGACAGCTCAGATTTGTTTTCCGCAAAAAAGCCCTGATCGCGAAAATGGATTTGGGGCTTTTTTTTACGCAAAAGCGCGTCTAGATTGGCACGGACGCTTTTCCGCAAAATGTGCTTTTGCAGAAAAGCATCCGTGCCAATCTAGACGCTCTTTTCCGCAACTGCTTTTAACGGAAAACTGTTCCATTAAAAGCATTTCCGGAATATCATGTCAGTCTAGATGTAGCCATATTGAAAAAGTCATCTGGTGCTTAAAAAGGTTGGAGACCCCTGTCCTAGTTGATGCCACAGGAAAGCTGCGTGCTGTGTCTCCATACAGAGCCAACACTGCAGCTCATCCCCTTAGCCCCTGCCTAGCCAACCCTTACAGACTTAAGTCAGGCGGGTTTTCCAGCCCATTTCATAGTTTTGTGTTGCCTTTCACTGCGTTCCCTCCTTTTTATTGACGTACAGGACTCAGCCAGTTGCTAACAGCCGGGCAGGTGGTATGTGACATTGTACCCACAGCTAGGCAGCAAGGAAGCATGCTCATGTTACTGTAACCGCCTGCGCGTTACGCCAACATATTCATTTCTTTCCCCCGCTTGGTGCCGCTAAGATAGGGACAAGACGTTTGCCTTCATGAAACATCATCGCACATTTTGCTTTCCTTTCATCGGCTAATTATGTAATAATGGTGCTGAGGCCTCATTAAAACGTTGTTAGGAATCATGAAAAAAGGGATAGAGAATAAGACCGAGAATATCATATTGCCTCTGTATAAAACCATGGCACACCCTCATCTTGAATCCCACAGACAGATGTGGTCACCTCATCTCCAAAAAGATATATTGGCATTGGAAAAGGTTCAGAAAGGGCAACAGAAATGATGAGGGGTTTGGAACAGGTCCTTGTGAGGAGAGATTTAAAAGACAGGGACTTTTCAGCTTAGGAAAAGAGGAGACGGGGGTGGGGAGGGGGGAGAGATAGGATAGAGGTCTATAAAACCATGACAGGTGTGGAGAAATTGAATAAGGAAAAGTTGTTTATTTGTTCCCATAACAGAAGAACTAGGGGTCATCACACGAAGGCTGTGTCTAGACTGGCAAGTTTTTCTGCAAAATCATCTGCTTTTGCGGAAAAACTTGCCAGCTGTCTACACTGGCCACTTGAATTTCCACAAGAACACTGACAATCTCATGTAAGATCGTCAGTGTTCTTGCGGAAATGCTATGCTGCTCTCGTTCGGGCAAAAGCCTTTCTGCGCAAATCATTTGCGCAAGAGGGCCAGTGTAGACAGTACAGCGCTGTTTTCCGCAAAAAAGCCCCGATGGCTAAAATGAAAAGCGCGTCTATATTGGCCACGGACGCTTTGCCTCAAAAAGTGCTTTTGTGGAAAAGCGTCCTGCCAATCTAGACGCGATTTTCTGAAAATCATGCCAGTGTAGACGCAGCCGAAGTGAAGAGACTGCGGGTTTAAAACAAACAAAAGGAAGTTTTTCTTCAGGCAGCACATAGTCAACTTGTGGAACTCCTTGCCAGAGGATGTTGTGAAGACCAGGACTTTAACAGGGTTCAATAAAGAGCTAGAAAAACACATGGAGGTTAGGGCCATCAATGGCTATTAGCCAGAAATGGTGACCCTAGCCTCTGTTTGTCTGAGGCTGAAAAGTAAGTGGATCACTTTGATTCCCTGTTCTGTTCACTGTCTCTGGGGCAGCTGGCATTGGCCACTGTCAGAAGACAGGACACTGGGCTACATGGCCACTCCTGATCACTTGAAAAAGATAAGTTTCCTGCACTAACCATTCTTTCATACCTGTACATCCTCAACACCCAACCCCAACAAATCACTCACACATCTGCATGGCCACTGCTCCCCCCAGCACAGAACAGCCGTTAGAGGGCTGCCCGGGTCTTGCTGCCCTGCGCCTGTTCTCCGTCCACCAGCTATTCCACCAATCCAGCCCAGCCATGCCACCCGGTCCTACGCTCTGGCGCTACGTCGCAGCTGCAGCGGCACAGAGATGCGAGTCTCCCAACAGCTCAGTTGCCGTGCGCGGTTGTGGGGGAGTGGCCGAGTCTGGCTGGCAAAACTGTAGCTTTCCCCGCTCAGGTCTCCAGCTAGGAACAGCGCAAGGCCCTGCCTTCCTTGTAACCCTCCTTTTGCTGTGCAGAGAGCCCGACCCAGCCACTGTGTGACAGAGCCGGCAAGGCTCTGAGGAGACGGGTGTTGTTACAACTGGTGGAGATGTCAGCTCCCCGCTCCATTGGCACAGCCTTCTCCTCACCCCGGCCTCTAGACTCCCCCCAATGCAAAGAAACAGAACAGGGTACCTCCTCCTGGCTGTTCCCCACTCACCCTCCCTGCGACTCAGGGAGCTCTGTTCTCACTGCTTGGCCCTCTGGCCCGGCCACTGCCCACCTCCCCTTTTGGGGTAGCAGGGTCCTCTCAGAAGGCTGCCCCACTGCCCGGCCTGTGCCACTTCCCCAGGGGTTTCTAGGGCAACCCAGGCCCACCCTCTGCACAGAGCAGCAGGCCAAGGACTGTACCTAGCACCTGGGGCTGCTTGTACTCAGCCCCCCTTGTTTCTCCTGGACTCCTGCTGCCTTTCCTCCCTCCCTACATTTCCCAGCTCAAATCCCCCCACCCCCAAAACTGCAGACAACTGAACCGCATCCCCACAAACACCCCACCCAAAAAGAGCCTGCAGCCCCTTTCTCCCTGCAAACTTCTGGGCTTATATCAGCTCCACTTCCTGGTTCTTCTCCATTGGGCTCCACCCTCCAGCCCTGGTTCTCCCCCAGGTGTTGCCTGTCGCATTCGTTCACCCAGCTGAACCTGCTCTGCCTCTTGTGTGGGTGGAGATCTCACCCCCAGGAGGTACCTGATGGTGTTCCCCTAGGAGGCGGAATAAGCCACCCTGTTCCCGGCTAATGGAGATTAAGAGCCAGATCAGCACAGATTGCCTATCGTTGTCATTGTTTGCTGCAGGGCTTGCAGGGAGCCCGAGGAAATCCGTCTCTTTGGAGGGCATGGAACACGGACTGTCTCCTGGATTCCGTGTCCTGTGGATTACGGGAGCTGAAAGGGCTACCTGCCGCCTTTATCTACAAAGGAGACCGACGTGACGTTGGAGGACTGTTGGATTGTGGCTTTATCACCGGCGGGACTCTTGAACTTGGTGCTACCTGGGCAGTGTATTCGAGGTTTAACTTGCTCGTGTATTCTGTGACTGTTTCCTGTTTCACGGTCTTCCCAGGCTACAGCGGTTCCTGGGCTCATGTGTGGAAAGTGTCTCGTGGTTAGTCCCTTAAAAAAATATCCGGCCAGATTGTCCTCTACTGTGTCGTCCACACAGGGACCGATGCTGTCCTGAATCCTTCCCGCAGGAGATGCAAGTTGCTTCCCATGCAGAAGGAAGTGAGGGGCTGGCTCTTAACCCATTAGATCTGCTGTCCCCTATAAGCAGTGCGTGTGGGAAGCCACCCAGGAGCCGTTCAAATGCTGCTCAGTTGATTAGCAGAGTGTCCACAGCCAGAAGCAGGTGTTTCTTTCGGTGGTGCACATCCACACATGCCTTGGTGCACAGAACAAAATTTATTCTGCACAGCCCTCAGCACACATTCTGGCCTCCTGAGGTGTGCCACCCTGGCAGGTCCGGGGTTCCCCAGCGCAGCCTGGGCAGGTGTTACTCCAGATCAGCTTTGGCTTCCAGCCTAGCCAGGGTACAGGGCCTTGGAGGAGCAGGGAGAGAGGGCTATCTTGTAGAATGGGAAGGGACCTTGAGAGGTCACCGAGTCCAGACCCCTGCCCTCATGGCAGGACCAAGCACCATCCCTGACAGATTTGCCGCAGATCCCTAAATGCAGGGCTGGATTACCCAATAGGCAGACTAAGCATGTGCTTAGGGCACCAGCAAAGCAGGGGCACCAAAAAAAAATGAGATTTTACGGTATAATATTGTTTTGATTTTGAATTACATATGGGGGATACCATAATCTTTTCAGCATTTAGGGCCTCTGAAGTTCTTAATCTGGCCCTACCAAGATGGCCCCCTTAAGGATTGAACTCACAACCCTCAGTTTCATAGGCCAGTGCTCAAACCACTGAGCTATCCCTCCCCTGCGTAGTTGGGGCTCTGCCCCCACTTCTACTAAGATTCTAGCACTCAGCACCCACTCGCCTTCCACATGTGAGAGGAAGTTGAACAATCCCATGGCGGGGGGGGGGAGGGGCACTGGAGAGACAGAACCCCGCCCCCCACCACCCTGGGGGCTTCACAGGAGACCCCAACCGCCTTAGCCCCCCGTTTGGGGCCACAGTATCCAGTGTCCTGAGCTGGCCTGGATCCTGACAACAGCTCCATGGACCAGCAGGGAGCAGTAACCTCAGCCTCCATCACGTCAACCAGGCTGGCAGTGGGAGGCCGGGAAGGGAACGCCCTTCCCCCTCCCCTCCCCCCCACCGTCTGTCTGTCACACACATGCAGAGGAGGAGAGTTAATGGGGAAAAAAACGAAATAATCACATTTCTGACAAATAAAAATAAAATTGGAAAGAATTCTGCAGGGATATCATTGTAAAACCCTCCTCTCCCATCGATATAACTGAGAACCAAGAGGAGCCATAAAGAAAACACATCTGAATACCCCCACGCCTCCTCTTGGCAGGGGAATGTGGGGTAGCCCCACACGCAGCTAACAAGAATGTGGCTATCGGCCCTACAGTGGCTGTAACAAAATCAGCCACAGATGCCATATTTATCTTTCCACAGATCCACAGTAAAGAGGCTGGGCAGAATAGGATTGTTTTATTTGTATGGGTAATAATTATTGAGGCAGTTGATTCATTTCAATACTGCAAAAGATGGCAAGGTTTCAGGCTTGTGTTCATAGCAGCAAGAAGTTATACAGGTCAGTCATCAGCAGTGGGTATTGCAGGATTTGAACCCAGACCCCCAGGGCTGGTCAACAGAAGCCTCTTTTCTGCACCACAGACCTCTGAGAGCAAGGCTGCAAAGTGCAGCTGATGTCTCACAAACACCTGCTGACTCACTGGGGTCAGCTGACTATCTGCTGGCTGTTGATTGGATGCCTCTTAGCATAAAGCTTCCTGTTCCTAGCCCGCCTCTTCCTATAACAGTGTTGCCAGGTCTGCTGAGATCAGATTCCTGCCTCCTTGCCTAGGTCCTGCCCTCATGTCCTAGCTTGGGTTATTGGTTCCAGTTGTGACCCTTGGGGTGACTCTTGACTCTGACCTCAGCTTGGTTCTGGTCTCTGGCCTGTCAGATTGCCCTGAGGCTGCCAGACCACAATTAATGATAGTGGGTGCTAATATTCAACAAGTGTAAGCTTTCTAGCCATTCCTACCAGCTCTCAACATCACGTGTCAAAATTTGCAATGTAAATGGCTTAATATCAAAGCAGAACATAAGAACTAGGGAGCTTCAGGAGGTAGCTGAGTTAGTGTGTACAGGATCAACTTAAAAAACAACAAATGGTCTGGTAGCACTTTATAGACTAACAAAACATGTTAGATGGTATCTTGGTGACCAGGGGTCACCAAATGAAATGAATAGGGCTCAGGTTTAAAACAAAGGGAAGTTTTTCTTCATGCCATGCACAGTCAACCTGTGGAACTCCTTGCCAGAGGATGTTGTGAAGGCCGGGACTTTAACAGGGTTCAAAAAAGAGCTACATAAATTCATAGAGGTTAGGTCCATCAATATTTATTTGCCAGGAGGGGTAGTAATGGTGTCCCTAGCCTCTGTTTGTCAGGGACTGAAAATGGGTGACAGGAGAGGGATCACCCGATGATGCCCTGTTTCTGTTCATTTCCTCTGGGGCACCTGGCATTGGCTACTATGGACAGACAGGACACTGGTCTAGACAGACCTTAGGTCTGATTCAATATGGCCATTCTTATGTTCAAACTCAAATAGACTTTCAAGCGGTATTTTCTTACTTTGCCTATCTGTCGATATTGATGGTGATTGAGGGACATATTTTGGTTGGTTGTTGAATGTGTGATGAAATATACTTTTACCAGCAAATAGTGATCAACAGCCAACCTTTCCAAGTCTAGGTATGATGGACTTGCTGTTCCAAAGAACAGTGCCTATTTGCAGGAGACATGTCCCATCTCTCTGAAATATTTTACAAGTACAGGCAGTCCCCAGGTTACGTACAAGATAGGGACTGTAGGTTTGTTCTTAAGTTGAATTTGTATGTGAGTCGAAACTGGGACATATTGTAGGGGAAACTCTAGCCAAACATTTCTCCAGAGCTCAGTTTTATTCTCCCACACCTCACTTCCCTCAGTCCTTTATTCTCAAGCTGAGGTGTCTGCTGAGAAAAGCTGTTCCGCGTCTCCCTGGTCTGCTGGGGGAGGTGCTAGCTTCGCGTCTCCCTGGTCTGCTGGGGGGAAGCAGCTAGTGCGGGGTTGCCTCACTCCGTTTGTAAGTAGGGATCCGATGTAAGTCAGATCCATGTAACCCGGGGATTGCCTGTACTGAAATAACACATACACGGATGCCGAGAAGAATACAAGGCAATACAAGGGTAACGTAATGGCTGAGATCAGAATTGCTTTCAAGACATGCAGAGCTAATCACCAGGCAGCATGCCAAGAAAGGCGTGGCTAGAATGAAAAGCCGGGGTTTGGTAACAGTATGTCCTTCACGGCATAACCCACAGAGAAAGCCAAATGCATTCATGGACATGTGGCCGGGGGGAAAAATGCTCCCGCTGGTGCTGATGCAGAAACCAAGTTTTTTGTTGAATCGTTTGGCACATTCACCAAACAAGATGGCACTGAGATTGAGTTGAGATAAAGGACGGAAATGAACAAAAAAGTGAATTTCAAGCTAGATACTGGAGCTGAGTTCAACACAAGCCCGAGCGGCAAATGTAGAAGAGTATAGTGACCACTCACAGTTAATAGTGAAAACTTTGCTTGTGCGTAGAACAGACACACCATGAGGCCAGGGTCCTTTCTAAGCAGGGCGATGAAGGGAAAGCTACCGATGAGAGGAGTTTGAAATAGTAGACTAGATCATAGAATCATAGAATAATAGGACTGGAAGGGACCTCGAGAGGTCATTGAGTCCAGCCCCCCGCCCTCAAGGCAGGACCAAGCTCCGTCTACACCACCCCTGACAGATGTCTATCTAACCTGTTCTTAAATATCTCCAGAGAGATATTTCAGATCATCTCAGGTCAAGTTTGGCTGAAGAGCAGCCTGTTAATACTGATGATCTGAGGTGTACAGATTGCCCACCAAACTGAATAAAACATAAACACATGGAACACTAGGACAGAAAGGGACCTCGAGAGGTCATCGAGTCCAGTCCCCTGCCCTCACCGCAGGACCAAGCACCATCTAGATCATCCCTGACAGGTGCCTGTCCAACCTGCTCTGAGATATCTCCGGTGATGGAGATTCCACAACCGCCCTAGGCAACTTATTCCAGCGTTTAACCAGGCAGGAAGTTTTTCCTAATGTCCAACCTAAACCCCCCTTGCTGCAATTTAAGCCCATTGCTTCTTCTCCTCTCCTCAGAGGCCAAGGAGAACAATTTTTCTCCCTCCTCCCGGTGAAACCCTTTCCGGTACTGGAAAGCTGCTACCCTGTCCCCTCTCAGTCTCCTCCTTTCCAAACTAAACAAACCCTAAACAAACCCAGTTCTTTCAGTCTTTCCTCATAGCTCATGTTCTCTAGACCTTTCCTCATTCTTGTTGCTCTTCTCTGGATTCTTTAAGAACACTGATTAGGTCTTTAATGGACACGGAGACGTTGCTTTCATTAAAAATACACCCACCCCATATAAAATTCCATTTGCTACCCATTTCCCAAACAAAACCCAACACCCTAAAAAGGTTACCTAAAGCGAGAACTTTTCTCAGAGGGAGAAATTCAAGGTGGATGACCAATAGAAAAGGCCTGCTGCCCGTGTCCAAGTATAAGTATACTATGGGCGCGCATTGATGGACTTCCTGCATTTGATGGCATTGTGTGCTAAGGACATGCCAGAACTCTGAAACGCTAAGCAAAATCCCCAGAACCCATGTGGCCAAAGAAATAGCTGCCAAGAGGAATGTGGCCATTGACAGTAAGGGGTCCGAGTGAGAAATCTGCAGTTATTACAAGAAGCAACACACACACAAATCCAAAACTGCGTGAGATTTCTGATGATGTGATAATTGTTTTATTACACACAGGCCTGTACGCAGGAATTTTTTTGGGGGGGTGCATGCCATGGGAGGGGCTGGTGACTGCCCCGCCCCCATGGATCAGCTCCACCCCTGGCCTCGGTTATGGGGGTGGTAAATCGGCCCCAGCGTTCCTCCAGCCAATGGGAGGACAGGGTAGGGAGGCTGGGGTCATGTGCTGTCCCAGCCTCACACTTTACTTGGAGGACCGTGGGGGGCGTGTTCACCCCTTTCTCACTCCCCCTGCGTATGGGTCTGACACAGGAGCATAACATAAAAATCAGGGTCCTTCCTCTGAGAACTGGCTTCTGGGGAAAAGGGGGAAGGAAGTGATTTTTTTTTTTTTGGCCAAACCATTTTTCGGTGAGAAATGCCGACACCGCGACCCAAAGTCGTTCAGCGATTTCACGTCCATCTTGCTGACTTGTTCATGTCGACCTCTGCCCGCCCAACCCTCAAATTCTGAAAAAGAATCAAAGTGTCTTGCTGGAACATTTTCCAAATGTAAGAAATCTGACTTGTCAATTTGAAATGGCGTTTTGTTTTGCCTTTTCCTGTCCTTGTATTTGACTTGCTAAACGGTAAACATTAAGAAACACCGAACTCACGCCACAGTTGGATCCAAAGTATGGGAGTTTTTGACTTGCTGATATGCTGAAATTTTAAGACCGCATCATTTTGGTTCGACAGGAAGCCTGTTACGTCCCCTTGTTTTTCAGAATTTCCGGCGAACTCAGAAACCTCTTGCTTGTGCAACTCGACTCGGGAAAACTGGGCTCAAGACACAGCTCCTCACCTTTGACTTTGTGTGACTTGGAGCAGGTTGCTTACCCTCTCTAGGCCTTAATGAAATGGGAATAACATTACTTCCCTGCCGCGCCCAGGAGCCGTGCGAGAAAAATAACTGCCGGGAACTCATCTAAGTAGATAGTTGCACACTCAAAAATTGGTCATTACCAAGTAATATTCTTACATGGGTCAATTGCTTCCTAGTAAATCTAGGAGAAATGCCTCTAGTTCCTCCAGTTCTTTGCTAAGTCCCCTTCTTGAAAGTTCTCGGCTTCTCCCTCATGGAGGTTTCACTGAACCAGCGCTCCTCACCCATAGATCTCAAGGGGAGGAAGAATACCTGCCTGCCAACCAATCAGCCCCACTCTTGTTTTCGATCCGGCCGAGATCTGTGCTTGGAAGAGCACTGGGCATCTTGTGGGGTTGGAGGCTCTGCTGCTGGGCCCCTTTCACTGAAAACATCTCCTCCTCGGCTTAGTCCTGGATAGTCCCTACTAGGGTTGCCAGATAGTTTCACAAAAAAACCCAAACATGGCGGGGAAAAAAGATTATTCCTCGTAAAACAGTTTTCCACGGTCAAAAAAACTTCCGCGTTCTTTCGATTTACTTTACATCAAGGATGTGTCTAGACTAGAGGGTTTTTTCGAAAAAAGTGGCCTTTTTTCAAAAAAAACCTTCTCCCACGTCTAGACTGGTGCCGCGTTCTTTCGACAGTAAATCGAAAGAACGCAGCAGTTTTTTCGACCGTGGAAAATCTCGTTTTACAAGGAATAATGCCTTTTTTCGAAAGTGCTCTTTCGGAAAAAAGGCGGTAGGTAATGCAAACTGTGCTTTTTCGAAAGAGAGCATCCAGACTGCTTTTTCGAAAGTACTGGTTGTAGTCTAGACGCTCTTTTCCGAAAGAGGCTTTTTCAAAAGTATCCTTCAAAAAAGCTTCTATCGAAAGAGGCTTGCAGTCCGGACGTAGCCTCTGTGTAGCTCCTCTCATGATCCCTTGGTAGACAGCACGACAGTAGCTCGGCCTAGTAGTAATGGTGGAACAGGCCCCGTCGCCAGGTCTGTCCCAGAAGAGCAGGCACCATCTTCTTATTGGCTGGGGTGGAAAAAGGCATTGTGGGATACTGTGACCTCCTAGGGAAGAGTGTAAGTGACTCCAAGACCTCCCTCACCCCGACCCTCCACAGGCAATTTCAGATTCTCAAAGCTCTCCCCTGTAATGACCAATGGCAGGTCCTCCTCCCTCAGGTCGATCTCATGACCTGGCGACTTCATGCCTGCGCCGTGACCAGAAGCAGGCGACTGTGAGTTGGGCGTGGACCTCTCGGCTGGCTCACAGTTTCTTGACTGAGTTTCTTCTGTTTCCCAACGGCAGCTGGGCTCGCCGTGCCCAAAATGAGAAATAAGTCCAGTTCCCCAATGCTAACACCCCCGCTGCTCCTCGCTCCCTGTGACGGGGGGTGGTCACAGACGACCCCATGGGGGCTGACATGGCCACTGCCACTTGCCTTCCCGCTCTCTGGGGCTCCTCACCGCCCGGTCCTACTGGATCTCCCCCACCAAAGCCCCGAGCTGAGGTCCCTGCCCCCACCGAGAAGCAGCACAGACACGGAACCTCTTCAGGTCTGAGGAGAGAGCAGTGGAGGGCCCAGTCTCCTGAGGTAGCACTCCCCAGATCAAACCCCAAAGAATTAGGTGAGCTCCCTTTAACAACGAAAGGGGGGCTGTGCACACTGGTTGCCCCCCCTCCCCAGGTAACAATGACTTACACTGGGTTTGGTAGAAAATAAAAATGGTCTTATGAAGTGGAAGCAATAGGACTGAAGTGGTTTTAAGTGAGACCAGGCAGAGCAAATCAAAAGAAACAAAACCGCTTGGCTAATTCTCCACTGAATCCTCAGTGCAAACTCTTCAGACTCATCCTAAAACCTCTTTTCCAGCTGCCGCTCCAAACCCGGGCTGTCTCCCCACACTGGCGTCTCCGGCTCCTTCCTTCAGATGCAGCCCAGCCAAAAGACCCAGGCCTCTGTGTTCCTATCCTTTTTGTTAAGGAGTTGAGGCCCCTCCCTACCACCCACTTCTCAGACCGAAGGACAAAAGATTGTTTAACAGCGGCTCATCAAGAAGTTGCGGGTAACACCCTCCATGTCTCCCATTCACACATTGGAAACCCACAAAGTATTCCCCACTTCGTGTCTCGTTTTACACACACACGATCCATACACCAGAGTCAGATAAACAGAACCAGCGGATGGTGGCATGAAGATTGACGGGTTACCCGAAATAATTTGCTCCAAGCACCTTTGAGTTATGTATATTCATGTCCATAAGTCCATTTGCCCTGAATGTATCTAGTTCTTTTCTGAACGCTGTTAAAGTCCTGGTCTTCATCACATCCTCTGGCAAGGAGTTCCACAGGTTGACTGTGCGACGTGTGAAGAAGTGCAGTGGCCTACATTTAATGAGCGTTTTCCTATTGAGAGGATGCCGCCTTGTATTGGGGGGTAGAGAGCTAGTGCAGGCTAGCGCCGGGCAACTTTTATCAGGCCCCTTTGCCTACACATGGGTCCTCCAGGCCAAATCGATGCCTTTTCTATAAACCCTCTAGGAGCGGTCTGAGGAGGCTGTCCTTTTGTGGTAGAGACAAAGAAAGGATTTTCAGCTCCATAGGCACCTAGCCTTCCCCTTCCACAAGAGCAAAATATATTATGGAAACAGCCAAGATTTCTGTCCTTGATTACCTCAAAAGGACCCCCTTCGAGTGCCCTCCTATCTTGTACTGCATGACTTGTTAGTCCCCAAAAAAACAAAAACCACCCTTGCTTCTTAGGAAAGAGATTTTGCCCGCTCCTGTTTTCTCAGCCCTTTTTATTAGACTATTATGTCTCTCCCAAGCAATGTATTTTCCCCTCTTTTCGCCTCCTTCTGTTCCTCTCTGCGAGTGACAGCAAGGACAGGTCGCCTGCCTTTTTACATCCGCCTTTCGAGATGTTCTGAGAGGCCAGTAAGAAACACCCCAAAAACAAAACAACAAAAGGCCATTTTTAATTGGCAGTGCTTTGTTTTCCCCGGGTTTTTAACTTGGAGAGAGGCTCACCAATACCCTCTCAGGCTGCCCGGCGGGGCTGTTTTCTCCTGCCACAGACGGGCTTTCATGGTGGAGCACAATAGCTTTTGTTTCCGAAGTGTGGGGCAACAAGGACCTTGAATGCCAGAGGTCTGTATTATATCCATAACTGCCGACTGGGATGGTGGAACGGAGGTTGGGGGAAGGTGAGAATGACAGATTTCTCCATTGTGCAAATGGAGTCCTTCCAGCAAACGCCAGCACAATGGGAAGCACATTCTTAAGAGCTGAAGCGGCCTGCGGATAAAGACTCACTCATTTTGTACATAATGGTCCCTGTGCTTTAACCTTGTACAGCTGCTATGACACCTGCTTTCCAGAGCCATTGTTGCAGAACAAGCAGGGCTTTGTCTGCCGCGCGCATACGGAGCCAGGCATGTTAACGCACCTCTCGGTTTTATTTACCTTTGTTCCCCCCCATTTCTCTCCCTCGCGCGTACAGCTGTGGTGAATGGCTACATTGAAACGCAGCGCAGCCTTGAGTCCAGCCAAGCTGGGCCCACTTCAAGCCTTTGTGTCAGGGGTGGCGGAGACAAGGGCCGCGGGGAGAGAGCAGGTCGCACGGTGCCGGAGGGAAGGGGGCTGGGGCTCGCGCCTGGTTGGCAGCGAGGGCTGTGGAGCCAGGGGCACAGCTCTGAAGGCGGCCGGGCTCTGATCATGTGCAGCCCCTGTTTCCCCGTCCTGCTCAACCCGCTTCTCTTTTCCCAATTTCTTCTTCTTCTTCTGAGGTCCCTGCCTTTTCTCCTTCCTCCGCTTCTTCCTTCCTCCCATCTTCCCTCCCTTCCTTCCCCTTTTCCCCCCCCTCCCTCCCTTCCTCCTCCCTTCCTCCCTCTCTCCCTCCCTTCCCTTCCCCCCTCTCTCCCTCCCTTCCTCCTTCCCTCCCTCCTTTTCCCCCTCCCCTTCCTCCTTCCCTCCCTCCCTTCCTTCCTTCCTCCTTCCCTCCCTTCCTTCCCCCCTCTCTCCCTTCCTTCCTCCCTCCCTCCCTCCTTCCTCCTTCCTCCTCCCCCTCCCTTCCTCCCTCCCCCCTCTTCTCCCTTCCCTCCCTCTCTCTCTCCTCCCTTCCTTCTCCCTCTCTCCCTCCCTTCCTCCCTTCCTTCATCCACCCTCCCTCCCTCCCTTCCTCCTTCCTCCACTTCTTCCTTCCTCCCATCTTCCCTCCCTTCCTTCCTTCCCCCTTTCTCCCTCTCTCCCTCCCCTTCCTTCCCTCCCCTCTCTCCCTCTCTCCCTCCCTTCCTCCTTCCCTTCCTTCCCCTCTTCTCCTTCCCTCCCTCCCTCCCTCCCTTTCCCCCTCTCTCCCTCCCTTCCTTCCCCCTCTCTCCCTCCCCCCCCTCCTTCCCTCCTTCCCTCCCTCCCTCCCTCCTTTCCTTTACCCTCTCTCCCTCCCCTCTCTCTCCCTTCCTTCCTTCCTTCCTTCCTTCCTTCCTCCTTCCTCCTCCTTCCCTCTCCCTCCCCTCCCTTCTCCCTTCCTTCCTTCTTTCTTCCCACCCTCCCTGCCTTCCCTCCCTCTGGCCCTTTCTTCCTTCCTCCCACCTCCCTCTCTTCCTTCCCCCCTCTCTCTCCCTGCCTCCTCTCTTCCTCCCTCCCTCCCTCCCTTCCTCCCTTTCTCTCTCCCTCCCTGACTTCCCTCCCTCCTTCCTTCTTTACTTCCATCTTCCCTCCATCCCTTCCTCCCTCCCTGATTTCCTCCCTCCCTGATTTCCTTCCTTCCTTCCTTCCTTCCTCCCTCCCTCCCTCCCTCCTCCCTCCCTCCCAGCTGGTCTCCTCTCCTGTGGAAGGAGGAGTGGACAGCCAGGAGCCATACCCTGCAGAGGAGAGGTGGAGTTGGGAAAGACGAGAGTCCCAGGGGCACAAAGGCTGCTGTTTGGATGGGTAGGGTGGTGAGGGGAGGCCTGGATGGAACAGAAAAGGAAGCATTTTCAAGCTTGCGTGGTGGGAATCCAGCCTGGAGGGGAGCCGCGGGAGTGAGACATCATGAGGGGCCAGCAGGAGAACATGGAGGATCTCGAGATGCTCCTGGAGCGACACGGCGAGGCCCCGGGTTAGCTATTGTCAAAGCGATTCAACGGGACTGCTTTAGCTTTAGAGGGCGGGGAGGGGGAAGGTGCTCAGAGGCGCTTCATGTTGCGCTTGTGGCTACAAATCTCCTTCCAGAAAACAACTGGGCAAAACTCCACCGCTGGGGAGGAAAGCTGAGTCTGCGTTCCTCATGGCTGTGGTGGGCTTCCCCCGCCCCAACGCCGCGATCAGCTCCCTGTTCTACTTTCCCCTCTGCAAAAGGCCTTTGCTTCCTGCTGAGAGAGGGCCACCTTGAGGTCCATGAAAAAGGACAAAGGCAAAGAACCCGGGCACCTCTAGGCTTCACCATTCCTGGTCCTGTCTCTGTGCTTGCCCCATCAGCTATGAAAGTCCCCAAAACATTGCTCGACCCTCTTCATTGCTTGAGCAGGGAGGGGAGCGTCTCTCCATTTAAAAGCGCTGCACCTAAAAATAAGCAATAACACTCGCCAGCCTCTTCCAGTGCCCATATCTTTGTTCCTAACGTCTCCCCTCCCTGTGCTGGCAATTGTGATAGCCACCTGCACTCAGAGCCTGAGCGTTGTACTCCCACACCACAGCACTGGGCCATTGATAACCCTGACGAGAATGGCTCGGCCTCCCTTGGACCGCTGACCAGAAAGTCTCGTTCATGCATTGATCACTTCTTGTAAGCCTCTCCTTCCAGCCCTCTTTTCTCTTAGCAGCGCCTCTCGTCCACTAGTCTGCTCCCAATCAGCTTAGTCTTTCTTTCGGGAAGAATGTGGAGAAATTGGAGAGTGTCCAGAGAAGAGCAACCAAAATAATGAAAGTTCTAGAGAACATGAGCTATGAGGGAAGACTGAAAGAACTGGGCTTGTTTAGTTTAGAAAAGAGAAGACAGAGAGGGGACACGATCACGGTTTTCAGTGCCTATATCAGTGTCACAGGAAAGAGGAGGGGGTGGGAATTGTTCTCCTTGGCCTCTAAGGACAGGACAAGAAGCAACGGGCTTAAACTGCAGCAAGGGAGATTTAGGTTGGACAAAACTTCCTACCTGTCAGGGGAGTTAAACACTGGAATAAATTGCCTAGGGAGGTTGTGGATTCTCCATCACTGGAGATATCTCAGAGCAGGTTGGACAGACACCTCTCAGGGATGATCTAGATGGTGCTTGGTCCTGCTGTGAGGGCAGGGGACTGGACTCGATGACTTCTCGAGATTCTATTCTATTCTATTCTATTCTATTCTATTCTATTCTAGTGTTCTCCAATTCTATGTTCTTGTTCCTGCCGCATCCCTTGCTTTCTCAGCACCCTTCCCTGACTCCAGCGTCCTTCTGCATTAAGTCAAAGCGTCTTACCCCCCCTGGGCTTAACAAAGTGAGTTAGCGCTGGCGAAGGAGGCTGAGGGGAGAGCGAGGAGCAGTTATGGAGACATTACAGGGCAAAGGAGTTACGAGCCCAGCTTCTGCGAGCTGCTTAAATCCAGACCCTCTGTCAGTATGAATTATGCCCCTATGAATTTTATTGATCATGTCTGCACAATCTAAGTATCCATAAAGCATGGAGTAATCTCCCAATGTCTTCTCTGGGCAGGTACTGAACTCAGTGTTATAGTGGGAATGGACTCTCTAGAGAAGAGTTTTTTCATTGCCCAGGATCCTAGAATCTGGAGGGGATATCCACATAGGGCAGAGAAGGGAGAATTGTTTTGTTTGGGGGGGGGAGGTTCCAGGAAAAGAGCATGTGTCTTGCTGTAAATTCGCCTGGACGGGGCTGTTCTGCAGTGCACACGAGGTAGTCCATTATACATTAACCAGTCAGGTTATCGGGAGAGAGATGCAAACCCTGTTGACTTCTGCCCTGCTGTGAAGGAAAGCCAATGTACAGTGTTGACTACAGAGGTGGTGGAATCCCCATCACCGGACGCTTTTCAGAACGGGCCAGGCAAAGAGCTATCAGAGCTGAGCTAGCGATCGTTGTTCCTGCCTCGGCACAAGGGACACACCAGGTGACCTCTCCCAGTCCCTTACCACCCTACCTGGGACTGGAATGGAATTCCTCTCTCAGCCTCACAGATGCCATGGTGCCAACAGAACAGAACAGCCCAACGCGGCCTGAAAGGAGCAGGAGGAAGGAGTGAGCTGGCCTACGTGGGCAAAGGATTCCCGGAGACTGTCCAAGTCAGACAGGCATGCACAGGAAGTGTATTACCTGGATAGCGACAAGTAGACTTGTGGCACCTTAGAGAACATCAGAACGGCCATGCTGGGTCAGACTGAAGGTCCATCTTCCCCAGTGTCCTGTCTGCCGACAGTGGCCAAAGCCAGGTGCCCCAGAGGGAGTGAACAGAACAGGGAATCATCAAGTGATCCCTCCTCTGTCACCCATTTCTAATCGGTGACAGAGGCTAGGGACACCATTCCTACCCGTCCTGGCTAGTAGTCATTGATGGACTTCACCTCCACAGATTTATCTAGTTCTTTTCTGAACCCTGACTCACAAAAATATATATCATGAGCTTTCATAGGTAAAACCCATTTCCTCCGATAAGTCACCTCTGGATAACAGTGCTGCTGTGTATAACACCCCACTAGAAAAGAGAAATTCCAATCCTGGGAGCTGTTAATCCATCATTCATCTACCCTCAGTCTCCAACAGGACTGAAAAAAAGTGCAGACCCAAAGCCACCATCTCTCGAATGAGTTTGCAATATGGGGAAGCTCTTCTGATTTTAAAGTTGCGAGGCTTTATCTATGTTAAAGATAAATTTTATCTATGTTAAAGAGATTGATGCTCCGGAGATCAAGCTTCCGGGGCTCGATTTAGCAGGTCTAGTAAGGACCCACTAAATCGATGGCTGATGGTGGCCCCGTTTGACCCTGGTGCTCCAGGAGGTCATGACGAGTGAGGGAAGTCGACGGGAGAGTTGGTTGCATTTACAATTGTTACAAGCATGACTCCCCTCCGAGCCAGATTTCAAGTGGTGCATTGTAAATCTCCCGCACTAGAATCACATTTTCAGACTGTGAAAACAGCTACTGTCAAACTGGAGAAAATGATCTCAAAGTGCTACAAGTCACCCTGTGAGATGTAGCCTTCTCCTGCTATCATTTTAACTTCAGAAGTGGCCGTGGCACAAGAAGGCAAAGACATCAGGGAGACAAGATGGGGGAGGTCGTATCTTGTATTGGATCAGCTGCTGTTGGGAAGAGAAACAAGATTTTGAGCTACACAGGGCTCTTCTTAGTAACAGCTGTCAGGGTTGGGAAGAGGTAGTTTGCTGGTGGTCATGGGTGAGGATGACTTCCGCACTGACGAAGAGTGTCACTTTTTTGTTTCTGGGTGTGCTACTATTTTCCATCCCAGAGGAAAGAGTATTGATGCCGCGAGTGACTGAGCTGTGGATGGATTTTTTTGATAGAAATATGGCCAGGTCTATGCTGGCGGAGAAAATTGATGCAAGAGATGCAACTCCAACTACGTGAATTGCAGAGCTGGAATCGGTGTATCTTGCATCGATTTTGGGGAGGAGGGGAGCAGCTCCGCAGCAGGAGGTTGATGGGAGAAAAGCTCTCATTGACTTCTCTAACTTCTTGCAATAGCGAAGAGTACCAGTGTTGATAGGAGTGCCCTCAGCGTTTGATTCAGCAGGTCTTTACTAGACCAGCTAAATCAAACCCCGGACGATCGATCACCACGGCACCAATCCTCCAGTAAGTGGAAACATGGCCTATGATATGTTTGTAGTACACATCCAGCAACTCTGCACCTACTGTGCTGGGGATGGAGTGGAGATCAGCGATTTTGGTCCTTTTTGGGCGTGGCTGCTGTGGCCTGAAACAACAGAAATAAAGAGCCTCCATTCGCAAAGCTCATTTGGACTAATTGAATACACAATCTACCTGTGATTTGTGTGTATGGCTTGAATCTGCTTGGGCTCATTCATTTTTTAAAACATAAAGCCGGGACTCTTTCTGGACCTGATCAGATGATGGAGATAGGTCCTGATAGACTGTGGCTCTCTGGCATCATACTAGCGATACTGGAAACTTGCCCATGGAGCCGACAGCAGTTGCTGCTGTAAGAGCATTTAGCTGCATTTAGCTGCATTGAACAAGCCCTTGCAGGAACGTCGCTTCTGTTTGCAAGGTGTCGCTTTGCAGATGCTGTTCCTGCTGGAAGCTCAAGGGTTTTACATGAGGAATAACAAAGAGAATTGAGGCTCTGTGAGATTAACCTACGGCGCTAAAACAAAAGTCACTGTAGAACTACAGAATTAGCTGCTCAAGGGTTCAGATCAGTGGAGCATAATTCCATATGTAGTGTCAGCAGAAAGGTGGCTAGGTCATGCCTCATGCTCAAACTCAACAAAGAAACCAAGCGGGGTGGAAAAATCCGCCACGTAACACACAATGTCTGATTTGAAAGAGTGGACTATCTGAGAATGTTCTGGCCCAAAATTGGCACACGGGGAAGGAGGATTGGGAATTTTCTATTGAAGTGGGTTGGGGGTTGTTGCGAGGGCACGGGGGTTGTACGTTTTTGATGGCGAGGTTTTTGATTAAGGAAAGGTTGTTGTGAAAATAAAAATCAGGTTTGTTCCGGATTAGTCAAAACCCGCAAACCCGGTGGTTCTCCGTTCCACGACATTCCCCCGCCCGCCCCCCCATATCAATGACAAATCTCAATGGAAATGAAGAAACCAAATGTTTTCATCAGATTTATTTCCCCAGCTAGCTCTGGTTTGGGGTTCCATGACCACCACAATTAGATTCGCTTGGTCATTAACTTTTCCCTTGCTTATTGAAGTGTCCCTCTTGATATCACGGGTATCCCAGAAGTAGCTGGGAGGATATGGCGGGGGGATGGGGGCAAGGAATTGTTTCCAGTGGTTGCACAGTGGACAAACCTATGTCCAGGAACATGGAATAGGAGAGAGAAATGGTCCCTATCATGGAATCCTAGAACTGGAAGGGACCTCGAGAGGTCATCGAGTCTAGTCCCCTGCCCTCATGGCAGGATCAAGTACCATCTAGATCATCCTGGATTGATGTCTGTCCAACTGCTCTTAAATATCTCCAGTGATGGAGATTCCACAACCTCCCCAGGCAATTTAGCCAAGTGTTTAACCACCCTGACAGGTAGGAAGTTTTTCTTAATGTCCAACCTACACCTGCATTGCTTCAATTCAAGCCCATTGCTTCTTGTCCTATCCTCAGAGGTCAAGAAGAATAATTTTTCTCCCTCCTCCTTGTAACGCCTGTTTAGATGCTTGAAAACCTCTATCATGTCCTCCTTCTGTCTTCTCTTAGATGTGTATGCTGTCAGTGAAGCTAAACTAGAAGAATATTTACTCCTGAGACCACACTTACCATCCGTGTGGCCTGCCCTCACCATTTTATCATGTGTTTGGTATACTGGCAACTTGGCTTATCTGTCTCTAATAGACTCTCAGTTTCATTTTTAAAGAAAGCAAGTTTCATAGTTGTGCAGGAGAGCACGAGAAGGTGACCCTAGAGAAATCAAGTGACCCGACTAGATGGTAAATAAATAGAACCTACTCTCTAGCTCCATCTCAGCCTTGTCCCTGTCATCTGACTCCTTCACAAGGGCATGGAAAGGAATTTTGGAATCCAAACAGCATGCATTTTACAAGATGGCGATGTTTCCCTTAAAAAAGTGGCTAGACAGAGCATGCACGTTAAGGCTACCCATCGTCCGCGGCAATCCAGCAACATCAATTCGTGCTTCCGTGGTCATCCTTACCGAAACAGTTCCAGACCCATTCAGAAAGCATGAGGTAATAAAGGCACAAACCCATCCTGCGGGTATTCCTGCCACCTCACAAGCACATAAAGGAGCCACATGACAGCAAATGCCAATAATTTCTCCTCTATTGACACCGCCTCACGTTGGTCCTCCATTAACTCGGTCAGTCAACTGATCAACAGACTGGGATAGTTAACAAAGGTGTCATGAAACCTACCCCTAATAGAGCGATAAAGGACTCCTTATTTATAGGCAGTTGCTCCCTCTCAGGTTGAAAGGATACACAGAGAATTCCCGAATAGAACGGTAAGCCCATTGCAGCTGTGTTAAAACAACCAACAAGCCTCATTTACAACAGTTTGTCTGTCTGGATATAAATTGCCATAAGAAGAGCCACAGCTTCCTCACTCTGGTGCCTATAGGAAATAACACTTTTTCATATAATATGTCTACACTGTGGAGCTATTTTGGGATACCAGAAGTATCCCAAAATAGCTATTCCACATCCATTGAAGCAGCTCGTTATTTCTAAATAGATTTCAAAATAACGGGTGGCTTATTCTGATGTCCTGGTAACCCTCATTCCACGAGGCCTAAGGGGAATTTCGGAATAGCACGTTATTTTGAAAGTTGTGCCAAATGACAAAATCAGCTATTTCGAAATGCACTCGAAATAAGCTACACAATTTGCATAGCACGAATTGCGTTGCTTATTTTGAGCTAAGGGTGCTGTGTAGGCACACCCACGTTGTGCAAAATGCAGCCGGCAGATGCTATAATAGCTCCATGAGCCACTGGCGTCTTTCCATGGGTCATTACACATCGTTTTGCACACTTCAGCACTCCCGTAAACCCGGAATCAGTCGCAGAGCTGGTTGGGAAACTGAGTTTCACTTCCACAAACAGTGTCAAATATTTGGAACAATTTTCATCCTGGAACAAGCCCCCTCAAAAGAGACACGCTCTTGAAATGTTTGTGGACATGAAATTCCCCAATACTGCCTTTTAGAAAGAGTGATACATCACACCAAAAAAATAACAAATGGTCCGGTAGCACTTTCTAGACTAACAGAACATGTAGATGGTGTCGTGAGCTTTTGTGGGCACAGCCCACATCTTCAGATGACCTGAGTTAAGAGAAGAAGTGGGCTGTGCCCACGAAAGCTCATGATACCCTCTACATGTTTTGTTAGTCTAGAAAGTGCTACTGGACCATTTGTTGTTTTTTTCTGTAACGGACTAACTTGGCTACCCCCTGAAGCTTCTGAAACATCACAGTTTTGGAAGAGACGGTGCTTCAGAAACCTGCCCCCTGGAGGCCCAGAGCCCTTATAGCCTGCAAGTCTTGCAACCCACTAGATGATCCCTAGCTCTCAACCTCCTTGTGAGGCAGGTTGCTGAGAAGCCAAGGAAGGAGGCAGCTGAGTTGGCAGGAAAATGTGACTCTGTGACTCATTCCCATGGAACGTCTCAATTTTGACCAATTGGCATTTTCTAGTAGGACAGTGCTCAGGAGGAAAAATTCCAAGCACTAGGAGTTGACATCTCCCTGAGTTTTATTAGCTGTGCCAAAGGTGGGTGTGTGGGGATGATGGAGACAATTCATGCCCATGTCACATGGTGGAAGTAGAGTCCTCCATCTGCCAACCCACGCGAAGTCGAGAGTTTGAGAAACTCCTAGAACTGTGTGCTTTGCCCAGCCATCCGAATAGCAGTAACCCATTCCCACCCTTCCTCATCTGGAGTTATGCGGCTCATCTCTGGCTTCCACAACCACCCCCAGAGGCTGGTGACTCAGGAAGCTGGGTTGGGAATTAGGTACCCAAGGCAGATGGCTACAATAGTTTGGTGGAGGGCAGACATAATGGGAACTGGGTGAATGGTTTCCTGAAGAAACTGCCAGAGACTGTAGCCATGTAACCAAGGTAGGCACCTGATTTTAGTTCAGAACTTGCCTGAGGCAGTAGGCCAGTCAGGCCAATTAAGGCCTGCTGGGCTACTTTAAAAGATTTCCCCTCAGGCAATGGAGGGGGAAGGAGAAGAGTGAAGGACTGAGAGGAGAAAGTGCATCTCTGGTGCGCTGAGGACTGTGAAAAGGAAAGAGTCTTTGTGCTGAAGCAGGAAAGATTCACCGGGAGGAAGGCACTAGGGGCAGTGCTTGGGGAAGTAGCCCAGGGAAAGGACTGCTGTATTGGAGCTAGGGGAAAATCCCCAGTCCGTTGCCACTTCCTAGGGTCCCTGGGCCAGAACCCAGAGTAGCGGGTGGGCCCGGGTCCCTCCAACCCTCCTCACACCACTAAAAAGTCTGCTCCTGGAAAGGGAGGCCAAAATTACAGAGGAGTCCCTCTCCCCCGATCCTTTGATTT
Organism: Pelodiscus sinensis; assembly: GCF_052426305.1. Taxonomy (NCBI): domain Eukaryota; kingdom Metazoa; phylum Chordata; order Testudines; family Trionychidae; genus Pelodiscus; species Pelodiscus sinensis. Next base: position 53,974,884 of record NC_143061.1, on the reverse strand, counting down.
TGCCAGTGACGAAGAGGGCTCAGTAAGCTGTGACCCTGGCCTCTAGTGTGTGGAGGGTCACAGCGGGCCTCTGAGGCAAACAACAACCACCTAAAAGGGCAGGCCCCACGAGGCACCCCCGGAGCTTTGCCACAGTACCCAGAGGGCCACGACAGGGTTGAACACAAGCACGGCTGTAGGGCAACGCTGTAGCAGGTGCAGCATGACTAGTGGAGCTGCTCTGCCCCTTTTGGCCTGAACATCCGTGCTTCCCGCCCATTCGGTGGTCAGCAGCTCAGGTCTCTAATAGGGATGCAGCAGTAGGGCTGCTAGGCTTCCCTGGCTGTCCTGGAGTCTTCAGGATTTAAAGATTAATCTTTAATTGAAGATTATATCATAGGATGAAACTTCCAGGAACGTGTCCGGCCACCAATGGCCACCCTGAAGGGCAGGAGAACCACAGAACCCTAGAACTGGCAGGAAACTCGAGAGGTCATCGAGTCCAGTCCCCTGCCCTCACGGCAGGACCCAGCACCGTCTAGATCAGTGTTTCTTAAACTCTATTCCGTGGCACACTGGTGTGCCGCGAGGCAATCGGAGGTGTGCCATGGAGAACAGATTTCAAAATGGCTGCTTTTAAAGGGGTAGGCGACCTTTTTTTTCTCAAGAACTTTCCCCGGGCCCTTTTTTCCCCCTTGGTCTAGACCATCTCTGACAGGTGTCTGTCTAACCTGCTCTTAAATATCTCCAATGGTGGAGATTCCATAACCACCCTAGACAATTTATCCCAGTGTTTAACCACCCTGACAGGAAGTTTTTCCTAATGTCCAACCTCAACCTCCTTGGCTGCAATTTAAGCCTCTTGCTTCTTGTCCTATCTCCAGGGGCCATGGAGAACAATTTTTCTCCCTCCTCCTGGTTAACACCCTTTTAGATACAGTAGAAGTTGCATGGGGAGATCTGGGGAGAGACCACTCCCAGGCTGTCTTGGGTCGAGCCTCTGCCTTAGCAAAACAGAGCAGCCTTTACGAAAAGAACAATCGCAGTTAGTTAATGAACATTCCACAATTCTCAATAGCAAAGTGCCGGGTGCCATCAAAGACAGCCTGAAGTTAAAGCTATGACTGCTTTAATAATCAATGACTGCAGAGCAATTTTAAAAAAACAGCAAAGCTTTCAGGGGCTTAAGACTTATTGCTTGCATTTTCTCCGCTTTCTTAAAGAAAAAAGGGGTGTTGTAGAAAATGGTCAAATTTATCATTTATAGCCAAATATTAATGTAGCAGCAGGAGACTTGATATGGCCATCTATCTGTAAGCGTCCGGGCTTCAAAGGAAGCATAAACACGAAATTAATGGTTTGTCTAGTGTAAGGGAAAAATAAATGCAAATGCAGCCTCATTAATATCAAGTGGGTGACTTCTTGGTTTATGGGGTTTGGATTGATTTTGTCAAAAGCCAATAGATTTATTAAAAATGTCTTTTAAATTTAGCGTCCATATACCCATTAGTTGAATGAAATCAACCCTTCCGTGAGTGCTACCGTCTCGCCTCCTCCTCCTCCCCCTCTCCCGGATGTTGTTTTACCTAAATAAAGTTCTTGCATTAGGACTCAGTTTCATCCTGAAATATGTCTCTTGTAGGAGCTGCGATAAACGTCAGCATTTTCCACAGCATTAGTTTATGGGCCGAATGAATTTTAATGGCACCGTAATCTCACTGCAATCATTTGTGGTGCAGGGGACGGGGGGGTTGGGAGTGTCCATTAAATAGAGCTTTGCATCACTTTTAATGGTCAAAAGCCTTCAAAGGTTTGGTGGAAGCTGTTTGTTTGTTTAGTTGGTTGATTGATTTGGCTGGTTGCTTTGATTGATTTGGTTGGTTGGTTGGTTTGGTTGGGCGGTTGTTTTTTTCCATTGGTGTCTTTGACAAAATATTTGTTCTTGGGCTGATTGGTTGGTTGGTTTGTTTTGCTAATTTCCATGGCCAACGGCGGATAATTTTATTCTTTCCTTTTTCCTGCCACCCTCTTAGGCTACATCTACACAGCAGTGTTATTTCACAATAGCAGACGTTAATCTGAAATAACAAAGAGCGTGTCTACACCGCAAGACATTATTTTGAAATTATGTCGAGCTGGAGGACTTCTTACTCGGACTCCTGTAACCCTCATTTTACGAGGAGTAAGGGAAGTCGGCAGAAGCGTGCTCTTCCTTTGACTTCCTGCTAAGTGTAGACAGCGCCAAAAGCCAAATGAAGTTATTTCGACTTCAGCTACAAAATTGGTGTAGATCAAGTTGTGTTGCTTAATTCGGCTTTGACCCTGGTGTGTAGACATGCCCTTAGTTTGTTCAAATGCCTCTTTTGAATGGGAGTGCCCCATACGCGGTGGATCACATTCCTCTTTGCTTCCTAATTCTCATATGGACAACGAAGGTGGAAGAAGGCGATAATGGATGGTCCTCACGGGTGTTTTACTCAACTAAAGAGTCAGCAATGGCACCTGACCCTTGTTTGTTCTCCTCTTACCTGCCCATAAATCTCTGAACTTTCCCAGAGTTTCTGGAGGCTGATGTAACTAGGCCATTTCCTGTGGTCAATGGGGCCTCCCTCTGCCACCCCAATCCCTCTCAGATCCTCTCCTCACACAGTCTTGGCATAAACAAGTCTGAAATGTGCAGCAAATCATCCTAGATTGAATGGGTTAGCCGAATGCCGTAGGCCGACCTAATGGCCCCAACCAGAAGTTGACAGGCAAGGGAGACTTCAACATCAAAGTCCAGACAGCTCTGATTGAGTTAAGGGAACAGCTCTCTTCAACAGTAGCAGTAGTAGGGATTGATCCTCTGTGGAGAGGTGAGCATGTCAAAATAGGCCAGGAAGGTATGCGCCCCCCATGTCAGGTCCACAGGAGAAAAAATGTCGACCTGGGACCATTCTAGACCAGAGCACATACTTCCTTCAAAAGTGATACTTCAGTAGCTGTTCTCAGGTTAGACTTTCATCTAGTAGCCTGGGACATGGCCAGCTTGGCCAGTGCATAACATAGGTGTGTCTAGACTACAGGTTTTTGTCGACAAAACTATACCTGCGTCTACACGACTGCCGAGTTCTGTCAACAGTAAGTCGACAGAACATGGCAGTTTTGTCGATGGCGGTAAACCTCATTCTACAAGAAATAATGCTTTTTGTCGACTGAGTTCTGCCGACAAAAGGCGCTATTGCATCCACACTGTGCTTTTTCAAAAGAGAACGTCTAGACTCTCTGTCGACAAAGCGTCTTGCTTTGTCAACAGAACTGGCTGTAGTCTAGACACTCTTTTTCGACAGAGGCTTTGTCGACAGTATCATGGTGTTTCAAGTGTTTCAAGTGAAATTCCATTATTTCAGTCCCACCCATTCCCATTCTAAAATAGAATGAAAAAAAATCTTTATTTACCATTAAATGAAATTCTGGGGTGGGAAGAACCCTTTCCGATTAATATCAAAGCAGTTTATTCCGATTCCAACATATTAAACCAGTTAAAATGTTGTTTTCTTTTTTTTAAAAAAGTTTCAGAAGTCTTTATGAAAGGAAAAACTGAAATACTCCATGATACAAATGTCAAAAAGTGAATAAGGAAAAGTTATTTACTTATTCCCACAATATAAGAACTAGGGGTCACCAAATGAAATTAATGGGTAGCAGGTTTAAAACAAATAAAAGGAAGTTTTTCTTCACTCAGTACACAGTCAGGCTACGTCTACACTGGCCCCTTTTCCGGAAGGGGCATGTAAATTTCACGAGTCGTCGTAGGGAAATCCGCGGGGGATTTAAATATCCCCCGCGGCATTTAAATAAAAATGTCCGCCGCTTTTTTCCGGCTTTTAAAAAAGCCGGAAAAGAGCGTCTAGACTGGCCCCGATCCTCCGGAAAAAGCGCCCTTTTCCGGAGGCTCTTATTCCTAATTATTAGGAATAAGAGCCTCCGGAAAAGGGCGCTTTTTCCGGAGGATCGGGGCCAGTCTAGACGCTCTTTTCCGGCTTTTTTAAAAGCCGGAAAAAAGCGGCGGACATTTTTATTTAAATGCCGCGGGGGATATTTAAATCCCCCGCGGATTTCCCTACGACGACTCGTGAAATTTACATGCCCCTTCCGGAAAAGGGGCCAGTGTAGACGTAGCCTCAATGTGTGGAACTCCTTGCCGGAGGATGTGGTGAAGGCTAGAACTTTAACAGAGTTCAAAAAAGAGCTAGATAGATTCAAGAGCTAGATAGATTGATGGTTCGGACCATCAATGGCTATTAGCCAGGATGGATAGGAATGGTGTCTGTCTGTCTGGAAATGGGTGACAGGAGAGGGATCATATGAGGATTACTTGTTGTGTGCCCTCCCTCTGTGGCGTCTGGTATTGGTCACTGTCAGCAGAGAGGATACGGAGGTAGATGGACCATTGGTCTGACCCAGTATTGGCCGTTCTTATGTTCTAAAAATGGGACGTTTCATCATTATCAAAACACTTCCATTTCAAGGAAAAGTTTCTGATCTGCACTACTTAACGCTCACTGGGGGAAAAAAGTGAAAGTTGAACCCAGCAACCCTACACAATTTCTGTGATCATGGGCCTTTATGGCAAAATCTACGGCTCAAAACCACAGTCCAGTTACTGTTAAGCACTACTTATTAATTAGAATGCACTTATTCAGATCGGTGTAGGGGAAGAATTCACAATATATGCCTTATAATAGTCAATGTTTTAGCCCAAGCATTGGTGCAAAGTTTCAGAGGAGTAGATGTGTTAGTCGGTTTTAGCAAAAAGAAGCCCACATCATCAGATGTGTCTGACAAAGTGGGTGTCAGCCCACAAAAGCTTATGTCCAAATAAATGTGTTCGTCTTTGAGGTATCACAGGACTCCTCGTTGTTTTAGTTGGTACAAAATTACTTTAGAGGACCAAACTGGGGAAAAAAAGATCTTCAGGATATTTTGAGACCATTGTTGTACCCGATAGAGTAAAAGACGAGGTGATAGGCTCAGATTTTTAAAGTCGGTTTTGACAATGTGACTTAGGTTGGGTTACATCTAAACCATCGGTCAAGATTGCATCTCTGCTTGATGTGGTTAAGCTGAGCTGACATAGGATGTAGGCCTTGCCTACACTGGCACATTTGGTCACCAAAACCTGATCTGTCCATTCCCTTTGAAGCACCTGGCATTGGCCTCTGTCGGCAAGCAGGATGCTGAGCTGGATGCAACATCGGCCTGACCCAAGATGGCCATCTTCGTTCTTACGAACCTGTGAGTGCTCTTAATTTAGATTTCCCATGTGGTGGCTGTTACCTACATTTCGGTGCCAAGTTTCAAAAGAGGATGTGCACTTTTCTGTTTTAAGACATACATGCCGACATGCCTCTGCCGGAGCAGTTCCTTCTCCGTCTCTCCAGTAGGGCCTAGAGGTATGGGTGTCACCTGCCTTTTCCAGCACCTGAGAATGGCCTCCTGCGTTCCCCTCCAGAGACCTCACCATTTCTTTACCGACTACCCGCCCACAGAGTCCTTCAGCCAGCAGCAAAGCTGAGTCCAGAACGAACAGCACGTTTTCTCCTTGTTTCTAGCAAGCCAGGGAATCAGCAGCCTGTACCCAAAGTGCTACTGGTATTGTACAAACCTCACATCTCTTGGTCCTGCATCTGTCAATTGCTAGGGCCACAGGGTTGCCTCCAACTCCCACAGCGGTAATTTTTTTAATGCTGGCTCAGGTCTCAGATTATGAATGCACAGAACCTGCCAAACAGTTTGGCCTTTAAACAGATTTCAAACAAACAAAAGGACATTTTTCTTTACACAGCGCACAGTCAACTCATGGAACTCCTTGCCAGAGGACGTTGTGAAGAGTAGGACTTTAACAGGGTTCAAAAAAGAGCTAGATGCATTCGTGGTGGATAGGTCCATCAATACTTTTTAGCTGGGATGGGGAATGATGTCCCTAGCCTCTGTCACAGACTGGAAATGGGTGACAGGAGAGGGATCATTGAATGGTTACCTGTTCTGTTCCCTACTTCTGTGGCATCCAGTATTGGCCACTGTCGACAGACAGGACCCTGGGCTAGATGGACGGTCTGACCCAGTCTGGCCGTTCTTATGTTCTTAAACTTTCGGTACCTCTTCAGAGACAGGTAGTCAGTATGTCTATCAGCTACCTGGCACCCCCCTCTCTGGTCAACCGGTTCAGATGTTCACCATTCAGCATATTGGAACAGCTGGAAGAATTGCTGTTTAAAGCTCTCCAATCAATGGGGAGCTCATGTCGTACCTGAACCTTGGGGGTGTGTCTAGACTACAGGGTTTTGTCGACAAAAGTGGACTTTTGTCGACAAAACTATACCTGCGTCCACACTGCCTTTGAGTTATGTCGACATAACGTTGACAAAACTCAGCAGTTTTGTCGACGTATGTAAACCTCATTCTACAAGGAATAATGCCTTTTGTTGACAGAGTTCTGTCGATAGAAGGCATTATTGCATCTACACTGTCCTTTGCGTCCACACTGTTATGTCGACAAAGCGGCTTGCTTTGTCGACAAAACTGGATGTAGTCTAGACGCTCTTTGTTGACAGAAGCTTTGTCGACAGTATCTGTCGACAAAACTTCTGCCGACAAACCCCTGTAGTCTAGATGTACCCTGGGTGTTGAACCTGTGCCCATAAGAGCAGCCAGACTGGGTCAGACCAAAGGTCCATCTAGCCCTGTGTCCTGTCTGCTGACGGTGGCCAATGCCAGATGCCCCAGAGGGAGTGAACAGAGCAGGGACCCATCAAGTGATCCCTCTCCTGTCATCCATTCCCAGTCTCTGATAGAGGTTTGGACACCATCCCATCCCATGTGATCCCCTTTCAGGATCGAGGTTTTAACACAGAGCTATCTGAAAGCCAACTTCCTTTTTTCATATGGGGAGTTTTCCCAGTCTGGAAGCCAGCTGATGGGGCTTGCTTCATGGGACACATGAGGAAGAGGCAAAGATGTTTTTCCCGACAGTGATGCTGTTTTTATTTCCTTCTTCTCGCTTGCATTTTGTGGTCACTGCAGGCAAATTCAGTTCTTTGTCACTGGCATGCATATTGCCAGCTTTGTTTGAGGTAACAATGCTTTTCGATAAGCTAAGTACAGGTAGGAGGATCAAGCAGAGAACCTCTATTTACAATAGAAACCTACAAATAAAAGGCATGTGTTAAGGTCAGAGGGCACAAGAAAAGAAAAAGAACCCGTAAGTCTGTGTGCTTGCTAAACTAAGAAAAAGCTATTCAATACACTAGAGGAAAAATGATAAAAAGTTCAGAATGACTAACTAGCCAAGGTCCCAAGAAGATGTACTGAAAGGGTAGGGTGAAAATGCTGGAAAAACACATGACTCATAGCGTTAACATTATGGTTTATATGTACCTGGGAAGTCTATGTAGGTATTCTACAATACTCATCACTGGCATGTTAGCCTAAAGTAATTCTTTGATCTCCAGACTAATGAGATGTCTTGATCATGGGATGTTCAACAAAGCCACTCTGTGTCGCTACTGCTACCAGCTGGTAACGTTCCATTTTGGCCAGTTATGTCCTGCAGCTAGCGAGATCATGGTGCAATGGATGTGGTAGGGTTTTATAGGCCTTGCCCATACATTCTGATGTTGTGAAGACCAGGACTTTTGTAGGCCTTGTCCATGCAAATGATGTTGTGGAGAAAAGGATTTTAACAGGGATCAAAAAAAGATCTAGATAGATTCATGGAGGTTAGGTGCATGTTCACTCCTTCTGGAGCACCTGGCGCTGGCCACTGTGGGAAGACAGGACACTGGGCTAGGTGGACCTTTGGTCTGATCCAGTCTGCCCATTCTGATGTTCTTAATAGTTGTTGTAACTCATGCTCCCAAAGTGTGGCTCCTCCTGTCCCCATCCAGGGGCTGGCTCGCCTAACGAGTCCCTTTTAGTCCTTGAGATAACAGGGCCTGGAGTCTTGTGGTGGTAGTTCCAGAACCTCCACGTTGAATTTTCACAACAGATCTAGGGGCATTGCCTTCTATAATGATGTAAAGGAATGTTTATCATTGCCCATTTTTTCCTAAAGTCTAGGGTCAAGTGGGGCTTCTCTGGGCCAGGAGTTTCCTCCTCACCCTCCTTGGAAAATAAAACTATACTTGCTTCTGTCATAGCAATCCATGTGAGTCTCTAGTGTAGCCTATAACAATCACAAGGGACCAGGGGCACCTCAAGGAACCAATGCTTAATTCAGGATAAAGGAGAAGATGGAGCTAGGTTGTCCATGCCAGTCAGACCCACACAGCTGTCTACAGCACCCCAATATATGAGGAACACAAAAATTCTCTCCTTCCTTCCTCTGTCTCACCTGTACTCTAAGGGTACATCTAAACTACATGGCTCCGTCGACGGAGCCATGTAGATTTGTTTGTTTGACAAAGGGAAATGAAGTCACGATTTAAATAATCGCGGCTTCATTTAAATTTACATGGCTGCCGTGCTGAGCCGACAAACAGCTGATCAGCTGTTTGTTGGCTCAGCGCGCTAGTCTGAACGCTCCCCTGCCGACATGAAAGCCCTTTATCGACCTCCCTGGTAAACCTTATGCTACGAGGCATAACGGGGAGGTCGATAAAGGGCTTTCAGGTTGGTGCAGGAGTGTCCAGACTAGTGCGCTGAGCCGACAAACAGCTGATCAGCTGTTTGTCGGCTCAGCACGGCAGCCATGTAAATTTAAATGAAGCCGCGACTATTTAAATCGCGGCTTCATTTCCCTTTGCCGATCTGTCTAATCTACATGCCTCCGTCGACGGAGGCATGTAGTTTAGACACACCCTAAGGGTACGTCTAGACTACAGGCTTTTGTTGACAGAAGTTTTGTTGACAGATACTGTTGATAAAGCTTCTGTCGACAAAGAGCGTCTCGACTACATCCAGTTCTGTCAACAAAGCAAGCTGCTTTGTCCACATGAGAGTGTAGATGCAAAGGATAGTGTAGATGCAATAACGCCTTCTATCGACAGAACTCTGTGGACAAAAGGTGTTATTTCTCAGAGAATGAGGTTTACCGCCATCGACAAAACTGCCGAGTTCTGTCGACGTTATGTCGACAGAACTCAGTGGCAGTGTGGACGCAGGTATAGTTTTGTCGACAAAAGTCCACTTTTGTCGACAAAACCCTGTAATCTAGATACACCCTAAAACCTGGAAGTGCTTCTCCCCCACACCTTCCACTCGGTTATCTCCTGATCTTTCCTGACTACAGGTTGAACCTCTCTAGTCTGGCACTCTCTGGTTCGGCAACTTCCGTAGACTGGCATGATTTGAGGCAGCTGGATATCCACTTTTCATGGGTGTGGCCAAGTTTCCCACAGTTGCAAAAAGTTTGTCTACAGCCATTGGTCCTGGCTCTGTGTTCTGTGCTGTTATTTAGCTCTAATTTACTCCTAAATGACTTCTTAGAGCCCATCCCTTATGGCCGATCATCTGAAGGAGTGGGTTTTGCTCACAAAAGCTCATGTTACCATCTATGTGTTTTGTTAGTCTTTAAGGTGCTACTGGACTATTTGTTGTTTTTTAAGTTTTTCCTGTTACAGACTAACTCCGCTACCTTCTGAAGCTTCTAAGAGCTCAGGGTATGTCTACACTAGCTTGTTAGTTCGAGCTAGGTAGGCAAATGAGGGCAACCGGGGTGGCAAATGAAGCCCGGGATTTAAATATCCCGGGCTTCATTTGCATGTTCCCGGGTGCCGCCATTTTTAAATCCCCCTTAGTCCAAACTCCGTGCCTGCGGCTACATGCTGCATGTAGTAGGTAGTTTGAATTAGGATCTATAATTTGAACTATTGTTACTCCTCATAGAACGAGGTGTACCGGTAGTTCGAATTAGAGATCCGAATTTGAACTACCTACTCCATGCCGCGTGTAGCCGTGGGCACGGAGTTCGGACTAAGGGGGATTTTAAAATGGCGGCGCCCAGGAACATGCAAATGAAGCTCGGGATATTTAAATCCCGGGCTTCATTTGCCACCCCGGTTGCCCTCATTTGCCTACTTAGCTCGAACTAACGAGCTAGTGTAGACATACCCTCAGTGAACAGTGAAAGTGCTGGTAATGATGCTAGACAATATTGACCTTCTACGGTCCGGAAAATTCTCTCGTTTGGAACCAGTCAGGTTCCGAGGGTGCCGGATTAGAGGGGCTCAATTTGTAGTTAGAATTATTGGAAAAGGCGACCCAGGATGCTTAACTTCCCTCCACCCCTTCTAGCCCAGAACAGCGGGTCTACTGTGTTTGCATGTGTCAACATGAGCTTTGAGGACATGAACGAGGAACAAAAAGAAGAGCGAAATCATCCAGACTGTTAATTGGACGCCGGCTCTTTTGATCTCCTCTTTGGATCTCCAGGCAAGGGGATGGGTTGCCTCCTTTTAATCTTCACTCCTGCACTTTCAAGGCCTTGATAACGCCCCCCACCAGCCTGATCATTTTCATTTGCAACTCTAATTAATCTGTGACTAAATATACTTGGGAGAGGTGGATTGATTTAAATGAGGGCTGTCTTCCCACCTTTAATCTCTACCACTCCATTTCTCTTGAGAGAAAATAGCTCCTCGCTTGCTCTCTTTTCTTCCTTTCTTCCACCAAGTTCATGCATGATTCTCTCGCCTCCTTTTTATTATTCTAAAATAACAGCCTCGGTAGGTGAATGAAAGGTGAGGCAAGTTTTACAAAAATGGGAGGCTATTCACCCTTGCTACCTTTAATCTCCTGCATTCTCCTCCTAATGAGTGTAAATTACACAAGCTATTTCCCAGAGTGCTTACCCAGTACAATACCAGCTGGCAAGCCGTCCTCAGAAGGGCGTTCTTGGATTATAGGTATTAGTATTATCCTCCATCTTTTGTGCTGTGAAAAATGAGGACAACATGAGGCTCCCCACAAAGCGGCAGCCAGGCAGAGATGAGTTCTGTAGGCACGGGAGGGATATGTAAAGGAATGGTTTGCGATGGACCTCTGCCAGGACTTTATAGGGAGGGAAGTGGGGCATCCAGTATATAAGGCGGGGGGAGGCATTGTCTTCCCAACTGCCAGCCTGGCTCCGCCCCCAGAATGCCTGCTGCCCCCAGTGCCCACCCTCCCTGTGCTCCAGGGTGGCTTGGGCCGTGTCCTGCTACTCCCGGGGGCGGGGAAGATTGGGCAGGCTCAGGTCGCTGCCACCTCCTTTCGCACAGCTCTGAGGATGTTGGGGCATGTGTGCTCTTCCCCTCCTCGTGGGGGGGGGCACTGCTCTGCCTCCTCCCCCTCCCCTATCAGTGGTGGAGACTCAGCCTCTGTGGAGGGGACAGGGCTGTAGGTGGCTGCACCGACCGCCATGGAGGGAAGTGTCTATGTGGGAAGCAGATAGAAGTCATAGGGTGGGTGAACCAGCTGGCATGGAACTGGAACCTTTGCTCAAAGCTTGCACCAAACCCCAGTGAAACTGATGTTGAGGGGTTGGCTTGAATCACCTCTGTGCGTTACAGCTCAGGACAGGAGTGGGGGAGAATGAGAAATAAAATACCATCGGGCCTTTTCTTGTGCGAGTTCTAGCCCATCTTTGCACTGCCAAGATCTAGGCTCAGGTCCCACAAAAGTCCCAGTATCAGGTGAGGCCAGGATCTTCCACAAGAGTGATGCCCGTGTTCTCACCTGGAAGAGACAGGGAGGAGAGGAGCCAAGTAACCTTCAGGGAGCAACCTGGACATGAGAGCAGGTTTCAAGTGCCTAAAAGGTTGTCACAAGGAGGAGGGAGAAAAATTGTTCTCCTTGACCTCTGAGGATAGGACAAGAAGCAATGGGGACAAGAAGAAGTTAAACTAGGTTGGACATGAGGAAAAACTTCCTACCTGTCAGAGTGGTGAAACACTGGAATAAGTTGCCTAGGGAGGTTGTGGAATCTCCATCTCTGGAGATATTTAAGAGCAGGTTAGATAAACACCTGTCAGGGATGGTGTAGACAGTACTGGGTCCTGCCGTGAGGGCAGGGGACTGGACTTGATGACCTCTCGAGGTCCCTTCCAGTTCTAGTGTTCTAGGATTCTATGATCAGGTCTACACTCAGGCTATGTCTAGACTGTCATGATTTTCCGGAAATGCTTTTAACGGAAAAGTTTTCCGTTAAAAGCATTTGTGGAAAAGAGCATCTAGATTGGCACGGACACTTTTCTGCAAAAACACTTTTTGCGGAAAAGCGTCCGTGGCCAATTTAGACGCACTTTTCCGCAAAAAAGCCCCAATCGCTATTTTTGCAATCGGTGCTTTTTTGCAGAAAACAAATCTCAGCTGTCTATACTGGCCCTTCTGCGCAAAAGTTATGCGCAAAAGGGACTTTTGCCTGAACGGGAGCAGCATAGTATTTCCGCAAAAAGCACTGATTTCTTACAGTAGGAAGTCAGTGCTTTTGCGGAAATTCAAGTGGCCAGTGTAGACAGCTGGCAAGTTTTTCCGGAAAAGTGGCTGATTTTCCAGAAAAACTGGCCAGTCTAGACACAGCCTCAGTGTTCTTTTCTCAAGACTATACCCTATGTGTGGGACAACTATAAATGAGCCCTGGTCTAGCTCCGCAGGGGAGAAGCACCTAGTAGAGGCAGAAGACTTTGAAGAAGAGTCCGTTGCAATTTCTAACCTTGCTAGGCGCATTCACTAGCATGGAGCTCAGCAACAATGTGTCCCTCTCAAAGTCTTCACTGAACAGAACATGCCAGGTGGCTCAAAGACCACAGATCGTTTTGATAACTATCAAGGACCAAGGAAGGGTGCATCGCAGGGATAAGTCTTATTTAAGTCTGTTAAGCTATGTCTACACCGTGGTGTTAGTGAGCCCACTGAGGGCATGTCTACACAGCAGGGCTACACTTGAAATAAGCGATGCAACTTGAACTACGTTAACTGCATAGTTTAAGTCGAAATAGCTTTATTTCGAATTTGGGCACGTCTACACAGCACATATTTAGAAATAGAGCCCTCTTCTTCCGACTTCCCTTACTCCTCATAAAATGAAGGTTACAGGGGTCAGAGTAAGAAGTCCTCCAGTTCGACATTATGTTGAAATAAAGGCTGGTCGTGTAGACGTGCTCTTTGTTATTTTGGAATCAAGTCCGTTATTCCGAAATAATGCGGCTGCGTAGACCTGCCCTGAAAGATGCCTGCAGGTGAGACAAGACAGGAGGAAAAGCTATGTATGCCAGTGTGGGGCAAAGAAATAAGAAAGGGAACTAGGAGAGATTTAAGAACGTAAGCAGACAATGAGATCTTGCGAGGCACAGCAATACCCACTGCGAAAGAGCAAGACACATTGAGGTTACAGGGGGCAGCAGATCAGACATGAGTTTGCAATAGGATGTGGATCCGAAACAGTTCAACGCAGTTGTGGGCTGCACACATGAAGACATCTGATCCTGGCATAAGGAGGCAACAGTCGAGGTGACCGCAACTGGACTATAGTACTGCAGAGTCTTTGACCAATACAAGGACCTAAAAGATCTGCAGGTGTTGTAACTCAGCAGAGCTACAGAAAGGTCCATATGCCAGAGCTCCAGCTTGTTTAAATCCAGGTTGCTCCACTGAAGACAATGGGGCCGAATCCTCAGCGGATATAAAATAGCACAGCTCCACGGGGCCAGATTTCTACCAGATGTAAATCCATGGGGCTCCACTTAAGTCAAGGATCTAGTCTGAAGGTTGCATGAAATCCACTAGGGTATGTCTACGCTAGCCCTCTAGTTCGAACTAGGGAGGCTAATGTAGGCATTTGAAGTTGCAAATCAAACCCGGGATTTAAATATCCCGCGCTTAATTTGCATCTTCCCGGCTGGTTGCCACTTTTGAAATTTACAAGTCCGGACTACACGCAACAGGGACCCGGTAGTCCGAATTAAAGCCCTCGTTCAAACTACCTATTATTCCTCCTGTGAGATACCCTGAACAGTGGGTATTGCTGGAGACTATCAAAAGGTAGTGGCAGGATGTAAGTAATACATTTTCGGAGCAGAAAGAAAACCTTCTTGATTTTCTTCTCTTCTCTGTAGGTTGTAACTAGGCTGTTTGCTACACAAGGCCAATTTAATCCCCTCCAGTCATTCTCTGTAATCACAAGTTGATTCAGGTCCCCGAGAAGTCTATTATATTACATATCTTCCATTTTTAAAATTTGCCACTCAAGCTTATTATTCTCGGCAATAAGAATGCCTCATATTCAGGGATTCCTTTGTTTCATTCTTATTATGCACACCATCTATGTTCAAGGTCGCTAGTTACTCTATTATTCAGGCGGGCACTTTTTTTTCGTTATTTTTTTTCAGAACAGTCTCGGTTCAAGGTCTTATATTCTCCGCTTTTTCCCCTAAGTTTTGCCATTTCTTCTTCCTATAAAAACATTTTCCCTTGCTTCACATTCTTCAGCAGTTTCCATTCAATTCAATCTCGCCGAGCGCATATCCACAAGGAACCAGGGGCAGCCTCAAAGTCAGTTGCTGCTTCTATTTTAAAAGAAACAAAGGCCACTTTTATTGCCATAGAATCTTCAGCAATTTACTGAGTTACAAACCGATTTACAAAGCATTCTCAGAAGTAGCCAAGAGATTTTTCATACTAATCTAGCCAACCTGGGCTAAATCTTATTCTGTGCTGCACAGGGAATGAACTGATAATCTCAACAGAAATGCAGCACTTAAAGGCCCATGGACTGCATTTAAATGTTAACCCTGCTGGTGTCTCGTGACATAGTCGGTAAAATAATAATGGAACATCTATCAACCAATCAGTTGAGAGTTAATTCTGAATAAATGGCAAAAATAAAAGTGTGAGCCCGTCAGAAACCAACATGCTTCTAAAAATATAGATGAAGCAAAATGCAGGACAATGTAGCACTTTAAAGACTAACAAGATGGTTTATTAGATGATGAGCTTTCGTGGGCCAGACCCACTTCCTCAGATCAAATAGTGGAAGAAAGTAGTCTTCCACTATTTGATCTGAGGAAGTGGGTCTGGAAGAAAGTAGTCTTCCACTATTTGATCAGAGGAAGTGGGTCTGGCCCACGAAAGCTCATCATCTAATAAACCATCTTGTTAGTCTTTAAAGTGCTACATTGTCCTGCATTTTGCTTCAACTACCCCAGACTAACACGGCTACATTTCTATCACTATTCTAAAAATATAGTGTACTTATCAGAAACGAGGCATAGATTACTAGGAAACATAGAATACTAGGACTGGAAGGGACCTCGAGAGGTCATCGAGTCCTGTCCCCTGCCCTCATGGCAGGACCAAATACTGTCTAGACCATCCCTGATAGACATTTATCTAACCTACTCTTAAATATCTCCAGTGATGGAGATTCCACAACCTCCCTGGGCAATTTATTCCAGTGTTTCCCCACCCTGACAGCTAGGAACTTTTTCTTAATGCCCAACATAAACCTCCCTGGCTGCAGTTTAAGCCCATTGCTTCTTGTTCTATCCTCAGAGGCCAAGATGAACAAGTTTTCTCCCTCCTCCTTACGACACTCTTTTAGATACTTGAAAACTACTATCATGTCCCCTCTCAATCTTCTCTTTTCTAAACTAAACAAACCCAATTCTTTCAGCCTTCCTTCAGACATCATGTTGCCAGACTTTTAGCAAGACTTATATGATAATGATATGGGTCTATATGCATGGTGCATCGTTCATGCAGAAAGGGGCCAAATTGCTTGACAAACTCTCTTGAAAGTGCCGAGGAATCAAAAGATCCTCTACCGGAAGACCATCTCCGTATAAGGCTTGTCTGTGTCCTCAACAGAAGATGGTCCAATGAAAGATATTATCACCCCCACCTTTTCTCACTGGGAGCAATGTAGCTACACCAACACTGCATCCACTATCTAACCACTGAAATGCAAACAGCTTTGGCAGGATATGTTTCGGGCCAAGCCCAAAATAAAAGTTTTCAACATTTCTCGTCCGTTGAAAAGTGAAACAAAAAAAAATCGTGTAGGATCAACTAAAATGTTTTGTTTTGACAAAGTCAAAATCTTTTGTTGTGACCATTTTTTACACATTTTTCCTTTTTTTTCCCTCACATATCAAAGGAATTTTTTTAATGGAAAATAGTTTCAAACTGTGTGACAGGGTGGACTAGACACCCCCTGCTGGAGACTGAAGGCCTTGCCACACCTCGCCCCAGGGAGAAGAGCAGAAAAGAGGTCCTCCAAGCAGACTAGAGTGGCTGCTTCTCTGGCAGCCAATAAGGCCCAGCAGGCTGATACACAAGAAGCTGATAGGCCAGGGCCTGGCAGTTCCTCACTGGAGCTGGACCCAGCCAGATCTAGGGACTGACTGGGAGGACAGCAGCACCTCGGACAGCTCCGAGTGGGAGCTGAACTTTAGACCTGGTTGCGACCCAGGTCCAGTGGCTGAAGACTATCCACAGCCGACTACTACACTTTATGGAACTCTGAACAGGGTGTGCTGAGGGGCCATCAAAGCCCTGAAAGATGGGGTTGGATGGAGCAGCATCTTCGGGAAATGGCCCAGAAAGCAAGGCCCCAATGGACAGCAGAGACAGTTAGCAGGCAACTGCTATTTATGGGGTCCCTGGGCCAGGAACCAGAGGAGTGAGCAGGCCTGGGTACCCTCACTGCTCCCCCAGCAGCTACGGCCAGGGGGTAAGAAGAAGCCTGGCCCCATACAAGTGACCAGAAAGCCATCTGGGACACCTCCACTCCTGGAGACAGCCGAGGCACGGAAGTTGCAGATGTGCCCTTGGCCACAAGGGGACACCTATAAGAGGTGGAGCCCCTTCACAAATAGTGAAATCAATCCGCTTCGTTTTGAAAATGGCAAAACAAAACGTTTTGATTTTGGAGGGTTCAAAATGCACAATTTGTGACATTGACATGGTTTCCAAAACATCCCAGTATCCCCAAATCTGCCATTTTTATCAGAATGTTGGGTGGCTCCCAAAATCAATGGATATGTCTGACCCTCATCGCTTTGTGTGTCCCCCAGCTAGAAAATTAGGATGTGATTCCCCTTCACTTTGTAGGGGTATTGTGAAAATAAATTCATTAATGCTGGTGAAGCACTCGGGCCAAAATAAGTACTGTTCTGATGAACACAAAAGAAAAGACCCAGGGAAATGAGCGTGCTCAGAGCAGATTACTTTGCTTGGTCAAAGCACAGCTTTTGTTGATTTTGGTCCCTGCTGTCGGTATTCAGCACTTCCGTAAATCAGACCCCAGGGTCTCAAGTGGGGTGCACAGGAAATGAAGGGGACAAAATTAGTGGCCGCTTGTGAAAATGTTGGGTCAAGTGACGTGCCCAGAATTGCAAGGACTCTGTGGCAAGAGACAGGGATAGAATCTAGTTCTCCAGAGCAGCATTCAACTGCCTGAACCACGAGACTAGCCTGGGTCAGCTTGGACCATGGGATTCTTCTTGTGGCCCATGCAACATTTTGTTTACTGTTGGCCATGCACAGGGTTGTCAAATTCTACTTGTTTTCATCCACATCGTTTTTTTCCCTACTGATATCACAAACGTGACATGCACTTAAAGCAAGGGCACATGAAGTGAATTGCATGCTGATTGCACACAATGTTGTGTAGGCTGTGCACGCCCTCTGCATCCAATCAAAGCGCTGTTACGGTGCAGTCGGCACACCCTGCCAATTGTAGGTACGCAAGCGCACTTAGCAAAACTGCCCTATCCCGGGAGACAATCTTGGTTCTGACAATCTTGTGGTCCACTGAGATGAGAGAGGTCTACTTACGCAGCCCACTCACTAGCCTAGACTGCCCCTCCCTTCATGAGAGTGTCTTTTCTCTTCCTACAAGTCCCTGCCTTGTTCACTACTTCCAATTTCTGCAGTAAATGAGGCAGGGCCCTACCGACAACAGTCTCCCGTATTACACAGCCCTGTTCAGACCACCTTGTGCACTGCAAAGCAATAACAAAGGGCACATGGTTGGCCCCATGGCCAACCTCTTGCCAAACGTCAAGGCCTTCTTCCAATGCACTGGAGTGCTGGGGCTTTTCAAAGCAAAAGTCACTGTGTGTGTGTGTGTGTGTGTGTGTGTGTGTGTGTGTGTGTGTGTGTGTGTGTGTGTGTGTGTGTGTGTGTGTGTGTGTTCCTCAAACCCCGTTCTCAGAGATGGCGGAACACTTTGGGCTGAAACGTTCCAAAATTATTCAACCTCCAGCAGACATTCAGCACTGAAAATTTCACCCAACCAGTTAGAAGACTGGGTACTTTATATAAGACCATAAGAACAGCCAGACTGGTCAGACCAAAGGTCCATCTAGCCCAGTGTCCTGTCGGCCCACAGTGGCCAACGCCAGGTGCCCCAGAGGCAGTGAACAGAACAGGGAACCATCAAGTGATCCCTCTCCTGTTATCCATTTCCGGCCTAGGACAAACAGAGGCTAAGGACACCCTTCTTATTCACCCTGGCCAATAGCCGCTGTTGGACTTAACCTCCATGGATTTATCTAGCTCTCTTTTGAACCCTGTTAAAGTCTTAAAGTTCAAAGCAATTGAGGAAACGTCTTATAATGGAAAGTGTTGAGCAGCCATAATCATAGATGACGCTACAGGTTGAACCTCTCTGGTCCGGCACTCTCTGGTCTGGCAACATCTGTGGTCCGGCACGATTATAGTTAGCTGGATGTCCACTTATCATACATGTGGCCAAGTTTCCCGCAGTACCAGCAATTTTGTTTACAGCCACCAGCCCTGGCTTTCAGTGTTGGTAATGCTGCTAGACGATATCGACCTCCCGTGGTCCAGAACATTCTCTGGTTCTGCACCAGTCAGGTCCCGATGGTGCCGGACTAGAGAGGTTCAACTTGTACCAGTTCTGCCTATAATGTGTAGGAAGACTCATAGGGAAGTGGATTACTCCATTACCTTTCCCAGGTGGAGACTTGGTCTCATTTGAGACTATACATGCCTGTAATGGCAGTGAATGATTTTTATTGGTAGTGATTTTATCCTAGTCCCCATCTGGTCACATCACTGGACTCTGGCAAAAATCCACAGAAGTGGCCATATCTGAATGAAAGAAGCTTGGTGACAAGCAACAGGCATGTTTCAGGATTAAGGTGACGTGTAGTTTGTGGAATTTGCCTCCCCCCTGGCTCCAGGCAGCATGGTCATTACCTCCATTTTGCAAACACTAAACTCACTCTCAAATCCCCTTCTCTTTCCCTCGCCCCTCAAGGGAAGCACAGGGTTGAACACAACAGACCCGAACATCTTGGCCTGAACCGCAAGGATTGCGTGAGTCAGAGAACTGTAGGGCCGGAAGGGACCTCAATAGGTCAGCAAGTCCGACCCCTCATGCTGAAGAAAGATGAATAAGTCTAGACCATCCCTGGAGGGGCTTTGTCCAACGTGTTCTCAAAAACCTCCAAAGCTGGGAATGCCAAAATGTCCCTTGATAGGCTATTCCAGAGCTTAGCCACCCTTATCATTAGAAAATTGTGTCTACTAACTAACCAGATCTCCCTTCCAGCATATTTCTTCTTGCCCTACCTTGGACATGAAGAACAACTGATCACCTGACTGAGGCCTGTTATCAGGTTCCCCGATCTGTCTTCTTTTCTCAGGACTAACCATATCGGGGCAGGGAGAGTTAAACTTTTTTAATAGGCCATTTTTGTTGCTCTCAGGGGTCCACATTTTTCCTTTCGGCTGAAGGGGACAGTTCTCACATGCCTTGCACCCTGCACTCCTGTTAGTACACCTGGGCCCTCTTTTCTCCTACTTTTCAAGATACACATGCTATTTGCCCATCTCCAGAGACCTCACCTGCCCTCTCTGAGTTCTCAACAATAATTGTTCATGGTTCTGAGATTGATTCAGCAACTTCCTTTAAGGGTATGTCTAAACTACATGGCTCCGTTGACGGAGCCATGTCGATTTGTTTGTTCGGCAAAGGGAAATGAAGCTGCGATTTAAATAATCACGGCTTCATTTAAATTTACATGGCTGCAGCGCTGAGCTGACAAACAGCTGATCAGCTGTTTGTCGGCTCAGCGCGCTAGTCTGAATGCTCCCCTGCCGACATGAAAGCCCTTTATTGACCTCCCCGGTAAACCTCATCCTACGAGGCATAATGGGGAGGTTGATAAAGGGCTTTCAGGTCAGCGCGGGAGCGTCCAGACTAGCACGCTGAGCCGACAAACAGCTGATCAGCTGTTTGTCGGCTCAGAGCTGCAGCCATGTAAATTTAATTGAAGCCGCGATTTCTTCATTTCCCTTTGCCGATCAGCCTAATCTACATGGCTCTGTCGATGGAGCCATGTAGTTTAGACACACCCTAAGTGCCTGAGGACTAATTTCATCAGGTCCTGCCAACTTGAAAACATTAAACTGATCTAAATATCCTTTACCCTGTTCTGACCCTATTTTGGCTTATGTTCCTTCCCCCTTGTTCTTAATAGTGATTGTGTTGGGTTTTTGGTCACCGCTAAGCAAAGCAAAATAGCCATTAAACATCTGAGCCTTCTTGATATCTGCAGTTATTCATTCTTTTTCCCTGTTACCTGAAGGACCACCCCTGTCTTCATCTTTCTCCTGTTCCTAACTTACGTAGGGTATGTCTATACTGCACAGCTATTTCGGGATACTGGAGGTATCCCGAAATAGCTACCCCGCGTCCACAAAAGCCGCCCGTTATTTTGAAATATTTTTCGAAAAATAACAGGTGTGCTATTTCCCGGTAACCCTTGTTGCATGAGGATTAAGAGATGTCTCAAAATGGCACGTTATTTCAAAATTTGGTGCTGTGTAGATGTCCCAAATTTCAAAATAGCCTATTTCAAAATTCAACTGAAATAAGATACACAATTTGCATAGTGCAAATTGCGTATCTTATTTCGAGTTGAAGGTGCTAGGAAGACGCACCCATAAAGAGCCTCTTCTTCTTGCCTTTTATGTCCCTGGCTAGATGTAACTTATTCTGTGCCTTAACCTTTCTGATTTTGACTCTCCATGCTTGTGCTATTCTTTTGTCTGCCTCCTCAGCAATTCATCCATGTCTTCACTTTCTGTAAGACTCCTTTTTGGTTTTCAGGAGGCTGAAATGCTCCTGATAGAACCAAACTGGTCTCTGACTTCCTTTCTATCTTTCTTTCACATTAGGATGGTTTGTAATTGTGCTTTTATTTTCATTTCCTTGAGAGAAACTGCCAGCTTTCCTGAACTCCTTTTCCTCCGAGGGACCTCATCTACCAGTTCTCTGAGGGCACGTCTACACTGTACGTTTATTTTGAAATAACTCACATTATTTTGAAATAACACAGGACACGCCTACACAGCAAGCCTGTTATTTTGAAATAATTTTGAAATAACTGGCTTCGTATTCTGACTTCTACAACCCTCATTTCAGGAGGAGTAAGGGAAGTCGGAGGAAGAATGTTCTTCCTTCGACTTCTTGCTGTGTAGACCGTGCCAAAAGCCAAGTTAAGCTAGATGGACCTTTGGTCTGACCCAGTGTGGCCGTTCTTATGTTCTTCTGTTTTTATGTTCTATATGAGAAGAAATTAAAAAGTCTGGGACTTTTCAGCTTGGAAAAGAGACCACTAAGGATGTGTCTAGACTACAGGGTTTTGTTGACAAAAGTGGACTTTTGTCGACAAAACTATACCTGCGTCAACACTACCGCCGAGTTCAGTTGACATAACGTCGAAAGAACTTGGCAGTTTTGTCAACGGCGGTAAACCTCATTCTACGAGGAATAACGCCTTTTGTCGACAGAGTTATGTCAACAGAAGGCGTTATTGCATCTACACTTGTCCTTTGTGTCTAATCCTCATGTTGACAAATCCTGGCTTGCTTTGTTGACAGAACTGGCTGTAGTCTAGACACTCTTTGGGTATGTCTACACTACCCCGCTAGTTCGAACTAGCGGGGTAATGTAGGCATACCGCACTTGCAAATGAAGCCCGGGATTTGAATTTCCCGGGCTTCATTTGCATAAGCCGGGCGCCGCCATTTTTAAATCCCGGCTGGTTCGAACCCCGTGCCGCGCGGCTACACGCGGCACGAACTAGGTAGTTCGGACTAGGCTTCCTAGTTCAAACTACCGTTACTCCTCATTCCACGAGGAGTGCTCCTGTCAGAAAATTGCTAAGTTACCTGCCAAAAAGAAGTAGCATTTTTAAGTGCCTCAGTAGCCCCTGGAATCACAATGAAAGTTGTCCATCCCCTCCCCAACTGCCCCCCGCAAAAAAAAAGACCTGAAATGGCACCACTACCTCTTCACTGCATGTGGATAATAACGGCTTATGCTTTCCTGAAAATATGGCCTGAAGCATCTATCTATGTCCTGGTACACTGCACATGTGTGTGTGCATGTGTATTGATATGCCTGATAGGACTGCCAGGGCTCTAATGCGCCTCTCTTACACAACATGACACATCCTCCGTTTGAATTGAGGACCAATAGAAATTAGCTGGTGTTCTTCTAAACAATTTTCCATGTTGGTCCTCAGGACTCTAGTGCCCCAAGTTAGAAGTAACCACAAGGAATGAGGTTGGTTTTATTGTTAATCTTTTTTCCCCTCTCTCATTTCTTCCTCCCTCTTCTCTTTTGGTTCGTTTTTTTGTTTGGTTTTGTTGTTTCCCCGGTTTGGTCACAGCACAAGGACATGGGGAAAGGCATTCTTTCAATTCTTCAGGCATTGTGACCGACTGAAATGGGAAACAAGACAAAGGCAGAGAAGAAAAGCTTATTATGGACAGCCTCGTTGGAAGAAAATGAATCACCTAAGCAGATATGTTTCGACGATCTCAGGCGAACCACGGTCTTTATTCCCCACTCTCGCGGCTAATTGTTCAAGAAAATGTTCATCTGCTTCATAATGACAGTCATAATGGAAGTTATGTGAAATCACTAAAAAACTTTGTTCAAGGGCCTGCTTCTGAAAGTACACCCATAATGCACTTTGTTGTGGAGCTTTAATAGAATTTCGTCTCGTAGAAATTGGATGGGTACCAGGTCATTTTTTTTTTTAATTTGAAAAGTATGTTAGCGAGCTGTCTTTCTGGCTGTTGATAGGGATTTATGGTGTATAGAGATAAGGTATTCTGACTGATATTAAAAAAAACAAGGCTGGGAGGATAGGACAGGAAGAAACAGACACGCATATTTAAGCAGCCACCAAACTGGACTAATCATTTTGGTTGCCCTCCGCTGGACCCTCTCCAATGAGTTCACATCCTTTCTATAGTGGGGGACACAGAACTGGATGCAATGCTCCAGGTGTTTCCTCACCAGAGCCGAATAAAGGAGAATAATCACTTCTCTAGATCTGCTGGCAATGCTCCTCCTAATGCAACCTAATATGTCATTAGCCTTCTTGGCTACAAGGGCCCCCTGTTGACTCATCTCCAGCTTCTCATCCACTTCCTTTAACTCTTCAGCTATTTATTTTATTAATGGTCTTCCTGGGAAAGTGTGTAGCAGATCAAGGGGCACAAAACAGATATTAGAAACAGTAACACCTGTAGGGGGACATTTTAACCTGTCCCGGCACTCATTGATGGACTTACTGGTGTCCATTCTTCTACAAATGAATTTCACAAGCTGACTACAGAGAGAGAGAATGCAGAACTGATCTTCATATGCAAATTTGACACCGTCTCAGCCTGAACAAAGACTTCAGTGGGCTAACACATTATAAAACCCAGCTTCCCTTCCATTCAACACCCTATTGACATCAAAAACTAAGTACGGGACACTTCTAGCCTGCTCAGTTAGCCTCCTTAGCACCAGCACCACAATTGACTGGTAATTTTTTCTCTCCCTCTTTTCTCTGATTTTGAGGCTTTTTTTTTTCTCCACTCCAAATCATCTCATCTGAGGAAGGGAGTTTTGCCCCGGAAAGTTCATGAAACGACGCGTATATTTTTGTTCGTCTCTAAGGTGCCAATAAAGATCACAATTGCCACATTTCTTCCATCAGTGACATCTCGGGCAAGGTCTCTGTGACTCCAGATGGCAAGTTAGTGTTCTCAAGTTCCCCCATCCACCCTGCCTCCTGTGAGAACGGCATAAATTGCTCTCCATGCCGATCTTCTGTTTAAAATATTGGAAAGGGAGTCGCTTGCGTATGCCCTAGCCTTCTCTGTGACAGCGGCACTCATCTCGAGTTAAGGAGCAGAAGCAAACCCACGTGAGTAAGGAGATTGGTCAGGTGGAATGAATATCGACATCTTGAAAGGACAAACTGGAGCTAACTTTTCCTGAGCAAGCTATGCCCATTTATCCTAGCTGAGGATCTAGCTTGTATTTGGTGACCATCCTTTTTGTTAAATATTGCTCAAATTTTATCAGATCACTGCCGAGACTCAGAAATTTGTCAAACAAATCCTTCGTTATGGTCAACTTTAAAAAAAAAAAAGAGTAGTCCAATGGCACCTTAGAAACGAACAAATATATATATATAGTATCATGAGCTTTTGTGGGCAAAACCCACTTCTTCAGATGAGAAGATCTTCATTATGGATCATTCGCCCCATCCTAAACTTAATGCAATCTAAGGAGGGTTTTCTGAACTGTAGAGTTGCTTGTCTTTATTTTTTGAAGGGCCTCAGATTTGTGAGGGTGAACTAGGGCCCTCAAGGGAAGGGCGAAAACCCCATTACATGGGTCAATTACAGAAAGCACTGTACAATTCACGGCATGTCCCAATCCTTTTCATAGAATCCTAGAACTAGAAGGGACCTCGCAAGGTCATCGAGGGCAGGACCAAGCACCTCCTAGATCGTTCCTGATAAATGTCTGTCCAACCTGCTCTTAAATATCTCTACTAATAGAGATTCCACAATCTCCCAAAGCAATTTATTCCAGTGTTTAACCACCTGGACAGTTGGGAAGTTTTTCCTAATATCCAACCTAAAACTCCCTTACTGCAGGTTAGCCTACTGCTTCTTGTTCTATCCTCAGAGGCCAAGGAAAACAATTTCCCCCCTTCTTCCCTGACACACCCTTTTAGATACCTGAATACTGCTATCATGTCCCCTCTCTGTTTTCTTTTCTAAACTAAACAAGCCCGGTTCCTTCAGCCTTCCCTCATAGCTCAGGTTCTTTAGATCTTTCATCATTTTTGTTGCTCTTCTCTGGACCTTCTCCAGTTTCTCCACATCTTTCTTGAAATCTAGTACCCAGAACTGGACACAACAGCTAATCAGCTCAGAGCAGAGCGGAAGAATGACTTCTCATGTCTTGGGCTGTGTCTAGACTGCAGGCTTCTTTCGAAAGAGGCTCTTTCGAAAGCATCTTTCGAAAGAGCCTCTTTCGAAAGATCGCGTCTAGACAGCAGGCGGATCTTTCGATAGAGGAAATCCGCTTTTTCGAAAGAGAGCACCCAGCGAGTCTGGATGCTCTCTTTCGAAGACGGCCTCTTTACATTGAAGAACGCCTTCCTTCGAAAGAGGAACTTTCGAAGGAAGGCGTTCTTCCTCGTGAAACGAGGTTTACCGCCATCGAAAGAAAAGCCGCGTTCTTTCGAAATAATTTCGAAAGAACGCGGCTTGAGTCTGGATGCAGGGGAAGTTCTTTCGAAAAAAGGGTACTTTTTTCGAAAGAACCCCTGAGTGTGGACACGGCCTTGCTCACCCCATTCCTGTCAATGCCTCCCAGAATCATGTTTGCTTTTTTTGCAACAGTGTCCCTCTGCTGACTCCCATGTAGCTTTTCTGATCTTTGGAGAAGAAGAGTTGGAACAGATGTGAGCTCCGGGTGTTTTATTCTATAGACAACGTTGTAAGGTAAATGGTCTTGTCATGGAACCAGTTTATCTCCCAAATGGGCTGATTGAATTGGGGTTGGTCCTGCTTTGGACAGGGGGCTGGACTTGATGACTCCTGAGGTCTCCTCCTATCCTCCTCTTCTATGACCATGAATGCCATGAAGGCCCTGATACAGCAAGGTACGTGGGCCCGTGAGGCCTCTCATGGAATGTGATGCACATTGCTTCAAGACGGGCATGAGGTTAGGTGCCTGGCTGAATCGGGACCTAAACCCTGCCACTTGACCTCCGAATTGGCCTGTGAGCTTGACCGTTGACTTCCGTGGGCTTTGAATCCGGTCCTTTCCGCAGAGGTGGCAGCTGAGTTTTCAGTTTTTTCCTCCACGCTGTGTGTGTGCCTGTTCACGGGGGGTTGTGTGTGTGTGTGTGTGTGCGCGCTTTGTGTGCAAATTGTACGTGCTTGTTGCCAGGACTTTGTTCCTCATTGAATGGCTCTCTTTTTATGGGGACTATAGAAACCATTTCAAGGCAAAGCCCCTGCCTATGGCTTTTGTTTTTCCCACCTCGTTTCACTGGGGCCTTGGCTTTTGCTTAGGTGGCTTGCATTCACCACTAGCTTTTGCTTAGGTGGCTTGCATTGTTCCTTCCCCCGCCTTCTGCTGGAGGCCTGACAGACTGCATGGAAGGTCAGTTCGAATTGAAGCTCCTTTTATCTGGAATCTGCCACCAGCCCTAAAGCTGAGTCTCCTTCACACGACGGCCTAGCCAAGCATGAAGGAAAATAATTTTACCCAATCTCTCTGCTCTAACGCACACCAGCCCCCGCCTTCCCTTCCCCCAGCTCCCCACCAACCGAAAGGAATAAAAAAAAAACCGCCTTGCCACAATGAAAGCACAACACGATAGAAATCTTTGAGGGGCCCGCTCGAAATGTGACCGCAGAACCTTCGATTCCAATAGCACCGCGTCCGCGGTTTATCCCTTTGCGGAAGAGGGGGTGGGGGAAATGAACCTGATGAGTAGGCATGTTCCATGGAATTGGAACGGACATAGGAAAGAGGGACTTGATTAATTTACCTCATGAATTATGCACCGCTTTGCCCTTCCCTGCCTGCTCCCCAGCCTCGCGGAAGCTTTGTTATGTATATTTGTTGGAATATTGTCACCTGTCGTCTCGTCTCTGTGGCAGCCGTTGTCCAATAAGTATTAGTTCAGGGTCGGTATTTAATCTGCTATGAGCGTTTACACCAGGGGTGGGGAACTTAAGGCCCGGGGGCCGGATGTAGCCCCCGACCTGTCTGGATCCGGACCCTGAGGCTCGGGGCTCCTCCCCAGGATTGTGGAGCCCACGCTGGTGCTCCTGCCCCTCCCCCCTCCTCCTATGGGGCTGGAGCAGACAAAATCTACTAGCTTGGACCCCTCGAGGCTCCAGCGCATGGGAAAATGGGGAGGGTCTTTCTCCTTCAGTCAGAGACCCCCCCCCGTCAGTGAGGGATTGGGGGGTTTTTCGCTTCTCACTTCTGTGCAGCCCCCAACTGATTTTTCTGTGGGTCAACGGCCCCCAACTCCAAAAAGGTTCCCCCCCCCCCCCGGTTTGCACAATGCAGCTGGGTGAGCTTGATTCCGGAGAGACACATGAGGGAGGGAGGCAAAGTCACCTGCCAGTGTACGACATTCCTAAACTCGTGACTAGATCCAAGTAGTCATACCGCCGATGGGAATTCTGTACAGCACGGAGACACCTTGTGGCCGAACAATATATGACAAGGAATGTCCTTGTCACCCCCCACTTCTCCCGTCCTGTGTCTTGCTGGTTGCACTGGGCCTCCCTGTGCACTGTTTGCCACAATGTGCCCGTTCCTCTCCTCCTGCAGTCTCAGCAACCCAGCTCCCCCGCCCAGCTTCCAGGAAAGGTCAGGAGCCAGTTAGACAAGATGAATGCAGCCAGGGAGAAGAGCAGAGAGGCAGGTTAGAATCATAGGACCCTAAGGCTGGTAGAGATCTCAGGAGGTATCGAGACCAGCCTCAGCTCAATCATCCCAGCCTGGATTCTGTCAATCCAGGACTTAAAAACCGCTAGGGATGGAGATCGCACCCCCTCCCTCGGGAACCCTAGGTTGTGAGTTGATGTCAAAACACCACAACCCAGTCCTGCCTTCCAAAGACCAGCGATGGTCCCCACTCCTTAGCACAGCATACCCTAGTCCTGCCCTTTCGACCCTGGACGCGGCCTAGCACGGAAGGCCCCAACCCAGGAAAACACTTAGACACCTCTTTACTTTTTGACATCAATGGCTCAGATGCATAAGAGCTTTGCTGGCCCAAAGCCCAACCACCCAGATCTTGCATATGCTTGTGTGAGTGTTTCAGGTCTAGTGTCTCTAGTCATTTCCGTGATACTATTGCAAACCAGCAATGGCTTGACACTGCAGACCATCCACCGAAACATCAGTGGGGTGCCAGGTCCTATGTTACAAATAATACCATGTCGGGTAGGTGCCCGTCTCTAATTTACGAGGCTAGAAATGTGGTTCACAGATACATAGATGCGGCTTTTTTTTTCTCCTTATCTTGGAAAAACTAACTTTTTAGGGGAGGGAAGTGTTGAAATGGCTACTTTCTCAGGGCGACAGTATATTTCATTGACATACTTTCATGGCTGGTATCAACCAAAGCCTCAGGTAAAGGTGTTGGTAATGTTTGGGACCAATCTGCCGAAAGAAGGCAAAGAATCCCCCATTCCTTTTTAACTGGTTGGAGCATAACTTTGGGAAATCCCAAGAATGAGAGGCAAATAGGTATACGACTCAGAAATCCTGCATCAACAGAAAGACATTTACAGCTCTGCCGACACAAGCAACTAGCCAAACCCAACCCAAAGTGCCTCAGTCTAGAAGCCTTGGGAAGGATACTGAACTGGCAGAACAGTTTGTCTACATCTAAGGAAGTAGCGGCCAAAAACAGTGATGTTTTATACGTGATCCCAAGACCAGTCACCTCTATTGTTAAGCAGGTTCCCTCAGAGAGCCAGGTCAACGGGGAGGGGGATGCATCTCACGGGAAGAGGTGATGAATAGGTACCATTCCTAGGTCCCCCAAGGGAAGGCCAAGGAGAGCTCCATTAATAAGCGATTGACTGAAACTTTCTAGGGGATACATGGAAACAGGACCTTGCATGGTGTCAAGTATCAGAGGGGTAGCCATGTTAGTCTGAATCTGCAAAAGCGACGAGGAGTCCTGTGGCACCTTATAGACGAACAGATGAATTGGAGCATAAGCTTTCGTGGGCAAAGACCCACTTCGTCAGATGCATATAGTGGAAATTCCAGAGGCAGGTATATATATATTTATATATATACCTGCCTCTGGAATTTCCACTATATGCATCTGACGAAGTGGGTCTTTGCCCACGAAAGCTTATGCTCCAATAAATCTGTTAGGATACGTCTACACTAGCCCCCTAGATTGATCTAGGGAGGCTAATGAGGGCAACCGGAATTGCAAATCAAGCCCGGGATTTAAATATCCCACACTTGATTTGCACGTTCCCGGCCGGTTGCCATTTTAGAAATTGACTAGCCCGCAGTAACTTTCCGTGTCTACACGCAGCAGTGAAACAGGATTCCGGAATAAAGCCCCTAAATTGAATTAGGTGGTAAACCTCATTCCACGAGGAATACCACCTAATTCGAGTTAGGGCTTTATTCCGGAATCCCATTTCACTGTCACGTGTAGACGCGGGCAGTTACTTCGGGCTAGTCAATTTCTAAAATGGCGACCGGCCGGGAACGTGCAAATCAAGCATGGGATATTTAAATCTCTGGCTCGATTTCCAATTCTGGTCACTCTCATTAGCCTCCCTAAATCGATCTAGGAGGCTAGTGTAGACGTACCCTTAGTCTATAAGGTGCCACAGGACTCCTCATCGCTTATGGAAACAGGAGACTTTCTGCTGCGGGTGCTTTGCGCTATGCCATCCACCTTCAAACTCTGAGTGAATCTGGTCTCTACGGTGAAAAGTGATCATGTCAACACCAGCTTCCTCCAGCAGGGCTTTGCCCTGGTAATTTTCAGTCTCAGAGTGGTGCTGACTCCAGTCACAAGAAGGCGTTATTCCCTTTTATTCTACTTTGTTGCGGGCAGAGCCAGTCCTGGAGGAGAGATCTGGACCCTAGTTTGACTCCCACGTCCCTGATAGAATTGTTACCAGAGTCCCAGGCGAGGGGTCTCACTGCATCTCCTAACACCTCAGCAACTTCCACGGAGGACAGCATCTTTGCTCCGGCGTAAAAGGGCAGCCTTTGGCCTGCAGCGTATTTATTTCTGTGGATGATGCATGTGTCCGAGAGAAGATAACTTGACTTTGAGATTCCAGAGTAAGTTTGCTGCAACGGCATTTAGTGGGAGCCAGTCTTGTTGCTGTTATCTCAGTGGCTGTGTCTAGACTACATGGCTCCATTGATGGAGCCATATAGATTTGTTTGTTCGGCAAAGGGAAATGAAGCCGCAATTTAAATAATCGCGGCTTCATTTAAATTTACATGGCTGCCGCGCTGAGCCGACAAACAGCTGATCAGCTGTTTGTCAGCTCAGCGCGCTAGTCTGGACGCTCCCGCGCCGAGCTGAAAGCCCTTTATCGACCTCCCCGTTATGCCTCATAGGATGAGGTTTACCGGGGAGGTCGATAAAGGGCTTTCATGTTGGCAGGGGAGCATCCAGACTAGTGCGCTGAGCCGACAAACAGCTGATTAGCTGTTTGTTGGCTCAGCATGGCAGCCATGTAAATTTAAATGAAGCCACGATTATTTAAATTGCGGCTTCATTTCCCTTTGCCGAACAAATAAATCTACATGGCTCCGTTGACGGAGCCATGTAGTTTAGATGTACCCAGTATGTTTGATCTGGGAATTACTACGAGCTTGTTTCATGTACCATGTGCTGGGTAATAAGAGGATTCCATGTTCGGAATCATAGAATCCCAGCGCTAGCAGAGACCTCATGAGTCATCGTGTCCGGCCCCCTGCCCAAAGCACGACCAACCCCAACTCAATCATCCCAGCCAGGGCTTTGTTAAGCCTGGTGTCAAAAATTTATTGGGATGGAGATTCCACCACATCTCTAGGGAACCCATTTCAGTACTTCAGCGCTCTCCTAGGGAAATAGTTTTTTCTCATAGCCAACCTAAACCTCCCCCGCTGCAACTTGAGACCATTGCTCCTCGTTCTGCCATCTATCACTACTGGGAACAGCCTCTCTCCAGCCTCTTTGGAACCCCCCTTCAGGGAGCTGAAGGCGGCTATCAAATCCTCCCTCCCTCTTCTCTTTTGTAAACTAAACAAGTGCAAATCCCTCAGCCTCTCCTCCGTAAGTCAAATGCTTCAGCTCCCTAATCATTTAGTTGCCCTTTGCTGGACCCACTCCAATGTGTCCACATCCTTTCTGTAATGGGAGCCCCAGAACTGGACACAATACTCCAAATGTGGCCTCACCAGAGTCAAATAAAGGGGAATAATCACTTCCCCAGATCTGTTGGAAATGCTCCTTCTAATGCACCCTAATATGCCATACGCCTTCTTGGCTACAAGGACACACTGTTGACTCATCTTCTCAAGCACTGTAATCCCCAGGTCTCCTAAAACTAAACTGACTTTTTATTAAGAGTACTATTTACGGAGGCACTGCAACAGAACCTAATATTCCAGCCATGTGCACACAGACTGCCTTCCTGGTTCTTCCTCCAAATCCTTCCCTCCTACAACCCATACTCTTCCTAGCAAGTTCTATGCACACAATGTTCCCGGCAAGCTCTATGCGCACCGTTCTAGTCACATTCAGCAGTCTTTCCAGGACTGACTGGAGGCACCTGTTTTATGCAAGGAGAGGACCGCCCTTTACATCAGAGTCACAGTCTTCGATGGCGAATAATGCTTTCTGCCTCAACTCAAGTACTTGGACTAGGAAACTCAGAGGAGGTCTCTTTTGGCTCCTGTGTTGCTTTTGAGACATTCAGTTGCATCTTGTTCCTAATACTCCTAAGTTTCTGCAGGCTCGTTAGTTTTTCACTCCAAGTAACTCCTGTGGCATGGTCCTGAGAAACTTGCTCTGGTTACAGCTTCTATATCTCTGCCTTCGTGTGTCACTTGCAAACCCCACGTTCTGTTCGGTAAGCCAAATAGTTAACGTATTACCAATCCTTCTACAGGAAGCTCCCAGTCTCTCTGGTTGTTTGAAAGTCTTTTAGAAAACCAGGGTCTGTTTCCTTGGGAGAAAGCGACAGATTTTTCCACAGCAGGTTGGCTTTTAATATCCTCCATCCTTTCCTGCAACTGTATTTCAAGCAGCTTTAGTTTCTTGGCATGCAGCTTTGGAATTGTCTTTCCTTTAGTGACTTCAGTTTGCTCCTCTTTGGCTAGTGCACCATCGGGTAAAATCTGATCTTTAAACTCTAGCAATGTAGACAATCCCGGTTCTTCTAGCTCTTTCAGCTCTTCATTGGGTAAGTGGTCTCTTGTGTGGCTGATTAAAGCAAAAGGGCTTTTTGCTGCAGTTTTACGGCCGCTTGTCCCAGGAAGGCTCAAGGAGACAGACTTCTCTTAAATGCACATCCTTTAGCTGGTATAAGAGTCCTCCGGGCCTCCTTGTTGACGGTTCTCAAGCTCTCCGACAGCCAGCATGTTTGTAAATAAATCATTGCTCGTAACGTCCCTTGCAACAATCTACAGCGGCTTCTGGGTAGGCTAGTTCATCTCCAAGGAGTCAACTCGCCGGAGTTTAGCTACTCCCAGCTGGCTGGCCAAGTGGCACGTTCCTAGACCGGGGCAATTTAAGAATCGACGTTCCATTACACTCGGTATCCCAAAACACTCACCCGGCTTGCCAAGTCCCGCTACTGCTATCACACCTCGCTCCCCAGAGAGGTCCCCTTTAGCTGAGCCCCAATAGTTAAAGGAGCAAGGCAAATATAACCCTGGCATTCTGTCAAGTGCTACCAGGGCCCCTTTAAGAGCAAAGCATGATGGAACCCTTCACTATGGTGTAAAGACCAGCCTTAGAACCCAGGGAAGAGCCCACAGAAATCCAACTAGAAAGAGCACAGAAGGTTCTGCAGGAACTTAAGGGCCCTAGATGCTGACTCAGTGGTGCTGGAACAATTCTTGGAGTAGGGGCTATACCCCCCTCCCAGACCTGTCTGTGCCCCTCGTCCCTTCTTAAAGCTGGGGCTGGCAGCTGAGCGGGACCCAGGGCGAAGCCTCTGGTACCAGCAGCCAAGAGAAATGCTGGACAGGCAGTGGAGCCCCGAAGCCAGCAGTGGGGTCAATGGCCAGGAGTCCCACATGTGGGGCAAGCAGCCTGCCAGGACCCCTAGCACAGAGCCCTCAGGTCCAGCCGGGACACCGGGCACAAAACCTACCCTCCACCCCTGCACTCCTATTTCCTGCCCTCATGTGCTGATCAAAAACCCATCGGAGTCCAATAGCACCAGACTGAGCACCTGAGCCCCGATTTTGAAAGGTATTTAGGTATGGCTGAGTTTGGCTCCATAAAGCCTAACTGATCTAGGAGCTTGGCTCTCCTTTCCAAAAATGATTTGGGGATGTAAGTCCAAAAAAATCCTACTGACGGGGATTAAAAAATATGACCCCTGGTCACCTCTGGATCTCTCGCTAGGTGACACTTTGCTTCGGAAGGCGTCTAAACGCCTCTGGAAATCCACCTGGTTCTGCATCAATGAAGGCAAAATGGAATACAGCGGGAGTAGAAGCAAGCGCCTCCTGCCCTGATTCTACCTTGCCTTTGGATTCCAATTACTGTTTGTGTTAAACAGGGAAATCTGCCTTTATAATTGCAGCCCCGAGTCAGTGCAGTCGATGCCGGCTGCTCTGACCTTGTATCAGAATCGGGTGTATTTTAAACCGTGAACCCTTCAAAAGGAAGGAGGCGAGCTCTAGAAAGCTAGAAGGAGATTAGCATATTCCAGGGGGAGCTTTTTTGCGCAAAATGAAAATAAACTGAACGGGCGGATTACAAAACCAAACATGGAACATTACATGGAGGCAATAATTACCTCCTATTATTTCTCTGCACTCACCAAAACAGCTATTTAGACAAACAAAGGCGCACAGAACGAGAGAGCCCCGTGCTGAAAGTTGTTTTATCTCCGCTAATCCCAGCTGCTTTGATAAGTCTGTAATAGGATCATTTGGCCTCTCCAAAGTGCAGAGTGTCTGTGAAAATGTCTCGTAGCACGCCGTTGTTGCTCAGGTGTGCGTCTCGACACTTCAGCAATCAGACAATGTTGTGTCTCCTTGGTTGTAGACATGCCGCATTCAAAATAAACAATTGCCTGTATTTTGCCTACACGAAGGAGGGGAACCTTGTCTGGTAGCTCTGGTGGAAATTGCATTGGAAAGATGCTTTATTTACAGTTTCATTTGTCTATATTTTATTTATTTATCAATTGTGTGGTTAAATTCAATCCAAGGGCCAGATTCTGATACTTATGTACAGAAACAATGAGTAGTCCTGGGGCACGTTAGAGACTAACAAAAATATGTGTAGTATCATGAGCTTCGGTAGGCAAAACCTACTTTTTCAGATGTGCTGGAGCGGGAGAAAAAACGGGATCCAGAATTTATAACAGAAAAAAGAAAGGGGAGAGAGGGAAAAAAATCTGTTTTTTCCCACTCCCACTCAGCTGAAGAAGTGGGGTTTGCCCACCAAAGCTCATGATACTATATATACTTTTGTTAGTCTTTAGGGGCATATCTAGACTGGGAAACGATTTTGAAATAACTAAAACTGATTTGGTAACTCCCAATTTAACAAAATCAAACTAGCGTGTTCATGCTATGGGGAATCCTCAAAATGAGTCTGAG
Source organism: Pelodiscus sinensis (assembly GCF_052426305.1). NCBI lineage: Eukaryota > Metazoa > Chordata > Testudines > Trionychidae > Pelodiscus > Pelodiscus sinensis. The sequence goes on along the minus strand of NC_143061.1, from coordinate 53,940,245 downwards.
GCAGGCTCCATACATGTGGATGCACGACCTCAACGTAGAGCCCCAGGAAGGCACTGGGGAGTAATTCATTTGAATTACTCTGAGGAATGGTTATCTCGAAATAGCAGCACCCGATCGTCCATACTACCGTTATTTCGAAATAACTATTTCAAAATTAGTGTTATTCCTCGAGAGAGGCAGGAGTACAGATTTTGAAATATTCAGCCCGTTATTTCAAAATAACGGACTTGGTAGTGTGGATGCTCCATTTATAAATTTGACCTAAGGGGGGGTATTTCAAAATAAAGCCCAAGTGTAGACCAGAGTTAAGGTGCCACAGGACTACTCTTTTTTTTTTTTAAGTTACAGACTAACAAAGCTACCCCTCTGAGACTTATATCTAAGTATCTTATATCCCAAGTATTCACCCAGACCTCAATGACACTTCACAGGGAGTCCGACACTACGCCATATGAATTAGGTTACTGGCTCCTACCCCTACATGAGCTCCAAGAATTATGAGCCTCTATATTAAATGACTGAAGAGCGTTGGAGTTTTGCTGTACACTTCGGTGGGGACAGGCGTAGAAGCTAAAGGTTGCTTCAGGTCCTCAGGTTGGTGATGGTTGTCAATCACTCTTGGCCCCCGGTGTTTCAAAGAGATCCTCTTTATTAATGGGTCATGGAGTTCCCAAATGTTTCTGCATAACAGAACAATGGCTCTTAGCCAGGATGGGTAGGAACGGTGTCCCTAACCTCTGTTTGTCCGACACTGGAAAGGGACGACAGGAGAGGAATCACTTGATGATTCCCTGTTCTGTCCATTCCTTCTGGGGCACCTGGCGTTGGCCACTGGGCACGTTCCTGGGTTCGATGGACCTTTGGTCTGACCCAGTGTGGCTGTTCTCATGTTCTTGTGCTTTTGTGTAGTGTCTGCCCACGAGAATGCCTACCTGGGAAGCCGGGGCAGTTCCCAATGCCTCTACGCTGCTTCGGTGGAAAAACGATGGCGTTGATATGAAACTCAAGGCGGGGTTGACAGTCGTCAGAAGATGCGTTTCCAATCGCCTGTCTAAAATGGTTGTTTGACGTGAATTGCTCAGCTTTTGCCTGTAGTTATATGTCTTCATCAAATGTGCTGCCAAGTTTCTGGAAAGCTCTGATTGTTAGAATCGTCAAAACCAAACCATAATTAACATGACATTGACATTTTCCTCCTCTGGGCAATCTCGCCTTCTCTTCGAAATAGCCATGGAGTTGCTTCAACCTATTTTAGAGGGTTATACAGCTTTTATAGGAGCCAATTATCCTATTCCTCTGCTTGGAAAGCCAGGTGCCTTCATTATCACAAATCCAACTGTGCAGGCCTCAGGGAAGTGTCTAGAAATCTCTAGAAAGAACCCAAACTAGATTTTCTGCCAAGTGGGGGGAAATGGCCTTTGGCCCCCCTGCTCTGGCTGCTCTTATGTTATAAGACTGGCGGAATGTCTACACTAGGAAACTATTTCGAAATTAGTTAAATCAATTTAATAAATCCCGATTTAACAAAATCAAATAGTGTGTCCTCACTATGAGGAAGCCTCCAAATTAGTCCGAGGCAGGCTCCATTAATGAGGATGTGTTACCTCAATGTAGAGCCCCAAGAAGTACAGGGGAACTAATATGTTTGAATGACTCTGGGGAGTCGTTATTTTGAAATAGCAGCACTGGCGCATCCACACTGCCGCTATTTCAAAATAAGCGTTATTCCTCATGGAAAGCCGTACAGATTTTGAAATAACCAGCCCGATATTTCGAAATAATGGGCATAGTAGTGTGGATGTTCCACTTGTTATTTTGAAATAAGGAGAATTATGTCAAAATAACTCCTTAGTAGACCAGAGCTCAGACTCGGTTCAGTGACAGTTTGGCTACACTTCCTGAACTCACTGTTCTTATCTGAGACAGAGATACTAAAACCCAAAGGCTACATCTAGATTGCATCCCTTTTTCGTAAAAGGGATGCAAATTAGAGGTATCGCAATTGCTAATGAAGCGGGGATTTAAATCTCCCCCACTTCATTAGCATAAAAATGGCTGCTGCTTTTTTTCGGCATGGAGCTTTGCCGGAAAAAAGTGCCAGTCTAGAAGCAGATCTTTCAGAAAATAAAGCCTTTTCCGAAAGATTCTTTATCCCTTATTTTGAGAGGGATAAGGGATCTTTCAGAAAAGGCTTTATTTTCCAAAAGATCCGCCTCTAGACTGGCGCTTTTTTCCGGCAAAGCTCTGTGCCGAAAAAAAGCAGCAGCCATTTTTATGCTAATGAAGCGGGGGGATTTAAATCCCCGCTTCATTAGCAATTGCGATACCTCTAATTTGCATCCCTTTTACGAAAAAGGGATGCAATCTAGACGTAGCCTTTGGGTTTTAGTGTGTCTGTCTCAGATAAGAAGAGCGGGTTCAGGAAGTGGCTGAAGATGATGTGTTGGTAGACTGGCGATACCTTATATCAGGGCTGGGCAAAATATGATTGGGAGGCCGGATCCAGCCCACCCATCTGCCAGATCTGGCCCGTCAGAGCCTCAGCCGGCTCCCCCCCCCCCCCCACCCTCTGTGATGTGGTGGAGAAAGCCCGACCTTCCTGCTGGAGGCTTTTCAGTACCCTGGCCAGCAGCAGGAACAGTGGAGAGGTCCTCCAAGCAGGGCAGAAGGGCAGCCTGCTCTGCAGCCAATCAGGGTACGGCAAGCTGCTATATGTCAAGGCCAGGCAGTTCCATCCTGTAGCTCAACCCGGCCAGACCTCTGGGCTGACTGGGAGCATCAGCACCCGGGCCAGCTCCGAGTGGGAGCTGGGCCTTTTGAACTAAGCCAGGCTAGATCCTTTGGCAGAAGGCTCTCCTGTGGCAGAAACCCTGGGCAAGGGGGAACTCTGCCCCTCGACGGCCAACCGGACTGTGCCTCACCTCTGCGCAGGCGAGGTCATTATTGAGACCACTTTTAGCCACTAAGGGGCGCTCACGGACGGGACTGAGCCTGTTACACCCCTGCTTAGCACTCAGGAAAGCTGGCTGCAAGGCTGAGAGCCCAGGAAGGAGGCGAGCGGCATTTCACTCTGCTCCCGCCCTCAGTAGCTCCCACTGGCCTGTCGCCAGCCAAGAGCAGCTACCTGTTTTGCAGGACAGGCAGCAGGTGAAGCGCCCCCTCCCCATCAGCCTGCCCCCCCTCCCCTCAGGCTCACAGTTTTTGCAGCAGCAAACATGGCCCGTAGGCTGGGATCTGAGGGGAGTTATTTCGAAATAAAGCCCTAGTGTAGACCAGGGCTAAGTGGCCTGTGGCTGTCAGATTTCATACAGTCTTGGGTTTGATGCTCTTCGAATGTTCTATGTCAATTTCGTTCACCTTCTCTTCACAGATGTGTGTAGGAAGCCTTTGAAATTGGGCTGGGTGTACCATTTGAGCATGATGGCCCTACTTTCCATGGGTTTTCCGAGATCGGCCATGTCGACACGGAAGTCGTATGCCTGGAGCAACGGGTTGACTTTGAGGCTTCTGTAACGCTGGATGTGAGGGCCCGAGTCAGTCCGATTTTTAAGATCGTTCTTTGTAACGTTACGTGCTGTGCTCGTGAACTTGGTCGCTTCGGACAAAGCCTTCCCGGTCGGATTTTATCCTCGGTGGAGGACAATCCATTCACAGCTGCTGCTGGATCAACACACAACACACCTCACACGATACACCTCACAAAAAGGAAATGAATGGTAAGCTGCCAAACCCTACTATGGCCAGCCCCATCCTTGCTGGGTCCACACCTACCAGACATCACAGATCATGCCTGGCAAGCTGAGCGCTGGGATCTTCCCTGGCATGCCAGCCTTCTGTCACCCTCTTTCTGCAACCAACCCCCGGCCAGACACAACTGTCTGCTGTACCCAACAGCCACAGCGACAAGCGCTGGGAGAAATCATTTGGAGAAGGAAGCCGTACAGAAGACGATGGAGGATGGGGCCAGAACTGAAGCTGCAGGGAACACTCTGTGCTGTACCATTGTGGTGATATTCATAAATTGTGTTGCTGCCTCACAACCAAGTTCCTGTGTGTACATACACACGACTTCCTGTGTGTACATACACAAACACGCACGCATCGAGTCCAATGTAGGTAAATATGTACTAGGTAAATCTAATCCATCATTTTCCTCCAAGACAGGTTTGGGGGACCTTTTTTGGCTCAGGGTCCACTGAAAAAGCAGTCGGGGGCCGCACACAAGTGAGAAACAAAACAAACAAACAAACAAAAAACCCTTCACTGACGTGGTCCCGGACTGAAAAGGAGAAAGACACTCCCCACCTCCCAGTGTGGGCTCCCCATTGCTGGTGGGGGGCTGAGCTTTGGGGGGCTGGATCCAGGCAAGCCGGCCCCTGGGGCGGAGGTCCCCCACCTCAGTTCTAAGAATTTTATCATAGAATCGGAAGAGGCCACAAGAGGTCATCAAATCCATGGCCCATACAGGGCTCGAACCCGCGACCTTGGCGTTAGCAGCAGCAGTTTGGAAGCAATCGGTTGCATTCAGACAAGGGTGACTTGAAATGATCCAAGCTCTGTTTCCTCTTTGAAAGGTAGTAGCGTGACAGCTTGAGAGAATCCCAGGATGATCATTACTAGCTCCTGAAGTCCACAAACACGTCAGTGTGCTAGGCACTGTACAAACAAAAATACCATTCCCTGCCCCCGATAATGCACTGCCTCAGGTCCCAGTTGTCTATTCCCGATAGGGCTACCGAGGACGCCACCCTATGATCCGCTTGCTATTCAAAGGGAATGTGTAGCTGGTAGGGTGGTTCCCAGGAATGTACCCCTTGTGGCTAGCTCAGCAGATATACGTCAATGACTGTTCCTATTCAGAGCACTACCTGAATTGAAATGAAATATCAGCGGCCCATCTCCTTCAGCAGATCTCTGGTTCCGATCTCTCGTTTGCAAAGAATATTGCAAGCATAATAGGGAGGCGTCAGTCCCCGGCTCTGTCTCATTACACAATCCACACGAGTTTTCCATTTTTTATTGAATTGGTCACTCAGTCGTACTAAACGTGGCAGAAAAAGAAAATGAAGCGACACATGAAATCAGAGTTCTCGGGGCTTTGCTGACGGCGAAGCCGGAGTGTTCTCCAAAGTTGATCCCTAGTTAAAATAATGTTGTGCGATGGAACAGAAAATAAGCTGTTCCGGTGAGTAAAATACAGTCTTTCGCTGTAAAAACCACAGCTGTCTTAGGTGAGATGGTATTAATACCCACCTTCCCTACCAGCACACCTGTACCTGCCTCGTTGCCCCCCATCCATCTAGTACCCCATGAGGGCTGGTGAGTTCTTTCCCCACTAGTCTATCCCTGCTAACCAGAGAGCTTTTTAGTATGTTGTGAAAGCAAAGCGGGTTAGTTTGCCGTGACATCTTATTTTCTGTTCTGCTGCACAGAGTTCTTTTAACTGCCGCAGCCTGATAAACCCACAGGAACTTAATACCAGCAAAAAAGCTTGCATTCAAATGTGCGTGCACATGTCGGAGCGAGAGAAGAAATAGTGACTCTCAGGGGTGAATCCGCAAAGGGATGTGGACTATGCAAGGTGAGAGATTGTGCGCACTCCCCCGCCCCCAGACTCTGATTGGTGCAAAGTCTCCTCCCCCCAGGTATGCGGCTCCTAGGGAGACCCGCCCTTTCCACCTCAGGCCCCACCCCTTCTACCTTAGGCCCCGCCCCTTTGCCTGCAGCCACTACCAAAATTGGTGATGTGGCCCCCCTGCAAAAATTACTGCCCACCCCTATTCTTGGATCTCCCCTGTAGATGATGCGTGCAAACTCTGAAGGAAAGGCCTAGCCCTAACCCTACTGAAAGGCCCTTCGTGGCCACATGTGCATCCCTCCCTGTGTTCTCCTGCCCCTCCCACCTTTGCCTATAAAAACGAAGCCCAGCCTCAGTTTCCCCTGTTAAACCAAAAAACTCTGACACTCTGGGGAAGGACTGTGTGTTATGTGACTTCCTCCGAGCCATCCCCTTGAAGAACCTCCCGGCAGGTCATCTTTCCTCTCCTTCTGAGCATGGTTTGCATGCTTCTGCCCGGGAGGTGATTACCAGTCTGCAGACCAAAACCAGGTGTGTCCAAATAGTCGTATGTAAATCAAGATTGTAGGCCTGCCCAGCTGAACGGTTATAGAGGCCAGTTCCGGGGAGTCGTGCCATGTGGCTGTCTGGCTGCATCTCCAGATAGCACCTTGCAAATATCTCCAGACCAGACTACATTAAACCAGCCATCCATTTATGTCACACTCCTGTCTCCAAAGTCACTAGGGGCACGTCTAGACTACGTGTGGTTTTTTTCGAAAGAAGATTTGCAAATTCGGCGCTAATTTGCATATCTTCTTCTGATCACATTTTTGAACGCAGGTCTTTTGAAAATGAAAGTAGTCTGGACACGGTTTTTTTGGGGGGGGAAAACCTCTTTTTCAAAAAACCGAGTAAACCTCCTTTTTTAAGGAAGAGCGTTTTTTTTTTTCAAAAAAGGGTTTTTTTCTGAAAAAAAAGTGTCGAGACTACTTTCACTTTTGAAAGACCCACTTTCGAAAATGCGATCGGAAGAAGAGATGCAAATTAGTGCTGAATTTGCATATCTCCTTTCGGAAAGAAAAACGTAGTCTAGACGTGCCCTAGATGATTCAGAGAAGGGCATAATAACCCTATAATGAGATAATTACCAGTCCGACTGAGTCCCATCCTGATTTCTTACAATCAGGGCATGTCTACACTGCAGAGCAAAAGTCAAATTCAGCAACGTGATTTCAGCCACGTCAATTGCGCCGCTGAAGTCGAAATAGCTGAATTCGGCTTTTGGCGCTGTCCACGCAGCAGGAAGTCGAAGGAAGAACGCTCTTCCTTCGACTTCCCTTACTCCTCGTGAAATGAGGACTACAGAAGTCAGAGTAAGAATTATTTTGAAATAAGGGCTTGCTGTGTAGACGGGCACTTCGTTACTTTGAAATAACGCTGGAGTGCAGACATGCTGTTAGAGATTTGCTTATGCCCCAAAGCAAGAGGTTTAAGAGTCCTTCCAAAATGTTATTGTCACTAACTAGGATCCTTCCAAATATTCTTGATATATTGGATATAAATATCCAATCCTCTTTAAAAATCATGATCAGTTCTTGGCCTCTGCAACTTCCTGTAGCGATGAGTTCCACAGTCTAACCACACCTTGTGTGAAAAGAAAGGATTCCTTTGTATCATATTTTAATTTTCCACTTGTTCCTTTCATTGATTGCCCCTTGTTCTTTGTGTTGAGATAAGGAGGACTCCTGATAGAGCTTTCGTAGGTTGTTCGTGATTTGGAGATCATGTCTCCTTTGCCCCTTTCTCAGATAACAAGCCCAGACTTTTCAGTCTCTCCTCACAGGAGTATATCTAGCCCTTCGAGCAGTCTCATTGCTCATCTCTGAGCCCCTGGCACTACTGCAATATCGTTCTTGAGCTGGAGTAACTAGTTCTGGATCACTACTGAGGCCGTAGTATTGATTGGCATATAGACACTGGACAGGCCTCCTTTGATGTGCTAACAGCTGTCAGTACCAATAATTCCACAATTTCATCCTAGAAAACGTGGGTGGTGGGGGAAGGTGAGGTTGGGGGAGGCAGCCCCCAGCTCTGCCCCCAACCCCCTCCCTTCTGCCCAGGACCTGCCCCTTATGAGAGCCAAGCCCCTCCCCCCAGCACCACAGGGAGGGTTTGCAGCATGTGGAGCACAGGGAGGGCGGGCGCTCCAGGACAGCAACACTCCGCCCCTAGCACGCCTACATTCTGGGGGCGGAGTGTGGGCGGAGCCAGACCGGTGGTTTGGCAAGGCAATGCCTCCCCTTGCCTAGGACACCCGCCAGCCCTGCTCAGGCAGCAGCTTGCAGTCCTGCTCACATCAATCCAGCCTCTCCTGGCAGATCCAACAGATGGGTGGGCGTGGATGCTAAGAGGACAGGCCACGGCCCACCGTGCCTGCCCCCCCCCGGGTTCCAAGAACCCAAGAGTGGCCGCTGTGGAGCTTTCTGGCTCATACGGCCTATTGTAACCCTGCAAAAGCTCGGCTCCTTGAAAGGGTGTAAAATCCCATTGAAAAAATTAACCAGGCAAACCTGAAGTTTAACCGGTCAACCGAGATCCCGCAGCTGGGTGGACGGGCGCTCTAGTGCCCCCTCCTGCTTGTGGCACGGTGAGCCTGACCAGGCGGGGCAGCCCCCCTGTCCACGTCAGGTAGGGGGCTGCTCCAGCCGGTTAGCCGCTTCCCCAGTGAGCATCACCCAGCAAGCGGTCAGCCCGGCAGGGTTTTCACATTTGCTCAGGACCCCGTTGAAGACAATTTTTGCTGCTACAACCTAACATCATGTGATTGGAGTGTGGGTCCGGGGTGGGGCAGAGGATCCAGGAGGGGGCACCGGCTTTGGAGGGGGCAGGGCTGAGGCGGGGGGGGGTTACCTCAGTGGCTCCCGGTCAGCGGGGGGGCTCTGCCTCGCCTGGCCCTGCAGACCATGTTGCCCCCGGAAGCGGGTTCCCAGCTAGTACCCTGTGTGCTCTCCCCACCCCCAGGAGCCGGGGCTGCTGCCGGCCACTTCTGGGGCGCAGGACAGTGTGCGGTGCCAAGACAGACAGGAAACCTGGCTTAGGCCCCGCCCCCTCCCGCTGCCACAGCACCCGACATCCCGCGACCCAGTATGGAGTCACTAACCCATTGCTTGCAAGCCCCTGAGGTAACCCTTTACCCCGACTCTGTAAACCGTAGCTCTCTTCTCCGCATGGGGGGGTGACACACACCCTTGGGGTGCCGCTCAACTCCAAGCTACTTCCCCCCGCCTCTCCTTTCGGCGGCTGAACACACTGTGGAGACCGAGACCCATGAAAAGAGACCCAGAGGACTAACGCAGGCACAATGAGACGCACTTTAGGTCTGGCTGGTCGCCAATCCCCTTCAGACTCCATCTTGCTCCTTTTCAAACCCCGTTTCTTTCCCCCCGGCTGTCTAGGTAACAGCTCTTTCAAGTGCCACAAGGTTGAAAGCCCCACCAAATAAAACATGTGCCGCTTGCTTCATGGGGAGGAGCCAGACGCTTACTTGAGACAACGACAAAATGAACAGGCACCTCCAGGCTCACGTGGAAAGCCGCCTACTGCACCCTCACCAAGTCCGTGAGCTGACAATACGTCCCGAATCCTTGTGTCTGCAGCGGGATAGGTTTTCCCCGTGTACAGCTGAAATCTACAATGCCTAAGTAACACTGGCATAAGTAACCCACAAGGAGCTGAAGTGAAAGTTTGATGAGAAGTAAATGTGAGGTGATTTTCAGTTGGCACTGCTCTGCAGCCGCCTTCTAAAGCAGGATCGGGCAAACTTTTTGGCCTGAGGGTATAGAAATTGTTGCCCAATCCCCAGCTTCTGGTAGACAGAGGCAAAAGACACCATCCCTACCCAACCTGTCCTTCACAAATTTATCTAGCTCTTTTCTGAACCCTTTTAAAGTCCCTAGCTTCACAATGTCCTCTGGCAAGGAGTTCCACAGGTTGACTGTGCGCCGTGTGAAGAAAACCTTCCTTTGGTTTGTTTTAACCTGCTGCCTATTCATTTCATGTGGTGACCCCTTAGCTCTTGTGTTATGGGAACAAGTAAACAACTTTTCTTTATTTACCCAAGAGCTATGACAAAAGATTCAAGAAAGATGGGGAGAATTTGGAGAAGGTCCAGAGAAGAGCAACAAGAATGATGAAAGGTCTAGAGAACATGAGCGATGAGGGAGGAGTGAAAGAACTGGGCTTGTTTAGTTTACAAAAAAGAAGACAGAGGGGGGACATGACAACAGTTTTCAAGGTGTCACAGAGAGGGTGGAGAAAAAATGTTCTCCTTGGCCTCTGAGGATAGGACAAGAAGCAAGGGGCTTACACTGCAGCAAGGGAGGTTTAGATTGGACGGTAGGGGAACTTCCTACCTGTCTGAGTGGTGAAACACTGGAATAAGTTGCCTGGGGAGGTTGTGGAGTCTCCATCGTTGGAGATATTTCAGAGCAGGTTGGACAGACGCCTGTTACGGATGATCTAGACGGTGCTGGGTCCTGCCGTGAGGGCAGCGGACTGGACTTGGTGACCTGTGGAGGTCCCTTCCAGTTCTGTGTTTTGTGATTCTATGGCCCTAGCTCCGCTTCCATCTCCTTACCTTCTGCTGTTTTTGGCACTTCTAGGCCTCTCTTTCCGGTGACTTGCTGGGCTCCAGGCCGCACAGTGCAGGGAAATTTGGGGAGGGATTGCTAGGACCGTCCCTCTCCCCCCCCCCCAGAAGTGGGTTTATGTTCCTCGGCTGCCGAGAAACCTTTGGCACCTCTGAAACATTTAACGGGTGGCCCGGAATCGTGGCACCTCCATCAAAAATGAAATGAATATTAATAACAAATCAAACGCCATCAATGAGAATCACTCTGGTGTGACAAGCTCAATTTCCAGCCTATGACATCCTCCGGTTCAGCATATAAGCACCATGCTGACCTTCCTAACCCCATCAGGGAGACCAGCCCAGGAGAATGAATAATAGAAGAGTGTTGGGGTCACCCGCATGCTAATTCTGGGCGGCCTGAGCCAGCGTAGGGAGGTGGCCGTGGCTTGGGGTAGGACACAAGAGCCCTCCGACTCACAGTGTCCTTTCACAGTGCCCTGCTCCTCTGCAGAATAATTGGGGGGATGTTCTGGACTAGTACAGACCCTCCTAAATCTACCATGTGGAGCCAATGGGATCAACACAGCATAGGGGTCCGAGTTCAAACATCCAGGTGTCGTGATGCTTGCACATCTACCACAAGTTGGACTTCTCTACTCCGGCACCCTTGGGACCTGAACCAGAGAATTTTCTGGACCACAAGAGGTCCATATTGACTAGCCGCATGACCAACACTTCCACTGCTTGCTGGGCTGGTAGAGGGCCTTGAGGAGTAAATTAGAGCCAACTGATAGCACAGAAAGCCAGGGCTGGTGGCTGTAAACAAACTTTCTGAGACTGCGAGAAACTTGGTCACACCCATGGAAAGTAGACATCCGGCTAACTCAAACCATGCCGGATGCTGGATGTTTTTGGACTAGAGAGTTCTGGATTAGAGTGGTTCAGTCTTAGTTTGCCAGCAGTGTTATCCTTTCTCCTAGAGAAATGCTTATAAATCACCTTCTGTACAGTTAGCTAGCATGCCCTTAGAAGGTTTTGTAGTCTGACTTAATTACGTACATTAACACTGGTCCTACAATTGACAGACAACTGCTTTTGCTATTCCACATACCCTGGCTTCTGTCATTTCCACTCCAATTCATCTGATGAAGTGGGTTTTACTCATGAAAGCTCATGACCTTGTATATTGGTTCGTCTCTAAGGCTGTGTCTAGACTACATGCCTCTGTCGGCAGAGGCATGTAGATTAGACAGATCGGCAGAGGGAAATGAAGCCGCGATTAAAATAATCGCGGCTTCATTTAAATTTAAATGGCTGCCCCGCTCTGCCGATCAGCTGTTTGTCGGCAGATCGGGGCAGTCTGGACGCGCCGCGTCGACAAAGAAGCCTTTCTTGATCGGCACAGGTATGCCTCGTGAAACCAGGTTTACCTGTGCCGATCAAGAAAGGCTTCTTTGTCGACGCGGCGCGTCCAGACTGCCCCGATCTGCCGACAAACAGCTGATCGGCAGAGCGGGGCAGCCATTTAAATTTAAATGAAGCCGCGATTATTTTAATCGCGGCTTCATTTCCCTCTGCCGATCTGTCTAATCTACATGCCTCCGTCGACGGAGGCATGTAGTTTAGATGTACCCTAAGGTGCCACCGGACAGCATGCTGTTTTGACATTAGCGGTGTGCCACAAGGATCCAAACATCCAGCATGCTTTGCTGGGTTCCTGCCGAACGTACTGGGAACTCCTGCGTTGGGACTTCCGTGACACTGTAGAATTCGTCGGGGATGAGATGCATGCTAAAGCATCCCAAATACGATAGTGTGTTGTGTGCGGCTGGTACAGCAAGCTAGAGAGAAGACAGGTGATTTTGAATGATACTTGACCAATACGGAACCTGTACCTGGCTGGGGTGGAATTTCTCTGCCTTGCTCCTTTCTGGGACTGGATGTTCCAAACAACGTAAAAACTGGGTGTAACCTGGTCACCAGGGTAATCTGTCATGAAAAGAAGTGAGCTCCTCATTTTAGAGCCATTTGAATGCCGCGAGACTCTGCTTCCCAGGTCAGAGTGGGAAAGTATTATCCCTTTCTGGGTTGTGCTAACAAAGCTGGCTGAGGCTAGGTTATTGGGCCAGCCGTTTAGATGGAATCCCAACACTTCCAATCTCAAATCCTGCACTGCTTGGTTTTCCAAAGGGCTCACGTTGCAGGCCTTCAGGCGTCCTGCAGAGCACTGCAAGCGAATCCTAGAACACTAGAACTGGAAGGGACCTTGCGAGGTCATCGAATCCAAGCCCAAGCACCGTGTAGATGTCTTGAGGAATGTCTTGGAGGGGAGAGGACAGTCTCTGACTGTCCGCGGCCCAAAAACGTATTCCATATTTTGCCTCAGTGGTTACTACACGTAACTCCCACCAGAAGTTCCATGGCGGGGGTGCTGTCTGCCCTGCAGAGCAGGCGTCTCGGCCAGACACGCAGTGCCAGGGACCGGGTGGCTGGCTGCTCTGGGGAACAAGGACCAGGTCCGTCAAGAGTCTGGTACCTCCTGTTGGCTGAGGGCTCCAGGACCATTGTGCACCATTTCTTCCCCTCTCGTCAGCTCAGGTGCCACCGTAGCTTCCCTGAGTGTCCAGTGACACCTTTTAATTGGGCTGTACGGCGGGGGAGGGGAAGGAGGTGGACACAAAATCCACTCGCCCACTCCCCTCCCCCAGGCTCTGGTGTGGGAGGGGAATTGTGGGGAACGTCTTTCTCCTCAGTTGGGGGCCACATCCGTGAGGGGTTTTTTTGTTGTTGTTTTTTTTTTTGCTTCTCACTTGTGTGCGGCCCCCGGCTGATTTTTCTGTGGGTCAGTGGCCCCCAACCGAAAAAAAAGCCCCCCCCCGCTATAAACCCCCTCGGCTCTATCGCTCTGTCAGCACAGTTGGTTTATAGCGGGGGGGGGAACCTTTTTTTAGGTTGGGGGCCACTGACCCACAGAAAACTCAGCTGGAGGCCGCACACAAGTGAGAAGCAAAACAAAAAAACCCTCACGGATGTGGCCCCCAACTGAGGAGAAAGACGTTCCCCACAATTCCCCTCCCACACCAGAGCCTAGAGGGGCCCGGGCGAGTGGATTTTGGGTGCTCCAGCCCTCTGGTGGGGTGGCGGGGCAGCTGGAGCACCAGCACGGGCTCCCCAATGCTGGGGGGAGCCCTGAGCCTTGGGGGCTGGATCCGTCCCCAGAGCCTGAGGTTCCCCACCCTGGTTTATAGCGAAAGCTGCAGCCTTTCAAGTGGATCCGCACGGCCAGGCCCCCTGTGCCGTTGACTTAAGTTCGGTCGCGTGCCCCGTGGTGACAGCCACGTGAGGGAAACGTCCTTCGGAATATTCTCCCTTCGCTTTGGCGCATGTAAGCCTGGGAACTGGGGAGTACCCCAGAACGGCCGCGCCGGCCAAGTGAACAGAGGCGATGGCCTCCCAATGTAATAAGAAAGAAAGTTGATGGACGAGGATGGGAGAGGAAGGCTGGGACAAGCGTGCACGAGATCTTTGCAGGTGTTTGATGCTGTTTCCTGTACCGGGTTCTACCACCTCCCCTCGAGAGGTCATCAAGTCCAGTCCCCTGTCCTCACGGCAGGACTCAGCACCGTCTAAACCATCCCTGACAGGCGTCTGTCCAACCTGCTCTTAGATATCTCCAGTGATGGAGAATCCACAATCCCCCCAGGCAATTTATTCCAGTGTTTCACCACCCTGACAGGCAGGAAGTTTTTCCTCGTGTCCAACCTAAACCTCCCCTGCTGCAGTTTAAGCCCATTGTTTCTTGTCCCATCCTCAGAGACCAAGGAGAACAATGTTCCCCCTCCTTCCTGTGACACCTTTTTAGACACCTGAAAACCACTATCCTGTCCCCTTTCCGTCTTCTCCTTTCCCAACTGGACAAGCCCAATGCAGTGTTGCGTGTCCATGGCGGTCCCAGGGTAGCAGACAAACAAGGCGGATGAGGTAATATCTTTTACTGGCCCAGCTTCTGTCTCCCTCCCCAACAGAAACAAAACTGCCTTTGTTGACAAAGGGCCGGCGTCAGACACCCCACCGCGACCCTCGGTAAATTGCTTTACTCGCTAATCGCCCTCGCTGCCAAAACGTGCACCCTGCTTCCTGTCCGAATTTGTCCCATTTCAGCCATTGGCGCAGGTGAGAATTTTCTCTGGTAGCCTGAGGGGGGCTGTGACGGGGCGAGGCAGCCCCGCACTGAACCTGAAGGGCCCAGCCACGGTTACCTGGCTGCAGAGGCCCCTCCCGTGCAGCCCTACCGAGCATGCCCAGGCTGTAGCTCCACTATAAAAGCCTGGGGAAGGACTCGGTCTGGGAGGTCAGCCGGAGGAGAAGGACCTGGGAAGGGAGCTCCTGCACAGCTGTTGCCCAAGACTCCAGGAGAGGCCGGAGGGGGCGCGGAGGCGAGCGGGTGCGACCCAGGGACTGCCTGCCGAGGAGGCGCCGGCCTGGGGGTCGCAGCAAGCTGGGTGAGGACAGGGGAAGGAACCCCAGGGAACCAGGTAGGAAGTGGCCCAGGGCAGGAACGGGAGCCGCCTCTCCCGCCCAGAGAACCTCGGCACGTTTCGGGCGGATTGCCCCGCCGAGGGAGTGACCCGTTACCCGGTCACTCACGGGGCCCTGGGCCGGGACCCGGTAGAGTAGGGTGGGCCCGGGTCCCCCTACCTGGGGTGCGTCCCTTCTACAACCCTAAACGGTGTTGTGGACTCAGGCCGGAGGGCCTTGGACTTGAGAGGGTAGGCGGGAGGGGCCCGCCACAGGGGCCCATTATTAATATTTGTCCCCCACGTAGCAGGGCCGACAGCCACCTTCGGTCCAGGGGCAAGGTGTAGGGGGGCGGGTCCATGCCCGGAAGGGGTGGGGCCTCAGGCAGAAGGGGCGGAGCTGAGGACTGTGCCCCTCCCCTCAGCCCTCAGAGCCACATGTGGTGGCTGGGAGCTCCCTTTGAAACACTGAGCTCCTGTCCAATCGCCCCCTGCCCCCCCATCGGTAGGCCTGCAGCCTGTTACCGGGGCATCCCTCAACCTCCTTGTTGGAAGCATGCAGATCCCATTCTCGGCACAGGCCCCTTGTGAAAGGACAACCAACAACGCAGTGAAGGCCTCCCCTTGAGCGTGTCTGGCCCACCCCACAGGAAGGCCGGGGGCCTCTGCCGCTGTGAGGAGGGTCCTCGTCACGCCTTGCCCTGTGTAGGGCGGTCACCTTGATCCAGGCATAAAAGGGTTAAAAACAGCCCCTGGAGAGGGAGCCAATCAGAAGGAGGAGAGAGGAGAGCCAATCAGGGCTCAGCTAAGCCCTATTTAAAGGGCTCCTGGAGGAGAGGCATGCGCTCTTGCTCCATCTCTGGAGGGAGAGGGACCTGGCTGCCTAGCTTGGACAAAGCAGTGCGGGGGAAAGGCAGGGTGAGCCAAGGCCGGAATAAAGGCCAGGCTGAGGCCTAGCTAACTGGGTCCAGGGAGGTACTAGGGCTGCGGAGGAGCAGCCAGGACAGGAGAAGGCAGCAGGTCCCACCCCCTCCTTGCCGATGGTGAGTGGCCATGTCAGAGCACAGTTTGCCCCTGAGGTAAGGGGCTAGATGGCGACTGGCAGTGGGTCACTGAGGCGAGGTGGGGATAGGGGATTGGGGGCTCCCTCAGGGGAGGACCCCAGAGCATGTGGGCACTGCAGCAGGGCAGTACCCAGAGGGGAGGGCACCGGGGTCTGGGAGGGACATGGGTCCTGGTGATCGGAGGAAGGACGTAAAAATACCCACAGGCGTGACACCGGCCAGAAGAGGGGGCTGCAGGGCTGGGCGGCGCTGATTCCCCAAGCGACCAGAAGGAGGCGCCGGGGTGGTGAGTCGCTGTGTGTTACCCTCTGGTGTCCAGCCTCCTGCCCTGCCTGCTGACGCATGACGTGTCACGATGGCAGCATGTCTGGAGGGGCCGTTCGCACCCTGAGAGCTCTGGCCCAGGACTGACTGTCGCCCCTGTAGGAGGCCTTGGTGCTGGTGGAGGGTGACCTGAAGGGGCGGGCGGGGATGGAGGCAGCCTATAGCATTTGGTACTGACTGGGCACTGGATCATGGCCTTGCCCTCTGAGACTGGTGTGTCGTCTCCTCTCAGGGATGTTCCCCTGCTGGGACCGGTCCTCTGGAGATGGCACTAGGGGGTTGATCTAAGCATCACATGTTCTGCACCAGGGCCTTCCCATATATATGGTGTGTGTGTGTGTGTGTGTGTGTCTGCAATACCCAGTACCAAGGTGTCTCCTTGGCCTGCTAACCCACGTCCTCCTGGGCCTGTGATCAGACTGTCCCTCCCGGCTCCCTGTCCCTGCCCTGTCCAGCACTGGGGTCACCCCAGCGCGAGCTGCGAGGAGGTGGGTGGTGCCTTGGCGGGTCGACAGACCTTGCTCCCAAGCGATTGCCTGTCCCTGCCTGGCTGTGGGCATGTGCAAAGGCCGCTCAGCCATTGGGGGGGGTTATGCAGAATTTTTGGGGGGAGCATGCAGTAGACGCTGCTCCAGCTACAACGCGAGGACTTCCTCGTCACGACTCTGGGGACGCGCGCTGCCAGACGTGGCCGTTGGAAAATGGGAGGGACCCAAGATGATGCCCACGGGGGGGCCTTTATTATGCTTTGTGAACCGTTTCCACGTTGAAGCTTCGCCCGTAATGTGCAGAGCCGCTGATGGGGACCCAGGGTCTCCTGGCTGTTCCGCACACATGAGGCTGGGGAAGAGCCTCGGGTGGCCTTCTGCTTTTCAGCTTTGCTGCTGCAGTGGCCTGTGGTTTCTGGGCGGGGGAGACTCCCTGGCCACACAGTTACCTCTGTGGCTTTTCTTTGGCGCCCTCGGTGAAAATCCCGGGATGGAAGGTAAAGTCAAGGCAGAGCAGATGTGAGCTCATTTGGCTCGGCCAACCCTGTGGGCCCAGTCACAATTCTCACTCACACCTGGAGATGGGTGCTAGTGGAAGAAAGCCCTTGAGAAGCAGAGCGTAGAGTTAGGCAGGGGAGGGCCAAACCAATGCCCAGCACAGCCCCCGGCAGGGGGAAGCCCTGGGCGTGACAGGACTGGGATCCATTAACCCCGGTGATCTAGGAAGAGCGTTCTAGAGATGTCTACAGGCTACCGAGAGTCCACAAAGCACCTTCTGCTGAAGGAGCAGCAGCTATTGAGAAACCTCACCTCCTCGCTATGGTGCCAACAGAGGACTGTGTCAACCCACATCTGGCCTTGCCTAGACATCATGCCTGTGGCCGTAGTACGGTTGGCCCCTATAAGATCAGAACACCAACATAAACACCTTCAGAGATGACTATGCTTCTTGCGTAGAATGGCCATGCTGGGTTGGACCACTGGTGCATCTAGCCCAACAGCCTGTCTTCCAACAGTGGCCACTGCCAGATGCCCCAGAGGGCATGAACAGAAGAGGGCAATTATTGAGTGATCCAGCCTCTGCCATTCAGCCCCAGCTTCTGGAAGTTTAGGTACCCCCGGAGCATGAATTTGCGTCTCTGACGGCCATTGATGGATCTATCGCTCATGGATGGACGGCCATTGATGGACTTATCCATGACCTATCCTTCATGAACTTATTCTGAATGGAGACCTGTTATACATAGCAGCATAGTCATGTCACTAGACCTCTACAAAAAGGGTTTGACTTGAGTTTCTCATCAACATATAGATAATCTGTTATCTACATAGGTCTGTTTTGGGGCCGGTTCTGCTTAACATCTTCATCAACGGTTTAGATGATGGCATAGAAAGTACGCTTATAGAATCATAGAATCATAGAATAATAGGACTGGAAGGGACCTCAAGAGGTCATCGAGTCCAGCCCCCCGCCCTCAAGGCAGGACCAAGCTCCACCTACACCATCCCTGACAGATGTCTATCTAACCTGTTCTTAAATATCTCCAGAGAGGGAGATTCCACCACCTCCCTTGGCAATTTATTCCAATATTTGACCACCCTGACAGTTAGGAATTTTTTCCTAATGTCCAATCTAAACCTCCCCTGCTGCACTTTAAGCCCATTACTCCTTGTCCTGGCCTCAGAAACCAAGAGGAACAAATTTTCTCCTTCCTCCTTGTGACACCCTTTTAGATATTTGAAAACCGCTATCATGTCCCCCCTTAATCTTCTTTTTTCCAAACTAAACAAGCCCAGTTCATGAAGCCTGGCTTCATAGGTCATGTTCTCTAGACCTTTATTAAGTTTGATGATACCAAGCTGGGAGGGGTTGCAAGCGCTTTGGAGGACAGTGTCATCATTCAAAATGACCCAGACGAACTGGAGAAATGGTCTGAGGTAAACAGGATGAAGTTTAATAAGGACAAATGCAAAGGGCTCCACTTAGGAAGGAACAATCCGTTTCACACGTACAGAATGGGAAGCGACTGTCTAGGAAGGAGTCCTGCCAAAAGGGATCAAGAGATCAGAGTGGACTTCAAGCTAAATACGTGCCAACAGTGTGACACTGCTGCAAGAAAAGCAAATATGATTCTGGGAGGCATTCACAGGAGTGTTGAGAGCAAGACACCAGAAGTCATTCTTCCGTTCTACTCTGCACTGATTAGGCCTCAATTGAGTCTTGGGTCCAGTTCTGGGCATCACATTTCAGGAAAGCTGTGGAGAAATTGGAGAAGGTCCAGAGAAGATCAACAAGAATGATGAAAGGTCTAGAGAACATGAGCTATGAGGCAAGGCTGAAAGACTTGGGCTTGTTTAGTTTGGAAAGGAGAAGACGGAGAGGGGACAGGATAGCAGTTTTCAGGTGTCTAAAAAGGTGCCACAGGGAGGAGGGGAGAAATCGTTCTCCTTGGCCTCTGATGATAGGACAAGAAGCAATGGGCTTAAATTGCAGCAAGGGAGGTTTAGGTTGGACATTAGGAAAAGCTTCCTGACAGGATGGTGAAACACTGGAATAAATTGCCTAGGGAGGTTGTAGAATCTCCATCACTGGAGATATTTAAGAGCGGGTTGGACAGACACGTGTCAGGGATGGTCTAGATGGTGTTTGGTCCTGCCGGGAGGGCAGGGGACTGGACTTGATGATTGCTCAAAGTCCCTTCCAGTTCTAGTATCTATGATTCTATAATGTCAATTGTTCCCCCAAAGTGGAGGTCACAAGTGTTTCTTAAGGGTCCATCAAGCTTAGCTACACCCAGGGAGATTTCTGAAACACCTGTACAATGGTCATACCCTGGGCAGAAGCGGGAAGCGCATAAGCATGAGAAAAAAAAGTTCAAGCGTGCATCCTCCCTCCCTCCCCAGGCCAAGTCATAATTTTCTCTCCAGAGCCGAGAATACAACCGTTCGAGCAGGAAATGCCAAAAATATGCCACACTGACAAAATGATCCGCATGTCCCTACTGGGACGTCTTCAGAATATGGTTGTTTGACAAGTTAATTGACCTCCCATGTAATCACAAGCCTGCAAATCTTTGCAAATTGATCCGTTTCTCTTGGACTCTAACCCCCGGTTTGTGGGTTGGCTCCAGTAATCCCCTGTCAGGTTCCAGCTACTCAGCTGCACGTTTCTCAGCACCGTCACTTGCTGTGACTCACAAGCCGTTGACCTCGAAACAGTGGGAGCTTTCATACTTCCCCCAGAAAGATTGGGAGTTGTAGGACACAGATGAAATGCCCCTACGTGGTACGGCCACTAGATGGCACCACGATACTGCAGTGTGTGTTGTCCTCAGCTGAAGAGGTGGTTCCATTCTGTTCAAATAGCAGCGGGTGGACCCTATAAGCCACATGTGGGTTTTTTTCTTTCCATAGACATCATGGCTGGATTTCCTATCTGTCCGGGTGGTGAAACACTGGTATAAATTGCCCAGAGAGGTTGTGGAATCTCCATCCCTGGAGATATTTAAGAGCAGGTTGGATAGACATCTGTCAAGGATGGTCTACTCAACACACAGTCTGTTTGTTTGCAGCCCACCGTGCGGTTTGGGTTAACGCCAGGCTCAACACATGAGTGGGCACCAAAACAAAAAAGTAGTCGATATAATGTTCTTCTGTTGCTATGTGTTTCAGTAGTTAAATTTCTCGTCTATCATTGCTCATTAAAAGTGCTGTCGGATGGGTGGAAATTGGGTAAATATTGCATGTTATTAATATCAGCAGAACTGACTTAAATGGGGACTGTGTGTTGAATACTCTTGCTTTAATCTTTGTGTTAATGCCCGTCAGTGTGAAAGAAGCTATTTGCGTATATATCTGCATGTACGTGCAACCACACTTAAGTTGCGGCCCTCGGCATGTGCTGTGAGTGTCATTGTGGCTTCCAAAGTTGTCTAGCCCAGGGTTACTCAGGGCTTAGTCCTGCCGGGAGGGCAGGGGACTAGACTCGATGACCTCTCGAGGTCCCTTCCAGTTCTAGCGTTCCATGAGTCTATGGTCTTTCCAAGACAGGGCAGGCAGAAAAGTCTGACCACATGGGTGGGCCTTGAATTAGTTAAGCAATAGCATTCGTAAATCAAAACAAAGGTGGCTGAAAACGAAACTCTCATGGGACTTGAGACAGAACCGTCTGTACTAATGGCACGGCTAAATAACACCGACACTTCTCTAAGGATACTGCATTGGAAAGATTAAGCCCTCCACCAGGAAAAGAGAGGGACAGATAAAGTCTTTGCTATATTGCCATGATTGTTTACCCTGCTGTCATTTCCACAGTGACAAATCCACCTCGAGTAGCAATGTCAACTCATTAGACCTTGTAATAGCAAGTTGTTTTTTTCTAATGAATTTGTTAGTCTCTTGTGGCAAGTCCCTGTTTACTCTTGAAAACAGCATTAAACAGCCCCCAGAAATGCGAGATTCTGGCTTTTTTAAGTGTGGGAGATTTTGTTTGTACGATTCTAGAATTAGCACTACTATGGAAATGACAAGCCAGCACAAAGGGTAGGGCTTCCTGCTGAAGGTGGCTCAGTTCTTGAGCAAGTTAATGGACTTGCTTTCTCCCCAGAAATCTGTGTTGAAATCCTGGACTGAGTTTGTCTCCATTTGCCCCGGTAGCTACCTGATGCTCACGACTTTTTCCCTGAATTAGTTCAGAGCCCAGTAATGTGTTTGATTTGCTCTAAATGATTCCATCTGATGTGTGTTTGTCAACACCGATTTCATCGGCAATATACCCGCTCATGAGACAAAGAACCATTTCTCTGGCCATTGTTATAGATACATGAGCCTTCTCCAACTGGCATGGGGTAGTCCTTTAAAAAGATCAAGTTGAGTAAATGTGTATCAAGGTACTTGGGCAAGGACCTCTCCAACATGAAGAAACAACGCAAGGGCCTGTTCTCCGGTACAATATCTAGCAATACCCCATCATTGTCATTTTGGGACTCACCCAATTTGCACACCACAGCCCCCCAAAGCTATAGATCAAGTTTCCTCAAATGCAGTGACCACCGTGACCAGCCTGTCTTATGTGCAGTCCCATCCTAGAAGGAAGGTGGCCGATTGTCGTAAGTCTCCAGATATTAGGAACATATACATTGTATTGTATGAGTGAGTGCACAGCCGTGGCACTGAATAATGGACTTGGTGAGGTTTTGTCAGTGGCTGTTTTGGGCAGGCAGTTGCCAACCTCAGGTCACATCTTCACTCCATGGAAGATCAATCTTCTAGTGTTTGATTTAGCGAGTCTAGTTGAGACCCGCTCAATCAAATTTAGAGGGTGCCCCCCCTCAGGCATTCAATAGTCTTGCACTTGCTAGAAGTAAAGGAAGCCACCAAGCTCGGCATAAGGTAAGGCGATTCCAGCTACGTATTTTACGTAGCTGGAATTGTGCACCGTAAGCTGAGCTGCTGGGTCAAGGGTAGACCTGGCCTTAGTCTTTACTCTTCCCGTTTTAAGTCTTTCCCCTGATCTGTGCTTACATGGCACTTGGGTCTTGAGTCAGAAAATGCCACCACTCAGGATGTGCTCAGTCACTAGCTTTATCTGTCGTAGGGGGAAGCAGCAGAAACATCTTCAGAAGGTCCCCCTAGTTGGGTCATCACTGGGAAATAAATGAAGCATCTCTAGAGCCAGAGCCAAATCCCAGACCCCTCCCCCTTGAGGTAAATGACTACGCCCATGGGCCGTGACGGTAGCAAGCAGATACGCTCTTATGGGGTTCAGCCACTAGGGGGCGACCTTTGGATGAAGCGAGAGTCCAAAAGGAAACTGAGTGGGTGACAAGGCAGAGGCATGCAACTGGAGAAGGAGGCGTACATCACACAGCGCCCCCTTGTGGATCCTGTGGGTATCTAATGTGAAGTACTCAAGAGAGACCAGACAAGGAGGGATATCTCTATATAAAACCATGGTACGCCCTCATCTTGAATACTGCGTACAGATATGGTCGACTCATCTCCAAAAAGACATAGTGGCATTGGCAAAGGTTCGGAAAAGAGCAACAAAGACGATTAGGGATTTGAGACGGGTCCCATATGAAGAGGGATTTAAAAGACTTGGACTTTTCAGCTTAAAAAAGAGGAGACTAAGGGGGGATATGAGAGAGGTCTATAAAATCATGACTGGTGTGGAAAAAGTGAATAAGGAAAAGTTATTTACTTGTTTCCACAACATAAGAACTAGGGATCACCAAATGAAATGAAATGAATAGGCAGCAGGTTGAAAATAAACAAAAGGAAGTTTTTCTTCACTCAGCGCACAGTCAACCTGTGGAACTCCTTGCCAGAGGATGCGGTGAAGACTAGGACTTTGACAGGGTTCAAAAAAGAGCTAGGTAGATTCATGGGGGTTAGGTCCATTGATGGCTATTAGCCAAAATGGGTAGGAAGGGTGTCCCTAGCCTCTGTTTGTCTGGAAATGGGTGATAGGAGAGGGATCATGTGAGGATTTCCTGTTGTGTTCACTCCCTCTGGGGCATCAACTATTGGTCATTGTCGGCGGTCAGGGTACAGGGCAAGATGGACCTTTGGTTGGACCCAGTCTGGCCGTTCTGATGTTCGTTTGCGGAGTCAGAGATGCAGCATGAGGCTTCACTCATGGTGTTGAGGCAATAAAGGCATCTCCTGAGACCCACTTCCTCAGTAGCACCCGAAATGGGCCTGAGTTGGATGGCGCCAGAGTGCCCACCCATGCTCATCTGCAAGAACTCACGGGCTTCCTTAAGAAGCCAGTGTCAGCTCCCATGCCTCTTTCCTGTCTGAGGCTCCTTCCCGCCAGATCTCTTCCTACCCCCCATTCCTGACACTCTCCCCGTGCTCCCCAGCCAAGCGTGCCCCCACAACCTCTCACATCCACCTTTTAGAGCTTCATTTTACATAAGAACATAAGAACGGCTATACTGGGTCAGACCAAAGGTCCATCTAGCCCAGTGTCCTGTCTGCCGAACAGAGGTCAAGGACACCATTTTATCCCCTGGCTAATAGCCTTTTATGGACCTAACCTCCATGAAATTATCTAGCTTCTCTTTAAACTCTGTTATAGTCCTAGCCTTCACAGCCTCCTCTGGCAGGGAGTTCCACAGGTTAACTATGTGCGGTGTGAAGAAGAACTTTCTTTTATTAGCTTTAAACCTGCTAGTTTTGTTTCCTTTCCACCCCTACGCCTTCCCCAGTCCCTTGACCAGCTTCTGTTTCCTGAACGAGGCTGGGTTTTGATGACTAGCACAGTGTTGTGTGTTGGGTTTGCCCATGGAGGAAAGAAGGCCGAATGCTTTCGCTGTTATTTATTGAGCACCCAATAGATTCCGAAAACCCGAGATAACAATGGATGGGAGATAAAATTCTCCATTAGCGAAATCGTTGCTATTTGGGCTAGTAAATAGTTTTCTGGGCATCTTTCCCACGTCCTGGCACTGAAACGGGATGTAAGAATTGGAGGCATTAAACCATCACTGGAGTATACAGCAGGAAACAACCAAAGGGGAAGTGCTCGTGTCTCTGCTTCAAGACGTGGCCTTCACCGGGGGCATTCTCAGTCATCTGCTCCAGCTCCTGCCTCCTGGGGCTTTCAGAATGGTGAACGGCAGCGATGGCTGAACGCCTGCATAATCCTCCGCGTGGGGGAGCGACATCCGGCAGCGTGTTTGCTGACTTTCCAGCTCTTCTCTTGCTGAAGCCAAACCTGGACAAAGCATATGGAATTAAAGATTGCAGAGATTAACAAGATGGGGACTTTTCCACGTGGAAAAGAGGAGACTGAGGAGGGGATGTGCTAGAGGTCTTTAAAAGCATGACCGGTATGGAGAAAGTGAATAAGAAAAAGTTATGTATTGTTTTCATAACATAAGGATTAGGGAGCCACCAAATGAAATTAATAAGTAGCAGATTTAAAACCAACAAAAGGAAGTTTTTCTTTACAACATGCTCAGGCAACCTGTGGAACTCCTTGCCGGAGGATGTTGTGAAGACCAGAACTTTAACGGGGTCAAAAAAGAACTAGAGAAATTCATGGAGAGTAGGCCCATCAATATGTATTAGCCAGGATGGGCAGGGATGGTGTCCCTAGCCTATGTTTGTCAGAGGCTGGAAAAGGATGACAGGGGAAGAATCACTTGATACTACGCTGTTCCGTTCACTCCCTCTGGGGCATCTGGCATTGGCCACTGTCAGCAGACAGGACACTGGGCTAGATGGACCTTTGGTCTGACCCAGCATGTCTGTTCTTATGTTCAATCTGGTCAGAATTTAATAACCCACGGGAACAGGTCATAAGCAGGGTCACCCAGAATCACTAGGGAGATGGAGACCGCAGAGGTCATTATTATCACTATAGTTTTGTAATAATGTGGCACCCAGGAGCAACATTCCCACTAATTTTTCTATCTATGTGCAGAATAAATTTTGTTACGTGCACCAAGGCATGTGCAAATGTGCACCACCAGTAGAAACTCATGATGGCTGGCACCTGAATCTTTCTGGGGTGGCCACGCAAGTGTTCATCTTACAGGGAACACTGCTTAGGAGTCCTATTCAGGAAGCTACCGTGCCAGGCGCTGTACAAACACAACAGCAAGGCAGTCCCTGCCCCAAGGAGCTGACAATCTAAGACAGAGACAAGAGACGGCCGATGGAGACAGACCAGGAAGTACAAGCTGTTGTCACGTTCTTTACAGGCCCCCCGGCAAAGGAGAACTTTGAGTTTCACGTTACAGAACCTTTTGCTTTTCTGGCCCATTCAAAGATCCTGGTTTGTACGGCTTCGGCCTGTGGCCAAACAGGAAAATGCCTTGAGACATCAAAATGCCTTGGACAGCTGGGCTTTCTGGAGTGACATGAGGGGGACAGAAAAAGAAGAAACACGTTAGGCTGTACCATGAAGTGCAGCTGGGGACCGTGTATTATTTAATGTGATTTTTTTTTTAAGCAATCACTAGATCTGAGGCCTTCTCCACAAAGGCCAGGCCCTCGCCGTGTGACCCAGGCGCTGCCCAATCCAGAGTCTCCTGCCACAGAGAAACACGAGGCCTGGGTGAGGAATTAAAAGTCTACGTGCTGTTGACACTCTGCCAGGCTGTGGGAGAGGTGGGAACTGGAGGAAAGGAGATAAGGAGATGGGGAATCGGGGCAGAGGGGCACAGCAGTTTGGGACAAGTGACCCAGATGGGGGAAGGAGACCGGGCACTAGATACACAGGCCATGTCTACAAGAGAAGATTCCTAAGTTCGACTTCTGGGCACCCGGTTTTACACATTCGAAGTCCCGTGTCCTCACTGCGGGGAAGCATTGAATGTCGTCTGAGGCGGGCTCCGTTAATGTGGACGCGCTACCTCAGATTCAGAGCCCCACGGAGCGGCGGGAAGCCTCCTGGAGGCCAATTAGTCCAAATTAGCAGCCCTGGAGCATCCACACGAGCGTTATTTCCAACTTACAAGCTCGGGAATAGCGTCACGCCTCGTGAGAAGCCGGACTACGGCGTTCGAATCTCGTTGCCCCTTCGTCTGGACTAACGGGCCTGGTGGTGTGGACAAATTCAACTGTGGGGGACTAATTTCAGACTAAGGTCCTAGTGTAGACCAGGCCGCAGGGCCAAGAAGCGTGGGAAGGCTGCAATTTCTTACCTGAAGGGCAGGGCTCCCGTCAGACCAATCCTGGTCCGAACAGCTTATCTGGAAAACACTTTCCCTGCTACGTCCAGGCTTAACACCTTGCTTAAAAGAGTCACGTAGGCAAAAGCGGATTGTTTCCTCCAGGAAGCATTTACCCCAGCAGGAGAACGGGAAAACATGGACAGATTTCTGGAAGAAAAAGATTTCTCCACCAGGGGTTTAGATTTCTCTGGTCTTCCCCCCAAAAAAACCTCTCCCCTCCAACTCACCCAGCCTCAGGGAGAGGGGCTAGCATTAGATTTCCTCTGTCTTATCCCTTTCAACTGGCCAATGGGGGTGTTGGGTCTGTTACCTCCCACCCCATAAAGACACTGAACCCCATTTTACCCAGATCTTTTACTGCCCGACTAGAATCTTGCACCGGGCCCGTTTCCACCTCTGCCACTGCCCTAGCATGTCACCTTGCCTCGCTGTGCCTCGGTTTCCCCAGGAGTAACAGCGGGAGAATGGCACGACTCTCCTTTGTACAATGCATTGACATCTGTGGAGGAAAAGTGCTGTGCAAGAAGTTGGTGTAATTATTAAACCGGGAAAGCAGTGCCCAGGGTTACTACCCAGAGGCTAACGAGACAAGGGCTGCTAACTGCACCCCTTCGGGACATGTCTCACGGGACCCAATGATTCCCTGTGATTATACATCCTTCTGAATTGAACATTTCCCCCCAGCTATTGCAGTTGGGTTAATTACTTCTTCCTAAGCTCGCCACTTACCCCTGCCGGAAATCACAGCTGATGCAGACAGTCTCTCATGCCTCTAACAAGACAAAGCACAGTTATCACAGTATTTGTTTTGAGAGCCGGGTACTAACCTTATCAACAGGAAGGAGTGTGCTCGTATTCCCCTACGGGTGTGCTCGTTCATAGAGAGTAGGGGCAGCCGGGTAGCTCCCTGACAGCGTCTGCGAACAGACGGGCTTGCAGAAATCAGAGCTTTGCTTCAGAGAGTCTTCGCCAAAGCGGGAAGTGAGACCACACAGCGGATTGTGCAACAACAGACAGTTCCCTCCCCACCAAATACATAGGCTCCTGCCAAGACGCTCATATTCAATCTCACAAGTCATTCATCCGCTCTGCTCTGTTGGAGTATGGTGTCCAGTTCCGGGCACCACATTTCAAGGCAGATGTGGAGAAATTAGAGAGGGTCCAGAGAAGAGCAAGCAAAATGATGACAGGTCTAAAGAACATGAGCTGTGAGGCAAGGCTGAAAGAACTGGTCTTGTTCAGTTTAGAAAAGAGAAGACGGAGAGGGGACATGATAGTTTTCAAGTGTCTAAAAGGGTGTTACAAGGAGGAGGGAGAAAAATTGTTCTCCTTCCTCTCTGATGATAGGACAGGGAGAACATAAGAACGGCCACACTGGGTCAGGCCAACAGTCCATCTAGCCCAGTATCCTGTCTGCCAACAGTGGCCAATACCAGATGCCCAAGAGGGAGGGATCACAACAGGCAATCCTTGTGTTATCCCTCCTGTCACCTATTTCCAGACAAACAGAGACTAGGGACACCATTACTATCCATTCTGGCTAACAGCCATTGATGGACCTGTCCTCCATGAATCTATCTAGCTCTTTTTTGAACCCTGTCAAAGTCCGAACCTTCACCGCCTCCTCTGGCGAGGAGTTCCACAGGTTGACTGTGCACTGAGTGATGAAAAACTTCCTTTTGTTTGTTTGAAACCTGCTGCCTGTTCATTTCATTTGGTGACCCCTAGTTTTTATATTGTGGCAATTAGTAAATAATTTCTCCTTATTCACTTTTTCCATACCAGTCATGATTGTATAGACCTCTATCCCGTCCTCCCTCTTTTTTAAGCTGAAAACTCTTGGTCTTTTTAATCTCTCTTCATAAGCAACGGGCTTAAACTGCAGCAAGGGAAGTTTAGGTTGGACAGTAGGAAAAACTTCCTGTCAGGGTGCTGAACACTGGAATAAGTTGCCTAGGGAGGTTGTGGAATCTCCATCACTGGAGATATTTAAGAGCAGGTTGGACAGACACCTGTCAGGGATGGTCTAGACGATGCTTGGTCCTGCCGTGAGGGCAGGGGACTGGACTCAATGGCCTCTCGAGGTCCTTCCAGTTCTATGATTCTTTGATTCTCTGAATCTGATTTCTGTTGCGCACATGGCGTTTCATGTTGAATAGGCAGCACCTTCAGGAGGTATTTTGGGAGGGTGTCTCTGCGAATCAGGAAACCCTGTGTGGACGTAGCCAGGTAAGGATTTCCCCATTTGGGGGCTGTGAGTGAAACAGACACTTGCCAGAGGCTGAGCTACATGTGGGGCTGCTCCGAGCGGGATTTTACCCCACATCGTGTGCCCCACACTTTTGGCATTGATTCTTGCAGGGGCTTGAGGATGGACTTGCCAGGATTCGCTGCATCCCAGAAGCCTCTGGTTATAGAAGCATCCTTCAGAACAGCACCTATGCCGTTGTTCTTGTGCGCCAAACTCTCCTCTTTGGGCCTGATGGATTGTCCCTTCTCGGCTAAAATGCCGATCGCACGAGCGTGCCGTCGTTGGGAGTGATCCCGCGATCCGGCTGGTGGTTACGCTGGGGGATCCCCTGGCCCAATGACTCTAACTAAATACGGCTCAATTGTGGCTGTAGCCAGGCGTGACGCGGGCATGTAACCGTGCTTGTAAATAACAGCGTGCGGCGGCAGAGGCTGAAATTACGTCCCTCCAGACAGCCATTCGGCAGGGGAGAGAATAGGACGCGCAGGCTGTAATGCTATGCATTAAAAAGCACTTATGCCGCTAAAAGCGGCATTAGAATAGCACATAAACATTGGCTGTCAGTAGCGCAATGGGGCTCTGGAGTCCAAAGGGAACCTCCGGTGGCCTAGCAGAGCCTGAAGAAGGGGGCGGGGGAGAAAAGCTGCTTCATGGGTTGTATTGATGCACCAACTTAGTCATATTCCTTCTTTCCCGGGGGGGAGGGGCTGACATGCCTGCCCGGTCCGTACCAACTCAGTCACAATCCTTCCCATGGGGGGGGGGGGGGGATGAGGGCGGGGCTGACATGCCTGCCCTGTCCGTACCAACTCAGTCACAATCCTTCCGGGGGGGCGGGGCTGACATGCCCACCTGGTCCGTACCAACTCAGTCACAATCCTTCCGGGGGGGGCGGGGCTGACATGCCCACCTGGTCCGTACCAACTCAGTCACAATCCTTCCGGGGGGGCGGGGCTGACATGCCCACCTGGTCCGTACCAACTCAGTCACAATCCTTCCCGGGGGGGGGGGGGATGAGGGCGGGGCTGACATGCCCACCTGGTCCGTACCAACTCAGTCACAATCCTTCCGGGGGGGCGGGGCTGACATGCCCACCTGGTCCGTACCAACTCAGTCACAATCCTTCCGGGGGGGGCGGGGCTGACATGCCCACCTGGTCCGTACCAACTCAGTCACAATCCTTCCGGGGGGGCGGGGCTGACATGCCCACCTGGTCCGTACCAACTCAGTCACAATCCTTCCGGGGGGGCGGGGCTGACATGCCCACCTGGTCCGTACCAACTCAGTCACATTCCTTATTCCCCTGGGGGGAGGAGGGGGCTGACATGCCTGCCCGGTCCATACCAATTCAGTCACATTCCTTCTTCCCCGGGGGGACGGGGGCGGGGCTGACATGCCCACCTGGTCCGTACCAACTCAGTCACAATCCTTCCGGGGGGCCGGGGTCCATACCAACTCAGTGATATTCCTTATTCCCCCGGGGGGCAGGGGCTGACATGCCTGCCCGGTCCGTACCAATTCAGTCACATTCCTTATTCCCCTTGGGGGGGCAAAGGGGGAGGCTGACATGCCCGCCCGGTCCATACCACCTCAGAGGGAACCCCCGGGAAGCACACCGAGTAGCTTAGCAGGTCTCTCGGCAGCATGCTTGGGACAGGGACAGAGTCGATGTGGAGTGGATCACATGATCCGAAGCCACCTGAATGCTATAAATTCAGACACTGCATGCGGAGGGCCCACGTGGTAACACGTTTATGGTGCCAGCGCAGTTTAATTCTTGGTGGGATGCTTTGCCAGCACCCGTCCCTGTCCTCTCCAGCATGGACTTGCACATCAGAGAGGAAATCGATCTGCATCTAGAGCAATCCACGCGACCGTGCAGGCCCTTATCTACTCTGTATTTGAGAGAGTTTGTCTGTCCGCCTGCCTGGCTGTCTGCTCAAGAGCTCCTCCTACGCCATAGGAACTGGGGACACCACATTTGGGATGCAGCCTCCTCTTATCCTAACTTAAAGCAAGGTTTGGTTGTGCCAGGACAATGGGATGTGCCTGGAATGAGATTGCCTCTCTGAAAACCATTCAGAAAAGAGATAGAATCACCAGGCAGGTGAAAGGGGTTGGCTGGAGACTCTCCCCCACCCCCGCTGGCTGGTACTGCCTGCACCCCAAGTCTCCCACCCCCCTGTAACAATATGGTTTTTCTGTAACCATGATGGAAGGCCTGAAGCCATATTGGCAGCCAGACTGAAGAGCAGCAGCCATTAGCTGTAAGGCCTAGAGTCACATCCTCACAGTTCCATCTAAATTGTATTAAGTGTCACACCAGGCTGTGACGAGGGGACTTTCTCCTGATCACTCCCTCACAGTCACCAGATAAAGAAACAGATCTCAAGATGGGTAAAGAAAACGTAAGTCACCCCATTCCGTCGGGCAAGAAACTGCTTCTCAATAGTTGAGGTTGTGCAATCCTCAGTCTATGATCATTGTCATTACACTTCCCGATCGTTTGACTGTGTGATCTCTGTGTGGTTCGTAACTGTTTCTGTCTGCTGTACAATTAATTTTGCTAGGTGCCAATCAAGTAAGGTGGTGGGGTCTGATTGGTTAGGTAATTTTATTAGGATTGGTTAGTAAAATTACACTAAAATAATTGGTTACGGCCTAGCTAAGCAGAGACTCAGATTTCATTATATAAACTGGGGTCCAAGAAGAAGATTGGAAGTAACAGAAGCAGAAGGAAAGAAGCAAAAGGCTAGAAGAAGACCAAAGACAAGGAACATCAAGAAGAAGGGCGAAGACCTGGAAGAATATCTCATCTCCGAGACACAGCCTAAGATAAGAGCTTCCAGGACTCTCCTGCACGACCATGACATACAGCCGTTAAGATCCAGAGAGACTGATATTGCCTGGCCAACAGGGGAAGTCTGCCTGTACCAGGATTGGTGAGCATATTACTGTGGCTGTGTCTAGACTGCATCCCTTTTCCGTAAAAGGGATGCAAATTAGACACATCGCAATTGCAAATGAAGCGGGGATTTAAATCCCCCCCGGTTTATTTGCATAAACATGGCTGCCACTTTTTTCCGACTTGGAGCTTTGCCGGAAAAAAGCGCCAGTCTAGACGGGGATCTTTCGGAAAATAAAGCCTTTTCTGAAAGATCCCTTATTCCTTATTTTAACTTATTTTAAGAGAAATAAGGGATCTTTCGGAAAAGGCTTTATTTTCTGAAAGATCCCCGTCTAGACTGGCGCTTTTTTCCGGCAAAGCTCCGAGCTGGAAAAAAGCGGCAGCCATGTTTATGCAAATGAAGCGGGAGGGATTTAAATCCCCGCTTCATTTGCAATTGCGATGTGTCTAATTTGCATCCCTTTTACGGAAAAGGGATGCAGTCTAGATACAGCCTGTGGCTGTGTCTACATTGGCACCCCTTTCCAGAAAAGGAATGCTAATGAGACACTTCGGAATTGCAAATTCCGCGGGGGATTTAAATATCCCTCGCGGCATTTGCATTTACATGGCTGCCGCTTTTTTCCGGCTCTGGGTTATGCCGGAGAAAAGCGCCAGTCTAGACATGATTTTCTGGAAAATAAGCCCTTTTCCGGAAGATCCCTTATTCCTACTTGAAAGAATAAGGGATCTTCCGGAAAAGGGCTTATTTTCCAGAAGTGTCTCATTAGCAATTCCGAAGTGTCTCATTAGCATCCCTTTTCCAGAAAGGGGTGCCAATGTAGACACAGCCTGTGTGTTTAGCATGTGTATTCTGCTTGTTTGGGAATTGTCAATACATAGAGGAGAAGGATATTACTGTGTGAGGCTCTTTCAGTGACTAAAGATCCTGCAAAACCCGCAGGAAGATGCACCCTGAGCCGTAGGAATTGGATAAGGGTGGGTGTGTAAATTGACAGGGTTGCACCTTGAGTCCTAGGAACTGGGTAATGGTGTGTATCCCTACAGAGTGGAAGGGATAGAGATATTTGTGCGGGTAACACCCGAGGCATCCTGTTGGGAGGGCAAAGGAGGGCTGAAGTCCCCCTCCCTCCCATTTGTATGAGAGTATTGCTGGTTGTTCCCCTTTGTCAGGGCGTGAGGGGAAAGTGCCCAGTTTGCTGCATTTCTCACTCTGGCTGGGGAGCGCAGCCAACCTGGACCTGCCCCAGCTGCAGGGATATGCACCCCTCGCACTGCTGTGCCGGCTGGAGCTGCAGCTGCCATGGAAAGGTGTCTCTCACCTGGTCCCAAACTGCTGCAGTGAGAGAGGTCTGGGGTTGTCCTCTCTCCCTGGAGCAGCCTGTGTACTGACTCCTCCCCAGCCCCACCCCAATGATTCAAATGAAGCCTGAACATTTTCATTGTATTTTCCACAAAGCAATAATTAATTAAGGACCCAACACAACACGAGGTAAATCTTTGTGCGTGCGTGCGTCAGCTCTTGCCTCAGCTCACCCTCCATCCAAGAATTTTGTACCAGAAAGATCAAGGGAAATAACTGAGGTATTTAAAAGCAAGAAGAGTTCCCCTGATTTTTCAGGTGAAGGATTTTGCCACTTTGGAGTGGCCTGGCCATACGAGTCTGGACATGTATTTCTCTTATTAATAATAATGAGAAGAAAAATGAATAAATCCTTTCAAACTTTAAAAGTGAAAGTTCTTTCTTTTACCATTCTATATCCCTACGACATCTTAGCTAAGTCACCTCAGTAGACTCCTATCTTACAACATGGTGGCTACATCTAGACTGGCATGATTTTCCGCAAATGCTTTTAACGGAAAAGTTTTCCCGTTAAAAGCATTTGCGGAAAAGAGCGTCTAGATTGGCAAGGATGCTTTTCCGCAAAAGACGCGGTTTTGCGCAAGAAAGCCCCGATCGCCATTTTCGCCATCGGGACTTTTTTGCGCAAAACAATTTTCAGCTGTCTACGCTGGCCCTCTTGCGCAAAAACATTTCCAGAAAAGGGCTTTTGCCTGAACAGGAACATCAAAGCATTCGCGCAAGAAGCACTGATTTCGGACAGTAGAACGTCAGTGCTTTTGCACAAAATCAAGTGGCCAGTTTAGACAGCTGGCAAGTTTTTCCGCAAAAGCAGCTGCTTTTGCGGAAAAACTTACCAGTCTAGACGCAGCCGGTGTGACCATTCAATTCCAGCAGAGGGCTTCTTTATTTTATTTTATTTTATTTTATTTTATTTTATTTTTTGGGAATGGACTTTCAACTTTTACCGTATTCCTTAAATATTCCCAGTTATGGTAAAATTTCTCCTTTGGAGGGAAGTTGATTTTTTTTTTCCTTCTGAAATGTCAGTTGAACCTCTCAGCTGAGCAAGAACAAAAAGATACTCAGTGGGCAGAAACAGAAGCTGACAGCATCTTCTTGACTCTTTGAAACTCACTGGGGCTGGCAGGACGATCTGAAAAAGTCGGCTTTAGAACGCCAAGAGAGTCGTGACTGGTTTTAAGTTTTTAAGAATCTAAAGCAGACAGGAAGTCCTAGAAGAAGTGCCGGAATACACGTCTGGAGTAGCGTTTCAGAGCAATCCAGCCTTGCTCTAGTATTTGAATTTTACAAAATTTCCTCTTAAAAAAAGCTGGGGTTTTCAAAGCGCATTCATTTTTTTCCTAGCATTTTTGTTAGCGTCAAACAAGAATCCTTTCCAGAATCCTCAGAAAGATGGAATAATATGAGTGATGTCATGCATGTCAAGTCCATGTGCGGGATCAAAACTACACAGTGTCGTTAACTATTCATTCACACGGTCAGATAGTGAGGTTAGCCAGTCCCAGTTCAAGAATTTGTAAAAGTACTGATTTTCCTTCATCTTCTTTTTTCCTCTTTGTGTCTATGTGCATGCACATTCTAATGAAATGTTCATTTGCTGTATATTATTCATCCACTAGATGTCTCTATG
Organism: Pelodiscus sinensis; assembly: GCF_052426305.1. NCBI lineage: Eukaryota > Metazoa > Chordata > Testudines > Trionychidae > Pelodiscus > Pelodiscus sinensis. The sequence continues at coordinate 53,905,818 of NC_143061.1, read as the reverse complement.
TGCTGGCTACACCTCCAGACAGATTATGGTCCCTGGTAAACAAGACAGACAAAAGTGGAACTCATGCAGGGTGGAAACCTATGTCGATAGTCTGCAGATGGCTTCTTCAATAAATGCTTCCTGTTTAAGAGAGACTGTGACACCATATATCATGACCTACATCTTGTTTGTTTATAGGCTTTTTCCTATGCCTTTACAGACGCCAGTTTAGTTATCTTAGCATCTCACAGATAGGAATGAGTTTAACCTCATGTAACCCTTGTGAGGTAGGAAACGATTCTTCATCTTATATCTGCACCTTAGCAGCAGCTTCCATTAACATCAGAACGTGCCTGGCTTTTCGATGAGTGGACAGTAAGGAGGAAGAATGTATGAAGCTTTCATCCCCTGTCTGGTTGACAGTGGGAGAGTAAACTAGGGCATTTAGATGACCCCCTCAGACTAATTTTCATAGAAATTCGGAATTCAAATCTCTGAAGTGGCTCTGAAAAAAATCACACTGTGGCTGGAATATCTCAACTCCCTGCTGGACAAGCAGATCGACATACTGATAAATGGTGGAAAGGACTAGGGTCATCACTGTTTCAAAGAGTCCTTGGTCAATGATAGTAGAGCACCACATGATAGCAGAGTACCTGGAAGGGGAAGGACGGAGGTGGAAGAGCCTAAGATAGCTCACGAGGCATGGAATCAGGACGAAGTTAGGTTGCTTTAAGAGGAGACCAAGAGAGCAGAAATGTGAGGGAAGTATGGCTTGGGAAGGAGGGTATGGAAAACTAAGTTGCAGAGCAATTTTGGATAGTTGAGCTCCACTCAACAAGAAGAAGAGATGGAAAGACCTGGAGGGAGGAGATGGAAAGACCGGGAGGGAGGAGATGGAAAGACGTGGAGGGATACATTCGTGTATCCTGGATAACCTCGCCCCACAGGGATGGTGGGAAACGCACTGGAAATGCGGGATACCCCTCCGAATTCACTGACTTTTTCACCATTTCAGTCCAGCCCAGAGGGGCATGCTGGGACTGGGCAGCCAGCCTCTGTCTGTTTGGAAAAGGCCACCCAGGAAGGTCTTGTCCAGGCATGATGCAGAGATAGTGCAGCCACCTAGTGCAGCAAAGTAGACTAGCAACAGAAAGAACGGCAGAGAAGAACCATTCTACCACTTCTTTCTGCGACTGCTCCAGCATCAAAAGCCGGGCTGAAGCAAGCAGTGTGGTTTAGTGGCTTGGGCAGTGGGCCAGGGACTTGCACAATCGGCGTTCTGTGCCTGTCCTGCTGGGTATGACCTTGGGCATGCCACATCCCCACTCCGTGCCATACACAGGCTGCAGCTAGTGCTACGGACCTCCTTTGGGGCATGTCTACACTACATGGAAAATCGACACTGCTGAGGTCAATCTTCCGGGGTTCGATTTAGTGGGTGTCATATAGACCTGCTACATCGAACTCAATGGGCGCCCCCATTCCTGCTCTTCACGTGGAGTAAGGGAAGCCAACGGGAGTACTAGCTCCCATTGGCCTCCCACTGTGTGGACAGCGCAGAAATGAAATGTAAGATACGTCGACTCCAGCAACGTAATTTACATGGCTGGAGCTGCCTATCCCACTTCGACCTTCCTGTGTAGAGCAGGCCTTTCAGATCTGCCAATGAACAGTGCTCAGTAAGAGCTGAAGGGCTGATGTGGGTACTATGAAGAACAAAAGCGTGCTAGCGTACAAGAAAATCGAGCCTTGAGACCCTGCCCTGGCAGTGTAAATACAGAGCAAACTGACCTCATGCTGCCCAATGCCAATCATCAAGTGACAGCAGAAGTTTTTGTGGGGTGGGATGTGGCCATTCCTCTAGGGCTAGGGTGGCATCAGGTGCTTCCTTCTCTTCCTGTGGAGATCTATTTCACTGTGTCAAGTGGGGATGGCGACAGAAAGTCTTGTTGGGAGCCAAGCTGCAAGAAGAACGGCGTGCATTGGACTGAAGCGTTCCGCAGTTCAGCACCCACAATAATAGAGCTATCTGCTCCGAGAAATAGGTATTCCAAGTGCACAGATGTGGTACAGGCCAGTTGTGCTGAGCATAAAGTGGCACTTGATGCAGATGATGCGCTATTGATGCTTACCAATTCCAGGCCCTCAATGCCCTGTCTCATGCGGCGAATAAAAGACGCTGAAGAGGGCTCCGGTTTGAAACTCAATTATGCCAAGTTGAAGGCTCGGGGAGAGGGGTGCGCTCACACAATGCTGGAAAATCTACAGGATTCGTTTTCAATGAACCATGAATTATGTCAGCTCTTGGGGCCCATCAATTCACTCTCCATGCCAGATCCTTCGGATGCTAATTGTATCCCTCTTCCGAAAGGTCAGAGGAAAAAAACGTAGCTTGCAAAGAGGACATCTCGCCAACTGTTTTGCCCAAAATGTCCTTTTTCCACACTACTTTAAGCAGTTCCTTTAAGCACTGCACCCTTCCACAGTGAAATTCACCTAGGTGAAAAGTTACCTGGGACCATTCAACAAACCTGTGCAGCCATATGTAAAGGAAGGCTTTGTACCCTCGAACTGCAGCATAGCTCTCCTTGTGAGCGGTGTAGCTCCAGGAGTATCCAGATAAACCACATGTAAGCACTGTCTCATACTACTCTGGTGTGCCTCTCTAAACAGCATAGAAATCATTGGCATTGTTCTCAGCCACCGATTAATTTTAACAATTGGTGTATGGAAAAAAGTGAGATTAAATTACATCTTGGCACTGCCTTGCTGCCTGACTCCAGTGAGAAAGAGTGTGAATTTCTCCAGAGAAGACTTGGACCTGTGCTACTGTTTTCCAAAGTGACTTAGGAGCCCAAGCCTCATTGAAAGTCCAAGGGATGTAGGTGCCTAAGAAATTTAGGAGCTCTTGCAAATCTTAGCCCTGAAGTTTAGGTCCTGGTGGGGAGAAGGAAATCCTGAATTGCATCTAGTAGTAAAGACAACAAGGTTTGAGATACTGATGAAGTGAGTAAAATATCGAACTGTGCAAACTTTGGCCAGATCTACTCTTACCCCGAGATCAACGCTCTGGAGATCTATCATCCAGGGTTCAACTTGGTGGGTCTAGTAAGGACCCACTTAATTGATCATTGATGGGGCCTTCGTCGACCCCGAAATTCCATGGGGTCGCAAGGAGTAAGGGAAGTTGATGGGAGAGTTTCTCTCATCGACCTCCCACAGTGGAAATTCGACTTAAGATTCGACGAGTCCAGCTACTCTATTCTTGTAGCTGGAGTTAGGTCCACTTTCTTGTATAGACCTGGCCCTCTCACTATCTTGTATAGACCTGGCCTTCTCCACATCATCTTACCCATTGGGTAAAATGGGTTGGATGAGTGCTTCTCAACTCAGTCTGCCTAGCTCCCAGGTAGGCTGTGGGGAACGAGAAATTGACTAGTCAGGCTCTCCTTCTCGAAAGAGGGTCATATCTCTGGCGTGTTCAAGAGATGCTGGTTTGGACACACCAGAATTGTATTCCACCCCTTTACATTCAGTCAACTCTGAAGCCACAGAACCTCCCAACTAGCCAAAAAGCTACATCTCCCCAGGACATCTGGTAGGAGAAGAATCTTATTGCCTGAGCTTCTGCAAAGCAATTCCGCAGACACTAACAAGACTAGAGATGGAGAGTGCAAAATCCACACAGAGCCTCGTACGGTCAGTTGCACAGCATGGGCACTTAATGCCCCCAAGGAAAAAGGCCTTCCGGGGCCCTCCGGGGCTTCTACACAAAGGATATTGGCAGAGTTCTCTGCACCCTTTGTGTGGAATGTTTCTTAGCTGCTAAGCCTGTACTTGCAGCACCCAAAAGTCTCCCACCACTTAAGATGTTTAGAACAACATCTGCATAGCCCCAGAGTAACTGGTCCACTGATTCTACGGGGCCTGCCCACGTACCCACCACGAATTTACTACAAGAAGCCAGTCAGCCAGCCTAAGAGTTAACATAGGGATGAATCTCCTCCCTTTTCCCCATCCCACCTCATAAGCACAGCACCTTTTTCCCACTCTGCCCTGGACACTATGACACACCAGAGTCTTGGGCCATCTCCTCCCACTTGCAACCCCTCCCAGCTTGGTATCATCTGCAAACTTAATAATCGTACTCTCTGTGCCATCATCTAAATCATTGATGGAGATATTGAACAGAACCAGTCCCAAAACAGACCCCAGCAGGATTGTGAACCATTAATAACTACTCTCTGAGAACGGTTATGCAGCCAGTTCTGCACCCACCTTATAGTAGCCCCATCGAAGTTGTATTTGCCTAGTTTATTGATAAGATTTACCTGCAAAATGGGTGTCAATTGTGCTGTCTCCCTCGTGGTCCTGAGATCAAGTCCTGGGCTCTGGTCCATGTTCCTCCATCCCCATCCTTCTGGTCTCCTCAAACTCCTCCATGCATTACGGTTAGTCCCATCAGGTGTCAACACCGATGCTGTCAAAACGACATCTGGGGCCAATTCAGATGGGACACATGACACGCTAGGAATGCCGTGTTGCTCGCTTCTGGGCCATATGGCAGTGTTTAGCACAGGCGCATGGATCGAATTGTCAAGCTTCCAAAGGTGCTCTTTATAACACATTTGATGTATTTTAACCCTACTTGTAGTGATTAATAAAAATGTAGAGGGGGGCAACATAAAATGAATGCCCATCAATCTGTGTGTACGGAAAATGGATCGTGGCAGATTAATTTGATTTCTTTTCTTACGAGATCACAAGTTTGGCTAATTAAAGGTAACAGATGTAATAGACTTCGACTTCTGTGATGTGTTTGACTTGATATCACATGACATTTTGATTGGGCTAAAAAGTGACTACCTGATAGAATTCAAAATGTTACTGTAACTAGCCAATCAGCATCGAGTCAGGATAGCTCTGGGCAGGGCTTCACAGGGATCAGGTCTCGGCTTTATGCTATGTAACATTTTGATCAATGAACTGGAAGAGAAAAAAAACTGGATCATTAATGGCAACGTTTGCAAAAGACACACATCTCAGGGTGCGGTAAATAATTACGAGGCCTGGGCACTGATACAAAATGATCTGGATTGCTTGATATGCAAACAACCAATAAATCCAGAGTGGATGTTTTACTAAAAGATCTGCTCTTGGAATTATGTTGCAGAAATTCTATGCCCTGTGTGATACAGGTCAGATTAGATGATCGCTAGACTACATGTTCCCCTTCTGGAATCTCTGAATAGACATATTAGTACTAGCCAATTAGCCCGTCATAAGACGGGATATTCAGGTCTCTGCTCCATGTCGGTCTTCTCTCCTGAGCCTCCGGTCTCTTGCTCTGTGTCTGTCTCTCTCCTCCTCCTCCTCCTGCTGCCTCCCCCTCTCTCTCTCAGCTCTCCTCCGCCTCCTGCCTCTTTCTCTGTCTCTCTCTTTCTCTTCTCCTCCCCCTCCTGCCTCTCACTCGGGGACCACAGAGCCCAAACAGCCATTTGGGCTCCTCACTCCCCGTGCTGCATGAGCACGGAGCCCAAACGGTCGCTTGCGCCACTTGCTCCCCCGCAGCGGCCCGGCTGAGCAGCGCAGAAGTCAGACGAGCGCCACGGCGGGAGGCGAAGGGGGGCAGGGCGGTGATGTACATGGCCAGGCCCTGCCCCCCTTCCCCTTCCACCGTGGCGCTCGTCTGACTTCTGCGCTGCTCCGCCAGGCCGCCACGGGGGAGCAAGCGGCGCAAGTGACTGTTTGGGCCCTGCACTCCCCGCCCAGAGGGAACAGCCAGCATTTCAGGCAACAGCGCCGCCCAGAGGGAACAGCCAGCATTTCAGGCAACAGCGCCGCCCAGAGGGAACAGCCAGCATTTCAGCAACAGCGCCGCCCAGAGGGAACAGCCAGCATTTCAGGCAACAGCGCCGCTCAGAGGGAACAGCCAGCATTTCAGGCAACAACGCCGCTCAGAGGGAACAGCCAGCATTTCAGGCAACAGCGCCGCCCAGAGGGAACAGCCAGCATTTCAGGCAACAGCGCCGCCCAGAGGGAACAGCCAGCATTTCAGGCAACAGCGCCGCCCCAGAGGGAACAGCCAGCATTTCAGGCAACAACGCCGCTCAGAGGGAACAGCCAGCATTTCAGCAACAGCGCCGCCCAGAGGGAACAGCCAGCATTTCAGGCAACAGCGCCGCCCAGAGGGAACAGCCAGCATTTCAGCGTTGCAGACTCGCAGACATGGGCTACTATATATATGATAGCTCAATCTAAATTGCATCTAGGAACACAGAACGCTGTCATACGCACAGGATGGGGGACTCTACGCGGGGAGGCAGCGTGACCTCTCGAGGTCCCTTCCAGTTCTAATGTTCTGTGATTCTATGATCCATCTTGTGTCATCCACTCTCAGCATCCAATAGTCAAAGGGTTAGAGACATTCAGAGCATGGGGTTGTTTCTGTGACCATCATGTGTCTTGATGGACCTGTCCTTTGTGAACTTACTTAGTTCTTTTTTAAGACAGTTGGAATTTTGGCCTTGATCACATCCCGGAGAAGAGAGAAATAAAACGAGAATTAGAATAAGAACCTGCAGTTATTCTGAGCTCTCTTTGTCTGTCTTGTGCACAGACGAATGAGCTAAACAAAGAGGGATCTTGGGGGAAAAAAAGACTCCGCTTGATAGAGAAGCTTTTCCTTTCAGCTCCTCTACAGCTCTCCTCCACAAGCTCCTTGTGCGTTTGATCTCAGAAAAGGAGTCAGTTGAAGACGATCTCAAGAAGCAGACATGGAAGAGCAGGAATCGGGGTTGGAACAAGTGGCAGAAGCCAAAGGGAGGAGACAGCGTCAAGGGAAGAACAGGAAAAGAGTTTCTAGAAGCAAATTGGCACCATGGAAGAGAAGTCATAGTCGCGAGTGTGGACCGAAAAGGGAACTCCTGAAAACCCAACAGTGAGGTGGTGTTCTCCGTGGCCTCACTGACTTGAGATGAGCTATGCTGATGGACACCAGCTGAAGAGATGGTCCTAGATTTGGTTATTAGGGGAAACGGACAACAGGGCCCTTCAAAAACTCCACTACCACAAACATGAGTTGCTGACCTGCTGATGCAAAAACCCTGTCGACCTAAGAGAGTGTGTTCGGTTAGAGGAGCCCCAGTGCATGCTGGGAACCTGCCTTTCCCACCCGTCCTCCCCTTAAGTACTTGATAGCCAGAGAGAGCACTAGACGCTCACACTTCGTGGAAGTAGCAAGATTTTTGTGAGGCTGGGGCCTGCGTGGATGCAGGAAGGAGGAAACGCCTGTTAGTTACGAGAGTGGAACGGGGAAAGAGAAATGGCTTCCGCCTCATTCACGCTCCCTTTAAGGGTGGGAGTCAGACATCAATGGTAATAAACACGGACTTATGGAGTGAGCACAGAATGTGGTAGACGAGAAACAGAATCCAGCTTGTTGGGGACTTGCATCGTTAACTCTCATATTGGCCACGAAATTGGCTATTGTCTCCGGTCGGGGTGGGGGAAGAGAAAGTGAGGGAGGAGGTGGAGAAGTGAATATTAGGGAAACATCAAACCTGCTAAAGGAATTCATTAAAATGAGCTGTAAGTGTCTAGCTCACTAACACAATGAGTGAAATTTGCAAGCATAGGGACTATTACCTGGTCTGACCATGCGCCCGTTGGAGCAGGGGAAAATGCAACTGTGGAGATTTATCTGCTTTTACGGGATATCACATGAAAGCTGTTCAGAAGGGCATTGCTCCATACCTCCAAGTGAATAGTAGAGCGAACAGAAAAGAAAAGAGAGCATGACAGCATTGGAAAACTAAGGTCGGCATCTCTCATTTGAAACTAGGAAGGACCCAGAATAAATTAAAGCAAACCTAAGCGTGAGAAATATTCATAAATCATCAGAGTCAAAAAAAGGTCCGCAAACCATTGATCAATACAAGAGAAAAACTCGGTGTCCCGATGAGAGCCTCGGTTGGAAAAGGGCATGGGGAATAAAAAGTGTGATGAAAAGGACAATAAAAGTGACAAATTGCGGGACTGAAAAGTTAAAGGAATGTCGCATATTACTCCTCTCATTCAAAATAAATAGCCGCGTCGAGACTCGGGAAGCATTTGCAGACTATTACGGCAATCGGGTATTCCTCCCGGGGACCAAGAGAACCGTATCAATCATTCATGCAACGTTCTAACGTGGTCTTTCAGTGGACATCTTTAAAATTGGGTCAGGTGCTCCCTATATACACGATGAAGAACGGAGCCTGTGATTGGTGGAGATTGTCAATGTCAAGCTGTAATTTCTTGAGCAGCTACCTTCCGAGAATCTGCCCCCTCACCAGGAGACACTGACAATCTGTCCAATGTCACTTTGTACCTCATCTGCCTTTTCTGGTGATGGTTATGATGAAGGTGGATTTCTTGTGGCCTCATGTCAGCTGGTTACTGAGCTGGGTGCAAGGCTGAGACTGATCTGTGGTATTGGTAGATGATTTGCCTCCGAGCATGTATGAAGCTTAGGTGCCCATGCTGGTATTATCGGCTTGGTCAGCTGCTCTTAACCTTGTCCATCATGAGGTGGCATGGTTCATCAGCGCCCCAGAGCAGGGATGAATGGGACAGCAGATTGGTTTCTGATACTGGGAACAGAACAAAAGTGAATTTCAAAATAGATAGTGGAGTGGGGTGCCAAGTAATCACATCACATGTATACAAAGTGATTAATGACCACCTGATGCTACCATTGAAAACTCAGCTTTTTCCCTGTTGCACAAAATGAGACTATCTGGCAAAGATACACTGCCAGGTCTGTATAAAGATAAAAGCCACCCCGTTAAGTATGAAGCAGTGACAGACAGATTCCTGTATTTGCGGGAGTCAAACTTCAAACTTCAAATGGAAATGATCAGACGGTCTACAGAACAGGATACAAAAGATATACTTAAAGAATTTCATGACAAGTTTAACCGACTGGGATGTATTGGAGAGAGAATGTATCCAATGATATAGATCACAGACTGCATCTATAAATATACGCACTGCATTAAGATCCATGTGCACTGAGCAGCAAAATTATAACTTCACCAGATGGTAAAATCAGATGTTATCCCTGGAATACAGACACCAGCTGACTGGGTGAACGGAATGGTCCCCACAATTAAACAAAACAAGAGAAGGATTTTCATGGATCCAAAAGATTTGGACGGGTCTGTCAAATGTCAGCACTACCCATGAGCACTGTGGAAGACATCATACTTAGAGTTCAAGATGCAAGATTCTGGCAAAGAAGCGAAGGGCTTTGCACCTTCTGGTAGATGTATGTGTAAGCAACTTCCCTTATGGATTGCCTGAGCACCTGAAGTTCACCAAAGTAACATCTCTAGATCATTCATGATCTAGGTGGGGTGGGAGCAATAGTTGATGAGCTGAGGCTTTTTTGGCCACTGTAATAATAATAAAAATGAGTAATTAGTAACAATAAGAAACTGCACGATAGTTTTGCACTGTGCAAAATAAAGCGTCAAACCTGGGTTTGTATTTGTAGTCAAGCATGATGCTGGTTTCCCAGAGAAGCCAGAAAAGGATTTTAAATGCTCTATGGTTTCTCATACCCGTTTAGCTTCTGCTACGTATTTTTTGCCTAACGTGTCGCCAGCCTCTCACAGGAGATTGAGTGATTTCTTCAGGCACTGTTTTGATTTATCGAGGTTAGGAAACCGCACATGTGGCATAGGTGACCAATCACACAGAGCTAATTCCAAATATGAAATACCCAAAGGAGAACTGAGGGACGGGCCACACAGATCAAATGTCACTTTCCAAAACACGAGAGCAGGGTTTGCAGAAAGCCCAAGATGTTCAAAAATATGTTCATCCCTCCTCGAACAACCACCAAAAACTGCCAAACTCCGAAAAATCGTATAGTTCCTTAAAGGAGGTGAACAGCGCCAAACCAAATACGATTTTGATGAATAATTGTTCCTAGCAAACTTTCTTACAATGCTTATATTTCCAAAAAAGGCCTACATTTTTTTCTTTTGGTTAAACCATTTCCAGCAATTTCCTTCAGCATTTTCACCCTCTCAAGGTTTAATATGTTGTTATATCCCCCATTCATGCTACCAAAGATGGAAAGTGTACAAATGCTTCTGGGTTAAGAGGGTAAGTGAGCAGACACCCACGTTATGTTATCGGGGCTGGGGTGATTAATTTGTAGTTAACATCCACTTACTTCATTATCCCTTCGTCTAAGCTTGACAAATGTGAAAACAACAATGAAAAATAGAAACCAAGAGAGGCCATAGGAGTCAGAATGAAACCTATTGTATATTAAATCCCCACTAAATAGCACACAGATACATTATCGCTTCTTTCTTTCGAGCTATCCAACATTCATCAGTCTTTATTCCCATATATACATATGGATGAGGATTTTTAACAGCGAGGACTGGCAAAAGCACTTGAATTATAATAAAGCACACACACACTTGGAGGTCCAGCAGACCAAAACCAAACTGTAAATAGATTTAGGAAAAGCCAGACAAAGGATCCTCCATCTCCAAGAGAAGCTACAGCATGCTCTTTGCTCTGTGTTCCACTTTGAACGATCCTTTCGCAGAGCTCCGCCCACCTGCCTGAAAGCTCCTCCCCCTTGCTCACTCTGTCGTCAACTCACAGGTCTGGCCTACCCTTAAATATTAGATTGACCTCACTATATCACCCAGGTCTGTGAAAAACTTTGTGCCCTGAACTCCATACTTAGTTCAACCTAACCTCCAGGCCTCAGTGAATAGAAGCATTCTTTTCCCAGAGTAGCTCTTGCCTCTGGGAAGGAGAAATTAACCACAAAACTCCTTCCATTGATGTAGGAAGTGTCAACATTACGGGTGTGTCTAGACTACATCCCTCTGTCAGCAGAGGGATGTAAACGAAGCACTTCAGAAGTGCAAATGAAGTCGGGATTTAAATACCCCGTGCTTCAGTTGCATAATCATGTAATGGCGCTCTTTCGAAAAAGCGCTATTTCGAAATTGAAACCACAGTCTGGACGCGGTTCTTTCAAAAAGAGAAGCCTTTTTCAAAAGATCCTGTAAACCTCATTTTTTGAGAAGTAAGGATTATTTTGAAAGAAGGGGGGTTTTTTTTCGAAATAACCGCGTCTAGACAGCATTTCTTTTTTCAAAATAGGGTCTTTTGAAAAAGCGGCCGGATGCAGTTATGCAAATGAAGCGTGGGAAATTCAAATCCGCACTTCATTTGCAATTTCATTCGTCTGCATTTGCATTCCTCTCTCGAAAGAGGAATGCAATGTAGACATACCCTTTGCAGTGATGGAGGGTTTTTTTAAGAGTTTGCTTCTGCCATTCATGGTTTTGCAATTTGGTGTCCAGTTCTTCAAGGATGTTCATAAATCAGACAAGAGCCATGAAAATGATTAAATTATTAGAATAGGAGTTCAAGTCTGTTTAGCTTAGGAACGAAAAGGCTACACACTGACATGATCACAGTCTATAAGTACCTACGTGGGGAACAAATATTTAATAATCAGGCCTTCAATCTAGCAGAGAAAGATACAGCACGGCTGGAAGTTCAAGCTAGGCAAATTCAGATTGGACATACATTTTTAATCATGGGGGGTAATTAACCATTGAACGACTTATCCAGGCCCATGGTGGAAAGCATTTAAATCAAGACTGGATTTTTTTCCCCCTAAAAGATCTGCTCTAAGACAATTATTTTGGTGAAGTTCTATGGCCTATTTTACACAGGAGGTCAGAGTAGACCATGAAAACAAGACCGTTTGCCCCTCCCACTTCCCCTACCCCCCTGAAATTGTACACGTAATACAACCTGGGGCTCTCCTTTAGGGCGGGGTGCTCCTTTTGCAAAACACTTGCAAAGTTTTCCGTTTCAAATGTTTTGTCGACATCTTTGCATTTCAAATGGGTACGTTTCCGTGCTAAGCAAAGGATCTGTATTTCTTTCCTTGTGCAGTAGCTACTTGGCTCTGCAGTAACTCTTGGAGGGTGCTGCTGTTATTTTGTATCTGTATCCCGGGTTCACTGTGGTCTCGGCAATAAAGATGCTTGAATTGTTGCGGGGAAAAGGGGGGGGACTTTTGCAGAGGTCAATGTTTTGTGTACCCGCTGCAGGGGTGTGTCATTCACACATGCTAAAACGGCTCGTGAGCACAGGCTAATTTGCATGTATGCAAAACTCTGATTTTACAAGAGATCGGAGTACAGCCATTGACGGAAGTGGCTGTCCTGAGAAGCGGCCCTGCTGCTCACGGCCCCTTCGAGACAAGAATAAGAAGCCCTGGGAAAACGGGGGATGGAGGGCAGGAACTGGCGCAGGTCCTGCTATCCTGATCACAAAAATGTTTTTCACTATTAGAGGAGTCACTCATCCACCCGCCAAGGGGACCTGCCAATGAAGGAGCAAAAAACTTTTGTCCTTCTTTTTTTGCTTCTCCATGCCCAAAAAGCTGGTGAGGAGACATTTGGTGTCTGAGTTTTTCAGTCAGAAATTTAGTGTGTTTTTTTCCAGGGACTCTCATGAGCCAATACAGACCTAGGGAAATTGTGACCATACTAGAGACATCTTGGAGGTCTGTAGGGTGTTCCTCTTGAACCCTGCCGTGCTTGTTTATTTAACACCAATGCTCAATCGCCAGGTGGGAGAAAACAAGTCTCCGATAAAGATTCAGCAGCCTTTCTTTTGTAGTTATCACAAGGAGAAGAACCTACTTTTACAGTGGCATGGGGGCTGTCTAGACTACACCTTTCTTTCGACGGAGAGATATAGGTTAGGCATGTCGAAATTGCTAATGAAGCAGGGATTTAAATATCCCGTGCTTCATTAGCATAAACATGGCCACCACTTTTTTCAAAATGGAGTTTTTTCGAAAAAAAATGGCAGTCTAGACGGAGATCTTTCGAAAAAGAAACCATTTTTTCTTCAAAAAACGAGGTTTACAGGATCTTTTGAAAAAGGGTTTATTTTTCAAAAGATCCCCGTCTAGACTGCTGTTTTTTTCGAAAAAGCTCCATTTCGAAAAAAGCGGCAGCCATGTTTATGCTAATGAGGTGCAGGATATTTAAATCCCTGCTTCATTAGCAATTTCGATGTGCCTAATCTATATCTCTCTGTTAACAGAGAGGTGTAGTCTAGATGTACCCGAGGGGGGGGAATGCCAAAAGGTTTTGGGGAAAAAATATGTAAACATTTTTAAAATGTCAACAAGCTCAACAAGATAAAGGATACATTTCTCTTTCACACGCACAAGCACATAAATACAGACACAAACATGCACACAAACACTCACACGTGCACACACAAACACACTCATGCACAAACACGCACAAACACATAGGCACACACTCACACATGCACGCACGAACACTCTCACACACACTCATGCCCACAAACACACGTGCACACACAATTGCAAAACCAGTTACCCCCCAAAAAAGTCAGAATTTCAAAACTTGGAAAAATGATTTGCACCAGACACAATATACATCTGAGCCCTCCAGCAAAATCAGGAAAGACCAGGCATGCTAACCCAGATATCTCTGAGTGCGCAGCACAAGTAGATATATAAATCAAAAGTGAGTCGTCCTTCCCAAGTCAGGACGGAACCGACACAAATGCCCAGCCCGTTTAGCAATTAGCTGAGTACCCAGGTGGGGGAGGGACGGGCACTATTTAATGAATCTCTGCTGTGACGAGACACGGGAGAACTCCGACGGAAAACAAACTGCAGGTCAAACGAACACCTCGGCCACCTCCTGGACCACTGCGTGTGGAGCATGTCTCTTACACGGTGGTGGTGGCTACACGCTTCTGTCGTCTCTCCTCGCAGGATCAATGGCTTTCACCCCATCTGCTCTTCTCCATCCGGGCCGGCCCTGCCAGACCGCAGCCTGCCTCTTGGACAAGAGCAGTGCCCAACGGGCATGTCCGGGTCTAGAAGGGCTTCTAGGGAGAAGACCCATTTGACTTCCCGGGAGAACCGTGCAAGCTCCCTGTCCTCAGGACCTGACTTGGAGGGCTCCGGGCATCTCCATGAACCACTAGCAGCTGTAGGAATTCCTAGGCCTGCAGAACCTACAAGACCGCCAGATCCATATGGAGCAGATCCTTTGGGAAAAAATGGTTTGGACCTGCAGCCAGGAGCATCTGGGGGTCTCTACGGCTGGTCTATCCTAGACAAAGCAGGTCGGATTTCCTCAAGCTGAGCCACTGCAGCATCCACACTGCAGGAGGCCGATGGGAGCAGATGCTCCCGTCAGCTTCCCGTACCCCTCACGGAAGGAGGAGTACACAGCGCCAGCGGGGGCTGCCCTCAGCATTTGATTTGGGGGGTCTATACTAGACCAGCTAAATCGCACACTGAAAGAGCGACCCCTGGAGGATCAATCTTCTCCATAGCATAGACAAGCCCTAAGAGGGCTCTAAACCGGGAAGGCAAAACCTAACCACCGCCATGGGTGGGGAGCTAGCCTTTGGGGGAATGAATATCATCTAACAAGAAAAAACAACGTGTCCATTTCTCCTGGTCTGTGCCCTTCCACCATCAGAGGTGGAAACTCTCCGTTCCCCCCTAGTCTTCATTGGACCCTGTGATCTGCTAGGAAGGGCATGTTCTCCCCTGAGGAGAGGCCGAGGGAGAACAGGAGTAATTCTCCTCCCTTTCCGTTACAGACGGCAGGTTTGTTCGCTTGTTTCCTTCTGTTTTCTACAGTCCCTGATGGCTGGCTTGGGCACATGAGGGATTTCTCCCAGTCTTCCTTGTGGCTCTGCACTTTGTTATTACTAGAAATGTTTAATGGGAGGAGCCCTTTTCTTGTTGGACCTTTACACTGCCGGGCTAATAATGTGGGTGCGGTTTGTTTCCAGGGCATTGGTGGCGGAGGAGGTATCGCTCAACCTACTCTCCATGGCCAACACGGATCTGCCAGCCGGCCTCCATTTCCCATGCTTGCGCTTAGCAGCCAGAGTTTGTCCCGTCTTAGCTGCTGCTGTGCTCACCCGTCTCCTCTCTCTGCTCAGTTTGCACATGCACTGATGTGTGCTTCCAAAACTCTCGCCCGGGGACTGTGTATGCCTATACACGGATAGAAAGCGCACACCTGACGGCATTGTGTGATGTAAGGGTTTTATTAGCACGAGGGCCACATTACTCATGGGCAGAGAACGCCGCGAGCAAATTATGCAGCCTTCCTAACGGGAGGGGATAAAACCTTTATAAAACAAGGCATCATTATGCACTCTGTACGTGCTGTATGCTTTACAGCCAAACTCTTTGGCTACGTCGAGACTGGCAGGATTTTCTGCAAATGCTTTTAACAGAAAAGTTTTCCGTTAAAAGCAGTTGCGGAAAAGAGCATCTAGATTGGCACGGACACTTTTCCGCAAAAGCACTTTTTGTGGAAAAGCGTCCGTGCCAATCTAGATGCGCTTTTGTGCAAAAAAGCCCTGATCGCCATTTTCACGATCGGGGCTTTTTTGCGCAAAACAAATCTGAGTTGTCTACACTGGCCCTTTTGCGCAAAAGCTTTGCGCAAAAGGGATTTTTGCCTGAACGGGAGCAACATAGTATTTCCACAAGAAGCACTGATTTCAGACAGTAGGAAGTCAGTGTTCTTGTGGAAATTCAAGCGGCCAGTGTAGACAGCTGGTAAGTTTTTCCACTTGCCAGTCTAGACACAGCCTTTGAGCACCAACTATTAATCCTGCTTGCCCTGAAGTCAACGGCAGTTTTGCCATTGTGCCCAATGAGGCTAGGCCGGATGTTGGTGGTCTTGCACATTTCTCCAGCTCTCGGGGCAAGTTCCCATGGTAGCCACAGTCCAACCGTACAAAGAGTGGAAACGTGTAAGTAATATATTCCAGAGCGCCTCTTACATTTACCCAAACATAGCAACACCACAATGTTACAGTTTGCTATCTGAGGGCTTGTCTGTACGGGTACGCTGTGTTGCCCAAAATGGCCTTTTGGCGACAAACCAGTGGGAGCCTTTTTCTGGGAAAAACACCCAGATTTGGTGATAAAAAACTTCCAGCCCCACGAGAGACTTTTTGTCCTTTCCCTTCCCTTTATTGTCAACAACGAGCCAGGGTGGACTCTGCTGTTTGTTTTGTCGAGAGAACTGGCTTCCACCAGTATGCAATAATGCCTGCCCTGCTGGCTGTGCTCAGTGTTCTGTGATCTCTGTTGCCCTGCGGGCATGCACCCCTGCCCTTTCAAAGCTCCGGGAAGTGTCTGACAGCTGAGTGAGCTGTTCCGTTTGAGGAACAAACAAAGAGCAAATCATTGGAATGCTTCTGTTCTGCCCGGCTAGGAACACAGTGGCAGGCAGGCTGCTGCTGCCAGGGGAGGACTGGAAAGACAGCTGTGCTGCTTTGCCATTCCTCAGCACGGAGAGCTCCCAGAGCTACAAGGGAATCCCAAACAGCACAGGGATTCGCTCTGCCTTCCCACAACACTGCACTGCGGGATGCTCACCCACTTGGCTTTGCTCTGTCACCAGGGTGCTAGCCATGTACCCTGAAATTTTGACAATGGGAGGCAGAAAAAATGGTTTGACCATTTTTCACATTTGGCAACTCTTGCACATCGGCAACACTTTGGTTGCCAAACCTGCCCCGTGTAGACAGAACCTGACAATCTGCCCCGTGTAGACAGAACCTGACCATCAGAACCTCTGACCCCACTGGAAAGAAAGTTTCCTCCTGGATTGCCACCATCTGAAGAAGTGGGTTGTGCCCACAAAAGCTAATGATGCCATCTACATGTTTTGTTAGTCTTTAAAGTGCTACTAGACTATTTGTTGCTTTTTAAGTTTTTCCAGAATAAAGCTCCTTCATGAATCACAAAATATGAGACTCCAACCTATTCGTGATCCAGAAGAGAAGATTGCCTGTCCAGATGTCACCTATTTAATTTTGGATGGGGCGACCCACATTTGGAAGATAAGGCACGAGATGGTCCTCTAGCAGGCGAATTTCATTGTAAATGTGGCTGTTTGTAGCTGCTCAGAGGTTTGATCCATTGGCTTTCCTTGGAGGAGACGCCACTCCTTTGGGTCCCGAAGTTCGTTACATTTCACACCACTATAACAGATCTTTACTTTCCCCATTGAAAATTATTTACCCCAATAAGATCGAGTCACAAGACTGGGGCTGGAGAATGGGAGGAAGGAATCCACACACATACACGCACTTTTTCAAGTTTCCTTAATGAATCATTATTCTTTGTCTCTCATTTTGAGCCTTGTCCCAGAAAGCACTCCACAACAGCCCCTGAGAAGTTGAGGGCAGGGAGGAGCCAGATTAGTCAAAAGAGCATGAACATTGTCATTGATCTCATAACCCTACAATTTATCCTGCGGCTCCGCAGTGCCTTAAAATGGACACTGCAGCGTATAACCTTGCAGAAGAGAAGGAATTGAAAGAGCGATTCACTTACCGATTCTAGTAGGTGACGCGCTCCCGGGTGATCAAATCTTTCCATCGCAAGACCGGGAAGTCCGAAGACCCCGCCGAGCAAACAGCTCAGGGGAGAATAGGCGCCGCTTCCATGGATTGTTCACGGGGATAAAGAGAAAAATTAAGAAGCACCTCCAAAAAAAAAAAAGAGACTTAAACGTGTAATTATGTAAAACGGCTTCCCACTGACATTTGCTCAAAAGTGATGTTTTAAAATGCTTTAAAAAAATAGAATCCTATGTGACAGCATTCGGACCCCCGGCAAATACTTTTTTCAGCACCTTTGGACTGAACCCTGCTCTCTTACGTGTCTATGGCAAAATTCCTAGAGATTTCAATACGATTTGGACTGGGCCTTTGTCTCAATTATTCTCATTGTAGAATCTTACCAGCAATGAGGTCCTTAAGATAGTTTATTCCCAAATAAAAATCAAAGCCAAGATAAAGGAAACATGTTACACAATCTAAGCTGTAACATCCTGTGTGTGCACATCTGCCTGGCTCCTATTCAGGCTGGCATTTTAAGGAAACCTTTTTCAAGGATTATCTTTAGAGATTGCCTGTTTATTTAAAAGCCCTGCCTGGCAATCGTATGAATTTATGGTATGTGACATTATGATGTATGCATTGAGGGACGGGTTGGAAACACAGAACAAGTTGAACATCGAGAGGTGTCACTTGCCATGCGGGCTCTGGTAACTTGATCTGGTTTGTATTTTTATAGTGGCTCTACAGGCAGAAGGTCTCCCCGGAGTTGCTGGTATCTGTGTTCTTGCTGGGTGGTTTGACTGGAGGATAACTGATGGATTTGTTTGGCTGGTTCAGTATTTTTAAGAAAACTGTAGAGGCTACCCAAAGCCAGAAATGGGGCTCTTTAAAACAGGAGTCGTAAAAATCAAACTAAATAAATATTGTTTTGTATAGTGAAAAGGCAACTGTAGAAATCAACAATATTTGGGTCAGAAATGTACATGTTTCCCCATCTTGGTTTGAAGCCCTCCAGGAAATATCTCACATAAGCTAAAAGGAAGCCTAAAGCTACAACCTTTTTCTGAGGGAAAAATCCCACGGACATCCCTGTCACCATGCAACCGAATAAGGGCTTCAAATCCAGACCATGGTGGAGAGTGACCCGTTTTCAGCAATGTATAACACTGCCTAATACACACACGGGCAGCATGGATAAGCCAGGGTTTCATCTACTGGATTGCTTTTAACATTACAGTGCACTGTTGCCTGTAGGAAAGATTCATTCTTTGCTTTAACTGGTTACCAGTTAGAAAAAGGAAATTATTGCTTGGTTCCATGTTCTTCTTTGAGCAAAGATATATATAATATTACATTTATATATAATATATATATAGAATTGAAAAATCATTTTAAAATAATTTACATCTATATAAAATCTTTCATAAATATTAAGAGAAGATTGGGACTATCCAATTTTTTTAACACTGCATACACATAGAAACACATTATGAAATGCATCTAAAATCATTTATATGTGTCTTTATATTATATAGATGAATGCATTTGCTTCAGTTCTGAAATACTCTATTTTCGAGAGAGAGAGAGAGAGAGAGAGAGAGAAAGAGAGAGAATTAAAATATACACACCATATATGTAGATAGCATATATGAATACTCTATATATGTACCCAGCATGCATGTCTGTTGTCTGTGTACGTATATGTATGTTTTGTGTGTATCTTGTGTATACATATATAGTGTAGATATTGCATGAATGTACACACACAATGTATATCTTATGCAAATACAGTGTGTATATATGTGATATACAGTATGTGTGTTTGTGCGTGTGCAAAATCTGACCAAACTGAAGCAAAAAGATATATAGAGAAAATGCTGAAAATTCTGCTAAAATTCATAATGTAAAATACCCAGGGGGAAATCTTTTTTTTACCTACTTCAACTCAATCTCTCTCTCTCTCTTTTTTAAAGGAAACTTCATTGTATATTCTAGAAAAGTATATTGGCAGGGAAGGTTTAACAGAGCCAGGGAGAATGTGCAATGAGTGAGAAAGTGAATTGATGGATGGATGGTTAAATGAATATAAATGAACTGATACCTTTACAGGAAAATAACACTTCTTTTCTTTTTTTATTCTATAGATCAGTGGGTTTTGTATCTGTAATTCTTTCATATCAGCAAAGAGGAAATAAACTCCCATGTAAATCATTTTCCCCTCATCTGGAAGCATATTAAAACCATGCCATTTTTTTTCTTTTAAGCACAGCCTTTTCCCCTATTTGCTTATCAGTTCATCCACCATTACATTTTAAATGAAATTGCAAGACCCCCTCCCTGCTTTGCCCCCAAATTCCCGGCTGAGGGAGAAAAGTGGGAAGCAGACTTTTCTTGCTTTAGAATAGTGACCTAGATTCAATTACAGATAGAGCAGGAGCAAAGGATGACACCTTCCCATTTTCATAGAGATCCTCTTAAAATTACAAAAACAAAAAAACCCTTCCCTCCCCCCAAAAACCAAACACACACACACACACACACAGAGGGACAAACCAACAATAACCCTGAATGGAAAGAAATATGTTGAATGCAACTTTAACTCCAACTTCTCTCTGTTTCTTACCCTCTATGCCATTTCTGGGCTACAAAATTCACAATGTTACTTCCAAGGGACTGGCTATGCTTCTGAAAATGCCACTCTGAAAAGTATTCCCCCACACACACACACCTCGTGTATGTGGGTGTGTAGGGAGTGTCTGCGTTTAAGATGCCAGATAAAAAATTGAACCACTAGAAAGAGACCCATTTGTTTGACTGTCACTGCCCAACAAAAATCCAACTAATTACATTATAAAGACACATATTACAATTAAGATCAGGCAGAAAAGAGCTTTGAAGAACCCAGTAGCTGGGTGGTTTATTTTAACTGTGGTATCCCCCGTTACTCTGAAATATTTACTAGGACTGTGATCTTTGCTTATTGACTTTTATCACTAAATGAGGCATATAAATGACCTGAAAGCGGTGTCTGTCGTATTAAATTAAAAGAAAGAAAGAAAGAACAATTACTCTCTCTTTTTTTTATCCCTTCCCTGTTCTGATCTCAGCCTGAAAGGAGGCTGGGGAGATAAGAGAGATTGGATTCACTTCTGGTCTGGGTTTGTTCTGCGGAAATAAAACCAGACTGGAAGAAACCCTTGACTACAGAGCTAGGCAGTTTATAATCAGTCACAGCTGCATTATTTTTTAGTCAAAACGGGGGGCCGAGGGCGCTTGGAAAACTAACACATTTATTGGGGGATGTTTCCTGGTTTTTAGGAGACGTGGAAATGTAGCTACTTTTGCTCTGGTTTGGAGGGAACTCTCCAATGTTTTGTTTTCCCTACTCAGATTGAAGGCTGGGGGATTGATAGACAAAAACCGGGCTTTGGGGGAAATAAACTAGATTTACACCTACCAGGCAAACGCCTGTACCAATGCACGAAACGGATTGCTACAACCGGGTGCACACGGCAGATATCTTGGGAGATATTTGGGCTGATGGAGCGGGGGCTGGGTTTTTTTTTTCTCTCCTATAATGTTTTCCTTGGTGCAGTTGTGGCTTCAAAGTCCTGCCCAGGGCGGGCAAGGCGCTTCTGCAAGGGGACTGGGGAGGCATCGGAGTGTGTGGGGCAGGAAGGAATCGAAGCGAATCCACTCCGGCGCCGAGCGAGTTGGTTCTTTTCCAAGCGCGGCTGGGCGCGTGCTTTAGAAGCGACGCTCAAAAAAAAAAATAGACTCTTCCTACTCAGTTCAATGGAGTAGCCTTCTAATTTACAGCTCCGAGATAAGGGCTGGAGGATGTAATAAAAAAAAATCGGAAGCCGTCCACACACACACACGCCCCTCCCGGAGGGAATTCACCTTGGGCGACAATGCAAAATCCAGACTCTTAACTTCGCTCAACATATGTTCCCAGCAGATAAGTAAACAATCTGGACGTGAAATGAAAATTTTAATTAATGCAGTAATGCTATTACACCTCAAGTGTGCAAATCCCATTGCCTTGCACTGTGACAATAGGCTGGGGGGGGGGCGGGGAACCCCCCCCCACACACACACCCACACCCACACACACACAACAACCGCAAGCACAGTCTCATCCGGGCTCGCTTTTCCACTCGGCCCCGATCGTGTGCCGAGTGGGTTTCCTTTGGATGGATCGCAGCTCCCAGTTCTGGGGTCGCCGGTTCTCCCCTCTCTCCCCCGCGCAAAGCGGGTCCCCTTTGCTCCCCTCCGCAATTCGGCATCCACCCCGCACGTCATGTCGGGGCGCTGCCCTGGCTGCAAAGAGGGTCGCAGCGAATCTGGCGCGTTATTTCGTGTGGCGCTATTCGAATAGGGCTGGACTCGTGCGCTAGCTTGGTCCTTGCCCTCCTGTTAAAAAAAGTGGGGGTCGGGTTTTCCCTTTGATCTTCCCGCAGAGCAGATGGGGAGGGGGGGACTGAAAGAAAGACCCGGGGGGACAGTGAAAGAAGGAAAAGGCGCATCGAAAGCAGGGTCGGGGAGCTGCCCTCCTTCCCTCGCTCCGAATTGAGGCGTCGCGACGGGTCTAGGGGGCGATTCGAACTAACCCCCACTCGCGTTAGCACCCCCCCTTCCCATGGGCTGGCTCTAGGTTTCGCACCTTTTCCGCCCCGCCCGTCCTTCCACCTTCCGTTTGTTTGGGGGCCCCCGGCTGCCGCCCTCCCCACTTTTCGTCTTTTGATTTGCTGCTATCCCCCTCCCCCCGTTTGTCCCTTTCTCACCTTGACTCATTCCACAATTACAAAGTCTTCCAGGTCTGTCTGGGGGGTGGGGGGAGGTTGTCAATTGCATTCGATTTTTTTTTTAAATGGCTGATTCTTTCCTCGCCCATCCAGTCCCCCATTTCCATCACCCCCCTTTTTAATCCGCTCTCGGGGTCGAAGAGGGGGAGCAAAGATGAAGAGATCACAGCCTAGGCAGAAGGCAATTAGCAAGGCGGGACAAAACCTGGCTCCTTGGGGCGGGGGGCAGAAAACACACACAACCGGTGGGATTGTGTTTGGATGAGATCTTCCTTACAGACACCTCCCCCCCCCCCCACACACACACACCTTTCTGGGGCTGGATCCTGAAGGCCACGTTTCCCCCATTCACAGACCGGGGAAGACTCGCGTTGTGTGACTGTAAGGTGAGCACAGCTCTCCCCTACACGACTTCACACCCTACCTACGCGGTGCGATGCGCTGCGGTCGCGACGCACCTGTGTGCAGCTAATCTCGATCCGAGTTCCCTATGTAGAACGGATCGCCCTTCCGGAGAGGGCCGGCACCCATGGGTCGCTGTTTAATTATCTAGGGAGGGGGTGTGGGGCTGTGTGTGTGTGGGGGGGGCGGTTGTTTCCTGGAACGCAGGAGGTTTGTAGAGCGCAGGTACATTTCTGATCAACAGCTACTTTTTAAACAGCGCAATCAAGGGCTGTAGCCGGGAGGTCGCGTCTGGAATAAAACCGGAAAATCAGAATTGAAATCTTTTTGATGTTTCAAAGTCGCTTTGAATGGCTTTGATACACTCAATAGCAAATTTACTCTGCTATTATCACTAATAAGCAGAAATAAGTAATATCTCTCAGCGACTTCTTACGGCTTAATGCGTCCTTTAAAATAAAGTTTATAACACCATGTAATGCTGCGCTGTTTCCTACCGCTGACCGCCCCCACCCCCTCCACACAAAGTTCTTAAACAATTAAGCATGCATACGTGGGGCCAAATTTAGAGACTGTCTCGGGGTTTTTTCCCTTCTGATTTCTTTGGGGGAGGGAGTAGGACGCGGTTCTGACTCGCTATCTGCTTCTGTCTCTGCGGCCAGAGCCCTCAGCAAAATCAAACGACTTTCTGGGGAAGTTTTTTATCCGGCTTTAAAAAAGTCTAGGGGGTCGCTCCTCGGAACGCGCTTGGGACGACGGCTGGGCAGGAGGAGCGGCTGTGTAGAGCTGCAAAGAACTGCTTCAGCTGCGAGACTCCGTCAGACCCAACCTAAAACCAACGACACCCACAAATCAACCCAGCGGAGCCGGTTCCCGGCTGCCTTGAAACTGACGAGCAATGTCAATTTCACCTAGCGAGCGCCCGGGCGTTTTTTCTGCTGCGCTCCGCGCCACTTACGCAGAGTGTCCCGTTCCCCTCCCCCCCCCCCCCCCCCAAGACCTTGACTTGTCCCATCGCCTCCCAGGAGTCTTTGGGGAAGCTCGTGGCAGCGTGTTGAGGGCGTGGCGCCTAGCCCCCGACCGCCTCTGGTTAATGATTTCATTGCACGAGGCAGACAGTTGGGGGGGGGGGGGGGTTGACAAGGAGCTGCCTCCCCCCCCCCGGGAATATCTTTGGGGGGTCTCCTTTCGACATCAACGTCCCTCATCGGTCCAAGTCGGTGTCAGGGCGCTGATTGAAGGCGCGGATCTCCAAATAGCTGCGCACCTGCGGGGCGGGGAAGCCACCTGGAGGGAGAATTCGGCTCGGGAAGGGGGGGGGGGGAGAAACCGGCCAACCGGGGCGGGAGGGCGAGCCCACGAGAGGAAAGAGTTCGCTTTGCTAAGCGGTGCATCAAACCAATGTTCTTTTGCGGGAAAATTGTCCCCCGACTCATTTCTGGAGGGGGGGGGGGTAGAAATGATCCTTCCCTTCAACCCCCCCTCCTCCTCCCGGAGCTGCACTTCCCAACACGTGAGTGTGGGAAAAGTGGGCCCGATCCTGACACTCGGGACAGATTCGGCCCGCCCAGCCTCGCCCACCCAGCCTCGCCCACCCTCACTCACGTCGGCAAAACTGGGACAAGCTGCCAGGAAACCAGGCGATGCCTGTGAAAGTCACCAGTGGCTCCTCTATGCGGGGTGGGGGGCTGCACAAACACCCCGCTTAGCTCCGTCCCGCGGATGGGAGGCTGGGTCGGGTTCTGCCCCTTTCCTCAGTTTCCCCTTTCTTCTTCCAGGTCTGGCGGGGAGGCGGCAGCCGGCCGGGCCCAGCTCTGCCTCAGCCCCCTGTAAACCTAATCTGGGGAGATGTTCACGGACACTGAGCTATGCCAGTGATCACCGCGCCTGACAGCGGCTGTCAGCTGGGGTTACATCAGCGGCTCCCACCTCCTGCCTCTCCCTCCGCCGCCGCCACGCCGCGGCCCTCTCCCGGGGACTTCCCCGGAGTGTCCTCGCGCCCCGGGGACCCCGACTGCAGCCCGGCTCGCTAATTGTCCCCCTTTGTCATGCAAAACCCGCGTGGCTCCGTCGCGCCACGCTCCCCTTCCAAGGCCTTTCTCCCCTGCTCTTTTGTTCGCCTCCGCCCGCTCCCCCGGGTCTGTCTCGGCCCCGCCATTCAGGCCCCGGGTCTGTTAATTGGGCTAGGCCGCTTCATGCTAACGGCGGGCTCCCAAGAGCCCTCCAGGAGAAAGGCGCCCCCCCCCCCCCCCCGGTCGCCTCGCCATTCAGCTCCAGCCAGATGGACGCGCGCCCGGCTGCCAAGCCACAAAGGGGGCTGGATGAATAACCCCAGGTCTGGCCGAGTGCAGAGGGACGAAGCCAGGGGCTCTCCTCAAAGTTCCCAGCAGCCCCCTGGCCCGGCCGTCCAGCCAACAGCAGGGGGGCTCCCCCCTCAAACCCCAAAAACTTTCTCTCTGATTAGAACCCAGCGCCCCGTGCAGCCCTGTCGCTCTGGTCAGTTTCAATCCCGCCTCTTTCCCGGCCGACAGCTGGTTTTTTGCAGAGGGGGACGGGCTGGTAAGTCAGTCCCGCGGGGGCATCAACCCGAGCAGATAACCCCAGCCTCGCCCGCCGGCCTCCCCGCTGCGCTTTGAGCAAACCGCTTCTCCCACTCGCGTGGGCACGCACCGATCCAGCGAAGAACTGAACCCTGGGGGGGGGGGGGGCTAAAAACTAGCCGAGGTCCAGTCCCTGCACGCTGCCAAACCGCACGCGAGTGAGTAGCCCCGCTGAATTTTCCATAAGGGCCCTCGCCCGCGTAGCATTGCTCGCCTAGCTAAGTTTCTCCCCCCTCCCCACCTCCAGGATCGGGCCCTCAACGCCTCTTCCTGGCCAAGAGCATCTGTACTAGACTCTTGGCTCTCGGTCTTTTCCGCTTTGCTTTTGTGCTTTTCTTTTCTTTTCTTTTTTGCCCCCCCGGGAAAGCTTCGGCAGGATTGGACTCACACCACCAGGCTGCCTTGTGTCCCGACAGATTGTCTTTATTCAAAACGCCTTTTGTTCAACAAATGAACAGGTGAGCGAGGTCAAATCCTGCTGGGTACATTGTTCAGAGACAGGGTGGGAACAGATTTTTCAAGGACCATTTTTTTTTTTTAAGTCGTGTTCGTCTTTTATTTAGCACAGTGTCACCGCCTGACTTCATACCTGACGCTCTAGGAGGAACTTAGGGCCAAGTTGCTCGGGGTTACACAAATTGAAGGACTACCCGGTTTCAATTAAGCAAACTCTGTCATCTCGTGTCGCAAAGAGAAACGCGTCTCTCTCGGTTTTTTTTTTCTAATTCCGGTCCCTTTTAAGAGCCTCTTTGACATGAAAAGCAATTTTCACCTAAATGGTGCTGGATGGCAAAATAGAGATCTCTAATATAACACCGCTACTCTTGGCGTTTGGATGTGCAAAAAAAACAGAAAAGGAGGAAAGAACCATCAGCATCATCAATAAATACCAGGACTTCGGGAGTTCGAGTCCAAGTGACCGCGGGGAATATAGGACCCATATACAGTGAGAGCAGAAATCAAACTCCAGCCCGCCTAGGCGGTAGTCCGAAAGGACAGGAATTGGCCACACGGACAGTCCTGCCAGGTGTCTAGCCGAGTCTCTCCTTCCCAGGCGGAGAGCCCACAGCCGTGCTGGGTTTACAGTCTCTGCGTCGCGAGTCTTTTCTGCCTCGGCCATCGGCCACACCGGTCCCCGTCTCCCAGGCGGGTGGCTCCGTTTCTATGTACATGCCCCAGGAGTGACTTCGAATTCGAGTCTCGTTTGGGAGGGGTGGGAGAGGGGGTTACATGGCCGTGGCGTGCGCTGAAGAATAAGGGTCTATTCCAGTCTTGGCCATGCCTGGGAACAGTATGTAGGCCACGGGGGGTTGCAAACTGGAGGCCGACCAAGCGGAACAGTTACAGGGCACCACGTAGCCCGGGTTGGTGGGCGACGGGTGCGTGTGGGTGTGCTGGCTGGGGCAGCTGAGGCTCCCGAAGGCCCCGCTCTGGTAGCCCAAGGTGGAGGCGTAGGGCAGGGTGCCGGTGGCCAAGGTGTGGGGGACCTCGGTCATCTTCTGGAGGGCGCTGGAGCTGAACTGGCTGGGGTCGAGCAAGGAGTAGGGCGCGGAGGCGGGGGGCAGGAAGGCCCTGGCCTTCTCGGGGGAGCTCAGCAGAGCGTCCGTGGCCCCCACCGGCAGCCCGGCCGCCTTGAGCGGGTCCGCGTCGCCCAGGTAAGGCAAGGGGAAGACATACCTGTCCTTCTTCAGCAGGTTCTTGGGTTTGCGCCGGGGCCGGTACTTGTAGTCGGGGTGCTCCTTCATGTGCTGCGCCCGCAGCCGCTTGGCCTCGTCGATGTAAGGCCGCTTCTCCGCCTCCGACAGCAGCTTCCACTCCGCGCCCAGGCGCTTGCTGATCTCCGAGTTGTGCATCTTGGGGTTCTCCTGGGCCATCTTCCGCCGCTGGCCCCGGGACCACACCATGAAGGCGTTCATGGGCCGCTTGATGTGGTCGCTCGGCTTGGACATGGCGGCGGGGACGGGGGGCGCGCAAAGAGGGGGCGCGGAGGAGTCGGGGCCTGGCGAGCGCACCCCCAGACGCTCAGCTGATCATGCCCCTTCTCCGGCAAATCCACAGGGGGGCTGGCGGGGGGCGACGGAGGCGGCAGGGAGCCGGCAGCCAGCAATCCAGGCGGCTCGGGGCGCCCCGTCTCGCCAATGCCGGGGTGCGGGAGAGAGAGGGAGGGGGTCCCGCCCGGCCAAGCACCTGGCTGGCAATGCGGAGCCGCCGAGGAGCGGCAGCCCAGAGCGGTGAAGTTCAAAGGCGAGCCGGCTCCGGACTGCGCGCCCAGTGACATAATCGCAGGGCGTTCACGCCCTAACCTGCGCGCCCAATCAGCGCGCAGAGACGGGCACCTTAAAAAGAGGGAGGGAGGGGGCGGGGGAGGGGAGGACGGGGGGCAGGCGCTAAACACGCGGGATCCAAGGGGCGGCTGTTCTTAGACGTCGCCCTGCCCGCACCAGATGCAACTCCGGGAGTGCCGTGGAGACGCCTGGTACCCGCCGCGCAAGAGTGGCTCTTTCGGGTACCACCAGTGCGCCCCGCCGCCTCCCCCTTCCTGGCCAGCTCCGGGGCCAGCCAGCGCCATTTCTGGGGAACGCCAGCCCCAGGCTCCAGATCCCGTGGCCCGTAGGGAGGCTGTTCCGAGCAGCTTGCCAAAATTACCGCTCCCTCCGAGCACCCAGCCTGTCTCCCGGCGAAACGCGGCGACCTGAGCCCCTACCCTGGCCCGCTGTGCGGACCCGCATCCCGCATCAGCGCCGCGCAGAACTGCGCCGCATTCCTCGGAGAAAGTCAAACAGGGGGGCGATATAAAAGACAAACTATTGATTTATTTCGGGGTAACAGTTAACTTCACATCACTAGTTTAACCGAGACCTTTCTTGCCTGTCTCTTTCTTTTTCTTTCTTTCTTTCTTTCTTTCTTTCTTTCTTTCTTTCTTTCTTTCTTTCTTTCTTTCTTTCTTTCTTTCTTTCTTTCTTTCTTTCCTTTTTCGTTTCCTTCTTTCCTTCTTTTCTCTTTCCTTCTTTCTTTCTCTTTCTTTTTTCGTTTCTTTCTTTCTTTTCTCTTCCCTTCTCTCTTTCTCTTTCTCTTTCTCTTTCTCTTTCCTTTTTCGTTTCTTTCTTTCTTTCTTTCTTTCTTTCTTTCTTTCTTTCTTTCTTTCCAGATTGATTTTAAATTGGAAAAAAAATGAAGCCCACTAGTTGGAGAAATTAGACAGCACATGTCCAGGGGGATAACACTTGCTACCTTGCTTTTGTGTTGCTCCGGAGAATGGCGTTTTTCTATTATGGGGTGGCTTGCATTTTTTTTTTTAAAGAAGGTTATAATTCTCCGGGTAAGGAACACGCAATAACCCTAGGAACCAACCTGCCTGCCTGTTTTCTTTGAATAATTGCCTGCCTAATGTGAAAAGCCCCTGGGGGAAATATTTATTAAATGGAAACAATTGTCCCGGGCCCCTGGAGAGACGGGGTTTGTTAAAGGGTTATTGGCAAATGCACCTGCCTGGTTAAAAAGGCGAACGCTAAAACACCTTCCTCTATTTGGTTTTCCGCTTTAATCATCTATCTCAAACCGGGGAGCCGCGCGGGGCTGACAGCGCTAACGATGCGGCCTCTCTCCCTGGAAATCCACCTTTCCAGCCGGGGTAGTTGAGGCCCGGCTAAATGCCCCAGAAAACCTCCCCTTCCCCCCAACCTCTCAGTGGGCGCTTTAGCGCCTGGCTCAAGCAGAAGCCAAGGTCACTCGGCCAGGCAGAACTTCGCTGCAAAGTCCCTCGCCTCCATGTCCGCAGCAGCCCCCGGCCCACAAGGGCGAGCCCCCCAAGCCCCTCGGCAGACGCGAGGCCGTAGGGGGCCTGCCCCCGTTTTCACTGAAATTCCCCGAGACAGGCGCTGGATTCCAGGGCAGCGCTGAGCGTGGCAAATGCAGCCCCTGTCCCGGCTTGGCCCGGGGCGATCCCTGCTCCTTGGCTCGGTGCAGGGAGGGCGCAAGGTGTCTGGGGTGCACGGAAAGGCACCGGGCGGGGAGGGGGGGTCTGCTTGCGGCTGGGGGGGTTGCTAGGAGCCCCGCGCAGGTGGGACAGGCGGATGGGGCGCGTTTGCCAGGCGCCTCTCGCCCCCCAGCCGCAGCGCTCCCGGGGGGCCCCCAGTGTCCGGAGGCGCCCGCTAGTTCCTGCCTACGACGCAAGGGCCGGCTGGGGGCCCGCAGGAGCGTGTGTCGCTATTTCGACCGCTCGGCGCCTCCCGCCGCGCCCCCAGGACTCCAAAGGGGCCGGCCAGTTCGGATCCCCCCTCCCGCAGCCCCTTGGCCTCTGGTCCTCGGGCGTGTCCCAACCCGGCGCCGAGCGAGTTGAGGGGGTGAAGCCCCGGACCCCCGGCTTTCCCCGCGGCCCGGCCCATCGAGGCAGGGAGAGGCGCGTTTCCGTGAAAATCGCCGTAAGGGCTCTCACGAGATGAAGTGTCTTCGCCACCGCCCCCCCCCCCCAGGAGGGGGCAGTTTACACCGCAGCTAGTGCGCGCTGTTCAGACTGTGTGTGTGTGTGTGTGTGTGTGTGTGTGTGTACAAACTAACACCGCAGCTAGTGCCTGCTGCTTAGATTGTGTGTGTGTGTGTGTGTGTGTGTGTACAAACTAACACCGCAGCTAGTGCCTGCTGCTTAGATTGTGTGTGTGTGTGTGTGTGTGTGTGTACAAACTAACACCGCAGCTAGTGCCTGTTGCTTAGATTGTGTGTGTGTGTGTGTGTACAAACTAACACCGCAGCTAGTGCCTGCTGCTTAGATTGTGTGTGTGTGTGTGTGTGTACACACAAACTGTAACACCGCAGTTAGTGCGCGCTGCTCAGATTCTGTGTGATTGTGTGTGTGTGTGTGTGTGTGTGTACACACAAACTGTAACACCGCAGTTAGTGCGCGCTGCTCAGATTCTGTGTGATTGTGTGTGTGTGTACACACAAATTGTAACCCTCCAGCTAGCGCCTGCTCCTTAGATTCTCTTTCTCTCTCTCTGTGTGTACACACAAACTTTAACACCGCAGCTAGTGCTTGCCGCTTAGATTCTGTGTGTGTGTGTGTGTGTGCGCGTGTGTACACAGAAACTGTAACACCGCAGTTAGTGCGCGCTGCTCAGACTCTGTGTGATTGTGTGTGTGTGTGCGCACAAACTGTAACCCTGCCGCTAACGCCAGCTGCTTAGATTCTGTGTGTGTGTGTGTGTGTGTGTGTGTGTGTGTGTGTGTGTGTGTGTGTGTGTACACAAACTTTAGCACCGCAGCTAGTGTTTTCTGTTTTGACTCTGTGTGTGACTAGGGCTGCTTGCTGTGTGTGTGTGTGTGTGTGTGCGCGCTCTGTACACAAACTCCTTCCCCCCGCGAGCAGGCGCTGAGCTGCGGCGGACCAGCGCGCAGGGACAACTGGTGTCGCGCGCACTGAGCCCCGCACCTGCTACCCCGGCCCGCATCCCGCCCCGCCGCACCTCTCCGGCAGCCGCCTTTCCCTGGCGGAATAGGGACTGGGGACATGGGCCCTTGTTTGGTTTCCACGTTAAAAATCGCCGGCCGGTCCCCTCCCTGCGCTGGTTAACCCCACCCCACCCTCGTTCTCCTGGGTTAGGTCCAGATTCCGTGGATCTCTCTCTCTTTCCGGCTCGTTTGCCCTCGCCCGTGTAAACGGTCCAAGAGGAGCTTAGCAGGTGCCAAGCCAAATCGTTCCTAAGCGTGGGCCGATTTGCAAGCCCTGGCTGCTACCGAAGCGGCTTGCGAACCGGTTGGGGTTTGTTTGGAATATTGATGCTAGAAAACGCCCCGCTGCTGTACTTGGGTTTGCTAGGACCTCCGCAGTGATACTCCGGATTGACTTCCTCCGCTCCGCTTTTGTGTTTGTTTACACTGCATTTACAAAAGGGAGTGAATCCGGATTGCGAATGCGGCCGTGCCTTGCGTTTCGAACGCCTCTGATCTGATCTGGGAAGGAGGGGGGACACCTGTTGCCTAAAATAGGGTGTTCCCTGGCTTTGAATAAACTTTGTTTCCCTAGTAGGCTGCTAGCTCTAATGCCCCCCAAAGACAAGAAACCCCCACACTTAACAGTGTCTTTCTTATTGCTGAATGACACCGGGCTAATGGAGAAAGAGAAGGGGGAAAAAGAGATCTCACGTGGAAGCATTTCCAATGAGATTAGAACATTTAGCTGCACGAAGTAATAGCAGCAGCAAGCAGAAGTCAATTACTAAAACACCACCACAAAATAATTCAAAATAATTCCGAAATCTGGAAGCCTCATTCCACGAGGAATAACGCCACTTCCGAAATAAGGCCTGTGGAGACGCTCCGCTGCTGCTGTTTCGAAATAGCCTCTCACCAGGGCCATTCTAAGGCTGTGTCTAGACTGCAGGGTTTTTTCCAAAAAAAGTAGCCTTTTTTTGAAAAAACTTCACCTGCGTCTAGATGACAGCCGTGTTCTTTCGAAATTAAATGGAAAGAATGTGGTTTTCTTTCGACAACAGTACTCTTCATTTCACGAGGAAGAACGCCTTTTTTCGAAAGCGCTCTTTCGAAAAAAGGCGTTCTTGAATGCAAACAGGGCTTTTTCGAAAGAGAGCATCCAGACATCCTGAGTGCTCTCTTTTAAAAAAGCGGCTTCCTTTTTTAAAGAGGCTTGCAGTCTAGACATAGGCTAAGTTATTCCTCCCCAGTGCCTCCTGGGGCTTTAAATCGAGATAGCACGTCTACATTAGGGAAGCCTGCCTCGGCCTCATTTTGAGGCTTCTCTGCGGTGTAGACGTGCTATTTCGAAAGAAGCATGCAGTGTAGACATACCTTGGCTACGTCTAGACTGCAAGCCTCTTTCAAAAGAGGCTTTTTCGAAAGATACTTTCGAAAAAGCTTCTTTCGAAAAAGAGCATCTGGACTATAATCAGTTCTTTCGAAAAAGCAAGCTGCTTTTCGAAAGAGAGCACCCAGGCAGTCCGGATACTCTCTTTCAAAAACACTGTTTGCATTACATAGCGCCTTTGTTCGAAAGAGCACTTTTGAAAAAAGGCGTTATTCCCCGTGAAATGAGGAGTTCCGCCATCAAAAGAAAAACTGCATTCTTTCAATTTAATTTCAAAAGAATGCAGCGATAGTCTAGACGCAGGTGAATTTTTTTCGAAAAAAAGGCTACTTTTTTCGAAAAAAGCCTGCAGTCTAGACACAGCCCTTGAGACGCTGAGTTCTTGCCAACCCGTGTGGGACCTGAAGGAGTCTCAAAGTTCTTAGCTGCTGGAAAATTGTCCCTCCTATGAAGATTTTTTTTTAAACGTGCATCCTGCGTGGATGTGAGCTTCGCATGCCGACCACAAAGCAGAGGTTCTGGAATTTCGTGGATCAATACCTAGCCACAATCACAGGTCTGATTACACATCACTTTTCACAGACTTTTCACCTGAGGTGCCTTTTTCCCCTTCTGATGTTCCTCATGTATTCAGCTTTTCTTCCCTGGGTCAGAATCGCCTTGCTAGATTTCTACTGCAGGCAATGTTCTTAAAATATATGGCATCGACTCAGCATAATAGGAGAAGTCTTGGGCGCACTTTTTCCCATGGAGTTATTATATATGTATAAATACACACTTTTATACACCCACAAATAATATGTGTGTATACATATAGGATAGATAGATAGATATAAAACACTAATACCTACACAAAATAAATACATGTTGTGAGGAACACTCAACAGCAGTGTATAGCACAAACACACACAGTTGTATTATACTTCCTTTCTCAACTATGTATCTAGATTTCTATCCAATGAAAATCATTTGTAAAGTCGGTTAGGGGTTTGGAATGGCTGCCCTACGAGGAGAGATTAATAAAACTGGGACTTTTCAGATTAAACAAATGGAGATCAAGGGGGGATACGATAGAGATCCATAAAATCATGACTGGTGTGGGAAGAATGAATAAGGAAAAGCTATTTACTTGTTCTCCATAATACAAGAACTAGGAGTCACCACATGAAATTAACAGGTAGCAGGTTTAAAACCAACGCAAGGAAGTATTCCATCACAACATGCACAGTCAACCTGTGGAACTCCTTGCAGGAGGATGTTGTGAAGGCCAGGAGTTTAAAAGGGTTTTTTTAAAAATGAGATAAATTCATGGAGGATAGGTCCATCCTCCATTTGCCACAAGTTGACAAATGGGTGACAGGGGAAGGATCACCTGATGATTCCCTGTTGTGATCCCTCCCTCTGGGGCACCTGGCATTGGCCACTGTTGGAAGACAGGGCACTGGGCTGGATGGACCTTTGGTCTGACCCCGTCTGAACGTGCTTATGTTTTTATATTCTTTTATCTCTACCCGCAGAGGGGGGCATGGAAAAGGACTCTTGTACAAGCTCGAACGCTTATCTCTTGCTGGTCCAATAAAAGGCTTTTCCTCGCCCACCTTGTTGCTCTAATCTGCCCAAAGACCCTAACAAAAGTGAACAATTTGATTATGGCACCAGCATCTGTGAGTGGCAGCCCACGCAAGCTGATGCTATAATAAAATTGCTGGACTTCAAGGTGCCACTGAACCGTTGCTTGTGCTGAAACTAACGCAGCTCCCTCTGAAACCTCACAAAAGCTAGTGTCAGAGAGCTGGAGGTAAATATAAGAGTATGGTACAAGAGCGGATGCTATAGGGACAGAAGCACATAGGCATCGGCAGACTGGGTCAGATCTGAGATCCTTCTAGTCTTGCATCCTGTTCTCGATAGAGTCAGTACCAGCTGCTTCTCAGGATGGTGCAACCCCCTTCCCGCCCCACACACACACCCCTCACACACAGTGGACAGCTCTAGGGTAAACTGCTTCCAAGGAATGATTCTATCTCACCTCCATTTGTTGGAGGTTGGTTTGTGCCCTGAGAGAGTCTGCACAGCCTCCTCCAGGGAGCAGAGGGGCAAACCCACAAAACTGGCTTCAAGATTGAGCTTGATACGTTTGTGAAGGGGATGGGACGATGGGGCTGCCTGTAGGGGTGAGCAGCTGATTGGGACTGCCAGCAGACTGCCCCAAAGTGATGGAGCGAGCTCTGAGTTACCACAGAGAATTTGTTCTTGGGATCTGGCTGGTGGGTTTGCCCACATGTTCAGGGTCTCGCCCACATGCTCATAGGCTCGTGGATCCCCATGTTGGGGTCAGGAAGAAATTTCCCCATGGGGCAGCCTGAATTTGGCAGAAACAGGAAGCGGGGGAAGGAAGAAGAGGCTACACTTTAGTCTGCAGCATCATGGTCCCTGGCGGGCTGAAATTGACATAAGTGGTGGATTCTCTGTGCAGTAGAGGCTTTCCTTCAAGATGTGAGGATTTCAGTGACTCAGCTAGAAGTTCAGGGTCTGTACAGGAGTGGGTGGGTGAGGGGCTGTGTCCTGCCCTCTGACGAGATGATTCCGATGATCCTTTCTGATCATAGTTTACAGCTGCTCTAAGCTTTGATTTTTTGTTTAAACCACCTCGCTGTCTCACTATCCATACAAATGCACGAACCGGTTTTTCCCCCAGTCCAAATGCAGGATGACAGGCATATCCACCGCTCGTCCTTGGCAGTCCCAGACCGTAACGTGGAACCCATCAGTTGTCTGTGGGTCTTTTAAAGCTGCCATTTCTGGTAGTCCCTTGCTAATGAGAGACTCATTTTCACGCCCCGGCACCTTTTCAGTTCAAGGACACAGTTTGTAGGTCCATGAAAGGCCTCAGCTACACACAAAAGCTAACCTTGGACAGCTCATAGGCCTCTGTTATCATTAGGAGATCCTTGAATTAAGAGGATTGGGGGGTTCCTGTTGTAAGAAAGGAAGCACAGATTACTCTGCCAATTCCTGTCTATACTGCAGCTGAGTCTCTGCTTGCAACAGCTATATTTCAGTGCAAATGTTGCTAGAATCGATTAAAAGTTTCCCAAACTATGATTCCTCCACCCATAAGAGTGCTAGCTGAGCTAGTCAATGATATAGACTAGTCTGTTGCAGGGTATGTGGGGGAGCAATACAGGAAGTAGGGGTGCTCTGGTGCATGTCTGAATTAGGTCTGGGGATAAATAACAGAAGCATCCTTGCCACTTAAACCAGGCTTTGCTTCATGGAGGGGTTGCTCCAATTATTCCTTGCGGCTGCATTCTCAGATGACTTCTTTTTAATGTTCATGCATCGTGTGCAAATCTATATGTAGTCTGCATGAGAAACCTGGAAGCACTGAGCAGATTATGCAAACCCATTTCAGCCCCCGTTATTTCAAAATAATCCTCTGTCGGCCAAATAAATAAGCAGAGCATCCGCACGACCAAGCCCGTTATTGCAAAGTGCTCCACTTAGGAAGGAACAATCAGTTCCATACATACAAGATGGGAAGCGACTGTCTAGGAAGGAGCATGGCGGAAAGGGATCTAGGGGTCATAGTGGACCACAAGTTGAATATGAGTCAACAGTGTGATGCTGTTGCAAAAAAAGCAAATATGATTCTAGGTTGTATCAACAGGTGTGTTGTAAGCAAAACTCGTGAAGTCATTCTGCCGCTCTACTCTGCACTAGTTAGGCCTCAGCTGGAGTACTGTGTCCAGTTCTGGGCGCCACATTTCAAGAAAGATGTGGAGAAATTGGAAAGGGTACAGAGAAGAGCGACAAGAATGATTAAAGGTCTAGAGAACATGACCTATGAAGCCAGGCTTCATGAACTGGGCTTGTTTAGTTTGGAAAAAAGAAGATTAAGGGGGGACATGATGGTGGTTTTCAAATATCTAAAAGGGTGTCACAAGGAGAAAGGAGAAAATTTGTTCCTCTTGGTTTCTGAGGACAGGACAAGGAGTAATGGGCTTAAAGTGCAGCAGGGGAGGTTTAGATTGGACATTAGGAAAAAATTCCTAACTGTCAGGGTGGTCAAATATTGGAATAAATTGCCAAGGGAGGTGGTGGAATCTCCCTCTCTGGAGATATTTAAGAACAGGTTAGATAGACATCTGTCAGGGATGGTTTAGATGGAGCTTGGTCCTGCCTTGAGGGCGGGGGGCTGGACTCGATGACCTCTCGAGGTCCCTTCCAGTCCTATTATTCTATGATTCTATGAAATAACTGGCCGCTTATTTTGAAAAGCATGTGCCTGCTTTCCTCACGGAATAACACTAATCTCGATATTGGTATTTTGCTCTAGTGGTCGCGTGGACGCTCTGGTGTTTGTTGCTATTTCGAAATAACGACTCCCCAGAGTCGTTCCGACTCCTTACTCCTCAGGGTGCTTCCTGGGGCTCTGAGCCGAGTGGGCGTGTCCACATTAACGGAGCCTGCCTCGGACTCGTTTCGAAGCTTCCTCATCATGTCGACACGCTATCCCAATTTTGTTAAATCGGGAGTTAAGTCGATGTTAGTCATTTCAAAATAATTTTCCAGTGTAGGCGTGCCCGTAGGTGGGGTTGATGGTTGCTAGTGGTGTGCGATTGGTGATTGAGGTCATGTGGTATTGCTTCCTCGCCCTGACTGGTCCAAACATGCCGATACCAAATGAGGAAGAAGGAGGAGCGTCTAACGAGTGCGCTTAGTCACCCAGCTGCCCTTGGGTGGGAAGGTGTGTACCACAATGAGAGCAGCCATTTCCTAAACAATGGGGCGGACACAGAGACCCCACGGGGCATAAAATGGTCCGATTGAAGAGCCATTTGGCGGACACCACACTATGTGTGAGTGAACTTCCGAGGCGCTTCAGCTATCTGGCACCAAAGAGTTGGTCAAAATATCAAGGCGATTTGTTCTCCACATGTCAAAAGAAATTCACCTAGAGCGGGGGTGGGGAACCTCGGGCCCGGGGGCCGAATGCGGCCTCCATTTTGCCTGGCTCTGGCTCCTGAGGTTCAGGGTCTCCTCAGTGTTTGGGAGCCCGGGCTGGTGCTCCACCCCCCGTATTGCCGCACCGCAGGGCTGGAGCACACAAAATCTACTGGACTTGGCCACCCTAGGCTCTGGTGTGGAAGGGGAATGTAGGGAAGGTCTTTCTCCTCAGTTGGGGGCCATGTCGTTGAGGTTTTTTTTTCCCCACTTCTCATTTTGTGTGTTCCCCGATTGATTTTTCTGTGGGTCAGCGGCCCCCCGACCCGAAACCAGTTCCCCGCCTCTGCCCTAGAGGGAGAGACGTAACAGTTTAGCTCCCTCTTCTGCCCCGGTGGCCTGTGGCCTACACAGGATGAGCGTGAGGCCTAGCGAATCAGTCAGGCCTGCCTTCCTTTGAAGTGCGCCATTGGCCCGCTGAAGCAATTCCAGCACAAACGCACCGCCGGCGGCGACAGGAATGCCCCATGGACAATGCTCCGGTTGGGTAGGGAGGGCAAGAAAGCTTATGGCCTTTGAATCACAATTTGCAAGGCGAGGCCTGGGCAGCGCGGCAGCGGAGGGGACAATGGGCGGGGAAGAGGAGAAGGAGCAAGCGCCTGGGATGTCTCCTCCGCTCCCTGCATACTTCAGCTTGCTGTAGCTCGAGAAGGCTTCCCATTATTGGCAGGACAATAGCAGCCCGTGCTGTATAAACACTCCTAATCAGCGTCATTATGCTGCCTCAATGGGGGAGCGGAGACAAAATCGCAGGGCGGCGGAAAGGTCTTGGCCTGCGAAGACAAACAAAACTCCCCCCCGGTCTGCTGTGAAAAGGGATTTAATCAGCGACAGTTGCAAAGTCACAGGGCAAGAATGACGCCCGTCGTCAAGCTGAAAGGCTTTTCCGTGGCCTGGCTGATCACGGAGGCGACCCCTATCCCTGCTAACGTTCCCTTGGGTTTCAGCCTGGCCGCTTGCCTGAGGAAAGATGGCTCGCAGAAGCTGGCTTCTGAGGCGGGATCGGACTGCCGTTCGAAGAGCCTGATATTTATTTTACTCACAGACACGTCCAACCCTCACGCCCCTCGGCCGCTGTCTGAGGGGGGGTCTACACTGCCCCCGGCACTCGAAACAAGCGGCTCCATTTGAGCAATGCAAACTGTGTCGCTTATTTCGAGTGACTTTCGAAATAGCTGGTTTTGAAGTTTGGTGCCGTCCACACAGCACTTATTTTGAAATACAGCGCTCTTCCGAAATGTCCCCTACCCCGCATGGAGTGAGGTTAACGGGGACATTGCACTAGCGAGCCCGTTATATTTCGAAATAACGGGCGCGCTCAACAGGCACGGAGAAGCCATTCTGGGATACCAGGCAGTGTAGGCGTAGCCTGAGTTAGCAACCAGGCTGTGGTATCCTTTATTAAAGAGTAAAGGGCTGCATAATTTAAATCTGCCTATTCCCACAGGATAGCGTAACATCACTGGCAGGAAATCAAGAGAACACCTGGCCTCTGAGTTCAGAAAAACAAAACAAAACAGGGTATTTCACTGTCAGGTCCCCAAATCCTTAAGAATCCAAAGCCAAACAGCATAAATACATCAGTTAACAACTCACTAAGCAATGTTTTCTGGAGCAAATTGAATTACACATGATAAATAATGTTGCCCTTTCTTCTGAGGTCAGTGTGCCAAACTGAACGCCAAGATCAGACGGAGGCTGAGCAGTAGTAATGTTTTGAGGACTTGCAGGACAGCTTCCCAGTGGAAGAGAAATCAGTGAGGTAGAGTCTAGGTATATTCTAAGCCTACACCAGTCCTGGAACAGAGGCAGTCACAAACGGCATGCAGGGATTCCCTTCTTCCAGGTTGGAGCCTCCACTTTTATGTCCGATTCCTATTGAGCTACTCTAGTCGGAGAATTGCCTCATAACATGAAGAATAGACAGATCAAACTCCCTGTTATCTGCCATAGCGTCTCTCAAAACATGAATGCACAACGCAGCTAACACCACCACCACAGTTTCTTCAAAGACTAAAAACTTGCTCGCACACCAGGAAAAAGAACTTGAGCCCTGCTATAACATTACTCATCAAAAGAATCAAGACAATTCTTCTGTACACAAACAAGATACATTTCATTATTGTTCCTGTTTACTTAATCACTTATGTCAGGGGTTCTCAAACTTATGATACCGCGACCCCCCTCTCAGTTGTTTGCAATCTTCCTCTAAGTTGCTCTTGACCCCCCCGGGGGGTTGGGACCCACAGTTTGAGAAACACTGACTTATTTAAAGAAAATACAGTTTATATGGTCTCTGTGAATTGAGCAGTTGGATCACTCACAATGTATCAGCTGAGTGCTTGGCCACCTATGTCAGACCTCATTGGTTCTCATCCTTGATTGGATGATCTACATTTTAAAAATCGGAGGTGAAGAGAAGAGTTCACAGTTCTCTTAGGTCCCAATCCTGCCGGGAGTTTCACCTGGGCAGACCCTGTTGTGTTAGTTGCGAATATTTAGCGCCGCTCCTCAAAGTGACCATCGGGGGTCGTATTGCACAGAAGTAATGTTCGGTGTAAATGGGAAGTATAGAATCTTTCGTTCACCCTCAGGACTGTGTCTTGGGTAGCATTGTTGCAGGCTCTTTGTCTGCAATAGAACTCATCAGCATCATTTGAACAACCCGTTTTAAAATCCAAAGGGGGACTTCTTTTTTTTAAAGAGAGAATTTCTTTTAAAGACACTGCTATTTTTTCCTGAAAAAAATTCTGCTCTCAAGGCAGGAATTCAGCCTGCGGGTTGCCCAGCCAAAACGCCATGGCTTCCCATTTTTCACCTTTCGCCACTTTCATCCACCTTAGTTTCATGGGGTATGTCTACACTACCACCCTAGTTCGAACTAGGGTGGTTAATGTAGGCATCCGAAGTTGCAAATGAAGCCCGGGATTTAAATATCCCGGGCTTCATTTGCATCTTGCCAGGCGCTGCCATTTTTAAATGCCCGTTAGTGCGGACTCCGTGCCCGCGGCTACATGCGGCATGGAGTAGGTAGTTCGGATTAGGCTCTCTATTCCGAACTACCGGTACACCTCGTGTAAAATGACGGTGCCCGGCAAGATGCAAATGAAGCTCGGGATATTCAAATCCCGGGCTTCATTTTCAACTTCGGATGCCTACATTAACCACCCTACTTCGAACTAGGGTGCTGGTTTAGACATACCCATGGTGTGAAATTTTTTTCTGGAGCAGAAAATTTCAAGAACGGAATCCGGTTTTCTTTCCAAATGGGAATTTCCTTTGCCTTGGTAGTGTCCTGTTTCAAAATGAGAAACAAACAAGAATCAGCGTTAGCGAGATGCCTCTTTGGAAGACTGGTTTCAAAAAGAATTTGGCCAAAAACGAGGAAAAGAAAAAAAAAACCAGGTTGTTACAAATCAGGCTGAGCCAGAGAATTCTGTGGACCAGCCACAAGTTAGAGTCTGAATCAAAGACCTAGGTTTGATCCCCTGATACTGATTTCTTGCGGGCAAGTGGGTTTAGTTTGTGTTTCTCTTCCCTATCTGTGTCATGGGAATAACAGCGCTGCCTTCCCACACAGGGGCGTTGTGAGGATAAATGCATTAAGTTTGTGCCCAGAGGTTGCTGAAATAAAGGCCCTTGGAAATTTACGCAGATGTGCTTTCTGATTTTTGGACTATCGCACATCTCTGATTCTGTCGCTAGCTCTCTGCTGGCAAGGTCCGCTTATCAAAGTGCATAGGTTGGCACTTTGTGATCCCACAAAGATTTAAGCACAGGCCGACCGGGAAGTTACTATAAGACTTTGCTGCAGAGTTTATCCCCTGCTCTGCAAGCATAGCTGTAGGGTTAGTGTTGGAAGGCGTGTTTTACAATAGATCGGGCTAGAAATGTCCTTTAAAAAAATAAAGAACACTTAACACAGACGGAGGAAAACCAAACAATTTTTTTTTTTTTTTTTACAAGGAACACCAAGGATTTTTTGTTGGAAAAAAAAAAAGTTGCCTGCCCCTTTAAGGGCTGCCATTTTGAATTCTGTTGTTCTGCGCAGCACACCTCCGACTGCCTCGCAGTGAAACACGGAGCACAGTTTCAGAAACACTGACTTAACACACCCACCTCCTGCCGATCCTCACTGGGGAAGAACTGATGCTGTGTTTCTGTGTACTACACTCAACTTTGCAGAATCACACCTGCGGTCTGGGGCTCACGGCACCCATGAAAACGCTCGGGTGCTGACTCAGCCATGCTCAACTGGCGCCTTTTTCAGCCCCGTTCTGCTGCCTGTTCCCCTTTGCGCTGTAGGCATCACTCGCTTTTCCTCCAGTGGTAGCGGATGCACTCCAAGGTTAGCCCCTTGCAGTAGGCAGTATGTATTAATACAGGGCAAATATTACAGGCTGAACCTCTCTAATCCAGAATGCTCTGGTCCAGCAACCTCCGTGGTCCGGAATGATTTGAGGGAGCCGGATGTCCACTTTTCATGGGTGTGGCCAAGTTTCCCGCGGTCCCATAAAGTTTGTTTACAGCCGCCAGTCCTGGCTCTGTGTTCTGGGCTGTTATTTCGCTCTAATTTATCCTTCAATATCTTCTAACAGCCCAGTCAGCCGTGCAAGTGTTGGTAATGCAGCTCAACAATAGTGACCTCCCATGGTCCGGAAAATTCTCTGTTTCAGAACTGGTCAGGTCCTGAACTAGAGAGGTTCAACCTGTACTAGATAAGCTTGATGGCATTTTCAATTGACATTTAAGCATTAGTATAAGAAGGGACTGGAATAAGATATTTGGACTTTACTGAAGGAGAGGCAGGGAATACTGGACTGAGACTCTAGAGACTTCCCGTCCGTTCCTGACTCTGCCACTGGCCTATTGGCTGACCATGGGCAAATCCCTTCATCTACCAGTGCCTCAGTTTCTCCACCTCTGAAATGGAGTTAATGAAACTGGCCTCCTTTCCCAAGTGCCGCATGCTCTCCTATGGCCAGCTCTAGGTAAGAGCTTGAGATTATCATTGTTATAAAGCATTTAACACGTTATCTCCCAACCTCTTACTTAAAAACTTCGATGCAAAGAATCAGTAGCTGGGAATCAGCTTGTGGAGCGAAAGGAGTTAGGCCCGTTTACACCAGCTGAGAATCTGTCCGAGCCAAATTGGCTGGGATCTGAGTGTTGCCACGTGGACGGAAGACTCACTGAAGGACCGTGGACAAAAGGGCCATGAGAACCAGTGAGGTATCACAGGTGGTATCTAGTGACCTCAGCCCCCCCCCCCCCCCTGGGATTGATGTTAGG
Organism: Pelodiscus sinensis; assembly: GCF_052426305.1. Lineage (NCBI taxonomy): Eukaryota > Metazoa > Chordata > Testudines > Trionychidae > Pelodiscus > Pelodiscus sinensis. The sequence goes on along the minus strand of NC_143061.1, from coordinate 53,863,432 downwards.
TCAGCTCTGATTTCACAACTGCGTGAGTGAGCTGGAAGGAAGGATATGCAGAAAAGGGGTCCTCACGGGATTCACTGGACTACCAGAGCAGCGATGGGCAACCTAGGCTAGTGAACAGGCCACCCGATTGGCCTCCTTCATCTCAGTGGGCCACAGGATTGTCATAACCAAGACGGTCTCCCGGGAGAGTCGTTTCGCTCACGGCGCGTGCGTCCCTAGAATGTCGCGGCGTTTGCCGATGGAACCGTGGCAGCGCTGGGATTGGCTGCAGAGGGAGTGCCCAGCTCTCCCAGCCAATGCCGAGTGCAATCAGCCCGCCCCGCCCACCACGTGCCCTGGCTTAGCAATCCACCACGGATGGAAACCAGCGGCATCTGGCAGCCCTGCCCGTGGGCAACGATAAACCAAATGCCTCGTGGGCCGCAATCCCGATGCCTGGGGGCCGCACGTGGCCCTCACTGACCCAGAGCATTATGGGATGGAGCCACGTTCCATGCTGTACAGATGGGAGCGCCCCCTCCCGACGCCCCCTGGTGGCGTGGTGACGTAGCTGGAGAAAGCAGCACACACCTGGCCCTCCGTGCCAAGTGGTGCACCGGGATTTAGCAACCTTGCTTCTGTGTAAGCTTTGGGGTGGCTCCATCTTTGGGCAGCACTTTGAAAATTTCCCTGTAAGATGCTAATGACCCGCAAGTCCTGGGATGAGCCCCCGGCTTCCTCCGCTTCCCTGCCAGCGATGCTAATACCCACTCTGCCTACCAGTGCGACGAGATACCGACAGACGGCGCAAAGCTTGGGGACTCGTCGTTGAAGGGGCACAAAATACCGACACTTTCATTCTGCAAGTCCTGCTAAAAGCTTGCCCCTCTCTGATCACCCCCAGAGGACTCGTGAATCCAGTCTCGCTGGTGGCTCCAGGAAGCACCCTGCCTATTTCAACCTTTTGGGTGCCATGGTGGGTGAGCCCCGCTAGAAACAAAAGACGGGCCGGTCCCCCTCCGGCGAGGAAGTTTGTGCCCATTTCTGTTGCAAGTTTCTTCTCTCTTTGCATGGCTGATGCCACCTCCCAAACACCTCTGACGTCCAAGTGCGTCTTCTCCAGAGTATTAATGGGCCCAGGTTCAGTCAGACGCAGGAGGACATTAATAAACCAGGGGCTTGTTATTGCTGAAATCACCCAGTTGGCTCAGGTCCTGCAGCCAAGTCATGCGCGCTTAAAACTCTCCGCTGTGTTCTCCTGGCGCCAGAGATCAGCGCGTGGGCCTTCTTCAGCACGGAGAGCTCCCAGAGGGTGCGTCTATCCTGCACCCTGAACTCGAAATCAGATACGCAATGTGCGCTACGCAAATTGTGTATCCGATCTCGAAGCGCTTTTGAAATTTGGCGCGTCTACACGGTGCCAAATTTTGAAACACTGCACTGTTTTGAGCCATCCCGTATTCCTCATGCAACGAGGTTTACCGGGAGGGTGACAGAGTGGGCCTGTTATTTAGAAAAATATTTCGAAATAACGGACGGCGTGTGTAGACATCGGGTAGCTATTTCAGGATCCCGAAAAACATACCCAGAGCAACCAGGGAATCCAAAGCAGCACCGGAGTCCGCCCTGCCTTCCCACAACCCCGCACAGTGGGATACTTACCCACAAAATGGCCTGAACCATTTTGGTGCCTCGGGTCTGGGCGCGCAGTCCCGCCCCCAGGCGCACAGCACATGCATGGGGCCCGCCCCCCTAGGGTGCACAGGCCCGCTCCTGGGGTACAAGACGCATGCGTGGGCCCGCCCCCGGGGTGCACGGCACATGCGCTGCCCAGCCTGGCCTGGCTGCCGTGCCTGGCTGTGCAGGGCCCCATGGCCATGGGGGGAAGGGTGGTGCTGGTGGGGATGGGGGACCGGCACTTCAGGAGCCAGGTGCGGGGCGCTTGATGGCAGCTATAAGGGGTGCTGCGTGCCCCTTACAGCTGCCATCAGGCGCCCCCCATGGGTTGGCATCCCGGGCAGCTGCCTGGCACGCCCACCCCTTAGTCCGGCCCTGCTTACCCACAATGCTTTGCTCTGCCGGCCGACAGGCTACTAGCCACGTGGCCACAAAATGTCAACAACAGGCGGCAGAAAAACTGGTTAAACCGGTTTTCGTTGTTGTGCGGCGGCGGCACTTTTATCGCCAAACCTTCCCTGTGTAGACACGGCCCAGTCAGAGCTGAAACTCTTGCCGTAAGCCTAGAGGGGCTTTGATCACGTAACAAAGTTAATCCTGGGTTCAGCTACCCTGACGCCTGCTGACTGCTCACTGGAGGACGTGTGACTCCTTGTGAGTACACGCTGCAAAATGTGTCCCCGAAAGAGTAAACTTTCAATAAAATTAAAGCAAAGTTTACTATGTCTCCTGGGTCCGCTCTCCTAGACTTTCATCTTTCTGCTTGTGCTTATTTCTTGCAACATTTAAGTCTGATTCCCTCATATTTTCAGAGACTCTTTAGTACTTTGTATTGTTCATGTTTTATTTTATCTTCTTATTGATTTTCCTCTAATGCCAGCCTTCTTTCATCTCCCTAAGACTTCTTTTTCCCCCTCTCCTGAATCTGAGTCTCTCTTTAGCTTCTTATTTTTACCTTTAAGTATTCTTTTGCTTATTTGGCATTGTAACAAATCAAAGCAGACCTTCATGGTTGTCATTCTGCCACACGCTGGGGCTGGTGGGAACTTCACAGCGACAACGCGGAGAGACCTCAGGTCCTAACCCTCTAGCACGTCAGCTAAGGGAGAATCGCCATTAGTGCTTAGCATCTATGACACGCAGGTGTGCAGTTCTGAGTCCATCCAGCAGGGGGCAGTGAAGCACATAAAGCCAGTTCTTGAAAGCAGTACGTGTAATAACATTTATATATGTGTCCCCTGGCTTTGATTTTCTCCTCCTTCCATCTTCTTTAAAACTTCTTTAAAACACGCTACGAAGGCTCTTCATTTTAGTTCAGTGGGTCACTGGTTCAACCAAAGAGTTGACCATCACAGATGTGTCGCCTGGTCTGCCTCATTCCCTGCACAGCTGGTGTAAATTCACACGCATGGATTCTGATGTCCATTCTGAGGCCGAGAAGCACAGCTCACATCTATTTTCTGGTCTAACTCTGGCAAATAGCTTCCGCTGACAGTTTCTTTTTAAGTGTTGCCATTGTTGCCTGCAATAATCAAGAGCAACACTCTCTGCTCCAGGTCCCTCTTTTGGCCTCCGTACGGCTGAAGTGGTTCGCTCAATAGAACATTCACAGTATTCTCTGGCGTCGGCAGCTTTGTGTCGTCGAAGAGAGAAACGTCTTCAGCCTGTTGTGTAGCACAAGGAATTGCTTTCCAAAAGGAGGCTTTGGGAGCAAGATTTGCTTAGGGTGAATATTTTTCACGGCTAATAGCAATCATGCGTCAGCATTTCTATGTGTATAAGATTTTTTTTATAAGATGGCAGCTTCAAGTCCATCACTTTACCTTGCAACATTAAGGCTGATATTTGTGGCTTTTGGTCCAACGATTTTAACAATTCACCTGTGGTCTGTAATTAACGAAAATGTCCACCTAGGCAAAACAACAACAACAACAAAACAACCTCTTATTGTTTTCTGGTTTCAGAACTCACATAGTTCTATTTCTGCATTAGCATAAATTGCCTGTTGCTGAACTATGATTTTTCACTGGAATAAAACAGAGATAAATGATATGAGAATCTTGTACAGTTACTTAGGCTATTGCTTCATTTTTTCGGAGAGGCATATAAATCATTTTTTCTGGTCATATAAATCATTTGACCAGATATGTAGCTTGTAACTTTAAAAAAACATACCTGCCTTTTTCACCTATGATCCAAACTGTCTTAACAAAGGCCTGAGGAGCTAAATTGTCATCCCCTGTGTAACATATGGAATCGCAGTCTTTTTTAAAGCAGGAAGTGTTCATTACACTAAGCAGCTAAAAACTTCTGACCAACCAACTAACAAAGCAGTAGACTTCCATGCAGTTTGAGTTCCAACTGAGTCTTCCTTGTTCACCAGGAACAACACTCTGTATTAAACTTCATATGGCACTCAGAGCCCTCTAGTGGTTGAATGATACATTTCAAGAGCCTATAATTACACCCAGTGACATTCACTGAATTCAATAGAGATGCAAAAGGGATGAATTTGGGTGCAGGTTCTCAAATGAGCTTTCTTAATTGCATTTGCATGATGCAAGTCAGCCAGTTCGCAGATCACAAGGTAAACCCGACAGGAGTTAATCCACGATAGACTGAGATACAGTTGAAGTACTATCCATACCACTGGGAAACCTCTTAAAAAAAAAGCAAATCTTTATGCATGCTAATGATAATGTACATTCGTGTCTTGTCTTTGATCTCTACTTGCTGTTAAGATGGAGACAAATCAAATGTTGTAAACTTTTGTCCCCCTGCTACCAACACAAACAGATCCTATCTTGCTGGCATTATTGGCCCTTAGCTAACAAAGAGTTCAGTAAAAACGAGGAGTCCTGTGGCACCTTAAAGACTAGCAGATGTATTGCCGCATAAGCTTGCGTGGGCAAAGACCCACTTCGTCAGATGCAAGTAGTGGAAATTCAGCGTTCAGCGTTATCCTACAGACGGCACACATTGTATTTCATATTGTTCTTCTTGAAGAATATGGTTCACCTTTGTTTGGCAATTTATATTTGGCAGCTTTCTCCATGGCGTTTCTAAATGTGGTGCTTGTCCAAGCGATTGGCTTTGCTCCCCAAATTCTGGCCCCAAGAGAGATCCACAAAGTTGAGGGTACGTTGGGACCTCTCTCTTTACCTCACACTGCAAACTCAAGTTCCTTCCCAGCTTGTTTCAGAAAACACCCCCCGGGTGCTGCCCGTCTCCAGAAATGACAAACCTAGCTTTACTAGTTCTTTTAATTCTCAGCAATGTTTCCAGGCACGTGAGGAAGGTCAGAACCTGCAGACGTTTGGCTGAGCAGTGGAAGCCCCGCAGAACAGCCATTCAGAGACGTGGCTATCGTCAAGCCCGGATTGTTCCTTTTCACCTTCTACTGACATTTGATTTTGAATGTAAAGTTGTCCGTGGCTAAATGCAACTGCTGTTGATTCTAGGGCAGGCTTGCAGGACTGAATCTTGTCCTAGAAGGCCTCAGAGAAACTGCTGTCCCAGCATTATCTTCCATGTATCTCAGGGTGTGTCTAAACTACATGGCTCCATCGATGGAGCCATGTAGATTAGGCTGATCGGCAAAGGGAAATTTAAATTTAAATGGCTGCCGCGCTGAGCCGACAAACAGCTGTTTGTCGGCTCAGCGCGCTAGTCTGGATGCTCCCGCACCGACCTGAAAGCCCTTTATCGACCTCCCCGTTATGCTTCATAGGATGAGGTTTACCAGGGAGGTCGATAAAGGGCTTTCATGTCAGCGCGGGAGCGTCCAGACTCACGCGCTGAGCTGACAAACAGCTGATCAGCCGTTTGTCGGCTCAGCGTGGCAGCCATTTAAATTTAAATGAAGCTGCGATTATTTAAATCGCGACTTCATTTCCCTTTGCCGAACAAACAAATCTACATGGCTCCATTGACTGAGCCATGTAGTTTAGACGTACCCCCAGAGCTTCTCATGCTCCAAGCCAATCAGTTGGTAATGCTGCTGTAAGGGGGTGTAATGTGGCTAGGCCCTAAGGCCATAGAGAGGTCCTCCAGGAGGCTAGAGAGGCACTGGAGTAACCAGCCAATCAGGAGCTGGGGAGGACTATAAGGGAAGCGGCAGGATCAGAGGCAGCTCAGTTTCAGCCCTGACCTGAAGGGAGAAGGTTCAGAGGGCTGGCTGGTAGAGCCAGGGACAGCTCAGACTACGGAGCTGTTCAGGACACTGTCTCCAGGAGGAGAAGGCCTGGAGTAACCGCTCTCCTACCGAGTGGGGAAAGAGACTGAAGGGAAACAGACTGAAAGAGACTCTGCAGAGGGCACCGGGATGGGCCCTTGTTAGAGGTCTCCCCGGAAGGTGTTTGTGAACTTCACACGAGGCTGTGAGACTCGGCCAGAGGTCTGAGTAGCCGCGAGACATTTTAAAGACTCCAGCTGATGGAGGCAGTGCAGGAACCCGCACTCAGCCCAACGGGGACACTCGCGGGAAGGGGGAACCACCCCGTTGCACCATGTTCATCCCAGGCTCAGAGCAGGGTCGTATCTTAGACCAGACCAACCTCTTTTGGTGGAAGGGCCATGCGAAACAGAGCTCTGCCTCCGGTCTGGGAGAGGTCCCCACCGCGCCCCGGCGAAATGCAAGAGGGGAGCAGCCAAGGAGTTCGCGCACGTTGCAGGCCGAAGCAGAGGAGGGGAGGAATAGAACAGGGCGGCTGTGGAAAACAAGATGGAGGCAAGGCGGTGCCAGGCCAAACTGCTAGAGACTCCGCGTGTCCACAGCTGAGGAACCCAGCAGCCCTGGCTTGTGCGCGGTTTTCTGGTTCGCTCGCTGCGCTCTGGGGCTGGTGACCCCCGAGATGTCGGTGTCGCGAGGCGATTCTGCCGCTATCCACAGCTTGAAGAGAAAGGGGGGCATTTCCCAGGCTCCCCGCTTTCCGCATCCTCGGTCAGCATCCTGGGATTGCAGGAGGAGAGGAGAACCCCTCACTCACGAATGAAGCCCCCTCGTGGACTTCAGGACTGAAGGGCAGGGAGCCAAAATCAAAACACCCTCCCCTTCCTCTCCCCCCCCAGTGTATCACTGGCTATTGTCCTTATCAAACAAAGCCCTTTCATCAGAGGCTCTTTAACACACTTTATTTCTCTTTTATTTTGCTTTGAAATAAGCCGGGCAACAATTAATTTCAGAGAGAGAGAGAGAGAGAAAGAGAATTCAACAAGGATCTATTACTACTCTCAGCTTCTATTGCGGTAATGAAAATCTATTTCCTTTCCCTTTTGTGTCCCATATAATTTAATGCCCATTTTATTAATGGTCTGAAATAATTACGGAACCTTTTGTGATTCTCAAGTATGTTTCATTTAATTGTGCAATAAACGCCTAATCTCTTCCTCCATCTGAAGCTATTATGGCATTAAAATTAACAATTATGCAGCAATGCGCCCGGGTCCATAGAAATCACTCCAGATAACTAGACATATATAAATCATTCATGAGAACAATTTCTGAAAAGAGTCAAAGGGAGAGAGCGAGGGGGGGGGGGGGGGGGGCAGGAGAAAAAAAAATTGTGTTGAGAATGACATTGGGAAGCCAAGGGCCTGGTCTGTCAAAAGATAGCAACACCTTAAAAAAATCTCCCTCCCCCCCTTTTTTTTGTTATTATTATTTTACTAATTGTGTTAGGTGACATGACCCTCCCTCCCCGCTTCTATTGTCCTGACAGATATTTTCAGAATTAATTAACCGTTCGCTCAGAGGATAAATTGTTCATTATCAATTTCCCCCCCTTCTTTCTTTCTTTCTTTCCTTTTATAGTTTGTCTTTTCCTCTTTCAGGCCAGCAATTACACTTCCCGCCTTTCACGGGCAGGTCCTGTTCTGGAGGAGGTAATCCAAATGGGGAAAGTGCTTTTTCTTTCAACCCTATTCATGGCTCCTCTTCTCCCTTTTGTGGGATTTAATAACCATGGCTGATAGGCGCGCGGTGGACAGAGAGGTTAAGTTTGTTGTCTCAGCACTTTGCTGACAGGGGACAGCTCCGGAATCCGGCAGTTTAGAGCCAGCCCTGCAAGGTAACGGTGCTCGTGTGTTTCTCATCACCGCGCGAGTGTTGCCTCTTTGAATTGTGTTTTCTTTGGTGGGAGGGGGAGGGACAGAAGTAAACTCCTCCAGAAGTCATCAGAGTCCGACTCCTGGAGGAGCCAAAGCCTAGCTAGCTATGTAAACCTCTTTCTCCGTCATCTCTCGCTCCCGGCTTTAGCTGTGTATCTCACCGCTAGCGTTTCACTCCCTTGCTATTTTATCCCGCGGTCTCTTCCTAGAAACTGCCTGCTTTGGAGTTTTCCCCTAAGGCCCAGTGAAAAGCAGGCTGATCCAATCCAGCTAAGCTAGGGGGAGAGGTAGATACGCTGGAGGGCAGGGATAGGGTCCAGAGTGACCTAGACACATTGGAGGACTGAGCCAAAAGAAATCTGCTGAGGTTCCACAAGGACAAGTGTAGAGTCCTGTCCTTGGGACAGAAGAATCCCAAATACTGTTACAGGCAGGGGACTGACTGACTAAGCAGCAGTTCTGCAGAAAAGGACCTGGGGATTACAGTGGATGAGAAGCTGGAGATGAGTCAACAAGGCGCCTTTGTAGCCAAGAAGGGAAGGGGTGGAATCTCCATCTCTAGAGGTTTTTAAGTCCCAGCTTGACCAAGCCCTGGCTGGGTTGATTGAGTAGGGGTTGGTCCTTCTTTGGGCAGGGGTTGGACTCAATGACTCCTGAGGTCTCTTCCAGCCCTGGGATTCTATGATTCTAACCAAACTTTTGGCCTGGCCTAGCTGAACTTTCCCAGGCAGCGTCCTGCTTTGACACCTGTCACCGAGGGGTGGGGAGTCCCCGGGCCCTGCACCCCCATCCTCACCCAGACGTGACTCTCAGCCGGCAGGGAGAGCAAGGGAGTTATTGATCACACGGGTGTAGAACAGACTGGTCAGCACAGAAACCAGGAGCAGCCAGTCCCATCCATCCTGGGAAGAGTGGGGGCAGAGCCAGGAGCATAGTGCTCCTCCCTACGTCCTAAAGCAGCCCAGACTAGTTATATACGGCCAAACGACACCGAAGGACAGCTAGGGCCACCAACTGTGGGCTTCAGGATCACATGAAAAGAGCAATGCAGATGCGAATGTGCTGAGTTTGCTGACAGGTGTTGAGTGATCTTCTGAACCATCTTCATCAGGGATGGACAAAAGGCAGCAAACATTGCGTCTGCTGTTTGTTGTTGCTTGTTTTCATACATTTTTCATTAATATTATGTTAATCAGCAATACATTTGGTAATCCCTGTCGCCACTAAACCAAAAAACCCTCCCAAGATATAGATCAAATAATCAAGTTCATTATGGTATACATTATATATAGAGAGAGATCAAATAATCAAGTTCATTATGCTATGTATATATGTGTGTGTGTGTGTGTGTGTGTGTGTGTATATATATATATACACACACACACACACAGTAAAGGCCGATAACCAGATACAAATCAGACCAAAGACTTCAATTAGGAGCTTTCAATAATGGCAGCACATTGCAAATACCATTTAGAAGAAAATATGTAATCAGCCGAGATCAAGAGAGAAACCGACTCCATCAAACACGCCAGTGAGCATAGTTCAAAAGCGGATTAATCAAATTAAATCCCAAATTCAGCCAGTGACCTCCCCCTATTCAGATCAATGGAAGGAGATTCACACATCTTCTTTGATATCTTTTCTATGCGAAGGATCCTTTGAATGAGCAGGGTACAGAAAAAAAAAAAGCCAGACAGACCGATAATCATTGGAATTCATTTGGCAACATCACGGAGTTCTCATTTAAAACCTGCCTTGGTGCGTTTTATAGCCGAAGGTTGGGGTGGGGAGCTGGGGGTAGGAGGGAAATTGCTGCCCACACTGTAAACTAGATGGGAAAATCTAAATCTCAGGACCAAGGGGCCAGGTGCGGGGACACATTCATTTCCAGGGCCAGCAAGGACAGGGAACTCATGGAGCGTTTAGAGCCCCACATAGTTAAGTGCTGCACGCATTCATGTTGGGAATAGCCAGTCAAGGGCATTATGTGAGCAGCCAAGTGATGGCCGGGACCCATTGTCAGTGGCTATAAATAGCCAAGACCTGGAGGGTCCATGTGCACATCCTCCTTCCTGACATCAACGCTGCCCCTCGTTTCCACATACGTCCCTAGGAACAGCAGCATCCAAAGAGGAGCATCATCTAACCAGTAGCCGCACCAGGATTTTCCACAGATGCTGCTCTCAGCAAGCACTAGCAGCCATGCTGGCCTCTCAGGCAATAACCACGTGGCACCTTGTTCCGGGAACAAAATGTCTCCTTCCTCCATGGAATGCAATGTGACAAGGAGCCGCTGGAGACACCTGCCGTAGCTCAGCTCTGGTCTAGAGGTTGGGGTGCTAGTCTGAGGCTTGAAAGACCTCCATGCAGGGCTATGGTCTACCACAGTCTTCCTGTACATTATTGTGCAAGGTGCATCGCCCCACTATGCCTTAGCGTCCCATCTATAAAACAGGATTGCATAAGAACATCAGAAGGGCCACACTGGGTCAGACCAAAGGTCCATCTAGCCCACTGTCCTGTCTGCCCACAGTGGCCAATGCCACATACCCCAGAGCGGAAGTGAACAGAGCAGGTAATCATTGAGTGATCCCTCCTCTGTCACCCGTCTCCAGACAAACAGAGGCTATGGACCATTCCTACCCCTCCTGGCTAATAGCCTCCTAGACCTAACTTCCATGGACTTTAATAGGGTTCAAAAAAGAACTAGGGTATGTCTAGACTACATGGCTCTGTCGACGGAACCATGTAAACTAGTTTACCCAGCATAGGCAAAGAAGCGGGGATTTAAATAATCCCCGCTTCATTAAAATAAACATGGCCACCGCGCTGTGCCGATGATCAGCTGATCCAGCACAGCGCGGTAGTCTAGACATAGATCGGTCGGCTGGGGAAGCCTTTGCCAACTGATCCTTTGCCAACTGATCCTATAAGCCTCGTTTCACAAGGCTGGATCAGCTGATCGTCGGCACAGCATGGTAGCCATGTTTATTTTAATGATGCGGGGACTATTTAAATCCCCGCTTCTTTGCTTATTCCGGGTAAACTAGTTTACATGGTTCCGTCGACAGAGCCATGTAGTCTAGACATACCCTAGTTCTTTTTTAAACCCTATTAAAGTCCTGGCCTTCACCACATCCTCTGGCAAGGAGTTCCACAGGTTGACTGTGCGCTGCATGAAGAAAAACTGCCTGTTCATAGAATCATAGAATACTAGGACTGGAAGGGACCTCGAGAGGTCATTGAGTCCAGTCCCCTGCCCTCATGGCAGGACCAAATACTGTCTAGACCATCCCTGATAGACATTTATCTAACCTACTCTTAAATATCTCCAGAGATGGAGATTCCACAACCTCCCTGGGCAATGTATTCCAGAGTTTGACCACCCTGACAATTAGGAACTTTTTCCTAATGTTCAACCTAAACCTCCCTTGCTGCAGTTTAAGCCCATTGCTTCTTGTTCTATCCTCAGAGGCCAAGATGAACAAGTTTTCTCCCTCCTCCTTATGACACCCTTTTAGATACCTGTTTTTGTTTGTTTGAGACCTGCTGCCTATTCATTTCATTTGGTCACCCCTAGTGCTTAGTTAATTAATAGGTCTCTCCTGCAGAGGAGTATTGTGAGGCTAACTATCCAAAAGGCAGTGAGGTGTGCAGATATCACAATAAGAGGGAGTCCAATAGCTCGGTAGGACTTACAGTCCAAGATTTTCTTCACGTTTCAGGGCTTCCCTGGGCCTTTTTCATTAGCTCCAGGACACAAGCCTCTGTTTCTCTTGCTTTCAGTGTAGTCCCTAAGGGTATGTCTACACTACCCCGCTAGTTCGAACTAGCGGGGTAATGTATACATACCGCACTTGCTAATGAAGCCCGGGATTTGAATTTCCCGGGCTTCATTAGCATAAAGCCGGCTCCACCATTTTTAAAAGCCGGCTTGTTCGAACCCCGTGCCGCGCGGCTACACGCGGCATGAGCTAGATAGTTCGAACTACGTAGCCATTCCGATCTATCTGTACACCTCGTCCCCCCCCCGGAATTTCTTCACACAGCCCCCAGTTTGGGAACCCATCGTCTAGACAGTGCTTGGTCCTGCCATGAGGGCTGGGGACAGGACTTGATGACCTCTGGAGTTCCAGTTCCAGTGCTCTATGATTCTATGAAGAGTTAGATGGCCCAGTGGGAAAAATTGCTTCTGTGTCTATTGTACTCCCCATCATGCAGCCGTACCATTGCTAGACAAACACTAGTAAGAGTCCTAGGGTGAAAACTTGGCACCATTGAAGCCAATGGGAGAGTTACCATTCATAATGGCAATGCAAAGTCATTCATAAGAACATAAGAATGGCCATTGCAACCAGACCAATAGTTCATCTAGATCAGTGTCTGGCAGTGGCCAAGGCCAGGTGTCTCAGAGAGTGAACAAAACAGGAAAATTATTGAATGACCCAGCACTCCACTCCAAGCTCCTGGTGGTTTGAGGCTTAGGACACCCAGTGCATGGGGTTATGTACCTGACCAACTTGGCTAATCGCTATAAACAACACATCCACCCTCCATGAATTTATCAAATTCTTTTCTGAAGCCAGTTATATTTTCAAACTTCATAACATCCCCTGGCAAGGAGTTCCACAAGTTGTGTGTTGTGTGACAAAATACTGCCTTTTGTTTGATTTAAATCTGCTGCCTATTCATTTCCTTGAGTGACATTTCTGAGACAGACTGGCTGTAAGAATGCCGACCAACCAACCTGTGGGACCAGCCAACCTGTGTACGACCCATAACACCTTCCCAGGAGTCATTAAAATTGTAACCGAGACAATCCACTCATGTACAGGTATCAGAGAAATGTTAATGAGCTAGCAATCCCTGACTCATTCACTTTGTGTTGATAAGAATCAAAGGCTAGACGCTAAGTGCGTTTGTCTGTGTTTACCTATTTCCTGTTTGAAGTTTCACAATGAAACCACATTAGCATATAGCTGCTAATTCCCTTTCATGTCTTAATTGCCTTAATTACGTATGCGACTGTGTCCAGTTAACCTTAAGATCAAAGATGTAAGATATTGCAATGTAAGATAATTATAATATCTACATTGTCTTCAGCTTAACTATCTACGCTATAGTGAAGTACCAGCTAATTACTGTATGTGAATGAATGCAACTAGTTTACCTGTGTATGCATAGGAAATAGATTACCTTCAAAGTGAAAATCTGCACTGCATGTTCTTAACCAGGGGAACGTCCTGCTAGGACAATTCTTGTGAGGAGGCATGTTTGCTTACTAGAGAGCCATTACAAAAGCCCTGGGCCTGATCCTTTTGTGTCAGATCTGCTTAAACTTTATCGGGGAAAGTCTGCGCCATCAGATGGATGTCTCCAGGTTTACTTTGCATTAACCTGAGATTATCATGGAAGAACCCAGAGTCTACGTGGAGTGCCTTTTGGACTATCACCCTTTAAATTGAGCCCAGAAAGACTTTTACAAACTGGCAGCCTCACCATCTCTGCTATGAAACTGACCTGCGAACTTCGCACACATCGGTATGTTTCTTGTGCTCTTAGCCATTTGCAACTCCCGACTTTCTTTTTCCTTTTATTATTAAACTGTTAGATTTAGTTACTAAAAGATTGGCATCAGTGTGATTATTAGGGAAGATTTAAGACTCATATCGACTAGGGGAAATGTGTCTAGTCCTTTGGAACTGATAAACCTCACATATGGTGAATCTTGTTTTCAGTAACCCCTTGTTATATTGACGGCTGTCTACATGGGAGCCAGGGACTGGAATGCCAAAAGGGGGACTGTGTTGTTAACGAGTATGGTACTGCAGAAGCTATTTTGTTCCTGGCTTTATGAATCTAATTCATAGAATCATAGAACCCTAGTGTTGGAAGAGTCCTCAGAAGTCATCAAGTCCAGTCCCCTGCTCAAAGCAGGACCAACCCCAAATCAATCATCCTAGCCAGGGCCTTGACAAGCCAGGACTTAAACATCTCTAGGGATGGAGATTCTACCACCTCCCTAGGGAACGCATCCCAGTGCTTCACCGCCCTAATTATAGGGCAAACCACCAATTTGGGGGATTTTTGCCCTACTTCTTGCAGTCTGCTTCGAATGAGTCATTTTCAGTGTCGCCCATATGGTGAATCTGATCACAAGCTCTTTGTTTGGAAAAGTGGAACAAGTTCAGGAGGAGAAATGGAGTAAAAACTCATGCTAGAATATCTCATAACTCAGTAACTATGATGCACTTGGCCAAGACCCAAGTTCAAATTATTTCCTCACAACAGGTAGAGAGGGGAATGGAACCTGGAAAGCCCAAATCCCTGGTGAGTGCCCCTCCTAATGGGCTAAAAATTAGAAGGGGAAAGCTGGTGAAGTTCTGTGTGACTCCAAAATGCCTGATAGCCGACGAGTATGTCTACACGACAAGGGTATTTCGAAATAAATCATTTCGGAGCAATAACTCCCCAAATAACTATTTTGAAATAGCATGTCCACACTACCAGGAAGCCTCGAAATTGGTCCACAGCAGGCTCCCCAATGAGGACGTGTTACATCAATTTAGAGCCCCAGGAAGCACAGGGGAGTAATTACTTTGAATGGCCCTGGGGAGGAGCTATTTCTAAACAGCAGCAGTGGAGCATCCGTACTACCCCTATTTTGAAATAGGTGTTATTCCTCGTGAAATCATAGAATCATAGAAAACTAGGACTGCAAGGGACCTCGAGAGGTCATCGAGTCCAGTCCCCTGCCCTCATGGCAGGACCCAGCACTGTCTAGACCATCCCTGATAGACATTTATCTAACCTGCTCTGAAATATCTCCAGAGATGGAGATTCCACAACCTCCCTAGGCTACTTATCCCAGTGTTTAAATGAGGAATAAATTAGGGCTTCTTATTCCAGAAATAGAAGCCTGCTATTCTGAAATAATTTCAAAATAATGGGCTTGCTGTGTGGATGCTCACCTTATTATTTCGAAATAACGTGCGTTATTTCAAAATAACACTGTAGTGCAGATGTGCCCTAAACTATTTTTTTCTGGACAAAGCAAAATGAAACCTCATAATCAGAAATTATCTAAATGTTTTAACTTGCTAGGTTTGATCAAAATTATTCCGCAGACTTTGTGAATAGTTTCAGAGACTTCAGAAGAAAGAAAAACACTTGTCCAGAACTTTTTAGCCAGCTCGACTTAGAGGGCCAGAAAAATAGCATCTCTGGCATTGTTTTGTATTAAAAACAAGGAGTCCTGTGGCACCTTAGAGGCTTACAGATTTATTAGGGCATACGCTTTCATAGGGAAAACCCACTTCATCAGATGAATTGGAGTGGAGTTTACAGAGGCAGGGGTATATATAAGGACAACAAAAGAAGTGGGGAATGGTGTAAATGAGGCTAATTATGTGTGGAAGTGGCTCTTTTACAGCAGTTGATGTGGAAATGTGTATGTCACATCAGGGGAAATTGCCTTTGTAGTGGGTTAACCAGTTTAAATCCTTATTCAGTCCCAAGTTGATAGAAATACATTTGCAAATGAACTCCAGTTGTCTGTGTATTGCTGGGGGGCTAGTTGGGAAGATCATTGGTGGATCTACCAAGCACATCCATCAGTTATGTTCTGTAAGTGTTGCTGCAAGACATAGGACGGCAGCTGCTTCAATCACTGAGGTTAGACTGTGCTAGGAAAAGCACCTCTGTGCTCTGAGAACCTATTTTGGCAGAAGTGCCTTCCACGTTTGCCCTCGTTCTGCGACATGGACTGTGTTTGTGATGCACACATATTTGTGTGAGGTACTACCATCTACAGAGTAGAATAAAGCCATGTTCTGAATGGAAACCAGGTGAATTGCTCCCGTGGGGTGTATGTCTGTGTGCAGCATCAGAGCCATGGCTGGGAATGTTGCAAGCAGTCAGAAAAAAATGACTCCTTGACAAGCTCATAAATGTATTCATCAGAGAGAAGCTGGGTAGCACCGTTATTTCTATGTCCCTGCCCATTTGCGGAGTATGCTGCGTGAGCGCTGAGCATCCAACCTGATGTCTGGAGCCTGGAAAGCCCAAATCAAAAGGGATCCTGATGTGAATGGCTCAAAATCTCTGTCTATGCTCAGCTCTCATTTTTAAAATGATCAACTATTGAAAAACAGCCTTAACTCTGACCATGAAGTATTTCTGAGTACTTACATAGCTTCCATTACCAGGGAATCTGAAGGCCTAAAATGTCTAGTATGGTTCTGTTCACAACACCCCAATAAGATAGGGCAACGCTATCCCCATTTTAGATGGGATACTGAGGCACAGAGACTCTGACAATCATCCAAAGTCCCACAGGAAATCGGTGATGGAGCAGGGATATCAAATGACATCTCCCAAGCATCAAGTAGCAACATAACTACTGTCTCAAAGGGGGTAGCATGTTAGTTTGTATCTGCTAAAACCACGAAGAGTCCTGGGGCACCTTACAGACTAACAAATTTATTTGGGCATATTCTTTCGTGGGTAAAACCCACTTTGTCAGTCTTTGAGGTGCCACGGAACACCTTGTTTTTTGCCTAACTACTATGTCATTCTTTCTCAAATGGCATTTTGAAAGAGGCTTATTTTAAAATATACTTAGTAGATAAGAAAGAGTTCACCATATTTCTAGTAATACATATTCATTTTGCTTTAACAGACGTTTGTTCATAAGGAATATATGAAGTGAGAAGGCCTATATGAAACTGTCTATATGAACAACAAGAAGATGATAATGTTGCACAGATTAGAAGATTGTACATTGAGATCTACTGATGCAAAACATTGTCTAAGAGTTGCAACGTTACAACAAGCTGTATCCTTCAACTCTCCTTTGTCCGATGACTTCAGAGATGTTAATTGCCCACATCGCTTTGAATGGTTTCTTGCAACATCTTAATGTCTTATGCTTCACCATTTGTTTCATCTTGTATTTAGCTGTGAGAATCTGAATAGCTTCCCCAGACCGGAAGAAGAGCTCTGTGGAGCTTGAAAGCTTTTCTCTTTCACTAACAGAAGTTGGTCCAACCAAAAATACTCCCTTTCTCGACCCTGTCTTTCTTAAGCCAGGTCTACACTAGACCAGGCATCTCAGCTTAAGATATGCAACTCCAGCTGCTTAGAGTACATAGCTGGAGGCCGGTTACTTTAAGATGAACTTAGCAGCATCCGCACAGCAGGAGGCCAATGGGAACAAACACGCTTATTGGCTTCCCTTACTCCTTACAAAAGAAGGAGTTCCGGATTCCGGTGGGAGCACACTCTCTGAGTTTGATTGAGCAAGTCTTAACTAGACCCACTAAATCAAACTCCGGAAGATTGATTGTGGCAGAGATGATCTTTTGTGTAGTGAAGACAAGTTTGTAGGGTAGCTCTACACTTAACGCGTTGTACTAGTGCAGTTGCTAGCGGTGTTTTGCTTTAATGGAGACTCTCCCATCAGTGTAGAGGCCCTGTCTATGCTCACAAGCTTACCAATACAACAGTACTACTGAAAGAGTGGTCATGTGACCACTGTATGCCAATGGGAGAGAGCTCTCCTGTTGACATAATAAAACCAGCTAACGAGTGGTGGTAGCTATGTTGTCCAGAAAGCATCCTCCGCTGACACAGTGCTTATGCTGGCAAAACGTGTGTTTCCCAAGCGTGTAGATTATTCATCCCTGAGCAACATAAGTTGCTGAAACTACACCGAGAACGAAAGAAGGGCACCAACCAGCATGGGGCTTGAACACATGACCCTGAGATTAAGAGTCTCAGGCTCTACCAACTGATTGAGCCAGACTGTGTCATACATTAAAGTGGGTGAATGGGGCCAGGATCCACAGTGGTTAACACATTGTGCTGTGGGGCTGGACTTCCCTCCCCCCCACATACTCAGGGAGGAAAGAACTCTTCCCCAGCATGGTGCCCTGTAGCATCAGGAGTCCTGCCCTTTCTAAGAGAAAATTCACACCTTCATAGCTACACCTTGGCCATCTGTAAACCAAGTGTTGCCCAGCGTTGTCATGGCTTAGCTAAAAGATTGGGTCAGACCAAAGGTCCATCTAGCCCAGTATCCTGTCTGCCGACAGTGACCAATTCCAGGTGCCCCAGAGGGAGGGAACAGAAACAGGGAATCATCAAGTGATCCCTCTCCTGTCCTCCATTTTCAGCCCCTGACAAATTGAGGCTTGGGACACCATTCTTACCCATTTTGGCTAATAAGTATTGATGGACCGCACCTCCATGAATAAGAAGTGGATGAGAGTAGCTGGGCTGATTTAGTTGGGATTGGTCCTGCCTTGGGTAGGGGGCTGGACTCGATGACCTCCTGAGGTATCTTCCAGCTCTATGATTCTGTGATTCTATCCCAGTGCCAGATGGCACAGGTATAGGAATTTCACCGGTGAAACTGAGCTTAGTGGTGCATTTCGTAGCCTGACAGAGCTCTGGAATGGGGCAGGTTTCTCAGAGAATGCCTGAATGCCAGCTCTAATGCAGATGCTACCATAGTCTTTCAACGGGCGGCAAAGGTCAGATTGGGGTCACTAGCAATTGCTTTAAGAGTATTGCAGAGGGGTGGCACAAGCACGTGGCACAGAACTGGCACCGACGGAATGCCGCCCAATCAGTTGGCTTTCCCTCCGTGATGTTCATGCCTTTTTCGTCTTCATAAGTGCCAAGTGTGTGGGCAGGTGGGGGAGAGAGAGAGATGGGTGAAATATATACTCCCAATTAAGTCATTATTTCCACCTCATTTAGATTTTCGCATTCTTCATGTGCTTCATCATTTAGGTCATTTGGTTCCAGTGACTTAAAAACTATCCTTTTTTATTTCCATGTAGTAATGTGAGGTGGTTCAGACTGAACCTGGATTTGTATGTATCCAGACTTCCATGGCTGTCTGGAATTATGCCGTACCGGCTGCTGGGGAAGAAGTGAAAGAAATAGAAGTGAGGTGACCTCCGCTAGGAACTCTTGGCTGCACACCTGCTCATAGAGGCAGGGATCCGCTCTCCAGGGACATGGATTCACCTCTGAGAATGCTATCTCCAGCTGCCCATAGAGAGTCTAAAATTGACTCCTAGGCAGAGAACAAATTTCTTGACTGCCCTTTGCTGCAGCCCCACCTCCTGGCATCTGGTAACGTGGGGAGGGTTTGTTGCAGAACCTCACAAATAAGGGCTCGTGTGAATAGAGAGATTCTCCATGACTTTCAGAAGGCATTGTGGGTATGTACTGGGGGGAAAAACCCATTGTACGTGAGGATGGAACTGCGTGTGTTATTTTGCTGAGTCCTGCAAGCACAAGGATTAATCCGGTGCCCAATTTGTGCCTGTGATGGATGGGAGGGTACTACCATTTTTTAGACATCGCAGCCACTCAGTTAACTAAATTGCCTGTAAAGGTATAAACCCAGAGACAGTGAATATCCAGGAAGTGCTGGCAGGGAGCCAGGAGAGCCAATGGGAAGAGAGTGAGAGATTTGAGTGAAAACAGGTTCTGCCTGCTTCAGTCTTTTGTGTGAGTGCAAATCAAGAGCTGGGGGGAAAGATGAACTGAGCCAGGAACCAGGCATGGAATTTTCAAGACTACCCACATCTAGAAAGAATGGAACCTTGGAACAACAGATCTGTAAGTGAACAGGGAATGTTTAGTTAGATGGGATCCAGGTTATTTCTTCTAATTCTGAGTTTTGTTGGCTTCCTCTGTGCTGATTTATATACTCCCCCTCCCCGGACACTGTAACTTGTAAACTGAATCCCAGGGAAGCAATTCTCCATAACTTTAATCTGCCCTTTTTTCAGTTGCTCTGTAACACCCAGCAACCGGGTATGCTTACCGTGTCTCTCTCTTGTGAAGAAGTTCACCTTTTTAAGACTGTGATCTGATTCCTGTTCCCTAGAAGGCAGGCAGTTCTGTGTGCACGGGCCTGAGACTGAAAGCCAACTATTAAGAAATTATATTTTGATTTCAAGCTCTCTCATGGGGGAGGAGCAAAGAACAAGAGGATATCCACGGGAAGACATTCCCAAGTGTGTCTTCATGGGTTCTCAAAGGGGTTTTGCATTTAGGTGGTAGCAGTGTGTCACCCAAGGTCAAGGAATCTGTGACTTTGTGGAGTTTCTTTAAACAGAAGCTTTTAGTGGCAGGGTATTTTAAGTTCGCTTGTGTGACCCCCATCTTCTGCACTCGAAGTACCAGAGCAGGGAACAGCCTTGATAGTGCCTGTAGAGGTTTTTGCACTAAGCTCATTTGGGAGGGAGCATATGCAACATTTGCAAGGGGTCTCCAGGCCCTGCCCAGTCCTCGTTCTCTCTCCAAACACCCCTCCCATGCTCCGTGCCAGTTGTCATGGCAACTGTTGGCCTCTAGCCACCGGATGGGAGAATGAAGCCACCAATCCAGGTCACTGAGAAGCTGTCAGATGACCACTTCAGGGTTGGACTTATAACAACAACCCAACCATGTCATAAAGGGCAGGGGATTGGATTTGATGACCTCTTGAGGTCCCTTCCAATTCTAGTGTTCTATGATTCTATGAATGGTTTGATAGCTACTTCCTTGCTTCGTATGGAATATCGATAAGCTGTCGGAACACGTTGTTGTCTCAAAGCAGAGAGTCTTATTGGTCAGAGGGCATTCCGAGCCTTACTTCAGTAGTTCTGTCTTGCAATGTGAACGCCAATCAAAGCCATAGTTATTTAAACAAACACTTTCCTAAGGGGCGTAAGTGACGCGCTGTCAGCGTGGTAACTTGATCCTGTTTTCTGTTACCACTGCTATGATAAGCAAAGAGCTTTCATGGCTCACAACCCAGCCTAGTGGTGGAGATATTAGAAAAGGAATCACTGCTTCCTGGCATGACTTCCTGTACGCTAGCGAGCGAGATCGTTGCCTTACAAAGCCTGTTTCAGTCAAATGAGTGTTTTCATATCCCTGACTAATATTTATTTACTCCACATTGTAGGTTTGAGGCCGTAATGAAAAACGAGCCAGCCTCACCACCAAGACTGCCCCATACATAAGACGATTAAGATAAAGTCCTGCATAAGTGGCCTTAATAAAAGGAATTTATCACAAGACATAGAGAGAGAGGTGTCTTTATTCATGAGGTGACTAGCACTAAGGGTTGTCATTGCAGATTTTCAGGTCTAGAAATTATCATTCATTCTCCAAATTACTGACTGCACAAAAATTACTAAACGGTGCGTTATCACTCCCTCTCAGCACGAGAATGTCTTTGTTGTGTGTTTGATTACAAATGGCTTTCCCCAAGATTATCATCAATAAATCATAGGTAAGCACATCGCATGCCAGGGCCTGGGTTGGCTGAGAATGGCTTTTTCCGCTGACGTGAAAAGAAAGACAATAGCACGCAATAGCATGGCATGGTGGTGTTTCTCTCGCATTGATAAAAACTCACCGCCGTGTGGTGTTATACAAAGACAGGTCTGGATTCACAGGATCATTATGTGAATTCACAGAGGTTGAGAATGCATCCTAATAATTCCATGGAGAGTTGGGTATCTGGATGGGTTCCTTTGTTTCTCCAGGATGTCTGGAAGAACCTGGAAGAGAAACAGCCAACAATGAAGCCAGAATCCCAGGAGAAAGAATGACGAGAAAATGAAGGGTTACGTTAGTGAAACTTCTAGTAGTTTTGATTGAGTTGCAGCTGGACACAATTCAGCTCCATGACTTTTTCACGTCAAAAGCCAGTGTCCCCTAACAGACACAAACACAAGAGACTTCCAATCAAAGGACACAACCCAAGTCCTTATTTCTTTCCTTGAGGTGGGGGCGGGGCGGTGTTCGTCGGTCCAGCATCTGAAAAGCACAGCCTGAAAGGGGTCTCTCTTTTTCTCAGGATCAGTGAGCGAGGCCTCGTTTTTTCCAAAGCTGAGCTGAGTTCATCGATTTCCTTGCCAACTGCTGGATACTCGGCATCTTTGAAAATCAGGCCACTGATCTGTGGACTAAGACGAGAGTCACCATAGTTTCAAAATTGAAAACCGGGACCCTTTCGTGGTGCCTTTTGTGGCTAGGCACTTGAAATACTTGTGCAAAAGTCAAAAGGGTGCTTCTTTTAAGTTGGAGTCACAACTGCCAGAAAGCAGCACCATGGGGTTATTTCTCAGACTGGGGGATGTTTCTCGTTTCTTAGCCTCTGAAAGAGTTTATGATGAAACACCAACCCTGGGTCATTAACACTCTCTTTGAGCAGCTTTGACCTTTTCTGCCCCTCCAAACACCCAATTATCCCACTGGACTGTTTGCTCCCAGTAAACACAAAATAAAATCCACTTGGCATAGCAATACGCCTGGAAGAAATATTCTGTAGTTATGAAACAACAATGTTGTTTGACGGACGTCAAGCAGAACATTTTCAGTGTCCCGAAAGATGATTTAGGGACACCAAGATGAAAAAGTAGGACTGTTCCAGGAAACTTGGGTCATCTGGATTCTTTAAATTAGGACCTCAGATGTTGGGGTCCTCTAAGATGTTTAGGTGCCTAAGTCTCATTGATTTCAAAGGGAGTTAGGCCCTGAAATACCTTTGAGGATCTAGGCCTCTGTGACTGAGTGAGCCAGCAATTTGTTGTCCATCTTCGTTCTAGTCATTGTAGCTTCCTGGCTACCACAAGGCTTTCTCAGAGCGTTGGAAGAGCAGATTGAAGACAGGGAAATCTGCCACATTTCTCCTTGCTGCGTGGAATCCGGAGGCTCCCCATTGCTTTGGGAGATACATTAGTGGGTTAGAAGATCTGCTCTAACTCTATCACAAGCTGTGGGTTTGATGCAGGACGAATGAAATGAGTATCTCTCGCCTGTGTTATGAAAGTCAGTAGAGAAGATCGGGATGGCTCTGTTCTGTGCTTAAAACTGACCAAAACCTGTGAAGGCATCTGACAAAGTGGGGTTTTGCCCTCGAAAGCTGATGCCCAAATAATCTGTTCGTTTCTAAGGTGCCACAGGACTCCTCCTTGTTTTCATGCATGAGACGAGACTGTTCTCTTCATCACAGGGATAAGGAGAGGAAAAGGGCGGTGAGGAACAGAATTAGGGAGCTAGTTTACAAGTTTTCCCAGGAAAGCAAAGTGTATGTCTAGACTACATCCTTCTGTTGCCAGAGGGATGTAAATTAGACATACCGACATTGCTAATGAAGTGGGGATTTAAATATCCCGTGCTTCATTAGATTAAAAATGGCCGCCACTTTTTGCCGATGTGGCAATTTGCCAGCAAAAAGCAGCAGTCTAGACAGGGATCTGTCGGCAAGGAAAGCCTTTTCCGACCGATCCCTTATGCCTCGTGCAATGAGATTTACAGGATTTACTGGCAACAGAGGGATGTAGTCTAGATATACCCAAAGAGACTGATGGGAAGGATGGTTTTTCTGGACTGGGAACTGGTCTTGCACCCAGATGACTGAATTCCAGGGATCACCAAATGAAGTGAATAGGCAGCAGGTTTCAAAAAACAAAAGGAAGGTTTTCTTCACAGCACACAGTCAACCTGTGGAACACCTTGCCAGAGGATGCAGTGAAGACCAGGACTTTAACAGGGTTTAAAAAAGAGCTAGATAGACTCATGGAGGTTAGGTCCATCAATGGCTATTAGCCAGGATGGGTAGGAATGGTCCCTAGCCTCTGTTTGTCTGGAAATGGGTGACAGGGGAGGGATCACGTGAGGATTCCCTGTTCTGTTCCCTCCCTCTGGGGCACCTGGCATTGGCCACTGTGGGCAGACAGGACACTGAGCTAGATAGATCTTTGGTCTGACCCAGTCTGGCCATTCCTGTGTTCCCTTCCAAGGCATGCTCTGTGACTAGGGGCAAGCTGCTTCCTCTCTTGTGTGTCTCCTTCGTTCACTGCCTCCTGGGGGGGGGGGGGGGGGATAAGATCTGTCAGTGCTGTGATGACGCGGGTCCTATGCTCTCCTAGGCAGGAAGGACCAGGCAGGTATAAACACAGGCCGGGGTTCTCCCGTGATGTTGGGTGCCCAATATGATTTCCAGGACAGGTAGGTTCAGGATAGTACATGGGACAATTCATTCTCAGCTGTAATTAACTCCATCTGTTCTTGGCAGGAGGGCTTCCCCGTGCTTCCCAGCACTCCCGCCCTCACCTTCTTGTCTGGCTTCAGGACCTACGAGTGCATTAAAACCTCCCAGCTGTTCTGTGCGGCGGGGGCCGGGGGAAGGGAGAGGCGCAGGCGGCCCTGTGAAAGGGACAGAGCAGGGAGATTAAGATCCCTATCAGGGCTTGTGGCTCCAGCGATTACCGTGCATTAGGGCTCTGTCCGTGCTGACAAACCCTGCCCCAATTAGGAATTAGTTCAGCATGGCATCTGATAGCACCGCTGCCGCCCTGCTAAATGTCCTGACCCATCCCTTCTCCCACTGCGTTTGAAAGGAGGGTGGACACAAAGCAAAGGCAAATGCCCCCTGCTGGCCTCCCTCCACGTCACGCACACGATGCAGCCTCATTGGCAGCCCCGGGACTGATACACGAACGTTAAGAATTAGAATCCTAGGAGGGGACCTTGAGAGGTCATCGAGTCCAGTCCCCTGCCCTCACGGCAGGACCAAGCACCGTCTAGACCATCCCAGATAGATGTCTCTCCAACCTGCTCTTCAATATCTCCAGAGGTGGAGATTCCACAACCTCCCTCAGCAATTTATCCCGGTGTGTGTCTAGACTACACCTCTCTGTCGAACGAGAGATGTAGATTAGGCACGTCGAAATTGCTAATGACGCCAGGATTTAAACATCCCGCACCTCATTAGCATAAACATGGCCACCACTTTTTTCGAAACGGAGTTTTTTCGAAAAAACGGCAGTCTAGATGCGAATCTGTCGAATCTAAAGCCTTTTTCAACAGATCCTGTAAACTGCTGGGGTTTTTTCGAAAAAACTCCGTTTCGAAAAAAAGCGGCAGCCATGTTTATGCTAATAATATATAAATCCGGGCTTCATTAGTAATTTTGATGTGATTGATTTGCATCCCTCTCTCGATGTAGCCCCAGTGTCTATCCACCCTGACAGTTAGGAAGTTTTTCCCAATGTCCAACCTAAACCTCCCCTGCTGCAGCTTGAGCCCATTGCTTCTTGTCCTCTAGAAGGCCTTGCTTCTACTGAATCCAAAGTTAGCAATCTAATTTATGAGGAACCTGCACTGCCTGAATATGCAGCCCCCCTTCCCCTCTCGGAGAAGTTCAGTTCCCTGGTGGCTCACCCATGCGGGGCTGGCTTTCAGGTCATACAGGAGAAGATGGACTTGTGTAACTCAGGTGCTTATCTGGTTCCTCTTTTACCGCAATATCCGATCGCCTCACAGTCTGTAACACAGTTTTACCTCACGGCACCCTTGCAAGGAGATGAATGGAATGCTACCATCCCCTTAGTCTAGAGGCGGAGCTGGGGCCCAGACAAATTAAGCTGCTTGTGAACACCCCTTTCCCTAAACACCTAGGTTCACACCTGCTGTCTGACCAAGCTCGCCTCACCCTGACATACTGGGTGTGTCTAAACTACATGGCTCCGTCGACGGAGCCATGTCGATTAGGCTGATCGGCAGAGGGAAATGAAGCCGCAATTTAAATAATCGCGGCTTCATTTAAATTTAAATGGCTGCCATGCTGAGCCGACAAACAGCTGATCAGCTGTTTGTCGGCTCAGCGCGCTAGTCTGGACGCTCCCACGCCGACCTGAAAGCCCTTTATCAACCTCCCCGTTATGCCTCGTAGGATGAGGTTTACCGGGGAGGTCGATAAAGGGCTTTCATGTCGACAGGGAAGCGTCCAGACTAGCGCGCAGAGCCGACAAACAGCTGATCAGCTGTTTGTCAGCTCAGCGCGGCAGCCATTTAAATTTAAATGAAGCCGCGATTATTTAAATAACGGCTTCATTTCCCTTTGCCAAACAAACAAATCTACATGGCTCCGTCGACGGAGCCATGTAGTCTAGACGTACCCACTGAGAGAGTGCGAGCCAAGAGGAGAGGAGAGAACGACAAATAAGGTTCCAAACCAGCTTGATTTCCTGAGGGCAGCACAACAAAAGGGAGTCTCTGAGGAGAATGTAAGGCCCTTGTCCTTCACACATTTATGGATGGAGGGCTTTGAGCTGTGCCTCTACCTGGAGTTGGCCATTTCATCAAAACATCTCGAATGGGAGCTCTTGAGGCAGGGGCTGTTAACTACTCTGCGCTTGTCCCTAGTCAAGGCCATAATAAACACAATTAAAAATACGTACATTTGAAAATGTAGCTGCTGGGCATCATGGGGGATTACATGACAAACTCCCGGTCAACACTAAAAGTTAGGCTGACCTATCTACGTTGGTCAGAGAGGTGAAAAATCCCTACCCTTGCACAATCTAAAGTCCACCTAACCCAGCTGAAAGATTCTTCCCTCAGCCTTACCCCATCTCAGCACGGTGGATTAAATATGGCCAGCTGTATGCTACACAATTTTGTCCACTTAATTTATGCCAACGTACCACTGCTGCAGTAATTACACTGCGTGTGCATGTCTATACTTCAGTCCTTGTGTCGGTAGCGCACAGCCCAACCAGGAGTGCTTGTACTGTTTGTCCTGTCAGAGTGGGGCATTGTGGGATGGCTCCTGAAAGCCAGTAACAGTCGACATATCCAATGTAGCGTCTACACGGACAATGTGTCCACCTAACTACATCAGCCATGACTCTGCGCCACTCGTGGAGGAGGAGGTAAGTCAGTACAGTCGGACAGTCACTGTGGTGGGAGCAACATTTAAGTGTAGACCCCTCCATAACTACGTCAATGTAAGCTGCTTTGGGTCAGCCTAACTCTCCAGTGCAGGGGTGGCCAAGCCGTTACAGACCAAGAGCCAAAATAGTGGTGGATACAGCACAAAGAGCCGAGGGAAAAAAAGTTGTTGAGGAAAAAAAAAGCGGCCACCGCTCTTTTAAGAGTATTCAGGGGGTAGCCAAGTTAGTCTGTTACAGAAAAAAAAATGGTCTGGTAGCACTTTATCGACTAACAAAACATGTAGATGGTGTCATGAGCTTTCGTGGGCACAGCCCACTTCTTCAGATGACTGGAGTTATGAGTAGGGGATATGAAAACTGGAAATAAATAGAAGAGGGAAAGGAGGGGGCGGGGGGAGAAAAAGAAAAAAAAGGAAAAAGGAAGCGGTGTGCGATTAAGTATCTGGAGAATGGGTACTTAAACCTAAGCGGAGCAAAGTGAATAGACAGATGCTAAGACAGGAAGGATATCACTCAAAGAACTGTTAGCACCAGGCATTGCCCTTTTAAGGCGGCCATTTTGAAGTCTGTACGCCATGACTCCGGCTCTGTCTCTTTCAGACAGAAACACGTTGCCCCTTTCAGAGCCGGGAGCCGTGGCTGCGGGAGCCGCACGTTTTTCTTTGAAGAGCCGCATGCGGCTCACAAGCCGTGGGTTGGCCGCCCCGCTCTAGTGGAAGCCTGTAGCGGGTGTCTATGCGGAAGTGCTGCGGCGGCACAGCTGCAGTGGTTAAAATGTAGACATAGGCTCAGGGAGAATCCATTAACCAACTCCTCAGCTCATGCACTTTTGAGAAGATGGAGCTAACGTGAGCTGTTAACAGACCCTCATCAGGAAAGAGCCCGGGGCTGGCGAACAGATTTCATGGGAAAACCAGACTCGGCGGATTTTTCTATTTCTTTTTTGGCTCGTAATTTAGCAAGAAGACTCACTCACCGCCAGGTAGAATCAAGAATGAGGGGACTTGGGCCTTCACTACACTGGGCAATTTCAGCCACAGGCAGCCAATGTCCGTGTATAGCCAAGGCAGCTGTTTGCTCCGGTAGAGCTCAGACCAACTTGAAACCAGTGTAAGCTAGGTTGGTGCACATGGAATTTCATGACAGTTTATCCTGCCTACGGCAGGGGTTCCCACCAAAGCAGCTGCCCCGGCTTCTAGACGAGGCTTTGATTTTCATTCCAGCCCTTCTCTTCATCTCTCTGTCGTCCCCTCCCTAGCGCCGGTTCTTTTGCGTGCGTTTATCACTTAAGCATGTGCATTTCCATTAGCGTGGGAAGGACCGGGGGAGGTACCCAGCGAGGTGCACCTTTCTGCCACGGTGGAAATTGATAAGGTTCATAAGCATACAAAAGGCTGAATGGAGAGGCGGCGGGGTGAAAGAGGTCGTACACCCAGATGGATTTTTTTTCTTTGCGGGGGAAAATAACACCCCGGTCTCCGGCGATAACTGAGCCTTTCTTCCCAACTCAGGCCAAAATATGATTTTTCATTTGTGCAGCGGAGGAGAAGAAAATTATACAGTATTTCATTCTGTGGAATAATAAGGTGTCGTGCCGAATAAAGCTCCCATACGCCAGTGTAATTACAGAAGGGCAGGAAATCCACTTTCTGGTTCTATCTAATCACAATGCCATATTGTGGGTTGTGAAAAGGCCTTGGAGGGGCCAGGTGTTACTGGAATATGAGTAGGCCCTGGCAGACTTTCTTCTTGGCAGGCCTTTTTCTGCACTTACAAAACTGAGCTGCCGATGTTGCTGGAATGGGATGCAGACAGATCCGTGGAAGAGGCACCATGGGAGCATGTGTTTGGGGCTTCTGATTCACCCTCCGCAGCTATCGGCCCATCGTGTGATACAAAGCTAGGCTGCGCTAGGACTCTCCTGTGTGTACGCAGGAACGGACGCAGAACGCGGGATATGAGACATGCCGCACTTACAGCAGCGGCATGGCACAAACAACCGATCTACGGTGATCGCAGTGCATGGGTTCCTCTCACCACTGAATACAGACGTGAGGCCATTGGCTCCTCACAGGGAACGTGGCTCCTCCCCTCAATCACAGCTGGGAAGCTGGTGGCGGCTTTTAGTCCAGATCTCTGAAATAACTCAGCGCCCCCTAGTGGGAGCAGGGGGTTAGAGGTGCCATCTAGGGCTATTGGCATGTCTGTTCACTGGACACTTCCCCGGGAAAGACCCCGCTTCCAGTTGTTTATAACTGCGCCAAAGTTTAGTTGTTTGGGCTGAAATTTTCCAGGCTGGGTGTCTGCCCAATGGCACCCAGATTTCGGTGCCGAAGTCCCTCTGTGGATCCCTGCCTCGGTGCTTCTCAAAATCCGCCGTGGAGCTAAGGTGCACTGTTAGGTGGTTACAGACCTCTGAATAGCTAGCCCAAAGCCCTCCACTTGCTTAGCCCATACTCAGGCAAAACATAACAGCTTTAGCTCGAAATAAGATACTCAATTTGCATATCTTATTTCGATTCTATTTCGAAATCGGCTATTTCAAAATTTGGCATGTCTACACAGTGCCAAATTTCAAAATAACACCCTATTTCGAGACACCCCTTCACCCTCGTGAAACGAATTTTACAGGGATGTTGCAATAGCACGTCTGCTATATTTCGCAATAGCAGACGTGTTCAAAAGATGCAGGGTAGCTATTTTGAGATACCTCCAGTATCCGGAAATATCACTGCAGTGTAGACATATCCTGACTCTGCACAGTCTGGTGGAGGTTAGGTCCATCAAAGGCTCATAGCCAGGATGGGTAGGGATGGTGTTGAGGCTGGGAAGGGGTGACAGGAGAGGGATCACTGATGGTTCCCTGTTCTGTTCACTCCCTCTGGAGCACCTGGCATGGACCACTGATGGCCAATAGGACACTGGACTGGATGGACCTTTGGTCTGACCCAGTCTGGCCACACTTCTGTTCTCGTGTTCTTATGACTGACTGGCCTCGTAAATCTACTTCTAGTGTTCCATCTTGGAGGGAGCTGTGAGTTTGATGATGGAATATGTTAAAGTTCCCATCGTGAGGGCTTCCCTGGTGGCCTTGGTCTTCACCAGGATGCAGTGGCCTGTAGCCGTCTCACAATCGCCGCCTGCCTAACAAACGCCATCCCTCTGAGCATTGGTCGCCCTGAAACCGCTCTGCTTCGCTAGAGAACTTCCCCATCCATTTTGCATTCACACCCAGCTGAGGAAGAGCACGAGACGAGTCTGGTAAATCCGGATTGTCCCTTCGCAAGCTCCTCTGCGGAGGGCCATCTTCCACTCCCATGCCTCCTGCTTCCACGCCCCCCAGAGCTTCCCATTTGCCTTTGCGAAATCCACTGCCTGTCTTTCGCTAGCCTCTAACCTTACTCTGTTTTCAACTGGGACTAAGCAGTTAGCCGAGGGGGTCTGGCCCTCCCAATCAGCACAGCTAAAGCATGAAATGAGGCCAGAGAATGGGAGCACACGGGAGAAAGAACGCCGTTGCTCTCCCTGCCCCCTCCAAACTCATTTAAAAAGGCCGCATTATTCTGTGTTCAGTGAGGACCACAGATGCTCTATTTATACATAGACACATCTGCACAGCTCCCTCCGCCCCGCACGCCCTCCTCCTCCTCCTCCGCCAGCCAGCCAGCCAGGCAAAGTTCTTGAATCAGCAGATTCGGAGCTCAGGAGCCATAAAGAGCTATTGAGGGATGGACTCTGATAGCATTACAGCCCTACATGGAGCCATTTTCTGTGGCGAATCGGTGAGTTCTACCTGGTTATCTCCTGCCTTGCACATCACTTCCAAATGACATGCTCTCCGCCTAGGCAAAAATGAGAGTGTTTCTCCGCGTGGGGATTTCAATAATATGTGACGAAAGGGGGAGATTGCTTTCTGAGGTGGGAGAAGGCAAGCGAGGGAGATGAAGGAAGAGTTCTCAGGCCTTTCTGGCACATCCTCTGTGAGATTTCTCTGGCTCTGGTACAGAGTCTTTTTTGGGGCTCAAGGGATCCAGTGAGGAAGTTTGATTATTTCTTTTGCTTGCCTTTTATCCCTTCCTGCTCGCTCTCCAGTGATACTGGCTAGGGAGAAAATGGCAAAGAGCAGTCCCTAGGGACCCAGTTCTATGGATCATCCAGGAGGGTCTGTTTTCATGATGTGCATCTTAGCTGGATCAGCCTGCGCAAGCTGTGCAAATACCAGGCAATGTCAGTCCAGTTAAGAACATCAGAACAGCTACACTGGGTCAGACCAAAGATCCATCTAGCTCAGTATCCTGTCTGCCAACAGTGGCCAGCACCAGGTGCCCCAGAGGGATGGAACACAACAGAGAATCACCATTTGATCCCTCTCCTGTCACCCATCTCCAGACAATCAGAGGCTAGGGACACCATTCCTACCCATCCTGGCCAATAAGTAGTGATGGGCCTACCCTCCATGAATTTGTCTAGTTCTTTTTTGAACCCTGTTAAATTCCTGGTCTTCACAGTATCCTCCAGCAAGGAGTTCCACAGGTTGACTGTGCGCTGAGTAAAGAAAACCTTCTTTTTGTTTGTTTGAAACCTGCTGCCTATTCATTTCATTTGGTGACGCTTAGTTCTTATAGGGTATGTCTACACTACCCCGCTAGTTCGAACTAGGAGGGTAATGTAGGCATACCGCACTTGCAAATGAAGCCCGGGATTTGAATTTCCCGGGCTTCATTTGCATAAGCGGGTTCGAACCATTTTTAAAACCCCACTGGTTCGAACCCCGTGCAGCGCGGCTACACGGGGCTTGAACTAGGTAGTTCGAACTAGGATTCCTATTCCGAACTACCGGTACACCTCGTTCCACTACCTAGTTCGAACTACCTAGTTCGAGCCCCGTGTAGCAGCGCTGCACGGGGTTCGAACCAGCAGGGTTTTAAAAATGGCGGCTCCCCGCTTATGCAAATGAAGCCCGGGAAATTCAAATCCCGGGCTTCATTTGCAAGTGCGGTATGCCTACATTACCCTCCTAGTTCGAACTAGGAGGGTAGTGTAGACATACCCATACTGTGGGAATAAGCAAATAACTTTTCCTTATTCACCTTTTCCACACCAGTCATGATTTTATAGACCTCTATCCTATCCCCCCTTAGTCTCCTCTTTTCTAAGTGGAAAAGTCTAAATCTTTTTAATCTCTCTTTATAAATGTAGATAGACGTTAGCTAGATAAGTTCAGATACATTTATGGAGGTTAGGTCCATCAGAGGCTATTGGCCAGAATGGGTAGGGATGGTGCCTGTAGCCTCTGTTTGTCAGAAGCTGGAAATGGGTGATGGATGGGCTGACCTGATGATCACTCCCTTTGAGGCCACCTGACGCTGGCCACTGGTGGAAACAGGCTACTGGGCTAGATGGACCTTTGGTCTGACCCAGTACGGCCATTCCCATGTTCAGTTGCCAATCTCGATGTATTTCTTTTCTAACATTGGACCGTTGGTCCACTTCGGAAAAGAGAAGGATTGTTCCACGTCATCCTGTCCACAACAGGCCTCTTGAGATCAGTTGCTCTAGCTTGGGAAATACCGATATTTTTTCACGTATGTACTTATTGGCCCAGATCTTCCACCGGTATAAATCCACATAGTTCTATTCCGTTCAAATGTACGTGCTTTACAACTCGCGTCAGAAGCTGGGCGTTATTTGTAACTTGCCCCAAAGACGAGACAGGTTGATTGGTTTGCTAGGAATTTAGACTAAAAAATTCAAAGAAAATCCAAGCGAGGCCCTTGCTGAGGGCAGTTCTCCGAGATGAGCCAGACCAGAAATTCAGAACACTGATTTGGCTTTCAGGAGGTCATAGTACCTTGACTGTGTGTGACGTAGTGCGGGTACCTTGCTGGTTGCTAGGCTTGGGCTGTGGGTGACCCCCACTGTCAGCTGTCTGTACCTTGGCCCAGCAGAGTAGCTGATGGGTCAGGTAGGTAACCCGTTCAACCGGTTACCTCCCAGAGAGAGGAACAAAGGGAGGAAGGCGGAGGGCAGCCCCTGGCTGGGGGGCAGGACTGGAAGTTGGACAGTTTCTGTCTGGAATCATGGAGGAAGCAGCCTAAACAACAGGCTGGAATTTAGGGCCCAGTCTCCCCCATCTCAAGGGGGGCTGAGGCATCCTAGGCCTGCCCTGTAACCAGATTCCATCTGTTCTGTGCTTCATCCTTGGAGAAGCAATAAACTCCCTCTAATCTACTGGCTGGCGGAGTCTGTTCGTGCCACTACGGAGGTTTGGGAGTCCGGGGAACCCCGACGCATCATCACACTGTCATTTAATTTCAAACATTTGGATTAGCCAAAGGCTACAAACATCACCCCACCGTCAAGTAAAGAGATGAACACACACCCTTCTTGAGCACACAGAGGTATGATAGATGCCAGGTTTGGGTTCACTTCCTCATTTTGGATTTATGGCTCTGTCAGGACGGAGTATTTTGCCCTATCCGATATTCTGCGGTTCTGCAGAGACAGACTCATTCTGAAGTGAGAAACCCCTCTGTCCCTTTCAATAAGCCTTGCCTTTTTTCTGTGCATCCCAGGTGTGTGTCTGGTCCTCCTTTCCATCATATCTGAGCACCTCACCATCTTTAATGGGTTTGTCTTCACAAGACCTTTAGGAGGTAGAGCCATGCTCCTGTTCCCATTTGTAGGTGAGGAAGTGAGGCAAGTAGCGACTAAGCAACTCAGGCCACATCGCCACTCGCCGTGCTAAAGATCAATCTTCTGGCATTCAATTTAGCTGGTCTAGCTAAGACCTGCTAAATCAAATGCTAAAGGGATCTCCAGTTGGTGCCAGTGCTCCTCACGGTCATGAGGAGGAAGGGAAGCCAACAGGCATGTTTGCTTCCATCGGCCTCCCACTGTGAAGATGGCGCCAAGCTTGGCTTAAGGTAAGCCAACTCCAACTATGTATTTTACACAGCTGGAGTTGCGTACCTTAAGCCGACCTCCTGGGTCTAGTGTAGAGCTGGCCTTAGTCATATAGAAAGTCTGTGGAGATTTAAATCTAGGTCTTCCAAGTCCTACGTTGGTGCCTTAGCCACTGGACTGTGCTTTGTCACAATAGTCTTCTACGACTACTCGGGGAATCAAAAAAAGGAAAGGCAAACCCTAGCTGCATATGACAAACATTTGTACATGCAGGCAAATGCAGCTGGCCGTGCAAGTGGCTGGGTTGTCCATGGAGGTGGATGTAGCACCAAGGGTATGGTCACCTTCTTGCTTGTATCATGAGTAGGGGGCTTCTGTTACAGGTCTATTGCTGGGCACACTTTTCTGAGCATCCCATTCCTACCTACCCCTCAATATCGGACTGACTGAGGCATCTGAGGTACAGGCACTCGCTTTGAGATAGGAGTCCTGGGGCACCATAAAGGCTGACACATTTATTGGGGCATCAAGACACAGGATTTCAGAAGTCTTTGCACCTGGGCCAAATGCAGAGCTCAAATAACCTCTCTGCTGCTACTCGAGGTTCCTCTGTTTATGTACCCTGGGATTGCAGTCGCTGTTTTGGTCACGGAGAGGCCACGGTCAGCTGATTAGCCATCATGACCCCCAAATCTTCTTCAGAGTCACTGCTCCCCAAAATGGAGTTCCCCCACCCTAAAATGATGGGCCTGCATTCTTTGTTCCTAGAGGCTGAACTTTACATTTGGCACTAGTAACGTGTGTCGGCTTTGCTTGCTCAGTTTATCACACGATCTAGAGTGCCCTGATCTGAGTGTCACACGGGGCTTTCCTTGCAGTCTTGTTGCTCTCAGTCCCAGGACAGTTAGTGTTTTCTTAAAGCTCCAACTCCTGGAGTCCTGTGATTATGTGAGACTCCAATCTTCCCTTTTAAAAAAAAAAGTACATTTCTATGCTTCATGCTTACGGGGGCAAAAAAACCCACCAACTCCTGTGACTCAAGTGTACTCTGAAGATTAAAAAAGGCAAAGAAAAAGAACCCATTGTTTATTCATTATAAAAAGTCTTGTGTTTTTTTAAGCCAATCCCTTGATTTTTATTTTATTTTTTTTAATGTGAGGCCCAACTCATGCTTTTTGTGGTTGGCAATTCTGTTCATAGACCGGCACTGCCTGCTTAGTACAACCGTTTCTGTGCGCTGTGTGTGTCAGTAGGTCTGGGTGTGTTGCAATGTGGTGATGGTATAATGGATAGTGATCATTAACTGAGTAATGAATTAATTAATGAGTATTGGGTACCCAGAACCAGTATTTTGCTTGACAGCTAACCCCAGTAGAAAAGGTGCACAAGACCTTTGTTCTTTTAGTTTTGGGGGGGGTTGCATTGGGAATACAATAGTTGTGAGGGGACTGACCCACAATCATTTCTTTTTTTCTTATTTGTTTCCCTGCTGTTTAAAATCAGTTGTTTCCCCAGGGCAGCCTGTGTTATGCTGTGCTGAGGGGGTAGGTGGGTACAGAGGGAGGAGAGAGGGGTGGGTAAGGGATCCTTTTGTAAAGATCACCAGTTCTCTTTGCTTTTATCCAAGGCAAAGATTACATTTAGCTTCAAGGGGGTGCTGGTGCCTCAGATTCTTTTCAGACGGAGTTGCTGTGGTTCCGCAAATAGTTTTGGGTGTCCTTTCATTTTTTTTTTTGACAGCATTAAATATATACCCCAGTGAGCCATAAATCAGTGGTTTATCAGAGAATAAATCATATCTATAATAAGGGACCACTTCTCTCTAATTGGACAGTGCATTAAATTCAACCGATATACCTCCTCAAAGAATACAGAAATGTGTCAGCTTGCCTGCTTTAATGAATTTTAATTTTAAACCACCTTTTCTTTGGGAGAAAAGCTATTTCCCCCCTCTGTCCAGTAGAATTATGTTCTAACTGGAGGATGTGCTGAGTTTCCTGGGCTATTGTATTCACACGACTGTATCTTTCTCTCCTCCAGCCATGTCGCCAGCCTCTTCTCTGGTTGTTGTCTCGGTTTGCGTGCAGATGAGTCTGCTAGTGAACGAAGATTTCTGAGTGTATATACGTGTGTTGTCCAGGGCAGATTTGCGTATGCCTGACGGGGAGTACATGCATGTCCATTTGCATGGGGAACAATGATTTTTATGCCAGGTGGTAGATTCCCAATGCAATCTCTGCCAGTACTCCATTTTTATATTGCATCCTGATATGGTATGGACATCCCATAGTTGTCTATACTGGATATCTCAAGGAAAGAAAACCTACCTAGCCACAACAGAAAGAAACAGTGGGTGCATCTACACTGCACCGTTATTTCGAGATAACTAGCGTTCTTCTGAAATAACTAGCCGAGCATCTACACGGCAATTCCATTATTTTGAAATAATTCCGAAATAACTCCGAAATCTCTAAACTTCATTCTACGAGGAATAACGCCTCTTCTGAAACAGCTATTTCGAAATATGGTGTGTGTAGACACTCCACTTCTTCTATTTCAAAATAACCCCTCACCTGGGCCGTTCTAAATTATTCCTCCTGGGGCTCTAAATTGAGATAGGCTTCCTTAATGTAGACGTGCTATCTCGGATTAATTTTGAGGCTTCCCTGCAGTATAGATGCGCATTTCCATATAAGCTATTTCAGAATAACTATTCTGGAATAGTTTATTCCAAAATAACAGTGCAGTGTAGACATACCCAGTGTCAGGGTCCCATGATCTGAGGAAGTGGGTCTGGCCCACGAAAGCTCATCACCTATTAAACCATCTTGTTAGTCTTTCAAGTGCTACATAGTTTTTCCTTTTGTTTTCAGTGCCATGGTGAGATTTACATTAGAAATATCTGTGGCTAGAAATGTAAGCTAGGTAGAATTATGCAAATACAGACAAAATATATACCAAGCAGTCTTGCAAATACAAGTTGCCTAGTCTTTGTGCATTTATTTGTGGCTGACTGGTTGGGGGAGGCTTTATTTGCAAGAAAGTTTGCAAAAATGGAAAAGCATCATGACTATGTCGTGGGGAGAATCGTTCCATTGCTAAGTACTTTCCTGGTCTTTTTGGAGACCCCGTATTATTATTCATGCACCGGTTTTGCTGAGGAGTGACAAACATGAGTGGATAATTCACACGCAGAAAAGGGACTGTCTTCTTCACCCCCGCAAAAAACATGAGTCATCCGATCAGTGAACCACAACAATAGTAGATACCTAGCTGACCAATCACGTGGCACAAATCATGAACAGAAAATATCCCCCATGGGGAAGGATGGCTTTGTGATTAGGACACTGGGAAAGGGACTGTAAGTCATGTAAGGCCTGATTTTTCACAGCTGTAAAGCAGGTGTGACCAGTCCACCCACCATCCACGCTCTTGAGCAAGCTGAAGGTCCATCTGGGGAAGGCAGATGAAGCTCCGCCCCTTCTGCCCAAAGCCACACCCTTTTCCCCAAGACCTTGCCCATTCATAATCCCCCCAGCCAAGCCCCGCCCTGCCCTGCCACGCCCCAGCTGAGGCCCAGGGCTGCCACACAGTGTGGTTCCAGCCCCTCCCAGATGCCTGGGCAGTGTAGGCAGTTTTGGGAAGGCAATGCCTTCCCTTGCCTATATCACCCACTGCCCATGCTCAAGAGCTTATAAGGAAGGAGAAAACTGCTGCCCCCTCCACCCACCTCCCAGAAGTTAGAGGAAAGACCCTTGCAGAACTGGATGGGACCGGTTGGAACAGCAGTTAACACGTTTCCCTCTGAGTCATCCCAGAACCTTGCTCTAGAAGTCTCTTTCGGTGTCTGGGTCTAGGCTTGGCAACCACAACTAAACTCAAGCCAGACTCTTCGTTCCACACTGAAATCCCAAGGCAGAGCCGTCATGTGGCCCCATCCCCAAATGCTAAGAATGGAAGATGAGCTTGGCGGCATGTCTACCAAGCTAAAAGCATCTGGGCTCTGCCGGTCGAAAGGGAAGCATTTCTGAGCTGCAGGGCTTGCATGGAAAATCTCCTGCGAGAGGCCCCTTCATCCTTGTATCCAGGGAGCCCCTGCCCGGGTGTCTCCAACGATCTCTATGTTGGCAATATCATCCAAGGAGATAGGCAGGGTCTTGGCTAGCAAGGTCCCACCCTCTAATTAGGCCTTCTCTTAGTAGGTCAATAAGAATTCTGTCCTAATGCCAAGAGGCAACCAGCGCCCCTTGCAGACTACTTGTGTTTTGCATGTGGCCTAGTTCTATTTTCTAGACCTTTCACCATTTTTGTTGCTCTTCTAGGCTATGTCTAGACTGCAAGCCTCTTTCGAAAGAGGCACTTTCGAAAGATACTTTCGAAAGAGCCTCTTTCGAAAGAGAGCGTCTAGACTGCACGTTGAACTTTCGAAAAAGCGGCTTGCTTTTTCAAAAGAAAGCATCCAGTGAGTCTGGATGCTCTCTTTCGAAGAAGCCCTATTTACATTGAAGAACGTCTTCTTTTGAAAGAGGAACTTTCGAAAGAAGGCGTTCTTCCTCGTGAAATGAGGTTTACCGCCATCGAAAGAAAAGCCGCGTTCTTTCGATTTAATTTCGAAAGAACGCGGCTTGAGTCTGGACGCAGGGGAAGTTTTTTCGGAAAAAACCCCTGAGTCTGG
Source organism: Pelodiscus sinensis (assembly GCF_052426305.1). NCBI lineage: Eukaryota > Metazoa > Chordata > Testudines > Trionychidae > Pelodiscus > Pelodiscus sinensis. The sequence continues at coordinate 53,825,326 of NC_143061.1, read as the reverse complement.
ACACAGCCCTAGGGACCCTCTCCAATTCCTCCACGTCTTTCCTGAAATATGGTCCCCAGAACTGGACACAATCCTCCAACTGAGGCCTACTCAGTACACTTTGCATTTGTCCTGATTAAACTTCAACCTGTTTACCTCAGACCATTTCTCCCGTTTGTCCAGATCATTAGGAATTATAACCCTGTCCTCCATAGCACTTGCAATCCCTTCCAGCTTGGTATCATTCACAAATTTTAAAAGCGTATTCTCTATGCCATTATCTAAATTGTTGACAAAGATATTGAAAAGAATTGGTCCCAAAACTAATCCCTGCAGAACCCCACTTGTTATGCCCTTCCAGCATGATTGTGAACCATTAATAACTATTCTCTGAGAACAGTTATCCAACCAGTAATGCACCCACCTTACAGAAGCCCCATCTCTGTTGTATTTCTCTAGTTTATTGGTAAGAAGATCATGCAAGATTGTAGCTAATGCTTTACTAAAGTCTAGATATACCACATCTACCACTTCCCCCTTATATCCTATCAAAGAAAGCTATCAGTTTAGGTTGACATGATTTGTTCTTTACCTATCACCTTATTATCAACTCAATATTTGCAAATGGATTCCTTAATTATTTGCTCCATTATCTTTCCTGGGACAGAAGTTAAGCTGACTGGTATGTAGTTTCCTGGATTGTCTTTATTTCCCTTTTTTATGGATGGGCACTATATTTGCCCTTTTCCAGTCTTCTGGTATCTCTCCTGACTTCCATGACTTTTCAGATTGCTCAGATACCTCCTCAAACACTCGTTGAGTAGTCTAGGATGCATTTCAACAGGTGCTGATGACTTGAAGATGTCTAATTTTTCTACATATTTTTCTCTTGTTCTTTTCCTATTTTAATTTCAGAACCTACCTCCCTTTCTCCAGCATTCATTATTGTAGGCATCCAATCACCATCAACCTTCTTGGTGAAAAACATAACAAAGAAGTCAACACCTCTGCCATATCCACATTTTCAATTATTGTTTTCCTTTCTTCACTAAGCAATGGGCCTACCCTGTCCTCAATTTTCTTGCTTCTAATATATTTATAGAATGTCTTCTTGTTACCCTTTATGTCCCTAGCTAGATTGAGCTTGTTTTGTGCCTTCACCTTTCTAATTTTGCCCCTGCGTACTTGTGTTATTTGTTTATATTCATCCTTTGTATTTTGACCTAGTTTCCACTTTTTATAGGACTATTTTGTTTTATTTTTAGATCATTCAAGATCTCCTGGGTAAGCCAGCATTGTTCTTGACACAGTCCCTATCTTTTCCATGCAATATAATAGTGTGTACTTGCACTCTTAATAATGTTCTTTTGAAAATTGTTTTTCCTCTCATCTTGCTTCTCATGGGACCGTATCTAGCAGCTTCCTGAGCTAGCTAACGTCTGCCTTCCTGAAATCCATTGTCTCTATTTTACTATCCTCCCTTGAACAAGGACCCCATGTCTCACTGCAGCATTGTGATGGAGATGTTTGGGGAGGGATTACCAGGATGGGAGGCTACACTGACTTTTCTAACAGATGATTACCATCTCCGCCTGTTTAGGGACACGAGTGATACCTAGTTAGGTTTGTAAACACCACCCCTCTTGTCTTAGAGACCCAATAGAGACTCCATGAGGACCTCTTAGCTTCACAGTTTCCACTGACAGATGACAAAACAAGGAGCAATGGTTTCATAGAATCATAGAGCTGGAAGAGACCTCAGAAGGTCATCAAGTCCAGCCCCCTGCTCTAGGCAGGACCAGTTCCAACTAAATCAACCCAGCCAGGGCTTTGTCAAGCTGAGACTTAAATACCTCTAGGGATGGAGACTCCACGACTTCCCTAGGGAACCCATCCCAGTGCTTCACCGCCCTCCTAGTGAAATAGTTTTTCCTAATATCCAACCTGGACCTCTCCCACCACAACTTGAGACCATGTTGCAGTGGGTGAGGTCTAGGTTGGAGATTAGGAAAAACTATTTCCCTAGGAGGGTGGTGAAGCACTGGGAGGGGTTCCCTAGGGCGGAGGTAGAATCTCCATCCCTGGAGGTTTTGAAGTCCTGGCTTGACAAAGCCCTGGCTAGGATAATTGAGTTGGGATTGGTCCTACTTTGGACAGGAGGTTGGACTTGATGACCTCCTGAGGTATCTTCCAACCCTAGGATTCTGTGATTCTATGGGTGAGTGTTCTCAAATCACTTGCTGCCTTGAAAGTTCAGCATCATAAAAGTGTCTCATGTTGGGAAAAAAAATCTACAGTTCTAAAACTTTTTTTTTTTAATATAAAAAATGCATTTAAATTTTAAGCTGGGGATTTATAAATGGGCTATTAAACTTTAAGAGTTTCATTATAGTTTTTTTCTTAAAACCATAATTACTTTAGGTAGGGGAGGAGGGTTAGTTCTATTTTATTCCTGGTGGAAACTAGACATATATATGAAGTGTCCATATAAAAGCTGGAACTGTGCTTATATTAATACAGTTTAACTGATATTCAATAACTTCACCCTCCCTGTTTCCTATTGTCCATATTTAAATACTTCAAAAAGAATTCTAATCAAGTGGAAATTAATAGGGAAGGAAAGACTAGGGCTAACAGGAGAGAGCTCTAATCCCACTATCTCTTAATATTTCAAAGTCTCTTTTATTTTCCTAATAAAAAAGAGAGAGAGAGAGAGAAAGTGGAATTAATCCAGTGCTCTGAACTGTCCTCTCGTCTTACCGCTTTAAATAAATTCCAAGAGCATATTACACATGAGAAGGCCATCCCTGGCCAGTTGCCAGCTTGGGCTGTCTCTTCCCAACTTTCCCCTCCTGCCTTCCCAATGGGTGGGATTGGCGAGGTGGGCCACCCTCAGGCATTCCTAACCTCGCCCTCCGCCCCCCACAAGTCAGGCTGTGTAAAATCCCGATCCCGGCTGAAAAATCGTCAGCCTTAACAGATCAACATTGGGCCCATTTTGCCCACCTTCTGGTTTCTGAGCTCCGTTGCCCTCAGGTGATATTGTGAAGGTGTGACCCAAAGACTTCCTCAAAAAGACCCTGACACTCGCCGGTGTAAATATCACATGGCTGAAGGACTGGGGCTTGAGAGAAGACACCACATCCTGCGTGATTCATGGCGACATCATGCAAATTGGCAGCATTACGCAGGAAGTCTCAAAAGTTTTATTATTCTAATAAACTAGAACAGACTAATACCAAAGTTGTTGGCCTCGCCCTAATATTTGGCGGTACTCAGCTAGAAGGGGCTGTCAACGTGCTGACGAGCTACTTTGATTTGACCCGGTTACGAAGGTTTGAACCGGAAGGCACATGTGGACAGGAGCGTTTCATCTACCACAGTGGTTCTTACCAGCTATCCCCTGGTCTGCTCCAGGAAACGAGGCCGTGCTGAACCTGAGCGTCTTCAAGGCAGCCACGTGGTGAAAAGAAAAAGCTGCAGCAAAATAGTGCCATAGACAAGGGCTGATTCATCGGAGATGGTGTTGGGAATTGCTGACCCATAGACATCTGAAGGGCCATGATGTTCTCCTGGACCACAACGCAGGACATGCCAGTTGGGTTCAAACTCTGAGGTGAAATCCCGACTCAACAAAGCCAGGATTTCACCGCTCCTTGTCCCCCGGCTGACGGCTTTTATTGGCTCCGGGGCCAATAAGCCCAGCCTGACTCAGAGATTGTCAATCTTGAAGGAAGTGTCTTCCTTTGTCATGATGAAACACTCCACTGAGATCTTCTTCATCAATAGCGTGACCCTGTTGCAAAAAAAGCAAACATGATTCTGGGAGGCATTAACAGGTGTGTTGTGAGCAAGACACGAGAAGTCATTCTTCCCCTCTACTCTGCACTGATTAGGCCTCAGTTGGAGTACTGTGTCCCGTTCTGGGCTCCACATTTCAAGAAAGATGTGGAGAAATTGGAGAAGGTCCAGAGAAGAGCAATAAGAATGATGAAAGGTCTAGAGAACATGACCTATGAAGGAAGACTGAAAGAATTGGGCTCGCTTAGTTTGGAAAAGAGAAAATTGAGAAGGAAAATGATAGTGGTTTTCAGATATCTAAAAGGGTGTCACAAGGAGGAGGGAGAAAAATTGTTCTCCTTGGCCTGTGATGATAGGACAAGAAGCAATGGGCTTAAATTGCAGCAAGGGAAGTTTAGGTTGGACATTAGGAAAAATGTCCTACCTGGCAGGGTGGTTGAACACTGGAATAAATTGCCCAGGGAGGTTGTGGAATCTCCATCACTGGAGATATTTCAAAGCAGGTTGGACAGACACCTGTCAGGGATGATCTAGACAGAGCTTGGTCCTGCCGTGAGGGCAGGGGACTGGACTTGATGACCTCTCGAGGTTCCTTCCAGTTCTAGCGTTCTATAATTCTATGTATTTCCTCGCTGGCCCTGCCTTGTGTCTTGAGCTGTCATTCGGGCCTGGACAAAAAAGGCCTCAGGCCTGACTGAGTTAGGAGCTTTTCACACTGAGTTTGCACAAGACACAAGAAGGAAACATTAGCACATTGGACTCCAGGTTCTTGTCCTTCACCAACACGCCCAACGAGATGTTTTCCACATGCCCCTTATGACACTTCCCCACCGTCCCCTTCCACCTAGCTGGCCTGGACCTCTCCCTCTCTGCTATGGGCCCTCAGGAAATAACAATAATACAAACTCTGTAATAATTGGTGTGATCACTGCCTAACAGGCAGTCTAAAAAGGCTGGTGATAAATAAAAAAACTTCCCATTTATCCGTGTGCGTGCGAGAGAGAGACTTAGCTATTAAAGAGCCCACGTAGCCACAGGCAAATTCTCTCATCGTCTCCTAGAAGAGACTTTTTTTTTTTTTGAAAGCAGAGATTGCTCTGGCGGTGCAAGGTGCTATCGAGCTCTAACCAGGGACAATTACAAGACTCCAGTTGGAGCGTCTGAGGTGATGCCTGCGCCTGATAAGGTTGAAGGGGAATAATGGGAAGGAGGGAAAATGATAATGGGTTGCTGAATGGATGGGATGAGGTATCATCGCCACAGTGCCTGGAGACAGAAGCGGCTGCTAATGCAAGGAGGGCTTTTCGCCCCCACTCCTTTTCCATTTTCCTTGCATAAGAAAAACATACATATATCTCCGAACAGGCACTTCAAAAATGATTTTTTTTCCCCTGGCTCCGAGCAACTCTGGTAATGACGCTCACCAACAAGTTTTCGACAAGAGAAAGCATGCATAAAACAGGGCTGCTCCAGTCACTGAGTCCAACGAGTGTTGGCAGTCGTCCTTTCTTTCTTTCTTTCTTTCTTTCTTTCTTTCTTTCTTTCTTTCTTTCTTTCTTTCTTAACTGTAGATATGGTCGGAGGTAAATAGGATGAAATTTAACAAGGACCAATGCAAAGTGCTCCACTTAGGAAGGAACAATCCATTTCACACACACAGAATGGGAAGCGACTGTCGAGGAAGGAGTCCTGCAGAAAGGGGTCTAGGGGTCATAGTGGACTACAAGCTAAATAGGAGTCAACAGTGTGATGCTGTTGCGAAAAAAGCAAACATGATTCTGGGAGCAAAATGCAGGACAATGTAGCACTTTAAAGACTAACAAGATGGTTTATTAGATGATGAGCTTTCGTGGGTCAGACCCACTCCCTCAGATTTGATCTGAGGAAGTGGGTCTGACCCACGAAAGCTCATCATCTAATAAACCCTCTTGTTAGTCTTTAAAGTGCTACATTGTCCTGCATTTTGCTTCAGCTACCCCAGACTAACACGGCTACATTTCTATCATGATTCTGGGAGGCATTCACAGCAGGGCTGTGAGCAAGACTTGAGAAGTTATTCTTCCACTCTACTTTGGGTTGATTAGGCCTTACTTGGAGTATTGTATCCAGTTATGGTTAAACACTGGAATAAATTGCCTAGGGAAGTTGTGGAATCTCCATCACTGGAGATATTTAAAAGGAGGTTAGACAGACACCTGTCAGGGATGGCAGATGCTACTGGGTCCTGCGGTGAGGACAGTGAACTGGACTCGATGACCTCTCAAGGTCCCTTCCAGCTCTAGTGATCTATGATTCTTTCTTTCTTTCTTATGCTATATCAAGGGGCAGATTCTGATACCCCTGCTCATGCTTAGTGGCACCTGACTTCAGATCTGGTCCCACTGGGCCAAGTTTTATCATCACATGCTTTGTTCTACTGCCCTGGGAGCATCCTAGGGATAAACCTATGGCTCAAGGACATAAGAACGGCCATACTGGGTCAGACCGAAGGTCCATCTAGCCCAATAGCCTCTCTGCTGATAGTGGGCAATGCCAAGTGCCCCAAAGGGAGTAAACAGAACAGGGAATCATTATGTGATCCCTCCCCAGTCATCCATTCCCAGCCTCCGACAAACAGGGGCCAGAGACACCATTCCTACCCACCCCGGCTAATAGCCATCTATGGACCTAACCGCCATGAATTTATCTGGCTCTTTTTTGAACCCAGATAAAGTCTTGGTCTTCACAACATCCTTTAGCAAGGAGTTCCACAGGTTGACTGTGTGCTGCATGAAGAAAAACTTCCTTTTGTGTCTTTTAAACCTACTACCTATTAATTTCATTGGGTGACCCCGTAGCTCTATCTTAATCAGGATTAATTCTGAAGTGTAGACAAGTCCTAAATTATAGGAAGGTACATTTCAAAAACACCCAAGTGGCTTAGAAGTCAAAGACTATTGATTTTCTTTAGGTTTTAGGATTCAAAGTCACGATTGTGAATCTGCTAATTTTTAATGTTTGTCTTTTTACAAGATGGTAGCTAGGGATGTGGATCAATGCATTTGACTATCAAATAATCGAAGCCCCTTGACTCTGTGTGCGTGTGTGTGTGACATTCATCTCTCTGGCAGACACATGTATGTGTCATTCTCTTTTTGTGCTCATTGTGCATGATGATCAGAGGTCAAAGACTTTAAATGAGTTCGTCACTCTCTGTCATCAGAGGTGAAGCCCATGTGATAGTGACACTGTCAGCTTGCTTTTTGGGGAAAGAAGCTGTAAGTATGAACTCAGGGAAAGATCCTGGCTTTGTGGACTCTTCTAGGGAAGTAAACCGATGAAAAGCAGGGATCCTCAGTGAGACAATCTAGGTACCCTGAAAAGCCTTTTGGGAACTGGCAGTTTGCTACATGACTGCCACCATTTGGAATTACAAACTGTGATTTGTCTGTGTGTATATTTTACCTGCTTTAACCTCCCGATAACTTGCCTTTCCTTTTCTTAGTTAATCAACCGTTAGATCTAGAGTAGCAATTGATCTAGGGCAAGTGACTGGTCTCTGCGGACTGATGTGGTGTGTTTTTTGGTGAAAGTGACCTTTTATCGCCATGTCCCATTTTTCTGGGTGGCAAGATAGACTGAATAGCCCAAGGGGACTGCCTGTGATGCCATGATAAGACCAGGACAGTGATCCAGGAGCTCATGTTTGCTACTGGCTTGCTGAAATCCAGTTGCAGAATACAACACCGGCTGGGAGACCCCTAGAGGGTCTCTAGAGGACATTCGATGGAGCTTGGTGAATAGCAGGGGGAATTAGGAGTTAGATTGTGTCTTTAGGGTGGCCTAGAAGCATTGGAGAGTCACACCAGAGAGTTACATTTTCTCCTCAGCAAGCTCCTTTCTCCAGGGTACAGGGAAAGGGATGTGTGTGTTGGGGGGGAGTAATTTATTATTGCCTATGCCAGCAGCACACAGTATAGCCAACCCCAGGCCTTCATCATGAGTCAGCCTCCCCCTTCACAAGATTGTTTTAAATCCTATTTTTAAACCATACTCCATGTGATGGCCTGTTTATTTGCCTACCGGGCTTGTGTTTTCAAGTTCCACAATGAGGAACTTACCCCAACTTTCATGGAAAAGGTATCCACATGACTCCCAGGCCTAGAGTTTTAAGCCAAGCACCAAATTCTGTGAGCATCTCAATAAAGCCATGACCTCTGGAGGACATGGAGGACATTACTACCCACCACCGGACACTGGTCTAGCTGCGCTGGAGACAGTAGAGCTAACACCCGACCACTCCTGGCCCCTTGCTGACCGCTCAGCTGCGTCAGGGAAGCTATGACTGTGGGAACAGTTTCTCCTTCCACATGGGCACAGCACAGGTTCAGGGTTCACACTCTGGCTGGCCATATTACTGTGGCTACTCCTACATAGGTTTGGGGAGGGCAAAGTGGCTCTTTTGATTGACACGCAGAAACTGAATTTCTTCCTCACTTTATCTGATGCACATTTGCCCCACAAGAACCACCACAGTCCTTCTGAAAACAAGCGACTCTATCATAACGCAGATAGGTTACACACTGTGTCACTTCCCCAGCCAGACACTCCATCAACTCGCATTTACCATCATCTGGAGACTGACTGTAAGAGTAGTTGCATTTGGAGTAGGCCATTCAACTCCTGGCAGCCACGTCACGTCAGCACTACTGTGGCTTTCGCTCCAAGCCCCTCACCAGCAGAACATTCCTCTTGGGATTGTTCCCGACCATTGGATCTGAGAAGCCCATTCAGAAAGATCAACAAAAGACACAGACCAATTCAGCCACAATACCTGTGGCCAGCCACAGCCTGAGGGGGAATCACTGGAAGACGAGGAAAGAGTGTTTTTCAGGCGCAATCTGGAAGAACAGAGTGTGAGAAACGGTTCCAAGTGCACGAGCTGGTTTGAAATAAACTCTGCAAAATCTTCTCCCTTTTTTCTTTCCCAGCCTTTGCATGAGGAAGGTACAAGGTGCATATTCCAACCGTGATTACAAAGGTGGAGTTACAACACTTTGAGCGTCTCATCTGCTTAAATTCGATCCCTCATTCCTCTGCAATATTACAACAATCTGCCCTTTCCTCTGCAGCTAAAGCTGTGCTCCATTATTCTAGGTCTGCTACCCCCCAAACTCATTATTCTTGCCTCCTCGGTTGCAACATTTTTCTGCCCTCTCGCCTTACGTATCCCCCCTCTAAGCTATCCATATGACCACTAGGGAACTTGTAACTGGAACTGGAATAAGCATTTTTGCTAGGCAGGTGCTGTGAAATGGAAGATACCGTGGCAAAGTTCTGGCTGTGCCCCATGGGTCTCGCTCTACTGGCCGATACTATTAGCCTCAGAGACTAGCTGTGGTCCTATACACAACCCCTTTCTCATTACAGGAGGCAGGGGCCACATCTTAGTGAGCCAGACTCATCACAGGCTAGTCCGTGGTTTTGGGGTGAAAACCCCTTGATAGTCCTGCTCTCCCTTCTTGGATCAGGCTCTGAGTTGGTGCAGGGGAATCCAGACCCACCACTACCCCGGGTTCCACCTCAGAGACCCTACAGTAGTAGCAGCCCTCAAGATTGTTTTTCCTTCCGACTTGGCAGCTTTTTCCCTGAGCCACTTCTGTAAACAACCCCTCCAAAATGTCTCCCTCTGGTACCTGTTACCCAGCTCACACACAGCTTCTTCTTGTTCCTCCCTTGTCTCCTTCCAGTCCATCACTCTATGTCTTCCTCCCTCTCCTTACCTAGGGGAGCTCTTTTAAAGCAGCACCACAGGCCTTAATTGACTGCTGGTGTTGAGTGACTTGCCTGAGGGAGCAACCTAGCTAATCAGCCCCGGGTATATTCCTGCCTTCATTTTATTGCAGCAGGCTGTAGTACAGGGGTGGCCAACCCATTCTGGGCAAAGGGCCAAGATATCAGTCGATCCAAGACTGCTCAGTTTTCCCCTTTAAAAGAAGCATTTGGTCTAGCAAAAAAAAAAAAAAAAAAAAAAAAAGCTCTGCCCCTTTAAGAAAACATGTTTAGAGGCTTTTTGGCCGCATTAGGCTCCTGCCAGATGACACCATCTTTAAGTCTCCATCTTTAATGGCCTTGCTGGATGGCTCCCCTGCCCAGGTCAGCACAGGGAGCTGGGGGGAGAGGGCCATTTTTGGAGGTGCAGGGGCAGCTTTATGAGCCATGGGTAGGGCTTTATGAGCCGCATGTGGCTCATGAGCCACAGGTTGGCCACAGCTGCTCTAATAGTTCACTCTGGAATGAGAAAATTACTTATCCAGTGCCCTGCAGATTTGCCTTCCACCAGAGTGTGGCAGGCTGCTGGCTTAGGTCTGTCACATTACCTTTTACAGATTTTCTTAATTTCCTCTCCCTCTTTTCAAATTCACAATTTGGAAAGTTGAAAAATGCCTAGCTTGACTGACGATGGAAACACAAAGGTGAAAATCCTGAATAGTTCATCAAACTTTCCGGATTTTTTAATTATTTTTTTTTACATTTGAAATTTTGAAATGACAATTTTCAAAAATTTTAAAAAGTGAACTCATCTTTGTCTCATGTTTATGGCTTGCTCTTTGTTGGTGTGACTTCACTGACGTCAATAATGCTATGCATTACAACAGCTGCACATTGTATTTATGGGGTTCCTACAGGCTCAGAAGACAGCTCTACCCTTTGGATTCATCTTTCAAGTTCCAGATGCCCGTAGTAAATTATTTTCCATATGTATTTGTATCCATCCATATCAAGATGTTTCCGATCTCTCTGAGCATTTCAAGTGGTTGTCTGAAGTAAATATCCTTTAAAAATTGACATGGGTGAGGAAATATCTTTTACTGGACCGACTTCTGTTGGTGAAAGAGACAAATTTTTGAACCCTTCTCGAGGTCTGGAGCAAATGTAGCCTGACAGTTTGTCTCTTTCACCAACAGAAGTTGGTCCAATGACAAGATACTACAACACGGGTACAACACCACAAAGCACCTTTCCAAAACATCAAACTGTCACCAGAACTGAACTCTGCCTGAAGAACTAGGACAAGCTCTCTCCACGGCGCCTCGTGTGCCAGTGTAACGTGGTCAGACCTGAGTTATCTACAGCATGGGCAGCAGGTGAACCTAGGCCTGGGGGAGGCACATTCCAGGCTCTGCCCCTTTTGCCCATGACTCCACCTCAGCAGCTCAGAGCCCCATGGGAGCCAAACACCCCACACACACTGTAGAGGCAAGCCACTTTCCCCTAGTGAGCAATGCACAGCCCCAGTCTGAGATTATGGGGGGTTGGGAATCGAATCTGGGACCTCTGGAGGTTAGTGCATGAGCTAAGAAGCCAGGTGCCTGTTAGAAGACTCCTTTTTCTCACTGCAAGTGGCCTCGGTGCCTCTAGATGGGACAGTGCACCCACCCAGAAAGTACTGGTTACAGCAGCACCCCACAGCACACGGAAAACCTACAGAGCTGGATGTCATCATGCAACGAACTATGTAGTGGCCAAAGCGCATCGGTTCCATGATTCTGTCCACAGCACACTTTATATTACCTCCCTGTACACAGATACGCATCTGAAGCGCTAGTGGCAAGATTTTTTTTGCCTGTAGTGACAGGAGAATTAACATTTAATGGAATGTGAGAGCAAGCATCATATGCATTGTATTCCAGAGGGCATACAGACGTGGTTAAATGCTAACGCTTGGATACTCCCATGTCATTAAAAATCATGGGGGGAGCTGCAACGGTTGGAGCTATCTGAAGTTTCTTTGCTCATATGTCAATTTCGTTTTTGCTCGTCAATTTCGTTTTTGCTCGTCAATTTCATTCTTTGCTTGTCAATTTCATGACCAAGGCTATTTCCCCTTTTGAGCCTTCCGGGGAGCTAAGGACATGCGGAGTGGATGGTTTTCAGAGCCACGCATCTGTCTGGCTCCCACCGTCCTCAAGCGTGCTCCTTTTCAAAGGAACAGTGGCAAAGAAGAAAATGGGAGGGGTGATTCCTTTTTGTCCCTGGCCCTTGTAAAGGCTAAAATAAAGGGCTGCCGCATGGATGCCTGCAGGGGGAAAGAAGGGCCCAGATTTGCTGAGGATACTTACGAAATCCAAACTCATTACAGCCAAGATCGGTGGCTTTTTTTTTTTTTAGTTGATTTTTCTCTCCAGCCCTTGCAAGTGAATCTATTTGGTACAGAGCTGAAAGAAGACAGCTTGTAAGTAACTGGAGAAAGTGTTTACTCAGTGAATTAGTTCAGCTTTCATTGTGCGGAGAGGATTAGAGCCGCAGCAGTGGATCAGGCTGGAGTGGCTCACTCTTAGCTACCTCCAGGGCAGGACTAATTATCCTAGGACTTAGGCCATTAAAGGGCTTTCCCTACCAATGCTCTCTCTCCCAGGTCTGGATTAACTGGTTGCCTAGAGCAAACTGCCTAGATAACCATTCTTCCTAATGGTTTGCTTTGATTTCCCTGCCCTCTCCCCCGCTGCCTTTTGCGTTTCAACTCAGTCTTATTCGGGGATCTGTGGCAATAAACGAGACTGCGGCTATGACAACTGAAAAACAACGGAGAGCCTTCGTGCTTTGTTTTTATACCATTGCTAAGAATAGTTCCGTCTGCCAGTCAGAGCCCTATGATACTACATAGAATTATGGAGTGCTAGAACTGGCAGAGACCTCGAGAGGCCATCGAGTCCAGTCCCCTGCCATGACCAAATGCCATCTAGATCATCCCTGATAGGTGTCTGTCCAACCTGCTCTTACATATCTCCAGTGATGGGGATTCCACAACCTCCCTGGGCAATTTATTCCAGTGTTTCACCACCCTGACAGGTAGGAATTTTTTCCTAATGTCCAACCTCAACCTCCCTTGCTGTAATTTACATGACAATCCAAAGGTTATACCCCTACCTCAGGAGCACTGTGAAGGGCAAAGCTTGAAAGCTTCCTCTGTAAACAAATGCAGAGAAGCCTGTGGAATCTCCGTTCTTTTGGTAATGTGATTTAGATTATGGTAGCACCCATTATACCATGCGAGCAGGGCTCCTTTGCGCCAGGAGCTGTACATCCAAATAGCATACACAGTGGCACACCAGCATGCAGCTATTGCCGTGGAAGGTTGTGAAGGGAAACATGCGCATTCGTGTCCTGCTGCCAGTACGGCACGCCAGAAATGAGCGTGGTGCTTCCCGGCACAGATCCTCAGCCTCAGCGACTTGCAACCAGAACGCAGCCTGTGCCACAAAGCCATAAGAGCCCATCCACAGTTCCCCGGCGCAGCTGCCGGCCCTGTGCCCTGGGAAGTACAGGGACATGCTCCTGGAGCAGGAGAGGAGAGGGGTAGGAGGCAGGGTCGTGGGGCGTGGAGGAAAGTGTGTTCCGCATTCGGAGAGGCTCCTGGTGTTTTCAGGCAATGTGACTCCAAAGACGGGGGTTCCCTTAAAGAACTATAACTTACGATAACATAAGAATGGCCACAGTGTGTCAGACACTGTCCTGACTTCTAACAGTGGCCAATGCCAGGTGCTTCAGAGGGCATGAATGGAACAGGGAAACTCTCCAGTAATCCTCCCCCTGCCCTCCACGGCCAGCATCTAGCAATCGGATGTTACCCAGAACATAGTGTTGCATCCATGACCATCCTGGCTAAGAGCCATGGAGGGACCTGTTCTCCCTGAACTTACCTATTTTGAACCCCGTTATACTTTTGGTCTTCACAACTTCCCCTGGCAAGGAGTTCCTCAGGTTGACTGTGCACTGAGTGAAGAAATACTTCCTTTTGTTTGTTTAAAACCTGCTCCGGTTAATTTCATTCCGTGGCCCCTCATTCGTGTGTCATGGGAAGGGATAAATAACACTGCCGTATTCACGTTCTCCACCCCAGTCATGATTTCATTGGAGAAGATGGAAATAAAGGGAAGGTCGAGGGAGAAGAAAGCCTGACACATGCTCATTTGAGAGGCTAACATGCGCATTGCAAAGGTAGTGAAGATGCCTTTGATAAAATGTTTTCCCGGCGCTTTGACGTCTGATTTTATCTTTCATTTCATTATCAGATTTGCTAGGACTCTTTGCACAGCACCTTTGTGGAAACTGCCTCTGTTAGGTAGTATAAAACATTCCTTCCTCCCCACCAGGTATGGCATAATCTGCTTTGATGTCACTCCATTCCTCAACACCTTTAGATGCGGAAACCCTGGGAAGAGGAAGGAAACCCACATCTCCAATATGGCCGTGCCGAGCATGGCTGACTGGGCTAATGGGCTGGCCTGGTTTGGTCTCCTTCTCTTCTTGATTAGCCTGAGCCTGGCCTGGCAAGAAGGCATGGTCGCCGGAACCAGGAGTGAGTCCATGTTTGGAGAAAACGTTGGGAAAATGGCACAGATCGCCTTTGTAAGCACATGGCGGCCTACTTATGCAAAGACCTCTTTAAAAGGGTACAAAGGGTGATAGTCATTTTTTAAATGAATTATTAAATTGAGCTTAAATTGCCACAATGGAGGTTTAGATTGGACAGTAGGAAAAACTTCCTACCTGTCAGGGTGATGAAACACTGGAATAAATTGCCGAGGGAGCTTATGGAATCTCCATCACTGGAGATATTTAAGAGCAGATTAGACAGACAAAGAGTCTATAAGCTAAGGCTAAGCTTATAGAATAATCATAGAATAATCATAGAATAATAGGACTGGAAGGGACCCCAAGAGGTCATCGAGTCCAGCCCCCCGCCCTCAAGGCAGGACCAAGCTCCACCTACACCATCCCTGACAGATGTCTATCTAACCTGTTCTTAAATATCTCCAGAGAGGGAGATTCCACCACCTCCCTGGCAATTTATTCCAATATTTGACCACCCTGAACCATATGCTGAACCATATGCTCTGTGTACAGATGGCAAAGCCAACCTGAGATATATTTGCGTACCTGGCCATTCCCACAGAAGAAAATAAGAATGGCCATACTGGATCAGACCAAAGGTCCATCTAGCCCAGTGCAGAATATGGACTAGGCATTTTTTCATTGTCATTGAGTAAAAGTTTAAATAAATAAATTTGACAGGAATTTCCAGATCAGATGGGCTCTACCTAGTCCAGGATAGAGACTAATATTAGAGCTGGTTGGGAATTCTTAGACTAAATATTGGGGTTTTTTTCAAGTCAAGGATGGAATTTCACATCAGCATGAGCGATAGAGAGATAATCCCCTCCCCTCAAAATAGGCAATAACTCAGTGTTTTAGGACAGTCAAGTCTGTGTTACACATCAAGCAAAATTTTCCCACAAAAACGTTTGAAAGGACTTGGTTTTGTTCCACAAGGGAATGAAAACACTTTCCAAAACCTTGACGTCTTTCATATAACACAATTCTCGTTTTTTACCAGCCCTAGCCGAGACTAGCTACTTCACAGGGAGGGGCAAAAAGTCTTCTACTTGGCAGTTCTGCAATAATTTGCCCCGAAGGGAAATGTTACCATTGTATCCTGATAGTTAGAATTGATTCATGCCACAAAATAAGAGGATTTGGGCACCTTTCAAACTCTTGCCTATTTCATTTCAAATTCTTACTATTGCAACTACTGTAATAATACTTCTGTTCCCCTTCCTTGGACATCTGAGAGGGACAGATACAAATATGTAGAGAAAACACGTTTTAAAAGTGTGGATGGTGACCAAACTCCCAAAGTGCCTGGGCAAGGATTGCTAGCAACGTGCACAACAGGCCATGTGACCTGTTGGACCAATCATCACTAAGCAGCGCATCTTAAAATTCAAATGTCCACAGTCAACCCATAGGGTATGTCTAGACTGCATCTCTCTGTCAGCAGAGGGATGCAGATTAGGCAGGTCATCATTGCAAATGAGGCAGGGATTTAAATATCCCACGCTTAATTTGCATAAAAATAGCCTCCGCGTTTTGCCGACTCGGCACTTTGTCGGCAAAAAGCAGCAGTCTAGAGGGGGATCTATCGAAAAAGGGATCTTGCAGGAGGCATAAGGAATCTGTTGAAAAAGGCTTTCTTTCTCACAGATCCCCCTTTAGACTGCTCAGTGTTTTATGAGCTCTGCTGCCCTGCAGGCCTGTGCCCCTCCCCTTTCAAAACTCCGGGAAGTTTCTGACAGCTGAGTGACCTGCTCCGTTTGGGGAAGAAACAAAGAGAAAATCATAGGAATGCTCCTGTTCTGCCTGGCTAGGAACCCAACAGCAGGCAGGCCACTGCTGTAGGGGGAGGGCTGGAGAGATGGTTGTGCTGCTTTGACATTCTTCAGCACGGAGACCTCAAAGAGCCACCAGGGAATCCCAAGCAGTGCAGGGATCGTCTCTGCCTTCCCACAACACAGCTCTGTGGGATGCTTCTCCACAATGCTTTGCTCTGTTGAAAAGGCGCTAGCAAGGTAGCCATGAAATTTCGACAATGGGAGGCAGAAAAATTGGTTTGACCAGTTGTCACGTTTGACAACTTTTGCACGTCAGCAACACTTTTCTCGCCAAACCTCCCCCATGTAGACAAGCCTCAGTTCAACAACTGAGTCCTTCCTTTTCCCCATGGAGCCAGTGTGTTCTGCCCTGGGCTGCCATGAGCTTTGAACCGGGCCCTTTGTTTCTCAAAGTTGAACGACCTATCTGCTCATTAAAGTTTTACATCGGTCTCATACTGGTCTCTCCTCATTTCCAGAAAGCACAAATGTCCTTGGCAGAGCGTAAGGAAAACATGAGTGTTTTATAGAAAAATGAAAGCAAAGATGCTCTCTGGACCAATCTAACATTGCTCTGATTTCAAATAGATGCTCTGGAATCGGGTGTGTTCTTTCCTCTGGTGCCTTCCTCCTCGAACAGGTGGAACAAATGACTCTTTGGGACCGTGATGAGGCCACTAGGAGAGATCTCCAGAACTGCTGTCATTGGACCCTGGACTGGTTTTATTTTCTGTTGAACCTGGATGGAAATGCGCACACAGCAAGTCAGGGCTGGTCTCTTTTTCCTTTTTCCTTTCTCTCTCTCTTTTTTTTTTTTTATTTCTTCCAGGAGTGCTGATGATAAGGAAAGCAATGTCTAAATCTTCTTAATGGTGTTTATGCAAGCAGTTTTGCTTAGCTGCAGTCTAGGCCGCCCCCTCCTTAGACCACCCTCCCCTCCCATCTCCCTGCTAATATCGCTGCTTCATTCCTTTCCCTGTTGGCTATTACTATGGTCTACAGCGCATCTAAAACTAAATAATCCCCTTAGTGTCAAGTTTTCTGGGCTGAGCAAATAAATCTAACCAAATGCATTATCTAGGTAGAAGAGGCGAGTGGGGGTGGGGAGGGGGGATAAAAGCTATTCTACTTTAAGGCAACGAGTAAAACCATCTATTTTTTCCCCATTCACATTGTACTTTGAAAGGTTTTTACATTTTTCTTTTAACTTTCCTGTTCAATCCCATTCTCTTCCATTGCAATTAAAAAAGAGATGCAGCAAAGCTTCTGGTGTCAAGCATTAGAGAGAGAGGGAGACCCCAGATAAGGTGCTATTCAAATTCCCCTGACAGCCGGTCATTCTGATCAGGCAGTTAAATAAATAAAGGCTGCCCCTTCCCTGGGGCTGGGAGGGGGGTGATGGATATTAGAAAACTCATTTCCGAAGGAAGAGCAAAGGATGGATCTGCATGTTGGGGAGCATGATTGAAAAATCAGCTGTGTTTTACACTGCCTGGAATTCATGAGTGGACAAAGAGCCAGTGAGAATTCTGCTGTCGAGAGAACTAGCTTCCGCTGGTATCCCACCATGCCTGCTCTGATGGCTGTGCTTAGTGTTTTGTGATCCCTGCTGCCCTGCAGGCATATACCTCTCCCCTTTTAAAGGGGAGAGGATTTCACACCACTGTGGAGACAAAATTGAAGAGAAGAGTGAGGGGGGATTTGAGAGCAGCCTTCAACTTCCTGAAGGGAAATTCCAAAGAGGATGGAGAAAGGCTGTTCACAATAGTGACGGATGGCAGAATGAGGAGCAATGGTCTCAAGTTACAGTGAGGAAGGTCTAGGTTGGATATTAGGAAAAACTATTTCACTAAGAGGGTGGTGAAGGTTACCTAGGGAGGTGGTGGAATCTCCATTCCTAGAGGTTTTTAAGTCCTGGCTTGACAAAGCCCTGGCTGGGTTGATTTAGTTGGGATTGGTCCTGCCTTGGGCAGGGTGCTGGACTTGATGACCTCCTAAGGTCTCTTCCAGCTCTATGATTCTATGATTTTATAAAACTTCCAGTTCTAGCAAGGGTTCAGCCAAGGCTGGGCAGAGGGGAAAGCCACCTCAAAACGAAAAGATAGACCTTTCCACCAAAAACCCAACCAGGGGCTAACTGTTTCCAACATGAAGCCCCGGGCACTTGACTCCCATTTTTGAAGCTCAGGAAAAATGGCTTAGTTTTTAGTGAATCATTTCAGACCACTGATGCAGGATGAAATCGTCTGCGGGTGTAAATTAGCATAATTCGTCCAATCTTTGCTGATCTGCGCCAAGTAAGGATTGTGGCCACGTTGGCCCGGTGTATGTGTGTGCAGATCTCTGGTTGTGGAAGCTGTTCCCTCTTCACATAGCTGAGGTTCAGTCATTAGCGATCCGTGTTTCATTATTGATGCTTCAGGGGGTAGCCAAATTAGTCTGTACAGGATAAACTTAAAAAACAACGAATTGTCTGGTAGCACTTTATAGACTAAAAAAACCACGTAGATGATGTCACGAGCTTTCGTGGGCACAGCCCACTTCTTCAGATGACTGGAATTTTGAGTTTAGGATGTGCAGACCCACAATAAATAGGGAGAAGTGGGGGAGGAAAAAAAGGAAGGGGATGGGAAACAAGGAGCAGAGGATCTGACAATATCAAAGGGAAAAACAAGTAAGCAGAACTGGTAATCTATAAGCACCTGAAGATTGGATAGTCAAAAAGAAGCAAATAAGGATCAAAGGATAGCAATTAGATAGGAAGGGTACTAACGCAAGAACCTACGTGAAACTACATTACAGCTGGGTCTAAGGGAACTGGGGGGGTACCACCAAGTAGGCAATTGACTGCCTGAAAACTAAGCACATTTAAAAATTTTATTGAAGCTTATGTAGTATACAGATTGAGAAAAAGAGTTTCTGTATATCTGGGTGTCATGCTTGCCATGTTAAAACAACGAGGAGTCCTAAGGTATCTTAGGCCTGGTCTACGCTAGGACCTTAGTATGAAATTAGCCCCCCCAAGATTGAATTTGTAAGCGATGCGTCCACACTACCAAGACCGTTACTCCAGAATAAGGGGTGGCAGAATTCGAACTCTGTACTCCTGGTTTTCACGGGAAGTAACGCTCTTCCTGAACTTGTACGTCTGAAATAACGGTAGTGAGGACACTCCAGTGCTGCTAATTTGACCTAATTGGCCTCTCTGAGGCCTCCCACCGCTCCCCAGAGTGATTCATGGGGCTCTAAGTCTGAAGTGGCACGTCCACGTTAACGGAGCCATCTCGGACAACATTCGATTCTTCCCCTTAGTGAGGACACAGAACTTTGAATTTGTAAAATCGAGTGCCCAGAAGTCGAATTTAGTAAATTCGGACTAATCTCCTAGTATAGACATGGCCATAGAGACTAACAGATTTAGTAGGGCATAAGATTTCATGGGCAAAACCCACTTCATCAGATGAATTGGAGTGGAACTTACAGAGGCAGGGGTGTATATATAAGAAAAGAAGAAAGTTACTCATCAAGTGTAGGACCAGTGTTAATGAGGCCATTTCAGTCAGGGCCGATGTAGCTCACTCGCAGCAGCTGATGAGGAGGTGTCAGTAGCAAGAGGGGGAATCTAAACCTCCCCTGCTGCACTTTAAGCCCATTACTCCTTGTCCTGTCCTCAGAAACCAAGAGGAACAAATTTTCTCCTTCCTCCTTGTGACACCCTTTTAGATATTTGAAAACCGCTCTCATGTCCCCCCTTAATCTTCTTTTTTCCAAACTAAACAAGCCCAGTTCATGAAGCCTGGCTTCATAGGTCATGTTCTCTAGACCTTTAATCATTCTTGTCGCTCTTCTCTGTACCCTTTCCAATTTCTCCACATCTTTCTTGAAATGTGGCGCCCAGAACTGGACACAGTACTCCAGCTGAGGCCTAACTAGTGCAGAGTAGAGCGGCAGAATGACTTCACGAGTTTTGCTTACAACACACCTGTTGATACAACCTAGAATCATATTTGCTTTATTTGCAACAGCATCACACTGTTGACTCATATTCAACTTGTGGTCCACTATGACCCCTAGATCCCTTTCCGCCGTGCTCCTTCCTAGACAGTCGCTTCCCATCTTGTATGTATGGAACTGATTGTTCCTTCCTAAGTGGAGCACTTTGCATTTCTCTTTATTAAACCTCATCCTGTTTACCTCTGACCATTTCTCTAACTTGCTAAGGTCATTTTGAATTATGTCCCTATCCTCCATTTGGTTGCTGGTAGATGTAGAATTCATGACTTTGATGCCAGTATTTGTACCAGAGGTTTGTGATCATGGATCCAGATGATATTTTCCCACAAACAAGTATTCATGGAATTCATTTCCCGAAAATATTGTCCAATTTTCTCTGTGACTCACTCCTCAGTCACTTCAAGTGAGTGGAAGTGAACGGCTTAGGTTTTCTCCCATCCTTTGATATGTATGAAATGACATCTCCCTCCCCATGGGAAAGCTAGCTTTGTTCTGCTGCCTCAAAAGTTTTCCTTAACTTCTCCACCCAAACCCATTTCATGTTCTTTCTAATACTGCAAGCCAGGGTGGTTAATGTCAGCGTCTTTGGAATAAATCTGCTGTGGGTGCCAAAACAGATCTCAACTGGGAAATGGTTTGGGATAGAGCCATGCTCACAATGGCTCAGAGCTCCTCTTGCAAGGGACATTTTGCACCGAGATGAGACTCCTGATCCTTAAAAAGCACTTTAAAAACAATCGGCTTTTTGCAAATGGCCCTCACTGAAGTTTCTTTTACTGGCGAGAGAAAAATCATTTTGTGTTCGTCTAAAATATTTTCAGTGAATAGAAAAGTATTTTAAAATTTGGTTTTGGTCAGACTAAATGTTGGGTGCAAGTATAGCAAGTATAGTGTGGATGCAGGTATAGTTTTGTCGACAAAAGTCCACTTTTGTCGACAAAACTCTGTAGTCTAGACACACCCTTAGAAGGAAGCTTTCCCTGGGGCAAGTTATTCTGTAGCTGCCCGGGGCAAGGGTCCCGAAACTTCCTATGAAGCAGCCAGAATCGACCATTCGTTGTTGGATACTGTACCAGATGAGTCACTGGTGCGATGCATTGGCACTTCCAATGTTCTATGGACCATGGGCTCTAGAATGTGTACACAAAACAGACAAGTCCTCTGGTTTTAAGGCCCCATTGAGAACCTGTCCCATTGCACATGACATTATATATTCCACCCTTATCAGGACAGGCTCCGATATCATCTGCACCAGCTCCCGCAGGTAGTTCTGCAACTTGGAAAGTTCACCAAGTCCGTGTGGTTCACCAGGTCTGGATGGAGGAGCTGTTGGCCATCGCAAAAGTAGAGTTTGGCAGAGGATGAAGGATAGGAAGGGGGGAACAGAGGTATCTTTAAAATGCTGATTTAGAGGGCTATTAAAAATGCTGCCCACATAGCCTTTTAACCCTCAAAGATATCAGATAACTTTTTTTCCGGCTGTGAGATGAAGTGGCTCTCATTATCTGTGAAGGTCTGTATCATATTGGAATCTGCCAGTGCAGGTCGGAGAGACCATGTTACTTTGGTCCCCGCTCCAGCACTGAATTACATTTCCCAGGCACAATGGCTGCAGAATGGGTGGGTGCTTTGTCATTTAAACTGCATAAAGAGGCAGAAATTGATTTTTATTGTGGATCTTCATATCTAATAAAGCTCTGAGGGGCTCTTTTCTTCTCCGATTGAATGGCCATTGAATGCTTTCAATCTAGTTCTGTGTTTCATGCCTAAACTGAATAGTGGCAGGAGGAAAATAGATGGGAGAAAAGAGGCCAAGTCACTTTCCAGATTGAAAAGGATACCGCCGAGAAATAAATAAGAAAATAAAATAAAGTAAAATGAATCAGAAAAGCAGTTAAGTGGAAAAAGGAACTTTCTTGATGGTAAGGAAAAATTGCTTTTCACGATTTGTGTGCGTGTGCGAGCGTGTACGTATGACCTAGTGCATGTGTGTTGATGGGAGAGCGTGTTGTGCTTTGAACGCATGATCTTAGTTGCCTGGCCTTACCTGGGTTAGATCTTTTTCATAATTATCGTTTTGCTGTTATGTTATTCAGTAAATCATAGTAGAAATCATAATAGATTCTGCGAAAACGTATCAAAACTCACAAGTCCACTACAAAGTTGGATTTCCTTTGATTACCATTTTACAGGAAAGCACTGTGAGCCCTGGTCTACATGAGGACTTGATTTTGAAATAATCCCCCTTTTGGTTGAACCAAGCCTGTTATTTCAAAATATTTTGAAATAATGGGCTGCTTAAATCAAAATCTGTACTCCTGCTTTTCAACAGGAATAGTGCTAATTCCGAAACAGTTATTTCAAAATAATGGTAGTGTGGATGCTCTGCTACTATTATTTCGAAATAACGACTCCCCAGAGTAACCCAAACTAATTACTCCCCAGGACTTCCTGGGGCTCTAAATCTGAGTTAGCATGTCCCTATTAATGGAGCCTGCTTCTGACTAATTTCAAGGCTTCCCTGTAGTGTGGACACACTAATTTGATTTTGTTAAATCTGGAGTTAAGAAGTCAAATTTACTAATTTTGAAATAGTTTCTAGTGTAGACATGGCCTGGGGGCACATGGCATGCGAGAATGACTGGATAATAGGGCACACGGCTCTGGATTACACGGCTATAAAACTTCAAATTCATTTGAAATCCATTTACACAGGTGAAAAATTGTTGTAAGTTGAGGAGACTTTAACTTTTTAGGATCTGGCTCTCTGACCTCCCCAAATAGACACTGACTCAGAGACATTACGACGTCGTGGCTTTTTCTGGTCTTTTATTGAAGTGTGTTGCACATTTCAGTCCAGTTCCTAGTGCACAGATGTTTTGCTTTATAAAAAAAAAAAAAAAAAGACCAATGCCACTGGCCTTAGCTGAGGCTGTTATTGGAAGTCTCATCAAATGAGGAACGAATGAACAAACTGGTCTTCTTTTTGTATTACAGTACTCTTAGAAATTATTAGGGCTGTCAAGCAATTTAAAAAATTAATCCTGCCATTAATCGAGTAGTTAATTTCACTCTTAGAAAATAATAGAACATCACTTTTATAAATGTTTTGGATGGTTTTCACATTTTCGAATATATTGATTTCACCGCCACTACAGAATACAAAGTGTATGGTGCTCAAACTTCAGTTTTATTTTTCATTATCACTATGTGCACTGTAAAAATAAAAGCAAGTATTTTTCCATTCATTTAATACAAGTGTGATGGTCCTGGGTGACTGGGAAAAGGCAAATGGGGTGCCCCTTCATTAGAAAAGGAAAGAAGGAGAATCCGGGCCACTACCGGCTATGGGGAAAGCGGTGGGTGTGATATACCTTGACTTTTGCGAAGCTTTGGATCTGGTCTCCCGCAGTATTGTTGCCAGCAAGTTAGTGAAGTGTGGCTTGGATGAATGGACCGCAGGGTGGATAGAAAGCTGGCTAGATCGTCGGGTTCAATGGGTAATGATCAACAGCTTGATGTCTAGTTGGCAGATGGTATCAAGCAAAGTGCCCAGGTGTAGGGCCTGGGGACTGTTTTGATTAATAATCTGGATGAGGGGATGGATTGCATCCGCAGCAAGTTTTCAGTCGACACTAAACTAGAGGAGGCGAGGGATATACGTTGGAGGGTAGGGATGGGTCCAGAGTGATCGAGACAAATTGGAGGATTGGGCCAAAATAAATCTGATGAGGTTCATCCAGGACCAGTGCAGAGTCCTGCACTTGGGACAGAAGAATCCCAAGCATTGTTACAGGCTGGGGACAAATGGGCCAAGTAGCAGTTCTGCAGAAAGGAACCTGGGCATTACAATGGTTGAGAAGCTGGATATGAGTCAACAGTCTGCCCTTATAGCCATTGTAAAAAAGAAGGGCAGGATTATCTTCCATAAATATAAACAAACTTGTTTCTCTTAGTGATTGGCTGAACAAGAAGTAGGACTGAGTGGACTTGTAGAATCTAAAGTTTTACATTGTTTGGTTTTAAGTGCAGTTATGTAACAAAAAAATCTCCATTTGTAAGTTGTATTTTACGATAAAGAGATTGTACTATAGTACTTGTATGAGGTGATTTTAAAAATACTATTTCTTTTCTTTATCATTTTTGCAGTGAAAATATTTGTAATAAAATAATATAAATTGAGCACCGTATACTTTATATTCTGGGTTGAAATAGAAATCAATATATTTGAAAGTGTACAAAAGCATCAAAATATTGAATATATGTCAACTGATATTTGATTTTCACAGTATGATTAAAACTGTGATTAATTACAGTTACTGTTCTTCATAATTTGTTTTTAGTTCATCGTATAAATTAACTGTGATTGTCAGACCTAGAACTTATACTTAACTGAATGGTAAGAGCTTGGAGAAATGCTTATGGTCAGCAGTGATGCACTTCTAGCAAGCACTGTGGGACAACAGAATTAGAATGCAATGTGATCTTGATAAATTGGAGAACTGATCTGAAATCAATACACTGATATTTGTTAAAAGCCCTTCCAAAATACTACACTTAGGATGGAAAAGTCAAATGCACCCACATCCAAAATGTAGAATAACTGGTTCAGAGGGGTACCATAGAATGCAAATTGGAATCTATGGGTGTGTCTAAACTACATGGCTCCATCGATGGAGCCAAGTAGATTAGGCTGATCGGCAAAGGGAAATGAAGCCGCAATTTAAATAATCGTGGCTTCATTTAAATTTAAATGGCTACTGCGCTGAGCCAGCAAACAGCTGATCAGCTGTTTGTCGGCTCAGCGTGCTAGTCTAGACGCTCCCACGCCGACCTGAAAGCCCTTTATCGACCTCCCCGTTATGCTTCGTAGGATGAGGTTTACCAGGGAGGTCGATAAAGGACTTTCATGTCAGCAGGGGAGCGTCCAGACTAGCGCACTGAGCTGACAAACAGCTGATCAGCTGTTTGTCGACTCAGCGCAGCAGCCATTTAAATTTAAATGAAGCCGCGATTATTTAAATCGCGGCTTCATTTCCCTTTGCCGAACAAACAAATCTACATGGCTCCGTCGACAGAGCCATGTAGTTTAGATGTACCCTAAGAGTTATAATGGATCACAAATTGAATGAGTCAACAGTGTGATGCTGTTGGGGAAAAAAGTAAATGTCATTCTCAGCAGTATTAAGAGGAGGTGGGTAAGACACAGAAGGTAATTGTTTCATTCTGCTCGGCATTGGTGAGGGCTCAACTGGAGAACTATGTCCAGTTTTGGGCACAAGACTTCAAAAAGATGTGAACAAATCGGAAAGAGTCCAGAGGAGAGCAAAAAAAAAGATAAAAGGATTAGATGACAGGTGGCAGAATGAGGAGCAATGGTCTCAAGTTGCAGCGGGGGAGGTCTAGGTTGGAGATTAGGAAAAACTAGTTCCCTAGGAGGGTGGGGAAGCACTGGGATGGGTTACCTAGAGAGGTGGTGGAATCTCCATCCCTAGAGGTGTTGAAGTCCTGGCTTGACAAATCCTTGGCTGAGATGGTTTAGTTGGGGTTGGTCCTGCTTTGGACTCCCTGACTTCCTGAGGTCTCTTCCAGCCCTAGGATTCTATGATTAGAAAACAAGACTTAGGGGGAAATAATTGGACAACTTTCGTCTACAGAAGAGAAGAGGGGAGTGAAAGCCGTCTTCAAATCGGTAAAACATAGTTATAAAGAAGATGGTGACCAATCGTTCACCAACGGGAGGCCAAAAAGGCCTTGGCTTCATGTGCAGTATGGATGATTTCTAGCTAAAAGGGCAGCTAAGCATTAAGAAGGGCAACATGTTAGGGAGGTTACGAAATCCCCATCACTGGAGGTTTTTAAGAACAGGTTAGGCAAACGTTTGCCAAGATTGACCTAGTTGTATTTAATCCTGCAGGGGACAGATGATCTCCTAGGGTCCCTTCCAGCCTAAACTTCTGTGAGATCTTCTGATAGCGTTGAGCGTCCCGCTAGTTAAGTGTTTTTCTTTCAAGTGAGCTCTGGGCATTCCCGTTCTCTGGATGAGTCACCAGAGTTGGTTGGGCCCATGATGCCTTTGACGAACATTGCCAACAGGAGCACTTCCTGCCTCCTGCCCTGTGCCTCGCCAGGTCCGTGGACCTAGATTCACTGGTGAGGATCCTTCCCAGTGCTGCCATCTTCTTTTAATTAGCTTGAGCTAAGCAGCTGTGTGGGTTTTGACTGAAGAACATCCGTCCTGGTGTGCGGGTCCTTGGTTCTGCTGTATCAAAGCCAGAGACAAGGACACCAGGGTTGTAGAGGCGTGCCTCTTGTGCTGGTATGTTTTTTCCTGCTTTGGATGTGTGTGTGCATTCTCCGGCCGGTGTGGGGGCAAGTCGGTCATCTTCTCACTGCTCCATACTCAGCACCTTCTCCCCAGTCTTGGGAAGCTGCTGTTCCATCCATCTGTGAAATGCACGGATCTGCAAGGGCTTCAGGGGTACATCGGAGCCCCCTGACTTGCTCTTGCAGTAGGGCCCTCTGGGGTCTTGTTATGCCACTGAGGGAGGGAAAGAGGTTGTAAGAGCCCTACAACCAGCACTGCTCCTGGGTGGTTCCACCAGCGTCCTCCATCGGGGCAGCCCAAGCAAAAAGGTCTGCATTGAGAGGGGTGGGCTGCGGGCCCAAAAGTTTGAGAACCATTGTCTTAAAGAACCTGATTTCCACATTCAGGGTATGTCTACACTACCACCCTAGTTCGAACAAGGGTGGCTAATGTAGGCATTCGAAGTTGCAAATGAAGCCCGGGATTTAAATATCCCGGGCTTCATTTGCATCTTGCCGGGCGCCGCCATTTTTAAATCCCCCTTAGTGCGGACTCCATGCCCGCGGCTACTCGCGGCACAAAGTAAGTAGTTTGAATTAGGCTCCCTAATTCGAACTAGCGGTACACCTCGTTCCACAAGGAGTAACGCTAGTTCGAATTAGAGAGCCTAATTCGAACTACCTACTCCGTGCCACGTATAGCCATAGGCACGGAGTCCGCACTAGCGGGGCTTTAAAAATGGCGGCGCCCGGCAAAATGCAAATGAAGCCTGGGATATTTAAATCCCGGGCTTCATTTGCAACTTCCAATGCCTACATTAGCCACCCTCGTTTGAACTAGGGTGGCAGTGTAGACATACCCTGACTGATTAGCACTTCATGAAAATTGGGCCCCATTTAGGTGTCTCAAGTTGGGCACAAAAACCGAGGCAACAAAAGTTGCCGCTCACTTTTTTTTCCTAAATCTTCACCATCACTGTGGAGTGCATGGTGGAAGTCTCGGTGTACAGCAACAATCCCAAAAGCCAACAATCCCAAAAGCCAGAGAGAGAATAACAATGCTGCAAATATTACAATGGCATTGTATAACTGCAAGGATACGCCTTCACCTGGAAAAATGCGTTCAGCTCTGGTCAACCCACCTCTGCAGGCAACAATTGAAAGGCTCTAAAGCAGGGCAAAAGAAATGAATACAGGCCCCCTTGGAAAGCAAGATTAAAACGATCACGGCGCTGAGGCTATGACGAAGAGAAGCCCCGATAGAGAGATATCAAATCGATTGAGCTCTTGCCATTTTGTGAAGCTTTCATGAAGGACGTTTGAGTTTGGCCAATGCAGAACCGTTTTCAAAACGCTTTGGCAAACCGTACAAAAGGAATGCCCTGGTTTCTGCACTAATGGGCTGGCCTGTGGTGGTGGTTGGTCACCAAGGTAAGTTCGCTACCTACTCGTACGTTGCTGCTTCCCTCCTGGCCCGCAGCGCAAGATCCGAGCGCTTGCTGCGGACTCTTGGGAGGTCTCTCTGGCGGAGCCTCTTTTCTGGTGCCCTCCTTCCAGAGGGTTTGCTTGCAACAAGTCTGCCCCACTCGAGGGCTGGCGAGTCGCTTGGCGGGTCTGGTCGGGGAGGAGAAAAGAGGAGCTGTCGCTTTGCCCCATGGGCGGCGGGTGAGGCCCAGCTGGGGAGGCAAACCCCAACCCTGCCCTTTCTGCACAAGGCCCCGCCCCTGGACCTAAGCCCAACCCACACCCAACCCAATCCTTCCTGGCCACCTGGAGGGCCGGGGCCGCCGTGCGACGGCCCCAGCCCTCCCCAGTGGCCAGGGAGCAGAGCTACCGCACCACTGCCTCAGCCCACTGCTGCCGCTTTGTGGCCCCAGCCTTCCCAGCGGGGCCTGCAGGCAGTTTTGGGTAGGCTGTACCTTCCCTTGCCTACATTACCAGCGGCCCATACTCTGTCTGCCACTGCTGCAGTCCTCTCTAGTGGTTCCTGCTCTGCCACAGTCCTCCTCATCCTGCCTGAAGATGGGGGATGCCCTGCAATCTCAGCAGCATGGAGGGAAGGAGTGGGAGGTAGCACATGGGACCAGGTGATGGGGGCTGCACTTAGTTCCTTCCTCCCATCCCAGCTGCCCGAAGGATACGGCTGTGCTCTCCGACATCCTCCACACTTGTAGGCAGGTTGCAGGCCTCACCCTTCGGCAGTGTTTGCTGTCATTCAGCACATGCAAGGGTGCAGGGTGTTCTTGCTGCTATAGGTTGAACCTCTCCAGTCCGGCATCCTCAGGACCTGACTGGTTCCAAACCAGAGAATTTGCCGGACCACAGGAGGTCAATACTGTCTAGCAGCATCACCAGCCCTTCCACTGCTTGCTGGGCTGTTAGAGGACATTTAGGGGTAAATTAGAATTAAATAACAGCACTGAACACAGAGCCAGGATTGGTGGATGTAAACAACTTTATGGGACCACGGGAAACTTGACCACACGCACAAAAAGTGGACTTCTGGCTACCTCAAATTATTCCAGATGACAGATATTTCCGGACCAGAGTGTTCTGGACTAGAGAGGTCCAGCCTGCATGACTATGTGATGGACACATATCTTGTATCAGTGGTGGGGAGGTTGCTGTTGTTTGTTTTTGGTTTTTTGTTTGTTTGTTTTTTGCTTTGTTTTTGTTTTGTTTTGTTTTTTTGCGCGGGGGGGAGGGTTGCTACACCATCTCTTGGGTCTTTCCATGTACACAGCACTGTAGCATAAATTGGAGAGGGTCCAGAGAAGAGCAACAAGAATGATGAAAGGTCTAGAGAACATGACCTATAAAGGAAGGCTGAAAGAATTGGGTTAGTTTAGTTTAGAAAAGAGAAGATTGAGGGGGGACATGACAGCAGTTTTCAGAAATCTAAAAGGGTGTCATAAGGAGGAGGGAGAAAACTTGTTCAAATTGGCCTCTGAGGATAGAACAAGAAGCAATGGGCTTAAACTGCAGCAAGGGAGGTTTAGGTTGGACAGTAGGAAAAAGTTCCTAACTGTCAGGATGATCAAACACTGGAATAAATTGCCCAGGGAGGTTGTGGAATCTCCATCTCTGGAGATATTTAAGAGTAGTTAGATAAATGTCTATCAGGGATGGTCTAGACAGTATTTGGTCCTGCCATGAGGGCAGGGGACTGGACTCGATGACCTCTCGAGATCCCTTCCAGTCCTAGTATTCTATGATTCTATAATAGCTTTTTGTGGGAGCATCATACCAGTAGAGCACGCAAAATCATTTGCTACCCGTAAACCCAGGGATGTGTGAGTTTACAGCTAAGTTTCAGCATGCCATCCTGTAAAAACGCTGGTGCTCCTTAATGCTGCTGCTGTTTGTAGAACAATGTTTGGCCATTGCTTGCTAAAAATACAGTTTTAGACCCTAATTCTGTTGTTTGGTTAGCAAACTAGCTTTGAGACATCCCCCTCTCGTCCTCTTTATTACTGTACATCCATAGTAAATCCACTAAATTATATTCTCCCAACCCCACATCCATTATTTTTCAGTGTCTCTCTCTGGGAAAGAAAATGGATTGCAACTTCCATGGATCATCTTAGCAAATTAGAAGTGTTCCATCTACTGGATGTCTCGTTATGGGAGATGCATTGCATATAATAAAACAACATCAACAACAGCAAAAATAGGTGTTTTTTTTTCTAAAATATCTACACTGGTTGTGAATAAAGTGTCCACAAGACCACAAAATATTCTTCTTCAAGATTCATCATGGCACCATTATTTTATTACAATAGTAAGCCCTCTCTGGCAGTACTCACAGGAGAAAATGAAATGGCCGTGTGTTTGCAGGGTGAACATTATTGCTACTAAAACTAATCAGCTTAAAACTTTTTGTAAAAATTTTTGAAATTCGCCCTGCCACAACGCTTAGAATAAAGGGAACGTTTATCTCTTTACAGGCCCTTTCAACCCATATGGGATGCTACCAGGTCATACAAGGCCAGGACCTCATGAGGAGAGGTGTCTTTCATGGGGTTGGGGGGGATTTTGTAGTGTCTGTTTCCTTGGGAATAAGGTAGGTGCAGTGCTTTTTTTGTTAAAAAAAAAAAAGTGCCAGTACGCCAGGGGAAAAGTTGTTGAGGAAAAAAAGAAAAAAAAGGCAGTGGGGCCTGCATTGCCCTTTTAAGAGACGTGGCCCCTTTAAGAAATGCAGCCCAGCCAACTGTCAGCCATTTTCATTACAGAGGTGCCGGTACGCTCCGTTCTTTCAAAGTAAGCTTTGATTGGAGGTGCTGGTACTGCGTACCGGGCAGTACCGTCACAAAAAAAGCACTGGGTAGGTGGTCCCAGAGCACACATGTATGTTGCATGGTAAAAGGTGTGGCTGGTAAATGCTTGCTGGAATAAAGAGATTGCGATCCATATCGTGTTGCTAGTTTCTCCTGAGGACGGTACGAATACGGAATAGAGGTGCATAAAAATGTACAGAGGGTAGTTCTATACAATGCTTTGCGGTATGAAAGAGTAGGCCAATTGACGGAAAGCTGTACAAGGCAACGTTTGTTTCACGTGCGTTTCAGGCATGAGGATCCAATGGGGCCAGATTGTTGAAAGAATTCAAGGCTGGGTTTTTGGATGTTTCGCAACCACACTCGGTGTCCCATTTGAAAAAAAAAATGCTGAGCTCTTTTGAAAAGCTACCCCGTAATTGTGGTGCCTTTGTTGGCAGTTGTGTTCTTCTGAATATTTGGTCCTAATTGTGGACTGAGTGCTCATTTTAGGGTACATCTACATTGCAACACCATTTCGAAATAGCTAGCTCTATTCTGAAATAACTTGGTCCGTGTCTACGCAGCAGGCAGTTATTTCGAAATAGTGTCAAAATACTGTCAACCTGGCTGGGTTGATTTAGTTGGGACTGGTCCTGCCTTGGGCAGGGGGCTGGACTTGATGGCCTCCTGAGGTTTCTTCCAGCTCTATGATTCTATGGAGGACTTCTTACTCCTTACTCCTGCAACCCTCATTGTATGAGGAATAAGAGAAGTTGAAGGAAGAGTCCTCTATTTTGAAATAAGTGCTGTGTAGAAATAGATTATTTCGAAATAAGATACGTAATTGACGTGGATCAATTTGCATAACTTCTTTCGAGTTAAGCCCTGCAGTGTAGACGCACCAGAAACAAAACAAAACCAAAAGGCCTAGAGCTAAAAAAGGTGTTTAAAGTCCTCCCTGGTTTTGGTCTTCTGCAGTACCGTCCTTCCTGGATTTTTTTTAATAGACTGAACTCCCACCCCGTTGCACTAGATCTAGCAAGGAAATGTGTTGTAGGGCAATTCCTGGGAATAGCTCATTAATCAAGGGCAGGGAATGACAGAACCTTGGAGTAACGTGGGTAAAGAAAGTGAAATGAGCAAGCGCAATTGTTATGCTAAAGACTCTGGGTATGTCTACACTACCCCGCTAGTTCGAACTAGCGGGGTAATGTATGCATACCGCACTTGCTAATGAAGCCCGGGATTTGAATTTCCCGGGCTTCATTAGCATAAGCGGGGAGCCGCCATTTTTAAATCCCCGCTGCTTCAAACCCCGTGCAGCGCGGCTACACGGGGCTCGAACTAGGTAGTTCGGACTAGGTTCCTATTCCGAACTACCGTTACTCCTCGTGAATGCCAAGATACAGACACGTCTCAGAGGCTACGTCTAGATTGCATCCCTTTTTCGTAAAAGGGATGCAAATTAGACATATTGCAATTGCTAATGAAGCGGGGATTTAACTCTCCCCCGCTTCATTAGCATAAAAATGGCTGCCACATCTGCTATACACACACACACACACACACTGTGTCTGTTATTTCCACTCCATTTCATCTGATGAAGTCGGTTTCACCCACGAAAGCTCATGCCCTAACAAATCTGTTAGCTTGGTCTGAGGGGAAGTGGTGTTTAGGATAGTCGAGACAGAAGCAGACTGTGAAGAACTTCAAAAAGATCTCACCACGCTGAGTGATTGGGCAACAAAATGGCAAATGAAATTTAATATGGATAAGTGTAAAGTAATGCACATTGGAAAAAATAACCCCAACTATACGTACAGTATTATGGGGGCTAATTTGGCTACGACAAATCAGGAAAGAGATCTTGGAGTTATCATGGATAGTTCTCTGAAAACGTCCACACAGTGTGCTGCGGCGGTCAAAAAGGCAAATAGGATGTTAGGAATTATTAAGAAAGGGATAGAAAATAAGACACAGAATATCTTACTGCGCCTGTATAAAACTATGGTACGCCCACATCTTGCGTACTGTGTACAGATGTGGTCTCCTCACCTCAAAAAAGATATTTTGGCCTTGGAAAGGGTTCAGAAAAGGGCAACTAAAATGATGAGGGGTTTGGAACGGGTCCCATATGAGGAGAGGCTAAAGAGACTGGGACTTTTCAGTTTACAAAAGAGGAGACTGAGGGGGGATATGATAGAGGTCTATAAAATCATGAGTGGTGTGGATAAAGAAAAGTTATTTGCTTGTTCCCATAATAGAAGAACTAGAGGACACCAAATGAAATTAATGGGTAGCAGGTTTAAAACTAATACAAGAAAGTTCTTCTTCACACAGTGCATAGTCAACCTGTGGAACTCCTTGCCAGAGGAGGCTGTGAAGGCTAGGACTATAACAGAGTTTAAAGAGAAGCTAAATAATTTCATGGAGGTTAGGTCCATAAAAGGCTATTAGCCAGGGGATAGAAATGGTGTCCCTAGCCTCTGTTTGTCAGAGGCTGTAGAAGGATGGCAGGAGACAAATCTCTTGATTGTTGTCTTCAGTCCACCCCCTCTGGGGCATCTGGTGCTGGCCACTGACGGCAGACAGGCTACTGGGCTAGCTGGACCTTTGGTCTGACCCAGTATGGCCGTTCTTGTGTTCTTATGTACACTAGCAACTTAGTCCGAAATCACCCCCACCCCCAAGGTCGAAAAAGTAAGCGATGCCTCCATACTACCAAGCATGTCATTCCAGAATAAGAGGACACGGAAGTCAAACTCTGTAATCCTGCTTTTCATGAGGAGAAACGCTATTCGCAAACTTGTACGTTTGAAATAATGTTAGCGTGGACACTCCGAAGCTGGTAATTCAAACTAATTGGCCTCTGGGAGGCCTCCTGCTACTCCTCAGAGAGCTTCATGGGACGCTGAGTCTGAGGTACTGTGTCCACATTAACGGAGCCCACCTCAGACGACATTCGATGCTTCCCTGTAGTGAGGACACAGAACTTCGAATGTGTAAAAAGGGGTGCCCAGAAGTCAAAGTTAGGAAATTTGAATTAACTTTCTAGTGTAGACATGGCCTTAGTCTCCAAGGTGCCACCGTACTCTTGTTTTTTGTTTGTTTGTTGTTTTAACATACAGATAATAAGAACGACTGATTCTGGAAGCATTCCGAAAGGACAAGTTACGTGTGGTGCTGATGGAGGTTGCTCTCATTACATTTTGAGAACAGTTCATCAGGGATCTTTCGACCAAGTGGGTCGTCATCCAAAAACGCCAATTCATCAAAACCAAAACTTTGCATGGGAACGCGTCCATTTTGGCTGAAATTTATTCAGATCTTGGGGCCCAGGAAAGACCCAGCCCAGAAAGCAGTGGTGTAGGGGCCCCCGCATCATGTGTGGGCAATCCGGCTGTGTCTACACTGGCCCCTTTTCCGAAAGGGGCATGGTAATTTTCAACATCGTAATCGGGAAATCCGCGGGGGATTTAAATAAAGATGTCTGCCGCTTTTTTCCGGCTTGTAGAAAAGCCGGAAAAGAGCGTCTAGACTGGCCCAATCCTCCGGAATAAAGCCCTTTTCCGGAGGATCTCTTATTCCTATCTCTTTATTCCGGAGGATCGGGCCAGTCTAGACGCTCTTTTCCGGCTTTTCTACAAGCCGGAAAAAAGCGGCAGACATCTTTATTTAAATCCCGCGGGGGATATTTAAATCCCCCGCGGATTTCCCTATTACGATGTTGAAAATTACCATGCCCCTTTCGGAAAAGGGGCCAGTGTAGACACAGCCTTGGTGTTTGTTTAGTTACCGTATCTCCCTCTCACGTCTGGTAGATAAGAATTGCCCACGACTGCACAATTCTCTTTGTGCATTATGGAGATATTTCTGCCTTGCCCCCCGCTGCCGGAGACAAAGCTATCAAGATGGATGGCCCACTCTTCTGATCTAGTCAGGTAAATCCTGTATTTCTCCGTGCCTATAAAGACTTTAGATCAGCCAAGTATCTTGTCTAAAATCCATGCAGACAGTGCATGATCTTTTAATGCCCGTTGAGCAGGTAGAAATGCTCAACATTAATGCTCTAATTCTAAACCGACTATGGCTGATAAGTCGTTTTCATATTGTTCGCATTATATTTGCCTGTTGTAACACTGGCTTGGTTGTCTGTGGTTTTTGCAAAACTAGTGGCATATTCCTTTTGAATCGTATTCCGCTAATGGAGAAATGCAGTTGTCACAGTCCCAGAAATGAAGTTGCGGAAAAATATTGCTGTGATTTGCCAATGCTCTTGCGATGGGTGCGTGCCGCGTCTAAAACCATTTCTCATTCCTATGCAAACATATTCCAAATGATGAGGGGAGTAGAAGTTGGAGCTAATTACAAATTATTCTCGATTTTCTCTAGTATTTTATTAACAAATCCACATTAATCCAGTATTAAATCAGGGTGGGATTATAGGATTTCTCTCTTCTGAAGCTGGGAGCAAGGCATCGTACGTAACAAACCGACCTATTCATTTGACACACAGCTTGTTCTATGAAGTCTATGCAACATGGAGGGCCTCTCCCCATCTCTAGGACACACATATGCAATAAGACACAACGGTGCCTGGGAAATACTCAACCCACGTATCTCCAGAATATGTGTCATTGTCCCCACGATTACGGGTTTGGAAGCAAATTTCTCTCTTTCTAGAGCAGTGGTTTTCAAAGTGCGGGTCACAACCGAGTGCTGGAATGCCAGGCGCTGGGTTGTTTTGCTGTAGGGTGACCAGGTGACTAGCAGGGGTTGCTAAGGCAGATTTCCTCCCTGTCCTTGCACCATGGACCGCACTGCACCCCAGACATGACCAGCAGCATGTTCAACTCCTACACGGGGAGCCACAGAGCTCCATGCACTGCCCCCCTTTCCTTCCCTCCTCCCCCCCCCCCCCCCCGCAGCAGCTCCACACTCCCATTGGCCAGTTCCCAGCCAATGGGAGCTGAGGAGGGTGGTGCCTGCATGTGACAGCCAGCATGCAGAGCCATTTGTGCACCTCGGCCTAGGACTTAGACCTGCTACTCGCTGCTTCCAGGGCACAGGGCGGCCTGAGGTGCCAGGAGAGGCAGGAAACCAACCTTAGAATCCCCATTGCTCTGCTGACCATGGGTGGCTGGAGATAGGCCAGCCTGGTGCCCCAGTCCCCTGAGCCCCCTCCTGCACCCCAAACCCTCATTCCTGGCCCCACCCAGAGCCCACACCCTAGTCAGAAGATAAACTTACATTGGGTCACGGGCGTCCACAATTTTCTTCAACTGGGTCATGAGGAAAAGAAGTTGGACACTCCCAGCTCTAGCGCCCAGTTGGATACGTCCGGAGAGACGTGCAGCAGGAGCTCCGTTCAAATCCATGGCACTGCGCCAGTTTTCACCAGCCAAAGCTAACATTGGCTTAGAGATAATGAGAATCATTGTAAAGTACATATTGTCCCTCTGTAAATCACTGTTTACGACAGAAGATAAGAACATAATAGCGAGAGAATATTTGTGGGGGGGGGAGGGGAAAGAAATGGAGCTGATGGGTGGAGGCTCCAACCCACAACCCTGTCCTCCTTGGACAGGTGCTTCTCCTGGTCCGCTCAAGGGCGCACCCCACCTCCCTGGCTCACGGGAGATCCCTTGTCCTGTGTCTAGTTGCTCCCAGGGTAGAGGGGGGAGCTTGGGCTGCCTGGGGAGCATGAGCTCTTGACCTCTGGCCTTAGAGGTGGGGAACCTTATCCACTGTGCCACTAGAGGCACCCCTCTGACTGCCCTCCATTCTACATCCCCTGTATCCTTCCTAGGTGCCAGGTCCCTCCATCACCACGCTGGTGGTAGCTGTCCCTGGAGGGTACAATCTGAGGTGATTTCAATGCAGGAAAATCGGCCCTCTTTCTCCCTCATGAGCACCATTCTGAACGTTCAAACAGGAAGGATTATTTCTTGCCAGGTCTAAAATAGTTTCTGTTTAGGAGATAACTCTTCCAATTCGAATGACAGGTTTGGGTTCACACACGGGCAGTGGACATATTGCGGGAAAACAAATGGCGGCATTTGCTTTTCTGTGCCGTTGGAATAGCGGGTTAGCAACTGGATTAAACGTGGCCTGCAGTAGCTATACAAAATGTTTCTCGGCAATGCAAAATGAGGTAAGGTCTTGTAGGGGGTGGGTAAGGGCTTGATCCAAAGCCGATTGAACTTAATGGAGCTGGACTACCTGCTCTAGCCACCAATCTGGTTTCAAACCCTGCCCAGTGTGTCCAGGCAGGTCTGCAATGCGGCGCACTGAGTGCATTTCTGTAGGGCTAATAAATCAGCCACATGGCATGCCTTGGAAGTTGATAACACTGGAACAGGGAAACTGAGACAGCCAAGGGCTCAATACTGAGACTGGCCTGCCCCTGAACACTGCCCACTAAGAGCAGGGGGGCAATTAGGCCTTGTCTACACTCAATGGAAGATTGCCCCCTCCACAATCGATCTTCCGGAGTTCGATTGAGCGAGTCTAGTTAAGACTCGCTAAATCAAACTCAGAAGGTGCCCCTGCCGGTGTCCAGAACTCCTCCTTTTGCAAGGAGTAAAGGAAGGAGTGTTTGGGGACACCTTCAAGTTCAGCTTAAGGTAAGCCAGCTCCAGCTACGTCTCCTACATAACTGGATTTGCATACCTTAAGCCGAGCTGCTGGGTCTAGTGTAGACCTGGCATAGTCTGAGCATCCCAGAAGAGAGCAGGTGATTTTGTGCCACAAAAGGATCAATTTGCAAGTTGCATGTCAAGAGCCTGTCTATTCCTGCCCACTTCTAAATGGAGACATACGTCCTAGCTGCACAATAGTACCCCCATTTCTTTTTAAACGGGCCATTATCATGTGGCACTAAACGGGCCCAAATAACACGTTGCAGAAGACTTCCTGTAAAGCCAACCTCAAAATAACTTGCGCTGAAAGCAAGGAACAGACACAGCCATAGAAAAGCAAGCAGCCGCCTCCCTGCAAGCTTAAGCATGTTATTAAGGAATATTCCTCGTCTTTGAAGTTTGTTGATTTTATTTTTATCATATTTGAGCACAAACCCTTTTCATGTTATAAATTAAGGAACTGCAGCAGAAGGGTTATGGGGGCTATTCTCTGATGCATTTCCCATCGAGAGTTTTTTTTAAAAGTTTCCCGCATGCGCGTGCACACACCCGCATGCAATGTGAAAAAGCCGCGTCGAATGACACGATACATGGAAATGAAAATGAAATTCCAAATTATCATGACGCCAGGGCTTGATGTGGACGGAGTGATAATAAATAAAGGTTAAAAGGACCTTGGCAAGCCTTTTTTTTCAGGGTTTTCAATTTTTCCCCCCTCCCTGTTGTTTGCAAAAACCTCTTAGAAGATTAAAAATAATATTTCTTCCCTTATTGATTTTTTTTCTTTTCCGCATTGGAAAACAGCATTTATGTCTTTTCTGTGTTTCTAACGGAGCTGGGTTCATGCGGCTTTGGTGGTTGTCTGTTTTGGTTGGGCATCTGGATTGTTGAAGAATCAGCCGCATATCGAGTAGGGTCCTTGTTTGCCAGCTGCTCCTCTGGATGCACAGAAGGGAGCTGCAGGTATCTAGCACACCTGAAATTCAGGTGACATGTCAACGGGGCTCCCTATAGATCATAGGTTCCCAAACTAATGGGCGCATCCCCCTGAAGGGGTGTAAAGAAATTCCAGGGGAGGTGCGTGATGCCGAAAAGGTCCTCAGAAGTCAAGGAGAACAATTTTTCTCCCTCCTCCTTGTAACCCCCTTTTAGGTACTTATTTAGATGTGTACTATCTCAGACTAATATCACAGAAGCCTCCTCTTCCTAGATAGAGGATCCGGAGGAATGTCTTACTGGAGCTCAGTCTGAGAGTGGTCCAAAGATGAGACTCTTTAGTACTCTTTTCGGTTTAGTTAAGTTAGGTCTAAAGACAGCGGGCTGTGCATCCTAATGGTGTGTGTCTATAACTGATCATCTGGTAAATATCATGGAACAGAGGACATAGAGAAACCCTAAGCCAACTTACCTTTTCAATACCAGCTGGCCTACCCTTCCACGCCTACTGCTCTAGGAAGGTCACATCTGACCACCAGTTCACGCATCCAAGCCACCAGAATCCCTGAGAGCAAGGACAGTGCTGGGTACACGTCCCACAGCTTGGGTTGCAGCACATTTTCCATTCTAATCTGTTTTCATGTGTTCATAACACTCTTAGTTCAGCTTGGAGTGTTCCAGGGTTGATCTGTGCCTGAAGGTATTTTGAGCCATTTGGAATTTTGAGAGAGTAACTTAATATATCCTTTTCGTTATAACAAAAAACCCCAAACCTTCTCACCACTTGCTTATTTTGCAGGGATAGCTCAAAACTCAGCTGTGCTGCTACACTTTAGACCTAGTATTTACATGAACCTCAATTAGCCCCATGTCCCTTTGGCAGTCGGGGAGGAGAAGCCCAATTTCTAAGTAACAAAGTTAGAGATGTGGGGAAATGAATCTGAGCTGCAGAACATTCCATTAAGATGGTCTCGCTATTTACGTGGCTGCAAACCTGTGCACGGCACTGTACAGACAAATCAAAGCTACACAGTAAGGAACGAACATGGTGCATGCATATGAAGGTAATTTACTACAAAGCTATTTGGCTTAAGACATTTAAAAGCCCCGCTGTAGAATCAGGAGACAATAATAGGCTTGCGTAGATTAATACCGCTAGATCAAGGGAAGGGGGGCTTGTATAAATCATTACATTGGCCAGATCTGTGTATTTGTTATGAATTGTTTGCCCAAATGTAGTATGTAAGCTACTGAACTATAGAGCACAGCCGGAGGCAGAGATTGCAAGGAGTGGAACTGGTCAGGCCTTGGGATTTCTGTCTCATGAGAAATGCGGACATTTGGAACCAAAACCCGCATTCCAAATAGAAGTAAGAACCTGAAATTACAAAAATCCCCCCAAAACGGAAAATTGCAACCTCAGATCAATACCGACCATTGACCCGTTGCATTTGGAGAGCATTAACATGTTTTGTTTCACTTTTTTTGTTTTGATTCATTTTATTTATCATCAGTGAATCCTGAATTGACTGTATTGCTGTCCTGGACAACTACAATCCTCCTAGCTAATAAAAACAGAGTCAAAAGAAAATGGATCCAAACAGTCTGACATTGTGAAAATGAAACGGTTTGACGTTTTCCCATGGGAAATTGCATCAAAAGCAACCTGTCCCTGGGAAGCGTGCCGGTTTTGACAGACCTGCATTTTTCCTATGGAAAACTCTTCCATCTAAAATTTCCGTTTCAGCACTTGTAATGCAGTAAGAAAATTACCCTTTTTCTGTGGGGAGGATTTAGTTGTGAACAGATGAGGAGTTATATGATTTTTTTTGGGTGCTATTCATAATTGCTCAGTAATATTTACGCAAACAAAGTGAAGATTCAGAGGGGTAGCCGTATTCGTCTGTTTCAGCAAAAACCATGAGGAATCCAGTGTCACCTTCAAGACTCACAAATGTATATGGGCATCAGCTTTTGTGGGCTGGAACCCACTTCGTCACACAAAAGCTACTAGGCCGGGCCCCGCTAGGCGCTGGTGTATGAGGGGGATATAGGGAGTGTCTTTCGCCTTCTCAGTCAGGGGCCAGATCAATGGGGATTTGGTTTTGTTTTGGTTAGTTGGGTTTTTTCACTTCTCACTTGTGTGCGGCCCCCGAGTGATTTTTCTGTGGGTCAGCAGCCCCCAGCGCAAAAAAGGTTCCTCACCTCCATCTATGTCTTAGGACCCAGGATCTGGCTGGGGTATCCTGCACTCCACACACCCTTTTCTCAAGTACAGGGGGCCCCCGCATTTACGACCTAATTGGTTCAATGGAGAACCATTATAAGTCAAGCCATCATAAGCTGAACCCTTATTTCCCATGGGCGCAAGGTTATAAATGGCGGTTCCATTCCGGAAACCCATTTCATACCCTAAAATACCAAAATGGATTATGGAAATGGAGGGAAACTAAACTAAAGAGTTCAAATAATGCACAAAAATAACTAAAAAATGAAGACCGATTGACGGAGATGCGCGCAGGTCAGGCAGCAGCTGCAGGGTGGTGAGTTTGACTGGCCTTGTGCGTTTCCTGTTTTGGGATAACGTGTGGAGTCTGCATCGTACGCCGTCGTAAATACAAGCTGCAGACGTAAATGGGGGGGAGGTTAGGAGCTATCTTGCATGAAAAAAATGGTTGTAAATGTGGGGGGTTATAAGTCAGGTGGTTGTGAGTCGGGGGTCGCCTGTATCTGTGTGTTGATTGACTTGACTGGTCTCCGTTTATATTGCCCAGTCGTCGGCCACTCCCAACGGGTAATATCAGATGGGCGTGGGTGGCACAAGCATGCAGCCATCTTGTCTCTCTTGTTTGCCTGCTGTCTGGCCTGAGAGGACTGAAGAACAGCTGACTTGGTGCCGGTTACGCACTGCCATGCTCTGGAAGGTGATGTCCCACGACCCCAGAACAGCTTCCTTTCCGCTCCGCCCCTTTGCACCAAGTCTTTGCACCAAGGCGAGATGCAGGCCTGCAGGTGTGACCCACGCAAAGCAAGTGCTGGGAGTTAAGGGAGGGACGCTTATGCACCTATGCAGAATCAGGTCCAGTCACAACCAATACAGTTCTCACAAGCACGCGTGCCGTCCAATATCCTTCTTACTCTTGTTTGATTCGTTGCCTGAGCACCAGTCTCTGGCTAACGTAGGAAAACTGCTATGTAAATGCCCATTGGGCACGAAGCCCTTAGTTCCCTTGGTTATTCCAAAATAGCGGTCGTGTGGCTGCTCCGGTGCCGCTATTTCAAAATAACGACTCCCCAGAGTCATTTGAACTAATTACTCCTTGGTGCTTCCTAAGTCGAGGTAGCACATCCACTCTAACGGAGCCTGCCTCGGACTAATTTTGAGGCTTCCCCGTAGTGAGGACACGCAATTTCGATGTTGTTCTTTCAGGAGTAATTGTATCGATTTTAGGTATTTCAACAGAGTTTCCTAGTGTAGACATGGTCAGTGTTCTGTGTTGTTATTTAGCTCTAATTTATCTCGAAATGTCTTCTAAGACCCCAACAAGCAGTGGAAGTGTTGGTAATGCTGCTAGACCAGGGGCGGCCTGTGGCTATAGGCCGACTCGGCCGTCGCCTAGGGCGCCGCTTTCATCGGCACACGATGATGACATCATGGGGCGCCCGGGGCGCCCGATGATGATGTCACCCCATTGACAGCAGTGCAGGCACGGGCGCCGATTGTGCGTTCCGCCTGGGGCGCCAGCTGCCGCAGCCCGCCTCCGGCCACTCCAGTGCTAGACACTACTCACCTCCCGTGGTCCAGCAGATTCTGTGGTTCAGCACCGCTCAGAACCCGTGGGTGCTGGACTAGAGAGGTTCGGCCTGTCGTGTCATCCCTTTAAAGCCCAGCTACTTTGCATTGCAGCTCGCCTTATCTTCCCTGCTCTTCAGACCTAGGGGATCCAACCTCGCCAACCCTGGCCAGTTTTAGCAAATTCCTCTCCCCTGCCATGCCAGCTTGGGAGACCCAGAATGCACTGAAGAGAGAGGAAGGAAGGGTTTCTAGCTGAGATACTGGAAGAGGATTATAGAGAGCTGGATTCTGGCTCTGCCACAGTCCTCCTATGGGAAACTTAGCACGTCACTTAATCTTTCACAGCCGTGGTTCAGTGTAAATACTCATGCTTCCTTTGCCTGTTTAGATTGTCTGCTTGTTGGACTGGAGGCCACCTGTTTTTAGGTATCTGCATAGCACCTAAAAGAATAAGAACCTGAAATCCTGAAGTGCTACCATAATGCTAGCGATAATCATTAACATTTCAAAGTGACTTCAACAGGCCCCGAACTTTAGGTAACCAGGAGTTCCAATTAGAGTTTGGTGGTTTGGGAGTATTAGAAATGGAGGTTTCAAGTAAAGTGAGTTCATTCCTTTGGCATACATAGAGATCTCTGAAACCTCTTTTTCAGGAGACACCATTTCTGATGCATACAATTAGGATAACATCCTATCTCCGAAACCTAGAAGTAAGTTTGCGTGTAAGATTACAGCTAACCTGGGTAAATAAGAGCCAGTAAGAAGGACTGTCTGAATGTGATCAGCCTCCTGGAGACTTGCATAAATTCCAGGAAGGTCCATGCCTGAAATATACAGGAACTGTCATCGTTTTCTAGAGGGGGAAAATAAACAAAAAACATGAGTAAATTCCAAATCTAGGCTGGAAACTGAGCAACGAGCAAATGCCTGTCTTGTCTAACCTGCAAAGTTTCATCCAAACAGACTTTCTTATCACTCTGCCTACAATGTCTATAATGCTTTATTAGCATCTCCCACAGTAATCCCAGCAAAACTGAAGCAAAAA
Organism: Pelodiscus sinensis; assembly: GCF_052426305.1. NCBI lineage: Eukaryota > Metazoa > Chordata > Testudines > Trionychidae > Pelodiscus > Pelodiscus sinensis. Next base: position 53,782,355 of record NC_143061.1, on the reverse strand, counting down.
AGTGTCAGATCAAAAGGGGGAGTTTGAAAGAAAGCAGTTAATCAGGTTGCTGGGATGCTAATGAGTGCTTCCTTCATTCTCTGAGTGTGACACACAACACTGCTAAGCCCGGCGCGGCGCATAAGCCACACAAATAGTCATATTTGTTAACATTCATGTGACTCTTTCGTCTGAGCTGTATTTCCTTGAGTACACCACAATGAAGAGTTTCTTTTAATAGGGATCAACCAGGAAAAACAACTGTGAGGGACTTTTCTTTCTCTCTCTCTTTCTCTCTCTCTCTCTCTCCCTCACTCTCTAAACCTTTTACACTGCGGTTGAACAAGCCTCTGGATAAAGACTTTATCCAAAAACCCCCTCTTTAAAGTTATTTCAAATTTCTCTGCAAGGCTTTCAGAAATCTGTTTGTTTGAGGGCAGAATTAGATGTGACCGGCGTTTTATTGTGACATAAAACCATATTTCTTCCCTGGAAGATTAAAAAATAAAATCGGTTAATAAGAAAAGCTGTCAGCAACAGAAAATGGCTGACATAATCCGTTTATCCTCCGAGCAATAAAGATATTGGTCCTTGGGAGTCTATCCTCTCTCTCATGTTATTTCGCCCAAAACATTATCTTCCCAGCATTCTGATGGATTAAGAAGTCATATGGGAGATAGCAGGGAAATGACAGATACAAAAAAAATAATATCCTTTCATTTCCCCTCCTCCCGGCACTCTCTCTCTCTTTCTTTCTCTCGCCAACCCCTCGTTTCCCCCCACCAATCTCTCTTTCTATGTCCCCTTGGAAAAGTGGTGGATCTGTTTATTCCCAGAATTCCCAAGCTTTGTTGATAATCCTAATAGGTTAACCCTGAGTTGATGGCGCAGAGCGACACAGAACTGTCTACCTACGCCGCACACCCACACCAGCAGGAAGAACACCAGGGTGTAGGGAGGGGTCTTTTAGGAGTCTGCCTGTCTAGCTCTTCGGGTACATATATGGCCGCCATCACCGTGCCAGCAGAGTACTTCAAGGCAGGAGATTTAGCTCAGTGGTTTGAGCATTGGCTTGTTAAACTCACGGTTGTGAGGTCAGTTCTTGAAGGGGCTGTTTAGGGATCTGGGGCAAATGTGTCAGGGATGGTACTTAGTCCTCCTATGAGGGTAGGCGACTGGATGTGATGACCTTTCAAGGTCCCTTCTGGCTCTGTGAGATAGGTGTATCTCCATCTATCACAGCAACAATGTCGTTCTTTTTGTGCCTTCTCGGGTGGCAGAGCGAGCGGGATTAGACGACGGGGTTCTTGGGAGAGGTATTTGCTGAGTGAGGGAAGGGGAAGTCAACGAGAGAAGCTTTACAGTTGGTTCTCAGGTCTGGCATCATCCCGGTCTCTCGTGGGAGTGAGTTCCGCACGCAAGGGGAGGCTCTCCTAGGCTCCTTTCAATCGTCCGCCATTTCATGGCTCCCGCTGAATATTTCTGGCTGTGGAGGGAGACCCATTTTTCTTACATAGCGAGACACGGACCTGTGGATGGCTTGGAAAACGAGGCCGGAGCCCTTGGAAGGAACCCTCTGTTTGGTGGGGAGCCAATGCCTAAAGCGGACTCCGGAGTGAAGTACTCCCTGCAGCTCATCTCACTGAGCATACGAGCTGCTCTGTTCTGTACCTGAGCTTCCTCAGGGCCTGCACCTTCATTCCTGGACATAAGCTGAAGTTCTTGAGCCGGGAGGTTGCAATTGGATAGGCCATGATGGCCAGATGGAAGTCTGGTAGGATGGAACTGCGGCCAGGGGGCAGTCATAGATGGAAAGGGAGTGTTTTTGTTGCTATGGTTCCTTGAGCATCCAGCTACAAAGGATCTCCAGCCTACAGGCCAAAGGTCCACCCAGCCCATTATCCTACCTTCTGACAGTGGCCAATGCCAGATGCCCCAAAGGGAATAAACAGAACAGGGAATCCTCACGTGATCCCTCTCCTGTCACCCGTTTATAGTCTCTGACAACAGAGCTGAAGGACATCATTCCTACCCATTCTGATTAATAGCCATTGATGGACCGAACCTCCATGAATAGATCTAGTTCTTTTTTGAACTCCGTTAAAGTCCTGGTCTTCACCACATCCTCTGGCAAGGAGTTCCACAGGTTGACTGTGCGCTGCATGAAGAAAATCTTCCTTTTGTTTGTTTTAAACCAGCTACCTATTCATTTCAAAATCAGATCAAATCAGATCCCTGCTAGATCTCCTCCTGCCCACAGCTGTCAGTGCATTCCACCCTCATCCCCCTCGAACTGGCCCATGCAAGATGCTTCTTGTGGGGGCCTCACGGCAGCAGGTGGCGCTGCTAGCCAGAAGCCCTGCGGGGCCACCTAGGGGACAGGAGAGAGAACGAGCTACACAGGCCAATGTGCCCCCGACTCGAAGAAAATCACCAACCTTTGGCGTTTCTCTGCCCTGGCTGAGTGTGCCCAGCATGTCGATGGAACCAGTTGCGTGGGAAATCTAGGCATACTGCGTACCAGCGTCAGCTCCCGAGATGACTTCATACGGCTCACCTAACAAATAGGTCTGTCTGCCTTGATTGACGGAAGGAGGCTGCGTAGAGTTATTTCCAGGAGAGTAAATGCATTAACGACCTGTAACGCGCAGCATTGCTGTGGAGTTCAGCGTAGTGCATTTCATCTTCATTACCACTGTCATTTGCAATAGAGATCTTAGCCAAAGGTTATAATCAAACACAGCAGCAGCCATCTCCGGTTTCAAAAAAAAAAGAAACACAAATCAGAGGAGGTTACAATACAGAAAAGGGTAAAGGGAAATGAGGAGTGGGAAAGGAGCAAATGCCCCCCAAAGAGGCAAAGATTTAAAAAGAGAGAAAAGATCCAAATTAAAAATAAATGTTAAAAAAAGAGAGAAAGTAGCAAGTATCAAAAACCAGGTAACTGGGGGAAGGAAAAAGTACAAGCAGACGAGGCGATTTGGTGTGGAATTTATTATCTCGAGGGGAAAACTCTTTCATTGTGGTTTCCCTCTTGGTCTGTAAATTGCCCTCTTAGGCTGTGTCCAGACTCAGGGGTTTTTTCGAAAAAAGTAGCCTTTTTTCGAAAAAACTTCACCTGCGTCTAGACTGCAGCTGCGTTCTTTCGAAATTAAATCGAAAGAACGCGGCTTTTCTTTCGACGGCGGTAAACCTAATTCCACGAGGAAGAACGCCTTTTTTCGAAAGGGCTCTTTCGAAAAAAGGCGTTCTTGAAAGCAAACAAGGCTTTTTAGAAAGAGAGCATCCAGACTCACTTGCTGCTTTCTTTCGAAAAAGCGGCTTGCTTTTTCGAAAGTTCTGCCTGCAGTCTAGACGCTCTCTTTCGAAAGAGGCTTTCTCGAAAGTATCTTTCGAAAAAGCTTCTTTCGAAAGAGGCTTGCAGTCTAGACATAGCCTTAGATTGTAAACTCTTCTCAGGAAGTGGGCTATGTCCTCATAGGGAATTTGCCTCGTTTGATGTGCTCCATAGATAATCCTACTGAGGGATATGGAGTCGAGGCCCAGTTCTGACACTGGCCCATTAGATGACTGTGAGCAAGTCACTTCCCTGCTCTGTGCCTCAGTTTCCCCTTGGGAATAGTGATATTGCCCTTCCTTGTAATGTGCTTTGAGATCTACTGATGAAAAACACTGTATAGGAGATATTATTATTATTAATAATAATAATAATAATAATAATAATAATATGTATTTGTTTATTTTATTATTATTACGCTAAAATACTTTATTATTGTAGTTTGGAGTTTTTGAATGCATAAGAACCAGGACACTCAAAATGATGCTCCTTACAACAGTGGTAACTCGCACCCCTTGCATGCATGAGCTGGGGTTTTCAGCCCCGCAGTGGCCTTACTGGTGTGACCAGGGGGGTTTCATCTGGAACAGCCACTCCCCTGGCACTTTGTGTTAGCGTACGTGGTAAGCATGGACTTGTGCTTTCCTTGTTCTGGCCACATCGTCCGAGAAGTGTGCTTTTCCTGGCAGCCCTGAACAGGAAGCAGGACCGAAAGCAGAGTGACCAGCCTGTTCTGGATCCCTCCTGCTAAGCGGTGTGAGTTTACACCATCTGGAGCTGGGAGAACCCGTTTCCCTGTCCTCCTTGCACCTCTCCCCCTGGTGGCAAACCTTTGGTAACATTCCTAATTCCGTGGGCCCCCGCCAGCTTCAGCTCAAGCCGTTAACCCCACCGGGAGCAGGCTGGAGTTCCAACTTTGCACCTAGCGTCCTGTGTAGCCCCAGAGTCTGCCAGAGACAACTCAGACCCAAGAGATGAAAATCCAGAGCCCAGATCTCACTCTCTGGGCTAAGGAGGGTGAAGGTCTTCTAGGCTTGTCTGCAACCAGGTCGTTGGAGTGAAATAACCTAGCTGCCCTCAGGCACCAAGCTGGATCCTGAGGCGGGTTCGGACCCTTACAAAGGGAGGAAGGTCTCTGCCTTGCCTGGGAGTTCACACCTCAAGAGGACACCCCCCTGATCTGACCGACTTTAAGTGCCCCGCACGTCTGGAAACCAGGCCAGCTATTTACATGTCTAACTAGGGATTTAGGCACCCAGCCAGATGCTCCTATTGTTGAACGCCTCGGCCTGCGTATCTGCTGAGTGCCCAGAAGGAAGGATAGCTGCTTAGGGACCGTCTGAGCAGCGCAGGGCTGAGGAGAGGGACAAGTCCCAAGGGCCTGAGGAGAAGATGAGGCTGGAGACTAAAGGGTCCTGGACTCAGAGATAGGGGTGGAGGAGTCTATTGGGTAGGAGTGGATGTGAGGAGAGGGGTGTCAGTTCAGCATGCGTGCCACGTCTCTCCCAGGGTGCTCCTGTTCCTAGTCAGGTCATTCTGTTTGCCAGCAGCTTCCAAAGGAGAACTTGCAAGGCCTTGTTCTACTGCCGGGAGCTGCAAGAGGGGAGGAACGACAACACAGGAAGGGGAACGAAGCTGCAGGCTGAAAGGAGAAGATAGTGAACGCTTTAGGGCTACACACTTGCTCGTTCCCCCAGCTTGTTTCAGCTACTGTAAATCTCACGCAATGGGCAACCTCCAAAAAGCAATGCCTCTCCCTTAAGCAATTCCTCTAAATGACCCTACAGGTCCATTCAGCTGCTAGATATCATGGGGATGGGGTTGTGTGTGATGACCTACAAATCCCAACCAAGACTGGACTTCGACTGGGGAAATGTGGAAGGGAAAGGATTACTAAGCCCAGGTCTACGCTAAAGGTTGAATCAAGATACGCAACCCCAGCTATGTTAATTACATAGCTGGAATCGATGTACCTTGATTTGAGTTTCCCAATCAACCCCACAGTGGGAGGCCGACAGGAGCAAATACTCCCACAAGAGTAAGGAGGCCAATGGGGGTGCCCTCTGAGTTTGATTTCGCAGGTCTTTACTAGACCCACTAAATCGCACTCCGGAAGATCGATCGCGGCAGCGTTGATATTCTGCTTAGTGAAGACATGGCCTAAGAGACTTTCCCCAGGTGATACAACAGGTGAATGGCAGAGGCAGGAACAGATCCTGCTGTCATGAGTCCCATTCTGCCAGTCCTGCTTGGTCTCTTGGATAGTGACTTCCAAGGGGCCACGCCGAGTACTGCTATGGCTCCAAGCACTAGGGTGACACTTTTCTGGGTGGGACACGATTCGGGCTGCCTGCGAGGGTTTCTGTGGCAGCTCCCAGTCAGCGTTCTTCCATCAGTTTGTCCCTCACGGCACCCCGCTGTTGCTGCTTTACTGGCAAATGTGCCCCGTAAGGAAAGGCGACGGGGAGAAAGCGCTACAAAGACACACAGGGAAAGCTAGAGAGACAGAAGGGATGAAAAGGATAACTGGAGCCATGAAAATAAGCCAACCGCGGCCGTCGTCGGTCGAAATGCAGATAAGTATTGTACTGAAAACAAAGATTGCTTGTACTTTGTAGATAGAGCTGTGTTTTGTTACAGGAGGCTTTGTATGGAATTGGGTCACAGTAGAATATGAGCCAACTCCCCCGCCCACCCTCCCTTTCTCTCAACCTCCCTTTCTGCCTGCCTATCCTTTGAATCTGGAGCCAAATCTCAAGGGTAACTGAGTAGAAATGTCTACAGCTTTGCTGGTTTCCCTTGGCTGGCGTTTGCTCCTCATTCCTGGGGTGACGTTCCAATCGCTCAGCGATTCATGTACTAATTCATGTCATTGATTATTAGCTGATCTGTCCCAGCTCTTGTTGCCAAACCTCTCCACGAGGGAGAGTCACGTGTATCCAAAAGGATGCTCATCTAGAAAGGCATGTATGGGAATGGCGACCAGCATGAGCGCATTAGGTTTCTTTTCTTTATGTCCTTATAGGACACCCATTGCCTTGGTATCTGAGCCTCTTCCAGAGGGTGTTAAAAAATGTGACACACTCCCCTTTCCCCCCGCCCCATCCTGCTTTCTCCATTCCTGTGCTCAGGGGTGACCATTGTGAGTAGAATCATAGAATCACAGGGCTGGAAGAGACCTCAGGAGTCATCGAGTCCAGCCCCCTGCCCAAGGCAGGACCAACCCAACTCAATCATCCCAGCCAGGGCTTGGTCAAGCCGGGGCTTAGTTTCCTTGTGGCTGCAATGAAGTGCTGGTGGTCTGTGTTTCTCCTTGGTAAAGCCAGGTCAAAGGACAGCGTGCTGCCCAACCATGGGAAGTGGCTGAACCAGAGGTAGTTTGGGATTCCCACCGTCTTGGACCGGCCCTTGAGAAAGCTCCATCTCCTACACACTCTAGTTCCATTGAGGACCTGACAACTGAGACCTTGGGACCTTAGCCCTTGAGATGATCTTTCACGAACCCCCACCCAGTTCATTTAGGGCCTTGAAGACGAGGACCAAGATCTTGAACGTGCCGCACTATCTGTGGGACACAGCCTTTGGGCTGTACGGCACGCATCCCATTGTCAAAACCATGAATCCCTAGCCGCATTTCCCCTTGTCTTTCTGGGTATGTCTACACTGCCACCCTAGTTCAAACTAGGGTGGCTAATGTAGGCATTCGAAGTTGCAAATGAAGCCCGGGATTTAAATATCCCGGGCTTCATTTGCAACTTTAAATGCCTACTTTAGCCACCCTAGTTCGAACTAGGGTGGCAATGTGGACATACCCTCTGTGTGTTTTTCACTCTTGGGGGTTGGGGGGAAATGTGTGAGGGCTCCCATGGAAATGTGAGGTAGAAGCAGCTCTGGAAATGGCTGCTAAATTTAACCGGCAAGGAGTGCAGCGCAAAACTCTCAATCCAGGGGAGGGAGGGCTACGGTGGCTGGAAGCCACTTCACTCCCTCTCAGCTCTGAGCTGCTCTGGGGACTGGAATTGTCCCATGGTCACTTCAGCAGCCCTGGCTAAGTTATGACAGGGCCTCGGATTTCCCTAGCCCTGCAGGTAGAGGTCCTGCCCCACCATGCACCCTGCCCTCTACACCCAGGCCTGGAGGAAGACAAGCTGATAGTGTCCATGCAGGGGGAACCCTGCCCCAGGTAGAACCAGGGCGTTCAGATCTCCTTCGCTTCAGTCCGGCCCTTTTACCTGGCTGGGATGAGATGCTCTGCTTAGGGGTTCTTTGGCTGAGTGTCTTCCAGCGGGGTGGAGAGCTGTGGAGAGCCGTTCATCCCTCAGCCTGTCCCGTTTCCTCCTTCCCACAGCAACGGCCCAGCAGGGTGGTGGATCCAGCATTGCTGGTGGAGATGGCCCGGGCCTGCCTTGCACGGAAGTTACTTTTCCTTCAAGCAACGAGCCCTGGATGTTCACATGCGGATGGGCTCCCATCCCGTGTCTAGTCTTCCATTCGTGGTTAAGATGGTGGAGAAGGTGGAATTGGCAGTGTTGTGGTAGACAGGTTGGTCTCAGGACCTGAGTAAGACGAGGTGGGCGAGATAACGTTATATTCTCTTGGACCAGCTTCTGGGGGAGGAAACGACAAGCTTCACGGAGGTCTTGGTCAGGGCTGGAGAAGGTAACCAGAGAAGACTCTGTCCAAGCCCCTCGCCGTTTCTGGTCTCCTCACAGACAGGAGTAGGGTACAAAGACAGCAGTGCTCGCTGCAGCAGCTTCCAGCATCCTGCCCTCACTTCCAGCATCTCCCCATAAGCCATTGGAGCGGCCTGAGATTGCCTGGAGGGAGCAATGTCTAAGCCTTTCCTGGTTGTGCTGCTGGCGCTAGCTGCAGGCACCATCTCAGCATGTTTTGGGTGCTGCTTCCATTTTTGCCTGAACCTTCTCCCACACCCCCCAGTAGAAAAATCCAGAAGCTGGAATAGACAGTGACAGGAAGGTCTTCATGATACCAGGTGGCAGAGTGAGCCCATGGCGTCTGAGTAAGGACTCCCCTCGTTCAGTGTGACGTGGTCAGGATAGCCAATAGCAGGAAGATCCATCCCTTGTTATTTTGAGGCAACACCAACAGCAGCCTCGGTAACGTACTTCAGCGCAGCTCCTGATGGGAAAAGAACTCAGAATGATTGTTCCACCTTTGGAAAAGGATCAGACCTTCAAGCCTGGTCTACACTGGAGGAGAAGGTTGACCTAAGATACAGAACTCCAGCTATGTTAATTGAGAAGCCGGAGCCACCATTTCTTAAATCCCCATCCACGCAGTGGGAGGCCAATGGGAGCAAACACTTCCATTGACTTCCCTTACTCCTTGTGAGGAGCAGGATTATCGGTGTCGACAGAGACACACTCTGCATTTGATTTAGCAGGCCTTCACTAGACCCTCAAAATCAAACCCTAGAAGATCAATCACAGCATCATCAATCTTCCCCATAGCGTAGACGTCCCCTCAGAGAGTAACCAAATCAGATAAGAAAGGCTAAATAAAATCACATATAAAACTCTTACAGCAGCAATCGCTCACGGGATTGCGGCGTCTAGAGAACCTGGTGACTGTGTTCGTGTCAAACTGGATGGAGAAAAAGGATGGACAATGCCAATTGCTGTAAACAAAAAGAACTCAGCGCCTACATCAGATGGGATCAAGAGTGATAGTGCAGAGTTGAACAGACACTAACGACGGTTACAGGTCATGTAGTTAGAAAACCAGTCCAATTCAGAGACACTTAGCAAACGGCTGCGTCCTGAACTTCAAACGCAGAGTCACAATGTCAATTTTGTAAGTGGTAGGAATATAGAACGTAAAGGAGGAGATGTCATGAAATGCTAAACAGCATTGTACCGTTCAGCTACCAGGTCGCTTGTGCGTGTGACCTACCTTATTTAAACTCATCTCAGCCATACCTCACAGAGCAGTAAAGGAGCTGATGATGAACACATCCAGTGTGCATCTTTCTCAGAAGTGAGGTCTCTAGCCAGACTACATCTGGCACAGGAGCATGTCAGGGTGCAGGTGGTAGGAAAGATGCCATGTGGAAGAAAGCAACTTTGTTACATACGTATTAGAACTGGTCTGGGCTTTCCCTTCTAAACAGAATTTTTTTTCAGAGAGAGAGAAAATACCATTTTTGCAAAATTGAAAAGTTGTGCCAGTAAATGTGAGACGCGGTGCATCTGGGGAGCTTGTTCTAGAGAGAACAACAGTAATGCACAAGGCCCAAACTAGTTCCCATGAGGCTCTGGGGCTGCGGGGGGAGACCCAGGTGAAGGCTGACTCAAGGGGAAATCAAATGTTTTCATTTAGTTTGACACAGGAAAAATTGACAAATTTCCCCTTTGACACTTCCCAACCAACACATTTCAGAACAACCTCTTCTGTGGAAAAGCTGGGTGTTTCCACATTGCTGCCGGCGTTGGGACAAAATCAAATGTAAAAATTTCAGAATTTCCTAGATGTGCAACCAGTTGTACTGTAGACCACTGTGTAAAAATGATCAGTCTCCTGAGACAAACTAAGTATCTGTCTCTTCGTAAGTTTCAGAGGTGGGAGCCACGTTAGTCTGTAACTGGAAAAAATTTAAAAAACAACAAATAGGCTTGCAGCACCTTAGACTTATTAGTTGTTTTTTGAAGTTTTTTAAGCATCTTTCTGTCTATCTACCTAAAGAGGCAATACTCCTTTAATAAGTGGTTGGACTTGTGTATTTATCAAATATATTTCCCTGTTATCTTAAAATCCCAACCCCCACAACACTTCCAAATGGACACCATTTGCAAAAAAAAAATCCGCCTGTCTCAGAAAATATCTCCACGTCCTCTCCCCAAATGAGGAATTTCATTCCAAAATTACCCCTTACCTCATATACAGGATGGGAAAGCATTAGCACTGGCCCCAAGACAGCTTACAGCAGCGAGGGGAAACTGAGGCTAGTGAGTGGGCTGCATGAGCAGCCCGCCTTCACTTCAGTGGGCCACAAGTTTTTCAGAACCAAGATGGTCTCCAAGGACAGGGTAGTTTTGCTCACTGTGCTTGCATCCCTAGAATTTGCAAGAACATAAGAATGGAAGAACGGCCGTACTGGGTCAGACCAAAGGTCCATCTAGCCCAATAGCCTGTCTGCCGACAGTGGCCAGCACCAGGTGCCCCAGAGGGGGTGGACCGAAGACAATGATCAAGGGATTTGTCTCCTGCCATCCCTCTCCAGCCTCTGACAAACAGAGTATGTCTAAACTACATGCCTCCGCCGACGGAGGCATGTAGATTAGACAGATCGGCAGAGGGAAATGAAGCCGTGATTAAAATAATCGCAGCTTCATTTAAATTTAAATGGCTGCCCCGCTCTGCCGATCAGCTGTTTGTCGGTAGATCGGGGCAGTCTGGACGCGCCGTGTCGACAAAGAAGCCTTTCTTGATCGGCACAGGTAAACCTGGTTTCACGAGGCATACCTGAGCCGATCAAGAAAGGCCTCTTTGTCGATACGGTGTGTCCAGACTGCCCCGATCTGCCGACAAACAGCTGATCCGCAGAGCGGGGCAGCCATTTAAATTTAAATGAAGCCGCAATTATTTTAATCGCGGCTTCATTTCCCTCTGCCGATCTGTCTAATCTACATGCCTCCGTCGACGGAGGCATGTAGTCTAGACACACCCACAGAGTCCAGGGACACCATTTCTATCCCCTGGCTAATAGCCTTTTATGGACCTAACCTCCAGGAAATTATCTAGCTTCTCTTTAAACTCTGTTATAGTCCTAGCCTTCACAGCCTCCTCTGGCAAGGAGTTCCACAGGTTGACTACGCGCTGTGTGAAGAAGAACACAGTGCCGAGTGCACCATAGCAGCGCTGTGATTGGCTGCAGGGGGAGTGCGTGGCTCACACAATGTTGTGTGAATGCAGCTCTCACTTTGCATCACGGGCCCTGGCTTTAAGTACATGTCACTTTTGTAACACCGTTAGGAAAAGAACGACCCTGACAAAAACCAGCAGAATCTGGCAACTCTGTGCGTGGGAAATCGTACACAAAATGTGTGTGGGAAAATGTCTTGCGGGCAGTGCCGGACCGAGCCATAGTTGTGCCCCGGGCAGCGGGCGTGTGGCGCATGCGCAGCCCGGCCTCAGGCACGCGGTGCATGTGCGGCCCCACCCCCGGGCACGCGGCACCCCTTACCACTTCAATCAGGTGCCCCCCATAGGTTGGCGCCCAAGGCAGCTGCCTGGCTAGCTTCCCCCTCCCCAATCCAGCCCTGCTTGTGGGCCGCACGTGGACCTTGGGCCATAATTTGCCCACCACTGGCTTGCAGTCTGGTGTTTTGCAATACTATAGACTCCACAAGGAAGTTTTATCCTGCTGAAAATAGTGTGCCTTATTCACGTTTTCCCTTGTAGGGTTTAGAGAAAGTGGACTTTAAACGTCCACCATTTTTAGCAATAGAAAAAGTTAGTTTAGGTCATTTTCTCACCCTGGCTATGTCTAGACTGCAGGCTTCTTGCACAAGAGCGCATCCACACTACAAAAGCGTGTTGAAAAAGCCATGCGCTTTTGTGCACGAGAGCGTCCAGTCTGCATGGACGCTCTCTCGAAAGGAAACTCGGATTGCTATTTACAGACTGGCCACCAGGGCACCTGTGCTTTTTTCGATGGCCTCTTTTTGTGCAAAAAACCCCTGTTCCCTGTCCACACACACCTTTTAGTGCAAGAGCGCTTGTGCAAAAAGGAGTTCTTCCTGGTAGAAAGAGGAATACCTATTGCGCAAAAACCTTCTGCTCTTTTGATGTTTTTGCACAAAAACGCGCTTGAGGTGTGGACGCGCTGCGAATGTTGAGAAAAAATGTCCGTTTTTCTGCAAAAACTCTGTAGTGTAGACCTAGCCTCTGACCTCTGTACAAAGAGCCCGGGTTCAGCAAGAATCAAACCCATGTGCTTGATGCTTGGGATCTAAGCGCACACTTCAGTCCTTTTTTTGCTTTGCTGGATGTGGGTCTGTTTTGTCTATACCACGTGCGACATAATGGCCCTGGTCTTGTGCCCCTTAGAATCAAAGGAACCGGCATAAAGAGAAGCTGCGAGTGGCATGGCATCATGTTTTTTATCGGTGCTCATTTGCAAAGGCCTGCATAACTCACCGCCTTTGCCGCTGGTGAGTAATGCACCATTCCAAACTCAAGCCGTTAAAACCTTCATAGCACACCACAGCATCTAATATACATCCCTCAGTAATGAGGAGCACTCAAAATGCAGTCCTTGCACCTTATTTTCCCCCCGTCCTCTGCCATACTTCCCTCCCGAAAAGGTCTGTTGCATGATGCCGGAGATCAGAGAGCTTCAATTCTGCTTTGTCAACAGCCCGGGGAACCCACTTATTGATATTCTGTACAAGGTTTTGATTTGGGGGAGAAAAAAAAACCCAGAGTGAGCGGCATAATTTAAAAATCAAAGAAATTCATTTCAGTAGTAAAAGGTTAACAGCCTTTAGGAGGAACACTTTTTAATCACCCTCGTCTAGACTCTATCACTCGAATCACCGGCAGCCGGAGTGAAATATGGCCAAACCCTCGTCACCAAACAGCACCTAAAGACTGTTGTATTTAATCATGTCTGTGCACTAGTTATGGATTTTCATTATGATTCCCGATGCTGTTGCGCTGTGTAAAATATTAATATCCATAGTAATGATGCATGAAGCTTGGAGTGTAATTTCTTCACTCTTCTTGTCTGATATTAAATTGTTACCACTTTATCATTTGTGTAGAACTGCACGTTTCAATTAATCTTTCCATATCAGCAGCCCTGATTAATATAGATCATGATTCATACGCTTATCGTCACTATAGTTTTAACAGATCATTTATAAAGATCTTAATTTTCCAGGCCTGGGAGGCGCTGCTGTTCTGTCCGAAGCTTTTTCTCCATTCTTGTTCCAGCAGGTTTCTCCAGTCTGTTTCCCTCCAACAATTAATTCCAAGAAAGGAAATTAGCCAGATAAAAATGCACGCTTGATTTCCTCAACTTTATTCAGAAGGCTGGGTAAACTTTTCTCTCCAGCCGGAATGAGTAGGTTTGGGGATGGGCACGTAAAAACACTGGTTGAGTCTGGGTGCCAGGATTTTCCTATGGAGGTCTATCGCATGAGACTGGCTCCCACGCGTCTTCTCCACACCCATGGGTGCTATCCATGGAGGGTGTTGCTTTTCTCCTTCTTACTATGGTGAGGTCCACTGAGACTTATTCTTGCTGTGGAAATCTATTGTAGACATTACGCATCCTGCATGCTGGCTGTCAACTTGCTAAATCGGTGGGCCTTCTTCTGGGGTGATCAAATTGGAGGAGACCACACTCGGTCACAAAATCTTAAGGCACACTGGCTGTGCCTTGGGAGCCAAATTCTCTGCTGGTGCAAACCTCCACTGATGTCCTTTCTTGTCCATTTTGGTCCTTTTGCAGCTCACTTTTTCCCCAAGCGATCATTTCAAGCGTTCTGCTCGGAACCTCACATCACAGAGGATGCTGCGTTCAATGTCAAATAGACAGGGGCATTTCGTATTCCTGGCCCATCACCCAAACTCCTGTGGAAGCCGTCGTTAGTCAGCTAGTCGCCAATCAAGCAGCAAAATCCACTCTCGTCATCTTACTCCTAGAGCAGTGATCAGCCCATTAGAACACAGCTGTCTCTTAGCCCTGCTGTATGACCTGGGAGGAGAGGTAAGGGAGCTACCGTCATCAGAGATGGGAGTGGGGAACAATTGTCAGGCGAGAGAATAGCCACAAGCAGCGAGCTAGTTGGGGCTGCTAGAAATCCACTACAGGTTGAACCTCACTAGTCTGGCGCCCTTGGAAACTGACCACTTCTAAACTAGAGAATTTTCTGGACCACAGGAGGTCAATATTGTCTCACAACATTACCGGCACTTCTACTGTTTGCTGGGCTGTTACAGGACGTTCAGGCTACATTTACACTGCAGTGCTATTTCGGGATACCAGAGGAATCCTGAAATAGCTATTTCTGTGTCTTTTGAGCACTCCCATTATTTTGAAATTAACAGGCTCGCCATTCTGACATCCCTGCACACCTCATTCCACAAGCAGTAAGGGACGTTTCAGAATAGCGATTTGTTTTGAAATAAGCGCTGTGTAGACAGCGCCAAATTTCGAAATGAGCTATTTTGAAATAACATTGAAATAAGATACACAATTTGCATAGCTCAAATTGTATATCTTATTTTGACCTGTGGTGCAGTGCAGATGCACAGCTAAATAACAACACAGAACACTGAAACCCAGGACTGGTGGCTCTTAACAGACTTTATGGGACTGCAGAAACTTGGCCACACCCATGAAAAGCGGCCTTCTGGCTAACTCAAATCATTCCAGATGACGGAGGTTTCTGGACCAGAGAGTGCCAGACTAGAGAGGTTCAACCTCTTTTGCCCTCTCCCCCTTTGCTGCTGGTAACCAGAGATTGTGACATGAATTGTTTCATTGAGCACAGCTGAAGGGCTAGAAAAGGACCCCCAAGAACCAATGCCAATGTCAGGAGAACCCTCCCCCCAACCTCCACCCCCAAAATGACATGATTTTGGAAACAAACTAGGCTTGTGTGAACCTCCTGCACTTCCTAACTAAAATAAAAAACCAACCCTCCAAGAAACCTTACTAAGTATACAGCCATATCTGAAATCTATACAGCAAGATGGATATACTCCTACAGTCTTTAGGGCATATATACATTACCAGGCAGCAGTGAAATATAGCCTGAGATTTGTCTCCAAAGATGAGATAATGTAGCTACCTTAACCACCGCAACTGTCACTTTCGAGTGAAGTACGGGGTATTGTGTTGAGTACATTTGCAGGGCAATTTTCAAGTTGGAATAAAAGGCTTTTGGAGGTGAATTTTACTTGTTTTCCATCCATCTACCTAAGGTTTTATATATAAAAATTATACAAATATTGACTGACTGTGAAGGCCCTACCAGGAAAATATTGAAACAGGGATAAAATAGTTCCCTATATACTGCCCTCATCTAACGGTTTAAGGCAATAGGCACCAACCAGAGAACTATTTTCCCTCGCAGGGCAAGAAATGTTACTACTGTTGCCTGCTAGCTGTTTGATTATTCCTTTGAATGTTTATGACGCGATAAGGAGAGATTACACACAAAGATTTCTGCATAAAGTGATACGTTTGTGGAGATTTTTCCATTAAACGGTTTGTATGGCCCACTGAGGCCATCTAGTTTGGCCTCCTGCAAAGTGCAGGCCGGAGGACCTTCTCAAAAGAGTCCCTAGCGCAGATCTTTTAGAAAAAAGAAATTGTCAGCAATGGGAAATCCACCCTGCCTCTGGGTTTAATTACTCCCGCTTTTTAAAATGGACATCTTATTTCCAGTCAGAATGGGTCAAATTTCACACCTCAAACTTTTGGATCGTGTTAGCCCCTTCTCTGCTGAATTGAAGAGCCCATTCTTAATGATTTGTTCCACACGTCGATATTTATAGACCATGATCAAGCAACCCCTTAATCATCTCTAAATAGCTTGAGCTCTTTGGGTCAATCTTTCTCTGGCATGAATCCTTTACTATTGCTCATAGCTTTTTCTCTGAACCTGCTGCAATTTTTCAACCACCTTCTCTGCTCCATGTTAGAGTTTGTGGCTAAAATGGTTTCATGTAAAATGTAAACGGGTATCTCGTTAATTTCATGGATTTGTTTGAATTGACAACAGTGGGCATAATGTTAATTAACAATTCACCTTTGTTATTATTCTGCATGGTTGCGTCCACTGAGATCAAGACCCCCGTTGTGAGAACACAATTCAGGAGTTGGTAGTGCACTCTCCAGAGGAATCGTACTGCTTTCGACACAGCTGGGCTTTTGGCGGGGGTGGCGTGTGGCTAGTACGTGACTCGTTTTCCTTTTCGTGTATTTGTCTAGACGTCTCAGAAGGGTCGCCGTGTTAGTCTGTAACTTGAAAAACGAGTGGTCCTGTGGCACCTTAGAGACTAACCAAAATATCGAGAATCATGAGCTTTCATGGGCAAACCCCACTTCATCAGATGCATTGCAGTAGAAAGAACAGAAACCAAGAGAGAGAGATAACAGCAGAAGACGTGCCCGTCAATTGTCGGACATGTGTTAATGAGGCTAATTAAGAGGGCTGAGTGGGTCCCCTATATCACTGGGCTGGGTGGGTCCCCTATATTGCTTTTGATATGGAAATGCAGATGTTAAAAGCAGGAGAAATTGGCTTTGTCGTGCACCATCCAGTTGATGTCTTTATTCAAGCCCAGTGTCAAATCTGTAGATGAATTCCAGTTGCAGCCTCTCTCTCTGTCATTGGTTTAGTGAAATGCCTTTGTAGAAGCATGGCTACTTTGAGCCCCATGATTGGGTGTGATGCAGACCCTTGGTTCAGAGTCGTGGGCTCTTTGGCCACATCCACAGAAGCATGGAGACTGATGTCAGTAGAAGATGGGAATAGAAATACTTTTGCGGGGTGGGAGTTGGAGACGGAGCAACAGGGCAGGTTAAAACTAGGTGGCTAAATCCATAGGTACGTAGGTAATCCAAGCCCCGATTCAGCAAAACATTTTAGCACGTGACTAACGGTGAGCCATTCGCATTCCCTTAGAGGGACGCATTCCCATGCTAAAAGTGACATACATGAGCAAGTGCCCTGCTGACGTCGGCCGAAGTGATCTGATTATCCAGAGCTGTCGAGTGCACCCATCTCCCACTTCCGGCACTAATGGCGGCAGCATGAACTCACCCGGCTCCTTTCTGAAAATACTCACAAATCCCTTCTTACATTGAGTCCTCCAGCTCCCCTTAGCTAAGCCCAGCAGGCTCGACTGATCCTGCCAGGCCCTTCCTGGCCAAGATACGCTCATCTTAATGGCCCTAAGGAGGAGACTGGCTATGCCTAAATGCCTGATCACAAGCACATCCCTTAGATCAGTCCTCGGTGAGGCTTCAGGGGCAGGCGCTAGGGCAGACTTAGTTCCCCGCTCTCATGGATGATGTGGAAGGAAATGAAAAAAACATCACTGCTAAGAACGTTTGTGGCTGAGAGAGAGTGACGGAGTTACAGAGAACAAGGAAAACGGGGCAGTCATAAGGAGGGTCTGGGACACTTGGCAAGCAATACAGCCACATGCAGCCCAATACAAAGTCATCCAGCCAGCAAGTGCCAGCCATACCGACAGAATGGGGAGCTATATTCTGGAAAGTGGGGCTCTGGAAAGGCTCTAGGGAAGTCCTGGTGCACATGATCCTTGAATGTCCACAATAAGAGAACATAGCAACAGACTGGGTCAGACCAAAGTCCAATTAGCCCAGTGTCCTGTCTGCCCACAGTGGCCAACGCCAGGTGCCCCAGAGGGAGTGAACAGAACAGGGAACTATCAAGTGATCCCCCCCCCCCCGTCGCCCATTCCCAGTTTCTGAGAAGCAGAGGCTAGGAACACCATCCTGAGAGCCATTGATGGACCTATCTGCTATGAATGTATCTAGCACTTTTTTGAATCCTGTTAAAGTGCTGACCTTGACAACATCCTCCGGCAAGGAGTTCCACGGGTTGTGTGTTTCGCAAATCGGCAGAGGTGCTGAGTAGGCAGTGAGTAGGCAGAGGGAGATGATTTTACCTGTGACTGCAGGAGTGGGGGGGAGACCCCCACTGCAGTACTTGTACCGTTCTGGCATCCACATTTGCTAAAAGATGTTGAAAAAGTGGAAAGGGGACAGAAAAAAAGCCACACAAATGATTCCAGGGCTGGAGAAAATGCCTGACAGACACAGACATACCAAGCTCAATCTGTTTATCTTATTGCAAAGAACATTGAGAGATGACTTGATTACAGGCCCATCATGGGGAAAAAATACCACGCACTAATGTGCCCTTAAAACTAGAGGAGAACGACAGACCAAGACCCGGCAGCGGGCAGCTGAAGCCAGACAAACTCACATTAGAAAGAAGGGCCACATTTTTAACACAAGGCAAGGGACGAGGTTTCCATCTCTGGGTGGCTTCACAGCCAGACAGCGGGCCTTTATGGAAGCTGCTTTAGCCAAACACAAGTGACTGGGTTTATCCTTCGGGTACCCGTGTGACGTTTAACGGCATGTGCCATTCAGGAGAGCCGATGAGCTGATTTAATGGCCCTCGCTGTCCTTGAAATCCATGATTGAAATCTATAAATGACAGCGAGGGGCCTGAAATTCAGTCAGAACTAGGTGAAAATCTCGTCTTCCCTCCTCCTCTTTTCATGGATTGCTCTGGGTAGCGAGGTGGAAAATGGGGAATTGGGTGAGCTCAGGATGAGTTGGCAGGCTGGGAGGTTTTTCTCCTGCGGTGCTCTCTTGTGTTCCAAAATCTAAACTTTCATCAGAAAATTCAAAGCCTGGCTTAAGGATAATCATGAACCAGAGGCCACGATGAGGGCCCAAACCTGTGGACAACCTGGTAGCATTGTGAGGGATGAACTTACCTTAGCCACATGTTAACCCTGAAACCTAATGATGACATTGCCAATGTCATCACTGTGAACTGCCAATTAAAGCAGCCGGGAAAGAGGGAAGTGATCCTAATATGAAAATCTGCACATGCTAGTGTTAGCAGCTTCTCATTTGAGCATCTCAAGTGGGTAGAGCTTACTTTATGCGTGAAGTTTAGGAGAAGACAGTTCCTTTTTTCCCCTCCAGTTCGTCCCCTGGGGGAAAATGAAGCTCTTCCATGTTTGTCATGTAAAGCATCACTTTGCGGCTGGAGGCCTACTTAGGAGGAAAAAAAATCTCCTTTCACTGGGTCAAGCTGATTCAGGTAGACTCCGAGAGTAATCTGTAGTCCTAGCTCTGCATTTCGAGAGCGCTCCTGAAACGGACTTGAGTTTTTCATGTGGACGTAACTGAATTCTCATGAAAGCTGCACCCAGGGAATGTTCCAGCCCCAGAGAAAGCATTAAAGCAAAAAGCTTGTAGCTTGTTTCCGGATTAGGGCTCGGATCCTGGCACGCTGTAAATGAAGCCAACATCTCTCAAAGCCAACATCTCTCGAAGATCTCTCAAAGCTGCACCAGTTTACGCCACGTGAGGAGTTGGCTCCAGGCTGGGCTAACAGTTCACTCCCAACAAGGGAGCAGTGAGCCAAGAGCAATCAAGATTAGCAAGCCGTCGCCTCCAAAGAGGGGGGAAAAGAATCACTGAGCAGCGACTGCAGTCAGAGTGTAGGAATTAGACAGGTCTGACTATAAGGTCACAATAAATCAGTGCCGTGACAATGAGACCTAGCCTTTGTCCAGGGCAGAAGATTTATCTGTGACCCTAGCAAGGGGCAATTATTTCTGTAAGCTTGATTTGTTAAATGCTTAGCAGAAAGGGGGGCGAGATCCAGATACTAGCGAGTGTCTGATTGCAAATAGCACCCCTTCTTCACACACACACACATCAAAAACACTATCGTATGTTTCAAGTGCGTCCCTCTTTTGCCATCTGTGGTGGGCCAGCGTTTACGGACTCGCTGATGTGGTTTGTTTTCTGGATGACATTTTTAATCAGAGGGTTCCCTGTCACGAAACGCCTGCCGATTCTGGAGAGAGGCCCTTGCTGGCTGTGAGAAGAATGGAGGCTGAGAAAGCAGGCTAAGAACCAGAATTCAGAGTCATGGATGTTGCGTGTGGGGCGCTCCAGAGAGGCCGAAGGAGTGCACCAAAATATAATGAAAGAGGGCAAAGAGTGACCAGTTGCCTTGGCCGGTGTCCTAACACCAGGAGAGTGAAGAACTAAAAAAGGCTTCAGCCATTCCTTGGTCCAGGTCTGAAGATGCCTGTGCTGCACACCAACCAATGTCATTTAGGTTGTGCCTTGGAGCATCTTTACAGCTGTAGGCATGACCAACTTGAGCAAAACAGCGTGCTTACCCTGGGAGAGGTGAGCTATTTGGTTAGAACCATCCTCCGGACCACACTCACATGGCCCAGGTCTCCACGGCAACACGGCCTTCCATTCCCTGCCTCCTCTAGCCCACTCACTTACCCTTTACTCTGCCCTAGCCTGCCCCCGATGGCTGGAACGCCTACGCATGGGGCCTAACACTGAGGACTCTGTGCCTGCTGTGGAGAGGTGGGCTTCTATGCCAGATAAATTCCCTAAGGGACCTTTTACCAAAATAAGACCCAGAATATCTTACTGCCCCTGTATAAAACCATGGTACGCCCACATCTTGAGTACTGTGTACAGATGTGGTCTCCTCAACTCAAAAAAGATATTTTGGCCTTGGAAAGGGTTCAGAAAAGGGCAACTAAAATGATTAGGAGTTTGGAGCAGGTCCCATATGAGGAGAGATTAAAGCGACTGGGACTTTTCAGTTTAGAAAAGAGGAGACTGAGGGGGGATATGATAGAGGTATATAAAATCATGAGTGGTGTGGAGAAGGCCGATAAAGAAAAGTTATTTATTAGTTCCCTAAATAGAAGAACTAGAGGACACCAAATGAAATTAATGGGTAGCAGGTTTAAAACGAATAAAAGAAAGTTCTTCTTCACACAGCGTGTAGTCAACCTGTGGAACTCCTTGCCAGAGGAGGCTGTGAAGGCTAGGACTATAACAGAGTTTAAAGAGAAGCTAGATAATTTCATGGAGGCTAGGTCCATAAAAGGCTATTAGCCAGGGGATAAAATGGTGTCCTTGGCTTCTGTTTTTCAGAGGCTGGAGAAGGATGGCAGGAGACAAATCACTCGATCATTGTCTTCGGTCCACCCTCTCTGGGGCACCTGGTGCTGGCCACTGTCGGCAGACAGGATACTAGGGTAGAAGGACCTTTGGTCTGACCCAGTACAGCCGTTCTTATGTTCTTATGTTAACCAGTCACGTCCTCTTCAGCAGCTTGGCTGACACAAAATCAAGAGGCAAACAAGGTCTGACCTTTGTCAAAAACTCCACCAGACGAACGCCAGGAGACCAAATCCGTGGACAGTCCGGAGACATCTCTGCGGTGAACCCGAGGTGTACCACACACCACGTCTGATCCCAACCTGCGCCTGTCTCTTGTACTTTCTCTTCTGTTTCTTTACATCTTTATTAAACTCCATCGCCACTTTGATAGGGAAATTGAAAAGAAAAAGATATGAGGAACAACAAAAAAGCCGTAATTATGAAGATTCAATTTAATTTTAAAGGTTGTGGAAGGAGAAAAAAAAAGGAGCAGGAGAAGAAGAAACCAAATTAATTTAGCAGGAAAGCATTGCATGAAATATTGTTGGAGTTTAATAACCATGCAAAGACAGATGATATGTGTGGAAAAATTAGTTGTAGGACCTCATAATAGTCTATTAATATTTTCTACAGGCGCAGAAACCCTTTGCTGAATTATTGTGAGGAAGTAATCTTTTTTTTAAGGGATAAAAAAAATAAAATCTTCAGAAAAGAGAGGCCAGCGGGGATGTTCATGCTGGAGAGAATGGAGACCCCAGCAAGGAATGCCAGGTCGCGAACTAGGTTCCACACAGTTTTATTACCCAAACTCTCTGCTCTGCCAATCAGCAGCAAGGACAGGACTGGGCCTTGCACAAGAAACCAGGTCTGGTTCACTGTCCCATCTTGTGGCAGGGGGACCACTTGCAGACAGAATAAGGAATGTGCGCTACAGCCTTAGCTCAGCGCCAGATGGCTTTTACCTCAGGCGGTAGAGGCTCATGCACAGAGGTCCCGCTAAGCTCCAGAGGTCCCAGGTTCGGTTCTCCTGTCGGCGTGCCACACGGCAACGCTTGCTCTGCACACGTGGGCTGGGCACCACGATGGTGCCCCTTCGACAAGGCAGCTGCCCCTCCCCCCCTTCAGGTCTTTCCACCCTATTCAGGAGAATGGGAGTGGATGGATCGCAAAGCCAAGAGTGAAGTCCATGAGAGCCAGGGGAAAACAATTCCTGGTGGAGGAGCCCAGCTGTGGAGAGGGGACTGGGCTGATCCGGTGTCTGTGCACCTCAACTGCTGATATGGTGCTTGGAGAAATGCCCACCTCCTGGACTCACTGAGATGGGCAGGATGGCGAAGAGGCGGGTGCCTGGCTGAGGTGGAAGGGGAACAGAAGAAATGGCACCGCTGAAAGGCCCCTGACTACTACTTCTACAGGAAGATGTGTTGAATGATTGAGGACACATGGCTCCTTTGAAATGGCCGTGTCTTCAAGACAGGCCTTCACGTGGGCCCTGGCAAACTGCTCGCAGGAGGAGCCCACAAACCCTCTGCCCCATGTGCCCCGCGTCCCCGCCTGCTCCAGTGAATGCATCGATGGGTGCACCACAGCCCCGCCTGAAATACCCGGCGGGCTGGCAATAGGCATGCCGGGGACATGATGTCCTCTAAGCTAGGCTGCGTCTCTTGTCTCTCTCTAGTCACCATGGCGATGGCAAGTCCCAGGATGATGGATGTTCCCAAACTCTCCTCCTGCTTTATCCCCTGCTCTCCAGCCACTCATGTCCCCACCACAGGTCAAAACCTGTGAGGTCGCCCACGTTGCGGGTGGGCTGAACGTGGCGGGCTGGCTGGGCCCTGGCGTGATGTAAGCCTCTGGGCTCAGGAGTACTGCTAGCATGGCTGCTCCGCAACCTACAGACGCCCCCGCCACACTCAAAGGGTGTTTTCTGCCGGGCCGCGTCAGGGACAAAACATTGACGGGGTGTGGCCCGGGGGAAGGGGAGGCTGGATTTGAATCCCTCAGGGAGCAGGCGGGAGAGATGTGAGTGAGAACTTAGCCATATCAACAAAACACATTGTAGTGCCCTTCCCACATTACTGACAGGGCCGGCGTGAGGCGTGGACAGTCAGTTCCCATGTACACGCCTGCCCGAGCATTTTATTATTGGCCCTGCCTGCCCGAGCGTCAGGTCCTACCTCAGACACATCTCGAAGCTGCGGGCTGCACGTGGCGGCGGTGCCCTCCTCCTGGCGGGGTCCCCAGCCCATGGGAGAAGAGGAGAAGGCTGCCATGGGGGCTGGTGCTGAGGGCACCCTGGGCGACCCGGCCCCCACACTGCCAGCCCAAGAGCTCTTCCCGTCACTGGGAGGCAGCCCTGCGAGGGCAGAATCAGCGCCGTGGTCCTGGTGTGTGGCTGCCGGCAGTTTGGGCCACAGCATCCCATTCACCCTAGGCCCCACAAAGAGCCACGCCAGCCCTGGTTACCAAGACGAGGGATTGTTTTGTGTCCAGGGCTGTGGACTCCTGGTCGCCACACAGAACAGGCCTGACGGTGACCACGCACGTCCGACCGTAGCGTCCGTGGCTGGCAACCGGCGATGCGAGGGGAGGGTGGCCCCTTGGACCCCCCTGCGGCTGGGCGTGCCCATTGTTTCCCATGGTAGCGATGCCTGGTGCCATTTTAACATGGGGCTGGCCATTCCCAGGACCCCACTCATACTGCGCTTTCTTTTTCTTTATGCCGCTGCAAATCTGACCAATAGAAACCAGCGCAGTCTTGGTCTCGGTTTTTCTATTGGTCAGAAGAGCAGCGGGTGACAGCCCATTGGTCAGAGGGTCTCTGGTGGAACTGAACAGTGTTAGCGAAGGCTCAGAGTCCCACCCCACAGCCTCCTTATTATTTTGACATCATCCCCCCCCGCCCCCGCAGCCAACTGGATGGGGGTAGTAGGGACTAGTGGGTCCGTGGTTCGCTGCAAATTCATGCCTGCTAAATTGTAACTCATTGTGAGCCATGGCTGCCTCAGGGAGCCAACTGGGCTTGGATGCGCCCAGCCACCGGCTGAGCTGTAGTATCGTCTAGTGAGGTTACCTCAAGGGTGCAACACTAGCAGTCTGCGTGCCCCAGCCCCACAACAGCCAGACCCCGGTAGCACGGAGCCCACCCTGGCATGCCCCATGGGGATGTGTCCTGGCTAGATCCCATGAGAGCGAAACAACCGAATCCACGTTGCACGGGGGCAGAAAAAGCCAACGCGCGGCAGTCGGGAGCATGGGGCCCAGTGCAAGAGCAGGCTGTGGAATCGGGAGTGTGGGGGGGGAAGTCCTAGGGTGTGGTTGCTAGGAGACCGGGCCGATTGCTTCCTCAGATGGGTGGGAACGCCTGGCCAAGTGCATGTGGCCATGGGAGCCGGGGAGGGGGGAATCTGTGGTGGGTGATTCTGAAAGAGAAGGGTTAGTGGGGGGCTGCTGCACGTCGTGGGGGACTCAGCAGATGACAAGGCAGTCAGGCCTGAGACTTGTTGGGGGTCCAGGGGAGAGCAGGATGTTTGCCAAAGGCGAACAGAGGCTGGGATGAGAGTGGGAACCAGCCACTTGTGGGGCACTGGCGCTAGAAGCAGCAAGCTGAGGAAATCTCTAGGCTCTGAGAGAGGTGTACGGAAGTTAAGATGGCCGGAAGGGGTCACACAGAGGGGCTCATTTCCCTGGGGGGGGGCACATTGCTCAGTGGCCTCCTACCACAGCTCCCTGAGGATCCAGAACTCATCTTGAGGGCTCCAGAGGGTTACTAACTGTTCAGTGCCTTACATACTCGCTTGAAAATCTTAAGGGCGAAAGGAACCCACCACACCCACTCACTTAGCACCATTTTGCAGGGAGGCGGATGTAAGGTTTTGTCGTCCTGCACCCAACGACCGGCCTCGTTAAAAGCAACGTTGCAAACCGACTGCACTGAGGCAGCATAGCAACCAGTCGAAGACAAAAGCCGGTGCTGGGGCTCAAGGGGCAGGAAACCCATGCTTCAGGAAGATTTTAATTGTCTCCCGCAAAAGGACGCCTTTCCCGGCTCCTAAAGGGGATTAGATTTGGCTCCAGACAAAACCCTTCAGATCCAGCAAACTCAACTAGGTCACTCCCGCGGGAGGAAAAATAAAAAAACGGCAGGACAAAACAAAACTGAAATTCCTCATTTTACCTTCCCTTTCGCCTATTTTAATCTTTACAGCACCATCCATTCCCCTCCCACCCCCTTCCTCTTTCTTTTTTCCTTTCTTTAAATACAGTCTAATCCCGAGTGTGAACTGATGTAGTTTGTGTGTTGGGGGAAGAAAAATCTCTCTCTCTTTCTGCCTTTTTTCCCTTCTTCTTTCCTTGGCCCAGTTCATTATTTTTCTTTCTTGTCACTCAGTGTGATAGGTTGAACAGAAGTGCACAGATGAGCACTGAAAACGGTGTCACAAGGCCTTAATCTAGTCTTTAATGCCTGACTTCAGAGATGTCATTTATCTTCTAACTGCAGCAGGCATCCACCAACTTTATCTCTAATAATATATTGATGGATTAAAAGGGTCGGGCAGGAGACCGGTCTGGAAAAATTGCTTATTGACATCAAAATACAGTGCCCTCAACCTGATAAACATGGAGGGGCTTGTGTATCTCCCAGAATAGTTGGTGTTGCTATAATTTTTCCTCTCGCGTGTTTCTTCCAGGTTCATGGGGTGGTCTGGCGAAATAAACAAACCGAACAAACAAACAGGAAATACAGTTGCGGCGTTGACACAACCGCACAGCGGCAAATATATTGCACACGTCGGGTTTTTAATGGTACAGCCATGCATTGCTATTCAACGCACGTTGCGTGATGCAGTTTGTGGGGAAGGAAAGAGAAGCCCTTACCTTGTTTTAGGAGGAAAAGGTTCCCCCCGAGGGCATATCTCGCTGGCTCTCTCTGCTAGCCCCACGTGGCTCGGTTCCAGAATTTCGGCACAGCGTCGCACACTCCCCTGCAGAGACGTTCCCTTTGTTGGTGGGCTAATTGGTGGTTTGGATGTTCCGCTCACCTCATTTTCATGGGCCACCCACCCACAAAAGCTCCCCCACAGGACACCCATCATCAGAACCCTTTTCGGATACCGGTGTCTTTTTTGGAAAGGAAAGGGGGGAGGGGTCTAGGCCTCACTTCTTAGGGTGACAGAAACAAACCCAAAGCAGAGAGGCCCATGCCAAGGAGGGGAGGGGAATCCCGGGGAGTTAAAAGGCTCTTTTCATTTACACATAGCTTTTAATTTTCTAATGAGCCTGGGGGGGGTGGGGTTCTTACATAAGGCCAGTTCTGTCATGACTACAGTTCAGAAGCACCCCCCACTGAAGCCCACACTTGGCGGGGCGAAGATGAGCTGACTCCTGCACGAAGACCGTCTCTTCGCCACAGCCCAAGAAGAGGGCATTCCATTGGTCCTCTCTCACGAGCCATCCATCAAGCCTTAGACATCTGGATTCTGGGGCACCGTTCCTGCATGTGGGCTCCCACAGACAGCAATGGTCACCACACACACACACCTCTTTGCTGACTTACGGCTCTTTCTCCTTGCTTTCATTTAGTGAATCACGTTTTGGTTCAGTTTTAAGACAGAGAATAGGAACGCATACTTGCGGGGGATCTCTGCTTCCTGGAAGAAAAGTTGGCATTCCTCTAGTGCTTGCATAAGGAGTGGTTTATAATACTTGAATCAAATTCCCCTAAAGTCAACAGGAAAGACTATAGTGGACATCAGATTAGCCCATTGGATAGGAACATACAAATCCTAGTTGGTTACCCCTGCAGTAACCTGCATGGAACTTGAAGAAGGAGCACAGGTTGCAGGAGGGGAGAGTTTGGAGGAGGCGCCAGGAAGCCAGTGTGTGCACATGGCTAGAACGGCAGCTGCAGTTGCAATATCTCTGGAAATAGTTGTCTTAATAAAGAACCCATTCAGTGATAGAAACATGGGGCCCTCTCCTGTAATTACCCAGCTTCTCTTACACAAAGCAAACATGGTGTCAGCCACATAAGATGTTGTGGCCTGTTATAACAACCTTCTAAGTCCTCCTGGGGGTTGCAGTCCATCCACAGCAATCTTGACCCGGATTCAGATTCTGCTACGGTCCAGGTGAGCTTCTGAAGAATTAAAAAAGATCACAGGGAGGCAAATTCGTGACTGGGTGCAAGAATGGAGGGTTAGGGTGCAGAGGACTCAGGGGAGCCAGCTAGAATCTTGCCAATTTCATCTGATATTTAGAAGAGCCATTTTTCAGATAAAATTTAGGGGAAAAGCATTAGAAGAACTTTCCAAACATGGTCAGCATCTATTTTGTCTGAATTATGTTTCTTTCTTTTGTTCAAAGAGTACCGTCACCAAAACAGTCAATGCCAGACGTTGTTTATTAACAAGCTACAGGATGAACCTCTCTAGTCTGGCAACATCCATGGTCCGGCACAATCTGAGTTAGCCGGATGTCCACTTATCATGGGTGTGGCCAAGTTCCCTGCAGTCCCATAAAGTTTGTTTACAGCCACCAGGCCGGGCTCTCAGTGTTCTGTGCTATTATCCAGCTCTAATTTACCCCTAAATGTCTTCTAAGAGCCCATTAAGGAGAGTTGATAATGCCGCTAGACAATATTGGCCTCCCGTAGTCTGGCAAATTCTCTGGTTCGGCACTGGTCCTGAGGGTGACAAACTAGAGAGGTTCCACCTGAATAAGAATTGTTGTTGGCTGATAACAAAATGAACAAAAAGATTGCAGTTTGTTCATAATTCAGTGCTCTGGTTGCTGTTACTTCTCATGGGTCTCATGGCACTGCATCGGAACCACTGATTGGACATGGCTTACGGAGGTGACGATTTCTTGGGCTGAAATTTTCTGAACAAACTGAAAATCACACAATGCATTAGAAAATGCCTGGGCAGCAGAAATACATCTGCAGAGAAAGTCCAGCTTAGGAATGACTTGAAAAGCTGTATTTTCCCAGCTTTTTTAGATCACTGATCTAAATTCTCAGATATGGTTGGCAATATATCATGACTCAGGAGGTGTACAACAAAATGTGAGCAGAACTAATTAAATTGCTAGGAAGAATTATGGGCAGCGATATTTTTAGCACAGTGGTTCAGGCCTTTTCAGAAGCAGACAACACCAGCAAGCATTGAATCCCAGGGATCAGGTGGAGTGCCTACTGGAGTTAATTCTCGTGCAGGTTTCATTCAGTATCTTGCTAAAGAGGATAGCTACAAATGGAGCTGACTGAAAACGATGCATATTTTTCAAGACTGATTTCATCTCAATTCAGGGAAATGTGCAAAATATTGAAATTTCTCCTGGAACAAAAAGGTCAGAAAACATTTCACTGAGAAATATTGAAATGTTTCAACAGTCCCAAAACAAAAAGATTTCATTGTAAGGGTCCACATCCATCTCTGCAACTGCCTGAATTGCTTGCTTCACTTGGGAGTTGTAGTTCCACGTCCCTTTATGGGCTCAGCTGCCTGGCCAGACTACATTCCCCATGGGGCATTGTGGCCTATAAATGCATCTGACTCATGGATGAGGCGCAACAGCATCTGAGGTAGATGCAGAGATAAATGTCGATCTTAACTGAAACATTTTGTTTTGGTTTTCCTGGGGGGAAAAATCCACCAAAATCAATCTTTTCCCTCAGAAAATGTTTAATTTTGACAAAACCACAAGTTCTGGTGAGGAAATGTTTCAGAGGAACTTTTTCAAGAAGCCCTAGATACAGGAAGAGTGGGAATGAGTAGTCAGTCATAAAAAGACATTCTGTGGTAAAGTAAGCTCACCAGTACAGGAAGTCCCCAACTTACAAACGGGTTTTGTTCCAAAAGTTCGGTTGGAAGTCGGTTGTTTGGAACTCGGAATGCATTTTCCCATAGAAACAATGTTATAAATGGGAGTTAGGTTCCCAGGCTAGCTCACAAAAGCGTATTTAACCCACCGTGTAGCTGCAATGCTTAAGGAAAGGCAGGTTGAAGTAGAGAGGTAGGTGGAGATTCTGAAGGGGACTTCTGGGCATGCCCTGGCTGTCGCCACCTCCACCCTCCTGGCAGACTCTGTGCCAGCTCCTGCACCCAGCTCCAGCCCCCAATTAACCCTCCCTCCTGACCCATAGGCTGCATCAAGCCCCAACAGGAGTAAAGGCCAGAAAATTCCGGAAGAGCAGGGGGGGCCCATACAGCCGGTGGCTGGAGAGAAATGGCAGTTTCCCCTTCAAAGGGCCGATGCTCTCCAGGCGCTGACTACATGACCAACCACTGCTCTTTTGGAGCCCTCTGGCCAGCGCGTGTGCTGCTCACCGCCCCCTGTGCCTCTCGCCTGCCCCCTGAGGCTGCCGGTGTGCTCGTTTGTATGTGTGGATGTTCGTACGTTGGAGGTTTGTAACTCAGGGCACAGCTACACGACAGCGTTATTTCGAAATAACAAGGTGAGCGTCCACACAGCTAGCCCGTTATTTCTAAATTATTTTGAAATAGCAGGCTTCTTATTCCGGAATAGTACACCGTCATTCCGTGAAGAATAACGCCTATTTTGAAATGGCTATTTCGAAACAGCAGTCGTGTAGATGCTCGACTGCTGCTATTTTGAAATAGCTCCTGCCCCCGCTCCTCCAAAAACGGCCCTCTCCTCCTGGCTCCCTGCGCAGACCTGGGCAGGGGAGCCATCCTGCGCGGCCATTAAAGATGTAGAATTAAAGACGGTGCCGGCCAGCAGGATCCTGATGTGGCCAAAAAGCCTCTAAATGCATCTCAATGTGTTTTCTTAAAGGGGAAGAGGGTTTTCTGTTGTTTTTTTTATTTTTTAGTTCAACCAAATGCAACCGGGGGCTCTTTTTAAAGGGGCAGTCCTTTTTTTTTTTTTTCTTCCTGACTCTTCGCGCTCAATCCACTGATATCTTGGCTCTTTACCCAGAATGGGTTGGCCACCCCTGCCAAAATAACTTTTTTCAAAATACCCTTGCAGTGTAGACATACGCTCACTTGAATGCTGAGTGCAGCTCCAGCCGGCATCCTTAAAGGAAGCCAATGGGAGCATTGGCCCCCGTCGGCATCCCTCTATGAGGACGTCGCCAAGGTTGGCTCAAGGTAAGCTGACTCCAGCTACGTATTCTATATAGCTGGAGTTGCATACCATAAGCCGACCTTCCAGGTCTCGTGTAGACCTGGCTTATATTTTTGTAATAGGTAGCTGTAGTGAAAAGCTGAGATGACTGCCAGATGGTAATTGCCAGGATTAAAAAGCAGCAGTTTAATGTTTGCCCGTCCTTACCAGCGTTCTACCGTCTTTCAAGAGCAATTGCCACAGATTTAGCAAATGCCGCAGTTGATTCCCCTAACACCAGAGGAAGCACATTGCCTAACTTGCACTACACATGTGATGATCCAAGTCACATACGCCCCTAAACGACTTTTTATCCAAAGAACCCTACTGCCAACGCCTCCCTGTTCTATAACTTCCCCCGCCTCTGGCCTTTACTTACCGTGTTAAACACCAGTGGTGAAAGGGAGGTCAGTAACTCTGCCATTTTAGAAGCACCATTGATTTTTGTCTCCCTCTTCATTTAGTAATGGAACTACTTTCTCTCTAGTATTCCCTTTCCCCTGATATAATTGTGAAAGCTCTTTTTATTCCTCCTAAGCCTGTCTGCTCTCTCAGCTGGCCTTATCTATTCCCTGCAAGCCTTAACTGACTGTATATTCCTGTTCAGCGCTCTTCCCCTTCTCCCTCCGTGCTACAGGTTCCTTCTTTACACTCGTATCTTTCAACAGGGCTTTCTTATGCCACTTGGGATGCTGCGTGTTCTTTTAGTTTATTCCCCGGTGGAACAGTAGCATGGTACTCTTTCCCGTACCACTCTGGATACCCTTGTCTATACTTCTGGCTTTTAACACTTCTCCCGTTGCACCTGCCTCCGCTCGCAAAGGCCCCGCTTCAGCAAAGCGTGTGAGCATCTACTGACCATGTAGCATGCGAGAAATTCCACTGATGTCAGTGAGAGTTTCTCCTGAATGAGTTCTGGCGGCCAAGCCCGAGGTCTCATAATTTTGTGTCGTCTTCTGGTGTCGGTCCTGAGTCATGTGAGTCCAATGAGATGACAGCTCTTGACTATTTCCCCAGTGTGTAAATACAACATGTAACACCTAAATACAGAGGCCTCGCCCTTCCGAGCTGGTTGTTGGCCTCTGGAAACAGTCTCCATCTTTTACCATAGTGGGCCACCTCTTTCATGCCAGCATTCAGACCTCAGACGAGCCCAGCCGCTCCTGTGAGCACTCGCCCTCTGTCTGGAAAGCTCAGCCCTTAAAGGCACAGTTCTCCACAGCACAGACTTCACAGTCCCTGAGCACGGCCGTGGAGGAGGGGTAGGGGCCGGAGGGTGTTCAATGGAGTGAAACCAATTGTCTTTGGCTCCTGAGGACAGCATCCTGAGGTTGTGCTTTCTCCTTCCCTCAGCTGAGGTCCCAGATTCAGCTGTGTGACAAGAAGGGACCTTACATTTACCCCTTCATGGCCCACCAGTCAGGGCTTACTTCCAAGAGACGGTCACCAACAGGATTCTACAGAGGCTCCGTGGGCTGCTGCTACGTGGCCTCCAGTTAATGACACAGGGCACAGAAAGCAGCTTCGGTTGTGTCTGTTTTCATTCCTTCAGAGCTCACCCCAGGCCTCAGCTGGGAGATCCAAGCCCTGGAGGTCCCTGTGGTGGCTGCTGCAGTCTACCAGGCTCAGGGTACGTCTAGACTACCGCGTTTTGTTGACAGAAGTTTTGTCGACAGTATCTGTCGACAAAACTTCTGTCGACAAAGAGCGTCCAGACACATTGAGTTCTGTCGACAAAGCAAGCTGCTTTGTCGACAGAACCCTGTAGTCTAGACGCAACCCTACAGGCAATAACACCTTCTGTCAACAGAACTCTGTCGACAGAAGGCGTTATGCCTCGTAAAATGAGGTTTACCAGCGTCGACAAAACTGCTGAGTTCTGTCGACGTTATGTCGACAGAACTCAGCGGTAGTGTAGACGCTGGTATAGTTTTGTTGACAAAAGTCCGCTTTTGTCGACAAAACTCAGTAGTCTAGACACACCCTCAGAAGAGTCCCCTCTGGAGAAACACCAGAGAATACTCAGAAGTGTAGGTACAAGGCCACACAACTGGATCCTAGCTGGGAGCCCAGGGGGCAGGGAATATGCTCCGTTCTCTGGGGAAACACTGCCATTAACTTGGAGATTAAACCAGGCCCAGCAGGTCTTAACACCCAGTGGCACCTCTGAGCTCTGTCCCCGGTTTTCTCATGTTAGAGCAGCTTACTTAATCAAATCGTTCTCCTGAGGTAGCAACATATGTTTTGTCCCTTGGCCACCGAGCCTCAGCATGGCATGTCCATAAAGACGACAGACTCCTCATGACTAGGGCTTGCTGGAAAACAACGGTTCCTTTCTGCGAAACATAAGGTGATTTGGGGGGTTATTTTGCTGGAAAACAACGGTTCCTTTCTGCGAAACGTAAGGTGATTTGGGGGGTTATTTTTCTGGAAAACAACGGTTCCTTTCTGCGAAACGTGAGGTGATTTAGGGGGTTATTTTGCTGGAAAACAACGGTTCCTTTCTGCGAAACGTGAGGTGATTTGGGGGGTTATTTTGCTGGAAAACAACGGTTCCTTTCTGCGAAACGTGAGGTGATTTGGGGGGTTATTTTGCTGGAAAACAACGGTTCCTTTCTGCGAAATGTGAGGTGATTTGGGGGGTTATTTTGCTGGAAAACAATGGTTCCTTTCTGCGAAACGTGAGGTCATTTGGGGGCTTATTTTTGGTCTGATATGGAACGAAAATGGGGCGGGAGCCAAAAGAACAGCCAGGAACCCAGTGCTTAGAGCAACCTCCAGGGATGTTGGAGACACTGGTTCAAGTTTCCACGCAGCTTGAGTAAGGACTTGAACCTGCTGCCCTATGGTCACCCGGTTAAGGGCTATTCTGGAGAGGTCCGTCCCCTGTTTTTTCATGGAAAATTTAAAATGGGTTCATTGTCATTCTGATGCCGAATAAAAACAAATTTTGGAACCTCAAAGTTCTTTCCAAAAACAGAATGGTCACTTCCGTAGTATCTAGGGCTAATGAAATACTGGAGTTGTTGGAATAGGGGTTTCTATGAACAAATGATCAAGAATGGAAAAGACCTAAGCAGTGACATTCAGACACACCCATGAGCCGACACTGCACAATGTGAACAATTGATTGCCAAGAACGACATCCCAAGCAGTCCCAACCCAGCCTGGCTCCGCATGGCAAAGGCGGGATAGCTGGGTGGGTGTAGCAAATCCTCAGAGGAGTTTGCTATGTTCTGTTCTCCAAGTGTCCCCTGGTGCGCGCACAAGCTAGAGCATAGCTAATTACAGGAAATTAATGAGAAAGAGCTATAAAAGGATTGCCTGAGCAGTGAGAGCCCTGGGAAAGACTGATGAACGTCCCGCAGAGCAGCAGCTGCAATTAGAGCACCAAAATGGTGCCTAAAAGTGAAACTGAAATTTTAAGTAAGACCATAACATAAGAACATCAAGACTGGGTCAGATCAAAGGTCCATCTAGCCCAGTATCCTGTCTGCCAACAGTGGCCAATGCCCGATGCCCCAGAGGGAGGGATCACAACAGGTAATCCTCATGTGATCCCTCTCCTGTCACCCATTTCCAGACAAAGAGGCTAGGGACACCATTCCTACCCATCCTGGCTAATAGCAATTGATGGAGCTAACCTCCAGGAATCTATCTAGCTCTTTTTTGAACCCTGTTAAAGTCCTAGCCCTCACAACATCCTCTGGCAAGGAGTTCCACAGGTTGACTGTGCGCTGAGTGAAGAAAAACTTCCTTTTGTTTGTTTTAAACCTGCTTTAAGTGACCATTGTACATCAAGGAAAGGGTAATTATAACCCACAGATTTTGGGAGGGGCTTTGAGGCAAGCCCCAAAGTGAAACCGGATAGATGGCTAGATTACAAAGCCAGACGGGACCACTCTGGCCACTGAGTCTGGTCACCTGTACAGTGCAGGAGAGAGAATTCATCCACTGATTCTTGCAGGAGCCCTCTAGCTCATGGTGGAACTACACAGGTACATGTTGAATGATGGGTGTATTTAA
Source organism: Pelodiscus sinensis (assembly GCF_052426305.1). NCBI lineage: Eukaryota > Metazoa > Chordata > Testudines > Trionychidae > Pelodiscus > Pelodiscus sinensis. The sequence continues at coordinate 53,748,141 of NC_143061.1, read as the reverse complement.
AAGGGACGTGCTAGTGCATTCCCACTTTGCCATATAATGGTCTCGGGAGCAAATTCGCTGCTCCAGGGAGGAATGCTCTGTAGAAGAGAGGTGGGTGGGGTGTTGGTTCCAAGAGGTCAGAGACATAATATGATGGAAGCAATAACTTCTACTGACGCAGCTTCTCTTGAAGAGCGACACAAGCGTTTGAGCTCTCTTAGGCCCTGAGGACGAGCTCGGAGGAAGCTCGCAAGTGCATCTGTCGCGCACCATACAATGACAGCGGACAGTGCTCCAGGACAAGCAGCACAGTTCCCGGGTTTGTCGGACCGATGCAGACGGTCATATACTGTGAATGGCTTCTGGAAGGCTACTCTTCCAATTGCTTTGAAGCTACTGGGACGAGGCGGCGGTTTCTGGGGGTCCCTTGGAGGCTCAGGAACTGAAGATGGAGCCTGTGTAGAGTAAGCTATGGAACTCTACCGCCGCTCATCAGTAAGAGACCGGGGCCAGCCGTATCAACCACAGGGTTATAGGCACCATGTTGCCAAGACCTCCCTAGACAGGAGAATGACCCAGAATTTCTCAGTGAAGGGGACAGAAATCAAGGAAGATAGAAAGGGCAGCTGAGAGAAGGGAGAAGGAAATGGAACAATAGAAAAAGGAGGGGAGAGCAGAAAAGCCCTTAAGCGATACACTGAAACCCAGCGGGAGAGAATCGAGCCCTTTAGGGAATTTCTCGCCCTAGGGTAAGCTCTCTAGGGCAGTGTGTTATTAAACTTCTAGTGGGCACCTGAACAGTACAGGTCTACATTGTCATTGCCCCTCCCCAGCCCCGTGGGGGAGGTAGGTTCCTTCACCTTTCTCTCTGCTGCCCGGACGTCATCTCCAACCTTGGTGAAGAGACCAGGGACCTAGCCACCTCCCCGCTGCTCCGTGCTCCATGCCGCTGGGTTGGGAGTGGCCGGCGCCCTTGCTCTGTCCCCTAGTCAGCCGAGAAGCGTGTGGGGAGTCGAGCGTGGCTTAAGCGACACCATGAAATGGAAGCCCTAATCCGCGGCCCCTCGGCACAATGCAGGGACAGAGGAGGAATTGTGGTCCTCGGGGTCACACTTGGCATTGCATTTCCATTAATAAATACTTTATAAAGGACTAATAGATGACGAAGAGCTATTTTAATAAATGGTTAATCAATTGCTATAGATCCCCCAACATCAATAGGTTGCATAGAGCCATGGCTTCCAGCCCTCTCTGCGTCTGTCTGCTAATGAGCGTGTAACCCCTCAGTGCCACATCCTGCCCCCTGCCTGTAACATGCCGATCACGGCTGTTAACGAGGCATTCATTTTTATAAGCCAGGTGTACAAGGAGCCTTTGTGTGCCTCACTGTGGTTAATGTTCGGGGGCTGCTGGAGTCTGGGGCTTTTACTGATTATTTTCAGCAGGCATCCGATGGGGCCACTGCTCTCGCATCTTCGTGTTCTTTGGCTCCTGTTGGTTTTTTCCACCAGTCATCTCTACCCAGAGAAATGTAGTTACATCAAGCCCATGGCTATCAACCCAGTACGGCAGCATCTGCTCCAAAGAAGCTCAAGTAATACCAGAGATTTAGGATTACTTTCACTGCTGTTGAGGATGGAGTGCTATAGGTATGCATGGAAAATTCCCCTTAACAAAACCAGTCACATACTCCACTAAAACCAAGAACAGGAGTAATATGTGCACGGTGTAACCACCCTGAAACCTCGGCAGCACTGCTAGAAAGCCAATTGATGTTAATCCCGACCTATTCAACTAGCCATTAAAGATAGCTGGGAAATACTGCATATTCTTGGCTACTTTTGTTTGCCAGCCTTATGAATGTTTGAATATTTTAGATTGGATTGATAAATCATAGAATCATAGAATACTAGGACTGGAAGGGACCTCGAGAGGTCATCGAGTCCTGTCCCCTGCCCTCATGGCAGGACCAAATACTGTCTAGACCATCCCTGATAGACATTTATCTAACCTACTCTTAAATATCTCCACAGATGGAGATTCCACCACCTCCCTGGGCAATTTATTCCAGTGTTTGACCACCCTGACAGTTAGGTACTTTTTCCTAATGTCTAACCTAAACCTCCCTTGCTGCAGTTTAAGCCCATTGCTTCTTGTTCTATCATCAGAGGCCAAGATGAACAAGTTTTCTCCCTCCTCCTTATGACACCCTTTTAGATACTTGGAAACTGCTATCATGTCCCCCCTCAATCTTCTCTTTTCTAAACTAAACAAACCTGATTCCTTCAGCCTTCCCTCATAGGTCATATTCTCTAGACCTTTAATCATTCTCGTTGCTCTTCTCTGGACCCTCTCCAATTTCTCCCCATCTTTCTTGAAATGCGGGGCCCAGAACTGGACACAATACTCCAATTGCCTGTCTAAAGTGTAGACAGGCAGGTAGGCAGACAGATAAATAGATAGACAGACAGACAGACAGATCTATTCATTTTTAGATTATAAAACAAAGGCAGATAGAGATACCTCTATCCTGGAGTTACGCTCTTTGACATTCATGTAAAATAAGGAAATGTTGACGAGAGGCCAAGCACCGCAGCACACTGCACAATATATGGGTACCTACCCACCCCTCATAGCCAAAAGGTCACACGTATAAAGAAGGCCCCACACCACAAATGGCCTCCTTCAACAGCGTCGCCTTTCCCAAAGGGCTAAGTACAAAGGTGAGCTTTGCAGCAGACCCTAGCAATGCACATGGGCAGTCTGTGTAGGACCAACGTAAAAACATGAGAACAGAAGAACTGCCCGACTGGGTCAGACCAAAGGACAGACTAGCCCCGTGTCCTGTCTTTCCACAGTGGCCAACTCCAGGTGCCCCAGAGAGATTGAACAGAAAATGGGAATTATCAAGTGATTCCCCTGTCACCCATTTCTAGCCCCTGATAAACAGAGGCTAGGAACACCATTCCTATCCATTTTGGCTAATAAGCATAGATGGACTGAACCTCCATACATTGATCTAGTTCTTTCTTGAATCCTGTTAGAGTCTTGGTCTTCACAACATCCTCTGGCAAGGAGTTCCACGGGTTGACTTTGCGCTGCGTGAAGAAAAACTTCCTTTGGTTTGCTTTAAACCTGCTGCCTACTCATTTCATCTGGTGACTCCTAGTTCTGGTGATCTCTTAGTTCTCTTCAACATCCAGAAGGAAGCATCAATCCCTGCATCTAAGGGCCCTCCTAGATGATCCTTCTTTATTAAGCTAATGGCTCTAGCTCACAGATTTCAGCTGCAGCAATAGCTCCTGGGAGAGAGGCGGCTCCAGGACTAAGCTGGAGCTGGTTGGAGTGATTTGGATGACATTTCATGGAGCTGTTTTAATGTCTGGATCGTTGCATGTATGTCTACAGCCTCGTGGTTGCCGTCATGGGCTGGGTGCCTCTGGGTGTTCTCTCTGGGCTGTGTCCCTCACATGCAGCCTAGGTCCTCCGCACACAGCGTTGATAATTTCTCTTCAGAAACAGACTCCAGCGGTGTCGCTTTTGCTCCAGTGTGGAAGGAAAGCACATCATGACACGGTGAATGCTACCACAAAACAGAATTGTCCTCCTCCAGTCCAGGCAGGTGTAATCCTAACCAACACCTCCATCCCTACCTGGAAACCACGAGGCAGCCCTCAGAGATTATGAAGCACTCCTATGACATGCCTGTGGTAATATGCTCTTCTCCATGAGCCGGGTGCTTCTTTAGGCTGCCGGGCATTAGTCTTATCTGAAGGCAACAAAGAACCATCCTGAGGATTTAGCCGTAAGTCAGTAATGACATTCAAGATCCTCATGCCACTGAAATTAGTATACGGAATAAAAAATACATTACAGCGTGTTACCCATAATAGCTGTAGTTGTAGAAAAAAAATTGCATGATGTATTTTATTTTTTGCAACTAAAGTATTTGAGCGTGTATTAATGGCTCTGATGCACACAAAGAAGAGGGAAGAGTTAAGCATCCAGGCCTTGAATACTGCCTGTAAGTCTGGTCACCCCATATCAGGAAAGTTATATTCGAATTGGTAAAGCCACAGAGAAGGGCAACAAAAATTACAATAAAGAATTGGGACATTTCAATAATTGAGACAAGACAGGATGGGGGGAGAGGAAGGAACTCAGTAACTTAGTGGTTTGTATATTCATGGAAGAAAACTCGAAACGCTAGTAAATAAGCACAGCTGTGACATAGCTGGCATCATAGGGTGTGTCTAGACTACTGAGTTTTGTCGACAAAAGTGGACTTTTGTCGACAAAACTATACCTGCGTCTACACTACCACTGAGTTCTGTCGACATAACGTCAACAGAACTCAGCAGTTTTGTCGACACTGGTAAACCTCATTTTACGAGGCATAACGCCTTTTGTCGACAGAGTTCGGTCGACAGAAGGTGTTATTGCCTGTAGGGTTGCGTCTAGACTACAGGGTTTTGTCGACAAAGCAGCTTGCTTTGTCGACAGAACTGAATGTGTCTAGATGCTCTATGTCGACAGAAGTTTTGTCGACAGTATCTGTCGACAAAACTTCCATCGACAAAACCCTGTAGTCTAGACGTACCCATAGAGACTTGGTGGACAATGCACCCATGTGGAATCTTCGACAATATGCCCAAGTGGAATCTTGGTGGACAATACACCCAAGTGGAATCGTAGTGGACAATACACCCAAGTGGAATCTTGGACAATACGCCCAAGTGGAATCTTGGTGGACAATACACCCAAGTGGAATCATGGACAATACGCCCAAGTGGAATCTTAGTGGACAATACACCCAAGTGGAATCTTGGACAATGCGCCCAAGTGGAATCTTGGTGGACAATGCGCCCATGGGGAATCTTGGACAATGCGCCCATGGGGAATCTTGGACAATACGCCCAAGTGGAATCTTGGACAATGCGCCCAAGTGGAATCTTGGTGGACAATACGCCCAAGTGGAATTTTGGACAATGCGCCCATGTGGAATATAGCTTGCTCAGGAAGGACAGACAAAGAAAAAAGGGTGGAGGTGTTGCCTTACATATTTAAAAGGTATACACCAGCACTGATTGAGATGAAAATAGGAGACAGACTTGCTGAGAGTGAACAGGGTGATATCATAGTAAAGGTCTACTTCAGATCACTGAATCAAGAAGAGGAGGTGGATGAGGCTTTCTTTAAACAACTAAAATCATTCAAAGCCCTTGGTGGTAACGGGGGACTTGAATTACCCGACGTTGGTTGGGACAATAATACAGCAGGACACAGATTACTCCATGAGGCCAAGGAGACCATTTTTTTAAATTCAGAAGGTGGAGGGAGGGGGCAGGCAGTTGTAGATCTGATTTGGACAAAGGAGTAAGAATTTGAAAGTGGAAGGCAGCTTGGTGACAGTGATCATGAAATGAGAGAGTTCATGATTCTAAGGAATAGTAGCAGAGACAACCGCAAAATAAAGACAATGGATTTCAAGAAGGCAGACTTTAGCAAACCCAGGGAAGCAAGTCTGAGAGGGAAAACAGTTCAAGAGAGTTAGCAGTTTTTTAAGAGATATTATCATGGGCATGTGGGGGGGTGGCTGCCCCACTCTGGCCGGAAGGGGTTAAAGCAGGCTAGAGAGCGCCTGCGCAGGGCCCTGGCCAATCAGGGAGAGGCTTGTAAGAAGCCAATCAGAGGACAGCTTGCTGGGGCAGCCTTGGTGATAAGCAGCTGCTCAACAGCACAGTGGACAATTGGGTCCTGACCAGGGAAGGTGCAGGACAGGTTCCTTGAGAGGCACCTTAGAGGAAGCAGAGCTAGGCAGGCTCAGGGGAGTTAGAGAGAGATGCAGCCTGATACCTGCCAGGCTGCAGGCCTTGACGCAAGGGCCAGGGAGGTGCAGGGATCACAGGGGAAGTGGCTTAGGGAACAGGAGGTAGTTAAGAGGGAAGAGAAGGAGGGAAGGACAGAGCTGCCGCCAGAGGGTCCCTGGGCCGGGAGCCAAAGTCGTGGGTGGGCCTAGGTCTCTCCTCTCTTCCTAGCCATGGTAAAGGGTGGGCTTTATAATTGCAGCTTGCCCATGAGGTGAGGGGCTGGGCTGAGGCTGCAGGGCACGGTGGCGGGCGTGCAGCTGAGGACTGCAGATATCCTCAGCAGTGGGGCGAGGGACCAGTCTGGTGGGCACCGCCAGAGGGCAGTGTCCTGAAGAGGATGCTGTGGTCCTGGGAGCCACACGGGTGCAGAGCAAAACTTGAAGAGAGCACAAAGAGGCAATGGGCGAGACGCCAGCCAGAAAGGGGGTACCCTGGTGAGGACAGAACTAATTACCAATGTGACCAGCAGGAGGTGCCAGGACGGTGAGTCTGACCCCGTTACAGGGTGCAAGAACAAACTATCCCACTGCACAGGAAAGATCGGTAATATGGCTTAGCCAGGAAATTGGCAATGATCTCCAAATTTAAAAAAATCGGAAAAATGCAACAAAAAAGGGGGACTAAGTCAAATTACAAAGGTTGAATATACACAAATAACACAAGTATGTAAAAACGAAATTAGAAAGGCACAAAATGAGATCAAACTAGCTAGAGAAATAAAAGTTAACAAGGAAACTTTCTACAAGCAAATTAGAAACAAGAGGAAGACCAAGGACAGGGTAGGACCATTATTCAGTGAGGGGAGAAAAATAATAACAGAAAATGTGGAAATGGCAGAGGCGCTCAGTCACTTCTTTGTTTCGGTTTTCACCAAGAAAGTTTGGTGATTCGTCGTCCAATATAATGAATGCCAGAGGTGGGATCAGAGGCTAAAATAGGGAAAGAACATGTTAAACGTTACTTGGACAAATTAGATGTCTTCAACTCACAAGGGCCTGATGAAATGTGTCATAGAATACCCAAGGAGCTGACTGAAAAGTCATGGAATTGGGGCGAGATACCTAAAGATTAGAAAAGGGCAATTATAGTGCCCATCTATAAAAAGGGAAATAAAGATGACCTGATGAGAATTACAGACCAATCAGCTTAACTTCTGTGCCAGGAAAGATAATGGAGCAAATAATTAAGCAATCAATTTGCAAACATCTAGAAGACAATAGGGGTATGTCTAGTCTACATCCCTCTGTCGTCAGAGGGATGTAAATTAGACATACCGACATTGCAAATGAAGCGGGGATTTAAATCTCCCACGCTTCATTTGAATAAAAATGGCTGCCGCGTTTTGCCGAGTCAGCAGTTTGTTGGCAAAAAGCGGCTGTCAAGACAGGGATCGGTTGACAAAAAAAGACTTTGTCGGACGATCCCTTATGCCTCATAAAACGAGGTTTACAGGATCGGGCGACAAAGACTTTCTTTGTCACCAGATCCCCATCTTGACAGCTGCTTTTTGCCGACAAACTGCTGACTTGGCAAAACGCGGCAGCCATTTTTATTCAAATGAAGCACGGGTGATTTAAATCCCCACTTCATTTGCAATGTCGGTATGTCTAATTTACATCCCTCTGGCGACAGAGGGATGTAGTCTAGACATACCCTAAGGTAGTTAGTAACAGCTTGGATCTGTCAAAAAGAAATGCTGTCAAACAAACTTGATAGCTTTCTCTGATAGGGTTACAAGTCTTGTGGTTGAGGGGAAGTGGTAGATGGGATATATCTTGACTTTAGGCTTTGAAACAGTCTCACATGAATTTCTCAGTAACAAATTAGGGAAATAGAACCTAGATGGAGCTACTATGAAGGTATGTCTACACTGCCACCCTAGTTCGAACTAGAGTGGCTAATGTAGGCATTCGAACTTGCAAATGAAGCCCGGGATTTAAATATCCCGGGCTTTATTTGCATGTTCCTCAATGACACTGCTGCAAAACAAGCAAACATGATTCTGGGATGTATTAATGGGAGTGTTGTGAACAAGACATGAAAAGTCATTCTTCCGCTCTACTCTGTACCGATTAGGCCTCAGTTAGAGTAATGTGTCCAGTTCTGGGCACCACGTTTCAAGAAAGATGTGGAGAAATTGGAGAAGGTCCAGAGAAGAGCAACGAGAATGATGAAAGGTCAGAGATCATGAGCTATGAGGGAAGGAGAGGACTGAGAGGGGACATGATAACCATGTTCAAGTACATAACAGTTTGTTACAAGGAAGAGGAGGAAAAATTGTTCTTCTTAACCTCTGAGGACAGGGCAAGAAGGAATGGGCTTAAATTGCAGCAAAGACAGGTTAGTTTAGGCATTAGGAAAAATGTTCAAACTGCCAGGGTGGTTAAGCGCTGGAATAAATTGCCCAAGGAGGTAGAACAGGCTAGACCAACACCTGTCCAGATAATACTGGTTCCTGCCATGAGGGCAGGGGACTGGACTAGATGACCGCTAAAGATCCCTTCCAATCCAATGATTGGCTGAAGAGAGATGACTTAGGGGAGCTGTGATAGAAGGCTATGTAATCATGAATGGTGTGGAGAATGTGAATAAGGAAATGTTATTCCCATAATAAAAGAACAAGGGATCGCCCAGTGACATTAAAGGCAGAAGGTTTAAAGCAAACAAAAGGACGTTTTTCATCACAGAATGAACAGTCAACATGCAGATAAGTCTTTCGCCTCAGTGTTCTGGGGGAGACAGGATGTTCTAAAATAATAGCAGAGTCTTTAATATAACTATTTAGAGCTGGCAACCTCAGAGACGGTTTAGGCTTGGCCGTCATGTCTAACGCACAAAGGAGATATCCCCTGCTGTGGCCTACAAATGAGGTACAATTTAACGAAACCTGGACGAGTTGGCCTGTTTCTCCTCTACCATTGATGTTGGCCTGTTTCTCCTCTACATTGCCTTTAACAGAGTCATTCTTTATTTCCATATATGGATACAAGAGGCGAACCAGGTCAAACCTATCCAGGAGCGATTGTGTTGCAATTTAATAAAACAAACTTACCCGACCATACATGCTTATGTTCAGATTTGTTGTACACAGAGCGCCTAATTGTTAGAGACAGTAAACCAAAGCTGCCCCCTTGCCACTTGGATTTCATTTTAAGAACTTGAAAAAAATCCCATGTGGTTCAGAGCCTCCTGCCTGTGTCTGAACAGACCCGCTGAAGTCACACAGACGGAGTGCAGCACGTTCGAAAATGCGCTTGCCTGATCGGGCCCTGGTGCGGGAGAAGGATTACAATAATGACAGTGCCTGGAATTTTGTCTCAAAGGCTACCAAACTCAGGGGGTGGTGGACTATCAGATCTAAAGATCTACGGCCCTGCTTGGAGAAACTTGCTGCCGTCCTGGAATGTTCAGAGCCACCAACGGGTCCTGGGAGCAGCCCAGCATTTGGCAAAGTAGACTCATCCCTGCTCATGGAGAACTAATGCCTCCAATTTCTCCCAAAAGTCAGCAAGATGCCGTGCAAAGAGCTGAGCTCGCCCAACGCAAAACGTGGACGCATTGACCACAGAGGCCCACACGTCGCTATGGACCTGCGGAGAGATCTGCCAGGAAACTCCCACCCTATCAAGTAGGGACAAATAAAAACTCTCCCTAGCAGAGAAGACATGGAAGAGACCATTTGCTTCCCCTGCGGAAACAGAAAGATGACGTGAAGGGCGCCTCATTCCACCCACAAGGAGTAAGAAGGGCAGAAGCACCTGCTGTCCCCAGAAGCTTTCCTCAGAGATGGTAAGAAGTCCCTCAGGCATTGAAAGAGTGAGGGAATAAATTCTCACTGGGGTGAGGCCCCTTGTGCCCGCCTCCAGGGCAGGGAGGGAAGAAGCCATGTAGGGTTGGAAGAGACCACAAGGAGCCATACAATCCATTCCCCCCCATGATGACTCAAGGCCAAGTATACCTCGCCCACTCCTGACCAGTATTCCCATTTATGAAGTTCCTTTTGAATACTCCTCCTGTCCTCCAAAACTTCTTACAATGCCTGACAGCTTGTCTGCCAAATTTTACTCGATAGTCCCTCCCCCACAAGAGATCAGTAGAGGCTATGACCTTCCCAGCTACTCTCTGAAAATTCAGAAGGATGCTCTACGTTTGCTGTCCAAACCCAAGACGCCAGAGGAGAAAGCCGGTTATGCTGGAAGGGGATGCGAACTTGTAGGCCTCTGAAAACCACCGGAGCGGAGCAATACACCACTGAGACAACCCCAAAAATGATAAGCACAGCTAGGGAAAGCCAGTTGGAAGAAAGGGCTTATGGGAAACTGCAGGGGCAGGTAGGGTTATGTGGGGACAGCGTCTGATGTGTCTCCCAGTTCAGCTAGGCTGGATCCATTTCCAAAATGGAGCCACGCTTGAAAGCAGCGGAAATTGGCCATCCGTCAGCAATGCTGGCATTGTACGTCTCTTTTTTGCAACACTTTTTTCCCCCTATTTTGTAATTGGTGGTCCTAGGGGTGGGCTAAGGGGCCTTTAACGGCACAGATACAGCTCTAGCTATAGATATTATTTCCTAGGAGTCGAAAGGACACTGCTGAAACCTGGATGGTAAAAAACACCTCCCAGCCCTAAAGCCCACCAGCCAAAGCAATGAACTGGTATGGCCCATCTTGATCTTGGAGTAGGGCTCATAGCACGGTGGGAAGGATCAACGCCAACGCCCATCGAAGGGAAGGCTTTGGCTCGGCCCCGAAGCCGTTAGCGTCGGTCTTTGTGGGAGAACACAACAGGCGATAAGGAGAGACAACGCAGTATCAAAGTTGGGGTGGGGTGGGTGCTTGAGATCCAGCCAGCCTCCACCGGCCCGGCCCCTTTCCTTTCCTCTCTCACTCGCCCGAGTCTCTTTATTTTTCCCCTTCCTTTCTTGCTCTGTCTTTGCTTGCATTTCAAGGTTAAAAAAAAAGTCAGGATACAATGGTAAATATGTAAGATTAGCTCCTAAAATATGTTAGCAAGTGAAAGCTAAAGAAAGCCAAATGAATTTAAAAAAGGGTTGCTTGAAGCTTAGAACAGAGACGGTCCTTTTGATCCTTTATCTCACAATAACAAAAAAAACGCCAAACGAGATACATATATATAATATACGTATGATATATATATTCATATACACTCTGTGTATGTGTGTGTATGTGTGTGTGTTTTAATTCACACAAGGCTTTCCTTTCTTTAAAATGCTGCAAGACGCTTTTTTTTTTCAGCAGATTTCTTTTTCTTCCCTTTTTTTTTTTCTTTTTTTTTTTTTTTTTTTTGATATTTCAAAGCTGGCAGCTCAGTAAATGGCTGGAACTGCCACATCTCTGTTCTTGCTAAAGAAATCAATGCTAATCCTATTACTGGCAGTTATCACCTATCCCAGAAACCGCGGCTAAAAGAGAAAAAAAACCCACTGAGATGTCAAAGTCGGGGAAAAGGGGGTGGGGGAGGGGGGAGGCGCCCTTCATTCACTTTCAAACAGTGATTGTTTTCTTATTTTTGATCATTTTTTTTTCCTGTTAAGAGAGAAACTAAAACCGCCAACAACAAAAAATCGGCGCTCACATAACATGAAGGGTCTGGTTTAAACCCACACACAAAATGCAATTCAGAGCGGAGGCTGCAATTGGGTACTCGGCTCGCGCCATTGTGCCAAGGTATCGCAGCCCGTGTGGTATTACACATGGAGAGCTCAGCCAGCAGCCCGTCGCTCGGGTCTCTCAGCGCCCCGCTGGCCTGATTCTCCTCTTGCTTACAGCGGTGTAAATCAGGAGCAACTCCACCTGAGCCCCCGGCACGGCCTAGGGGAGAAGAGGATCGTCCCCTTTGTGTCTTGAGTGTGCTGGGCCCACGCTGAAGCAGTGACTGCTTGGGGCTGCCGTGTTCTCCTCAGACATGGAGGAGAAATGGCCGCCGCTGCCCTCGGCTCCTCAACGTGCGCGGCAACCGCAGCAGCGCGTCTCAGAGCCCAGTTCGGCAGACTTGGGGTTGCAGGGCTCACACTAGAGCACCACAAAAGCCGGGGCTCTGAAGGTCGGGGAGAAGGTCGGCCTTCCGAGCCTGAACTCCAGCCCACGCCATAATATCCACACGGCCCTTTCCAGCGCCTGCCAGCCTGCTGGCTCTGAGACTTGCTGCCACAGGCTGTGCAGGCGAACCCTTAGTCTGCGGGCAGCAGGCCTCACACCACCCTCCTCCTGCTCTCCATGACACCGTCCATCACTCTTTCCCCTCAGAAAGACCAGAGGAGTTTCAAAGTAGTTCAGGGCCCCACAGTCCCCACATTTTTCATCTGTTCTCCCTTCCTGTCAGGGAACCTGAAAGGGGCTGCCTTCCCCATGAGAATCTGAGCCCTAGAACTAGGACTCTCCCAATTCACAGCCTGTAAACAGACCCCTTTTATCTCTGAAATGGCCCCTCCACCTCCCTACGGTCTTTGACAGCCAAGCCTACTCACAGGGGAGGCAGAGGTGGGAGGTTGCCTCGGGGTTCATATAACGCTCCAGGAAGTTAGTGCATACAGTGTTATCTCAATAGCAAAGAAGGTCAGAAGGGACCGGTTAGAGTTCAAAGTTACATGGAATGTCTGGAAATGCAGTAGGAATTAAACCCAGGTCAGCTCATTGTCAACCAAGTGCACAATTCACTGGGCCATCCTCCCTACGGCGGGAATTTTCAGCTCTTCAGTCTGATGCGCTCTCGACTGTGCTGCCTTTTTGGCAAGTCAGGGTGCCAAAAATAAATAAATCGCATTACAAAATAATAGCGAGGCCAGGCATCAGAATGAGCCACAAACACAAGATCATTGTGAAACGAAGAAACAATGCAGGAATCTTCAGAAGACAACCCCAATGAGCTACCAGACACACCAGCCAGAGCCGAGTGTGAAATAAAAATGGTAAGGGGTGTAGAAGGTACCAAAATGAATTTGAGGAGGTTGGTCTCGCGGAGTTAGCTTTACAGATATAGAGACTGAATCAGGGTGTGTTCTGGGTCCGGTGTTGTGTAACATCGATATAGGAATAGAGAGCATTCTAATCCAATTTACATATGAAACCAAGTGAGGGGGAGTTGCCGACACTTTGAAGATCAGAACTAAAATTCAAAGGGCTATTAATAAACTGGAGAGCGGGGCTATAGACAATAAGATGAAATTCTACAAGGAGAAATGTACGGTGCTGCTCTAAAAGGAGAGAAAAGAAACACACAAATAGGCTACGTCTAGACTGGCTTGATTTTCCGGAAATGCTTTTAACGGAAAGGTTTTCCGTTAAAAGCATTTTCGGAAAAGCGCGTCTAGATTGGCAGGACGCTTTTCCGCAAAAGCACTTTTTGTGGAAAAGCATCCATGGCCAATCTAGATGCACTTTTCCACAAAAAAGCCCCGATCACCATTTTCGCAATCGGGGCTTTTTTACGGAAAACAAACCTCTGCTGTCTACACTGGCCTTTTTGCGCAAAAGTTTTTCAGAAAAAGACTTTTGCCTGAACGGGAGCAGCACAGTATTTCCGCAAAAGCACTGACAATCTTACATGAGATTGTCAGTGCTTTTGCGGAAATTCAAGCAGCTAGTGTAGACAGCTGGCAAGTTTTTCCGGAAAAGCGACTGCTTTTCCGGAAAAAGTGGCCAGTCTAGACACAGCCATACAGAATGGGGAGGACTGGCCTGCCAGCAGAACTGTTGAGAAGAATGTGAGAGTCCTGATGGATCACAGCCCCGACACAAGTCAACAATGTGATGCTGTTGCCAAAAAAATAAGCAAATGCCCTTTTGGGTTCCATTAACAGAGGCGGAGCATGCAAGTCAAGGGAGGCGATAGTACCGCTCTATAGATTGAACCTCTCTAGTCCAGAATTCTCTTGTCCAGAAACATCGGTCATCCAGCATGATTTGAGGTAGCTGGGTGTCCACTTTTCATGGGTGGGGCCAAGTTTCCCGCGGTCCCATAAACTTTGTTTACCGCCACCAATCCCAGCTCTCAATGTTCTGTGCTGTTATTTCGCTCTAATTTACCCCTACATGACTTCTAAGAGCAGTGGAAGTGCTGTTGATGCTGCTAGATCATTTTGACCTCCCGTGGTCCAGCAAATTCTCCGGTCCGGGTCCAGTCAGGTCCCAAGGGTGCCAGACTAGAGAGGTTCAACCTGTCCTTGGTGCTGGTGAGGCCTCAGCTGGTGTACTGTGTCCAGATTTGGCCACCAATGCATGGAGAGGATGTAGCAAAAGTGGAAAGGCTCCAGAGACAAGTGACAAAGATGATCAAAGGGCTGGAACACAAGCCAAATGAGCAAAGGCTGAAGACACGGGTTATGTTTGGTTTGGAAAAGAGAGCACTGAGGGGGGATACTATAGCAGTCTTCAAACAGTTGAAAGGCTGCCATAAAAAATGGAGAAAAATTGCTCTTTCTTGCCACAGAAGGCAGGACAAGAGACAACAGAGTCAAACAACAGCAGAGCAGGTTTAGATTAAATCTCCAAAAAGCTTCCTAACTGTATGGAAGTTTTCAAAGGAGGCTAGACAGCCCTCGCTCTTGGATGGTTTTATACCGGATGGCCCTTACGGTCCCTTCGAACCTTATGGGTTTATGAAAGAAGCATACCCGCCAAATCCATATACATTGAAGAAATAAAGGACAGACCAAGCCGTCCTGACTACCAGAATAAATAAGTCCTCCACAGAACTCCTGATGGAGCAAGCAACAATTTGATATATTTTATCCTCCAACACCAACGGTGTATGTGAGCTGTTCCCAGAAAACAATCAATATTAATCATCTTTACTGTCGAATATATCACTGAAATCACTCCAGATTTCTCTTCACTTAAAAAGCGTGTCATTTGTTCTGTGCATCATCTCTCCAAAAGAGGTCTGGCCCCCTATGCGCAAGAAACAATCTTTCCGTATCGGTGGCCAGGGATTTTTCCATTGCTGGACCACAAAATATTGATGCAGCTCTTCTTCTTTTTTTTTTTTTTTCCTGAGGGGTTCTCACACTTGCTAGAGTACTAAAATCATGCGACAGAATAAAATTTGGACGAGTTTATTGTTACTGCACCTGTTTGCGTTGTTATCTGGGTGACTGTATTCCAGATTGTCTGCCTGTGTGTGGACAATGCAGAACCACACACTCGATAGCATGGTGACAGGTTGCGCCCACCCCACACCAGACTGGGAAGGGTTAAGTCTGCATTGTGGGCTGAGGAAGCCACGCCCACCCAGCCCCACTGGGCATGTGTGGCAGTGATATAAAAGGGAGTGGCTTAGCTCAGTCTGGGCCAACAGCTGAAGAGGAAGGACTCTTGCTACAGGTTCCAGCCCAGGAAAGGCTCCCTTGCTGGGAGCCATCTGTGCCAATGAGTCTGGAGCCCCCGAGATGTCTGGACTATCACTACAAGGGACACGGAAGGAAGTAGCGTGGGTAGGGGAGATGCTAGCTGCAGGGCTGAGAACAGTCAGTGTGTTGCAGTCAGATCCCTCTGACTCAGTGGCACTGATGGGGCCCAATCTTGGGACCAGGTGGATCAGGGAGGAACCAAGTCCTTCTACCACACTGCCACCCACCCTTAGGTGGCACCCCGTGGTCCAGGCCCTTGGGCCTTCTCGCCCTGCAGATAAGGGCAACTCAACTGCCTCCGACCCCAAAGCCTTACTCTGGGACTTATAACAGTGAGATGCACAGATTTCCAGACTGGGAACCGTTGGCATGAAGAAGGACACGGTGCATCCATCCCACCTTGGATGGAGAGCCCTCACCCCGCCAGAACCACATTTAATTTCCTTTCAGCAACCGTCGCCTTATAGTTCCGATGGCTTTGTCTACCAAAGTGCGGAGGGAAGGCTTCTGTGTTGCGTATGTTTTAATTTAGTCAGGCCAGCAGACCACCGTTGGCCCCATGGGCTGTGGAACCCCCCACCACTGGAGGTTTTTAAGAAAAGATTGGGGGAAATCCTCTCAGAGATGGCCTAGGTTTACGTGGTTCTACCCAAGGATCATAAGACCATCCACAGTGGATGAAACAGGGTGGGAAGACGTGGGATCTAAGTAGCTGGAGAAGATACAAAAAGAAAGATCAAGCAAGGCAGAGGATGAAGAATAGAGGATGTAGCATTAGTAAGAAAAACGTTCCGTCAATACGTGGGCAGAGGTAGAACATCCCAGAGCTTAAGGGGAGTCCTGTGCAGATCGTTACAGGCTAATGACAAAACTTTGGTGCCGATGCTGATTGGCGTGTGTGTGGCATTGGAGGTGAAGGGACGAAGCTGTTTCAGAGAGACACAGTTAGCTTGTCTGTGGGCAAGTCAGTGCTGCCCCAGATGGAGAAGACACGAGAGTGAGAAGGAAGGCCCGGCGTTTGTTATTCGAGAAAACGAAGTAAGCACCTGAGCGCCCATTTCTGTGGGTGCCAGAATGGTGAGGCGGTGAGAAAGCGCCAAGCCCCTCCTCACGTCTCAAGGATGGGATCCCAAAACAAGCGTCGTTTTCTTTCCTGGCAAATCTACAGAGACACTGGCCAACTCGTTAATACCTCACAAAGGATAAAAAGCACCACTGCCAGCAGAAGCATGCGGGGAAATCCCAAGAGAGGCCTTCCCTCATGAAGATGTCGGTGACAGGAGAGTCAAGGCCCGAGCAGTTTAAGAAAGCCCCAACGCACTCTGCTGGTGGAGGAAGGGACCGTGGGAGGGGCGTTACCGTGGTGGTGGGCGTGGCCGTCTGGGCAGGTCTAAAAATGAAGACGGAGGGTATCTGCAACGAGTGATATGTGAGGGGTTAACTAATAAGAGCGCAAAGTAATTAGTCCTGACAAAAGCAAGACAAGACTGCAGCACTGTGCTTGGCGGCTAAGACTCTGTGAGGAATTCCCATAGAAAAAGCCAAATTTTTTCTTGAAGAGCATGAAATACTTGGCTGTCTTGCTTTCTTCTCACTTGCTCATTCTTTGCTTATTTACAAATATAAGAACATAGGAACGGCCAGACTGGGTCAGACCAAAGGCCCATCCAGCCCCGTGTCCTGTCTGCCCACAGTGGCCAATGCCAGGTGCCCTAGAGGGAGGGAACAGAACAGGTAACCCTCACGCGATCCCTCCCCCGGTCACCCATTTCCAGCTTCTGACAAACAGAGGCTAGGGACAGCATGCCTACCCATCCTGACTAATAAGCATTGATGGACCTACCCTCCATGAATGTATCTAGTTCTTTTTTGAACCCTGTTGCAGTCCTGGCCTTCACACCATCCTCTGGCAAGGAGTTCCACAGGTTGACTGTGCAGTGCATGATGAAATACTTCCTTTTGTTTGTTTTATACCTGCTACCTATTCATTTCATTTGGGGACCCCTAGTTCTTATGTTATGGAAATAAGTAAATAACTTTTCCTTATGCATTTTCTCCATACCTGCCTTGATTTTATAGACCCCACCATATCCCCCCTTAGTCTCCTCTTTTCTAAGATGAAAAGTCCCAGTTTTATTAATCTCTCCTCATATGGCAGCCGTGCCAAACTCCTACATGGCTAGATCCTCAGGTGTTCTAAATCAGCACAGCTCCTTTGATTTCAGTGGCACGATGCCTATTGACAGCAGTGGAGAATCTGGCCCACTATATGGAATGTAATCATCTACCCAAGTAGGAAACTAGGACATGTGCAATTCAGGCCACTGGCCAGTCGTTAAGTTCTATCCGTTTTCTACCTGTATCAATATTTAACAATTGCCCTTTCTACTATAGGGCTCTTGTCCACTTGTGTAGTGAAACCAATAAGAATACGGCCTATCTGCAAATGCAGTATTAGAAGGTCATTAAAATAGATTCTTTTTAGGGTTGCCAGAATTATAGGAGAGAGATTGAGAAAATGTTGGGAAAAGTTTGGTGTGTGTGTGAGAAAAAACTAAGGTCATTTAGTTTCCGAAGAAAAGTTGGCCTCAGGTTTTCGGGTGGTCTGAAAACATGACATTGCATGGATTGTTATCTAGGTAAAGTCACAAAAAATGATTAAAGGTCTAGAACATATGACCTACAAGGTAAGACTAAAATAATTGGGCTTGTTTAGTTTGGAAAAGAAAAGACGGAGGGAGGACATGATAGCTGTTTACAAGTATCTAAAAGGGTGTTATAAGGAGAAGGGAGAAAAATTGTTCTCCTTGGCCTTTGAGGTTAGGACAAGGAGCAATGGGCTTTGATTGCAGCAAGGGAGGTTTAGGTTGGACATTAGGAAAAACTTCCTACCTGTCAGGGTGGTTAAACACTGGAATAAGATGCCTACGGAGGTTGTGGAAGCTCCATCACTGAGATATTTAAGAGCAGGTTGGACAGACACCTGTCAGGGATGGTGTAGACCCTGGGTTCCCAAACTGGGGGGCATGCTTCCCTGGAGGTCATGAAGAAATTCCTGGGGGGGGCACGAGGCAACCCAACCCCCTCTCCCCGTCAATTTCTTCCGCCCGTCCCCCCCGAAGTTGTGCTGCTATTCTTGGTTTTTGGCACTGGTCAGTTCCTTTTTTTTTTTTGCTCAACAAGTTTTGCTGCTATGGCATGGGGCGGGGGCATGAGAGTTTCTCAAAAATCAAAAAGGGGGCGTGATGCCAAAAAGTTTGGGAACCACTGGTCTAGATGGTGCTTGGTCCTGCCGTGAGCGCAGGGGACTGGACTCGATGAACTCTCGAGGTCCCTTCCAGTTCTAGTATCTATGATTCTATACATTGGACACCAGATTGTGCCTGGTCTGTACATGGCACAAGAGGGTACCTAGTGGCTTCCTGCCAAGCGTGTGGTGCCATGCACAATCACCACAGCTGCATTGAAGGGAAGGCAGAGTCTGCTCTACCTAGTGACTGACGCCCGCTGCAGGAGAAGCTCAGGTCCCAGCAAAGAGGCTGGTTCTGCGTATTCCCCACAGTGCTCCCTAGGGGGCGCTGGCAGGCCCAGCCTCTCCTGGCCTGCAACCCCCTGAGAACTTTGACTGAGGTGGCTGCTCCCTGCAGCAACCTCCGCACAGGCCTGTGTCTTCGAGGCAATATCTTGGCCTCTTCCGGCGTTGCAGAGGTGAACTCACCAAGGCCGAGTTCCCATTTTTCACCTTCCCACTTGTACAGGCCATGATCTGTGGGGGAGGACTGACTTTTCGGAGGACTTTTAACCAGAGGTGTGACACTGTTGGTGGGATAGCATGCCTTGAAAACGGAACCGTTAAGAAGAATCACTTTTCCTCTGTCTCTCATCCTCGTCTGGCTCCCAATGGCTGATTTATTATTATTATTATTATTCAGACTTTCCAAAGAGTTAAAAATCTTTGAAAGTTCACGTGGGAAAGACAAAATTAACTTGTCAGTCAATGTACGGTACGCAACTCAAGCTATGCAAAACGCGTCACTGGAGTCGGCTTACCTTAAACCAAGCAACGGCGGTGTCCACACGGTAGGAGGCCAATGAGAGTACACGCTCTTCCAGTTTCTCTTACTCCTCACAGAATGAGGCATACCAGCCGCTGATGGGGGCTGCCCTCAGCGTTTGATTAACAGGTCTACATTAGACCCTCTAAATCAAACGCCAGAAGATCAATCTCTGGAGGTCAATCTTCTCCTTTGTGTAGAAATGCCTTAAGTTGTGAATGACTGCTGTCTCCTATCTTTCCCATTATAGTCACAATTTGCCCTAATTCATAAAGCCCATGATTTCCCGACATTTATAATGGACTGGAGCTACTCAATAGGATTAAAGTATTTCCTTCAGTAAAGATGGCCACCACTTCCCTGGGGCCTTGGCATATGTTACTGAGGCTGTCTCAAGTATCTATGATTTTCCTCTCCATCTCTTTCATTGTTTCTGATGGGGCTGAAGTCACAGGCTGTCTTCGGTACAAATGGCTACCATTCCACGGATGCCTACGTGAGAAGGCCTCTCATAAAGATATCACTGCTGCAGTACCCTGCGGAGGACTTGGAAGGAGGAGCACAGGCGGAAAAAGGGAAGTATTTGCAGGAGGGTCTAGGAAGCCAGTCTGTGTACACGTGGTTGGAATGTTAGCAACGGTTGCAGCCTCTCCGTAAATAGGTCACTTAATAAAGATCCAGTTTGGTTTCAGAAACATGGAGTCCCACGGGCGTCGGGTATGTAAGGCGGGGGAAGGCTCTTCCTTCCCAAACTGCCAGGCATAGCCCCGCCCACACTCCGCCCCCAGAACACCTACTATAGGCTTTCTGAGGGCGGGGTTTGCTGCCCCCAGCGCCCGCTCTGCCAGTGCTCGGGGGCCGGAGAGGCCAGGCCGGTGATATGTAGAGGACGCACTCTTCTCCGGGGCAGGTGTGGCCGGGGTGAGAGCACATCTGCCCACTCCTCTCCCCTCGCCTTGGCTGGACGGGGAGCATGGGGGGGGCGGGGAAGGGGCAGGGTCTCAGCAGAAGGGGCGGGGCTCCCTCAGCCCTGCCTTCGCCAATCGGCCGTGCAGAGTCCTCATATCTTCAGCCAGCTCCTTTTCCCTGCCTTTCTGGTCTGCGACGCTAGCGGAGGAGCAACACCGTTGTTTTGCCAATAGAGACACATTCTCCGAGCCCTTGTGTATATCCACCCCCACCTCTTCCTTCCAGCCAGATTCCTGTCAAGTCACTAATACCTCCTGATTAAACAAGCCTTGAATTTGAATAGTGAGCCGCACAAATTAACTCATCTGTGTCCGTAGTGTGTCCCCCCGGGGAACAGTCAATGGCACCTCCGCAAACACAGTGAGCCACCGGTTGCTGCAGCTGTACTCCGACTCCTGACACGCTTGAACAGCCCAGCTGCCATGATTTGCAGCACCCAGAGGAGCGAGCGAAGTACGTGCTACCCCGCAGAGCACGGCCAGTAGAGCTGTAGCTTAACCTGCGGCCCTTTGGTCTCCGGCTCTTCCTGCCTGGAACCAGGTCACAAGGACGGAACTGTGCCAAACTGCTTCTGCGGCATTATGGGACAGATCCTCAGTGCGGCTGAGTCTAGAGGAACAGCCCGGATTTCCGCCAGCCGAGGATTTCACCCCGCGGCCCCTTCATAGAAATGTGTGGCCTTTGACCGCTTACCAAAAAGCTTGGCATGGCCCCACCATTACAAATTATTAGAGCAACCCGTGAGGAAGAGCAGACGGAGGGGAGAAAACAGAGGACTGGAGAAAACATTTTGAGAGGCCAAGGTGTGAAGTCCGTTCTCCTGCTACGCACTCCCTTACGCAAGAAATGCCAATGGAGACATTACAACCAACAGGGAGGCTGATGCTATTTGTTTCATTAACCTTTCTCGGTTCTTTGGGAGGCGATGACAGTAAAAACCAGTTCTCGACATAAAAACATTTCATGCACTTGTGTAAGCCTTGGTCTACAGTGGGAGTTACTTCAAAACAACCTTTCCCCTGCTGTATTTCCACACATCTGTACGCCTGCTTTTCACAGGGAATAACCTTATTTCAAAATAGTTATTATTTTGAATTTAGTTACAGTAATTCCTCATTGAACACTATCGATGTGTTTCAGAAAACGAGCCTGTTAAGTGAAAACGTGTTATGTGGGGTCAATTTTCCCACTGAAAGTAATGGAAAAGGTGGGGGTTGCGTTTCAAGCGGGGGTGTCTGTTGGGACCAGGATATAAGGTCGGGGGAGAAAGGGGAGTGGGTTACAACAAGGAGGGGAGGTGTTTGGCTCTGGGGAGGGGAAAGGAAGAGAAGGCGAGGAGAGGGGAGGGGCATTGGGTTGGGAGCATGCCCCTGTGATGGGTCTGCCGGGACCCTCACTGCATCCGGCAAGGGGAGGTTGCAAGGGAGCAGTGCGGTGAGCAGTGAACCCTCCGCTGCTTTGCAGGGAGATGGGGGACGCCCCATGCAGCCACCGGCAATGGGCCAGCTGGGGAAATCGTGTTATTCCAGGGACGGTCATGTAATTCAAAAAACGTTCCCTAAAAAAAATCGTGCTATCGCAAAAACGTGTTAAGCAGACATGTGTTAAATGAGGAATTACTGTATTTTGAAATCATTTCCTAGTGCAGATGTAACCACTACCAAACAGATTTGAACCTGGGACCTCTGGAGCGAAGTGTACGAGCCTCAGGCTGTAGAGCTCCCTTGTTCTTATCTCTCCCACTGGGTGTGTAGGTTACACAGACATCACCACTTTCACATTTGGCTTTGCACAACAATCTCAGGAATAATTTTAACCTTTTTGTGGGCTTGAACTGCCTGACACCACTCGACGGTTCACAATAAGGAGCCATTTAATCCGCGGCTATAATTGAATGAAACATTGTTCTCCCAACAGCAGTAGCTCAGTTGAGTATTAGAGTCCATGCATCAACTTTGCTAGAAGGTCAGCTTCCATGGATTAGCACCAATCTAGAGAGGGGATACCCGGTAGCAGCGGACTCTTTGATTTAGCAGCTCCAGTGGCTGGAAGTTAAAGTTAGAACAACTCAAGCTGGAAATACGCTCAAAAGCTTCAGAAGGGGAGCCGAGTTAGTCTGTAACTGGAAAAACTTAAAAAAACAACAAATAGTCTTGCAGCACCTTAGAGACTAACAATGTTTAGAAATATGCTGTGACTTTAAAAAAAACTAGAGTAATTAACCATTGGACCAGCTTCCCGAGGCAAATAATATGTCCAACCCCACTTGGGGGCGCTAAATCAAGACTGGATCTCTTTGGAAACACACTCTGGTTTAGCCACAAATTATTGGACTAGATGCAAGAATTCCTGGGTGAATCCTCTGCTCTGTGCCATAAAAAGGGTCAGATTAGAAGATATAACAGTCCCACATGGCCTTAGATCCTATGAATCGACAAAGCAGGTGGAAACGGCCCCGCTATTATATTGTTGCATAATTACTACATCGCTAATCTAATATGTCTTTATGAAATGTCATCAATTTACACTTCCAATGCTAAACGTTTTCGATGGGAAATGTGGCCTGATGGCACATTTATGCTAATTGGATAGTCTGTGTTTACCACTCCTCCCGGGGGAGCATTTAGAAAGCACATAACAAACTATATAAAACAGACACTTGTGTCCGGGTATATAATTTAGTGCATTAGCTACACAAGACCCCAAAGCTTTCAGTGGGTTTAAACAACAGCCTTTGGCCCTTTAAAGCACAGCCACAAGGGAGCCATTCTCAGAGCTCTGTTCTTCTGCCTTCGGAACGTTTGTTTTTTATTCTGAATATTTCAGCACATCTATTTACCTGGCACTATATTTAATACCACAGTGCCAAGATGGCATATATAAAGATTCAATTGCAATTCCCATCTGATGTCCCTTCCCTCTCCTTTTTACCCCTTTTTTTATGTCCGCTCGCTGAATTCAGCACAAAGTTGGTGTGTTTAATTTAAAAAGAAGTAAAACGCTCCAGGCGACGCCTCAGACCACTGCAAATCACCTACTTTATAGAGGCAGTAAAATTGTGTATCGGATTAGAAGTGATGCTGATCTGAAATTTATGATAACTTTTAATGGCATTATAATTTTTTCCCGGTGCGCTCCATCACTGAATCGTTTGGATGCACAGTACAACAAGATGAAATTTGTAAGGGAAGAACATTACCCAGGCAAGCACAGAGAAACACAGGGAGCGGAATAATGCTATGGTCCCTGCAAGCTGCTCCACCGTGGCTCTGGGCGGGGACATCTTGGCGTGAAACAAGATCATTCAGTCCCAACCGGGGAGGCTGGCAATCAATAAGGACAACATGGAGCAAAAGACAGTTGTTGTTTAAGTTTGCAGATGATACCAAACTGGGTGGGGTTGCAACTTCTTTGGAGGGTAGGGACATAATTCAAAATGACCTTAGCAAGTTAGAGAAATGGTCAGAGGTAAACAGGATGAGGTTTAATAAAGAGAAATGCAAAGTGCTCCACTTAGGAAGGAACAATCAGTTCCATACATACAAGATGGGAAGCGACTGTCTAGGAAGGAGCATGGCGGAAAGGGACCTAGGGGTCATAGTGGACCACAAGTTGTATATGAGTCAATAGTGTGATGCTGTTGCAAAAAAAGCAAATATGATTCTAGGTTGTATCAACAGGTGTGTTGTAAGCAAAACTCGTGAAGTCATTCTGCCGCTCTACTCTGCACTAGTTAGGCCTCAGCTGGAGTACTGTGTCCAGTTCTGGGCGCCACATTTCAAGAAAGATGTGGAGAAATTGGAAAGAGTACAGAGAAGAGCAACAAGAATGATTAAAGGTCTAGAGAACATGACCTATGAAGCCAGGCTTCATGAACTGGGCTTGTTTAGTTTGGAAAAAAGAAGATTAAGGGGGGACATGATAGCGGTTTTCAAATATCTAAAAGGGTGTCACAAGGAGGAAGGAGAAAATTTGTTCCTCTTGGTTTCTGAGGACAGGACAAGGAGTAATGGGCTTAAAGTGCAGCAGGGGAGGTTTAGATTGGACATTAGGAAAAAATTCCTAACTGTCAGGGTGGTCAAATATTGGAATAAATTGTCAAGGGAGGTGGTGGAATCTCCCTCTCTGGAGATATTTAAGAACAGGTTAGATAGACATCTGTCAGGGATGGTGTAGACGGAGCTTGGTCCTGCATTGAGGGCGGAGGGCTGGACTCGATGACCTCTCAGGGTCCCTTCCAGTCCTATGATTCTATGGAGAGGACCAGGACCAGAACTAGACTGGGTATTCAGGCAGGGTTCTAGCATAGTGTCTCTTCCAGCTGGGATCCAGACTGATTCCCACAATTGTATAGCACCAGTGGAGAAAGACTTTTGCTTGACCCTCAGAAAGAGAATGCCTTAATGTTCTTAGTACTGTACCACCAACCCCACTGTGGGCTAAAATCATAGAATCATTGAACACTAGAACAGGAAGGGCCTCGAGAGGTTGCCAAGTCTAGTCCCCTGCCCTCGAAGAAGGACCAAGCACCGTCTAGATCATCCCTGACAGGTGTCTGTCCAACCTGCTCCTAAATATCTCCAGTGATGGAGATTCCACAACCTCCCCAGGCAATTTATTCCGGTGCTTCACCACTGTTAGGGAGTTTTTCCTAATGTCCAACCTAAACCTCCCTTGCTGCAGTTTAAGCCCATTGCTTCTTGTTCTATCCTCAGACTTTAAGGAGAGTAATTTTTCGCCCTCCTCCTGGTAACACGTTTTTAAATAGTTGAATGTCAGTTGAATATAAATATAGATTTATAACATGGCTCACGTTCAGAAAATTCCTGTTGTCTATGCTGCTGAAACAAACAGGACTAAAACTCTAGTAGCAGCTGCTGTGTTTAAATATGACCATGACTAGCACGGGTCTGAACCCAGTATGGTTAGGACCCTAAGAATTTGCTGGATCTGGGAGAAAACACCCCCAACTTGTCCCATATCAATGAGTTATGATCTGAAATATAGGGGTCGTTCACGTTTTAGTCAAGAGGTCTGATTGCAGCAGGTGTAGGTCTATTTGAGCTAGCTAGATCAAAGCTAACTCAAGTAATAAAGCAGTGAAGAGACACCTACAGGAGAGGTGGTACAGCCGGAAGCACAAGGCCTGCCCATGAATCTGGGTACATACTCGAGTGGCCACCATGTTTGTTGCTATAGTTCCATTGCCACTGTTACTCAACATAGCTTTGATCTTGCAAACTGAGGTACATCTACATGCCCCCTCTTGGTCGCAGTGTAGCCCAACAGACAGAAACCTCCCTGTTTAGAGCTACTTAAGCTAACATTGAAAATGAATCGGAGGAGCTGTTTGAGAAGTCCAAGACTGATGATTTGGGGAGCAAATATTGTCGTCTATTTAGCACCACAGGAGAAAAAACGGTCAGCAAGGCCTGTGGCTACACACTGAATGAGGATGAAAAGAAATATTGACTCACTGCTTCATTCTCCGAGCACCATCTGCCCTCTGCAGGAGAAGAGTTGCATGTGATCACATAACTAAATACTGTAGCATAATGCGTGCAAAAAAGGGGGCAGAGTTAAGGTTGCACAGATAACATTCAAGCTAGTTCCTCATATTGAGTGCTAGGCTTTGCAACCTAGCAAAGGTTATAACTTTGTAACTTTATTTTACGCATTTCAATTTCTCTATATATGCGCATGTATACAAAATAATCCCTGATGTGTAGCCTAAATTTGAATACCACTATCTTAATTCACAAAAATAGGCTATTGTAACAGTCAATGTTCTGTCCTGCTGTATCTGAGGAAGCTTGAGGCAGGAGTGGGAGGGGAAAGAGCTCTTAGAGATATCAACCAAAACGGAGCCAGACTGCTGGCACAGAGCATGTATTCGTTTTGAGGAGATTAGTTTAAAAAAGAGGAAAAGAAGTAAGAAAACTAGAAAATGTTGAAGAGCAATCATGGCAGGTAAAGATCTGCCAGAGGTGAACACCACAAGAGGACCAGAGGACAGAAATTATAGCTGCTTTGGAGACGAAAAAAACTGAGGTCATAGGGGTATGTAGCAGAGCGTCAATTAAAACTCTTCAAAATAGGCATAGAGTGAAACCAAAATTACCTTAATATTAGTCACTTGCTATATATAATATTCAGGGTGGGGACAGTGGCTTTTTGGTACCGAGGTCTCTGGAATCTTGTATGTTGGGGTATCTGAATTTGAAGGAAAGTGACAGAGGTCATTGGATGTTAGCTCAACTTGTGCTAATTTGTGGGAGACGGGGAAAATCCAACACTCCATCCATGTTGAAATGGGTCCAGCCAGTCTTGGGTCTGTAATTCTGCACTGCTATTCACTGCCATGCATTTGCTCACTGATTCTGGGTTGTGAAACACTGTCGCAAAAATCGTGTACAGCGAACTGTTTTATAAAGTAAACTTACCTGGGGGATGGTGACATTTCCCACTCTACACCTTCTTCCTTGTATTTTGTTCTTCCTTCTCGCTCTCCTTTTCTGAGTGCTGTAATAGTGACCAGCAATAAAATAAGGAGTGGCTGTAACTGACATTTTTGCTGGGTGAAAGTCAAAAAAACATTTCCAATTGGATTTTGCAGCAACGCTCCCTTTGAATCGCTGCATTTGACCGTTCTACAGCAATCCGCGTCATTCCAAAGAAACCAGCCCAACTGGACTGGCCTGGCTGTCTTGTCAGTAGAGCTGGGTGCGGATACAAAATTTGTATCCGCCTCGTCATCTGTATGCGCAAGAATGAGTCGTGGATCTCCACGTTGACATCCATGGATGCCGATGCCTGTGGATATAAAGTGGATATCAGCAGATTTGGAGGGTTCTAGATACAAAATGTGTATCCACAACCGCATCCGTATCCACACAAATGAGCTGCAGATATCCACATCCCCTCCTAAGTGTAACAACCTTAGCACAATGGGGGTAACTCAGCAGCAGGTAGGTGAGAAATTCAAAAGAAAAAAAATAAAATGCAATATTATCTGCTCAAGGGCCCTTCCTAGCCTTTGGGATTGTGCTTGTATCCTCTATCCACAGCTCTATCTCCATCATAGGCTTGTAGAGCTTCTTAGTCAAAATGGTGTTCACTTATGTAGCATGGAAGAATAACTTTCTCCAGGGCAGGAATTTCTGGGTACAATTCTTAGGCCTGTGTAAAGCAGGAAGTTATGGAATCATAGAACTTTAGAACTGGAAGGGACCTCGAGAGGTTATCGAGTCCAGTCCCCTGCCCTCATGGAAGGACCCAGCACTGTCTAGATCATCCTTGACAGATGTCTATCCAACCAGCTCTTAAATATCTCCAGAGATGGAGATTCCACAACCTCCCCAGGCAATTTATTCCAGTGTTTCACCACCCTGACAGGATTTTTTTTCCTAATGTCCAACGTAAACCTTCCTTGTCCTCTCCTCAGAGGATAAGGAGAACAATTTTTCTCCCTTGTCCTTGTTACACCCTTTTAGATACCTAAAAACCATGATCCTGTCCCCTCTCGGTCTGCTCTTTTCCAAACTAAACAAGCCCAATTCTTTCAGTCTTCCCTCCTAGCTCATGTTTTCTGGACACTCTGACTAGAATTCTTACACGTGCCATATGATTTTGATGGCCCCTCCATTGCAGAGCGACCGGCCTGGGATGCCAGGCCCTGGTTGGCAGTAATATTGGGTACAGCAACTCCCAGGGAAGCCAACAGGAGCTATGAGTACTTTGGCCTCTCTGCAAATCAGATCATAATGAATTCACACATCCAGATAGAGGAGACCCGCCGGCGTGGATTCCCACAGCCAAATGCCCTAGAAACGGAGGGCTCCATAAATGTCATTTGCAAATATGGGAAATGAGACTTGTCTGTATTTAGTTCCCAGGTATGGCAATGTAATTGCCTCCTCTTTTAGGCGTACTGACATTTTCCTCGGGAACACAGGCGCTCTTCTTTCTGTGGAGAGAAAGAGAATGCAGAGCATCCCTTGGAAATCCTTTTTCCGCTGTGGTGAGCAGATTAACCAATTGACTTGGCTTTTCAGGCCATTCCCTTTTGAACTCATTTACTCGAAAAGATGGGAGAACACTGATAACGAGATACCGGTTAATTTTTCTCAGGGATAACATTATTCATTTGTACTGAGATTCTGGAGCGCGTTGTTAAGGATCAGTTAGTTAAGATGGGTGGGAGGATGTTTTGGAAACTGAAGAATATAATGGAGTGGGTTGGGCATCCCAGGACGGAGAGGAATTTAATATTTTACCTACCTGCTGCTACATGAATTACCCCCATTGTGCTAAAGTTGCTACAGTCAATAACCATCAGCTTGGGAAATGTTGCTGTGCTACCTCTGGTGAACAATTAAACTGAGAGATATGGTAACATTTTCTCAAGGATTTAGGACTCAGATCCCCAAAGGTATATAGGTGCCCAGTTCCCAGGAGGAGGTAGGTGCCTAAATACCTTTGGAGTGTGGGCCTAAGTGACTTAGGTGCCGCTGTCCAATAGAAAGTTAGTGAGGAATAGATATCTAAGTCATGTAGATGCTTTTGAAAATATAGAGAGGGTTTGGTTCTCATAAGGAAGATGAACCCTCTTGACCTCACTCTGCTCCCATTGAAGTCGATTGTAAAGCACCAACTTCGTTAAGAGCAAAGCTCAGACAACGAAGAGCAAATTCTGAAAAATCCCACCCTTGGAAGTGAAAACTTCCTCCTACCACTCACCACTGGGAGTCAGGGAGAACATCCCTAGTGGGCAGTTAACTCCATAAATGACCAAAGAGGGGTTCACGAAGGTTCTTCATCTGGCACATTTCGTGAGCTCCTTGATAAAAGCAGCGCTGCTCAGGGGTGCAAACCAGACATGACTTTGTAAGGGGATACAGCAGAAAAATGAGGCAAGGCAGTCCCACCCATCCCATCTGCTTGGAACTAAGCTTTGGGTTTGTCTATGCTTACCTGGAGATTGCCACTCTGGAGATCGATCTTCTGGGGGTTGATTGAGCAGGTCTCCTAAGGACCTGCTAAATCAACTGCTGATGGTGCCCTCATCAACCCCAGTGCTCCATGGGGTCTCGAGGAGTAAGGAAAGTCAATGGGAGAGTTTCTCCCATCAACTTCCCATTGTGGGGATGCCACAGAAATTGAGTGTAAGGTACGTTGACCCAGCTATGCTATGCTCATGAGTCGAGGAGAATATCTTAAGCCAACTTTCTCCTTCAGGGTATGTCTACACTACTACCTTAGTTCGAACTAGGGTGGTTAATGTAGGCAACCGAAGTTGCAAATGAAGCCCGGGATTTAAATATCACGGGCTTCATTTGCATCTTGCCGGGCGCCGCCATTTTAAAATCCCCGGTAGTTCGGACTCCGTGCCCGCGGCTACACGCAGCACGGAGAAGGTAGTTTGAATTAGAGGTGTAACGGTAGTTCGAATTAGAAAGCCTAATTCGAACTACCTACTCCGTGCCGTGTGTAGCTGTGGGCACGGAGTCCGAACTACCGGGGATTTAAAAATGGCGGCGCCCAGCAAGATGCAAATGAAGCCTGGGATATTTAAATCCCGGGCTTCATTTGCAACTTCGGTTGCCTACATTAACCACCCTAGTTCGAACTAGGGTGGTAGTGTAGACATACCCTCAGCGTGGCCCAGGCCTTAAGCACACAGACCACTCCGTGAAGGCCTCACTCAAGCCTGCAGTTTCTGCCGGTACTCAGTGGATTCCCTTTCCACTGATTCCCTCTGAGCCCCAAGCCCTGCTGCTTTGCCCAACTAGCTCTTGGTTTCCCCCGGGGTTAGCAGAGCTAAATGAAGCATACTGCCCCCGCACTGCTTCTTTCCTTTGCTTCCCCCACTGCCACCTTCCCCGCCTCTCTTCTGCTGTCCTTCGCAGGGTAAGCTATGTTGCTGCGCTCACCCAATTCTCTCTTTCCTCCTCCTTTCCCTGGTCCCAAAGTTCCGCAAACTCTGTCACAGATGTTGTGGGCTACATCTACACTGCGCATTTATTTTGGAATAAGCTATTCCAGAATAGTTATTCCAAAATAGCTTATTTCGAAATAGCACGTCTACGCTGCAGGGAAGCCTCAAAATGAAGCCGAGGCAGGCTTCCCTAACGTGGACGTGCTATCTCAATTTAGAGCCCCAGGAGGAATAACTTAGAATGGCCCTGGTGAGGGGCTATTTCGAAATAGCAGAAGTAGAGCATCTCCACACGCCTTCATTCGAAATAGCTATTTCGGAAGAGGCGTTATTCCTCGTAGAATGAGGTTTACAGATTTCGGAATAAGCTGCCCATTATTTCGAAATTATTTTGAAACAACGCAATGGCTGTGGAGATGCTCTCATGGTTATTTCGGAATAACGGCCGGGACACCGAAATAACTTTGCTCCACCCGTGGAGATGCCATCTGAGCTACCAGGGAGCTGCGGTGTGGTAACACAGCTTCCTTTCCCCCACAGCTGCTCCAAGCCAGCTCCCACTGACACCAGCAGTCCCATTGCTATCAACTGGGGCTAGCCAGGGGACTGAGCGCCAGTCTGTGTGAGGAAGGCTTATAAACTCCCTTCCGTTCAGCACCCCCTCCCACCCCCTCTCCCCGCTGTGAGAGGCCAGCAGATTTAGCCGGTGGGACAAAGCTCCTACGAGAACTCAGTGTGGCCTGCACTTCCTGGCGGATTTGCTTGCCTCAGGGGCTCACAGCAGCCCACGGGTTTCGGCACCGTGCTCGGGGCTTTAGTTTGCTGTTTGTTGAGCTCTTTTCATCATTGGCCAGCGCATGGTAAAATGGAGAAAAAACTCCCCAGTCCTTTTCCCCCTGTGGGATTGGGGAGGTAGACGTGGGGGTGTGGGAACCTGGGCCCACCCTCTACTCCGGATTCCAGCCTAGGG
Source organism: Pelodiscus sinensis (assembly GCF_052426305.1). Taxonomy (NCBI): domain Eukaryota; kingdom Metazoa; phylum Chordata; order Testudines; family Trionychidae; genus Pelodiscus; species Pelodiscus sinensis. The sequence goes on along the minus strand of NC_143061.1, from coordinate 53,716,997 downwards.
CCCTGTAATAGCAACTGCCTGTATGAATCCTGGACAGCTGCTATATGACAGCTCTAAGACCCCTGGGCTACTGCCCCACATCTTCCCCAGCCCCTTCCTTCTGTCCAGTTCATCCTCCTAGTTGTGGTCTTCTTTCCTCCTACTCCCAGTGGCGCCTTCCTCCCTCCTCCCAGATGCACGCCCCCTACCATTGCATGCAGCTTCTTTTATAGCCAGTCTGAACTGCTTTCTTAATTACCCCCAGGTGTCCTAATTGGCCGAGGCTGGTCTGACTCTGCAGGCCTGGTCAATTAGCCCCAGGTGTTCCACTGTTCCAGATTGCCTCTGCTGGTTCCAAACCAGCCCCTCTCTGTCACTCTGGGAACAGAGATCTCCTCAGTCTGAGGCTTCAACTTCTCCCCTCCACTGCTTTTTTATAGCCTCCTGCTCTGACCCTGTTACACCGGACACAGGTTTAAGGACAGGAAAACATGGCTGACTAGGTACTTCCTGGGCCAGGCCCTCAGCTGGTATCAGGGGAGTCCGGGATCTCTGGGGTGGAGCTTTAAGAGGATTGACAGAGTCTGGCACCCGAAAGTGCCCTCTGAGTTGTTCTCCCGGGGTCGCTCCCTACCAGCTGCTTCTCCCCACAGCTCCAAGTCCAACAAAAGGTCAAAAGAAATGGAAAAAGATAATTAAACCCTTATCCCTCAGCACACAACCTGATTCCTCTAGGGTAGGCTTCTCTCTTGGCCAGGAGTCTGCCCTCCTCCGCCGCCTGCCCCTCATTGAGCCAAGTTGCTCCTTTCTCAACGTCTCCTCTGGTTGGAGCATGCTCTGCAGGTCTGGGAGGCGGGGCTACTGGGGCCCAGCATTGACCTTTGACCCCTTCTGGCCCAGTGTGACATTTGTACACCCCCTCGCACACCCTTGTGTTTGTTCTCCGCTGACCAAGCATGACACTGGAGACTTGGGCTGAGAGAGGTGCTACTATGATGGCGCAATCAACTGATTCATTGCACATTCAGCAACGAGCAATCTGAATGGATGATCTATCCAAGCTTCTTTCTTCCCCCAGACCTTAAGCTCAGCTCTGTGCTAGTCAAAAGCTTGTTCCTTCCACCAACAGACGTTGGCCCAATAAAATACACTTCACCCGCCTTGCCTCTCTCAAGGCACCGTTAGCAAGTTAGAGAGGAAGGACAGCCTTGTGGTTAAGACTCCAGTCCAGGAATGGGAGCGTAATGCATTGTCTCTGAATTTCTGTGTGTTTCAATCCCATTGGGGGTTAATAATGTTCCATTTGTCCCACTTTGTCTATTTAGATCCTATGCTCTTCGTGACTGTTTCTTGCTCTACATACTCATGATATCTCGTACAGTGGGGCCTCCGTCTCTTTTGGGCCTCCGGGTGCTACCATAACACCAGTCATCACAATCATAGGCCCTGTTATGAAAGGGCACAGCTATCAGTCTATAGTCGGGCTTGTCTGGGATCCCATGGCCATCCCCACACAATTGGACCCTCCTCCACAGTCAGGAGCACGGGGATGGCTCCAGGAAGACCGGGGATGGCTCCATAGGCTGTATTAATTTGCTATTATCAGTCTTCCCAACAAAGAGGAAACAACCCAATTATGTCCCATGGGAAATAAATCAAATCCATGTGCTTGATCCGGGTTTGCCCGTGTTCCCATCTCGGCAAGAACGACGCCTTTTGATAAGGCCCGGGTGAAAAGTTTCAGAAGCAATTAAAGCGAGGGCCATGCCACCGGGCGGGCCTTGCTCCTCTTGCTTTTCTCCTCCGTTTATCAAGCCCCGGCATCAAACCAAGGCGCACTGGAGATGGTTACTCATAAAGGAAAGCTGCGCTTCCTACTTCATTCATCTGAACTTCAATTAGCAGAGTGCAGGTCCTGCGGCCTCCTGGACAAGCTGCAGCTGGGCAGATTAAGAGAGAGGGATACCTCAGAGCAAAGAAAGGATCCAGTGTGGTTTTAAGTTATTTTCCATTTTTAACTGTTCCTTACCCCACATTCTCCATTTTTTGTTGTCCTCCTGCCAGACCATGCAGATCCCTTTGAGATACTCCTCGCCGGCCCTTGAGTAATACATTCAGTGGCCCGGACCAATCAAAGGTATCACGGCAGATGCTGGTTTTCCGATCAGGGTGATTTGAGGCTTAACCTCATTTCAGTATTTCCACTGCCAAAGGTCAAAATTTATCTGGGGGCAGACACCCCCCTCAGAGGTGTCAAGGCTAATTCCCCACTCTGGCACAATGAATGCAGAAGTGGGGGCCCGCAAAACCTTCTCTTTCTAGGCTTTGGTATAAAACTTCCCCCAAAATCTTAAAAACCTAGATTTTGGTGGATAAAATTCTACTGCCGCCGTCAAGTGCTTTTGAACCCACAAACTGGGGTGAATGCTTGAAACCAACCCCAGAGCACCCCAAGTTCTTTTCCCCAAAAAAGAGAAAATTCAAATTGCAGTCTGTGGCTGCTATCCCCTAGGCAGAGGCCTGCAGGTATCCACAGACAGATTTTCCAGGACACAGAATTGAACCAATACCAGGTTAATAAAAAAGAAAGAACTTTTATCATCAAAATAATACTCCTGTTGCAAGCATAATGACTAGATGGAAAAAGTCACCAATTAATATACTCATGGGGACTCCCACGGGCCAAAACGTAGTTACAAAAGAGGGAAAAAATCATTTCTAACAGCACAGACATCAGAAAGTCCCACAACAGAAAACAATAAAACCTAACGGATTTAGCTAGAGTTTGCCCTACTTACACATTCTGAAGAGTCTTTTTCTTGTAGAGGGACATGTCTTCCGTCTCCCTCAGTATCTAGAGCAAACTGGCACAGAGACAAAGGAGGGAAAACCCCAAAATTCCTTTGTCTCAGTTTGAAATCCCTATCTGCATGTCTATTGGCTGACTGCTACCTGGCTAGGTAGAGTTAACCCCTTAGTCCCCAGGCTGCTGCTCATCCCTCATGAACATGACAGGAGGTCTGAACCAAACTATTCTACTGTTCATGAATTCGCTGAGAAGAAACCGGCACAAATGTCCGTGCGACATATTAGGAACTCATTGATTATGAATGTTAAGAAATGGCTAATGAGTCTGTTCTAGGAAAGAATACGCCAGGCCGTTCTAGATAGCGAGAGATAAATACTCAGTATTTTTCCCTCACACTGCATCTAGACTGCATCCCTCTGTCGACAGAGAGATGTAGATTAGGCACATCAAAATTGCTAATGAAGCAGGGATTTAAATATCCCGCACTTCATTAGCATAAACATGGCCGGCCTCTTTTTTTCGAAATGGAGTTTTTCGGGGAAAAAACGGCAGTCTAGACACGGATCTGTCTAAAATAAACCCTTTTTCAACAGATACTGTAAACCTCATTTTTTGAGGAATACAGGATCTGTCAAAAAAGGGGTTATTTTCGACAGATCCGCGTCTAGACTGCCGTGTTTTTCCGAAAAAACTCCATTTCGGAAAAAAAGAGGGCGGCCATGTTTATACTAATGAGGCATGGGATAGTTAAATCCCTGCTTCCTTAGCAATTTCGATGTGCCTAATCTACATCTCTCTGTCGACAGTGGGATGCAGTCTAGACATAGCCTTAGGCTCCACATTTGACACTTTAAATCAGGGGTGGGGAACTTAAGGCCCAAGGGCCAGATGTGACCCTTGGCTTGCCTGGATATGGCCCCCAAGGTTGAGGGCTCCCCCCCCCCCCCAGCACTGGGAAGCCTGTGCTGCCACTCCAGCTCCCCTTCTCCCCCCACCCGCTGCCCCACTGCAGGGCTGGCACACTCGTAATCAACTAGCCTGGGCCCCCAGGCTCTGGTGTGTGAGGGGAACATGGGGAGTGTCTTTCTGCTTCTCAGTCAGGGGCCACGTCAGTCCCCACCCCTGCTTTAAATGTCGGGATATGCTGGGCTATTATTCGCCATTCTCCGCTACTGCAAACGGCGAGATACAGCACGACGCTGTGCCATGAACTTGGTAGGCCTGAGCTGAGGCCTAGGGAAATCAACCGCTCCGTTGTCTTAAATGGGCTTTCATCCGGCCTTGCGAGAGCACTTCCTAAACCATCACTGTACACACACCCGTGCGTATACACCCCAGCTGGCTAGCGGCTCATTTCATGCTTCCGCATTGTATTCCTATTGCTGAAATTCTTATCCTAGGAACAGGTTAATGTCTTATCACACGCTCCTTGAGTAGAGCTAAGTACAGGCTCCATTCTGCTCCTGTGCACATTGGTGGCAGGGGAAATCATTAACTTGAATGCTGCATGAATGAGCAGGTTGGACAGACATCTGTCAGAGATGATCTAGACCAGCCGTGGCCAACCCTCCCCCCCCCCAGGTGCGGCTCACAAAGCACCCCCATGGCTTGTAAAGTCGCCCCCACGCTCCTGAAAACGGCCCTCTCCTCCTGGCTCCCTGTGCTCACCGGGGTAGGGGAGCCGTCCCGGCGTGGCCATTAAAGATGGAGTATTAAAGATGGCGTTTGCCAGTGAGAGCCTGATGTGGCCAAAAAGCCTCTATATGTGTTTTCTTAAAGGGGAAGTCTTCTTTTTTTTTTTGGTTCGACAGCTTTGCCCTGGCTCTTCGCGCTGGATCCACTGATATCTTGGTTCTTTGCCCAGAATGGGTTGGCCACCCCTGATCTAGTTGGTGCTTAGTCCTGCAATGAGGGCAGGGACCTGGCGTCGATGGCCTCTCGAGGTCCCTTCCAGCTCTAGGATTCCATGATTCTGTGATAAGCTCCAGCTGTAGGGTGGTCTGTTCCAAGGGCCTCTGGAAGTCGGTGGGACCCATCACGCTGTGTAAAATTCAACACACAGGGCGTGGTGGCAGGATTCCCAATCAACATTGCCAAAGGAAGGTAATGTTGCTGAGATGCCTTTGAGGCTCTGGTCCAGGGCACTTTTTCACCTTCAGTAACAACCAGGGGAGCTGCAGGAGAGGTGTCTGAAAAAAGGGAGCGGTATAGCGAAGAGTCTGCCAAAGTTAGTACAGAAGGGACCATCTTGCAGAAACATGCTGCCATGTGGTACATGCAAGCATGGAAATTTAAAATGCATGACTAGCACTAGGAGAACGGGGTCCCATTGCCACGTCAGTAATGATAAGCTGAGTGGTACGTGTGAAGGGTTGGATCACAAAAGACCCCTTGGGGTTGTCCCCCCATGAGTTGATCAAGCCCACCCTCTGGAATCCTCCAGCATCCTGTCCGGCTGGGCCAAATGCCCCCCTCTCTCCTAGCCAAGGCACAGACTTGGGGTTACCACCCCCTCACCGAGCAACACAGACCCTAAACCAGCTCAGCATCAGGGAGACTCAGCTATAAGGCCGCTGATAGTATCCAGGAAACCAACCCCCCAAAGGGACCAAACCCCCCGGTAAATCCATCTTCCTCCGTGTAAAAGTTTCACACAGGGAAAGTTCATACGTTCAGCCCCCTTCGTCAGTGAAAGCGAGATATGCACAGCTGCTGATAACAATTATTTTCTCTGGGCTTGGCAATAAACAAAACTGTTTTATTAAGTATGACTAGCAGGATGCCAGTGAAAACAGACAGATCAAAGTAAGTTATTAAGCCAAAATAAACAAAGCAGCCAGCTAATTTGAATACACTAAGAAACTTGTTACATGCAAATTCTTACCCCAAACAGTTATTCTTATCTCTGGCCAGAGCTGATCTTTTTCTGACCTGGGCCCAGTAGCTTTGCCTTCACCCTTTTGTTACAGTTCCTAGTTTCCAAGTCCTTGTAAGGTGGGGACACACTTTTGAAGACCAACAGAAGACAAGACTCGATTGCTTCCCATTCCTTAAAAAGACTTCCCCCCTTGGCGGGAACCCTTTGTTCAGTCTCCCCATCCCCATGTGTGGCGGGCCCCTCCCGCCTGCCCTCTTGAGTCCACGGGCCCCCTGGCCCAAGTCCACAAAATAGTTTATAGCTGGCCCTTTAAGTGTGGACTCCGGCCTGAGTCCACACTGCAGTTCACAGCTGGCCCTTTACGCAGGGCTAAGGCCCTCTGGCCTGAGTCCACAAAACAGTTTATAGGTTGTCGCGGGGACGGCCCCCAGGTAGGGGGACCCGGGCCCACCCTACTCCACCGGGTCCCAGCCCAGGGCCCTGTGAGCGCCCGGGTAACGGGTCACTCCCTCGGCAGGGCAATCCAGCCGAAACGCGCCGAGGTTCTCGGGGCGGGAGAGGCGGCTCCCGCTCCTGCCCTGGGCCACTTCCTACCGGGATCCCCAGGCTTCCTTCCCATGTACTTGCCCAACTTCCTGCGAGCTCCAGGCCAGCGTCCCCTCGGCCGGCAGTCTCTGGGATGCCCCAACTCGCCTCTGTGTCCCTTCCGGCCTCTCCTGGAGTCCCCGGAAACTGCTGAGTGGGAACTCCCTCCACCGGTCCACCTCCTCTGGCGGTCTCTCCCGACTGAGTCCTTCCCCAGGCTTTTATAGCACAGCTACAGCCTGGGCATGCTCGGTAGGGCCGTGGGGGAGGGGCCTCTGCAGCCAGGTAACCCTGGCCGGGCCCTGCTAGTTCAGGGCGGGGCTGCCTCGCCCCGTCACACCATGGAAATGTACTAGATGCAAGATGGATTCCAGTACCAAGTGGCACGGTTGCATGTCTTTCTAGGCCCAACCACAGTTTGGGCTTATGGGAAAAAATAAAACCATTCATGGGTCATTGGTTTGAGTACTGAGCTATTAAGTTCCTAAGGTATCCCTAATGGCCCTCATGAGCACATTTATAATTAAAACGGGATTCACACTCCATATTTCTAACTTCACACACAAGAAACACGCATGGAAAAAATTGGATATATAGATTCAGCAGATTGTAAGTTTCGAAACAATGTTACCTCATCTGATCTGCATAAAATATCTTTGAGCTATGCTTATTCATAAGCCAATTTTCATAAAACGTAGTCACCATTAAACTCCATATAGGAAATGAGACCAGTGGGTTTCAAGAATCATTTAGGTGGGACTCAAATCTGAGATTAAAATAAAAGGCAAAAATCAACTACACATAATGAAGAGAAATTGCCAGCCATTGGAGTAACAGTTGTGGAGTGCATTTTTAAAACTAATATGAAGTCACTGTAAGTTACTGATCGAAGTTGTGTAAACTCATGCTGGAGAGCTCAGGAAGAAATTAAAAAGCTCTATCTTATTAATCAAGCCCTTAAGTGACCTCAGTGAATACAATGTCCTAGGATAATTTCCGGGGGTGCTGGATGAATTTGGGTGCTGTAAGGAATAATAATGCATTTTCTTACACATTATGGTAACCACATTTATTACTCTACCCAAAGAAAATCTATTTCTGCTGACAAAGTGAGTTCTGACATGCTGTGACCATGAATGGCAAATTGTAAAATGCAAAGTATTTTAACTATACAAGTGATTAGGACCCTCCTGGAGACAGCTTCCTCAGCCAGCCAGCAAGCTTCAGAGTCTGCCCACCATGAAGGCTCTAGCAACACTGACTGCACCTCTATTCCTCAGCTCCCTTTTATAGGCCTTCCTGGCCCCTGATGGGCTGGTTCCTCCTCAGCCACTCTAGTCTCCTTGGAGGACTTCTCTATTGTCCTTTTCTTGAAACATGGGGAGTAGCAAGGCCACAAGGCTCCAGCAGGGGCTTTGGACACGGATCTGCCCCATCACAGACCCCAGTTTAGCAAAGAATTTATGCATGTGCTACATGCCTTTCTCAGTAGGGACAGCCTGGTGAATTGGGACCTAGGTACGGTCCGTGGTGGAGGGGGAAAAGTCTCTGGGTTTGTCTACACTTGCAGCCTATTTCGGAATAAGGCTCCATCACCTATTTCGGAATAAGGCTGCAAATGGAGGCATTCGGAATTGCAAATCAAGCCCGGGATTTAAATATCCCGCGTTTGATTTGCATCTTCCCGGCCGGACGCCATTTTTTGTTGTTTGTTTTTTTTAAATTTACAAGCCCAGAGTAACTGCCTGTGTCTACATGTAGCAGTGAAATGGGCGTTCGAAATAAAGCCCTATTTCAAAATACCTGTTATTCCTCCTACAATGAGGTTTAACAGGTAGTTTGAAATAGGGCTTTATTTCGAACGCCTGTTTCACGGCCGCATGTAGACGCGGGCCGTTATTCCAGGCTTGTAATTTTTTTTTTTAAATGGCGCCCGGCCGGGAAGATGCAAATCAAGCGAGGGATATTTAAATCCCAGGCTTGATTTGCAATTCCGAATGCCTCCATTTGCAGCCCTATTCCGAAATAGGCTGCAAGTGTAGACATGTCTGAGATTATTTATATTCCAATAATTCCTCAAGGTCCCAGTCATCATGCTATGCACCGTAGAGAGCCAGCGCTGGTCCCTACCTCTGTGTGCTTACCTCTAAATAGTCAAGACCAACAAAAGGGCAGTGGAGGACACAGAGGCTCAAAGATGGACAGTGACTTTGCCAAAGTCACACAGCCAGATGGGGGTCGAGCCAGGACTGGCATCTCTTGAGTCCCAGAAGAGCATGATGGCTAGTAGAAAGGGTTCCCTCTCACATCCGAAGAAACAAGGGAGACCCCTTTCACTCAACAGGTCGGCATTGCCTCTGAAGGAAGGAAGTTCCTCAGTGGAGTCTCCATCACTGAAGGTTTTTAAGAACAGGTTAGACAAACAGCCATCACAGATGCATTAGCTATTCCTTAGTCCTGCCTTGAGGGTGGGACTAGATGGCCCTTCACTGGTCTCCACTTCTGTGAGTCTATTCTACATGTAATACCAACAGGTGGAACTGAACCCGGACCCTTTAGAGCTCAGGGCATGAGCCTTTGCCACTTGGCTACATCTACACGGGCATGATTTTCCGGAAATGCTTTTAACGGAAAAGTTTTCCGTTAAAAGCATTTTCAGAAAAGCTCGTCTAGACTGGCATGGACGCTTTTCCGCAAAAGCACTTGTGGTTGTGTGTGCTTTACACAACAATTAAGGATTAAGATTGTGCCCTCCTTGGGGACAAATTATCCCATGTTTGCTTGCTGGATGGGTTTCTTGCTCCTTCCTTTGGTGTGAGAGATGGGAAATTGGAATGGACGGACAGAAGGACCCATCCAGTCTGGCAGTTCTTACGTTTTTATGCACCATGCTATTTGGGGCGCACCATGCTGTGTCTTGTGATCTCTTTTTGATATCACTGGAGATATTTAAGAGCAGGTTAGACAGACATCTATCAGGGATGATCTAGACGGTGCTTGGTCCTGCCGTGAGGGCAGGGAACTGGACTTGATGACCTCCGGAGATCCCTTCCAGTTCTAGCATTCTGTGGTTCCATCTCATTTAATTTTGACGCATAAAATATCAATGGCATGTTTTTAAGACGCAGCCTCAAAACCTCCCTTTCCAGTTTCACATGCAAAAATGATATTACCACAATCTACCCTAACAATAGAAAAACTCCTCAAGACAAATCCAAGGATAAAAAGGAAATACCATCGCTATATGATGAAACATACGCTTTATAACTCAGCTTAAAAGGAAAAAAAATACCACATTCAATGGCAGAAAAAATTGATTTAAGCACAGAAAACATTACAAGCCAAAATTAGAGGTTAAAAGTAACTATATCAATAGATTTGAAATGCAAACCATTACCTCCATTATCCAAAACAGGCTGTTTATTTACCGTTAGAAATTGTGGAAATGACTTGGCTTAATCTTAATTAAAACCTTTTGGTATCTTTAGAGCACCAGAAATGTTCCACAAGAAGGTAGCAGGGATGTGAGAGAGAAGAAAGTGTGCTACCACTTACACAGAGGGTGTCTTGGTCTGAGAAGGGGGAAAAAACAAAATACAGAAGAACATGATGTTCGATGAAGAATGATTCATACTGTGGCAAGAAAAGAGGGTTTGAATTTGGGGATGAAAAAGGCTGTGCTGACACACTAGAGGGAAACGATTTGCAGCGCAGATCGAGCGAAAGAGGCGTTGAATAGCAGAAGAATTCTTTTTTGGTGAGGGCTGGGCACACTTGAAAGCCCAATGGACTCAAATTCCTTGCGCAATACCCCTTTCCGGCAAGACCAAACCAGCTCTCACACCTGTGAGTGAGCAAGAGGGAGAACGTCTGCCCAAATACGATGATTTGTAATGCTAACGCGGACGGAAGCATTCGGCTCAGTTCTGCATTCTCAAAAGCCACGTCTATGCTACCGAGAAGATCGACGCTGCCACGGTTGATCTTCCGGGCTTTGAATGAACGGGCCTAGTGAAGAGGGCGTTCCCGTTAACACTGGTGGCCCTGCTCCTACAAGGAGTCCTGCTCCCGTAGACCTTCTACGGCGCCAAAATTCGATTTGAGGTCATTAGTGTCGCTGGAATTGCGTCTCCTACTTCGAACTTATCCCCTAGTGCAGACCTAGCCAAAGATGCCAGCGTCATCCCCAATGGGGCAAGGAAACAAAAGTTTTTTGCTGGTACTGGGCAGAGAGAGTCATGTGACTTCCCCATGTGACCTCCCCATGTGATCTCCCATGTGACTTCATCTTGCCGCCAGCCCAGCATCCCTACACTCTTCCCCACCCCACCCCACATTACCTGGGGGGTGGGGGGAGGCTGTATGGCAGCTGGTGGGGAAAGAAGCCAGTAGAACTCCCCAGTCCCTGTGCAGAGGTTGGTGCACAGGGCTGAGGGCTGGAGTTCAGTTCCTCGCCCCGCTGCCCCCACCCAGCCCCTTACATAGCTGCAGCACTCCACAGAAGGGCAGGGGGTATGCTGGCATGCCAGAGAGCCTGAGAGGAGCTGCAAGGGGGCAGCTGTCCCTGGCTGTTTTACTCCAGTACCCCGTCCCGGCTAAAAATGGCTAGGTGGTATGGCCTCCCAGAATGTACCACCTGACCGGTGGTACTGCCCATCCCATGATCCATCCGTGCTTGCACCTTTTTGGCAAGGTGGACTGGTGCCAGACTGGGGAGATTCATGCTCTTGCCCCACTGCAGTTCGGGAACCGACCCATCCATTACGTCCTGCACGTTGCCCAGGGTCGCAGCTCTGCGCAGCAGGAAACAATGAATCGCCCTACGCGCTAGCAGGAGAACGGCCTCTGTGGTGGATTTTCCAATGGCAATCCGGCATTGCGAGCTTCCACCGGGCCGGGCTCAGTCGGGTGTCCCTGAGCTGGAAGGCCGGGAGGAGCGTGGCCCACAGATCCAGCCACACGGCTTTTCGCGTCCAAAAGTTCTATCCCTCGGCAAACAGCCACTGCAGGACTCATCATGTCGCAGCCCTTCCCGAGGGCCTGCAAACGCTGGAGGATTGTGTGTCCTGTATTTGCTCCCGCAAGAAGTGACGAGCCGGACGGGTTCTGTCAGGAAGGCAGACACCAAAACGTGCAGCAGGAGTTTGTGGGACCAAGTTGCATGCTGAGAATTTGATCCCTGGTCCCCAGAGATCTCTGTGTGACTCATTTCTGCCCCCACATTGCCCCAAAGGCATTGCTCCGGATGGCGCCGCAGGGTACAACTGTCTTGCTGAAGCGGTGATAAAAACCTAAGAACGGCCAAACAGGATCAGACTGATGGGCCATCCAACCCCAGTGTCCTGTCTTCTGACCATGGTCAGGGCTAGGTGCCACAAAGGGAATGAACAAAACAGGGCAATTATAAATGATCCATCCCATCATCCAGTCTTGGGGTAGCTGGCAGTCAGAAGTCTAGGAAGACTCAGAGCATGGGGCTGCATCCTTGACCTATAGTTTCTCCCTCCACAACATCCTCTGGCAGTGAGTTCCACAGGTTTCCGGGTGCATTATGTGAAAAGGCATTTCCATTTGTTTGTCTTAAATCTGCTGCCTGTGAATTCCATTTGTGACCTTTAATTTCATTTCTGAAAAGGTTCAGAAAAGAGCAAACACAAATGATGAGGGATTTGGAATGGCTGCCCTATGATGAGAGATGAAAAAAACAGGGACTTTTCAGCTTAGAAAAGAGGAGACTAAGGGAGCATATGAAAGAGGTCTATAAAATCATGACTGGTGTGGAGAAAGTGAATAAGGAAAAGTCATTTACTCGTACCCATAACACAAGAACTAGGGGTCACCAAATGAAATGAATAGACAGCAGGTTGAAAACAAACAAGAAGAAGTTTTTTTCTTCATGCAACACACAGTCAACCTGTGGAACTCCTTGCCAGAGGATGTTGTGAAGACCAGGATTTTAACAAGATTCAAAAAAGAGCTAGATAAATTAATGGAAGATAAGTCTATCAACGGCTGTTAGCCAGCAGGGGTAGGGATGGTGTCCCTAGTCTCTGTTTGTCAGAAACTGGGAATGGGCGACAGGGGAGGGAATCACTGGATGATTCCCTGTTCTGTTCATTCCCTCTTGGGCATCTGGCATTGGCCACTGTCGGCAGACAGGACACTGGGTCAGATGGACCTTTGGTCTGACCCAGTATGTTCTCATGATCCATCCACTCTTCTTGTATTATATGAAGGGTTATATCGCACTTCCTAATTCACTGTCTCCACACCATCCATGATTTTATACACCTCCATATCTCCCCATAGTCCTATCTTGTCCAAGCTGAAGACTCCCAGTCTTTTCCATCTCCTCTCTCTCCTCTGGGCCTTGGTACCCGGGTTCCAGAGATCTGGGTCCTACTCTTCATTTTGTCAACTGGTAACCGTGTCCTCTTAGACGAGCCTCTTTCCCCGTCTTCTTAGAGGGCAAGCTCTTTGGGGCAGAATTTATCCCTTGCTCTGTGTCCGCACTCTGGCTCGTCCCGATCTCAGGTGCTCCTGTAATGCCCACACCGTGACGTGCCCTTGACTAGTCCATACTGTTACGCTGCTCCGGAGCAGCTCTGTATTTTCGTTACCCCCATGAGTCTCCTCTCCAGACTCTTCAGCCCCGGCGTTGCTGGTAACAAGACACCCGTGAAGCGCATCATCCTGAGGGTTGCACCTGCACATTAAACCAAGACTCGAGCGTCAACCAACTCCTTGGCACATTCAGTCTGGAAAAGGCTCCACCGATGGCTTCCTCGCTAACGCGCTCGGTCCCTGACAGAGAGCGGTGCCAGCAGCCCTCAAGATAGAAAGCTGCAAAATGAAAGCGTGATGGGCTGTGGTAATTATACGTGCCCCGCTTAATTTTTTTGAACGAGGGCGCTCTTTTTGCTGAATGTTCCTTAGCACCAATGTTGCCCTGTCTCAGTGCTGAGGTAATATCCATAATCAGCTAATCCCGATTCGCTCTCGCCTCACCACAAACGGATTGGATTTGCACAGGAAGTGCAGCCAGCAAGAGGTGGGCCGGACTCGCCGCTGTGTTACTGAAGTTTGGTGCCATGGTAACCCTAGTGGCATCAGTTGGCCTACCTCAGCCTGGACGTCTAGTCACAGACGGGTCGTACTTCATGTGCCTTAGACAGCATTCTCCAGCGTCTCCTCCTACCCCTTTGAGGCCCATGGAAGCAGACCGGCTCCCACTGATTATTCTGGGGTAGCCCAGCCCTCGTGTGGGAGACTGCTAACATCTGCCTGTCCACTGGCCTGGAAGAAGGCCCTGCCGACGTCCCGCGAACAGTCCTGCCAACACCGTGCCTGTTCCTACTCTCCCATTTGTTGGAAGGGTTGTTACCAAAACTGCGGCTGGACTACGAGCAGTTTTCTCACCTCCTTGGATTCCCTTACGCTCACTTATTCGGTGAGCTCTGTCACCACACCCTGGACAATGTTGCTGTTGCTTGTTGCAGGAGTAAGTCCCACTATGTCCATCTCCTCACAGGCAGGACTAGCAGGGAATTTTGTCCCTGACACAACCACCGCCTTTGGCTGACAGATGGGGGAAGAAGATCCCAGTCCCTACGTTTTCATACATGGCAGTACCCTCCTCCCCCACACACACACCACCCACGTCTTCTCATTTCCATCCTCGGAGCCCCTTTTTCTTTCCTGCTGGATCCGTTTTGAGGTGGCATCACCAAAATGGAATGTCATCTTCCAGAGCAGGCACCGTCCAGTGACAGAAGGACAATATGGAGTTCTCCCTTAGTTGTCATAACTTTTTCCTTTGCGTTTTTGACCTCCGCTGCTCTCACTGATGTTGAACTAAACCGTGATTTTGAGGTCTTCCTCCTAGGTGGTCACAGCTAGCACTGAACCCACTAAAATGTCAATGATCTCTTCCAGCGTGAATTAGCTCCTGCTGTTGCGTAGTGTTCTCCAGTTCCTTTGTAGCACTGCATTCTCTCGTTTTGACTGTCCTCAATAATTATGTGCCATTTGCAAATTAATAGACTAAACAATCACAGTCATGCACTGGATCCTTGGAACATGCTACTATTAAACATCTGACACGTTGAAAATCAACCACTTACTCCTACTTGAGTCAGTTTTTAATCCATGACAGTAATTTACGTCTCACTCCACGACTACTTAATTTCCTTTATAGCCTCTTGTGAGGGAATGTGTACAGGTAAATTATTTAGTCATTATTTTTAACATACTTACAAATTCCTATCGATGGGGGCGGTATCATTTTACTTTACAGAAGTTTTACTGATTGGTCCCTGAAATGTCATATTCAAATAGGTGTTTTACATAGCTTAGTCTTTAGTTATGGTTTCAGCCAACTGATTGACACTGAAGTCAGCCTGACTGGGTAGCTATTCCCAGGAGAAACTTTTCCTGTCTTCTTTATAAGAGGGGTACAACATATGCAACCTGTCAATAGAGCAATGGGAATAAGGAATTTGGGAGTTTGCTGGCAACGTCAAAAAATCAGAGGGAATTCCCATTTTAGATTTCCCAAAACTCATTGTATTTGGAATTTTTAGTGAATTCAGAAAAAATAATTTTGGGTCAAACACAATCCTGGCTTTTGATTTTTTTTCCTATAAAAATAAATGTATAGGTAATTTCAATACAAAAAATAATTCTGAATTGAAAGGGCAAAATGTTGTATCTTAAAAATGCCCTAAGGAAATGTGTTGACTTTTGAAGGAATTCTTTAAGGTGTTTTTTTTTAAGAAAAAGACCCAAAACAATTAGGTGAAATGGACATAAATGTGTAAAATGTTTCAGTTAACCCAAATGTGCGTTTTATTGATGGAAAAAGTTTCTGTTAAAACAGTTAGCCCAGTTTGTCCGTCCTTCAGTACAGTAGCCAGCGTTAATAAGGGAGAACATATTTTCCTTGGGAACTCAGTGAAGTCCCTTCAGATGTCCTAGATAAATGCTTGTTCCTCTTGGATTTACAAATTTGTTCTAGTTCCTCTTTGTCTGACCCCTCAGCTGTCCATACAATTCCAATACTGTGACAGTGCGTCTACAGAGCACAGGTAATTCAAAATAACTGACATTATTTCAAAATAATAATGCAAGCGTCTACACAGCAATTCTGTTATTTCAAAATAAATTTGAAATAACAGATGGCTTAGTCCGACTTCTGCAAATCTCATTCCATGGTCTGTTTCGAAATAGCTTCTCCCCAGGGCCATTCAAACTAATTATTCCCCAGTGCCTCCTGGGACTCTAAATCGAGGTAGCACATCTACATTAGGGAAGCCTGCCTCAGGCTAATTTTGAGGCTTCCCCGTGATGTAGAAATGCTATTTTGAAATAAGCTATTTCCAAGTATTTATTCCAGAACAACTTGTTTTGAAATAAGCGTGCAGTGTAGACGTAACCTGAGAGGTTTAAGGAATTCACACTATCTGGGTTATCAAAAGAGAAAGCTAAGAGGTGACTTGACCGTGGTCTACAAAATACCTGCACATGGAGAAGATAAATGCCATTAGGGGACCTTTTTATGGAGCAGACAGAGGTATCTCAAGATCCAGCGACTAGATGTCAGAGTTGGAAAAATTCATATTGCAAATAAGATGCAACTTGTTCACAGTGAGAGCAATGCACCATTGTAACAGCTTCCCAGGGGAAGTAGACCGAACTAGATCTAGATAGTATAGAATCATGGAATACTAGAATTGGAAGGGACCTCGAGAGGTCATCAAGTCCAGTCCCCTGCCCTCTTGATCATTGTGACCTCTTGAAATCTGTAGGGCAGATCTTCTCAGTTGACATAGTTTTGAAGATAACGGGGCACCTCTAGATCTGAAATCAATTAATTTCTGCTGGTCCCTCACTTTTAATTTCTGTGAAGAGTAGATATGAGATTGAGTTTCTGAAGGATACTGGTTTGGCTTGAAACTCTCTTGAACCTTGCCATTGAATCATATCTACCTCTACTGTCTTCTTGCTTTTTTTTCTTTTAAGGGCTAAGCATGACTTCTCCAACTCTGATATGATACGTTTCAGCAGACTCTAAGCCGAGCCAAGAATTTTATTCTCCCCATTTTTAAGTTTAAAGAGTTTAAAGAGAAGCTAGATAATTTCATGGAGGTTAGGTCCATAAAAGGCTATTAGCCAGGGGATAGAAATGGTGTCCCTGGCCTCTGTTTGTCAGAGGTTGGAGAAGGATGGCAGGAGACAAATTACCTGATCATTGTATTCGGTCCACCCTCTCTGGGGCACCTGGTGCTGGCCATGGTCGGCAGACAGGATATTGGGTTAGATGGACCTTTGGTCTGACCCCGTATGGCCGTTCTTATGTTCATTTTTGATGTTAGGACCTTTTGACCAGTTGAACGTGTGAACGTTCATTGTCATGGTGCTACTTTGCTACAATTCCTTCCAGGAAGCGCTGAATTTAATTAGATCATTACTGAGTAAGTCAACCATGGTTACTTCTTTTGTGTTACTTAGGCATTTCCCTAACCCTACCTCTGTATTTCTATCCAGCCACAAATGGATCAGTCTTGAATTCTAAGAACCCACTAAGTACCATCTCTTAAACAATCCCTGCCATGACTATAGCCATCCTTTGGGGGAAGGAAGACCCACGCTGACTCCCTCCGGTGTCTGCCAAAGCAGTTTCCCACTTACCCAGAGGGCTTGCTGATCCGTGAATGAAGCGTAGCCCTTCTAGGCTGAATGCATTCTTCCTGAAGCCCAGGAATCCTTTGCCAGCCTTGAGAAATGAGAGACTGGGACTGAAAAGACGTAATCTCTTAAAGCATAAATGGCCCGGCTGATTTATTTCCAAATACGCCACCACAACACAAATTGCTGCTGGGCAGGGACCTTGTTTGCCAAGTTTCAGCGCCGAGCAAATTTTTACCGCACAGTGATAAACACTTTAAATACTGAGATCAGTTTACAATGGAAATGTTGGCAGACTGCTCACTCTAACTGCTCTGCTGAATGGGCCCATCACAGGACATACAGAGGTTTATACTGCAGAGGCGATACGTGGCAGATCCACTAGAGAAATTGCATCAGTTGTGTGCCTTGAACCACCTCCCCTGCATTCTAGCCAACCTCAAATTCTCTGCCCCCCACTAGAATGTCTCAGTTCTCTGTGTAGTTTTAAAGAGTCGCCTTTCTTTAAAATCAGCATGTCAGAAGAATCCTTCCACGTTTCCACTCCCATACACTCCCATGCCCAAATTTTTCCCAAACCATGTGCTCTGCCATGTGCAGCCCTTTTCTGGACCATTCAGAAGACCATTCCCTTCCAAAAAGTTGCACGGCTGCAGGATTAGCACCATTGCTGGACCGTTGACAGCTTTAAGATCTGCTCTCCTTATGTGGGCTAGAAGTGGGAAATGTACACTGCTGGAAAGGGGAGATGCCCAGAACAAACCACTTGATTCTAGTCCTGGAAGATCTGGAAGGTTTTCTTCATGCAGCGCACAGTCAACCTGTGGAACTCCTTGCCAGGAGATATTGTGAAGACCAGGATTTTAATGGGGCTCAAAAAAGAACTAGATAAAATGCATGGAGGTGCGGTCCATCAATACTTATTAGCCAGGATGGGTAGGAATGGCGTCCCTAGCCTCTGTTTGTCAGAGGCTGGGAATGGATGACAGGAGAGGGATCACTTGATGATTCCCCATTCTATTCACTTGCTCTGGGGCACCTGGCATTGGCCACCGTGGGCAGACAAGACACTGGGCTAGATGGACCTTTGGTCTGGCCCAGTCTGGCCCTTCTTATGTTCTTCTGTTACATTGGATGTTCATGACTTAAATCATGATATGGTTAATCCTGGAGACGTTATTTCAACTCCTTTTGGAGGGTGGAAAAACATATTCATTATAATTTTCCTCTCCCTGTGCCCCCTGAGAAGCTAGACTCATCATGAGCCAGATTTTCAGAAGGAACCAATGATTCTGGATGTGTCTGGTTTGGGACGCCCGACTTGAAATACCTCTGAGGAACACGGTTTCAAAGGGCAGGTGTGCCGCCTTTTCTGAAAGACCCTTCATGGTATCTCAAGTTGCAAATCCAGAAAATAAAGTTCCAAAACCCACTAGTTGCTTTTGAGGCACCTGGCTGTGGTAATGAACCTTTAGAGGGCGTGAGGCGTGGAAAACAAAACCAACAACATTTCACCTAATTTACCTCAGGCATTTCTAACATAGTGTTGCTGTTATGTGTGTGTGTGTGGCAGTTTGCCACTCACTGCTGCAGCGCCTCCTGCTGGTTGCTCCGGGAATTAGCTCAATCCAGCCTCAGAGCGCCCTCTCCTGGTGGTGTCTCACCTGCTGTTACCCTAATATCCGTTCTCCACCACTCGACAAGACCCTCATCCCTCCCAGACCATAGTGACCTTCCCTCAGGGTACTGCCCCATGGCAGGGCCCCACGCCCTGGGGTCCTCCCCTCCCAAGGAACTCCAGCCCCTATCCCAACCTTGCCTCAGTGACCCATTGCCAGTCATCATCTAGCCCCTGCCTCAGGGGCAAACTGCAGTCCGAAATGGCCAATCATGGGCGCAAGGGGGGCTACCTGCTGCCTTCTCCTGTCCTGGCTGCTCCTCTGCAGCCCTAGTACCTTCCTGGGCCTCTGTTGTTAGGCTTCAGCCTGGCATTTATTCAGGCTTGAGCTGCCCGGCTCAGCTTGCCTTGCCCCAGCACAGCTCTGTATCCTGCTAGCAGGCAGCCAGGTCCCTCTCCCTCCAGCAATGGTCCCTCTCCCTCCTGCCCAGCCATCTTTTTATACAGCCCTACCGGATTCTGATTGGCTGCCACAAGGCCTCTCCCCATTGGTTCCTCGCCACAGCCCTCTCC
Organism: Pelodiscus sinensis; assembly: GCF_052426305.1. Classification (NCBI taxonomy): domain Eukaryota; kingdom Metazoa; phylum Chordata; order Testudines; family Trionychidae; genus Pelodiscus; species Pelodiscus sinensis. Next base: position 53,697,869 of record NC_143061.1, on the reverse strand, counting down.
CAGGACTGTTTTACCCCTGTATGCTCCAGTGCAGGGCAGCTGCTCTGTCACAGTGTGGCATATATTGCATACAGGATGGCCAACTTCACCCTGCAAGAATCATAGAATACTAGGACTGGAAGGGACCTCGAGAGGTCATCGAGTCCATTCCCCAAATGTTGTGCCTCTCCCAAGCTCATGTCCATAAAACCTTTCCAGCACCTTCCATAATCGTGTCTTTTCCATGTAGCATATCGGGCACTGGGGGTATGTTCTGGACGTAGGTCAGGGTGGCTTTGCTGCACTGCCAAACTGACAGTGTCAATTCTGGGGCCACACCGGATAGTATCAAACGGATTGACTTGAAATGCATTCCCTCGCTTCCTGCTTTTACTTTGTTTTGCGGGCTGAACACATCATCGCTGGAAGTGTCACGGCCCCCAGCACTCACCCAGTCCGGCCAACCACACGTGGTGAAATCCAAAGGATCTTCGGAGTGCTTGCTACCGTAGCATTTCTTCTGTGCTGCTCTCTCTCTCGAGGGGAAATCCAGGAGCTCTTCAAGTCCACAGCAAAGTTTCCGTTGACTTCAATAGGGCCAGGATTTCACTGAGTCTTTCCTCTATTGTTTGCTTTCCTCTTCCCGGCCTTCTACAAACATCTCAAATATGGCTCCCTCATGGCCAGCAGGCCTGCTACGAGAAGTTATAATAAGGAGGTACGGCCTAACAGCCCTTCCTTCCCTCCAGGGACTTGAACCCACCGAGCACGGAGCCGTGCGGACCTTTCAGAGTTATTGCATATTGAACAGCCGTTAGGCCACCAACTGGTCTCGTCCTAGAAGCTGGCAGGGAGTCTGGTGAAAAAAAAGTCTAAAACCCCAGGCGTGGTTGCATCCGTGTCTGTTCTGCACTTTCATAACGGGGGGGCGGGGAGAGAGCGCATTCGAGTGGAAACGCTTGGAGTGCACTTGGCGGAATTTAGCCAAAAGGAAAAGGATAGATGAGGGTGGCTTTTTTTAATTTTTTTTTTTTATTCCCTCCAAAAAAAAAAATCTTCCAGAACTTAAAACTGTTTTAATCAGCTGAAAAACATACGTGGGCTTTACAGCTCTGAGACAGCTTGCACAGGCTCCGATAAATGCCTATCGCTCATTTGCATACGCTAACAGCTACACTTTAATCAGCCTCCTAATCCCTGATGGTATTAATGAATTTTTTTATGCTCTCTCTCCCTCCCCCCCCCCCAGCTTTTTTTTTTTTTTTTTTTTAGTATCATGTTTGCTAATTCAAAACCGATCAGCGGCTTCTGTGTGCCTTTTTTTATGCGGGAAATAATGGGTGAGCTCCGTACTCCTGTTATCCCACTCTCACAAATAATTAAGACTACAAAGGGTACAAATCAGTCTGAATGCACCACACAAAGGCTGGAGCGATGCAAAGGCCTTTCTCTCTCTCTCTGCCTCTCTCTTTTCATTTATTCGCTTCTTCTGACAAGAGGTGGCTTAGAAAGATACTTAGCAAAGCAATGAACTGGTCACTCCCAAACATCAAAAATTACCAAGCTATTTTAAAGGGTTAGGATAGAGCATCGGACATCTTTTTTTTTCGTTTTCTCGTTTCACAATTTGGTAATGACTTCTGGAGACATACGCAAGCCTTCTGGTGCAACACTTCATCCTAGTCCCAGCTACTGCGTTTTCCTCTTAGGAAGAGCTCGTTGCTGAAGAATGCCATGGAAATAGGGAGAAGGAGATCTAGGAGAGGATGTTTTTTTCACGCAAGCCCATGAGCAAAAATAAACAAGGGACTGGTCCAATCTCTCCTCTGGGAAATCAGCTGCTAGAGGACTCCAGAAGAGGAAGATTCAGCCAGGTTCCTCTTGGTTGCAGTCAAGACAAAGTTCTTTACTGCTAGACTCAGGCTCTAGAATAAACAAAAGCAGACACTGAGTTTTTGAGCCACCACTGCCTGGCAGAGGGACAGCCTCTTCCCTTGTTCTAGCCCTGGTTCAGCCTAGCTCCAAGCCCCCAAAGCCTTGACCCTTTCCTGTCCAGCCCCTGAATCCGGCCCATCGGCTTCAGAAGGAACTGTGGTTTGGGTCATGATCTTCCCTGTAGGGAGTCTGGAGTACTCACAACAAGGCCCAAGTTCATCAGGTCAATTCAGAGGGGCCTTGACATTGTTGTCAAGTGTTTCCTCTCCAAACTGGGCAAGAACATCCTACCCCCACCCTTGCTGTTAGCACTTGCCCTTTCGCTCCACATTTCCCATCCTGGACCTCGGACCCCACAAAGTGTGCTCCAAGGGACGTGGGGCAGGGGGACACGTTGCCATGGAAACGGCAGCAGGCAAGCAGGGTAGTCCTCGTCGGAGAGGCTCCCCTCATATGCAGCTCCCGCGGGTGAGGGGTTAAATGAGGCTGAGCAGAACTGATAGCAGCGACCTCCAAAGCTAGTGTCACAAGACAGGCATCGTCAACGTTTGTAGTCCTGAAGGTGACTGGGTCTCGTTAGCAAAGTTCGCACTCCTGCCAAGACTCCTGGGGGTTAGGCCCTTCTGCCAAAGACCTCACCTGAGACCTTAGTCCATCCCGTGCCTTAGTCCATCCCACATTGCCACCCTTGCCTGCCCAATGCCCTTCTCCCCAAATCTTCATGTGGAGCTGCTTGGTGTCAGTCAGAACTGTTTGCTTCCATGTTCTTTGCGGCCTTCCTCTCTTTCGTCTTGTGTTTTCTGGCTTCCATTCGAGAGCGGCGTTTGGTGAACATTCTTTTTCCACTCCCTGCACGTCATCTTTTGCGGATTATTTGCGAGAGGATGCCTTGCTCCGTAATTTTTCTAACGTCTACATTCATCTTCTTATCTCTGAATGTCTCTCCATGTGGTTCCCAATATTCTTCTCAGAATATTTGTGAGGAAATGCCTCCAGCTTGTGTGTATCTTTCTTGCTAAGTCGCCAGGTCTCTCAGTTCTATGTTGTGACAGCGATAACAATTGCTTCAGACACGTTCCATTTTGTCCCGAGGCAGATGTTTTTGAGGTCCCTGGTGGGTTTGAGTCTTCCGAGTGCAACGATTCTTCTAGAATTGGTACCATCTTGGCTGATGGTGCTTCCAAGAAAAGAAGGATGGATACCATCCTGTGTGAACAATAATCTGGATTTAGACGAGGGAGATTGTGTACAGACACTATTTTCATCCCGAGACTGATTATTGAGAACACCGTTGAATTACAAAGCCGTTTTGCCCTCAATTGTGTGGACTTTCAAAGGGCATTCAATAGTGTAAACAGAAATTATGTGGGAAACTGTGGAACAACAGGGAATTCCAACCAAATTAATCAACATTATGAAGGCAGCCTAGGTCAACTCAAAATGTAGCATTAAAATGTATCCTGTCTACTCTCCTGTTCATGCTAGTCATTGACTGTATATTAAAGCAATGTGACAGTGATACATGTGGCCAAAAATGGAACAATTCAAGGCTATTTGATTTAGACTTTGCTGACAACATCACTCTTCTCAGTGAAGGTGCCAATGGACTACAAAAGTGCACAAAACCAAGTAAACTAATGGAGAAGATAGGTCAGAGATTCAACACAAACAAATGCAAAATTATGTTGATGGGGACTACAGAGACAGATCACAAAATTGAAGAAGACAAACTGGACAAGGTGGATAATTTTATAGTCAGAAGAATGAGTCCATACCTCAGTATTATATTTCTCACCCGGTGGGTCGTGGGGCCCCACAAAAGGAAATCACTGGGGTTGTGAAACCTTGAAACTTTTTTTGCAATCGAAAGCAAAGGAAATCCTCCAGTCCATATACTCCCTTAGCTCTCCAGGCCGAATATTATCTGACAACCTCTCAAAACACACACACTAATACATTACACAGGCTGATCCTTGCTAGCATTCATACATTTTTGCTCTCTATTTTATGGTAAATATAAGGGGAGGATGTGATCTATTTATTTTTTTACTTTGACTAGGGGACGCTAATCTGGAAAGGCTGAGAAACACATTAAGCAGATGACTTGCAGGAGGTATGGTCTTCTCAGCAGTAGTGACCAATAAACTCTCACTCAGTTCAGGTATAAAAACAACTCTTCCAAATTTTCCCTGAGGTAGGGTTTTTTACAGAAGATATGAGATGTTGACAGCTTCCAGATTGCAGTATGTGACACTGAAAACTTGCAATACATTCCTGTGAAGACCAGGACTTTAATGTGGCTCCAAAAAAAAGCTTAAGTTCCTGTCCAGACTTCAGAATTCAAGAGTATTATCACTTTTGGATATAGCTCAAGGTTCAAGATTTCTGCTAGGCCTGAATTGACAGACAGAGTGAAAATGTTTGTATATTCAACTTCTCTTTTTATAGACCTAAAACACTTTCCTTTGGGATGACCTCATCCCCAAAGCATCATGGCCCGGATTGTCCATGGATCTAGATGGGGTGGAAGTCGTTGTTGATGATTTGCTACTTTGGAATGAACATGATCCATGACACAACATGAAAAGGAGTAAGTTCTTTAGTGGGCCAAAGGACCGAGTTGTAAATCAAGCCATATCAGACTGAACGAGAGTAGTTGTGTAGAACACACGCAGATCCAAGAAAGGTAAAGTTGTTGTTGTTGACGACAATGACGATAACAAGAGTAAGGGTACATCTACACTACAAAGCTATTTTGAAATAACTAGCGGTATTCCGAAATAACTTAGTCCATGTCTACAGGGCAGGCAGTTATTTCGAAATAGTGTCACAATACTGTCAACCTGGAAGACTTCTCACTCTGACTTCTGTAATCCTCATTGTATGAGGAATAAGGGAAGAGGGAGGAAGAGTGCTTTATTTCAGAATTAGTGCTGTGTAGACACTCCCTATTTTGAAATAAGCTATGCAATTGCCTTAGCTCAATTTGCGTAGCTTATTTCGAGTTAAACCCTGCAGTGTAGATGCACCCTAAGCATCCCAGTCATGGTCCAGGACTACCTGGCACGAGGCATTGTAGGAAACACAGAACAAAATGGCGGCCCTGCCCAAAACACTAAAACACTAGCAATTGTCTTGGGTCACAAGGGTTGTCGTCAATATGTCTATGGGCAGAATTTAACCACAGTGGAAAGTGACTGTCACGCATTGGACACCTTAGCACGGAAACCATTGTGCAATGAGCCACCTGGGCTTCAGAAAAACGTCATGAGATTGCCGAGTACTCCTTAAATGTGACATACAGGCCCACATTGGAGCTTAGCAGATATGCTTTCAAGAACACCTATAAATAAGGAAAGGGAAGGGGAGTTTGAAGTCAATATGAGTCATGGGCTACTCAGATCTGAAATGAAATTGGACAAGTTCAAAAAAGAAACACAAAATGACCGCCAAGTTGACAACAGTTTGGAGAAAGCAATTCTACGTGGATGACCAACAGAAAACACCACACCACCTCCTTGCATAAAACCTACTGGGACGAGAGAAATGAAATTGCTGTGTAAGATGGGAGGCCATACGAAGGATATGGTGTTCTAATACCATTTCAGCCCGAGGTCGGAAAAGCTAAGCAACGGATATAGACACTGGGTCCTTCTGGGTACTGGAAAGCATAAGAAAAGAGCATTGGTGTCATATTCAGGCCGGGCAGTAGTGTGACATCTTGCAATACACAAAGAAATCAGATTAATGCAAAAGAACCATCAAAATGGCATGAAATTCTTGCGCATAAGTGACCCAAGTCAGCAGTAGATCTCCATTAATTAAATGGAAAAGATGCACTCTTAGGAGTGGACTATTACTTCCTTTTTAGTTGTTGCGTCACACACGGTGAAGCAAAGTAGTAACACAGTTTTCCCCCTATGGGACTACAGATGAATTCATAACAAAGAATGGCCCATCAGTCTTATGTGGTTCTTTCTGGCATTTCTCTTTGATAGATCAGGTCTTGCGCACCACGTCAAGTCCTTACACTACCCGGTTAAAAAAACATTAGCAGAAAAGCCATTAAAAGCGCCTCAAAAACAAATGTGATTTTAAAAACCCTTGGATGATTCAAGGGAATTCCTAATTAGAAACTCCCCGTGCATCCTGCAATGCTGTCTTAGGGTTAACAGTTGAAAAACATATGGGCAGAAGGACAAAATCCATAGAGCCAACATCCAACAAATCTATTGAGCTAAAACGATCCTACAAAAACAATGAGTCGTCCTGTGGCACCTAAGGCCTGGTCTACACTAGGGGACAAGTTCAAATCAAGGTACGGAACTTCAGCTACGTTAATTGCGTAGTTTGTCGAAATGTCTTAACTCGACTTTTGGCACCATCCACACTGTAGGAAGTCGAAGGGCGCACACTCTCCCTTTGACATCCCTTACTTCTCATAGGAGCAGGACGACCAGCATCAATAGCAGCACCCTCTCAGTTCCAATTAGTGTGGCTTCACTAGACCTGCTAATTCGAACCCCAGAAGATTAACTGTGGCTGCTTCGATCTTCTCTGTAACATAGATGTGGCCTTAGAGACTAACAAAAATATATCTGGTATCATGAGCTTTCATGTGGAAAACCCACTTCCTCAAATGAGACAACCTCAATGCACAAGTGATTTTAAGGGAGACCGAAACTCATATTGCTCTGAAGTTCAAGGCGAGACTCCCATGAGCCTCTATGGGAGCAGGAAGGAGTCTTACGCATTGTACTATCAGGTCACATACTTGGAGGTAAGGGAAGAGGAAGTAAACAGTAATCAAGCATGTTAGCTGGAGGCATTGTCCATTGCAGATGGATGCTTTCAACGTGTTGGAGACCAATGGGGATGGTGCATGAATAAGAACAAAATACTTAGTTATGGGCCAGAAGACTATGAAAAGTAGTGCAACAGTGTAAAAACCTAAAAGGGAGGCTGGTTAATGTGCCCCCTTTCTTTGGCGAAGTATTTATTGTGTTGCTTTAGTAGACTATTGGGGACCTCCACCCTCTGTGTATTGTCAGCACCGTTACGGGTAAGGTAGAAATTAGGGAGGTGGACGGTGAACTGGTTATAGTTAACCAGAAGCCCAGCCTGGCCGGAGCAGGGTGCTCCAGCCCAGCCAAAGCAACCCCCATCCACGGCAGTGGGTCTCTCCAGCCTGGCCAACCCTCTACCCACTCCCGTTTAAGCGGTTAACTGATTGGACATAGCGGTTAACTGGTTAAACGGGATTTTACATTGCTAGCAGAAATATTGCAGTGATTTCAGGAAAGGTCCCTTGGGCATATAACTTTGCTTTAAATCTAGCTTTGCTACAAGCTGATTACTTTAATAAGTTCTGCGGCAGGATTAAGTATCGTCCCAGCATTAAATGCAGCTGGAGGGAATGATTCATTTAATAGACCGAACATGGTCCGGTCATCTATGATTCTTCAGCATGATCACACCTCTGTTCTCCTTAGGACCTGGCTGCTCAGGATGACAGATCCAGCAAAGTGCCCCACCCTTCGTAACGATCGTTATCTGCTTCAGCAAAAACGGTGCACAGAGGCCAACGGCCTTAGGTTGTAAATTCTCTTGGTGTTGTTTCCCATTGACACACTCGGCCATTGTCTTGTGGTTATCCAAAGACCTGTTGGTGCACTCGCAGTGACGGAATTGTGAGCAGGCGCTGACCGTGTGTGTCCGGTGCCTGGCACCACCTTTCCAAAAAGATATTGATGAACTGGAGGGAGTTCAAAGAAGAGTTATAAAATTGATCAGGGCTTGAGGGCTGATTTATAAGGAAAGAAGGATGCAAAGGGCATTATTTCTAAAAGCCAACAAAAGTCATGATTAAGGGAGGATGTAGATACAGTCTATTCATATTTGAAGAATAGCAATATGATGGGGGGACATTTACTGGAGTAAAAATGAGGAGTATAG